>NC_083784.1:121164-2521164 GCF_015708825.2 Lethenteron reissneri
TGGATGATCGCAGTGAGTAAGTGCCACGTGGACGTGTATTACATGCCTCTTAGCAGCTGTCTTTTTGTATCGAGCCTCCAGATCGATCCGCACATCTTATTATCGGCGATTAGCGTGGATAAGAGGAGTTACATGGAATGGTGACAAATACATCCCTTTATCTGTGCTTGTATGCGGATCAGAAGAAATAGCTTATCACAGATAAGAGGAGATAACAGGTAAATGCGTGAATTGCAAATAAGAACATCCCTGGGCATGTCACGTGTTTTTATATGATGGCATTGCTGGTGCTGGTGGTGGATTTCACCTTGCCACAACTGACTTGAAAGTGGTGTTGTGAAAGTAGGTCATACGGCATTAATTCATGCTGGTGCGTGCTTACTTTTGGCCATATAAGAGGGAAATGTGTGGATATACACGGATAACAGGGTCCACCAACAGTACCCCCATAGCATTGCAGAAAAAAGTTATAATGTAGTGTGAAAGGGAGTGGCACGTTGGGTATTGCAATATGCTATGATCCTGGTGACTTAGTTGAATTCCTGACCCTGGTGAAGCAAGCTAATGACAATTTGTTTTTTAACTTTGTTAGGGCGTCTTTTATGTTCACTGAAAGAGTAGTGTATTTTCTACCGTATATTTCAGTAGTACTGTATTGTTATAGGAATTACTAACTATCATAAATTTTTGCACTCTATGATAGTGCATAACAGTAAATTACAATATCACAGTAGCAGTTAATTCAAATGATACTGCAGTAATTCATTAATGTTGCGATTGTAATCATTGTTGTGGGAGTTACATGATATAGTAGCTGTCATTGTCACTCTACTAAACTATAATTTGAGTGCTACCTGGGTGATAATGGAGAGTTTCCTGTTTCAGGTATTAAACTAAACCTATTTTTATTTACCAGGTAAGGCCCACTGAGCTACATAGATGATTTTCAGAAGTGGTCTGGCCACAAATGATAGCTCAACGAAGTGGTTTATCATTTGTAAATGTATAGCAGCCAAATACTGTAAACGCGTATTTCTAAATGTGGAGGGAAAAACTGGAGGACCCAGAGAATAATCCATGCGACCATGGGGAGAACATGCAAACTCCAAGTATACAGGCGTCAGTGTCAGGATCGAACCCAAAATCTTCTGTCTACCAGGCGAGGTAGTTAATGTCTCGCTATGAACCCGTGGTTGATGGTGACAACCTGGGTAGGCCTTCATCTAGCAGGGTATATATCATTGCTGATGATGAACACAGGGGACACAGAGATGGCTAATCACATCTGGCGTTGTCTACGCCGCCATGGCATGTGCCCTGCCGGCCCTAACAGATAATCAATTAGAGTCATTGCCCCAATAGTCCGAAAGACAAACTTGTAATACAGTGCACCATATATTTTTGTTTCATATACTGTACACATGTCAATGTAACTTTGTTTGAACAAAACTTCGTTTGAAGCAGATAAGAGCCCAGTGAAAAAAATACGTTATTATGTCGGCTTTTATGACCGAATATTATGATTCATAATTTATTTATTGGTCAGATTGTATGAGGCAATGCCAATGTGTGTCGTGCACCCTCCTGTGTCGTTCCAAATTGGTGAATGTTGTGGATTGCTCTGCAGTGTACTAGTGTCATTAAGAAATGCGAATTGCCGCTGTTTGTTCACTTGACAAATTTATTTAGTTGGTTGCGTCAGGAGGAGGAGGGTGAATGACACACATTGGCACTTGTTCACATGATCTGACCCAAAAACTATTTAGAATCAGAAAACATAATTTTACAACAGAGACCTGGATCAATGGAGAAAACAGTAATAGTCGTAAAGGCGAACTGAAAAAAATTGATACAATATTATTTGAGATTGAGTTAACTCAGCGGAGGGAAGTCCA
The DNA here is from genome assembly GCF_015708825.2 of Lethenteron reissneri. Lineage (NCBI taxonomy): Eukaryota > Metazoa > Chordata > Hyperoartia > Petromyzontiformes > Petromyzontidae > Lethenteron > Lethenteron reissneri. The sequence continues at coordinate 123,060 of NC_083784.1, forward strand.
GATTTACTTTGATAAGCAAACATTTACGACAACCTTCAAGGCCATTAATTGAACCTTGACCACCCAGTAGATGTGTTCATCCGCCGTTCCATTTTTACACACGGCGGTTAAAGTTGGCAGCTGTTGGATGGACGATGGTGTTTTGGTGATGATGAAATGCGGTTTCCTTGCTTTGTTTTGCTGCCTAGGCTGAGAGAACGGTATTAGTTACTGCACGCTGCCATTGTGTGGCTGTAACGTACACCTGCAAGAGCGAACTCGCCCATGTCATGACCAGGGCCCCACTGTAAGCGAGATCCCCGTCGCTTGTGCGCATCGCAGTTGCTCTATTTAAGCAAATAAGTTCCACTGCTTGAGCCTAGACGTAAAGAGCTCGGCATTGGACTTGGTGAGACCAAGATCTCTGATCAAGTCATTGAGGTCTTTTTGGTTGGGGTAGTATGGGTTTCTCTCCTCAGCTCCACCTCTGAAATTATCATCTGGATCTACAACATCTTCCTTTTCTAGAGACGGCTGCTCTCTCTCCGGAGGAGTCGGTACGGGGAGCTCATGGTAGTGTGGCACTGGGGCGATGGATGAAGGAAGGTCCGGATACGTGATAGCAGGTGCATTCTTGCCAGTCTGATGTTTGGAAGGGTCCACCATGCAGAAGTAGCATTTGCTTGAGTGGTCAGGGGGCCTCACACATCTTAGCAGATGCTTCCACAGAGTACTTTTTCGCTCTTGTCTTAATCAATTGGCCGCAGACATAGCAAAATGCGTCTGCCGGATGCTTGCAGGCTCTTGATGTCATCTCAGATATATGCAGATATGTATCCACTTAGGCAGCTGGAACTAAACTGAACTGGCGGGCTTAAGGCTACTGCTATTTAAATTACTGGAAAGTTCTAGAATGTTCTAGAAGTTACTCCAAGTTTACTCAGCACTGAATATATCTGGAATGTTCTGGAAAATAGGTAAATTTCAAAATATCACTGTCCTGGTCACAAAAGCAAAGTTTGTGGGGAATAATAGCCATTTTCTGTACTTTTGAGGCATAAACAATTAGGAAATAACACTTACTATCCAGGAACAAAAAAAAATAGTTACACAAAATAATTATTTGAAGTAGTAAAAGCAGACGACGCATTCTACGTCGGTCAATAATAAAAAAACACATGTATGGTCCAATTCATTTGCGGTTGTTGTCGAGGAGAATAAAATGCTTCCGGACATGCGGCTGATGATGTCACATTCATAATCAGAACATTTATTTAAACTGGAGGAATCCGATGAGCTATGAAGCTCTTTTCCACAGATGTCCAGTAGGGTCGGGTCAGAAAGTTAAAACAATAAACAATAAAAAACGATAAGAGTGCAAAGTATAGGAAAGGTAAACAAGTAACACAAAAAATCGAAACAATTACGCTGCTCTTGGATGCGCTTGCATAGGGGGGATCGGGAACCAAATTACCAAGAGCCATTTTTTTCCAATTCGGTACAAAACTCTATATTTCCAGAGCTGCAATGCATGTGAACATACGAGACGGTGGTTCTTAATGAATAACGTCACGAAGCAGCAGTCCTGAAAGAGCTGCATGCAGCTTCTGAGCCACAGGTTGCTGACCCCTGCGCTAGCGCACAGACGGCCGCTCTCACCGGCTCCGTCATCCACCTGAGTGCCTCATGGGGCGCAAGTGACACGAGGTGCGAGGGAGTGGGCGCTGTTTGTGGTGGGGGGGGACCTGGGGCACGTGAGATGTGTTCCGTCGTTGTAGAATATGCCCTTGGATGTGTGCGCGAGTGCTCACTCTCTCTCTCCACTTTGCTCTCACGTGCTCTCCCTGCGTCGTCTTTCAGCCATCAGCTGGCTGCCGTGCCATTTATATGCAGGTACTTTCAAGTTCCTACCGTGTTGTTTGCATGTTTTTTTCTTTCTGTGGGGACATGCAAAATGTAGCACAATCTGCCAGTGCACTTTTAAGTTTTACGTGGATTCTAAATGCTTTCTGACATTGAGTTGCAAAAAAAAAACCAAGCTAAATAAACGCAACTGGTAACAAATGAAGGTAAGGTGAAATTGCTTAATATCTAAGTACGACTGAAAGCCGAGGTTCAAATTCAGGCCCTACATTGCAGTGAATTTGATTATCTCTATTTAAAGCTTTCGTGACTGCAGGGATTCATCTTCTTGGTTCTTTCGGTAAAGTCACGTAGAAGGGAAGTAATAAAATAATAAAAATAAAACATAATAAAATAAAATAATTCTCACGACGTTTCGGCTACAACGCAAGCAGCCGTCTTCAGGTGAAGCACCTGAAGACGTCGTGAGAATTATTTTATTTTATTAGGTTTTATTTTTATTATTTTATTACTTCCCTTCTACGTGACTTTACCGAAAGAACCAAGAAGATGAAAAGTTGATTATCTCTGTCCAGGCAACAATGATTGCTTAAAAATTATCATAAAATTTGATCTGGACAGACAACACATTTGTTCATTCATCTAATAAATACGACAGTGATGGTGGCACTTCCCTCTGATTAGCATGGGTGACTACATACGGTGTGAAAGAAGTTCAACATACATACAATGGATGACTGCATTGGATAAAAAAGACACGTTTACAGAACATGAAAATGGACACGTTTGTTGTTGAATACGGGCAGCAGCCTGTTAAAGTGGCTGAGCGACAAGCCACGTGCTGTGCCACCCAGGGCCGTACCCTGACCCATCGGCCGACTTGGCGTGGAGCCAACATTTGGCACTTGTTCAAGCCGCGACTCCTTGAAGCCGAGTCCTCCCCCGCGTTTCTTCTTAAACTGATCATTGTTGTGCTACGGCCGTACATGAAATGTGTAGTTAAAGTTTTATTTACCCAGAAAAGCCCCATAGGGTCAGAACGCCCTTTTTAAGCAAGCACTCAAAACATTTGTCAATAGCACAGCGCTAAATGAATATATATTTGATCGATGTTTTACTTGTGAACAAATTTGATTTTGATTGTCCTGAGAAACCCCATACATGGGAGAGGATAATGCTAAAATAAGTGAGAAACCTACTTTCTATACAGTCCCCTTATCTTCCTTGCATACAGATGTTTTACACAATCTCCATCTGTGCATGATCCACCAATCCCGCCTCCCAACCCTACCAGAATGTCTGGTTTTATCTCTGGCCATAAAAGCCTTCCTGTTAAATTATCTCTGGAGGTTGAACTGAGGGTCCATTGGTACACAACCTGGTTTAATGAACCGCTAGATAAGAGGCGTTTAACTTTGGCGCTGATACCCTCTAGACTGCACCGATCTTTGTCCTCTCGCACCACACATCATCACTCCAGTCCATGGAGAAATTATGCAAGGGGTAGGATAATGGAGAAATGTGTCGACAGTTGTGACGTTTATTCCACACTGCTCAGTGGGAGAGCACGTCCCATAATTCAGTGTCGCCTCTGACTCTCCCGAGGCTCTGAAATGAGCACTCAAGGGATCCTTTGGATGGTGCGGTCCCTGGGTGGCTGTGGCTCTGTGCAAATGAGAAACATGGAGTGCAGCGCAATCAGCCTGTGTATCATAGCAGTGTCTCAATCGCGACCCGAGTTGTATGCTGAGTGCACAGCGCCTCTCACCGAAAATTCCAAACAGAGATATTCACCTACAATACAGGTTTTTTGGGTTAAATCACGTAAATAGACAATGTGTCGGAGATATTCACGTCGACAAGTGCTTTGGGGCATTTGCAGCAAGACGAGATGTGACTGCGCTCCAGTGAGGCTGCGGACATTCATCTCGGTGCAGCAGTGATCTCTGATTGCATTACTCGTCAACTGTTGTGGAACAATCGCGTGGTTTACAAAAGGACCCTGTCATGCAATCATGTCTGCTTTTTCAATTACTCATTTTACTCGCCACTCTCCAGTTGTCTTTGTGGTGAAAGGAGTTGTCAAGCCACACACAGTGCATCTTTGACTGAGAAATTGGGTTTTTGTATCGTTTGTGCATACTGCTCTGCACCCTGTAGATATCGGTATCCCATTACAGGCCTCTGTGCCTACCGGTAGCATTTATGTTTAAAGCATTTAGATTACAATCTTGATTTGAAGATTGTAATATTGTAATAATGGCATTACATTTTAAGTGCTGGGACAGATGAGAGGTCAAATCCATTTTGACAGTCATGTGCTCAGGGTGTGTGTGTGTGGTGTTAACCTTACAAAAACCTCTCTTGCACTGCTGCTCTTGAAGAGGGAATGACCAATGACCATTATTTACAAACAAAAACTCCAGCGAGTCTCAAGACTCTCTTTTAAGGGCTGTCCTGCATTGTGATGTTTGAGCAATTCCGTTAATAACGCGTGGCACGTCGGAGGAAACCAGAGTACCTGGAGATGAACCACACATGCGAGGGAACAGTATCCGAAGCTTCACACAGGTCGATTTAAGAATCAGTTGCTACATTTCCACTGAGTGTCCACCTCAGCCGAAGCCCACAATACCTGGTGTTTCCAAGTAGTCGTCCATGTGAGTACGAACCAGGTTACACCCTGGTCATGTTGATGGCGTCAGTCGTCTGTTTAAAATGTATTATTTAAATTCAAAGCCGTAGACTGTGTAAACATTATAATGCACTGTATTTTAAAGATAGCATAATTGTTACTAAAGGTACAATTATGTCACGCTTAAAACAATGACTTGCTCATTAATTCAATTATGACCATGCTTTGAACTCGCATGACAGACCCACCCAATGTAAACGTCTGCACTTAAGTGGCAATTGAATTCAGTCGACCGTGATGGAAAAATCTGAAAAGTGGATCATCGTTTCGGCCAACGGAACTTCACAGGAGACATTTTCAAAATGGCCCCGACACAACTGGAGTACATCTACTTGGAACAGTTTGTTAGTGGAATCCGATTAAAGATTACATCTGTCCTAAGCAAGGCATTACCCTTCTTTCAGCCTTTGTTTTTCAAAGGTCCTCCATGATATGCTGTCTTTGCTCATGGTTTTTGTTGTGAGTGGTTCATTATTTGCCCCTTAATCTCAGTTAATATTCAATTGAATGTTTCATGGTTGGTTTGGATACATAAAATGTAGTTTTGCTTCTGTTTCACCATAGTTGGTACAGCCCACATTGTATTTGTCTGTTCTAATGCTCACATAATCCTGCTTAGCAAAAAGCGGGGCTTTGAGGCACAGCTTGCACAGGTGAAATGTATTGAAGTCTGGTTCGGATTTGATCAAAAACGCAACACATTGCTCGCAGGGGAAGGATGCCGACTGGAAATGAAAAGACGCTTGTGTGTTTCTCAGGATTTTGTATTGCATTGGTTGCTGTGGTGCTTTTTTATTACATTTACTGGTGAGTACGTTTTCATTCTTTGCATTTACAAGTGAACGCACATGCCGAATTTGCAGGGCATGGCCAGGATATAGCTCTTGATATAGCGTGTATGCTTCATTTTGTGAGGATCGAGTTGAAATCCTGACATGTGAATGAGCCTTATTTATTACAGCCCCACCATCATGGGTACCATCAGCATCATCATTATCGTCATCTCTCCTAGATTGAGATATAAATGCCACGCATGCACGCTGCCAGCCAGGTGGCTCAGCAGTAGAGTGAGTGGCTCGCAAACAGATGGTTGCCACTTTAAATCTTGGTTGGCCATTGTTTCGGCCCATCATCTATCCAGGGTCTATACAATAAGCACTGCTTTGTAGGGAAGTGAAGAGTGGTTGCTTTATGGATGTACGTGTGTTTATTTTGTTGTCATTCCCGCACACTTCCGATTAACACAGTTGGCTATGTACAATGCAAAAGGAGTGTGGAATTTCACCCGTTGGTAAACAGGAGATGGGCACCACCTCGATGCTCATTTGAACACAAAATCACTCTGACTTGTGCATGAAAGTCGTTGTCATCATCATTGTTTCTTTGGGATTGAGGAAAGCTGACAACTTATTTATCCTTCACACTTTGGAGCAAGAAAGTCATCAGTAATTGTCCTGTGGTGAGATTGGTCTCTGCCCCCACTGACTAGAAATGCATTTGAATGATGTGCAATACATGTGGCTTTGTCATTTTAACTTCACTACCCCGTATTGTCTTGTATTTGATAAACAAATTAGCTTAATAAACTTATGCTATATCTGATGCGTTTTAACTTCAAATTCTGTTTTTTGCTTTAACTGTCCTTTAAGCATGGATGTGGTAGTTCCTTTTAATATGTATGCATTTATTTTCCTGTATTACCCTTCAATTGTCCCCTTCGCAAAGCCAATTGCAAATCCATTAAATCATGAATAGCAGATTTGAAGCTAGATGAGAAAAGACACTACGTGAATATGTATCGCAGGTGTGCTGTATTTGCCCTGAAGGACAAACGAACTGAACAAACTAAACAAGCATTGCGTGTCTGCACTATAATGCTGAGTGTGCTCATTAGTGCTGATGTAAGTTAATCGATTTACTTGATCGAACGATCATAAAAATAACCGATCTAAAGAGATGAACTTATTAGTTTTTTGGGGAAGGCGAGAGTCGTTGTTCTGGGGCCGGCGCACACACGTCTGGGTCGGCATGGCTCTTGAGGACTGGAGCTCGAGTTTACTGCTCAAGAAGGTTTCTGGGTTCGAAAGTCAGGGGAGGAAAGTTATCAGATCCCAGCAAAATAACGCGCCACACTTGGCTTGCATACTGTACACATTGAATGCCCTGTTAGCTCATTGACCTTTTCAGCGTGGCATTTTTGCGATAGGTTTGGACAATGTTGTGATTCTCGTGAATGTGTTTTGCGTTGTTCGCTCTGTGGGTGTCAGCTCTCTGCAATGGGATAAAGCGTACAATATTATAAATCACATAGACTTCTTCTTTGGGTCTTATATCTACATGACTTTACCAAATAACCCAAAGAATATGAATTCGTGCAGTCATGAAAGCTTTAAGTCAAGACGTGTACACATCCATTTATTAGGCACTCGTTGATATTGGCAGCATAGTATCTTGTTATATTTAGAAACAATATTTTGATCGCATTGCCTCTGTGGTTTCACGAGTTATCTTTTGAATTATGTTCCCGCTCATGATGTCCTTATGTCAATGTTTGCTGTTATTCGCCTGTTTGCCTCACAATTATTTATTTTTCATGAAAGTATATCTTTTTTTTTACAATAAAAATAGATTAAAACATCGATTCATCAGCAGATATTTTTAAATGAAGTCTGAAGAGGTTATGTCTGAAAGTGAAAAGAAACTAATTTGGTAAAGGTAAGAAAAGAAGACTACAGTGGTTCGGACATGTTGCAGGAATGAGCTCGGATAGGATCCCGTACTTAGTGATGCTAATCCAAGTGGAAGAAATAGGAGCAGTGGAAGACAAAGAGCCAGATGGAGAGACGCAAGAACAAGAGCGCTAGAGAGGGAAGAGAGAGGGAATGAAGCAGTAACACCCACTTGGGAGGAATACATTAATACAATGTATTTGGCCTTATTGTTGATGAGCAGATGCAACGGACATACAGGGAATCTGGCCTCCAAAACTCTGAAAACTCGCCGCAGTGCATACCCAAGCCACTGGAGCTATGCACTTTTAAATGTAGATTGGAAACTTTTTTTTAGAACAGTTGTTTGTGTTTAGTTTGTTGTCCTTCACCTGCACCTCCGATTATTAGCACACCCCCACCCCTCACACCCCAACTGGAGGGAGGTCATAAAGATCCATTAATTAATAAACCTCGGGGCAAAGGGAGGTTAATGACAATCTGGGAAATCTCCACGGGGCCATGGGACACGAACTCCATGGACGTTTTAGACAGTTTCACAAACAAATCTCCAGACAACTGGCGTTTTTTTTAACAACGAATAAATCGCCATTATAGACTGCCAGTACACTCAGACTAAGAACCAGACTGCAGTCTACGTTAGTGGCGTTTGTTATTACTTATATTACTCTTATTCACCTTATATATCTTGTTCTTATTGTATCTTTCTATCTACGTGACTTTACCGAAAGAACCAAAGAACATGAATTCCGGCAGTCACAAAAGCTTAAAGTCAAAACTTAGTTATATATATCTCCAACCTCAGGATATCAAAATATAACTCGAGAATAAGAAGCACGGATCCCTGGCAACACAGACGGAGAACAAAGTTTAATAATCCTCGGAATACCTGTGGTAACAACTTTGATACATCACATATCTTGGTTAAACATAAGCCATATAATAATTAAGTATTAGACCTAGGGTAATTCAAAAGAGATACAAGGCGAAATAGATCAATCACACACGACCAAGATAATATGTATTCCATAGGATCAGAGCCTCCCCAACCGCCTTTGTCTTCCAGCAGCACATGGTAGCAATAAATTACATATGCAGGGATGGCGCCTCCTCTTGAGATATCAAACACCTTGAAGAAATTCCAAACCACGACGGAAGTACTGTAAACACTGCTCAAAACATACCTTGAGTCACTTACACAGTGAAAACCGCGAAAAGGGATACGATACTAAGATAAGGGGTGGAAAATCATATTTTTTTATCTCTCAACTTACAACCCGTGAGAGTGAACGGAAAACATGGCAACAGGAGGACACACTTCAAAAAGCTGTGCCCCTCTTTGTGAGAGACAAGAATATGTAACACCCCCAACCGTGACGGCAAAGGGGGGGATGCAACCGGACAAAAGGAACCCCCCCCCCCCCTCCTTTCAGATTAATTATTTCAGAAAGTTGAACACACTTGGGGCAATTGAAAGAAGTCTGTTTCCACAGATGGCGAGATGGCTTGAGGAAGAAGACAGGAACCAGGCCTTGATGTGACTTAACAGATTACTTAAATTTATGAAAACAGACACACACGTACACCGGACAAACGGTTGTTCCCACAGGCTGAGAGCGAAATCAAAGGAATTCCGGTCCTTTGTGAGAAGGCGAGCCGAGGTGGGAGAATTTCAGATATAAGCAAGAATAAAGTGCACACAATTCAGTCTTGCTGCGGCAAGCTCCGTGGGTGGGCCCCACAATCAACCATAGATGTCGTGTCTTGCAGAGAAGAGGGGTGATGTCTTGCTACAGTGAGGGAAAAAAGTATTTTATCTCCTGCTGATTTTGTACGTTTGCCCACTGACAAAGAAGTCATCAGTCTATAATTTTAATGGTAGGTTTATTTGAACAGTGAGAGACAGAATAACAACAACAAAATCCAGAAAAACGCATGTCAAAATGTTATAAATTGATTTGCATTTTAATGAGGGAAATAAGTATTTGACCCCCTCTCAATCAGAAAGATTTCTGGCTGCTAGGTGTCTTTTATACAGGTAACGAGCTGAGATTAGGAGCACACTCTTAAAGGGAGTGCTCCTAATCTCAGCTTGTTACCTGTATAAAAGACACCTGTTCACAGAAGCAATCAATCAGATTCTAAACTCACCACCATGGCCAAGACCAAGGAGCTCTCCAAGGATGTCAGGGACAAGATTGTAGACCTGCACAAGGCTGGAATGGGCTACAAGACCATCGCCAAGCAGTTTGGTGAGAAGGTGACAACAGTTGGTGCGATTATTCGCAAATGGAAGAAACACAAAAGAATTGTCAATCTCCCTCGGCCTGGGGCTCCATGCAAGATCTCACCTCGTGGAGTTGCAGTGATCATAAGAACGGTGAGGAATCAGCCCAGAACTACACGGGAGGATCTTGTCAATGATCTCAAGGCAGCTGGGACCATAGTCACCAAGAAAACAGTTGATAACACACTACGCCGTGAAGGACTGAAATCCTGCAGCGCCCGCAAGGTCCCCCTGCTCAAGAAAGCACATATACATGCCCGTCTGAAGTTTGCCAATGAACATCTGAATGATTCAGAGGACAACTGGGTGAAAGTGTTGTGGTCAGATGAGACCAAAATGGAGCTCTTTGGCATCAACTCAACTCGCCGTGTTTGGAGGAAGAGGAATGCTGCCTATGACCCCAAGAACACCATCCCCACCGTCAAACATGGAGGTGGAAACATTATGCTTTGGGGGTGTTTTTCTGCTAAGGGGACAGGACAACTTCACCGCATCAAAGGGGCGATGGACGGGGCCATGTACCGTCAAATCTTGGGTGAGAACCTCCTTCCCTCAGCCAGGGCATTGAAAATGGGTCGTGGATGGGTATTCCAGCATGACAATGACCCAAAACACACGGTTAAGGCAACAAAGGAGTGGCTCAAGAAGAAGCACATTAAGGTCCTGGAGTGGCCTAGCCAGTCTCCAGACCTTAATCCCATAGAAAGTCTGTGGAGGGAGCTGAAGGTTCGAGTTGCCAAACGTCAGCCTCGAAACCTTAATGACTTGGAGAAGATCTGCAAAGAGGAGTGGGACAAAATCCCTCCTGAGATGTGTGCAAACCTGGTGGCCAACTACAAGAAACGTCTGACCTCTGTGATTGCCAACAAGGGTTTTTCCACCAAGTACTAAGTCATGTTTTGCAGAGGGGTAAAATACTTATTTCCCTCATTAAAATGCGAATCAATTTATAACATTTTTGACATGCGTTTTTCTTGATTTTGTTGTTATTCTGTCTCTCACTGTTCAAATAAACCTACCATTAAAATTATAGACTGATCATTTCTTTGTCAGTGGGCAAACGTACAAAATCAGCAGGGGATCAAATACTTTTTAAATCCTTTATTAAGTTCGCTTGCTTGCTTGCTTGCGTGCTTGCTTGCTTACGACCGTGCAAATCTTTCGGTCGTTTTTTAACCCACTTCCCGTGATCCAATCGAGCTGACATTTTGCACACAGACTCGTTGTGCGAGACAATTAATGTTCGTGAAAAAAAATTCCAAAATTTTACACTGTTTAGGGAAAACAAATTAAATATTTAATTGCCAATTGCTTAATACTGGCAGACAATCATCTGACCCATAGGCGGCAGCCATCTCAAGCCGCCACGCATATAAAGGATTTATAGTGAAAAACTTAGTTTTTACGGGTTATACTTATTTTCCATCACTGTAGGTGCTGAGTTCGGCGCTGAACGACAGAGTATCGCTGAAAGTTTTATTCTACACTTATCCTGATGTTTTGAGTCGCTTGCAGAGTCAAGGATTTCGATAAGTTGTATTGTACTAGCGATGAGAGTTGCGAGCAGCTAAGAGGTGTGCGAATACAATTTGAGTTCTGAGAGTTAGTGAGGAGCTGCGACGAGCAGCTCACAGCAGGCGTCATCCTGGAGGAAGGGCGGGGGAGGGGCCCCAAGCGAGCATAGCGCAAGCCAGCTGCTACTCACAGGATCAGCTGCAGCCCAGCGGACTTTCGGACTCTGAACCCCGAGCACACACCAGAAAAGGTCGAAACTACAAGGATCAACAGTGTCGAGTTCTGCAAGTGGCAGGCTCTGGGAATCTGCCCCCGTGACAAGCACATTGATAGGGAGCTGCATCGGCAGAAGCCACGGGTCGCGGAGTTTTTCCTTTGTTAGTTTTTATTTATTTATTTTTCGTCATTGAGAGAGGCTGTTGCCAAAAGCTGGTACTCGCAGTAGTACCATAATACCACGTGGGCAAGAGTGTCAGCGCTGCAGCGGACGAGCTGCGAGAGCTAGACAAAACATAGACACGAAGACACACAGACAGACACAAGCAGAGAGAGACGCGCACATAGGCAACTTCTCTGTGTCGAAGCCTTAGAGAGAGGGGGGAGGGGGAGTTGTGTGGAATTCCTGCCCATGGGGGATGGACGAGCTGGACACTGGACTTCTAAACAAACAAGCACGGAGTCCAGTGGCAGCTCGTCCATCCCCCATGGGCAGGAATTCCACACAACTCCCCCTCTCTCTCTCTTTAAGGCCTCGACACAGAGACGTTGTCTTTCTGTGTGCCTATGTGTGTGTCTCTCTCTGTGTGTCTCTGTGTGAGTCTCTGCTTGTGTGTCTGTCTATGTGTCTCCGTGTCTATGTTTTGTCTCGCTCTCAAATTTAGCAATCTTTGGAAGAACCTAATCAACCAGGTAGGGTGTTGACTGTTTTGTTGGCCGACTCTGTGTTGTATTGCATTTTATTTCCAAGTTAACTATGTTTGTTTTTTTCATTCATTTGTACCTGATGATGGTTGCTTGTGTTGCAATCGAAACGTGGTATTCTATTATTATTTTATTTATTTCTGCGTGACTACCGAAAAAACCAAAGAGTAGTTCTCTTTGTGTTTCAAAAAGGGTGGTCATCTAAAGTGGGTGCATTAATATTAGCTGATCGTGAAAAGCATTGCTGCCCATTTAGTTACGTGGATACAGTCGTTTAGAGGTATTTTAGTAATTTGAAGCTTTCGTGACTGCAGAAATCCATTCTCTCTGGTTCTGTCGGTAAAGTCACGTAGGTATAAAATAAATCACGACGTTTGTGTTGCGCCCGAAACGTGATTTCTTTTATTTTATACCTACGTGACTTTACCGAAATAACCAAAGAGTATTTTAGTAATTATTTCCATTAATTGCATAACTGTACCAATGAATTCATTGATGAAACTAAACATTTAAAAACATCTATGTTACGAATCTACAAACTCACAGGGATACTTTTGTGTTAAAATCTTTTGATCACAGAATCTTGCCCGCAAATTTATTGAAGCCTTAGCCAATTGATAAGCATTTGTTAGACAAACAGGCACACTGCCGCACACTATTGTTCCAAGATATTTCGTTAATTGCATAATCTTACCAATAAATTCATTGAGGTCTACCTTTGCCTTAGGCACATGTTTCTTTATTACTGTTCGTATGAATATTGTCGCATCAATTTTTAAGGACTTTTTCCCGTCGCCGTTTATGGTCGCTTTACTCCGAGGAATTAACCGATTGTTCTGTTACCCAGTTTATCAAACGTAACTATTGAGGGTTCAATGTACGGATCAATGAGGAGGACATCTCCAGAGGTACTGTGTTGACATTCCTGGCATAAGAATTCGCATATTAGAGTGTTATTTTTTTTTTAGAGATTAAAGTTGCTTAACACAGAAGCATCTGAGTGGTGCCTTTCTAAGTTCATGTATAATTTTAATTATAAGAACTGTTCCCTGCGGTGAGATCTGTATTTTGAGACCTGACATAAACACTAAAACTTAATCAGTAAAAGTTAAAGCGAGAATCATTGAATTACTGTATCACGATTGTTAATATAACCCTTGACAACGAAGCCAAGCCTAACTTGCATAATTACATAAACTTGCTTAACTTCATACAATTACACCCCTAGACAACGAAACATGCTTATTAGCATAAAGCATAATTTGCATAATTGCACACATTTGGAATAAGGTCGGGAAATTACACATTTTTCAATTTTCATTTTTTTTCAAGACCGAATATATACAACAGTGACGCGATAACTGCAATGATGACATCGTCGACAATCCCTGCCCACCAGGATCTCAGGTCCTGATTTCTCAGGTGCAGTGCCAGTAAAGCACACGTTTTCATTATTGTATGCGTGCATTTGCATTTATGGAAATAATATGCGAATTTTATGTTTTTTAATCTGCTTAATCAAAGAAATTATAGTGACACGAATCGATTATTTCAATAGTTGAAATCTGCAGCTTTAGTGCTGATGATGCGGTATGCCTCCAAGCCTGTAATCCACACCCATATAAACAACGATGATGCAGCAGCAGCATAATCATTGATTATTTATACCATGCCTCCCACGTAGTATACTAGCGTTGCAACTATCGACCATTGATATAATCCATTAATAGATCCACAAACCTTTGTAGGCAGGCTTAGCGGATCAAGAGAAAATGTTGTCTGCATGAGTCACTTACTGCAGACCAATTAGGTGCTAACTGTGTAAGGCAGTTCAGCACGTGCGTTTCTCACAGGGATATCTGCGCGAGCATTGTGTGTTATCTTACTGATCGTGTGGCTTTCCACCTGATACATGCAGTTTTATTCCCACACGCAAAATTGATTGAAAAAGGACTTGGTAGAAACACACCAGAGAAGTACTGTACTTGGCTACTCAAGCAGCCTTAGATACTCAAAGGATTTCTTGGCTGAATGTTTAATAATAATATTATTATTTTTATTACAGGAGATCGAGTGTTCATTGGACAACAGGTAGGCGATGTAGTGTGGGGGCCGTTGGCCCCCGGGGTCCCTCCCGCCTGCATCCCCTATTCCGTTTACGTTACCCCACCTCCCTATTACTCGCTACGGTTTCGCCGGCATTCGAACGCGACGCCCCTACTGTTACAGCCTCGCGCCGCGCTCCCACGCTGCGAGCATACGTGCGCACATCATCGTCAATCAAACGCCGTGCTCGCAGTATAGCCCTGTGCGGCACGTTACCAATGCGCATCCGTATCCGACACGTAACGAACGTATGCACACACACACACCGCTCCGTACACTCCAACTCCACACCGACTACGCAAGTTATGATCGCGCACCTGTATCACACACGGAGTGAACACACGCGACACCCACTCTTGCGCCGCTCTGCGCAGCGCTCGCCGCCTGCTGGCCGCTTACGTTATGATCGCGCACCTGGGGGACGCCAATTACGCACGCCGCGAGCTTACGCACACACAGTACCACACGCGTTCCCACACGCTCACACTGCACGACAAGATCACGCGAGACCACGCTTCGCTATTAATGATTTATTACCTGGTAACTAATGTTGAATCAGTGAGTCGATGAGGCTGGCCTATTCCACTAAACCGGCACCTATTCCCTATTTATCGGCTATGATTCTAATTCACCTTCTTACTCACTGTTAAGTGTCCACGGCGGTCCGCTGATCCTTGTGTTAACCGCGTGCCTCGGTGCGTCGCACGGACGTCCGGGTCGCTGGCTAGAGCTGCGTCTGGTCGCCTGGCGCTGGAGTAAGAGAGCGATTTCCCCTCTGCGCCCCTCTATTTATCCTCCCTACCTCAAAGGGGATGCTGCGCTGAACAATGGGCTCGCGCACCCCGAGCCCGCGCACGGCGGTTCCGGGCGCTGTTGATATGCTAATCAGTGAGCGACGTTGGCGGCGTACATTCTAATTAACCCCTTACCCTCCCTAACAATGGGGCCTGCGCGCTCAAGCGCAATTATCCCAACCCTCCATGACTATGCGCAACAGCCCCTGTGATCCCGCTATTCATGCTGTCCCGTGCCTCCCCTGCTTGCCCCGTCGACTCGTGGGGGTGTGTGTGGGGGGAAATGCGCCTCAACCGCGGTGGCCGAATGCCCCACGCCGCGACCACACCATATTAAGGCCGGCCGCAGCGCCGCGGTGCCACGTAGCACGGGGGAGGTCATCCAATTCCCTGATCAGCCGGAAACCGTGAGAATTAATCCCGATAAGGGTCTCTCGGATAAAAACCGGTCGGCCAGGCGACCTCCCCTCGGAGCTCTATGGGGGGGGGGGGGGGAAATGAGTGCGGGTGTGTTCATGTGAGGTGAGGTGAGGGGGACGCGGGGTCGGCTCCGTTGCTTGGTGGTGGCGAGGTCGGGGATTTGGTGCCTGCCGAACGGCTTCGCGGCGGCGGCATCACAGTAGCAGGAAGCAATAGCAAGTTGTGTGATGGCATCAATTACTTTGGCTGTAATTATTCCTTGATCCTTGTGTATAATTACATAGCCCCCCGAGGTGCCAGTCCCTGTCCCGGGTTGACTGGAGCACCTCGCTTGGGCCGCGCCCACGAGGAAACGTTGCGGGGTC
This sequence comes from Lethenteron reissneri, assembly GCF_015708825.2. Taxonomy (NCBI): domain Eukaryota; kingdom Metazoa; phylum Chordata; class Hyperoartia; order Petromyzontiformes; family Petromyzontidae; genus Lethenteron; species Lethenteron reissneri. Next base: position 138,734 of record NC_083784.1, read on the forward strand.
CGGGGGATCCGTCCGGACCTAGTGGCTGGCCTCGGGGCGGGTGGTTCCGTCCTCTGTAGCTCCTGCGGCGGTCTCCTCCTCCACTCCAGCAGCTCTCCCCGTCCTCCGGCACCTGTGGGCTGGGGCACAAACTCAGCCGCGGAAGGGTTTAGCGGCCGTCGTCTCCGGACTGGATCGGGGCGTCTCGGGGGCCCGGCGGGGCCCATGTAGTGTGCGAGGCCCCCCAACACGAGGGGTGCGGGTACTCCGGGATTTCGGGGCCTTCGGGTGATGGGGTTCTCTCTCGCCGGGGCCGCTTTCCACGGTTTTAAGCGGCGGACATTGACCACCGTCTCTCGACCCCTCTCCCCGCCATCAATTAGTACCGTCCAGGGGGAGATCTGTCGCACCACGGTCCAGGGTCCCCGCCAGTAGGTCGTCAGTTTCCCCACCTGCCCGGCCCCGACGCGAGGGGTGTGTAGCCACACCTTAGCGCCTGTCAGGAATAAGGGGGGTTCCATGCGGGGTCGGGTGCCCTGTTCCTGCCGCCGATGCGCGGCTTCCCCTTGCGGGTATGCTCGGCCTCGGGCTTCTCGTAGGGTCTCCAACAGGTGTTCCACGGGGCGGCTTCCCTCCTCCGGCTGGGGGGAAGGGACGCCGAATAGCAGATCTGCGGGTAAACGAGACTCACGGCCGAACATCATTAAAAACGGGGTTTGTCCCGTCGACGTGTGTACGGTGGTGGCGTAGGCGAAAAGGGCGTAGGGGAGGTGTTCATCCCAATCCCGTTGATTTGCGGCCGCCATAGTTTGAGTTTCCCCGCTAAGGTCTGATTCATGCGCTCCACCATACCGTTCGCCTGGGGGTGGTATGCTGTGGTTCGGTCCTTCTGGATTCTGAACTCTCGGCACAGTGCCTGGAACAACTCGGCCTCGAACTCGCTACCCTGGTCGGTAAGGACTCGTTCTGGGATCCCGTGCTTAAGTACGTAGTGTTCCACAAATGCCCGGGCCACCACCAAGGCCGTTTTATCAGGGATGGCCACTGCCACGGGGTAGCGGGTGAAATACTCTACTGCGACTAGGATATATCGGTTGCCTCGATGGGATCGCGGGAATGGCCCCTGTAGGTCGATCCCGACCAGCTGATTCGTGCGGCTGACGCGGAACGGCCTTAGGGGTACCTGGTATCGTGCCGGTTTCGGCCCGCACTGCTGACAGGCGCGGCAGCCCTGTACCCAGGCTGCCACGTCTTGTGCCAATTTGGGCCAGAGATACTGGCGACGCAGGGTCTCTCGAGTACGTCGTTCCCCATCGTGGCCCCCGAGTGGGTGGTCATGCACCAGCCGTAGCAGCTGGGGTCGCACCTGGGCAGGAACACAGATGCACCCCGGCTGGCCGGCCTCGGTTAACTCCCGTACCACTCCGTTCTGCACACACAACCGGGCATACAAACCGCTCCAGGGTCCTGGTAGGGCGCTCTTTTCCTCCCGCAGTGCCGCCTCCACTGCCGCCAGATCCGGATCTCGCTGCTGGGTCTGTCTCAGCTGCTCGTCGTTTAGGCCCGGGAAGGCGCAGCCGACGTCCTCCTGGATCCGTCCGATCGGGTCCCGAGCCGCGGGTCCCGCGCTTGCCGGGCGGTCGACAGGATCCTCAGTGCCACCTGTGAGGGTCTCTGTGGCGCACACTGCACTCTCTCTCGCTGGGGGGGGGGGTCAGTGGCCGCGGCCTCTCGGGGGTCCGTTGCCTACCGGCAGCGTCCCCCCGTGAAACACGGGCAGGCCTCCTCCGCCCGCGTCTCGGCGTACACCGTGGGTCGCCTCGACAAGGCGTCCGCGTTTGCATGCGTCCGGCCAGCCCGATACTCGATTTGCAGGTTGTACTCCTGCAACTGCGCTAACCACCGGGCCATCTGCCCCCGCGGCTCCTTGAATGTAAGAAGAAACTGCAGAGCATAATGGTCAGTGCGGACGCGACATCTCCTGCCGTACAAATACGGCCGGAACTGTTTGCATGCAAAAATCACGGCGTACAACTCTTGGCGGGTCACGCAATAGTTCAGCTCGGCCCCACTCACAGTCCGGCTGGCGTACGCGATGACTCGTTCCGTTCCATCCTGTACCTGTGACAACACCGCGCCCAGCCCGCTGCTGCAGGCGTCGGTGTCCAAAATAAAATCGGTGGTAAAATCGGGGAAAGCGAGGGTGGGGGCGTGGGTGAGGTGATCTTTGAGAGTGGTGAAGGCCGTCTGGCAGGCCCCCGTCCACTGGTAGGGGTGCTTGGGGGAGGTGAGTTGGGTGAGAGGGCGTGCAATCTCGCTGAATCCCTTTACAAATCGACGATAATAGGTGGCAAGCCCCAAAAATGATCTGATCTCCGTCAGATTCCTTGGCCGTGGCCACTCCACTACGGCGCGTACCTTCTCCGGATCGGTGTGCACGCCTGCCTCGCTGACGCGATGCCCGAGGTACCCCACCTCGCGTTGTGCGATGTAACACTTACGTGGCTTGAGCTTGAGATGAGCCGCTCGCAGTCGCTGGAACACCTCTCGAAGCCTGGACCAATGCTCAGACAAAGATCTACTGAACACTATCACATCGTCCAAGTAAATCAGGCACTGTTCCCACTGCAAGCCCCGCATCACCAACTCCATCAACCGCTGGAACGTCGCGGGCGCGTTAGTGAGTCCGAACGGCAACACTCGAAACTCAAACAGGCCCATCGGGGTGGTGAATGCTGTTTTTGGCCGATCCTCCTCCGTCATCTCCACCTGCCAGTAACCGGACGCCAGATCGAGGGTGGAAAAATACCGCGCTCCTGCGAGACTGTCGAAGGTGTCGTCGATGCGGGGTATGGGGAAGCCATCGCCGAGCGTGACTGCATTTAGTTTACGGTAATCGACGCAGAACCGTGTTGACCCATCCTTTTTCGTTACTAGTACCACCGGGGCTGACCAGGGGCTCGCCGAGGGCTGAATTATGTTATCGCGAAGCATGTCCCCAACTGCCTCTTTGATTTGGGCGCGTTCGGGTGCGCCCACTCGGTACGCAGGGAGTTTGATGGGTCGGGCTGCACCGGTGTCAATTTGGTGCTTAACAAGATCGGTCCGACCCACGTCCGAGTCGTGTTCACTGAATACGTCGGCATACTCCCGCAGTAACTCGCGCAGCCGATCGGCCTCTCCCTTAGGTAAATCCGCCCATGGTACATGTAACGCGTCGAGCAGGGGAACGACCTCGGCTCGGGGAGTCGGGCCGACTCGCCAGGCCAGGTCCTGGTCACCCTCCGAACGACCGGGGTCCTCAGCCCAGAGTGCGAACACCGATTCGTCAGAGTGGCGTGCGTGCAGGGGGTGTACAGTGGCGATCGGTGTGCGCCGTCGCAGTATCGCTGGGGTATTGTGCGGGTTAAACATCCGCATAAACAATCGGTCCCCATCTGCGTTTACCAACGTGGCGGATCCCACGACCCCATATCGTTTTGCCAACTCCGGGTGAGGAGTTAGCATTACCTCCCCTGATGGTCGGAGCGCGGGGTCGGTGGGGGATGTTGCCACCGGCACCAGCATCTCGGTGAGCGGCCCGATGGTGACTGCCGTCGCCAGGATAGCGGCCACAGGTGCGAAGCGGGGGCGCGTCGGTTCTCGTCCCAAGAACGGTATCCGCTCGCCGTTGCTCTCCACGGTGGCGCATCGCTGGCGGGGTTGCACGTTGAGTCCCAGCCGTTCTAAGAGGTCGGTACCTGCGATACACTCGTGACACAACGCACTCGACACGTAGAACTCCTGGGTGCACACCTGGCTGCCTATGCGGACCTCTAAGGTGGCTCTCCCCAGCAGCCCCATTCCGGCTCCGCTCGCCGTGTGCAGCGCGCGGTCCGGTGCCTGCAGGTGACGCACGTCGACCCCGATCGCGCTGCAGTGCGCTGCGCTCACGAGCGAGGCCACCGCCCCCGTGTCCAGCAGGATTTGGGTACGCACTCCGTTTACCTCCCCTTCCACCAGCGACGTGGCCCCCGTGATCCCCGCCACCAGCTTCCGCAGCCAGTCGCCAGGAGTCACCGTTTCTGTGGGCGTTGTTGCTGGAACCTGTGTGGAGATCACTCGCTCGCCATTATTCTCACAGCTTGTTTGTGTCGGGGCTACGTCGATTTCGCCCCCCGGTGGTCCCCTCTCTAGGGGGGCCTTAGTGTTTGACCTTAGCTCTTGTCTAGCTCGGGCGACCTGAGGACAGTCCCTCACTAGATGCCCTCGGCGATCACACATATAACATGCCCGGGGAGGGGGGGCGGCTCCGTAGCGGGTCCCCTGTCCGCTCCCTCTCCCTCCCCCAGTACGCAGTTGTCCCAAATCGGACTCTAATTGGGACACCCTCCCGGCTAGTCCCCCTACTGTCGAGCGTAGTTCACCCATCTCAGACTGGAGGGTCTTCATATTTTTATTTGCGTCCTCGCGTACCTGGGTTACCCTCTCACCTACTTGGTTTACCTTGTTGTCTATCTGGGTTACCTGGCCGGAGACATCCTTTATACCCGTTTGTATACCGGCAACCCATCCCGGGGTTGTCTCGCGGGACACTGGAGGCTCTCTTTCCCGGCCCCTTACCGTCCTCGCGAGCTCCTGTTCCTCCTCCTCGTCTTCCGAGAGCAGGCTCGCAATGGCGCGCTCTCGTCCCAGCCCCCGGAGCTGCGCGCGTTCGCTGTGAATTCTTTCACACTTACGTGCGCGCTCGACAAGGGCGTTAAAGGGAAGACGTGGGCAGCTCATGTCTGGCTGCCACCACGCCGTGCGAGACAGGTACCGCTGGATTTTCTCGGCGGCCAGTTCCTCAATAACATCAGTTGCGTACCCCGGGCGTGCGATCTTTGTTAACTCGCGCACATCCTCGGCGTAATCACGTAGATCTTCGCCAGGTTGGCGACGGCGCGCCTCTAAGGCAGATTTTGCTTCCTCCTCGTCACGCGTGCCAAAACGCTGATCGAGTCGGCGCATCAGCTCCTCTAGCTGTGTCTGTGCGCTCGCGGGTAACGCTTCTACAAAATCGGCTGCCCGCCCATCAAGATTCATATTAAGTTGACGTACTGCCTGCGCGTCCGTCCACCCATTAATTTCCTTGGCCCCTAAGAGATTGCGGGCGAATGCCTTCCACGAAGGGGCCCCCCGGCCGGTAGATATTAGTCTTATTTTAGCGTGAGGTAACGCGGGGGTCCATCCCACTTCTGACACCAATTTGTGGGGGCCGTTGGCCCCCGGGGTCCCTCCCGCCTGCATCTCCTATTCCGTTTACGTTACCCCACCTCCCTATTACTCGCTACGGTTTCGCCGGCATTCGAACGCGACGCCCCTACTGTTACAGCCTCGCGCCGCGCTCCCACGCTGCGAGCATACGTGCGCACATCATCGTCAATCAAACGCCGTGCTCGCAGTATAGCCCTGTGCGGCACGTTACCAATGCGCATCCGTATCCGACACGTTACGAACGTATGCACACACACACACACCGCTCCGTACACTCCAACTCCACACCGACTACGCAAGTTATGATCGCGCACCTGTATCACACACGGAGTGAACACACGCGACACCCACTCTTGCGCCGCTCTGCGCAGCGCTCGCCGCCTGCTGGCCGCTTACGTTATGATCGCGCACCTGGGGGACGCCGATTACGCACGCCGCGAGCTTACGCACACACAGTACCACACGCGTTCCCACACGCTCACACTGCACGACAAGATCACGCGAGACCACGCTTCGCTATTAATGATTTATTACCTGGTAACTAATGTTGAATCCGTGAGTCGATGAGGCTGGCCTATTCCACTAAACCGGCACCTATTCCCTATTTATCGGCTATGATTCTAATTCACCTTCTTACTCACTGTTAAGTGTCCACGGCGGTCCGCTGATCCTTGTGTTAACCGCGTGCCTCGGTGCGTCGCACGGACGTCCGGGTCGCTGGCTAGAGCTGCGTCTGGTCGCCTGGCGCTGGAGTAAGAGAGCGATTTCCCCTCTGCGCCCCTCTATTTATCCTCCCTACCTCAAAGGGGATGCTGCGCTGAACAATGGGCTCGCGCACCCCGAGCCCGCGCACGGCGGTTCCGGGCGCTGTTGATATGCTAATCAGTGAGCGACGTTGGCGGCGTACATCCTAATTAACCCCTTACCCTCCCTAACAATGGGGCCTGCGCGCTCAAGCGCAATTATCCCAACCCTCCATGACTATGCGCAACAGCCCCTGTGATCCCGCTATTCATGCTGTCCCGTGCCTCCCCTGCTTGCCCCGTCGACTCGTGGGGGTGTGTGTGGGGGGAAATGCGCCTCAACCGCGGTGGCCGAATGCCCCACGCCGCGACCACACCATATTAAGGCCGGCCGCAGCGCCGCGGTGCCACGTAGCACAGGGGAGGTCATCCAATTCCCTGATCGCCGGAAACCGTGAGAATTAATCCCGATAAGGGTCTCTCGGATAAAAACCGGTCGGCCAGGCGACCTCCCCTCGGAGCTCTATGGGGGGGGGGGTGGAAATGAGTGCGGGTGTGTTCATGTGAGGTGAGGGGGACGCGGGGTCGGCTCCGTTGCTTGGTGGTGGCGAGGTCGGGGATTTGGTGCCTGCCGAACGGCTTCGCGGCGGCGGCATCACAGTAGCAGGAAGCAATAGCAAGTTGTGTGATGGCATCAATTACTTTGGCTGTAATTATTCCTTGATCCTTGTGTATAATTAATAATAGCTCAAGACAATGTGACCTTGTACCTTTTTTTTGTCCACATTCACTCACAATATATATAAATATACTTTTTCAGTCCTGTGTCAATCCACTGCTAGATGAAGGTCTTCCCACACCGTATCAATCATGGGGGTTGTATGACCATACTTCACCACCATGGTCAGTGTGGGTTGGTGCAAGAGAGGAATCGAACCAGTTAAGATGTGACGTATTACCACATATATATAAAAGAAAAAGTGGTCTCAGAAATAACATCATCAAGCTTTCGTATTATTCCACTCTCTTATATGTCGTTTGGCAAATAATGGTTTTAATTCATAACTGTATAATGAGTTTGTAAAGTATTTATGGAGGAGGTAATCACGCTTGCCTTGTGTAGTCCTAACACACAGAGTTAGGCACAGTACATTGTCTTCAGGGAAAGGAGAAGCCAGGAAGGGTCTGCGTTGGATCTGCAATAATTGGCTTGTAATGGAAATCGCAGGTTGACCACTTATCTTTCCATCAGCTAGTGATGTTTTTCCCGGCAGACATAAGTATTGATGAATGTACCCAGAAGGGTTTCTTGTACTCTAGGTGTATGGGTCAGAGAAAGCTGCTAAAAACCGTCTGACACGGTGTGGGCTTTTTGCGGCCTTATGCTTCACAGGGAGCAAAGAGGAGTAATTAGGTAGGTGTATGGGTCGTGACGATTTTATTTCTCCATTTATGAGTAATTAAGAATATCCACATTGAACAATTAATATATTTGGAAATGTAGCTACACGTTTTTTTGTGTGCAGCATTCAGAGTGGCACAGTTTGTGCTTCAGCAGCAGCATGAGTGCAACCCACTCATCAGGGCCAAGCCTTTCGTGCCCCTAAGAGGTCACACCGTAGCCCTGGCTGGCTTCAGATCAATCGGTCATGCTCTGGTACCTTCTAACCTCCATTGGAACCTCATTTGCCAGTAAAAATATGATAATTGTTTTTTTACCCTTCTATCTGGCAACAAAACTGACACCTTTTTACAAGGAGTCATGTTTGCATAGACCACAATACCCGCAGTCATAATGCAAACAAAAAACATAACTCTGATAATGTGCACTGTCATTGAAGTTGATTGGTCCACACCCGAGACAGCTTTCCTTAGAGCCTAGTCTCACATGGGTTGGACCAGATGACGCCAAAAGGCGCACAACTCAAAGACAATGCACCATCAGAGTATGAGAGCTCGGGGTAAGCATTTACACCATTGGAACCTCATTTGCAGGTAAAATATGATAATTGTTTTTTTACCCTTCTATCTGGCAACAAAACTGACACCTTTTTACAAGGAGTCATGTTTGCATAGACCACAATACCTGCAGTCATAATGCAAAAAAAAACATAACTCTGATAATGTGCACTGTCCTTGAAGTTGATTGGTCCACACCCGAGACAGCTTTCCTTAGAGCCTAGTCCAGACACGGGCAAACCACGGCTCGCGGGCCGTATACGGCCCGTTGGGCTTTTTAATCCGGCCCGCCGGACTTGTCCAACCCGTTTTGGTCGTGACTCGAACCTAATTTCCCCATTGGATTGTATGTAAATACAATTAATCCGTTCCAGACTCCTACGAACTGTATCTAAATATAGTTTTTATAAAGATTATTAAGCACAAAAATAGTTAATTACGCCATAGAATTCAGTGTAATAGTAAACTAAATGTAACAACATTGAATAACACTGAGATAACCTTGAATAACAGAGAAAACTTACATTGCCGCATCAAGGTTTAGAATCGTTCAACAAGATTATTGTTTCGTCTGCTACATCAGTCGGTCGATTCTGAGAGAGATAGAATATTCGTATGAGCAATTCATGTTTCTATTGAACCCATGTGAGACTAGGCTCTAAGGAAAGCTGTCTTGGGTGTGGACCAATCAACTTCAAGGACAATGCACATTATCAGAGTTATGTTTTTTGTTTGCATTATGACTGCAGGTATTGCGGTCTATGCAAACATGACTCCTTGTAAAAAGGTGTCAGTTTTGTTGCCAGATAGAAGGGTATCCAACCAATTATCATACCTTCTATCCTCTTTAGAGATACCGCACATGTTGTCCCTGCCAGTACAGTGGCTTTCTCCCAAGTACATTGTGTCTCTCCCAAAAGCCACTGAGGGGCAATGATCATGAAGCTTCTGTCTTTGGAAGCAGCTGCTGGATTTCTCTACCTAGTCTGATTTGAAATTGATGCGTTTAGTGTTAGCCATTTTCTGAATAAAGTGCACAGCTGGATTATGCGATTGCTTAAGCAATTGATTACTCTTTACGATTATTGGTTTGACTGATCGAAAAACAAGAACATTGTTGGGGGGAAAAAAGTATGACTTTTGTTCCCACTTGTGTCGCTGGACAGGAATTAATGGGTGGGACCTTACTACGTCATCGACATCAGCTTGCAGGGGGTTTCCTGCCTTCAGGAGGCAGGATCTGGGGGCCACCACCATTGTATTTATTAAAGTGATACTTTGGTGTATGGATATTTACTAGCTTCTACCTTACGATGATGTAAAGCATAGATAAACATACGACCTGTTTTCATGGATTTTAATATAGGTGGATTTTCTGGTATAATTAACTAAACAGTTTAACTATATATATCATCATGCAGCCCCGTGGGACTGTGGTTCAAGGACTCTACTGCTCTCCTATGCTTTGTACAGAAGTACTGTTTTACTCCATGTACTGAGAGCTGCTCTAAGAACTATTAAGCTCAATTAACTTGACAGAGCAGAGCAATAGGCTATTGTGTGAATGCATTGTTATACTTATTTAAAAGTCCAATTAATTTTAATTAATTAAGAGTCAAGGAATTCTTCAGCTTCTGAAGGAACTCCTAGCACATGCAGTGAAATGTCGGACATGGTGCCTAAAAGCACACCGTACAACCTTACGAAACAAAAACAACCTCAAACACCTAAGCAGGTGTAGTAGGTTCCAGGAGACTTGGACGACGTAGTTGGAGGCACACTTATTTATTAACCGCAATGTACATAACAGGCCGAGATGTACAACACTCGAAGGGGTATCGGCCCCTTCACCCGTCTAACAGGGAGATCACACAATCTATGTCACGGCTAGCCTACTCCTAGGTCCTCCACTACAGGGCTAGGGGAGGCTAGCTCTGGTTAAGCTGGGATTACGGCACCCTGAGTCCCCAGACCGGCTCTTACAAGAGCATCGGCTCTGGGCTCTCGGGGCCACGTCACTGGCTTGCCCTGGTCGGTCCTGAGAAGGACAGCGATCCAGGGGAGTCCCAGGGCTTATCTAACCGGTCTTCTTGCTTCGCTGGTTAAAGCTGAACACTGAACCCCGAGCCCTCCGGCTCACCGCCTTATATAGCAACTCCCCCACTGAGGGGTGGGGCCGTGGGGGATCCCAGCGCCGTGTTAGCCCCCCAGGCTAAACGGTGCGGACGTGGATGTAAGCACCTCTTGGCGTACGGGCATAACCACGCCCAGTGTGTTTGTTTGCCCTCCGTAACACCTCTACATAGGTGTGAGTTCCAGGCTTAGCTGGCAGTCGATTCAGCCCAGTATCCATCTGGTGGTGACAACATAGACATCACTCTGTGGGATATCAGCAATGCTCTTTATCAACAGAGACAATTGAAATGTATAATGTCCTATCACTGACTCAAAGCTGTAAGCTGAGAACACTGCCCCATTGTTCATTTGAGCAGAGGGGGAACTCTGACTTTTAATTACATTGAACATGTATGCATTGGCTATTGTGTGCATTAACACCACAACCTTGTGCTCAATTTTATCAACTTAAATAAGTTCTATCCTGCGAAGTAAAGAAAATACATCATTATACCCAAAATGCCCTACGGCGTGTTTTCTGCTCAAATTTTCTCCGAATTTTGATGAACAGAAGGCTGAGCTCTATGAGCCAAGTTTGTTAACAAGACTAAGGTTGAGAATTAGGTTTTGAGGGCCTGTAATCAAGCAACGTGGCCATGAATAATGTTTTCATGGCTCTGGGTGGACAGTGCACAAGTGCGAACATATCTTTGAAAAGCTTTATGGTCAGCAACCAGCTTAGGAGCACAGACCACCACATTCATCATCACTGCTGAGAACGCCGTTAGAACTGCCAAGCGCAGCAGAACATGTGTCAGAGCGACAGTGGAGGGGTGCACAAGTGTTTTTGGCAGTATGGTTGATGTAGGTTGGTCGGTGCAAACTGGACTGGAGCCTCCGGCAGTCTTGGCCCTGTTTGGGGTGTGACCAGAATTTACTGTGTTCACTTGTGTGGCACAAGGTACAGTGGTACCTCGGTATACGTCGTTAATTCGTTTCAGAAGGTAGGACTTATACCGAAAATTACGTATACCAAACGAATTTTTCCCATACGAAATAAAGGGAAGGGAAATAATCCGTTCCAGAGTATAAGAAATTATATTTTATATAGCATATTATACATTCATGGGGTTGTATAAAATAATTTAGACACTACTTATTACTAAAATGCATACATACATTTCAATAAATGCATAAATAAATGAAAATAAATTGAAATAAAAATCTACTTTAACATCACTTTACCTTGCTGAGAGGAGTTGATAGCCTACGAGGATGGTGGTGAGGAAGGGGAGGAGGAGGAGATGTTATTTTTTGGAAGGAGAGTCCCCTTCCATTAAAACTTCAATATGCTGAAATTCTGGGGATTTTTATCTCTTCTGTCTTTTTAAATCCTTTATATTAAGTTCGCTTGCTTGCTTGCTTGCGTGCTTGCTTGCTTACGACCGTGCAAATCTTTCGGTCGTTTTTTAACTCACTTCCCGTGATCCAATCGAGCTGACATTTTGCACACAGACTCGTTGTGCGAGACAATTAATGTTCGTGAAAAAAATGTCGAAAATTTTACACTGTTTAGGGAAAACAAATTAAATATTTAATTACCAATTGCTTAATACTGGCAGACAATCATCTGACCCATAGGTGGCAGCCATCTCAAGCCAGAGGACGAGAGGACTCAAGCCGCCACGCATATAAAGGATTTATAGTGAAAAACTTAGTTTTTACGGGTTATACTTATTTCTTGACTTGGACCTGGTTGAGGCTCACCAGGTTTGAGTTTTACTAAAAACCTGTCCATTGAAGTTTGTTTTTGCCTTCTTCTAAGAATGTTCCTGAAGTGTGACATTATCTGGTCATTCCACACAATACTGTTACGGCTTGTTAGAGCCGTAACAGTATTGTGTACGCAGGTACTGTACGCGGTGACTCATCCCGACCCATACAATTTCTAGCAAGGGCATCGTATTCCAAGCAAGACGTCGTATCCCAAGACATTTTTTTCTCGTCAAAACACGACGTGTACCAAATTCTACATATTCAAAAGCGGTCGTATACCGAGGTATGACTGTAGTTGAGTTCAACTTGACCTGTTCATCCCTTTGGAATCAAAGTCAACAGTGGCCATACCGTAGGTGGGCCAGCCCCTACAATGGAAATGTGGAATATCCAGTATTGTATTATTTGGGTCTTTCGGTAAAGTCACGTAGATAGGTTCAAAGAAAATAACAAAAAATAACAAAAAACTACGACATTTCGATCGCAACACAAGCGTTCGTCATCCGGAAGAATAAAGAGAGGGGGACAGCTGCTGAGGCAGACTGTTTTAAAGGTTTACAATGGGTGTAGCCCAAGAGTCATAAACGGGGCTAGTGATGTTATTATGTGATAAATTATCCTGTTAATGTAAGATCGGAGGGCGACATCCACGACAAGGGCGTGGAGGTGGCTATGTTACTATGAGAGATTATCATGTTAATGGAAGATCGCAGAGCAGCAACGTCGAGCTCGGCGAGCGAGGTGGCTGTTAGTGTGGGATATTTACTTGTTAATGTCAAATCAGAGTGCCGAAAATACAACAAACATCGGAAAGTGGTAGGATGGGAACATCACAGCCAGTTATGATTTAAACTGGTTGATAACATCCTTCCAATGATTGCTCAGTTTATACCCATCTTCTCGATTGAAGTTGTGACTGTACAGTGAGGGAAAAAAGTATTTGATCCCCTGCTGATTGTGTACGTTTGCCCACTGACAAAGAAGTCATCAGTCTATAATTTTAATGGTAGGTTTATTTGAACAGTGAGAGACAGAATAACAACAACAAAATCCAGAAAAACGCATGTCAAAAATGTTATAAATTGAGTTGCATTTTAATGAGGGAAATAAGTATTTGACCCCCTCTCAATCAGAAAGATTTCTGGCTACCAGGTGTCTTTTATACAGGTAGCGAGCTGAGATTAGGAGCACACTCTTAAAGGGAGTGCTCCTAATCTCAGCTTGTTACCTGTATAAAAGACACCTGTTCACAGAAAACCGGTTTTTTTAGACACCTCATGACAAAATATGTATTTTATCCTCCGTATGAATAGTTCGATGACCTGATCGACTTTCATGGCTTAATAACCGACTGGTGGGGGCAGGAGAGGTGGTGCTGTTTTTGTGTTATTGACCTATTCGGATCACTGCTTAATTCATTCCGTTGAGTGCGAGTTTGCCGATTCACTTCTGGAAGACTTGCTGTGACGAAGTGCACGAACATCTTTGCTGTAGTGTGATGCGCACTTGACAGTCGCTGGTGTTTTTTACCTCCCATTTTAATCGAGACGATCAGTAAGTAGGAAAGGGCTGTGTGATGTTGAGTGCAAACCACACATGCTTAATTGGTGATTTTGTGAACCATTTGTCTCTAAGATTCTTGTGATTTTGTGGATGTGCCGAGGTAGTTTTAGACGCTTAAGGAGTTATCTATATACATACTCCCACACTTGTGCGACAGACCATGAGTTCCTGAATTGCACAATATTTGGCACAATCTCCTGCATAATCTATAGGGAGCTTTTATTTGCTGTTTTTTTTTATCAACTGGCCACATGCCTGCTGATTTTGTTGTGAGTTTTTGCCGAGTCTGCCACTGTTGTTGTTGTTGTTAGGGATGTTTTGGTGCTGTGCCCCTCTTGTGAAGCTGTATTCTTACGTCTCTCTCTCTCTTCCCACCATCCCCTCACCCATGTGTGCTGTGCTGGCAGGGAGGTCATATTAAGCGAAGGTCCGTGCAAGTATCCATAGTGCAACCCCCATCGCCATTCTGTTAATTCAGTGTTTTCTGTAAGTTGCCCCTCCCCAGCACGCTGCTCTTTGCATCGATCTTTCACTCGCTATCAGCAACGGCGCCACCAATCTCCACTCACGAGTGCCGCCGCATTCTCTTGCAAGTCCCATAGTTTTCTCAAACACGTGCTTTTCCCACTCTCTCTCCTAATCGTGGCCACACAGTCTACAACCCCTCCCGAGCTCACCAGAACATTTCCATAAGCTGCTCACACCCTCCCGTGCTTTTCAGAAAACTGTCACACGCGCCTCAGCTCCGCCGAGCCGTCCGTGTGCTCCCCGTGCCGCCCTGCTCGCTCGTCCGCCTCCCCTCTCCCCCACCCCGCGCCACCATGGGCTTTGTGGCGTGGCTCAAGACGCAGTTCATCTGCCAGCTGATGCTAGGCTACGTGTTCCTCATCAGCGGCTTCATCATCAACTTCGTGCAGCTGCTCACGCTCGTGCTGTGGCCCATAGACCGGCAGCTCTACCGCCGCGTCAACTGCCGCCTCGCCTACAGCCTGTGGAGCCGTGGGTTGCACATCCTGGCGCATTAATGCCGCACGGCCAGGAAACCACACAACTACTGGCAGTACCGCTACTGCCACAGCTAACACGACCCCCACCACCGCCACCACCAATGCCACAGCCACCGCCGCCACCACCTCCACTGTCACCGCCACCACCACTGCCACCACCACTGCCACTTCTGCCACAGCCACCACCACTGACATCGCCACCGCTACCTCTACTGTCACTACTGCCACCTCCATCGCCACCGCCAGCGTCACCACCACTGCCACTACTGCCACTAGAACCACCGCTGATGCCACCACCACCACTATCACTACCTCGGGGACCACCACAGACGCCACTGCCACCCCAGCCAAATACTTACCGGTTTAATGGCTTTATGGGTGCTAAATCAGCACCTCTGATCCCTCTGGGTGAAAAAGATGCATCTTGCTTAGTGGATTTTGTGTTTTCAACACAATGAACCGTGATTGGACAAATCGCTAAACTGCCATCGTATCCTGGAAAATCTCATTCATTCACACTAATGCAGGAGGGTTTGCCTTTGTGACGAGTAGAAAGATGGTCCTCTTGTGAATAATTGAAAGTTAATTGTGTATATTTGCAAAATACAATAACATGCAGACGTATGAATACATCAAGGCCGAGTAAGATAATTAATCTCTCTATGCTGATAATGTGTTTTATATTTATTACCACAAGCAATACTGTCTAATTTGCATTTGTAAAGCGGCACTCTACAAGCAGGTTATTTGCAACATTGTATATGTATTTTTCTGTAGCGATAACATAGAATAGTTAAAAGATATGAATATAAAATAGTACGGATGAAACAACACATGATACATGCATCTACATATATTGATGACAGCACACTATTAAAGACCCAAGACTGGAGGACATTTTTACATTTTTGGCAGCTGCCTGATGATGCTTGTTGTAACAGCAAAACGTCCGTATCCAAATGTTGTGTGTGTGGATCGCTGTCCAACACACCAATGTGCTGAGGCTGTAATATATTGACATGGTTGTTGTCATGACAACTTCATTAATTTTCTGTGTCGGGTGGATGAAGCTGTACGATACACATTTTACTTGCACGATCTGACCCAAAACTGTATTGTGAATCATAATATTTAAAAATGTGTTTACAATTTAGATTAATTTTACACAACATGCTGATTTTACATTTAGGTCCATGGCACCAATACAACTGTGCAAACCCATTCTCACGGGCCACTGATTCCAGTGTACCTGCGACCTGGATAATGTTTAAAGAGTAATTCAGCCTTTGCACATCGAGCGCGATCGGAACTCTCGCTTGAACTGCCGTTGCTGCCGGTGCTGCGCAGAGCTGGTGATGGTCCTGGAGCACTGGTCTGGCACGGAGTGCACGCTGTTTGCCGAACCGGGCACTGTGGACCAGTTCGGCAAGGAGCACGCCATCGTGGTGCTCAACCACAACTACGAGGTCGACTTCCTGTGCGGATGGACCATGTGCGAGCGCTACGGCGTGCTGGGGGTACGTGGCACCGGAGCCGTGGCAGTTGGGAGAGCAAAGTGTGTAATGCCACGGTGGCAAGATGGTAACTACCTTTCCAAGTATACAGGCCGTGGATTCGATCTCAACCCTGACCCCTGTTGCATATTTGGAGTTTGTATGTCTCTCTCCCCACGGTCGCGTGGTTTTTCTCCGTGTCCTCCACATTTATAATTGAGTATTTTGATGCTATACATTTCCACGAGATAAGCCACTTTGTTGAGCTATCATTTGTGACCAGGTAGCTTCAGAAAAAGAGCTACATAGCTCAGTGGGCCTTATGTGATAAAATACAAATAGTAGTTAATAGTTAATATTGATTATTGCTAGAGCTAGGCTAACCGATTGTTTAAGTAAGTGATTACCCTTCCGATTATAAGTTTGAATACTGGATTAATCCTTTTGGGGGAAAAAGTATAATTTCCTCTGACACTGATTTATAGTAAATTCACGGAACCAAGGGGAGTGACTCGTGAGATGCTTACTTGGACCCGCTGGCTTACTGAATGTCCATATGTGGGGACATATGGACATTCAGTGGTGTACTCATTAACAGGCAACCATATGAATCAGAATATTTTCTGATATGAACTCAGTGACCCGAGATTGATTGTCAACCATGGTTAACATCAGTCGTGAGTAATATTGGGACCCGTTATGACCAATGTGGTGGGGTGTGCTCTCACAAGCCACGTGATGGAGGGGCTTGGGGAGACTTTCATCGAACAGTGGATTGATAAAGAGCTTTACATAATAATCATGAATCCTGTTTCTTGAAGCAGAGTAATTAGCTAAAATACTTTTTTTCTGGTTCCTTGAGATGTACTGCATGATGATGCCCCTGCAAATAGGAATGTGGATATTCCACCACTTGCTCAGGGCTATTGATGCTTTGAATACCTCTTGGAGCTTTATTGAGCAGTCAGACCCCTTTTAATTATTATTAGCTCGTATAGATAAGTGTCTGTAATAATACAGTGGCACTTGCTTTATAACATTTTATGTCGAGATTTAGTGGAAATCATTGCGTTCATTCTTTGTGTAGTAAATGGGTGTCATATTCTGTATTATTTTAGATATTTTGTGACTTCCCCTAATCTCTTTGTCTTTTCTTTAATCGTCTCTGTTCATCCGCTATTATCTCTGAATTGCCTTCTGTCTGGGACGATCTGGATTTTGGAGAATACCCGTAATTGACCAGCACTCCGCGAGAAAGCCCCATCTGCTGAATTGTTCACTTTAACCACAACCAATGCCACTACAGTGTCCCCATAGGTTGGTCACTAGGAGCCGAGATTCATAGGAGGCGTGAGTCAGAGAACACAGCATGGTCGTGAAAAGAATCGTCTATTTGTCCTCTTTGTTTTTGCATTCTGTGTTGGCGTTCTTTTTTCTCTTTGTGTTCTCACAGCTTTTCACTTCTCTCGTGCATCTGTCATTCTCACTCTTTATTTGTCAATTCCTTTTGTGTTCTTCCCTCTACGATCTATCTCTGTCCTTTAAACTAACACATGCAATGTTTTTAACATACAGTGCCCAAGATCCCAGCATTACTGTGAGATGGAGTATGACCTGATTTATTGATTGCATCCTCTTGAGATTTCTCGTGAGTGCTCCGTTCTGTTGTGATCAATAGGAAAATCGAATAACTGACAGATCAGTCTTTTGTTCACGCCCAACATGGGCGCTCGGGCTTTTTCATTTTGCTAATCAAATTTAACCAACTAGGTGGCTGAGCAGTAGAGCAAGTGGCTCACAATCAGAAAGTTCCAATCATGGTTGAGGATTGACTTCAACCCATTATCCCTCTGGGGTCGTTAAAATAAGTACCACTTTGCGGGGAAGTCAGAATCAGAATATTTATTTATACTGGAGGAATCTAATGAGCTATAATGCAAAGTACAAGAAAGGTAAAGAAATCACCCATACACATAAAACTAAACCATCCCCATTATACCAAGCAAAGCCCACTAAGGTATGAACTTCTCTTTCAGAAGCGACCTGGCCACAAATGATAGCTCAACAAAGTGGCCCACCATTTGGACATTTATAGCAGCAAATAATAATAAATCATCTCAATGCATGGTTCTAAATGTAGAGGGAAAATCGTTGGTAGCCCTATGGTCCGACTCACCACTGTCATAGGAACGTGGAATTTCTACGACTGGCTCAGGGCTGTAAACAATAGATGAGCACTACCTCGATGCTAGTACATTCATTGCCTTCCCATCTTATTAAAATGCATATAACCCAAGCCCTTGGTTACAAGAAAATTTCTTACACTGCCTTTGATAATTATTTAACTGTGGAAATGTGAGGAGGTTCATTCGAGCTGGTCTGGTGTATATGGGTTTTCTCCAGATATCTAGATTTTATCTGACTCATTGCCCTATCTCTCTTTAACTTTAAACTGTATCCATTCAGTTCACACAAACAATATTATGAAAAACGATGGTTAAACTATCACAGCTATTGTATCTCAAGATGGCATTGGGTAACTCTCGAACTATAATGCACGTCTCACTGAACATTCTCCTTATGTTGTAACACCACTACCTCTAAATCAGACCACAGTTGTTGGTCATACTATCATGAAGATTGTCGGAAAGTTGACCTTGCACTGAAGCTTTGCATTAACAATGGTCATGACATCCTCCATTGACTCACCCCTGCTGAATATTTCCCTCTCATCTTGCTCTACTGCCCTTCACGTGCTCTCCTCACAAGAAGCAAAAGTTTTTGTTCAAAACCCCTCTAATCGCCTTCCACTCAATTGAGATTACTCCTCCGCAGTTGCCCCTGTGGTCTAGAATTGTCTCCCTATGGTATTTTACACTACGATTTGACTCGCATTGTTCAATTCCAGGCTCAGGACCATCTTCTCTGCTGCGTATGAATAACTATCTCTCCTTTATGAAATACTTTCATTTGCACTCTACCACAGCGTTGTTTCTACCACAGCGTCTTCTAAAATTTTCAGCTGGTCCCCATGATGTTCATGGACAGCATCTTACGTTTCAGATGCATTCAGACATAAAAAATGTTTTGTGTTGAATGCCCTGGCCCAGGCCTCCAAAGTGCTGGCAAAGCGGGAACTGCTGAAGGTGCCCCTCATCGGTTGGACGTGGTATTTCCTTGAGATCGTGTTTTGCAAGCGGCGCTGGGAGGAGGACCGCCAGGCCGTTCTTCAGGGCCTCCACAGGATCCGAGACTACCCCGAATACGTCTGGGTATGTTCCCAGGACCGAGGCTCCCATGCCCGGCGGCTTGCCTTTGTCTGTAGGCTGGCACCATGTGTTTTACTGTAGGTAAGGGTGCCCTGGTGGTTCACGCATCATGGTGACTTGAATTCCGTTCGTAGTCGGGGTACGTAACAAACATCAGAGGTGTTTGGCGAGTGAATCTGGCCCAGACATGCGATATGTTTACTTCATCTAAAGTGAATGCACGGTTTGGGGTCATCTCACATACATCAGCACTGAGGGTGCAAAGTCAGCCAGGCATATGCTCTGTTGGCTGTATATCACCAACCTCTTTGTGGTGATCCTGCCTGAATAAGTGTTTGTCCACAGCGCTTGCTTCAGCAGCATTTTAGGCTCAACTGCTTTGGACAAATTACGAGAAGGGGTAGCGTTAACCTAAAAAAGAAAATCAGATAAGGAGAGTGTGATGGGTGTAGGGGAAGGCCAACAACAAGGTAGGAAGGCATTGGTTAAATATAACATGAAATGAATGCAGCAGCAGGAAAAACGGCACAAGACTGGACGATGTGGAGGGTACCCATCTTTGATGCCACAAAGTTCCTCAGGGGATCTAGTAATTTGTGGTTTCCATGGACTGCCTAGTTGAGTTGACTCAAGTGCACTAGAATATAGGCCTGATTTTATATTTTCACTTTGCTAGAATTTACACTGAGAATTCAGTACAGCCCGAGCAGTGAAATCACGTGTGACCATTTGGGATCCTGCCCGAATTTGGCAACCAGCGTGAGTTGTCTATAAACATGGAAATGGGGTGCAATTTGGGTGGGACAGACAATTTTAGTCTGTACTCAAGTTCTGCAATTGATGGAAACGGAATATAAATAACGAGACTGGTGGCATCTGCACCTGTGCCTGCACGCACGCGCATGTGTGTGTGTGTGTGTGTCCGTCGGTCCGTCCGTCGGTCCGTCTGTCCCGGCGGCAGTTCCTGTTGTACTGCGAGGGCACACGCTTCACGGAGAAGAAGCACCGCATCAGCATGGAGGTGGCCAAGGCAAAGGGGCTGCCCGAGCTCAAGCACCACCTCCTGCCACGCACCAAGGGCTTCACGACAACCGTGCACTGCCTGCGTGGCATGGGTGAGAGAGATGGTGCTGGCTTGCGCAGAGCACGCGTCGCGTCGTGTGGCCGCGTGACGACACGGAGAGGTGTCTCTACCGCTGTGCGCGCTGATGGACACGGTCCGCGCCCCGCAGAAAAGCAGCGACGGGCGATGACGCGTGCTGCGCTGTTCGACACACGACGAACTGAAATGCAACAGATGTGCGACGCTGTTCGACAGAATGCTTAAATCACACTTGCTACATTGGCCAACTTAGGACAGCACTGAAATGATACTCGCTGCGGCGGCCAATGGATCTTGATATAGAAATACATTGCACGTGCTCCACTACACTACTCAACACAAAGCGATATCGTAACACATTACACATGGCGCACCACTCGACACAGGATTATTTTAATACATGCATAGTATACTACGGCATGTGGAGGTTGTTAGAAATTTCATGGAAGGCTAGGGTAAGCAACTTGGAAGTTTCTAAGAGAATGTGGCAGGAAAGTGTAGCACAGAGGTCAGAGCATTGAGCCAGCATTGTTGAGTTCCTGGGTTTGAGTTCCGAAGTTTAGTGAGTTAATGGTGTCAGTGTGGTTACCAATGATAGCATACAGAGTCAATAATTATTTTTATTGCTTAGTTTGACTTATTCCACCTCTGATAATAAAATAAAAACATAGTTTGAGTGGAATAAGAACACTCTGTATGGCACGTTTGTACTGCTCGTGTGAATGAAGAGGCTGTTGAAGGGACTTAAAAAATAATTCCACGTGACATGATATGCTAAGGCCACGGGATGATACACTACTAGATGCAAAAGATTGAATGGAAATTAAAATGTTTTATGGCCTGATGCCAATAGGAAAATTGGAATATAGTTGGAACGTTTTTAAAACAAAATAATTGTAAACAAAAATAAAGCAGGAAGATGGTATTTGAATGGATGGGATACATTTAGAATGACATTGAACACGTTGCCAGGACGGTCATTGGAGTAGCAACCAAGGTGAAGACCTAAATTCGGATGGTGGGATACAATGTGAGCTGACTTTGTAGGTCAGGCGTTAACTTGGCAATGGCTCCAGAATGTAGCAATGAGACCAAGACTGCTCACTGTGTCACACTTCACAGAGGCAGCTGCACCACTTGGCTAAAAGTCGGCTGTCGTTGTTGCGTCCAGAGACTGGTTGTTGCCATAGTATTGTGAAATGTTAACTGCCGGCTCAGGATCACCAACAGAGACAGAGCACCAAGTGCTCTATAAATGAAGGGGAAACTATTATTTAATAGTTGTCATTATACGGCCAACCACTCTGCACACTGGGTCCTTTTCTCACTACCCAACTCGGTACAAGTTACAGGCTACTGAGCCTCCAAATTGCTGAGCCCCAGCGATAATTGGTGTCGGTATCGGTGAAGAGTGTGATTGTAATTGTGGTGGAGGAGTTTATTTTCCACCACATTTGACCGCAAATAGCATGAACTCGGGAAAAAAGCTGTGAAGGCGAGATCGCGTGACGTTATTTTAGAGTTACACTTTGTCCGTGAGCCAGCAGACTGCCACCGGAGCCCCTCTGGAGCTGTAGTATTTAAAACTTAATTTTCCGCTGTGCCCAGTACGTCCATCAACGAGGCATTTGGTGCCCAATTACTGTTAGTGGCTGGGCTGGCGAGCACCCAGGAAAGAAAGGATGAGCCTCCGTCCTCACTTGAACCATAGCCAAGGGCCGTTATGTGGAATGTGAAGGTGTACATGAACGTGTAACAGTAATGACAATCCGGAATTTACCCAGGCAAGCCTCACCAAGTCTTAAGGACATTTTCCAGATGGGCCCTGCTGGCAGTGTTCGAAAAAATGAGTTTCAACTTTGTTGAGTGTGGGATGAGACTGCAATATACCGTCAAATCTCGGGGAGCCAGTCTCGAGTAAGCAGGCATTCGGGGGGAAAGCCAAGAAGAAGGCTCGCCAGCCCAAAAGAAAGGAACCACAACTCCCACTGGAATGCAGTAACTCGGGCTCATTCAGCAGCATGTGGTCGTAGATTGCATGTGTATGTGGACTAGCAATTCTAAAGCTATGTTTATACTTGTATGTTGTTAGAATCTGTACACGTGGATGCCACGTGCTCTATTAGTTCCCTTTGGGTTGTTTTGTTCACCTTGACTTTGGTTTGCATTCGGTTTACAAATGACCTAAATATCAGCTTCAACAAGACTTATGAAAAAACACTTTCAGCCTTCCACATCCAGTTAGTCCCAGACATCATCCTCTGATTTTTTTAGTACTTTTGTAAATACTAAATTGTTATAAGCGTTGATTAAATGTGGAAGTTGTTAATTACGTGTACACACAATTTAACTTGTTTAGCAATCATGTAGAATTTAATTATTTGTGCTATTCCAGATATCCCCCATAACCGGAAAGGCTGTTTCTCTATTAATCCGGCTACACGAAATTTTACTGTACCAAAGAATACTCGCACATATGCAGTGACAGCACTCAGACTCTGCATATATTAACTTGTTAGAAACCTACTTGCTCTGCTGCCTTTTCCAGGCCTCCTTGCTTCCACTGCGGGAGGCTGTGTCGCACGCATCATGGCAATAGCGAAAACCCTACAATCCACAAACCCTGAGTTCAAATGCTGGATCACAACCATGAACCAACTTGGCTGTCCCAAATGTTGAGGCAGCCAGAAAGTCGAGGCTACTTGTAATACGTTTTGACTGTGTTGGATGTTGCTCGCAGCAGCAGCAGCACCTCTTAGATTGCGTTGAACGTAAGAAGTCTTAGATTATAGTCGCGTCACTGAGACTGCCCTCGTCTTAGCGATCTTCAACAAGAGGCATGCTCTATCACCCTGTACTGTGACTATATATAGTATATAAAATCTATATGAAGTAGACTGGCTTGCAACAAAATACAGGATCACTATAAGACACCTTTAAGCTTTGTTATTTTGTTATTTTTACATCTCTGTTTTTAAAACATACACTATTTACTATTATTAGAAGAAAAACAATTGTCTTGTGAAATGTTTTGATTAGTTAAAACCAAATCACTCAGACTTGATTTGAAGCTTTCGTGACTGCAGGAATTGCTCTTTGGTTTTTTCGGTAAAGTCATGTAGAAAGAAAATAAGTTAAATAATATAATAGACGTTTCGCACGTGGCCTGTAATCCAGCACTGTGTGGGCAGCGAGGATTGGTGGATCGCACAAATGTTGCGAAACTCCCCATGGTCGTTGAGGTGCAATTTACCCATTAATACAATGCATAGTTTCACTAAACACACCTCCAGTTTCATTTTAATCAACTAAAATTCCAATCGTGAACTGGGAATTGAACCTGGAGCCAGCGTGCTAGCCTGTACTTGCAACATCTTGTAATACATCAAGGTTCCCTACCTATATTCGTTGTTTGGGTTTATCTTAGCAGTTGTTTATACCGTATAAGGACAATGTGGATAAAAGGCACAAACGATGAACGTGACATAAAATATAATCGTAGGAAAAGAAAAAAAACTGTTTAGCGACCCCAGAAATCGTACGTCTTTGTTAGTCTCCATGAAACAGTGTGGCAGATGAAGGACTTGTGAATTTCTTTCAAAGGGTTTCATGCAGAGCCACTTTCACAACAGATCAATGGGGAAATATATTTCACCACAAGGTCACGCCCTTTTGGGCCGTGCCCTTTATCCCAGTGCGTTCACCACGGCAAGGATGTTTCAAAGTGGCTCCCGTTATATCCATTAGAGAAAGCGTCATGCAGAGAGACGTTTTGGCAAAGGAGCCAGGGATCTCAGCTCGGTGCCTGCAAGGGGCCGCTAACAGGCCCGTGATTTACACGTAAAAATTAGCAACGACACAGCGTCTGTCCCTGTGCAGTCGTGGGTTCTATTGAGACGCACTCTCGAGTATGGAGGCAACACGTTTTGTTCACTAATACAACAGGTAAGTCTCCACTCAACGGGGTAACGACTAAGGGTCATGACCACCACAGATAGCTACGTAACCATACGGGAACACTATATAATCGACCGGGTCAGCTAACACGCTGCCTGGCTCTCGACGGCTTGTCCGACGCCCGAAGACCGAGGATCGAAGACTCGGCTGGCGGATTCCATTCCTTGGGACGGCAACGATGATGACGGCGACCCTGCCTGCTCCTCCGCACCGGCTTTTACCCGCCACAGTGTGGCCGGGCTCCGCTCCTGGCCAGACCCCCTTCCAGATTCTTCTCAAGGGTCCTGGTTCCCCATCACGTGTCCCTCTCATCCCCTTTGGGGGGGGGGGGGGTAGCCCCTTCCACCTTGTCCGGTCACATTTCCTCCCGGGTTCACCCACAGGCCATGTCCTCACGCGTCCCTCTCTCCGTTACCAGGGCTATGCCCCTACAGGACCCCTGTCACTTGCTACTGTGACTGCCCTCCAGTGACCTCTAGGATGTCACTACACCTGTGGCAGTTGTGGTCAGAAAACTGAACCAACACCGCAGGGGTTCAGTGTACGCGGATTAATCCAAGCCCCCAGTGACGTAACGAAAATTCTGTTTATTCACTCAATTCGGTCCAACCCAGATCGGACAAAAATATAGAAATATTACAAATAATATTTTGTGCTATTCACTGCTAGAGCGTATTTTGGCTAACTCTTCCATGATGACCAGACATTGGAAGTGTACCCACACTATACCCCACCACACGTGCTCTAGGTGGACACAGGCAGGGGGGCATTCAAGAAACCTGCACCGTCGTTTCAGGTGCCGTACCAAACGATCAAATTGAACCAGCGACCTCTGGATGGCAAGTTCAGCGCGCTAACCATCCTCTCTTATGTGGTGTTTGTAAAATGCTTAAAACATGCCTTTCTAGTTCTTATTTAAGTGTATGTTGGTGTCAATACATCGTTCATAATGCATCTTTCATAATGTTTAAGAAGGTAGAACCAAGTTTTAAAATATCCTCCTTGTAATCCTTCCTCGTTGAATAGCACGCTTGTTTTCAGCAGTGGCAGCTAGGAGGTGTAAGATCTGTTGAAACTGTATATACCAGAGCTTAATGGAACTGTCTAACCTTGAGATTGGATAATCCTGAGTAAGCGGATTAGAGTCATGTGACGTTACTGCCTAACACCAGATGCTTATAAGTGCTTCCTTATGTTTTGACATTTCTGCACGCATTTTTTTTCAATACATCAAAAAAAATCGCTGATGTGTGTTAACGACATAATTTTTATTAACCTTGTTTCATGTTCACCTTAAAAGCCTTTAACCCCCGACTCCAGTGGTTTCATCTGGTGCATCCCTCATTTCCAGATGGGGCTTTTTTATTTCTGTGATCACGATCGCTTTGAAGACAGTCAGCTGGCTCATTCATGGATGTCCAGGAGCCAGCTGACGGCTTTGTGTTGGGCATAGACAATGGTGGCTTTTGTTCGGGCTGATCCAGAGCTTCCTCAGTATTGAGCCTAATTACTATTACAGATGGCTTAGATAAGAGGTTATCTTCCCAAACTGCATTGCTTATCATTTCTTTTCACTAAAACTGACAGATTTCAGGTTTGAACCCTACATCGGATAGATACTGGTTTTCAAGGAGATCTTATTTTCTGATTTGGTAATTACAGACAGTCCCCAGGTTACGGAAGGGTTAGGTTCCCGAGAACGATCCATAACCCGAATTTTACATATGTCGGAATCTGAACAATTTACCCCCAAAATCAACACTAAATTCCCATAGTCGAAAATATTTGTGCCTCCCCTACCGTTTTCTCTCAGTACTGTATCACGCTGTCGTCCGTTTTCTACTGCTACCTTCATCGTATCGCTGTACATTCGCTCTGCACTGCCTATGATTCTTTAATTTGATCGAATATCTACCGAAACACTACCCATAAATTAACTAATGGAACATATATTTTACTGCATCCAATTGTTTATGCATACATAGACAGTCATTATTGCAATGCAATTAAGGGTAATATTACACTGAAAGTTTGGAGACAATGTGGCGGGTCCATGATACTCGTGGTAACAATGTAACAGCGTGACTCGGAGTTGCTCCACTGTACACTACCACCTTGGGGAATACTGTGTGCTGCTAGTCTTACGCCTCGCTACACGGCGCTCATCTGCAACCTCACCGCGCTGCACCATTTGTGCTTGCGTAACCAAACATTTACGCATACAGAATCTATATTTTTAAAACATAATTTATGGGAGCATTTCCGTAAAGTCGGATTTCTGAAAGTCTGGTTTCCCATAAACCGGTAACTGTCTGTACTTGTGTTTGTTTTGGTTATGACAAAAGCAGGATTCAGGTCTCGGAAGCTAAGCAGTTTTAAACCTGGTTAGTCCTTGGCTGGGTACACCAGAGCTTATCAGTCGTTGCAGACATGGGGCTATGAGACGTGGCCAAGAGAAGGCGGTGCTGAGTGTCAGCTCCCCGTTGCAGAGGAGTGTTTTCTCCGGGTTCTATGGTTTCCTCCTACATAAGGCCACACGCTCATTGATGGCCAAACATCCTAATACAAGACCTGGCGTGAAAAAAGTGTTGAAGTTCATTGAATAAATAATATGACTTTTTATGGGTAAATAATTTGCAATATTATTTAATGATTCATCCCTCCTGCAATCCAATTAAGTGTTACAATCACAATTGAGATTTGATCACGGAATCGACATGTTTGTCTTGTTTCTACTTTCTTGTGAGTATTTCTAATTTGTTTCGTTTCATTTGTGTAGTCTCACTTGCTTCATTAGCCTAAATGTTATTTTCATAATTGGATGCATTTGTCATGAGTGTACAAATATATTTTAATCAATCATGAATTTCGTAGTTTCTAAATGAGCAAGGAACAAATATAGATGTAAATAATAGAGCTTTTTTTTACCCGTAAGACCTGAACTGAGTATGAGGACTATTTTCAGGAACGCCCTGCTTGTTACACATGGTCCTTATGGCGGTACCCTGGGGTACCAAATAGTACAAAATGGCCGAGGCAAATAAATATTTTATTTCGGGGAGTGGAGCGGGTGGGGGAGTCGAGTGAATCGTTACACCCCTGGGGATAGCGATTTTGTTTGGATGTACTGTGGGCTTCCGTGTTACAACAAGAGTGTTGCTAAATGCCCTTTTAAAGATTTGAGTGAGGCTCGCTGCCTGTTTGCCATAAACTGTGCATGTGAAACGGAAAAAAATATCTTTTGTTCCGTCCAATTTATTTCAAGGTCGTAGCACCATATGATGAGACAAATAAGCCATTTGGATATCTCACAGTAGAATTGTTATTATTTAATGCAGGATGTCTCACAAACTCGTGGTCGAACTCTCCCATGCACCCTGCGATGAGTTTTTCCCATGAAAGTCAAACATTTGGGAAACTAAGTGACATGTCTCGGACCATGTTCGTGAACATCAGGCAGATTTGAAACACGGCAGGACCAATACTTCTGCCATGGCTGATCATTATTTTAATGAGGCTGGCTCACAAGAAATGTATTTCTCTAAGACGATGTTACTTTGCAAGCCTACTGGCTATCAACAAAGATTCGTTCATGAAGCCATCCATATATACAGACACAGACACAATTTCAACCGAGAGGAAGGTTCTAGACTCAGCAATCTTTGGAAAGATTTCATCAACCACTTTGGGTCATTACTTGACTTGTGCTTTCTTGTCAATCAACCTCCACCCTCAGCAGTGTGGTGTGTGGAGCGGGGTGCAGTGATTTCCTGGCAGCCCTTTGCTGCATTGGCATTGCTGCTGCATTGGCATTGTTGCTGCATTGGCATTGCTGCTGCATTGGCATCACCGCCCATGCTCCTAGTGCTGATGATACACTTGAGCTACGCCCATCCCCAAACCTTTTTAAACAATCTTGATTTGAAGCTTTCGTGACTGCAGGAATCCATACTCTTTGGTTCTTTCGGTAAAGTCACGTAGGTAGAAAATAAAATAAACAGTTTGCCTTTAGAGGCTGACTTCTTTGCCTGGTGACGACCGTTTGTGTTGCGATCGAAACGTCGTGATATTTTTATTCATTTTGTGTTCTTTTTTTCTATCTACGTGAATTTACCGAAATAACCAAAGAACTGATTTTCAAGCTTTAGATGTTTAAGCTTTCAATGCTGGAATATAGCCAAAGTAAGTGAAAACCAAATTAATGTGTTTTGTGTATGGGTGTGGTGCAGCCATGAGATTTTTCTTATGACAGATCTGCTATTCAGCCAAATGAAAATGAACATTTTACCTGCAATTTTTTATACGTATATAGTCATTGGTGACTGGGATTAGACCATCAAATGCACTTGAGAAACCAGTTAAATTACAAGTGGCTGTAACCTAGATTAAAACCCCATATCCCAGTGGTTCTGGCTTAGCTCCCTGACCGATGAAGCACCCATCATTTAGCAGTTGTACAGGAGAATTTCAACTTTGAATAGTGCATCGTGAGTACAGCTCGTCGAGATGAGTCGATTGCCGCATCGCCGACCATCAACAGACTAAAAATGACTGCATCACGGACATTGTGCGAGAGCCGGGGTACTGCCATAAGGTTCATATAGTACGTTCTATAATTAATCGTTTTGAATGTGGGAGAAAATACAAGCGTCTGGAAAACAACCCATGCATACAAGAGGATTAACTCTCTTATTCCTGCAATATAACAATATTGAATAGCCTTGCTCAAAAATGCAAAACTGTTTTTTTGAGTAGCCAAAGGTTTTTTTAATTCGTATACATAATATTAATGTTTTCATTCATCCAGAATAAATGTCTCCAGAGGGGGCAGGAAAATTAAAAGTAAAGCCAGAGAATTAAAGGTCACGTGTTATATGAAGGACACAATGGGCCCTCTGTGGCCCCAACTCAAGAGAGCCAAGTCCAGAGCTCCCACAATACCAAGCAGCGAATGCGTCAATGTGTAATCCTGGCAACTGGGTGGTGGTAGATTGGCCAATCACCCTGTGAGAGTCGGTGGCTCACACTTTGGATGCAAGGGTTGGTGGATCATGATAATTTATAAAAATGCCAAACCCAATGAACCATAAGTGGCCAAAGTATGCCATTACAGATAATGAGTTTTGTGAATCCATCTGTATAGAACTTTGAGTGTTATCCTCTCATATGTATGAATTTTCTCCAATTGCTCCAGTATCTCCCACATGAAAATCACTCCTTAAAAACGAATGCGCCAAACGTCGCAATGCAGCAGACTTCTGAAAAAGGGTCGTGACACTCAATGCTCAAGTCTTTACTGGATAAATACATATTATTATTATGATTGGATAGAAGACAGCAGAGCCAATTGAAAAGTTGCCAATGTGAGTTTAAGGGATTGCACTTCATTATGTTTTGTACCCAAACATTTGCATGCGTTATGTTAATATTCCCCAGCAGCAGTTTATCTGCTTTAGGAAAACCCGGCCTAAGGGGCGGCTGATCATGGCAGCAACCAAGGAGCAAAGCTGTATGGGAAACAGAGAGGGAAACAAATACAATGATAGAGACACAGACATATAGAGACAGAGAGATACAGAGAGAAACTAAGAAAACTAACACAGAGACATAAAGAGACACGAAGAGACGTACTGTATAGAGAAAGAGAGATGGAGAAAAACACGTAGATGGAGACGAGAGAGAAATGCACAAACATTGAGGGCAGCAGAGAAACATGAATATCGACAGTGGGAAGCAGACACCGTCAAACAGAAATAGATGCATTGAGAAACACAGAACCAGACACAAGAGTAGCATCGACCACCAGCAAACCCCTTCGGTGGTTACCCCTCGAGACACGCACAAATGTTAGTTCATCCAAGGTGCTGTTCATATTAAATCGAGCCCTGACTGCAGGTGCTGGAGAGTGTGAGAGTGTAAGAACTATCACAAATGTGTAATTGTCCCGTCACATTTGCGAGACGTGAGATCTCTCTAAACCAGGCAAGCTACTGCGTAGAGATTTGTACTTGAAGCGTGTGGCTGTGATGTGGGAGCTTGCTGTTGCTTATCGCTGCCCGCACTGTATGTGCTCTAAGCCTCTGAACGCGCATGCCATGCCCAGCAGCTGGGAATGAGAGAACCCTTGACAACACTGCAGGGGTCCCACAACTAATGTTGAACGTGATGAGATGTTTTGACTATAAGTCATGGTCATCAGTCTAACACAGTCACGTGGGTTGTCGCCACTTAACTCATTATTCGCTCACCGTCTTAAATAAGCACGCACCGTCTGGATGTTTAAACTTCACTGAGACTTTACCAGTCAGCTTTTCGAGGAGAGGCAAAGCAGGGCAGTGGGTAATATTGCGCAGATCACGATCTTGAAATAGGCGCAACCGAATAGCCCGCAGTTGCACTGTGGTTAGCGTGTCACTTATCAGTATCACGTCTGAGTTGGGCTGAACTTTTATACATTTGTGTAATATGTTGGGAATTATGAATATATATTAATTACAGTGGTTTTGCTAGGGATGTTATGTATGCTTAATACACAAGTTGTGCGACTTTCTAACCTAAAGAAACCTCTTTCTACTTAAATTTGTTCGCCCCTGCTTGGCCTGAAGAGGACCAAACGCGTTCTCTTTAACTGAGCAACATTCCACCAAGATTAATTAATTATTATTTCCCCTTCCTGTTATATTTTAAATCTTATTCCATTTGGGATATCCGTGTCATGCCCTGAGACAAAGATATTTCTACTTGAATCTTTTACAGACAGCAGTTGTTGTCCACTATGTGTTTGCCCTAGGAAGATAGTCACATAATTACCGATATCCCTTTTTTTGTATATGCTCTGCAAGGAGTGGGCATTGCAGTGTGGTCATTGGTGACCGGGCTTACACTATTAACTCAGTCGACATGGGAGCTTGGTTGAAGTACAAGAAACTGCAACTCGGATTTGAGTCCAGGACCTCAGTGGTGGCGGTTCAGCGATTCTGTGTGGTATTTAATGCCATGAACCCCCACAACCTCCTCTGAGATTCATTGTCTCTTTTGCAAGCGTCATCTTATAGTCATATATACAAACAGGAATATTTAGTAAGATGATTTTGGCTGCGTACGGTTAGCTATGTGTACGCTGTGAAAGAAGTTGAACGTACATTTTCATAACTAATGTTTACAAGTAACTTTTACATGTGTTGATTTTTCTGCCAGCATATAAACCAATGTCACAAGGTCTTTAGTGTCTATTGTACAGAATATCGCATGCTTTGATACTTTATAAAATGTATGTATTAGGGAGGAGTAGAGTGGTGGCGCAGTGGTTAGATTGCTACGCTATGAACCCCAGAACTTTATAAAAACGTATGTATTAGGGAGGAGTGGAGTGGTGGCGCAGTGGTTAGATTGCTACGCTATGAACCCTAGAACTTGGGTTCGATTTCCGGCAAAGCTGGCCGCGCTTCCCTCAGCAACGTCCATTGACAAGTGCGGTGAAGTACAGTCAAACAAATTTCGATTTAAAGCTTTCGTGACTGCAGGGATTCATCTTCTTGGTTCTTTCGGTATAGTCAAACAAGCCCAATGACTAACATTGTGTGGGGGGACTTTCATCCAATATTGACTGGTTGAAGTGGCCCCCAGTGGGGAGCTCTCTGATTAGTCGGACCTTCAGCTTGAAGAGTCTCTCGCACAAGGTGGCCAGATGCCCCAGGCAGCTACTAATGTGTCAGCACTGAGCTGCCACGGGAGGCATCTGGAGTTGGAATCCAGGCAGCCATCTGTTGCTAGTCCAGGGTTCTCAAGTGTATTGAGTGGATGCATTCAGCCTGGGAATCGGTGAGTGCACAAAACAACTTATTTCATTTAGTTTTCTTTTAAAGTAGCACATTTCCAGCTCTAAGGCCTAAATATACATTTGACTGCCACAAATGTCTCAAAGCATGGTAGAGTATCATTTTACTTTACCATGACAATGACATGTATGTATGGTTTAAATTCAGCAGCCGCCCTGATTATTACCATGGTGTGGAATAACAATGCGTGTCATCTGCATCACAATGGACGTTAAAGATCCCCCTGATGTCATTCACAATAGTAGGCCCTGGTGTGCAGGCGTCAGGGTCCAACTTTGTCAAATTCAAATTATTCAATTTGGGTTTATACACAGCAACCATCACCCTCTTGCTGTCAGATTCATTCCTCAGGTCAGGATCAGAATTTGTATTCACACTGGAGCAATCCGATGAGCTATACATCTTCACAGATGTCCAGTAGGGACACGGGGTCAGAACGGTACAAAAAAAACAATCTAAAAACACAATAGGAGTGCAAAGTATAGGAAAGGTAAGCAAATCACTAAAAAATATATCCATAAACTCAACTTTTATTTTACCATGTAAAGCCTAAAAGCGACCTGGTCACAATGATAGCGCAACGAAGAGGCTTATCACGTGGACATTTCTAGCAATCAAATAATCTAAACGATCTCATGTGGTTAAACAAAACAAACGTAATGGTCAAAGTAACCTAAGACCCACACAGCATGGGGAGGTCCTGGTCCACCTCCAACCCATCTTTGCATGTGCCCGGTTTTTGTGTTGCAGCCGGAGCCGTGTACGACGTAACCCTCAACTTCAAGGACAACAAGAACCCATCTCTGCTGGGGATCCTTTACGGCAAGACGTACCAAGCCGACATGTGTGTCAGGTACGAGGGAGGGCAGCTTCTAGTCCAGTGCGTTTCACACTCCAGTGCTCATAACCCTCCACGGTGGACGATGGATTTTTTTTATCCATTGTCTGGAATTTCAGAATCAGAATATGCATTTATACTGGAGGAATATGGTCAGCTTTAAAGCGTTTTGTCACCAATGTCCAGTCGGGGCAGGTCATAATTTGCGCCTGTGCCAGAGAGATGGCACCCGTTACAGTAATGAAACATTTCTAGCCACTCATCAAGATATGCTCGTTATAACCAGGGAGATCATTTGATCTTAATTATGGAGCTTTCGTGACTGCAGGAATTATTCTTTGGTTCTTTCGGTTAAGTCACGTCTAAAGATAAAATAATAAATTAAAATAAAAGCATATTACGACGTTTCGATTGCAACACAAGCAATCATCATCAGGCAAAAAAAGAAATAGCAACAAAAATCTAACTAGAAAACTATAGACAGACATACAGGCAGACAGACATCACAAGGACACACAGAGAGAGGACACATATCGGCACAAAGAGAGGGGTCGTTTCTGTGACGGTTCCTTAAATATAGAGAGGGGGGCAGGGACGGAGAGAGGGAGGGGGCAGAGAAAATTAGCATATCCATGAGTGGACGGTAAAGTGCTGCTGCTGCGCGAGTAAGATGCCGACGTGGCACGGCACGCAAGCTTGTAAATTAGGAGAAAGGCACACTAAAATTAAATAACCTCGCAAAATATCGAAATGTGATGTAATACAACACAGAGAGTCGGTCAACACACAATTAACGCATAGCCTGGTTGATTACGTATCTCAAAGATTGCTAAGTTAGAATTTAAGTGTGAAACTTCCAAAGAGAGGACACAGGCAGAGAGAACAAATAGCCAGAGAGAGAAAAAAGGATAAGCTTAAAACTTCCCCGTAGAAGTGGTTCAATCTTAATTATGGAGCTTTCGTGACTGCAGGAATTATTCTTTGGTTCTTTCGGTTAAGTCACGTCTAAAGATAAAATAATACATTAAAATAAAAGCATATTACGACTTTTAACCTCCTAAACACTAGCCTGATCGTTTGTGTATGGTGAGCAAGATAATTAAATTCACCAAGATAGGTCAGATAAGTTATATTGGAACCAGGAATGGAAAGGGACATGGTAGACTTTATTTTAAGGAAATTATTATTCGGATGGAAAAAGACAATTGTCCCAACTTCCTCCTGTACAGCCACATTAGTGAAACAAGCACTAGAGGTTATTCGAGTAAACAATGGGTGGTCGATACCATTAAACAAGATTAACTGGATCTGGGAATCATACTCACAAATGTGAATAGGCTACAACATTGGTAACCAACCTGTCGTCTACAAACGACTGGTGGCCCACAAGGTTGTGGGAAGTGGCTCGTGGAACTGCTGCAGTTGGTACAATCTCGCGGTGGCGAGATCTTAACTCCTTCGCCTGGTATGCAGGAGGTCGTGGGTTCTATCCTGACCCCGACGCCTGCTGCTGTATATTTGGAGTTGGTATTTTCTCCCCGTGGTCACGTGGATTTTCCTCCGGGTCATCCAGTTTTTCCCTCCGGTCATCCAGTTTTTCCTTCCATATCTAAAAACATCCCTTTAGAGTATTTGGCTGCGATAAATTTCCACATAAACCACTTCATTGAGCTATCATTTGTGGCCAGGTCGTTTCTTAAAAATAGCTGTGTAGCTCAGTGGGCCTTGGTTGGTAAAATAAACATAGTTTATTGTGTAAAATGTTTGACAGTGGTCTGCAGGTCCAGAAAGGTTGGGAACTACTGGGCTGGAACATTGCTACTGTAACTGGGAGACTCCCAGACACGGATTGGCTAAAGCCAGAGACGGACACAGTTGGAAGTCGGCCATCAGTGGGCTGCTAGAGCACGCTGACCTATCACTATGACCGAGACATGTTACAAGTTAAGGATTACAATTTATAGGAATTTGAATTTATATTTACGGAGATGATGTCAGTTGTTCTGTGTGTAAGCGAATGGGTGCAGTGTTTCAAGTGTTTTTACGAGTTCCCGTCCTATCATAATTCCTCTATCTGTTTCTTAATTCCGTGCATTCATCCGTTGAATTAAATTAATTTGCATTTGCCTTTTGAAATGGAAAATCTGGAAAGTTGGGTCATTCGTTGGCTAAAACAGAATTTATGCTCAGAATAAATGCATTTAATCATGTGTGTTAGAATTGGCGTGTCAATTCATATAAATATACTAAACATTTCCATTGGAAAAATAGTTGAACGAGACTACATAGCACATATGAGACAAATCATAAAGTACAAAACAGTGTTCTCATTGACATGGATTTTTGTGAAAATTACCTTTCCCTTTGAATTCAGAGAAAATGGTGCAGTACATCATGCTACTGAAGCGACATCAATTCATTGTGAAACTGTCTTACGCTTGCTGGAATATGTGCTGACATCAGTATGTGCTGCTGTGCTCATCTGAAATGAAACCCCTTTTAACCCAACTGCCACAAGGCGGAACGTGTCAGATGGATAACGATGATTGTTATTTTTTTTATTATGAAATGTTCATGCCGATACATTTTGATGACGACTTTGCCAATGGGACGTCCAAAACCAAAGCGCGCTCGCGACAGTGTGATATGATTGTAATCGTGGTGATGCCATTCACGCAGCTTGTGTTCAAGCCCAATGACGACGTGTCTTCCCCCACTGTGTGTCGCGTGTGCAGGAGGTTTCCTCTGAAGGATCTGCCTGAAGATGAGAAAGAGTGTGCCATGTGGCTCTACAACCTCTACCAGGAGAAGGTGAGGCGGCCGCCTCCTAAGCACGTTTTTGCCCCCCACATGGTGGGGGTCTTCGTCAAGGCTCTCCACTCCTCTATTACTATGGGAACCTCATTTGCCAGTAAAAATATGATAATTGGTTGTTTACCCTTCTATCTGGCAACAAAACTGACACCTTTTTACAAGGAGTCATGTTTGCATAGACCGCAATACCTGCAGTCATAATACAAACAAAAGAACATAACTCTGATAATGTGCACTGTCCTTGAAGTTGATTGGTCCACACCCGAGACAGCTTTCTTTAGAGCCTAGTCTCACATGGGTTGGACTAGATGACGCCAAAAGGCGCACAACTCAAAGACAATGCACCATCAGAGTATGAGAGCTCGGGTAAGCATCTACACTATGGGAACCTCATTTGCCAGTAAAAATATGATAATTGGTTGTTTACCCTTCTATCTGGCAACAAAACTGACACCTTTTTACAAGGAGTCATGTTTGCATAGACCGCAATACCTGCAGTCATAATACAAACAAAAGAACATAACTCTCATAATGTGCACTGTCCTTGAAGTTGATTGGTCCACACCCGAGAGTTATGTTCTGTTGTTTTTATTATGACTGCAGGTATTGCGGTCTATGCAAACATGACTCCTTGTAAAAAGGTGTCAGTTTTGTTGCCAGATAGAAGGGTAAACAACCAATTATCGCTCTCCACTCCTGTTGTCATCATCGTTGAACGTTACCGACATCTTTTTTCAAAAGTGTAAACAGCGTTTACGCCCCACTGCCAGAAAGAGCTCGTTAAAATATTCAAACATATTAGTTGGTGATGCTGCCTTGGCAACTATTAACACAAAATATTGAACACATTCGTTAGTGTGAAGGACTTTTGCCTAAAAAGTCGCAGATTTTTTTCTTTAAAGGCAGTGTAATTGACACATCTTTTAAAAGAGATTTACGAACATTTTACAGATTTTAAAAGTGTACAATGACCCCTTTTACATGCACAGATGACAAGTTGTATTGTTAATATATTCAAAGTTTGCTAATCCCAGCACGAGTTTTTACAAAGCCGGTTTTGAACGTTTTTACCTGCGGACGACAGAATGCCATGATCACCGGCGCCGCCCAGTGGTGAGGGTGAATCGTTGTTATCCGAGACACACAGTACACGTGCGATGTTACCAGGTCATACGTTTTTTTGTAAACATTTTCTTCAGACAGATTAACTTCATTGTTTTACTCTGGGAATAAAGTTAGAGGAAATGCCAAAAAAATATATAAGTTTTAAGCATGTAAACTATACCTCATTTCAGTAAAAATACATTAGAAATACATTTTCAACTTACTGGTGTGTGAGTTGTGTTAACCACACCATGGGAGAAAAGACACCATAGCCAAATACTATATGCGAAGTAAAGTTGAGGCTAATGCTCTACACGAGACAACATTGGGGACCCAAGAATTCACAGAAAATGTCTTCATACATAGCTTTAGAGTGGGGAAATTGGTGAATTGATGTATGGGATTGCATTGATAATACTTTTACAAATTAGAGATAAAACAAAAACGAATGAGTAAGGAATGAGGCAGACAGGCATTTGTAACCATGATCGCCAAATTGATTATTTATACTTGGTTGCTATACATTTCCACATAAGCCACTTTGTTGAGCTATCATTTGTGGCCAGGTCACTTCTGAAGGAGAAGTCGACTTGACTTGAATAAAGTAAAAAATATTTTATTTGCTTACCTTTTCTATCATTTGCGCTCTTATCGTATTTTTGTTATTGTAACTTTCTAACCCGCCCTTACTGGACATCTGTTTATAAATAAGGGTTCTGATTTTAATGAATGTGCAATTGCGTGATTGTGTAATTAGGTGCTTATTTAAATGTATATAATATATCGATCATTTAATCGTGTCTCGCTCTTCTTGACAATCGTCTCGATGTGTGTGTCGCTCAATGTTCTTCTCCATCCATGCTCGACGTGTCACGCAGGACGCGCTGCAGGAGGAGTACAGCAAGACGGGCGTTTTCCCGGGCGAGTGCGTCAAGCCCAACAAGCGGCCTTGGGCCGTGCTCAACTGGCTCTTCTGGGCCACGCTGCTGCTCTATCCCCTGGGCTGCCTCGCGTGGAACATCCTGACGAGCGGATCCGCCCTCGCCATCACCGCGCTGCTCATCGCCCTCACCGCCGGTAACAAAACGCGTACAAAGTTGTAATGAAAGAAACGTGTGCGTGGGTTCTGTAATTCCTTTCAACTTGCGTTTGTCCTCACGTGTTGATTAGCAGTATGAAAACCGATGGATAGCTGTCAGAACAAGACACGTTTCCATATTTGCAAATAGCATCACATTGTGCCTACGAGTTTCTGCTCAGCCCTTTAATCAGTGTGGCCGATTTTCTAAAGGGTAATCTCCAAAAACAACACCACTTCATATGAAATGTAATTTATATTGGCTCATGATAATTCATAACAAAGATTAAACCACTATTCAGATGTCTTATTGTTTTGTTGGTGTCTAAGATATGGCCACGATTGTGAATGTTGGTGTTCTAAATCAAAACGGTTGTCCATTGTTCGTGCAGTATGGTTACGTCTTGTGACATACAAGGCATCATAGTAGGACAGATCTTCTAGTCAAATTTTTGCATGTATTATTATTCTTGTGGGGCAGTCGTGGTGGCGATGACAGGGTGACTGACTTGTGTTTACTTTTGCAGCTTCCTTGGGTGTGCGTCGTCTGATACGGGTCACGGAGATCGATAGAGGATCCAACTATGGGAACCAGGAGGTGAAGAAATCCGACTGAAACAGCGGAATGTGAGTGTGGATGTGCAAAATCACAGCTTGTCGTGTACCATTGTTGCTAGCATATCTATTTTTAAACAATGACCCGACAGGTGTTTTGCATATTATGAAAAAAAAACTGTGAACTTCAAATGTGACGTAAAAAAATACTATAAAGTTTTTTTTCTTTTATCATATTTGTACCCACATCTGGTTGGAAATCCACATTATTTGTCTCCTCCCTTAGGGGACAATGGTATATTCAAAGGCTTGCAATCTCTCCGTGACTTTAGTGTGCACTGGGTTGACAATGCTTGGAATGTTCCATTTGACACAGGGCGGTGGAGTACAACATGGATTTTCTTTAATGCTTTGTTTGAAAATCCTCTAATTAGAGAGGTTTCTTTTTAATCTTGTTAAGTTACCTTTGTGTACGTGAATGGATTTGTCGACAACTTGCGCATGTCCTGATTATTTGCCGTTTTCATTTGGTCTTGTACAAAAAGCCATGCCTGTATTCAAATTCAATTTGTAGAAATTAAACTTCATGCCCAGTATACCGAATTTGTTGCTATCCATTAATGTGTTGTCCCTGTTGTCCGATTTGCAAAATTGAACTGCACATCCAGGTCATGCGCAAGTCCTAACCGTAAGAGTGTCTGTAAACGATGTTATGTGTACAGAATGCATGAATATACATAGTACCTGATTATAAACTCAAATCCCTTTCATATGGGTGATACATTATGTTTTGTGTATGGTTTTTATTGTTTTTGGGTTGGAATTTTGAGGCAGAGAGGAATGGGTGCGGACAACAAAGAGTCGCTTGCTAACTGGAGTCGGACTTGGTGACATCCGTGTTAGAACCTTCATGTAGAGAAGACTGCATAGCCATTCGAGCTTGGTCTCTTGACTGCAGTGCTGATAAACCCATCCAATCGATCTGTCACAGGACATGCTTATTCTGCCAAACTCAGTTTAAGGTGTGACCAATGGAATTCCAGCAAACTCCCTTCTTCACTATCAATGTATGATTATTTTGTGTGTGATGTTTCTGCTTATGAAAATAAGTTTCCCCTTTTTTCTGGCAACAAAACAGGTGTTAAGATGTTAAAACACCAAACTGAAACCTTTTACAAGGAATCATGTCTGCATTAACCACAATACTTGTGGTCAGAATGCAGCAAACAAACGTACTCTAAGGACGCCTTTTGACGTCCTCTGGTCTAACACCGTTTGAGACGAGGCTCAAAAGAAAGCTGTCTCTGGTGTGGACCAATCAGTTTATAAAACAATGCATTTATTATCAGAGTGTGTTTTTTGTTTGCATTCTGACCACAAGTATTGTGGTTAATGCAGACATGATTCCTTGGTAAAGGTTTCAGTTTGGTGTTTTAACATCTTAACACCTGTTTTGTTGCCATAAAAAAAGGGGGAAAACCTATTCTCACGTTTTGGTACTGGCAAAGGAGGTCCCATGATGTTTCTGCTTGCAAACATCTGCCATTTGAAAACCTCAAGATTTCATATCGAAAACTGGAGTCTTTGCCTGTCGGAGAAGATACTTTCACGAATTCATATTTTTGCGTCATTTTAGTTCGCCTTTTGTTTTATTATTTCTAGTTAACAGCCATAATCTTATCCGCTGATAGATGAAGGCCTCTAAGTTTCTGATCCATATTTCATCCATCCCTAAACAATTGCATTGAGCAAAACATCTCAGAATCTCATGTTTGGTCAGTCACACCTTAGCTTATGCCTAATCGTGCACTGGTCAGTCACACCTTAGTTTAGCAGAAGCATTCAGTTTTCCAAAAAAACTTTAAAAATTTCAATACTTGATGGGTATTACAATTAAAGTAATGAATGTACCTATCTCACAGCACAATATGTTATTCCGCTAAAGGACATAATTAGAACATTTCAATTAAAATATAAACGGTGCTAATTATGGATTATAATTTAGAGCTTTATTTTATATCCACTGCTGGATCAAGACGGCCTCATGTGACGTCAGTCATGGATTTATCTGACGAGGCTTCAACATGTAGGGCACTATGAGTCGGTCAAGGGACAGGGCTAGGACTGTATGAGATGTCGCTGGCTACTGAATTTTGCCATGGCTCGAATTAAAACTCGGATCGCTGGCTTCAGAGCACGGTATGCTAACAAATCCACCGCTGCTCTGCACTTTGTGCGATGAAAATTGGTGACAAGAGTTGGATTTGAGTTCCAGCCACGGTTAACATCATAGCGAGTGATATCTAAACCAATCCTTGCCCCCTCTGCTACCAACCCACACTGATCAGCTTGCTTCAATATAGTCAAGTAACCAAGATGACCAAATGCCTGCATTCACCAGTTGAAAAAAATTGCTATAAATTCTAAATGCTGAAATGTAATCATGCTAATTTTTTTAAAGGGGCAATTAAGCATTGATCAAGTCCCATTGTTAATAGTCAAGCTTTTAATTTGTAATTACTTTTTCTTTAATGACTAATATATTGGTGTGTAATGTGACACGCCAAAGTAGTGGTTGGCATACAGTTCCTCTTGAGCCTTTGGAAATTACATTTGGATGGAACGTAGTTTTATCTGGAAGGGCTCAATGTTGCTTTTCTGACAGCTTAATTAGTTTTGAAATGTTTAATTTTATCCAGTTTTCATGGCTCATAGAAGTGCAAAGCCTACATATGAAAGGAGTAAAAAACACAATGCTATGTTAAAACGTGTGTACTCAGTGCCCAATGAACGGCATTTTTCATTTCAATTGCTGGTACTTGGTGTAGCCAGATTAACTGTCATCCTCAAAACATATATGACACCAGGTGTTTGACCCCAGTTTGTATAGCCCACCAGTGTTTTACATCTACCAGTCTTCAACATTCACATGCAGAGCCAACTGTGAGTTGGCGTACGCATCGGGCAATGTGTATTGCATGTGTTTGTTCATTGGTAACTTGACAAGGGCCAAGAGTGCTGGAATTGTCTCGTAATCCACTCTTATGCCTAATCGTGCACTGTAGTGAATGCGTGTCCCACATCACCGTTCTCTGTGATGTTGTCACACGAGGTAAGAGCGCTGGTCTATCCTCCTTGCCTCTCTATACAGTATTGTCAATGATTTGAAGCTTTAGTGACTGCAGGAATTCATACTCTTTGGTTCTTTCGGTAAAGTCACGTAGGTAGACAAAACAAATAGATGACGACGTTTCGATCACAACACAAGCGACCGTCTTCAAGTGAGAGAGAGAAATCTGCTGAGACGAGGCCTTGTGTAGGCCTGAGATGGTGCAGCCTCAGGGTGAGAGGGCGGAGCTAGAGATGGTCTCTTTGAGGCTGTGGGAAGTGGCTGTTGTACTGTGAGAGATCAGCATGGCAATGTACGAGCTTGGTATGTCGCAGCATCGGTGACTTGCCTAGTATATCGCGTAGATAGATAATAATGCAACTCTCTGAGTTGCATTATTATGTTGTATGTCTTTGTATTGACAGGCTGGATGTCCTTCTCGCTCAGTCACCGATGCTGCGACATACCAAGCTCGTACATTGACATGCTAATCTCTCACAGTACAACAGCCACTTCCACAGCCTCAGGGAGACCATCTCTAGCCCCGCCCTCTCACCCTGAGGCTGCACCATCTCAGGCCTACACAAGGCCTCGTCTCAGCAGCTTTCTCTCACCTGAAGACGGTCGCTTGTGTTGCGATCGAAACGTCGTCATCTATTTATTTTGTCTACCTACGTGACTTTACCAAGAGACCCAAAGAGTATTGTCAATGTTGTGATGTCATAACGACTCTTTTTGATGTTACTACTAAACTACTCTGCAGCACAGGGTAAAGGTTTCTTCATGGTGTCTCGGTGAACACATCACTATAAGTGCATGAGTTTTAAGAGTCACATCGGGAAGAGGTTTGAAACAATGTGCACTATACTGAACACAAGAGTGAACAAAATTTGCTTTTACCAGTGTAAAACCACTGATTTCAACAAACGTTAATTTGGATAATTCTGCAAGGTTACATAAAAACCACGTGTAACATCTTGCTGTGATGTGATGTTATTCCTGGTCGAAATAGTTGTCACATTTATTTCACAGATTTACACTGGATGAAACGAATGCACTTCAGAATTTCCCAAAACCAGATGTTTTCAAAATCTGCCTGTGATATTGTCTTGCAATGCCACATTTGGAACAGATGTCATGAAGTCAATAATTAATTTTCACAAGCTGGGGTGATATCATTAGTGTTTTTACGTAGTGGTCAGTTATGAGAATGCGGTGCTAAAAAATCCTACCAACAAAATAGTGTTAAGCATATATTTCATAATAACAAGTTGGATGCATAAGGTGCACCTAAACAATGGATCTCACCGCCATGCATATAAAGGATGAAAATAAATCAGAGGTAACCTGGGAGAAAAAGACTTGGAGAACTCGAAAGAGGAGGTCTTTTTAAATAGGGGTTAGTCTTCAGCTGGTACTTAAAAGTCTCCAACAACTGCAAATTCCTAGCCTCAATTCATCTTGTTTTTATAAACCAATCATGTTATGGGAAAAGGTGCCTTTATGTTAAGAGCCGCTGTACAGTATTTACAAATAAAATACAATGCTGAGTGTGTCGACTCAAGGGGATTTTATGCATCTTGTTCTCAAAACGCGCTGGTCGGTCCAATGTATGTCCGCTGCTGTAAAGAGATGGTGTGGTATATGTGGCTGGCTATTGCACATCGCGATCACGGAACACACCGCAGCTGCAAGGCACTTCAAACCAGGCTCGTGTGAGGCTATCATCAAAATCATACCTCTATAGGCCACCGGATTGGAGCTGCTCTTGCTTGCACTGGTCACTTGTACAAGTCCCTTAACATAGACAACTGTGAAAAGAGCTACATAGCTCATCGGATTCTTCCAGTCTAAATACATATTCTGGTTCTGTTGGCAACCTGCCTCCAAATTCAGCTGCATCTGCTTTAAATCCACCGAGTGTTTTCCTATCGACCACTTAGCTGATTAAATGTTTTATACTCGTATGCTTTAGTTTCCTCTCAATGGAGACTCAAGTAGTATTTTCTCTATTAATGGTGGTAGGGGCGTTGCCTCGAGTGGAAATGTAATCGCTTTTGGAAGCAAAGCAGTGCTATGCCTGAACTCTGTGGTCTCTGTCTGAATTTGTTCCAAATAGACAAGTACAGTTAACTCTCGGTCATTCATGGGCATAAAATCCAGGTTTGTGGATTATCAATGGGAAAGTGTAACAATATCGTACATCACACACTCATTCACGCCTTTTAAACAAATTAAGTTTATAGTATTCGCTGCAGATGACTCGTGGCTCAGTTAACAATAAAAAAAACACGATGAAAACAAGTGTTTTCACACTAATTCTACACAAGTAAACAATAGATTTTTGTTAATGGCCTTTTTTGCATTCAATTTATATTATGCATGTTTTTATGTCATGCAGCCTTTCCCTTCCCCCTATTACCCTGGATAATCGAGAGGTGACTGTCCTGTATTACACATAGGCTTTTGCGACCAATGTTATCATTCATTATTGATATTTTGGTTCAGATCGTGCGCGTATAATGGCAATGTGTGTTATACACCCTCCTCCACCCGACATTGGCCAATAAATAAAGTCACGTGGACAAGCCTGCCATTTTCTAGCTTCAGCACACCACCAGTATGTTGAAGAGCAATCCACAAAATTGAACAAATAGGTACGACGTTTCACTGGCAATTATATCCAGCAACATCAGGTTTGAGAAACACATCCTCCCTATAGAGGTTGGTAAATTCTAACATGGAGAGGCTTTTGCGACTAATTGTTTTGTTTGGTAACATTGTGAGTACAATGCCAAAATGTGTCATACACCCTGCTCCACCCAACACAGGATGACGACTGCATTCTGCTGTGTCAGGTGGGAGTTGTATGACACACATTGGCACTGGACTCACGCGATCAGACCAAAAAAAAATCTGTTATAGATCATGACGGTTCTGTGTTTAAATATTTTAACACTCAAAATATAAAATGAATTCCACCGGAATAAAAGCTTTCATTTCAAATACCTTTTGCCATGGCAATGACCTTAGCCCTATTTTATGGCATTCAAAATGGACTTCAAATCTATAATTCTATACTCTTATATATAGTAAAGTACATATACATAATCAAGAGCTGGGCAAAACCTAATAAGAACATGATATTCCAACTGTCACACTATTGATGTTATATGAAACCCCATTTAAATGTACCACACTATCTCATGATAATATAATATGTGAATTGGTGCTAGGGCTAACAGTAGCAGGCACCAAATTGCCTTTT
Source organism: Lethenteron reissneri (assembly GCF_015708825.2). Taxonomy (NCBI): domain Eukaryota; kingdom Metazoa; phylum Chordata; class Hyperoartia; order Petromyzontiformes; family Petromyzontidae; genus Lethenteron; species Lethenteron reissneri. The sequence continues at coordinate 183,536 of NC_083784.1, forward strand.
AATGTCTTGTTCTCAATATTTGTAACGACCATCCCATACACAGTGTACGAGTACATGACGTGGCATGGATGGCAGGCTCGAAAAGGTAATCCTGATACATCCAGAAAAGCAGCGACTTGTGCAAATTATTGCTCACCACTGCACGGCAAAAGAAGCCAGAGCGAGACCAGGCTGGAGCTGTGAAGAATGTCCATCGAGCATCTGTCATCGTTTGTAATTAACTCCCCATTACGTTACACGCATATTTGATAAACCCATGTCATATCAATTTGCATATAGATTACCTAAGCAAGGAAAAACGTGTTTTCTGATATCAAGGTCAAAATTTCTTAATGAATCTCATAGTGAGATGTTTGCTTCATTATTAAATTGCATTATTGAACACATGATTGTAATGTTAATTGAACTGTAAAAAAAAACTGTTCAGTGTGTGCATGTATGTATAAACCAATATGTCTCTTCACTTGTGGAAGTTAAAGCAAATAAAATGATGAGCACCACACTTACTGGTTAAATGTGGAAGAGCAAACTGTCTTTCCCTCAATGTTAGGAGTTACTGTTATTGTCTACAACAGTGGTCTTGCTCTTAGTTCAGGTCGGCATTTGTGCTTTATACAAACCCATGAAATCCGGTAAACCCACTGAGAGAAATCCATCCGGGTGATTTTCTGATGAGCAGACGTAATTTTCATGGACTGCTACGACCCCCACACATGGATCATGCAATGTGACCACACACTGGCGCAGCTCGCATACTGGGCTGCACGATGCTTTATCTCTGAGCCTTAACTCACAGTTGCCCTCTGTTGTAGACGCGCTGTTATTGGAGAGTGTGAATCGATTGTGTGGGGATGAGACCACTAAAAACTGTTCGTATGCTGTTAGAGCTATCTTCAGTGTGGGTGCAGTTCGGACCGACCACAAGACGCCAGTGTCACCTAAACAACTGCCACCTTAGACCAGATCCTATCCTGTGTACGACTTGCTTCAGTTCCCCTTCACGTGTCCAGTGTCTGGAGATGTATAACGACATTGATCGGAGGCACTGGTGTTGCCAGATAGCATGTTCCACCTCTATACCTAAAGGGTTACACGGTGTTAAGAAGTTGTAGCGGTGTCTTCTTGACGTGGACCTCAATTTTGATGATTCAGGGCTTCTGCCTTCTGCAAGAATATCCTGTTCGTGCACAGCTTATGTAACGGCTGCAAGTGACCCCTTGCAGCCACTAGTGGCTGCTACATTCACCACAATGTTGAAATAACCTATCCTTGAATCGAATCGTTATTATCTGTACACCTCTGGTAGCAATTATTGTATTTTGGAAGACCTGGAAGTTGTGTCCATGGTACTGTAGAAAGTAGTCGTCCACAATTTGTGGTTCCGCAGGCCACCGTGGGCCCTCGGCTGTGGAAGATGTGAAGTGCACTTGTTTCAGATTTTGTTCTCAGAACATTTCTACTGCGTGGTGGTCTGTGGATATCTCTTTAGGGCTGGCGGTGGTCTCGAGGTCCAGATAGGTTGGGGCCCACTGCTTCACAAGCTATGCTTTTTCATATCTGGCAACACTAACCAGTACTGTTTAGACACTGGACACGGCACCATCTCTTCTGTCACCGTGTGTCCCTGTTTCGTATAACGCAAATACAGATTTATGTTAAAGCAAAAAAATCATAGAAATTATATGTATAGAGTATGCGATAGAGTTACTATGCAATGTAAAACTATAATTGTTACAGAGTTACACTATACTGTATTGATTGGAGAGCGTGTGAATGAGCAATTAAAGCATTCATACTGGTGTCCATTACGATTAATCTAAATATTTGTGAATTAACACAGCTTGTAACATTTCTTAAAACTTTGCATAAATAATTTACCAAATAAAATGCAATAGTATGAATCAATAACAAGTTGGTTGTCTTTTTTTCAATGCCAGTGTCGATTTGCTCATGAGGTTAAAGGCACAGCCCTGCAACATCTTGCGCTTCCCACTGCTGGCGGAAAGGCCGAGAGCTCGGTCTTGAGGGCCTCTCTGGAGGGTATTTGGCCTACTCTTCCACACTGGCCAGACGTCTTGGAAGAGGTGCAAGTCCTCACACTTTGCCCCACCACAGATCGACAACGGTGTCACCATTTATACTGATCTGTGGGGAAAGGTGGTGGAATTAAGAAACTTGAGCATGTTTTAACTATATTCTTATTATTTTCCTTCTACGTGACTTTACCGAAAGAACCAAGAACATGAATCCCTGCAGTCACGAAAGCTTTAAATCATGTGTTGACTGTTACGCCGGGATATTGAGCCGGACCAGAGACCAATGACTTACAATTCCAGTGTGTTAACAATGACATCATGGCAGCATCTATTCGTGTATCAGTTGAAAGGGTAAACAATGTATTGTGCATGCAGCATGAGTTTAACCAGGTGAGAACTCGAGACCGCCTGTGAACATGAAAAACTAAACAACTAAAATATCGTACAGCAATGATGCAAATATAAATCCAAATAGAACGTCTGTTACACGAATATATGTCACAAACATAAATCCGTGATAGCGTAAGTTGGCTCGGGCAGATTCACTTTATACTGATCATCGTACAATGAGGCATAGTCCAGTGTCTTGAGCAATATAATGGTTAAGCCTAACATAAGTGACGTGTGACATCTGAACCATTGGGGAAAAGTTACAAGTGGTTGTCATTAGTATACTCGCATTCGGCACAGGAATGTGGAATGTCGACCGCTGGACAGACCAACGTGAAGTATGGGCACACCACCCCGATAACCAACACAGTATGGGCACACCACCCCAATAACCAACACAGTATGGGCACACCACCCCGATAACCAACAGTATGGGCACACCACCCCAATAACCAACACAGTATGGGCACACCACCCTAATAACCAACACAATATGGGCACACCACCCCAATAACCAACAGTATGGGCACACCACCCCAGTAACCAACACAGTATGGGCACACCACCCCAATAACCAACACAGCATGGGCACACCACCCCAATAACCAACACAGTATGGGCACACCACCCCAATAACCAACACAGTATGGGCACACCACCCCAGTAACCAACACAGTATGGGCACACCACCCCGATAACCAACACAGTATGGGCACACCACCCCAATAACCAACACAGTATGGGCACACCACCCCAGTAACCAACACAGTATGGGCAAACCACCCCAATAACCAACACAGTATGGGCACACCACCCCAATAACCAACACAGTATGGGCACACCACCCCAATAACCAACACAGTATGGGCACACCACCCCGATAACCAACACAGTATGGGCACACTACCCCAATAACCAACAGTATGGGCACACTACCCCAATAACCAACACAGTTTGGGCACACCACCCCAATAACCAACACAGTATGGGCACACCATCCCAATAACCAACAGTTTGGGCACACCACCCCAATAACCAACACAGTATGGGCACACCACCCCAATAACCAACAGTATGGGCACACCACCCCAATAACCAACAGTATGGGCACACCACCCCAATAACCAACACAGTATGGGCACACCACCCCAATAACCAACAGTATGGGCACACCACCCCAATAACCAACAGTATGGGCACACCACCCCAATAACCAACACAGTAAGGGCACACCACCCCAATAACCAACAGTTTGGGCACACCACCCCAATAACCAACACAGTATGGGCACACCACCCCGATAACCAACACAGTTTGGGCACACCACCCCAATAACCAACAGTATGGGCACACCACCCCAATAACCAACACAGTATGGGCACACCACCCCAATAACCAACACAGTATGGGCACACCACCCCAATAACCAACACAGTATGGGCACACCACCCCGATAACCAACAGTATGGGCACACCACCCCAATAACCAACACAGTTTGGGCACACCACCCCAATAACCAACACAATATGGGCACACCACCCCAATAACCAACACAGTATGGGCACACCACCCCGATAACCAACACAGTATGGGCACACCACCCCAATAACCAACACAGTATGGGCACACCACCCCAATAACCAACACAGTTTGGGCACACCACCCCAATAACCAACAGTATGGGCACACCACCCCAATAACCAACACAGTATGGGCACACCACCCCAATAACCAACAGTATGGGCACACCACCCCAATAACCAACACAGTTTGGGCACACCACCCCAATAACCAACAGTATGGGCACACCACCCCAATAACCAACACAGTATGGGCACACCACCCCAATAACCAACACAGTATGGGCACACCACCCCAATAACCAACAGTATGGGCACACCACCCCAATAACCAACACAGTATGGGCACACCACCCCGATAACCAACACAGTATGGGCACACTACCCCAATAACCAACAGTATGGGCACACCACCCCGATAACCAACACAGTATGGGCACACCACCCCAATAACCAACACAGTATGGGCACACCACCCCAATAACCAACAGTATGGGCACACCACCCCAATAACCAACACAGTATGGGCACACCACCCCGATAACCAACACAGTATGGGCACACTACCCCAATAACCAACAGTATGGGCACACCACCCCAATAACCAACACAGTATGGGCACACCACCCCAATAACCAACACAGTATGGGCACACCACCCCGATAACCAACACAGTATGGGCACACCACCCCAATAACCAACAGTATGGGCACACCACCCCAATAACCAACACAGTATGGGCACACCACCCCGATAACCAACACAGTATGGGCACACCACCCCAATAACCAACAGTATGGGCACACCACCCCAATAACCAACACAGTATGGGCACACCACCCCAATAACCAACACAGTATGGGCACACCACCCCAATAACCAACAGTATGGGCACACCACCCCAATAACCAACACAGTATTGGCACACTACCCCAATAACCAACACAGAAACGGGAAGCCTTCATACAGCAATGAACGAACATTATTTTTAAATCCTTTATATTAAGTTCACTTGTTTGCTTGCTTGCGCGCTTACGACCGTGCAAATCTTTCGGTCGTTTTTTAACCCACTTCCCGTGATCCAATCGAGCTGACATTTTGCACACAGACTCATTGTGCGTGACAATTTCTTTTCGTGAAACTTTTTTCCAAAATTTTACACTTTTTAGGTAAAAAAAAATTATATTTAATGACCAATTGCTTAATGGTGGCAGGCAATCATCTGACCCATAGGTGGCAACCATCTCAAGCCAGAGGACGAGAGGACTCTAGCCGCCCGTTTCAAAGACCAATGTGGGCTGGGTTGTGGCCCATTGAACACGCATATAAAGGATTTATAGTGAAAAACTTTGTTTATACGGGTTCATTTTTTAAAGTGTACATTCTGGAATAAACAGCACGCATACTGTTTTTTTATTCAAGCAGGAAATTGTTATTATGTATTATTTTATTAGGTTTTATTTTTATTATTTTATTATTTCCCTTGCACGTGACTTTACCGAAAGAACCAAGAAGATTAATCCCTGCAGTCACGAAAGCTTTAAATCAGGAAATGCTCATTTCAATCAGTGATTCCAAACAATTGATATCAATTTACCCACCGCAGAATCATCTCCAAACCAATCTGCAATCACCTTCCTAATGAGGTGCGCTTTCTCACTGCACGACCATCCAGCCAGATGTTTCAGTAGCCATTGTCTCTCCACTGCTAAATGAAGGCCTCCCCACAACGACATGTATTGTGCATGGAAATACTATATCGATAAACGTGTTCACTATTAAGACTGACAACATTCATTAACTCTGCTGTATTCATGCTGATGTACGTTATTTTACTTTTGTCATTTTGGTAAACCGACATCACTATGCAAGTGACGATCCTGGTTTCGAGTTCTCGCCGAGTTAAATAAATTGGACAAAAGCCAGAATCCACCGCTTCTGAGGCATTGCCCTCGTTGGTAACTTGTATAAGAAATATGGCGGGCACTGAAGCCACTGTCACTAAATTGACGCTACATTTTTATTTTACCAGGTAAGGAAGCACTGAGCTATGTAGATTTTTTTTCAAAAGCCACCTAACCACAAATGAAAACTCCTTTCACGTGGAAATCTATAGCAGCCAAATACTCCAAATGCATGTTTCTAAATGCTAGAGGGAAGATTCTGAGGACCCGGAGAAAATCCACGCAACCACGGGGAGAGAGACACGCAACTCGACATACACAGCGGGCGTCGGGGCTCGGGATCGAACCCACAAACCTCCTGCATACTCAGCGGGGTGCAGTCGTTAACATCTCGCCACCGTGGCGCCCACTGCTCGAGAGAGCTTAACACACCAGAGGTATAAATAGCAAATACAACTTTTTTTTCTATTTGCTCAAAAGGTTCATGAATTGAAAATATTTGCAAGTCGCTTTGGCCGATTAAACCTTCACATTTCTAATGTTCGGTTGACCTCACTACAACGGGGTCACCCATAATGCAATGTTACAGCAACTTTTTGAAATTTAACTTTTAACGCAATTAGTTTAGTCATTGTTTTTTATTATTGAATGTTTTGTATGGTAGTCAAAATATACTCATGAGGTAATTTTATATTCCAATGTATCAACCTTATTTGAAGCTTTCGTGACTGCAGGAATTACTCTTTGGTTCTTTCGGTAAAGTCACGTATAAATTTTATTTTCTTTCTACGCGACTTTACCGAAAGAACCAGAGAGTAATGTATAAACTGTTCATCAGCAAACATTTCAAAATTGTATTCCCATGAGGCCCATTGTGTAAATTGCAGTGTCCAAGTCTTGTCCATTCTTTCTGGCTGCTCTATGCATTATGAAGGTCCATTGCCCAAAACGTCGCATGTATTTTAAGGTAGAGTTATTGATGAATGCTGAGGGGGGTTTTGTCATTTGTGCTTGAACACAACAGTTTAACACGGAGCATTTCGCGACCAATATCTACACGACACGGCCAACTATTACTAACTTGCCTTTTGCCCGTCCTAGGACGGAAGCTGTAATATTAAAGATGTACATTTACGTTTTCTTTTGTGATTGTAATTTTTTTTAGGAATTGTTGCACATAAATACATTTTTCCTAACTTAAAAAATGAAATTAAGGACTTTGGAATATTTCTCGGTCTACGATATTTTGTGTGAATGTCTGATCACTGTTCAAAAGGTTTCACTGCAGTTGACTGTCCTTGATGCACACTTTGATCTGCTGAGGATTTTTAGATCTAGGCAGAGCCACGTACAACTGTCCATGGGAAAATTCATTGAGATAAATACCCACATTTTCAAAAGTCTGACCCTGGGACTTGTTGATCGTCATCGCATACGCAGGAATTATCGGAATTTGTCGTCGTTTCAGTACGAAAGGAAGAGTGACATCACCTGGAGCTAGTTCGATTCTCGGAATGAAGACGATTTCGCCTCGGTTGCATTCCGATACAATCTCTGTGATGATGAAGTTATTTTTTAATAATTTGACCATCAAACGCGTTCCATTGCCAAGACCGTTCTTCGGGTTCAGATTTCCCAGCAGCATGATGATGACGCCTGTCTTCAGTGCCAATGTGTATGGCGGCATTCCTGAAAGCGTTTGATCATGAAGAAATTCTAGAGGGTGATTCAATGCGTCTGCAGGATCTTCCGACACGATCGAGTCAGACCTGAAATAAATTCGGAGATTTCTAGACAGCTACTGTATGATTATGTGTGTCCTTGTTGGTCGGTGCCAGAATCGCTTTCTTCGCAAGCTCTTCGGCAGGCGTGCGTTGCAAGTTCTGACCGTAAATTGCGGTGACCAGATCATCAACCGTTATCATTTGAGGTGGAATTTCAATTGAACCTAATAGCACTCCACATATCTCGGGCAAAGTTCCCAATCCAACTTTCAGCAGCCAATTGTTATGCTCATTTTGACCATTACTCCGAAGGTTTGCCGGGAGAGTCAATTTGGTAAACTGCTGCCATAATACGCTGGATTTGATGCAGCACTCGGTGACATCAACACGGGTGCCTTTTGCTACAACCGGCAAAGTCTGTCTGAAGTCGCCACCGATTACAACGAATTTTGCACCAAATGCCCGTTGAATCTGCATGATGTCGCGCAGCAGCTGATCGATGCTTCGAAGGCCATGCTTTGTCAGCATCGTAATTTCATGAATGATGATGAGCGAGGCTTGTCGCAGCGTTTCGCCTTCTGGCGAATTCAGTCTCATCGACAAAGAAGACGTGTCGAGGAGGGGAACTGGAAGCTTGAATCCGCTGTGCACAGTTCGTCCGCCTTTCAGTGAAGTCGCTGCGATTACAGTGGTACAAAAAACTATTTCCAGAGCTGCCAGGACCATTTAAGTAGAAATGTCTGTTCTGGACATGCTCATCGTCGACAGCTCTCATTATTGCTGTGAAAGCTCCAAACTGTTACCCATTAAGGGAGAAAATTCTCGTTTCAGCTTCTTGTTCTTCTTGTACTGCGTCGCATAGCTGAGCTTCGATTGGATGTCCTATCAGTTGCGGAATACCAATTGATGCACAAGACAATCCATGTTGTTTGAGAATTGCGTTGATGTCGTTGCAGAGCCATGTTCAATGCAACATTTTCGTCATGACGCCGTAGATAATCCAGCGACATGTCAAGTGAATGCTTGTTCCACAACTCGCCAGCGTTTGTTGGCATACAGAAGCAGCAAATGTACGCAAACGTCTGTCGCATTTGATTCGCCATTTAATATGTCGCGGACTCCTACATGCATCATTCTTCATCTGAATCCAGCAAATGACGATGAAAGGCAGCTTCCTTGAATGTGGTGTAAACGACGCCATCGATGGTTCTGAGGAATTCAAAACTGGTAGCGCCTTTGACGTGTAGCAAGAGCATCCTAAGATAGAATTGCTCCCCATCTTTGATCCCAACAGTGTACAATCTCGCAACGATCTTAGTGCCTCCTATTTGTCGCTGCTTTCAGTTGTTGTTGACATACACATAATTATAGGGAATGCCGTTGTAGAGAAAATCTTGGGCGTTTGGATCAATCATGTTTAGCTGAAACAAAGATTCGAGCTTAGTGCGACCTGTTCGTGCGGCTTCCAACGCCTCTTCTTCTCGACCTTCTTGAAACACAACACCTTTATGATTTGGCAAATGCACGGGCAATCTAATCACGGCATGCGAACGATCGTGCATCGGCGAACGGCACATAGCTTGTGGTGCACTCGCGTATCTTGCGTTGATGAAATCTGACAGCTCGTCGTGTCGAAGTTGAGGAATCTCGCCGGCAGTGGTCGTCATATTGGCACAGCAGTCGAATCGTTTGTAAATATATTTATAAATATATTTCACAGCTCTTAGTGATGTGCATACTTGGACGTTGATATGAGCATTGTACCTCAGCAGCAGATAGGGATTGTACGGCACCACATCTGTTATCCATTGACGATCCACGAACTTCTGCTGAAATTCCTTGTCGCCGACGATACAGAGGATATCCGTTCACATTGTACGCTGCCGTGGTAGCAAATTGCTTCTGGAACGCCTTTGAGCACTTTCCATCTTGCATGCAGGCTGCTCGAGGATTCGCAGCTGCGTATGGGCCATGCATCATGCATCTAGTGACAATTTCGTGCAACCTGGGATTTTCAGTCGCAATGGAAATTTCAGCAGATACAACCTGATCGATGCGCTCAGAGCTCGTGAATGTATCATCAACTCGCAATGTCATCAGGATGTGTGCGTGAGGCAGTCCGCGTTTCTGGAACTCGATGGTGTAGACGAAAGCCGTTGAGATTCTCAGAACACCATGCACAGCGAGATCCTGCATCAACGATTTAAGTTTCAATTTGAAAACACGTCGATCAGATACTCCTTCTTGGTTCTTTCGGTAAAGTCACGTAGAAGGGAAGTAATAAAATAATAAAAATAAAACATAATAAAATTATTCTCACGACGTTTCGGCCACAACGCAAGCAGATACTTGTTCACCTTGATGCCAATTGTTGGTGATTTCTTGCCACCTTGGATTTTCAGTGAATGTGATGAAGAGATCGGGAGCGCCTTGCTTCGCGAAAATTGACGTGGTGTCCGCGCTTCGCTCTTTCATGTTCCGCGGTGAACCTTCGAAAGATGAAGTCAGACTAACGGGAACTCCGGCTTGTCCTGCAGCCGTTTGAGAGGCATTCTCCATGTGATCGGCAAGTCCTTGATAAAGCTCAACTCGTAATTTCTGCTGATGTTGGCGAATGCAATTCAAATGATTCACTTCAACCTGCAGGTACGAATCGAGAATCCACTGTTGCGTGAGCTTTCCAGCACTGCTTCGTGGGTTGAATGTGCCTCTGATCGCAGTTAGCGCTGCAACATACTGTGATTTGGTGACATTCACTCTCGTTGCATTGACTTGAGCTCTAGCATAAGCCTCACATTGCCAATTTGGTTGCCATCCAGTTTCACCCAACGGATACAACAGCGGAGAGGAGATTGCCTCCAAATTTGAGCTCAGAATGTTGAGATCAATGAAAGGCTGTTGGGAGTTGTTTGGATTCTTTGTATACACGCGAATGTCACATTCAAAGGGCGGCTCATCATCATTGTTCACAAACACCAAAGCGTTCTCGTTGGGAGTTGGTGCATTGTAGCGACGCCGATCTGAATGACGATCTCGCCCAGGGGCGGTTTCTTCATTAGGGCGATTGGGCGACGCACCACCAATGTCATTCAACCACAGAGTCACGTTAGCCGTCACTGTGCCTCTGGATATAGTCCAATCAGCGTCATGTCACGTTCTGTGGAGTACCGCCTCTTTTTGGGCGATTTCACTCCGGCTGAGAATCGCCCCGAGTGGCCCCATAGACTTACATTCAAAGACGTTTTTTTTCGAACGGCGGGCGCTCCAATGCATTCTCTATGGCTTCCGGGAGGGCATGCACTAACGTGCTTACGTCATCATACGTGCTTACGTCATCATACGTAAGCACGTTTCATCCAACAATATAATTTATCGCCACCTAGTGGAATCTTTAATAAAATAAACTCCATCCACTCAGAGCCTACATGGACGACATTACAACATTGACCACCACTGTCCCATGCACCATGAGACTGCTCAGAAAACTCGAGGAGAACATCAGCTGGGCCCGTATGAAGATTAAACCATCCAAGTCACGCAGCATCTCGATTGTGAAGGGAGTACTCTGTGACCTGAAATTCTTCATCGGAGATGACCAAATCCCAACAGTGTCTGAGCAGCCGGTAAAAAGCCTTGGAAGGTGGTATGATGCAAGCCTGAAGGACAAAGACCAGGTGCAACAGCTGCGCAAAGACATCAGTAGTAGCCTACAGTCCATCAACAATACCCAGCTACCTGGAAAGTTAAAGGCCTGGTGTCTGCAGTTTGGTCTCCTACCCCGGGTGTTGTGGCCCCTAGCAGTGTATGAGGTTCCAATCTCAACAGTGGAGAAGATAGAAAGAGGAGCCACGAGCTACTTAAAGAAGTGGCTCGGAGTTCCACGATGCCTTACCACCATAGGCCTCTATGGAGATGGTGTCCTCAAGCTGCCCCTCACCAGTCTAACCGAGGAATTCAAGTGTGCAAAAACCAGGCTCCAGATGACACTGAATGAATCTCGAGACCCAGTGGTGAGCAACAACGCGCCGACCTTGGCAACTGGGCGCAAATGGAGGCCAGGAAAAGCAGTCCAGGAGGCAACAGCAGCCTTCAGACATGCTGACATTGTGGGTCATGTTCAGCAAGGGAGAGGAGGCCTTGGGCTAACTAGCCGTGCTGCTTGGAGTAAGGCCACTGCACCAGAGCGGCGGAAGATGGTAGTGCAGGAAGTACGCCATCAGGAGGAGGCTGCAAGGTGGGCCAAGGCAGTCTCTCTTGCCAAACAAGGACAGTGGACTCGATGGGACAGTGTGGAGAAGAGGAAGATCAGCTGGAAGGATCTGTGGGCCACGGAAGCGAGGCGGTTGAGCTTCTCCATCAGAGCAACATATGACATCCTTCCAACACCAGTTAATCTTCACCAATGGTATGGTGAAGATCCGGACTGTGCCCTCTGTTCCATGCCAGCCAACCTCAGGCACATTCTCACAGGGTGTAAAACAAGCCTCACCCAAGGACGCTACACTTGGCGTCACAACCAAGTCCTTAAAAACCTTGCGTCCGCCCTGGAGGACAAGCGGGCTGCCACCAACTCCCTACCACCCCCAGCAGCATCACACCCCTTACGGACGACCTTTGTCCGCGAAGGGGCTAAACCACCGAAGAGCGGCTCAACACCAATAGAGCGAGACCAGCTGCGCTTGGCCCGCGACTGGAAAATGCTAGCTGACATTGGCCGGCAACTTGTGTTTCCTCCGGAGATCGCAACCACCACCCTAAGACCTGACGTGGTGCTCTGGTCCCGTTCGCTCAAGAAGGTCTTCATCATTGAGCTCACAGTACCCTGGGAGGACTCAGTAGATGAGGCTTATGAGCGAAAACATCTGCGCTATGCCGATCTAGCTGCCGAAGCACAGCATCATGGCTGGAACACAGAAGTCCGACCAGTGGAGGTGGGCTGCAGAGGTTTTGTGGCAACATCTACAACCAGACTGCTTAGAGACCTGGGAATTAAGGGCCAGAGCCAGCGTTCGGCAATCAAAGCTGTATCGGAGGCGGCAGAAGGCAGCAGTCAGTGGCTCTGGATGAAGAGGAAAGACCCCAGCTGGCCCCCAAAGTGAGAGGGCCAGGAGGTATGCAGTCAACAATGCTTGACTCAGGGAGGAGGACGCCCCTGCCATGCATAGTCCCATGGGATGTTGGCTACCAACAACAAGGCAACTCCTATGACTAATTGGGAATGGGACGCAAGCGTAGGATTGATCACCCTGTCGCTGGCCGCCTTTGGGGAGGGTGTATAGTATGAAAGGCCGAAACACCCTAGGAACCAAAGGGTCACTACTGACGATGCGCTCCCCAAATTTCACCAGGCTCACTGTTCATGAACTCTTGGAAGTGCTTGCACAAAGGATAGTAACATCTCATCCTGTGTTCTTTGGAATCTGAGTGGTTTGTTTTAATAGTGAGTATAGAAACAAACAAGATGTATTGTAAGAGTCACTTTATTTTTCATTAATATTAAAGAAGTGAAGTTGCCTTTACATGCTTAAGCTGTTAATTTATCCATTGCATGGGTGGACCTTATCCTTATCAATCATCCAGACATTTGCCCCCCCTGAGAGATTTTGCAGGAGCCGCCACTGATATTCTCGCCCAAACACCAAATTCACAACCCGCGTCTCTCGCCTGCAGCATTTGCTTCCTGTGCAAGCTCGACGTTGTACTTCGCGAAGCATGGTGGGCTGTGTGTTGGCGAGTCGATTGTGGATTCGATCGTAGTGGTCGATTTGATCCAGAAGCCGTGGATTGCAATGAGCGTTGGCAGGATGATTCGTTTGGATTTCTGTTGCTTGTGTGCTGTCGACAACATCAAGTTTAGCGTATTGTCTTGCTTGACCGTTAGTTGGTTGAAGATGGCTTGTCTTGGTAAATTTGGCCATGAACCTTGAACACGTAAGGACCGCCTCCATGAAAGTCAACAACCTTAGCCCCCATTGATGCAAACGACAATGCGCTGTTGGATGAACGAAAATTTCTGTAGTTGGGATGCTCAGTCGATCGGCTTAACAAATTGGCACGTTCTGTTTGCTGACAAACCTTACAAATTGGCTGTGTTGAGTGGTGGTGGGTTTAATGACAACGCAGAGTGACCAAATCATTTAACTTCATCGACATGAATGGCCAATTCGCAACCTGTCGCTGGTGTTGTGATCGAAACGTCGTCGTTTTTTAATTTCATTTATTTTTTTATTTTTTCTATATTCGTGACTTTACCGAAAGAAAGAACCAAGAATATTAATTCCTGCAGTCGCGAAAGTTTTAAGTCAAAATATAACATCGTTGCCTACGTTGGCTACTTTCAGACGTCTTCTTGGTTCTTTCGGTAAAGTCACGTAGAAGGGACATAATAAAATAATTAAACATAATAAAATACAATTCTCACGACGTTTCGGCCACAACGCAAGCAGCCGTCCTCAGGTGAAGAACAGGTCTGTCTTTCCGACAGTCTTTCCGACAGACCTGTTCTTCACCTGAGGACGGCTGCTTGCGTTGTGGCCGAAACGTCGTGAGAATTCTATTTTATTATTTTATCATGTCCCTTCTACGTGACTTTATCGAAAGAACCAAGAAGATGAATCACTGCAGTCACGAAAGCTTTAAATCGAAATTTACTTTCAAACGGTGAACGTTGCCACGTCATGTTCATTTTGAGTACGTGATGACGTGCCCATCAAAAGCGTTCATTGCACGTTGCGCAAGAGCACGCCAGTTTGCGTAATGACGTCATTGCAAGCGTACGGTGGAAGTGACGCAATGACGCACGTCTCCGGCCCCTACTTGTGAGCCTGAGAAACCCCGCGCCTCTCTCTTTTGCCACCATGGCGGACCGCTTTCAGAAGGTGCGTTCCGTGCGGCATAATCTCACTTCGTCGTTACGCTGTTGCTTGGCTCTATGTTTGCTTGTTTGTGGCGTGTAATGTTCTCGTTAACACGTAGATTTGGTGGCAGTTATATCTAGTGGTTTAGTTTTTAATTACTGCGCGAAAGTTGTGTTATTGATATGGCATGTGAGGCCTTGGCCTGGTTGAGGCGAGGCTCCGTGCCCCTCACGTGGCCTTAGGGTTACATTGTTTTAAAATAGTTTGTAAAATATTCACAGTAAACTAGCATGGTGAATAGTTGTGTTTGGTGACGCTCACTGTCGCGTGTAACCGCGTGTAACTGTTTGCGTGCCCGTAGTCTGTAGTGTGCTAGCGCCTGGAGGTGGTTATAGTTGTAAGTTCTGAATTGTTTAAGCGGCTTAAGGCTCGTTGACTACATCGGGTTTACATCCTCGCTAGCCGAGTAATGGCAATGCTTACAAACTGGGATTTCGTGTATAAGCGGGTCACCATCTTGGCGATGTGGAATTCCCACTGCCGCCTGCTCGGGCCCTTGGGCCCGACCAGGCGGCCGAGACGCTTCGCCTCGTGTTTCATTTGGGCAGCTGCCGGCCCCGCGAGGCCGGCGTTTAATGATCTGGCGCGCGTCTTTAACGTCTCGTCGTCAAGCGGTGTAGGAATCGATGGCCACGCAGCCTTTACGGAAATTAATGAAGCCCTCGTGTAAACTGCATAGTGATGTGGTTTAAGACACTTGGCATCAAGAGTATGAAATAAAATTAAGTGGCTACTTTCACGCTGCGGTAATGTGACGCGCGTGCGCCATCGGCTTTATGTTCGTATCATTGCGTTTTTATCTGAACATGTTGGGAATTTGTTCAATCTCACGATTAAAAACGTAACGTTTCTTATCTCACTTATAACCACGTGAAACCCTTAAGAGTCAAACAAATGTACAGGAAATACCGTGGTAAATGCAATTTGGAATTACGTTGTGGCTCCGTATCTTGCCATTGTTTAATTAAAGTGATGCGACTTTAACGCTCGTGTGCGTACAAATGTACAGTGTCTAATATACAGTACAGTACGTAACCGCGCAGCAGAAGACGGTGCCCCCATGCGTGCAATGACCAACGTGGTTAAGGATGGACATATAATTCCCTTGATCCGTATGCAGCGATTCTCCACTGAATTAACAGGGCCGCACATAAGCACACGGCATGATGAGGGCATTGATGTACTTTCCAGGTGCTTCTGATTGACGGGCGGGGTCACCTGCTCGGTCGTCTGTCGGCTATCGTTGCCAAGCAGATCCTAATTGGTGAGTAATGTACACGCACGCGATTGTTGAATTAAAAATAAAACAAGGCAGCTGATGTATTTTTTTGTTCATTCGACTCGTTGGAGGGCCCAATGAAGTCATAAGCAATCGCGTATAATTTCGGCACTGGACGCCATTTCGTTATGTATACACGAGTAGCTGTTCAGATGTGATATATTCCAATGCTAGTATCGAATTTCCCATTTACCTGTTGCTCCATCAATGATGCATTAAATTTACCTACATTGTTTGACTTAAGCATGATAGGAACTTATTATCTGAGATGGAGCAAAGGCACAGAACAGCAGCGAAACACTTCAGTTCACGCGTGTTCGACTTGTTGTGTGGTTGTGAAATTATTGATAACTAGATGTTTCCTGATGCCCTGAGAGAAGAGTCCTTGTTGAACATCGGTCTGTTTATATGGGTGATCGTTGAATGAAAAAGCATGGCGAAAGCGATTGGCCATATAGGTGTAATGATTAACTTGTACCATGAAATTCATTGGTCATAAATTCAGAATCACAATTTTATTCAAGGATTTTTCCTTGTACTTTACAGTATCGTGTGTTTGATTTTTATTTGGTATTTTATTAGCCTAACATTTTTTATATGCCGATTCAGTGGATGCCTCGTGGTAAACATCTATACATTGTGACATGGCAATTGGTACCCATTGTTTTCTGATCACTACTTGTAACCCAACTTTTGAAAGCTAGTCCACTGCCGTATGAAGAAAATAATCACTGCTCCACGAACACATGGATGCAGACTATTACATTTGGTCTGGATATATGCAGCTGTTGATTTTAAGCGAGCTGGTTGTCATGCATAGGAATGTGTCCATCCAAGGACACCGCACATTTTAATAATTATTAATCCCTTGGTGTATCACCATTAAACTTGCTTAACAGCTTAGTGATACCATTGGTCAGAACCCTTTAGTTCTTGGATAGGATTGGCAGTTACTTAAAAAAAACGAAGTAAAACAAATATTTCTGCACTCCAGGTGCGATTAGTGTGGCTGCATAGAACGTTTGATATCAGCATATTGCCTTGGTATTTACTAAAAATGAATTTCTGTCCGATTTAATGTAGTCCTTAAATTGTACTTGCTTGTGTCTGATGTGCAGGTCACAAAGTGGTAGTTGTACGATGTGAGGGAATCAACATTTCGGGCAACTTCTACAGGAACAAGCGTAAGTGAGGACATTCATGTGGTTATTGACACAGAATCCTAGACAACCGTTTATATGATATTGCTGATTTGGTAAGATCAAACCTTAAGCACTTGTTGATAATTGAGCTTGCTGGAACAACACGGGTCCCTGGCAATGATGATGATCAAATATATTTTTTGAGTTTCACGACCGTGAAATTACTTTAACATGCACTACCATCTGAGCCTGGGCTTGTTTTCAGCATGATTTAATCATACCTGTACTACATTTACGTGAAACTGCCCTTGTGGTCTGTTTAATCGACACATCTCAACATGATAAATTGCAAGCCGACAATGCATTACACATCCCACAAATGAACCGAGAAAAGCAGAATTTAATTCTGAACAAGATCTTCAGAGAAACATGTCAACACAACCGACATATCCTTCAAATTCACGCATTGCATAGCCATGAAAAGTGCTGCTGCAGTTGACACAGCCATCCAATGAGACGTCATGGATACAACTAGTGTTCAAAGATGCAACAGATTCTAGAGTAGCATGCAGTTTCTTCCTCTTCTCCACAGTGAAGTACCTGGCCTTCCTGCGCAAGCGCATGAACACCAACCCGTCGCGTGGGCCGTACCACTTCCGTGCGCCTAGCCGCATCTTCTGGCGGACAGTGAGAGGTACTGCTCGATACTTGCACTGCTCATTGGCACCGCACCACCGTCTGCTCGCGTGTATGATGAGACGTCCAAGTGGCTAACAAGCCTACCTGTAAAGTGGCCTTTTATAGAAGAGTTGGTGGCGATTTTCTTTGGGGTGAATTAACAAAGCGAATTTCCTGCTGTAAGGTGGAGGTTGAAGAACCAGGATTGTTAAACATGTTTGCTGGATGGCATTTTTATGTTAGTACCACCAAGATGGGGGAGTCTGCCAGGCTTAAATGGTCCAACATGAATCTGACAGTCTGACTTTAAACAGCAATAGACACAATTGGAATATTTAAATAATACCTTTAACTACATAAAAAAAGAATAAGGCTCTTGAGTTTGTCCTTTTAAAAACTCTACCTCAAATGGCTCCCAGCAGGTAACATGAGATATATGATGAATCCCACAATCCTATGGCTCTCACTCCCTGTGATATAATGCTGTTTGCTAGTTGTGTGTGTGAACTTCTTTCACACCGTCTGTAGCCAACCGTGCTAATAGGAGGTGCGGGATCTGAGGTAATTGTGGTGAAGAACGCCGTAGTGCTGCAGCCAATGAGGATCCTTGCTAACCTGACACGTGATGAAAAGTTGCCCATTACGGATCTGGCTTCTGAGGCTAGCAACCACTGCGTTCAAAAGTATTTCCTCTTAAACTTTAGTACATTGCTGCATGTGAATGAACTCACTTGGATTTCCTTGGCATTGTATAGGCCATGCAAAGGTGTAAAAACCACATCTGTCGTAATAGTTTAAAACTCAAAGGTTAAGTGTCCTGAAGACTTGGTAGGTTTTTGTCCTGCATGTGTGTCCTCCCGAGTTTGCGGCAGTATTGTTGATCAGCTCGTACATTATTAACACTCCTGTGCTGCGATTGGTGCAATGCAGGCATGGTGCCCCACAAGACCAAGCGGGGCCAGGCCGCACTGGATCGCCTGAAGGTGTTTGACGGGATCCCACCGCCCTATGACAAGGTGCCTACTCAGAACGGCCACATGTTGCGACCCCCGTGATAACGTCGGATAGTTGTGAAGAATGCCATGTTGCTGCAGCTGATGATGAGAACCTTTGCCAACCTGACACGTGATGAAAAAATGCCCATTACGGATCTGGCTTCTGAAGCTCGCACCATGGCATAGAATATTACTGCAGTACTCTGCTGATTTATGTACATTGCTCCATGCGAGGTTGGTATTGTAAGATGCTAAATGTTACATAAGTTGAAACCATAGCCTGGCTTTCTCTGCAGTGAATGGGGATGGTTAGAGTGATTAAATTGGGTTTTACGTTTATGCCACGGGTCCTTGTGTATAGGAATACAATTCTAGTTAATATTTTTATATCTACATGACTTTACCGAAAGACCCAAAGAGTATCTAGTTCATGTTTTTTCGGACTATGCTGTTGATTTTCGGATTTCTCTAAAAATCAAACTTGTATGTCAAATGTTTTCAAGCGGCATTGAGTGAATTCACTCGTTCGTCCGAATACTAAGCATATACCATGGTCAATTCCAAGTGTTGCCACAAGGCCAAAAAATAGATGCCATGTTTCAACAATTGATCACATTGTGGGGGTGAATCATTGCAAACATGGTGAATATAATTGAAATAAAATTCTTAACACTTGATGTGAATTGTATGTCTCTTAGTGGCCTTGTGCATTGCACTAATATGATTATTGATGGGCTAATGTGACCTGGCATGGAACAATTGTGGATGCATTGTGACTTGACACTGTGGTGTCTGCACAGAGGAAGCGCATGGTTGTTCCGGCTGCCCTCAAAGTCGTCCGTCTGAAGCCCACACGCAAGGTGAGCAGCAGCACAACCATTGTGCTGCATGTGT
Source organism: Lethenteron reissneri (assembly GCF_015708825.2). NCBI lineage: Eukaryota > Metazoa > Chordata > Hyperoartia > Petromyzontiformes > Petromyzontidae > Lethenteron > Lethenteron reissneri. Next base: position 203,076 of record NC_083784.1, read on the forward strand.
TGAACTTTACAAATCTTAACGCGTACCAAGTTTGATTAGATTAGTGATTGAAATCTTTACAAAATGTCTTCAGCTAGTGCAAGCATGGTACAATGTAGATCTAAAGGGTGGATATGGTTGATATTATCTCCAGTTAATTGTGAGTTGGGGGACTGTAGGAGTGTGTAGAACATTGAAATACCAGTCGCCATATCTTTGGTGGCTGATGTCTACACCCCAGGCGATGTAATGAGGTTGACAAAGCTTATGGTTGCCTTAAATGTGACCATGCGCTGACAATCGGACCATTAGTCACCCACGCACCCACTTGGTGCCCCGGAGGCTTTCAATTTTAAGGAGTCGCCCATGAGGACCGTGTGCCCCTTGGTGCCGCGCTGTTGAAGCTTCGATGAGGATCTGTGAGCCCCTGGCAGTGATGCTAACTTAACACTTTGACTTTAGCAAGAGTGAAATTACACTTACATGCACTACCATCTGAGCCAGGGCTCCCAATCACAGAAGCTGAATGGTGGTGTTAGACCACCATATTAATAACTCGCAGCAAGTAACAACTTTAAGAACTGCAAAAAGTATCTTATTAATGGTTTCATGACAGTTGAGATTTTGGCCACTGCTTAATGTTTCGAAACTCACCTTGTGTGTTGTGGTGACGGTGTGTCCTGTGCATTGTTTGATGTGTTCTGCTTGTTTGGAGTGGTGTGCTTGTGCCCTGCCCATGGTTGGTGTGTTGTGTGTGTGTGGTGTGCCTGGTGTGTGTGTTGCCTGGTATGCTTGGCATGCGCTTGGTGCGTAGTTTGCAGTACTGGGCCGCCTGTCCCATGAAGTGGGCTGGAAGTACCAGGCAGTGACTGCTACCCTGGAGGAGAAGAGGAAGCAGAAAGCCAAGCTGCACTACGAAACGAAGAAGAAGACAGTGGTTCGCAATGCACAACAGTCCCCCCACCGCACGTTAACCACGCCACTCACGAGAGCGTGTACGTTTTATTTGACGGTACACAACAGTCGTACAGAACCACACGACAGTTGTGATGCACAATAGAGCTGCACCCTACGACATAACCATTATAGTGCATGTACAGAGCAGTAGTTTAAGTCTAACATGAATGCCAAGGGTGAAAGTGGTGTTACCCCTTTAAATATCAGTTTGTGAATGCGCCCATGCCGCTCCATCGATGATGTTTTACTTTTACCTACATTGTTTGACTGAGTGTGATAGAAACCTAATTTCTGAGGTGGAGCAAGGGCAATAACAATTACCATTTTAGCAACAAAATTCTGCATGCTCGAAGGCAGTGGCTCTGCATGGGAGCATGCAATGAAATTTCTATTCTACCCCATGGGTTGAGAGGGCAAACACAGCGTTACCAAAAACGCCCATGGTAAAACTCGATTCTGATGGTCGACTCAGCTTAATGCAAGTGTTGTGTTTTTGTGTGTTTATGTAGACGCTGCGCAAAAAAGCTGAGAAGAACGTGGAGAAAAAGATCTGCGCGTACACAGCGGTGCTGAAGCAGTACGGTGTCCTCATATGAGGTGTTTTGGTCAACCTGTATTGTTAATACATCTTGAGTCAATTAACTGACCTCGTGTGCCTTTTTATTTCATGGTGATCACTGAATTGTCCAACTCAAAACAGTGCTTTGAAGCTTTTAAAAAAATGTAAAATTTCAGTTTTATTGAGTGCACCCTTTGGGGGTGAGGGGGGGGGGGATATTTAGTGTACATGAATAATTCAGCATTGATTGTTGAGAAACTGGCTGCTGGTAAAAACGCATGCCTACCATCCGATTCGGCAGCAGAAAATGGAGATGCCTGATTGGTGGTGAATGAGTAAAGACAGCAGGTGACACGTTCCTTGCCTCTGTGCAAAGTGTGAACCCTTTATTGTGATCTTGCATCCAACCAAAGCCACTTCCATCGATCGATTTTTCCTGGATTAATGAATGTGGGACAAAAAAACCCAGTATTTTGCTATTTATTTCCAGGGTTTTTTCCCATTCAGATCTGACTAAACATGCACGTATGTGAGTACTTGATACTTCCAAAGCACTTGTACATGAATGTTAACCTGATCCATTCATCAGTGATCGCTTAAATGAGGCATTAAAGTGCTCGGTGCCACTGCAAAAGTAATGTAGAATGAGCAGTTATTAATCGGTGCTTGACATCCATCCTCTTAGGCATGCACTCATGATAAATAGGGACACGAGAAAAAATGTACATTCGTGATTATGCAGTGTACAAGCCTTTTAAAAAAAAATCTGATTGTTACACCATACACATCCACACTAGATTTGTAATGATCTTTAACATGAATACCCTTAAACCTCAGTCCCATCCATGGATACAATTGTTTCTGCATGATCCGTGAGTTTCATCCAATGAATAGCTTGGAAATATTGACTCGGAAGACAATGGATCTAGGTATTGCATGAGTAACAGGATGTTCCAGGAATAGTGTGGCACAGCTATTGTCATAAATAGCTATAAGGGCTTGGAGGGAAGTGATGAGCATGATTATTTTAAACTTTAATAAGCTTTGGTCGGATATCCTAAGTCACCTTTGTGACTTTACCGAAAGAACCACAAAGAGTTGGATCAAAAGTAATTTTCAATTGTTTTTAATGGGCTTGAAACTGAATTTGGGCTGCAACTTCTTCCATACAGCTCATTACATCACAATTAGCTTGAAGGATGTCCCAGCCTTAAATCGTGCAAATCCACTTGGAGAACCTCCTGGGCCTGGCAAAGGGAGCTTGAATAGTCTATGTACATGGACTGGTTCACATGACCTACAGTCATTAGAGGCAAGGTTCTACATGCACCACAACAGCAGATTGATGCTTGAATCCTGACCAAGGGAGCAGGCCTATATTATAAGCTGACCATTAACACAGTATGTTTTATGGTATTGCCATGAGGTGAAAACACTTCTCAGTGAAGACGTCGAATCCAAGTCCTGTTTTTTGGCCACTGTTCTAACTTGAAGCTTTTGTGACTGCAGGAATTCATATTCTTGGCTATCCACAAGATTCGTTCATGAAGCCATCCATATAGACAATTTCAACCGAGAAGATGGGTACAAACTGAGCAATCATTGGAGGGATGTTATCAACCAGTGTAAGTCATAACTGGATGTGATCCCGTCCTACCACCTTCCAATGATAGTTATTTTTTAGACACTGATTTTACATTAACTGGTTAAAATGTCTCAGCCACCTTCACGCACCGACCAAGAGGTTGCTGCTCTGCAATCTGCCATTAACGTGCTAACCTCTCACATTAACGTCTCTCACTAACATAGCCACCTCAGCCTACCTGCCGTGGTGGCAGGCCAAGTGTGGAAAACCCCACCACCATCGCGATCGCCGTCCACCACTTACATTAACAGCTGCCCTGTCCATGCTGCTGACATTTGGCCTACACTCATTCAAACCTTTATTAACAGTTTGCCTTTAGAAGCTAACTCCCTTTTCCTGATGACTGCTTGTGTTGTGATCGAAACGTCGTTTCCTTTGAACCTACGTGACTTTACCGAAAGGCCTAAAGAATAGAATCCGGGTGTCCCAAATATACTTCGTCACTTACACCTTTACACATTTAAGGCCCCACAATATGCCCTGCAAAGTGTTGCATGTACTTTTTTTTTATGAAATGCAACAAACCAAATTAAGTGCAAAAACCTCCTGTCCAATCATTGGTTATTAGGCTGTGGCCATTTACTAAACTTGAGAATCCAGTAAGATCTCAGAAATTCCAGATTCAAACACAGGATCAGAAATGGTATTGAGCCATCTGACAACTGAAAATTACTTCCACTGTACAACCTTGGCCTCATCAGGGCTGAGCTTGCCCCAGTCCAACTCAGGTGGAGCCATGTATTTAAAGTGGTAGCCTTGGTATCACACTGAAGTTGCATCTAGAGACAAGCAAAATGTGGTTCAATGACAATCCTGTCAAGAGGTTTCACACCACCAATTAGCACGGTTGGCTGAAAAAAGGTCTACATACAAATGGTGTGGTGACCCTCTAATCATTAGCCCCATCCCCTTTGCCCTGTTTGGTCCCAAGCCAGATGGAGACAAAGCAAGCGTATCAAGGGATTGTTTACATATCAGCATGACAAACAATTGGTATAAGACGACCCATACCGTGACTCTCCCATCCTGGCTTGTGCCAGTGGAATCGTTTATCTCCCATTGAGAGACTTAACCGCACAAACTGGGAGCGGTGACGACAATGGAGCGCTCGTCATGGTGCCGTGACGTCCAGGAGGCTGTGGTCATGTGCCGGCAGCACCAGCACTTGCGCAGCACGGCTGGCGTGGTAAACCTGCCCTGCTGCAAACTGTTGCAACCGGGGCACGAGCGGGAAGGAGCTGCCCAGCCCAGCCGCTCCACCACTACCCGCGCTGCCCCCAGACCACCGGCTGCGCACACTGTCCGTGTCGCTGGGCAACGCCGCTGCTCCACCTGCGTCGTCGTGTTCGCCCTCTCCATCTGGCACTGGGCATGGATGGAGAGGACAGTGCATGGGTTTTGTTAATTTGTATGCAGCCACTTAAAGTTGTTGAATACTAATACAGTAAAACCTTGGATTGCGAGTAACTTGGTCTGCGAGTGTTTTGCAAGACGAGCAATTTTTAAAATAAATATTAATTTGGTAGACGAGCAAGGTCTTGCAATACGAGTAGTACGTCTACGCTTTGTCTGCCGAGCGTCACGTGATCACAACATATACGAGTGCTTTGGATTATAAACACGTTTCCGGAACGAATTATGCTCGCAATCCAAGGTTTTACTGTAGAAGTAAAAAGTGATTCCTCAACAGTAAAGTGCTGTCTGGGGTTTCAGGTTGATGAGCTGTTTCTGATCGCTGTGGAAACAGATTGGCACTGCCTCTGGGGTAACACCCAATTCTAACACTTTCTGTAATAGATCTGGAGACTGCAAAAGGCGTACAGTAATTGTGCCTTGGATTGGTCCTCTGATCACAGCTGGCATCTCTCCTAGATATTACCACACCGCATGTATATTGTGTACGGCCTTGTTTTTTAGAGCAACTCAAAGCCAAATTGTTCTTTATAGAGCAGGACAATGAACAGACACTGTGCATCATACATTTTTTCATCTGTTAGATGGAATTACTGTAGGTCGCATTTTATTTTGCCATCACGAGTTGATGTGCTATAATGAGCCACATATTTACCCAGTATTTTGAGAACACTGTATTAGGGTTATGGTTGGGAACACTACTGGACATCTAAAACTACTGTACATGTTTATAAAGAGCTTCATAGCTCATTGTATTCCTCCAGTATAAATATTCTGATTCTGACAAAAGGGGTTCCAACAGTCGTGTTAGCATCAGGGCTGGCCTCACCATTGTCTGGGTGCAGAGAGGGAGGGCCGGGTGCATCCTGCGATGGCAGCAACCGCGCCAGCCTCACGTCGGGCAGGGGCAGCTTCCCTGCAAACAGCGGCATGAGCTGCAGCTGCAGGGAGTGGGTGGTGCCTGGCCCGGGCGCGGGCTGAACCAGCCCCGAGCTCTTGCCGCACACAGCCCAATTGCTGCAGTTGTCAGCCACTGCAGGGGGGCAGCAAGGAGAGGTGGATCAAGGAGGACAAATTAAACTCAATCCCGACTGCCAGTTCTTCAAAACTACTTGGCTGTACTGCCTCACACTGGCACTGACCCTGCTGCTGTTGTAGGTGGCTGTGACCAGACGTATAATGTTAGATGCAGTTTCGTTTTATTTGCATGTGTTTGTCACTGACTAAAATACACAGCTTATCTGTACATGTGCCTAACTTTTTCTGGCACCTCTTGCAGCTTTTTTATTTTTCAGGTGTTTCGTTTATGGCCATCAAATACATTATTAGTTGTGCAATATTCCTTAAGGACCCTGTACTGTTCTCTGCAATATTGATGTTTATGTTGTTGCTGTACACATGCACCACAGATCTCCCTTTTAAAATAGCTGGGTAACTTTCTAAATGGGATCCATGTAACAAATCAAACTCAAATTTAATTGCAATACACTCATCCCACTTCCAAGTGGGTGAACTCCAGGCTTATCCTGGGTTGAGCAAATGCCCAACACTTTGGAGATAATTAAGAGAAAGGACTGCAAATATGCAAAAGCATTTTGCCCTGACAGCTATTCGTCATATTCTGTGCTAATGAAATAATTCCAAAGACATGCTTTTTCTTATAATCCATGTATATGCATGATTTTCCTCACGTGTTTGAGTTGCATCCTTCAATAAGCTTCATATATAAACAGACCTGTTCCATGTCCCCAAATATAAATGCATTAATATTTAGTCATGGCTTTCCAGACCAATATCCGCCAGCAGTTAAGGATGAGAACTGCACAGGTTTTGACATGTTGGGCCTCATCAGCAGAGTTAGACTTTTTAAACAAATGCCCTTTTCAATTCAAAGAGCTTCAATCGAACAAAGTATCCCTGATAGCTGCGTCGCTCACCTTGGTAGAACAGCTGGCTGCTCGGGGGGGTCTCCTCATCGGTGGCAACGCCTCTCTGCAGCCGCGTAATGCTCACATCCAGTGAGCACAGTTCGCCCATACGGCATGCGTCAAAGCCAGTAGGTGGCCGCACTTCAGATAGAACCATGTACAGAGTCTGTGGTGCATAGGGGACGGTGTGAGATACCTACAAACAGCATTGTAACACTTCCCACTGGCACACTCGAGCCGAGCAACAGCGAGGCCCTCGTGGTACAGATGGTATTTCACCAGCTACTGGCCATGCCGAGCCGGAACCCAACAGCAACCTGCTTGCCTCGCAGAATGTCTGTATCTGAATGGGACCTATTGAGTTCTAGGGCAGGGCTAGCGATGTGTATGTTGCATGTGACATCAGTTATGACTCGGTGAGAGAACAGCGTCATCTACATGTGACTCAACTTGTTCATTGCGTGTCAGTTGATGTCGGTGGAATGGCTTCTGCAGTGGAAAAACAACCCGTTGCTTGCTGACCCACACCGGGTTGGCTTGGCACAGCCCTGTGGTAAGAGAGCTTTAAGCTAAGTTAACCGTCCTCCACTACTCGCCTACATGTCTAGCAGCAGGCTCAGTGTCCATGAGCCGTCGGACGTCTACACCCCAGGAGACTTTAAGTTCAGTTGACAAGAAATGAGCACTTAACAGTTGAAATTGAAAATATCAACGTTCAAGGTTAATCTAACAATATAAGTAAATAAAGCATCCTGTTAGGTATCGATTACATTTTATTTTGTCTAAAATCTACTCGAATTATCTTTAGAGGTATGTAACCTGTCAGCGTATATATGCAAATGTGCATTTAGACGTGCATTGAGAATTCTTATGAATTGTGCATTACACGTGATTTATCATTGCTGGACAACAGGGACGATGATTTTGACTGATGACAACAGCGTTGGCACCCCCAAACCATCGTACCTCCGATTAGCATAGTTGGCTTCGTATGGTGCTAGATAAGTTCTACATACATCTTTGATTCCTTACATGAACATCTATTCCAACAAACGGGCTAGATGCAGCCTCTAGGCAACCTACTACTAAATTATAATTTGTGAAGGATAATTTTTTTAATGCCCCTTCTGTTTAACTTGCTCTGTGTTTTATTCACAATCTCCCTGGGAAAGAAAGCTTGCCCCAACGAGCTTTCATCTGGTTATAAAGCTTGCAAATTAATTTAGCCATTTGAGAAGCAACCTAGTAATTAATTTCTAATTGTAATTTGTTTAGCTGGGTGAGAGCCGTTTGAGAATCCCGTGTTTGCAGTTTAGATAAAAAGATGAGAAGCCACTGACATTTTAATTACCAATATCTGTTCATCAAAGTGTGCCAATTAAAATACATGGACTTCGAAATATTTATCAGAACATCCCATAGACCAGTAGGCCTAAATGATATTTCACTGCAGAAATTTCTAAAATTTTTTTTTACAAATGAATCCCTAACTTCTGAAGACCATTTCAGGAGGGTAGTGCACTGGCCAATTCCATTATAAGGAGTTATTTAAAATATACAAAAAGTGTTAGTGGTCACTTTTAGTTAATTATACTATTTGGTCTCCTTATTAACTCACTCTGTTGTTGTCGTATCCTCAAATCTTGTAACTCAATTTTTACCTACTTCCCAATGTGGCATCGACTGCAAACTTGGTATACTTATGTCATATACTGATGACAATACTATATTCTATCACGAGCTTTACTACCCGGCTTTGGCCGGGACTTGGATTCACCACGCCCGGCCGCCTTTGTCTCCCCAGTGGCGATGTTCACACACCACAGCAGTTACTCGTTTGAGGCTGAGTCGACCTAGGGGAGGCCCAGGACCGGTTCAAATAATCGTCACCGGTGGTGGCCGTGAGCGGGAATCGAACTCGGGTCGCCGGGTTCGTAGTGCAGCGCGCTAACCACTACACTACCGCTCCCCCCACACGCGCGCGTGCGTCCATAGGTACACATACACGCGTTTGCTGCAGACACCCAACTTTCAGGGTCCGTACGGCAGTAAACGACTCAAATAATAACCAAAGATTCGCGAAGAACGCCTTAGACCTGCAACACATTTGTATTTCACTTTACCCGCGATCAGCAGGCACACTCCGTTACGCTTCCGCACACGAGTCACGTGACAGATGTGACGTCACAGCTCACTTGCCGTGCAAAATATATGCATTATTGCGGTACATTTAATTAAAGCGTGTTTTTAAAAAAGTTTTTTAAATATTACTTATATTGACTAGTTCCTGACTTGACAACCCTTCACCGTATTGTGTACATACTGTCCCTCTATTATCTTTTTCCTAGCTCTTTCTATTCTTCTGTTTGAGTCCTTTTTCGTGTCTATTGCTCGTCTCTTGTTTCCTAGCTCATAACGTGGGGACATCTCAATGTTATTCGACTTGTTTTGATTGTCGTCTGGATGTCACGTACCCTGGTTCTTGCATTCCCTGTGCCTCTTGCTGTTGAAAACACATTTAAAATATAAACCGGACTCGAATATGAATTCTCAATAGTGGTATCTTGCCTAAGGCTCTACACAATCCAGACATAGCCTCCGTCTCACCTTAAAGTCGCTGAGCGTGAACTCGTAGCGGTGCCTGCTGGGTTCAGCGGATGCGGCGGTGGTGGTGGGACCAGGAGGGCCCCCGGGGGCGCTGTTGTCCACGTCTTCAAGGGGACTGTCAGGGCTCGGATGGCCAGCAGACGGGTTGCCCGGGGCTCCCTCCTCCGGCCAGAAACCCACAGAGAAGTGGCATCGCAGTGGTGCGGCTGGAGATGTCGGCAAAAGCTCCCAGATGAACCACATGTTCTGCCCGCCCAGGACAACCTGCAGGAACGGGAGAGGAGGCTTTGTTAAGTCCCCAACATCGACGTCACAACTGAGAAAAGGAGCTTCAGGGATTGCCTGTCCTAACACCAAAGGCAGCAAGCATCTCCCCGATCAAAGAAATGTGGGTCATGTTCATCTCCATGGTGCGGAATCAGTTGAATAAATTCTAAAAGCTTAAAAATGTTTACTATAGGTGCTACATGTGCCAAATGTGTGTGGATGCATGCTTGGAATACATTGAGCGATAAAGAAAAACACATGGATTGGAGAACATGAAAATCAGAGACGTAATATTGATTGTCAAAAGGAAGAAGACTTGGGGGGGACGATGGCTGATGGACAAGAGACTGCTGTTGGGATGGCCTTACTCATTATTACATCTCACATTAGTCTAAACAAAGTCTTGCAGCGCGAACGGACTAAAGAAGCACAGTTGAACAGCACAGAACAAAGGTAACACAGTGGTGCTGTGTGGCGTTCAGATTCTGTTCTATTTCGGATGTATAAAGCACCCTTTAAATTGTGGCTCAGTGGGTCTATAAAGCTCCCTTTACATTGTGGCTCAGTGGATCTATAAAGCACCCTTTACATTGTGGCTCAGTGGATCTATAAAGCACCCTTTACATTGTGGCTCAGTGGATCTATAAAGCCCCCTTTACATTGTGGCTCAGTGGGTCTATAAAGCTCCCTTTACATTGTGGCTCAGTGGGTCTATAAAGCCCCCTTTACATTGTGGCTCAGTGGATCTATGAAGCTCCCTTTACATTGTGGCTCAGTGGGTCTATAAAGCTCCCTTTACATTGTGGCTCAGTGGGTCTATAAAGCCCCCTTTACATTGTGGCTCAGTGGATCTATAAAGCTCCCTTTACATTGTGGCTCAGTGGGTCTATAAAGCTCCCTTTACATTGTGGCTCAGTGGGTCTATAAAGCCCCCTTTACATTGTGGCTCAGTGGATCTATAAAGCCCCCTTTACATTGTGGCTCAGTGGGTCTATAAAGCTCCCTTTACATTGTGGCTCAGTGGGTCTATAAAGCCCCCTTTACATTGTGGCTCAGTGGGTCTATAAAGCCCCCTTTACATTGTGGCTCAGTGGATCTATAAAGCTCCCTTTACATTGTGGCTCAGTGGATCTATAAAGCTCCCTTTACATTGTGGCTCAGTGGGTCTATAAAGCCCCCTTTACATTGTGGCTCAGTGGATCTATAAAGCATCCTTTACATTGTGGCTCAGTGGGTCTATAAAGCTCCCTTTACATTGTGGCTCAGTGGGTCTATAAAGCTCCCTTTACATTGTGGCTCAGTGGGTTGAGCGGTTTCAGCTGGGCACTCTGGCAGCCGCCATCACCATCAGGAGTCGTCACATCGCCCAGATGATGGTCGCGCAACACGAACGCGACCTCAGTCGTGTTGCTCAGGCACACCTGCACAAACTTTCTGTTCATATTTAAACCACAAAAGCAAAAAAAGCAGACGCAATAATTAGATGCAACAAGCTGAGCTGTTTGAGCCATCAGTGACCATTCAAATATCGTATTTGGTGTGCTCTTATTTTGCACAGCCACTGGTGAATTTTTAGCTAGAATTCCCTATTGGAAACAATCTTGTGTAGCCTAGGGTTAGAGCTCAATATAGGGCGAGGGCTAGATATATAATTACAGAGAGAGTTAGGAATTGGGTAAGAGGTGAGAAAAGGTCAAGGTTGATCATAGCGGTAGCAGTAGGGATAGAACAAGGTTAGGAATGCGGTTAAAGACACCGACACTTCCAAGGGTTAGACATTCGAGTACAGATAGGATGGGACAAGAGAAAGAATTAGGATTAAACCTATGGCTAGGACTACGGTTAAGATATCGGTTAAGAAAGACCAGATCTAAGGGCTAAGACAGGGGCTGGAGTTAATTACAGAATTAGAGTTCTAGTCTTCACTCAGTTTAGAACCATGGACTAGGGCTTAGGGACACATTTTGGCAAGGGTTAGAGCGAACATTTTGGTTATGATAAGAACCAAAGGGACAGGATTAAACACATGAGGAATGGTAGGGCTAGGAATAGATAGAAGCAGGGTATTTTTATTACTACTACCAGGGTTGATTTCTCTTTATGGTGGTGCCGTGCAATGTGAGCTCATGGCCTCCACTGACCTCTCCCCAGCCGTGAGCAGAGAGTGCCGCGTACGGAAGGGAACTTTGAATGCCAGCGGAACGATTGTGGAGTAGATGGACCAGGGACTGTCAATAGAGATCTGCCAGGGAGGAGATTGTCAATTAGCAACATGTCAGCCTAGACTTGATTGAACACAGATAAAATACATACAGCCCAACAGCATACCACATTCACTGCATTACTGGGAAGGTTTCTATATTAATAGATATCTGGAATTTTCTTGCATGTAATTTAATGTTTATTGTGACAATATTATGACGAATTCACCCATCAGGAACACGAGCAGTGATGAGACAAAGGTGGCCTGGCATGTGTGATGGTGGCCCCACTACTCCATAACATGTGTATCATAACTCCATAACATGTGTATCATAACTCCATAACATGTGTATCATAACTCCATAACATGTGTATCATAATGGCCATAATAGGACCCATTACCAGCACTTACACTCCCACAGTTTGCAGTAAAATATATTTCGACAAATGTAAAAATGTTGATCTTTTTATATATTTTACATTTGGGAGGAGTCTTCATAAGTGTTCATGAAGAAGCCTTCCTCTGACGTTTGCGTGATGCTGTTTGTCACGTACGCAAGTTGTTCATGACCTCAGTCCAATGTGTGAACCATAACACCACCCTAAAACCCTCGCAGCCATCCACAGGTACGATTGACACGCCGGCTTGCCTTCTGATCAAGAACGTCTGCTTCGACGACAGCACCACCGCCCGCCTTTCGTGACTCCACTTTATCCACCGGTGCTCCATTTTGCCCGTCTGCTCCGCCAGCCGCGGCGAGCGGCAGTGCGCAGGCGACGCGCAGGCTGAAGCGCAGAGTGTGGTAGCAGGGCGTGGCGGGGAGGTTGACGCTCACGATGCGCTCCGAGGGAGACACCGTGAACACGGCGTCCGGGAGCTCCTCTGCCGTGGGATGACAGGAGGACAGTATTACATTTTGACTCAAGTACAACCTAAGACTTCTGACAAGTCAAATAAACCATGACCAGTCACAAATCTTTGGATGAATCACACTACTGCACTCTGTGCACACCACTTATTATATAGTACTGCATTGTCGTACAGCCTGTGGTACTAATGATACTACGTTTGTCAGTAATATGTGAGTGGTGAGTGTCTGGTAAGATCTTGATTTGAAGCTTTCGTGACTGTAGGAATCCATACTCTTTGGTTCTATCGGTAAAGTCCCGTAGGTATAAAAAATAATAGATCACGACGTTCCGATCACAACACAAGCAATCGTCATCAGGTGGGACAACCGCAGCAAGAAACAACTGCTGAAGTAGGCGAGAGATCTGCCGTGGCACGAGGTTATATAGTAGTGTATAGTGTAGTGTATAGTGTAGTGTATAGTAGGCCTCGGCAGAAGGGGGGGGAGAAGGAGGCGGGGCAGAAAGTGGACCCCATAGGCAGCACCCGGGTCACTAGAAGAGAGATCAGAGAGAGATGAACAGAGAGAGAGAGAAAGACACACAGAGAGTCGGAAGCAATACCATCACTTTGCCATACATACAGTGAGGGGAAAAAAGTATTTGATCCCCTGCTGATTTTGTACGTTTTCCCACTGACAAAGAAATGATCAGTCTATAATTTTAATGGTAGGTTTATTTGAACAGTGAGTGACAGAATAACAACAACAAAAAATCCAGAAAAACGCATGTCAAAAATGTTATAAATTGATTTGCATTTTAACGAGGGAAATAAGTATTTGACCCCTCTGCAAAACATGACTTAGTACTTGGTGGCAAAACCATTGTCGGCAGTATATAACCTTCTGCCACGGCAGATCTCTCGCCTACTTCAGCAGTCTTTTCTTGCTGCGGTTGTCCCACCTGATGACGATTGCTTGTGTTGCGACCGAAACGTCGTGATCTATTATTTTTCTACCTACGTGACTTTACCAAAAGAACCAAAGAGTATGTCTGGTAAGAGTAGAATAGCAGGTGAGTGATGAGTGTCAGGTGAGTGGTCAGGTGTCTATTAAGTATCTGGTGAGTGTTTAGTACCAAGTCAGAAATAGTGACTGGTGGACGTTCGTCTGGTGAATGGTATCACGTGATCGGTGAGTGTCTGGTAAGTGTGTGCTGAGTGCACCCAGTGTCTAGTTAGTGGTGAGTATGTGGCGAGTGTCTAGTATGTGTGTCTGCCGAGCACATCTGGTATGAGGAGGTGAGGGTCAGGTGAGTGTCATGTGACCCCATTAGTAGGTTGGGCTGCCTCCTGGTACAAACGCACGTACACAGTCATCTCTTTGGAATCCTTTGAGCAGTATCAAATGTTGTGCAGCTGTGACAGTGCAATAAATCAAACACGCGTGGCATATCGCAACCCACCAAAGCCCTTACCGCCAGTATCGGTGCTGATGCGTGCCGTGTTCTTGCCAGAGTTAAGGATGAGCAGCCCGGCTGGGAGGCTGAGCTGCAAGGCGTCACCCCCACGCACAGAGTAGCAGCCGGTGTTCACGGTCACAGTCAGCTCTTGAGGCACACCCGCTAGCAGTGGCTCTGTTCATCGTGCACCAACAAACATATGCACACAAGCATTGATAAAAACAAAGAACATCTGCATCGCCTTTCGCAGATTTTTGGAGCAAGGACTGTGAGCACCTATTAAGGCCAGCATAGCGCACGAGGTAGTAGTGAGGCCATCATTACACCCGGCTGCCTTTCACGGCACGAGTGGTGTGAAGTCCCCGTCACTTAATGGCGACCGGTGGCTGGTGTTGTACGCGCGTGCATGTGTGTGTGGCAGCACCGTGCGAGGGCAGCAGGTTGAGTTGCGGCTCCTGTGAATAGACGTCGTACTGCAGTGGAGGATAGAGGCGACGTGACAGGAGATGCACGCAGCCCAGCTGCACGCAAAGCTGCCTTAGTGTGAACGAGCCAGGCTCTGTGACCTGCAGGAGCGCAGGGAGAAAGGGAGGGGAGCACTCGGTGGCAACACAGACTTCCCCACAAACCGTGTCCACCCCAATGTTTGATCGGCCCTAAATGAGTCAGGAGCGAGCCACTCTGTAGAGGACCTCCACGATGGCGCTTTTGCTCTCACCACGGCAGAGAGGGTGACGGTGTTTTTTCCAGGCCTCAGCTGCACGCCGGTGGCCCTGAGCGAGCGCGATGCCTCTTCCCTCGTAACATCAGCACCGCGGCCTGAGGACGTGTTGGAGTCCTGACGGCGCAGCAGCATGTGCGAGTTGCGGCATACCACACCGCTCGACGCCAGTGGGGCATCCGCCTATGGGCAGCGACAAGACGGCTCTCGTGAGTTGCTGTCAACAAGAAACCAGGCTAAGTTCAAGTGTTCTTTATTACTCTAGCATTTCTCAAACAAGGATCGAGGGGCCAAGGGTGTTCATACTCTCTTCAGATTGACTAGCCTGCTGAGAACTCTGGGCCACAGACATAATAAACTAAGTAAATGGATGCAGTAGGATCAAATGTAAGAGCTATAAAAGATGAGACAGGATCACTTTATTCATAAGAAGTCATCATCCTTAGTGCTCAATTTATTAGAAACCTAGCAATGATGGGAAAGGCCCGTACAACTACCTTCCTGTTAGCTGATAACTTAATTGGGGGTATTATTTGGCGTGTGAGCTACGACACCAGCACACGACAGCTCACTCCATCCAACAACGCAGCGGGTCTCTACTAACACCCTGCAACACCGACTTCCCGGCAGGCGGTGCCACACGAACGCACCTGTGGGCCTTTCTCCCTGAGCTCGCACACAGTCGATCAATGCCGGGAGCTGCCGGCGCACGGGCAAGTCCGTCGCCGCGTTTCCCGGGAACACGACTCGCCCATCCGGGTAACGGGGCGTGCCGCCGGTAGCCCCGGTGGTGGCGGCGGCGGCGGCGGGGCCAGGCCGCGGTTCATGAGCGAGGGCTATGGAAATGGCGGTGGAGTTGGCACTGGCCGGAAGCCGGCTGACGAGCACCAGCTGCAGCACGAGCGTGCCGTTGAGGTTGACGAGGGCAGACGCCGGGGTAAAGCGCACGCTCGACAGCTGCAGCACCGGCTCCAGAGGCAGGAGGATCTCGCCTGCGCCGCCCGGAACGACAGCAAGGCAGACAGATGGGGCTGACTGCGACGTTTCTCCCGCTTGACACAATGTCGATTAGTTATTGATGCAACTACTTTGCCCCTTACATCTAAATTGAAGTGTTTCATTTTATTTGTTTTAATACGTATGTAAATAGCATTTTATTCGCACCGTACATAGCCAACTGGGCTAATTGGAGGTGTGAAATATAACTGGTTGGTGGAAAGTTCAGTTCTGAAAGAAAGCACCCAGCTTTCTGTTGAGACAAAGATTATTACAATGGGCTCACTAATCGTGTAGCCCCTCGGCGTAAAGAGAAATAAACACCGTGTATGTGTACATTCCTCTACCCAAATATAGTAATCATCTCCCTTTGAAACAAAATAGTTTTGAAGTAAAAATGGCAGTTTAAAAAAGAGCCAGGCCAAGTAGATGTGTTATAGCCACCGAGTCCAGCATTAATAAAGTCATGAATTCAAGCCAAGGCACTTGATGTGTCTCGTGACGCGTCTCATAGGGGCTTAGAATGGCGTTGTCAGACCACTGAACCAGCAAGTCTGAGATCCGACGTTCAAATCTAGGTTCAACTACCCACAACTAAACCCAACTCTGCATTGTAATGGTCTTGGACAATCATAAAATAACCACTTAATTTGGCCGACCCCAGCTCTGAGGACGTTTATTTTCCACGAGTTACATGGGGCTCATCACGATTTTCAGAGTATGAAGGAGCACAGCCTAGTGGCCAGTCTGGAGTAGCACGTCCCAGATTGCGCTTCAAAAAGTTACATGTATCATTTTACAGGTATCCTGACAAGGTTATTGGCTGAAATATAAGAATCTGTGAGATGCGTTTGACCATGTGCAATCTGGCGAGACCCCGAGGCAAACACTTGGGTGCGAAGCCCACCGCACGCACAGACGTCTGAACTCACCATGGTCCTCTGCACCACTGGACCCCAGGATCTCCTTGAAGTAAGACTCCCTCTCATCCACAGGCAGGTTCAGATCACTGGCCAGGAGGCTGCACATCTCCAGGTATGTGCAGCAGTGTCTGTTAAGGATTATGCCCTCAATGACAGGGCTACAAATAGCCATGAGACCAGTTGCATAAAACACACTAAGTTACATTTTAGCTTCTCATTTTTAAACGTGAAAGTAGAAAAAAAAACACTTCCATTTGGAATTGTGTTAGCAGTCAGACAAAACTGATAACACTCAGTGAGGCTTTACTAAATAAATGGACATTATAGCTGTTTAGAAAAATCCTGCTTGGAATATGTCCAACTGCTTTTCAATTAAGATTTTTTTTTATGTCCAAGGCAAATTTTGTGTGTCGAAGTATCTGAATAAATACTCTTTGGTTCTTTCGGTAAAGTCACGTAGGTAGAAAAGTAATAATCGTTTCGATTGCCACACAAGCAACCGTCTTCAGGTGAGACAGAGAGAGACAGGCTGCTGAAACAAGTCCTTATATTTAGAGCCGGGAGGGAGGGGGAGGGGGGGCTAGAGATTGTGCCTCAGCGAGTGTGAAATCCAAAGATGGGAACCGAGATGGGGGGGAAAGGGAGGATGACCTCCACGACGATGACGAGCTGAGGAGGTGGCTTTCCCACTCGCTGAGGCACAATCTCTCGTCCCCCCCTCCCCCCCTCTCGGCTCTAAATATAAGGACTTGTTTCAGCAGCCTGTCTCTCTCTGTCTCACCTGAAGACGGTTGCTTGTGTGTCACAAAAGCAATGGATGTAGGAGTGTCAAGCATATAGTATTCGGTATGCGCCATGTAGAGTATAATAGAGAAATACATGAGACACATGAAGTCCTGCAGGTAGGATCCCTTGACCGAGGATATTTGGTGGTGTTTCCCAGTTGCTTCTGGCAAGTGGCAATCTGCTTGCGTGTGTGTGTGACGGGCAGCGTCCAGCCTTCGTCTCGGTATGTCTTCAGCGCATCATACAAAAATGCCTCAGCTTTTTGCGGCTCTCCCTTTCTCCTATACAACGGACACCAACACAAAGGGGCACAGACTCGGTAAGCACGCACACAATGTAGACGATCCACATATCCCTGCACTCAAGCAGAGGGTGTAGGGCATATGGTTGAGTGTTAATCGTACAAACCCGAGTTGCCCCCGAAAAAATGCAGTGAAAAAAACAAAACAGGCACAGATGATGGGAGATACTGCCACGTGAGTTTGCTGTGCAGAACTGCGTGCATGGAGCAGTGTGGGCTCTCACATGTGATACTCCGCCAGGTCCGTGCCTATCAGTCGGGCTGAACGAATCCTCCCAATGTGTTTGTATGTCCCCATTGCAATCTCCGACAGCTCCTGTCAGCAGTCACACACGGTCACATGCAGTGCTCACGCCAACCTTCACGGGCGCGTTTTTCTAGAGGTATTGCCTACCAGTACTTAGTCTGTAGGAGTGTCAAGCATATAGTATTCGGTATGCGCCATGCAGAGTATAATAGAGAAATACACAAGATCCCAAAGAAAAGGGAGCCGTGTACAAAAATGGAAACTATGGCCTCATGTGAATGAGTTATATGCAGTTAATTTGATCGATACTAATGCGTCATACACAGAATGTATATTTAATCACACACAGCCCTCGTTTTTGTATTAGCATGCTAACTCTGACAATGCTCGCTTGCTTAAATGCCAACAGTCATGGCATGCACCAAACGGGCAGCAGATCCATTTGCTGCAGTATCCTAATTGAGACAATTCGCGATGAGTGTGTGAGCATTGTAACAATCACAAGGTTCAAAGGACATACATTGACACATGCTCATTCGCAACACTTCACCTCATTAAAACATCATTCCACAGTATTAATGATCTACAAGTACAGCCATGCTTGTCAATCCACTGTTGGATGAGAATCTCCCAATGCCGTGCGGGTCACGAGGGAATTGTGACTACCCTTCAACACGATGGTCAACGTGGGTTGCTGAGGAGCATATACAGTGGATAATAGTACAGTACAATAATGGATGTTGTTGCACTGCCCTCTGCTGAAAAGAATCCCCACAGGAGTCCACAGCACCAGTTGTATGCATGGCGGTCACCCATACCAGCACTAGCTAGGTCCAGATTAGCTTAGCTTCTGAGATCTGAGAAGCTTGGGTATGGTCAGATAACCCCCATGACCCACACTGGATTCTGGCTGATTTGCTCATGGGCAATTGTAATAATGATTGTACATCACAATGCGTTCATATTAAGCCATACCATGTAATGCTTCTCATAGGCTTCCATTGAAGACAGGGCTTCTCTTAGCTTCTTTCCAGGGTTGTTAATGTTGCTTGCTGCAAATAAATAATCAACTAAATAAACAAAATCAATCACAAAAAACAATGACATAAAATGAGCTCCATTACTTAGGCATAATAGTCAGTATGTGCGAGCGTAGATGCTATTGTTGATTTGAAGCTTTCGTGACTGCAGGAATCCATACAAAGAGTATAGATGCTATCGTGAAATGTGTAAATACTTTAGAATTAAACCTCATCACTACGTTCCCATTGCTTGTGTATTCCCACATCTTTCATCTCATTCTTTAAGTCTGACATATTCCTACCAACAGGATTTTAAATGTACTTGCTACAAGTAACTCTATAACTGATGTTTTCCCATGAGATAGATATACAGCATCAGAGAGGCGTTGATCGACAGAGATAAGCATAACAGCAGAAACCCATTGCATGAAATGCATAATTTTTATGGCAAAGAAATAGCATTCCCTGGTTCAATGTTTTGCTGAATCTCAAGTTCAGTTTCTGGTCCTTTGAAGAACACGAGATCAAAGCTTCACTCTTGTTTACTTTAAACTACCCCAAGTAGTGTTTCTTATAGTTGCTTACAAACAGCAAACACATTGTGAATGTTCATACAATAGTCGGTTAATTTTCTTTGCAAGTGGTTATGATAATGCAAATGCCCTCAGAGGGATAAAAGGCAATACATCTTAAAATTGACATTTAAAACATCTAATTCGAGTATCATGTGTATGGGAACGTAGGGGGCCAAAGAGGCATCTGCACGCCAAATTTCAGATATGGAGAAAGCCATTTGCTGTGCTCCATAAATTAATAGCCTACTCAGGAGCCCATGGTCCTTAGGCATAGGCCCCCATGACTGCTGCTTACCTCCAGAACTACAGAATCATTCCCATGCACCTAACTGTTATTGAATAAACACAGATCAGAGGCCCCATTCGCTAATAGGCACTGATGATGTTAATCCCTGCTATTGGTCCTGAGTCAATGGTGAGTGAATATTCGACATTGCCATGATGGGGACCAGTTGATATATTTGTATAGACTAACAGGGACTGCTGACTAACAGGGACTGCTGACATTTGACGAAGCGGTGCGACTCGTAGCCGAGTGTAAATGAAACAACGCTGCCAGGGAGTGCTCCATAAACTGTCATCCATTGTCTGTGCATGCTCCATCTTACGACTGTCTTCGTCGTCATCCCGTAGGCCAGCCAGCAGGTCCACTGTGCGGTTCAGCTCCTCCGAGTCTGGGCCATTAGGAGACATAAGGCCACACAGGGAGCCCAGGCCTTGGAGCTGTAAGTGAACATGCATAAATGTAGCACAAGCTTGCTTGTTTAAACACAAACATGCACATTTGCAAGCATGCATGGCACATACTAGAATTTGTGTTGATTTTATATATCTCAAGGATAGAGCCGTGGCTTATTGACAAGGGCACTGCCCTCTGAACCTGGCCACTTCGGTTCAATTCCAGACCACAACGACATGTCAGTGGCGAGTGATATTTAAACTGGTAAACTCCCAAAATGTTGACTTTAAACTTTCGTGACTGCAGGAATTCATATTCTTTGGTTCTTTCGGTAAAGTCACGTAGATAGAAAAATAATAATAAAGTGAATAAAAATGTAAAATAATGAAAATTAAATTAAGTAAAAAAAAACACTAATGTAGACTGTTCTTAATCTGAGTGAGTGTACTGGCAGTCTATAATAAATATTATTTGTGGATGGTAACCAGAAAACATTGAAACCACTCATAAGCAATAATATTAAGTTATTTATCACTTACAAATATTTAAAAAAATCGACCTTTATGACACTCATTTTCCAGTTTGAGTTCCATAATGTGAAAAGGGCTTCAAAAAGCGTTCCCCTAAAGCTAGTCTAAGTTTGCACTGAATTTCATTCAAAACACAAAGATCACAAGCAAAACATTTAGTCTGAGAGCTTCATAACCAAGTATCAATGTCCCATTGCATGAAGGCCTGCACAATGTGTGCATCCTGGTTGCTGGGATTAATTTATATTTTAACTAAACTAGAAACGATATTTTATGTTACCAGGTAAGGCCCACTAAGCTAGAGAGGTTGTTTTTTAGAAGCAACCTGGTCACGAATGATATTTCAATGACACGGCTTATCACGTGAAACGTCATAGCAGCCAAATACTGTAAAGTTGAGTGTGCAAGATGCCCACCTTCTCCCGTGCGTATGCCCGCAGACCGGCCGCATAAGCAGCGAACGAGTCATTCTGGTTGGTGTCGCAGAACGTCTCGATCCTCTGCAGCACCTCCAGGCAGCTGATGTAGACCCAGCAATCAACCGCACCCACCGGCATTTGGATCTGGGAATTTCAACGTGAGCAATGTGATTTGGAGATTACATTGATTTAATAGACCTTAACAAAGATAACGGGATCTGTTGAATTGCTAAAATAAAAATGTTTTCCCTTAACATGCCTTCTTTAGATATATCTCTGGACTATTTACTTGAATAAAATAAAACAAACAAAAAGACAAAGAGCTCTGATTGTATAGACGTGTAACAGTGCAGTCTGTGTGTACTGCACGTGCATGCACACAGGGCCCCCCCCTTACGTATTTAGAATCCCCTACATTATTTGTGCATCTCTCTCTACACATCTCTATCTGTCTTTATGGATCTCTCAGTGTCTTTCTCTGTGTTTAAGCCCGTGTCTGTCTTGTCTCTGTGTCTCTCTTGCTATGTTTACATAACATCCGAGTGTTTGGGCCATAGAGGCTCTCTGGGGCATGGCGGTGATATCACTGAATCCAAGGTGCAGACTCTGCACTACATCTCTCTCATGACACAAAGTCAACAATCAATGGGAAGTGTCAAGTCCGTTGAGGCTGCGCTAAATCCTGTTGCTGGAAATAATACAGCACCCAATTGGGTTGCGCTTTCTTCTTACATGACAAACTCACATCTCAGCAGTATATTACTGGTAAACTAACCCCACTGGATAAAACATCTTAGAGAAAGTGTATATATACAGCCCCTTTTGTCAATATGTTGCTCTATGAGAGCTTCCCAATGACATGAAGGTCGTTGGGGTTATTTGATCAATACATTGGTCAGGACAGGTTTGTGACAGTGGGGTGGCACAGATGTGGGCAGATAGAAGTACAGGAAAACAAATAATTTTTTGCAGTGGCCTCTGCTGGCCACAATGTAGTCCGCAGCCTATAACAATCTGTTTAGTATATGGTAGTCACCCATCTAATCACTTTTCCTTGTTGATCTTGCGACTCCTGATGAGATTGGGTGCATTTCGGGTGATGTGGTTACGGGCCTTAAGAGACATTAACCATTCCACTAATAATTAACAATGACTGTTCAGTATTCCGTGGTGCCACGTCATATATGGATGGATCTTGACCAGTCACGTTTGGTTTATCGTGGCATACTCGGCTGCCGAGACCTCGCGTGAAACGCTGCTGCTGCAACGTGCGTGCTGTACCTCCAGCATGCGCAACTCCAACACAGAGTTATGCAGCAACTCAAGGGCCCGGTGCGCCACCTCCCAAGGACGCTGCAGGAAGAAGAGAAGTGTGCACTGGCGCGAGAAGAGGTAGCTGCGCAGATCGAGCAGCGAAGCCTGCCCCGTCTGCACCGCCTCTCGTTTTCCCATGTCGATCGGCCGCCACAGTGCCAGGCCCACCCAGCTGCTGACTGGCCGACGGAAGCTTGACAACCAATCGGCAGTGTCTGCACAAACACGCACATGCGTCCGCGTGGTGTTAATGAGAATGGTGCCATTAATGTAACCGTGTGTCCAGGAACGCTGCATTGATTCTCAGGACCCTGATTAATGCTTCCCAAATAAGGCTGAAAGTATTCATGTATTAACACTGTCTTTCTGTCTGTAAATCTGTAAAATATGGTCAAAACTCTCGTGAAAATTATCCGAATTATAATTTAGTTTAAACTTGTGTTGCTGTCAGGGACTTACCCTACATATAAATGTGCCAATTTATCAATGGGTTGCCCAAAACTTGCAGAAAAAACTACAACAATTTACCTGCCTTTGTAAGAGCAGAATGTAGCCTCACCAATGTGAAGTTGAAAACATTTCACCATCTTGCATAAGGACACTCCATTATTGATTTGACAGGAGCTCTTCTGACATTCAATACAATGAGACCATGGAACAATTTTCTATGCAAAATGCTCACTTCTGTTAAATGTTTACAGTAAATTGCATCTATTATATCTTGACTTACAGTTTTCGTGACTGCAGGAATTAATATTCTTTCGGTCCTTCGGTAAAGTCACGTAGATAGGTTCAAAGAAAATAACAAAAAACAAAAACTACGACGTTTCGATCGCAACACAAGCGGTCGTCTTCAGGAAAAGGGGGGTTCGCTTCCAAACTCTTGAAAGGGTTTGAAATGGGCATAGCCCAAATGTCAGCAGCCAATAATGCAAGTGGTGGGTGGGCAGCCAACCCCACGGTGATTGGTTTTCCAGCAATCAATCAAATGTTCACCCGGCAGCCCTTTGATTGGTGGAAAACCAACCACCCTCGGGTTGGCTGCCCACCACTTGCATATTCATTGGCTGCTGCCATTTGGGCTACGCCCTTTTCAAGCCCTTATAAATACAGGCAGTCCTCTACTTACGATGGAGATGCGTTACGACGACCCCATCGTAAGTCAAAAATATCGGAAGTCGAAGATGGCCTAGCCTACCCAGGCGTCTTACGTACAGCATCGTACCTCGTACGCTGCTGCGTTTGCCTACTGCGCGAAATGTAAAATATGTTACAATTTTGTCGTATCGCGATCGCCATCGCAAGATCGAAATATCGTAAGTGGGACCGTTGTAACTCGGGGACTCTCTGTAGTTGCCTTTGGAAGCTACCCCCCCCCCCTCTTTTCCTGAAGACGACCGCTTGCGTTGCGATCGAAACGTCGTCGTTTTTGTTATTTTCTTTGAACCTATTTCCGTGACTTTACCGAAAGACCCAAAGAAGATGTATCTATTATGTCCTACTACTCAAGAGCGAAACAGCCCGCAGGGGTGACGGGGCGAGACTTGTTGTTACCTCCGGCACCAAAGTTGACGACGTACTGAGTGAAGAGCGCGTCGAGCTCGTCGTACTGCACCAGTGCGTCCTCATACTGCTTCAGCATCTCGAACACAAACGCGAGTTCCTCCTGTGAAAGGGCAAACAAACCCCCATTTAGTCTCACAGACCGGCCCACAGTAGTAGGTGCTGTTAGCGATTGCCTATTAGCACCACTAATATTAACATATTAACATTCCACGGGCGGAAGTGTAACCAGCACCACACATGTCCAGTCACCTGTCTCCCGATTGCCAATGTTGACCACGACACTTCACCAGGTATTCATGTGATGCTGAGAATTACTTTACAAAGGCCACTGATGTTGTTCCTCATGGCCGGCAATTGAAGACAGGTCACCGAGCTCATTAGTGTAGCCGAGTGTATTAATCAATGTGGAGTGAGTCCAACTGAGTCGCAGACGTTATTCTTTAGAGGCAACACATTTATTGTAACGCGTATAAAACACATTCCTGTGGAGGGAGCTGGTAGGAACGTTGGGTTGCTCGGTCAATGGCCAGGGTGAACGGCGGCGTGGTGTATTCCGCAAATATGCCCGACTGTGAGGGCGGGCACAAGCCGGCGTGAGTAGGTTAAACGTTGAGTTTTATAAGGGCACCACGGGGTGACCAGCCCCTCCTCACCCAGAAACACCCCTCCCACCCCCCACCCAGCCCCACCCTCCCCACCCAGCCCCTCCCCACCCTCCCCTATCCACCCAGCCCCACCCCTCCCATTTTTGGATGCACGACGGACGGACACAATATCCCCTGTGGGCTGGTGTAACCAGGAGGTTCCTACCAGTACAAAGGGGTAACTGCCCTTTACCAGATACAGCCGAGGGTGGTGACCACCCAGCTAACTACACGATGGGGAGGAGTTACAGCGACGAAGGGTAGGGCCCCCACGTCGACAAGCTGGAAGCTGGAAGCTTGTCGACATGGAGCTTCCAGCTTGTAGAACGAAGAGACCCTGGTCCCTCTAAGGGACCCACCTTATATCCTCCCAGGTCGGGGCCTGCTCCACCCTCGGCCCCACCCGCCTTCTCGAGCCTTCTAGCTCCCTCTCGATCCCTCTCGAGAGCTCTCCCTGGACACGTGGTCACCCCCTAGCCCCCCCACCTGGGGCCTCCTCTGTGGACACTCCGGATCACGTGTCTACGGGGTCAACCAGAGTGCCGCAGCCAGGGGCAACCCTGCCCCTGGACTGACACTCTCCCACTCCCCCTTGTGGGAGGGAGCCCGCACTACACGCCATGCGTGGTGCCCGTGCTATCCCAGCGCTCACCAAGCCCCGCTAGGGCTGGTACTACACCCATCTACGGGGTGTACGCGATGACGGTGCATCGCACGCCGTGCTGCTCTAGAGCCGGCCCCACACAGCAACCCACCCGGTGCCGTCCGCGATGTAAGTACATCGCACGCCACGGCCCTCCCGGGCCGGCACCATACAGTGACATCCCTGATGTCACTACAAATACGCACACACACACTCTGCCACATTCCCCATTTAAACAGGCAAACCATTACATTAACAACCATCTGCAAACAATATATCTTGACATATGGAACTTTTTAAACAATCCATGTAAATAAGGCCACGGGTCTCTAGGAGTAGTAAACAATATCAGGGTTAAGTGGGCATAACAGCTCATGTCGATAAGCCACCACCCCTCCCCCTTGCGGACTTCCTTCTGCTAGATCCCAAAGTTGTTGCAACGTTTACACCCAATATCCAAGAACCTGTTTCATGGAATCCAGTCATTTGCCTTTAGATATTAATGTAATCGCTGGAATAAATAAGCCCGCACTGGATTAATTAGTGGCATGTATTAAATAAAAAAAGAAGTCATTTCTGTTGTATAAAGAATGGCTGAAAGTTGAATAAACAGTGATCTCTGCTCAATGAAAAGAGAAACCCGTTCTGTATGTGATAGAATGGTCTGAGTTGGATTAAAAGGGGGCAACATGTCCATTGACCGTTGCGTGCCTGGGCAAGCGCCAATGGGCAAGCGCCGCCCGGCTCCGCGCGCGCACGGACCTGCACCATGAAGTAGTGGCAGAAGCTCCAGGAGGGGTGCGTGCGCTTCTCCCGCAGTGCCCGCATGTCGTCCTCAAAGCGACCCAGGTTGCGCGTGAACGACATGAGCAGCAGCATGCGCAGCTTCGCCACGAAGGAGGCCCACGACTCCTGCGTTTTACTCGAGTCGCGCAGGGGGTCGGTGAGCACGACGCACCTAAAGACGGCGCCGCCGCCCAGGGGGCAAAGGGGGGAGATGCATGGGTGTCAGGAGACTGTTCTTACACGAGGGTCCGGCTTGTTCGTACGTAACGATTCAATTGCACCGAATTGAGAACATGTTTAATCTCAGACTTACACGTAAGAAACATAGACGTAGACAAAAATATTGAGCCAAAGCTGAAATGTGCATAAAGAAAAAGAGGTTCATGCTTGCAATAACAATGAGAGACAAAAAGCGGAACACATGGGGATTAGAGAAGATGACCTCTAAAAAGAATAAGTACGCTCGGGCTAGAAAGGACAACAGCGACGCACGACATTAACGATGGAGTCGAAGAAAAAGCAGAGAATATGCGAGAAGATGTCGAGCACAGAGAGAGAGTGGTGAAGTTAGATCATGTGCAGGAGCTGGACGGATTGTTACATCGTGGGACTGAGATATGGCGACGGCTTGGGGAGAGGCCTGAATTCAGCAGTGGTGGATTGATGATGGCTGTTGATGACGAACATTTAATCGATGAATGCATACAATTATCTAAATAAGATCCTAATATTTACAATTTATATAAGGTATTACTCAGTATAATGGTTCAAACAAGACAGAAAATAAATATGAGACAGTCCAAAGAAGAAATTAAATAATTGATTCTTGAATGAAATCATGACCCATAATTGTCAAATATCATTGACTTGTCGGGGGTGGATTCATATTCTTGGTTCTTTCGGTAAAGTCACGTAGAAGGGAAATAATAAAATAATAAAAATATAACATAATTATGTAGTATTTGTATGCTTTATTTGTATTCATTAATTATTGTTTTATTTTTATCATTTATTATTTCCCTTCTACGTGACTTTACCGAAAGAACCAAGAAGATGAATCCTTGCAGTCACGAAAGCTTTAAAACGAAATGGGGGTGTATTGTTACACGTCTACGACCAGTGGGAGAAACCCGGAGTGTCCTGATAATCCCCAATGCAATTTTGGATAAATATGATCAAACGCTGATATTCAGACAGCATAATAATCTTACAGACATCTTGCTGCTCTACAGTGTTTAACAAATATTATTACGTCCATACAAAGTATGAAACCTCCTACAAATACCTTTTGCAGACCTGCACTGCAAATGCCAAGCGTTATATATTGACATGTTGGTGAATATTGCTTTTCCAAACACTTTTTTCCAGAGATGTACAGAGATCTCCATTAAGTACAACTGGGCAAAGTGACGAGGCAATGTGATTCAAATATATTTCTAAAACATGAATCCGGTCCCTAAAATGAAAAGCAACATCTAAAAGATAAAGCCATATTTGGCAAGTGGGAGACCACACTAGCTACTCAGACTATACCCTGAACCAAACTAGCCAACCCAACACTATTCTCAAACACAACCAAAGTAACCAAACAAACCCTAACACTATCCTTATCTCTGACCATATGCCTAGCCCTAGCTTCACACCACATCCTTAACCCTAGCCCCATACGTGCCAGCGCCCACCACAGCTGCCTCACCGGTCGCTCTGCTTGTTACAGAAGTCGTTTCTGATCTTGTCGATGATTGAGGTTCGTGGCAGGGCAATGGGCTGCTTCTTCTTTCGGTTCTCATTCTCCACGAGCACCACCAGCCAGTCGGGGCTGTTGTACGCACGCAGCATTGACTGCCAGCGCGTGATCTCTTCTTTCGTCGATGCCTTGTACACTTCCGACTCCTGCATACAGAACCCACAGCCAGAAAAGCTTCTGGTTACCCGATGCCAAGACTACCACAACTACCACAACCACCTCCACCAAACATATTCATCACCACCATTACCTGAAGTGTATGAGTCCCAATTCATGGTCCAATCGATTGTTTTCCTTTGACAGTTCAGTAACAATATGGAAACTCTAAACCATTTTCAGCTGCACTGTTTTGAAAGTGGTAATGTGATAATGAATGACAAACATTTAATTTCGTTAAAATTAGTAGTTTTTTTACTCGAGCAAAGCGAGATGCTCATACCCTGTTGATAGCTCTGTAAAGATGATATAAAGCCCATATTCTGATTGCAGCAGTCAGTCAATCCAGAGAACAGCTGCCATTGACTTCTCAACGAATGTTGCTCATTTTTATAAATCCTGACAGACATAAATAGTATTTTTGGAAATGAATTGACCAGTGAAATCAGAACGTAATGACTTAGGCTAACTTAAGTTTCCTGTGCAAATAGCTTCCAAGTGCAGAGTTAATCTATGGTGCTCATGTTAGCAGTGTAATATGTAAGTATAAATGAAACATAATGCAACCAATTTTACTAGGAGCTACATTGAAAATGTCATTTTATTTAAAGCAAAGTTATGGTTTCACAGTAATTTTAAAGTTTCATATTTTTACACATTATCATGTACACATGTTGTTATCATATTGTTTTTCATGACTTTCTTTTTCAAATTAATACATTGCATAACCACCTCCACACATACCTACTCACCTACCTACACACTTACCCAAAATGGGCATTACGTTTCCATTAACATGCTTATTAACAGCACGCTTTATGTCGTGCTGAGAACTCACACAGCAATCCGTCCAGAATATGTGCAGGAAGGGGAATGTAAGCAGGGCCTTGCTTCCCTCCTTTGGCAGCAGATCTTCCTTGAACGCCACAAAGTTCGCTTCAAGGTTGATCATCTTTGGGGGACGCCCATATGACCTGCGCATGGCACCCATTCATTGAGTCACCCACTTCGTTCACAAAAATGCAACATTCTCAAAATATTGCTACAGATGGATATTAATGCTTATAAGGTAATTCATGAAACTTGTAACCAAAAAAAAATAGTACTTATGATGTAGATTCCAAAATAGGCCATGTGTTGCGGGCTTTCTGACATGAGTCGAACCTTCATTAGTAAGAAACGAGACCTGAAAGTGATTTTTTTTTAAATACAGTACATAGCATCAGTAATAGCCGAGGCACATATTGATGCTGACAGTGCCGTTCCCCTCATCATCATCTCACAGATCTCCGAGAGCCTCGTGCACGTTCCCTCATGATGGTGTGGATGATGGTGTTGACGGCGGTGTTGCGAATGGAGATGGTGATGTAATCACCCTCACGCACACCGCCATGACCTTCGTGTACGTTCGATTATAGTACGAATGGTGATGGTGCTTGTTGCAATGGTGTTGATCGCGATAGTGTTGATGACATATCACTGCAGTGACATGCTGTGGTCATGTCCCTGTAGTGATGTAAGAAAAAGTATGTCACAAATTCAAGTTACAGTCTATTATTTCAAACTATACTTCAAACTCGTGTTGAACGACTCAGGACATGCAGCCTAGATACGAGACAATTCATTTTTTTGGTTGCAACCTACTTTAAATGTTTGATGGCTCAGAAATATTGTAAGGTGTGTCAAATGCAGACAGGCAACACTTACCGCCTCCATTCAACTGCTTCTTTTGGGAGTTGCTGCACCAGGGTTTGGTAAATAGATGAGAACAGGGATTGGTCTCCACCACCTGCATGCAATGAAAAAAATTGCCCCTGGTATTACACAAAACAGCTGTGTTTACCATAAGCAAGTTATGAATGTTTAGGATGTGTTAAACAAAAAAAACATATCTGGTTCAAGGGCACCAACGAGTAACAAAACCAAATTCAGATAAAAACCATAGCATGCACTGTCATGCTATATCAATAATAGTGATGCACAATCCTTTGTCAATCTACTGAGGAATCAAGGCTTCCTTCTTTCTTAAGTAGACTTGGTTTTGGGTCTTAACCGCACTGTACCATGCTGGTCAGTGCAGGTTGGTGAATGGGTGTGGTACTCAGTACCGATTCAGACCTACTGGACATCTGTGAAAAGAGCTTCATAGCTTATCGGATTTCTCCAGGATAAATATTATGATTCTGAGAGCTCACTCGCCACCGTTCTTAGCCGTGTCCAGGAATAAAACTCAGGTCGCTGGGTTCATATGCCAATGCATAACCACTGCACCACCAATATCTACCTGCATGCTGGATTGTGGGTATCACAGTCATTAGCATACAAAAGTGTCTGCTACGCTACTTTAAAATAAATACATTTCACTACCTGAATATTGGACTTTTGGTCCAACATCTTACATCGGCATGTGTTAATGCAAGGAAACGGACTTGGTTTTGCATTTCTGTCGTGTATTGAATAGACCCCATGATATTCAGGCCACACAGAAGCATTCTTTAATTTGCCACGGTCTGCTAAGGCTCATAAATGCGAGAACGTCATAATTTATAAAAATGCAGCTGAAGTACATTCGTCCAAAAATCTATAGGCCGACTCACAGGTCTTGTACAGAAGGTGGTGCTGGCAATACTGTACACTGTAGTTGTCAACATTTAACCTCGTTAGAGCCCAATGACTAAACGTACCGTATTGAAATACTAAATGTAAACAATTGACCTAAAAGGGCTCTCGCACGTTTAATAAACATACGTTCAATTAGTACAGCACTGTGATATTAAGATGTACAATTGTATTACAATAATGTACACCACGCCAATTACTAAATCACCCGCAATGCGCCCGATCTCGGAAGCTAAGTCGAGTTGAACCTGGATCGTGCTCCGACGTCTATGCTCCCCGCACTTACCAACCCACACGAACCATCGTGGTGGCACGTTCTGTTGACGTGACAACCCTTACTAGTTGGCTGTGTCGGGTGGTGGCGGGTTTAACGACACACATTCACCTCTATCAGGCAGCGTGGTGTAGTATGGTCAAAATACCTCCCGCGGCCATCACGGCGAAGAAGAGGCCCTGACCGAGCAGTGCATTGCCGAAAGGGCTTCGCATGTACAAGATATACCCGCCATATCGATATACCCGCCATATCGATATACCCGCCATATCGATATACCCGCCTTATCGATATACCCGCCATATGAAAACACCAACATGCTAATTAATTGCTCCGAGCCTTCACGCACTGCGTATCGATATTGTCCACGTTCGTATGCCGGGACCTACCACCACTGCAGTGCACCTCAGCAATGTTTTTTTACATCACAACCGAATGCACCGAAGAACCGCGCACGTAAAATATTGCAGTAGTCATGTAATGAGAACAATAACCATTATCATCATTATTATTATTAATAGTTAAACTAATGTGGGATTATAGTTCGGAAGCACTGGGGCCTGGTCCGATTCCAGGAGCAGTCCCAGACCCACACATTGATTCCGACGCACGCGTTAATATTGTATCTTACACGTCACTATGGGCCTGTTCTCCATCGTGTAGACCACTGGCTTCTCCTCACTCGCCATGGCCACGAAGTTTTGTTGTTTATTTCCGCGTCTTTAATTCGTGACAGAAATAAACATCGGCGCCGATTACTGCCCAGAGCGAGACGCCGGGGCCCGTGACGTCACTTCCGACAACACCGCTCGCGAGCGGCGGCGATGCCAGATCGGAGGGGAAACCCTCCAGATCAAGGGGGTGGCAGGTGGGGGGTGACAAAAACCTCTAGAACTCCACCATCGTTGTCATCAGCCCAGGCTGGGTTATGTTGAACTTAATCTTAATTTGGAGCTTTCGTGACTGCAGGAATTACGCTTTGGTTCTTTCGGTAAAGTCACGTATAAAGATAAAATAATAAATTCAATAATAGCATACGACGTTTCGATTGCAACACAAGCAATCATCATCAGGTATAAATGAAATAGCAACACAAATCTAACCAGAAAACTATAGACATACATATAAGCAGACAGATATCACAAAGATACATAGAGAGAGAGCAACACATAGACTTCTTTCGCACCGTACGTAGCCAACCGTGGCTAATCGGAGGTGCGGGGGAAGGACAACAAACTAAACACCAAAACAAGTTCTATAAATAATGAGAAGCTAGATTATTTAAGAGTGCGTAGCTACAGTGGCTTCCTAATGTGGGAAGGAGCGTTCCAGACGGCCGCAGAAGCGTGCCTGAAAGCGCCGCTGTTCGATGGCGAGCCACGATCCGTCTACTGCTGGATGAGTGCGTCCCCAAAGCCTTCGCCATCCGTCACTGTGCTTCCATGCAACAATAACAATCATTACTCCTGACACGGGGGTCGGGAAACAGAATAACAAGAAACATGTTTTTCGAATTCAGTAAAAAGAATCCCTCAATATGTCCAGAGCCGCCGCAATGTCGCGGTGGTCCTGGTGACGAAGCAGCCCGCGAGGCGCCACCTGGTGGCTGAGCCCTGCACCTGCAGCTACCGGGAGACGCAGCAGGACAGCTGACAGCCGTACCATTGAGTGACAGCAAATAAGAAATAGTTGGTGTTCGGACTTTTCTAATGATAAGCAAAGAAGCATGGAGTGGTTTTGTGCTTAGCGTCACTGTGGGGGCCGACGCCCTCCACCCCCTTCACCCCCCATCCTCCTCCTCTCGCCGGGCCCCCGCCGATCGGGCGATCGCCCCCCGCGCCACACGCCCCCCCCCCCCACCACTAGAGGTGAACGCACGAGGGGCGCTTTTCCCTCGCAAAGGTGAGCGTTGGACAAAAGAACCGGCGGCGGCATGAATATGCACCCCCCCCCCCCCCCGGGGTGGATAAGCCTTAATCCGCTGTGCGAACAGAGGCGAATGCCAGCGGGCGGGAAAGTAACGGCGGGGATAGGGCGATGGGGCACGCCTCGCCGTCAACGCGATTTCTACTGCGTCAACGCGCTGTGTAAAGCGCGCTGGACAGTTGGTAGAGACAGAGACAACGACGAGAAGAATGGTGAAGACGACGAGAAGAATGGCGACAAAGGACTTGAGCAGCACAACGGGGATCCCACTCCAACAACAGCCCCGAGGTCCCCCACAGGGGCCCCGCTTATGACGTCAGCGTGGCCACGCCCCCTCTCTGGAACCTACCAGCGGGTTCTGGTGGGCCCTTCTGTGACGTGTCACCTAGATACCCCTCTCGCGTGTATCCTGGCCTGCTGACGTCAGGACTGCCGTACGCCGCAGATCCCCTTTTCTGCCAGCAGCCAGCGCTATGCCACTACACTTGTGTGATGACTATCGGACAACACAAACTCTAGAGGGTTTCTTTATTTCTTATTTAGGGTGCTTCACGCAGATAACTTGACCAGGGATGACACGCAGAGAACTTGGGCCAGGGATGGCACGCAAGTGGCGACGACGCGAAGACGGTCGACCCCGATCCCATGGCAGCCTCGAACCTCGTCTCTCGCCTCCTTTTATCCCCGGCCACGTCCCCTTTCTTGAACTCTTTTGATGGTTCCCCCTGTGTCTCAACTCGCCCTCTATTCATCTCAATCCCCCCTAATTACTACACGTGACCGCTTGACCATGCACTGTCCCTGCACCCTCTGCACACGCACTGGCTCTACAAATGTAAAAACATTTGTTGTTGCACACTCCTATGAGTCCAGTCCATCACGAATGTGCATTGATCACGTATTGAAGTAGGCTCTCTGAAACAACATTGGTTTGAGTATTCTTGGTTCTTTCGGTAAAATCACGTAGATAGAAAAAATAATAAAAGAAACATGACGTTTTGGTCGCAACACAAGCGTCCGTCATCAGGTGAGAAAAGAATGATCTGCTGTTGTGGCTTTATATAGACACGGGAGGAGGGAAAGGGGGGTTGTAGAGTGGTGGCTGCCCGCCACAAACCCTCCCCCCTCTCCTC
Source organism: Lethenteron reissneri (assembly GCF_015708825.2). Classification (NCBI taxonomy): domain Eukaryota; kingdom Metazoa; phylum Chordata; class Hyperoartia; order Petromyzontiformes; family Petromyzontidae; genus Lethenteron; species Lethenteron reissneri. The sequence continues at coordinate 236,950 of NC_083784.1, forward strand.
GTGAACTCCTGCAGCCACGACTCTACAAAACCCACCCCCTTCCCCCCCATGCCGATGTCGAGGTATTATTGTACACTTCCTGTGCTGTTAGCAGTTAGCCGGTATCTCATACGTGTCAATAGGGGGCGGAAGAGGGGCTGAGCCCCAGTGTTAATAGACCATGGGCCACGGGGCCCAACGGTAACCGAGATGCAGACCTCAGAGCCCAGGAGGGGGGCTGGGGGATGACATCACCCCCCAGGTTCTGCGAGAAGGATCGAGAAGGGAGGTGTGGCCGGGGCAGAGCGAGCCACGGCTCTCTATAAAAGCCGGACCTCTGGACGGTCCCGGCAGTCGTCGTCCAGCTGAAGACAATAAGCCTACTCTTAGGTTTTTTCGGTAAAGTCACGTAGGTAAAAGAATAAAATTAAAAGTTAATAAAAATAATAATGGAAATAAAATCTAATAATAAATCACTGCATCAAGATGATGCAGTAATTTTATCTGTGACGGTCCCACCTGATGATGGAGACTTGTGTTGCCTCCGAAACGTCGTGATTTATTATTTTATTTCCATTATTATTTTTATTAACTTTTAATTTTATTTTTTTACCTACGTGACTTTACCGAAAAAACCCAAGAGTATGAATCCTTGCAGTCACGAAAGCTTCAAATCTAGAAAGACAAGAAGCCTCCTGAGGACTGAAGAGCCCTGCCAAGGGTCGGCTCCAGCTTGTTGACCAGTGAAGATTCAAGCTTCACTCACGGGAGACCTGTAGATTAACCAGTGAGCGGCGTATTAGATTGGAGAGTAACCTCCATAGTGTATCGGGTGTGAGGGGCCGTTACCCCTCTATGTGTTGCCTCGGAGAAGTTCCCTTGTCATTAAACCCACGACACCTATATAAAGCCACAACAGCAGATCATTATTTATCACCTGATGACGGACGCTTGTGTTGCGACCGAAACGTCGTGTTTCTTTTATTTATTTTTTCTATCTTAATTTTGGAGCTTTCGTGACTGCAGGAATTATTCTTTGTTTTTTTCGGTAAAGTCGCGTATAAAGATAAAATAATAAATTAAATAATAGCATACGACAATCGAAACGTCGTATGCTATTATTTAATTTATTATTTTATCTTTATACGTGACTTTACCGAAAAAAACAAAGAATTATTTTTTCTACCTACGTGACTTTACCGAAAGAACCCGAGTATGGATTCCTGCAGTCACGAATGCTTCAAATCAAGACTAAAAATAATACAATTTAAATAAAAATAATAATACAAATAATACATTTAAAATAATAAAAGCAACAAACCACAATAGAAATAAGAAAATGAAAATTGTAAAATTAAATTAAAAATAAAATGAAAATAATAAAAGCAAAAAGCCCACGACGTTTCGATCGCAACACAAGCGGTCTTTATCAGGCGGAGAGAAAAGAGGGGGCAAGCCTCCAAATGTCACTGCTTCTGAGGCGCTCTGAGGGCTCCAGAGTGGGCGGGGGACGAGCGCTGCCCATGCAGCTCGCTCCTGCAGGAGCAAAGCAAAGTGGGAGTTGGGAGGAGGCGAGCTTTGTTTTGCTCCAAGGGTCATTGACCCTTGGACCTACTACACCCATTTCAAACCTTGAACAACAGCCTGCTTCAGCAGCTTTACCCCTCTTTTTTCTCCTGATGACGATTGCTTGTGCTGCGATCGAAACGTGATATTTTTATTATTTTTTCTATGACGCGACTTTACCGAAAGACCCAAAGAATATATTTTCTATTTATTTGAATTTTATTTAACTATTTTTTATTGTGGTTTTTTGCTTTTATTATTTTCAACTTTTTTTTTCTATCTACGTGACTTTACCTAAAGAACCAAGAATATGAATTCCTGCAGTCACGAAAGTTTAAAGTCATTGTTTTGAGTCTGTTGCAGAACTGGCTTAGACTCAGGGACGAATTCCGACAATCAGTCGGTAGCGTGTTCCAGCTCTTTGGGCCGGAGACTCGGAGACTGCGCTGGCCGCAAGGCACGAGGCGGACAGGCAGCGGGCACAGCAGCAGCAGCAGGTCGCCGCGAGCTGTGGATCGTAGTCGGAGTCGGTTTGGGTCTGTTGGAGCTGGTAGGCACTGGTAGGCGAGATAGGACGGAGCAGATTGATGGAGACTCTGGAAGACGATGAGGCACAATTTAAACGCAATCCTGTATTTAATAAGGACCCAGTGCAGCTCATCACAGATCAAGCTCGTGATGGGATCATGTTTCTGTCTCCTATCAGACAAGCTGCAGTATTCAACAGCGACTGGAGTGGCCGCAGGTGAACAGCGCTGGCACCGCAATTGTCCACGCGGCTGACGATGAATGCGTGGACGAGCATCCTTGCAGCCTGTACAGTCACTGCACACACAGAGAGCAGCACAGCGGGATGCTGCTGCTGCTGCGGCGGCGCAGTTGTCAACGTGGTAGAAGCTCCGTCCAGTGGGGCGCCTGATGCGAGTTCGCTGTCGACAAGGGCACCAAGCCATGTTGCCTTGTCCCACACTGGGATGTCACAGCCACCTTTGTGGATCGACTCACAGTTGACTCGAGCAAGCTGATGGTGGGTTCCAAGCACGATGAATTTAGTCTTTTCGAGTTTAGCTTCAGAAGGTTTGATGTCATCCAGCTTAACGACACATTTATATTTATGCGATCTAACCCAATACACTTTTATTACGGCCTTGACATAATATCTGATGAAATTACACATTCCACAAGACACTTTCATGTTGTATGTGTAGAGACGACTATGATGAAGTCTACTTGTTTTGTTATTTATATTCACAACAATGCTTATGATTAATTTGAGTTATCGGTAGCTATGATAATGTAACTTCATATGCGGAATAAAAAAAACTGGTTATTAGAAAACATTTAAAAATCTATTTCTCATTAAGTCCCATGGAGTTCCCAACCCTTATGAACTCGATCTCTCTCGAGCCTTTCTGTTTGTGACATGAAGAACGGCCATTGCCTGAAACATGTTAATTTTAAGGGAGTGCTGACGAATTTGTTAAGGTTTTTTTTATAGACAAAATGAAAGTGTTACGCCATATACTTCCCTCTTGCTAGCAATCAAAAGGATAGTCACTGTGTGGAATTTTGTTTAAAGAACACCTTACATTTGACATTGTGGGTAAAGTACTTTTTTATTTGTGAAATGAGCGATATTCCTGGCACAGAATGATCTTTTAATGAGCATGATCATCATCATCGCAGTCATGATCACATCGTCACATATTCGTCAAGAAAAGGTTTCAATAATAATGCATGTCTCTTTGTTCAGAGTAGCGTTCTCAGAGGGAACAAAACCTTGTGCAGATGTTTGAAAGATGTTAATCTGCTGTACAGCCTCTTTCGTGCATAGATGCCAAGTCACGCTTGTTTTTGAAGGTGAGCACGTCGTGCCTGCATATGGAAACACGTGAATATGTAGGCGTCTTCTTGACATGTACTGGGTGTCTTGATATCAGAAAGAGGAACATTCTATTTCACAACTGATGTGTGACGCAATTATGTGGACAGTATGTCGGTCCATGTCTGTTTAAAAATGCAGATGGAAGTACGTGAAATAAGTTTCATTTTCCTCTTCTTTATAAACAGTGTTTACCACAGGAAGGCAGAAGGACTTGGACTGCACGGGACTAACCGACTCTCCTTCGTTTAACTCCAGAACTCTGCTACTAACACCGCGCTGTGCAATTCATATAAAGCGAGTTCTCCTTTTTAATATACTTTAAAAAAGTTTTCATTGAAAGTTAAAATACGGTACCTAAAAATTAGATTTTTTTACGTTAGCCAATACTTTTTTAGAAATTTCATTTTATTTGATTTGCTGAAAAAATGCCAGAAATATTTACAGTCCTTTTGAATTATATCAAGCATCAACGGGAATTGATATGGCGTGGAATGATACCTTTTCTTGTCATTGCAAGCCAGTTAATATTCTCTAAGTATGTCTTCCAGTGCCCTTGTGTGAACAGGAAATGTAATGCTTCAGCTGGATTCTGTGTCTTATTTGTGCCAGCACTTGTATTGCTCATCTTCAGCATATTTCTCCAACGGATAACATGGCATTGGGCATCAGGACTCTGTTCATATACAGAAAACGAGAGTGAAACACCAATTGTACAGACACCTGAGTATCAAATTTGCAGATGGGCAACAAAATGCTGGAACCGGTGTAAGATCAGACGAGGCCAACCAAATGAAGACAGTCCAACTAATGAAGACAATATAAAGTCTACACAACGTTTAAAATGTTGTTTTGCTTTCTACATCTTTGGACTGGCCTTGCCATCTGGATGCATCTGGGTCATCTCGTCACTCCTGGAAGGGGTTTACATGGTATGTGCATTTACGACGTACATTGACATCAACAAATATCCACGACTCCTGCATCTGAACATGACCAAAGCGGACATGGACATGGTCCTCGCTCGCATGCCTTGTGAGGCCATCACTCTGCACCCAACAATCAACGTCCTCAACGAAACGAGCAACACCGTGCGGAAAGAGGTCTTATATGAAATAACGTTCATCTCACAGGTACTGAACTATCATTACATTATTTGTATAATACAGGACTGCACTTTACAGTATATTACGCGAAAAATTAATAAGTATTACGTTTTGAAAGTTTCAGTCATTTGTTCAATGTATTTGTGGTTTAATGCTTATATGGTGCATTTGTATGTACCACACAAAGAGGTTCGTGGATGTTGTTGTCCACACTTCAAGCTGATCAGTGCAGGCTGCTGGAAACAGGGGCCATACGACAACACAATAGAATTTGCTGCACTCTGCTCACAACGTAGCCTGCTACAGCCTATAACACCTGTTTTTCACGGTGTTCGCTCATCCAAGCACTATCCAGGTTCAGCCATGTGTAGCTATGACCAACTCACCCAGAATGCATCCGATGTCATCAGATCTTGTAAGTTAAGCAGGTGCCTCTTACAAAGGCATTAAGACTCATCTTGATGGCCTCTCATCTTATTATAATGTTGCAAACCTAAATGTAACATCTGAAACAATTGTAATTCAAGGATCATGTACTCAAACACACGCGTGCTGTTCACTTGTCCTGTGATCACAATTCAATACAGATGGTGGGACTCGGTGGTTTCCTGCTTCTTGCGGTCCTGGCCTTGGCCGTCACCTGCTGCATTCGGTGCTGCAGCAAAATGAGCGTCCGAGAATTAAAGTTCCGAATGCGCTACCGGGAGGTTGAACGACAACTGTACAAAACGAAAATGGAAGATTACATTAAACAAGTAGCTGAAGAAAATGTTGAATGTGTAGTTAACCACAAAGATAAGAAGACTGGACTCAAGAAAGAGACATGGAATGGCATGTCTGAGTTTTCTGAGCAGTTAGAGTCCTGTTGTTGTTTTAAACGCAGTGATTATATGAGCACCATGCATCGTCTGGCAATGGGTAATGACAACGCAGCCACAGCCGAGACCTCCGGAGGTGGAACAAATGACGTCCGTGTGCATTCGTTTTAGTAGCACAAAAGTGAACTTGAAAATGCCCGAGGTAAAATTCATACCAAATGTCGGCACTTCGATTACTGGGTTGTTAAGAATTCATATACACTGCGTAAGAGGCACTTTAACCAAACAACAAAACTATGCTTGAGTAAAATTCAATTTTGAAAGTATGTTCAGAGTGTAAAATGCAACATAAAGTGATGTCAAGAAACACTGTAAAATACTTAATGTTAAGTTATCGGGTAAGCATAAACGACGCTTTATATTTGATCTACAATGTTATTTTGAAATACTTTACCGTACACAAAGTCAGTATATATAATAATTTCACTGTATGCCTCCATGCAGGTATGTGCTCACTGAGGAGTTGGAGACTGGAGCATGCCAATCAGAAATGGGGTTTTACAATTATTCCGACCAAAACGAAGCACCGGCCGAAGTATTCTCTACCATCAAATACTCACCAGCCTCAACTCTGATGGGGCAGTTGTGGAGATGTTCCCGTACCTGTGCAGTGTGCTTATGACCAGCTCGGGTTTGGCAGTGTAGTTCTCACTGAATCAGTCTAGTGGCATATTCTTTGGTTCGTTCGGTAAAGTCACGTAGATAGAAAAAATAATAATGAAGTGAATAAAATAAATAATAAACCCCACGACGTTTCGATCACAACACAAAGCGATCGTCTTTCCTGCTGAAGACGATCGCTTGTGTTGTGATCGAAACGTCGTGGTTTTTTTAAAATTAACTTTATTATTTTTTTCTATCTACGCGACTTTACCGAAAGAATCAAAGAATATGAATTCATGCAGTCAAAATTTAGTCTCGTGGCATCTTTTTTAATCATGTGTAACGCTGTGTGGAAGTTACCTGGTCTATTCAGAATCAGAATCAGAAAGGGGTTTTATTCGCCATGAAAGTTCGCAGAGACAAGGAATCTTAAAATTAAATAAGTGGTATACAGTCTAACTATACTAAAGTTACAAAGTCTAACTAATACTAAGGGGCTAAAGTATGTAACATTTTGAATAAGTATACAATATAAAATGTGAATTAGCCGTAACCCTAACCCTAATATACAATCTTAAAATACAAAAATACAAATAGGATAACATGTTGTAAATATGGCAAGCTGTAATTTTGTAGATAAAATGTTATAGTAAGTTTAAAAGTCATTTTAAGTGTAAAAGTCATTTTAAGCCCTTGGCCTAGTTGAAGAGGCCAACAGCGGATGGGAAGAAACTGTTTTTATGACGTGAGATTTTGGTCATATTGCTCCATACGGAGGTCCGGGTCTTCTCGGCCACATCCTTCTCTGTGTTTGTGAGGTTTGGTCCCCTCTGCTGGGGCATCTGCACTTGTTTGAAACAATCAGACTGTCCTTCCTACGATCCACCCTGGATTTGACCAGGCTGTATTGTGAGGAGCTCACAAATCCTTGAAAGATCTGGACACTGTCCCATTGGTGAGTTCCTCAAGCAGGCGAGGCTGCCCAAGCAGCTTCTGTTTGGCCAGATAATTTGGGCTAAACGGGTGCGGCATGGGCTGGAAAAGAGATGGAGCTGATGCGATACAGGAGGATGTGGAGCTGAGTGGACTTGCCCATGATGGGTACCAAGAGCAGCCTTGTTGTCAAGATCGGCCCCTATGGGGGAGGTTCGTGAAGGCTGCTACTGGGCAGTTGGAGGCAGTCACCCTCCAACAACAACGGAAGGCAGAGGAGCGACACAACAACGAGCAGAGCGCCGGGCAGCTAAAATTCAGCAATTTGTCAAAATAGGGAGCACAGGCGGTGCCATCTGTCAGTCAGCCCATTATTGCACCTGGGTCTGTCTCCTGACCTGTCAGCGAGCCATCAACACTCCACGCAGCCTCAAAATGCACATAACCTCAAAAATAGTTTTTCAATCCCACAATGCCGCGTATACGAACTGTTAAATTCAATAATTACAACATTCCTTAAAGCGCTTGTCCATTGCAAATAAAATATTTCATTTCTCGCCACAACGTGTGTACATTACAAATGAGTAAAATGACAGGAGCATGAGAGTGAGATGATTAGGGGAATTAATGAGTGGAATGATTTACTGAGAGATAAAGGAGTAAATGAGTGAGACATAAGTGAGAAAGTGATGGCGTCGCTTCGTGGTGTGATGGTGTGTTATAGTGGTCAGTGGTGTAATGCAATGGTGTTGTAGTATATGCAAGTGGTGTAGTGTGTACTATAGTGGTGTATTCATGTGGGGGTGCAGGCGTGTAGTGGTGCAATGCATTGATGAGTATTGTGGTGCTGTGGTGTGTGACTTTAACTCTTCCCGCGCATTAAAACACAAGTTTGCGTTAAACGCTTCTAAATGTGACAATTTGTTCGGCCGCGTCGGGTGGGCGGAGGGTTCCTAATGATACAGCTTTGATCAGATCATTAAATGACCTACAAACACAAATTGTGAACTGTGTATTGTTTCCCTTGCTTTTTATTTTTTCCTGTACAAGTATTTCCCCAAAGTCTCCCTTGCAAAAATACACTTAGCGATGGGCTTTTCACCACATTATAGGTGAACTAGCTGTACTACCCGGCTTCGCCCGGGACTTGTATCCACCACGCCCGGCCGCCTTTGTCTCCCCAGTGGCGATGTTAATACGCCACACCAGTTACTCGTGTTGCGGCTGAGTCCCTCCCTCACCACTCTCCCTCCCTTACCACTCTCCCTCCCTCAGCACTCTCCCTCCCTCACCACTCACGCACGGCCGCCTTTGTCTCCCCAGTGGCGATGTTAATACGCCACACCAGTTACTCGTTTGAGGCTGAGTCGACCTAGGGGAGGTTCAAATAATCGTCACCGGTGGTGGCCGTGAGCGGGAATGGAACTCGGTTCGCCGGGTTTGTAGCGCAGCGTAGCGTTAACCACTACACCCACCGCTCCTCACACACCACACACGCACAGACACACACACAGACACACGCAGACACACACAGACAGACACACACACACAGACACACAGACAGCACGCTAACCACTACACTACCGCTCCCCACACACCACACACGCACACACACAGACACACACACAGACACACACACACAGACACACACACACAGACACACACACACAGACACACACACACAGACACACACACACAGACACACACACACAGACAGCACGCTAAGCACTACACTACCGTTCCCCCTACACAACACACGCGCGCGCATCCATAGGTACACATACACGCGCTTGCTGCAGACACACACGACTTTCAGGTGCGTACGGCAGTAAACGACTGAAAAAAGAAAGCGGCAATGCTGGGCGAGGAACGCCTTAGACCTGCAACACATTTGTGTAATGCGAGCGTAAACATACAAACACATACAAACACATACACACACATACATACACACACATACACACAAACACATACACACACATACATACACACAGACATACACATACACACAAACACACACATACATACACACAAAAACATAGACAATACACACACACATACATGCAGACACACAGACAGACACATAACACACATACATACACGCAGATACATACACAGAAACACATACACACAATACATAGACACACACATACATACACACAAACACATCCACAGACATACATACAGACACGCAGACATACACATAAACACATACAAAAAAACGCACATACATACACACACACATACATACACACAAACACATACACACATGCATACAGACACACAGACATACACATAAACACATACACACATACACATGACCCAGCCTCGCCCGGGACTTGGATCCACCACGCCCGGCCGCCTTTGTCTCCCCAGTGACGATGTTCACACACGACAGCAGTTACGCTTTTGAGGCTGAGTGGACCTAGGGGAGGGCCAGGTCCGTTTCAAATAATCGTCAGCGGTGGTGGGCGTGAGTTGGAATCGAACTGGGGTCGCTCAAGCAGCTTAATGACTGTTTGTACAAAGAACATATAAAGAATCGATTATAATAACCAGGCAAGAGTCCACATTATAGACTGCCAGTACACGCACTCAGCTTCATAAGCAGGCTAGAGTGTACATGATAGAGTGGCAGTACGCTCACCGAGCTTAATAAGCAGGCTACAGTGTACATGATAGACTGGCAGTACGCTCACCCAGCTTAATGAGTATTTGTACAGTGAACATTAAAGTAATCGATTGTTGGCGCGTTGGGTTTAAAAGTAATATTAATAGCACACATTGTGGTGGGGGTGTAGTGAAGAGTAGGAAAAACTTTGATGAATTTACCTCAGAGTGGCGTGGTGGGTGTCGAGGCCTAGTAGCGTGCAAAGCCTGCGGCCTCGCCTAAAATTGTCGGCTTGGAAGAGGCAGGGTACGGGTGGCGTTCCTTCCCCCCCCCCCCCCTAGCGCTCCAACAATACTGTGTAATGGCTATTATTTAATTAAATACGGAGCTTATGAAAGTGGCGAAGGCGTGGCTAGCCGTTGGCAGGGGCAACCGCCGTCCAATGAAACTGCAGCCCTTGGCGAAGGCGTGGCTAGCCGTTGCCAGGTCCAATGAAAGCGGCGAAGGCGTGGCTAGCCGTTGCCAGGGGCAACCGCCGTCCAATGAAAGTGCGTATGGGCCAAAGTCCACACACACACAGACAGACAGACATGAACGATTTTATATATATAGATTCTTCTCTATAGGCAGTGCGAGTTCAGCAACATCGGTACGTGTAGTGTAATAGCGCCGGCTGTAGACCAGCAGCGACAACTGCGGTGGACAAACAGGACACACGCCGGTGAGAATCTACACGGCTGTGTGTCGGCAGGGCGGAGGAACCGGGGCAAGGGTCATGGAGGGCCCGATCTGCTGGAAGCCCCTGGAGCCTGCTGCTCGTGGGTTCGAGAAGGAGGCGCAGCCAGGCCGCGCTGGGAGCAGGAAAGGGGACGAAAGCGGCAACTCGGTGCTGCCGGTTTTGGATCGTCTCGTCGTCGCTGCCGTCTTCGCTCGACATTGCGCTGCTGGACAGCCCGTCAGCTGTCTCTGTCAGCGCCGTCGGTGTTAGACGGCTCGCGACTGTAGAGTGTGTAGGCGAGATCATGTGTTCAATAAAGGTGCCTCTACAAACATCGTTCCGACTCACCGACACGACAAGTGTATCATCACCTTGTTGCTCTGCTAGCAGTCCACGTTGCTCATCTTCATCAGGATTAGTAACATCCATGCTACGTTGATGGTTTTTTCAGGAAACTGTCTCGTGGATTCAATGGAGTAGTTTGAATTGGGGAACTCGTTTCAAAGACCATCTCATTGATGAAACACCTTTCATCACAGTTTTCTCTTTGCATTTTTAAGTCATGCGCATCTTTTCTTGCATTCTCTTTTACAAACGCTTTCATTTCTTCTCATAAAGCTTTCACTGCAACTTAATCATAGCATTATGTCGCTTCAATATCTTAGCTTTCACTGAGCTCTTTCTTCGAATGGCACAGGTCACAACAAAAATGTAAAAATACCAAAAACGCCAAATCCAGCCACCTGTAAAATAAAAAATTATCAACCAAATGACACAGCGTGTAGTAGTTAAAATTCAATAATTTTGATTACATATAAAGCATTACAAGACCATCTCATAGATGAGGCCATCTTATTATACACGACACATTTTAATACAAATCTTCAATCGCTCTAGTTACCCAGAGCCCTGTTAGGCTTCATCTTCCGCTGCCCAGTCACTTTAAACATTAAATGCAATAACTACACTTCGTCCACGAGGCAGTGGAGTTCACGTTTTTAGTAAAAACTAAAATTGCTCCAAAGATCACGTAATATTCATATTTTGTTTGTACGCCATTAGCAGGGCTACATTGTAACAGGGCTGTATGTGTACACGATGAGTAATCATCAGAGGTCGCGATTGTCACGGAGGTCACGGAGATCGTGAATTTGAAGAATCTTAAATCTTGGAAATAATGGAGGAGGGGTATAGATCAACCTCGATGCAACCAGGTGCCCCCATATAGTGGTTCTAGCCATGGCTTTTGGTGTGGCCTTGCCCCATTTTATTATCTTACCTTTAAGTGAATTTGTAGTTGTTTCTGCACACCACGGCTATGATTCTTTCCTATAAATTACAGTACCATGCCAAAATCGTAGCCTTAACCATACCCAAAGACATCTCCGGTTACGTCAGGTTAAAATAGGCCCCGGACTGTATGGCGAAAATTACTTGAGTGCTGCAAGGGGGAATTAAAAAGCACTTCCAACAGCTATAAAGAAACTTCAAACAGTGTATTGAGAAGTTATATAAGAGATGTGTTAAGGGATGTAATATATGGAGCTAGGAGAGAGATGTATTCAAAGTGATAGAAGCGATAACGAGCTTTATTCGTAAGAGATATGTACAGTATGTATGTGATAAGATATGTCATCATGAGCGTGCATATATATTGGGGAGTGGTAGTGTATATCTGAACTGGTCCTGGGCCTCCCCCATGAGTGTGAATTTATAGTTGAACTTGCAAGCATGTGTGTGGCTGTATGTATTTGAGTGTGCCTTAACATCAGCCCCACAAAAACTAAAAAACAAGCACCTGCCTGGATATTGTGTCATCAAACACTCCACCCCCTCAACTCCACATTGATGATGCGGCAGGTGTGAAGACAGTGGAGAGGTTTCCACACTTATGAAGTGTGCTTATGACCAGCTCGGTTTGGCAGTGGAGGTCTCATCCGAATCAGTCGAGTGGCATTATCATTTAATTGGCTGTCTAACGCTATGTGAAGCTACCAGGTCTGTCACTCCAGACAGGTTTTCTTGGCCACGAATGTATGTAGATCTTCTTTAACACTGTATGTAGCCAACTGTGATAATCAGAGACGTAGGGGAAGGACAGTAAACTAAACACAGGAAGCAGTTTTAAATTTAGATTCAAAAGTGCATAGCTTACTAATACCGGAATAGCGTTCCAGACGGTCGCAGAAGCGCATCTGAAAGCTTGCGATGCAGTGACCATCATGCTTTCCCTTCTCTATTTTTGAGGTGTGGGCACCTCTGCTGGGGCATCTGCGTCTGTTTGAAATATTCAGGCTGTCCTTTCTCCAATCCACCCTGGGTTTAACCAGGCTGGATTGTGTGAGCAGTTTACAAATTATTGAAATATCTGGACACGGTCCCATCGGTGAGTTCCTCAAGCAGCCGAGGCTGCGTTTTCTGGGTTATGTAGCCCGCATGCCCAGCCACAGCATGCCCAAGCAGCTTCTGTTTGGCTGGATATAGGGGGCTAAACGGGAACGGAGCAAGCTGGAAAATAAATGGAGCTGATGGGGTATAAGAGGATGTGGAGTGCACATGCCTATTACTGGTACCAGCAGTGTCAAGATTAGCCTGTGGAGGAGGCTCATATGAATGACGCTAATGGGCAGGACGCTACTGCGCAGTTGGAGGCAGTCGCCCTCCAACAACAGTGGAGGGCGGAGGAGCGATGCTCACAACGAGTGGAACGCCGAGCAGCTAAAACACAATAAGTTGGCACAGTAGGGGGCACAGACAATCCATAGCACCTGGGCCTGTCCCGTGACCTCCTGCCAGCAAGCCTTCACCACTGCACGTGGCCTTAAAGTACACATAGCCTGGCACAAGTGCCATGGTGATGTCACTGCCACTTAGTGGTGAATGGCAGCTGTTGTTGTTTTTCACACGTGGATACATAACTGTCTGCCCCATTCTCTCCCCCAGTCAACCTCAATTAAATCTAAGTAGGAATGTAAATATTTATCCCTTTAGTGATTGGAGAAATTGTCATAATTTAGGGTCACAATTCGATCCAGGAATCTTGCATTCTTTAAAAAAAAAAAATTATTGTAGTGTTGTTATTCCCATGATCCTGAATTGAATATCCTCTCCACCAATTGCCTAGTTCTGGGTATATATCAGCTCATGAAGGGTGGTAAAATTCAGATCGACGATGACTAAGATTTGCTTGTTGGAGTCGAATACTCTCGTGTACTAAATAAAAGGCTGGTTTGCTAAAAAAATTGTCAACATGAGTATTCATGTTTCTGGCCACATTGTAAAAAACATTTCAAATATAATCTCAAGCAGTGTCATATAAACAAAAGCTATATTTCACATCCAGAGAGTCTTACAAGTATAACTTACGTGCAATTCATCATAAAAGACAAGAATGATGTGAATATTAAAGTACAGTGATAACATATACAATAATAAAGGCATAGTTATAAGGCTCCTTGAAAATGATTTCATTATTAGGAGGGAAGAACGTGAGCAAACTTTAGTTTTTTGTTCAGGCGAAGGTGCTCACACCAAGATACATTCACGCGAATCCATCATCCAGTGAGCTGCTGGGCAGCTTTTGCCAATTTCAAGTGGAAAATTTCCAAATAAACAGACATTTTCGGTTAAACTTTGGAGTAAACCACCTGAGTGCCAATACATGTCAAAGAAGTCTTCACACTCAAATAAGCATTGGGGAATGGTTGTTTCCCTTAGAGCTCTCGAGGTAATGTAGGACATTCCAAACTCCTACGACAAAGACCAGAGTATTCACGATACAGCCATTGCTGACTTCTCATTAAGTGGGACAAATTCTATATGAAATAGAGGGATGAAGAACTAAGTTAACCCCTGGCTGGAAGTTGATCTCATGACCCTCTGGGAGCTGAGTGGTTTGGCACACCTCAATGAGCTCCATTGCTACAATGTCAACATCAACTTTCAATATCTGCTCTGACACTATTCTACCATTTGCCTATATGTATTCTATGTCTTCTCCTTCGTTAGCAGTTACAATAGCAAAACACAACTTTAAATTGTTGCTGTGGTAGCACGCTGCTGTTTACCAAAGTCCAGGTCACAATGTCCTCATGGCCAATGACGATGATGCCAGCACACCATGCCAATGCTTCCTTCCTTTCACCAGATGCCACTTAAATGGGGGGTGGGGGGGGAGTAAGCGAGATGCTCTACTGTGGGACTTTTGGTGGAAGAAGCCTTAAACCCAGGGCTGCCATCCTGGGAAGAGTCGGCTGAGGTTCTTGGGGTCGGTGGCTTGCTGAATGAGAAGGTTGACCTGGCCCGGGACGCTGAGCACCGAGCCCTCCTCCACGCCCTTCAGCTTCTGCTGCAGCCGCATGAGCACGCGCTCTGCCATCTTGTTGAGGCTCTGCGGGTCCATGCTGCACGCGGCCACAGTCAGAGACACAACATCAACACGGTCCAAGACCCAACAACAACATGGTTTGAGACAACAACAACAACACCATCACCAGTCCGAGATGCAATAACAATACCGTCTGAGACACAATAAAAATAGAGCAGCGTTGCAACAGCAGTAATGGACGTGGCAACAGCAGTGTGCAACCACAACAGCAATGAACAAAAGTGCATTACCCACTTGGATATGGATAAAAAAACATGAACACTGACAAAAGTGGACCAAAAACTGAAAAGTGCACAAGTAAGCATGGAGGGACGCATGCTGTGATTACTCTGAGATAGAAATAAGAGCATGAAACTCAGGGTACAAATGTAAATCAAATGCATCATATTGTGAAAGGAAGTGGGCTTCGACAGATCATATCACGAGAAGGAATGATGGTCCATGGACGAGATTGGTAGTAGCATAAAGGCAGCGAAAGAAAAAATAAACCCAAGCGAATAACCAGCACAGCGATGAGCTTGGTTTACGTGCAGGCATGAGACAGGAAAGGCTTCCATCCAGCTGTATACAGGCCAGAGCTGATGGCAATTCGTTTTTAGGGGGTTCATTGTCCTCTCAGAGTCCCGTGCTGAAGCCGTCTGGTCACCTGGAGACCTGAGCATCTCATCGGAGCAATGGAGCTGCCTTGGTCTGAGCCACGTGCTCTCTCCTCACCCGTTTCGTTCCTGGTGCACGGCCCTCCCAGATGCAGGCGCTCTCCCCAGCGTGGGGCCCATGGTGGAGGTGCCCTCAGTCTCGTCCTCGACTCGTGTCTGCAGCGTCAGCGCTTTCAGGGGGTTCATCGTCCAGTCAAACAGTGGATCGAACAGCAGCACCTGCCAAGACAGATTTGGGGGGTTGAGAGTTTAGGATCAAAGTGGCACATGAACATATATTATATAACAGTAATGACCTATTTGCCCAGGAAATCAACAATGCGGTCAAATGATAATTGGTTTTTTACCCTTTTATCTGGCACCAATAAAAGGGTAAATAAAAGGGTAAAAAAACAATTATCATATTTTTCTACTGGCAAATGAGATTTCAATGGTGTAAATGTGGTCAAACACAATTTTTCAGGAGGGTCCTGCATTTAAATGTTTTGCCAACACCAATGTGTTTTTATGGAAGCAATGGAACATCCAGAGGAAAGTCATACAGGAGGAGACAATATAAACTACACGCAGAAATGCGCCCGAGTCAGAAACTGAACCGAGCTCCTCCTTGTCGTGAGGCACACACAAGTGTTACGACTGTGCAACCCTGTCGCCACTGACATTGCAATGATGTAAACAAAGTGTATCTATCAAGGAGAGCTTCACTGTCAGGCTTTTTTCAGTCCTGTATTAACCTGTTAGGTCCATTCCTTTTTCATAAGAGTTTTGCATGGGGGAAGGAATTGGAGTACCTAAACGAATCCATATATATGAGAAGATAAAAAACTCAAACAGCCATATGGCTTGCTCTACTGCCATCACCTGTTCACCTTAAAGCCCCAGCAGGTTTTGAAGTTTTACATATGTTGTGATCTACCAACCTTTATCTACAAAGCACGAGGTTACAGATTAATACCCACCACACTCATCAAACGTTCCCTGTTTATCCAAAATATGCAGTTGGGCAAGATCTGTTAGAGAGAGCCAATCGATGGAGGCACACCACACCTATAGCATGGCCCACACATGCCTGGCTGCCTCTTTACTTAAAAACAGACTGGACTCATTCACATTTTCATTTGAATCAACCTTTGGGTGGCTCAGGCCAGTGTTAGTCACCAGGCGCCATTGGTGTCATATCAGTGAATAACAATCAAACACAGGCTGCCCAGATCACAGTGCAACAGTGTTTAAGACGTTGATGGTTCCCTCATGCACAAACATAAGCATTGTTTTATGTTTGTGCATTTAAAATAATAATTAAAAAATGTCAATGACAATTGTACACAGACAGTCTTTTGTCACATTCACTGCTGGATGGCAGTCTGTCGATGCTACGCAGGTCACTGATTGGACAATACTTTACACCATGCTGATCAGTGCTGATCAGTGCTGATTGGTGGAGATGGGAAGCACAGATGTGGGGTGGACAGAGGTATCGTACAGCAGTGGATTTTGGTGCACTGACTTCTGACCACAATGTTGCCTCGTGCTGAAACATTACTTGAACTAAAAACCAAAGAACAACAATACAGTATATGTTAAATAATGTAGTCTATAAGTGCCAATGGGAACAGACCTCAACAATGGTTAGTAGGGCCTCCTGAGAATTCCTCATGACCTCCATTGTCTTCTCACAGCACCTGCACACAGGGGATCGGTGTTAGTGCTCTCTTTGACGATTCTCCAATTCCATCACTACGACCACCATGACTACCACCACAACCACCATCACAACTACCACGACCATCACCAGCACCACCAATACCAGCACTCGTACCAGAAACAGCTTTAACATCACCACTACCACCACGCAAACTCTTACATTAAAAACAATACATGAAGATGTTGATGCTGGTGATGTATCAATGTATGTTGAACTTATTTCACACCATACATAGCCAACCATCTTAATCAGAGGTGCGGGGAAGAACAACAAACTATACTCTAAAGAGTATGGATTACTGCAGTCACGAAAGCTTCAAATCAAGATTGAACAACAAACCAAACACAAAAAGCAGTTATAAAGAAAAGATCTTAACTTAAAGCTTTCGTGACTGTAGGAATTCATATTCTTTGGGTCTTTCGGTAAATGTCACGTCGATAGGTTCAAAGAAAATAGCAACAACAAAAAACTACGACGTTTTGATTACAATAAAAGCGATTGAAACGTCATCGTTTTTTGTTATTTTTTTGTTATTTTATTTGAACTAATCTACGTGACTTTACCGAAAGACCCAACGAATTATAAGAAAAGTTTTCGAAAACTGATAAATGGCAAAACAAGAAATATTACAATGATAATAATATTGATAACAATGCTTCGACAATGATGACGGCACTGTTTATAATGGGAACCAAGGTGATGACGACAATGACCACTAAGATGATGACAATGACGGCAACGATGATCAACGTGAACGCAATCACGATGACGTGAGCGCAACGAAGGGAAGCGTTGCCTGCGGAAGACGCCCTCCACGCCCGTGACGCCCATTCCATCCACGATGTCTCGCGTCAGTCGGAATGGCACAGTCTCGGGAGTCGGTAGTACGCGGCCTTGCTCGAACGCAACACCTGGACGAGCGCGCAGCAACAACATTGTGTCCCAGGGTGGTTCCTCTACTCCCAATTAAAAACACGATGCAACGTGCACTTTCAAGTCAAAGCCAATGTGTCCCCCTTATCAGATGAACCAAGTGGGGCAGAGTCCTTGCCTCCATTGACAACCTTAATCCAGTTATAAACAAATAGTAATCCACATTCCTATGCTGCTTGCCAGTCGATTAACAACCACCGTTAACTTTAGACAATCTGGTGACACACTTTCTTGACCCTGGAGGGTGATGGGCATAGCCTATCCCAAACTACTATTTTAACCAATGTCCTTCAGATTTTTGGTCAGGATCTCCAACAGTGGCAAGTGGCTAGGTTACACAGCTGCTTATAGAACTTTCAACCACCTGCCTCTATGAAGTACTCGAACTCTCAAAAGATTAAAATATCCCAGGATATTAATCAACAAAGAGTCGCAACGTGGTCCGAATTTGCCAAGTTAGAAACTTACCTGCAAAGTAGTTGCATAACTGAGTTAAATAATTAGGAGATTCCTCCGATGTGAAATATAGCACTTTTGTGATATATATTTTTTCTAAGAACTGCACTAACACTATGGTATATACTAATTATTTTTATCCCGAATGAATACAATCCGTTGAATCGTCGCACAGTGGGCGAATCGTCGCATCCCGAGCGATCAAGCTGCCGGTGGAGCGAGAGTCGGCGAGTACCCAGGTCGATGTGTACGAGCTCGGCCGAGTTGAGGTCGATGAGGATATTCTGCACGTGGCGGTCGCCCAGCCCCACGATGTAGCCCACTGCACCGACGGGGAGCACACGCGGAGTGGAGGGTTACAGCGAAACGACAATCACAATGTACGGTAACATTCGGATTATCACATCCAATAATGCTGATGCCAGCGTACTCCTCACCATCACTTTCTTCCTTCTGCTAGATGATTGACACTTAACATACACTGTGTGTTCTTACATCTTCCCAATTTCTGGTTTTAGGTCTTCCCCTTCGTGTAGAGTCGACATCCTTCAAGGACCATTCCTACAGTCTCTTCAAGACCACCCGGCTCTCGGTCTTCTGCTTGGGTGCCGACTTCTGGATGCCCCTCCAAGTGCCTGTCTTGGTACCCTGCCCACTTCCACCCTGCACGTGTCCCTCACA
Source organism: Lethenteron reissneri (assembly GCF_015708825.2). Taxonomy (NCBI): domain Eukaryota; kingdom Metazoa; phylum Chordata; class Hyperoartia; order Petromyzontiformes; family Petromyzontidae; genus Lethenteron; species Lethenteron reissneri. Next base: position 256,044 of record NC_083784.1, read on the forward strand.
TCGCAACCTCCTATGCCTGTTCACATCTACTGCGGTGTCTTCCTTCAACCTATTCGGTGATGTGAATCCAATGCAGAACGTGGAAGAACCAGTGGAATTACATTTATCCCAGTGTGGCTAATACATGCTGTGGATTAACAGTGCTATGTAGCCGTGTGTATAATTTATAACAATAAAAACTTTCCCTAATGCACGGAAGTTAACCAATTCTTATATTGCGAGATAGATTAGGGACTCATTAGACAAGAATACAAGACTCATCCGGGCTGAAAACTAACAAGAGTCATAATACATGCAGTAACATGATTGCCAGACGGCAAAAGGCACGATTGTGATCAAAATATCAGTCCTCTCATCATGCTGTGTATGTAACGTGAAATCACTATACTATGTGTGGAATGCACAAAGCCTCGTTTCAAACCACCAGCTAAAAAAAAAGAGGAAACACTTATTATAAATGCATCTCTTTTGAATTGATAGTCAAGTGTATAAGTCCCTTTATCCAAACCAACATCATACCTTTTAATGCCATACAAATATTATTCATCTGATGTAAATGAAACTGACATGTTGAATTCGTAAAACTGGAAGATGCCATATTAAGTAAAAAAAGAAAATTAAATGTGATGGGTTTGTTTCAGTCATTGATGACTGGACTGAGACCATCAACTTGAGAACCTGGTTTAATCATGGGCGGTGGTCCAGATTCGAACTTGGGGTCTCAGCAGAGATAGCCGAGTGCTCTGACCCCTGAGCCACCTGGCTCCACCTACTAAAGTTACATTTCTAAGAGTATCCCAAAGTAGAAGATATCTAAAAAACACCGAGATACCAACGGGAGCCCGGGGGACTGACCGATGGAGGAGGTGGCGACGCTGCGCGTGTAGGAGAGGCGTCGCTCAAACCACACGGCCGGGTCCAGGAAGCGTTCCCAGAAGAAGTGGCGGAAAACGGGCCGGAAGTGGTGGCACAACTCCTGGTAAGCGAGGAACAAGTCCCCGTTCCTACGGTCCTGCGCCGCAACATGTGGACAGCGTGGCACACCCATCCACCCATCCATCAAGGTCGGCTATCGTTACATGGCTATGGGGTTGAGCTGCCATTAGGGGCTCCTCTCAGCTAAAAACCTGAGCTCTGAGATGTTTCTTGCATTGTGGGCACAACATAAATACAAGTTGTTGTTGTTGTTGTTGTCCTTGTTCTTAAGGTTGGCTTTACGACCGATACCTGGCAAAAAACTTAGGGCTTAGTTTGTACAAAGAAGATACGGTAATGAGCTTCAGGCTTAATCCTTAGACGCTAAACACTAAAATAAATATACATACATTTTTACATTAAGTTCTTACAGCTTGGGCATTAAGGCTTTCCAGGTTAGGTTTCAAAGCTGTATTACTAAGGGTTTAGTGATAAGAAGTGGGGGCAGCCCTGGTTACCAGAGGGCCCTTACATTCATGAATTTGCGACAGTGCATGGAGGGCCAGTCGTTGGGCCGGTACTTGGTGTGGGCGCCCGTGTCCTTGTGGACGAGGTAGTCGCCGATGGGCACGGTGCCCACGCACCACTCGAGCACGCCGCTCCGCTGTGACAGAGGCACCACCTTACACGTCCCACGTGGGAGGGGGCGGCACAGGCAAGGCACCCCATCTCGTTAGCCCAGTCAGCGGTAAGAAGCAGGCGCCAAGAGAAGAGACACAGCCCACACCCGTGACGCAGAGTGTTAACCCGGCATAATTGAGTATGACGAGGACGCATGATCACCCACCTTGTACGTGCGGATGCTGAGCTTGCGGGTGCGTGTCTCTGCGCTCCCGGCCAGCAGCTCATTGCACATGTGGAAAACCTGCTGCATGACGGCGTCCTGACGCAGGTCGTCACGGCCCTGCCAAGCGAGGCCATACAAACTATAAAGTCACCATCATTATCGTCACAATCATCACGGTCATCGATACTGCTCGTTGCCACTGTACGAACTCCATAGCTATTATTGTTTGCCGTAACAGTCACACGGATTTTATTTTTGGTGGCGATGCCCTGTGTCCGTTTGTTTTAATTACAGAATTGTGCAACCCTGAGCGATTAAATAAACGTGTTTTTTAACCAGCTGCTAGACTGATCTTGACAGGGTCCTTAAAAATAAGACTGACAATCCCATCTCAGACAGGGTCTTTAGACAACAGACTTAGAATTTTAGACAATAAGCTGGCAGACCAGTGTGTTTGAAGGGGCCTTTGGACAACGTGCATCAGAATATATTTGTGCAACACCATTTGTTTGGCCCTGTCTCATTGTATCGGGTCCTCTGCTGCGGAGCTGCTGTTCCTTAATAGCCAACACACCTTTACAAGCTGCCTGTAAGTTCGTCCATCCGATCCCTCGCAGTCGATGATTTTGGGGAGGTTAACGCCTCCGGCGAGCCGGAAGTGTGGCCGGAAAGCACGCACCGTCACGAGGTCAGGGTACTGCCCCGTCGGGTCCACCTGAAGGTGTGGGAAGAAATCCGGAACATAGATTATTTTCACAATTACGTATCAGCTTCCAATTAGTCAAAACTCCACAGGATATAGTCAAGTCAATATACAAGCAGGGCCGAGAGTTACAACAACTCCTTAGACCTTCCATTTAGTCAACAATGTTATTTCAATAACAAAGTCAGTGTTGAGGTTTGTGTTATGCACCACTTTGTGTTTTACAGCCAGGCCATGTTTAGCGTTGGAGGTGGGTGGTGACGAGCTGCGGGGGAGCCAATGACAAACCATGGGTGGACACTTAAGAGTAGGGGTGTCAGCCTATATTGTGGGTTATACACTGAGAAGACACCAACTTCCACCTTTAAGCAGCAGGTCAACGCATAGATTAGAGTGCACACACAGACACCTATAGCGGTCCTGATCCTTTCCTACTCTGCAACCGATCTCACGCACACATTGTATGCAGGGGATACGCACGCACACCCACAAACACTTCACAAATCCACAGAGAGCCAACTGTACACGGCATAGCACAATGGTAGTGACACACAAAGCCTACTTGTTGACCAATGGCATTCACACGAGACGTGCAGGGCATACTCAGTAGAGCAACAATGAATATCTGACACCTCGCTGAACATTTGACATTACAATGAACACTCGAAACAGATGATGTCCTAGCACACGGAGTTGGATGCAGCTCGCAGCGTTGATCAGGCGGCCCTCCTGCAGACTCGCGCTCTCCGCTCCCACAGCACCCTCTCTCGCTGCCAAGCGCCAGGAGCTCTCGCGCACTCTCCTGTACCTGACCCCTCGGGACCTCGAGCCAGGAATTCCGCCCATCACCAGACTTCTATTCTCCACACTACAGCTGTTGCTGCAGGATCTCTGCAGTTGCTGGCTCAGTGCTCTCACCTCTTAAGCCAATCATCCACCACCCAACCTGTGTACCAAGGAGAATTGGTTTACCTTCAGTTCCAATGTGGGGATAACAACTTTGTACAGATTTCTGATGTCCTTGATGGGCTGATCCTTTGGAATGAGCAAATCCTCTGCAAATCAAAGTGCAGACATTCTTCAATAAAAACAGACTCTCAAAAAAAATATATTTTGCTTCTAGTTTTATTGGAGATACTTTTTTTACAATTATTTTATGGAAAAAGCAAGAGGCACCAGGAGAGAGCTAATGAAAGACAAGGACATGTAAGGCAAGGAAACTAAAGACAGGAGGTGCGAGAGAGGCAAATGTCATGGGGCTTCCCCAGTCATCAAAGGTGCTCACTCGTCTGCTTGCGCGAGGCCTCGGCGTTCATGTTGGCGAGCACGATGTAAGCGTCGCACAGCTTCTCCGTGTCACGCACCAGCTCGGGCTGCTGCTTTCGCACCTGTTCCACGAGGTCCCGTGTCGCCCTGACACGATCCTGCCCACGAACGCGCATGCACACATGCAACACACTCGCCGGCACACTTGCACTTGTCCACAACACACAGATATGCACAAACGCAGGAACTCATACACATGCACTAGAGTTCTTAAGATAGGAACGGGCGGTAGTGTATTGGCACTAATAATGTACATGCACTCTTATGAATCGGTAGTGTCTGGGTAAAGCTGCAGGTTGGGTTAGGGTTAGAGTAATCTTAAATAATAATACACTAAGACACTTTTTTCCTGCAACATTCGGCCCCTCTGGTTGGCTGCTTGGTCGCGGTGACGTTACGCACCGCAACCAATCGGCGTGGGCGACAGGACTCGTTAACATAATTTGATACTTCGCAAATTTATACTGGCCGCTCGCTGAGCGTTGCCTCAAGTATCAATTTAGCTGTCAATGTTATGATACAAACTTTCGATGCTAAAACAAAGGTGAGACAATCTCCCGCAATATTTCTCCTGCCTCAGCAGTTCTCCTGTATTTTTTCACCTGAAGACGATTGCTTGTGTTGCGATCGAAACGTCGTGATGTTTTATTATTTTTATTCCATCTGCGTGACTTTACCGAAAGACCCAAAGAGTGTGCGACACCCTATCCATGCAATAATTAATATTCCTGTGCTGCAAAATGCAACATTATTTGCAACTCACTGCCATACCACCCTACGGCCAGTCCCTGCCCGTTCACTGGTCCAATTGATGATCGTACGTCGGCACACTCATTGGACGAAAGCCCCACTTATGACAACACGTAGATAACACATTCTGTGAAATAACTATTTCAATAGAACTTGCAAACACCTACTCGCACTAGCGACACGAACCGCCCAACTTTGGTTTGGCGGAACGATCCTCCGCCAGCTGTTAAGTCCTAACATTACTGCTGTGAGTGTGTTTTTTGAGAGTGTGTGTACACGTGCGTGTGTTTTGTGTATGTGTTTTGTGTTTGTGTGTATGTCAGGAGCGGCAGTGTAGCGGTTAGCTATGAACCCAGCGAACCGAGTTCGATTTCCCCTTACGCCCAACCCCAGTGACAATCATCGCACTCGAGATCGCCTCCCCGAGGTTGACTCAGCCTAAAATGAGTACCTAGTGTGGTGTGTAAATATCGCCACTAGGGAGACAAAGGCGGTCAGGCATGGTGTTGGCCACCCACCCCCTAGTGTGCCGTTTCAGCCTTCATAGGTGCTCACTAACTGCACTTGCCCCAACAGTCTGTTAAGGCTACACGGAGCGGTAGTGTAGAGCTCAGCGCGACGCTGCATTAGAAACCTATCAAGCCGAGTTTCATTCCCGCTCAAGGCCACCACCAGTGACAATAATCTGAACCGCTCCTGGGCCTCCCCTAGGTCGACTCAGCATCAAATAAGTACCTGGGTGCGGTGTGTGTAGTAAACATCGCCACCGGGGGAGACTAAAGTGGTCTTGCTTGGTGCTGGTCACACACTCTTTTGTCTGCCGTGCTGGCCTTCATTATGTGCTACTCGCTAACAGTACTTGCCCCAACAGTCTGTTCAGGTTATATTAGGGATCTTTGTATTTGTGTGCATGTGAAAGTGAGTGTGTACCTTGACAGCTGTCATGATTATCCCCTAGGACCTACGTTGATTTAGCCTCAAATGCGTACCTGGTGTGTAAACAACGCCACTGGGGAGACAAAGGCGGCCGGGCGTGGTGCTGACCACTCACCCTGTTGTGCGTCGTTCCAGCTTTCAAATGTGCTGCTCGCTAACAACACTTGTCCCTAAAGTCTATTAAGGCTATACGGGGGATCTGTGTCTTTGTGTGCACATGTGAAAGTCAGTGTGTGTTTATGTGTGTATGTCTTCGGGGACTGCCCAAATCCTTGCGGAAGTTCCGCAGGTTCCTGCTCGTGTCTAAATATTGATAAAGCCTGCGTTATGGTTAAAGATATGGTCTGAGTAATGGGATGAATTGTAACAGAGTAGAGTTATGGTCGAGGTATAACTGTGAGTTCGGGTATCAATCCGGTTATCGCTATGATCTGGCTTAAAGCAATGGTCAGGGTATTTGCGATGGTCTCGTTTAGGGTCAGGGTTATGCAGTCCTCTCCATGGCTTCAAAAGTGGGTGCCACGGTGGTGAGATGTTAACTTCCTAGCCTGGTATGCAGGAGGTCGTGGGTTTGATCCTGACCCTTGACACCTGTATAGTTGTAGTTTGCATGTTCTCCCCATGGTCGTGTGCATTTTTTCCGGGTCCTACAGTTATCCCTCCACATCTAGAAATATGCATTTAGAGCATGTAGCTACTTTAAAATTCCACATGATAAGCCACTTTGTAGAGCTGTCTTGCGGCTTCTGAAAAAAGAGCTGGAAAACAACGTACATACAGATGAGACTGCGAGCACTTACGTCGTCACTAGGGGCCGAGGACCCCCTGCCATCTCCCCGGCTCAAGCGGCTGCCCCCGCGTGCACCATCCCTGGCTGCCACTGTCTGAAGCAGCTCGTCCTTGCCAGCGTTCGCCAGCGCCAGCACCACCAGCAGCGCATGGTGCGGGTGCGTGAGCGTCACGCGCAGGATGAGCTGGTGGGGGGGACGGGGAGAAACGGTTTTGATGGATCCACGTTTGTCTTTGTGTGTGTTGTGAGGAGCAGTGGCATCGTAGTGGTTAGCACAATAGGCTACAAACCCAAAGACCTCAGTTCAAATCACAGCCATGGCAAACATCAGCAGTCAATATATGAACTGGGCCTTCTGTAAATTGACTGAGCTTTAAAAGAGTATCTGGTGCGGTGTGTGGACCTCAGTACCGAGGAGACAAAGGCGGTGCTGGTCAAACCACCCCCTTGTGTGCCATGCCAGCCTTCATCGGTGCTTGCTAACAACACTTGCCCCAACAGTCTAATACAGGCTATACAGGGGATCTTTATCTTTGCATATGCAAGTGTTCAAAGAATATCGAACAAAAAAAACTGCTCTTTTCCTGTAGAAACATACTAAGGCTGTGTGGCCCAGGTTGTCCAACATAACTTTGCAACTTCGTTCTTGCCAAAACGCATTTAAAGTAATGACCAGCAGCGCTCTGATGACAACTGTTGCTGTTTATATTCATATCTAGTTTTACGATATTCCTTAGCATCGCCATATCACGAGAACCCTGAACGGCAGTGTCGGCCGCCCTCACCTTCTGCAGGATGCTGTGGAAGGCTTCTCCGCCCGCCATCTTGGTGCCCATGCGTGCCGCCAGCTGGTAAATCAACGGCAGGAACTTGTGCGGAGGGATGTCTGTCACGCCAGTCTGTGACGATTTACAAGGATGAGGGTGGCGATGGTTGTGGCAGTGGGTGAAATCAGTGTTAAAAATGGGTTTAAAAAAATTGCTGTATGAATAAATGTTTTACTTTATTACAGAATGGTAGTCTATTGCATTTAATATGCTTTATATACTACGTAACATATTAAGTTCCATTTAATATAAATTACATACGATTTCATGTATTCTGTGCATTTATATAAATTATATGTGACATAATAGTATTCTTGCGCATTAAATAAACATATACTGTGTAGCAGTTAACTAGTGCATTTAAAATCTATATTAAACATAGGATTAATTCCCCATATCCTGGCATTAGACCTCCGTTTTGCGGGAAGTACTTGGCCAGTATGTCGTACGGTTCGTTTGTTCACCCAACTCCTGGTTTGCATAGCAGGAGTACTGTCCCATCAAATAAGTGGCAAAGGTCGTGGTGGGGAAGTTGTGCCCTAACGTTGTGAACTCGAGGTCACTTGAAGGGATCTCAGAGGTAGCTTGTTGATATCTACTTTACAACGCTGTTCTCTAACACGCAGGTTTGCACTGTTCTGCGAGCACCCTGAATGGATTCCCCATCTTAAGTCATGACACCAATAGCACAATCAGGATAACCATAGGGAAAAATGTATGAATGAACATTTTTTTATAGTAATGATGGTGATACTTATGGCAATAGATTATAGTACGAAAATATGGTATTGAAGATGTTGTTGCTACTGATGCTGCAAATGATGCCACAATTGATTCTGATTATGTTGACAGTGATTATGCCACTGTTCAGGGTTATGTCAGGAAGAGCACAATTGGGATAAAATTTAGGAAAGCAATTGTTTGTAACAAAAAAACACTGGGGAAAATCACAGCAGTGTGCTCGTGTGCGTGCGCGTGCTCTAGCGCGTGTGCTCTAGCACCCGCGTGTCCTCACGCACGCAGAAATCTCACCCGCATGACGTCGTTGACCTGCTGCTCCGCCGAGTTCTCGAGCCAGAGCGAGACGAGGCGGAATGCGCGCGCCTCCCCGTGCGCCCCGCCGCTGCGCAGGCAGCGCACGTAGTTGACGAGCGCCTCCACCAGGAAGCGCTCGCGGTCCTGCCGCAGCGACAGCAGCTCCCGCTCGTCCAGATCGCACTCGCGCTGCAGCTTCACCATGTACCTGGGGACACGCACAGACAAGGACAAGCGGCCCCTGCATAGCCTGCATCGTTCACAAAAACACGAACATCCCCTTATATTATTTGGGCCTTTCGGTAAAGTCACGTAGATAGGTTCAAAGAAAATAACAAAAAATAATAAAAAACTACGACGTTTCGATCGCAACACAAGCATTCGTCATCAAGAAGAAAAGAGAGGGGGAAAGCTGCTGAGGCAGACTGTTTTAAAGGTTTAAAATGGTTGTAGCCCAAGGGTCATAAACGAAGTGGGCGAGGCTAGTAATGTTACTGTGAGAGATTAGCATGTTAATGGGAGATCGGAGAGCGACCTCCACGACAAGGGCGTGGAGGTGGCTATGTTACTGTGAGAGATTAGCATGTTAATGCGAGATCGCAGAGCAGCAACGTCGAGCTTGGCGAGCAAGGTGGCTGTTAGTGTGGGAAATTTAACCTGCTAATGTCAAATCAGAGTGCCGAAAATAACAACTAACGTCGGTAGGATGGGAATATCACAGCCAGTTATGACTTAAACTGGTTAATAACGTCCTTCCAATGATTACTCAGTTTATACCCATCTTCTCCATTGAAGTTGTGGCTGTGTCTGTATATGTGGATGGGTTCATGAACGAATCTTTGTTGATGACCAGTGGGTTTGCAAAGTACCTTCATTTTAGAGAAATCAATTTCGTGTGAGCCCACCGCATTAAAACAATGATCAGTCACGGCCGAGGTATTGGTCCTACCGTGTTTCAGATCTGCCTTATGTTCACGAACACGGTCCGAGACATGTCGCTTTGTTTCCCCAATGTAACTACTGCCACAGACACAGCTTAGTTTGTAGACGCCGGGGTATTGCATGTCAGGGATCACATCCTTCACAGATGGGACCAGATCAAAATTGTATGTCCTGTGTTAAATCGAATCTGCATCTTGTTTGCTCATAATTTTGGAGTTATTTTTGGTGACCCCTGCTATGTATGGCAAGGTGATGGTTTTGATTGGGTCCTCAGATGGTTCTTTCCCAACGGTTGGGGTGACAGCTGTTGCGGGTCCTGGGTCCTGGCTGCGTCGCTGCTCGCCGTCATCTCTCTTCGTCGTCCGACCACGTGGCCGATCTTCTGCAAGGCTCTCATCATTGCCGTCGCTGCACTAGTCGGACAGCTACGTAGTTGGACGCCGACGATGGGGTTGTGTGATAGGGTCGGCTATGTGTAGCTGCGTTACATAAATGTATCGCCCAGTGTGTTCCCAATAAGTAAGAAGCCTTCTACACGACGTGTCTCGGAAGCCGCTCACTACATATTGATACATCTAAGCTAAATTTCTGAAAACCACTAAGAGATTTGGTCTTTCAGTCAATTGTCTAAAGACCCAAGCAGAGACTGGTCTTCCAGTCTAACCGTGTGCTTAACGGAACTTGTTAGTGAGAGACCGATTGGCAAGGTGCACAGCACCCGCCTCCGTCCACCTGCACAGCCGACTCACCTGGATGGCTGCAGCTTGAGTGACTGTAAGAGGGTGACGTCCTCCTTAGCTTTGCGGAGCAGAGCTCGCTTGTTCTCGTACTCGGCCGAGCGCATGTACGCCACGATGCTGCGGTGCTGAGCGTCGGCGAAGCGCGCCAGCGACAGGTACAGCGCCGCCCTGCACACGCGGCCACCCTCGCCCTCGCCCATGTCGCTGCCGCCGCTGCCATCGCCCCACGCACGCTCCGCTACGCTCACCGCCTGTAGGCGGGCACGATGGGCAAAGGGGGGTGGGTGCCAGGAAGGCAGTAATACACGGGCGGGACAAAGGTGGAAGAGGCAGCGTAGAGGGACAGCACGAAGATGGATGATGCTTCACAGAGGGGTGGCGCACAGACGGAGGGGGAGCATCGAGGGGCGGCACAGGGATGGGGAAGTGGAGGTGCCAGGGACTCTTGCAAAGATGCGAGAGGGAGGAGACACCATAAACAAGAAATGCAGGTATGGTGAAAACGTTGCATTCTAAAAAAATGTAGCAACTAAACTGAGAGAACAAAATATAAAACCGTTAAAATTGCTGTATTTTTACCTTGTATACATTTTTCTGACTGAACATTGTGTAACATAGAAATAGGGTGGGTACTTCATATATAATTTCCACTTACATAACCATATCATAGTGACAGTCTAAATAATACGAAACCTCTGATGCAATAATACAATAATAGTGTTGCTCATGTAACAGTCAGCAAAAAGTGTATTCAAAGAAGCATGTTTGTGTGTGTTAGCAGAATATAGTTGCACTTTTTTGATGCCTCAAAATGCCAGCCATTCTCACCAAAACACCATCATGGAAAATATTCACAATATTTGCGAGATTTTCACCCAATTAACGATACTGATTGTGCAATAATTAAAGTTAGTTTGCAAACATCTATTGAGGCTGCCACTGCCAGCCGAAGTGGAAATTTTGGCCGGCGATATGCCCAACCATCCTTGTGCTTCACCATTGCGGTCGTTCACACACTGCACCCGGCACTCAGTTAAGGCTCAAGTACCCGAGAGCCGGCCCACAACAGGCTCCGAAACCAATTTTCAAATGATGTCATGGGTAGCCAGGAATCGAACACTTGTCGCAGGGATTGTAGCAAAGTGTGTCGACCCCTACATAATATTTGCACGTGTATTTTAAAATCTGTGAAAAAGAGCTTTCTAGCTTGACGGATTCCTCCAGTATAATTTTTTTTTCAGATTCTGAAAGAAAGGCCCTCACCTTCTCGAGGTACTCGCTGAGGATGATGGAGGGGCTCTCCGAGCACGTCTCGGCCAGCCAGTGTCCATAGCGGCCCAGGCACTCGGCGTACAGTGCCAACAGCTCCTTCGCACACTCGCCTGCCACCTGCAAGTGCACGGCAAAGCCACATGGAGCGGGCAACTAGGCCGCATGGAGCAAGCTAACTGGACATTAATCAATCCACAACCGCCCCCCACCATTTTGCGATTAGATTAGAACAGTCAAATCAACATTTGTTTTGTGTTTGTCTCATTCGTATCGTCTGCCCTCGTATGTGTTGTCTTGTTCCTTCTCCTTCATTGAATCGGCATAAATGTATTATTGGTAGATCATAAGCATATGACTCGAATAAATGGTAACATTTTGATTCTAATCCTACAGAATATTAAATGTGGGACGTTTTTAACAGGCAGTCTATAGAGTGCAGTTTTAATGTTTTTCTCATTAAATGCATGGGATTTCCTCTGCTCATTTTAGTTATCATTCTGCATATTAAAATACAACATAATTAAGGAATTGGTTGAATATAATGGGTGTAACATTACACCAAACGAGCGATCCAAGTCATCATTTAGAGCCGCGCTTTCATTCAAGATTCGATTCTTTGTCCCATTTTTAACGTTTCATTAATACAGTTGTTTTGCTCCATTAGCCCCTCTGCTGTCTATAGGACTTTAAGTGTCTTTGAAGTCGCATGGAGTAAGGAGGCAGCACCTGAGCTTTAAGTGTTCCCAGGAGGCCCTTCATGATGCCCATTGCCCGGCCCTGCTCTTGCTTGGCCCAAAACATCTCAGCATCCTCCACCTGCCAAGCATGGACCCCGTGTGGGCGTCTCGGGCACTGCCTGATTGATTGTATCGCCCTCTCCGACACCTGTGGTTCAACGGCAGTACGACAGCACAGGAATGGATAATGACAGTGATGCGGGCGATGTTGAAAATCGTTCTTAATGATTGTTGGTGAAGATAATAACGGTAGTGGTATTTTATTTGCAAGACAGATGGAAAATAGAAGACGGATTCCCCCAGGCACTCACATGCGGACACAACAGACAAAACACAGGTGGATGGACGTAGGAATGTTGAACCTCCAGACAACAAAGATCCCCCATATAGCCTTTACAGACTGTTGGGGCAAGTGCCTTCCCAGTGGCGATGTTTACACACCACACCAGGTAGTCATTTGAGGCTTAGTCAACCTAGGGGAGACCCAAGACCAGGTTCGGGTCGCCGGGTTCGTAGCGCAGCCTGTTAACCGTGACACGACCACTCCCCAAAGGGACACACCCTTTGTGACAAATGTAGAGATGGACATGGAAGAGAGACGGCCACACATAGAAACAAGGGCACGGGGACAGGGAGGCAGACAGAGACGCGGGGGACGTACGCGTGTATTTCCGGCGAGGCGTGCGAGCCGCGCCAGCTCCGTGAGATGGTCGACGAGGGCCCCCGTGCTCTCGGGCGCCGCCTGGCGGTGCAGCGCCGTGCGCAGCGACAGCACGGGCTCCTGGTAGCGGAAGTCGGTCTCCCGCAGCACCAGCAGCTGCTGGCGCCACGAGTCCTGCAGCGGCGCCAGCGCGTCCACGTCGGGCCCAGCGCTTGCGTTGCCACATCAACAATAATTATGAGGTGGATTTAAATTCGAGCAGTGTACGAATACAAATGAGAAAATACTAATTAAACAAAACACAAGGGGTGCAACATACTGCGCACAGGAAGGCACAAAAAGTATTTTGTGACTAAATCACCAAGCATGCACCCAATCTCACCAGATCTGGGAAGTTAAGTCAGGTTGCATCTGGATAGAGCTTCGATTGCTGACCACCAGGTCATCGGGCTTGAGGGGTTACGTGGTGCCTTATAAGGGCCGTCAACAACTCACACTGAATAGCATGGTGAATAATGGTCAAATAACCCATGGGGAGATTCCATCCAACAGTAGATATCATTATACATGTGCATTGTTCATTATCTTTGTCGAACAGAGCTTAGACTAACATCCCAAGACTCGCCGTGAGCATTCCACGTTGAAACAGCTCTATGTCTCATGAAAAAAACCCGCCACCAATAACAACGCAACTGAACCATAACTGGGGGAATAAGACAACTGAATAATGAAATGGAAACGAGCGAAACCTGTACAGCCGTTGTCCAGCGGCTTCCATCTCGCTGAGCGAGCGCAGGCGGCAGAGCGCCGGGTACACGGCGTGCACCGACTCCAGACTGAGGGCGCTCAGCTCACGCATCTCCTGCACCCTGGCACGAGGCGGTGCGGCAACACGCTCCAGGTAAGTGGATCGACAAAGCACTGCACATTACATTCCAAAACAAAGATATAACCATTGTAGTCTAGCGGTGCTGGTTAGCAAACGCGCCCTCGGGGGTCCCAAGGAACATGGGTCGCGGGCTCCTTCTCCATGCACGCTACAACTGTTATTCTGTAATGCAAACTCAAGCCGTACAATAACTGCTCTGCATATAATTAAGCATTGAATCTAAATTCCAAATATAATTCATGTATGTTTTAATGCATAAAGCACCCAGTACACTGCATATCTGGAGCTGCGATTGTGATGATACACTTGCTGTCAGGGCAGGGCTGCTGCAGCAGCAGTGGCCCGAATGCACTTTAGTAGAAGAAATACGTATGCTGGCAGTGGTGGTGCCAGTCTGATAAATGATTTCCACTCCTTTCCCATGATATTGGGAGTTAGCCTATGAGTGTTGCTCCTTGATAGAAACAAGAGACCATTTTAATAAGGTTGTAAGAAACCATTTGGCAGATACCCTAACCACGTGTAGTATTCTGACCCCGGCATGTAAATACCATCTCACACCGGCTGTGGCCGCCGTGTGGGCTGTGCGTCTCACCGTGCTGCTGCCAGGTGCTGGGTGAAGCTGCTGAACTCGCGGTCGTGCAGAGCCTGGAGACTGTAGTAGAGGCACTCGTGGTAGCCCAGGCTGCGGGGCTCTGACCTGCTGATCACACACACATGCACACCAAGACCCCTCCCGCCCCCCGCCGGTTAACATTACAGCCCGCAGGGGCTTTTACTCCCATCAAACACATATTTATAATTACAGCACTTTATCCAACAGTGTATTGAAAGAAACCTCCTCACACCATGTGTGTCGTTGGGTTGTTTGAACATAGTGTACCACGCTGGTTCAGTGTAGGTTGGTGAGAAGGAACCCAGATGTAACTCGCCAAGCCGTGACCAGGAGTTGAACTCAAGGGTTTAGAGCATAGCGTTTTAACCACTGCACCACAGCTACATGGAACTAAATAAGACAGTTAAACACGTACACTTTCGCTACCAATATCATACATAAGAGGTTTTTTGGGTTATATCTCGTAAATATATAAATGTGTCGTTAAAACCCAACGCCACCCGACACAGCCAACTAGTAAGGGTTGTCGCGTAAACAGAACGTGCCAATTCATTACTAGTACAGCACACCGGTGTGCTGGAGAGCCAAGCATCAACATTTACAATCTGAGTACGACGTTTCGTCAGTAATTACAACAAGCTTCATCAGGCGGCAGATTTGTGGAGAAGTCCTCCGCCTGTTTCGTTCCTTATAAAGAAACGCCTCTATATCGACTAGAAGAACACCAGAGGAACATTAAATTCTCCTAAACACAGCTGTCAGCAGTGGCAGAGCATGCTTGCCAACAAGGACATTCAATTGATTTTGATAACGTTGAAGTGTTATGTAGAACTAATTATTACTGGCCAATATTAGTTAGAGAATCAATTGAAATTGAGAATAATTAAAATCATTTTAACCGCTGTGATAGCTACAGACTCGGCACAGCCTGGAAGCGTATTATTAAGTCAAACACAACACATTACAATTCCTTACAGGTGCATCACATGCTAAGTGGCTGATTATTGATCTATTACATAATTGCATACACCCCCGCCTCTGATCTCGAATCCTGATGGGGTTCAACAATGATGACGTCATCCTGCACTATTTAAGACAGGAAGCAGGTGGATGCTGGATGTAATTTCCAGCGAAACGTCGTACTCAAATTGAAAATGTTGTGGATTCACTCTTCAACACATCGGTGGGCTAAAGTAGTGAACTATTTGTCTTTTGTCAACGTGACACATTTTTACTGATTGGCCGTGTCGGGTGGTGGAGGGTTGCGACACATTTATAAATAACGCGATCTAACCCAAAAACCTTTATGAATAATACTGGTCGCGAAAGCCTACGTGTTAAACCGACACATTTACATATTTACGCGATCTAACCCAAAACAAATATTACGAATAATAGACGTTTGAAAGACCAACCAATCATATAAGCAAGCTGGATTTATAAAAGGGTTTTCTACCATGACACAAACCTACCATTCGTCAGATCGTAGATAACACAAATCAATAACAAATACAATTATGCCTGGCCTTTCAGAGATTATGTAAGGGCATTTGATTCTATTTTCAGTGAATACTTTTAATTTAGTCATCTAAGCTCTCACAAACCGAGGCATTAATAAAACACATAGACATCCATAATACAGGTTTTTGGGGTGAGATCGCGTAAATATAGAAATGTGTCGTTAAACCCGCCACCACCCAACACAGCCAATTAGTAAGGTTTGTGTCGGATGGTGGTCGGGTTTAACGACACATTTATATATTTACGCAATCTAACCCAAAACACCTGTATTATGGATATTGGTCGCGAAAGCCTACATGTTAAACATACATAGACATGATCAAAACCATTTGTAAGATGGAACAGCTATATCGAGGCTGCATGAACAAAGTAACAAAATACAAATCAAAGGAGGAGTCAGGCAAACAGATTTGCTCTTACCAACGCTACATCAACATAAGATATTTTCTGTAAACTGAATTGGAGAAATTAAGGCATAAAAACTAATTGACAATATATAAGCCCTCTCGAGTGAGTTGATGACATCGCCATTATAAGAACCAATGGAAATAACCATCATACTGCTGGATTAAGGTCTCCCCACGCCATTTCCATCTCTCATTGTCCCGTGGTGCAATAATTGATTCCATTACTGCACATGAGCTGATCTTGTGTGTGCGAGTGTGTGCGAGTGTGTGCGAGTGTGTGCGAGTGTGTGCGAGTGTGTGCGAGTGTGTGCGAGTGCCACCGAGAGCTGGGCTGGCGGTCCCACTGGCCCGCTCGCCAGGCTGCCTGGTAGCGCATCTCCTCTAGGTCTGCGCTGCACTCGGGCGACTCCTCCTCCAGGCCTCGAAGGTATCGCTGCAGCACCAAGTCCAGCCCGCAGTTCTGCAGCGCCTGCTCCCAGTGAACACGCACCGGGTACTCCAGCTTCCTTGCACGGGCCAAATTCTCGTTAACAATACTGGACAAATGTTCCATTGCATGGCTCCCCTGCCACGGTGGCGAGATGTTAACTCCATTGCCTGGTATGCAGGAAGTTATGGGTTCGATCGATCCCGACCCTGACACACAAATGTTTGCAGTTTGCATGTTCTTCGGTTTTTCCCTCCACTTTTAGAAACATGCATTGAGAGTATTTGGATGCGATAAATTCCACATGATAAGCCACTTCATTTGTGGCCAGTTTGCTTCTGAAAAAGAGCGACAATGCTCAGTCGGCCGAACCAACATCGTGACAGCAAGTATTGAGACTAATTTAGGCTTCCTTATGGTAAATAACAGCATCACTCTGTCGATGATCTCCAACAAGAGTGCAATCATAAGTAAAGCCGCGTAGTTAGAAAAATAATAAAATATAACGACGTTTCGATCGCAACACAATCAATCGTCATCAGGGGATGACGATTGTCTTTATGATGTACATGGATAGCCCTATTATGAACCCATTGCTGAATGAGGCCTTATCCCGCAGTGCGGGTTGTGGGAGTCATTTGACCATATTTCACCACACTGGTTGGTGTGGGTTGATGAAGGTGGGCAGTGTAGGCAGTGTAATGCATTTTTCTACACTGTTCTTTGCTGACAGCATAGCCCCGCAGCAGCCTACAACACTTTCCTAGGTGAAGGGATGGGTAAAGTGAATAGAAGGTACTTTTAATATGAAGCGGGGTCCAGCACCAGCACTTACAGGATCTGAGATGAACAGATGACTAAAATGTGCACGGGCACACTTTTATTGTGAATGGAGTCCAAAGTGTGCTCCTGCAGGATCCGAGGTGAATGTGGAGGTGAATGTGGAGGTGAATGTGGAGGTGAATGTGGAGGTGAATGTGGAGGTGAATGTGGAGGTGAAGCAGCAGGGGAACTTCTAATGCGAAGTGAGGCCCAGTTCCAGCACTTACAGGATCCAAAGTGTATAGGTCAATGAAGTGGGTAGGGGCGGGGGGGGGGGAATTTTTATTTGAAATGCCATTTGGCACCGGTACCTGTAAGATCCCCGCTTGCCTGACGCCCATGGGCAATGCCGTGTCAAGGTCATACACTCCCAGTGCCTTCTCCCACTCCCCCTCATGCTCATAGGTGCGCACCCTTCAGCAGGGCACACACACACACGACACACATATAAACAAGTATGAGGAAATCAGAATCAATTTCAAGGTTTATCTTAGAAGTCTCAATCTCAAATTGACTCTCTTGTAAATTAGTATTATAATTGCGTGACCCAGTTTGACATGGGTTGGAATCTTCATTAATGAGAAATAATGAAACAAACTCATGAAAGTGCATGGCTTCCGTAATGCTTTGCAATATGTATTTGTCCACGAAAGTATTAATTTGCAATAATAACAATGGCACCTTCCGTTTTGGCCAGTTTTCTATAGCGCAAGTCCTAAATAGTAATGAACTTTAAACTAAAACACGTGATTTACATTCGATCATCTTTACGAGATGTATCATGATCCACAGCTACAGACCGACAGACAGATGTATGTATGTTCAACTTCTATCGCACTGTACGTAGTCAACGGTGCTAATCGGAGGTGCAGGGGAAGGACAAACTAAACAAAAAGCAGTACTAAAGAAATTAGTTTTAAATCTAGATTTAAAAGTGTATAGCTCCATTGGCTTCCTAATACCGGGTGTTCCAGACTGTCCCCGTAGAAGTGCATCTGAAACCGCATGATACAGTGGCCATCTTTATTCGATGGCTAGCCAAAAACCGCTATGAAAATGATCAGATTTAGCGTGCTGGTTTATGCTCCTGACGAGATCAGCAAGGTTTTGTAGTTCAAAATATAGATAGACAGAGATGGATAGTTGGAGAGACAGACAGGCAGACAGGTATGGCTAATTCATTAACACTTTCAACCTTCGTTGGAAAGCAGTAAAAAGAACACGCATGGTGCCAGAATTTGCATGTGCTCGCATGAGCGCTTCGATGATGGAAAGGAGGAAATCACCTGGCCAGGGCATGGACAGGGTGACCTCTCCTGCAGCCGTACAGGCTGTCGGGCTCCCCGATGCTTCTATAAACCTCCAGCAGCAGATCCTGGAGTCACACGGTGGAAACAAAAACCTCATTTTCGAACCAGGGTTGTTAATTTGAGTGTGTTAGTGTTATCGATAATAACATGTAAAAAGAGAAAACTATTAAAAAAATATATTGGTTTGCCATTCTTCACCAACCCATTCTGACCAGCCTTGCGAAATATGATCAAAAAAGCCCCATGACCGACATGTCGTGGTGAGGCTTTCATCCAGCAGTGGAGTGACAAAGGGCCGTACGTTTAAAAAAAAAATTTTTGCATGTAATGTCACTTGAGTAATCACGTAACATTAAGAGGTTAATGGCAGCCATTATCAAAAAGCATATTCAAACAATATCGAGTGTATTATCATTAAATCTGCGCCATATGCTTTGTAGCGGACGTTAAAGATCCCGCTGTTACTCGAACAAGAGTAGTCCATTTGTTGCTGGCGTTATGGTGCAAATTTGGAAAATGTGATCAATTGCTTGCAAATTTATTAAGTGGATAAAGCCACATTGCAGCGTCACCCCTGACTGGCAGACTGATGCCCACGTGCAGGCTGGTACTGTGTAAAATCTGTGCTACAAAAGCGACAGCTGCCACTGTGGGTCACATTGGTAAGACTGCAGTATGGCATTCACATGGCTGATACGACATGTGATATAAGGCGTTTTGATTTGCCGAGGCATTTAAGCAAGCACCATATTAATACAAATCCTCATCCTTATACGTTTACTGATCCAATTCACGAAGCACACATTATGCTCATCGTATGACCTGCAGGCTGATGTTCGCCTCATCCATCCCTGTCTCGCTGATGTTCTCCAGCAGCGACTTGTGATTGTCCTCATCATGGCTCGAACGGCCGTTGAAATCACCGCTGCCATCCTGGGGCCTGAGATTGCATCAACGATGGCAGGAGTGGATGACATGGTGAGGTGGTTGAGTAATGTGATCACAGATGCTTGACTGTCTTTCACCTGTCCCACCTCTCTGTGCATCCATCCGTCAGTTCATCTGTCGATCAGTCCAATTATCCAACTACGTGTGTGTCCACCCATCTATCAGTATGTCCACCTCCACACCCATCATTCACTATTCTGTGTATGCATATCTGTCCATCCATCCGTTTGTCATATGTTTGTCCGTTATTTTGTCCATCCATCAATCCACCCATCCACCGTTCTGTCCTTCTATCCTACCTCCCATTCTTCAGGCAATTCTTCGTTCTATAAATGGCATATCCATACATCCATAATTTATCTACCCATTGATCAATCAATCTACGTCCACCTGCCTGGCCATTATGCATATAATAAAACATCGATTCATCACTTAAAATCAAATCTTATGCTCAAGAAACACATCTGTTTGTCTATGTAATAATTGAATATTTATATTTAATGCAAATGCAGTACATATAATATGTTCATGCTACATTTGCTCAATGGTGCAACAAAACTTTACAAATTACACTGTAAAAAGGAGACAAAAAAGAATTGATTCTTTAATCTAGTCATGAACCAGAATGATGGCACTTCATTGAATTGCTGCAGGCAAGACAGGAAGTGAATTATTAGAGGTCTACTGTTCATAAATATACCTGTCCATGATTCAGTCCATTCATTTATCAGTTCATCCTTCTGTCTGTACGCGTCTTTTCCTTCTTTTCTAGTCAATATATCCAAATAATCACCCATCCATCCATCCAATTGCATATACAGCCATCCACCTGGCTGAATATACATTGATCCGTCTATTGCCGCGTGTGCGAGGCTGAGCAAGCGAGCGAGTGCTGTGGCTGTACCGATGCGTGCCGGCATAGATCTCGGCGTAGAGCAGTGCGGTGAAGTGTGCCCCGCACGCCTGTGCCGCGCTCGCCACCTGCAGGTGGTTGAGACTCAGCCAGAAGTTGTTGTCCCAGGGCGTTTGCGAGTTGGGCCTGACACACGCAGATGCACATGGCCGCAACCACGGCAGCAACGACCACAACTTTGCGTGTAGTGAGAATAGTTGTGATGTGGTAGGTGCGTGTATGTTGTAGGTGTGGCGGGGAGTGGTGGTCCTTTGGTTAGCATGTTGCGCTACGAACCCGGTGACCCGACTTTAATTCCCGCTCACGGCCAACACTAGTGACGATTATCTGAACCGGTCCGGAGCCTCCCCTACATCGACTAAGCCTCAAATTGAGTACCTGGTGCGGTGTGTAAACATAGCCATTCGGGAGACAAAGGCTGTGGTGCTGACCACCTACCTCCTCGTGTGCCGTGCTGGCCTTCTTAGGTGCTCGCTAACAGAACTTGCACTAACAGTCTGTTATAAGCTTTACGGGGGATCCTTGTCTTTGTGTGGTGTGTGTGTGTGTATGGAGTACGGTGTGTGTGGTGTAAGCAGTGTGTGTGTGTATGGAGTGCGGTGTGTGTGGTGTAAGCAGTGTGTGTGTGTGTATTGAGTGCAGTGTGTGTGGTGTAAGCAGTGTGTGTAAAGAGTGTGGTGTGTGTGGTGTAAGCAGTGTGTGTGTGTGTGCGCGCACTATGAGTGTACGACATTACCGTTGGTGGCGACGCAGGTAGCCGATGGCCCGGAGGACGGAACGCACAGACACCGGGTCCACATGTACCCCCGAGGCATCTTCAAAAAGATCGCACGGTGACCACATCGGCACAGAAGAGCTTCACATACAATAGCAACAGCATTTCGACACATTCAGCAATTAATACACTTGTTTTCATTCAATCAATCAATAGGTCCAATCACTTACAAAGTATGAACCCATTAAGATGAGAAAAAGCCCCACTAATATTCAGGGCTCTTTTTAAGGAAGACCCCCTGTTTTGGGATGTTTGACCAAATCCACTTATGAGTGTTTAGTATCGTGAAGAAACTGGAGCAGCTGCAGAAAACCCATGCATACGCTTAGGGGGTAACACTAAAAAAATTGCACAGATAGAATCGAGAATCCATAGCTCATCGCACAAAGCAGGAGGGTGGCCCCACCTCCAGCAGCGAGCATTGGCGTGGTGGGCCTGGAGGAGCCCTGTGCCGAGGACCGCCGTGGGGGCTGAAGGACCCTCATGAGGTGGCTCGAGATGAGAAGCATCCAGCCGCCACCGACCTCAGCGTCGCCCAGGAGAGCATCGTGCAGCAGCAGTGGGAGCACTCGCTCGCAAACCTCCGCCTTGGCCTACAGCCGCAGCACACACGCATGCAGGGCCAGAGTGCAGAAGGGTCATCATCACCACCACCACCATATGAGAATATCTTGGTGAAAACGTGTGCTTAATTTTCTCGGAAATTAGAAGATCTAGAACAGGCAAGTTTTCCACCTGATAACTCACTCGAACGGCTCAATAAACAAGCTGGCTGTAAACACACAGAGCCCCTTACCTCACAGATGGGCCCGAGCAGACGCAAGACGTCGCAGCGAGCTGCACCGCCTCGGATGAGTGCACACGTTAAGCCTTTAAGCCACAGATCATGGCTACCACCGTCCGGCTCCCATAATGTATCACTCTCCAGCTCTTTAGAGGGGCGGCCGTCCAGTGGCAGGGGCGGCAGCTCCAAGCACTGGGGGGTCAAGGGTCAAATCAGGCATGAAAACAGAAATGAAGAAGTTTCACTGTTATGTTAACACTGTCAAACATGTATTGTGTGCTGGTCGTTTTGGGCAGTAGCCTTTTTCAGAGCAGTGAAGGCATTTATAAAATTTAACATAAAA
This sequence comes from Lethenteron reissneri, assembly GCF_015708825.2. Taxonomy (NCBI): domain Eukaryota; kingdom Metazoa; phylum Chordata; class Hyperoartia; order Petromyzontiformes; family Petromyzontidae; genus Lethenteron; species Lethenteron reissneri. The sequence continues at coordinate 278,280 of NC_083784.1, forward strand.
TGTATACGAGTATTTTGCACTGTGATAGTTTATAAACTGTTGGGATTGGAGATGCATTTGAACACTGTTTATCAACAGTGATGTAAGCAGGACTATCGACAATTAGGCTAAGACAGATATATAAGTGCCATGTGTCCTATAGGCCTAAAAGCAATGCATAGCTCATCATCGTAGCAGAATGCAAATTGCAGTGGGAAACAAATGTCTTGTCACAGGAGTGACATTCCCCTGCTACTGTTGAGTACGGCACATCAAGATTCTGATAAACATACAAAAGCATATACTTTACTATGCAGTGCTGTATTGTATTTAATTCCTCTTACAGTGTGTACAGGAGGCCTACACATAACTCTGGCCTTGGTGGTGGCTCTGGGTTCCGTCCGTGCACACCCCATGCTGTGTGTTCTGGCATTTTAGCTTAACATATTCACTTTTTTTTGGACAAAGCTTTTTCAGGCTAAGTCAGTGGTGGTTGCGGGGGATCGGTCCAGGATCAGCTCACATATCACTCACCATTGATATTAGCAGCGAGCCAGAATTTAATATAAGTCAGATCGCCGGGTTTACAGCGTAGTCGGCTAATCACTTCGCCACCGTTCCAGTTCATTCTCATTCAGGACTAAACGTAAAGATGGGGAGATGGTGCTAAGTCTGTAAGAGCTGCCTGGCTACACCGCACTTGCCTTCTTTTTAGGGTTGCGAAAGGGCGCGAGGATCTGCAGGAAGAACTCTGTCTCAGGCAGGGCCGCCTGACGTTCCCAGAATTCGGCGCCAGCGCGCGTGGCAAGCACGGCCTTCAGGCAAGTGGAGCTGGCTGCTCGGACCTCCACACTGGCATGGAAAACAGCGAGCGGTGGTGACGACGGAAGGGATGGCAGTGGTAGCATGAGCAGCAGAGAAATGTTGAGTTAAAATTTACTTGCACTGACAATTGGTACCATTGAGTCACTTAATGATCTACACATTCAACTACTCATTCTCTCACTCACTCAACTACTAACTTAACATTCGTTCAGTCAAGCGTATACCCAAATGCTCACTTACAAATTTACTGGCTTAACCACAAATGCACTCGCTTCCACACTCAACCATACATCTACACACCCAGGCATCCAGGCACCCACTCAGACAGCCATCCATCTAATCACTCCCAACTACAAGAGCAGAATTAAATATACGAAGTCGTCATGAGGCAGTGTCACCACCTGCTGTCAGTCAGTGAGTCGTTCAGCAGTGCCACGGCCATGTCCGTCCACTGTGTGGTGATGGATCCGGGGTCCTGGGGGGTGATGGAGGTCGACAGACCCCAGGGCTGGCCCTCAGTATCCCTCTCCAGGGCCGTGGTGGAGAAAGCGACGGGACCCAGCTCGCCAAGGCAGGCAGCCACAGCCTCTGTATTTTTGGAGAATAAACAATTGATTCTGGATTTTAATGAGTGGGTGATTAGATTGGTGGGTGGGTGACTGAGTGAGAGACTGAGCTGTCAAGCGAAACAGTAAGACATTTAATTGCTAGGTAGATACATTGTTAGTTAAGTAGATGGTTAGTTAAGTGGGTGGGTGGGTTGGTGGCTGGATGGGTGTAAAGGTGATTGAATGAGTGAGTTAGTGGGTAGGTAGGTGTGTAAATGATTGAGTCAAAGGATAGGTAAGTGAGTGGCTGGATGGATGAGTAAGCGTGTGAATTACTGGGGTGTGGAGTTAGTGAATGAGGGTGAGTGATGTGAGGTGGATGTGCAATTGAATGTGTGGGTGAGTTAGGGAAGTGGTCTTGAGAAGCTTCTATGGATAAAAAGCCAAATTGAACACGCAACTAATTTTTCACAAAAGTTTGTGTATGCAATCAATCAATTGTGCACTCGGTCTTTACCAAGTCCCTACAAGAGAAACAGCACGGCTGACTTGGAGCATAACACAGAACCTCAGAGGTGTGGGCTTAGTGCAATGACATGAGAACTATAAACCTGTGGTTTGATCACACGACTGACCATTTTAAACTTCCGAGTTCAAATCCTGGTTGGTAATTCGACAGCCCAAGCTCTCCCCCATGGCTGTTACAATAAGTATCCCTTCAAGGGAAGTTATTAATTGCTCACCAAAGATTCTCCAGTGGGCGACTGCGCCGCGCCGTGCCAAACAACACACTATAAACTCCTGTCCATTACGAGCATTTCAAGGTCGTACGAGTGGTGCACACTCATTATCTCCTGAAGCCATCAACTGGATTTTCAAATGCCCGTATTTAATTATGATTGATGCTCAAATTATACCACCGAAAAGAAGAACCCTATCGAGTGACAGGTCCCTGCCAGAGAAATGTAGAATTTCCACCACTGGCTAATTGGCATTAAGAGAGATGATCACCGCACAATGCTTCCTTGAGGAGGGAAACAGTTTGATGGATTTTATGTTGGGCGACACAACCACCTCGAGATATACTTTTAATTCAACTCAACATTAAACTACGCTGTGTTGTGTGGCGATGATCACGAGGATGAGTTACCCAGAGTATCTTCAGCCCCGGTTGGAGAGGCCAGGGCAGTCCGGCTCATGCGCACCAGGCCACCCACTAAACGGATCAGCACGCCACCCTCCAAGGCATCTGCAACAACAGCCCGTATGTTGAACTTCTTTCGCACCGTATGTAGCCAACCTTGCTGATCGGAGGTGCGGGGGATAGACAACAAACTAAACACAAAAAGCAGTTCTAAAGCAATGAGTTTTCAATATAGATTGCAGTGACCGTCTTTGTTCGATGGCCAGCCAAAAGCCGCTGCGAGGCTTGCCTGGAGTTCGCGTGATGGTTTATGCTCCTTGACGAGATCAGCAGCTACTGTGGTTCATTTGTGCGAAAGAAGTTCAACATACATACATATGTAGAGTGGTGCTGACCTTTCTGGGCGGCAAGCAGACCACACAGCTCTTCCTTGCGCTGCGCCAGCTGCACATGCAGGTGACGAACACCCTCGACGCGTGCCCCGGCCAGGCCCTGCCAGACGCCCGCCGACAGGAAGTGCTCCAACTCCTGGCAAGAATAACGTGGTGAGTGTGAAAAGCAGGATTAATATTATTTTGTTGTTATTATTATGCTTGTTTACCCATAAAAGCCCAAGTCTCATGACTCTATTTCAGGAAGGTCCTGCCAATTTTTTGCAGGTGACAATGATTGCTCTGTATATTCCAATTATTTTTTTCTGGAACATGACACTGGCATACAAAGGTCTACTCTTGTGAATGATGTGAAGGGATCTTTAACGTGCATGTGCACATCCCACATCTGAGAGTATTTGGCTAGGAATGCACTTATTTGTTGATTAAAATCACATCTTACACTCACAATATGTGCATCAAATCACGTGTATAAGAATCAATTAATTAAAGATACATGGGAATGATATGGAAATAGAATGCCGATGTTACGTTTAGGCTGATGCAGCAAAGATAACTGTACAATCGAGGCAGAACAAGAAACCATACAAAGCTTGGATGTGACAGGTTACACCTTCACCTCACCTGCAGCAGGGACAGCTTTCCGTGCTGGTATTTAACCCTTTCCTGGGCCAATCGCAGGTGCTCCAGGGTTTGTTGGTGTGGGAAGGGGTCCAGACGGCTTAGAGCACGGGATAGAGGCTCTACAGCCTGGCAGTTGATCACCAAGAAGTCCAACAGAGCCAAGGCCTGCTGAGACACGATGATTCCCAATGAGTCTGCGTAAGATTGAAGGGCACATGCCATTGGTGAACACCAATTACAGCCGTAACGGCACATGAAGGGGTGGTGTGGACAGCACCATGCCCACCTCCCTTTGTCTCCCCAGTACTGAGGTTCATATACAATGCCGAATACTCATTTAAGGCTCAGTCAACCTAGGGAAGGCCAAAGGGAGGTTAAGGTAACAACTCGATACTGATGTTGTAAAGGGCTGGAAATTGAAGCCAGATAATTTGGGTTTACAATGCAGCAAGAACATCACTCTGACAACTCCAAGCGCTACGATGGGGTGGCATGGCCACGTGCTTGGCCACCTTTGTTTCTCCAGCGCTGACATCTACAATAATGCTGCATCAGTTACTCAATTCAGGCAGAATATACCTGATGGGGCTTATGACGAAATCCCCCGTAATGCACCAGATCGTGTGAGATATCAGAAGCAAAGCGGGGTTGAGCCTGGGTTGAGTGAATGGATGGGCGACTGTAATGCATAACGATGTTGGCAAAGGGGCTGTGGGCCTATGTGGTGGCCAGCATAGGAAAGTGCAGAAAATGCATTGTTGTGCCATACTTCTTTGATCTCTGACTTCCCCTACCCACACTGAACAGCAAAGTGAAGTGTAGTCCAATACTCTCCAGGAGTGGGGAGGCCCTCATCCATCAGTGGACTGAAAACAGCTGTACATGTAGAGGCCTATGGGAGGCCCAAAGCCAGATTCAGATACCAATTGCCATTAAGTGTAGCACAGCAAGGTCTTTTAACCTAGACAGACAGAACCAATTGCACAGCACACGACCCACGGGTGCCAACTCCCTGTGCAATTCACGCAAAGTGACACTTCGCAATGACGCTAAACTGACCTGCTTTGCGATGTCACTTGCGTAACCATGTTTTTTTTGTGACGATGTCGATGAAGATGTTGATGATGATTGTTGTGGTGGGGATGTCCAGGTAATGAGTGGCAGGAGGGCAGCGACAATGGCGTGGAGGTGTGGAGCCAGAGCCTCTGGCCTCCAGTTGACTCCAGCACGGCAGGACACGTTCAAGAGGTCAAGGCAAAGGCTGAAACTCCGAGCAGATGTTTCATCCTGGACGTTGGGGCTGATGGGTTAAATACACGCCGCACAGAAAGCCCCTTTTTAACTAAGAGAGTGGGTGCTGTTTTTTAATCCAGTACCGTGAGAAATCCAAACTGTGATATCCCATTTGTCTCTAAACTAAAATGCATCTCGACATCCAATAATTAGTGGGACGAGGGGGGGGTTATGTATCGGTCCATTGAATAAAGTTTGGATTTGTGTTGGATGTCGCAAGCCAGATCCACCCACTACCTAAACAAGTGGAAATTCAAATAAAGCCCAGTGTGTGATTGTGGAAATAGTCTAGACCATCGAGCACAACTGAAGACATTCCTGGCTAAATTATCTGAACATAGACATACAAGTTGCTTTTCATGCAGCCATACACAAGATGGCCATTATAAGCACCTCTGAGAAATACACGTAATCCTGGGGGGGTTTCAACGCAGAATCACGGCAGTGCTGGCTCTGCGTCTCCGACACGGCCAATAAGAGCCCACCTAGGAAATTGTCACATCACTCCAGTGCCTGAACCCAGTATCTCGGCAATGCAGGCCGAGGTGCCTCTGACAAGGCCATTGCGAACCACCCCCCCCCCCCCCCCCCCGCCATGGGAGAGTGAGCTGACGGAGTTGCGGCGGCACCGGCTGTTGATGAGGTGAACGAGAGTGTAGATGACGTCGCGCAGCACGAAGGCCCCCGAGCCGCCGAGGCCATCCTGCAGCTCCCCTAGCAGGTGCCCGATGAACAGGCGGTACATCATGAGGACCCGGTGGCGCTCGTGGGCATCCGTGGCCAGCTGTACCTGCTGCCCGACGGCCAGGAGGATCTTCTGGATGGAGTCCTACGGGTGCGGAAGCGGAGAGAAAAGTGGTGTCACACGCAAACTCCAAGGCGACATGCACTGACGACGATGACGATGATTATTATAGTGGAGATCACAAGGTTGTGTAGAGGTCAAGAGTGCTGAGCTAACAGTGTTGAGATCTTGGATTCGTATGCCGACCGCTGCCTCTGATTAAACGGGGTTTGCAAGTGTAGGGAGCTCATGGTGTCAGCTGGGTTAACCTAAGACTGCACAAAAAAAACTCGTGACATTAAATAAAATCTTGCAATAAAATGTAGTTTCAGCTTTTGAGAATTAAACATATCGGCTTGACCGTCGTGTGATGAACATTACTCTCTGTAGCTTCCGATTGTGTGAACCAGAGGTCACTTTGAAGGGACCTTCGAGGTAGATCTGCCAAATGGATACTTTTTCTCATAACAAGACCCGATAGCACGCTCGAGATAACATTTGGAAAATTTACAAAAAAAAAGATAACTATAGTGGTAATGGTAAGTGATGATGATGGTGGCAACAAAGCTGATAGAATAGATTATATTAATGATAATGGTGTTGAATTTGTTGCTGCTATTGATGATGATGAAAGTAGTGATGGTGCTGATAATGATGCTGCAGCAACTGACGCTGACAATGGCGGTAATGAAAGTGATTATGCTGCTGATGAAGATTATAGCGATGACAATGTTCCTGATAGATGATGCTGCTGATGATGAATGCATGATAATGCTGCTGTGCTAGTGATGACGATGATGAGGATGACTTGATAATTCCGATAATACAGAATGACGCTGCTACTGTTGATGACAATGACAAAGGAAGTGCTGATAAACGTGAGGCTAAACCGACCAGGACTGGGATTTGAACTCATACCGGCGTCCGTGCCAGGTGTCCAATGAGACTCTTGCCAACGCCGCCGTGGCACTTGCCCAGGTATTCCATGGAGGCACGAATCACGTAAGCGGAGAACGTGGGAGGGTTTGGAGCGGGGTCCAGCTCGCTGTGACAGAACCGCGACGACAAGTCAAGTCTAAATTAAATACTCCTCACAAATTCTAATGGCAAGAGCAGCCAACCAAGCACCAATGTGAGGCACAACTTGCTGTGAGCATCTCCCAGGAAGTAAACTAGTCCAAACCCTTCCCCCTTTCCTTAAAAAATACAAGGGTAACCAGTGCCATTCGTTTGTGAAGCCTCATCCTGCTGATGAGAATCTGTGACCTTGAAATTGCTCTACGATTGCCACATTCAAACAATTGCGTTCTGTAGGAGTTGAAGCTTGCATGTGGATACAAACGTTAAGAACTTGCTCGCCTCTCGATTGATGTATCCAATTAATTGTCTTCACGAAAAAAGATTCCCCATGTAAGCCTAACAGGCTGTTGGGGCAAGTGCTGTTAGCGAGCACCTATGAGGGCCAGCATGGATGATGAAGGGGTGGGTGGCCAGCACCACACCCGCCTTTGTCTCCCCAGTGGCGATGTTGACACATCGCACGAGGTAATCATTTGAGGCCGAGTCGACCGAGGGGAGGACCAGGACTGATTTAGATAATCGCCACTGGTGTTGGCCGTGAGCGGGAATCCAACTCGGGTTTGCAGCGTAGTGCAGCGCGCTAATTGCTACGCTATCATTCCTACCACCATTCGCCACTAAGTGGCGGTGACGTCACCACGAACCTTGTGCAAGGCTATGTGCATGTTGAGGCCACGTGAAGTGTCGAACGCCTGCTGGCAGGAGGTCACGGGGCAGACCCAGGTGCCACGGGTCGACTTACTGAGATGACTGAGATGACTGGCTGATGCACCACCTGTGCTCCCTACTGTGCCAACTTTCTGTGCTTTAGCCACCCGGCGCTCCGCTCATTATTGTGAGCGTCGTTCCTCCACCCTCCATTGTTGTTGGAGGGCGACTGCCTCCAACTGCCCAGTAGCGTCCTCCACGAGCCTCCTCCACAGAGGCCGATCTTGACACCGCTGGTACCAGTCATCGGCAAGTCCACTCAGCTCCACATCCTCCTGTACCACATCACTACATCTCTTCTCTAGCCCGTGCCGCGCCTGTTTAGCCCCCTTGATCCGGCCGAACAAAAGCTGTTTAGGCATGCGGTGGCTGGGCATGCGGGCTACATGACCCAATAGTACAAAATACCCAGGCAAGTGCTTAGTTTTGGTGGGGCTGATGGTAAGTCCCCACCTCTTAGTGGCAAGCTCCAGGTTCAGCAGGAGCGCCTCCAACTCCTCATCTGATTGAGCAGCAATTACCAGATCATTGGCATTTATAACATGGTTGAGCAATAGGTAGCCATCCCTTGACCGTAACCGAGCATCAATCAGCCTCCCATTGTATCGACACCAAATGAAAATTTCTGAAGGCTTCACGAACTACGGTCGAAATAGATGGTAAATAATGTGGGAGCCAGAGGACATCTCTGTCGCACCCCACAGTGAACAGAGAATGGCTCCGATTCCCGGACACGTAGATTTACCCGGGCCCACTCAACATCATGAAGGTCCTTAATGATCGTGAGCAATGGGTCAGGGACTCCGAAAGCACGAAGAACAACCCAGAGCCCAAGCCTACTGATGATATCATAGGCCTTGACCAGGTCAATAAAGCAGAGATGTAGGTCTTGTTGGAATTCCCTACACCTCTGCTGCAGCAGACGGAAAGAAAATATGGCATCTGTGCAGGACCGCCCTTTCCTGAAACGACAATGGGGCTCTGCAAGCCTCTCCTCAGCATGTCTGGCAAGGCGATGTTGAATAATCCTTGCCAGGACCTTTCCCGGCACACTGAGGAGTGAGATGCCCCTGTAGTTATTACAGTCTGTGCGATCCCCTTTCTTAAAGAGGGGGACCACCAGGGCATCCTTCCAATCCCGCGGAACCCATCCAGTGGTTCAGATTGTTGTTATGATGTCATGTAGTGCAGTCTGTGCACAAACGCCACCCTCCCTGAGCATATCGCTTGGGAGATCATCTCTGCCTGGTGCCTTTCCTGGTCTCAGGCTCTGGATCGCCCTCAGTACTTCCTCAACAGATGGCACCTCAGCCAGCCATTCACAGGGGGTGACTTATTCTTCCAATATTTGAGGCACCGCAGCCTCAGCAGGGTCCCCACTCTGTCCCAAGATGTTTTCCAGGCTGTGGGATTTCCCCTCCCCCAGGACCCCACAGAAATGCTCAGCAAATCTGCAAACCTGTTCCTGGGGATGGGAAATTGGATCACCGTTCTTTCCTCTAATGATGGTAATAGGTGTGGCACTGCAGGTAACTTTTTTTATGGAATTAAAGAGAGATTTGTGATCGCGGGCCATTGAGGCAGACTCCATCTCCTCAGCAACCCGCGACGACCAACCATCCTTGCAGCGCCTCACGGCTCTCCGAACCTCCGAGCGAAGGCTGCGGTAAGCCTCCTCATTCTCTGTTGTGGGATGCTGTAGACGATGAGAGTGGGCCTGTCGCTTTTTCTCAGCCAGCCTGAACACCTCCTCTGTCAGCCAGGGTCTCTGAGGAGGTCTGGACCATGTACCCAAAGCAGCCATTGCAGCTGCATGAGCCACAGTTCTAAACCTCGCCCATTTCCCCTCGACATCAGGAGGAGTGGGGGACGATGCCAACCCCAGCCGCAAGCGATGATGAAATTCTCGCTTGCAACTTTCATTAGCTAGCTGAGACCATGCCACAATAGGTTTGAATGGGGTCCTGGGTGTACACCCACCACCGGAGTGGAAGAATGGCAGGCACATCTTACAAGTCGATGCCCCATGTCCTTGACACCAGGTCCTGGTGTCAAGGACATGGGCCCGCATCTGCTGTTCCATCCTTATGTAGTCCAGCAGGTGTTCTTGCTTGGACCCGGCATGCACCCACGATGTTGTGTGGATGCGCTGATGCCAAAACAGCGTGTTGGTAATTACAAGCCTATGGGCTGCACAAAAATCTAGCAGCCTCCTCCTGTTGTTATTGAGCTGATCTGGCCCTTGGCTTCCAATCACTCCAGACCAGATGCTAGCATCATGACCAACTCGGGCATTGAAGTTACCCCACAAAACACACACACACGCACATCATCTCAGAGGGCTCTCACCAGGTCAAAGCAAGAGGCCACTTCATGGTGCATTCTCACCTGGCATAGCGCCCAACATCTGACGGTTCGCCACACGTCGAGGGCTCATGCAAGGTCCCAAGTAACTCCGTAACAACCTCAGGCAGGTTCGCCTGCACCAGCTCATCTATCCTCTGCAAGGTTGTGGGGTTGGGAAGTGAGCAAAACAGGAAAGGCAAAGGATGGTTTTAAAAATGGGGACGTTGACTGTTAATCCCAAAATAGCTTGACAGACTGGTTTGTGACATATTATCTTAAGACTAAATTAGGGTCAGTTGATCAGGCTGTGGTTAAAGGAATACATTAAAGCCTGCTCCATTTGAAAGAAGTTATAAGCCACCAATCTGTCAATAATATCCATCAGAAACCAGCCATAGTCTGTCTACTGTCTTAACACTCCAGACAAATTTGTCAAGTCATTGCCGAGAAGCCCCATCAATTACCAGACCGTCTATAGTTTAAATATCCTGTCAAACCACTCAGTCTGTCAATAAGTCAAACATTGTCTAAAATGTCATCAGGGACTTGTCTGTCAGTTGTCCAAGACACCCCTTCAGTGACTGAGTGATCTGTCTATTAGCTAGAAACCACATCTGAAATGCAATCTGTCAGCCTTTTGTCTAAAGACCCCACCAGACATCGTTATATCAGTCTAGTGTCTGACTTTTCCAAGACGAAGGTACTCTGCAAACCCACCGGCTATTATCAGAGATTTGTTCATGAAGTCATCCAGATATATAGACACAGACACAACTTCAACCGAGAAGATGGGTACTAAATGAGCAATCATTGGAAGGACGTTATTAACCAGCTAAAGTCTTAACTGACTGTGATGTTTCCATCCTACCTGTCTATGTCAGCTGTTATTTCCGACTCTCTGTGTGTCTTTCTCTCTCTCTGTGCATCTCTCCCCAATCTGCCCTGCCTCCTCCCCCCCCCTTCTCTCTCCCCCTGCAGCCGACCTCTCCCGTGCTGCCGCGGTGGCCCACTTTACTCCAGTGCACCCGGGTGCTGCGGCGGGGTCCACTTTCTGCCCCGCCTCCTACCCCCCCCTCTCTCTCCCCCCCTACTGCCGAGGCCTATATAACCTCGTGCCACGGCAGATCTCTCGCCTACTTCAGCAGTTATTTCTTGCTGCGGTTGTCCCACCTGATGCGATAAAATCGTCGTGATCTATTATTTTTCTACCTTCCTGACTTTACCGAAAGAACCAAAGAGTATGTCTGACAAGACGTGCACGTCTGTCCAAGAGTGGCACTTGCCTTCTTGCCGAGGCAGTCGTCGCGGCACAAGAATTCGTAGACGAGCACGGCCTCGGTCCTCTCGTGCCGCGCGGCCGTCGCCGGATGCCCTTTGCCCTCCTCCCCCTCCTCCACGAAAAGGGGCAGCACGCGGGTGAAAAGGCGCGGGAAGGCGCGGACAAGGGCGTCGCGCCAATCCACGCCCATCGCTGCGCTTGCCGCACGCACGCCATTAAAGTCCTGTCGCATGGCCAGGCGTGGTACCACCTCCAGCCAGTGCCGCCTGCGACACAGAAAGGACGGAGGAGCAGCTGCGTTGATAGCGTTTTCTCATGATCGTTCATGTGCAGCCATTTTGTCAGGAGCCACCCATGCCATGGGTGTCGAGAGGGTTATTTGACCATGCTTTGCCCTACTGATCAGACAAGCTGAGCATAGATGTACAGTACAACTATGTATTTTGCCGCACTGCCTTCTGCTGCTTCCCCCGCAGTCGATAACAGCCTGCGAAACATGGTGGTCACCCATCCAAGCACTATCCAAAATAGTAGCCTGCTCAGCTTCTGACATCTAATGGGATCGGGCAAGATCCAAGCGATTTGGCCATGCGATGTAACAATGACCCCAATGGATTCACCCACCTCTGTATTTTACTCTTACTACTTGCAGTCTGTGTCAATTTTATAATGAATGAAAAAATATTTTAGCCCTTTGTCAATTTACCTCGGGATGTGGGCCTCCCGATGCCATGTCAGTATTAGGAGTTGTTTGACATGACTTCACCAGTGCGGGTTCGTGAAGTGGGGAGCACGTCTGGTTCAGATACTACTTGCAACTAACATTAACCAGTCGGAAATCAAACTCGGGTTGGCAAGTTACTAGTGGGCTGGCACGCTGCCAAACTCGTCATGGATATTTTATGAAATACCTATTGTACTACTGTCTATTGTCTAACACATATGGTCGTTAGACAACAGACTGGCAAACTGGTATCTGATGAGTTCTTTAGACAAAACACTGACAGATCAGAGTCTGATAATAGACAATAATGTCAGTTGTCCCTGATATGATCTTTTGGTAATGAGACAGGCCTCTGATGTAGTATTTAGCCAACATACTTGAGTACAACTGAGAGTGGTTTGGAAAGTGTCTATGTAATGTTGAGGGGGAAGGGTGTGCGAGATGGCGAGTGAGTGGGTGAACTGGGGGAGCGAGCTCACCTGTAAAACTCCTCCACCGTGTCGCATTCCAGGAGCTGGAAGGGAAAGTTCTCCAGCGTCTTTCTATCCGAGAGCCAGTGGTGAAGCAGGTAGCCCAGATGAGACTCCAGGTAGCGAGTCGGACTGGCTTGATTTAAGGCCAAAGACACCACCCGCACTGCCTGCACAGCAACAACAAAAGCAGCAGTGGCAAAATAACATTTCAGTCGATGGACATTTGATGATTTAATAAAAATGTAAAGCTTTGGGAGAAAGAGATCTATTCAATTGTCAAATAAGTGGTTCAGTAGTGTCATCTTGGAGAACTTTTTCTGGACACAATGCCATGTAGAACTGGTAGTAAAAAGAATATAATCTGGATTGAGTGCAGTGGTTGGAAGCACAGATTCAAGCAAGCGCATAGACACTCATACACAAATCTACACTCCTTAGAAGCAGTCACAACTGCGCTCAAAACGGCAAAGAGACTTTTGGGGCAAGTGCTATTCACGAGCACCTATGAAGGCTGGAATTGTCCACAATGGGGTGGTATGGCCAGCAACATTCCCAGCTGTCTCCCCAATGCTGAAGTTTCCACGCTGGAGGGACTAATTTAAGGCAGTGCACTAACCACCGCACTCCTGCTTCCCACACACACGGACGAGTGTTCACACATGTTTGCACCTTCATGTATGGGCCATCACAGCCCACAAAAATCCCCAGTAAAGCCTTAACAGACTGTTGGGGCAAGTGCTGTGAGCGAGCAATTATAGAGGCCAGCACGGCAAACGAGGGGGTAGGTGGCCACCACCACGCCCGGACGCCATTGTCTCACCAGGTACTCATTTCGGGGTGAGTCTACCTAGGGGAGGCCTAGGCCCAGACCAGATAATCGTCACTGGTGTTGACCGTGAGCGGGAACAGAATTCAGGTCACAGAGTAACTGCTACACTACACCCCACACACACACATGTACTCACACACACGGTCCCACCTTCGCGATGACAGTGATGGCTACGCCGTGTCTCAGCTGTGCCTGCACCATTGCATACAGCGCCTGCTTCTCACACAGCGAGCTGCAGCGAGCCACTGTGCCCAGCGCTGCCAGTAGCACCGACGCGCCATTGGGTTCAGAATCCACACACTTGTCCTCGGGTTGGTCCGTGCCCTGCTCCTTCACCTGCCAAGAGAGAGAGTAATAGGAGTGATGGTTGGGGCATTGCTCAGCTACGGAGCAGACAGAATGTTGTATGCATGTTGAACGTCTGAAGTTTTGAATCTAGATTTAAAAGTGGATTCCTAATATTGGAAGGAACAGCGTTCCAGATGGCTGTTGTGGTGCCCGAATGGACGGTCATGACACCAGTGGCTCACTCACCGCGGTGCGTAGGCACGTAAACACCTTCTCCCGTACTCGCTCAAACGAGTCCTGCTGCACAGCTGGCGGCAGCGGCTGCCACTCAGCTGAGAGGCCGTCACCCGCCCGCTGTAGAAACAGACTGGCACACACAGGAAAACATTCGGTGCTGCCGCAAACTGTGTGGGCCTGAGCTACTTACAAATCACTGCTCTCCGTGTTACAATGCACACATGCTGTGCGTTACTGCTGTGAGTAGTGTATCTGGAGTGTCAATGTGTCCGTGTGTATTTCTGTACACAGTGTAATCTACGGTATGTTCAATAGGCAAAGCGCTCTGCCGTGGCGCTATGAGGTGGAAGTTACCTCTTTTTGAATGGTGTTAGGAGGGTGAGTTTTAAAATGGAGAAATGAACTAACGTGGACACCCTCTGAATTGGTAATGGATGTCCGCCATCTTGACAAGCCCACTTAATGTTCAGCAAGGCAGCTCCACAGAACGTGAGCTCTTGTAACTAAGCGCTCTGGGGTTAAAGGTCGAGAAATAGATAAGTGCTCTGGATTGCTCTCAAGCGCTATGCCCATTTGAGCACACCGCTGGTGTGTTCACGTGTGTGCGTCTAGAAATCACGACTTCCTGCGCATCTGGTCTTGACTGTGTGCAACTGAGGATATGGTAGTCTGATAGTGTCAAGTAAGTAACACATACCTGCACATTGCATGCAATGAACACCACATTGCAGTCAACACATAACGACATTAATAAATCATTAACCGGCGTATAAACGCTGATTCAATTAGAAAGTTCTCTCGCCGAAACAGTTCCACATGTTGTGCGAGTTTTAATTAAATATTTTATTAAGTTGAGACTGGCGGCATGTTGGAGCATGCTTGGGAGATTGCCTGTTTTGGGGTTTTTATCTCAGGACGGAAGAGCCTAGTTATCGTTTGCGCAAAAGGATGTTTGTGATTTTTTTGAATGTATACATTTGTAGCCAAGTGAATATGGAGATAGAGGCAGAACTAGAGAAGAGAAAAAAGTCGAGTCAAGACAGACAAATAGAGAGAAAAATAAGTATAACCCGTAAAAACAAAGTTTTTCACTATAAATCCTTTATATGTGTGGCGGCTAGAGTCCTCTCGTCCCCTGGCTTGAGATGGCTGCCACCTATGGGTCAGATGATTGTCTGCCAGTATTAAGCAATTGGTAATTAAATATTTAATTTGTTTTCCCTAAACAGTGTAAAATTTTGGAAAAAAATTTTCACGAACATTAATTGTCTCGCACAACGAGTCTGTGTGCAAAATGTCAGCTCGATTGGATCACGGGAAGTGGGTTAAAAAACGACCGAAAGATTTGCACGGTCGTAAGCAAGCAAGCAAGCACGCAAGCACGCAAGCAAGCGAACTTAATATAAAGGAATTTAATAATGGCAGATTTAGACAAAGACGCAGAGGCAAGGAGAGATAGGGTAGGTGGAAAAACAGATTCAGAGGTAGAGAGACACAAATGGAGACAAAATAGGACGAGAAACCGCAACAAACGATTGACAGAGGGAGACAAACACAGATATACAGTGATAGATACAGAGGCATACAGATAGACAAAGAGAAAGACAGAGAGACAGGGAGAAAATGTTTAAATGGGACAGAGGAAAAACGAAAACAGAGACTTACCTAATTATTGGAAGAAATCCACAAAAAAATATACTAACCTGCTTCAAATAAAAATTTGGCTAAATGACAAATTGGGTGTGTCCCTAATATACACCGATGCCTTCTGCGCATTCAGCCTTCAACACAACCAACACACAGGTGACGGTAGCGGGTTGGAGTGGCAGGTGCACCTGTGGAGTGCCTGGGCCGCCAGCATGCGCACACGGTGCTGCCTGTCGCCCAGGAACTCTGGGAAGGCCTCTCGGACGGGCAGGGCGGTGCTCTCAACCTCCAGGATGGCCCACCTGCACCGTGCGTCCACCTGCACGCGAAGTACGGATATCAGAATCAGAATATCTATACTGGAGGAATCCGGATGAGCTATGAAGCTCTTTTTTACAGATGTCCACGGGTAGATGGAAACGTGAGGACAGCAACTCGCATGCTGCGTAGATGATGCACGGACACTCTTGGCCACCAATGATAAAGCATCATCAAATCATAGGTACCTACAATATTCACAGCCTTCTGTGAGTGCAAGGCTATCTATATCAAGGCTATCTTTGTACATAGTCTGCTGATTGACAATGACAATAATGCATTATTTTATTATTTAGGTAAGAATGATACGAGGAGTGTTGTGGGGCTCCATTGCGCCTACTGTCACTGGGTCACTTCATTCAATTCCTCATTTGTTTTCTTATTCATTAATTCATTCACCACCGGGACGATACCTCAAGCATCGTGGCCATGCATGTAAGCAAGGCGGCTCGCACTGCAGCCGTGCACTGCCCCTTGCCGCGGAGTAACCTGGGAAGCAACAGAAACAACAAAATGCATCAAATGAGTGGAATTTATGGTCCGCACTCAATCCCGAAACTTCATCTGACACGACATTTGCGTTCTCCCAACTTACTCTAATGCCACACTCAAATCGCTCCTGCAAATCATTTAACTGCCCCTGGAATTCCCTCCACAAGCAACACATCGAGCAGTGGAATTGGCCAAACATCTTGAAAAAGTCTTGACACTCGGTGAGGCTCTCCTGAATAAAGGGCATGATTATCATTTTGTGTGTTCATATTTGAGTCTCCAGCGCAGGTGCGCCGAGCGGTATGCTGCATAGGACTGGCTCACTGGTGCTGGTTTCATTGCAGGGAGACAGTGGGGTATGAGGTGTCAGGGGTGGGAAGTTAACATCTACCAAAAGCCGGAGAGCGCAGCCCGAAGTTTCTGACGGGCATCTGTGAGGTCTCTGTCTGACCCCGAGGTGCAACCCAGAGCACGAATGAGCGGGGGCAGCCGGCACAGCAGTGCGGCACACACTTCCTGATCGCTGCGGTAGTGCGAGCAAACGGTCCTGTGCAGAGCATACGCACATCGAACAGCACAAGGCGACGTCAGCAGGGCTTCGTATGTAACGATTCATGCATCCACCGATAAAAATCAGTTCCTACCCAGATGAGCATCTGGCATATGCTCATAATATTTGTCATGAGCGTAAGAATCGGTTTGAATTAAAAAAATCGAACATTCAGTTATTAATATAAATTCTTCACTACGTCAACAAAATGTATGTCATTTTGCTGTTACTTCTGTATCACTCTGTAACCCAGGCCCCCCCTGTTGAATGAGATTTTTAGTCTCAATCATATCTCACTTGGTTTCAATAAAATAACTTATTAAATGAATGGATGCTTTAAACTGTCTAAAACATACTTCTCAGCCATGTATGTTCAGATGGGTCCATCATCGCATTACAGAGTTGACACATACCACACAGCAAGCAAAACAGAATCGGTGAGTAAATCAAACTGTAATGCTGAAACGGATTGACTTGTGATAGTGCAAGTATCCATTTAAGATCTTACATGACAAGGGCAGTAGGTATGAATACCATGATTGTCTACCCACCATACATGAAAGATTTAGAGTCATTCACAAGGGTATACACATAAAGTAATAAGAAGTGATAATAAAAGGTAAAAATGCCCTTATATTGGTTACGGGCCAATGGTGTAAATTACACATGACAATGGAATAAATCTGCAGTCAAGGTTAAAAAGACTAAATACTGTTTCAAACAAACAATGGAACAAAGAAAACTATTTTTTTTAACCTTGACTGCAGAAACTCATTTATGAAGGTCTACAATTGCCAAGTCCACATCCTAACAGAGGAGTTAGAGCACCATTCCTAAGGAATGTGAACTAGGCTTTGCACGTAGGCTTTCGCGACCAATATTATTCATAAAATAGGTTTTTGGGTCAGATCGCGTTGTTTATAAATGTGTCGTAACACTCCACCACCTGACACGGCCAAACAGTAAAAAATGTGTTTGGCCGTGTTGGTTGGTGGAGGGTTACGACACATTTATAAACAACACGATCCGACCCAAAAACCTATATTATGAATAGGCTTTGCATTCCCTACTTTAACATTCCACAATCAAGCAACACCGAGTTCAACACCTGAGCGAGGTAAGCAAGGAGCTGTAGTCCATGCCGAAGGAGTCTCCTCCTGTACTTGGAAATTTCTCAAGCAGGCAGAGGTACTGTGGACATGACAAATGGAATTAATGTTATTTGTGCCATGTTATGGTCACCAGGGTTTAGAGCACTGCACCCAGAGTCGGCACGCCCTTGTAGACTCACTCGCGGAGGCCCCCTTCTCCCACCCGGCTCCCCCCCGGCCGACCCTCTTTGTCTTCCCAATGCAATGCCTCAACACTTCTCCGCCCTCCAAGTTTTCGTCGTCCCCCAGTTACGATTAAGGCTACTACAACCTCTCCTGAACACTTCCGCCTGTTCTCCTGGCACTAAAACTACAGCGCCACTTTAAATAACCCCATTCTTCATCTCAAATCACGATAATTCTACGTACAATTTTATAATCTGCACTCCTTCAATGGTGGAGTAGCAAAACTACACGAACTCTTTTCTGAAGCCCTCTCATGGCGAGCAGACCTCGACAGTGGCATTTAGCCATTGAACACATTGCCATGAGCAAGAATAGCGGGCAGCCCGTCATTTCGATGGGGTGACAAGACACTCTCACGACACCCGTCTGACCCTCGCCACTCGCCAGATTATACGGTAGAGTGGGAAGCCCCCTACAACCGTACACAGCCCTACCTAACGGCACAAGACCTTCCCTTTTCTCTACAAATTATCTACATATATTGCATATATTACCAACTACGAAAAGAGAATGTCACATTGCATTTTTACATTGTTTTGAGAGGTGGTTGTATTTAGATACGAGAAAAACCCAAGCATTTTATATTGTGATCAGTGCCGTCTCGGTGCTACAATATGGCGCACGAGCCGCCTGGCCTTGTTGCCAGAGCTGTATTCACCATCCGAACGTGCACAGCCCTCTTGAGGTCCAACTGCGCCGGGCTGCACAGGGTCAGGAGGCCACACCTCAGCTGGCTGGGGTTGAACTGGGGGGCGGTGCCTGAGACTCGGGCCGCCACAGATGCGCCGCGCGCGCACGCACACAGGAAGGCAGTCGTGTCCAGAGCCAGCTGATCGGCACGGCTCAGCTGCTCGTCCGATAGCACACACAGGGGCACTGCGGGGGGCAAAGGGCAGAGGCGGCAAGATCAGAGCAGAGCATTGCCAGCTAAGGAATTTTAGAAGAGTGTGTGTATGAGAGACGGCAAAAGGAACGCATTTATTAGCTAATTAGAGAATGTACACAGACTGATGACATCATTCAACTGTTGAGTATTGCAGGGCACACCGCTAGAAGGGATGATGGCCAATGTTCAATCACAGTGGCAGCCAAGGAACGGATCGCATCCGAGAGAAAGTCCATACAGGATGTTGTAACGATAAAATCAGCTTGAGTGCAGCTGCTCGCTGTATTATTACATTGCAGGATCGCGAGAGACGGCAATTGCTTTTGGAGGGAGGCCTTCAACCAGCAACGTATTAACCGAGGCTGATGATGAAGGCATGTGTAAATGTACAGCCCTTTGTCAATCCACTGCTGGATGAGGGCCTTCTCACACAGTGCGGGTCCAAGCAAACCGCGTTGTACAGCTGGGCACACCGCGTCATAAAGCAGTAATGCCAACTAGGATGTGAATGAATAATGACCAGGATTTGAACTCAAAACCTTTTGACTATAAGTTGAGGAATTTAACCATTTTATGAACTTTACTCTCCATACAAGGTAGTATGTAACTGCATTAAATATATACTGACTGGATTTCCTGGAATGCAGGTGCTGACTGGTTAAGAATAAGAGCACTCGACCACATCATAATGCTCCCACACATTTTCAGTGGTGGCCTTGACAGAATCAAAAGAAAAAAAACATGTACAACATGACATACTTTTCGAGGAGTTATTGACAACAAATATAGAGACTATAACATTCCCATCACCAACAATGTGGTTTAATGACATGTGACTGAATCCCACATTCGAAACCAGCATCTCAGGATTGTTAGCTCAGAGATCATCCGTGACCTCATCAACCCAGACACCCGACATGAGCATGAAGAGTTCTCAAGCTATCACTCTTTTTGGAGGCTCAACCAGGAACACGCGGTCAGCTGGCAGCCCCTCCTTCAGTTAGTCCCACCCACTTTGTATTAACCACACCCATTCAATCACTAGCCCCACCTACACAGAGTGGCCTCATGCTTTATATTGGCTCCTAGGTCCTTGCCTACTCCTCTGCCAACACCACCCACTACTCAATTAGCTTGGCCCATGAGGCTCGAACATTTTAAACCGGGACAAAATATCATATTTTATCAATACGTAAATAGTCACAAGCACAGCCTTTCTGAACATGGGATGGTCCAAACGAGAGGATGTTTGGTAGCATTGATGAGATATCCAGGGACTCCATTAAATCGGAAACTCATGTCAGTTTTACAATAATGGTGTTTGCACATTTTTGTTTAACCTGCTCCAACTTGACTTCCGGCACCGTCTTCACAGCTCTCCCCACCACGACCCAAGTTGTCACCGAGCATTTCTAGGTCACTGGAATTAGAGGTTGTTGCTGTGGTGCTAGTGTCCATATCATCTGAAAAAAGGTCGGTTGACCCAACTTGCTTGTCCTGGAGTCAACAAATGAAGAGTTAATTTAGAATCTTGAAGTTAAAATATCAGTGGAGCAATCAATGCATTTTAAGTGTAACAATTACAGAAAACTTGATTCGGAAAGCTAAAGTATCAAACGTTGGTAAAAAAATATATATGCAGATACAATTACTGAGAATGTTCATTGGTTCAGGGATTAAATGGTATTTCACTTCAGAAATTAAACCAAACTCTAGGTGTATAGCAGTGGTTAGATTGCAAATTAAAATCCTGGTTGGAGTACGCTCAGCTCATCTACCCCTTTGGGTCTACGAAATGAGTACCACATATTGGGAAGTCAACACTGGTCATATAAAATAGAAACCGGCCCTTACAGCAGAGATACTGAAAATCTGCCACTGGATTATGGCAGGCAACAGAATAAGCACCAGCTCATTGTTTGTTAATTGACGTAAACTATTTACCTAAAAATGTCATAAACATATAATCTGCAGAGGCAGTGTGTAATCATGTCATGCATATTTAATCATAAGCTGCCCTTACCATATGCTTGACAAGCCCCAGCAGGTCAGTGATGAAACACGCAGGGATGGTGAGCAGGAAGAGCGAAGACGCCAACTGCCCCAAAGGATCCTGAAAAGCGTGTTATCGTGGTCTTAAAAAGACTCCAATGTTGTAAGATGCAGGTGTTCACTTTGGAATAGTTACAAGGTATAGCAGATAAAGCCAGCAATGGAAAGGAGTGGTGGCATCAACAAAATTGGTCTGAATGGCTTCCTGATTTCAGTTCTTCTATAACACTTCAGTAAAGTGTTAAATAAAAATTCAAAATATTAGTCCAAATCCTGATGGTTCACATTGTCAAGCTAAACAATCCACCTGTCATTGGGTGAGACAACGAGACTAACGCTATTGTCTATGATGGCATGACAAGTGTGGAAGAATGCTCTTCCAAGGAGTCACGAGTCACCCGAACCTGTGTGGAGTCCAGGGCTTCAACAGCGGAAGTGCACGACGCCACGAGAGCCTTCATCGCGCACGCCACATGGCTCTCGGTCGCCTTGTTTACATTGGTGCTGACGAACTCACCCACCGACCGCATCAGCAGCTGTGGATATAAGTGGTGACAAAGGATACAAATAAACAATAAACCCCACACTCAGGCAAGCAATCTGGATTGCATGTCTCAGTTGACAGCCACAAGGCAATATTATGAACTTCATATTCTCTGGCAAGGACTAGTATTTCCAAAAACAACCAATATTGACTTCCTACAAAGTGGTACTATTTGTTATTGATCTTGGAAAAATGGTGGACGAAGTCAACTCATAAATGGAATGTGAGCTCATGACTAAGTCAGAGTTGATCATTGGTAAAGTAATCAGATAGTTCAGCTGTTATTCACATGATCATCATAGGCCAGGACAAAGGTGGTGGATGCTCATACCTTAGCTTTCTCAAGTAGCACACTTTTTCTGCCAGCATCATCAGCGTCCGCCCCCACCAGTCGGAACCCAGCCACCAATCCACAGAGCAAGGCAGCACCACGAGCCAGACACTCTGGAGGCACCGGCTGGACAGGCATAAACACAGTGACCCCGTCTCGCACATGTGTCTACGAGCCCCTCATTTGACACTGCCATTTCCAATCGTAATCTTTACTATGTGATATTCAAAATGTGGTTATCAATGTAAAAGATGGAGATTTGTACACACACAGAATGACAGGGAACGCGCAAGAGCCAAGCAGAGCAAGACAGATGCAAAGAGAAACAGAGGGAGAAAGACAGATACATTAAAAAAAATTAGAGAATCAGAGAGACAGGAAACAGACAGCGACTCACCTGGACGTCCTGGCCTCCAATGAGGCTTTCGGCGAATGCCACCACCTTTTCCTCGAGGATGAATCTCACAGGGGTCATGACCTTTGATCCGGCCGTGACCCCAGTGTGTATGGATGCCATGCTCAAGTGCGTGGCATTTGCGTGGCCAGGCAGTGTAGGCTCGGGGTCGGAGACCTCGAAGGTAGACAGAAGGAAGAGCTCCTCCATTTGTTCCAGGCCTTCGTCACGAGGGTAGTAGGTTTTGT
The DNA here is from genome assembly GCF_015708825.2 of Lethenteron reissneri. NCBI lineage: Eukaryota > Metazoa > Chordata > Hyperoartia > Petromyzontiformes > Petromyzontidae > Lethenteron > Lethenteron reissneri. The sequence continues at coordinate 300,632 of NC_083784.1, forward strand.
CTTCGTTGCTGAGAAGTGAGGATTCAAATGGGGAGGACTGTGAGCTACAACAATCTTAGAGTCAGGCATGCAGGCACACAAGCTCAACAGCTCACATTTTTGAAGATGGACAATGCTCATCACTGCAGCACAACTGTTGTGAATTCAAAACGGCAAAAGAGTGATGCCACTTGAGCACTACCATGAGTGAAGTCACTGTTATTGGAATCAACATTTGTTCATAATAACACCCTGCAGAAATTAACAGAGCTACTATCGGAATATTCGGTATGCTGGTCGAGTGGCGAATTATGTTAAACACGTGCCTGAAATCCGTATCAGAGAAGATCGTCCGAGCTGCAGCCCGGTTATCCTTTAGAGTCAGGCAAACGAGCGCACGGGACACCAGGAAAGGGGGAAAATCTCTGGGAACAAAAGGTGGAGAGAACACAAACAAAACCAATAATTTATTTTACAAGATGGCAATAAGTTACGTATTTATGTTTTTAATTCCTCAAGATTCCTTTGACATTTGTTCTGTACCACTGCTGTTTTTGTTATTTTCGTGACCCAGGCCCTCCCTTGAAACAAATGCGCTCACGTGATGTTACACGAAGTGTGCTCACTTTCACATGATAATGACATTAAACAAAATCAGGACCAATCAGGTCCACAGGGGAACAGGTATCGTCGTCTGGACAGCATCAATAAAGCCAACAACAGCAGCAGCACCAAGGTTGACACGTGGTTCCTTTCTGCCATCACCCTTGCAAGGTAGCTGGAGGTTCGATCTTCTCGGTGCCGTCCTCGCTCGGAGAGCTCTGCCTCGCCAGCAGCCATGCCATGAGACTGCGGCGGAGCGTGGGGTCCCGCCTGTCGCCCTCCGTCCACGCCGCCTCTTCGGCACTCTCCTGGGAGGTGCTTTCGCTGCCCTCCGATACCAAGCCCGGCTGCCAACTGGCAGCCAGCGCCGCCACCGCCGCCGTGCCGCCCTCTGCCGGCACCATCTGCCGTGACACCAGCTGGAGCAGGAGCTCCACCGCAGAGCTGGAAAACAATGCACGCGATCGTGCACATACGGAGACAGAGATGGCGATTCGACAGTTTGGGGGTCATCGCGGCTGGTGTTCAGTGGCTGCACTCACGCACATATCAACCCACAGTAGTCGATCTAATGAGAGCCAAAAATTGGAAATACATTGATTCACAAAACTTCATGTACATCTGCATCCCTTTAGGATGAGGACCTCCCGATGCCTGCACATGTTGTTTGGATAATGTATTATCGATTTACTTACTTAACCAGGAAAGCCACACCGAGTCATTGGACTCATTTTCAGGAGGGTCCTGCATTGTGTTTTTATTTTAAGATGTTTTCAGCCAATTAATAAGCTGTTTATACACATTCCGGGGGAACCCGGAAAAAACTCACATGCGAGAGGGCAACACTCTATCGCCATACCGTGAGGGCCGGCAGGTGAGCAGGGCACGCCAGGCGTCCGGCTCGGGGAGCACGAGTCCGCGCTGCAGCAGCGTCGAGAGCAGAGCGAGCGCGCGGGTCTCACACGCAGGCGCCGAAGGGAGCGAGCGCAGTGCAAGCGACCACGACGTGCACCACAAACGGCGCTCCTCCACACCCACATCCTGGGCAGGAGGAAGCACAAATGGACACGCGGGAACGATTTGGAAGCTGTCGGAGGCATGTTATAGTGTGCTGATCTTTAAAAGTGCATTGAAAAATGTTGATACTCCTGCTGATACAGCTATGGCTGCAAAGTTTGGTCGTACATGTTATGTATATCGCTTATTGTTAAATTTGAATCACAGTTCCTATGATCACTGTTACATTGTTTTTATAGCTTTATTTTGGTGATTTCCAAAACGTATGGTTTAGCCATGTTTGTTTGTTGTAGTACAGAGTTAGCCTGATAACTTTAATCTAAACTGTCTTATGGTTGTTATTGTTTGACTTGCATCCCACTGGGATTTTTGCACACAGCGTTGATTTACGGTGTTTTTTTCTGTAAGGCTTTGCTGTTTTTTCCTGGATTTTTCTCTTACGTGTAGTCACTTTAAGATGTTCTTTGTTCATGTTTTTGTTTGTTGTGGTTGCACCCGAGTCAAGAGCTGCATGGCTCACAGGGCTACACCTAATACATGAAACTGAAAGTTGGCCCATTAAAGTCTGTTTAGGTGGCATTGGGAAGCCACTGGAGCTATGCACTTTTAAATCTAGATTTAAAACGAATTTATTTATAACTTCTTTTTGTGTTTAGTTTTTTTGTCCTTTATCCACACCTCCGATTCGCAGGGTTGGCTACGTACGGTGCAAAAGAAGTTTGGCATACCTTCGATTCGGTTTGGCTTCTTTGTTCAAACGTCTCTGGCCAAGGTGGCCTGGTGGCTAAGGGGACTACAATTACAATAGCAGTAGGCAGGAATCGAAGCAGGTGTGTGTATGATGAAAGCTTGAGAGTAAACTTTCTCAATACGAGGATAACCTGGAAGACCACACAGAGTAACATGCTTTTTTTACAATCTCTGGCACGAATGGGAACTCACCACCGGCTGTATTTTGGCAAACTGGTTCAGGCACAGCAAGGACAGCCGTGTCCGGTCATCTCCTTGGCGACGCCGGGAGGCCTGCAGCCGATTTAGAGTGGTTACCGTGGCAACCAGCTCACTCCTCGGCAGGCTGTCGGGGTGCCTGTCCAAGAGACGGCTCATGATCTCCAACCTACAGCCACAGACAGAAAAGAAAGCTTCTATACTTGTTTCCTTTGTTATCATGTTTTGTAATGATAGTCCTGAGCCAGCAGTATAATTATCATATTCCCATACACCAGACTGTATTAATTGTAATAACCCCAGAAGTATGATAATGATGGCAATCATGGTGATATCGATTCCACTGTTGACGATGACAACACAGGGGATGAGCTCACTTTGGACTCGCAATTTGAAATCACAATTTAATGAATTAACCCTGGACAGTAATTGAACTCGAGTAAAACAAAACTCTGTTTGCCATGCAGGTGACAATCTCTAACACACACACATGGCGACATCTCTGCGAGATCAACCGACCCCACCACCACATGGCTGCTTTACCACAGCAGTTACACCGAGCCAAGGCAATTACTTTCTCACTCCACTGCTGGTGGAAGATTCTACACTGTAGGGAGCCCTCCAAAAGGGTATATTGGCCTACTCATCCACACTGACCGGACATCTTTGAAGAGGTGAGGGTAGCCACACGTCATCCCATCACACACGACCTAATGAGCGACTGTGGTGTATACATTTATTCTGCTGTGTTGATTAAGACAGTGGAGAATTTAAGAAACATGCACCACTGTTGCAACTGCTGCACCAGAAAAATTAACAGGCAACGTCTGGATTTACATCCAGTACGATAACCATCGCACGCCGAGAGCATCAATCTCCTTATTTAAGTAAAACAAAAATGAAAGAATTCCCACCAGGGCAGGACTTCCCCGTCGACCTGTGACTTGAGCAAAGTTTCCCTCAGCACCTCCCAGCCCAGGTCCACCCTGCGCCTCTTGCTTGCCACGTCACGCGTGTCCCACGAGCTTCCCCGTCGACGGCTCGCTCCCGAGAGAGTGCCGTTACTGCCCCCAGAAGCGACGCCGCTGGTCGCGTGGCCCCTGTCACCACTGGTAGGAACACCGTTGCCGCCACCGTCACCGCCACCGGCTTCAATCAATTCCAGAACGTTTGTCTCCGAGTTGAACAGCTGCCAGACCAGAGACATGCCATTTGTAAATACACGCCGGATGACATGCAGCAAACCACTCTGTACAATGCATGAAAGAGCAACCTTTCGGTGTTGGGTAAGAGTTGTCCACTCGAAGTGACCAAGTATTATGTGGTATGTTGAACTTTGTTCGCACCGTACGTTGCCAACCATGCAAATTGGGGAGAAGGACAACTAACTAAACACAAAAAGCAGTTCTAAGTATTGTTGATCATAATCAACAATATATATAGACACAGACACAATTTCAACCGAGAAGATAGGTACAAACTTGGCAATCATTGGAAGGACGTTATCAACCAGTTTAAGTCATAACTGGCTTTATTTGAAGTTTTGGTGACTGCAGGAATCCATACTCTTTGGTTCTTTCGGTAAAGTCACGTTGGTAGAAAAATAAATAATAGATCACGACGTTTCGATCGCAACACAAGCAATCGTCATCAGGTAGAAAGTTACAGCAGTAGAACTGCTGAACAAGAAAGGGCTGCTGCAACACGATGTGGGTTTGAGGTGGGTGTCACCCAAGGGTGACTCCCACCATAGATGGAAAGGAGTCCCGTCGCCGCACGCACGCACAGAAGCTGCGTTAATGGGAGAGATTGGCATGTCAATGTCAACGAGTATAATGGGAAGATCGCGTGTCTGTGTCAGAGGACCGGGCATAGCGCCACCTCGTGGGCAACACAAGCTGCGGCGTTGGCTGCTGCACGGAGAGGCCAGGGAATCAACGCCAGAGAACCACCGTAACGGTGGCCGTGCCAGTGAGACATACAGCCTATTGAACAGCGAGAGCCACCGTTACATCGAGGCAAAAGGGAGCAGAGGTGGCTATGTTAGTGAGACCTTAGTCTGTTAATGTAAAAAACATTTAACCACGTGATGTAATTCAGAGTCAGAAATAACTGCTAAACAACGGCAGGAAGGATGGACACATCACAGCAAGTTATGACTTACTTGGTTAATAACATCCTTCCAATGATTGCTCAGTTTGTACCCATCTTCTAGGTTGAAATTGTGTCTGTGTTTAAATATCTAGATGGCTTCATGGACAAATCTTTGATGGTAGCCCGAAGGTTTGCAGAGTACATTGGTCTCGGAAAAAACAATATCGTGTGAACCGACCACGTTATAACAGTGATCAGTCACGGCAGAGGTATTGGTTCTGCCGTGTTTCAAATCTGCCTTGTGTTCGCGAACACGGATCCGAGACATGTCGTTTAGTTTCCCCGATGTAACTGCTACCGCAGACACAACTTAGTTTGTAGACACCAGGGTATTGCATTTCAGGAATCACATCTTTCACAGATGAGATCAAATCACGGATTTTGTGTACTTTGTTGAATCGAACCTGGATCTTGTGTTTGTTCAAGATTTTGGAAATATTTTGGTAACACCTGCTATGTATGGCAAGGTGATGGTTTTGATTGGGTCCTCAGATGGCTCTCTCCCCATGGTTGGGGATGCAGCTTTGCGGATTGTGCGGTTTGAATATCCATTCATCTTGAGGGCTTGGTGTACGTGCTCCAGCTCACTGGCGAGGTGTTGCTGGTGGGAGATGCAGCGCGCCCCCTATGGTGTAGTGTTTTGATGAGGGAGTTCTTCTGGGCTGGATGGTGGTGGGAATCAGGCTTTAGATAGGAATCCGTGTGGGTGGCTTTCCTGTAGACAGTCAGGTCTCTTCGATTAAAACATCCAGGAATATGGCAGCTTGCCATCATTTTCGACTTCCATGGTGAATTTGATGGATGGGTGTATGGCTGTGATGTTCCCTTCCTGCCACCTTCCGATGTTAATAATACAAAAAAATCCCCCGTGGCTTCGGCTCTCCGATTTCACATTAACAGATTGAATTTCTCGAGCCAACGTGGCCACCTACGGACACCGACCTTTGCGCCGCGGTGGCTCTACAATCTCACATTAACATGCCAATCCCTCACATTAACATGCCAATCTCTCACATTAACATGCCAATCTCTCACATTAACATGCTAATCTCTCACATTAACATGCCAATCCCTCACATTAACATGCTAATCTCTCACATTAACATGCCAATCCCTCACATTAACATGCCAATCCCTCACATTAACATGCTAATCTCTCACATTAACATGCTAATCTCTCACATTAACATGCTAATCTCTCACATTAACATAGCCACCCACGCACTCGTCGCCGACGCCGCTCTCCGATCTTACATTAACATGCTAATCTCTCACATTAACATGCTAATCTCTCACATTAACATGCTAATCTCTCACATTAACATGCTAATCTCTCACATTAACATAGCCACCCACGCACTCGTCGCCGACGCCGCTCTCCGATTTCACATTAACATGCTAATCTCTCACATTAACATCACTAGCCCCGCCCACTTTGTTTATGAACCTAAGACTACTACACCCCATAAAACAGTCTGCATTCAGCAGCTTTCCTCCTGACAACGATCCCTTGTGTTGTGATCGAAACGTCGTAGTTTTTTGTTATTTTCCTTGAACCACCTACGTGACTTTACCGAAAGACCCCAAGAATAACAATTATTTTCTTGAATTATTTTATCCCTAGATATAAAATGTGTGATAGCAAGGTTACGGTGGCAGTTTTACGAGAAAATGTTTCCTCAAGAACGATAATATTGTATGTTTTAGAGAATATTATTTGGGGGGAAAAAAGTTACGTGATATTAAACATCCACGGAACAGGAAAACAAACAGGAAGAATATGTATAAAACAAAAAGGATTTACGCTAATATTTCAGCCCATGGAAGATACTGCTCCCTGTAGAGTCTGGTAGAATTTTCCTCCCCAAACAGGACCGACCAATCCCCGTGGCTCGTGGGCTAACGCAGGGGACACCTGATGGCAGACGTGAGCGGCAAGGTCAGCGAAGGCTGGCGGGAGGGAGGGCGCGGACCGAGCAGGCCGCCCAGGGCCCGAGAAGCGGATGCGACCTCCCATCTCCTTCAGCTCCGAGCACACCGCGTCGTACAGCTGGGCCAGCACGCGATGCCAAGCGGAGATGTCGCCCGCAAGTGCACCTACGGCGGGTTGGAGCGGGGCAGAGCAGGGTGGAGCAGAGCAAGGTGGAGCGGAGTGCAGTGGGGTGGAGTGGGGCAGAGCGGGGTGGGGTGGGTTGGAGCGGGGTGGAGCAGGGTGGGGCAGGTTGGAGCGGGGTGGAGTGGTGCAGGATGGAGCAAAGCGAAGTGGAGCAGGGTGGAGCGGGGTGGGGCGGAGCGGGGTGGAGCAGGTTGGAGCAGGTTGGAGTGGAGTGGGGTGGAGTGGAATGGAGTGGAGCAGAGCGGGGTGGAGCGGGGTGGAATAGAGCGGGGTGGGGCAGAGCATGCCGGAGCGGGGTGGAGCGGGTTAGAGCGGGGTGGAGCGCGGTGGAGTAGGGTAGAGTGGGGTAGAGTGGAGAGGGGTGGAGCAGAGCGGGGCATAGCAGGTTGGGGCATAGCAGGTTGGGACATAGCAGAATGGGGCAGGGTGGAGTGGGCTGGAGTGGAGCGAGGTGGAGCGGGTTGGAGTGGGTTAGGGCGAGATTGGGGTGGAGCAGGGTGGAGCGGAGTGGGGTGGAGCAGGGTGGAGCGGAGCGGGGTGAAGCAGATCGGGGTGAAGCAGGGTAGAGCGGGGTGAAGTGGGGACGGCGGTTCTGAATGAGACATCTGCATGATTAAGCCGGTGCCGTATGAGGTGTGGTGGTGAAGGATTTGACAACAGAATTTGCTATATATACTACATGAATTGATCTTTGGTGGTACGTTAATATTGATTTGAAGCTTTCGTGACTGCAGGAATCCATACTCTTTGGTTCTTTCGGTAAAGTCACGTAGGTAGAATAATAATAGATCGCGACGTTTCGATCGCAACACAAGCAATCGTCATCAGGTGGGACAACCACATCAAGAAAAAAAAGCTGTGGTTGTCCCACCTGATGACGATTGCTTGTGTTGCGATCGAAACGTCGTGATATATTATTTATTTTATTTTTCTACCTACGTGACTTTACCGAAAGAACCAAAGAGTATGGTACATTAGTATTTTAAGATACATTTTTTTGATAATTTTATATATATCATGCAATGTGTTTTTTTTTACATTGTGTCTAAAAGCAAACCAATTAAAACCAATGGAACGTGCGGAGATCAACTCAGATCAATATAGTCCCAGTAAGATCCTTACAACAGACCCGCCAGCATCACAAAGACCAAATTCAATTCACATAGATCCAATGGAATCTGTAAAGACCCTCTGCAATGCTCATTACAGCGAAGATGGCTACGCCTGTGTTGGTCCATTTGGGGATGGCCACACCTATTCATTCTCTGCGAACTCGCGAAATGTTCATTAAACATCCGGGGAAGCCATTGGGGACACACCGTGGTGAGCGTGGCGTGCCCCGCGCGGGTGGTGGGCGCTCATCTGCAACAGGAAGAACTCCCAGAGGACGCGCTTGGCAGAGCTGCAGGGCCGCGTGTTGAGCCACACGTAGAGCAGCGCGGCGCCCGACTCCTCGCCCACGCGGCACAGCAGCCGCCGCCGCCCGTCGTTGGCGCCGGCGGCACGCAGGAAGGCGGTCACCGCTGTCGCGGTGCGTTCCAGAACGTCCGGCGAGCGCTCGTGTCTACGCTAGTGCGAAACCCACGGATGGCAACGTCAAGCAGGGAAGAAAAATCACGAACGAGCGTGAATTTTGCAATGCTTCCCCGACGTGTTTGTCCTGGGAAGTATTTAATTGCCGATAATGTCGAAATGTGTAATGTTACCTTCTGAGCTGCATGACAAGATGGGGTCATGTGTGATGACACTATCGAAAAAGGAGGTGAGGTACATGCACAACATGTGACATAATTGATTTTTTTATTGCCAAATGTTGGGGAAGCATCTGGTCAATTTGATCGATTTTCTTTTTTATAAGCAGAATCCCTAATATCAACACAACTTCATATTGCAATGTGATATAATCAGATCCCATATTATATAGACAGAACGATTGCATTAATGCTGTCAATCTTAGTTATAAAGTATTTAAAAAAGTAAAATAAAAGACACACTAATATGTCTTGCTTTAAAATACAAAGTTTGCTTTGATATGCCTTCTACAATAATGTCCCTTATCCAGAAAGAGCCTCGCTGAATCTCAACACTCCCTATCAGTAGAATTTTGCATTGGGAAGTTTGGCTAATTTCCTTTTTGAGTGTTTGGCAGGTGAGAGGAAACTCGGATACCCAGAAAAAAATCCATGGAGAGAAAGGCATAGTCCTCAAAGCCCAGAGATATGATCAAGATTCAATTCCTGTACTGCCATCCCCTGGGCACCTCGCAGCCCAATCCTACAACACCTGGTATGACCACCTGGCAGCCTCTTATCCCAAGTATCAACCAGAAATGTGAAAAGATTGGGTGCATTCAGGTAGATTTGGTTGTAGACCTTAACGCTTGATGAAGCAAACACGCAGCATGTTTGTGTAGTGACTTGCAGTGTCACTACTGGATACACACACACACACATGTGTGACGTCACTATGCGGGGGAGCGTCACTACCACACGGGTCTACACACATGACGTCATCCCGTCTGGAGGCAGGAATGACGTCAGGGCCGGTTCAGGGATCGGGAGACCGTGGGTGAGGCCACGGGGGTTGTGTAAGGCCGTGGCACTCTAAGTGAACCCGGCTGGACACGTGACCGGATCAAGGTGGGGGCCGGGGGCCTGGGGGGCACCTTGGGGGGCCACGTGGACAGCCGAGGAGCTTCGAGAGGGTTCTCAAAGGAAGGCGTGATCGGGGTGGGGCCCGGACACGCCGAGGCCCATATAAGCAGCCTTCCCACCGGGTTCGGGGCTGCTCGTGTCAAGAAAGAAGATGCATCGTGAAGACGCCTCCTTAGAAGAGTCAAGCCTCCAGTCAGCGGACCCACCAGTAGCCCACCTGGCTGGGCCACGCTATTGTAACTGAGAGTCTGTGTTAGCGAGCGATGGTGTGTGTTAGTTAGAGCAGGTCGGTGGTTACCACCCTATGTTAAGTGGAACGTGTTGGTGTTAATAAATAGTGTTGCCTCCCAAGAAGTTGTGTGCGCCTAGCTGAGCCTATTACATTTGTAAAGGATATGCGGGGGGGGGGGGGTTAGAGGAAGAAAGATGAATAGTGTCAGCATTACCAATGAGCCATAATCATCCTGGCCTTCACCATGGGAGTGTTGAATTTCGCTCAGAGCCACCAGCTGAGATTGCTTCTTTGTGCAGGGAGAAAGTTGGATTTTAATCGCAATCTTAAGGGTGTCGTCTATGGCTCTACAAGCCTTGAGAATTACCACCTTGAACAAACGTGCGAGTGGAAGATGATGCAGATACATGCTGGAGTTTTAATTTGATAACATATCGACGAGTGCGCCATCCGTGCATACCCTGGCGGTATCGCTGCAATCCATACAGCAACTACTGCCGCCTTGGAATGGTTAAAGACCTTAACATTCAACTATGACATATATAGAAACTGTTGCTTCCATGCCATATGAAAGAAGAAGAAGAATCACAATTAGTGTGGCTAAAGTGGCTGCATTAAAGTGTACAAAGTTTGTGGGTCATTTCACAGTGGTAGGTCTCATTTGGCTGCAGGCTATATGAGGAGATGTGCCACGGATTAGGCCATCGTTTTCTACCCGTGTTCTCGTCTGATGGTCAAATGCCTGCAATTTTAACCTCGCATGTACTTTCCTGTTAAACAGTAGTGTTAATCCACGTGGTGATATTTGCGTGTGTGTGCGTTTAATGCTGACCGCAGGGCATGCAGGGCGCGCAAAGAGAAGCATGGGAGGTCTTGGTAGGGTGTGTCGCATTGGAAGCTGCAGGCAGAGAGCAGCAACCGCACAGCGAGGGCCAAGACAGCACGGTCCAGTTCCTCTTTGCTCTCCAGCAATCGGCAGCACAGCTTCTGCAGGTCTGGTGACAAGTCCGCAGAGACAAGTACATGTGCAACACTACAGTCAAAAAACAGACTTTCTGTCCACTCACTGCCCTTTTGTCAATCTACTGGATGCTGGGGTTGTTTGACAGTACTTCATCAAGCTGAAGTAGACTACAACAATCGATTTTGCCGCTATGCCCTCTGCTGTGCACAAATTACTCCACCAAACTATGTTTTTTATTTTACCAGGTAGGCCCACTGAGCTATATAGCTCATATTCAGAAGCGACTTGGTAACAAATTATAGCTCAACCAAGTGACTTATTAAGCGGAAATTTATAGCAGCCAAATACTCTAAACATGTTTCGAAATGTGGAGGCAAAAACCGGAGGATCCAGAGAAAAATCCAAGCGACCACGGGGAGAACATGAAAACTCCAAATATACAGGCGTCAGGGTCGGGATGGAACCCACGACCGCCCGTATACCAGGCAAGGTAGTTAACATCTCGTCACCCTGGAGTCCCTATGCCATGTTGGTCGCCGATCAAAGCGGTATAGAGGCTGGACTTGCTTAGCTTCCAAAGATGACAAGATTGGGCGCGTTTCGGGTGATCTTGTCATGGGGAAGGTGCTGCGCATCTGCAATGTGAAAGCAGCCCCTTCCTCACTGCCACTTCCGATTGTGTCGTACCTGCCCAGGTGGACGCAGTGATTTCACACCAGTAGCGTCGCACGGAGAGAACGTCGCGTATGAGCAGCATGATGTACTCGGAGCCAAACTGCATCCGAGCGCACTTGTTGCTCAGGGTTTCAAGGACGTGGCGCACCAGCTCTGAGCACTTGAGTCGCGTGCCACCTGGCAGAGGGATGTGACCTTGAATTTTTTTTATTTGAATTAAATGCTTCAACCAAAACGATACTCACCTAAACAAATGACAACATTCAACATCATTCTTAAATTATATTAGTGTTAATCTACTACCCAGACATACTACATTACTTACAGGTTTACCATTTGTCAGGGCAGCAGGAGGAGATAAAATAAGCTGTTGTCGACTGTGTTCCGACTCCCTCTAACGCCTTGGCTTGTGTTCCTACTTTTCTCCAGGTTCCCCACTCGTTTGATCAAAAGTGGCTCTTCAGGACACATTCCCAGATCTGCAGCTAGATTTGTGATGTAAATAAACACCCAGGACCTTTATGTTGGTCCTTAACAGGGATGAACACTTACATATTGCACACATGAGCAGCAAAGTACAATTTGAATTTGATTATTATTTACACATTATCTGCCACCTAGGCAACACAATAATATTAAGATGGATGTTAATTTACCTTTAGAGATGACTTGGGCAATAGCACAATTAAGATGACCAGAAGTTCAGTTTAAAAAAAATCATCACTCATCACCAATAACCCAGAATACACCCAAATATGTCAGAGTTTTCAAGCTAAGCAAATTTGAGCCTGGATGATTATTGGATGGGTGACTACCGTGGACACCAGTTTGCCCCAGGCAACTGCAGGACAATACTATATGGTCGTTAGCAGAAGGCAGAAGGAACAAATACATTGTTGTACTATGAGTCTATGCTCCCACATCTAAACTCCTTGCCTTTACCAATCTGCACCTCCAATTAGCACAGGTGGCTACGTACGGTGTGAAAGACGTTCAACTTACATAACATACATTCACCAACGAGCGTGAAGTATGATAAAATAACCCCCACAAACCGTACTGCATGGAGAGGCCCTCATCCAGCAGTGCACTGACAGCAGGAGTGTATACGACGGACAAGTAAGCGGATTGGCTCCAGGCGTGTGCACGCACGTCGGTTGGCGATGCGCACAAAGCGCTTGCAGAGCGTGGCGACTTCGCGGCTCCGCGCCTGCCGGTTGCTGCGTGCAGTGGTGGAGGTGGAGGCAGTGGAGGCCGCTGTCTGTAGAGCATCAGTCTCCCGCTGCATGTAACGCTGCACAAATCTGACGCACGCAAGCGGCCCCCGTTATCTGTCTTAAGATATCCGCGTATTTGTGTTTTGTACGATTGTGAAGCGTATTAACAGGGTCGTAGGCTTTAACACAGGGGTGTGGAATCTTTTTCTAAGGGCCAGATAGAATTTTCAAAAGCTTTCGATGGATCACACACTAACACACATGCCATTCATTAGTAATATCCAGCCTGTCTGTTCCCCTCCTCTGCTTCAGGGATTTATGGTTTCATGATAAACAATGTCCATATCATCAAGAAACCATTGTTATAACACAATTATTGTCATTTTCATCGTCCTTGTGAGCCAGATTACTTTGTTGAAACTATAAGAGCAGACGCAGGAGGTTGGGTGTTAACTGTACTACAGCTGAGAATTCTATAAAAAGCAAGTGTGATACTGGCATTAACATTAAGGGTCACAATGATGTATTCGCCTTAATTGCTGGATGGTGACGTACACGGAACACCATAATTGCAATACGTTGTTGACGCATTTAAACCAGGTGGTGGCTAAATCATTCCATTTAACGGGAAGCACAGACAAAGCAGTGCTCACTTGAAGACAGCATCCCAGGTGAGGCCACGAGGAGGCCGCAAGTCTGAGCACCGGTCCAGCTCCGCGATCACGTCAGGGAGCACCATCAACCTGCCGAAGCGCTCCGCCTCCTTCTGCTCCGATCAGACAACACAGGGCCACGTGGCCCATCAGGTGGCATCAACTGGCAGGACCAAGTGGAACTTCGAGTGCTTGCAGTGTTTGACCGAAATGTGCAACTAAATCTATTGGTTGAATCGCTCTGCCTCTGTGTACAGTCCTGTCAATAACCTGCTGAATGAGGGCCTCCCTATGCCATGCGCGTCATGAGCGTTATTTAACCATATTTCAAAAGGATGGTCAGAGCAGGTTGAAGTGGAGGAGCAAAGATGTGGAGCATACAACTACATACAGCACAACAATGGATATTCCTGCACTGGCCTCTGCTGCATTATCCAGGCTCAACTCTCCTTAGCTTCCAAGATCTGATAAAATTAGGCCCATTTCAAGTCATATGGCCAGAAACCCTTGACCTATTAGTACTTATTAGTAAGTACTTTCCACCAACCATATAAGTGGGGTAAAATGTGGGTACTCCCACCTCATCCAAGATACCTCACCCACATGGAAAAGTCGGGTAAATATCCTCTAGAAGGGATCTATAGAGTTTACTCTAGTGGAGGCCCTGCCGCCAGCAGAAGAAAGAGCAAACAATTGCACGGCTGCACGTTTACCTTTTACTAATGAAATCTACACAATACAGCGAAAATATATCAACTTTACAATTTTACACATTGTTGGTAACGAATTGGTACATTTTGACCAATTTTTTTTATCATAACCAACGCACGCCAAAACACAAATTGTGTTATATGGCTTTCGGCTCCGTCTAATCTGGGTGAAGAAAATTAATGGCCATGCGAGAGCATCAGGTTACGGCAGGGGTCGGCAACCAAAACAACAGGAGGCATTTTTCAAATTTGATTTAAAAAAACTCAACATTTCAAGAGCTGCAACGCATGTGAATAAGGGACAGTGGTCCTTAATAGAGAACGTCATGAGACAGTCTTTAAAGAGCCGCATGCGGCTCCGGAGCCGCAGATTGCCGACTCCCGGGTCAGGTGAAACAGGTGGGCTGCGGTGGCATGCCTTGCGTTCTGTCACTTTCTCTCCATCCAAACGCTGGCAGCACTGTTGGAGATCGCGAACGGCCATGCTGACACGTGACTCTTTACGTGAGCACCTCCACGCTTACAAGAAACAAGGACAGGCAGTCGTCATTATAATAACTTTTTATACATATCGAGAACACGCTTCTAAATTCATAATAAATGTTTTGGGATAGATCGCATAAATATAAATGTGTCATAAACCCACCAGCACCCAACAAAGCCAATTAGTAAGGTTTGTCATGTAAACAAAATGTGCCAATTGGTTAAAACTTCGGCACACCGCCGGTGTAATACAGAGAAAATCCACAAATAAAAAAATTGGGTACGACGTTTTGCTAGTGAATACAACCAGCTTCATCAGGCGATTTGCCAGAATTGACAAATCTGACAATTCTGGCGACACTTTTATATTTATAGGACCGAAACCAAAAAACTTTATGAATGATATTGGTCACGAAAGCCTACGTTTAAATCTAAGCTTCTAAATGTGACAAATATAGAGGATGCACATTTGCATTGTGCGTGTCGGGAATGTTTTACATGACCGCATGCGTCACCTAAGCCAGTGTTCTTCATTGCAAGGCCCGCGGGCCACTGGTGGCCTTTAGTGCGGCCTCTGACGTGCGGCCCCCGACAATACATAAATGTGAAAACACCCCTTGCAGGCGGTGTGGTGGCCCTCACACTGATGTATTATCGGTGAAAGCAGCCCCCCTCTGAAGATTAGTTCAGAGCACTGATCTCAGCGTCCCTATATGACACGTCCTCAACGAGTGGACGGCTATATGCACATGGCAATAATGTGCGCACATTTGCGCTGTGCGCGTCGAGTGTGCGTTACACGCACTCCTGACATGCCACGTTGCGAATAGTCGAGGGGAAAAGCGGCGTGAAACTTGAAAAGGTATTCAAATTAAAAAATTTCGAATAATCGAATTTCACGAAAGAAAAATCCTCGAATGAAGAGGTTTTAATGTGCTGATGCAAACCTGTACAAAGCTGCTTTACATTTATTTTTATTAAAACAGCAACGAAGATGCAACGCATCTGGATAAACTCTTATATGGGTAGAGGACTTAATTGCACATGTAGAGCCCTTTCGTAGAGTATTTCCTACGACTGGAAGGGGGTCTCCCCACGCTGTGGGAGGTGGCAGTTATCTTCCCATACGTCACCACGCCGGTCAGTGCATCTTGGTGAAGGCGGGGAGCATAGACATGAAAGCATAGTACGGTACAACAATAGATTTTTCTGCACTGCCCTTCTGCTGCTCACTAAGCAGTTCCGCAGCCGCCTAAGGAAATCTGGCATACAAGGTAGAGGTCGCCTATACAACCACTATAGCACTGAAACAGCCTTAGTAAGAAGAATTAATGATCTCCTAATTGCTGCTGATAAAGGTTCTCCAAGTGCTCTCCTCCTTCTTGACCTAAGCGCAGCCTTCGACATAATTGATCTCAATATCTTACTCAACCGATTGGCAGTCTTCATGTGGATCTCAGGCACCACGTTGAAATTGTTCAACTCCTATCTCTCAAACCGCATGCAATTTGTCAAAATGGGCACCTATAAATCCACAACTTAGTTCCTCACGGTGTCCCTCAGGGATCAGTATTAAGCCACATTCTGTTCTCTGTTTATTTGGCCCCATTGTAACTTTATTACGACACCAAGGGCTCAGCTATTACTGTTACGCAGATGACAATCGGATATACCTACCTGGATGTCTCAAAACTTCCTTTAAATGGATGATAAAACACAGCCTATTTTAATTCGTACATCACATCAGGTATCCAAATAAATCCCTCTTAACTTGGTTATTGATGGTTGGAACGTGCATCAAACACGTGAGGTCAACAATCTTGGTGTCCAAACTTTATCCTTTCAGTCCCATGTCAACAGAACCGTGAGGACCTCTTATCTGGTACCTCTTGGAGGCTCACACACACACACCGGTGTTCCTGTCCCTTCACGACTCCCTGTCTGTGCTCGCAGACTTCCCCTTGCTGGTGTTCAAGGCCTTGAATGGACTTGCTCCTCCCTACATGAATGCCTCCTTCAGCCGTATCCATATCCCCATCGGGGTCACGAAGACCCTCAGATTGTGCACTGACCGCGGTCCCACGGCCGAGGCTTGACGCGTGATCGTCGCTGCCTTTGCACCTCAACTCTGGAGCTCGTCGCCTTCGAAGTCACGAGGCCTTCAGAGACACTGCAAATACTAACATCGCCACGAACGTTATCTGTTTAAAATGCCTTTTTCTCTTTTAGTTATTTTCAAAGTCTTCCTCACGTCTTCTTTCCTTGGTTGATGTTAAACATATTTCCGTCTTTCTATGCACAGCGGTTTATAAATTCAAAAGGGCGCTTTATAAATCCAAGTTCTTACTGATCGTATGCCAAAGGACATAAACACGGCAAAGTGGCCGAATGTAACCACGCGTCTTCACGATCATCACGACAACGTGAGGCGGCAGACAGACGAGGTCTGTGGCGCTCGCACGGTTCAACGAAGCTCGCGAACGTCTCCATCACTGCAGCGCCTCACCTCGTGCATGAAGGCGATCGATGACTCATCGATGCATCCCTCTCACCTCGTTACAGAGAGGCGATCGACACTGGCTCACCGATCACCATCACCGTGCCCGTCACTCACGAAGAGAGCGAAACTTTGCAACGCGCGCCAACTTAGCGTCAACAACGCGAGGCGCTCTCTGCAATCAGTAACCCGGGTTCCTTCACACGCCGCAAGCACTCGGCAGAATGCGTGACAACCAAGCAACTTACACGTCAACCATCAAGGCGCCAAGAGCCCACGAGAGACATAGAGAGAGACACAGAGAGACAGAGAGAGACACAGAGCGAGCGAGCGGTGTTGTGTTTGTTCGACTCCACCAGAGGCGGAGGAAGGCTTCTGGCTCTGGACTCTTGAGGGGGCGGGGCCTCGAGTCGCGGCACGCGCGGTGATGACGTCAGTGCGGGCTTCCCTCGCGAAACGGCAACACCCACAACGTCACAGCAACACAGATACCAACAACACATGACATGTAACACACATGTAACATGTAACAACAACACTACATGTAACACACATGTAACAACAACACATGTAACAACAACACACTACATGTAACACACTACATATAACAACAACACTACATGTAACACACTACATGTAACAACAACACTACACGTAACACACAGGTAACACACTACATGTAACAACAACACTACATGTAACACACTACATGTAACAACAACACTACATGTAACACACATGTAACAACAACACATGTAACAACAACACTACATGTAACACACTACATGTAACAACAACACTACATGTAACACACTACATGTAACACACTACATGTAACACACTACATGTAACACACTACATGTAACACACTACATGTAACAACAACACTACATGTAACACACTACATGTAACAACAACACTACATATAACACACTACATGTAACACACTACATGTAACACACTACATGTAACAACAACACTACATGTAACACACTACATGTAACAACAACACTACATGTAACACACATGTAACAACAACACACATGTAACAACAACACACTACATGTAACACACTACATGTAACAACAACACTACATGTAACACACATGTAACAACAACACACATGTAACAACAACACACTACATGTAACAGCAACACACATGTAACAGCAACACAGATACCAACAACACATGACATGTAACAACAACACTACATGTAACACACACGTAACAACAACACATGTAACAACAACACACTACATGTAACAGCAACACACATGTAACAGCAACACATGCTTTCACAGCAGCAGTGCATACTGACGGTGGTGGTATCTGCTATGATAACAGCAGTGCATACTGACTGTGGTGATTCCTGCTATGATTACAGAAGTGCATACCGACCGTGGTGGTACCTGCTATTGCTACAGTAGTACATGCTGACTCTATAGCAGTTTCTACCGACTCTATAGCACAAAGTACTCACCTGACAGAGTGGCGTGGTGAGGCCTAGTCCCCTTGCAGAGCCCCCGGCCTCGCTTAGATTGCCCAGCCGGCCGAGGTGGCACCTTGGCAGGCTGGGGCTGGGCTGCTATCCCCCCCCCCACCATCCCCCCGCCCGCGCTACAATAATACTATCTAAGCGCTATAATATGAGTATCTACCAACCCTATAGTAGTAAGTGCACACATTGCGGTGGGTGGCGGCCTGATGTAGACCGCTTGTGTTGCGATCAAAACGTCGTGGGTATTTTGCTTTTATTTTTTATATTATTTTTAATTTTATTTGTATTTTCTATCTTCGTGACTTTACCGAAAGAACCAATAATTTTTTTCTCGCATTGATAAACGACTTCCAATAATCCGTTAATTTTTGGAGATAAGAGGAGCCAATCTGCAAATTCATCCCATTATCGGCAATGGAGTAACAATGCGGATAACCCCGTGGATAATAAGTTGCAGTGTTGGTCGTTCACATCACCGATGAGTTATGTATAACGGATCGATACATGTGCATTGTGAGATTTGGCGATGGAATGGCGAGGTCTTCATCTTGCATTGGATTGATCATGGCTGATTATGATAATTATAAAATCCATTATGTCCATAAGTCAACGCAATTGCACACACTTGCACACGTAATCTCTCGCAAACACAAAAATGTGCCACTGCTTTTGGTCGTGGTTCACACGGTGGAGGTACTAGCCTATTTGGGGTACTAAGCAGACATGTTTTAATTCCTGAAATCCTATTGAGGTAACAGACGTATTGAGTATTTTTCATAGAAGTTCAGAACAAAGTTTCACAGACAATTTGCCTTTACGCTCATCATGTTCACCTGCATCGTTTTTATTTGGAAGAATTTGCTTAAAAGCCTCTGTGGCATCTTTAACAGGTCCTCTTGGCGGTGTCCACCTCTATGAAGATTCCAGCAGAGGTCACCCGCCTCACACTGTTGCTAATCTTCTTTGGTCACTGCCATAGTGAAATACCGGTCAGGCGGTGGCGTAACTAACCTACAGTTACCTCATTTGTATATATTTTTTTATCTTGAAACGTGGCTGCCATGCACAATAATGCGTAAAATAACGTGAATACGGATAAAATGTATCATGTTGGCAGATGCCATATCCCAAGGGTCGGCAACAAAAATAACAAGAAGGGACATTTTGATCGAATTCTGTCAAAACACTCAAAATTTCAACAGCCGCAATGTATATGAATATGAGACGGTGGTGGTCCTTAATAAATAACGTCACGAAGCAGTTCTTAAAGAGCCACTGCATGCAGCTCCTGCTATGTCCCTTCCACAGAGGGATGAGCGACTCTCTTCGGGGCCTCTTTCTTCAGCACACTTTGATCTCTTGTCGGGGTATTGTACTGGAAAGTCAAACTAGATGTGGAGTTCACCAGCTCCAAATCAGCCTTTGTAACGCCGGTTAGCCTTCACAACGGTTAAGTTCTGCGATGTTGCTTCAGAACACTCCAGCTGAATTACCAGTGATGGAATTGGTTTTGGGCAGCATTTTTATCGGAATCCTGCCTCATTTTTGAGAATTACAGGGAGTTGTGGATTCATATTCTTAGGTTTTTTCGGTAAAGTCACGTAGGTTAAACATCAAAATTAATAAAAATAAAATAAAATAAAGATCACGACGTTTCGGAGGCAACACAAGTCTCTGTCATCAGGTGGGACCGTCACAGCCAGATTAGCTGCATCAAGTGAGTTGTGGATTATGGGACTTCAAATTATCGGATATCTGCTGTAATTATATCAACCATAGAAAATATAACATTTGCAATGTTGTTTCCAATTAATAGTTTATTTATTGGCTGATATTTGTGAGCCATGAATTGTACAGAGGGTAACGTCCATTTTTTCCCCTCATGTAAATTTATTTTTCATCAATGAAATATTTAAAAATATTTAACGAAATTTTAAATAGATTTGGGCAAATTCAACCAATGCTCGATAATTATTTAGCCCTGTCGAGTCAGGTATGTTTTTCATGACATGATATCCGTTAGCTGTATTCAGAATTTGATACTGTGTCCATATGGTTTATGTGTAATGGAATTTGTGTAATTCATTTTTCTTGGAATTAAAAATAAGATTTGAAAATGCATCGTGCAAAGGCTCCATGGATAGATTCTTGCCCTCTGCGAAGAGAAGCGTTAGGGTGAGAGTACGGAACTGCATGGTTGTCAGAATTGCTGGGGTGTGTTCGGCTTTCCCATAAGAATGTTGGCCATAGCGGCCTGGGTGCAGGTGCTGAATCTTGTGGCAAGTTCGACTTCATGAGAAGTTTATGATCGTAGAGCAGATGTCCGTTTGCTGGCACCGCCAATGCAAACACTTCCTACCAAAGCGTGGCCTCATGCCGCTGTCACAGCAAGTGTAGAGACGGCGGTGTATGTTGTTTCGTGTGGTCGTACGGTCTCGTGTTCTCTTTTTTTGTATTATTGTCCTTTTTCTTGATATATAACTGGATCTTGACTGTGTGTGAAAGCCCAACACCTGCAAACAACCTCATGTTATTGCTCCATCTCCTCGGTAGACGGGCTCTTGGAACGGGTACCATTCCTTGGTTACCACTCCATTACTATTCTTGAATGAATCTACAATGAACCATTGTTAATAATAATAAAAACAAATGTTTTAATCAAAGCAATAAGAATGGATCATTGTACGTTGATCTGGTTTAGCCAAACTGTTCACATGGGCTGTTCCTAAAATATAATAATTAATTCCATGCAATGTTGTTGTGTAATGGTTTTGATTTTAACACCTTTTTAATTGGTTACCTGGTATAATGATGGGTTAATGTCAGTTCACTCAGCATTGATCTTGAATGATCATGCTACATGTACGCTTCATATCAAAGTATCGTAATGAATGACAATGGGTACGTACACGAACAGCCCTTTGTCAAGACACTGCTGGATGAGAGGCTCTCCACGAGAATGGGTAAACAGTACAATAAGCCATATAACCCTTTTATTAAAAAGATAAATAAATGTTTTACTTATCCAGTAATTTATTTACATTTATAGAGTCATGTTCCTTTCTGCCTGTATGCAGTCCATGGGCACAATGCAATAATACTGTGCAGTACTCTAAATCCCTGCTTCAAAGAATGTACACAATGCAGATTATACCATTCTTAAGCTTGTATGAATATTATTATTTTGCTCGGCATGCATTAGGTATAACACTTAATTTTTTTAACATGGTACTGTGCAGCAAATACTGTTTGGCGTAAAGAAATGCTAACCAACGTGGTGGTTGTGCATCCATTGCTTGAGTGACGAGGGCAGCTTCAATTCACCCAACGAGTCAGCTCCAAACTCTATAGCGATCTGCCAATACGCCTCGATCAGATCTCATCCAATGGTGCTTCTCCAGTACTGCTAATCCTAGAGGTGCTTATCTCATTCGACTACAGAAAATAAAAAAAGTTATTCCTTTATTCTATTGACAGACCATTTAATGGAAAGGAGAAACTGCGAACGTCAATGTACGAGATAGAGGTCGTATTGAAGGTCAAACCGGGCACTAACCTCTCAGCTTCGTGATTCAAGTAAATTCTACTGTGGTTCCTTGAGCTTAAATCAACTTGGCATTCCAGGTTAAAGGCTGCTGTAATCTCGTCTTCCTTTACTTATGTTTGTATGTTTAAACAAAAATAGTTGATGGAAAATGCTGCAAAAGGTTAGCAATTTTTCAATGAACGGTGATCACTGTCATTGGATGCATACTTATTTTCTTATATACATGAACGATATCTTTTAAAGCCCTGGTATGTAGAATACCAAATTGAAATTATATACGTTTACTTATGTATGTACAAACAAAAATAGTTTATGGAAAACGCTGCAAAAGGTTACCAATTTTTCAATGAACGGTGATCACTGTTTTTGGATGAATAATTATTCTCTTATTTAAAACACGAATTTTATCTCTTAAAGCCCTGGTATGTAGCATATCAAATTGAATTAATCCCTTAAGTTGTCTTATTTGATTAAAAAATGTTTACATCTTTAAGTACCTTTTGACTTACAGTACTGTGCAAGAGTTAGTTCCATATTAGGGCAATATTTTAATAAGATGTGTTGTCTAAAGATCATCGTCCAGACGTGTGAGGCTGTTTTTTTGTTGGTGGTGAAAATATTAACAGATAAGAAAGATTTTGTTTTTAGCTTTTAACATTCATTTCAAGATACAGTAAATATAAATTGAGGATTTCTTATTTGTGAGCCACTTCAATCTTATCCAATAATCTTCCCACTCCAAAGTTACATGAGGAATTATATGCTTCATTGCTTGATGCACTAAGGAAAAAAGAATCCCTCCCTGTGCCTTAAAGCCGGCTGTATTTTTAGACGTGCAGTTGTGTGAATAAGGCTCTGTGTATGCGCTACTGTGGTCTGGAAGAAAACTGCTCTGTGATAATCCTGTTCAGAGTGTGTGCATATTAAAATTTCACTCCATTACATGCTCATGCACATATAACCTTAGCGATGGTGCGTAAAAAATGTTAATATTTTAATGTTTATAGCGCATTAACAATAAGTACATTTGTAGACTTGATACCGAATGCTTATGGTGATAGGGCCCTTAAATGTATACATTATACATTAGTCAGAACAATTTGAAATTTAAAACATTTTTAGTAAGTGTGGAATCTTTTAAAATATGTATTAGTGCATTTTTATAACTTCACATGCAATGAAGTCAACGCATGTGCATGTGCTAACAGTGTGTACGTGCCATAGACATCAACACCAGTCGCTGCTGACCTTTATGATTGCCACTTATTTTAGTTTTTCATACGATTTAAAAAATACAAAAAACTCGTGTTTACGCCATATGATCACAATCCAAAACACTCCCTGAATTCTGCTGGAAATGTAGTTTGATTTTTGTAAAAATTATAAAAAAGAAATGTTTTTTCTTCAAAATTCATACAAGTTATAAACTACAAAAAAATATCTGGACGCGTCAGTTGTGGGGGGGTCACGTGATCATACTTCACCGCCGTCACGGCGGATCAGGACAGTTGTTGAAGGCAGACCAGGATCTAATAATGAAATAAAGGAACGTGCCAGAGCAGATTGGAGTACCTTCGGAGAATGGAGCTTCATGAAAAAGAACACCCAAATGTGCCCACATAACACAGCTTTCAATCTGTGCATATGAGCTGTTACGAGATAGATTATGAACGTGGACACTGAGAAAGAAGAGGCCAGCTCATTTGCAGTAGCCACGACGTTTCGATTGCAACACAAGCAATCATCATCAGGTGGGAAAACCACAGCAATATTTTTTTTCCTCTCCAAGCGTCCACGCAACGCTCCCCTCCCCCTACCCCCCTCCCTTGCCCCTCCGCCCTCTCTTACCTATATAACCTCTTACCACGGCATCTCTCTCCCACTTCAGCATAATATTACAGCCAGTTATGACTTAAACTGGTTGATAACGTCCTTCCAGTGATTGCTCAGTTTGTACTCATCTTCTCAGTTGAAATTGTGTCTATGTCTGCATATATGGATGGCTTCATGAACGAATCTTTGTTGATAGCCAGTGGGTTTGCAAAGTACCTTCGTCTTAGAGAAATCCATTTTGTGTGAGTCAACCGCAACAATGATCAGCCACGACCGATGTATTGGTCCTACCGTGTTTCAGATCTGCCTCATGTTCACGAACACGGTCCGAGACATGTCGCTTAGTTTCCCCAAATGTAACTACTGCCGCAGACTCAGCTTAGTTTGTAGACGCCGGGGTATTGCATGTCAGGGATCAGATCCTTCATAGATGGGATCAGATCACGAATTTTACGTACAGTACTATGTTAAATCGAACCTGGATCTTGTGTTTGCTCATGATTTTGGGAATATTTTTTACAACAATGTGGGGTGAACATCACAGTCATTGCCACTAGTCCAGCAGATTTCCCAAACCTACAGCACAGGATATTATCATTTGTGTGGCTTGCCTGGGGGATTGGGTGGAAGTCCTTCACTTTGAAACCAAGAGAATCTGGCAAGACTGCCATTTTAAATAAGCCATTGTTGATAATGAATTGTGAGGGCTTGAGCGTGCATGCTGGTGCATTGCTTTAGCATGAACCATATTTTGCAATTAAATTCTCCATTACAATATCAATAGGTTATTGTGTAGCTGGTAATGAAATGCATTTGAAAATACAGCATTGCATTATTTTTTTAACCTTCATTTAAATGTTATTATACACCTACAACACTGTATATGGGGGGGCTGGGCTGTGTCTATTGTATTCTATGCAGGCTATAAATAGAATCAAGACGACCCCTAAGGGCACTGCTGATTGGCCAATGGATACCACGCCCTCAATTTTAATGACGTCACCTAGTTAAAAATGTAACGTATATAATCAAATGACGTCATAGACAGAGACGCTAAAGTGATGTCACGTTAGAGTCCCCTTCCGATTGGGCAGCCCTCTTGAACCAACGTCTCAATGATGTCATCTCGCGAGTTCGGTCACGCCTACATTGCGCTCCAGCGCGCTCTGATTGGTCAGCGCTGAGCACGCCCCCTGGCGCCGCTTGACGGTGATTGGCGGCGGGGCCGCTGTAGGAGCGATGCTCGCGCGCGCGCTGCGTACACACGTGGTGAGCTCAGCGCGGCTCTGTGGCTCAGCCAGGGCCACACCGGCGGGAGCCACAGCTGGGGCCACATCCACGCCAGGTCCGGGAACCACCAGAGCCACGCTGCTAGAGTCGGGAGCCGCAGTCGGAGCGAGAGCCACGCCGGAGCCGGGAGCCGGAACCGAAGCCACGCCGCCGGGTCTGGGAGCCGGACTCCAACCGGGTCGCCGAGGAGGAGGAAAAGGAGCAGCAGCAGCAGAGAGCCGCGACGCCGCGCAGATGGAGTGCGAGCCCGAGTGCCGCGTGCTCTCCATCCAGAGCCACGTGGTGCGCGGATACGTGGGCAACAAGTCGGCAGCCTTCCCGCTGCAGGTGACGACGGGGCTGGGGAGAGGAGCCGGTGGTGGTGGTGGTGGGGGGAGTTGTGGTTTTATTGGTGGTGGTCGTGGTGATGTTGGGTGGTGACTGGTTGGAGGTGGTTCGTGATGGTGCCAATTGTGAGGAGAACCGTCGTGATTGTGGCCGTGGTGAATTTTTATGGTGGTTATGTTGCTTAGTGATGGTGGTGGGGAGTGAATGACTGCTGGTGTGATAATGTAATAATCGTCGTGGTTGGTGGTATTGGGGCTAGGCGTGGGTGTGGTGGTAAAAGAGGTTGGTGATGGTGATGTTTGTTGTGGCAATGTTGCCAGTGGGAGCTTGGAGCGTGTATCTGTCAGTCACTCCTCCACTGTCTCCGTGTGGTCCATGTGGATGCAGTTGGTTTGGCGCACGTGTGTCTGTGTGCGTGTGTACCTATGCTCGTGTGTCTGTGTGTATCTATGCTCGTGTGTGTGTGTGTGTACCTATGCTCGTGTGTCTGTGTGTACCTATGCTCGTGTGTCTGTGTGTATCTATGCTCGTGTGTGTGTGTGTGTACCTATGCTCGTGTGTCTGTGTGTACCTATGCTCGTGTGTCTGTGTGTATCTATGCTCGTGTGTCTGTGTGTACCTATGCTCGTGTGTCTGTGTGTACCTATGCTCGTGTGTCTGTGTGTATCTATGCTCGTGTGTCTGTGTGTACCTATGCTCGTGTGTCTGTGTGTACCTATGCTCGTGTGTCTGTGTGTATCTATGCTCGTGTGTCTGTGTGTACCTATGCTCGTGTGTCTGTGTGTACCTATGCTCGTGTGTGTGTGTGTACCTATGCTCGTGTGTGTGTGTGTACCTATGCTCGTGTGTGTGTGTGTATCTATGCTCGCGTGTCTGTGTGTACCTATGCTCGTGTGTGTGTGTGTGTGTATGCGAGTGAGTACGCGCATTGACGTGTGTGGCACGGTGGCTCTCACCGTGCGTTATGATCTCGGGTCACGCGGGGTCGATTCTGTCACAGACAATCAGCGGCACCTGAACCCTGTCCTTGGCCACCCTGAGATCGACCCACCCTTACACGATCGCGTGTGTTGACGCACACATCGTGGTGTACTGGACTCGTTCTGCAAGGTTGTCGGGGAGATGTGTCATACGCGACTTGTTGAGTTCTATGTTCTACCCATCACCGGTGCTTGCCGCTGTGTGCGAGCGAGTCATCCACACTGCCGTTGTGATGACGCCTGTACCCTCAGTTACATAATGCTGGAGCTTGGGTGCCTGGCGTGTGTACGTGTCGAGTTGTGGCTCGATCTACCTCGAGTCCAAGGTGCACCTAGTCTGGCACAAGCACCGTGTTGACGTCACCGCCACTTCGTGGTGAACGGCGGTGATTGTTGTTGGGTTATGGTACACAGCAATGCTTACATTGACTTGGATTAAATGTCTGCCCATAGATATCATCAGTGGCGCGAGAGGTTAGAACCTCCTGTACTGGACTTGCTTTAGGTTGACTTGGCCTGAAATCGGTACCTGCTGGAGGCGTTAATACCGACATTGCGGAGACAAATTTGGCTGGACAGGGGGCTGCGTCCAAGAGACTTTCTGGTGTGCCACTCCATCCTTGATGGGTGCTCGTGAACACCGCTTGCTCATCTGGAATATGCCTGAATTTGCTATTTGTATTCTTAGGTTTTTTTCGGTATTCTTAGGTTTTTTCGGTGAAGTCACGTAGGTAAAACACTATTTGTCTTTGTACGGTGTCTGTTCTACTGTAGTGTTGCATTTAGCGCACTGTGATTCCATTGACCCAATAGGTATATCAATCTGCCACAATCCTCATGAGGAATGGTTCAGTGTGCTCATGAACATACGCACGAGGATATTCGTGGCTAGGCCAGGTGTAGGAGGACTTTTTCATCATTCAGGGCTGAACAGGAATTTCACTTTTTCTAACTGTCCGCATTAAAACCCATAGTTAAGTCATAAAAGTGACTGAACCCACAAAAATGATATACGCAGTGTTAACAGTTTCGAAAATCTACCCCTTTACTGCCCGATTAGTGTGGCAATATGCTTGCAGTGACGGGTAGTATAAGTATAATACATTCCTGCGGAGGGAGCTGGTAGAAACGTTGGGTTGCTCGGTCAATGGCCAGGGTCAACGGCGGCGTGGTGTATTCCGCAAATATGCGTGAGTAGGTTAAACGTTGAGTTTTATAAGGGCACCACGGGGTGACCAGCCCCTCCCCACCCAGCCCCACCCCTCCCACCCCCCACCCAGCCCCACCCTCCCCACCCTGTCCCACCCTCCCCACCCAGCCCCTCCCCACCCAGCCCCTCCCACCCCACCCAGCCCCTTCCTGCACGACGGACACAATAATCCCCTGCGGGCTGATGTAACCAGGAGGTTCCTATCAGTATAATTGACAGGCCTTTTCCAAGTGGCTGTGGGTGTTATGCAATGCGGCCCACAGGCCCTAGATAGGTTCCCCTACTCATGGGATTTGCATTCATGGCCATACCACTGCTTCACCCACTCGTAGTTTAGTAATAGTTAACTCGCGTGTGACGTTCTGGCATTAATAGGCGCGTAATCACAGCACTTGCTTGTCTTTATCGGGCTAAGTGGAAGATATTTGTTTTTTGCATGTTAAAACACAAGCACCCATCCATTTAATAAGCTACACAAAACCTTGTATGATACATCTACGGTCCCTTTTGTCAATCCACTACTGGATGATGGCCTCACCATGCCATGTGGCTCCTGGGGGTAATTTTGATCATTCACACTTGTCATTGGGATGTGATGAAGGCCCACTCATACCATAGGAAATGAGGGAGGAATTTCCACCATTGTCCCAGGGTTTTGGCTTAGCACAGCCTTCCCATGCTGTTCAGTGTGGATGGTGAAGGCAGCTAGCATAGATGTGGGACCTTGGATGTATAGTACAACAATGGATTTTGCTGTCCTGTCCCCGCTGTTGCCGACGGCGTAGTCTCATGACACCGTTGGCTCATGGCTGCTGATGGAGATGAGGAGCGGTGAAACACTTAAATTATTTTCACGTAAAAATACGAATTAATCTCGGTGGAGAGTGGTGGCGCAGTCGTTTACTCGCTACCCAATGAACCGTGCAACCTCCGTTTGATTCCCGGCCATGGCCAGCATCAGTGGTGAGTGACATTTGAACTGGTTTTAAACCCTCCCCGTCACCAACCTGCAGCTGGCCAGTCTGGGGATGTATGGCCAAACATCCCCTCATGACCATATGGCATCGTGTGGTCTTCCTCCACTGGATTGACAATCCAGCTGTAAATCATGATCACTCTTCACATTCATTCATATGCCTCTCATGAGGTTCTCTCCATCCATACAGTGTCTTATCTTCCTCCCCACCTCCATTAACTACCACCTTAATCCTACCCTGTGCACATAGGTACATCGTCTTTGATGTGCAGTGTGTTGTGTTGCGGTTGTGTGTTAGGTGCTGAAAAAAATCCGGACTGTCATTTTGTAGTCAGTGGAGCGGTTGCCCCGGTATTATATTCGGGTTCGGAGTTCAAGACCACGAATCCTGGCGTTGTGCAATGAGCCCTGCCTACAATGAGATCACAAAACCCAGGTTATTTACGAAGTGGGCAATGGTGTCTCATTGCCGTGACGCACAGTTCTGACACTATTTATGTTTTATATTTTTGTTGTATGGCAATGCTCTATAAAAAATGACAGTGATGCTGTTTTGAACATTGTAAATGGCTGAAGTTTGCGATATGGCAACTTTCTACGTAGAAGATGCCATTTACGTGATATATGTATTGATGTTCTCTTAGAGCAAACAGCTTTATAATGATGTATTAATCACAGTGACACTTCGGAGGTTACATGCCCTTGTCTATTACAATGTGACATGTGGCAGAAGATGCATTGCCTCTTACATTTCCTAAAGTATTATATTCTTTGTGGAAACTGTTGAAATTGACAGTATTTAAAAAAATCATTTAATTTAATAAACTAACCCATTCAATGTGTCTTTAGGCTTAATGCCGAGCAGCCATATGTGCATCCCGTTGAACGGTTTAATCCAGTATCTTGTACATATAGTGGTGTTTGTAAGATGAACTACAAATGTCCAAAACTTTCACCGTATTATACAATTTGGTATTAAGAAACAGATTAAATATTCATCGTATAACCTGCCTGTCATGTTTCATGTTGTCAAATATACGTTTCTGTATGCTAAACAAGCATATTTATTATATATATTACACGTGGTTTATAACAGCGTAATTGCCTACAACCTCATGTCATTTTTGCATGGCCATTATCTCCGAAATCTTTTCATCGAAATGTTATATTTTGTTGTCCGCTACGTGACTGCATAAATATCTGCTCATTCGAGGTTCTCGTTGAACTTTTGGAAAAGTAAATTATATTGAGCTGCCCTTTTTTTAATATTTCATAAACACAATTACACCCTGCAAAAAAAAAATTGGTGAATAAAATCCCTAATTGATCGCCATCCTAAAAGGGAAATCAATAATAATTTACTCAACTCTAAACAGTGACAATCTTACGCGACATTACAGTCCGCAAAGGTTTTGAGATTTAAAGAAAGATTTGATGGGTAACTGGAAAAGTTGCACACAAATGGTTGTACATTAATGAGTGTAGTTAATGGCCTGATGCAGATAATTAACAAGTAAATGTAAATAATTCAAAGTAAATACTTAAGTATGTAGGTACAAGCAATAGTAAACAAATTAATTCACTTTTTGAAGCACATGCATGAAGCTGTTTGCATTCTACTGCATCAAACAATCTAATTTGTCTGTTTTTATAAGATTAGTGACCACCCTCATTATTCTTCACCACCAGTCAAGAGTTGATTGTCAGGGATTCAGAATAATTCAAGAGTGGCAGCCAACAGAGGGACGTCGTCACCTGACTGCAGAGATGGAGTGATGAAATCAGCTCGTGTTGCTAGGTGGAATGTTACATCCCAGGACTGTGAGGGGTTGCGATGGCTTGGGGAAGCCTCCATCCACCAGTGGACTAATCATGGCTGATGATTATGATTATAATGAGCTCAATACACACTGTGTAAAAAATAAAATAACCCATCTGATGTGATGCTGCTGTTGCGATTGGAGCAGATGCTGTGAGTTGGGTTAGCCTTGGGTTTCAATTCCCCAGGTGGCCTTTAAAATAATTGACTGGCAAAATGGTCCTATTGCCTAGCCATGTGCATAGGCGAGATGAGAAGGTTGGGATCAGGGGTGCAGTCATGATGGGGCGGTGGTGGGGGGGGGTCTAAACCACTTGCGCACACGGAGTGCCAGATGCCTCGCTTGCAAAGCGATCGCCGCGTTTGGATCCCGCAGTGAACGCTGTGTGCATTTACCATCTCTTAATGGTGCCGTGTTGACTATCATCTGATTCATGGACCTCTTTAGCATTTTTGTAGAGTAGCCATTATGATCTGTGCTCGTGATTTTTTTCAATCGCCCGCACGCGTGTGCGTCCGTGTGCGTTTTGAGGGAAAGTGGCGATGACGTGGTTGTGAGCCCAATGTGCTACAGGACCAATGAACCTGGGTTCGATTCTGATCCGTGAACTATACCAGTGGAATATAAATTTCTGAACCTAACCTTTCCTTACCTGAGGCATCGACACTGGTTAAATAGTGTGGTCTTATCATCAGCATTGGGTAGATGAAAAACAATAAGCTTGGTTTTGGCCTACCGACCTGAACAGGTGCTCACTAACAGCATGTGCCTCCGCATTCCCATCAATGCTAAAATAAACATCTGGCTTTTGACAGTAATTTTTGACCTACCTAAAATCAGTGAACTGGCTAATATCAGAGCCATTTCAGAGTAGTGTATATTACTTGCTCGGCCATATAGTTTAGAAACATGGTCATCAACAAAAAATGAAAACAACTGAAAAGTTTGCTTCGAAGTCCGGAGCGACGCAGACTTGTAAATGACGTCAAGAGACAGCAGAGGAGCACGCGGAGTACAGAACATGAGCAGGTTCATTCACACTCTGGAAGGAATATATATGTATGTTGAACTTCTTTCGCACCATACGTGCTAATCGGAGGTCAAGTATGGTGACAGAGTGGCACAGAAGGGAGTGCGTCGAAGAGTGCGTCCAGCAAGAAGACGGAGCGATGAGATCGGCACGTGTGCAGGGTGGATTGTTGCATCGCGGTACCCTGAGAGATAGCGTCGGCTTGGAATGGCCGTAATTCAGGAGTTGATCGATCATGCTTGATAATGAGTTTGATTCTATATTAAACCCTGCTTCTGGGGATAGATCGTCCTGTCTCATTAATGTTTGGAAGCAGATGGATCTGGTATGGACAGATGTTCCCCTGGCAGAGCCATCAATGCACAATGTCACTGTCTGGTTGGGTAGCACACAAACAGAAGGGCTTCTCGGTAACCTTGAATTCCTGTGAGGCTAACTCTCGCTCGTACACATTTATAGGACGCGGTTACTGGTTGCCCAAATACACCTTTTTTCATTTGGAACAGAAAAGTTTCAAGGAGATTGTAGGAAAGTAGAATCTGTAGAATATGTAATTGCCAAATTCTTCAGAATTTTTGGCTGCAGGTGTTTTGTTTTTACCACCGGCTGGGCATTGAGACAAGTCACGCTGATCAGCTCAATCTTGGTGGATCGCTGGAACTCAGCAGGGATGAGATTAGTTAGCATTTGGATGGCAGACTTCCAGGCATTGGCAGTTGTTGTTGGCTTGGGGCTGTGAGGAGATGGGAGTATAGGAGGGGAGGGCATTACATGACCCATCCTACTGGATATCTGTGAAAGAGCTTTCTAGCACATCGGATTCCTCCAGTAGAAATAAATGTTATGATTCTGATATCCATTTGTTTTGATTTTGAGTGTTATAATCTCTTTAGTGTGGGTGTTTTTCTAGTGTTCTCCTACTCATTGATCCTTGGGCCCAGACCAGATATTTCACTTGGCAGTGGAGTGAAAATACGATTAACACAAAACTCAACACACGTTAACGCTACCTTGAAAATAAATATATAAATGGTGACGTTTTAGGCAGTAGATGCAAAATGGCCATTGCCTTTAATGTGTCCTATTATATCCATTGCTGCATGAGGTTGTTGTTGATGCGTGTGTTGAGATGTTTCACTTAGCGGTTACAATTTATTTGTGGTCAATCACAGCGTATTGTGTGATAACCATTGGGAATCAGTGGGTTATCAAATTATTCACTCATAGGCCATATCAATACATTGGTGCTATTAAAGCTTTCCACATTAGGTGGTGTCAATGTTTGCTCTGGCCCACCTCCCAATGCAGCATGCACCTTAAACGGGCTTGCTTTCTGAGGAATTTAATGTTATTATGGACATGAGTCGGAATCTTAACCAGTTTTCTTTGTTTTACCCAGGTGTTGGGGTTTGAAGTGGACACAATCAACTCTGTGCAGTTTTCAAATCACACAGGTATGAACATGGCCACAAGCAATTCCATTACATTTTCATGGTTTGTTTTGTTTTCTCAATCATTTGATTTGTATTGCTGTGCAGGGCATAGACTCTGTGTCAACTCGATATCACTCTACCTTGCTGGCCTGTCTGCTATTAAGAAGGACCATTGCCTGAAATGTCGCATATTTAAGGAAAGGTTATTGACAAATAGAAGCCCCCCCCCCCCATATACAATGGAATGCTCCAAATTGAACTCTCCAAAGCTGTTGTGCATTGTGATATGGACAGTGTTGTATGTTTACATGGTTGATACAGAGTCAGTGGGTTCTGCCTGTGCTACTTGTGTTTCATTTTTGTTGCCTTTTATGCTTTTTTTTTATTTGGAGTGTTAACATTCATTTTAAGTTAGCCCGTTCTCTCATTCAATGTCTAGCAGGAATCCATGACTGCATAAAAGATGGCACCGTAGGTAAGACTGTTAACAAAACTAAATTCTCTAACAAAACTAAATTTGCCGCATTTTCCAATTTACTAATCGGTGAACACTAATCCTCTGTCTGCCAAAGTGGCTCCATCTCGTCCAGGAGATTCATTTGTTTGAATGTCATAATGCCAGATGCACAACACTGCGCTGTTCACACCTCTCCTGTAGCCATGCTCAGCAACCACAGGGGAGGCATTCGTCCTACAAATTGTCTGTAAAGGAGGGATTTGGCTTTATTAGAGAGATAATAAGGCTTTAGTTATTGGAGGCAGTTCTTTAATTAAATACCGAGCACACTTTGTACAATACACACCCTACACTGTTACACACTCCGCTGCCATTCGCTTATACGAAACTCTACACTGGTTGCTAGCCTACACACAACACTCGCCGTCTGACACTGACGGCGCTGAACTAAGACAGCCAACTACCGTCCAGCAGCGCAATGTAGCAAGTGACGACGACAGCGTCGAAGGTGGCGAGACGACAGCGATGATGGTGACGATCTTCAGCAGCAACGACGGGGACCCCCCCCCCCACTCCACATGACAGCCCCGAGGTCCCCTCCCGGGGCCCCTCTTCTACTGCCAGCGTGGCCTGCTGGCTCCACCCCCCTTCTGGAACCTTCTAGCAGGTTCTCAATGTGCCCCTTCAGTGACTTTTCCCCCTCGATCGCTCTCGGGTCGATCACGTGGCCTGCTGTCAGTCAGGGCTGCTGTGAGCTGCAGATCCCCTTCCCTGCCAGCAGCCAGCGCTATGTTGCTAAGTGACCGATTCTATGTCACTACACCTGTACTGGATGCACTTCTTTGAGTGGGATGGAGCTACCTTGGTAGAACTGGTATGTACATGAAGTAAAACAATAACCAAGGGAGTCTAAGGTCCTGTCTGGTGATATTTGGTTGAGTGTATGATTACTATACAGTACGTGTTCAAAATGTGATTTTAGGATTTTTCTGTTACTCTGTCTTTTGTGGCACGAATGAAATATTTTATGGAATTTAATAAATGTTTATTAACTTTTCTCATCATCATACTTACCAGGCATTTTACACATTACCAGAATATACCTTTTCTGCCAATTCTCAGCTTTGGTGGTGCTCCTAGACCAGACGTGTCTTATAATAATCACCGCCAAGTGCTAGAGCCTCATGAGCTTGTACTTATCATTCTCATAATCATCGCCGTCAGTCATCATCGTCATCATTACCCATCATTGGTCTCCATGTCCAGGAATTTCGTGGGTCACTTGCGAGATGACATCTCTCCCTGCCTCCCTTTATACCTCTCATCTCTTGCTCCAACACTCTCCTGTCTTCTCGTTTTTTAAGGCCTCCATAACGCCATCTGTCCCGCTCCTTCCTTGGCCCTGTTGGTCGTCTTTATTCTATACTCTTTGGTTCTTTCGGTAAAGTCACGTAGTTAGAAATAAATTAAAATAAAACAAATCACGACGTTTTGATTGCTACAAAAGCAATCGTCATCAGGTGGGAAAACCACAGCAAGATCTTTTTTTTGCTGAAGTGGGAGAGAGAGCGGCCGTGGCAAGATGTTATATAGTTAAGAAGGGTGGATGGGCAAGGGGGGAGAGAGAGGTGGGGGTAGGGGGGTGCTGCGTGAGCGCCAGGAGAGGGGACGTGAGGCTGGGGGGGGGGGCTGGAAGTGGGAGGCCGAGAGAGCTGTGGATGGGGGGGAATTAACTCGGAAACAAAGACCAGTACCCGGCAGGTATGATAGATATGATAGACACAACCATAAAGCAGTTACGGTTTTATCTGGTTCTTTATTCTATTCCCATCTCTCAAGTTAGCTTTCCTTGGCAATGTGGGTGCAGTGGTGACGAGATGTTAACTACCTTGCCTAGTATACAGGAGGTCGTGGGTGTGATCTCGACGCTGACGTCTGCTGCTGCTGTATATTTGGAGTTCTCCCCATCTGTGGTTGCATGGATCGTTCTCTGGATCCTCCACTTTTCCCCTCCACATTTAGAAACGTGCCTTTAGAGTATTTGGCTGCTTTACATTCACACATGATAAGCCACTTCGTTGAGCTATCATTTGTGGCCAGGCAGGTCACTTCTGGAAAAGAGCTATTTAGCTCAGTGGACCTTACCTCGTAAAATAATAATAGATTTTAGTGTTTTTCCCTCTTCTTGATGTGACCATAGTTGTTTTGCAGAGATTCACCTTCTACTATGCCTCTGTGTCCTCTTCCTCACCCTATTTCATCAACTTCTCCTTTCAACGGCTTGTCCTTTATTGTCCTTCCTCCATCCTAAAGTTAACGTTTCCACAGCGTATGTTAGTGTTGACTCATAGTATGGTCAGCCTTGGTCAATCCACTGCTGGATGAAGGCCTTCCCTAGTGGCCACCATCTCTCGCGATTCTGCGATGTAATAATCTACGCATCGGCCACGCTCTATTCCACACCAGTGCTGTTCGCTTTGATAGAAGCTGCTCACTGTTACTGATTTCTTCCCCTAGTTTCCCATGTGTTGTGCTAACATTGGCTACATCAACTGTGATGACCTCGTCACCTTTTGCCTTGACAGCGGGAAGAGCGTGCGGTGTGTCGTCATGTGTGTGTCAATATCGATTTTAGAGCTCGGGATTGCGAGCCCCTCCCACCTCGCCCCCCCCTGCCCCCGAATGGCTTGATCAAAGAAAAATATCCCCCGTATAGCCTTAACAGACTGTTGGGGCAAGTGCTGTTTGTGAGCACCTATGAAGGCCAGCATGGCATACGAGGGAGTGGGTGGCCAGCACCACACCCGGCCGCCTTTGTCTCCTCAGTGGTGATGTTTACACACCGCACCAGGTACTCATTTGAGGCCGATTCGACCTATGGGAGACCCAGGACCGGTTCAAATAATCGTCACTGGTGTTGGCCGTGAGTGGGAATCAAACTCGGGTCGCTGGGTTCTTAGCCGCAGTACGCGAACCGGTACACTACGCCAACAATAAAAACAACCGCCATTCGCCACGACGTGGCGGTGACGTCACCACGATGCTTGTGCCAGGCTATGTGCACCTTGAGGCTACGTGAAGTGTCGAACACCTGCTGGCAGGAGGTTACGGGGAAGACCCAGGTACCACGGGTCGACTGAATGACATGACTGGCTGAGGCACCACCTCTGCCCCCTACTGTGCCAACTTGCTGTGCTTTAACCACCCGGCGCTCTGCTCGTTGTTGTGAACGTCGCTCCTCCGCCCTCCATTGTTGTTGGAGGGCGACTGCCTCCAACCGCCCAGTAGCATCCTTCACGAGCCTCCTCCACAGGCCGATCTTGACACCGCTGGGACCAGTCATCGGCAAGTCCACTTAGCTCCACATCCTCCTGTACCACATCACTCAATTTCTTCTCTAACCTGTGCTGCGCCCGTTTAGCCCCCTCGATCCGGCCGAACAAAAGCTGTTTAGGCATGCGGTAGCTGGACATGCCGGCTTCATTACCCAGCCAACGCAGCCTTGCCTGCCGGAGGAGTTCACCGATGCGACTTTGTCCAGATCTTTCAAGGATTTGTGAGCTCCTCACACAATCCAACCTGGTTAAACCCAGGATGGATCGTAGGCAGGCCAGCCTAAATGTTTCTAACCGGCGAAGATGTTCCCTTATGGTGGTCCACGTTTCGCAAACGTAGAGAAGGGAGGGAATAACTGTGGCCGAGAAGACCTGAAGCTTCGTGTGGAGCGACAGACTAGGTAGCTTCCACACAGCGTTATGCAACCGATGAAAAGATAATGTCGCTCGACTGATTTGGAGTGAGACCTCTGCTGTTAAACCGGAGCCAGTCATGAGCATACTGCCTAGGTATGGGATACTCTCCACTCTCTCCACAACTGCCCTGTCACTAATTGGGAATTGTGGGGGTTGAGTGTCCGATGGTACAAATTACTCAGGCAGGTGCTTAGTTTTGGTGGGGCTGATGGTAAGTCCCCACCTCTTAGTGGCAAGCTCCAGGTTCAGCAGCAGCGCCTCCAACTCAATTACCAGATCATCAGCATATATAACATGTTTGAGCAATAGGGAGCCATCCCTTGACCGCACCGGGGCATCGATCAGCCTCTCATTGTATCTGTACCAGATGGAAATTCCTCCGGTACAGCTATTGAAGGCTTCACGAACTACGTGGTCGAAATAGATGTTAAATAATGTGGGAGCCAGAGGACATCCCTGTCGCACCCCAAGGTGTACAGGGAATGACTCCGACGCCTGGCCACGTAGTTTTACCCGGGCCTGCTCACCATCATGAAGGTCCTTAATGATCGTGAGCAGAGGGTCAGGGACTCCGAAAGCACGAAGAACAACCCAGAGCCAAGGCCTACTGATGGTATCATAGGCCTTGACCAGGTCAATAAAGCAGAGATGTAGGTCTTGTTGTAATTTCCTGCACCTCTGCTGTAGCAGACGGACAGAAAATAGGGCATCTGTGCAGGACCGCCCTTTCCTGAAACCACATTGGGGCTCCGCAAGCCTCTCCTCAGCGTGCCTAGCAAGGCGATGTTGAACAATCATTGCCAGGACCTTTCCCGGCACACTGAGGAGTGAGATGCTCCTGTAGTTGTTACAGTCTGTGCGGTCCCCCTTCTTTAAGAGGGGAACCACCAGGGCATCCTTATAATCCTGCGAAACCCGTCCAGTGGCCCAGATTGTTATTATGATGTAATGTCGGGCAGTCTGTGCACAAACGCCACCCTCAGCATTTCGCTTGGGAGATCATCTCTGCCCGGTGCCTTTTCTGGTCTAAGGCTCTGGATCGCCTTCAGTACTTCCTCAACAGATGGCACCTCAGTAGCCACTCATAGGGGGTGACTTCTTCTTTCAATATTTGAGGCACCTCAGCCTCAGCAGGGTTATCCCCACTTTGTCCCACGTTTTCCAGGCTGAGGGATTTCTCCTCCCCCAGGACCTCACAGAAATGCTCAGCAAATCTGCAAACCTGTTTCTGGGGGTCGGAGATTGGATCACCGTTCTTTCCCCTAATGAAGGTTATAGGTGTGGCGCTGCAGGTTACTTTTTTGATGGAATTAAAGAGCGATTTGTGATCGCGGGCCATTGAGGCAGGCTCCATCTCCTCAGCAACCCACGACCACCACCCATCCTTGCAGCGCCTCACGGCTCTCCGAACCTCCGAGCGAAGGCTGCGGTAAGCCTCCTCATTCTCTGACATGGGATGCTGTAGCCGATGAGAGTGAGCCTGTTGCTTTTTCTCAGCCAGCTTGAACACCTCCTCTGTCAGCCAGGGTTTCTGGGGAGATCTGGACCGTGTACCCAAAGCAGGCATTGCAGCTGCATGAACCACAGTCCTAAACCTCGCCAATTTCCCTCGACATCAGGAGGAGTGGGAGACGATGCCAACTCCAGCCGCAAGCGATGATGACATTTTTGCTTGCAACTTTCATCAGCTAGCTGAGACCATGCCACTAAGGGTTTAAATGGGGTCCTGGGTGCACACCCACCACCGGAGTGGAAGAATGACAGGCACATCTTACAGATGACGAGTCGATGGTCAGTGGGCAGGTCAGCTCCACAGTAGGTCCTGGTGTCAAGGACATGGGCCTGCATCCGCTGTTCCGTCACTATGTAGTTCAGAAGATGTTCTTGCTTGGACCCGGCATGCATCCATGATGTTCTGTGGATGCGCCAATGCCGGAACAGCGTGTTGGTTATTACCAGCCCATAGGCTGCACAAAAATCTAGCAGCCTCCTGCCGTTGTTATTGAGCTGATCTGGCCCATGCCTTCCAATCACTCCAGACTAGGTGCCAGCATCATGACCAACTCGGGCATTGAAGTCACCCATCAAGATGACTTTATCCCGAGGGGCCACTTTAGCCAGCATCTGTGACAGGTGGTCATAGAAGGCATCGGACTCATCGGCCTTGCCTGCATCCCTCCACGAATGTTCGTCTTCAGTGGGGGCATAAGTAACCACGACCACCACTCCTCGCCTCTGGTTGATGGGAAGGTGAGCCCAAAGTCGCCTGGGGCTTACAGCTTCGCACACCTCACCGCCATGCTCCCACGCCCCCTTCATTATTTTATTCAGAAGAAGAGTGACTCCCTGTTGTTTGGCAGTCTCCTGCCCCGAGAAGAGGACTGTCCACCACTCATGGTAGCAGGAGCCAGAACCGGTCCATCGGACCTCCTGAATACCACAGAGATCCAGGCGGTACCGGTCCAGCTCCCGACAGAGCAGTAGCAGCCTCCTCATCAGTGAGGGTTCGATCATTCCAAGTGACCACACGTCGTGGTCTTTTGTGGTTTCTGGAGGAGCCCCGAGGGTAAGGATTCAGTCTCCTGGCTCCTCCAAATGGGGTTGGCCCAGAGACGTCATGGACGCCTGTCCCCCCAGGGCCTCCGGCACAAGCTTATTAATTAAGTTTTTCCGTCGTGGTTTTGTGGTAATTAATTGAAGGTGGAGGGGTTACCTGCCCCTCGTACCTGTCCAGAGCCCCCATTCGGCCGCTGTGGTGATTACAAACGCCATGAGGGGAAA
Source organism: Lethenteron reissneri (assembly GCF_015708825.2). Taxonomy (NCBI): domain Eukaryota; kingdom Metazoa; phylum Chordata; class Hyperoartia; order Petromyzontiformes; family Petromyzontidae; genus Lethenteron; species Lethenteron reissneri. The sequence continues at coordinate 340,470 of NC_083784.1, forward strand.
GGCCAAAAAAATTGTCCCTCCCCCCACAGCACTGCCCACCACAGCGTTGCCGCTCGGCACCACGAGGAGGTAGGCGGTTGTTTTGCCGGATGCACCACACACACATGCACTCACACACACGGTCCCACCTTCACGTTGACAGCGATGGCTATACCGTGCCTCAGCTGTGCCTGCGCCATTGTATACAACACCTGCTTCTCACACAGCGAGCTGCAGCGAGCCACTGCTCAGCGCCGCCAGTAGCACCGACGCACCGTTGTGTTCACCACACTACCGCTCCCATGGCTTCATCACGCCTGGCCAAACATGCATGCTCGTGACTCACTGCTTCATAACGCTGCCCCAACCAGTCCATCATTAATTAAATATGTTCCTAATGCGTGAGTCAAATTATGGGATTAAAGAGTGCAACAGGAACTTTGGGTAGTATTGCCTCGGCCAATACATTGTAAAAGGGTATATCGTGTTTTTTTTTATGGGCTGTTGAGTTAAAGTTATTGTCAGTAAGGGACTGGATGTGCTATTTGTTTGCAATTCAATACAAATTAACCAAAATAGATAAAGGTCCAATAATGTCTATCTGGGTGTATGTATCTTCGTGAGCAGTTCGTTCCACATTCCTATGTGACTTACCATGAATGTGTGTGGTCTCAGAATAACCGCTGCTGGCTTCCTACCAAGTTGAGAATCCTTAAAAGGCGGTCCTAATTTTATCCACCCTGGGCAGATGATATAGCTCATATTGATATTGTTGACTGAGAAAAATAAGTGTTCTTGGGCAGAAGGGATGATGACTTATAGTCGAGGAAAACGATGGAATGGCAGCCTGGAAGCAAGACGACTGTGGAGATGGAGTGATGAATTCAGCCCGTCTGCAGGAGCTGAAAGGATTCGTTGCATCATAGGAATGTGATGGATGGCGACAACTTGAGGAGGCCTTCATCCAGCAGTGCACAGATGATGGCTGCCATGAATGATGATGGATGGGTGAGGGGCTGCATTGGCCCTGACTGGGATTGTCACTCCCAGTTTCATGACTGGGAGAGATGCCCTTCTACCTACATATCAGGCCTGTCAACAAAGTTGCTTTTTAACTGAATATTTGTTTCCTATTTTGATCATTAATGTGTTCACCTAAAATTGGCAGGGGCTACACTTCTTTTAAGTGATCTCTCAAACATTGTATACTTCACTCGAGTTGTTAATAGGTTATCGATTTTTCGATAATGATTTACCCAATCGATTATTGATTTCGAAAGTCATGTAATTGATAATCAAGTCCAATTTAAATTTGATTGTCCAAACCACATGGTGCATTTCAACTGGATTGGTCACATGATGATCCATTCCATACAAGATAAAAAAAACCTTACAGCCCTTTGTCAGTCCACTGTTGTATCAAGGCCCATATTCATGCTGTGTCAGAGTCAAGAGGATTGTGTTGAACATACTCAACGTTGGTCAGTGCTGGTTGGTTAACCGATAACATAATTTTTTCTACAACTTTTGCAGTTGTGCCTTACAGATTTCTGATTTATTTTCGGGCCATTGTTGCGCGTCGTTCGGCACGACCTCCGATGTTTTGTTCCACGTGCTTGGGAGCTTCTTGAGGAACTGAATTCGATTCCCAGCAAATTGAGCAAAACGTTGGACTTGGTTGTCGAACAACACGCGCTACATCCGAAAACACTTCTGAGAGCGATACTGGATTTTTGCTTTTGTTGCTTGCATAGAATAGATTCGTAACACGAACAAAACGAAATGAACAAACCCGTACACAGTTCCTCTGGTGGCAGACTGGTTACGGCGAAGTTTGGATCTGTGCAATTATTAGCTGGGCAGAAACTTAATCCAAATAATCCAACCGGCCCAGCGCCAAAACTCAATCACGAGTATTTAGAGTCGACATCTCAGTCGGGGGTCAATTCCACACATTACCTTCCTGGAGCCAATAGAATATGTACTACGTTGTGGAACGTCATCAGCGGTCATCGTCCTTGAAAAGTGACTGGTGTTGTCCAACACAATCGAATTAAGTTAAGTCTGAACATTTGCTATGACGCACTCTTATGAGTCCATTCCATGACGAATGTGCCACACTGATCACACTGATGATACATAGCAAGTCCTAAACTGTCTCAGATTCGGGGATATGGAGATGAGCAACACATGATGCTGTCCGTGAACCAACACCGCGTGATCTCCCAATGTTGCAGCTGAAAAACACGTTTGTTAACCCCCCCCCCGCCTCTGTCCTTCCAGCTGTGTAAATGGATAAACCGCAGTTCGTCAGGTGTGGTGTGGTGAAATGTGGGTACTTCAACCTCTCTCCCAAGACATCTGGCCAGCATAATCAGACATAGGCCAAATACTCGGGGGGGGGGTCTTTCTTGAGCTCCCTCGAGTGGAGGGCTTTCTGCGAGCGGTGGTGGCGTGAGCAAACAATTGCGGGGCTGTGTCTTTATTTTACGCTACCAACAGGACAGTCTGTCTACAAGGGGGATTTGTAATTAGTCTCCTAAGGAAGGGCAAAAAGAAGCAAGACCAGACAAATATATATTACTTCCATCTGCTAATTTTCAGGACGAGTCACTGGGTGTTATATACGTGATGTGCCATGCGCATTTCTGCAGCCCTTGCACCCATCTTTAGAACTTGCGCCATCCGTGTACTGGCTGGTTATAAACACATTTCCCATTTAGACTCTGGGGAGCTGTGGGTTAGTGGATTGCGCACTGCATTGAGAACCAGGTGACCCGGTCGAGTTCGATTTCAATTCACGGCTAACATCAGTGGCGATTCATATCTGAACCGTTGCTTGCGGGCACGCGTGCACACCCCCGTTTGTCAACCCACATTGACCAGCGTGGTGAGGTATGGACAAACAGTCGCCGTCGCGGCGTCGGGAGGCCTTGGTGCGGCAGTCGATTTGATAAAAGGCGAAGTGATTCGTCACCATCCCAGCCAAGACCAAGGCACTGCTGGGTGAAGGCCTCCCAAGCTCTCGCCATTCCTCAGTTCGCGAGGCAACAATCCACGGAGCACCTGCACAGTTACGGGTCTGATCACTCCAACTCCGCTATGGACACTCTTAAGTGAAAACTCTCACGCTTACTATAAACAATTTTTATTTTACTCGGTAAGGCCCACTGACGTATATAGCTCTTTTTTCAGAAGCGACCTGGCCATAAATGATAGCTCAACGTCGTGGATTATCACGTGGAAATGTATAGCAGCCAAATGCTCTAAAACGCGTGATGTTGATTCTAAATGTGGAGGTGAAAACCGGAGGACCCGGAGTAAACTCCAGGCGGCCACGGGAAGAACACGCAAACTCCAAATATACAGCAGCAGCAGGTGTCAGGGTCGGGATGGAACCCACGACCTCCTGTAGACCAGGTGAGGTAGTTGACATCTTGCCACCGTGGCGCTTATCGGAAACCGCAGCATCTACTGTTTGCACAAATCTGAAATTACCCCAGAGCAGTGATGAGCAACACCAGTCTATGCTGGCTGACCGTTTCTATTTAAAGCTTTCGTGACTACAGGGATTCATATTCTTGGTTCTTTCGGTAAAGTCAATGTAGAATAAAAATAAAACGATAAAATTATCACGACGTTTCGATTGCAACACAAGCAATCATCATCAGGTTTGGATTATTCTTGCTGTGGTTTTCACACCTGATGATGATTGCTTGTGTTGCAATCTAAACGTCGTGAGAATTTTATTGTTTAATTTTTATTAATTTATTATTTCCCTTCTACGTGACTTTACCGAAAGAACCAAGAATATGGCTGACCGTTGTTTAGCCCTGCTTTTCCACATCATCTATAGATCGGTTTGGATTATTGTGAGCTTGGCTCAGGCCTCCACTAAAATTAGTTTCTGGTGCAGTGTGGTAGTCGTGAAGACACGTGAGCTAAACGCAACCATGTGGTACTGGACCGCACCTGGCATTGACGAGAATTCTGTGCCCGTCTTGCGAGCTTCTTGCCAGCAGAAATTTCCTCCGCAGTCCAGAACGCTGTGCTGGGGGATACATTTGTCTTTGTGTGTGTGCGTTATTAATGTGCGTATGAATTATTGTTCTCGCTTGTGTTTATGACTATTGGTTCTGCTTAACTGAACAAGATGTGTGTGTTTGTGCAGGCTAGCGTTTAAAGTGGTTTGTTTTACTGTGCTGATTACTTTTGCCGATGCATATTTGCACACTCATCAGCCGTGTGATGGATTAGAATTATTCGGTGGATTGGAACTTATGGATTTTTCTCCACAGATTTAGTTTTGTATCCTCTCTGCGGAAATGTTTAATGGGCGAGGTCGGTGCGTGATTAAGCAGACTTCGAACCTGCACTCAGAGATGCAGTGAGTTGCAATCATTTACACATCTGATATATTCGTGTTAAACTAACTAAACTTTTTATTTTAGCAGGTAAGGCCCACTGAACTATATAGCTCTTTTTTAGAAGTGACCTGGCCACATGGTAACTCAACTAAGTGGCTTATGAGGAAATGTCTAGTTTATTATGAAATGTATAGTTTATTATGAAATGTATAGTCGTCAAATACATGTGGAGGGAAGAACCGGAGGACCCAGAGAAAAATCCACATGACCACGGGGAGAACATGCAAACTGCAAATATACAGCAGTCATCAGGGTCGGGATCTAGCCGACGACCTCCTGCATACCAGGCGAGGTAGTTAACATCTCGGCACTGTGCTGCCTGCTACGTAATCTGTGCATATGAATGATCTTCCTCGTTTTTTTAAACATAGTGGTCAATGTAGTTGCTCCTAGTGCCTTCCAGGGAGTGACCTCACCCAGTTACAAGTTACACGAATCAAGTAATGTATTGCATGCGCGTACTCGACACGTGTTTACCATCGCAGTGCTGTGTGAGCGTTCTAATATAAATTGGTAAACTATCCGTCTAGGCCAGCATGTCTAGGAATTGACCCGTGCTCTTCACCCGAGATTCCTCTGCTGACGAGTATCAGAAGGCATGGCGTCTCTCTGTGTGGGTTCACAGTTCCCGCTCTAGGCGGTTGGTTAGACAGTCTTGTCACAGCTGGAGTTAGCTTAACGCCAAAGGAGGGCTGCTCTTGCAATCAGACGGCAGTAATTGGAAAGTGGAGATGATAAGGAAACAACGCATGTGCACACTACGCTACTTACGTATGCACTTGTCAGTGCTTGATATCCACAGGTCATCCTTGCAGAGGCTTTTGGCTAACCATCGAATAAAGACGGTCACTGCATCGCGTGCTTTCAGATGCGCTTCTCCGTTCGTCTGGAACACTCTTTCTTCTGATATTAGGAAGCCACTGGCGCTATGAACTTTAAATTTTAGATTGAAAACGAATTTCTTTAGAACAGCTCTTTGTGTTTAGATTGTTCTCCTTTCCCCCGCACCTCCGCTGAGCACGTTTGGCTACGTAGGGCGCGAAAGAAGTTTAATGTACAGTACATAGTTAATCTCACTTTTTTGGCTGCAATTCCATCGCCAGTCTCATCCTTGCGAGCGATGATCTGTTCTGCCCCAAGCCCACCTACGTTTTTAACATTTATGAGGATATCTGTGATTTGTGATCACTCAACGATCCATCTGTTCTACATTCTCTCAGTGTAATTCCAAGCATGGACCTCTCCATCCTTGATTGCATACAAGTGTAGTGACTGACTCAGAGACACGAAGAGTAGGAGGCACTGTGTTTATTAAACGGCCTTAACAGTTCACACTGGGTGACTACGGCTCCCAGTCAGCACGGCTGGCAGACTGGCGACGCCGAGGGGGACCCCCCCCACTCCACACGACAGCCCCGAGCTCCCCTCCCGGGGCCCCTCTTCTACTGCCAGCGTGGCCTGCTGGCTCCGCCCCTGGACATGCCCCCCTTCTGGAGCCTTCTAGCGGGTTCTCGATGTGCCCCTTCCGTGAGCTTTCCCCTACATCCCCCTCTGGTCAATCGCGTGACCTGCTGTCAGTCAGGGCTGCTGCGAGCTGCAGATCCCCTTCCCTGCCAGCAGCCAGCGCTATGCTGCTCCGTGACCGACTCTATGTCACTACACAAGTGTACAAGTATATGTATACTGTGGTAGAGTGATGGCACAGTTGTAAGTGCATTCCAATGGGAACCCGGTGACCTGAGTTTGATTCCTGACCACGGCTGATCCTGGGCATGCCCCCCCTTCACGGGTCCGCACTGACCAGCGTGGTGAAGTATGCCCAAACATCCTCCATCACCATCTCAACACTGCGAGACCTTCATCAAGCAGCAGATTGATAAAAGGATGTTAAAGTGCATTCATTATTAACAATGGTGATAAGTCCTGTAGCCGACCACACCGCTAAAACATGTTACATATTAAAATGTGTCCATTTTAAGTGGATGCATACCATTATTTTCTCCATTATATTATTTTCTGTTCTACAGCTGCTGTAGATGCAGAGCAACAGCAACAACTTCACATTCAGGTGGTCAAGCCAGGTAACCGCGTCAGGGGCAGCGGAGTGTATCGCTGTGATCATTAGAAGATGATGGTTAATGATGGTTATTGTAGAGGAAAGGTTAGCAGTGGTGAATATTTTTCTGCTCTTGAATTAGGCATTGTAAATCCATGGCACTGCTTCGGTATGAATTTATCCCACGTTGATCATAGTGTACGAGAAACACAATATTAATACGATTGGCCTTATTGATGGGTCTCTTTTCATGAAGGGCATGTCCTAATTCAGACAATTTCTTAACCGATTGAGAATGTAGATATGCCATTGGTCTTATTGTGGGGCGAGCGGCTCTGTAATTGAGGTCTGGGTATTGAATTGAAGCCCTCTTAGTAGCCGTGGTGCGTGAGTGATGCGTTTGTTCTCTATCGGGGTTGGTGTAGCGTTTTAAAATTCATGAGCTGTTATTCACAAATGAGCAGGGAACGTCACCTACAAATGTGTGTAATGTGTATGGCTGCAACGTTATATAATTCGAATCCGCATGCATTGAATGTAAAGGGTTGTCTTTTATTTTAATATATATGAGCTGAGACTACCTCACAAATGTTCATATGACAATTATCTGCGTTTTAGTAATTATTTATACGCGGGCCCATGAGCACTCTGCTGTGGGTCTATTTATCTTATCGTTTAGCGTAGATTCGTGTGAAATAATGGGATTTTTTTTCGTATAATAAATTCAGCATTTGTTTTAAAGCCGAAACAATCTATACAGCAAACTGTGGGGTTGTGCAAGTGGCAATCACATTATGTTTGTAATTGCGTTGAATTAGAACTGCTATTGCGCTGTCGTGATGTCACGGCTCATGCCTGATCCAAATGCCCAGCCTTGCACTTAGTCTATGGGGCGACTGATTGCAGCATTGGGCAGGAGGCCTTAAAAGTGACAATTATGTGGACACAGCAAATATGGGCACCACATTTTAAATTCCTCAACGATCACTCGGATAGATAAGGACACTTTTCAGAAATGTACGTGAAGAAAATGTTTCATATATAGCCAGGGATGTCTGCTGTATACTTTACACCTTAAAATGAATGTCAATTTGCCATTAATGTTAACCTCATTAAATTCCTTAATTTAGAGTAATTACTTAATGCACTGGATGGTCAACATGATGCTCAATGATATTTTTTACTCAATGATATAGTATCTTCATCAAGATCATATTTCTGTCGTTCTGTTTTTGTTGTATCATCTTGATATTATAAATGAACAACTAAAATCACCAATTACGTTACCTGAAGTGCATATGTGGGCAGTGGTGGCAGAGTGGTTCTAACGCTCCTTAACAATTCTGGTGATCGTGACACCTGGTCAGCACGTGCGACATCTGAACCTTTCTGGGAGAGTTCCCTAGACCAGTTGGGGCTGGTGCACATTTGTTCCACGATCGTCCTAGGAATCACCCCCACGTCTTCTCCCTCCTCGCCAGCTCCTGCTACTACACCCCTCCCACATGTTTTCTTGGGCAACCAAGGCCTCCTGTTGAAACCCATCATAGTGAACCTGAGCTCAAGTCGAGGTTGCTTCTCGTTGATGCCGTCTTAGTTTGGCACCTCCCCTCTGTCTCGTCTCCTCTGCCTTGGAATAAATACCCGTTCACTTGGAAACATCTTTGTACCTCTGCCACACTGAAATCTCTGTCCTGTTGCCTTTTATGAACTCCCTGTCCTGAAATAATCATGGACACATTGCCGACAAAAAATATGAATTGATACAGCAGGTAGCCTGTAATCCAGTGCTTTAGTGATCAAGATAATGGATCACGGAGATTTATGAACTCCCACATTGGTCTGTGCCGGTTGGTGACGGAGGGAACTTAGGACTGGCTCCTGCCTCACTGACCAGAAACATTCGCGGTGGCCGGGAATCGATGTGAGCTGTTAACAGGCATCGGACTCAAGTCGCTGGGTTCACAGTTCAGTGATCTCATGACTGTGTCACCGCTGCTCTACCCCAGTAAAGTCGGTGATTTGACACCACCACCCTCTCGAACACGCTCACCTTCATAGATGCTCACTGACAGCCCATGACTATATGGCCGAAAGGCTAATGGGGGATCATTGTTGTGCTCGCGTGTACTTTACCATGATAAGCCATTGATTGCCTTTGTCCGCAGGACATCGTAAATTTTATCCGCAAATGTGTGGAATCAATGAGATGGACAGAACATACAGATGCTAATTTGCATATTGGTACACTTATAAAAAACAGACACAACATTATCGTCGGTTGTGCACACAAAACGACTGAAAATGTTTTTGCAAACGTGTGTAGATATTACAAATATCCAGATATTCTAAGTGCGAGACTTCATTTTCATTGTAGAATTCGCAGTGCACAAAAATTGATAGACTGAATGTTGACCAAGGCGGTCCTTGAGAATGTATGTATACAGGAGCGTATGTGTACCATATTGTGTGTGAAGTTTGTCCTCGCTAAGTTGAGTACTGGACTGGCCCCTGCCATATTTATTTGAAATGTCCACCAACATTAGAGTAAGCACCACTCAACACAAAACTATATTCACGATGCATCTTCTTCTGGGCATTGTCCCCACTTGTGTGGGGTCAGCCTGCCTGGTCCTCTCTCTCCTCACGCCTGTCCTGGGCCATCGGCTCCACGTCCACTCCGCAATCCCTCACATCCCAGTTCGCTACTGGCAACCACATCTCTCTTGGTCTGCTGCTTGGCCTCCTCTCTGGTGCTTTAAGTTCATAAACTTCTTCCCACGTGGTCTTCTCCTCTTCGTACGACTTCCTGCCATCTGATTGGACGTTCGGCTCGTCTGAGATGGGCACCACCACTCTTGCTGTTCTCCCTCGGTCCTTCATTTGCAATCACCATTCATACGTATCATTATGCACAAATTAGGGGTCGTTGCCATGGTGTAATGGTTAGCACGCTGGATTAGCTATACACAATTTAATGGCTCAATCTCCCGATGCACAGAAGTTGAAACATTGGTGTATGGTTCTTCAATCCTATCCCTACTACCTCTGTACATCCCAGCAATTTTAATAGGTACTCCACAGTAGGAAAAGATAAGAATAGGTTTTACCCTTTGCTTGCAGGTATTAAGATGTTCAAACACCAAATATAAATATTTTGTAAGGAATAAAGTCTGCATTAGCCACACGTACGTGTGGTGAACATGCAAACACACATGATCTGATAATATCTTAACACCTGGTTTATTGACAGAAAGAGAAAAACCTATTCTTATTTTTTTTCAAACTTTGATACTGGCAAAAAGGTCCCATTTTGTAGTTGCTCACTCCGAGCTATAAATGTACGTGACAGTGCATTGTGTTTGTACTGATGATCACCTTTGGCATTCTCTGGTCTGACACTCGTGAGCCTAGGCCCTAAAGAAGGCTGTCTCTGGTGTAGGCCAATCAGTTTCAAAGATCATGAGTATGTTACACTGTAACACAGTTTGTGTTCTTGTGTCGTAAGTCTTGAAGATACTTGAAGGCTGCCTACTCCTTATCTACAGCTCTGACAAATTGTTTCGTAAGGCCCAATTTGATGTGCAGTGGTGGCATCAGCACCTTCCGTGGGTCCACCAGTGGCTCCCACTTGACGTTGTTCCTTCCCACAGAGAACTCGGTCCGCTGTGGCCAGTCCCACCTGTGGTAGTGTGACTTGGTGTCCCTGCTGTCCCAATGGCAAAGATAGCAGGGACACTTTGTCAAACCGCCTTGGAGACCTATCAGGAATGCCACCATTTCGAAGTCTCTGATGATCTCCCAGCCGTACTCATCATACTTCAAGGCATCCAGCAAGGTCTTGATGCTGTTGTAATCCTCTTTGAGGTGCACCGAGTGAACCAGGGGAAGAGACGGGTACTTGTTACCATGATGGAGCAGCATGGCTTTGAGGCTCCTGGAAGAGCTGTCAATGAAGAGGCACCACTCATTCTGGTTACAGGCGATTCCGATTGCCTCGAACAGACTGGCCACATTGTGGCAGAAGTAGAGCCCATCTTGACGGGTGAAGAAGCTGCAAAAAGATTAGTGACGCTTCATCTGATCTGCGACTTGCACACTTTTATCCAACAAGTTCCACTGCTTGAGCCTTGACGTCAAAAGCTCGGCATTGGACTTGGTGAGACCAGGATCTCTGATCAAGTCGTTGAGGTATTTTTGGTTGGGGTAGTATGGGTTTCTCTTCTCAGCTCCACCTCTGAAATTGTCATCTGGATCTACAACGTCTTCCTCGCTCTCTGACTTGCTGCCCTCTTCTAAAGACGACTGCTCTCGCTCCGGAGGAGTGGGTACGGGTAGTTTGTGGCAGTGAGGCACCGGGGCGATGGATGAAGGAAGGTCCCGGATACGTGATAGCAGGTGCATTTTTGCCAGTCCGACGTTTGGAAGGGTCCACCTTGCAGAAGTAGCAGTTGCTTGAGTGGTCAGTGGGTTCCCGCCAAATTCTGGGGATAGCGAACTTCTTGGCTTTCTTTTCCCCTCTGTACCATCCTACAAAAATAAATTTATTTCACCCATGACGAATGTGTAAGAGATTCTCGAAACATTTTTCATATATGATATATTTTTTCAATAACATTGAAAATTGTAAAATATTTTAAAATTTAAAACTTTTGCAATTTTAAGAATTTTAACACATTTTATAACATGAAATTCCGAGAAATCATTGTCCATATTACCTTCCAGAGTTGTTTTTGCATTGCTCGCAGGTGAAATTGAACTGGTGGGCTTAAGGCCCCTGTATTTATACTACTGTTTATATTACTGGAAAGTTCTAGAATGTTCTAAAAGTCACTCCAAGTTTACTCAGCACTGAATCTATCTGGAATGTTCTGGAAAATAGGTACATTTTAAAATATCACTGTCCTGGTCACAAAAGCAAAGTTTTTGGAGAATAATAGCCATTTTCTGTACTTTTGAGGCATAAGCAATTAGGAAGTAACAAAAAAAATGTTACACAGTGTTATCAGAGCATTTTTGTTTGCATGGTTACCATAAGTACCTGTGATTAACGCAGACTTGATTCCTTGCAAAATGTTTATATTTTGTGTTTGACATCTTAACACCTGTTTTATTGCCAGATACGGTAAAACCTATTCTTATTTTTCATACTTTGATACTGGCAATAAGGTCCCAATTAGGTAGACCACAGTCTGTAGAATAGCAGTCTGTGTGGAGTGTGGGTTCTCTCCCACCTCTTCCAGCATTTCTGGGCAGCATGGAATAATCGGTCAAAAAAACCCTTCAGTGGGGCCCTGCAGTTGCCTCCAATGGCGGCCCGTCTGGCGGCAGTAGCCTGAGCATGGAATTGCAGGGCTGCACCTTTAACTTTTAACCTTTCCGTTAATTATAACTGGAACCATTTGTTGTTTTTGGCACATTCTGTATCTTGAACACCATCCAGTGCCTGGTACACTTTCAGAGAGTTATAAATCCTCGTGTTTTATCGCATGACTTGTATTGTTGGCTGCCTGACAAAATCACTCAATGTGCCCGATCCTAACAGATGTCGGAAGCCAAGCAGACACGAGCCTGGATAGGACTCTGGATGGGTGACCATAATGCATGCCAGGCTTTCATAGTTGGCTGGAGTTGTGCTACAATGGTGATCGGCGCGAGGGCAGTGCAGCCATTGTGTTTGTAATATACTTCTATGCTGCTTCCATGTCTGTGTTCCGTCCTTCACCCTGCACTGAGCCAGCGTGATGAAGTACGGTTAAACAACCCGCATAACAACATGGCAGGAGGATCTCTTCATCCAGAATTGAGTTGACACACGGCTGTAAATGATGAATCTTTTATTATTATATATATCTTTTATTATACATATATGAATTGAGGAGGGAAGTGGCCTGAACAAGAAATTGCAAGGGCTGCACCTTGACATTTTTGCCTACAAAGTAACTCTACTCCCATGTGGCTTGCATGCACCTCCGATTTGCACGGTTGGCTATGTGCGGTGCGAAAGAAGTTCAACATACAAACATGTACGTACGACTTGCATGTGTAAAAGGGGCACGCGGCCGAATTCTATGTGTAAGCCACGTGGGCATGGTTTGCTGTACGCCAGCAGACGAGCATTTTGTCAGCGGCAGCCATGGCCATTTCAGCTGCGTCACAAGACGAGGGATGAGTGCCCCCCCCACCTCCTTTCCACCGTTTGCAGCCACGAGTGCCCGCGGCGCGGATTTTGCGCTTTGTATTTCATTATTAAAATGTTTTATTTATTTATTTCCATCTCCTCCTTGCGGTGCCATTTGTGGTTTACAATGTCGGCTTACTGAGCCGACGCGTGCAATATGAAATGCGTGTTTGTCACTTGTCTGATGGACGCTTTCGCAGCGCGGCAATTGCTTTTGTGAGCGAGGCGTCGTCAGCTCGGCAAAGCGAGCAGTCGGTGATTCGCCATCCCCCCCTCCCCGCTCTAATTCGTTTCTCTCTCGCGCTTTTCATTGCGTCTCAATTTCTCTTTACCGGAGACATATTTCATCGGTCCGGTGGCACGGCTTTATTTCAGTTTTGTCGTTATCGGCTGCCGGTTGTTGGATGCGCTTGTTGAAGCGTCTGCCGCCAGTGTGCCGCAGCCCTGTTTGTTGTGGCGGTGCACGCCAATGTGGACGTTGTACAGAGACGAACACGCGTTAGTGACACGCAGCCCCGCCAACATTACATGGAATCAATGTACACGTCCCATAGCTTCCGTTTAGAATGCGGTACATTGGGTTCACAATTGAGTTTGAAACAGTTAACTTTTCGTTTTTACAGGACGGTTGAGGTTAAATCATTCGCGTTTCACGCTGTGCTGGAAGGCTATAGTACTTTTAAATAATGTTTTTCCTTTTCTATCACCGTTAAACTTCTTTTTACCATTTTACGTACCTGCCTTCGGAAAAATGTATCTGGGAAGCTCATATGCCAATATATTGCATAGTATTTCCTGACATGCCATATCTTCAATGGCTCTTCACTTGCCTATTGCGGTTACAATCACATTGGATTCCCAGATGTTGCAAAGACTATCAACATTTGTTGTAAGTTACCGGAAGTCTGTTTGGCTCCCACATTCTCTGGGCGGCTGCTTTTTCTCACAATACTACAGGACACCACAGCTCTGTGTTAACTGAGTGAGGTCTAGATCTGGGAACATTAGCTTAGTAAGCTCATCGACTAAAAGTTGTAATCGACTCCTCATTTTAAGTGGATAACTCGGGCCCCTTTAAACTATTAAAATGATCAAACTATACTTTTTATTTTACCAGGCAAATCCCACTGAGCTATATAATAGCTCTTTTTGAGAAGCGACCTGGCCACAAATGATACCCAACGAAGTGGCTTATCATGTGGAAATGTATATCAGTCAAATACTCTTAACACATTTTTTTAATGTGGAGGAAAAAAACGGAGAACCCAGAAAAAAATTCACGCGACCACGGGGAGAACATGCTAACTCAAAATATACAACAGGCGTCAAGGTTGGAATCAAACCCATGACCTCCTGTATACCAGGTGAGGTCGTTAACATCTCAACACTGTGGCACCTCTTTAAAAATGATGGCCACCCCCACATTTTCTCCCAAAGGCTGGAAACCCCCGTAAGCCCATGCCGAGCATGACGCAGCAAATGATGCCGGTGACATCACCAATCTCTGCCCATTACCGTTCTCATTTAGCAGGGGAAGAGGTGATAATTTTACACTTTTTTAGTTTAGCCAGTAAGTGGAGTAATCGTGATAACAATCTTTAGTCTTTTCCATTACTTAAATATCGAATATCTCAGCTCCAGTGAACTCAGCACTGGCTCAGGGTGTCTTTGCAAAACGTAATGCTTCTTGGAAGCATTAAACTCGAAGACCCTTTAAACAAATCATTCAAATGTAAATTCCTATGAGCAGTTTAACGAGCCCCTTTATTCACTTTTCATTCGTTTTCATCACAATTATTCAAATAAGTGACGATAAAAAGAGATCTGTGCTTACATGTCTGTGCTTGGGGGATTCTGCACCAGAGCAGCTGTGTGTGTAGACAAGGTTGTCGTCACTGCTGCAGGGATGGTTGTGAAATAAAACTGTGGTCTTGTGAGCGCGAAAAAATAACCGCTATTACGTAAACATGTAAAAGTACGCGCATTAAAATGGCAAGTCTTGCCTCACGGGCAGTGAGTGCCACGTCATAATAATAATAATAAACGATGCACTGCTGTGGAATGCCGCTGTGGTGCAACGGTTCGGACATTGAACTTTGACTGTTTGACACAATGGGGGAGTTTCTCCCCCCCCCCCACCACCTTTGTCTCCCCATCAGAGTGAATGAGTACACCACACCGTGGTTAGTTGATGGGCAAGTGGGAGGAGTCCAGCGTGGGTGCTCCCATCTTTTCGGAGGCGTCTGTCCAGCGTGGGAAGAGTCGGCCGATATGCCCTCTAGGGCGGCGGGCCCAACCTTGTTGGCACCAGGGACCGGTTTCGTGGAAGACAATTTTTTCACGGACCGGGGGGGAGGGGGGTTTCATCATTGGGTCTTTCCCCCTTTTCAAATAAGCTCTCCAGCTACGTTTATTTTCTACTCATTGTGGCTACTAGGGGTTAGCTTGAGGGGTTAGAGCTTGTGGGCTCACCAACACTGTGAGACAAGTGCGCAGTGCGGGAAAGAGGCGCGAATGGAAGTGGTGTGCGGCCCGGTTCCTGACAGGCCACAGACCGGTACCGGTCCGTGGCCCGGGGGTTGGGGCCCCTGCTCTAGAGGGACCTCTATCGTGGAGGCCCTTTCGCCAGCAGTGGTGCGAGCAAGCCCTGTTATCGCTTGATATCGCTTGATAACAGGGCTCGGCTGCGTCTTTACTTACCCCACCTGCTGAAATAGACATGTGCCCGTTGCGGGTTCCAGCCATGAGCACGAGGGCTCACGTGGGAGGCGATCGTGAATTTAAATTCATGGCTGCAGCCTCCCCGCGACGACGCTCGCATGCTCGTGGCGCACTTGATATGCCGCGGCAGGGCACGCCGGCGACAGCAGCTCAATCACCAGCTCGCGCCTGCTACGTTGGGAATGAATGTTTATCACATTTAATGGCTTATAGATGGGCCTCCTTCCTTTAAATGTGATATATTGTTGTTTCGTTCTTTTGTGCATCGCTACTGCAAAGATTGTCACCGTACTTGTTGTTGCTCTCTGGTTGTTACACACAGCTTCTCCGGCATGGTGTTAATTGCAGCAATCATAAGATTGCAAGTTCATATTTTAGCCAGTGTTATTTTCCAATGTCATCATCATCATCTAGTCATCATGATCATATTCATACAACGCATACATTCAATGCTGCCTCACACCTCTACCTTCATCATTATCATAATTGCCACCGTTGTCTCATCATCATCATCAAAATCACCGCTTCTGCATTACTACCATTATGATGTCATTCTTATAATTTTAGCGCCGCCCTTGCACTACTAGCTTCATCATTATCATCGTTATCACAACTTCAGCATCATCATCACCGTAACCGCTGCTGCCACATCACTGCCACCACCATCATCATTATTCTTTTGGCATGATAATGACATCTTGCCACGGTGGCGAGATGTTAACTACCTTGCCTGGTATACAGAAGGTCGTGGGTTCCATCCCGACCCTGACGCCTGCTGTATTTCGAGTTTGCGTGTCTCTCGACGTGGTCGCATGGATTTTTCTCCGGGTCCTTTGGTTTTTCCCTCCACATTTAGAATTAACATGCATTTAAAGGTTGCTATAAACGTCCACGTGATAAGCTACTTCATTGGGCAATCATTTGTGGCCAGGTAGTTTCTAAAAAGAGCGATATAGCTCAGAGTGGGCCTCACCTAGTAAAACTAAAATAGTTTATAGTTTATAATGTGATGTATTTGCACTACATGGTCAGTTGTCCCCTGAATAGCAATACGTAATGAGGTTCCGCTTATTTTGCCATGCAACTAGATTCATGCATTTCCATCACTGCCTTCAGAGCTTTAATGCAAATGAGCAACACCCAGCACTTGATTGAGCATGCAGGCGCTTGTGCTTTTAATCTAAGGCCCACTGAGCTACGTAGCTCTTTTTCACAAGCGACGTGGCTATCAAAAATGATAACTCAACGAAGTGGCTAATCAAGTGGAAATTTATAGCAGCCAAATACTCTAAACGCGTGATGTTGATTCTAAATGTGGAGGGAAAAACCGGAGGGTCCGGAGAAAAATCTATGCGACCACAGGGAGAGAGACACACAAACTCCAAATATACAGCAGGCGTCAGAGTTGGGATTGAACCCACGACCTCATTTATACCAGGCGAGGTAATTAACATCTCGCTACCGCAATACACGTGATCTTGCACATATCTCGTGAGCTATACGGGTTGAGCCTGGATCGTGCTTGGATGGGCGACCACCATTTATATAACAGGGGTGGTATAGGCTGATATGGGACAACATCGTCAGCAGAGGACTTTGTAACAAAAATCCGTTGCTGTACTGGAATACGCTGCAGCTTCATTACCTCCCATCTTCACGAACCCGCACTTACCTGCGTGGTGAAGTATGGTCAAATAGCCCCCACGACCTGCAATGCGTGAGGACGCCTTCATTCAGCATTGGACTGACCGAAGGTGCTGTTCACGTTCAGCATTAATAATTCATTATCTTGTGATGGACATTGGGCTTCATAATAGCATGTAACTTGTAGGTAGTGACACTTGTGAAATTAAATTAAAATGCTTTTGGCCACCCATAATAAACACACACACAAACATGTCTAAATACTGAATACATAATTTAGTGACCGTGTAAACTATGGTTATAGATGTGCTACAATCGTTGGTATAAGACAATTATTTGGTGACTCAAGTTGTTAGTGTAATTGAATTGCAAGTGAGTGTCTGTGCACCACTCAGCTGATTGCTTCCCACACGCCACCCTGTGTTCTTCTCCACCCACTGCCTAATTCGTCACTGCCGTTGTAACCATCATCATCATCAACACCACCGCCATCATCAACGCCATCATCGTTATCAATGCCATCAGTGCTGGTGCTGCCCCATTGGGGACTCGAATCAGAAATACATTTTGTGGGCAACCACAAATAACAATGTTGGGGATACATGTCGAGAATTTGGACGAATATCGACAAAATGTAGAGATGTCGTGAGATTACGGCAGATACCAACGAGACAGATCTCGTGACATTAGAGATGTAGACAAGAGCCAAAATGTAGTTATGACCTAAGAGAGATGCAGACTTGATAATGATGAGAAATAATAGTTGTATTTTAAATGTAAATTAGTGTTTGTGTTGACAATAGTGGACAAACACAATTAACAAAACAATTTAAAACATTGTCAGCAACACTGGCCATCAAAAAAAAATACGTAAGAGACGACATTTTGGGAAGTGACCCTTCCTCAAGCACGACCTATGCATTTGCTTAGTTTGGTTTGTGCCCATCGCCACCACGGATCGCCATCATCACATGGCTGGCTAAGTCAGCAGCAAGCGCCGTGTCGAAAGCGCATGGTGTGCTTCGGATGGCATGCTGTAGATGGTGTGCTGTCCGAGATGTAGCCGGTGTTCTGTGGATGGTGTGCCATTGATCGCGTGCTGTGGATGATGGCTGAAGTCTCATGGATGGAATGCTGTGGATTGTGTGCCTTGGGTAGTGTGCTATGGATGGGGTACCATGTTTGAGTGATGTGGGTGATGTGCCGTGGGTGGTGTGCCATGGGTGTTCTGCTGTGGGTGGTGTACCGTGGTTGGGTGTTGTGGGTGTCGTACTGTGGGTAGTGTGCAATGGGTGTAGTGCTGTTGGTGATGTGCCGTGGGTGATGTACCATGGATGGGTGTCATGGGTGTAGTGTTGTGGGTGATGTGCTGTGCGTGATGTGCCGTGGGTAGTGTGGCATGTTTGGGTGCTGTGGGTGTCATACTGTGGGTAGTGTGCAATGGGTGTAGTGCTGTTGGTGATGTGCCGTGGGTGATGTACCATGGATGGGTGTCATGGGTGTAGTGTTGTGGGTGATGTGCTGTGCGTGATGTGCCGTGGGTAGTGTGGCATGTTTGGGTGCTGTGGGTGTCATACTGTGGGTGGTGTGCCTCGTGGACATGCAGCATAATTTGCGGCACGTAACCCTCGTACTCCGCAAATCGTTTTGCAGAATGTGCACACTGTAGAGGTGTTGGGAGTATTATTATATTATTTAATGGATTTAAGATTAGCGGCAGCAGGTTATAACCCTGCAGCGTTACCCGCTTACTTGCTCCATTTCTGTAGTTTTTACAATTGTTGTTATTTGCCTCATTGCAAGACAAAGACATTTATATGCATAACTCTACAGCTTGCAGTGCTTCACCCTATGGCAGAGAATGCCCCACATTTCCCACGACTAATTCTGAAATCACTTTCATCAGCTTTATCCACGTTCAGGAGCTTATTTGTACGCCCTGCAAAAGTGTTTTAATGAAACTAAAAATTTTAAGTCTCAGAACTGGACTAATCAAAATTAAATGGTAAATCCAAATTTAAATGCTGGGTTTCTTGTAGTCACTGGCGACCGGACTGAGACAATCACCTCACTCCACTTGAGAGCCCAGTTTAATCACAGGGTGATGGAACCCAGGTACAGACACAAGGCCTCAGCTGTGCCGGCTCATCACTTTTGACCTCTGAGCCCCCTGGCCACCTTGTTTTGATGTTATCTTTTCAATACAGAGGCTGTGCTTGGGACAATCCCATTCATAAACCCATTCTCGACTAAACCCATTTTCGACTAAACCCATTCTCGACTAAACCCATTCTCGACTCTTCCAATCACTGACCCTCCATCCCACTTGCCGTGGTGCAGGATGCACGCCAGCTTGTGCGGCGTCTTTTGCACCTCCCGATTCGAGCGGTTAGCGGTGTACGGTGCGAAAGAAGTTCAACATGCCATACAGCAGCCTGGCTCTTCTATTGATGTGTTTAGCCGGCCGGCCTGGTGAACGTCTGGTGGTTGTCGTTCATTTTCTCACGTGTAATCTACCACAACAACCATTGTGGCCTGGTTCTTTGTCTCCAACTAAGAATGAAAAATAAAATTTAGTCCATTGGCCTATTTGCTTTCAAGACGAATGTCATTGCAGCAGCATTTGTTTAAGCAAGCAAAGATTGGACCATATTTGTCCTTCAGGGTCTCATTAGCAGAGACAAATTTGTTTAACAAATTGCTACCGGATTAGCAGATGCTACGGCAAGAGCACTGAATCTAAACTGAAGCCCTGTTCATGGCAAAAGCAAACTCATTTTGCGTTGCTGTCAACCGTCGTGGGTTAAACATGTGACTTCCACGACACGTCGTGTAGAGGGTACTTCTTTATTCTTACACGGGCACAACACAGGCCAACCTTATTGTCTCACTCCGAGTACAACACTTAGATGTTAGCGTCTCTACTGGCTACACACACACACGGCCGATCACTCGGCGCCATTCCACCGTCCACACTCGGCCACGCCGCTGACTGGCGGCGTGCCGAGGAGGGTGATGGAAGTCCGCAGGAGATCTTCCACGTGGCCGGACGACGGAGAGAGATGACGGCGAGCAGCGACGCAGTCCGGGCCCAAGACTGCACACACGGACCCCGAGCCCTCGCCCGCCCCGCTTGTATCTCCCCAGGCGCGGCTAGGCTCCACCTCCGGCCACGCCCTCTCGTGGAACCTTCCAGCAGGTTCCCGGAGCATCTCGGCGAACCCCCGCCCATTACCTTTGCCCCAGATACATCTCCCTTTCAGATTGGATGTTGTCTTAGCGGTGCCTGTAGTACCCGTGCTTCCCCTTTCTAGTCAGCAGGTGTCATCATGTCATTACAAACGTATAAGTATAACGCAATTGTGAGTCTTCACATATCCATTAAAAAATAATTGTCGATTGGTATATTTGCTTTCCAGACCAATATCATCCGGCAGCATTTGTCTCGACAAGCTAACCCTGGGTCAATGAGTTTGTGGCAGTTAGGCCATTGTTCTTGAAATCAAGCACTGCAAGGTCGTCTCACTTCTAGTAAATAGGCCACATCGTAATTTTCCTCTTACAGAAGATAGTAAATAGCCTTCTGTGAATTTGAGATACACGCTTGGATTTACACTGAGAGACCGGTAGAGGAATAAATGGATTTGACAACATCTGTAAGTTAAAGACGTAATTCTGTCAATATCAGTAAAAAAACCTCAACACGTTCGTCAACAATGCCTTTATTGACGGATGTGTTTTTTTCTATTTAGCTTGAGCGCCACTGTTAACACAGTATCACCAAAGTTTAAGGAAAGTGAGCTCGGGGGAGGACATGCGACTTCTAGAAGGGATGATAGCCGGTGGTCGAGATAATGAGAAAGTGAGCAGCTAAGGGGAGGGAACGCGCTCCCTTGGCCTTCATCTAGCGGTGGATTGATTGTGGCTGATAATGATGAACTCTGGGAGCTGTGGACACGAATGTCTGCGATCGAATGCTTTTTGTTGGCAAACTGTTCACATTTTGCCGGGGTATTAATCCCTCATTACCGTGGAAAGAGCAGTTGAAACCACCCTGTACAAATGAGTTAGTGGAGGCCCTCCCACCAGCAGTAGCGTGACTGCGACATTGCATGGCTGCACCTTTGCCTAATCCCTGGTGCGTTGCCTGAAACCCCAACGTAATCTCTGATTCTGGCTCTGTTAACCACATAGAATTCGTACAACAATTATTCATGCTCAATAGAATCCTCTGTTGTATAAAATCGGTTGTCCCTTATTTAGTAGCTGAGATCATGTATCTGTCGGGGGCTGTGATTCTTCACTCGATGATCTGGTCGTCTCGAGTGCGTGATGTTTTTTAATACCGTACAGTGGAACATTCCGTCTCTTGAGACGAAGTCCACCGTCCCTGAAGTGTGCTTCTTATCACGTCACAACGGATTCGAACACACGGTACTTGTTGATTTGATCCTTCGACTGATAACAATACTAATTATTTTAGTGGTGCTGTGTGCTGTGGGTGGTAATGTGGCGTTTGTTGCGTGTGGTCTGCTGTGGCCGAGTGATGTATGCAGTGGGTGGTGTGTTGTGCGTGATGTGCTATGGTTGATGATGTCATGTGGCGTGTTGTGCCATGTGTTGTGCCATGTGTTCTGTGCTGTGCCATGTGTTCTGTGCTGTGCCATGTGTTCTGTGCTGTGCCATGTGTTCTGTGCTGTGCGTTCTCTTCAAGGTATGCTCTTTGTACAACCCCGGGCGGGTGAAGGGGCTCTGAGTGGTGTGCAAATTTCTGATAATCACTTCCGATAGACATCCGTGGAAGCTGCTATCTCGGTCCCTGGGGAAGGTGAAGCTTTGGCAGAGAAAACTCTTGGCTCTGGGGAACATTCATAGGTAGTGAAAATGATGATACAAATTACAATATCAACAATAATTATAATGCCATAAGGCACGTGGTCATTTGTGCATTGCAGTCGCGTGGCCCAAAGGCATCTGTGACGGACAAGATTAAAACACAGGGTCGATTTTTTGTGAAAATCTTCCATCGAAGCCTTGCCACCAATATAATAACAATTTATACAATAGATTCTGTCGAATAATATTAACTGCTATTAACGGGTAATTACATGCTAACAATATCGTTTGTTAGAGAGTATTTATTATTTTGGGAACGTACGAGTGATTCTTATCTTCTCACACCTTTCTTTTTACGCAAATAGAAATAAAATAGCCGAGTTGAAATCGGCCTCCCTCAATGACAGGCACACCATTAGATAAATGAAAATTAAATTGACGACCGACTAAATGGGTGTTAACGCACGGCGTCGAGCCCAATGCGTGGAAGTGGCAGAGGCTTTCAATCGGCACGCTCGTTACCTAATCGTGGCGGGTGTTCGTGAAAGGGGAACGGCGTTTGTATTTGAGTGACGGTGATTGGGACGTGGGATGATAATGGCCGAGGTGATGAAATGCCTTGGCTTCTCCCTCCTCCTCCTCCATCCCTTCTCCCCCCCACACCCTCCCACGCCCCCTCTCCCCCCAACTCTCCAACCCATTTTCTCCCTCCACCCTCACCACACCACCCTCATCACGCCACCCTCACCACCCTCACCACGCCACCCTCACCACCCTCACCACCCTCACCACGCCACCCTCACCACCCTCACCACGCCACCCTCACCACCCTCACCACGCCACCCTCACCACCCTCACCACCCTCACCACGCCACCCTCACCACGCCACCCTCACCACCCTCACCACGCCACCCTCACCACCCTCACCACGCCACCCTCACCACCCTCATCACCCTCACCACGCCACCCTCACCACCCTCACCACGCCACCCTCACCACCCTCACCACGCCACCCTCACCACCCTCACCACGCCACCCTCACCACGCCACCCTCACCACCCTCACCACGCCACCCTCACCACCCTCACCACGCCACCCTCACCACGCCACCCTCACCACGCCACCCTCACCACGCCTCCCTCACCACCCTCACCACGCCACCCTCACCACCCTCACCACGCCACCCTCACCACCCTCACCACGCCACCCCTGCGATGTCGCTGCCTCTGAACTCACGGCTCCTGACGTGGTCGCGTTGCCAGGGGAACCGGCTCCTCTCGCCCCTGGTCCTGTGTCACACGGACGCGACGGAGGTGCAGTGATGGGAAAATGAAAATTGCCCTCGTGTGAAAAAGCCTGACGTTTGTATTTGTCGCAGAAAAATAAATAAATGAAACAACAAAACGCAATCTCCCACATTCCCTCCCTCTTCAAGCTCTCGCACTGATTGTAACAAAAAGCCCGCATCAGCGTTAATCGACACAGCAATGCACGGGCAGACGAGGTGGACAGTCGTGGTGACTGAACTCGGCAAATGTCTGCTAAATCGGAGCAAATAGGCATCCCTGAATATCTAATTTATTGAGCAGTTCCGCGTGCGGGTGAATATAAATTCGTAGAGCCGGAAAATTTGCAGCGAAGCAAGGGAATACGTAAATTTTTAAATAATAGGCACGTGTGCCCGTAGTTGTCTTTTGAAAGGTCGCGTGTTTTGTGGAGATTAGTTTGTCACTCAGAAGCACACATCTCACACGGTGTTGTACACCGCAGTGCCGTGGTGATGGCTACGCACGAGGCCTGTAATGCAGCACTCTGGAGGCAGCGAGGTTTGGTTCGTCGTACACATGTTGTGAAACTCGCTTCTTCCCCTGGCTCGCCAGGAGAAGGCGGTACCTGCGAACGAATATCGGCCCCTTCTGTGTGGGATAGAGTGTTGCGCCCTCGCACTCATGGGTTTTCTCCAGATACTCGGGCTTCCTCCCACGTGCATAAACACTTGCTAATTGGCTAAAACATCTTAATGTGTGGAGGAGTGCAGAGCTTGCACGATTGGTGGCGCTGGCTCACCACCTGGCTCCCTGCCAACTTTTCCCTGCATGCTAAGTTATTGTGAGTTGCGTTTAGATTATTTAGATTATTTGGCTCTTGTACATTTCCACATGATAAATCATTTCGTTGAGCTATCATTTATGAGCAGGTCGCTTCTAAAAAAGCTATAAAGCTCAGCGGGCTTCACCTGGTAAAATAAAATAGTTTAGTTTTATGTATATTTTTAAGTGGATTTCTAACCTTTCTTATACTTTGTACTCTGTCGTGTTTTTGTGTTGTTTGTTGTTGTAACTTTCTGACCCGCCCCAACTGGACATCTGTGAAAAAGCGCTTTATAGCTCATCGGATTCCTCCAGAATGAATACATATTCTGAGTCTGAGATGCACTTTGCATGAACGTCTAAACAATATAAAATTTAAAAACACAAGGCAAGGGGAGCGGGGTGGGGCTTGATTCTCCTGAGGAGCAGCTGTCTTCATACATCCCAATACCAGCAGCCTCAAGGGGTCACATTCATTTGCAAGGTTCGAGGGCGAGGTTGTGTCAGGTGACGAACTCTCTGCGGTGAAATGAGTCATCCGAGTTTGACCGACTTCTGGATGTCCACACAATGAGAAAACCAATTACGTTTCAGTCAGACAATTCACAGCGTAATGTGCGCAGTGCATTAAAAACATCTTCAAACGATAATGATGATGGCTGATAGCACCCCAGTGAGTCTTGTAAACAGAGATCACCAACCAGCCAAAGTAAACACAACCTCCTCACCAACCGGCACTCGTCAGCGTGTTAGTGTCGTCCAGTAACCCTCATGGGCTGGACAGTGTGAGGATGCCTCATCCAGCAGTGGATTGACCTAAAGGGCTGTACATTTACACAATAATAAACAATTTGTTGGGCACACATTTCTCAAATAAGACACAATTCGAAGTCGGGAGGCGTAGGAAAACAAACCTCATCTACCAACCTCAGCTAAACCTCAGCTTTTCCTGAAGGTCGGTCATCCGAATAATTCAGATTTTTTTCCTCTGACCTATAAAAAAAATTGCTTTTTTTTATTAACCTGTAATTTTGGTATACACTCTAAATGTACTGGAGAAATAACTTGAATATGTATCGTGTATCCATACAGTTGATGATTACCATGACTGTTATCATCTAAACTCGGATACACGTTGGTTCAGCTGCATCTGACCACAATTAACCGCCTCTTCCCCCTCCACCTTCTCCAAATGGTGACGGCCATGAACGATGACTTGAGATCATACAGTTGGTTGGATTCTGAAGGGTATTCGGACTATAGGTGGGAAGCATGAGAAAGGTTGATCCAGACTTGAGGCATCTCGCCTAGGAAAGGACACTTGACCAAGATAAATATATGAATGGCTTCCATTCCATTTACTTTTCATCCTCTGCCCAACGACAGCCCTTGGGCTCAAACTGCCCCCTTCCTCTCCAATCTTGAGCTGTATTCCTTTCACTGTATGGCCTCCCCCATCCACTCATGTCACATGGACAATCCATTGAACCTGGTTCAATCTATTTGTTTTCCATTTATTTTATGCTTATATTGCATACATCTTCAGTAAAACTTACGAGACTGCATTGGCAAATTGGTGTAAATATGGACTGGAAATGACTGATGACTGATGCCATCGTCAATGACACTGCTGTATAACTAAATTAAATGTATTTGCAATTCTAAAACCTCACACATCATGAATATCCACATCAGCCATTACGTATCCACTGCTGAATGAAGGCCCCTTCCCCATGTCATCATCCTCATGGTAAAGTACATGTGAAATAAGCTAACATTTTGAGCTGAGGTGGGGGGAGTGGTGGCACATTGGTTAGTGAACTGACCGATAAGCCCTGCGACTTGAGATACATTTCCCACCCATGACCAACATCAGTGGTGAGTGACATCTGAACTCGTCACGGGGGCACCCCTTCACTAATCCACAGTATCCTACATGACGAATTATTGTCAAACTCTATGTCATCGCCAACATGGAGGGGGGTGGGGGGCATTCATCCAGCAGTGCACTGACAAAGCATCGTAGATTATTTCCTGAACAACAGAATATTTTGACAGTATGAAGAATGTTGCACTTGTACTGTTTTAATTATTTTTTTGTTATTATCTCCTAATAGAAACGTCATATAGCAACTGCCTCTTCATGTTTCAGTCTTCATTTTGAAGGCTGCAAAATGTAAAATGATTGTCTCCTTCCCGTCGCTGTCTCTCCTCTACCAAGAGGAGGGCCATTGGCCAGAACACGAGCTCACCCATGGCTGGTCGGTTCAGGTGGATGGTGTTGTATCAGAGCACTTGCCCTTTGCAATGTATTTGTGTGAAATGTAATTGTGAATGGATTTTTTTATTTTGATATTTGATTTTGCACACGTTATTTAATAAGTATCATTGCTATAAGCAGGAGAGAGAGCCCACTGAGACTGCTGGGTATCCTTTCAGCTACAGAAGGCCTCGTTTACAAACGCCTGGCTTTGTGTTTGGGTTCAACCGCGTGTTGTTCGGCACGATGTCCGACGTTTCGCTGCACGTGCTGTGAGCTTCAAGAAATTTATTCAGCTGCTCAATATATTTTCTGTGACGAGCCATCATTTATGCATGAAAACGATGGTAAAATATTTAGTTAAACTGATGCGTACACACTCAACATATGACACTATTAATAATAAGAAACAATTGATATGGCTCCTTACGCTGGGGGGGGTTTCAAAGCGGTTTTATACGGGACACATTAGAGGACTTAACCATGAACATGTGGATGGCATTAATAAATGTAGATTCGAAGCTTTCGTGACTGCAGGGATTCATATTCTTGGTTCTTTCGGTAAAGTCACGTAGAAGGGAAATAATAAAAATCAAACATAATATCTTATTATGTCCCTTCTACGTGGCATTAATTTGTTTTCTTATTTCTTACATGTGCGCGTATGTCCAGCCAGCAAAGGGTCTCGGCCCACGCGGGGGCGTGTGTGTGGGGATGCGCAGCGGAGTGGGGCTCCGTTTGTGTTCAGCGCAGATAAGCCGCGAATCATCGATGCGGAGCTTGCGGGCACGAGCGATCGATGCTGCGCGTCATTTGCAGCCCCCGCTGCTGCCTCCGGTCTTTTCACCACCCCCGCCCCCATCACTCCCCCCACCTCCATCACTCCCTCCACCTCAACTCACCCCCCCACCTCCCACCCCCTGGACCCCCCCACCAAGCCGTGCCCACCGCCCCTGGGGTGGCGGGGAGAGCTCTCACGGCCCGCCGCCCCGTCGCCGTCCCTCCTTGCGCCCACCTCCACGCCCTCCCTCCCCCGACCCCCGTCGACACATCCCGGTGATCGTTCTTGTCGCTCAGCTGATTCCTTGTAACGGGAAGTCATTCATATTAATGAGGTATGCTGAGGTCGGCGGGGGGGGATTTAAGAAAGATGAACACAGTTAGGTGTAAGAAACGCAATGGGCGGTTTGCGATCAAATCGTTTTCAGAGATGGACATTTTAAGTGCCATTGGTCGTATTTCCATTAAGAAGTTGTAGAAATGACACGACTTGGGTAACGGTGCTGCCCTGGAATTGCTCGCTCATGCCACTGCTGGTGGAAGGGCATCCAATAGGAGAGGAGACTTTGAGAGGGGTGCCCCTCTCCCCGAGTACCTGACCTAGAGTGTATCCACCGTGGCTGATGGCGATGATGATGATGATCTATAATAATATTCTTTACCTTCCTGTTGTCCCTACCGGCTGGTGGTTCTTGGTGTTGGGGATACCAACAATTACAATTTAGCTTCCTTCCCTTGAGATTTTCATCAGCCACAAGGGTATTCATAAAAAAAAGAATTTTTACCACTGAGCTATTTAGCTACTTTTCAGAAGCGAGCTGGCCAACAATGATAGCTCCGTGAAGTGGCTTATCACGTGGAAGTGTACAGCAGCCACATACTCTTAATGCGTGATGTCGATTCTTAATGTGGAGGGGAAAAGCTGATAACCTGGCGAAAGAGCCACATAGCAGGCGAGGTCGTTAACATCTCGCCACCGTGGATCCACACGTCGGTCCTTGTTCAGCTCTCTGACGCAGCAATTCCCCCCTGAGCCACCCAACCACGCCAGAGGAAATCATGGAAATCATGGTTTCCAAATAGCCAAGTGGGTTGATTCAGCTCATTATGATAGAAAAGACAAAAATGATTGTGTATAATGTGCTATGTCTTTAATTTTATTTTTAACTAGTGTGTGGTCTGCCGAGCTGTGGCCCACTAAGAAATGTGGCGCTTCGAGATATACAGAGGTAGGGATGACAGAGCTGTGGATAAGAGATACAGATTAGTGACACGAGAGAGAGACAACCCTGACGGAGATGAGAGAGCTGTGGACAAGAGATCCATGTCAGCGGTCACGTGTGCCGACGTTATGAAGCTACGACACCACGTGACGTCATAAAGTCCTCACGAATGTCAATGCGTAATGTTGCCCGCCAGCACAGACAATCTATATTAGTATTATGTGGCCAGAGAATACAGCTGAAGAACCCTGTATTAGAATATTCTAATAATATGTATACAGTTTATAAAAAAATGCCATTAAATTAGCTGGGTAAATGCATTTTAGCAAGTGAGACATAGTTTATAATAAACCCTTGCACACATTTCCTTTATCCCAGCCAACCCTCTTCAAACTCTAATTATGACGGTATGTTTTATATAGTGTCGTCCTGCATGCAAATCGCATTGCACAATTGTTGAGGAAGCACAGACAATCTGGAAGGCAGCGAAGAATTTAGCCGGCGCTAAACAATTGTCCAAGCTCTGCGGTGCTCTCGCATCTGTTAGGATGTTTTTCATCTTAATGGATACTCATGGAGAGAACCCGACAGATGGAAATAGATGAGGAATGCTGCACAGATTTTTTTCCAGAACATCGCATTTCATTAATGAGACACCCAGGGTTACGTTACAGTTGGAATGATTGCTGAAGCGATATGTAATCTAGCGGAAAGCATGGTCCTGCTGGTTGGACAAAGTCTGTGGGATTAAAAAATTCCAGTGTTTAATCAATTTGTGTTTGGTTCCTTCTCTGTTCTTGGAAAATGTACATAGTACAGTATGTGCATATCGTGTGATCCAACAAAAAATACAAGGTAAGTTTGTCTTCGAACAGAATGTGCCAAAATTTGTATTATTGTAAAATGCTGGTGATGCATTTTTTTAAATTCAACTCCAAAGAAAAAGAGAAACACAAGGGCAAATCATTATCCACTGCAGCGCGTATAAAGATGAAAGAGAATGCACATACGCCGTACGGTAATTTCCTTTGACATATTCCTTTCTCTGAACACATTGACATTTATTTCGTGGGCATTGCTCATTGAAAGCCGCGTTTTACAAATGTCACATTGTACGTAATTATAGATTTAGGTCGCGGCTGACATCCGCTTATGATGCGCCCCACGATTGATCGTTATAATTTGATTTTTTGCTTATAAATTCTCGGCGCACCGTCAGGTCGTGTAAATGAAACACCGTTCCAGCCAGCTGGGCCTTCAACCCCACCCACCGCCGGATGTGCCGGTGCGTTGTTGCGACAGATTGCTGTTGTTGCTCCATCTCTAATTGATTTCTCCCCCCCCCCGCTGCCCCTTAACCCATTCCGGTTACTTTGTAATTGTTACCATCGTTGAGAGAGAGGTTCAAAGATTTCGGAACCCATTCCCGACGTTTCCGTGAACCTGTCACAATCTTGCCACGGAAGAGCATAGCGGATGAATGTGTGAACGAGAGATGATCACGAGAGTGACTGCAGGAATTCATGTTCTTTGGTTCTTTCGGTAAAGTCACGTAGATAGAAAAAGAATAATGAAAAAGAAAGTGAATTAGAAATAAACATAATAAACAAAAAAACACTAATGTAGACTGTAGCCTGGTTATTCATTTCGGTGAGTGTACTGGCAGCCTATAATGTAGACTGTAGCAATGGTTATTAAACTGAGTGAGCGTACTGGCAGTCTATGATGTAGAGAATAAGTATACATTATAGACTGCCAGTACGCTCACTCAGGTTAAGAACCGGGCTACAGTCTACATTATAGACTGCCAGTTCGTTCACCAGCTGAGAAACCAGGCTACAGTCTACATTATAGACTGTCAGTGCACTCACCGAGGTAAAGAACCAGGCTACAGTCTACATTATAGACTGCCAGTACACTCACCCAACTTAATAACCATTGCTACAGTTTACATTATAGACTGCCAGTACACTCCGATTAAAAAACAGGCTACAGTCTACATTAGTATTTTTTTGTTGCCTTATTTTTTTCTATCTACGTGACTTTACCAAAAGAAATCAAGAATAATCACGAGAGTGATTGTGAAGAACACCTATGGTGTGTGGTGTTATCGAAACAAGGTTTTAGTCCATGAACCTAGAACCGGAATGCAAGCGTGATCTCCGCTCGCACCACCTTTTCTTGGCACCAGCAGTCGCAGTGTGTGCGTTTAAACAAATGCGGCCCGTCAATTTGAGCCGGAAAGCCAATAGGCTCAAGTACAGGGGTGTTCGTAAAGGTATTTTATCATCCATTGTTAAAGAATTATAATGACACTGTAGTTTGAACTTGCTCAATAAAACTACACGCACACACGCACTTGGTATGGTGAAGGTTTTATCTACAAGTTTTACCCCCTCTAAACCTTCATGCACCCACCGTGGCATTCGAGATATGAGAGTCCCAGATGTTCAGCAACATCTTGTCTATGATAGATTCGAATGCTTAAATATTTTCAGTAAAAAAACCCATAAGTATATAAGGAATATGTTGCCAGCATTTCACCTGCACATTTCAAACTGATGTCTGATCATAATTCTTTAAGATAGGAAGATACGTTTATAGATGCCCTGCTCTGCAATAGTTCCTAATGCATTCTGCATCTCATTACTTGTGATACTGACTGCATAAATGTTCTAAAATGTGGGAAAAGGTCAAGAAAAAAGGTCAATACACTTTCAATTGGAAACATAATTGCAATACCATCATGTTTAAAGTAGTAGCCCTTCAGATCAGATAGAGAGGGCAGCTAGAATATTATTGTTGTTTTATCTCTTCTCAAGGATGGCTCGTGGACAAAGGCAGGCAGTAAATCTGGCTGGCTGAGAGGGCAAAAAGATCAAACTTGTCTCATTGAGCCGTTCCACTAATCACCAGTCTTTAGCCTCTGATGTGGTGTTTGTATTGGCCATTGTAGTGATTCAATGGTGGTGGTGCATGCCTGTAATCCAGCACCTGATGCAAGGGTAGGTGGATCACTGCACAAATGTTGTGATACTCTCTCCCCATGGATGTCGAGGAGCCATACCCAGGAGAAGACAGTACAGCGAATATGCACACACTCCGTTCCATCTGTATGGGATAGTGTTGCCCCTCCGCACACGTGGGTTTTCTCCACGTGTCCCTGTTTCCTCCCACATGTTTAGTATATATACAGGACCGCAGAGCTTGGACAATAGTTGGTGCTGGCTCGTCGCTTCGCTGCCTTTCTTTGTGTCTGGTGTTCCGCGTGCCTCTGAGCCATGCTCCGTCTTGGAGAGTGAGTGAATACTGTGTAACGTGTTACAAGTTTACATTATTATTGTTGTCGTTATGTCAAGGTAGAATGCCAAAACAGCACTTGTGTTTCTTTGTTTGCGTTCGCTGCTGTTAAGCATTCCTGAATGAAGCTTCTCCCAATTCGTTTCACCTCGACGTATTTACGCAGCCTCGTGCATCGCATGCGTCAGTGTGGTGCATTTAAATGAGCTTTCACCACTAGACAGCGTAGACACGCGGACAATTTGAAAACGTTTAAATTGCTCCATTGAGACGGCTGCGTGGGATTTAATCGAGCACTAATTACCAAAGCAGGTTGTAATGGGCGCATCCTACTGCTTCTTAACCGTCGGAGAGATTGTGTGAGTTCAAGATCAATTAAGAGTCTTGTTTTCTGAACGGAGCCAGGCTGATTCTTCGGCCCTTGCAATTTAAGACTTCGATTGCTAAGGTCCCTGGCATATCAATGTGAAATTTTCCCTGCTGACTTGGGACCAAGAGTGGAAATAACAAAGCCCAATGCTAATTCCAGCGGTGGTAATGTTGGCATTCATGAAGACCACAATACAGCCTGACATTGTTAACAAGTGCTTCATGAGTGGAGTGATCGGTACAGTGGTCCATGTGCTTCACTGCGAACCTGGTCATCCGAGTTTGATTCCTTGCCATGGCTAACATCAGTGGCGAGTGATATCCGAATCAGTCCTCTCCTTCAGGTGCCCACATTGACCAACGTGGTGAAGTATGGTTAACAACAAACACACCCTTCATAACCCACGTCGCTCAGGGAGGCCTTCCATCGATGGCTCCAGGATGGGTGTAATTCATTTTATTCTAAGGGCTTTTTGTTCATGTTTAGGCTCCGCATAGGAATTCTCTGAGCTCCCTGTGCGTGTGACTTTTGGTATTAGCTCGGGGTAATTATACAGTAACACGCCGAGGAATTCGGCCAATTTAACAGCAGCTCGGATTTAGTGTGAGATAATGGATTATTGACATTCGCTCAGGATAACATCGACTCTCAGGTCACCGAGTGCTTTCTTAATAATTAGCGGGGAGTCACTTGATTGCAAATGCATTTTACGAGTACGCAGGTCAAGCAAGTAACGATATACATTGTATAGCACTTTCTGTCAATCCACAGTGCGCGTCGGTCAATGCGGGGAGCATAGATGCGGGAGAATAGACGAACAGTACAACAGTTGGTGTTGCTGCATGGCCCTTCTGCTGCCCACAACACAGCCCCCATATATGTGCGTGTGTGTTTACAATTAAATGTATCTACGGAGATTTGTGGCGGCGTGTTGGACCCCAGAGCGTTCTGCTGAGGTACAACACCTGACCCCCCCCCCACACTGCGTGGTGTCTGTGCACCGGGGGAAGTTAGATTTCCGATGCACCATATCTGCCGGTGGTCTGTTAAGAAAATGTTTGTTGCTAACCACTTCGCTTTCTTTCCTCTTACACTGAAAATACATTCCTGTTTTAGAACCGATTCTTACACTCACGATGCATGCATCTGTCTAATTCTGGGTGTGATCATTGTGTTTCAATGTGCACTTATTTAATATGTGATCATGTCACGTGATCCCTGCGGCCACTAGAGGCGCAACGATGCCCCCCCCACCCCCAGTGTTAAAGACAAATAATTTCCTAAATAATATCGTGTCTCCCTATATCACGATGATCCATCGAATCGTGAGAGAGATTAATCATCTTGCCTCGTTGGTAACAAGTCCGATGTTGGTAGCTGCAGACGGAGTTGTTATTGTGACTGCGACTGTTAAACCTGCGCCTGAATCGAACCCTCGCCACGGTGATCATTCAAGTGTAGAGGTGATACGCGCTGGGATTAGAGATCGTATGCCAGCGCGTAATGATTGGCTGTGTAGGTGGTGACGCGCGCTGACGGTGGAGGATCAGGGGTCAGCGCGGGGTCGTGGGTTACGGGGTACTGATTGGCTGTGGGCCGGTGACGTGCTGAGAGGGAGTGATCGGGTGGCAGCGCGGTGTGATTGGTGGAGGAGTGTTAACACGCGCTGGGGAAAACGGATCGTAGAGAGAGTGCGTCGTGATTGGTTCATTAAGGAGCGATGCTCACGTTGAAGTACGCATCAGCTCCGCCTCTCGTGAGCAGGGGCTATGAAAGGGGATGCACACAGGCGTGAGAGCAGTGTGTAACCAGCGAAGAATGAAGACGGGGATGAAGACCTAGGGCCCTGCGGTACCTAGTCCCGCTGTCCTAACGGGACCGGGACTCTGTGTAACCCAGAGGCGAGTGTAGTGTGTGTAGCCATAGGCATAAGGTCTACACGAGCCGAATGCAGTGTGTGTAGCCAGGGACATAGGGTCTACACGAGTCGAGTGTATTGTGTAGCCAGAGGCGTAGGGTCTACACGAGTGAATGGTATCGTGTGTAGCCAGAGGCCTAGAGTTTACACGAGAGTAGTGGAGTGTGAAGTCGGAAGAAAGGAGACTACACGTTGTATTTTGACACGTAAAGATTTAATAAAAAGTGTGTTCCCGTCAAGAAGTTCCTGCCGTCAATTCCCATACTTCAACTGGCGTCAGAAGTGAAACGGTCTTCCAAGCATGGATACAAGGAGGAACCGTCGGACCCACGGGATTGACCACGGGGACAACCTCGACGACGCGGGCCAGCTGGCATCGGGGGGTGAGGAAGAGGAGTTGCCCACGGGGCAGGATCCGCCGACGGCGCCGGACGAGAGACGGGGGACTGACGCCGTGCTTCGCGAAGCGCACTCCCGTCTGGCGGAGCTGCTGCTCGCCGCCGCGTCCATCCTGGCGGAGATCAGCTCGTCGGGAGGAGCGGGAACGGCGGCCGACGTTCTGCAGGGTCGCCCTGCAGATTCCCGCCAAAACGATTTGGCGATGGCCGCCATTTCATCTGCACCGACTTTTGGCGGGAACGGCCATCACCACGTGGCAGCGGTTCTCCATGCGCGCCCGCTGACGTCACCAACGCGCGCGGCGGACCGCCATCACACACCCGCCGAGGGGGCCGCCATCTTACACACCGACGGGGCGGCAGAGAGGAAGCACGAGGAGGAGGACGACTTCATCTGTCAGCAGCGCCTTCCCACGTTGTCAGCCTTCAAGGCGGAAGGCGGGGATTGGAGCCAATTTCAGCGCAGATTTTTGGCGCATCAGGAGATGTCCGCCTGGTCCGACGCTACGGCACTGCGGGCACTGCCTGCCATGCTGGATGACAACGCGCTCGCGGCCTTCACGTCCGCACGCAGGTCGGACCGCTCCACGCTCAAGGATGCGCTGGCTCTCATGGCCAAGGTCTATGGTCCTCCCTCGGCGTGCCGCCATCATTTTTATGCAAGACGGAAGGCGGACACGGAGACCGTGCTCGCCTACCGCACGGCTTAATTCACGGGCTCGCCAAATTGCAAACGAGCGGTTGCGGGCACGGAAGGTGTCCGTGCACAATTGGGAACCAGGTGACAGGGCCTGGCTGCATTGCCCGCAGGCACCTTTGGCTACGTCGCCTAAATTGTTGAAGCCGTGGCGGGGACCCGTGGAGGTCGTGCGGGTTGCACGCCCCCAGTGCGTTCAGATAAAATGGGGAAAACGCCGTTGGTACGTCCACCCCTCCCGACTGAAACCGTTCTCGCCTCCGTATGGCCTCCCCTTGTGTCATGAGGGCCGAGCATGTGACGTGACCAGCGACCCTGAGGGGGAATTGTCTTTGCCTGCTCCTCACATGTCTCCGCCTGATCCGCTCCCAGGTGTCTCGGAACTGACAGCTGCCGACCACCGGCGGCCGGATCTTGAGCGGCCGGAGCCACCGGACGGTCGCCAACGTTCCGTCCCATACGACGGACCGGCCAGACGGACTCGCGCTAGGTCGCGCTACTTTGTGTGACCTGCCACGTGAGGAGTCGAGGCAGCCGGAGCGCCTCGGCACTGCGTTTAGTCACAGAGACACTTGGCGCGTTCGTTTTCCGGTGTTCGCTTTTATTGTGTTCGTTTTCCGGTGTTCGCTTTTATTGTGTTGTTCGTCGGGCTGTATATTGCTTCATATTTAAGTGTTGTGTTGTGTTGTTGTTGTTGCATTACGGGGCACACTGAGAGGTGGAGTTTCTTGTTACTGCATTGACGTTAGGTTGTGTTGTTGGTTAACAGCCGGGCCGGCTGCAAGCTATGTGGGAGGGGGTGATGTAGAGGTGATACGCGCTGGGATTAGAGATCGTATGCCAGCGCGTAATGATTGGCTGTGTAGGTGGTGACGCGCGCTGACGGTGGAGGATCAGGGGTCAGCGCGGGGTCGTGGGTTACGGGGTACTGATTGGCTGTGGGCCGGTGACGTGCTGAGAGGGAGTGATCGGGTGGCAGCGCGGTGTGATTGGTGGAGGAGTGTTAGCACGCGCTGGGGAAAACGGATCGTAGAGAGAGTGCGTCGTGATTGGTTCATTAAGGAGCGATGCTCACGTTGAAGTACGCATCAGCTCCGCCTCTCGTGAGCAGGGGCTATAAAAGGGGATGCACACAGGCGTGAGAGCAGTGTGTAACCAGCGAAGAATGAAGACGGGGATGAAGACCTAGGGCCCTGCGGTACCTAGTCCCGCTGTCCTAACGGGACCGGGACTCTGTGTAACCCAGAGGCGAGTGTAGTGTGTGTAGCCATAGGCATAAGGTCTACACGAGCCGAATGCAGTGTGTGTAGCCAGGGACATAGGGTCTACACGAGTCGAGTGTATTGTGTAGCCAGAGGCGTAGGGTCTACACGAGTGAAGGGTATCGTGTGTAGCCAGAGGCCTAGAGTTTACACGAGAGTAGTGGAGTGTGAAGTCGGAAGAAAGGAGACTACACGTTGTATTTTGACACGTAAAGATTTAATAAAAAGTGTGTTCCCCGTCAAGAAGTTCCTGCCGTCAATTCCCATACTTCACAAGTATAATGTAAGTTAGAACTGCCATATGGTGCTGTGGTTAGCCGTCTGAGTAATAAATCCTGACTTAAAACCAGCCCATTTGGGAAGTCTCTCTAGGCTCATGAAAGAAAATTCAGCAGCAACACGGCAGTAAAATGTAATTTAGAAAAAATAACGTGAATCATTTAACATATAGATTTCAGTCCCTTTATACATCCACAATAAGGCAAACGTCCACTATAAAGCTTGAAACGGAAATTAAGAAATAATTTGCACGTAATTTTAAGCATCCTATTTCAAATCCCTGTTGAAGATAAACCCAGCCACTCAGCTGTCTGGGGTCAATAAAGTAAGTAAGTACCACGTTTTGGGAAGTCAATGTCATTAACATGCATTGCCTTGTTAGAGAAGAACGTAGAGTTTGCTAGAGGCAGTGTCGAGGCGTTGGGGAGGCACTGTGTTCATGAGGATTGATGAGGATTGTGGAGATGTCGCTTCAGTTTGCGTTTGGAAACCACTGCCAATGCAGTCTCCTGCAAGAAACACTTAACCCAAAATAGAAACATCTCTTATAGTGTAGATACTTATACTGTATGTATGTTTAACTTCTTTCGTACCGTACGTAGCCAACCGTGCTAATTGGAGGTGCGGGGGAAGGACAACAAACTAAACACAAAAAGCAGTTCTAAAGAAATTAGTTTTCAATCGAGACTACGTGTGCGGCCTCGGCTGTATCGCACAAGTTTGAACCTTCGTAATGAGGTAAAGGCTTACAATACAGAGCAAATACTGTATTTTAGCTAGGGCTGCCAAACCTCGAGTTTTAAACCTTGCTCGACACCGTCCGTTCCATGAATCCGGATTTCAAAAGTCAGATTGGTTTTGGCACTTTTGCACTCTGAGGTGTACACAAAAACACGGAAGGGGGCACGCTTTACAAAACCGGACTCTACTGGTCCACTGTTTTCCCACTTCATACAACAATTCTGCTCTTAAACATTGATTGAGAAGTCCAGCAGCTGTTTTAATTAAGGAGGCCTCAAGGTTATGCCGCATGTCCACAAAATAAGAGCTGTTCGTTTTTTGGGGGGTGTGGGAGGGTTATTCCCCTTAAGTTTACTTTGGTGATGTCTCTCGTGTGTACGAGTGTGAGTGTGTGGGGAGCGCTTGTGTCGCTCTTATCGCACTGTGCTACCAACCTCGTGATCCAGTTTCGATTCCCGCTCCGTCAACACCAGCGACGATTATTTTAACCGGTCCTCGGCCTTCCCTAGTTCGACTCGGCCTCAAATGAGTACTTGGTGCAGTGTGTAAACATCGCCACTGGGGAGACAAAGGCGGCCGGGCGTTGTGTTGGCCACCCACCCCTTCGCATGGTGTGCCGGCCTTCATAGGTGCTCGCTAACAGCAATTGCCCCAACAGTCTGTTCAGGCTTTACGGGGGGATCTTTGTTTTGTGTACGTGTGCAGGTTACGCTCACTGGCGTGGCCAAGTCCTCAAGTCCGACGAGCTCAAGGAACTGTACCAGGGCCTCCGGCTCAACGATATCACGCGCTATGACTATGTTCTCACTGGTGGGTCCGCTCGCCGGCTGCGCTACGGTGGCGAGATGTTAACTGCCTCGCCTGGTATAGAGGAGACCCTGATGCCTGTATATTTGGAGTTTGCGTGTTCTCCCCGTGGTCACGTGGATTTTTCTCCAGGTCCATTGGTTTTTCCCACCACATTTAGAAACATGCCTTTAGAGTATTTGTCTGCTATACATTTCCACATGATAAGCCACTTTATTGAGCTATTATTTGTGGCCAGCTCACTTCTTCAATACCACCGCAAAAATCTGGAGAAAAATATTCTTGCTCCAATACGTGACTTTGGTCCCCGACTCACAAAGGTGGTATGGTGGTGTCGTTTGTAGCCGTTTCTTTTTCGTGACAGCAACTGGGGTTTGCTGCCCCGCAGTACCCTCGCTTCCACCAAATCGCATGGCCACTTTAATGAGCTCTGAAATGCTTAGCGACACCTTGCCCTAAAAAAATCTTGTTGTCAGTACCCTTAGTGATACCGCAGTCATCTGCAATGATCTGCAGTGGTGTTGATCTGAACTTTGCCCGACATGCTCTGCTTCACTACAATCGGTGCAATGCACAATTGTCAGCAGAATATCGCCCCTTGCCATCGCAGTCAGCATTCTGTAAGTGAGATGGGGGCCGTCTTGGTCCCACACAGCACTGAAATGTTTACGTGAGCAATTAAATTACCCATTTTTATTGTTGTATAACCCGTTGGATTCTGCAGGGTGCTCCGGCTGCCACGCCTCCTTCGATAATTAAACGGAGGTGTAAAGTGAGACTCGTAAGGGAAAAGCCCTGCTTGAGACGTGTTCATGGATGATTTAAACTGTGGCACCAGCAGTTTATTTAAAGGTTATGTAACCGCCACACACAGGCTGTACCGCTGGGATCGTGTTATTTTACTTGAACCAAATCCCAAGGTGGCTCAGGCCAGAGCGCTGAACCATCAGCCTGACATTCTGGGTCAACACGTGGGTTTCAGCTTTCTGTAATTAAACTTTATTCTCAAGTGTAACGAGTTAATGCTCTCACCCCCCCTCTCCCGGTCCCTGATGTTTGTGCAAAAATTCGGGTTTTCACTTCCTTTGGCTAAATTCTAGCTCGGCTAATTACAAATGTCTCTGGCTCTCATGCGACGAGCGATCTCATAGCAGAGTGTATGAGAGTGGTCAACCCCTCTTGTCGTGTGGATATTACCTCCTGCCGCTGCCGCTCTCTCGTACACGGTCTGCACTGCTCGGCGAGATTTCCGATGGGATTCTTCGTATAATATCATGCCGTTAGCGCAGTTGCAATAAATCGTGGGAAAATTTTTAAAAACTTAAACGAATCCCGCTCTTACAGGTTCTGGTTCTCTCTCGTGAAATGAAACTCAAAGCTTTTGCAGTGACATCAAACTCGCAGCAGTGGCTTTTGGCTCGCCATCGAGCAAAGATGGTCACTGCATCGCACGCTTTCAGATGCTCTTCTGCGACTGTCTGGAATGCTCTTCCAATATTCGGAAGCCACTGGAGCCGTACACTTTGAAGTCCTCTCGCTTAACAAACTCATTTCTTTAGAGCTGCTTTTTGTGTGTCGTTTGTTGTCCTTCCCCCGCACCTCCGATTAGCACGATTGGCTACATACGGTGTGAAAGAAGTTCAACATACATCTGTAACATTTCCTTGTTTCACTCTATGCTGTCATAAAGGCTGTGCTTTAAATGTGTGTGTAAATATGCATTCTATTTATTGCTTCTCAAAGTGTTGGCTCAACATCCAGGAATGCTGGTGGCTTCTCGAGAGCTTTGTGAGACTTGTCGGTGTGCGTCTGGTTTTTGACAGGCTACACAGCTGACAAATCCTTCCTGGAACAGCTGGTGGGCATCGTGAAGGATTTAAAAAAGCAGAACCCCAAAGTAATTTACGGTAAGCGAAGCCGCTTTGTTGCCAAGTAAAACCTCGCTTCCACATTTATGCATTTTCTCCATTCCCCCTCTTTTGAGAGATCAAAGGTGCACTCTGATTCACCAGCTCAAGGAAACCCTGCTGCATCATGGGACCTCCCTTGCCAGTATCAAAATATATTGACCCTTTCTGGCAATAAATCAGGTGTTAAGATGTTAAAACACCAAACTGAAACCTTTTGCAAGGAATCATGTCTGCATTAACCACATATAGTTGTGGTGAACATGCAAAAAAAACACATGCTCTGATATTATATGCAATGTCTTAGCAACTGATTGGTCCACACCATTTCGTGAGTCAAGTCCCATGCTGAAATTTGTACTCCCTTCCGTTAATGTGGCGCAAGGCTGTCGTGAAGGTGCTGTTTCACACGTGGGGTTAGTCTCACCAGTAGGGGGCAGCGTTGCTATACAGCAGGAGCCACAAAGCCATGAATGGCCCGTTTTGAATGTTCCTCCTCGAGGTGTCGCGATCCATCGCCCCGAGCCAGGCCTCCTGGATAGGAGGTGATTAGCACCAAGAGGTCCGGTATCAGGTAATAATCACCTCGCACGGTTGGCTACTTACGGTGCGAAATAATTTAAACATCGGCATATCCACGTTGAGCACGTTATTTGTGAGTAACTTCTCAAATTCGGCTAATTTGTGACTGACACAATTTATAAACATTGGTCTAAAATGTAAAACAAATGTCCGGACCTTCTGGGTTCACCCAAATGTGTCGAAAGGAATTTAATATTCTAAGCGGATGTCCATAAGGTCCAAAATATCGGCTTAACAATCCAGCACGTTTCATGAAACAGCGAGAATAACCTGGCTAATACCCATTTTTTCCAACTCTGCTCTTAGG
This sequence comes from Lethenteron reissneri, assembly GCF_015708825.2. Classification (NCBI taxonomy): domain Eukaryota; kingdom Metazoa; phylum Chordata; class Hyperoartia; order Petromyzontiformes; family Petromyzontidae; genus Lethenteron; species Lethenteron reissneri. Next base: position 381,235 of record NC_083784.1, read on the forward strand.
CAGCAACATACATATCTTATTTTACAAATAGTGTACACATGAGGGAAGTATTCCTGATTTTTGGGTTAATAAAAAAATCCGAAAATCACACGTATATATGATATTTGGATGCCTCGAAAATATTTTTTTTTATTGTTGATCGAAACTATGACATTGTGGGAGGTGACGTCACATTTGCACTTTTCCTGCTCGATATGCACGAAGACACGTGGAATGACTACATGATGTACATCATCCAAATATCCCAACAAATGGGAAATCTAAATTCAATTTTATTTACCTGAAACTCATTCCAATGCAAACGCGCATGCACACAGTGCAATACTTTTCAGCTCACTGCTACCACTTGTTGGTGGGTTACGGAAGTTCCGCTGAGCGATATTATAAATATATTTGTGACTTAAACAATCTGTCACCCCCATTTCTTTTTTTACAAATGCTGTTGTTAATCTACATGATGCGCAGTGTGGAAGCTGGACTGACACTTGAGTTGCTGGTCCTACAGGACTCTGTCTGCAACTTTTGATGAAATCAGATTTTAAACTGTCCCTTCCTGAATCCTCTTTCTGAGCTCTAATTGCAGGAGTCTTTCTGTTTTTTTAAATCCTTTATATTAAGTTCACTTGCTTGCTTGCTTAGGACCGTGCAAATCTTTCGGTCGTTTTTTAACCCACTTCCCGTGATCCAATCGAGCTGACATTTTCCACACAGACTCGTTGTGCGTGACAATGCATTTTCGTGAAAAAAAAATTCTAAAATTTTACACTGTTTAGGGAATTTTTTAAAAATATTTAATTACCAATTGCTTAATGCTGCCAGACAATCATCTGACCCATAGGTGGCAGCCATCTCAAGCCAGAGGACGAGAGGACTCTAGCCGCCCCGATGCCACGCATATAAAGGATTTTATAGTGATGCCTCACCACAACTACAAGAGCACATTTTGCCATCGATGAGCTTTTAAGGAGCAGACTAGCATTTGTGGCATATGCCAACAGCAGTAAAAAAAAGAGTGATTAACACCTGTCAACTTGCACAAATGCCATAATGCAAGACTCACTATGAGACCTCCTTTACCAGTGGCAAAATATAGTGATAGGTTTTTACCCTTTCAACTGGTACAAAAACTAACACCTTTATACAAGGCATCATGTTTGCAAAAACCACAACACAAGCAGTCAAAATGCAAACAAAAAGAAACAACTCTGATATGACAGTGCATATCATTATCCGAGTTGTTTATTTTTGTTTGCAATTTGACTGCTTGTGTTGTGGTTATTGCAAACATGATGCCTTGTATAAAGGTGTCAGTTTTTGTACCCGTTGAAAGGGTAAAAATCTATCACAATGCAAGACTCGCCACAGTCATAATTAACCACACGTACACTTTACAAATGGACTCGATATATAAAGTGTAAATGTTGTGAACATTAGCTCCTTCAGAGTAGAGGTTAGGACAGAGAGTTGGAACTGGATTGCACTGGGTTTTGCACTCTTTGGTTGGGCCTTAATGTTTCAACCTTTAATTAGCGTCTCATTAATCAAACCTTGCAGTTGTCATTTTATTTAATTGCCAAATGTGTTTTATGAATGGTTCTTACACACGTGTGTGTGCACGCTTGCATACACACGTGTGTGTGCACGCTTGCGTACACACGTGTGTGTGCACGCTTGCGTACACACGTGTGTGTGCACGCTTGCGTACACACGTGTGTGTGTGTACAGGCGTGTTGTTGAACGACAGCGCAGTAGTTATCACAGTGCACTATGAACCTGGCGGCACGAGTTCAATTCCCACTCACGGCCAACAATCGGTGACGAATATCTGAACCGATACTGGGCCTCCCCTAGGTCAACTCGGACTTAAATGAGTACCTGGTGCAGTGGGTATAAAACATCAGTACTGGGGAGACAAAGGTGGCGGGGTGTGGTTCTGGCCACGTGGCTTCCTCGCGCTGCATGCCGGATTTCGTCGGTGCACTTGCCCAAACCAACAGCTGACACGGGAGATCTTTGTCTTTATCTTTGTGTTCGAACTTGCTTTTGCATTGCAGTCTGCGACCCAGTCCTGGGGGACAAGTGGAATGGCGAGGGATCTATGGTGAGGCTGGGGCACGTCTCTCCCGCGGCGCGCCCGGCTAGTTTTAAGTAAAACGACCGTCCGTGTTGCCATCTGTCCACCGAGCCGCGACAATTTGCGCGTCCAGCTGCGCCGTTATTGTTCCATAGCCGCCTGCCGTGGCGGCTCGTTTGCTTTTACCCTGGGACCAATTCAGCAAACATTCGTTTTTTTGGCGTGCGCTGCGCCACCCACCCGTTTCAATGGGGCGGCGCAATAACCGCACGCTGATTTACGAACGAACTGAGCGGCCGAATGCGCAGTGCCTCTTTCACCATAATGTGGCTCGGGTCGTAAGTGCGGAAAGATCTATACGTAGAGCATAGTAATGTTCATGGGAGGTGTGTTATCACTCTTGATGGTTTCCATCCTGCGTGTACCCCTTTGTCTGAATGATTTATAATCATTCGTAGATAGTGTTATTGTTGCAATACACATCGTCATTGGTGCTATTACAATGCTTGCTTTCATCATAATTCTCTGGGTTACTTGATTCAAAACTTTGGACCATATAGTAAACCGCTGTATTCTGCGCTCATTTCACGAAGGAGTTCCAAAATTACACGAACCATCTCCTGAAGTCCTCTCGTGGCTAGCAGACCTCGACATTGGCATTAGCTCCTTTAACATATTGCTGCCTTATTCAAGAATGTAATGGCTGCGATTCTGTACCGCTTGCTGTTCGGCACGTGCACGATATTTCGCCCCACGTCCTGTGGGAGATTTTTATGGAAGTTTTTCCAATACCGATTCGGTTCCTGGGACCTCGCCTAGTTGACCCAGCCCTCGACGAGTACCTGAGGCAGTGTGTGAATGTCGGCACAGCGGAAACACAGGCGAGCGGGTGTGACGCTGGCCACACCGTATGTATGTACGTTGAACTTCTTTCGCACCGTACGTAGTCAACTGTGCTAATCGGGGGGGGGGGGGGTATGGGAGCCACCACACACCCATCGTGTGCCTCGCCGGCCTTCATAGGTGCTGCTCGCAAACTGCGCTTGCACTGACAAATGGCTTTGTGCCGGGGGGGGGGGGGGTCTTTGTTGTTGTGTGTGTACTTTCGTGCGACGCAGTACGTTCCAGAGGAGCTGCTTCCTGTCTACCGAGACCAAGTGGTTCCTCTCGCCGACATCATAACCCCCAACCAGTTTGAGGCCGAGTGCGCACTGCACCCACGCCTTTGCCATGGTCGCTTTCCCTGCCGAACTCGTTTGTGTTCTTACATTTCTCCCCTATAAATTTCCTGTATGACAAGAACATATAATGACTATGAACTAGCTGCGTTTTATTCAGTTCTGGACTTTAATGGGAAATGTTTTTTTGCGACGGATTATCTTAGTGCAATAATGCATCTGCCTGGAATCGTTCATTGATCCGCGTCGAATTGTGCGCGAAAGCATCTATTTTCTTGGTTTATGCAATTTACTTGATAATTACATAATACTGTTTCTTGTAGGCTTGTAAAGTGAATATACAAACGACAGAGATAAATTTACGAAAAAACTATGCACGCTAAATGGTAAAAGCAACCCAGAATTAATAAATTCTCGAATCAAATGACAACCACATCTCCACAATTATCTGAACCACCTGGGAGATTAATCAAAACGTATGTAATTGTTAAAAAAATGAAAAAAAATGTTTCAATATTAATAACCAAAATGTGTTCATTTCTATGAAATCCTTCACGTGTCCATTTTAGTCAAATTTCCCTGAGCTTAGGTTATTGTTTCTTGACACTGAACCTAAAACACGGAAACACGGCTGACGAGAACGTGTCTCTCTGTGCAGGCTCCTAACAGGAAGGACTTTAAACACCGAGAAGGAAGCTCTGGAGGTATTTGAACGTCTCACGAAACATCACAACTCGTGGGGTGGTGGAGTGTCTTAAAACACGTGCCAATGCCGGTTCTGGCCAAGTGGCGCGTTTCAGAGCACCCGTGTCACATCCACATGCTCCCTTTTCATCTTCAATCCCAGTCAGGCGTCGGCTCGGCCTATGATGATCATGCCGGCGTTGCTAAAATAAATACCGATCTAGGAAATATTTCAAAGTGTCAGACATAGAAATCTGACCATTCCAGATCTGAGCTGGAGAATGGATGGGGCATGCACAGTCCACCTGAACAATGCAGTGTCCTGACATTCCGTGCTCGTCGTGTCGGTGTGTGTGGCGCGCGAGGAGTGTGATTTAGTGGTAATTAAGCCTGGCATAAGCACCGTGGTGACGTCACCGCCACCTAGTGGCGAATGGTGGTTGTTGTGTGAGGAGTGACGCTCACAACAACAAGTCGAGCGCCGGGTGGCTAAAACACAGCAAGTTGGCACAGTAGGGGGCACAGGTCGTGCATCGGCCAGTCATCTTAGTCGGCCAACCCATGGCACCTGGGTTTGTCCGGTGACCTGCCAGCGGGTGTTTGACACTTCACGTGACCTTAATGTACACATAGCCTGGCACAAGTGTCGTGGTGACGTCACCGCCACTTAGTGTCGAATATCTGAGCTGGTCCTGTGCCTCCCCTAGCTTGACTCGGCCTCAAATAAGTGCCTGGTTCGGTGTGTAAAATTATCGCCACTGGGGAAACAAAGGCGGCCGGGCGTGGTGCTGGCCACCACCCCCTTATAGGCCGAGCCGGCCTTCATAGGTGCTCGCTAACAGCACTTACCCCAAAAGTCTATTAAGGCAAAACGTGGGATCTTTGTTTTTGTACTCCCCCGCCTTGTGAATATCTGGATGCATTTGCCAAATAATGACTGTCAGTTTATTCGGCGTCTCAACATGTTACAAAATCTAGATTGAAAACTAATTTCTTCAGAACTGATTTTTGGTGTCCTTTCCCTGCACCTCCGATTAGTATGGTTGGCTATATACAGTGCAAAAGAAGTTCAACATACGTACGTTACGTAGGACTACAAACCAAGCGTAATTTCCATTGGGGACAATCCCTCACACGGGTAGAGAACGGTGTGGCTTCCGCAGTTTACACAGCCGGCACCCCTGGACTCACGCGGTGAATAACGCAGGCGGCATGCGGTTTTGCCGTTAGGTCATGGAGGTCCTGCACGCCATGGGGCCCCACACGGTGCTCATCACGAGCTCCGACTTCATTCCCAGCTGCGAAAACGACCTCCTCATCGTGCTGGGAAGCCGCATCACCCGTGAGGATGGCGCGCACGTCGCACGGTCATCTAGAGAGAGGCCTGCACGCACACCTGCTCCCAGTAACGAAAGTTCCGCACGCTTCCACGGCAGCGTTTACCAACTTGACGATTTGCCATGTGGCTTATTGTAATCCCGTCGCGTGTGGACCTGTGTGGTTAGCGCTACGCTGCGCTACGCTGCGCTACGCTGCGCTATGAACTCAGGCGACCGGAGTTCGATTCCTGCTAATGGCCAACACCGGTGAGGATTTTCTGAATCGGTCCTGGGCCTCCCCTAGGTCGACTGATCTTCAATTGAGTACCCGGTGCGGTGTGTAAACATCGCCACCGGGGAAACAAAAGCGGTCAGGCGTGGTGCTGGCCACCCCACCCCCTCATGTGCCGTGCCGGCCTTTATAGGTGCTCGCTAACAGCATGTTCCCCAACAGTCTGTGAAGGCCATGTGGGGGATCTTTAGTCTTGGTGTGTGTGATAACGCAGGCAAACCGGACGGTACCAACAGCAAGGAGAAAATCCGACTGGAAATCCCGAAACTCGACGCGGTGTTTGTTGGAACCGGGGACCTTTTTGCAGCCATGCTCCTTGCGTGGATCCACCACCACCCTGACAACTTCAAGGTGACGCGGCCGTGGGGACAAAAAATAAGAGTTTTCTCTCCGCGGCCCTTGCGTGAATCCGTGCATTGTGCAAGCAGGAGATGTGACCTAAGTTACTTCCTGTAGATGTGACATGTCAGCTTTTTGCGATCAATATTGCGAATTAGTTTTGTTAAATGTATTGTACACCCACCTCCACCCGACACAGCCAATTAGTAAGGTTGTCACGTGAACATAATGCGGCAATTAGTTACTACTTCAGCATACTGATTGTGTGTTAGACATCGTTGATTGATGAACTTAAAGTCTTTGGTAAAAGTACAGCACTTGAATTAACACACCTCGCCAATCTCCGTGTGATATATAGAATTATCCCACCACGATTCTCTCCATCGGTAGTGGGGAAGCAGCCTGTGTTTCTCTACATGCGCCACGCTCTTTTGGTAGGGCATGCTGCCAGGATTCGTAGATGTCCGCTCCAAATTCCCGATCCTGTTTTGGAAGCCGAATGAATGAGACCTTTAAGTTGGCCACACATGATGGACTCCAGCATGTGTGCGGAAACTTACACCAAGCCTCCCCCTCACTTGGACACCGGCCCACGATCCCACCACCGAGGTCGTGCCACTTGGTAGCAGTAACAGGCATCTTGTTAGAAAGCACGACACGTCTCATTCACCCGAGATCCATTTGAAACCAGACTAAACTTTTTGTTTTACCAGGTATAGCCCACTGAACTCTATAGCTCTTTTTCAGAAGCGATATGGCCACAAATTATAGCTCGGCGAAGTGGGTTATCATGTGCAAATTTATAGCAGCCAAATACTCTAAATGCATATTTCTAAATGTTGATTAAAACGGAGGACCCAGAGAAAAATCCACGCGACCACGGGGAGAACATGCAAACTCCATATATATAGGCATCATGATCGGAACCCACGACCTCCTGTATACAAGGCGAGGTAGTTAACATCTCGCTACCGCGGCGCTCTCAAGACCACCCCCCCGTGCCCCACCAAGTCTTACATTTACGGCAGCTGTGGTGGCCGGTTGGGCATGAGGCGCAGCTGGCAATCCAGTAAGTCGGAAGTGAGATTGGCGGTTCATGCTGAGATGGAGCCTTTGAGATGACCGATGTTTAACCTCACCGTGAGGGGTTTTCAGATAGTTTCCGCCTGTTGTTTGGCGTGATGCCCGACTTGTTACTCCTCGTGATCGGAGATTCCATTCAGGTCATATGATAAATAGATAGGGGTATTTTGGTCTACTTAGAAATTTAAGTAGGTATTTACCTGTGATAATGTAGACATTTGTGTATGTATGCTGAATTTCTTTCGCACAGTACCAAGCTAATCGGAGGTGCAAGGGATGGACAACAAACTAAACGCAAAAAGCATTTTGTGTGCATGCGCCTGCATAAAACAAATATCGATTGTAGTGCAGCGTTATCAGCATCGGGAAGACAATGGCGGCCTAGGCGTGGTGGTTTTTAAAGGTTAGAGCACTCGGCACGTGGAGCGAAACGTCGGACATCGCGCTGCACAACACGCGGCACAACCCGGAAACAAACGTGGGAGCTGTCCGGCACAAGCGCGACAACAACCTACGTGTTGGCAGTGCGTGACCCTCACCTCGTGTAAATTACACGCCGTTGTTTGTTTGTGTCCACAGCTGGCCTGTGAAAAAGCCGTGTCGGCTATGTCGCACGTTTTGAAAAGGACCCTGTCTTGCGCTCAAGGTACTGCTTTGGCGTGTGGTTGTGCAAAATCATTCGTTATGCAACACCCTCAACCACAAGAACACTTAAAGAGCCAAGCGCCATTACTAAACATTTAATTGCACTTTAATCCTGTACATAAACATTATTTATCGAAAATGAAAGTAAAAATTCGTGTTGAATAAGAAATTCTATGCATATTTCTGGAAGTGCTTATATGGCTGTCTCTTTGTCAACAGAGTTCACTGGGATTTTTGTGAAGTCCTGCATTTGTACACAAATTGATTGTTGTGCCGCTGAAATTACTGCAAGTTAAAATAAATGTCACATTGTGTCTCTTATCCGCGTGGTCTTATCTGAATACTGCCAGCCTTGACAAATTTGAGGTCATAAAATGTGCAAAATCACCGCAGGCGGAGAGAATATTGAGTCTCGCCGTCGCTCCGCGACAATTGCTCTGCCTGCAGCCCAAGCAGGTGGTGGGAAGCCTCGCGTGGCGGAGCTGGAGATCAGGATGGTGCAGAGCAAGCGAGACATCGAGAATCCCAAGGTCCTCATCCAGGCCACCACGCTGTAGTCGTGCCCCGCCCACGCCGGCCGCCTGCCTGCGGTGAGCTGCACGTGAGTCTGACGGCCAACGTCACCTTTACGGTCATCCTCGAACAAAGGCGGTGGTCACCGTGTCGCGCGCTTTCAGATGCGCTTCCGTGGCCGTCTGGAACGCTCTTCCTTCCGATATTAGGAAGCCACTGGAGCTATGCACTTCTAAATCTAGATTGAAAACTTATTTCTTAAGAACTGCTTTGTTGTGCTTAGTTTGTTTCCCTTCCCCCAAACCTCCGATGAGCACGGTTGGCTACGAACGGTGCGAAACAAGTTCAACATAGCTGGTGGTGGGACATACAATCAACATCTTCATCGTGAGCCAGTCATTCCACTGCTGGATGAAGGCCCCCACCGTGTGATGTAATAATTCGAGTGTCTGTGCACCACTTTATTGCATTGCTGTTCCTCTTCAATGAGTTACCACTCCCTCATTACGCTTGACCATTGGGCAAATATCCAGCAAAGCGGTGTGTCCTGCACAAGCCCTCCACTACACACGTCAATTAACAACCCTGCCTTGGTCAAACATCTCAGACGGTGGATTGACAAAGGGGTTGTACTGTATTAGTCCGAGGTTGCGTTGTCACAGAGGAGGAATCCAAGTCCAGACGTGGGGACTTTTTAATCCGCATGTTGTTTTTCTTTTTTCAGCTGTCTTGCTTCATCGGAGCCCCTGCACACCCATCAAGTTGTTGGCACGTGCCGCGCCAGTGTACTCGCATCCCATCCCGTGACGTGAAAATCCAGTCCCCCCGTGCCAGTCCCTCTATGCTCTCTCAAGCACCGCGACCCTCTCCCCCCTACTGACCCCACAAACGAAACCAACAATTGGTGTATTTATTGACAGCTTCTAATCGATATTAGAGACTATTTTTAAATGTTCTGGTTCGAGTGGTTCTTTGTTTTTGTGAGGATTAAGTTTCTAAAGTTGACGTAACGTACGTATGTCTGTGTGGTCATGAAGATTTGGGATAAATTGGTGTTCTGTTTGTTGTGGCCGTGCAGTAATGTAAAGCGTCTTATGTGTGTGCGTGTGTGCGTGACGCCGTAAAAGCTCTATCATTAATAAGAAAAAAAATAAAAGTATACGCTAACTCTATATCTTGACTATACTGTGCTGTTCAAAGTGAGATATCTTGCTGTGTAAAACGTGTCTTTAGGTTGTTGTGAGTGGTCAGAATACTCAACAAACCCACGTCCTGACATCACCGTCATGTATTGTGTACTAGACGATTTGTGTCGAGAAATGTTTTTCAAAAAAATCTGACACGTTGCTACAATCACAGAACTGCCCATTCCTGTTGAAGCACGGTTATAATTACTGCTAAATTATTATGAGAAATCTAGAAATGTCGCCCCATTGTTACAGATGCACACGTTGTCCTAAGCTGGATGTGGACGTGACACGTGGTGTCGGCGTCCTTCACATGAAATCCGTCGTCACCCTCTCTTTTAATGAACACATCTTTATCTACTTTCTTGGAAAGACCTTCGCATTGACAATTCTTTTAGCAGTCTGGCGGTTTTTGGCGACAATGCTTACGTGGGGGGCGAAGTGGTTCATTTCCTGTTTCTTTGCTCCAAACTTTTTCCAACCGTTCGATTTTTTATTTGTTGTTTATTAAACGTGTCGCTGATTTCTATGCTCTTAAGCAACTTTTTCTTGCTTGGCCCTGATGCACTGCAGAGAGAACCAGGTCGCGTGCAACGTGCGAGTTTATTACAATCCAGGCTGTAGGCGGACGATGACACTGAACTATGACGCCACAGGCGCTAAGGGGATACAATTGCAGTGAGTGGTGCTGATCGTCTTTGTTTTTGTATTCGGTGCATTCTGGTTGGCTTATGTAGGAGCATCTTTTCATGAGGTGAAGAATTAATTTGGAACTCTCATAGCAGCGCGACCCATGTGCTGCAGAAGGGCCCATGGGAGAGATTGTTCATGGGACGTCGATGAAAAAATCCTTCAAGTCTCCGTTTCATCCTTTACACCGAAGGGGGTCGCACTTTCTCAGTCACTCTGCTGAGATGAATGTTTGTCACTTAACAGTCAAAACATTGTCTGCATGCGTAGAGCCGCAATGTAGCCACATTAGGTGGACAATGAAATATAATGATGTATCTCTGGTCAGGCATGGATGTGACTCCTGGAGATCATCAACTCTCTACTTGGGAACCCCCCGGTTTCATCGCGGGCGTCTGCCCCCATCCGAACCCAGATTCTCAACAGTGTAGCTCGGCGCTCTGGTCTCTCAACCTGGTGGCCACCTCTCAAAGTCGGCTCTCTTTCATTATTTGCACACCGGGTAGCAATCCAAATGTTGCTGGTTCATTCTCCTTACCACCTGTGTCCACCCAGCAGTATGTAAATGGGAACACCCCGGTTTGTCGATCGGCAGGTGGCGTGTGGTGGGGTAAAGTGTGGGCACCCCCACCTCTCCCAAGACGCTTGGCGAGTGTGTAAGAGGAGGCCAGCCACCTTCTAGAGGGGCTCTGTAGAGATTGTCATTGAAGCGGTTCCGTCGGAGTAGCGTGGACAAGCAATCGCAGGCCAGCGCCTTTCCCTTTGTAACAGCTGAAATGGCCACGTGGTACTGCCTGTTGCCAGAAAGTGGACATATGGGCATTCAAAGTAACTGACTGCATTTGTGTGACCTGTAACTCAGTTTGTATGTGGCCTGTAACTTGTGTGTGTGACTGGCCTGTAACTTGTTTGTGTGTGACCTGTATCTTGTTTGTGTGTGACCTGTATCTTGTTTGTGTGTGACCTGTATCTTGTTTGTGTGTGACCTGTATCTTGTTTGTGTGTGACCTGTATCTTGTTTGCCAAGGAGAAACTCTCACAAAAGGGCTCTTGTCCAGTGATAAAGTTGAGAGACAGCACCAAAACCTCGCTGTAGGTTGGACTCCAGCTGCAGGCTTCTGTGTGACACGGAGCCCTTCGTTGCTTTGATTGGATGCTTCCGTAGAGATATTCTGTGCAACGTTGAGCGTGGGGTCCTGTATAACGGAGAGAATGCATTGTGATGAGGTCTGGGGTGGCTACATGCCTCATGAGCAGCCGTTGCGTTATAAGTGGAGTCATCTTATTCACAAGTAACCACTTGAATTGCTTTAAACACAACCTAAAGTGAGATGGAAAAAAAAACCCTTAACTTTGTGACAGTAAGTTGTGATTCCGTGTACTTGAAAGCAAATGTGAGTGCTTAAATTATGAGCCAATGCTTGCCCATGAGTGAAATATAACTAAGTTCTAATTTAATTAAATATCGTAGATTATATTTGTTTCAAACGATCAGAGAGAGAGAGCAACATTAAGTCATGCAACCAACAGCGGCTGCCTTGCGTAGTTCTCCGACGTCCCTTCGGATCCTGCCGCGCGTCAGACGCCGGACGTCAAGCCGAGCGGCACACGTGACAACCCGCCACTCACACCGCAGAGCCATCCAGCGACACACGTGACACCCCGCCACTCACACCGCAGAGCCATCCAGCGACACACGTGACACCCCGCCACTCACACCGCAGAGCCATCCAGCGACACACGTGACACACCGCCACTCACACCGCAGAGCCATCCAGCGACACACGTGACACCCCGCCACTCACACCGCAGAGCCATCCAGCGACACACGTGACACACCGCCACTCACACCGCAGAGCCATCCAGCGACACACGTGACACACCGCCACTCACACCGCAGAGCCATCCAGCGACACACGTGACACCCCGCCACTCACACCGCAGAGCTGTCCAGCGGCACACGTGACACCCCGCCACTCACACCGCAGAGCCGTCCAGCGGCACACGTGACACACCGCCACTCACACCGCAGAGCCATCCAGCGACACACGTGACACCCCGCCACTCACACCGCAGAGCTGTCCAGCGGCACACGTGACACCCCGCCACTCACACCGCAGAGCCGTCCAGCGACACACGTGACGCCCCGTCACTCACACCGCAGAGCCATCCAGCAACACACGTGACACCCCGCCACTCACACCGCAGAGCCATCCAGCAACACACGTGACACCCCATCACTCACACCGCAGAGCCGTCCAGCAACACACGTGACACCCCGCCACTCACACCGCAGAGCTGTCCAGCGGCACACGTGACGCCCCGTCACTCACACCGCAGAGCCGTCCACCAACACACGTGACACCCCGCCACTCACACCGCAGAGCCATCCAGCAACACACGTGACACTCCGACACTCACACGCAGAGCCATCCAGCAACACACGTGACACCCCGCCACTCACACCGCAGAGCCATCCAGCAACACACGTGACACCCCGTCACTCACACCGCAGAGCCGTCCAGCAACACACGTGACACCCCGCCACTCACACCGCAGAGCCGTCCAGCAACACACTGACACCCCGCCACTCACACCGCAGAGCCGTCCAGCAACACACTGACACTCCGACACTCACACCGCAGAGCCGTCCAGCAACACACGTGACGCCCCGTCACTCACACCGCAGAGCCATCCAGCAACACACGTGACACTCCGACACTCACACCGCAGAGCCATCCAGCGGCACACGTGACACCCCGCCACTCACACCGCAGAGCCATCCAGCGGCACACGTGACACTCCGACACTCACACCGCAGAGCCATCCAGCGGCACACGTGACACTCCGACACTCACACCGCAGAGCCATCCAGCGGCACACGTGACACCCCGCCACTCACACCGCAGAGCCATCCAGCAACACACTGACACCCCGCCACTCACACCGCAGAGCCATCCAGCAACACACGTGACACCCCGCCACTCACACCGCAGAGCCATCCAGCAACACACGTGACACCCCGCCACTTACACCGCAGAGCCATCCAGCAACACACGTGACACCCCGTCACTCACACCGCAGAGCCGTCCAGCAACACACGTGACACCCCGTCACTCACACCGCAGAGCCATCCAGCGGCACACGTGACACCCCGCCACTCACACCGCAGAGCCATCCAGCAACACACGTGACACTCCGTCACTCACACCGCAGAGCCATCCAGCAACACACGTGACACTCCGACACTCACACCGCAGAGCCATCCAGCAACACACGTGACACCCCGACACTCACACCGCAGAGCCGTCCAGCAAACACACGTGACACCCCGCCACTCACACCGCAGAGCCATCCAGCAACACGTGACACCCCGCCACTCACACCGCAGAGCCGTCCAGCAACACACGTGACACCCCGTCACTCACACCGCAGAGCCATCCAGCGGCACACGTGACACCCCGCCACTCACACCGCAGAGCCATCCAGCAACACACGTGACACTCCGTCACTCACACCGCAGAGCCATCCAGCAACACACGTGACACTCCGACACTCACACCGCAGAGCCATCCAGCAACACACGTGACACCCCGCCACTCACACCGCAGAGCCATCCAGCAACACACGTGACACCCCGCCACTCACACCGCAGAGCCATCCAGCAACACACGTGACACCCCGTCACTCGCACCGCAGAGCCGTCTAGCAACACACGTGACACTCCGACACTCACACCGCAGAGCCATCCAGCAACACACGTGACACCCCGCCACTCACACCGCAGAGCCGTCCAGCAACACACGTGACACCCCGCCACTCACACCGCAGAGCCGTCTAGCAACACACGTGACACTCCGACACTCACACCGCAGAGCCATCCAGCGGCACACGTGACACCCCGCCACTCACACCGCAGAGCCATCCAGCGGCACACGTGACACTCCGACACTCACACCGCAGAGCCATCCAGCGGCACACGTGACACTCCGACACTCACACCGCAGAGCCATCCAGCGGCACACGTGACACCCCGCCACTCACACCGCAGAGCCATCCAGCAACACACTGACACCCCGCCACTCACACCGCAGAGCCATCCAGCAACACACGTGACACCCCGCCACTCACACCGCAGAGCCATCCAGCAACACACGTGACACCCCGCCACTTACACCGCAGAGCCATCCAGCAACACACGTGACACCCCGTCACTCACACCGCAGAGCCGTCCAGCAACACACGTGACACCCCGTCACTCACACCGCAGAGCCATCCAGCGGCACACGTGACACCCCGCCACTCACACCGCAGAGCCATCCAGCAACACACGTGACACTCCGTCACTCACACCGCAGAGCCATCCAGCAACACACGTGACACTCCGACACTCACACCGCAGAGCCATCCAGCAACACACGTGACACCCCGCCACTCACACCGCAGAGCCGTCCAGCAAACACACGTGACACCCCGCCACTCACACCGCAGAGCCATCCAGCAACACACGTGACACCCCGTCACTCACACCGCAGAGCCATCCAGCAACACGTGACACCCCGCCACTCACACCGCAGAGCCGTCCAGCAACACACGTGACACCCCGTCACTCACACCGCAGAGCCATCCAGCGGCACACGTGACACCCCGCCACTCACACCGCAGAGCCATCCAGCAACACACGTGACACTCCGTCACTCACACCGCAGAGCCATCCAGCAACACACGTGACACTCCGACACTCACACCGCAGAGCCATCCAGCAACACACGTGACACCCCGCCACTCACACCGCAGAGCCATCCAGCAACACACGTGACACCCCGCCACTCACACCGCAGAGCCATCCAGCAACACACGTGACACCCCGTCACTCGCACCGCAGAGCCGTCTAGCAACACACGTGACACTCCGACACTCACACCGCAGAGCCATCCAGCAACACACGTGACACCCCGCCACTCACACCGCAGAGCCGTCCAGCAACACACGTGACACCCCGCCACTCACACCGCAGAGCCGTCTAGCAACACACGTGACACTCCGACACTCACACCGCAGAGCCATCTAGCAACACACGTGACACAACGACACTCACACCGCAGAGCCATCCAGCGGCACACGTGACACTCCGACACTCACACCGCAGAGCCATCTAGCAACACACGTGACACTCCGACACTCACACCGCAGAGCCATCCAGCGGCACGCGTGACACTCCGACACTCACACCGCAGAGCCATCTAGCGGCACACGTGACAAAAACCTTCACGTAGCGACACGGCGACCTCTGCCTAATGATGTTAGCAATCGCGAACAGCACTTTTAATCCATGAATTGGTTCAAAGATAGATTGAATGTTTAATTCTCAAGCACAGACTGCAAATATTAACAACCTATATGATACAGGTTTGTATTTCATAAGTATTATATTATCTATGCATTGTAACTTTTCCCCGTGAAACAATTAAAATGGCTCTCATGTCAACTTGCGTATCTTCTGGTAATGTGTCGGTGCGGTGTGCAGAAGTGCACACCAAAGCGTGGTGATTAAATCAACATTCCTGCTCCCAATCAACCAAGTTTGCAAGTAATTTTGTGTTTTCAAAATAATTTGCAAGGGCAGTGATTCGCTTGGAGGTAGTGATCTATTCCAAATGCCCTTGTAAGCACCTGAAGAACCACAAATAAGTATATCCCTTTAGACATTTGGATTTTTTACTTGTCCTTAATTACACACTTTTCGTAATGAAACCAATAAACTAGACCATGGAAGTAACCTATTTGCCCTGCCGGTCGTCTTTTTAGATTTGTTTTGCGATAAAAAGTATATTTGAAACACAAAGCGTTATCAACCCTTCTGGAGAGAAACAGTGTTGTGTCCAGAAGGGATATATAATTAATTTCTAAATAACGAGGATATTATGTCTAAGCATACTTTTTTTACTGTTTCAGTAATGTTTTTGTAATGAGACTCCAAACCACGTCAATTTCTAATCTTTTCTTTTTGCAAAAGTGATGCTTGCATTCACGTGCCGTCTGCTCTCTGCCAGGCGTTTAGCAGTAACACAGTACAAGTCATTCCAAAGTGCGTCCTAATTTCTGCATCGTTGTGTAAACATTTTAAACTTGAAAGAATTCATTTTTTGGCAGCGGCAATGAGATATGCAAACATTGCAATTGCTCGGGGTTTGAATCAGATGGAAATTCAGAGGCGTTAAAACGTGCTAACTACAAAATTGAATCTTCATTTTATAAAATTCCACAAAAACAATAGTCGTGGGATGTGTTTTATTGTGTGCGTATACACAATTTGACTTTACGTCTTCCCGCAGAAAACTGGTTACACAAAAGAAAAACAGACAGCCAAGAAATTGTGGTGACGTGTTGGTTTAAATTGAGTGAATTTCTGTAAAACACTTAAGTGACAACGTCGGACAATTGTCTTTGATCGTTCATAATGAATGTTCGTGTGTTTAGCGTTACCGACGTAAAGTGTGTACAAGTAATACGTGATTTTTAAACGTAATCTTAACTTCTAATGGAACATAAATCTGAGTCGTAGTATCATGGCACTGAGCGATGTGAAGATATAGCTGCATACTCGCAGTCACCTCAAAAAAAGTCATTTTCATGTTCCGAGAAAAGGAATCTTTTAAATTCCGTTCGCTTGGCGTACTAAGAAACCAAAAACTAAATCCCAATGAACAGAGGATGAACCTTTAGTTATGGAATGTACCATCGAGTCTTAAAGATTGCTGACCTGTGAGACCATAACGACGCCTTTTATCTGATAATCCTGTGGGGAGTATACAACATGCACACACAACACCAAAGCGGTCAGAGCAGTCGTGGACAATGTCGCGGTACAACACTCATGACAAACATCGTCTTAGTCCTGCCAAGCCTAAACGACACGTACGAGTATCCTATTAGAAGTTTAGCGGTCGACATTGGTCACAAGTTCATCACGTTTATATATTTATATATATATATCGTGCACAGAATCCTCTTCAAAGATATCTGCCCAGCGTGGCGGAGTCAAAATTACTCCCCCGCCTCAAAGGGGCTCTCCTCTCCAGAGCCCCTCTCGTGGAGCCCCATCTGCCAGCAGTGGCACGAGCAGCAAATGCCGGACTGTGCCTCTACCTGTACACCATGTCTGGCAATAATGGGGGAAAATAAGACTTTTTGAGGTGACGTTGAGTGTTGGCTGAGATTGAATGATTGATGTAAAACTATCTGCAATAAATGATATGTTGTGTCTCTTAAAACATTTGTGCTTTTTTTATCTATGTGCTTCAAGAACAATTATACTGGAGGATTGTTGCATTTGTTTGAATACATGTTTTATATACATATAATACATACTTTAAAGACAGACAAATTTAAAATGTGTTTTAGGGTTGTATACGCATCATGGTTCGGCAAAGATGCCCGACGTTTACCACCCACGTGCTTAGAGCTCATTCCTGAGCTTGCTGAAGGAGCTCCCAGCACATGCAGCGACGTGTCGGACGTCCCGACGAACAACACGGGGCACGACCACAAATACACCGGACACATATTTACTCGGCGCGACCGGCATCCCTACGCGGTAGTCCAGACGTAGATTGCCCGGGAACACAATGTACACGTAACAGGTCATACATACTTTGGCTGCCATTACAGGCCCCGTTCGCACAATGTATGGTGCAATCAGACGCTCCGCTTCAGCAAATGACGGCATCAGAGAGCCTCCATAGGACGAGTTAGCAGGCTCCCAACTGTTGGCATAGGAACATGAAGGGTATTGCTACATCCAAGTTGAAAGAGCCTGAGACTTTAGATACTTTATTTCGTGCTTGTAATTGGCCAGGGTTTCTATATGCTGTGTGTACATTAACACTGTTCAGAGTCAATTCCACAGCAATGTCTGTATTTCACTGGTCACTGTGGGTGGATGTTGGTTGCAATGTTAAGTGGGTTTTTTTCATGACCTGTCCTGGAAAACATCATCTTCCCCGATTTCTTCAATGGGCAGCATGTGTGAGGGAATGCCTGAAGAGAAAGGAATATCATCATTGCCATCATCATTAGGGGTGTAACGATGCAGAGTAATCGATTGCATCCACTCATACTCACGTTACGCACATCGACTCGTGTACGCAACGCGAGAATGGATTGTTTTTGCATTGGGTACACACGACCCCTGCCGCCACCGGAGACCACGATACACAGCAACAAAGCAATCACTTAGGGCTCTAATATATATTCTAGGGTTGTACCAAGGGTTGTGCAGCATGGACACCCTGCCGAACATATAGAAATATATCACAATCATGAAAACCGACTTGGTGCTAGAGGAATCATTGTTGCATTAAAGAGCAACCCCAATTTGACTCGTGACGTGCTTAATCATTGTCATTGGCCAGGTGCATTACCCACAAGGCCTCCTTTTCATACAAGTGAGAAGGCCGATCAGGACCTTGGGAAGCCTTCAAAGATTTCCCAGGGCAGCTCCCTCAAATTCAGGATGATACTGGGGAAACTAGGATAGGTGGCACACCTGCTGATGATTCCAGTAGTGGTGCGATCTCTTTGGCTGGTTAAAAACAAACAAGAATTACGCACTCGCACGGATTCTGTAACGCTGTGCGACGTGCGTGTCCACGGAAGTGTTTAATTGGCATGACCCTCAGGCCACGACGGGTTTTCATATTTGCAAGATAGCCCTCTTTCACTCTTACCTGTGACTCCAACTTGTTGTGGGCAACCATTTGGTAAATGTGGCCGATTTTGCATGGGAAAGTATAAGAGAACAACACAACTTGGCACTAAAGTTGTGTTCATACCGGGATCGTCGGTATGAGAGTTGTCGCAACCCCACGCCATAGACGGACCGACGCGATGGAGAGGACAGGTGGACCACAGCCCTTGCATTGACGCTTTCAACCCGAGTTTGGTTCTACCGAAAGAACCAAAGAGTAATCACGGCAATGACGGCGACGTTTACCCAATTTCACTCACCGCCCCCATTGGACGAGGTTGAGCGGAGCTGGGCGAGGCCTTCCTCGGGCTCGGACGAGCTGGCCAGGCTGTTGCGGACCTGCGTCAGGGACAGATGGGAGCACAGCGACGGCTGCCGGTCCAGGCACTTCGCCGCCTGTCGGTGACGGAGCGGGGGAGACAAGAGGTCGAGAGGTCCAGGCCGGAGAAAACGGTTCGCAACGCAACGTACGCCATTGTGTTTCCCAGTTGCGTCACTCCAGTCATTATTTACATTGAGCAAAACTTTTGGCTGCAGGGGTCACGTGAACTAAATGCTGTGCAGCAAATAGAGAAATTCTATCCTCTCTCCTATGTACATTTTTCATTTTAATTGGTGAATCGATGCATCGATTGTACCCATATAATTCATACGGCTGGGTCAATGGCCCACCAGCACTTCTAGGTGCCACTATGGAGGTGAGAAGTGGGTCTTTTTCTATTGCATTCGTATGCAAGCAGAAACCAAATACAGCATATAGACGTTTCATTCGCTAGATATATTCATCATCCGTCCCTCCCATTAGCTATTAACGACAATGAGGTCAAACACATGATACATGAGCATTATATACGTAATTGTGAAAATTAAATACGTGTGAGATTCCCTAATGAACCTTCACGTAATTATTGCTTCGATTTTTGCTACATCGTTCGCCCATTTTGCATAATTTACTTTTTTTTTCAAACACCAACCATTATTACCTTGTTAAATTGAGGACATTTGTCATTTTAACACGGCTGATGAATGGCGCGCTCCATTTCGCTGCAGAGGGAACGCTGCCCATGCAGCTTCAGCAGCAATGGCAACTCGAAACTGAAAACTCATTTCGTTAGGACTGTTTTTTGGCATTACCTTATTTTCCTTCCCCCGCTCCGATTAGCATGGTTGGCTACGTACGGTGCTAAAGAAGTCCTTACATGGAACACGAGGGGGTGGGTGGCCAGCACCATGCCTGCCCCGGCCGTGTTTGTCTCTTCCCACTGCTGATGTTTACACACCGCAGCAGGTGCTCATCTGAGGCTTCGCATCACCTTGATGTTGAGCGTGGGGTCATTGAGGGAGTACAGCTTGTTGGTGATGTCCTTCCCGATGAGGTATTTGAACACTTCCTTCAGGAATGGCTCCACCTCGAGGTAGAAAGTCAGCCTCTCCCGATGCCAGCACAGGAACTCGCAGTCTTCGTCGGCAGTGATCGTCACCTGCTCGTGCAAAGGGAGGGCGGGGGATCGTACACGGGATTGCAATGGAGTCATCAATGCACTCATCGCCAGTGTTCGTTTCGTGTGCTAAAACAACATGTTAATCATAGTGTTAGACTAGCTAATGGCAACCTGTGGATTTCATGTAGTCCATCTCTTTGTCTAATCAACTACAACATTCAAACATTTAGCCAAACAATTTAGTCATTAAATTTCGATTTAAAGCTTTCGTGACTGCAGGGATTCATCTTCTTGGTTCTTTCGGTAAAGTCACGTAGAAGGGAAGTAATAAAATAATAAAAATAAAACATAATAAAATAAAATAATTCTCACGACGTTTCGGCTACAACGCAAGCAGCCGTCTTCAGGTGAAGAATGAGACACTACCAAACTAGGAGCTTATATATAAGCTGCGTTGGAGGTGGAAGAGCGCCTTAACAAAAATAATGTGCATATGAAGAGGAATTTAGCATATTCATGGAAAATGCGTAGGCGTTGGGCGGGGGGGTTTCAAAGTCATATTATGCCCATGCATTATGCAGGATCAGCAGCACCAAGGGGGGGTGCAGGGATTAGCAGTAACAAAGGAAAGGAATGTTAATGATATGTAGCTGCAGTTACTCAACAACCACGTAGAAGACTAAAGTATAAACTACATAAAAAACTAAAGTATAAACTGCATAGCACCATCAGTATACTTACTATACTCTACAATAAGCTGAATTACTAACAGCAAGTAATACATTACAATTCTACGTCGTAAAAATTCTATAATATGCTTCCATCTAAACTTTATTCTCTTACATCACACGAGCATATATCGTACTATATACTGCCATAGATAAACCCAACATTAAATTATATACTGTATTGCTGTAAACCAACCTATACCTTATACATTTTAATATAACACTATGTATTATTCTACACACCCTAATGTGTATCGAAATGGTTTATTACGTCCTTCCAATGATTGCTAAGCCAGAATCCATCTTCTCGGTTAAAATTGTCTCTGTGTTTGTATATGTGGATCGCCTCATGAACGAATCTCTCATGATAGCCAGATGGCTTGCAGAGAACCTCTGTCTTGGAGAAGTCAATATCATGTGAGCCCACTGAGTTGTAACAGTGATCTGCCACGGCTGAGGTGTTTGTCCTACCGTGTTTCAGGTCAGCTTTATGTTCACGGATGCGGTCCAAGACATGTCGTTTGGTTTCCCCAATGTAACTGCTACCACAGAGGAAACTTAGTTTGTAGACGCCAGGGTACTGTATGTCTGGAACCACATCTTTTACAGACGGTACCAGATCACGGATTTTATGTACTGTGTTGAATCGGACCTGGATCTTGTGTTTAATCAGGATTTTGGAGATCTTTTTTGTGACCCCAGCAATGTAGGGTAGGTGATGGTCTTGAAAGGCTCCTCAACAGGATCCTTCTTGATGGTTGGAGTGATGGCTTTGCGGATTGTGTAGTCGGAGTAACCATTAGCCTTAAGAGCTTGGTGTACGTGTTTGAGTTCACTGGCAATGTGTTCATGGTCGGAGATGCATTGGGCTCTATGATATAGAGTCTTGATGAGGGAATTCTTCTGGGATGGATGGTGGTGGGAATCCGGTTTTAGATAAGCATCCGTATGGGTGGCTTTCCTGTAGACAGAGTGGCTCATTGAACCATCAGGTCTCCTTTTGATTAGGACATCCAAAAAGGGTAGCTTGCCATCTTTTTCGACTTCCATGGTGAATCTGATGGCTGGGTGTATGGAGTTGATGTGGTCGAGAAATTGGTCTAGAGCAGCACGGCCATGTGGCCAGATGACAAAAGTGTCGTCTACGTACCTCTTCCATAAGGTCGGGCGTAGAGTGGCAGTCTGGATGGCGTCCGTCTCAAATTTATCCATGAAGATGTTGGCTACAACCGGAGATAGGGGGGAGCCCATTGGGGTGCCCTCAGTTTGCTTGTAGAAAATTTCATTCCAGGTGAAGTATGTATTGGTTAAGCAGTGTCTCACCAGGGGGGGTACCCCAGCATTCAGTCCATGATGAACCAAGTCTTCAATGATTGCGATGGTGTCAGGTACAGGAACCTTGGTGAATAAGGAAACCACATCAAAACTGACAAGCAGGTCGTCTGGGGACAGGGCAATCCCCTTGATTGTCGATACCAGGTCAGTAGAGTTTAGTACCGCACAGGTGGTTTTTCCAGTGAAAGGCCGTAGGATTTCAGACAAAAAACGAGCCAATTTATAGGTGGGGGAGTTGATAGTAGAGACAATGGGACGAAGAGGTGTATCTTCTTTATGTCCCATTATCTCTACTATCAACTCCCCCACCTATAAATTGGCTCGTTTTTTGTCTGAAATCCTACGGCCTTTCACTGTAAAAACCACCTCTGTGGTACTAAACTCTACTGACCTGGTATCGACAATCAAGGGGATTGCCCTGTCCCCAGACGACCTGCATGTCAGTTTTGATGTGGTTTCCTTATTCACCAAGGTTCCTGTACCTGACACTATCGCAATCATTGAAGACTTGGTTCATCATGGACTGAATGCTGGGGTACCCCCCCTGGTGAGACACTGCTTAACCAATACATACTTCACCTGGAATGAAACTTTCTACAAGCAAACTGAGGGCACCCCAATGGGCTCCCCCCTATCTCCGGTTGTAGCCAACATCTTCATGGAGAAATTTGAGACGGACGCCATCCAGGCTGCCACTCTACGCCCGACCTTATGGAAGAGGTACGTAGACGACACTTTTGTCATCTGGCCACATGGCCGTGCTGCTCTAGACCAATTTCTCGACCACATCAACTCCATACACCCAGCCATCAGATTCACCATGGAAGTCGAAAAAGATGGCAAGCTACCCTTTTTGGATGTCCTAATCAAAAGGAGACCTGATGGTTCAATGAGCCACTCTGTCTACAGGAAAGCCACCCATACGGATGCTTATCTAAAACCGGATTCCCACCACCATCCATCCCAGAAGAATTCCCTCATCAAGACTCTATATCATAGAGCCCAATGCATCTCCGACCATGAACACATTTCCAGTGAACTCAAACACGTACGCCAAGCTCTTAAGGCTAATGGTTACTCCGACTACACAATCCGCAAAGCCATCACTCCAACCATCAAGAAGGATCCTGTTGAGGAGCCTTTCAAGACCATCACCTTACCCTACATTGCTGGGGTCACAAAAAAGATCTCCAAAATCCTGATTAAACACAAGATCCAGGTCCGATTCAACACAGTACATAAAATCCGTGATCTGGTACCGTCTGTAAAAGATGTGGTTCCAGACATACAGTACCCTGGCGTCTACAAACTAAGTTGCCTCTGTGGTAGCAGTTACATTGGGGAAACCAAACGACATGTCTCGGACCGTATCCGTGAACATAAAGCTGACCTGAAACACGGTAGGACAAACACCTCAGCCGTGGCAGATCACTGTTACAACTCAGTGGGCTCACATGATATTGACTTCTCCAAGACAGAGGTTCTCTGCAAGCCATCTGGCTATCATGAGAGATTCGTTCATGAGGCGATCCACATATACAAACACAGAGACAATTTTAACCGAGAAGATGGATTCTGGCTTAGCAATCATTGGAAGGACGTAATAAACCATTTCGATACACATTAGGGTGTGTAGAATAATACATAGTGTTATATTAAAATGTATAAGATATAGGTTGGTTTACAGCAATACAGTATATCATTTAATGTTGGGTTTATCTATGGCAGTATATAGTACGATATATGCTCGTGTGATGTAAGAGAATAAAGTTTAGATGGAAGCATATTATAGAATTTTTACGACGTAGAATTGTAATGTATTACTTGCTGTTAGTAACTCAGCTTATTGTAGAGTATAGTAAGTATACTGATGGTGCTATGCCGTTTATACTTTAGTTTTTTATGTAGTTTATACTTTAGTCTTCTACGTGGTTGTTGAGTAACTGTAGCCACATATCATTAACATTCCTTTCCTTTGTTACTGCTAATCCCTGCACCCCCCCTTGGTGCTGCTGATCCTGCATAATGCATGGGCATAATATGACTTTGAAACCCCCCCTGCCCAACGCCTACACATTTTCCATGAATATGCTAAATTCCTCTTCATATGCACATTCTTTTTGTTAAGGCGCTCTTCCACCTCCAACGCAGCTTATATATAAGCTCCTAGTTTGGTAGTGTCTCATTCTTCACCTGAAGACGGCTGCTTGCGTTGTAGCCGAAACGTCGTGAGAATTATTTTATTTTATTATGTTTTATTTTTATTATTTTATTACTTCCCTTCTACGTGACTTTACCGAAAGAACCAAGAAGAGAAATTTAGTCATTACATTTTGGTGAGAGAGGTGCACATTATTTCTCCACAACCAATTACCATGCTGGTCTTCCTCGGTATTATATTAATCTGCACCTTCATTCGCCTCTCTGATTATTTTTATTATTACCACGGTTGGCTACATACGGTGTGAAAGAAGTTCAACATACATATGTACATTCGGACTAGTTTCTTTTGTCTTGGCATGGACAGTCATGCTTTGCTCTTTTGTTGGTAGATGTAGACTCCTCCCTTATCATGCTCTGACTTTTCCTCCATCCATAGTAGTCATTGTTGACAAAAATAAATACAAATTCTACAAATATTTCCGTCAAGAAATTCGTAAGAAAATGTGAAAATGGTCGTCGTCGCCATCACCACGCTTCGTGTTGTCCTCTCATAGTTATTGTTGACTGAAATAAAATAAAAGCAATCCTTGATGAATTTATATTTTCATCACCAACTTCGTTTCCACAGAGACTAACGCCGCTCGCCACATGCCCCGGCGGTCACCTGGAACTTTTCTCCGCGGTGCAGCTGTGTGGAGCGGAACTCTGGCGAGTCGACGAACGCGTTGGGGTAGATGTTGTGCAGGAAGTTGTCGCGATGGGTCACCCTCATTCTGGCGACACGCACGGAAGGAGGAAAAGCAAATCTGTAAACATTCTCTCACGAGGTGTCCGTCCAGCATAAAACAACACATGCCACCAGGAGCTGGCCACACGGACAAATGCTTCCTCATCCAGAAGAAAAGGAGACAATTATTCCTAATTATTTATTTTCGTGAACGTTTTCGAAAGAATGTCTTTGTCCATCCGTAATGAGGGGCACAGTAGCTCCACTACTGACGATCCAATATGAACCAAACATTCGTCTTAAGGTTGCGTTGCTATGACAAAGTTGCCCTTTTGAAAACCGCAGGAAAAATATTTGCAAATATGTAAAGTATTTTCCTTTGATAGCTGCTCGTATTACAAATCAAATATTATTGGAAACACACATTGGAAAAAAATTACATGACACAAGCATATGCATGATTTTCGTTACGTATTGTTGTAATATAATTGGTATCCTGACCTCAGACTGGAATATACCAAACTAGTCGTGGCCATAGACCAACAACTGCAAGTATTATGGCTCTTTTTTGGATGGCACATTCCGATTTATGTCCATGATGTAAAGGATGCGATACACATTATCTTCATAAACAGGGCTCCTCTCGTTTTTCAAAACATTTCACTTCAACTACATCGGCTTCATGACAAGAGGCGGAACAGCCATGTCGTCACTGTGACAGCGCGACGCATCGCAGTGTGCGTCGCGCACTGGGCCCAGCCAGGGGATCTGGTCCAGGCAGAACCACAGAGTACGCAAGAGATCCTGACAAGTGACTTTCTTTACAAATTAAAACACTAGGGGGCACACTCCTCTATACACAAAAACTCCACGGGTTGACCTCCCCAGCAAACAGTGATCAGCCCTAAACGGCTGCAGGACAGGGAATGGGCACGTGGTCACCCCCTTCATCGATGGACAGTAAAGAGCGACTCGCAAAGTGACTGCTGCAGTCACAAGAGCCAGAGCATGGGTCACGTGATCCCACACTGCACCTCGCACTGCCGATTAGCGGGCAGTGTCACCGACATCCAACCAAGCCGACACAGTGGCCGTTGCACGGCTTCATACCCTCAACAGACACAACGCTGCTAGTTTCACTTCATTATTTATTTTCGTTGTTTATCCAGGAAAGCCACACCAAGTGGGAGGAGACTTTTCCCGAAGTGCCCTGTCACTACATTGGGTTTCTATTTTAAGATGTTTTTAGCCAATTAACGATAAGTGTTTATTATACAAGTGGCAGGAAACCGGGGCACCCGGATAAAACCCACGCGCGTGAGGGGGAAACGCTCTATCCCTCATACAAATGGAAACAGCGATTAGTCTACTTGCTGTCCTGCCTTTTCCTGGCGAGCCAGGAAACCGGAGAACCCCGAGGAAACCCACGCAAGAACAGGGGCATAGCATAGAAACTCCACGCAGAAAGTGGTTCGAGTCGGCAATCAAACCCTGGCGCTTGTTGCTGTGAGGCGTGATTGTTACCACTGCGCCAACTTGCCATGACATCTGGATTATTCGACTGCTCTCACAGCAGCATTACCCACAAATATGAAGAAGGTAAGAAAGGTCCGGGTTGTTTTCTTGCTTGCGCCAGTGCTGGCGGAAAGGCCTCCACTCGTAAGAACTCTAGACAGCCTCGATAGAGGGTATTTGGCCTACTCTTCCACGCTGGCCCAGACGTCTTGGAAGACTCAGGAGCGCTCACACTTCACCCCACCGCACACGACCTGCCGCTCGACCACACGTGGTGCACCCGGTCACACCGCTGGGTGGATAGAGCTGGCGGTGGTGGTAGGGGGTGGGGTGGTGGTGGTGGTAGGGAGTGGGGTGGTGCTGGGAGGGAGTGGGGTGGTGGTGGTGGTGGGAGGGGGTGGTGGTGGTAGGGGGTGATGGCGGTGGTGGTAGGGGGTGGGGTGGTGGTGTTCGGGGGTGATGGTGGTAGGGGGTGGGCTGGTGGTGGTGGCATGGAGTGGGGTGATGGTGGTGGTGGTAGGGGGTGGTGGTGGTAGGGGGTGATGATGGGGTGATGGTGGTGGTAGGGGGTGATGGTGGTAGGGGGTGGGGTGATGGTGGTGGTAGGGAGTGGGGTGGTGGTGGTGGTGGTAGGGAGTGGGGTGGTGGTGGTGGTAGGGGGTGATGGTGGTGGTGGTAGGGGGTGGGGTGGGGAGCATTTAAGAAACGTGCCCCTATTTGAGCACGCCGGTGGCGACCTCTGCGTTGCAAGTGCGCTCCTGCTCCGTAGTGAAGAGCGATGTGGCAAGTTCGGCTCGCGGGGCAGTTGAATGACGATCCGACTCGGCGGCACGCGGACGACGACGACGACTCACTTGCCCTTGAGCAGGATGCTGAGGCGACCGTCGGTGGAGGTGCTCTCCTCCACGCTGTACGGCTGCCCCGCCGACAGCCGCATGATGGTGCAGAACTGTCCTGTGAGCGTCTGGAAGAGCTCACGCGACACGTTGAGCGGCTCGAACAGGCGGCGGTAGACGCGCTTCAGCTCGCCGTGCACCTTCACCTGGGAGACGGCCCCCGCCGGCGACACCGAGAAGCAAGGTGAAGCCGGGGAGGTGCACGACCAGACACGGGGTGTGTGGGCGACTGCCTCCGTTGCCCCCAGTGGCGATGTTTATCACACACCGCGACAGGTACCGATTTGAGGATAGGTAGACCTGGGAGAGTCCCAGGACCAGTTCAGATAATCATCACCGATGTTGGCCGCGAGCGGGAATCGAATCGGGGTCGCTGGGTTCGCAGCGCAGCGCGCGAACCACGAGCGCACTCTGCCGCTCCACACACAACGACAAAGAGCCGCCAGGTCCGAACCATCGAGGGCGATGGTCCGCGATCATCGAGGGCAATGGTCCGCGATCATCGGGGGCGATGTTCCGCGATGAGCGCCAGGTTCAGCGTGGGCGTCCACTCGCGTGAACCCCACAATGACAGCCGTGGTGGGTGACACTCACCGGGCGGTTTCGGTAGAGCAGGTAGACAAGGTGCACGAGGTTTATGGTGAGCAAGATTGAATTCCACACCACGATGTCAACGGCGCAGCGGTACAACGCCGCCCACGTGATAAACAGAGCGCAACCTGGAGGCGACAGGTCACCCACGCAGAGCAAAACGGCCATGAGGCTTCGTGACACCAGCGAGCCGGTGGTGTCATGACAGCGACGAGCCGGTGACTCTCTGAGGATGGGCGATGACACCAGGCACAGTTGGTATTCACGGGGGAATGCCGCCACAAATATTACAAATCGTATTTATTTTCGGCCAAGATAATGCCCGTGGTGGTTACTCTGAGATTGTCACGAAATGGAGCAGCTGCGTGTTATTTTTAATGAGGCACTGCTGTGGTGCCATCCGCTGGGGCCTTCCCGTAGGCGGTCTGGAAAGCCATTTACTCGTAATTTTAATTAAATTTCAATGACAATTAAATATTTTCATATGTAAAAGGTCTAAATGCCACATCATCGAGACACTTTCAAACAATACAACACATGTAGAGGTGATAATTGACTTAAATTCAAATGACGGCATACAGTGTTTTAAGAAAATACGTACTAAACAATTAACTTTCATCAATCTTACGCAGAGGACAGTAGGTAAATGCTTTGCGTGGTGGTGCCTTGAACTGGAAGGAAATTATCAATACAGGTAACATGAGGGAGGAAATCCAGCGAGAGCAGCAGAGAACAATGAATGACCTCCAGCGAGCAGTGTGTGAATGAAGGTGCCAACGTGAGTGTGGAGAGAGGGCCAAATGATTCCGCCAGTGGCGACGTGAAGCGAGAGTAATCTCAGCAAAGGCTTTGGGCCTCGAGCAGTCCAAGGGGTCCCAGATCTGCGGAAAAAATAAGGCCGAACCAAATCTGAACTCGAATTCAAATCTCATTTCATTACATCTCGGTCATCATCTGTAGCTCTCTTCTCATCTCCCTACATCTCCATCTCTTGTTTACATCTCTCCTGTCGCCAAAAAATGTGTTCTGTTCAGGTCCCCCAATGAGCGAGCACCAACACCACTGCTGGACTCAATCCTCATTCCCCTCCCCCCACCTCCCCCGCCTCCCCCCGGGGTCGTACCTGCAACCAGGAGCGTCCGAAACAGCACCATGTGCAGGAAGACGGTGCCGGGCACGAGGAGGGCCAGCAAGAAGCAGGCGTTGGCGACGTGGAAGGTCAAGTGCTGCACCTCCATCCACGCCACGCACGGCTCGCCCTCGTCGCCCGACGTGGCGTTGGGCGACGTCGAGGAGGAGGAGGAGGTCGCCATGGCCCCGCGGTGAGCGGCGGGCCCCTGCGCGTCCACAGACGCCGCGCCGGCCACGGGGCAGCGCCGTGGAGGAGGCGGCCAGACCCAGGAGGCCCCTCAGGGTCGACGCGGCCACCAGCGAGGCGGCGGCGGAGGCGGCGGCGGCGACGACGTTGCCGCCGCGCGCCGCGGGCGGCTGTGCTGCCATGCTTCGCTCCTGTGGTCCTGACGGTGAATAATTATATAAATCACCGCTGTGAGTTGACGACGGACGACCACGGCGATGGCTGCACGGTTGCTACACAACTAGCGACACGCGCCGGGCCACGCCGGGAAGTTTGGGGAGCCCTCCCACACGAACGGCTCTCGGTGGTTATTGATTGGATAACAGACAGCATCCAGGACGTTCCAACACTCCTGACATTTTGTCGCAAACGAGAGGAGTTCTTCTGAGCTATCATTATATTCAGGCTACACAACTGCTGGATACTGACTCGCATACCCAGCCGATTGTTAATGGGGATATTGAAAGGTTCCGTATTCAGCATGATCGGCATTTATGTCGCCTTGTTAAAGGGAGAAAAATGCGGACTCATCCAAGGATGTTTTGTCCTGGTATGAGTTCTGGTGTCCAGACCCTCACGACACTCCCAGTGGCTATGCCCCTGCCAAGCAAGAGGCTCCAGTCGAGTGACGGGTTGACGGTGCCATCTGTTTCGCAGGCTTCACATCTGTGGGTAACTGAAGCCTTTATTCTAATCGCTCACATGGGCTTCCAGCTCGTCAGATGTCCACACGGATCTGATGTAACAAACAACTCAACGCATTCGTCCATGACATCGTGTGTGTGTGCGGCCTTAGAAGGAAACATACATAATAGGTTGTTTGACTTGCATCCCACTGGGATTTTTGCACACAGCGTTGGTGTACGGTGTTTTTTCTGAAATATTTTTTGCTGTCTTTTCTTGGATTTTCTGTTTGCACTTAGTCACATATTCACTTTAAGATGTTTTTTTGTTCATGTTTTTGTTTTTTGTTTGTTGCGGTTGCACCCGATTCAAGAACTGAATGGCTCACAGGGCTATACCTAATAAATGAACTTGAACTTGAACTTGAGGTGACGTTTCGGGCAATAGCCCTTCCTCATAGCACCGTGGTCCTTCTTGTTAGGCACATAATATGCCTAACAAGGTCACGGAAGGCATTCCGTGGTTTTCCACTTTCAAGCTGAAGATATCACGCAACTGATTCAAATCAAAATTGCCATGTTTGTACTTGATTAAGTTGAGTAACTCACCGTTTTCCAAAACGTAATTACCTCTCTCTAACGGGCACGACTGGCATAGTGTGCTGTGGTGAATGCACCGATTTCACAGTGGCGCCTGATTGTAACTTGTCTGGAATTAAATAGAATCCAACATGGGCTGCTTGACTGATTCGTGACGGCATTCGTTTGACAAAAAACTCGAGGGGACTGTGCACATTCTCATCGTGCTCGTGAGTAGGATACATTTGTTGGGAGGATGTACACACCTGGATCCATCCTATCGATTTACCAAACAAAATAAATGTCACTTAAGGACGAGACATGTCAATACGCTGCTGGATGAAGGCCTCCACGATGTCAGCCGTGGAGGTTGCCTGTCCATACGTCACCACGCTGGTCAATACAGGTTGGTATAAGGAAGGTGGGGGGGGGGGGTCCTACATCAGCAATGGTTCAAATATTACGCACCGCTGATGTTACCTGTCGTCAGGAATCAAACTCAGTTTTCCGGGTTCTTAACACGAATCAATACACCGTTGTTCCGCCACCGGGGCTGAGCGATGGTGTCAGCTTGCGTGCAAGCCCTCGCTGTGTTTTGGCATCGCAGGAGCACGAGGGATGGCGCATTCATCTAGCAGTGGATAGATAACTTTAGTCAGCAAGGAAGATTCCCCATTATCGACTTGTCGACACGATTGGAGGAAGTGATGTTAGTGGACACCTATGGAAGCCAGCACGGCACAACAGGGTTGGGTGGCTGACACCACACCCGGCCGCATGTCTCCCCAATCCTGATCTTTACACGGCGCACCCCCAGTACTTATTTTAAGGCTCATGAGTGGGTCAGATATTGGTTCTGTTAATGGTCGTGAGCGGGAATCGAACTCGGATCCCTGGGTTCGTAGCGCAGTGCGCTAACCACTGCGCCGCTGTTCTCCACGTTAGCCCACACACACGGGGATGACGCACACACACATATGTAAGTGTATAAATAAAATAGAAGTTACACCATTGATTACAGTAGCATTAATAAACTGGTGTAATGTGTCAGCCTCTATTTTTTTCTGCATTCCCCGCAGCTTATTATTGGTAACAATTTTAAAACTGAATTCCAGCCGGTCGAGTTTTGGAAGTACACGATAGTTTCAGTATTGAGATGACAGTAATACTTATCCTGAAAGTGACATCTCTGTAACTGGTCTTTCACTGTATCGGGGCTTGCGAAGTGATTGTTCAAATCAACAGGGCAGTGATTTACTGCGTCTGCACTGCCTTTAAAACATGATGAGCCTTCAACCACAAAACCACAAGGACCAGAACCAAGCCCAAATCATGCCATGCCTGATGCTCAGTTACAATCGATGCATGTCTCAAAATGAAGGCAATCAGGTACAGCGACAATATTATCTCAGTCTCGCTTCATAGAGACACAAACTAATCCTCAACAATGACAGCGGTCTAACATGGCGTGGCATGTCTGATGGCTACCCCTCACTGAGCACGTGGTGTGGTGGTGGTGGGGCACAGTGGTCAGCCCGCTCTGCTGGCACAGTGGGGAGCATGCAACTTGAGTTCGATTACCCACCATGGCCGACGTTGGTTGAGATATTGATGAACCGGTCGCTTGGTCCGAACCTCACCAACGGTGGTGGTGGTGATGTTGGTGGTGGTGATGTTGGTGGTGATGATGTTGGTGGTGATGATGTTGGTGGTGGTGATGTTGGTGGTGGTGATGTTGGTGGTGATGATGTTGGTGGTGATGATGTTGGTGGTGATGATGTTGGTGGTGATGATGTTGGTGGTGGTGATGTTGGTGGTGGTGATGTTGGTGGTGATGATGTTGGTGGTGATGATGTTGGTGGTGATGATGTTGGTGGTGGTGATGTTGGTGGTGATGTTGGTGGTGATGATGTTGGTGTTGATGATGTTGGTGGTGATGATGTTGGTGGTGATGATGTTGGTGGTGATGATGTTGGTGGTGATGATGTTGGTGGTGGTAATGATGTTGGTGGTGATGTTGGTGGTGGTAATGATGTTGGTGGTGATGATGTTTATGGTGGTAGTGATGTTGGTGGTGATGATGTTTAGGGTGGTAGTGATGTTAGTGGTAATAATGCTGATGGTGGTGATAATGTTGGTGGTGGTAGTGATGTTGGTGATGATGATGTTGGTGGTGCTGATGTTGGTAGTAATGATGTTAGTGGTGATAATGCTGATGGTGGTGATAATGTTGGTCGTGATGATGGTGGTGATGATGTTGGTGGTGATGATGGTGCTTGGTAATGATATTCATTTACAGATGAAGTCGATTGCTGTCGCTGACTTCATCCAGCAGTGGATTTACAAAGCGCTGTTCTCTATTTCTTTTGAACGGATGAAACCTTTATGAACACCCCGTAGTATACATAGCTACATGCAATTTAACATTTCCAACTCTCACAATATTAGAATGATTTAAACTTGACACTCACTGCTCAGTATTCGCTCACTCTCGACGGGAGCGAACGGCTCTGATGCGCGAAGAACCAAAGACGAGCAGGAAGTCAGCAGCCAGGGGGTGATCCAGGGAGACCAAAAATTGCCCAAGCTCTGCGGCCCTCCATATATTGAGATGTTTTCAGCTAATTAATGAGTGCTTATACACGTGGGAGGAAATCGGAACACCCGGAGACACCCCACGCCGTACGAGGTGGCGACACTCTATCCCATCCACGTGTAACAGGTCGATTCCACATTGTTGCTGCGCCCCGTTCTCCTGGCGAGCCAGGGCATGGCACCTGCTTGACGCCCCTGGGAGGGGGTTTCCACAACATTTGTGTGCGGTGATCCCCCAACCGTCGCTACCTCCACAGTGCTGGATAATTCCAGGCGAGCGTGGCCATCAGCGCGCTCGTCTGGTGTATACCGACGGGAAACCCCAAGAACCAATTTGAAACTGTGCACGGTTCGGCGCTGGGGAATTGAAGGCGCGCATTGGACATATCTGCTCACCAGCAGCTGGCACGACCTATTAATAGTGGGGGCTCAAAAAAGCCCTTGCGCCGTGACACATGCTGGATCTACGAGCACGGCCCGCTCCCAGAGCCGCTGCTACGTGCCGGTCACTGCAGGGAGGACCCAGTGAAAGCCGACGTGTTAAAAGGACCCAATGATGGCTGAAATGTTTTCATTGCGATCTTTACGAGGAGCACTTGTTTTGGTGTAGTACATGTCTTGTGTGACAGCAAGGGAACTAGGCATGGGCACCCTGG
This sequence comes from Lethenteron reissneri, assembly GCF_015708825.2. Classification (NCBI taxonomy): domain Eukaryota; kingdom Metazoa; phylum Chordata; class Hyperoartia; order Petromyzontiformes; family Petromyzontidae; genus Lethenteron; species Lethenteron reissneri. The sequence goes on from NC_083784.1 coordinate 415,195, forward strand.
TGTGTTGAGTCTATGGGTCTCTGTGTGGTGAGTCTATGGGTCTCTGTGTGGCGAGTCTGTGGGTCTCTGTGTGGTGAGTCTATGGATCTCTGTGTGTTGAGTCTATGGGTATCTGTGTGTTGAGTCTATGGGTCTCTGTGTGTTGAGTCTATGGGTATCTGTGTGTTGAGTCTATGGGTCTCTGTGTGGTGAGTCGATGGGTCTCTGTGTGTTGAGTCTATGGGTATCTGTGTGTTGAGTCTATGGGTCTCTATGTGGTGAGTCGATGGGTCTCTGTGTGTTGAGTCTATGGGTATCTGTGTGTTGAGTCTATGGGTCTCTGTGTGGTGAGTCGATGGGTCTCAAAACATATATTAGGAAGCCACTGGAGCCAGATTGAAAACTCACTTATTTAGAACTGCGTTTTGTGTTTAGTTTGATGTCCTTTCCCCGCATCACCGATAAGCACGGTTGGCTACGTACGGTGTGAAGGAAGTTCCCACCTATCGACTGTGCTGTGTAACAATTGACACTGCGGTCTAAACGGGCAGCGGGGGGGGTGATAACAACAACTGCCCCCGATCTTTCAACTGCCCCTCCGGGAGATAGAACAGGTCGGCCTCTGGACTGCAAGTCCAGTGTGCTCTACCATTAATGTACGTTGAGCTTCTTTCGCACCGTACGTAGCCAACCGTGATAATCGGAGGTGCGGGGAAGGACAACAAACTAAACACGCAACAAGTGGCAAACGCACAGCGCTACGAACCCCACCAACACGAGTTCGAACCCCACCAACATGAGTTCGATTCCCCTCCACGGATTCGAGGATGATTGTGATGATTTATAGTATGTCAAATTCCTAGCGATAATGAGGTTGATTTGTAGATGATTTATGATTATTGCTGCTGATTATTCAACAATGACTTCCAAAAAAAATCGACATTAATGTTTAAACATCACAAACGCTTTCATTTCAACGGTCTATATTTTAAGCGGTGTTTAAGACAATAGGAAATAGTCATAATCGTGATTGGTATCGATATCATACAGTGACAGAGGGGATACTGTCACACTCACCTGTACAGGCACTGTGACACTCACCTGTACAAGTACTGTGACACTCACCTGCACAAGTACTGTGACACTGCACAAGCACTGGACACTCACCTGCACAAGCACTGTGACACTCACCTGTACAGGCACTGTGACACTCACCTGTACAGGCACTGTGACACTCAGTTTCACAGGCACTGTGAAACTCACCTGCACAAGCACTGTGACACTCACCTGTACAGGCACTGTGACACTCACCTGTACAGGCACTGTGACACTCACCTGCACAAGCACTGTGACACTCACCTGCACAAGCACTGTGACACTGCACAAGTGCTGTGACACTCACCTGTACAGGCACTGTGACACTCACCTGTACAGGCACTGTGACACTCACCTGCACAAGTACTGTGACACTCACCTGCACAGGCACTGTGACACTCACCTGTACAGGCACTGTGACACTGCAAAGGCACTGTGACACTCACCTGTACAGGCACTGTGACACTCACCTGCACAGGCACTGTGACACTCACCTGTACAAGCACTGTGACACTCACCTGCACAGGCACTGTGACACTCACCTGTACAGGCACTGTGACACTGCACAGGCACTGTGACACTGTACAGGCACTGTGACACTCACCTGTACAGGCACTGTGACACTGCACAGGCACTGTGACACTGTACAGGCACTGTGACACTCACCTGCACAGGCACTGTGACACTCACCTGTACAAGCACTGTGACACTCACCTGCACAGGCACTGTGACACTCACCTGCACAGGCACTGTGACACTCACCTGCACAAGTGCCGCGCTGCTGTACAACCGGACATCAACGCCGAACAACACCGCGGTAGCAACCCGAAAAGTACAGGCGGGAGAGCGGCTCGACATTCTAGAACACTCAATACTTACCGAGGGCTCTGCATGGTGGTGGTGCGTGGTGGTGGTGCGTGGTGGTGGTGGTGCGTGGTGGTGGTGCGTGGTGGTGGTGGTGCGTGGTGGTGGTGCGTGGTGGTGGTGGTGCGTGGTGGTGATAGTGCGTGGTGCGGGGTGGTGGTGTTGCGTGGTGGTGGTGGTGGTGCGTGGTGGTGGTGTTGCGTGGTGGTGGTGGTGGAGCGTGGTGGTGGTGGAGGTGCGTGGTGGTGGTGGAGCGTGGTGGTGGTGGAGCGTGGTGGTGGTGCGTGGTGGTGGTGGAGCGTGGTGGTGGTGGTGGAGCGTGGTGGTGGTGGTGGAGCGTGGTGGTGGTGGTGGAGCGTGGTGGCGGCGCGTGGTGGTGGCGGCGCGTGGTGGAGGTGGTGGTGCGTGGTGGTGGTGGCGCGTGGTGGTGGTGGTGGCGCGTGGTGGTGGTGCGTGGTGGTGGTGGTGGTGCGTGGTGGTGGTGGTGGTGCGTGGTGGTGGTGCGTGGTGGTGGTGGTGCGTGGTGGTGGTGGTGCGTGGTGGTGGTGGTGGTGCGTGGTGGTGGTGGTGGTGCGTGGTGGTGGTGGTGGCGCGTGGTGGTGGGGCGTGGTGGTGATGAGTGGTGGTGGAGGTGCGTTAACTAACCTGGACTGTGCTGCGCGTCTCTCTCTCTCTCTCCGCGAGCGTCCGCGCGCTATTTTAGGATGGACAAATGCGGAGTGCTGGGGCAGGGTTGGCTCACGTCGGCGGAGTGGGACGAGTGGAGAACGTGGGCTTGTCCTGCTGCCCGGGAGGAGGAGGAGGGACGCTCACGCGTGCTCTTCCCATGTCGCGGAAGCTGCCAAGCGCGCGTGGAGTTTGCGTCAACACTAGATGGCGACCTCATTGCGAGTGCACAGATACAGCCACGAGACTTTCCGCGTCCGTCCCACGCAGAGCACTGCGTGTGGCCTTAATAGGGAAATACACGCGCAGGCAGGCCTCGCTTAGCGAGCAAGATGCGTTCCTGCAGAGGCGAGCAGCGTTAATCGAATCGGCGTTGAAAGGGGGTCATTATCCCACTGTATGTATGGGGATGCGTTCCCGGCAGAAAAAAATATTTTGCATGAGCGCTACTATTTAGGGTAATCACACTAACAGTACAGATGGTAAACATTTGATTTTAAATACTAATGTATTATAGCATCAGTAACTGTTCTGTATTGTACTCACGAGTAGCGGAGGGAGTCGAGGTTGGAGGAGCTGCTGCTTGCTGCGCTCCCGTCTGCGTCATTCTTAGAGAAGAGCTCCAAGACATCCGCAGGGTTCTTCGTGATGCCCTCAATCCGAATTCCTGTGGTGAGGTTCCTTTGAGGTGGAGCTTGAGACTATCCCGGTCGTGGGAGTTCTCATCTGGCTAGTATAAACATTTTTTTTGTAAACATCTAATTCTGACGGCGAGTCACGATAATCGATACGTGTGGGGTGGGCTCCGATCGGCTCAGAGTGTGCGTCGCTCTCGTTGGCTGAGTGAATGTAAACAAAGAGCCTTCGACTTCACCTGGATCTCATCTTAAGGTAACGAGTAAAGGTGCAGCCCTGCAAATGCTTGCTCACACCACTGCTGGCGTAACGGCCTCAACCTCGTTGGAGCTCTAGAGAGCCCTTCTAGAGGGTACTTGGCATACTCCTCCACTCTGGCCAGACGACTTGGAAGAGGTGGGAGATCCCACAGTTTACAGCACCACACGCGGCCCGCCCACCGACTAACGGTGGTGGTTCCCATTTCTCTCCTGCTGGGTGGGCATCGCCGTGGTGATGTAAGACACTGGCCCCTTGCTTCAACTGCCGCGCCGAGAGATCGAACCGGACACATCAATTTCGCGTGAGCCAGCCGCATTAAAACAATGATCAGCCACGGCCGAGGTATTGGTCCTACCGTGTTTCAGATCTGCCTTAATCAGTGATGATATTGTTGGTTATGGTAACGAGGCGGTTGGTGGGATCCCTTTAGAATAGGTGGGCAACCCCCACACGTAACCCACCCTGTGTGACCTGCCAGCCGACCAACTACCGCAAAATAAATAAGAAATGCAGTGTTCTGAATTGGTCTACTTTTGTAACACAGCCGTGTTCTGCATTTACAAATATGAAAGACATATACATAGATACTAGGCATTTTTCCATACTTTAATCTTGCATCGATTAATACATTCAAATACCGATTAATTATTAAGCTCATGTCACATGCATTGATTTGACGTACGCAAAAATTGACGATTTTCTATTGTATGCATGTTGAACTTCTTTCGCACCGTACGTAGCCAACCACGCGCATGTGCATAGTGTACTATCGAACCCCCTTGGGATATGATCAAATCCAGAGGAATGTTGAAAATCAAGAAAAATTTGACAAATTTATACCACGTTTCGCTGGGGATTACAACCAGCATCATCAGGGGTTCGTAAAAACTGCTCCCGCTCCACTGGGTTTGCGCATCCCACCTTCAATTCAACCAGATGTTCGAAACCGGAAAGTGATAACCTGATGTGAAGGTGACAGCAAGTCCCTTCGGAACGCACGGGGACCTGTGTTAAATATACACACGGCTGCTATTACGAGACCTCGGAATAACATTGCACGGCTTGCTGGGAACGTGAAGACCGCAGATGGAGCTTTTGATGGAATCCTGTAAGGTCAGGATGCCGAACGTCCTTGCGTACTCGATGCCACCAGGGACTATTGTTCCACAGCGGAACATCGTCGCTTTAAGGTGAACCGAGACAACTTCTACCCAGTGGCCTTGCTATCGAGTGCGCAGGCGGTGCAACTGCACCCGAACCCAAGCGGCCTCATTTCATTGCTTCCTCCAGGGCCCATGCCAACCACGCCTCGCTACTTATCTTGCCTGGCTACCTGGGTGGTGGGTGGAGAGAGAAGATAGAGTGGAGTCAAAAGGCAAAGCGTCAGCTTCAGATGTTAACAAAATTGACCCGAAAACCATTGTAATGATGGAGACACGGCCACTAACTCGCTAACCCTTGACAGCCACGTCACGGCAAAAGCGTTAAAGCATAGCTCGGTGCTCTTATTTATCACGTGGTGTCACTGTGACTCTCGTACAAGTGACCCAATGTAATTTAAACTTTAGTATAAAGTTGTGTTACTATTAAGAAGTTAACCTACATTGATCAAATAGATGCTTCGAGGACAAACACATGCAGGAAAATATTACAGAACTCATGAGCTTGGGTGACATTTGTTTGCCTGGGCCAATGTGTCTCCATTCTGAAGCCAACATTGTGCGTTGCTCTGAGTGGTGGAAATTCCACATTCATATGGAACTGGGGGCCAGTTTATCCACAGGACAACAAGTGTTGGGATGCCACAAATTGTTCGTTTATTTCATGACTCCAAGCAGATGATGGACGAGTCAAGCGTGTTGGTCGCTACCATCTGGGGTGGAGAATGCGATGATCGGCAGTTTCCACCAAGACCAAGACAGCTGTGTAGCCTGTCCCATAGCCACACTTCATCTTAAACACATTCACTGGAGAAACTACGTTGGCAATGATACACAAGCACAATTAACCAAAACAACTCAACACATGGATCCATTGCATTGAAATAAAACATATATCTACAATCAGTGACATTTCAGACAATGCCCCTTATTCATGGCACATATTGATGAATTTGTTGAGTTTTGCTTATATCCGATAGATATTTGATATAACTTATTTTTATTATCCCAAAACATTATTCTCTATCATACATACTATGGAAACCTTCAAGTAAAATAAACAATCTTACAATAAGCTACCACCATGTAATTTCTATCGTGTAGAATTTTCGGTTCAAATAAGCCATGTTTTGAGCCAATGGCTCAAAGACCATAAATGCCATTTGTCTAATAAACACACAGAGCGAATTAGCAACAAAGATCCCCCTTATAGCCTTAACAGACTGCTGGGGCAAGTCCTGTTTGCGAGCACCTATGAAGGCCGGTACGACACATGATAGTTTACACACCACACCAGTTTAACACGTCGTAGGCTTTCGCGACAAATATTATCCATATGAGGTTTTTGGATTAGGTCGCGTAAATATAAATGTGTCGTTAAACCCGCCACCACCCTACACAGCCAATTAGTAAGATTTGTCACGTAAACGAAACATGACAATTCGTTACTAGTTCAGCACACCGGTGTGTCGGAGAGTAAGCCCACAACTTCTACAATTCGAATACGACGCTTCGCCAGTAATGACAACTAGCTTCATCAAGTGGTGTTGTCCGTGAGCGGGAATCGGACTCGGGTCGCCGGGTTCATAGCGCACCGAGCTGACCGCTACACGACCGCTCCCCACGACACACACACTTACACTCAACACGCCATCGTGTGCTCTTACACGATCAGCCTCATTAAGCACATCTCGTGAGTCGGGAATTCACTCATTGGAACACACGGCGTGTACATCGCTAATTGGCAACTAATGGTTTTTGTATGCGTGGTTTGTTTTTGAGCACAAACTCATGTTTTGAGATTAATAGAGGCGCCTCTGTGAAGAGGACCATATCACCTTGAGCACAAGAGACGTGACGAATGCAGTTGTCAAATACACGAGGAGCGCTGCAAAGTGGTATATCTGCAGTTACCATGACATCACCACTAATACCGCCGCCTTCTTTGGATATTAAGACGCTCCGGAAAGTAGGACTCACCAAGCACCTGTCAATAGAAGTGTATACATATTGTCTGGTACACAGCTACCCGACTATAAAACCCAACCCCCCAAACTTTGCATGGAAATGCAGGGCAAAATCTGCGGATATTATGGTGTTTATACTTTTCTAATAATTTATTGCCCTTTGCCAACCCACTGTTGTATGAAGACCTCTCAATGCCGTGTCAGTCATGGGTGCTGTTTGACCATACTTTACCACACTTGTGAGTGTGTGAGTGGAACGGCTCAGATATTGCTTCCCACTAGCGTCAGCCATGGCTAGGCATATCAACTCGGGTTGCCAACTTCGTAGTGGTGTGTGCCGACTCCTGCGCCACTTCCACCCTCTCGACACAGGACAAGTCATCATCGCCGGCCATGGTCAACCCACTGCGAGATGAAGGCCTTCCCAAACCAGCACACTCGCTCATGATCCTGCGATGATTTAATTCACCCAGCGCCTGAATTAATTCGTCGCTCCATCTCCTCTGAGGCCGTGTTCTCGGAAACGTACCATCCCATGATGATCGTGATGCTAATTATGATCATTATAATACCACAATAACCATCTATGACCAATATCTGACCATTCGAAATATGTTCCCCATAGACACACATGTAACAACAAAAAAGCAGTATACAAACTTGGCACATTTTAATGTTCTAAGATCGTTGTGTACTGTGTGGGTTTACCTATCTCTTCTAGAATGACAATGTCATAGCACTCTACATAAATAAACTATATGTATACAAGGGTCATCAAACAAAAATCATCCGAAAGCTTTGCACGGTGATAGTGAATGTAGGCGCGGCCTGTAGCTATATCCAGTGACACCCACCGAATGTCACCCGGTGTGTCACCCAACCTGCACAGCGCACGCAAAGACAACGATCTCCAGTGTTGCCTTAAACGACTGTCGGGGCAAGTGCTGATTGGCGTGCATCTAATGAAGGCCGGCACGGCACACGAGGGTAAGTGGCCAGCCCCACGCCCGGCCGCCTTTGTCTCCCTAGTGGCGATGTTTACCCGCCCCACCAGGTACTCGTTTGAGGCTGAGTCGACCTAGGGGAAGCCCAGGACCGGTTCAGATAATCGTCACTGGTGGTGGCCGTGAGCGGGAATTAATTCCGGATCGCCGGATTTGTAGCGCGGTGTAGCGCTAACCGCTCCACCACCGCTCCCCATACAACGCACACAGCACCCGCGAACAGCCTCAGCATCACCCCCTCCTCTGTTTCTCCTCCACTTCGAACTCTCACCGCTTTGTGGGGCCCTGACCCGCTTGTCGGTGTTACTCCATTACGCGTTACCTCAACCAAAACTATGTTTTATTGTACCACGTCAGGCCCCACTGAGCTATGTAGCTCTTTTTCAGAAGCGACCTGGCGATCACAAATAATAACTCAACGAAGTGGCTTAGCACGTGGAAATGTATAGCAGCCAAATAGTGTATACGCGTGCTGTTGATTCTAAATGTAGAGGGAAACACCGGAAGACCCGGAGAAAAATCCACGCGACCACGGGGAGAGAGACACGCAAACTGCAAATCTACAGCAGCAGGCGTCAGGGTCAGGATCTGGATCGAACCCACGACCTCCTGTATACCAGGCGAGGTAGTTAACATCTCCTAGCCACCGTGGCGAGATGTTATCTCCCTCGTCATGTTCCCCAACACATCCTGTCTGACCGTACGCTGACCCTTCCTCTGGGTCTCTATGTTTCAAATAAAATACTGACGGTGAATATCTCTACAGTCGTCGGTGCAATTCCAACGATGAGAGGCGCACACAGAACGAGATGTGCACGTCCGAGAGGAGGCGGATACTGTGAGCATCGCGCGGAGTGAGCGATTAAACCTCCAGCACAGTGGCAGCGAGTTCTAAATTTGGAAGGTTTTTGATATTCAGCGTGAACAGTCTGGGACGAGTACACGGGCGGCGTTTCGAGACGTTGGTGTCAGCTGAGGAGAAGGAGCCACCACCACCACCCATGTGAGTCGAGGTTTGACGCTGATGGAGAGGAGGGAGCGATTGGTCCCTGGGGCAGAGTGAGCCGGGAGACGAGACGAGGGAGGGAGGCGATGCGTTGGGAGGAGTTTGGAAGCCAACAGAGCGCCGTCGTATCTCGTGTTACGCTCATCACAAAGTCCAACACACGTGGAAGATAACGAAACCGAAGTATTTATTCAGTTACATATCTCATAGAAAATACCCTCATCGCGAGCAATTGCATTGTTTCGGTTGAGATACACACACATAGAGAGAGTGCCAATAATACAATTTACAAAACACATTCGGGTAGTCGCACATTTGTCAGCATGCAAGAGATATCCAATGCCGCCTTGGGCACGTGTTGCGTTATCAGCTGAAGGGGGAGGTGACCGAACTGGTAACTTGTTATACCGTAATTAGTTTTAGAAGGCGGTCATAACGATTGTTGATAATGAGGTTACAACCGCACAACGGGCAATTATAATGTGTAAAAGAGTCCAAGATATAAACAAGATCTATATTTATAACTACTATGCCACGTTCATATAAGGCGAGTAATACCATTGTTATTGGGTAAATGATACGCATATCCTGTGGGTGACTAAACTATTGCTATGGTTTGTGCTTTCATTTAAAATATTGAATTGTGAAAATATTTTAATCGGCGGACTTACGGACATACATCCCGACATCACCGTGCATATTGTGGAGTCTTAGCACTCTGCTTGTATACAAAACAAAGAGAAAAGCTCGTTCGCGCTTCTAGAGGGTATTTGGCCTACTCTTCCACACTGACCAGACGTCCCCTAGGTTGACTCAGCCTCAAATTAGTACCTGGCGCGGTGTGTAAACATCACCACTGGGGAGACAGAGGCGGCTCGCTAACAGCACTTGCTCCAACAGTATGTTAAGACTATACGGGGGGGGGGTGTCTTTATCTTTGTATATGTAAATATATAACAACTCGTGAATTGCATGTGGATGTGTTTGCTCTGGCTAGAACGTGAAGACGCGAGGAGGAAGCTCCGTCTCTCACAGAGACCCCCCCCCCCATGCGCATGCACCAGGGCCCACGGGGAGTGCATGTGGAGGCGAGGCGTCTCATTATGAAACAAATTCCCCCGTTCGGCGCAGCAGCCACTGATTTACGCAGCGCGGTCTGTAAACGTCGCGCGCGAACGGGGCCGGTAATGGGTGTCCCCTTTTATAAGTGGCACACATCACGCTGACATTTACAGCCCTGATTGCTCGCACCGGCCCCCAATTGCCATGCGGTCATTCCACACAAAGGACGAACGGGGGGAGGTGGGGGTGAGGAGAGCCTTTGGGACTCGGAACACGCCTTAAATGTTGCGCATTGATCACTTGGATGGAAAAAAACCAAACCTGCCTGCCGGGCGTACACAAACACAGAGGAATACAATGCAAGTCTTGACATTATCTGCACATAAAATAGATGTACGGAGTGGTGCTAGCAATTGCTGCGAGAATATATAAGGTAGAGTATACAGGTGCAAAGGTGCAGGCCTGCAACTGCCGGCTCACGCCACTGCTGGTGGAATGACCTCCACAAGGCGGAGTTCAAGAGAGGCCCTGCAGAGGGGATGTTGGCCTACTCTTCTTTGCTGGAAAGATGTCGTGAAAGAGGTGGAGTACCCACACTTTATCCCACCACGAGTGGCATACCACTCTGTGGTCGACTAGCCGTTTATCCTGCTGGAGTGGACAGAGGAATAGAGCTTTCAGACACGTGCACCAGGCTTTCAACTGCCGTGCATAGAGATAGAATTTAACCGATGACCTCTTGAAATAAAGATGCGGTGCATCTGATGTCTGTTGTAAAAGCAACATGTCAAGTTTTCAATACGAGGGCTTTTCAAAATCAACGTTCTTATGTTGACTTTCACCACCGGTCTCTTTTGTTGCCCTTAGATTCCTCAATATTTATGTATGTCCTTGGCAGCGGAAATAGGGCAGATGTGATTGACTGCGATAGTCTGTAATAGACGGTGTTTTATAACGGATGTTTTTTTTATTTTCAGTTCCATGAAGTTGTTGGCCCAAATGAAAATCAACGAGTAAAAAAACTCCACCTTTGCATTAAAAAAATAGTTTGCTTTTATAAACATATATATATATATAACCAACTAGAAGACATGATATTATATAGGCCTTTCGGTAAAGTCACGTAGATGGGTTGAAATAAAATAACAAAAAATAGAAACAAGGTTGAAATAAAATAACAAAAAACTCCGACGTTTCGATCGCAACGGAAGCGGTCGTCATCCTGCTGATGCCATGCGGTCATTCCATCCTCCTGATGCCATGCGGTCATTCCATCCTCCTGATGACATGCGGTCATTCCATCCTCCTGATGACGACCGCTTGCCTTGCGATAGAAACGTCGGAGTTTTTTGTTATTTTCTCTGAACCTATCTACGTGACTTTACCGAAAGACCCATAGAATATGAATTCTTGCAGGCACGAAAGCAAGATTTAGGACATATGCTCATTACTGATTTAAATTGTCCTTGAAACATGGGTGTTCATCATGTGTTTAAGAAAAATCTTTGCGGCCTTTCCCCCCCTAAATTGCACATCGTTACAAATATATAGAGGAGCCACACAGAACTCCCTCATAGAGAGCGGCCCTTCTGTCAGCGGCGTAAGGGGCAAGATATTGCAGGGGCTGCACCTTTACCTTAAGTACATAATTACAGGACGTTGAGGTGATGCTGTGTGTGCCTGTGCCTTAGGTAATTTTACACGGTGTTGTCTCTTGTATTATTTCAGCTATAGAGTACTTCGTGTGCCGTTATCCATTGTAAATACAGAGGGCACAACATGCAGAGGGCAGCCAAGGTCGTGTTTTTATAACTATAGCATATTCCAGACATTAGTGCAAGATTATAAAGCCTTGATCTCCAACATAACTCGACGCTTAATCCTACCCCTGTTTAATTGTTTGCTAATAAGTTACTACATTATTACCCTGCATATTCCACGACAATGCTCAGTGACATTCTGTAGAATATTGTTTTCTATGCTTATGGCCAGTCGTGTAGAGAGAGGACACTTACCAATAACATGCAGCAAACCAGCAGGATATGTTTAGCACAGTGGACTCTGCTGATGAGCCCAAGATGGGTAAAACTGGTCCAGAGTTTGGACATGCTGATCGTTACCCTAAGTCTGTAAGGCCCCAGAGGCCGCTCAAAGATATTTTAAGGAGAGCGATGGAACAGAATGTGATTTAATTAATGTGCTACTAATTTATCTCTGTTAATTGAAGTCATTAGACTTATCCAAAGCATATATGCTCACCAACCCAAACCAAATATATGACAACTTGGTCTGTAACGGGAACATTTATGCTGAATGGTGATAACTAAAGATATTAACTTTTTTTCTAGGTCATTCTGTTTGTAACGGGCAATTATAAGATCGGATGCGACAGGAGCCCAGCCTCTCATCGGGGGAAGCACGTGTTTGCGCGATAACGCGTCATCTCACGCGGCGTTTTAAATCAGCCGCTACATCAACGGTCGCAATCGAGATCTACTCTTGTCTGGTTCACGGCGAGCACGCAGGCTTATCTGTAAACAAATATCCGACCCGCATCGCAGGAAGCCATCGTACAGCGGTACATACAGATACACAACAAAACCCCCACGCTGCGTCGCAGGATGATAACGGTTATATCTCTGATGTGCGTTGGGTTGTGCCGCATCTTGTTCGGCACAATGTCCGACGTTCCGCTCCTTGTGCTGTGAGCTTCTTTCGGGAAGTGAATTCGCTTCTCAACATCAGACATTGTGCAGAACAGCACGCGGGGAAACCCAAAGACACTGACCAGCGTAACCTGCCGAAACGTGCGCAGGAATAGAGAGAGATTCACTCTTCAAATTCCTCCCAAATCACACGTGCCACACTTGCCACGCACGCAATTACAGTCGACGCCACTATTCCCATTTAGTTGTTCCCTTCAAACAGATCACTGTCCAGTTTGGCACTTGGTGACGCGTCCATCAGGACTGGTGTCATGTTCTTTGCACACAAGGGCGACAGAAGACTCCCTGACCCAGAACAAAGTGTCAAACGATGTCGTCTTGAGTGGCACGGAGATGGGCCAGGAGGTGCCTCTGTGCACAACGAGACACGTGCGTCTCTCGTTGCACTTGGGACAATTGGCAGTGTCATGTGCGATCGGTGATGCTGCAACAAATATCAACTCAACTCGAGATTATCCGGGGTAATGTCTTATGGCCTGGATAAAACAAATAGATCATCCAACATTCGTTTAAATTCGGATACAAAACGTAGTTTTGTTCACCTATGTTAGACGTAGAATGCACCGTCTCGGTTTAGTCGCCTTCATGTTGTGCACTCACGTGACCACCGATTTAACTTATTGGCTTTGAAAGAATATTGCAGCTTCATGGCAGCTTCAAAAAGTTTTTACTTTTGCTGTGTCTTGCGACTTACAAAGCGAACGTTCAATTCGACGTTTCCGCTCCTTGGCATGAAGTGGACACTTTCGCTTAAAATATTTCACAGTATTAACAGAAGCTTTTAAGGGCACATACCCAAGGGTAAGGGAGTTGATCAATGGTGCAGTGGTTAGCATGCTGGGTTACAAACCTGAGTTTAATATCTGTCCACGACTAACATCAGTGATGAGTGATCAGGGCCCCCTGCCTGCAATAACCCACACACTGGCCACTGTGGTGAAGTATGGTCAAACAGTCCAGCCATCTGCAAGTCTAGCCATGTAAATATGAATTGATTATTTCAATGAAATGACACTTTAAGTCCATGACAAAATAAATTATTTCATATTAAATCACGTGCAAATGCTAACTTCATTCTAAAGCAGGTTGAGACGTACCACGCGGAGCAGGAGACGCAAGCAGACAGAAGTGAGATGAATAATCAATTTGATTTTTCCAATAAAATTTCAGGGAAAGGACGGTGAATCATTTCCCAATCAGTGTGCAGCAGCAGCGTGATCTCAGACAATATGCGATCGCATTTTTCAAAAGCGTCAACTCTCAACTGTCCATCGTTTGTGTATAACAAACACCTGCCACATCAGCAGACACGGAAATAAAAGATCAAGACGTTACTGTGTCTGGTAATGACCTTCATCGTTCATTAACTACAGTGCAGAACTATCTCCTGAAACTATCCACAATTGACTGACACTGCCGTATAAGTGAAACGTGTGCAGTAAAACAAGCGCACGTTTTGGGCATCAGCATGTTTCATGCTTTGCGGCAACATTTGAAAGTGCGAGTGTTCCAGCTCCCTGTAGAGATGCATTTCGAACTTCTTTCGCGCCGCACGTCGGCAACCGTGCCAATCGGAGGTGTGGGGACCTCACGTCCGTCCGTCTGTGTCTGTAATAGCAGCACGTGGCAACTCTCACAGAGGTGATCCAATATGAATGAGCCTGTGGTTGAAAGTTGTCTTGCGATAATGGACTATTAAAACCAGCCCAAGGGTTACCCCAAACTTGCAGACACAAAACCAACACTGAAAGGGGCAACTTGCAACACGCAACTTGCAACACGCAACTTGCAACACGCAACTTGTAACACGCAACTTGCAACACGCAACTTGCAACACGCAACTTGCAACACGCAACTTGCAACACGCAACTTGCAACATGCAACTTGCAACGCGCTCATCTCGTGTTGCCCTGAAAGTTGCCCCACTGGCTTCCGTATTGCAAAAAAAACATTTAAGAGGACAGCCGCATGTTTGTGAAGCGTTACGTAAACCATACGCGTGCGTGATTTATCTTCATTGCTTCGTCGTAGACAGGGGTGGGATCGTGAACTTGTAGATGGATACAGTAATATTCTTCACGGTTGATCGAAACAGGTGGCTAAACTACAGCGGGGAAGACAAGGTGTTATAGAATTGTTGTCGAAAATGTGTTTCGTGCATCTAGTTACATCTTCTATAACAATGTTTGTAAACGGCGTTCGTAAAGCCAGGAACGGGTTCTTGTAAAGGAATATTTCTCGGGTACATCAAAATCTATGGTGGTGTCTCGTAGCGGCGATCGTAAGCCAGGTACGAGGACAGCGCGTGTGAGGAATGGGTTCTCTGCGTATAACCGAACTTCAAAGTTGACGGCAGAGTTTGTGGCGCCGACGGAAAGCCGCCTCTTCCGGGCACGCTCCGGTCAGAGGTGCAGGGTCTGCGTCGACGACCGCGTCTCCTGCGAGCATCGTCCCCTCAGGAGCAACTCTCCTCGCCCGTCCGCAGCAGCCGGAGGGAACCCGTCGCGCCGTGCCAACCTCGGCGCGCACTCTTCTGTGGCCGACCGCCCCCCCTGAAAACCGCGCGCGGGTCTCGCGTGGGGGCCGCCCTCCCTCCGCGGCTCAGCCCGGGTCGTGTCGCCGACATTTGTCGCTCGCGGCTCGTCCCCCGCGCCGCCGCCGCCACCGCCGTCGGGGTTCTCGCGCCGCACGCGGCTCGCCGGAGCGACGCTCGCGCGGCCGTCGGCGTCGCCGGCGTCGCGGCCGAGGCC
This sequence comes from Lethenteron reissneri, assembly GCF_015708825.2. Lineage (NCBI taxonomy): Eukaryota > Metazoa > Chordata > Hyperoartia > Petromyzontiformes > Petromyzontidae > Lethenteron > Lethenteron reissneri. The sequence goes on from NC_083784.1 coordinate 430,371, forward strand.
GGGCAGCCGCACGTCCAAGCGGGAGGCCCCCCGCGGGCCGCCGAGGCGCCCGTTGAGCAGGTAGAGCTTCTCGGCGACGTCGTGGGCCACGAGCAGCGAGAAGAGGCGCGCCGCGTAGCGGTCGCTCGCCAGCAGCAGGTACAGCTCCCTGCGGCGCCACGACACGAAGCGGCACGCCGTGTCGGCCGTCAGCGTCACCTGGCACGTGGAGGAGAGAGCACGGAGGATGGGGGGGTGTTTGATGGTGCCAGACTCACCGTCTTGTCTACGCGTGCACGTTGGACTTCTTTCGCACCGTACGTAGCCAACCGGTTCAATCGGAGGTGCGGAGAAACGACGACAAACTGAACACAAAAATAAGTTCTTAGTAAATTAGTTTTCAAATTTAAAAGTGCATAGCTCCAGTCACTTTATAATATCGGAAGAAGGAGCGTTCTAGACGGCTGTAGAAGCACGTGTGAAAGAGCCGCGTGACGCGAACCAAAAGCCTCTGCTGCTAAGAGGATACATCACACTGCACTTAACCACCGGACTGTGCTGCTCTCTACTGATCAACACGTATCCCACAGAGTCCTACTGATCAACTCGTATCCCACAGAGTCCTACTGATCAACTCGTATCCCACAGAGTCCTACTGATCAACTCGTATCCCACAGAGTCCTACTGATCAATACGTATCCCACAGAGTCATACTGATCAACACGTATCCCACAGAGTCCTACTGATCAACTCGTATCCCACAGAGTCCTACTGATCAATTCGTATCCCACAGAGTCCTACTGATCAACTCGTATCCCACAGAGTCCTACTGATCAATACGTATCCCACAGAGTCCTACTGATCAACACGTATCCCACAGAGTCCTACTGATCAACTCGTATCCCACAGAGTCCTACTGATCAACACGTATCCCACAGAGTCCTACTGATCAATACGTATCCCCACAGAGTCCTACTGATCAACACGTATCCCACAGAGTCCTACTGATCAACACGTATCCCACAGAGTCCTACTGATCAATATTCAAGCTGCGTGATATCCTGGCTCTGTGGTATTTCTTCTGATATACTCCCTGAGTGATATGTTATCTCAGCTATTTGGATATCCTTGTGGAGGTATCAAGGTCACATTTGCATGTAATCACAACCAACCTGGTTGTTAATGTGTTGTATCTGAACTATAAACTACAATTTAAAAAAAACATTTATTTTGTCCCACTGAGCTATATAGCTCTTTTTCAGAAGTAACCTGACCACAAGTGATAGCTAAACGAAGTGGCTTACACCAAATACTCTAAACGCACGTTTCTAAATGTGTAGGGAAAAGCGGAGGACCCGGAGAAAAATCCACGCGACCACGGGGAGAGAGACATGCAAACTACAAATATACAGCAGCAGGCGTCAGGGTTGGAATCGAACCCATGCCCTCCTCTATACCAGGCGAGGCAGTTCACATCTCACCACCACAAGCAGCTCACCACCACAAGCAGGTCACCACCACCAGCAGCTCACCACCACAAGCAGCTCACCACCACCAGCAGCTCACCACCACAAGCAGATCACCACCACAAGCAGCTCACCACCACAAGCAGCTCACCACCACCAGCAGCTCACCACCATCAGCAGCTCACCACCACCAGCAGCTCACCACCACAATCAGCTCACCACCACAGGCAGCTCACCACCACCAGCAGCTCACCACCACAATCAGCTCACCACCACCAGCAGCTCGCCACCACAAGCAGCTCACCACCACCAGCAGCTCACCACCACCAGCAGCTCACCACCACCAGCAGCTCACCACCACAAGCAGCTCACCACCACAAGCAGCTCGCCACCACAAGCAGCTCACCACCACCAGCAGCTCACCACCACCAGCACACAGCCACACACGAGCTCACCTGGAACTTCCCATCTTCGGACGGCCTCAGGGACTCCCATTCTGGGGCATCCAGGAACTGGTAGGGATGGATGAAGTGCAGAAAGTGGCCTTCCACAGTCACCCTTATCCTGGGGGTTAGACAGTGACGGACACCGACAAGACTCGGGTGTGACGACGCTCAGTGTTCGTCTGTGTGCGTCAGATACAACACGAACTCATCCATTGTTATGGAGGACCGTGAGTAGTGGTTAGCGTGCTGAACTTGCAATCCAAAGGTCACCAGTTTAGTCTCCTGGCAAGACGGTATAAATAGATCTCTTCAAACCCTCCTGTGGTGGGGTAAAGTGTGGGCATAACACATCTTCCAAATCGTCTAATGATGGTGGTGATGGTAATGATGGTGGTGCAGGCGGTGGTGCAGGCGATGGTGCTGACGATGTTGATCATGATGATATAATAGTAATGATGATAGTCAGTATGATGACAGTGGTGGTGGTGCTAATAGCAATGATGATGACAATGATGGCAGTGGTGGTGGTGCCGGCGAGTGAGCGGAACACCTGCCAGCCAGGAGTATGGAGAGCCTGTCGATGGGTGTGATGCCCTCCATGGCGTAGAGGTGGTGGGGCTTGAGAAGCAGAACCTCTTGGGCGCTGCACGCCATGACCCTGCGGAAGGCTTCTCGTGGTACCTTGGCCAGCGCGACACACGGACAGGAGGAGGAGGAGCGTAACGCCCGTCAGCCGTAACCAACTCCTCACCCAGCCGTGCTGGCCAGCGTGCTGAGGTCTTGGCTTGTGTCAGGCCTCTTGCAGTGACACAAGCTGCCCAATAGAGCGGTGAGTGCTGGAGTGGTTAGCGCCGCTGCACTTTGAACCCGGCGATCCGAGTTAGAGTCCCGCTCACGGCCAACACCAGTGACGATTATCTGAATCGGTCCTGGGCCTCCCCTAGGTCGACTCAGCCTCACTAGGAAGACAAAGGCCGCCGGGTGTGGTGCTGGCCATCCACCCCCTCGTGTGCCGTGCCGGCCTTCATAGGTGCCTCACTTTACAGCACTTGCTCTAACGTGTCATGTTGAACTTCTTTCACACCATATGTAGCCAACATACGGTGCGGGGTAAGGACATCAAACTGAACATTCGTATTTGTGTTTATCTGTATCAATGTGTGTCTATATGAATAACTCTATACAGACACGCACTTGGCCTGACAGTCTGGTAAAGGCTATCGGGGGGATCTTTGTCTGTGTGTGCAAGACGAGAGTGCGGTGGTGTCGCGCTGAGCGCGCTGCGCTACAAAACCAGCAGCCTGAATCCAATCGCCGATCACGGCTCACATCAGTGGCGAGCGGAACCTGATCCAGCCCTAGCCGCCCCACTCCACCTCCTTCCCCAAGCCATGCTGACCAGTGCGGTGAAGTATGCTCAAACAACTCCCATGACTCATACAGCAGTGGCACGGGGAGTTCTTTAATGTGAACACTGTGGTTGTTATGAAAGGCCGCGGTGTGATGTTTGCAACACTAAGCTGTGATTCTTTTTTTGGCCAAAATTTGTCAACTGTTTCATTTGGTACCTGGAGAGGCTGAAAGATGCTCGTGTAAAGTTCTTCAAAGGCTTGGTCCAACTGCGCCGGTCTCAGTTGGTATGCGAGATAGAACACCTGCAGCGATGACACACGTGTGTGTGTATGTAGTATGTGTGTGTGAGTGTGTGTATGTAGTGTGTGAGTGTGTGTGTGAGTGTGTGTGTGTAGGCAGAATCAACTTCATCATCCGGTCAGTCACGCAACGTTGTTTTAGTCAATCCACCTGCATGGAGGAAACCAAACGGAAGAGACTTTATGGAAAATGGCCAAACAAAGGCAGAGCGCAAGACTCGCAGTGTGCACGTGGAACTTATTTCGTGCCGTACGCAGCCAGCCGTGCTCATCGGCGGTACGGGGGGAGGACGACAGACGAAAGACTCAGTCCGCGTTTGTTTCGAGTTCACAGAGAGATGTCGACACAGAGTTATCCACACACACTCGTAGAGATATGCTGTACGCACACCTTTCGAGTCTGTATCTGTATAGCGTGACTCAAATACTATACATACACTGATACAGATGTATTACACTGACACAGATGTAGACACACTCGTGGCATGTGTCTGTACAGGCAGCAGAGGGTAATTGTGACCATAGGCTCAGTCCTCCCATCATGCATTGCCATGTCAGACCACCAACTCAAAGTGAGAAGAGTGGGACCTCTAGATCAGGGGTCGGCACTTTTTTAGAGTTATATTTCAAGAGCCGTAATGGCACGTGAATACGAGAAGGTGGTGCTCCTTACTAACTTGACGAAGCAGCCGTTGCAGGTTGCGGACCCTTGCTCGATATTCTGGCCGGGAGTCAATTGTATCGAAGTAAGCCCTGTCTGCTGCTCTAGATTTTGAAACGGTGCGTCCTCCTTGGCTCAAGGGTTGCCAACCTGTTCCCACCTCATCGAGTCTTAAGCAACTTGCATCTTGACAACAAAGAGAAAGAAAAGCTCTCGGCCAGCTGACTGCGGTGGCGTTCGTCCTTTGCCATTCTTGCCATCCTTGCCATCCTTGCCATTCGGCGATTTGGAGGGCCCCGGGTGGTGGATCGCAGAGAGATTCGTGAAACGCAAATAGCGGCTGTGCTGTGAGGTGGCCAAGAGAAGTGAGTTCAGCAGGGGGTAAGCGTGGTTCACTAGAGCCCTGGTGAAATACATTGAATGGGGGGCCCCTGTCCTATTTACCCCCCTCTACTTTACGTATGCATTCCAGACGGCCGCAGTAGCGCATCTAAAAGCGCGCGATGCAGTGGCCGTTTTTGTCCGATGTGTAGCCAAAATCCGCTGCGAGGATGACCGGAGTTTGCGTGATGGTGTATGCTCCTTGACAAGATCAGGCAGGCATTGTGGTTCATTTGCGACCTCGAAATGTGTCCCTTCGACAACCGGCGCCTGGGCCTCTCTAACCCGTGGTGCTGCGGTGCTGCGGTGCTGCAGTTGCACCACGTGCACACTCCACGACGAAGCCAAGTTTAAGTTATTTTGTTCAACCAGCGGTGGGAACTCAAGATTCCAGGGACAGTCTCACTTGCAAGAGTGTGCTGGGTCACCAAACATGGCGAAGGCAAAACAAACGAAATAGTAAAGGTCACCGCAGCCAAGAAGCAAACAGGAATAGAACAACAAAGAAACAGCCGCGTCGCATGGCAGATCTAAAACATTGCACAATCACAAATCGGTGCCACATCATCAACTCCCCGCAGCGCCCGTCGTGGGTCTTCTCCGAGTACTTCGGCGTCCTCTCGTTTACAAGACACTCCGTCTCGCGGGTGGCTCTCGCCTGAATGTCAACACTTTACTTGCCACAAACAGTTGGGCTACGAGCAAAAATGCGCGCCTCCCCTGTACGAGACTCGGCGGACCCTTCCTGTATAAATAAATATGAAATTATTTTTTTATTAGTAGAGTGGCAGCATGGGAATAAACGCAGGCTCACGGCGTTCCCCTTCACATTATTGCCAAGTCAACTTGTTTATTTAAAAAAAAACATACCCTGAGTTCTGTCTATAAAGCTACCGACTCCACCAGGGAACCAATGGCCCTTGGGCCAAATGCTAACTCTGACTTAATTTCACATGAGGACGACTACCGAAAACAACATTTATTATTTACTGGAAACATATGAGCCGTAACAATCGAATACCAGAGGGGAATATTTTAGAAGTTTAACATTCTCAGTCACTTCTGTCACTACAAGGGCCTCTTGTAGTGACAGACGTGACTGAAGTGTGTGTTAGTAATGTGTGGCTGGCCAAAGGAATTTGAAATTCTCATTCGTTTCTCAATAAATGAAGAGGTTTCCCCACCACTGATCTACACACTGGCCCATTGGTCATTACCAGAGTTGTCACAATGGGAGGGAGAGGTGTCCATGTGTCGACCATGCTGGTTGTGGATGCTGGTGGCAATGGTGCTCGTGGTGGTGGTGGCGGCACTGGTAGTAAACCTCAAATGAGTAGCTGGTGCGGTGTGTGAACATCACCACTGGGGAGACAAAGGCGGCGGTGCGTAGTGTAGGTCACGCACCCCCTCGTGTGCCGTGACAGCATTCATCGGTGCTCGCTAACAGCACTTTCCCCAGCAGCCTGTTGGGGCTATAGGGGGATCTTTGTCTTTGTGTAGTGTAGCGAGCGTGGGGCAAGGGGGTGCTTTGCGCCCCCCCCCCCCCCCCCCCCCCCCAGTGACGAAAACTACGAGTCGGGGCCCCCTTGACAACCACCATGAGATCTGTTTTCAACAGCAGTGTAAAAGAACAAACACTTATTTAAAACAGAGCGCCCCTACAGCGCTAAATGTTCGATACCGTGAGCGTAACGGCGATGTGATTGGGCAAGATGAGCCGCGATATACAATAGCCTCAGTGCGACCATGCGAGACGAATCACACCTTGGGGCTCCACGTGAGCCATCGCGGCCACAATGTCGCTACCTACGCCACCGGGAAGATAGCAGGTGAGGTGCAGAGCGCTCACCTGGCCGAGGCACGCCGCGAGCAGCAAGAAGTTCCACCCGAATGCGTCGATGGCGCAAGCGTCGAGCCAGGCCCAGACGACGAGGCAGAGGAACGCGGCGCCCAAGAGGCCGTACGAGTAGAGGCGGCCCGCGAGGCCCGAGCCGCCCGTGGCGCCCAGCAGCATGCAGACGGAGGCCAGCTGGAAGACGGCGCCCTCGGCCCCGCGGCTCCACGCGCGGCACTTCGCGTGCCCCTCCGAGAGAGGCCCACTCTGGTCGCTGCTGCTCATGTCCGCGCGGGTCGCAAGTCACGGTGGCGGTGCCAGCCAAGGACAACCACGAGATCGATCTTCTGTCCGATTCGGACACCACAGCGTTGATGTTTGCCGTTGTTGCTAATTAAGTTGTGAACCTCGTGGGATCTTCGTTTTCTATGACTTCTTCATTTTCTTCTTTCCAAAGCCACTGCGATCTCATGTGTTCATCACGAGTGAAGAGGCATTAAGTCACGGCTCTAGGTGTAGTCCATGTCGGCAGCCGTGCAAGTTCAGCTCTTTTCGATCTTGGATATGTCTGCAATAACCATACAGCGCGATGTTGTTTATAAGACGGCAGTCAACTGATTTGTTTAAGTCTTCAGATGACTAATGGAATCCACCGATGTCAAATGAATATCCTTGGCTTGTTTTGGGTACCGGCTGGACATTGTCACAGATCCACGTTACCAACCGTGGCAGATGTATCCTGTTAACCGATAAATGCCTCCGCACGCAATGAACTCATTGCCGTTGAGTTACGGAATGAGCATCAGATGTACACTTCACGCAGCTTTCAGCGAGGACACTTGCGCTAAGTCGACACAGGCAATGATGCTGATGTGGCAATATCCACACACACACACAGATCGAGTGCTCGAGTACGGAGTTTAAGCCGCTCGTCGCTGCTGGGATAAATACCCACAATGGCTGTCGGTGCTCACATGACCACTGGCTGCTCCGAATCGTCAACAAATGCTCGCGCTCTAGTTTCGTCCGGCTGCTCAGGGCGCCGCCTCGGGGTTGGTGGCACGAGAGCCTCCTCCAGCCCGCACGAGAGAGCGGTGCCTCCAGCCCGCACGAAAGAGAGAGAGAGAGCGGTGCCGCTCTCACCCCGCCTGGGCGCGCCTCCTGGCTCGGCACAAAACGCGGCCAAGATCGCGGAGCCGGGAGTGCGAAGCAGCAAATGGTAATTGCGCCCGGGAAAATGGTGCCTCGTTTGTCCTAACGAGAACAAACTCACCCGACATGCGTTGTGCCAGCAACATTTCATGATTTAACTTTGAATGTGAATTCGTTTATTGAGTGGGTTTACTTTTGAATATTGAAGATATTGTTTGGTACTCAATAGCTACTACTAGGTAACTGTTCCTATGCCCACTTAGAAACTGGTCATCAGACAAATGTTTTAATTCGCATCATCAGGTACCCAGGTGTTAAGTGCAGTCTTTAACTCTCATTAACTCTACACACAGCCGCTCCTAATCGGGGCGACCGCCCCGGACCCCGCGCTTTGAGGGGCTCGGCGTGTCGACGCCACGTTCAGAGTATTTGGCTGCTGCTTCAAATTTCCACACGATAGGCCACTTTGATGAGCTATCATGTGTGGCCAAGTATAACTCAGTGGACCTCACCTGGTAAAATCAACGTAGTTTAGTTTGTAATTTAGTGTCAGATGTCGTTTGAAGGCGTCAGGGGGCTTGCAGTGTGATTGCCCCAGACCCAGCACCCCGCTATGGATGGCCCTGGCTCTTTTTATTTGTTTATGTGACGTCTCTGTGTATGAGCTATGAAAAAGGACCATTGCCTGAAACGTCGACGATTGTATATTTTCTTCTTATAAGTCGATGTTGTGAACGAGTGTGTTAAGTTTTTGTGTTTGGGCATCTCTACACTTTAATGTTGTCCTTCTCCTGCACCTCCGATTAGCACGGTTGGCTACGTATGGTGCGAAAAAAGTTTAACATACATACAACATACATACAACATACATACAACATACATACAACATACATACAATACAGCAGTTGTAAGACTTGATAAGAGCCATTGTCTCCCTTCTCAAATAGACAATGGGACACGGAGTCAGCGGTGGAGATTCCACATGCCCAAGACTGACAACAGTCCACAATACAAACACCAGTGTGGAGTAAATCACATTCTATGTATGTACAACATGAATACATAATACAATTAGAAGTAATAAGTGGTGGGTGATATCCACCCACACTGACCAGTGTGGTGAAGTATGGCCAAACCACCCCCGCGTCTTACGTGGCAAAGTGAATCCTTCATGGATCATTGATTTGAAAAAGGGATGGGAAATATTATGATTGTTATGATTATGCTGTTTAGAATAATCGACAACATTTCTACTCGTAGAAAAATTGAGGGAATCAATGAAAACGAAGTATTAAGAGTAAACTCGTGCTGGCAAGTTCAGCGTTGCTTACCGATAGGCAGCACTACAGACACCGTGGCACTTAAACTGTCAGACTGCTCGTGATGTATTATTGAAAGCTGGTTGTCACCATTATGCCTTGAGAACCGACACGAACACAAGGTTGATCAGGACACCCAACACGACCAAACACATTTCCCTTTTTTCAAAATCCAAATTTTTATTTTCAGAGGTTGTGACCTGCAGAGTGGGAAACAAACATTGAGTGGGGTGACTGGTCAATGGTGATTGCTTGCGAGATACACCTATTGACGGATGGATGAATACAAGCATCTTGACTGAAAGCTTTCGTGACTGCAGGAATTCATCTTCTTTGGGTCTTTCGGTAAAGCCGCATAGATAGAATTTTTGTGATTTTGATTTTTTTCGTGATTTTTGTTATTTTTTCTATCTACGTGGCTTTACCGAACGACCCAAATAATACGATTTTACGGCATGTTTCAATGCATCGTCACACTCCTGCCAATGTATTGAATGATGTCGGTTTTCATCATCGCATCACATCCTGTCCGACCTTCACCTCCTTCTCCGGCCCTGCCTTCCTTGCATTCGTCAAGCGGCAATTTGTCTCGTTCTGTCTCTTGGGGCCTCTCGCTCAACATCGCTACCCCTTCCAGAACTTCCTACATCAGCTACCGCCAGTGAGAATGCGTCCAATTCAGATATTACACACAACGAGCTTGCCACGAGTAGAACACAGTGCCTCGCCGCTGATCTCGTCAAAGAGCATCGTGAACTATCGTCACGCCAACTCCTCCGCTCATCCTCGCAGCAGCAGCAGCGGCAGCAGCATCAGCAGAAGCAGCAGCGGCAGCAGCAGCAGAAGCAGCAGCAGAAGCAGCAGCAGCGGCAGCAGCAGCAGCAGGAGCAGTAGCAGAAGCAGCAGCAGCAGCAGCGGCAGCAGCAGAAGCGGCAGCAGCAGCAGCAGCAGATTCTGGCTCAGCCATCGAACAAAGGCGGCGGTCACAGCATCATCGTCGCGCACTTTCAGATGCGCTGCTGCGGCCGTCTGGAACGCTCTCCCTTCCGATATTAGAAAGCCACTAGAGCTATGCACTTGTAAATCGAGTTTTAAAACTAAATTCTTTAGAACTGCTTTGTTGTGTTTAGTTTGTTGTCCCTACCCCGCACCTCTGATGAGCCCGGTTGGCTCCGCACCACGCGAAAGACGTTCAGCACACGTACATGTTGTGCCTATTCTGGATTGTTCTGAGATTGTCTCTCCTCCTGAACCTGCTACAGAATCTCCTCATTACTCTGTTTCTATACTCTTTGGTTCTTTCGGTAAAGTCACGTAGGTAGAAAAATAAAATAAATAATAATATATCACGACGTTTCGATCGAAACACAAGCGGTCGTCCTCAGGCGGAAAATAAGAATGCAGCAGTGGAACTGCTGAACCAGCGAGCGAGTTGTTACAACAACAAGAGCTGGTACATACTCCTTTTCTGTCCACTCATCCGTTTGGTTTCCATTCGCTCTCGACGTATGAACGCGTCTCAGCTCATCACTCCACGTGTAGCTCGAGAGTGAAAGTCGTGCGTGTCAGCCCTTCCGCGTGCACGCCTGTCGCGGGGAGACGGCACCACCTAACACCACCTAACACCACCTAACGCCACCTAACGCCACCTAACACCACCTAACACCACCTAACACCACCTAACACCACCTAACGCCACCTAACCACCTAACACCACCTAACACCACCTAACACCACCTAACGCCACCTAACGCCACCTAACACCACCTAACGCCACCTAACACCACCTAACCACCTAACACCACCTAATGCCACCTAACACCACCTAACGCCACAGAATCTGCGTGCCACTTCAAAGCTCTCCTCGTTCAGAATTGACCAAATATTGAGACACGTAGTCTCACTGGAACCAGAACGGTGGGTGTTAGGGAGAATATATAAATAGTTTTGCATTTATTCTTCTCTACCTGCAGTTATTCATTTCCCATTGAGCTGGCCAGGCGATGCAGTGCTGAGAGAGAGAGAACGCGGTTTGCGATCGGAAGGTTGCGATTTCAAACCTGGCCGGAGATCCACTCGCTCGGAGTGAGCGGAACACGACCGCCGTCCTGTGCTCATTGCCGCGGGCATCCACTCACATGTTTATTATTTCTGTAACAGCCGGACCTGCGCTTCGGCGAGTTACACCACGAGACCATACAGGGCTTGGGGAGATGATAAAGGTTTCGCGTTCGATTGGTGCTATTTCTACTTAGCACGGTCATCCTGAAAACGATCGCGTCTGCTGATGGGCTAGCAAAGTGGCAGGGGCATCGTCAGGCTCATGGGCAATGCCATAAAACCCGTGCAGCATTACTTAAAGAGTGCCCTCTTGATTAAAACTCCTCTGTTGATGTCGTATTTCTGCGCGGTGAATAATCACCCGTGTAATGCGAAGCTGCCGTATTTCTCTCTTTATTATCGAGTCGCGGAATAAAACTTAATTACACCTGATATATTGCTGTACCCTTAATGAGACTTTACTGCAATGCCTGCTGTAGCATTTAAGCCTAATTAAGCAGCGTTGGGTGCTCGCATCAAGGAGAACGATCACAATGAACGCGCCACCGTCAGGGCCGCGAGGTCGATGACGAGAGCAGTTGGCAGAGGCGCAGCCACTGCGGGTGGTGTATGTTGAACTTCTTTCGCACCGTACGTAGCCATCCGTGTTAATCGGAGATGCCGGGGAAGGACAACAAACTCAAACACTAAAATCAGTTCGAAAGCAATGCGTTTTCAATCCAGATTTAAAATCTATATTGTGGGTGTCCGCATGCCCCCACGGTGCGTGGCTCAGAGACACCCACGTGATGCTGGACTGCACATGCTCACCACGCTGGCGACGGAACCATTATCTCCGCAGAAGCGCACGCCAAGTAGCCAGTCGTAGGTGCGTGTGCGTGATGTACGGCATGTACCTGCTGTACAGTTTCACTCGATATACACGGAAAATTGGGGGCGGACTTAGTGCGATCCTTCTGAGACTCCCACCAGGGTCACCCTCAACGTCTTCCATCGTCACCATGAATGAGTCGTCACGTGTTTGACACTCCACCGCCCCTCCTGTGAAAGTTTCCTGGCTTGGTTGGGAGGTTGGGACTGTGGTCCATGGACTCATTTCTTATTTGTTGTGGTAACTCCTTTGTTGTTTGTGCTTTTTTTAGGTGCTATTTCTTTATTTGTATATTCATTTTTCATTTTATTTTTCTTGGTAGCAGGGTTTTCATTTTCTTGGTGTGGCTGTATATAGGATTTTGTCCTTATATATAATACATGTACAGCGTTATGGGATGCAATTAGCATGAATGAGGCTATATAAAATGCCGGTATTATTATTTGGCCAGCAACCCACAACGGCGGATTCATTATTTATCAGGCGCAGAAGATCAAGCCATGGCAGCACAGCTGCCCACGCCTGTAGCATAAATACCTGGGAATCACCACAGTCAAGCAACAGGTCGCTTCTCATCAGGTAAAGTGTCGACCAAATACCCTCTCCGTTCCATAGCTCCTCCTGCTTGTTGGGGGCCTTTCTGGCAGCAGTGGCGTGGTAAGAAATTGGAGTGCTGAACCTTTTTATTAATGTACCTGCATTGTCAATCTGTAGGGGCCACACAATAGTAACTCCGTGTCAGGCTTCCTAAAGTGATCACCATGATTTCGGTCTGGGACTGACCCAAGACCCTAACAAGTTCAATTCTCTATGGTACAATTATCCAGGAGACACAGTTGCATGGAAAGGACAAACAGGCAAATCGATGAGAAACTCGGATATATTTTGCCCCGTCTTTGCGCTCAGTTTATACAATTTCCCCTTCTAATTACTATGCACATAAAATTACTCTGTGGTGTAGCCGAGTGACTCAGAGGTCAGAGCCCTGAGCTGGCACCGCTGAGATCCAGCATTAGCATCTGGGTCTCAGCCTCCTGTGATTTAACGGGGTTCTCATGGGTAGTGCTTTGGTGGTCTCAACCCATTCATCAATGACTGCAAAAAAAACTCCCACGTAACTTTTTAATTTGAGTTTTCACATAATATGGCTTATTCCATCTCTGAGACCTAATCTTTTAGTTTAATTTTCACGCGATTGACAATCTATGCTGCGCGTTAGAAGGTGGTGCTCCTCGTGTGGGTAAAGAGACCTGTTGACGTGAAGGCCTATTTTAATGGTCAGTGTTATGGGCTCATTGTGTTGGTATCGACAACACCAGCGGAGGATTTCTCCACAACTTTGGCTGTCGCCTGATGAAGCTAGTTGTATTTACTGGCGAAACGTCATACTCAGTTTGTAAATGTTGTGGCGTGGCTCTCCAACACACCGGTGTGCTGTACTAGTGACGAATTGGCACGTTCTGTTTACGTGACAACCCTTACTAGTTGGCTGTGTCGGGTGTTGGCGGGTTTTAACGACACATTTATATATTTACGCGATCTAACCCAAAAAAAAACTCTTTTATGGATGATATTGGTTGCGAAAGCTTCCTGCTGGTTAAGCTGAAAGTTGTATTGCTGTCGTAGTAGACGCACAGACATATATGTAAGGTAATGCTCTTCCCTTTCACGAGCTCGGTGAATTGTTCCATCATAGGATTGTGAGAGAGGATGGAAGCTTGGTGAGCCCTTCATCCAGCAGTCGATTGACCATAAATCCACAACTGATGATGCTGATGCTCTTACCAGATACAGTCCGACAGACGTACATGGTTTTCTTTTCAGCGCAAAGTTTCAACCAATTTTAGCTCTATGATTTGTTGATTGTGTGTTAGAGCATACTAAATGTATAATGTGTTTTTTACTTTAACCCTGCACAACCCGACAGAGCCAAGCAAATCAAGTTGCCACGTGGGCAAATATGCCACTCGGTTTTCAGCAGACTGAAATGTTTAAAAGCGAGCAAAATGTTGACAATTGTAAACGATAACATCGTATTGGTCGTGAACGCCCAAGTATAATATAAAATAATATGAAATCCTGCAGTCACGCAAGCTTTAAGTCAATATTTAACCGCATCTACGGGGAGGGTTTCTACCCCGCAATTTTTTTCAACTGATGACGATTGCTTGTGTTGCGATCGAAACGTCGTGATATTTTAATTATTTTTTCTATCTACGTGGCTTTACCGAAAGGCCCAAAGAATATTATATAAATATTAGCTCAGTTATCGAGTGATTTGGGTCAATAATTTCCGACATTGCACGGCGATGGTGAATGCACATTAACAGCAGCCAATTCGCACTTTCTGATTGAAGGTCTCTGCTCTATTAAATTAGCCGTTCCAGTTAGGGGCCATCATTGATTAAATATTTCAATTTTACAGACAGCCGCGTCCATTCATTTCATGATGCTCGAACATTCTGCGTCACATTATAGGAAGCATTCTCAACAGATGACTAACTTTCAGTTGTGTACGTACGGCTAGAAACATAATAGATCACCTCGTGACAGCCTCTATAAATAACTGTCCATCGTAGACCAAGAGGAAACTGGGCACAGACCTTCACGTCTGGAGTGCGCAAGCTTGAACACGAGTCAGAGGTAACATAGAGGTAGAGGCGCAGCCCTGAAATATCTGCTTCGCGTCACTGCTGGCGACATGACCTGCATTAGATGAGCTCTAGAGGGCCTCTTATAGAGGGTAATTGGCCTACTCTTCCATCCTGCCCAATAGGGCTTTCACCTCTAAGGTACAAAAACTGGGACATATGCGACAAAGAATATCTCACAATACTGGACGAGGGGAGAACGACATGTCAGTCATCTGCCTTGAGTGCTTTATTATAATGAAACTGGCAACAACCGAAAATGTCAATACCCCAGAAAAACGTACAAATACCCTAGGACAGCAGCTACCTCGAAAACAGGACGATCCTGGGAAAGCCAGGACACGTGGCAACGCGATTGGCCAGGTGTCTCGGAGGAGTTGGGAGTACAGCACCGACACTTTACCCCGCCGTACGTGACCTCGCCATCGTCGTGTTTTATACTCCGGGATGGACAGCGGTGGAGGAGGATCCAAGAAAACCATCGCCATTGTTTCAGCTGCCGCACCGGAAGATCGAATCAGTGACCTTTCGATTGCAAGTCCAGTGTGCTAATCATGACAGCATGGAAATTAGGACTTTCTCGCCTGAAGACGATTGCCTGTGTTGCGATCGAAACGTCGTGATCTATTATTTGTCTATCTACGTGACTTTAACGAAAGACCCAAAGAGTAAAACTAAACATCTCATCATTGCATCGTCATTTTAGTGATGGTAATCTGTATATCATCGTCATCCAACATATCATTTATCAATGAAATTAATCATCATTACCATCATCATCCAATCCCACTCATCCCCAGATAAATGAGCAGCAGTATTAGCTCTAAACTAAACATGAAACTATGTAATTTTTACTAGGTAAGGTCCACTGAGTTACATAGCCTCTTTTTTAGAAGTGACCCGGCCACAATAATAACTCAACGAAATGGCTTCTCGTGTGGAAATTTCTAGCAGCCAAATACTCTCAACGCATGTTTATAAATGTGGAGAAAATACACATGACCACAGGGAGAACATGTAAACTCTAAATATGCACGCGTCAGGGTTGGGATCGAATTCACGCCCTCCTGTATACCAGGCGAGGCAGTTAACATCTCACCACCGCGGTACCCCATCTATAGCATGTCTATACATATTCTCTCACATATCATTCGTATTATTCTAATGCCAAATTGTCTGTGGCTAAACAAGCACACTTTAATGGGGTTCAAGCTGTTCCTTCGATGATCGAGTTTGAATTGAACCAGATCCAGTGTAAAATAGAATGCGTACTGAACGCATTCTATTTGACCCGTACAACTCATAACCACAGTGGAGCTATTCTCAAAGGATGGGCAGAGAGTGCTCCGTTCTGTAGGTCAAGCTAAAACAAACGGGGAGGGGGGGGGGCGACTACTTTAAGAGGTAAATAGATTTTTAAAAGCTCGTCTACAACATGTTTTACATGACATTTAAAAGCACATTGGAAAATGTACACACGCTGAGTGGACCAGAATTAATGTTTATATGTGTGTATTGTTAGGTACAGTAGTACACATGTGATTATGGCCAAAACACCCCGAATGTGTCCGATCTCATCAACATCTCAGAAACTAAGCAGAGTATGTTTGTTTTTTGCAAGTATGTATGGCTAATGCAGACTTAATGTCTTGCAATAGGTGTATCTATGTGGTGTTTGAACATCTTAACACCTCCTGTTTTATTGCAGAGAAGGTAAAGCCAGTTCTTATTTTATTTGTATTTTTGATAGTGGCAAAACGGTCCCATAAATATGCTATGTATGTGGAAAGACGACTTTGACACACTTGTCCTGGGAATGTTTTCTTTATTCAGGAGCCACGTTCTCACACTCGGACAGGCGGAGACCCCCACTCCATAGTCCCGAGTCACCCGCGCATCTCCCTTCTATACGGTCCGTGGCCACGCCCCCATTCCCGAACCTTCTCGCTGGTTCTAGACCACTCGTTCTACCAGCTGACTCTACCGTCCTCTTGCGTCACCTGACCACGCTCCTATTCTCGATCATTCCCGTGGCCACTAGTCCATTCGCACTGCATGCTGACTCCCCTGTCATTACCTCCTGTGGCCACTAGTCCATTCGCACTGCAGGCTGACTCCTCTGTCATTACCTCCCGTGGCCACTAGTCCATTCGCACTGCAGGCTGACTCCCCTGTCATTACCTCCCGTGGCCACGAGTCCATTCACACTGCAGGCTGGCTCCCCTGTCATTACCTCCTGTGGCCACTAGTCCACTCACACCGTAGGCTGACTCCCCTGTCATTACCTCCCGTGGCCACGAGTCCATTCACACTGCAGGCTGACTCCCCTGTCATTACCTCCTGTGGCCACTAGTCCACTCACACCGTAGGCTGACTCCCCTGTCATTACCTCCCGTGGCCACGAGTCCATTCACACTGCAGGCTGACTCCCCTGTCATTACCTCCCGTGGTCGCCAGTCCACTCTCACTGCAGGCTGACTCCTCTGTCATTACATATGTATATATATTTAATTTATTTTGCACCATTCGTAGCCAACCGTGCTAATTGGAGGTGCCGGATAATATTGCCCTCTGTGTTTGGTCGCTGTCTTGGGAAATCTGTAAATCTTCCCGGGGTATTAAATGCTTGTGTTTTTTAATCAGTTGTGTACGAACACACCACTCGAGACAATTCAGTTACATGTAGTACCACCGTCTTCTGGTAGTGTGAGACATCCTTCTTTCCATGATATGTCCCAGGTTTCTGTACCTCGCAGTTGCTGCTCAGGTGCTCATTAAACGAGAACGTGGCGTTATGGGGTGAATGACAAATGCACGGCTGTTTTTATGTGGACATTTCTCAGACTCTGAATTAATTCTTGGGCAAAGCAACGAATCTCCCAAAGCAGAGTCATCCCCGACTGACCACTCTTCCCCGCTCTTCTGTGTTGGCCGATTTAGCTCTGTGCCATAAATCAAGGATGAATTATTCACCGGCTCTCTTGCGCTGTATTACAGCAACCCAAGATTAGAGTTTAAAACATTAAATACCAACATCTGTATTCATCAGTCAATGAATATTGATCAGTGAAAGAAGCAGAGGCCATATAATGCCCTCTCAAAGCTTAAGGGGATCCACATTCATTGCCGCATTATCTGCCACAGTCAAGAGGTAAAGGCGCAGCCCTGCAATGCCTTGCTCACGCCACTGCTGGCAGAAGGGCCTCCACTCGAGGGAGCGCTAGAGAGCATCTCTAGATGGCATTTTAACTTGCTCGTCCATGCTGGCCAGACATCTTGGAAGAGGAGGTTGTACCCACACTTTACCCCACCACACGTGACTTGCCGATAGACTACCTGCCTTGTACCCGTTTATACTGCGAGGTGGACAGAGGTGGGATAATTAAAGGAGCGTGGTCTTTGCTTGAACTGCCGTGCCGGGAGAGTAAATGAAATCGGCAACCTTTTGTGTGCTCCCCATGGCGCAAGGGCAGCATCCCATCCCAGTGGTCCATTAGTGGCAAACCAGATCGTCAAGCACCCGAATGCGGGTTTTGTCCATGTGTGCAGTGGTGGTGAAAGGGTTTGGGTCACTGGGAGTTTCTCCAATTTCGCTGTTGAGAAGCAATTGGTCCCAATCCTGAGCCGACCCTCACTGAGCCCTCAAAGCAAAACTATTTTTGAGGATCTCGCTTTCTTCAATTTATAATCTCCGAGTGAGATTGTAGAAGAAATATGGACAAGAGACAAAGATGTAGCGAGCTGAGAGAAATGAACAGAGGGAGAACATTCTGCACGCACTCAACGCAGAACGTCGCCTGAGTCGGGAATGGAACCGAGGCTTTACTTTCTACGAGGCGCGTGTGTGTGACCACAGCGCGTACCGTGCTTATGAATTACAGTATGCCATCAATATTAGAATGTGTGATATGCCAAAAGATATCATCTGAAATAGAACATATACAATATTGATTTAAAAACACTTTAAGACGCAGTGGAGGAAACATGATGATGATGAAAGTATCACAACGTGATGCCTTTGCAGTGGGGAACATTGCCGGAGGTGAGAAAAACATGTAAAAGTTGCTTTACACATTATCAGAATAATATGTATTTATACTTGAGCAATCCGATGGGCTATGAAGCTCTTTTTTCACAGATGTCCATCATGGGCGAGTGAGAAAGTTCCAAGTTTAACGGAGAGGGGTCACACACAATTGCTCTACAAGTCCGAAAAGTGGAGATACACTTTTACCATCTTTTTCTCACCTCCGGCCAGCGTTTTCCACTGCTGAGTTATCTTGCAGTGCCACTTTAATCGTATAAATGTTTCACTTCTTACAGTGTGCGTGTACGTTGTATGTACGTTGAACGTCTTTCGCACCGTACGTAGGCTGTCGTGCTAATTGGAGGTGCGGGGAAGGACAACAAACTAAACACAAAAACCAGTCCTAAAAGAGGTGAGTTTTCAATCTAGACGATTTAAAATGTATAATAGGCTCATGTGGACAACTTGCTTAAACATAAACAAAGATGTTCTGTTTTAGTTGGACAGCCATGAACGAGGCCCTACCGAGGACATTGGGGCCTGGTGTGAGGAGCAGCACCACGTGGGCCTCACCCAAGTCGTCTCCCGAACGTCATCAACGAGCAGGCCACCACTCACGAGGCGAGTTGACCTCAGGAGAAGGCCCCGGCCGGGTTGGGTTATCATTGGTCACTGGTGTCATGGTGTTCAAGGCCAGGGATGGAACTCAGTTTGTCCAAAATAAAATTCCGCGTGCTAATCACAGCAGCACTGCCTTATCTGTGTGAATAGAATAATGCTCACAAATACACAGGAGATGAAACAAGTCAACACACACGGCATTGTGAAAGGACATCGTGCAGTTATATTTTGTCTTTGCGATGACATTTGGGAATATCGGCTTTAATTAACTTATTTTTCCGCTCCCAAGCCCCTGCATGTTCCATAATGATGAGTGAACAATATTGTCAACTCCTGGTGGGGTGTGGGTTTTTTTTCTTCTTTACGTAACGAATCGTTGCAAGACTTGGCTCGAACCTATTCACCAGTTGAACAGCAGCACAGGGCGCCTGGGGACGTCACGTGTCAGTGTCCTTCTCTTGCCTGTCCGCAAAGTAGACCACGAAGACAAAGGCCCCCCGTATAGCCTGTTCACACTGTGGGGGCAAGTGCTGTGAGTGAGCACGACGCACAAGGGGGTACTGTGGTCAGCGCTGCCCCGTCCACCTTTGTCTCCCCAGTTGCATTGTCACACCGCAACGGGTACTCGCTTAAGGCTGGGTCTACCTAGTGGAGACCCAGGACCGATTTGGATATCACTCACGACTGATGTTAATGATGCCTTGTAATCGATCACAGGTCGCCGGGTTTGTAGCGTAGAGTGTTAACTACTGCGCAATCACTCCGTGCGTTGGCAGATCGATACACATCATTACCCACACAAACACATGAAGAGTACTTGAAACACAAGTACCGTATACAGCTTACATGTGAAAGCTGCACTCACAATCTTTTCTCTGTTAGATGACATTTGTCTGTAACCCGTCAAGTCAGTCTACATGGATGCGGAATGTACGACTTAAATAACACGATTCTTATTCATGTCACGTGCGTATGATGCCCACCTGCGTTACGTCTTGATCAGATATATTGACACTGACAAAGATAATTTAAACACAACTGAAAAGGGCCGAGAGAAGCATGGATTCATGCTCAGAACTTTCATAATTACAGAGAGGAAGGGGAACACACCGATTAGGTAACAAATGCAAACCAGAGACATCGTAGAGCGTGCTGAGACAAGTCTTTGGGCTTTGGTGAGACACGTTACTCGCAGGGTTTGTGGCCAATTGACAAGACTGGTGATGGAATGGCAGTCAAAGGATAATAAGAAATGTTTGACTTTATAGGGCTCTTCAATCGTGGAGCTGTAAACAATATGCATAAAAAAGCATAAAAACCTATCAATTAACGTGTTTAATAATAATAAAAGGAGAGCCTAAAGATGAAGCTAGTTGTAATTACTGGCGAAACGTCAAACTCGGATTGTAAATGTTGTGGCTGGGCTCTCCAATACACCGGTGTGCTGTACTAGTGACGAATTGCCACGTTCTGTTTACGTGACAACCCTTACTAGTTGGCTGTGTCGGGTGGTGGCGGGTTTTAACGACACATTTATATATTTACGCGACCTAACTCAAAACACCTCTTATGGATCAAATTATGTGAACGCCTTCTTAAACAAGAATTTTTACGTGGAAACTTAAACATCCTTGTTTAATTAATAAGTGGAGACTTAAACATCCTTGTTTAATTAATAAGTAAAGACTTAAACATCTAAATTGAAGCCGAATCCTGCATGTCTTTTGGCAAAGCTGAAGAAGATGTGCACCGTGGAGATGGAGTAATTCCAATGGCCCACGTGGGGGAGGTGAATTGTGACATTGTAGGACTGCTAGAAATATCCGTGACGGGGAGGTCTTCGTCCAGAAGTGGATAGGCAACGTTTGGTAAAGACTATGATCACACCTATACCTCTTAGACTTTTACCCGGTGTGCAAATTATTAAATGTATAATATACCCAAACATTAAGAAAATACATGTCATAATAATTTTTTAACACAAAAACAATGCAAATTCATATTGAGGAATTTATTTGGCTTGAGTTGTAATCTGTGCAAAACGGGTAATGGAATGGCACATTTCACAACTCTGCAAACAAAATTGCAATGAAAGCAATGCGGAGGGCAAATGCCTTGAATGTGAACATTTTGCATGTTTATCGGAAGACGCAATTTAATTATAAAATGGCTTACGCGTCATAAAATCCTCCTCATTTTTGTTGAATTAAATCTCAAGGAAGAGGGCTTTCCAGTCCCTCATAGAGAGGACAAGGAACACTTCAATTACTCGAGACATTGACACAAGGACATTGCGTTATGCAGCTATCGCGTTTCGGATATATCTTTATAGAAAACAAACCTTTATTTAAACGCAACACTCTGTTTGAAATAATGCTGGATCGCAGAATCATCCTTTCAGTTCCATAAATAACATTCTATTGTGTGACCATACTTCACCACGCTGGGCACCTCGTGACAGCAGGACACACCAGCCCAGTTCAGATATTACTTCGGACTGAGGTGAGCATTAGCTCGGAACTGAACTCGGGGTTGCTGGATTCACATCGCAGTGCACTAACCACTGTGCCACCACTCCCCACGACGTTCGCAGTTATAATAAGAACATATATTCATGTACCCATCAGTATCTGCTATTGTTTATCCTCTGCTGGATGAAGGACTCTCCATGAATTTACCATCCCTCACATTTTGATGCCACAATTATCCCAGGAAGGCCTTGATGAGTGTTGCGACTCCTGAATTTGTGCCGCATTCCTTTGGCAATGACAAGCTGTCTCGTGGGACAATCAGCATTAGAATGTTTCAGAATCAGACTGTGCTCATACTGCAGGAGGAACCCGATGAGCTTTGAATCTCTTTTTCACAGATGTCCAGTAGGGGCGGATCACAGCCCCCAGCCCCCAACTCCCAGCCCCCAACTTCCAGCCCCCAGCCCCCCAGCCCCCAGCCCCCAGCCCCCAGCCCCCCCCCAGCCCCCAGCCCCAACTCCCAGCCCCCAGCCCCCAACCCCCAGCCCCCAACTTCCAGCCCCCAGCCCCAAACTCCCAGCCCACAGCCCCCAACTCCCAGCCCCCAACTCCCAGCCCCCAGCCCCCAGCCCCCAGCCCCCCGCTCCCAGCCCCCAGCCCCCAACTCCCAGCCCCCAGCCCCCAGCCCCCAACTCCCAGCCCCCAGTCTAACCGGATCGTGCTATCGGGCGTCGCGTCATCAGAAGGAATCATCCACTTGGGTCTCTTGCAGAGCGGCACGACCCTTCGTGCTTGAGAACGGACCACGTAAGCAGACACCGCAGAGCTACCTCTGACTTCTCTTCAAGTGACCTCTGGGTCACACAGTAAGACGGCAGCACTTCCCCACCCACTCTGACATGTGTAATAGTAGTCGTAGAGTAGTTGTATCCTTGATTTAACCGGGAGATGAAGCATCGACCTGTTAAGAGACATGGGATATTGCCACTTTTGCAAGAGCAACCTGAGATATAGAACAGAAAATGTGAACATTGAGATTCAACCAATCTAGGCGATATTTAACAATAATTGAATACAAATTCTAATAAACGTATGTCTTTAAAATTGGAAATGTACAAGAAATAGAATGAAATATGAGTCATATTTGTGACGTGACAACCAGTCTGATATACTGTATTCATCCTCGGAGCTGGAATTTTCTACGAATTGCATGCGGCACCGAATTTGACGCGATGTGTGCAGTCATTGGTGTCTTGTTCGGAGACCATGAACTCATTATTTTAGAAAATGTGATTTAATTAGAGGCTGTTCAAACCCGGAATCAAACCCAAGATTTCAAACGGAGCCAGGCGAGAGCGTTAACCTCTGAGCCATTCGTTCGTGATTATGTTATCAACCTCCAGAGGAATGATGGGTCGTATCACCATTCAACCAAGATTTGAGCTCAACATCCTGTCAACTGTGAGTTAGAGCCCTCAGCCACCCGCCTGGCTAACTGCGATGTATGACGAAAGCTGATCTAGCAGAAGCAGAGAGAGTGAGAGAGAGGAGGCCGCGTTAAACAGGAGCCCCAGTGGATAGGAGATGTCAACTACCTCGCCTGGTACGTAGGAGGTCGTGGGTTTGATCCCGACCCTGACGCCTGCTGCTGTATATTTGGAGTTTGCATGTCTTTCTCCCCGTGGTCGCGTGGATTTTTCTCCGGGTCCTCCAGTTTTCCCTCCACATTTAACAACGCGCGTGTAGAGTATTTGGCTGCTATAAATTTCCACGGGATAAGCCGCTTCGTTGAGCTGTCATTTGTGGCCAGGGCGCTTCTGAAAAAGGGCTACGTAGCTCTGTCGACCTTACCTGGTAAAATAAAAATAAAAAAGTGTAGTTTATAGTTTAGTTTTATATATACTTTTAACATACCGTTGTTGTTTCAGAACAAGGTCAGGATTTATTGGAGGATGAAATGGGAACAGGATGAGAAGGGAAGAGAATATCCCAACATTCTATTCATAGACTGCCACGGCATGGAGAGAGCTGTGAAGGTCACATTGCTCTCACACACACACACCACTGTATACCGGCGATACTCACGCAATACCCCATCACGGGATGAACGGACACATAAAGCAGAGGTTGTTGCGTGCGTTTCACGCGACTTGTGAAAACACTCAGGAACGCCGTCGTGTACATCTGCGCTCTTGGTCGCGACAAGGATGTTTGTTCTTAGCCGAGGGCTTGTAGTGGTACCGTTCACCGTCCCAGAGTCGAGATTTGTGTTGGAAGGAGGCTCTCCTCCCTAACGCTCCACCCTATTAAGATGATGCATTGCTTGTGCAGCTCGGGTGCGTTGATACATTTGTTCCACAGATTTCTCGTACATGCATTAATTTAGATACGGAGCAGGATTTTTTAAAAATTCAAATTGATAAGGCACCCTTACAACAATGGATGTCCGAGTGGCAGCGTGTAATAGAGGGGACAAATAAAATAGAAAGACTCAAGAGACAGATGGGGAAGCGGAGATGGAGAGAGAGAGAGAAGCCGTGCTAAACAGGTGGTGAGGTCTGCAGCCGGGGGGACTTCAGTCTGCAGGGACTGCGAGCTTCTCACCTGCAGGGCAGGGACTGCGAGTTCCTCACCTGCAGGGCAGGGACTGCGAGCTCGTCACCTGCAGGGCAGGGACTGCGAGCTCCTCACCTGCAGGGCAGGGACTGCGAGCTCGTCACCTGCAGGGCAGGGACTGCGAGTTCCTCACCTGCAGGGCAGGGACTGCGAGTTCCTCACCTGCAGGGCAGGGACTGCGAGTTCCTCACCTGTAGGGCAGGGACTGCGAGCTCCTCACCTGCAGGGCAGGGACTGCGAGCTCCTCACCTGCAGGGCAGGGACTGCGAGTGCCTCACCTGTAGGGCAGGGACTGCGAGCTCCTCACCTGCAGGGCAGGGACTGCGAGTTCCTCACCTGCAGGGCAGGGACTGCGAGCTCGTCACCTGCAGGGCAGGGACTGCGAGTTCCTCACCTGCAGGGCAGGGACTGCGAACTCCTCACCTGCAGGGCAGGGAGTGTGAGCTCCTCACCTGCAGGGCAGGGACTGCGAGTTCCTCACCTGCAGGGCAGGGACTGCGAGTTCCTCACCTGTAGGGCAGGGACTGCGAGCTCCTCACCTGCAGGGCAGGGACTGCGAGCTCCTCACCTGCAGGGCAGGGACTGCGAGCTCCTCACCTGCAGGGCAGGGACTGCGAGCTCCTCACCTGCAGGGCAGGGACTGCGAGTTCCTCACCTGCAGGGCAGGGACTGCGAGTTCCTCACCTGCAGGGCAGGGACTGCGAGTTCCTCACCTGTATGGCAGGGACTGCGAGTTCCTCACCTGCAGGGCAGGGACTGCGAGCTCCTCACCTGCAGGGCAGGGACTGCGAGCTCGTCACCTGCAGGGCAGGGACTGCGAGCTCGTCACCTGCAGGGCAGGGACTGCGAGCTCGTCACCTGCAGGGCAGGGACTGCGATCTCGTCACCTGCAGGGCAGGGACTGCGCAGGTGACGAGTACACACAGCACACACACACAGGCAGTACATACAGCACACACATACAGTCAGTACACACAGCACACACACACAGGCAGTACACACAGCACACACACACAGTCAGTACACACAGCACACACACACACAGCACACACTACACACACAGCACACACAGCACACACACAGAGCACACACACACAGTCAGTACACACAGCACACACACAGGCAGTACACACAGCACACACACATTCACACAGGCAGTACACACAGCACACACACATCACACACAGCACACACACACACACAGCACACACTATACACACAGCACACACTACACACAGCACACACACAGTCAGTACACACAGCACATACACACAGGCAGTACACACAGCACACACATTCACACAGTCAGTACACACAGCACACACAGTATTGGCACACCCCCAACTTCCACAGTGGCTGTGCCCCTGGTTGTAATGAGTGCTGGCTGGAGGCTGTGGGAGCCCCTGCCCACACAGAGGTCGCATCCCCTGGGATGTGGGGCTCAGGCCTCGTGGTCGTCTAATTAAAACAAGGATGTTGCGGACGAGACCGACACAAAACTGCAGCTCAGTGGAAGCGCCACGCGCTGTCGACTGCACTGCGCGTGGCGCCTGCTGGCACAGCACGCGGCATCCCTGGGCACTGGAGATGCGTCCGACACGATGCGCATTGGAAGCGACGATCTAATGGTGGCCTTGTTAATGGTAAAAGGGCAGCCCTGCAATGGCTTGCTCACGCCACTGCTGGCGAAAGGGCCTCTGCTAGAGGCTATTTTGGCCTTCGATTCAGAATCAGAGTATGTCTTTACACTGGAGGAATCCGATTAGCTATAAAGCTCTTTTTTCCACAGATGTCCAGTCGGGATATCTGTTAAAATACCAATAACACTCAACTCTGTTGTTTGACCAGGTGAAGCCCACTGAGCTATTAGCTTCTTTTTCAGAAACAACCTGGCCACACGTAATGACTCTCTTACATGTGTGTGTGTTCCATGACGTGTGTGTGTTCTATAACATGTGTGTGTGTTCCATGACTTGTGTGTGTGTTCCATGACGTGTGTGTTCCATGACGTGTGTGTTCTATAACATGTGTGTGTTCCATGACGTGTGTGTGTGTGTTCCATGACGTGTGTGCTCGTGTTCCTTCCCATGCTACTTTGTGCACTTTTCACGTGTTCCTCCTCTTTCGTCATTGTCCATGTTGATCATCCACGTCACGGCAGGCGATGTGTACTAAATACATTATTTTTCAGGGACATTAAAATGTTGCTTTTCATTTTTCCGAAGACAGTCTGTCATGTTCTTGTTCAGCTCTTCATGTCAACATTCTCGCATCGAACTGCCTCCAATACAACTTCCCCTGGATGATGCGACGCTCCGGGAACTGAGACTAACCCCGAGGGAATGACAGACGAGGGAATGACAGACGAGGGAATGACAGACGAGGGAATGACAGACGGCGTCTCACTGGGGCTTCACTCCAAGCACCGCGCACACGACCAAAACCACCACAATGCACCCTGCGCCATGCCCGTGGCAACTCGTGAAGAGCTTACTTCGGTCTTCTGGCAAGCTGTAAAAAAACACATCGAGTGATAAATTGAGGCCTGCATTCAACAAACGCACGCTTACGTATGCCTTCCAATTGCAGCGAAGAAAGTGGGTCGCCAAGGTAGCTACCACCTATAGACCTTACATGATTTTTTATTTTACCAAGGCCCACTGAGCTGGATAGCTCTTTGTCAGAAGCGACCTGGCCACACATGTGGAAATTGAAAGCAGCCAAATCCTCTAAACGCATGTTTCTAAATGTGGAGGAGAAAAACCGGAAGACCCGGAGAAAATCCACATGACCACGGGGAGAGAGGCACGCAATCTCCAAATATACAGCAGCAGGCGTCGGAGTCGGGATCGAACCCACGCCCTCCTGCGTGCCAGGCGAGGGAGTCAACATCTCATGGCCGCCGTGATGATGATGAGTGAGACACGCAATTTCCAAATATACAGCAGCAGCAGGCGTCGGGATCGACCCACGCCTTCCTGCGTGCCAGGCGAGGGAGTCAACATCTCATGGCCGCCGTGATGATGATGAGTGAGACACGCAATTTCCAAATATACAGCAGCAGCAGGCGTCGGGATCGACCCACGCCCTCCTGCGTGCCAGGCGAGGGAGTCAACATCTCATGGCCGCCGTGGCTCCATCTCGGACGCGCTCCGCTCCTATTAGGCGCCCAATGAGTCACCCATCCGGCACTTTGTCGCCTTTTGGTGCCTGAGCATGAAACATCATGGACAAGAAGAGAAAAACGCATTCTCTACCAAGTAAAAACTAATTCAATAAAGTACTAACTTTCTGAACCGAATGTATAGTCCCGTAGGAAGGCTTGCCACCTTCGCGGGCTACGCTCTGCCTGAAGCATCGCGATTGCTCATTATGGCGACTGCGGCTCCTGCTAAGGGAATGAAGCTTCGGGGCTGACGTTTGTTAAATGAGGCGTGATCCGCTGCAGAATTCTCTCTTGCTGCTGCGGGCTGGCTGGGAGGTCACGAGCCTTCAAACATAAAGTATTGCTCTGTCCTTGCGAGTACGCATCAGCCGTTTTTTTTTTAATCCACAGCGGCTCTATTATAAACCTGAGCATGCGTTTAGCCGTCTCCATGACTGTGGCAGGGGTCACACGGCCGGTAGCCACAGCAATACCGAGATGTATACTGGATGTGGTGTGCCGGGCGGGGAAATATTGTCCGGGATGTCGCTGCGGACACCGCCTCCAATTAAGCCCCGCTGAAAGTGTACAACGTCTCATCACACTATTGCGAATAATAATTTAAATACAATTCAAATTGTCAGCACTTTTGTCAATCCACGAGCAGGACGAAGGCTTCCTCCCACGGTGGTGTTTATGGAGATTGTTTGACCATACTTCACCATGCTGGTCAGATCGCGTTGGCAGAGGAGTGGAGGTCCCAGGACCGAGTTGAGACGTTACTCGACGCTGATGGGGAATGTGGGAATCGAACACAGGACAGGTGCAGATTGCCGTGCATAGAGCACTGTCTATGTATGCAAACGTGTAATCAAGCAAATATTTAAATCTTTAACTAAAGCTTTCGTGACTGCAGGAATTCACATTCTTGGGTCTTTCGGTAAAGTCACGTAGATAGATTCAAAGAAAATAACAAAAAATAACAAAAAACTACGACGTTTCGATCGCAACAGAAGCGGTCGTCTTCAGGAAAAATGAAGACGACCGCTTGTGTTGCGATCGAAACGTCGTAGTTTTTTGTTATTTTCTTTGAACCTATCTACGTGACTTCACCGAAAGACCCAAGAATATTTATAATTTAGTAGAAAAAATTATTTAACCTTTTGAAAAATGACGTCTCAAGTAATTCACGCTTCACCAATTAATGAATAAATCCATCATCTTCATGATCGTATTTCATACCTGAGCACAAATCAGTGCATTTTAGATAGAACAAGTTTCAACAATCTTTATTGAACATGTGCAAAACAATGCGATGTTGGTATATCATTATCTTGCGAAACCAAACTATAACGTGGATTGTAAATGACCTTTACAAATTCACTTTCTATGTCGGCAAGCCTTCACTTGCATTATCGGCGATCTTTGCTGGCGAGTATCATCTATGTGCTTGGGGTATAAGGGAAAGTTGGCTGTTTAAATTAACCCCGCCAAGACAATGATAAATTACATCCACTGACCGTTCAATCCCCAACCCCTCTTATTATCCACGTGCACACTGTCCTGTCTGAACTGCGCTTCCTTGCCCCCCCCCCCCCCGGATAGCACGCCTTACACGTTTGCTTTGTGTGAGAGTCAGATGCTTTGTGTGAGAGTCAGATGCTTTGTGTGAGAGTCAGATGCTTTGTGTGAGAGTCAGATGCTTTGTGTGAGAGTCAGATGCTTTGTGTGAGAGTCAGATGCTTTGTGTGAGAGTCAGATGCTTTGTGTGAGAGTCAGATGCTTTGTGTGAGAGTCAGATGCTTTGTGTGAGAGTCAGATGCTTTGTGTGAGAGTCAGATGCTTTGTGTGAGAGTCAGATGCTTTGTGTGAGAGTCAGATGCTTTGTGTGAGAGTCAGATGCTTTGTGTGAGAGTCAGATGCTTTGTGTGAGAGTCAGAACGCTTTGTGTGAGAGTCAGATGCTTTGTGTGAGAGTCAGATGCTTTGTGTGAGAGTCAGATGCTTTGTGTGAGAGTCAGATGCTTTGTGTGAGAGTCAGATGCTTTGTGTGAGAGTCAGATGCTTTGTGTGAGGGTCAGATGCTTTGTGTGAGGGTCAGATGCTTTGTGTGAGGGTCAGATGCTTTGTGTGAGGGTCAGATGCTTTGTGTGAGAGTCAGATGCTTTGTGTGAGAGTCAGATGCTTTGTGTGAGAGTCAGATGCTTTGTGTGAGAGTCAGATGCTTTGTGTGAGAGTCCAGATGCTTTGTGTGAGAGTCAGATGCTTTGTGTGAGAGTCAGATGCTTTGTGTGAGAGTCAGATGCTTTGTGTGAGAGTGAGATGCTTTGTGTGAGAGTCAGATGCTTTGTGTGAGAGTCAGATGCTTGTGTGAGAGTCGGATGCTTTGTGTGAGAGTCAGATGCTTTGTGTGAGAGTCAGATG
Source organism: Lethenteron reissneri (assembly GCF_015708825.2). NCBI lineage: Eukaryota > Metazoa > Chordata > Hyperoartia > Petromyzontiformes > Petromyzontidae > Lethenteron > Lethenteron reissneri. The sequence continues at coordinate 460,147 of NC_083784.1, forward strand.
CTTTGTGTGAGAGTCAGATGCTTTGTGTGAGAGTCAGATGCTTTGTGTGAGAGTCAGATGTTTTGTGTGAGAGTCAGATGCTTTGTGTGAGAGGCAGATGCTTTGTGTGAGAGTCAGATGCTTTGTGTGAGAGTCAGAACGCTTTTGTGAGTCGTGCGACGAACATCGGTACGTGACGACGTCGGCGGTCGATGGTGGTGGTCGTTGTTAGAAAATGGTTTGGGACAACTCAGAAAACTGATTTTCTACATCGGTGTGCAGCTCTCTGATGTGTCTATGGGGTTTTCAACGCGCATTGTTTTGCGCGATGTACGTACGACGTTTCGCTCCACGTGCCCGGAGCTTCTCATGACAATTGTTTGAAGGAGCGCCCAGCACGTGGAGCGACATGTGGGACATGGCACAACCCGAGAACATTTCTGAGAGGTGTGATATCGTTGCCTGGTTGGAGAAACATAACTACGGGTACTGTGTCGTTTATTGTTGCTGTCTACACAAACCCGCACTGACCATTGTATTGACAAAGAACTGCACTATGTATTCTGTATCGGCTCTGAGATGTGTGGCCAAGGCAGTTATATTGTGGAGTATTGTGGTGCGTTGCATTTCAGGGTATTATGCCATCATTAACTCACAACTGGGTAAACAGATTATTTTTAAAACTTTTTAAACGTTATATTAGTTTTTAAATATTTTGTTAAATGTGTCACAATTGTCACCAAGAATTCTATGTATAGCGCTGTGGTGAATGGTAGCGCCTCCAGTGCCTGTAGGGGTGTCATTGACCCTTAGTATAGAACATGCAAGTTGGAAGAAACATAAGTAGCTTTTTACGCACACAACATAATGCATGTATCATAAACCTGATTGTCAATATGAATACATTCATTAATCCTATTACAACACAGGATCGTGAAAGATTGTGAGAACTTGGGGAGGGAGGCCTTGATATAGCAGTGGATTAATAATGGCTTATGATGATATGACGTTGTTTCACCCAAGGTGTTTAAATATGTGTAAATATACAAATCTGTCAAACTTCTGTTGGAAGATGTAATGAAACGAGGGTTATACCGTAAATTACCATTCATGCAGACAAGTGGAGATTTTGAATACACCCAGAGTTTTCATGAAGCCCACAAATTACATTGCAGATTAATAAATACAAACCAAAAAAAATTATTCAAATAATGGATAAGCAAAATTATACATAGGTGACACACTAAATAAAAACATATCAAAAAACTGTAAAAAAAATGTGCACGTTACAAATGATTTAGGTCCAGATAGCAAATTCGTATTTTGTAATAGTGTTATGTAAAAGTCGTTATGGTGAGGAGTATTATTGTGGAATATAATGTGGTGCATATTAACATTCAAATTGGCATGGCTTTGGCAAAGTGTTTTAAAACAATATATCATCTTCTCTCTCGCATTGGCTCACCTCATTATAAAGCCATTTATTTTCCCACCGTTTTAATCTTGCAGTCTTTGACCCTAACTTGGCATTGGATACAACCGAAACCTGGACACATTTGCTCTTACCGTATCATGAATGGGCAAAAGTTGACTTCTGAAAATAGCTAGCAACAGCATTCGCTGGATTCAGTGGCACAGTATTATGTACAGTGTGTTGAACTTCTTTCGCACCGTACATAACCAACCGTGCTCATTGGAGGTGCGGGGTTGACTTGGGCCCTGGTGCCACGAATGGAATGGGGCCTTTTGTCCAACGTTCGCCCAACCACCCTCGTAGTAGCCCAGAACATGGGCCCCTCCATCCCATTGGTCCCTGACGCAGCTGCACCGCCTGCACACTCAATAGCTACGCCACCACCCCAGTAAGCATGGAACTTTAGCCAACGTTGGTGCAACGGTTCCAAGCGAATGCCAGCAATGTTTGCACGTGTTTGACCAACGCTCGCATGTTCTCTGGCTCACTTGATTTTGAATAATGGCTATAGCACAACGTGACTCATGGCACGAAAGACGTATCGATATAAGTGAAGGAACTTTGTGTTTTCGAAATGATTTTTTATACTCTTGGGGTCTTTCGGTAAAGTGACTTTACCGAAAGACCGCAAGAGTATGAATGCCTGCAGTCACGAAAGCTTTACGTCAAAACGGGTGGGTAGAACCGGTTCGGATGTGAGCCGTAGCCTGGCTCACAATGCCATGTGCTAACCACTGCGCCACCGCTCCAGTCCTTGTGCTTTAATGAGCAATTCATGATGTATTATGGTCTATATATACACACATATATAGCGTAGTCATTTATTCTGGAGAAAACGTATGCATTATTCAGAGATACTCCAGTGTTGTGACCAGTCATATTGAAAATAAAACCCCGCGTCAGTGCGCTGTTTGTATAAGTGCAACATCGATCTGGTTGGCGATAATTACTTTGGCTAACAATGCTCGTTACCATGTTTCAGCAAACTGCGGCGACATTCACCACGGCCCCGGAGCGGTGGGGGAAGCTGGGAAAGCTGCCCCCCCCCCCCCAGTTACCCCCCCCCAGTTCCCCCCCCACCGAGCTCTCCCCCCGAACCCCCCCAGTTGCCCCTTCACTCCCCCCGCCCCCCCCAGCGAGACGTCACGGTGATCGAATAGTAAATGTTGTGGGTTTGCTCTCCAACACACTACTCCAACACACCGCTGTGTTGGAGTAGTAGATAATTGTTACGTTTTGTTTACGTGACAAACCTCACTAATTGGCTGTGGTGGGTTTAACGACACATTTCACATTATGCGACCTAACCCAAGAGCGACACGCAACCTCCAATTATACAGCAGGCGTCAGGTTCGGGATCAAACTCACAACCTCCTGTATACCAGGCGAGGGCGTTAACATTTCGCCACCTGGGCGCCCCTTCGTGTCGATGCAAAGTTCGCTTCGTGCGTGTCGGCTACTTTGTCTCATAGACCTTGTTGTTTTTGGACCCCCCCCCCCCTCACTCCCCACATTACCCCCCATCACTTCTGCCCCTCTTCCATTGCCTTCGCTTCCCCTTGTAAACAAAACATCCACAGCTCCGCTCGCAGTCCCTGACTCATGGGGTGGCTAACCCATTTCTGTGTGAGCACCGCGTTTGGGGATTCTGCCCGCGGTTTCTCTGTGCCCCCTTCTCTTTGCATCGCCCGTGCTCTGCACCGGGCCAGTTTGACTCATGTGACATTGTCTTTGAGTACCACCACAGCGGTATCAGTGACGACGGTTCCGCGTGTGTTGCTGCCCAAGTTGTTACCGCTGCCACATGAATGAACGGACTCCCGGGTGCTGTTTGCCGAAAGTGAACGCGAAGAGCCTCGCTGATTCCCACGCCGCTCGTTTTACCGGTGCGTTTTTTTTTATAACAGAAATAGTCAGCGCGACCGGGCCAGGGCTGAATTCTAATTATTCACGTGAGTTGTACGGCTATTCTAGTCGGCGACAGGAATACCATCACATGTTGAGCTTGGCGTGGGCAGTGTTGAGCTCACTACACAGCGGATGGAAAGTTGTCAAGCGCTTAGCTGTGCATGAACGACTGTTGCCGTTTTCATCTGACGATCGTATGCAGGTCTCTGATATTATTTGGGTCTTTCGGTAAAGTCACGTAGATAGGTTCAAAGAAAATAACAAAAAGCTACGACGTTTCGATCGCAACACAAGCGGTCGTCATCAGGACAAGGGGCTTAGCCTCTAAAGGCAAACTGTTGATAAAGGTTTTAAATGGACGGAGCCCACGTGTCACCAGCCTGGGCGAGGCGGCTGATGTTGATGTGTGTGATGGGACTCGTAGAGGGCCACTGACGCTGGTTGCGGCTGTCACCTCGCTCCCAAGCTGCTGCTGCTGCAGCTGACAAGTGTGTGTGTTTGCAGCCTATCTAATAGGATTGCCTAGCGTCGACTGACCGGCCGAAAGTCAATATCAGTTTCGGCCGAAACCGAAACCAGACCGAAAGTAAAAAATCGACTTTCGGCCGAAACCGAAAGTATGCCGGAAGAGGCCATTCGCCAACTTTCGGCGCCGGAACCGAACTTCGGTCGGCCTCTCGTTGTGCGCCTGAAGAGTGGTCACACGTGTGACCACCATGTGTAGTGAAGTATAGACAATATATCCACCACGGCCCACAAGGCATGGGGAAGCCCTCATCCAGCAGTGGACTGACACAAATAAACTGTAGAGTTGGGTTGTGAGGCCAATGTGAGGTCAAATATCTGTTTTCTCCAGCTGCTGACAGAAATGATGTCAGTTGAACACGTAGGCTTTCACGACCAATATCCATAATAGCGTCATTCGGCGACAGCCTGATGAAGCTGGTTGTAATTACTGGCGAAACGTCATACTCAGATTGTAAATGTTGTGGCTTGGCTCTCCAACACACCGGTGTGCTGTAATAGTGACGAATTGGCATGTTCTGTTTACGTGACAACCCTTACTAGTTGGCTGTGTCGGGTGGTGACACATTTATATATTTACGCGATCTACCCCAAAAATTATATTATGGAAGAAATTACGTCATGAGCCATCATCAGGTCGAGGTGCAGGTTGCCCTCTTCGAGAGTGGCACCGGCTACGAGTTGTTGCAGCTCAGCAGACGAGCCACGTGTGAGCAGCAGGACAAACATGCCTTCTGCCTCACGTAGGCCTCTTAGCCCACCCTGCTTTAATACATGTACATTGGTGAGATCATCAACTCATTTTAATCATGTGTGGACCGCCTGGGTTGAAAGCCAGGATGTCGATCAGCAGTGCCAGCTGATTGCTCGAACGCATTATTCAATCCATTAGCACAACGAGCCAGCCAGCCAGGACAAACTTTTGTTTATACTTACATAAATCAGCGGGTGGCAGCAGCAGAAGCAGCAACAATCGAATTGTCGACTCAGTGCTGAGTGAATTAACCATGAGCCGACCCATCTGCCAAATATACAATCGTCCTCAAAGCGTCTGCTGCTGCGTCATTAACACTCACCTTGGTCAATCCACAGAGTTGTGTTCATTAAATGGTCAATAATTGACCTTTTTAAAGTCAAGCATTCACCAAATGAGATTGAGTTTGTGTGGAAGATTCTTAATCTGGCTTTCTTTTAGGTTCAGCTGCTCGTGCCGTTCAACAAGTCGTGACCCCCGGCCAAGAGCCGGTGATGCATCGACCGGCTCTTGGTCTCTTTGTGGCCACAGTGTCGGCGTCTCGGCGCCCTTGGTTCGCTGATTACGTTGTGAGTCAACTGGGCCACGATTGGCCAAATACGTTGCCCATTTTTCACTCATGCAACCGGAGATATATTTTTGTAACTTATCACTACAGAGCGCGCAATTGCATATATTTAAGAAAACACAAGTTAAGAATGAAATTACACTACTCAGAAGAATGACAATTACAAAAAACATTTTATAAAACGTTAAATGTTGTAAATGATTATTATGCTGTCTGGCACCCTGTTCCAGTATCCAACCAACCAAGCTATGTCGAGCACCGTGTCAGTACATCTACAGCAGAGTTCGTTCAGCCAGCAGTGTTGTCGTCGTGCTCCTAGTCTAGTCGAGGACAGCCTGTGCAGTTTCAGCCACATCTTAGTTTGAGGATTTCATCGACAGTTACTCATGCTCTTAGTCGAAAGCAGTCAAACGCTTCGTCACTCATTCTTAGCTCTTAAATGTTGGTGTGAAGGGCGTCCTATTTCTGTCGCCCCCCCCCCCCCCCCAGAATATTATGAGGTCATCAAATCGGTGACCTCAGAAGGAGGTCGTGGGTTCGACCCTGACGATGCCTGTTGTATATTTGGATTTCGCATGTTCACCCCGTGGCCACGTTAATTCTTCTCGGGCAGGGAGGCATGGAGGGATGAGGAATGTTCGTGGAGTTCACAGATGGGGTTCACAAATTGAGCTCTTTAATGTCACTGCCGAGCAGCCATGCTGTCAGGATGAATTTTTCTTAAGCCTTTGGGGCGAAAAGTAACGCCTGGTGTTGAGATGAACAGAACCCGCCACATGTATTTTGTAGAAACGTTGGCTCTGTGTGGGAATCGTTAAATAAATCAATATACCGTGCAGTATTCGATAATCCCCTGTATAAAATTTATTCTTCAAACGTTTCCTCCTGCATTATAAGGACATATTATTTACGTATTATTTTCATCATTACCATCGTTGATACCATTATCGTCAACAGCCATGATGGAGGACTCCCCACATTGCCACCATCCATTATGGGCTTGCGATACAACCTCGCTGGGCTGATATATTCACTCCATCTCCTTGGTGTTTATTCTTTCAGATGTGTTCTGTTTAATTAACTGCCATTCCATCACCAAGTCTGGACTAGCAGCCATCATCGCGATGTGACTTTGCCCAGCCAATTGCATGTATCTGAGTTTGTTCTCCGATCACAGTGTCATTCCCAGCATCCATCTATCCGTGCTTCTTTGTGCGCTTAAAAATGTTTGTGCCACTCTGTTTGTCACGATCATCCATGTTTCAAATCCACGTCATAGCAGCTAACACACGTTGATCAAAATGTTTTATTCAGGCACAGTTGTATGTTGCTTTCATTATGCCATTTAATTTTTCGATAGCACTCTAACCTGCTCCCACTTGCCTCTTGATTTCATAATCTACATCCAGGTCCACTTTAGGCATTTATGTAAGAGTAGGATTTTTCGTCTTAGGCCCGTTTTGTCAGTCACGACTCGGCTCCAGCTTGACTGTGGCTCAAGTGAGCTGGCTCAAAGTCATGCTTAACTGAGCCAGCATGGCCCGAGCCACGCCGCTCAGGATCCGCACGAGCTGAGGATGAGCCGAGCCAAGGCCGAGCCTCTCGTGCGTCTTTGGATGCAGTTGAGCGGCTCAAAACTAAAACTAAACTATTTTTTTTATTTTACCAGGTAAGGCCCACTGAGCTATGAAACTATTTTTCAGAAGCAACCTGCCCACAAATGATAGCTCAACGAAGTGACTTACCATATGAAAATGTATAACAGCCAACTACTCTAAATGCATGTTTCTAAATGTGGAAGGAAAAACCTGGAGAAAATTCCTCGCGACCACAGAGAGAGACAGAGACCACAGAGAGAGACAGAGAGGTCGGGACAAAAACTCACGACCTCCTGTATACCAGGCGAGGTAGTTAACATTTGCCACAACGGCTCAAGCCGAGCTCACATTGAGGCTTTCGGACCACTACAAGTTACAGGTAATTCAAATTCTGTAAAACAACGAGGCCCTGAGCCCACTGATGGAAAATCCTCATTGATATGGCAGGAACAGTTTACAGCTGGTAGTCGAGCTTGATGATGGAGTGGCAGCCAAATGAGGAAACACCTCCTCAAGGACACCAACTGCAGTGACGGATCAATGAAATCAGATTAAGAATATGTTTTCATCCTGAAGGAAGACGATGAGCTACGAAGCTCAGTAGGGGTCTGGTCAGCAAATTACAACAAACAGCACAACAACCTGATAGGAGTGAAACGTCGATAAAATGTAAGCAAGACACTGAAATAAATGAGCGTGTGTGGAATTCACGCAGTGGTAGATAGATCATAGATGATGGTGACGATGACAGCTCAGGGTCGACAATGGAGATGAGCAGTGCCCCATGCTCACTCGAGAACGCAGACACTTTGACTTATTTTTAATACATATAAGAAAAAAATACAGAGAAAAAAATGCTTGTGATTAATTCTTTCGGGTTTTACCTTGCAGCGAAATTAGAGCTGTTGGCTTCCCATGGGAAAAGAGTTAATTATAAAGCAGCAGGCGAATGCTCCAAAGATCAGCAGCTGGTCAACTTGTTCTAATGAATCCAGCGAAGGTAACACCATGCAGACCATCACACCGTATACAGCTCCACCCATGTGTTCTCATTAACAGCACCGTGTTCTTTTAAATGCAGTCATGGAAATTATTATCAAATCGTTTATGGACGCTTTGTCATTGTGCTGCTGGATGAAGACCTCCCCGTGCTGACCAGTTGGGGTTGGTCACGTGGGCCCAGGCCTGGTTCACACACCACGCGCCACTCACGTGCTCACAGTTAGACATGTGGTTATCTACGGGGGCTCATTTGTATGGAATTGTGATGAAAATGAAGCAATGTGAAGCCTTAAGTGTGAAAATGTGACACGTTACGAGAAACGTCTAAAATCTAACGAGCCGGGCGACTAAAATTAGAATCCTTCCTTACTACTGGCGTATATCTTGTCTATTGTAGGATGATTGGATTTTTTCTGGGTAAGCGAGAGTAATCAAAAGGAGCAGTGTCATGTCATCGCTCCACATAATGGCAGTCACACCGCGAATTAGTGGATACATTTGCTAGTTTCATTAATTCAGGATTTAAATATAAGATGCAGGCAACGGCAAGGTGTGGCTGTCTCAGCATGCTAAACCATTTATATTCGAATGCATGAGAGGATGATCGGAGATGAGAATGCGCTGATGAGTATCTTACAAATGCACGCTTGGCGTTATATTAATAGAAAACATAATTTCTCAATCAACGTTTCGATTCTAACGATGCTGATTTACACGTATAATTTAAAATGTTTCACTTTTAAGCCTTAATTAAAAAAGGGTTTTAAATTACAGATGCAAGTTATTGCCGCAATATATCACGCGTAGAAGTTGTGGTCATCTAAATCTCATGCTCGAATGCCATCGTCAGAGATTCCCGATAATGAAAGGGTGAATTAACGTGATCTTTCAATTTATGTATTTTGACAAGGAAGCACTCATGCAGACATCGAGTTGTTGCTGTAATTACAGTAGTGCAATGTTTCCTTCATGTTGCTTCAAACTTTGCCCATTTCAAGATCCACATAGCTTGTAATTTATCCCATTATTTAACCATTAGACGAAAATAAAATCCACTAAATTATCGGGGCATGGAACAAAGAATTGTAAAACTTTCTTAGAATATTTTACTTTTCTTCTCCTTTGCAGGTTTTTGGCAGAGCTCTGTATCTTATAATTATCAAATCAAGCTTATAATTATCTCTTTACTTAAACATGAAACACATTTTCTTTAATAACTTATATTTTCTCAATTCGTGTGTATAGTCTTGGGTAATCTCCTACCGTCAAAGTGAACCTCCACTTGATGTTCTAGAGCGGCGCTCTTCTTCAGTGCAAGGCCCCGCGGCCACTGGCGGCCCCTGGAGGCCTTTAGAGCGGCCCCGACAAGACACAGCGAGTGGACACAGCGAGTGGACACAGCGCTCATCATCATCACCGTGCTGCTGTCAAACCCCCAATCGTTTCAAATGGTGTGGCGGTCCTCACACTGATGATGTCTTATCGGCGAAAGTGAACCCCCCCCCATTGAAAATTAGTGAAGAACACTGTTCAAGATTGGGTAAAGAGAGACAGAGGCCTCGCATTGATTACTTTCTGCGAAAGCGATCAAATCAGTCGAATGAAGCACAGCAACTGGACGCAAACCATAGTTTGCAGTGCATGAGTACCACTGTCATGGAGGACGTAAACTCAAGCACCGAAGTAACAAATGAGGTGGAACCAACAACAGGAGTGGAACTCACCCAGCCTCCGAGACCTGCAATCGAGAGGAGACTACCAGGGCACAGACCGTATGTGAAGTGGCCTGGCGCCAGTGACAAGAAGTTGTGGGAAACAGTGAATACTGACCTTACCTTGACCCTCGAGAAACTTCGAGGCACTGTGGAGAAGAAGTTGGAGAGGATGGGGGACATCATCTATGAGTACGGGGCAGAAAGCTTTGGAGTGCAAGAGGCAAAAGGCGGGAGAAAGGTTCCAACCCCACCAGTTTCCAGGAGGCAACAAGAAATCAAGCGCCTCGTTCAAGAAAGGAGACAGCTTAAGAAACAGTGGAAGAAAGCCTCGGAAGTGGAAAAGGAGGGCATAGAGGCACTTCAGGCTGACATCAAAACCCGGTTGGCATCCCTCCGTAGAGCAGAGAACCTACGGAAGCGCAGAAGGAAGAAAGAACAAACTAGAACTCGATTCTATAAAGATCCCTTCAAGTTCCTTAAAAGTCTCTTCACGAAGGAAAAAAGTGGAGTTCTAAAAACAACAAAGAAAGACCTAGAAGAGCACCTGAGAACAACAAACTTTGACTCAAAGCGACATGAACATCTGGCCATCCCATCAGATATCCCACCCATTGAACCCCCGGAACATCATATTGAGACCAGCCCTCCGACATGGAAAGAGGTGGAAAACACAGTTCGAAGGGCAAGAACAGCATCAGCCAAATGGAGTCCCGTACAAAGTGTATAAGAACGCACCAGACGTCCTGAGGTTTCTCTGGAGGCTTATGAGAACAGCTTGGCAAAAGAAGATAATACCCAAAGTGTGGCGTAGGGCAGGCGGGGTCCTGATCCCTAAGGAGAAGGATGCAGTGAACATCAGCCAATTCCGCCCAATCTCCTTACTGAATGTTGAGGGTAAAATCTTCTTTAGGATCATTGCCCAGAGGATAGCCGAGTACCTGCAAAGGAATGCGTACGTCGATACATCTGTACAGAAGGCAGGGATATCAGGGTTCTCTGGCTGCTTGGAACATTCCAGCATGAGCTGGCACCAGATCCAAATGGCCAAGGTGGAGAAAAGGGACCTCCATGTAGTCTTCCTCGACCTCGCCAATGCATTTGGCTCTGTGCCCCATGAGCTCCTGTGGTCTGCCTTCAGATTTTTCCACATACCGGACACCATCACAACCCTGGTGAAGTCGTACTTTCAGGATCTGCAGTTCTGCTTCACCACCTCAGAGTTCACCACCTCATGGCAATGCCTGAATGTAGGTATAATGGCGGGATGTACCATTTCTCCATTGGCATTCATAATGGCAATGGAGGTTATCATCAGATCCTCAAAATGGGTTGCTGGTGGACAGCGAGTCGACTCTGGTTTTCGCCTCCCTCCACTCAGAGCCTACATGGACGACATTACAACATTGACCACCACTGTCCCATGCACCAGGAGACTGCTCAGAAAACTCGAGGATAACATCAGCTGGGCCCGTATGAAGATTAAACCATCCAAGTCACGCAGCATCTCGAGTGTGAAGGGAGTACTCTGTGACCTGAAATTCTTCATCGGAGATGACCAAATCCCAACAGTGTCTGAGCAGCCGGTAAAAAGCCTTGGAAGGTGGTATGATGCAAGCCTGAAGGACAAAGACCAGGTGCAACAGCTGCGCAAAGACATAAGTAGTAGCCTACAGTCCATCGACAACACCCAGCTACCTGGAAAGTTAAAGGCCTGGTGTCTGCAGTTTGGTCTCCTACCCCGGGTGTTGTGGCCCCTAGCAGTGTATGAGGTTCCAATCTCAACAGTGGAGAAGATGGAAAGAGGAGCCACGAGCTACTTAAAGAAGTGGCTCGGAGTTCCACGATGCCTTACCATCATAGGCCTCTATGGAGATGGTGTCCTCAAGCTGCCCCTCACCAGTCTAACCGATGAATTCAAGTGTGCAAAAACCAGGCTCCAGATGACACTGAATGAATCTCGAGACCCAGTGGTGAGCAACAACGCGCCGACCTTGGCAACTGGGCGCAAATGGAGGCCAGGAAAAGCAGTCCAGGAGGCAACAGCAGCCCTCAGACATGCTGACATTGTGGGTCATGTTCAGCAAGGGAGAGGAGGCCTTGGGCTAACTAGCCGTGCTGCTTGGAGTAAGGCCACTGCACCAGAGCGGCGGAAGATGGTAGTGCAGGAAGTACGCCATCAGGAGGAGGCTGCAAGGTGGGCCAAGGCAGTCTCTCTTGCCAAACAAGGACAGTGGACTCGATGGGACAGTGTGGAGAAGAGGAAGATCAGCTGGAAGGATCTGTGGGCCATGGAGGCGAGGCGGTTGAGCTTTTCCATCAGAGCAACATATGACATCCTTCCAACACCAGTTAATCTTCACCAATGGTATGGTGAAGATCCGGACTGTGCCCTCTGTTCCATGCCAGCCAACCTCAGGCACATTCTCACAGGGTGTAAAACAAGCCTCACCCAAGGACGCTACACTTGGCGTCACAACCAAGTCCTTAAAAACCTTGCGTCCGCCCTGGAGGACAAGCGAGCTGCCACCAACTCCCTACCACCCCCAGCAGCATCACACCCCTTATGGACGACCTTTGTCCGCGAAGGGGCTAAACCACCGAAGAGCGGCTCTACACCAATAGAGCGAGACCAGCTGCGCTTGGCCCGCGACTGGAAAATGCTAGCTGACATTGGCCGGCAACTTGTGTTTCCTCCGGAGATCGCAACCACCACCCTAAGACCTGACATGGTGCTCTGGTCCCGTTCGCTCAAGAAGGTCTTCATCATTGAGCTCACAGTACCCTGGGAGGACTCAGTAGATGAGGCTTATGAGCGAAAACATCTGCGCTATGCCGATCTAGCTGCCGAAGCACGGCATCATGGCTGGAACACAGAAGTCCGAACAGTGGAGGTGGGCTGCAGAGGTTTTGTGGCAACATCTACAACCAGACTGCTTAGAGACCTGGGAATTAAGGGCCAGAGCCAGCGTTCGGCAATCAAAGCTGTATCGGAGGCGGCAGAAGGCAGCAGTCAGTGGCTCTGGATGAAGAGGAAAGACCCCAGCTGGGCCCCAAAGTGAGAGGGCCAGGAGGTATGCAGTCAACAATGCTTGACTCAGGGAGGAGGACGCCCCTGCCATGCATAGTCCCATGGGATGTTGGCTACCAACAACAAGGCAACTCCTAAGACTAATTGGGAATGGGACGCAAGCGTAGGATTGATCACCTTGTCGCTGGCCGCCTTTGGGGAGGGTGTATAGTATGAAAGGCCGAAACACCCTAGGAACCAAAGGGTCACTACTGACGATGCGCTCCCCAAATTTCACCAGGCTCACTGTTCATGAACTCTTGGAAGTGCTTGCACAAAGGATAGTAACATCTCATCCTGTGTTCTTTGGAATCAAAAAGATCATTGTATAATAATCACAGATCACTGCTGAAATGTCTCGCATGGTGGTGTCAATTCGGGGAACTCCTCTGTGAGGGAAAGCAGTCTGGGTATTCCCGAGGTAATGGTGACCAGTGTGGTCGTGTTGGGCAGCGAAGTTTCAGGTGAAGGAAACAGTGAAGGCAGACGAATCCTACAAGAGGTTGTGCTCCTGTGCAGTTTGGTAATCCATGGCTCGTGAGCAGAGTGTTGTTCGAGTGGTGAAGAATCCTACGCTTCAGGCATCGAGGCTCTACAATATCGATGTCATTGGCAAGGATAACGAGATTATGCATCCGATCAGTAAAACTGCATAGTTTTAAGTATTGGTCTAAACGTGGAATTGAATTGGTCCGCATTGTGAGATACAGGAGGATGCTTGGGAATGATTTCTACTCAATCCTGTTTAAAATATTTTTACTGCTGAATTCCTGCTGTGATAATAATACGCGTAGAGCTTGTAGTTAGTCCACTTCTGGGTGAGGGCCTCCCCAGGCCGTGTGGGTTGTGTGGATTATTTGGTGGACGGAACAATTTGCCAAGGGGGTAAAGTGAGCTACACGACCGAGTTAAAGTGGGCCACATGGCCTGGTTTGAGCTCACTTTGCTGGGTGAACGTGGCGTGGGAATCTTGACTCATTTTCCCAGTTCACAAACCCAGCGGGCTTAATATACAGTGGCCATGGGAACGCAGCAAGGACGGTTTTGGAGGGTGCAAAACTATCAGAAGTGGTTGAATAATAGTATGAGACGTACTGAAAATGTGCAGACGTAGTGAAGCATAGAGAGACAGACACAGAGAGATACAGCGTCAGAGAGAAAAATGAAGTTTATGTTTAATTTTCCTTATTTAAGTTAATTATATTTTATTAATGGATTACCTCGATATGTCCTTTCGAGAGTTTGCGAGACAGACGCAAAAAGCTAACCACTTACAGGTACAGAGACACACAGAAAGAGAAACAGAGTGCAAAGAGAGAGAAATGCATCGCTAAGTAGAGACAGGGATTCATATTCTTAGGTTTTTTCGGTAAAGTCACGTAGGTAAAAATTTTAAATTAATAAAGTAAAATATGAATCCTTGCAGTCACGAAAGCTTCAAATCTAGAATTAGAGACAGGGAATCTGGTACGATCAACCTCACCGGCCCCCACTTCCTTGGCGCCCTCCAGGGGGCGCCATGGCGTAACACGACAGCGTCTCGAGAGTTGAATGGCCCGTTTCGAGAACGCTCATAATGATGACAAGTTGCCCACATCCCTGACTCCGCGGCGTATGTATGATTGTATGAACTTCTTTCGCACCGTACGTTGCCAACTCTGCCTCGGGTGTTCCAGTGCCGAGTAGAAACGCACTTTGTGTTATCGATTGATTGTTTCGATAACGATAACGAATCAATGCGGGTGCAGTTTAGACCACACGAGACCACGACCTCCAGGGAAAGTTGGTGGTTAAGCCAAGGCTCCATTAGTCTCCATTAGTCTTGGCTTAACACCACCGGGCAAGTGGAAACTCACTTTAATAATCGTGAGCAAGTGAAATATGTTTTTGCACTCGGCGATGCACGTGAGAATACTGGCACTCGCTGGGTAGAGATTGGTAGGCAGTGCCTTTTGTAGCTTCGGGGAATATCTCGCCTCCTGCTGCTGCCGTGGGAGCTGCCGTGGTGTGAATGGTCAGCACACTGGACTTGCAAAATACATGTCAACATCTTTGCGTTCAGAGTATTTGGCTGCGATACATTTCCAGGTGATAAGCCACTTCGTTGAGCTATCATTTGTGGCCAGGTTGCTTCTAAAACAGGGCTATAGAGCTCAGTGGGCCTTACCTGGTAACATACAAAGTTTTAGATTTTTTAAATTGAAACTCTGGTCGCTTGAGTTCTCGCATGGTTAAACAAAATGAACTTGAAAATGGAATTTGCAATCCAGGGAAGGTGGCGGTTCAATCTCCCGGGGCGGCATTTGGGACAGTGGGCACGCTTGTTTGGTGATTGCCCCCGCCTCTGTTCACCCAGCAGTTTGGTAGAGTAAAGTGTGGGCACATCTACATCGTTTAAGAGTCTAACCAGTGTGGGAGGCCACATATCGACGAGGCTAGAGGGACAGAGCTCCCTCTAGTGGAGTCCCTTCCGCCAGCAGTGGCGGAGAGCAAGCAGTTGCAGGGTTGCCCCTTTACCTTTCGCTGCTGTCACGTGCTCTTGATTGCGTATCTATGGACCAGGTACGTGTGGTTACTGCAGACTTGATGCCTTGCAATAGGAATCTGTTTGTTGTTTGAACAGCTTAATACCTATTGTTTTGTTGCCATAGAGGGTAAATCCTATTCTTTTACTTTTCATCACAGTGATTGTTTAACTGTCGCGTTGACGGCGAGGTCACGCTAAGCCGCGTCTGTCCGCGCCGTGTGCGCCTGAACACATACCATTTAATGCCGCTTCATTATTCATTGCCAGAGGTGACAATAACAATGTAGCCCATTACATCCATTTAATATCGGCAATACGAATCGAGAAGATAATTGCTGGCGAATCTCTCGTCTCAACCCCCTGGCCTGGAACCGAGGGGCCCGTCAGAGATTGTGTATTCGTGGGCGTGTAATTTAAACATGAAAGTGGCCGTCGGCTTTGAAAAGGGGGCGGCCGGCAAACCACATCAAACGATCGTAATTGAAATTTCAAGCCGTCAAAATCTTCAAGTGCCTCGCTGCTGCTGCTGCTGCTGCTGTTTGTGGTGAATGTAAATGTGAATGCTCGAGAGCTCTGAGCGACGGGAGAGAGGGGGGAGGGAGGGTGGCAGTCCTCTGTTCTCGACGCCTTTGTTGATGAGCTCGTGGTGAGGCTCACACGGAATGAATATTTGTGGCCCCTTCAGTTATCAGGGGGGGTGGGGATCGAGAGCGGTGGTGCGGTTGTTTTAATCACCGCGCGACGAACCCGTTGACCTGCGTTCGATTTCCAGCCAGAGCTAAATCTGAGTGGTGAGTCGAGATAGACGTCCCTTTAACACGTAGGCTTAGACGTGTTGCCGATTTGTGGGTTATAAAATTCCCATAATGAGACGTACAGGGTGGTCCAGATGTATTATGACCCCCAATCAAGTAACCTCTCACTTGTTTTTTCTTTGGCATATTCGTTTATGTTTTAAATAAACCAACCTTACTTTAAAAATATATTACGTTTGAGAGAATTAAATGGGGCTCACAAGATATCTGGACAACGCTGTCGATTATAATAGTTTGGATCCAAAATGTTTTTGTTCGTTTCGGATGAGTCATATCGGACTAGTATCACTCGGAGAATCAAAATGTAGAGGCTAAATGTAACAAGGTTTGTTCAATATTAACAACTCCTGTATTTGTTTAAAATAACTACTTTGAGATGTGTGAGAGTATTTGATAACGATGTATGATTGCACTTCGAGCCTCTGCGTCCCATCTATGTTTACCGATCACGGGCACACTTTAGTCCATCAGATTATGCACCCAATTTAGATCTCACAGAGATAATGTGTCTCTTGCCAGAGTGACCTTGGAGGAAAATACAGGGCACCTTCGAGCATTACTCATGTATGGGAGGAACGGTATATATATAATACAGTGTGGCGATGATGATGCTTTAAAAATGTAAACACAAATCCCACTTGCAATTTTGTGACAATATTACAATCATTACATTATAAGTACTTTAAAATCCGTCGAAACAATAATTTTCTTTTGTCACTCCTCCAGGATCAATCATCCCTCCCGGGTCGATAAAACAACCACTTTGTGGGGAAATAAACAGTGGGTTTCCTGTAGATAAACTCGCCCCTGTCATAGGAATGGGGAATTCGCACCACTGGCTCAGGGCTGTAAACAGGAGATGCGCATTGCCTTCATGCTCGTGTGAGTAAAACATCACTTGGACTTGTCTATTTATACTCAAGTCACTATTTCCAGTTGAGTGAATTCGACATAAAACGCTCCATCTCAGTGCTGCGTATGAACACATACACACACATACATACACACATACATACACACACAAATTACTGCATTAATTACTGCATTAAACGAGGGCCGTTAAAACCTTGACATGTGCATCTGGGTTCAATGCTTAAATTCAAAACCCCTCTGAGCTGGCGAGGCCCATGTTTGCGTGAGGCTCAGGGGGCGGGGCGGGGGGGGGGCATTAAAAGCCCTCGGAGCCCTTTGATGCGGCACGAGGCGCCGCATCGAGTGTGGCGCTGCTCGGACCCAGAGCGCGAGCGAGGAGCGAGCCCCCCCCCCCCCCCCCCCTGTCAACGCCTTCACATCACAACCCCATGGGGATGCTCGAACCCTCAACATTACCCACCACATCCGAGGTCGCAAGCTTTTTAATGTTCTTAGCCAAGCGTCCTGTATGTATGGATGTTGAACTTCTATCGCACCGTACGTAGCCCACCGTGCTAATCGGTGGTGCGGGGGAAGGACAACAAACTAGACACAAAAGGCTGTTCTAAAGAAACGAGTTGTGAATCGAGGTTTAAAAGTTCAGAGCTCCACTGGATTCCTAATAGCGGACGGAAGAGCGTTCCAGACGGCCGCAGAAGCGCATCTGAAAGCGCGCGATGTGGTGACCACCGCATCTGTTCGACGGGCAGCCAAAATGCGCTGTTCGTAGGACCGGAGTTCAGGTGTTGAGACTCAGCGAGGCTTGCCTGGGTAAATCAAGGGCACGGATGTGCATCGGTCATTTGTGTCAAGATGTGATCCCGGCCCGCAATGTTTGCACCCCTCATAGCCGTGTTCATTAGCCCAAAAACAATGTTCGTGATTGTTTGTAAACATTTACATATTTATTTTTTGTAGGGCATGCGTTTAAGTGCCATTTTAATTGCAAAGTGACTCAATTGAAAACCCACCCTAGGCGAGTTATCTGCATGCAAAGACTGCGCTGATTGAAATTATGTAAATGACGATCTGTGAGGGACAATGAGATAAAAGGCATCGACGAGGGCACGTGTACTTCTCATGCACCCGACGTGTATTGCTTGGTGCAGTGTGATGCAACAGCGCACTTGGGACACGTCCAACACGCCTGTTTAATATCGCGATATAATAATAATACGCTTGTTTACTTTCACAGTCCATGTGCCTGTGTGTGTTGCATTTAATTTCAAAACAGACACCTCTATAAAGCTGCGTCCACGTCACCGTCTCACTTCCTCTCTTTGTATAAAAGCCACATCCACGAACGGAGCTGGTCGATGTTCAATGATTGAGAATTGTGTGTTTCTATAAAAGACACATTGTACCAATGGCAGGGGTTGAACGTCCTGGTCGTCGTCGGGATGACGAGAGGCAAGTCTCAGACGTGGCATCGATCTCTCAGCACCACGACCAACAACTAAACGTGGCCACAGAGACCTCGAAATGCTCCACCGATGTCCACAGGACAAGGGAAACGCGCTGCACGGTGAATGAGAGAGTTCACTCCCCCACCAGAGAAGAGTCCCCTGCAGAAGGGAACAGCGCGAGACACCTTGACGACACCGCCACGCAAGAGAGTGGACCCATGGCTGCGTCCGTGCACTCCTTCGACCGCGCGACGACCACATTTGAAGGGCCTTCGAGGGACGAGCAAGAGGAGGACACCTTTGGCGGTGCGTGCGAGCTGCGACGTTCCGCTGGCGAAGCTGGGGACGGTTGTCGAGCTGAGCCCGAGGTGAGGACGGGTGGCACAGAAATGCCGCGCAGCGATCGTGCACAACGAGACGTGGTCCCCCCTGAAGCGGCAACGAATAACGGCGACACAGCATCGCACGACGGACAATGCGACGGGGCTTCACTCGCGTCTCTCCACCTCTTGGCCACGGCCCCACGAGAAGCCACGGATCGAGCCACCGAGTCTGGTATCTCTCTGAAGCCATCGCCCCTGGCAGCACGCAAGTCGCTGGGTAGTCGGTCGGTCACAGATCGCGAGGAATCCTTGGCCACGGTCTTGGCGGCGGCTCCCGCAGCCACGGCTCTGGGCTCGGAGCCCGGTGGCGCGGCGCCCCGCACGGGAGCGCGGCGCGCCTCGCGAGAGGCTCCGCGCGTGCGCCGCGCGTGGAGCCTCGCGGCCCTCGCGCCCGACCCCGCGGGCAGCCCGGGCTGCTCCAGCCCCGTGGCGGGCCGCCGGCCCAGGTCCTCCACCCCGCACCCGACGGCGCGTCAGCCGCACGGCACCGCCACGAGCTGCTGCGCCTCCACGCCGGTGGCGCCCGGGGGGTGGACGGAGCGCGGCGCTGGCGGCGGGGAGAGGCCCTGCTCGTCGCCATGTCACGGACAGCTCGGCGACAGATGGCCTCCTGGGGATGTTCTTCCAGCCGGCGTCCTGGAGAGGAAGCTTCAGCACCTCCTGAGCGAGGGCGGGGACGACTGATTGTAGACGCGCCGCTGCTTTGGGTTACACGGCACGCGGAGCTTCAAGGCCGCGATTTGTACATTGTGCGCACGATTGTTATTCGGAAGATATGAATGCGTTTTTTTTTGTAATAATGTCCGATGTTTCGCTGCACATGCTGGGGATCGTGTTCAGGAACTGAATCAAGGATTGCTCGCACGTGTCGCTTTATGTTCAGGCCGTGTGCGGTTTTTTTCAAACGTGTGCCAACGTTAGCGAATTTCTCTCTCTGGTTCTTGGGTTGTGCATCTCAATGATATGAAAACGATTAGCCGCGTTTATTTAGCAGTCTTTTCCAGTTGTGCTTGATGTCCGTGTGATGTCTGTGTTAAACAATACAAGATCCAGTTTTACGTGTTGCATGAAGTTCCGTTCCATCTGATTTTCAGCGAAAAAGGGGAAATGTCTCGGACGGCCAGCTTTCAATTATCGGAATAAATAATTAAAACGCAGATAATTAATAAAGATTACATCTGTACAACACATGCGTTGCTCATTTCACCTACGAGCAGAGTTGAATAGACAAGCATGGAATTTGTGACGTGAAATGCATAATTGGATATTTTTTTATTCGTGAGCCTAATAGGTTTTATATTTTACGTTTATTGCGTCTTCTTTCCTGCGGATGATAATTGTTTCGTGTTGATGGTAATGTAACGGTGAGAACGCGATGATTAGGGCACAGTGCCAATCAATACACATCACAAAAGAGTATCATCTACTAAGCATCTGCATTTCAATATGAGAGCATCCAAATTAGTGGATTCACACGCTGTCGATAGGAAAATATAAAAAAAAATATTTGCAGCTGCAAGGTCTGACATCCAACAGCCAATTCCTTTATCCAGCAGTAAACCAAGTTGCTGCTGTTGCCCTATGATGATGTAGATTGTTGAGGATCATTCCATTGGATTTTCAGAGGGCGCTTTACATTTGACAACAAATACATCTGAAAGCAACGTGGTAAAATGAAAGCGCTCGTACTCCTCAAGTGGTTCGCCGTGAGCTGCAGCTGCTCAATCACAGCTGTCAACACGAGCGTCTCCACTCTGCTCGCTCAGAGCGCCGTCGTCGTGTCGCACGCAGAGCGAAACGGCTTCACCCAGAGCCCTCGAGACCCTCTCCTGGGCCTCTAGCCCAGCGCTGTGGAGGCCGCGAAGGTTGGTGGGTCACTCAAATGTTGCAAAACTCATTTGCCGTGGGCGTCGAGGAGGTGCCATAATGTGTGTCGCCAGGTGAAGGCAGTATAGACAGAATGCGAACTCTACCTGATGTGTCTCTATGGGATCGAGTGTTCCCCCCTCGCACGCGTGGGTTTTCTCGGGTAAACACTCATTAATTGGATCGTCAATGTATAGAGGAGCACAGAGCTCATCGCGTGGATGCCTTCCTGCTTAGTTGTGGTTTCTCCTCTCTCGGAAATAATGAGCGAATACTGTGGCGGAGCGTTACACGTTTAAATTATTAAACTTGTATAATTATTACACTTGTATAATTATCCAGCGATGAATTGTACCAGCAGCTCGTAGCCGAAATACATCATCCCACATCGATGGAAATTTTGATCGAGGCATTCATGGTCATAAGACCTTCTTGACGTAGCCTTTAAAACAGTGTTGGGATTAATGATGTTAATAAACAGGCAACATTATCCGTACAAAATGTTCAGTCGCGTCATTGTGGAAAATAATAAAAATACACAGCCCATCAGCCACACAGCAGCATCGGTTCGACACAAGCAGACTCTGGTGAACCGGTTTCAGCATGCATTGTCTCATCAGCAATGAGGCTCGCTTGAGCCAGTGCTGCTGAACTGCCAGACGTCTGTAGACGAGCACCCCGCTGTTGCCACGAACTCCCTCCACCTGTGATATTGAGGCGGCTTGCCTGCTGTTGTTGTTATTGGTCCCATTGTGCCGAGTCTGTCGACTGCCTCTGCCCATCTGCTCCCAGGTCTTCCTCTTTTCTGTCTTCCGTTTATGAAGTTTGCATCCCATCGCTGCTGTTAGCAAGCACCTATTAAGGCGAGATACCACCCCGACACGGAGGCAGGTGTGTGCCGTCCACTACTTTACGCAGCACAGCCGTGAAACATATTTGGCTGAGTCAAGCTAGGACAGGCCCAGACACAGTTTAGATGATTGCCAATGTTATTATAGCACAGGAGTGTCTCATAATATATAATCATTTCCTTTTGGGGCAGCGTTATGACAAATGTGTTGAGTCTTGTTTGTACAATATTTGCAAGATCATTATTCACTCAAGCAAGTGTGCATTTGCTCTGCATGAACGACTGTGTTACAAATTAGTGTAAGACAATTGTGACAACATTATCTTTTGCGAGGGGAGTTTTGGGTTGCGAATCTCAGCATTTTAAGTGCAACATTCCAGCGCAGATCAATAACGATCAATCCATCCATTAAAGAGCAACGTGAGAGAAAGACACTCGACACAGTAAACATACGTGCGTGCAAGGAGAGTCAAAAGCCTTTCAGCTAGATAATTAAAATATAAACCTAGATTTGTTCATAGTTAAAAATGAATCATTGACTTCCTTTTGACCATCCACTGCTGGTGAGAGGAAGGCCTCCCCATTCCCTGCTGTCCGTGGGGGCTGTCTGGCCATACTTCACCGCGCTGGCGAACCATTCGGATCTCACTCGCCACTGATGCCACCCCTGGCTGGGGGGGGGGGGGGGGGGGCATACAACTCAGGTCACCGTGCTGCTCGCCACGCATTCCGCGTTCTAAAGGTAACGGAAAAGTACCCCCGTATAACCTTAACATACTGTTGGGGCAAGTGCTGTTAGCGAGAACCTATGAAGGCCGGCACAGCACAGGAGGGGGTGGGTGGCCTGCACCACACCCGGACGGCTTCGTCTTCCCAGTGGTGATGTTTCCACATTGCAGCAGGTACTCATTTAAGGCTGAGTCGACCTCGGGGAGGCCCAGGACTGATTCAGATAATCATCACTGGTGTTGGCCGTGAGCGGGAATCGAACTCGGACCGCCAGGTTTGGAGCGCAGCGCGCTCCCGTTGCACGACCGCTCCCCACACGGACAAAGTAAAAGATCCTCCAAATAGCCTTGCCAGACTGTTGTGATTGCCCCACACGTGTACTTACACGCGCGTACATACACAGAGAGGCACTTGTGATAAAAGTTACACGTCTTTGAGGCCAACGATGGGGCTGTGACCTCACACACACGTGGGTGTGTGTGTCAGTGTATGTGTTACAGCAGGCTTCTTACACACACACACTGACACACACACGTGGGTGTCAGTGTGTGTGTTACAGCAGGCTTCTTACACACACACACACTGACACACACACGTGGGTGTCAGTGTATGTGTTACAGCAGGCTTCTTACACACACACACACTGACACACACACGTGGGTGTCAGTGTATGTGTTACAGCAGGCTTCTTACACACACACACACTGACACACACACGTGGGTGTCAGTGTGTGTGTTACAGCAGGCTTCTTACACACACACACACTGACACACACGAGGGTGTCAGTGTGTGTGTTACAGCAGGCTTCTTACACACACACACTGACACACACACGTGGGTGTCAGAGTGTGTGTTACAGAGAGCTTCTTTTTTTCTTGTTCGTCCATCAAAGTTGATGATGACCATGGCACGTTTGTCATTTTGTTGGGTTTTGATGAGTGCGCAGATGGCGAGCTTCTTACACACTGACACACACACACTGACACACGTGTGTGTCAGTGTGTGTGTGTTACAGCAAGCTTCTTACACACTGACACACGCACACGTGGGTGTCAGTGTGTGTGTTACAGCGAGCTCTTTACACACTGATACTTATCTGGTCCTCGGCCTCCCTTAGGTCGACTCAGCCTCAAATGAGTACCTGGTGAGGTGTGAACATCGCCACTGGGGAGACAAAGGCGGTCGGGCGTGGTGCTGGCCACTCACCCCCTCGCGTACCGTTCCGGCCTTCATAAGTGCTCGCTAACAGCACTTGCCCCTACAGTCTGTTAAGGCTACACGGGGGATCTTTGTCTTTGTCCGAGCAAGCTCTTTACACACACGTGTGTGTGTGTGCGTGTGTGTCAATGTGTAAAGAGGTTGCTCAAGTCAAAGAGGGCGCTCTTGACGAGCCCTCTCTGGGCTCGGTCACCTGTAATGCCAAGGGCGAAGTGGCGGGGGGCCAGGCGCTCGGCGCAGGGACACGTCCAGCACGCTTCGCGCGGCTGTGTTGACTCGTCGTCGTTGGGCAGCACCCTCAGGTCAGCGAAGTGTTACCGGCAAACAAAGAAAAAGAAACGAAAAGAAGCGAAAAAGAAACGGCTGCGTGTGTATTGATATTCTACAGTTGGCGAGGTGGGGGGTGGTGGGGGAGTTACACTCGGGTGGCTCTGGCTGTTATGGGAAGTCCGTAGAACCCGTTGTGTTTGTGCAGAATGGGTTGCGGACAAATCCTCGAGAGCGCAGCGGATGTGGCCGTGTGGACGGCGGAGTCTGCGGAAGCAGCAGCAGCCGCTGACCTCACGCGGCGCGGGTGAACTCGGAGGCGCGCACGCGGACAGCGGCGGTGTTTGCTTGGCGAGCGAAGAAAGGGCCCCGGCCCCTTGGCACCCACCGCCTTGGGTCTGGCCGCAACAGTTTGGCTCCGGACTCAAGGTGAGACACATCGCGGTATGTTCTCTCTGAAATCGTGGGCTCCCTCTCGGTGCCGCAGTCAGCTCGTGCGGGGCCTGTAGCGTGATGTCATGAAGGGGCTCTAAATAAAACCCACAAATATTAAAACACACATTTTTTTACTTGCATAGTAAAGTAATTTATTTTTTAATTTGTTATACAACCAGATAATACAACAAATCTCTAACCTTAAACACCCAGTCGTTCATAAAAGTTGAAGGCGGTATAGTACTATAGTGATAGAGCAAGTGCAGAATCACAGAACCGGAATTGATAGCTTGAAAACATTTAGCGCGGGGCCCTTGAAAGTGCGGTGCTCGTAATTACTACACAGTAGCTACGTATGTATCAGCTACATACGTAGCTACTACATATGTAGCTACTACAGGGAGCAGTGCTGCGACATAGCTGCTTCATATGTAGCTGCTACATATGTATGCTACATATGTAGCAACACTGCTCCCTGTAACGCAGGGGTCGGAAACCTGCGGCTGCGGAGCCGCGTGCTGTGGCTCTTTAAGGACCACCACCGTCTCATATTCACCACAGCGCATTGCGGCTTTGAAAACATTCAGTTTTTTGTAACCGAGTTGGAATAAAGAATAGCTCTTCTTGTTATATCGGTTGCCGACCCCTGATCCAGGCTCGACCTTACCGCCGTACCGTTGCACACTTACCAACTATACCGGTTTTAAAACGACAGGTTGTCGAATTACCAAAGCCATCATCATCAGCAGCACTCATGAGTCATGATCGATTTACTGCTGGATGAAGGCCATTGCCCAAGACGTTTCCTATATATTTTTAAAACCTTTCTACTGCATGCTGATGTTCAAAGCTAATAATTTAGCGTTATATATATTTATATTATACATATGTATATATTTGTATGTATTCTAGATGGAAAATACATTTCTTTAGAACTACTTTTTGTGTTTAGTTTGTTGTCCTTCCCCGCACCTGCGATTAGCACTGCTGGCTATGTATGCTGCGAAAGAAGCTCAACGTACACATACATACCGTATGAGATCAGTTCATGTACAGGAGAGAGCATGGATTGTGGCATCATATGGGGTGTCCTGCATCTTCAGGGGATACACGATGTCGTTTGCTGATGATTGTGATGATGACCTACGCCCAGGCACCGTGAACCAGCCAACCGCTACCTCAAGTCAGCCCCGATGGACATCACGCAGAGGGTCAAGTCTTCCAACTTGGACAGAGCCAGGCAAGAGAACCGCACGTTCGAGTCGAGGCTGAGAGACAGCCTGGAGGAGATCGCCCACGCACGCTGCCTGGCCCTCTACGCCATCGCGCGCGAGTCCACCGAGCTGCTGGTGGAGAACCAGCAGCGCGGCAACGAGAAGTTCAACCTGAGCCTGAGAAGGACCTTGGAGAGCGCCCCGGCGGGCCAGGCGGCCACGCTCACCGGCACGGGACGGCGCCGGTGCAGGACGAGCGAGGGTCCCTGGCAGACGCCGAACTCCTTCGGAGTCGACGTGCACGGCGGTCGCGAGGCGTCCGAGGGCGGCGTTGCGAGGAGGGAGAAAGTGAAAGCCGTGACGTTCGACAAGCGGACGCAAAAGCCGTGCGAGGTCGATCGTACCGCCGGGCGCGTTGGCTCTAGAACCACGCCCGGGGACGGCAGAGTGGGCAACGATCGGACAATGGATGTGGGAAAGGCGAGGCGAGACCGCACGCTGGATGCCGGAGAAGCGAAGCGGGACAGGACGCCGGCTTTTCGGAACGACGCCAACTCCGCCAAGGGTCTGTCCCGAAGGAAGCCCACCACGAGGAAGGAAGGCGGTGGGCAACGTAACCAAGACTACCGCAGTCCCAAAAGAGGCGGCCTCAAGAGCAGGTCGGGTGGCCCCTCTCCTCCGTCTCGGCGGAGGATCATCCGATTCTGCACGCTCTTCTCCTCATCCAACAGCCACCGGCAGGAGAAGCAGGGCCTCGAGGAGGCCAAGCTGAAGCTGCGGCCTCCGCGGCGGCGGCCGGGCCTGGCGGCGGCGCTGGGAGACAAGGACGAGGAGCAGGCGGTGCTGCTGCGTCTCCGGCGGCTGAGTCAGGCGCGGGAGAACGCGGCGCTCGAGGAGAAGGTGCGGCACTTCCTGGGCGCCGGGGCGATGGGCGACGGGCCGCCGCTGCCGCCGAGGAAGCTGCCGGCCAGGAGGAGCTCTTCTGTGATCCCACAAGACGAGGACGAGCGGCTGCTGGAGATGTTTAAGAGTTTCGTTCTTCCCCGGGGCTCGTCCGTACCCAGGCAGACCCTGCGGTCACTGTGAGGGCTGCGCATTGGCGGTGACTCGAAGCACAGTTTTTCCACTGACACATCCGAGCCACGTCAGCATGGGACTCCTCGTGGTGTGTGTGGGGTGGCTTTCCACGGCTCATTTGCCGAGGCGAGCCAGAAGCAAACCTTCATATTCTGGCCTCGCGAGACTGAATCTGGCACGGTGCCAAGCTGGGCCAGGGCTCATGACGCGTTCGTTGCGTGCGAAGTCAGAGTCGGTGCACTGCTAGCATACAGCATCACGTGTCATCCACACACATGTCTGTTCGTTCATTGCGTGCGATGTCAGCATCACAGATCATACTCTTTGGAGCTTTCGGTAAAGTCACATAGATAGAAAAAGAATAAAATAAAATAAATCACGTTTCGATCGCAACACAAGCAATCGTCTTCAGATCATCTTCTGCAACCGCAGGTGTGAAGTCTAAGCGAGGTGCCCCGTGGGGTTAGCAATGTGTCAAAGCACTGAACCAGCACAGCTGAGATCCTCGTTTCAAGTCTGAGTATTAGCAATCCACAATTGAGCCGACTTCTCGAGTGTAGCGAGTGTATGGCCTGATCCCAGTCACCAAATAACCTATAGACATTTCAAATTCAATTTGGGGTTTTGCACTCAATTTGTTTTTTTATTAGTTAAGAAAAAATAAATTGGTTTTAGAAGCAGTGAACAAGGGATTTAAAATGTGTACTTAGTAATAATGAAAACAACCTTGAGTAAATTAAGAGGCCTCCTTGAATTACTTGAGGGCATCCTGTGAAATCATCTTACAGGGTGATGCAATGCTAGCTTGTGAGAGTTGTGAATGGTAGGAGAGTGCATTGTGGGCAGTAGTGAGATGAGGGGGGAGAGGTATTAGAGTGTGTGGAGGAGAGTAGAGCAAAACGAGAGGGGATAGGGTGGGGAGCACGATGAGAATGAGATGAGAGGGGAGAGTTAAGAGTGTGTGGAGGGGAGTAGAGTGAGATGAGAGTGGAGAGTTGAGAGTGTATAGAGGGGAGTAGAGTGAGATGATGATGGAGAGTGGAGAGTGTGTGGAGGGGAGTAGAGTGAGATGAGAGTGGAGAGTGTGTGGAGGGGGGTAGAGTGAGATGAGAGTGAAGAGTGGAGGGTGTGTGGAGGGGAGTAGAGTGAGATGATGATGGAGAGTTAAGAGTGTGTGGAGGGGAGTAGAGTGAGATGAGAGTGGAGAGTGGAGAGTGTGTGGAGGGGAGTAGAGTGAGATGAGAGTGGGGAGTTGAGAGTGTGTGGAGGGGAGTAGAGTGAGATGAGAGTGGAGGGTGTGTGGAGGGGAGTAGAGTGAGATGAGAGTGGAGAGTGGAGTGTGTGGAGGGGAGTAGGGTGAGATGAGAGTGGAGAGTGTGTGGAGCAGAGCAGAGTGAGATGATGATGGAGAGTGGAGTGTGTGGAGGGGAGTAGGGTGAGATGAGAGTGAAGAGTTGAGAGTGTGTGGAGGGGAGTAGAGTGAGATGAGAGTGGAGAGTTGAGTGTGTAGAGGGGAGCAGAGTGAGATGAGGGGGGAGAGTTGAGAGTGTGTGGAGGGGAGTAGAGTGAGATGATGATGGAGAGTGGAGAGTGTATGGAGGGGAGTAGAGTGAGATGAGAGTGGAAAGTTGAGAGTGTGTGGAGCAGAGCAGAGTGAGATGACAGGGAAGGGCCAGGCCATGCAGGGATCGTGGCCAAAGAAAACGAAGCATGGTGAGATTTGACACGAATTCAACGCCACGATACTGGATCTCTATCCCTGATTTTCCAAACTGCGCACAGCACGATTGTGAATTGCAATATGGGAAAGATGAATGATTTCGTACACCGGTACCACTTGAAGTGCACCAGGCGGAGACCACTGGTAGAACGCTTCAGATTAACGAGAGGGCATTTAAGGTAGCATCCTGATTTATTATTGCCAGAGGTAGGCCTTGCTACAGGCTGACATGTTGATTTAAATGTTTCGTTTTTAAAGAAGCAATTATACAGTACTTCCTTTTTCTATCACAGTAAACAATACACGATAATACATCGTGTAGCAAAGCCAGTATATTAACTTCTTTGAAATAAATTTACACACAAACTCCAATTTGTGTTTGTGCATGGTAATTTGCACAACCAAATGCAGCTTAGTGTTGCACTTTACCAGTTCTAGAAATGAAAGCGAGTGACACACTTGCATGTTCAGTGCGCCTAATGGTTATGGCGTTTATTTTAGTTCATTCGTTGCAAGCAAAATACGTTCAGCGATGAATGCAGAAACGTACAATGTTACTGTAATGTGATGTATGCGTCTAAAATGTTACATTAATCATGAAAAATTGTTCCATTAATCATGAAAAATTGTTCCATTTGTAAAGAGAGGAACATGGATGTGGCATCTTGTTCCCTGAAGTGTCGTGTTTGTCATATCGTGGTCTGAAATACATCACTAAAGTGTTTAAATTACACTCAGTACAATGCTTGACCAGACCGTGTTGCATTGTGTAGCTTTTCGCTTTATTAGGGATGAGTGTCGGATGAAAACATTTCAGATTAAGGACAATTTCATATATCGTAACAGGTCATTTACGTTAAGTAATAATGTTAAATGTAAGAATGTAATAGTTACGCAAGCGTCTTCGTGCTAACGAAAGGTGACGTCACCCGATGGCCCGCGACACCTAACGCCGATTTGGTGTGAAACTCGTGGCTGTGGCGTCGTGCACGTGACATCCATTCCTGTGACGTCACATCCATTCCTGTGACGTGACACATTCGGATCATGCGAATGTTCATGTCTAGGTCCAATTCCACTTAAAGTTTTGGCTGAATCACAAAGTAGGGGACACGTCCGTCCGTACCTTTAATTTGGTGGTTTTTGTTCTCAGCGGCACGGCAGTGTCGCATTAAGCGGGACACTGGATTGTGCCCTGTGCTTGTCGGGACAATACGCGGGACGGTGCAGCAACTCAACGCATGATACAGTCCAACATTAATAAACACACCGGTCTTCATTTGCAGAGTTAAATGTTGGGATTGTATTGAGTTGGTTGAACTTTTTCACGATGAATACACACAGGAGGGGTTGGTTGACTCGTGGGAGGGCGAGAAGCTGTGCATGCTGGCTCTGGGGGGGGTGGTTATGGTTAGAAAGAACGACCACCTCGGGGCCATAAACAAAGTGGTGCACAAACCTAATGTGTGGTCATTAATGACTCCGTTCAGGAGAATGGACGGTCACCACAATAATGCATTTTGTTTACGCAGGAACGAGTGAACTCTTGCGCAGGGTCTTGCTTAAAACCTTTGGTTAATTCCCATCTGCGGCGCAGTATAGGGGGGTAGTAGTGCACCGTGGATCGTGTAGTAATCCCACCTCTGCCAAAATGTACGGCCACCGAGAAAAAGGAGGCAAAATACCCTCGATAGGGGCCCTGCGAGAGCTCCCTCTCGTGAAGGCTCTTCTGCCAGCAGCAGTGACATGAGCAAAACATTGCAGGGCTCCACCTTTACCTCACCATCCATGCATTTACAATCGTGGGAGTAACCCACACACGACATGGACACTTAAATTCCACACTGACAGGTCAACAACCTACTCTGTGTACGGCTTACGAGCAGCGCCTCATCATCCTGTAGCAGGCTGGCTCACCCACGCAGTGGATCTATGGGGACAGCTTTCCCCTCACCACCGAGAGCCGAACCGGACTTTCAAACGTGTTTGGCGGCGCGCCACACGCCAACACCCACAGCTCTGTGACCTCTGCCACTGCGAGACGTCTAAAATCATAAACACGGTGTTGCCAGGTTAAAAAAATTCCCCTCTAGTACCGGTTTAGTGCGGCTAAGATGTTTGCAGTGATGGATAAATATATTTTGCGGACCATTTAAAATTGTGTCTAAAGGCAAGGTGAAAGGAAGTCGAGGGTTGTATTCAGCCCGTAGGTCACAGCTTCCCCACCTTTGGCTCGTACTTCAGAAACGCAGCCCGTCACATTTGTCTTATTGCGGCTCAGACCCACGACCGTGACCCAGCGCCAGGCCGCGTCAAATCTGTTTCAATGGCGGGAGGCCGAAGGCCGCCATTGCGGCGTGCATCACTTCCTGGAGACGCTCGAGCAGCCGGAGCCGGGCGAACATGATCCCGGACAGGTGCGGCACGGGCTCCTGGGCAATCGCAAAGGGGCACGTGGGTGAGTTGCTCAGCCTTGTACGTACATTGAGTTTCTTTCACACCGTACGTAGCCAACCGAGCTGATCGGAGGTGCGGGGGAAGGACAACTGAAGACAAAAAGCAGTTCTAAATAAATGAAACCCCCCCGTACATTCAATGGTGAAAATTCCACATTCATATGGAAGGAGTCAGTCAGTCCTCAAGACAACCACTGTTGACCTTCCACAAAGTGGTACTCATCACATGATAGGCTGAGGTGACACTCCAGCCAGGGTCTGAAACAGTGGCGTGGCTATTCAGTGTGCAGGAGGTGTAACTGCAATGGGGCCCATCGGCCGGAGGGGACGCTTCTTCTTTCGTACGGCTAATGTAGATGAAGAGCACCAACTACAATGTCACATTCAGGTGGCTAAGCCAGATAACCGCGTCAGGAGCAGCAGAGTGTATCATCGTTGTGATGTCTCCTTCGTATGTTTGTGTGGACCGGGGCATTGCGTCATAACACGTTGTAGGGTCTCTGCTCTGAATGACCACAGCCGCACACGACTGGAGAGTTTCTAATTTTCCCTTTGTGCATCAGGTATCCGCATCTGCCATTGTTTGTGCAGTGGATGCAATTTATGGTGGACCATGAGTTTCGTGGAAGATCAACAGATGGTACAGAGGATGGCTTATAGACAGGGGGCCTCCATTTCATGCCTTTGCACCAGGCTCCATGCCCCTAGAATTAAAAACTCATTTCTTTACAACATATTTTGTGTTTAGTTTGTTGTCCTTCCCCCGCACCTCTGATTAGCACGGTTGGCTACGTACGGTACGAAAGAAGGTCAACATGAATACATACATACACATACAACCATGCTATGCCACTGGTTTGCACTCTCAAATTTCTGATTCTGAGTGGGGCCCTCTGCCAATGCATCTCCTGGTTAGCAACTGTTACGGACACATGAAGCTACTCTTCGTATAATTTGTACCCAAATTATGAAGAAAATAACTGCAGAATTGTTGTCAGTGTTGCTTCTTCTCAAATATGACTGTTTATGCTTCAGAATTACATGTTTATCTTAAGTGATTAATGTGTGCAAAAAACTAACATTTCAAATGATAACACAAATATCTAAAATAAAAGTTACTTCGTGGAAATGCACAGCCCCAAGGAATGAGATGTAAAACTACACAATGCCTACATGCACAAAATAAAGACAGAATCTTAAATCATGAGTCAGCTGTCTGTGTTGATTACTCACAGAGAGGACGCGAACCCGGTTGTAGTAGGAGCTGAAGTCCATGCTGAGTTCCACCAGGAACTTGTAGAGCTGTGTGTAAAGCAGGGAGGGCAGAGCAAAACACTACGACATCGCAAACAATTCACTTATAGCATCACTGCGACCCCATAACTGCCATTGCCATTGACTCCACTACCACCTAAGAATCTTAAGCATTAATAACGGCAGTCACAATTCACAACGAATAACTCTTTTTCCACTTGCACATCTGAACCATGCCAGCGCGGGAGCTCTCGTGATACAGGTGCTTTTCAAGTGGCTGTTTGCTGAGCCGAGCCACTAACAAACCATCAAAAGCTCACCTCACAAGACACCTAAATCTGGCTTGGGGCCAAGCAGGGCCAGGTGTGGGACTAATGACACATTCAATGCGTGTGACATCCGTGGCACGGCTTGGGTTCTGTCGTGGAAAAACTACCTGGCGCCTTCTGAGCTGAGCTGGCTTGGCACGGCCCCAGCGTGGCTCAGTTGTACAGAGGATAAGGGGTACAATCTAACAGTGATATCTGTAAAGCACACGTACCAATCCTTTAAAATGATTAATTTATTTACATAATTGAGAACATTTTCAGGAATTTGTCAATCCACTGCTAGATGAAGGCCTCCCTACATGTCAGTCATGGAGGATGTTTGACCATACTTCACCACATTGGTTGGTGGAGGAGGTGGTGGCCGGGACCGTTTCATATATCCCTCACCATTGCGATTAGTCGTAGCTGGGAATTGAACTTAGGATGGTGGGTTTCGTAGTGCGGTGCTCTAGCCACCGTAGCAATGTGGAATTTTCACCAATGTGCCGGGACTGCGAATGGACTCGAGCGTGGCTCGGGCATGCAGTCATTCTGCAATGATGTCATTGCAATGGAAATGTGTTCATTTGCGAGGCACCCAAGCACGTTTTCTTGCAATGAGTGAACACCAAATGTCAACAGAACAATAGATTATTTATTTAAGCCAGACATTCCGGAAGGCGGACTTGCTGTTCCGCAATCGAATGCACGGTTATTATTAAACCCCCCCAGCGATGCTGACTCAAGCACTGTACAATTTGAATAGCGGCCCCCTCGGCGCGACATTGTGTGGCTTTCAAAGCGTTTGGCGCTTTGCTCCGCTGACGCTCGCTGACACGCGAGGGGCACGTTTTGTGAAATGGAAAAACCAGGGCGGCTTGTTTGGTACCACGTCCGTGTGCGCGGTCGCGTGAATTCCCCGCGCCGGTTCCAGATGAGACGAACGAGAAAGCAGCTCCCCAAACGGAACGATGTAGTTGTAGAGAAGGCGCCATTCTTCCTAAAGTGTGACCCACGAACACGACCGACCGATAGCACCGTCATTTATTTGCTTTGTGTTTATTGTAATGCTTACCCACACCCGTGTGTTTGCGGTTCTAGCAATGTTTAATCTTCAGCAATGTGAATATAGGGCATCGTTAGTCACAAAGTGTTTAATTTACCTCTTCATTCAGCAGCGAGAAATCCAACGAAGATACTTCAGGAAACTTTGGGTACATTCCTGCATTGGCCAATAGATATTGAGGGAACACGTATGCATAACGTGAGAAATTAGGTGGTAAATAAAATGCACATGTTACTGTTTTAACCATACTTACTACAGTACAAAAATAATACCCAACAAAAAAATTCTCAACTTTCATCAAATGGTGAATTTGAAAAGCATGGAAATTTTGTGAGAATACATTAACACTAAAAAATGATAGTTCCAAGGTCATAAATCATCATTATATCCAACGCATAAATGTATACTGCACAAGTTGTAGGGATTAAACTGTTTGTATGTGACGTGTTTACTACATGTATGGGTCATCTGACACCCAGACACCAGTGCAAACAAGATGTTCCAACTCAAGCAATTATCAAGATGAAATGTTATTCCCTGGGTTGTTTACACAAAAGTTGCGTAAACAAAGCAGTCTTAATTAAGTCATTAATTTTTTTAAGTTATCCAAATCTTAGTCTCTGGATTTTATTTCGCCATTCTGAAAGTGAAACAAAGCAGTCAAAATTAGTTCACTCTTGGTTATTAAACGTTGGGTGTTAGGGGCGCGCAATTAAACCTCCACCCAATATTATCAAGTCAGTCAATCAGTGAACTCTGTAAATCTTGTAATATACATTTACAGTCGAGTTAATATCCACATTCGGTCTTTCTCAATGCATTGCAGTTTTTAATGACGTTACTAATCTATCTTGGTATGTTTCTTCATACAAATGGCGGGCAATCATCGTCATAGTCATCTTTACACCTGATGATTTTGCCCACTCAAAGATTCACCGTTGACTGGTTTAAAGAACAGATTGCGTTGAATGTGTTTGTCACTAATTTCATTTACACAATTAACGCTGGTAATGACTTTCAGCTGGATCAAAATTTTAGTCCAAGCAACAACCAAACAAAAACAAAAAGTGACATCGTGAAGTGGTCATGTTGCTCGCTGCAGCAGTAGTCCTAGCAGCTGCTGCTGCCACTAATTCCGCTGCTGCCGCTGCACTTTCATTGAGCGCGGGACCTTGTTTGACGGCCGTGCGGTAGTTCTGGAAGAGCGTGGAGAGACGCGCCGCGTTGTACATGACGAATGTGCCGCTCCGCCGTCCCCTGGCGGCGCTCGCTCTCTCCGCACCCTCGCCGAGCTCCAGCGGCAGCTGCAGGTGTGCACACGTGACGGAATTAGCGATGGAACGAACGAATGGCGGAAAGTAAAAAGTTAATTTGAGGATTGTTACGTCGTAAATATTCTTACGTATTGGGTGGCTTTGCATGAACGAATGAAGGAATGAATTGACCCAGTGCCATTCAACCTCCGAGAGAATGTGATGGGGGTTTTTTTGGTAGTCATTGGTAACTGGGTTTAGACCTGCGGCTCTGTAGCCGCATGCGGTGGCTCTTTAAGGGCCACTCTCTCGTATCCACGTGAATTACGCATTGCGGCTCTTAATTTTTTTTACTGAATTCGGAAAAAATTTGCTTATTGTTACTTTGGTTGCTGACCCCTGGCTTCGACCGCTAACTCGCTGCATTTGGGGAACCGGTTTAATGGCGGCAGGCGGCTGCCTGGATTCCAGCGCAGGACGCCAACGGCGCCAGCTCGACGCTCTGACCTCAGAGCCCCCCCCTGGACACCTCTCTCGTTTTGTTTGAGCGATGTGAAGATGTGAGATGAAGGGCGAGTGGGACGGCGCCGCCGTGTGGAATGAGCGCACCGTGCTGCGGTGAGCCGAGGACAGCAGCTCAAACTTCACCGTCGCTGCGGTCATCACGTCGATAATCTCCTCCCACTCGGGGCCTGTGAACGTGACACGGTCCGGCCAGTCAGCTGGTTAAACAACACTCCCATCCACCACGTTAATAACACCTCACACATTCATCCCTTCATGTACACGTACAGCCGTTTTGTCAATTCACTGCTGAATGATGGCCTACCGACACCGTGCGGGTCATAGGAGTTATTTAACCATACTTCATCAAGCTCATCAGGTGGGGAGCTGAGATGTTGGAACATCGTGCAATATAAACAAATATTGAGCTGCACTGCCCTCTACTGATAGTGTTACATTTGTGTTTATGCTTAGTGGGTGCCCACCCAAGCATTATCAAGGTTCAATCTTGCAAAGCTTCTGAGATCTGATTTGGTCAGAGCCACCGGTCCCTCCATTATCTGTCAAATGAGTACCACTCTGTTGACTAGACATGAGTGGTCAGCTTATAAGGAAGCATCTCCGATTCGCACGTTCAGCTATGTACGAAACATATATCCATCCAACTTTCAGAGAGAGGCCCCTGATATAAAAATGTTGAATATCCACCATTTGTAATCAGCTGCCAACAGAAATGAGCATCCGATAATGTTTGTTGGAGCTAGGGGATACTTTGATACTATGAACAAAGAGTTGATTTGCTTGATCGTTTTACAGAGGTGAAAAAACCCTATGACCTGTGGGCCAGATATGGCCGTCAACTTAATTTCAGACGGCCACACGAGGCCACACCGCTGAGCCCACAAAGAGATGTATCCATCACTGCCAGCATCTTAGCCGCACTAATCAAATACTTTAGGAGGGTTTATTTTCAACAAGGGAACACCGTGTTTCTAAGTTCAGGCACTTGCAAAGGTGAACCGTAATACTGTTTTGCTTTATGGAATAACCCACAGATGTGTGTTAATGTGTGGCTGCATGCCAAAGGTATCTATCTAAAGGCTTTATTCGGGCTTTAGTAAGGATCAGGTCCCCTACCCCTGCAGCAGACAGACGATCGTACCTTGCACCGAGTTCCCGTATTTCATAACTGAAGCCTCTTTCATTTGTGCTCGGCGGAGCCTGCAAGAGAACACTTTGGTTAAGAAGAGGGACAGCAAGCGGCTCTGGTGTATTCCACGTACGACCTGAGGAAGGTAGAAAGAGTACCCAGGTCTGATGTCACCAACAGCAGAGGAAACACGTGTGAATTATCGCCTTCACAAACCCACACTGACTAGCATGCTGAAGCATGGTCAAGTAACACTCAGAGGCCCACATCTGACAGTGGACTGTATATGAATGCGCAGACAAAACAGCACGTGTAATTGGAGCTTTGTCTAGAGCAGCAGGTACACTGTCGAATTGCAAAGTTTGGAAATAATTTAACGGTTGAACAGTTTCCTTTACAGAAAACATAAAACAAAAATTCAAATATAATTTCTGGGTGGGATACATCTATTTTCCATCCAATACAATGTAGAGTGTTCAAGTATATCGTGTTGTAACACATTTAAACATATTTTGATGTGACCCCAAGTTAATTAAAATCCCTTAATAATTATAATAATTGACAGCCCTTTGTAAGTCCACTGCCAGATCAAAGCCACTCCACCCCATGTCAGGCACGGGCGTTATTTGGCCATACTTCCCCACGCTGGTGAGCACAGGCCGGTGAAGGGGTGGCCCAGGATTTGTGCAGACAGCACCCACGGCTGATGTGAGCCATGGCTGGGAATGAGACTTGGATCTCCGGGTTTACAGCTCGGCACGAAAAGCACTGCACCAAACGCTCCCCCCACGATAAAAGTAGCGTACCGTAAATATTCAAGCGCGTTAACCTGCGAAGTCTCTTCTCCCGTCTTCACACTGCCAACCACCACGTGCCTCTGTTGCAAAGAATACATGATACGTTGCAGGCTGGTCGGTGATTTTCTCCAAAGCAAAATCAATACTACAGACATTGTTTTTATGAAATGAGTCCAGAATATGTATTGACTCTCAAAGGTGTCACGCAACTAGCCCCTAGAGCAGGCATTATTCGTAGATGGCTGAATTAAATCATTGTTTCAAATTATATTTGACGCTCAGTGCAAAATATTTCTTTTGAAACACAGTTGTGTACAACGAATCGTGAGCAATAGCCATGCATAGTGAATCATATGGGTCATAAGCACATACAGGGAGGGTATGGTGAATGGGCTGACGACACCAGTGAAGGCCAGAGAGCAGTGCACTGTTGCAGTGAACATTTATTCAACTTGTACGTGATGTTTGCCTGACGCTTTTGCTTTTGTTTCAATGTGGAGTTCACCTGCATCTTCACAGCATCACTCTGACCAACCAACTGAAGAAGCAAGTCAACTTTCTGCTGGTTAAACTCCTCTTCGCAACAAACGATATGCAAAAGACGTGTCTGAAAACATAAACAGACATGCAATGAACACACTGGAAATGCAGTAGCAAACTGATTTTGTATCACTGTGTAGGTTTTATCAGTTGTGCTGTATAGCTCTTCAATGTTTCTGTGGGTTGTCCCATCTGGTGTTGAGCATTGGTGGACGTTTCACCCCACATTATGGGATCTTCTTCAGAAACTGAATTTGGAACTGAATTCACGTTACCCCACCAGTACATATGACTAGCGGATTGACCAACTCTGGTATTCCCATTGATTCTTCTAAACTAAAACC
Organism: Lethenteron reissneri; assembly: GCF_015708825.2. Lineage (NCBI taxonomy): Eukaryota > Metazoa > Chordata > Hyperoartia > Petromyzontiformes > Petromyzontidae > Lethenteron > Lethenteron reissneri. The sequence continues at coordinate 497,829 of NC_083784.1, forward strand.
ACTTTTTATTTTACCAGGTAAGGCCCACTGACCTATATAGCTCTTTTTCAGAAGCGACCTGGCCACAAATGATAGCTCAACGAAGTGGCTTATCATGTGCAAATGTATAGAAGCCAAATACTCTAAACGCATGTTGATATTAAAAACGCATGTTGATACTAAATGTGGAGGGAAAAACTAGAGGATCCGGAGAAAAATACATGCAACAACGGGGAGAACACGCTAACTATAAATATATACGTGTCAGGGTTGGGATTGAACCCACGTCCTCCTGCATACCAGATGAGGTCGTTAACAGCTCGCCACCAGGGCTAATGGTTCGGGGGGGGGGGAGGGATTTAAGAAACTTGCACGATTATTTCAAATGGGGTGCCAGGAAATCGAACTAGTGACCTCTGGGTTGCAAGTACAGTGGAGCATTATGACCAAGGGGCATCCAGTGAGTGTGCGCAGACAGGAAAACTTACCTCACCGCCATGGCAGCCATTCAGTGCAGCTTCCAACTCGACCACCTGAGCCAAGTAATCGTCATCAACTGCATGAAACCCACAGCACAGACAACGTTTAAACATCCAATCAGATTCACAAAGAATCACCGCCGTGTCAAACCCAAAAGTGAGATGCTGTTCGTTCAACACAGTACAAAATCTGAATGTGCAAGGAACATATGTACTCGACATGTATTGATTAATTTTCCCCTTCTGTAGCGATTTTGAAGAATTGATGAGAGAATCAATTCTGGTCTCACTTTACCGTTTTGTTAGCATTTATTTATTTTGTCCCATAAGATGTTTCACTTCCTGAGCCTATAATTAGCAATTCATTCGCATTAATTGTAAACAATCAATTCTGACACACACGATTAGTTGCATATATTGTAAGCGTAAGAATCTATTTTAATCGAGGGATCAGTGCATTCCTGCACGCCTTATATTTACCCAAGACGGTGTTAAGATTTGGGTCCATCCCTTCAAGGCAACGCGTGCTCACAAACTGCTGGAGGTTGACTCTGTACATCTGATCAGGAGATGAACGAGCTGCTTCTGCCTCGTTCGTCACTCTGGTTTCCCTCTCCGCTTGCTCCTTCTTCCTGTTTGTTTCCGGTTCCGGCTCGGAACGGCGTGAGAGTTTGGTTTCGGTCGCACTCTGCCTCTCCATTGGCTCCGCGAACCCTGACTGCAGGAGCCTCGAACGGCACTCTGCCACGGGGTCGGTGAGAGGACCAGAGTCACCGTGCGCTGCCGTTTTCTCGGCTGCTAATGTCGGCCACTCAACCCGGAGTGGTTTCAGGACCTCCACGTGTGCCCCTTCCTTGATGGCTGGACATTTGTACACGTGATAGCTGCGCACATAATATACAAAGCACGTCTCAATCTTATATCGACGATCAAAGGGTCAGCAAAGAGTTTAAACTGAATGCAAAGTCAATATGGCACAAGCGTTCATCTACTACAGTACTATACGTCACATTTATTTTTCACGTTACTTCCGTTATCTCACATTTAGTTTCTTGACACATTTGTTGAATGTTGAAGTCTCATTCCCAATTTTACTCCGATTGTGCTATCGGCATCATGAGATGAAGAATCAATTTGTAACTCTTGCAGAGTTGTGCATTACCCACCCCGTGTTAGGCAACAGCCCACAGGAGCTATCACTGGACTACACACTGAAGGGTGGTGCTCATTTCCACCTCCTAATAGCAAAATGGTTGTTCTAAAAGTAGATTTTTTTTCCCACATTACGTGAAAACGAAATTTTATCGAGTGTTTTTGTGCAGTCATTGGTGATGGGGCTGTGACAATAAATTAATCGCACTTAATCCAGTTTAATCACGGGTGGTAGTCTAGATTTTCATATATCAATCGCCTCAGTAATACAGCATTTGCCCCATCAGTACAGGTTATAGCGTCTACAGGTGTTATGTGGGAAGAGTTCCAAGTGGTGGCACAAGACCATGAGAAGTGGATGCAACTGTTTTCCCGATACTCTTTGGTTCGTTCGGTAAAGTCACGTAGGTATAAAATAAATTACATCACGACGTGTCGGGCGCAACACAAGCGCCCGAAACGTCGTGATTTAATTAATTTCATACCTACGTGACTTTACCTAAATAACCAAAGAGTATGGATCCCTGCAGTCACGAAAACTTCAAATCTAGATTGTTTTCCCGATGTATCAATGCAATGGGACGCGCACTATGTAATAATCGGGTCATCCTCACCCATCAAGCGAAAGCAGTCTTGACAGCTGATGGGCCAGGAGAACACAGCGCAGATGCCCTGGTGTGAGCGGCTCGCATCGGTGCAGACACGGACAGTTGACCACCACGCAACTTCGGAGTTCTCGCTTTGCAACTTCTGGTAAATTCCCATGTTCCTGACACTCGCAACAATAATCATCCTCGCTCGACGAGCGCTCATTTGGCAAACAGCAGTTCAGCGAGAGCGTTTTAACAGACGGTAGGTCTGCCGTGCCTTCAAGTGACGCCCTGTGGCCTTCTGATGTGCGAGCATCACTCATGAGGTCCGATACGGGGGGTCTTCCCAGTACCCTGCTGTACACTTCGCGCCGATCGAACCGAACAGCCAGGCCGCTCTCTGTCTGCACGCAGTCGGTAACGGTGGGCAGCCTGGGATCATGCGAGCTCATCAGATCGGCGATGAACGCGCTAGGAACCTGCGCACACACAGCGGGCAAACTCAACTTTAGACTTATTCTTAGGTGTTTTCGTTAAAGTTATGTAGGTATCGTGCTGTGACGATTCCACCTGAAGACGGAAGCTTGTGTTGCCTCCGAAACGTCGTGATTTTTATTTTACTATTATTAATTTAAATTTTTTACCTACGTGACTTTACCGAAAAAACCTAAGAATATGAATCCTTGCAGCCACGAAAGCTTCAAATCTAGAATCAACTTTAGACGTTGTAAATCCCGTGTGGTCCCGCTTTGGACATTTAGCGATCAAATCTGCATGGATCGTAGAATGTTGTCTGACGCGAATATGGGGAAAGCCTGCAGGTAAACATGTCAACTTGGGAAAGTCGTTGTTGAGCCTTAAGCTGTGTGAACCATAACCAAACGCTCATCCAACAATTATAAAAACGTTAAGACTCAGGCAAAACATTGGATCGATTGTTTTGCCAAAACTTGACTCCGAAACGCCCCCGTGATCCGTGTATCAAACAAATCAGTCGAGACGCCGGTGTATGGCAAGCAAGATCAGTTTAAGCGAATGCTGTCGCAAGGGGTCACACGTTTGGTGCAACGGTTCTACGCTATGTGTGATGAATGAATGAGCTCGTGACAACTCATCATCATGACTCGCCGAGTAAAACGAGCACCCCAACTGGTGTCGGCTTGCGCCTGCTCGTGTCTGGAACTGCGCGAGAGCCATTGCAGTACCTGGCCCCCCTCAAACAACATCTCCAGCACCCCCTTGGGCACCACCAGGTCCCTCTGCCTGAGGTGCCTTGCACTGCGCTCCTTGAACACTCGCGCCGGGCGGGTTTCTCGCGAGCACCGCGCCTTCCCCGGCGGCTCCGCGTGTTCCGCGAGCTGCTCGGGAAGTCGCTTTGGCCTCGGCGCCGCGTGTCTCATCAGCAGCTCCTCTACAGCTTCGACGCACCGCGACACGCTGAGGCCATGCCGCCTCCCCATGGGCGCCGCCATGCTGCGCACGCCGCGTCCGGGCGGAACACACGCGGCGGCTCGAACGTGTTTTTGTTCCGGGTGGTGGCTGATGTCATCCCATCTTGCATTGTACTGCGTGTATTGTACTCTATAAAACCCACGTTCAATGTATTTATTTACAGAGCAATAATTTCACATGTTAAAGCATTTATATGACAATAATTATATTATTCGTACATCATTTGTACGGGGAGGGGGGCATGAATTAAAATATTACAAAAATTAACACGAGTAACGATAATCGCAATATATGAACTTCGACACGGACGATACGATTATCGTATATCGTCCTACGATAACGTATCGTGGTATCGCCGTATCGTGGCGAACCCGCGTGGATTGGTTGGGGGGGGGGCCGGGCATTAGTCAGGCGAGGCGCGTGGCTGGCGCTGTGGGAGTCGAGGGTTACTTCCTCACACGCCCAGCCTCCACCTGCCTGCCTGTCACAGCGACAAAGATCTCAACAACAACAACCACCTCAACAACAACCTCAACAACATCAGTAGGAGCAACCACTTGATCCACGCAGCCTCCACCTGCCTGCCTGTCACAGCGACACAGATCTCAACAACAACAACAACCACCTCAACAACAACAACAGCAGTAGGAGCAACCACTTGGTCCACGCAGCCCGCGTCTGGATGTCACAGGCATGTATGTTGTGTGTGTGCCAGTCGGCGTCGTGTGATGATGGTTTGACCAAAACGTTCGCGATGACCGCCGCTGCCGCTGATGCTGCTGCCGCTGCTGTTGCTGCCACTGCTGTTGCTGCTGCAGCGTGGACATGTCCGTGCCACGGCGCTCAGAGTGCGAGCCGCGCGTGTTCACCGTCTGCCGTGGCGATCGTAGCTGCGTAATCTCTAAATGTGCCGTGAAACCCGCCACCACCCGACACAGCCAACGAGTAAGGGTTGTCACGTAAACAGAACGTGACAATTCGTCACTAGTGTATAGTACATAACTAGTGTGTAGCAGTGGCGGCTCCTGCAAAATCTCTCAGGGGGGGCAAATGTCTGGATGATTGATAAGGATAAGGTCCACCCATGCAATGGATAAATTAACAGCTTAAGCATGTAAAGGCAACTTCACTTCTTTAATATTAATGAAAAATAAAGTGACTCTTACAATACATCTTGTTTGTTTCTATACTCACTATTAAAACAAACCACTCAAGTTTATTTTATTAAGGATTCCACTAGGTGGCCACAAATTATATTGTTGGATGAAACGTGCTTACGTATGATGACGTAACCACGTATGATGACGTGAGCACGTTGGGGCTTGCCCTCCCGGAGCCATAGAGAATGCATTGCAGCGCCCCCGTTCTAAAAAAAACATCTTTGAATGTAAGTCTATGGGGCCACTCGGGGCGATTCTCAGCCGGAGTGAAATCGCCCCAAAAGAGGCGGTACTCCACAGAACGTGACATGACGCCGATTGGACTATATCCAGAGGCTGACAGTGACGGCTAGCGTGACTCTGTGGTTGAATGACATTGGTGGTGCGTCGCCCAATCGCCCTAATGAAGAAACCGCCCCTGGTGTGTAGTGTATAGTGTAGTATACTAGTACAGCACTAGTGTATAGTGTAGTGTATAGTATACTAGTACAGCACTAGTGTAGTGTATAGTGTAGTATACTAGTACAGCACTAGTGTATAGTGTAGTGTATAGTGTAGTATACTAGTACAGCACTAGTGTATAGTGTAGTGTATAGTGTAGTATACTAGTACAGCACTAGTGTATAGTGTGGTGTATAGTGTAGTATACTAGTACAGCACTAGTGTATAGTGTAGTATACTAGTACAGCACTAGTGTATAGTGTAGTGTATAGTATACTAGTACAGCACTAATGTATAGTGTAGTATACTAGTACAGCACTAGTGTATAGTGTAGTGTATAGTATACTAGTACAGCACTAGTGTATAGTGTGGTGTATAGTGTAGTATACTAGTACAGCACTAGTGTATAGTGTAGTGTATAGTATACTAGTACAGCACTAATGTATAGTGTAGTATACTAGTGCAGCACTAGTGTATAGTGTATTGTATAGTATACTAGTACAGCACTAGTGTATAGTGTGGTGTATAGTGTAGTATACTAGTACAGCACTAGTGTATAGTGTAGTATACTAGTACATCACTAGTGTATAGTGTAGTATACTAGTACAGCACTAGTGTATAGTATACTAGTACAGCACTAGTGTATAGTGTAGTGTATAGTGTAGTATTCTAGTACAGCACACCGGTAGTGTGTTGGAGAGCCAAGCCACAACATTTACAATCCGAGTACGACATTTCGCCAGTAATTACAACCAGCTTCATCAGGCGGCAGCCAGATTTGTGGAGAAGTCCTCCACCTGTTTCGTTGTTTATGTCGTGACGTCGTGGGATGTTGCTCTGTGGTGCCGGTCATAGAGGGTCACGTGTGTGGTGTGACGACATCGCGAGCACCACGTGGGTGTGGGTGTGGTGCCGGCCATAGAGGGTCACCGCGTGCGGAGTGGCGACATCGCGGGCACCACGAGGGTGTGGTGCCGGTCATAAAGGCTGGCTGACAGCGCTGGGTGGCACCACGCTCGGAGTGCAGTGCCGACCCCTACAGGATAGGGTGCGGGAGTGCCGGCCATGGAGACGGGGTTACTCAGGGCCGTGGCACTCCACTAGTGACCACGTGATTGGTGTAGCTAGCCTGGTGGTCACCACCATAGGCTGTCATTCTGTGTTGGTGTTCATAAATGTAAATGTGTGGCCTCCAAAGAGGACGTCTGCAACTGGAGGCGTAGGTGTGGTGACCACACCCGAGCGCTCTTCTTGCGCAACGTGGGGGGGGGGGGGGGTTAATGAATAGCCGTGCCAACGGTGATCCCGATTGAAGTATGGTGGCCTGCAGAGGCATGCATTTAAACAATGTAGTATTTGATCATAATTCGCTTCCACGCAGCACTAGGTCGGTAGCTATCAGAACGGTTAACATAATTTTGTATTTCTTTTAAATTCAAGCTCACTTCTATTATCCTGTATTCTCTCTTTTAGCAACAATTCACGAGCTTTATGTATTATTTGATTCACTTTCAGTGACTTAATGTGATGAGTTACTTTAACTGTGTGTGGTATTTATTACCTTTGAATCTCTGCATCTTTTGAGGACATCCAGTGAAGACAACAGTTTCATCCACTTAATTCGGCATTCCTCCTCGAGCACAACGACGCCACCTCGCAACTCCCGAAGCCCCCTTTTGTGGCGGCGAGCAGACCCACACATTGGCATCGAGATTCCTGAACATTTACATCATTAGACCTCATTTGCCAGTACCAAAATATAATAATATGGTTTTTCCCCTTTTTTCTGCCTCTTGAGTGTCTCCCTGTGTGTGTAACTCCGTATCTGTGTCTCTCTATACGTGTTTTCGCGTCTCTGTATTTTTCTTTGTGTGTGCATCTGTATCCGCATGTGTCTCTTTAACTGCATATGCGCGCTCAAGTGAGTTGAGAGGGCTGGGGGTGGGGGATGACGGCTGTCTGCAGTCCTGCACATGCCTGACCAATGGAGAGGGGGTAGGAGGTGGGGTCTTTAAATTCTATCTTTTCCTGTAATTCCAAAAATTCCATGGCACACCTGGGAATTTTCCACAGCACACCGATTGCGAAGCATTGCTCTAGATTACAATTCCAGTGTACACCTAACATCAGCAGAAAGCACCTTTGCACCAATCCTTCCATCTCTTCATGTGCACGTGTCCCCCCCTTCCCCCCCTCGTGTGCAGAGAGGCCGCTAGCGTGCGCTTGGCGTCGAAGTACCATGGGCTTGTTTTCGGCCTGCTTCATCGTACTGGACCTCCCCTCGTGGCCCCGACGTCAGCGGCTACAGCTCAAGGAGAAACTCACCGCCCATGGCGCAGTCATCTCGCACGCCGTCACATCCCAGGTGAGCGCCGGGCCTTGATGGAGAGTTTGTTGTATAGTACAATGTCACATATCCGACCGTCACCTTTCAGCCCTGGTCAATTATGTATCCTGGCCAGACGTCTTGTAGAAAGTCATATTCTATAGATGTTCATGCATCAGGCCTTTTTGCATTCTTAATCTTGCACACATGTTCACACTTCTCATGTACAGGAATGCATTTTGAAAAGTTTAAAAGTAGTTTTCACTTTTTTTTCTAAATAAAAAAAATATTTTCCTCTGGTATCCAATTTGTGTTGTGAAGTTGGTTGGCAATGAAGGATACATCCTTGCAGGCAGTTCCAAGTGGTAAGCCTCATGTGGCTATGGACCGTGTGAAATGAGATCGCAGGTCATATCTTTATCTAGGCGGCCGTCCATAAATGACGTCACGCACCATGGGGGGGGGGGGGTCAGACATTTGTGACGATGTGTGACGAGGGGGGTTTGAGAAATGTGACGTCACATCAAAATGCGCAACTTTAAATCAATATAGACAACACGTTCTACATCATTAAAGAGACTTTTTAATAAATGTTTTCTCCGACAACATCAGAGTGCAGCGCCACATTAAATACGCACTACAATGACCATAGTTTAAAGCGATTTGAAGCATTTTTTTTTGGGGGGGGGGCAGAGCTTTGTGACGTCATATTTGAGGGTGGGTCTGACTTTTTGTGACGCCGTGTGATGAGGGGGGGGGCTCAAAAATGGACGGCCCCTAGGCCCACAGGCTGCAGTTTTCTGACTCCTGCTAGAAACGATCTGCTAGAAGTGAACATTCTGCTTTGTAGCACCACTACTTCTGCTGCATCAAACGGTCGAGTTTGCAATCACTCGTTGTCCCTCTTCACCTACGAGACTTCGGAGTCACTTAGAAGCATGTTTCCGCATCAGACACATGCGTGTAACACGCACGTTGGCGATTGATAATCCCTGTCCCGTAGTGCACGCATCTGGTGGTGTCGGCAGAAGGGGCTGGCTCTCCCTCGCGCTTGAAGCTGGCAGCCAAGCACGGCGCGCGAGTCGTGTGCCCCGAGTTCCTGGATCGGTGCTTCGCGGCAGGACAGCTCTTAGAGCCGGCGCTCGCCACCGATCCTGCCGACAACAACAACATCGTCGTCGTGGGCAATGAAGGTCGGTGTCGGTGATTGCAAATAAGTGACAGTGAAACCCTGGACTCGAGAGCGTTTTCAAGAACGTAACCCTCGTGAATGCAAAAACCTTTTTCATCGGGGAAAAAATGAGGGATACGTTCCTCGTACGAGTGAACATGGCGGGGGGGGAAATTGTAAATGTTTCATAACAACGGCTATATAAATGAATAATACATTTTTAAGAACAATGTGTTTTTTTTATTGCCTTTGATAATGAATGGTTTGGCGATGATGGTGGTGGTGGTGGTAGTGATGGTGAGGAGTTCAGGAGGATGACTCCTCGGGAGATGGATAACGTCGCACAGCTGTTATCATGAGGACCAAACGGGCAGCCGAGGTGGCATTCCGAATCTGCGCAGACAGTTTCAAATGTAACAACATTCTTCACGCACCTCCCTGGTGCCGGTGGTCTGGCACTGTGTACACTCGTGAATGCTGGAGTCCGGCAGGTCGGGAATAAGAAATGAGTGTTCATTTAGTAACTCGCAAATATGCCAAACTCGCAAATACAGAACTCGCGCATAGCAAGGGTTTACTGTGTTTATTAATACAATAATTAAAACACTCGGGCATTTTTCAGTTGGCTTTTTACACCGCTTGAGTATCACAATCACGTGTTTCTGCTGATCATTGTATTTGTTCTTTACATTTTGTCTCAGAATGTTGTTCTGGCAGTGTTTGTAATGCATATTATCGTGATTCTTTTACAAATGTAGATTTATTTTTTCTTCCTCTTACCATTACCTCTCCCAAACAGAACGAGCGAATGGTGTCGTAACAAGGGCGCTCCGTAACAGAACAGGAGATCACAAACGAGGACCGCCAGCAGAGGAAACATTTGAACTCAACAAAGTCAAGTAAGCTGCACGTTCTGAATTATACTAAGAAACGTGTAACGTTTGTTCCTCATTGGCTGGTATAGGAAATGACTTCGAATGTACTTTCTACAAATTAACTTCATAAAACCCACGTTGAAACTTGTAATGTGACAACAATAAATCGTCACAGTTTCATTGATGAACATCAGTTCTTACGCTCGCAATGCAAGCATTTAAAACATGCTTGTAAAAATCGATTGATTGAAAATGTATGCTTAATTCTATGCAAATGTTAACTTTTAGGCTAATGGAGCGAATACCACAGATTTTACATTCATATAAGACCGACTTTACAAATGAGACGGATTAAATGACATAGAATTTGAGACTGACATTACGATTTAAGAGTACAATTGAAAACATGATTGATACTTGAATTGTGACGACGTTTAATCGAGTCGCGGAGTGGAGGATTGTTACAAGGGAAAAAAATATTGTTCAATATTACAAACACAAAATACATTGTGTATACATTGCTGCTAATGCTGTCCCTTAAATTGTATTTAAAGTGGAAGTTCCTGATTCATATTATGCAATACTCTATAAGTCATATTGGCATCAACCCTGTGGTGTTAACGTGGATGTATAATACTCATTTTGCAGTATTACAATAGTCGTTCTAGCGCGTAGTCTTAGCGTGTTGTCTGAGTTGGAGTTTTGTAATGAATAGTGAATGCGGTATGCAGGCTTTGGGATGATGATGATGAGGACAACAACCGGCCCGCTTTCCCAGAGGAGTTTGAGATGGTGCGATCGGCAATTTTCTGCAAGGTCAGTGTTACGACAGAGATTATAGAGCACACATTCTCTTTTGCACTTTTTTAGATTTTTTTCAATTATATTCCACTTTTGCTATCAGTGTCATGTTCTCATGATATGAAGATTTTTGTTTTTGCAACTCACAGAAAATGAAAGTAACATAATCGCACGTTAGAGAATGGCCTCTGAAAGATAACATCACAATATTTCTTTGGAGGCCCCTTCAATTACCTTCTCACATGCCCTGCTTCATCAATGTGTATCGCATCGCAGTTAAAGTACTTTGCCAAACTTAAGCCAACCTTAGCTGAATGGGGTTTTGTGCAGTCCCAAGTAGCCCGGCTGAAACCTTCAAGTCGCTCTGCTTGCTTTAAACACAGGCGGCTGAATCCCAGATTCGCCCTTCTCGCACGCCACCCGACTGCCGCGACGAATTTGCATTCTATGATTGTGCAATCGTGAACGATGTCAACGCTGACGTTTGGACATTCTGCTCTCAAAGACGAGTGAGAAGGAGCAGGCGAAGGAGGAGTATTGGGCGGTCGTAGAAATTCAAGCAGCTCCACACTCCAGCGGCCTCGTCTTCCGCGTTGCTGCCTACCACGCCACGTGCAGGAGCCCCGACAAGGTCAGGTTCTCTTGCGCGTCGTTCATAAACCAGGGCATGCTGCCGCCGTGTAATGGATTCGTGGTTGATACATCCCCAGGATCAATCCGGACGGCTGCGGGATTCAAACCGGTAACCTCTGCAACAAGTGGCGAATGCACTAGAGTGTTTTTTGTTTGCATTCTGACCACAAGTGTTGTGGTTAATGCAGACATGTTTCCTTGTAAAAAGGTTTCAGTTTTGTTGCCAGATTTAAGGGGTAAAACCTATTCTTATATGGTGGTTTTCCGTGATATTGTTTTTATAATACAGACATAGTGTCACATGAAAATAAAGAAATAACACCACATGTTGTAAAAGTTTTACTCTGGTCTTAAACGGAAGTAAATAATATTTACTGGGGCACCCCATTCCCTTATTTATCCCGATATTTCGAGGACACGCTTGTACCTGTTTGAACCTGAAGGTACTTTGGTGAACCCAGGAACCAGAGTCAACTGTGACGTCTGTGCACAGGTGACCAGCAGACTGACGAAAGTGCGGATGGCTGGGAGTGGACGGGGGGCCGAGGTGTTTTTGGGCCACGCCTGCGAGGTCCTCACCGGAGAACGTTGCCGCATGGTCAAGGTGGAGCAGCTTCCCGCCGGCCTCCAACTCGGCTCTCGCATGTTCCAACAGGTGCTTGGGGCTGCAATGAGACACTCAGGGGGGTAACAGTCGATTGTTAAAGCAGAGGTGGGGACTTACAGCACCGGCTCGATCCGGCTCATGACTTAATTCCACACGGACCACTGACTTCATTTTATACGGCCCACGGCCACTCGGGGCCTACCACTGTGAAACAACGGCCCGTAAACATAATTTATCCATCACCGTAAGCATCTTATTTACACTTATCAAGTGCTAAACGAGAATATTTTCGACTGGTAAAACACCCGGTCATTGTTGGGGTCACCCTTCCTCAAAGTTGGAACCACTCGGGGATCCTTCCATTGCTGTGGAACTCGTCTTGTGGACCAGATGGTTGTAATTGACATGCACACCACCACCACCACCACATACTGAAACACCTCTTCTTACACATTTACAACTTTACACAGTTAAACAAATATACCCAATAAAGTGAAGATAAACTTAACACGTGTGCTTTAGCGGCCAATATTTAGATTCTTAATAATCTTTTGGGTCAGATATTTTAAAAGAGATATAATACTGGCAACTGCCGGATGCTGCTGGTTGTTGCTATCAGTGCAACGTCGTCCTCGTTTGAAAGTTGTGAGGTTGCTCTTCAGCGCACTGGTGGTCCTGCGAAAAGAGCAGTACATTGTCACGTTTGTTCACGTGGCAGCTTTATTTATTTGCTGTGTCACGTGGTGTAGGGTTTAACGACACACATTTTATTGACGTCATCTCAACCAAAAATATATTATCAATGGAAGATAGACTTGGGCAAAGTGTTATTAGTGAGCATCTATTAGAGCCAGCGTAGCATATGAGAGGGCGGTGTTGTTAATTTTCTATGCGACAAAACACATTTTTACGGATTTTATCCCACAAGAGGGTGACGCGTGCTGTAGAGAAGGGGAGGGATGCTAAGTCAGTTGTTGGTTTCTCTCAAGTGGCTTCACGTGGTGCATTCAGGCATTAGGTGCGTCAATCCTGTTCACACCTTTATATATATATATGTTTTATTTGTTTGTCCCCACTGATGATGACAGGCACAGACGGAGATCTCCATGGCGAATTTTCACCTGTCCAAGGACGTCGGCCGTTTTGTGTCGTTCGTATGGTCCGAGGCCTTGGGGCATCTCTCCCAGATCCTTCAAATGCCCATAATGCTGATCGAGCCTAAGCAGGTAAAGCGGAATCCACCTTAGCATTCACAGCACAGGTGATTTCCAAATGCGATGGCACACGACTGCAGTCGGGTGACTGTTTCCTTTTTTCCACTGGCGCATCAGAACCACGCCATCGTGGGGCCCTCGCGGCACGGGTGGTTTTCCACTGGTTATTTGCCGCGCCGCCGAGTCACAAACCATGAAATGTGGCCAAGGCATCTGAATCTGTCTCTGGATCAAACAAAGACAGGGTTCGCAGTTTCATCGCACTCGTTCATTGTGCGTGACATAAGTAGCGCGGTTCGGGCTCGGCAGTGGGAAAAACAATCTGTGCCTCTGGAGCCGTGCCAGGCTGGCTCGTTACAATCCCAGCACAGCTCGGTTGTACGGTAAAACAAAAGGTATTTGATGAGGTGTGGATTATTTTGAGGTTGAGTGTGGGAAAAACTCGGCTGCTGTAGCAGCTCGATACCTCGAGCTGGCAGTACAGAAAGTATTTTGCCGATTGTATCTTTACAGTGTTTTTATCCTGAAAATACTCGGATAAACATTTTAAAGAAGGATACATTTTTTGTTGGAAATTATTGACTGTAAATAAATCTTTCTTGCCGAATGACTGGAGTGTTTCTACACCCACATGGGCATTCTTGATAGGCCTTCACAATTAGTATTCAACTCTCCTTACAAAGCTCCACAATTGTAGATAACACTTTTAAGGCCTTCAAACTCATGCTGAAAGGGTTATGCATTAGGTATGTCCGTGTGTCACGGGAGGTCACAATATCTCTTGTAAAGATGATGCAGAATGAAACATTTTTTTTAGAGTAAAGTTGTGTTGCTATTAGGGATGGGTTCCACAGCAACGGGTTGCCAACGACATCGCTGTTTACGAACGTACAAATTCCTGAGCTTCTGGCGAGAGACGCGGTTGTAATGATTACTAATTAAATACATCCAAGAACAAAACCAATGTTGAAAAGCTGTTGCTTAATCCCATGCGTATGCATGAATTGTCTTCGTTTCCCCATTTCTTATTCTTGCCAAAATAAAATATAGGTCACCAAAGCAGAAGCTATCCTGCTGCAGCTGAAGAAGGCAGTGCTGAGCAAAGATGTACATGATGAAGGCGCATTGGAGAGACTGTCAAACGAGTTCTACAAGATCATCCCTCAGCAACCTCAGGCTGTTTGTCCACTTACAGGCATGGCCAGTATCTCAGCAAAACTTGACCTTTGCCAGGTGAGTGAGCAAGCAGTGTCGCCGCATGTATTATTATTGTTATTATTATTTGGAGAATCTGCCGTCGTTTACAAGTTATAACACTGGACTTGCAATCGAGACGCATCGCCGGTTCGATCTTCCCAGCATGGCAGTTGAAACAGTGGCCAAGTTTCTTAAATCTCCCTGACTCTGCGCACCCAAGAGTATATAAATGGGAATGCCACAGTCAGTCAACTGGTGGTTTGGGTGTGGTGAAGTGTCTGTACTCCCCCTTGATGACCAGCCAGCATGAAAGAGTAGGCCAAACTACTCTGGAGGGGGCCCTCTAGAGCTTTCTGCAGTGGAGGCCTTTTACTGATTATCTGTTCGATTAGAAGCCTAATGTCGATTAACATACTCACTTGCCTGATGTTACATCCTGGCAGCTGATCCGCGACGTCGTGGATGCGAACGAGGCGACAAGGAAGAAAAACACGGACGGAGACGATAGCTCGGTGAGTGTGAGCGAGGAGTGGTGCCACATTTTATCATTGTTATTATTTTCGTCACCAGCCACAGAAATTTGTGGGGTTGTCTGAACGTGGATGTTGTGCTATAGGGTCACTTCACTAGGCGGGGCTTACATTTTTTAAATTAAAAGACAAGAATATTCCCTCAAGAAAAGCTGAGCAACTCTTCGCTCCTAAGTACACACACTTTTCTTGCACACCACCAGGTACAAGTGAGGTCTTGCTTGCCTTCCCCCCCTCCCCCCAGTGTGTTCCGTCTTCCAACTACTCTGGCTTCAGGCCTGCTTCCACTTTCCCCTCAGCAGGCACAGTCCTACTGCTCTTGAGCTTGTGTGGCAGCCCACTCTCCTCGATGTTGCTGCGTTGGACCCATCCCAGGAGATTGGCGTGCGGTGTCTCTCCACGCTCATCCCCCGCTGGCGTTGATGCGTCACAGCAGGCAGATGCTGCTCCATCGCCCAACGTCACCGCACCCCATTTATGAAGGCTGCGTTGATCGTGCCTGGGCCTTGGGAGCCTTGTTTAGTGCATGGATCTTGAATCTCCAATGTCATGCACACCTCTTCTTGCAAATTCAGTGTCTCTCACATCCAGACTCAGAAGGCTGTGTGGGTGAACACTCTTTCAGTGATATTCAGTCCGCTTTGAGTTTTTAAAAATGTTCCCCCTCATTCACTCATACTCGGTCACCGTTCAGATCTTCCTTTTTAACCTCTTTTTAACGAATCGTCCATAGGAGTTGTTCTCACATCACAATCTACACGTATTTTTACATCAAACCGAACCACTGGTCCCTTTCACTTCTCAACAAGAATATGTGCTACACTGCATCTTTAAAATGCATATTTCAGAACTTGTCATAACATGATACACGTGTCGGCAGTACTCACAACAGCAACTTGGCTTTTCAGATCGGCGTGCTCCTCGACTGAGCCTTGCCTAAGTTTTCCGCCTTTATAGCCCATTGGCTTTCTCGTTGGAATGACACGCACACCCCACACAATGCATCTTCCACTTCTCACACTCTCCTCCTCAAGTTGGAAAAGCATGGCCACTTACCATAAACTAAACACGAACCATTAACTCCCCGTTTTAGTAATATGTACAATTACGCTGAAGTTGCATGAGTGAAAATTAATCACTCCCCTTGTTTCCGTTGTGTTTGGTGGAAATCCCCTTCCATAAAGTACAATCTCAGCTCGACAACTTAGTGTGCCAGGTATGGCCTATTTTGCCTTGTAACAATTATTTGGGGGTGCAGCTATCGGGCGATAGGTAGGACAATGGACGTCCAATCAAGAATATTGCCGGTTTGATCTCCCAGGGTGGCAGTTGAAACAATGGCCAAGTTTCTCAAATTCCCCCCAGCCCATCTCTGTGGGAACACCACAGTGAGTCACTCTCCCTTTCCTCCAAGGTGACTGGTCAGCATGGGTGGGGTGCGCCAATACAACTCTCCAGATGGTCTCTCTAGAGCTCTGCAGTGGAACACCCGACTCTGTTGATGATGGGTTCGATCACAAGCTCTAATCATTATTAACATTCTCAACAACCGAGGAGTTCCACGTGCTAACGTTTCATCCCGGCAGATGGGAGAACAAGATTTGGCTTTGAAGAAGCTGACGGCGTTGTCGCGCAACGCCACGACGCTGGCGCAGTTCACCGCCCTGCGCTGCTCCCTGCTCCACCTGGAGCCCAACTCCAGCGACTTCAACAGCCTCCGCAATCAGCTGCTGCAGTCCAGCCACGGGAGGTCAGTGGCAGCAGCCAGGAATGTGGACGCACAGAGAGAGCCCTGATGAGCCTAGGGTTGATCGGATGTGGCGATATATGTTCTAAGATATAAGGTTCTTGATAACTGCTTTGTTTTGCAAAATATTGTTATATGATAATGTTGAAAAAAAATATTATTTCCTACTGCTACTGCCTTTGTGTTCGTGGTTTACATCATGTCAGATGTTCCACTGCACGAGTTGGGCTTCTTCAGGATGCGAATTCAGTTCCCCAAGAACCTCTTGAATTGAGGAACTAAATTGGGTCCACTTGCCTGCGATCCGTTGAATAATCTTCCTGATCTAGAGTAGCGTTGAGCCTCTATCATGCTTGGGTATGTGGCCAACATCCACAACAGATGTTGTGTACAGCGATGTACATTGATAAAGGGCTGTGGGCAGTCGAGGACAATGCAGCACAGTCCGCTGTTGTACTGTACTGCTGTGCTCGCACATCTATGCTCTCCACCTTCACCAACCCAGACTGTCCGGTGTGGTTGAATAACCCCCAGCGACCCGCACTGAGTGCGCTGGCCCTCGCCCAGCAGTGGATTGACAACAGGGCTGTGCGTGGACATTATCGGTTCTTCTAGTAAATATTTACCTGTAAGGCCCACTGAGCTATACAGCTCTTTTTCAGAAGCTACCTGGCCACAAATGATAGCTCAACAAAGTGGCTTATCACGTGGAAATCTATATCAGCCAAAAAATTCTAAATGCTCGTTTATAAATGTTTGGGGAAAAATCGGAGGACCCAGAGAAACATACACACAACCACGGGGAGAATAGGCAAATTCCAAATATACAGCAGGTGTCGGGGTCTGGATCGAACCCACGACCTGTATACCTGGCGAGGTAGTTAACATCTCACCACTGTGGCGTGGCACTTTCTGGATGCTCTCTCTGCCGTGCCATGTCTGGACAGACTCGATGGTTTCAAGATCCTGAAGATTTTTCGCGTGGATCGCCCCGCGGAGATCGGGCAGTTCCGCTCGGAGGTGGGGAACACGCGCTCCTTGTTCCACGCCTTCACTCCGCGCAGCCTGCTCGGCATCCTGTCCAGGTGAGGGGCGATTTGACAGCATCGTCATCGCCATCATCGGCATCTTAATTGATGTCATTGGCGCTTTCACTTTCGCTCATCAACAGCTTTGTCAGCATAATCGTGATTGCTTGTATAGTGACGATTGTCAAATTCTTGGTCACGTGCAGCATCGTCGTCAGAAATATCATATATATTATCACATCATCTTCTGCTTCATCAGCTTAGTCATAATTTGCATCATGTCTAGCATCTCTGGCACTATTATTATCATTTGAAATATCGTCATTATCACTTGTTTCTTCAGCTTTTTCATAGCAGCATCATAATCAGAAATATAATTATCGTGTTCTTCACGGAGACACACACTGGAACTTGGAGGCAACACGTTTATTATAACACCCCAACAGGGTAACTGCACAAACGTACACTCGGTTAACTAGACCACAACGGGGTAACTACATCATTCGGGTCAGTCAGTAACACGCTGCCTGACCCACGATGCCGAGCGTAAAGACCGAAGCCCGAGGACCGAAGAGACGTAGCACCGACGGGTTCCATTCCAACAGACAGCCGCGATTGCTCTCGGGACTTGTGGCATGTGATGTTTGCGATCAAAGGCAAAGATCCCCTGTATAGCCTTAACAGAATCTTGGGACAAGTGCTTTTAGCGAGCACCTATTAAGGCCGACACAGCACACGAGTGTGTGGGTGGCCAGCACCATGCCGCCTTTGCCTCCTTAGTGGCAATGTTTGCACATCGCACCAGCTACTTATTTGAGGCTGAGTCAACCTAGAAAAGGGCCCGGACCGGTTCAGATAATCGTCACTGGTGTTGGTTATGAGTGGGAATCAAGCTCGGGTTGCCAGGGTTCGTAGAGCAGCGCGCTCACCGCTACACTGCCGCTCGCTGCTACAAAACAGCTGTTGGCGAGCACCCACACAAACACCCCCACACAAACACTCTCGCACAAGCACACAGACAAACACACACACACTCACACACACACAAACACACACACAAACACACACAAACACGTAAGTACACACACATAAACACTCACACAAACACACCAACACAAACACACTCACATAACCTGTAGTTATTAATTCACCTCCTTGTATCTCTACATTTGCTCAAGGGGTCTGCTGCTGCCCAAGACAGTGGTGGGGGAGTTCGGAGTGGAGCGCACGGACATCGGCATGCTGGGATGTGGCATTTACTTCAGTGACTCCATCAGGTGCTGCCCGTATATGGTGTTGATTAGTCATGGACCGTTCTCCCTCCCCCTCTTTTTCCCTCACGATTCGGTGAATGAATCGATCTGTTTATTGCTCCTGTGGTGCGTGGAGGATGTCTAGTGACTGCAGAGGTTCACGGAATTTGTTGCATGAACGGCTGCAGCTTCTTGTAATGTTGGTGACCTCCCTCACTAATCATGCTTTCCTGTGTGCAAGTACGCTGAACTTCTTTCACACCTTACGTAGCCAACCGTGCTCTTCAAAGGTGCAAGGGGGCACGTAGCAAACCGTTCTTGAGTTCTCCCCAGGTTAAACAAACGTTACTCTTGATTGTGGAATTATTTTATAAATTACCACGTAAACAATTGCACATTGTCTGCGTGGACAAAATTCCACATGAGACCTTGTGATGTGACGCCGAAAGCACAATCGGAATAAATTTGCTAAAAAGACAAACGCTAATGAAGCGATCGATCTGTTCCGAATGGAATACTCGTTTCAGTGGTTGCTACGTGTCTGGTGTTGGCCGTGACGACGACGACGACGCTGCTCCCTGAATGAATAACGCGAATGGGTGACGATGGCGACGTCTGCCCGCGTGCCCGTGTCTCCCCGCCCGCAGCACGAGCGTGAAGTACGCGCGCCGCGCCGCAGCTCGAGACGGCAGCCGCGTGCTCGCCGTGTGCGATGTGGCGCTGGGCCGCTGCCACTTGGTGCGCCACCGCGACCCCTCGCTCGCCGCGCCCCCGCAGGGGCACGACAGCCTGCACGGGGCGCGCGCCACCCCAGGCACCGCCTCCGAGTTCGAGGTGAGGGATGAACGCGGCGATACGGCAACGCTGCCTCGTGGCTGTTTGCGGTCGCGCCGCGTAGCGCCCCCGATGTGTGTTCGGGGTTGTCGCGCGCGTCGAACGTCGCGGAGTCCGACGTTTCGCTCGTGTTGGGAGTTTCTTCAGGAGCTCCCAACAAGTGCAGCGAACAGTCGGACATTGGTGTGGAACAACACGCGCATGGTACATCCCAAACACACGAGAGAGGTGAAAGAGGACTGTGTTCACGCTGGTGCTTTCAGCCGAGTGGGTGAGCTCCCTTTAACCAGACAAACATCTTAAATTGAAAACTAACAACTAGACCTCCACGCTGAATATTCCAATCCCTTGTTTGCTACAATTTTTTGACTCAATACCCACGTGAACTCAAACATTTCATCAAGTAATACAATTACTTTATCAAGCAGTAACAACATCCATGACGATTCCTACGTCTGTAAACCCATTGTACATGAACAACTGTTACAAACAAGTGGTGCGATGTCATCAATGTGTATCCAGAAGAGAGCACATTGATGACATCACACCACCGATCTAAGGCCCAAGACTGGAGGGACATTTTCAGATGTCTGGAAACTGCCTTATGATGCTGGCTGTGTAACTACCATGGAAAGTCGTGCCAGATGATTAAATGTTATGAATTGGTCTCCAACACACCGTTGTTGCTGAAGCAGTAATAAACTGCCACGTTTGTTCTCATGACAACTTTATTGATTGAATGGGAATCTTGAAATTGGTTGTGAAGGCTTACGGGTTCAATTTAACTATTACGCTTTTATATCCTAAATTATAAATGCTTCATATCTGTGTTTTATTTTATCTGCGGGCCACCCTCCCCCCAACACTACCTGGGATGATCGAGAGTTGGCTGTATTTCGAACGGGCACAAGTGAATGTTTGAATGCGTGAGCCGCTGTGAACTTCGTGCTGTCATCGTGGTCTCAGGGCATTGGCGGCTAAAGTGGCGACAACCATTTCTCCCGCTGCGTGTCTGCGTGCGCAGGATGACGAGTTTGTGATTTACGATGCCCGGCAGCAGAAGCTCCGCTACATCGTTCAGTTTTGCCTCGAATCTGACGAGGTGAAAGGGGAGGAGAACTCGGACGCTGAAGAGTTTTATGAAGCCCCAGAAACCCCTGCCGATGAGAGTGAGCACTCTGTTTTTACTATGCGGTGGTATTTAAAAGCTATATAAATCTAAATTGTGTTGTGTTGATGTCAGGTGTGTGGTGAGTGGTGTCAGCGTCTTGAGTGTTTTATCACATTTAGACACTATATCAATGTAGATATAAACCCGCATTGTACCGTGATTGGGTTTCACGTAGAATTTCCATCAACGGCTCGGGGCCATCAACGGCTGTGAGTGCTGCCCCATGGTCAGGTGCACAGGGAAGACATTTAATTCTTACTGGGTTTTTTTTGCATTTTGCTCATCCCAATGTCAGGAATTCTTCCTGAGCCCAATGTCCCGGAGTTGCTGCCTGAGCCAGGAGAACCCAAGAAGAGGCTGAGCGGGTTACACTCGGGGGCGGGGTTGCCCGTGCCTCTCAAGGCCGTGCACGTGCGGGCAAACATCCTCGATTTTACCGCCCAGGTGAGACGGGAAGGGGGGGTGGGTTCAGAGCGGCCAAAGAGATTAGAAAACGCATTCAAATCAAAGGTCTCCGATGTATTTATTTGGGCGGTACCCCGCGGTGTTGTTTGGCGTCACGTCGCGACATTTCCCTGCGCCTGCTGGGAGCATCTTGAGGAGCTGAATTCACCAGCGTAGACTTCCTTAAGAAGCTCTCGCCACGTGGAGCGAAGCATCGGAGGTTGTCTACTGGACATCTGTGAAACAATGCTTTGTAGCTCATCGGATTCCTCTGAAAAAGTTTATGTTCTGATTCTGTGCCAAATAGTGCACAGAGTACAGCCCGAAAATACATAGGAGCGCTGTACAGCACAACTAGCAGTATGTTCAAGGAAAATAAAAAATAAAACACGCCCCCTCTTATCGTTTCTTGACCATCCACGTTTGTGTTTGTTGATCACCTGCACACAGACTTCACGCTTTCCTCTCCTCAAGGGGCTCGGCAAATCCGGGATTGTCTCCTCGCTCAAACTGCTCATTGCTGTTGCCGCAAATTCCCTCAACACCGGCCGCTTGCCTCTGGCTGTAGCGTAGCGATACCCACGGGACGCCGCTCTAGCGGGCCAGTCTCTGAATTCCCACAAAGTTGTCTTCATTTGAGCGACCCCCCCCCCCACCCAGGTGGTGGTGATGCAGGAGTACGACAACGAGAGCACGGAGCCCATCGAGGCCAAGTTCACCTTCCCACTTGACGAGATGGCGGCTGTGTGCAGCTTCGAGGCCTTCATCAATGGCAAGCACATCGTGGGCCAGGTACGGCGCTCTCCTCTGGGCCTCTCGCGCCCTCGCGGGCGGCTTTGGCGCACGGCGTCGCCTTCCGGGACGGTGAGGCCGGCTCACGGCGTTGTTGCCTTCCTGCTTGTCTGTGGTTCCTCATCGCGCCTCTGAGCCACTCTCTCTTCGAGAGTGAGTGAATACCATGCACATTACAAGTTTAAATTATTATGATAACTGCACTCACTCTGTATGTCTTTTTATTCAGGTGAAGGAAAAAGAGACCGCCCACCGGAGGTACCGCGAGGCAGTGAGCCAGGGCCATGGGGCCTACCTCATGGACCAGGAGTCCCCGGTGAATACAATAACACGCACCAAGCTCCATGGTCACGGAAAACACGCGGCACACGTCACACCGAGTTGCCAAACCGCTGCTTGCTCAGGTCAGATAAATGGGTCGTGAGTCCAACTGAGTCGCAGACGTTGTCTTTGGGAGCAACACTATTTATTACATCGACTCAGCACAACATCACGTGACCTACACTCGGGTGTTGAACGCCCACCTAACCACGCTACGGCAGAACTAGACACGGTTCGCTATCCCGGTCCGGACCACGAGCCGGGTCCCGGACCGCGTGGCTCGAGGCTTCTTCAACCCGACGTGGATCTTCACTCACCAACAGTCAAGAATCCCGAGCCCCTGACGGGGCCCCCGTTATATCGGCCTGGGCTGGGGCTGGCTCCGCCTCTCGCCCCGCCCACCTTCTAGATCTCTCGAGCTCTTTCCCGAAGGCTCCCGAGAGCTCCTCTATACCACGTGACCACCCAGTGGCCCCCATCCAATATCATCCGGTCACGTGTCGGCAGGTCAACCATTCCTTTCCTTTGTTAATGCTACTCCCTGCATCCTCCCTTGATGCTGCTGATCCTGCATAATGCATGGGCATAATATGACTTTGAAACCCCCCCGCCCACCTCCTACGCATTTCCCATGAATATGCTAAATTCCTCTTGATATGCACATTCTTTTTGTTAAGGCGCTCTTCCACCTCCAACCCAGCTTATATATAAGCTCCTAGCTTGGCAGTGTCTCATTCTTCACCTGAAGACGGCTGCTTGCGTTGTAGCCAAAACGTCGTGAGAATTATTTTATTTTATTATGTTTTATTTTTATTATTTTATTACTTCCCTTCTACGTGACTTTACCGAAAGAACCAAGAAGAAGGTCAACCAGCGTATCGTGCCCCAGCGAAACCCTGGCTGGCTGATGCTCTCTCTCACCGGGAGCCCGCACCGCACACTGTACGTGTTGCCTCCGCGCTGACCAGCGCTCACCCAAGCCCCGCTAGGGCTGGTACTCACCCCATAACCGGGCTGCACATAATGACAATATATTATCCGCCGTGGCCTCGCAAGCCCGGCACCACACAGTGGCGTTCACAGTCACTGCAAATGTGTTTGTTATGACCAGATCACCCAGAAAATGCAACCGATCTCGTCAGAAGTGAAGCTAGGGTTGCGCCTGCATGGATAGTGCTTGGATGGGTGGCCAGCATGCAATGCAACAGGTACTGGAAGCTTCTGCGAGGCTACATTGTCAGCAGACGAGGGCCTAGTGCAGCAAAATCGGGGTGCCACGGTGACGAGATGTAAACTACCTCGACTGGTATACAGGAGGTCCTGGGTTCAATCCTGACCCTGACGCCTGTATATATAGAGTTGGCATGTTCTCCCCGTGGTCGTGTGGATTTTTCTCCGGGTCCTCCGGTTTTTCCTTCCACATTTAGAATCAACATGCGTTTATAGTATTTGGTTGCTATACCTTTTCACGCAATAAGCCACTTCGTTGAGCTATCATTTGTGGCCAGGTCGCTGATGAAAAAGAGCTATACAGCTCGGTGGGCCTTCCCTGATAAAATAAAAAAAATAGTTTAGTTTTTAAAGTTTTAGGCCATTGCTGATTTAAGAGCTTATTGGCTCACAGGGAAATTCAAAATACACCGAACTGAGCTGTATTGCACCATGCTCCATTATCTATACTCCTTGGCTTCACCCACCCACACTGCCCATCATTACACCACCCCTACGACCCGCATGTCGCGACGATTGACAAAAGGGCTGTATGTGTACATCGATACAATTGCAGACAATAGCAGGGTTGTTGATACTCTGTCACTGAGAGGGAAAGAGGATCTCGACGTTGTGGCCGACCGGCCCTGGTCAGGGGGTCAGGTCGTACCTGTGAATCTCGGGGAGGAAGCGAATATCAGAGGCCGGGCTGTGCTCGGAGAGAGACGAGGAAAGAGAGCGGAGGGACTGACGGTCGACCCGATGTCCTCCCCGCCCACCTCCGCCGCGGCAGGACGTGTTTGTGGTGAGCGTGGGGAACCTGCCACCGGCGAGCCGCGTGCTCATCAAGGTCACCTACGTGTGCGAGCTCGCCGCCGAGGGGGCCGCCGTCCGCTTCCGGCTGCCGGGGAACCTGGCGCCGTGGCAACAACGGCTCGCCACCGGCGACGTCACTCAGGTGCAGCAGCAGTAGCAACGACAACTACAAACAGCCGCCATTCGCCGCCTAGGTGGCGGTGACGTCACCGCGGAGCTTGTGCTCGGCTAGGTACACTTGTGCCAGGCTAGGTGCACTTGTGCCAGGCAAGTGCAGCTCACGCGCGCACACGCACTGTGGAGGCAGCGAGAGCGGATCGCATAAATGTTGCGAAACTCCCCGTAGGCGTTGATAGTTGCTTGGCTCGCCACAAGTCAATGCAGTAAACATGTGGGCTCCTCCTGTCAGCATGGGATAGAGTGTTTCCCCCTCGCACACGTGGGTTTTCTCCGGGTGCTCCAGTTTTCTCCCACATGTAAACACTCATTAATTTGCTGATAATGCCGCCTCATCGAATGTCTTGCCTTCCCGCTCGTCTGTGGTTCATCCTCGCACCTCTTGAGTCGTTCTTTCTCTTCGTGAGCGAGCGAATACTGTGCAGTGGCACTTTATAAGTTGAAATTATTATTTTGTAATACAACGATATTTAGCAAAACGGATGATACAATTATCGCGACTAGTACATAAATGTGTGTTTTAATAGTTATGTGTTTTATTTTATTTAGGGCACCTTTATAACATATGCTACAGGCCCCGCACTAGCTGAATCCAGCACTGAGTATTCCCCAGACGTGAAATGTCATGTAAGTTACGAGTGCGGCGTGTTTCCTCCTCCTCCAGGAAACGGTGGAGACGCTGGCGGTGGCAAAGCACTCTGGGTACGAACGTCCTCCATCCGCAAGATACAACGGCAAACATCGCCACGTGCACAGCAGCGTCACCACCATGCACTTATTGTACACACAGGTAGTCCTCGACTTACGAACAATAGACTTACAAACATACACGCTTACGGTCTGTTCGATTTACGGGTCCCAGGGACAGAACCCGTTGGTAAGTCGAGGACTGCCCGTACTTAAAAACACACGAACCTCTTACTATCCTTTACGTAGGCCCACTCACATTGCTTATGCATAAATGGAACCGTTAGTAGGTGGAACTTGGAATCATATTGGTCAATGAGAACCTTCATTGACAAATGATTCCTTTGTGAACTCAAACTAACTTGTTGCACAAAGAACAGAAATAAGACCTGAACCTGATTTATTATCGAACTAAAGTAACACAATGCAACGTTTGCTACACTTTAAAACAGATGTTAAATCTTTTTTGCATTCTTGAAACTTCAGCACAATCATCAGCTGCCATGGTTCATCCACTGTTGAATTAAATCCCACTCCATCGCCATTCCTCATGGCCCTGTGATGCGACTATTCATCTCACTCCTATGTAAAACTCATCGCTTTCATTCCTTCACCATCGGTCATAATTGCTTCCAGCGATGAGTCCTACCTAAGGCCCGCTGTGCTATGAACTCAGCATAGCACGTGGTGGCGAGATGTTAACTCCCTCGCCTGGTATGCAGGAGGTCATGGGTTCGATCCAGACCCTTGACGCCTGCTGCTGTATATTTGGAGATTGCATGTTCTCCACGTAGTTGTGTGGATTTTTCTCCAGGTCCTCCAGGTTTTCCCTCCACATTTAGAAACATGCGTTTAGAGTATTTGTTTGCTATAAATCTCTACATGATAAGCCACTTCGTTGAGCAATCATTTGTGATAGCCAGGTCGTTTCTGAAAAAGAGGGCCTTCTTTGGCAAGATAAAAAAAAATTAGCAACCCGGGTTTGATTCCGGGCCATGGCTAACATCAATGGTGATTGGTTCGGAATCGGTCCTAGACTCCCCTTTCACAGTCCACACTGACCAACGATGAAGACGGACCATTGCTCTTAACATTGCCTCTTGCATGTTGTTATTTTAAGGCCACACCCATAGTGTTATTGACGAATGTGGTTGAGTTTATTATTTTTGAAATCTATAAATGGGTTGCCATGTATGCACTGTCCACGGGGACTTTGCTGCTGACTTTTAACGGCGCTGTGTGACCTGCACTGGCTGCTACAGACGCTTGTCGGTGCAGGTGTCCGTGGAAATGCCGTACGAAATCATCAACGTTACCTCTCCCACGCACGCCATCCGCATCAAGGTGAGCGCCACCCACCGGGCACCGTGCCACTAAACCACTGTGGACCACATTAACTTTAGAGCGTCCGGTGAATGTATGTTTAGTTTGTTGTCCTTATCCGCACCTCTGACTAGCACGGTTGGCTATGTATGGTGTGAAAGAAGGTCAACATACATGTACGTATAAAGGTCAACATACATATACATTTATGTATGAAGTTCAACATACATACATGTATGTATGAAGTTCAACGAGCATGTATGTTGAACTTTCGCACCGTACGTAACCAACCTTCGACTAGTCCTCGGAGAATGACCACTTGAAATCGACCGACTAAACACGGACACGACATTAACGCTCGCTGTGTTGGCGCGTGGCTCAGCGCACGGCATGCAAGGCCGTGGTGGAGCTGGCATCCAGCGACGACTCGCTGGGGTCGGAGTTCCAGCTGCTCGTGTTCCTGGCCCAGATCCACGAGCCGCGCATGTGGGTGGAGCAAAACCCCGACACGGACAGCCAGGTGAGCGGCGATGCGCGAGAGGTCGTAGATCTTCTCCCCTGCCCAGGAAACACCGCCCGTCAAGTCTGTTGCGTTCCAGACGTTCGTGGACGATGGGAAAGTGTTAATGTTGTGGGCGTTTATGCATTAGAATTAAAATCAAAAGTTGATTTGCCGACTGAAGCCCATTTGAGCTATGAAGATCTCTTTCAAGCGGGCTCGGCCGATAGCTCTGTGTGTTTGGAATGAGGGGGGCTCAATAACGCTTGTAAACATGGTCCAACATATACCAAACTGTGTTAGAAAGTTGTGTTAGTGTTCGGTATTTACTTTGTTGAAAATCGCCAAAATTGATTAAAAGTGTTCCCAATTATAAACGCGCGTTGAAAGGCGTTGCACACCAGTCGCTTGTCACCCCCACAAGGCCTGCATCCTGACGTTCTACCCGGAGTTTGCACCGAGCCCCCCGGAAGGTGTGGACATCGTCCTGTGCCTCGACTGCTCGGCCTCGATGGCAGCGCAGCCGTTAACCGACGCCAAGAGACTGGCCCTCTTCGCTCTGCGCCACCTCCCGCCCGGAAGCAGATTCAACGTGCTCAAGTTTGGCACGCGTAAGCGATCGCTCGCGCGCGCGTGGTGCTCGGCGAGGTGAAAGGGGCAGCTCCTTCCTTGTGTGTATGTGGAACTTCTTTCCCAACCTACGTAGCCAACCGTGCTCGTCGGAGGTGCGGGGGAAGGACAACAAACTAAACACAAATAGCTTTTCTGAAGAAATTCTTTTCAATCTAGACTTGCACAGCTCCAGTGGCTTCCTAACATAAGGAAGAGGATTCTAGATGACCGCAGAAGCGCATCTGAGAGCGCGTGATGCAGTGACCGTCTTTGTTCGATGGTCAGCCAAATGCCGCCACTGCGAGGATGACCGGAGTTTGCGTGATTAAACGTACGAGGTGAATGCCAAATAAAGTGGCCGGATTTACCGTGTCCCCAATATCATGGAAGTTTCTGGAGGACCAATAAAATGTCAATCTTAAATATAATCGCAGTGCTCCGAGTTTAAATAAACTGAACAGCTTGCAAAGCAACGCTGTGTCTCTACATGGTGCAGAAAGGTCATGCCAGGCAGTCCCGATTGTTAGTACTCTATTTTTAAATTCGAATAGTTGATTGCTCCATTTGTCTGTACTCTGCACACCAGCCAAACTTTAGAAATCACTGCCTCTGCGTATCAACACATCCACGAGTTTAGCTACCTTCAGGGCAAATACAAAGGCTTAATTAGGTCACACTGGCTATTCCCAGAATGATTCCAATTTGGTTGTATGATTCTCTTTGCTTTTTACTGAATGATTCTGCCCACGCTGAATGTTTCTACTTCCGTCAGAATTGTAATTTGTCATCATGACATAGTACGCTTCCAGATTCGGTATGAATGTGGATCTTGGTATAACAATTCTAATTCAACACCAAGAATGGTCTCAAGATTGACGATGGAAAGGTAGAGTATTGATAACAATGTCTGTAGTAGTATTGAACATGTGGTCATTATATTGGCTTGTTTAAATGGGTGCATCACAGTTTGTCGATAAGCAGTTCTCACACGTGGTGGGGTAAAGCTGGACAATGTTGTACCTGGACAGCGATTTAACTGTGCAATGTTTCTTTGTAGATTACAAGGAGCTCTTCCCTGTTTTCCGTGAATCCAGCCCATCCAATATCGCAACAGCAGTTAGCTTTATAAAGGTGAGTTTTAATGCCGTGAAATAAACTGAGTAACAAATATATATGAATATAACCTTAAAAAATCTTTGTAGCATATTTATAGTTAATTAATTAATAGATGTATAACACGCACAATGTGAACTTAAGAAGGTCATTCAGAGGCAAGGGAGGATAATAAGTAAGAAAAGAGAAGTCTTCAGATTGCGGCAGAAGTTCGGCACAGATATGAGCAGTGAAGGAGGGATTGAATTCCAGATGATGGGGGCCAAGACAGAGGCGCAATATTCACTTTGTCTGTTTCGAGGGTCAGCCTTGACGAGGAGGCATCTCGAACCCGATTGGAGGCCGCAAGGTGAACTGTAGGTCGAGACGGCGGAAGCGAGTAAGGCAGGTCGAGCCAACGCGTGCTGGAACTTCTCCACAATATCCACTTGTGCAGTACAGTCTTGGTGTTGTTGGTAAAGCACCTGACTCAAAACCAGAATCTGAAGATGAAAAATCCTTGTTCGGTGTGGGGGCATCCACTCAGCCCATCATTCCTCCAAGGACTAGAAAATAATCACCACCTTACAGGAAGTGGTTGTTGGCCGTTCTATGTAAAGACGAACCCATCAACATGACAAGGGTCAAAGTTCAAATCTGCTCCGGTCCACCAATGTAGAGGATCGACGTCCCGTTGCTCGTTTGAACTCGGAGACCTCCACGGCTCTACGCACGCCAACCCTCGCCCTTTCTTCCTCCCCGACCCCCCCCACCGCCCCCTCCGGCAGCGCTTGCACGCCGACGCGGGCAACACGGAGCTGTGGCGCCCTCTTCGCAGCTTGGCGCTGCTGGCCGGGGGCGTGGGCGGGAGCCGGGACGCGGCGGCGCCGCCGGTGGCCGTGCTGCTGCTCACGGACGGCGTGGCCCAGTCGGAGGCGCGCGTCACGCGGGAGGCGCGTGAGCACGTGCGGCTCTTGCGGGTCCTCGCCTGCGGGGTCGGGTGAGCGCCCCCCCCCTGCAGGAGCGACGTCGTGTCAGCCGCGCTGCGAGCGTGTGATGGGGCGACACTTTAGAAGCCACGTCATCGGGAAAAGAGAAGGAAACTGGCGCTATTTGGACACGTATGTAGGATGGACAACAGGAAAATTTAAAGTATGTTCGGAAAAATGGAAGGAACCAGAAAGAGAGGAAGACCTAGAAGAGACTGGCTTGATGACGACATCGTAAGAGATTGGTGCCAGAAAGATGTGACACTACTTGAGCATATTAGCGCAAGACAGAGGAAAGTGGAAACAAACAAGCAAATGTGTAGTGGACCGCCTGTGGGCGATCTGCCCATGGACCGTGATGATGATAAATTGGAAATGGCCAGGTGGCACAGGGGTCAAGGCGGCTGAGCCACCGTGGCTGAGGTCCTAGTTTTACATCTGGGATTCACCCCCCCTGTGATTAAAGCGGTGACGTGGCCGAGCAGTCGAGCGTTTGCCCAGTGGCCATCCTGGGTTAATACGCATGCCGTCTGCTTCACAGTGGATGTTAGAGATCCCATGGTGTTATTTTAATCCTGAGCCGTACTTAAAGCTGTTCCGGAAATTATATTGGCACACCACCTCCATCTCACCTTTTCTTGTTCTCAAGATCAATCACATTTTTTAGAAACTTGTCCATAGGATTATAGGAATCTACCGTACAATAATGTACGATTATCATTGATAGGTACACCTTGTACTCTGGTGGTAGTCCCAAGCCATTCCGGCCTAGCAGTGTCCCCAACACTATCACGTGAGAAATTAAGCCCTGGCTTGTAACAGATCGTGACTAGTGCGTGTTGTGTGTTTCTGTTCGATCAGTGAAACGCCAAACAGATATTTCCTGAATGCTTTGGCACGGAACAGTGGAGGCGCCTGTGAATTCTTCACCACCAAAAACAGATCAACGTGGACAGACAAGGTGAAAATCCCTCGTAACATGCAACATCACACCTAACAATTTCAGGGAATTTCACCAAAGCAATTCAAATTATCTTGCTATTATGTTTGTGTGGTAGTAACGCTGTCCTCCAGCACGCCAGTTTGATAAAATGGTGCAAGTTTTTTTTTTTAATCCCCCTGCCCATCTGCTCAGCAGGATAAATGGGTACCACCACCATCACCACATGTAATGTGGCTACTCTCCCACTACTTTCAAGACGTTTTTCACTTGTTATTTATTTTACCAGGTTGGGCCCACTGAGCAACGTAGCTCTTTCTCAGAAGCAACCTGGCTATCATGAATGATAACTCAATGAAGTGGTATATCATCTCGTGGAAATATATAGCAGCCATATACTCTAAACGTGTGATGTTGATTCCAAATGTGGGGGTAGGGGGTGAGTGGGGAGCTGCCACCGGTGCCAATTGCCATGAGTCTCGCTTGTGAGTCACGTTCTCTTGTCACGATTGGTCGTCCTGTTTCATGAGTCCCGTTTGTGAGTCCCGTTTGCGAGTCTCATTCGGGAGTCCCGCTTGAATCCGCGTGCCCCCAGATGCTGGCGCTGATGGAGAAGGCGACGCAGCCGGTGTGCCGTGACGTCACCGTCGAGTGGCAGCGCTTCGACCGCGGCGCCCTCGGCGACGACCGCGTGGAGATGCAGGCTCCCAGGATGATCCGCTCCGTGTTTTGCGGCACGCGGCTCGTCGTGTACGGAATCGTGCCGCACTGCACGCAGGTGACGGCACCTTGCACACGCCACCACGCACGCGGTCCAGCGGCACCGTCGCCAAAAGCCTAGCCACCTGTTGGCGACGAACATGGGTCCTTGCTCATCTACGTTGACGATGCACGCCTGCGGCCCAGCGCACTGTGGCAAGGGGTTGGTGGTTCATGTTGAGATGAGTTAGTCTGGGTGAGTTTGCCTGGTTAAGGGCTGACATGGGTGATGAGTGAAGTCCGAACCGATCCTGGAATCCCCTTCGCCCTGACGCGCATGGTGCAACGTGGTGAAGCCTTGTCCAGTCATTGTGGAGGGCCTTAATCTACCAGTGCATTGACAAAGTTCTGTAAACTGATTTTTTTTGTAAATTATAATGTTCACACAGAGGTTGGTGTCGTTTTGCAGGCAACGCTCCATGCCATTATCAACAACCAAGAATTCTCTACGATGGTGTCGACCAGCAATTTGCAGATCACGCGTGGAAAGGCATGTTCTGTCGTGGTGCCCACACTCGCATACATGCACGCACACTTCTACGATGCGTGTTGCTTATTGTGAGGTACTTGGGTTAAGGTGTCCTTGAAATCGAGTGAGTGAGTGAATGGATGTGCCCTGTTCTGCACGTAATGCGGCCTTTTGGGGGAAGACCATTAAAAATGTGCGATGTGATGTAAATTGATAAGCACTCAAAAATAACATTACAAGTAACTGGGGATACATTTGGTCTCGATGAAAATAACAGGAATTTGTGAATACAAGGAATATGGCCATTCCACCCTTTAATTAGCCTGGTATTTCAAGGACAAGACAAAAATCCTCCGTGAGTGCTATTAGCAAACACCAGTGAAGACTGGCACGGCATGCAAGGTGGAGAGTGGCCAGCACCACGCCCGACCGCGTTTGTCTCCCCAGTGGCGATATTTATACATCGCACCAGGTTCTCGCATGAGTCGACTTAGGGGAGGCCCAGGAGCAGGTGAGATAAACGTCACTGGCGTTAGTCGTGAGTGAGAATCGAATTCGCGTCACCGGTTTCGTAGCGCTATACTGCAAGGACACATGTAAGCACACGCACAGATGTGCACACCATACAACGGAGTGCGTTGTACCTGTGCTCACACTTGCCAAACGATCTCGTGACAGATGCTGCACAGGCTGACGGCTCACGCCATCATCCAAGACTACGAGGACGGGAACCTGCATCCGGACGAGACGCAGCACGAGGTTTATTTTTATCCGAGGCTTGCGTCTTCGGCTATGAGCGGTGTCCAAAAGCGTAACGCTGCAGAAGTCGCAATCGGGTACCCGATACCCGTACCCTACCCGATACGGGTACCCGTTTGCGACCCTGGTGTGGCCGGGTACGGGTAAGGAATCAAAACCCGTTTGCGACCTCTGGTAA
This sequence comes from Lethenteron reissneri, assembly GCF_015708825.2. NCBI lineage: Eukaryota > Metazoa > Chordata > Hyperoartia > Petromyzontiformes > Petromyzontidae > Lethenteron > Lethenteron reissneri. The sequence continues at coordinate 530,535 of NC_083784.1, forward strand.
CCTGCCACCGGCGTTGCCGCTTGGCTCGCGGAGTAGCTGCGGTGTCGTTACCGGGTGTTGACGTGGGGCGCCGCGTCGGACGCTCTGAGCCTAGTGTTTGCCACGAGGAGCAGTTGCATGAATTGGTGGTGCTCGGTGAGTTCGACGACAGGTGCTGCACCTCACTTGCTCGAAGCAAAAATCTATGTATTTGAATTTCACGTAGGAAAAGGGTACAGCATGGCGGTCAACGAATTGCGGTGCACCCAGTCGTAGTGCCGAGTGGACAGAGGCAGGGGGATTTATGAAAACTGCACCATCGTTTCACCTGCCATGCTGGATTGCACATCCAGTGTGTTAGCCATTACACCATGGCAGAATCCCTGGGCCTGTAATGTAGATAAATTCCAGTTCTCAGAATAAAAAAATATCGGTTTTACTCTCATGTAATGGACATTTATCTCTGTAGTAGGGAAGGTTGGTGCTAGTTGTCGTGTTACGAAGACAGATTATTTTCTCTTTATCCTCCCGCAGACTGATGGGATAAGCGCTCTTCGTGAGTTCGTCCACTGGCTCAATAAATCGGCGTCCTTATCCAAATATCAGTCGGCAAAATCATAGACCACATCGTAACGCCACTGCCCATTGCGATATTTCGCTGGGAGGGTTTCAAATATTCACCATGAGGCCTGACTGAAGAAGCTACCGAGCGCGCGTAGCGAAAAGTCTGCCAAACAATACGCAGACGCGAAGATATGTATGTATTTTTTCTTCTCCACAGGTCATGATAGCAGAAATGAAGAGTCGAATCGTCGAGTTGAGCAAGGAGTATTCGATTATAACGCCGTACACCAGCTTCGTGGCGGTGGAGGAAAGAGACTCTGTAAGTCTACAGTGCACGGTTTGGGCTTGTGGCTGTGTTTGAAGGAGGTACATTTACAGGCGTCCATCGCCCAGCAGGCGATTTGTGTTCCTGAAAAACAGCGTGTTAGTCGAATCGCACCGTATGTGTATCATTTCATTTTTGTATCCCTATTGACTTTCCCCCTGCAACAGTCCCTTTGTGATGGCCTTGTGCTTAAAAGAATGACACAAGTACCAAATGTACAAAGTTGTTATGCCACTGACACTTCATGATGGAGCCCTTTATACGTACAAGCAACGCAAATGAACAAAAAGGTTAATTCAATTATCAGCTTTTGAGCGTCTAGTGGCACTGGCCATAGGTTTCACCATGGTGGTTGGATGGCATGCTGTGCCACCTTTGGACGTCCCAGAGATTATTTTAAGACACGGGGTGGCTGAGAATGTGGATGCTTGTGGCAACACTGTAGAGTTCACACACGGCAGTCTGTGCTGCACGAGGTTAGAGGCACAGCCCAGAAACGTTTTGCTCATGCCACTGCTGGTGGAAGGGCCTTGGCTAGAGGGAGCTCCACAGAGCTCCGGTAAATATTATTTTGGCCTACTCCCCATCGACTAACTGTGGTGCACCCATTTACACTGCTGCTGGGTGGACAGAGGCTGGGGGATTTAAAAAAAGTTTCCCATTGTTCCAAAGGCCGCACCGAGAGATTGAATGAAAGCAGCGGTCTCTGGATTAAATTGTTGTGCATTGCGGTAATTATGATGCACCCAGGATGCACCTGAGATGATGTCTGTTGAGACAGTGGAGCAATGAAATCTGCTTGTATGCAGATGCTAGGTGAATCATTACATTGCGATAGATGGTGTTGACTTGGAAAGGCCTTCACCCAGCAGTGGATAGATTGGCTGATAATGTTGATGTTATGAGGGCATGTGCGTGTGTGTGTGCAAGTGGTCCACCGGAGCGTGAGGCTGTGGTCTCTCTGTGACCCACAGACACTGGCCGATGAAGCGACAGGCCCTGCACTGGACGAGCTGCTCTCCAAGGAGTCTGTGGACTTCCTGCCCTACGTGGGCTGGGTGGAGGAGGAGAAGAAGCAGGGTTCAATGCAGTTCCACCTGGGGGCAGAAAAAACAAAAGCACCGGTCGGTGGAGAAGGAGGCTTGGTCTCCTCGAAAATAAAATGTAGGAAGGCACGTCCATCACGTAGCCATATGCTATCTAAAAAAACTGAACAAACTCCCGAAATTGAATTCGGCGGTGCAGCTGAATGTGTAGAATTGCCTCCGTTTGAAATAGAGGCTGCAGCAGACGAGGGCTCTCAATATACTTCTGGAATCCAGACAAAATTTGCTCATGCAAGTGTAGAAGCGGTAACGGGTTCCAGTAAAGGTTCATCAAATCTCTTCAGACGAGATGTTAAGGACGATGGTGTGTCAGCTTCACACATAACCATGATGTCTGCCAGCAAGAGATTTGGTGAACACCAGCTTTTACAACAAGCCACACAAGTGAGCTTAAAAGAAGCAGCTGAATGTCAGCAATTACAACAAGTATTCGGCAGCTCAGCTTGCGTACCGCGATCTGTCGTTCGCAAACTGAATTCCACTGGAAAACGAGTGTCTCTTGCCAGAGCTCAAGCATCTGCCCCATTAAACATCTTAGATAACCTGCAGCCTCCAGGTGCTTCTCTGGACGTTATTGCGATGGAAACGCCGAGCACGTTCACTCCACCATATCAATACACCTTTAAGCAGGGCCATGCAAGATTACAATCGGAGCATTTCGCTATGCATGCCTCTTCCTTGCAACAACAACAACAACAATGCTTGGCTCGCGTTAGAAAACCTCCATCTCCAATATTCTGTTTTGGGGCCCGTGGCCGACCAGGTGCGGCACCAATGCCCGACGTCAACGAGCTTGGAGCTGGTTTAATGAGCAGAGCGCCTGAACCTGCAAAACGAGACATGTCCGTAATGCAACTAGCTAACAGGGATTCAGCACCAGAATACTACGCACCCGCCATGTCCAGCTCTTTTGGAAGTATTCTCTCGTCCCCACGCTCAGCCCATTCTCTTGCTCCCATTCACACGCCACTCTCTTCCGAAGAGCGCTCGACTGACATTCCAGAACCTCCACTCCCCCCGCCTCCACCTCCAGCGCGGCTTGCCTCGCGTTTTGAACGACCAAGGCACTATGCCTTTCAGTATTCATCTTGTCAAGCATCCAGCCGTCTTCGTGAAGAGCCTCCATTCGAAGGCTCATCTAATTTATTGGAGAGTTTCAGCAGCGAAGAAGAATGTCTGCTGCCTTTTGGTTTTGAATGTTTTCTAATGGCCGACACATCACGTGGAGCTCCCCAGTTGGGCGGCAGTGGGCCATCCGAGTTGTCCGTTATGACCCCTTGGCAACACGCTGACTTGAGCAAGATCACGTGTCTTCAAAACAAGGTGATATTAACAGTATGGTCATTTACATGCATGCCGTTTATAAATGGACGATACAGTATTAGCACTGGCTAATCACATTCCTTTGTCATCTACAGTGTAAATACTTGTATTGTAAAGTAATTTCCACTTTCGATTTAAAGCTTTCATGACTGCAGCGATTCATCTTCTTGGTTCTTTCGGTAAAGTCACGTAGAAGGGAAGTATTATATTATTTTATTATGTTTTATTTTTATTATTTTATTACTTCCCTTCTACGTGACTTTACCGAAAGAACCAAGAAGATAATTTCCACTTGCTATATCGTGAAATCTTGTTGAATTGCATAGAACACTGTTAAGCCAGTATGTACGTATATGTGTGTGATTTGTTATCTTCCATTGTATATCCACTGCTGGATGAAGGTTACCATCGCCATCACTGACGGTGCTGTGGTAGCACAGTCAATCTCGCTTCTGCACTCTGAGCGCTGCCCTCTCTCCCGCCGGTGCACGGCCGTCCTCTCGGGCGTCTCGTCTCCTCTTGGCGCCCATTTGGTCACGAGACTCTTTCTTCAGTCGCCATCCATTCTTGCCACGATGTGTCCTGCCCAAGTCCACTTAATTTCCTTAAGAATCGATGTCTCCGCTTTATGTTTGATCTCTCACCCACGATTTCTGTCTGTCATCTCTCCATTCTTCGTTGCACACTTTTCAGCTTTTGTTGCGTCTCCTTTATCATTCGCCATGTTTCGGATGCGTATGTCATGAGTCGTAATGTGCATTGATTAGAAAACGGTCTTGATGCACATTGGGTCAATATGAGCGATATAAAAGTCAAGCACAACAAGTTTGCATAAACAAAAAAGAAAAACTCTAGTTGGTGAGATGGAACTGAAAAACACAGAATATGTATAACTAGGGCAATTATTGAAGGCAGATCAGGAACAAAACATGGAATAAAGAGGCAAACAACAAAAGGATGGAGTGCTATTGTTGTTAGATGGAAATTAAGAAGGAAAATAAACATTTCTATAATGTACTGGAATGCCTCAAAGGAGATGCAATCCAAATATAAATTGATGTTATTTTCAGATACAACTGTCTTTCGTGAAACTTGCACAGTAGGGGTCACAGTTTTTCCACATACTGCTATAAAACTGTCTAATGGCTGTCACCCTGATCAATTTAAATCTCAATAGGTGGAATTTATCCAAATTCAGTGCACAAACTAAATTTAATTATGTTTTTTGTGCAATCTTTGGTGACCAGGCTGGAACCACGAGCCTTTCCTGTACTTTACACTTCTATCCGGCTTTTTAATTGTTCTACCGTTCTGACCATCTGTGAAAAAGATCTTTATAGCTCATCGGATGCCTCCTGCAGTACAAATTTTTTTATTCTGATTCAAACAAAGGATGGAAGTCCTAGTTCTGCATCTGCAAGAGCGTTTTATTTTCGGTTGAAATATTCCTTGAAGCCCCTTGACAAATGGTGACTATTTGAGAACGATAGTTACATTTCCACAATGTTTCTTTGAGTAAATGTTTTTTTTTGCAATCAGGATGGATTCTGGGATGGTGGCGTGGAGCTCTCATCCCTCGTCGGCTGGAGCCCAGATCACATCACCGTCATTCTGAAGAAGCAGGGCATTCAGTCCCTAGGTGCGCAATGGCGTTAACTTGTTCGAATGGAAGACAGTGTATACGATGCTTAACAGTAATTGCTTCCTAGCAGTCGATTTAAATGTGTGCCTTATTTATAAGATGGTCCCACTACTATTTCTAATCTGAGTGTCCATGTAAAGTTTCAACCACCGATGTGATTTGATTATTATTTTACAAGTCAAAGTTACAATTCAATTCATATTTATAGTCTCATTTTTTAATCCTTTATATTAAGTTCACTTGCTTGCTTGCTTGCGTGCTTGCGTGCTTGCTTGCTTGCTTACGACCGTGCACATATTTCGGTCGTTTTTTAACCCACTTCCCGTGATCAAATCGAGCTGACATTTTGCACACAGACTCGTTGTGCGAGACAATTAATGTTCGTGAAATTTTTTTTTTCCAAAATTTTACACTTTTTAGGATTTTTTTTTTCTATTTAATTACCAATTGCTTAATGGTGGCAGGCAATAATCTGACCCATAGGTGGCAGCCATCTCAAGCCAGAGGACGAGAGGACTCTAGCCGCCCGTTTCAAACACCAATGTGGGCTGAAATAAAACCGATGCCACGCATATAAAGGATTTATAGTGAAAAACTTTGTTTTTACGGGTTAATTTTGATTGTTTTGTATTTTTTCAAGGATTTTGTCACGTGTGTGCAGTTAGCTGCATGAGTCTAAAATAAAAAAGTGCGTATGATTCACAAGGATCTTAAACAGAGCATTCTTCAGTGTAAAAGTCTATTTGTGTATTGTGAGCACACGAACTAATGGTAACTAATCGCAGCACTTTGAATTTAGCATAAATTACTGGCATTTATGTCATTATTGTAAAGCACGAATCTTAAGCAGAACTGCAGAAATATCCCGGTGCATTTTCTCTATATATATTGTGGTTAAATTGAGTAAAACCCTCAACTTTGTTGAGGTTTACTGTAATTCTTGGAAAGAATGAGTCCCTAAATGATACTTATAAATAATGAGCCAATGCTCTCCCATGAGTAACATTTTTATTACACTCTGAAAATTAAACATCGCAGGATATATTTGTTTCAAACGATCGAAAGATAAAAATTAAGTAGTCCACACATACGCTGTGCAGCTCGCCGATGTGTTGTTGGGCTTGGTGACCGACGTTCTGCTCCGCATGCAGGGTACCTTCTACAGGGTGATGCTGAACAACACGCAGTGCAATTTCGGATAATCCACACTGCAAAACCGTGAACACCTACGCAAGTCTGATTTCCCCCCCGCTGTTTGCTTTCACCGAACGCAAACATCCCAGGCCCACGCATGGAAGAAGCCGTCGTCCGGCTGGTGTGGACGCTGCTCGTGCTGCAGATCCTGCGCCTGCGCGCGGGTGTGGCCTCGAGCCTGAATGAGTTTGTGCTGCAGCTGCTCCGGCGAGACGCGAGCACGTGAGTGCCACGCTGCCGTCACTTTACAAAGCGCTCGGCTCGCCACCCGCTCTTGTCTTTCCAAATGTACGCACGCATTCATGTATGTACTGTGTGTTGAACTTCTTTCGCACCGTACGTAGCCAACCTTTTTAGACTGGAGGAATCCAATGAGCTCTGAAGATCTTTTTTCACAGACTTGCAGCAATTTGACGTGTCGTGTGTCGCGTGTCGCCTGGACTTTAGGTTGGTGCAGCTGGATATGTTCGTGCCGGGGAGTGCCGACGCGTTTGCGCGAGCGGCCTCGTGGATCCGCGCGACGGAGAGCGCGTGCCCGTGCGCGTGCACGCGGCTCGAGCTGGGCCCCAACTGGCAGGCAGCCACCTGCAGTCTGCTTGGAGTGGCCTGATCCAGTCCGCATGTGCGTGCAAATACACACGTGCCCGCACGCACCCGTACGCTCACGCACGCACACACGCGCACACATACGCTCACGCACGCATACACTCGCGTTTGTTAAGGGAACTTCCAGAGGAGTATGTCTGTTAAGGGTTAAGTGGTTTCGACAACAACGCAAGACGTGATACAGAGGGATGGGACTCTCTCGTAAAAAGCATTCCCGATTAACTGGCGCGTGCCCTTTTTATGGCTCTCTGGGTCGATCTCTTTTCTTTTCAACGAACCCTTTAACTTCCCATCCCAGGTCATTAACCAGCCTCCATTTACCGTTTGAACTACATGGGTATTTACCCTTCACATCCCCTGGCCAATCAAGAATCGAAGGTCAGGCATTCTGTCAATCATGCGCGCACGCCCGGCAGCCAGCCAATATGTAGGTGAGCTGAGCACGAGCTCGGCTCGTAGGAGCGCTGGCAAGTGACGCGTTGGCCGATCAAGTAAAAGGGCGCTCCCCGTTTACGTTTTAAGAAATTTTAAGTTTTAAACTGCGAGTCATTACAATGCTGTATGTGGGGCCACTTAAATAATAATAATAAAGTCTTTTGACGCACCCTGCACTCACCGCCCACAGCAGGCTCCGCTAACATTGTTGATAAACCACCTTGTGTATTTTTACAGTTGGGCTGCGTTGTGGATATACCCTTATAAAAACACACATTTAGTGTTAAGAAGGATTACACACATTGTCTCAATCATATGTATTTTAATACTCATCAATGATGAGGAAAATTTTCATTGATTAGTTAATGGTTGTTTGCATACAAATGTTATTTCGTTAAGGAAACGTGGCACCACAGATAGGAGACGAACTTGACTTGAAAGCTATGTCACAAGGTTGGGAGGTTGGCTCAGTGCACCAGAGACTCCCCGACTCCAGAGCACGACATTATACTCACAAGCTGTGGCCGCACCAGACACAACTTGAGGCCAAACGTGCGGTGAGCTGGTAAATTGTAAGGTCTTCATTGTCTCACAAGAGAGACAACATATATCCAATAAGAAACACATCCATTCTCATACAATGGCGCATTCATACAATTAGTAGAGCAGTGGGATACATTAGTCACCATTTGCATCAACCACCGTGCTGACGCTGCTCTGTCGCCACCCATCAAGCTGCTGCCTGTTCACGTGACGACTTCACAATCAACAGCACAGAATAGGTCTACATGCCTGCGGTCGCCTCAACGCGAGCGTGAGACTGACTACTGCTACAAACTGAAAGCTGATTGTCTTTGTTGAGTTGTTTGCCTTCTAATGATATTGATTAATATTAATCACGAATTTAGCCATTGCTTACTTTATTAGTATCACCGTAGCAATCATTCTTTGGTTCAAGTGTCAGTTGCATATGTTATGACTGGCAGTCTGATTTATAAGATACTTACTTGTTTGCATGAAAATAAATCTGTGTGTGTGGTTGAAGAGTGTATCAAATCCATCTGTTACATCTGTAATGACAGTATGCCATCTAGTGGCCATGGGTGTTAATTCCGGGTGTGGGTGCAGCATAGGACGACAACTGGGCCAAGAGTCAGAGGGGATCGAATTGGAAGCTCCTGGAATCCGCGGGAGAGTTCGAGAAGAGGGGCGTGGCCAAGGGCGGGGCTTGGCCACGCTGAGTGAATATAAGAGAGGCAAATGAGGGTTCGGGGCTGTCGTGGGGGTTCGGGTCCTGGCTGTCGCTGTCATCGCTGTCATCTCTTCGTCGTCAAATAAAAGTGTGTGAATTGAAAAACTTTTTATCATTTTTTTACACGTTGTAGTCCCAATGTCGTTAACTTAATAAAGACATTAATGATGCAATGTTGAAGTGCAGCAAAGAAATTAAAGTTAGAGCAGGAAGGACGAGAGATCTCTTCAAGAAGTGAGGCAGATTTACCCAAAGTGAGTGGGTGGCCTTAAGGACACCATTGGAAATAATATTCTGGAAGAATCTTGATTTGAAGCTTTCGTGACTGCAGGAATCCATACTCTTTGGTTCTTTCGGTAAAGTCTCGTCACCTACGTGACGTTACCGAAAGAACCAAAGAGTACTTTGGAAGAAGTAAATAGACGATCGAGAGAATACAGAGCTAGATGAAAGCGTTAAATAATGTGCTGCAGGAAAGTAGGAACAAGAAGCTACTGTGGTTGAGTGTGAAGCGCGCAAAGCCCTGAAGGAGCTCACAAACAACAAGGCCCCAGGAGGAGATGTCATATACCATTGAGCTCATCAAGGGAGCAGGAGATGAGGATATTGAGACACAGTTTTGCATCAACAGATTTGGTCTCGTGGCGAGTGGCCCATAGACTGGAAGCGTTTCGTCTCCTACCTACATAGAAGAAGAAGAAGAAGAAAGCGGCCCCAGAGAATGCTCCAACGACCGTACCAGAGCTCTCATCACATACCAGCGACGTTTTCTTGAAGATGATTCAACATAAAATAGAGAGCTGTGTAGAGCGAGAACTACCAGATGTTCAAGCCGACTTTAGGAAGAAAAGATGAACAAGAGACCAGATCGTAACCATCAGAGAGATCGTGGAAACATCTAAACAATACCGGCAACAGCGGTACCTCTGCTTCATTGATTACTCTTCGTAGAATGAACGAGTATTCATGATTTTTTAATGTAATCTTGAATTGTCACACGAGACGAGTCCGTGTCTAATATTTCAGTTCGTTAGGCTTCGTAGACCCGACGACATTAAGCGTCAGAGATTTGAAAGAATATAAGCGGGCAACACGGCATCCTGGAGGAACGTGCATGCGGCCGGAGTGACGAAAACATCGAAACGGGTTCCGATTGGTGGAGCGAGATCGCTGTCCGATGAGCGGGTGCCGATCTCTGGCACAAGACAGAGGGAGCTGTGGACACCTACCGGGCGGTCTCGCCAGAGATCGTGGTGATGGTGGTGATGATGATGATGAAGATCCCCAGGCGCTTGGTGGGAGTGGGGGAACAGCAATGGTGGCGAGCCGGCACGACCCCGTGCCAGGCTCGGTGCTGCCCGTGACCGGCGGCGATCTTTGGCGCAGCGCTCGACCCTCGTTCGAGCGACTTCCCAACGTGGCACACGACGAGGACGACGACGATGCTTCATTTCACCCCGGCACGGCACGGACGCGTGTTGGAGAAGAGCCGCTCCGTGAGCCGGCACGAGTCGCCGTGCGAGTGTGGGGGGGTAGGGGGGGGGGTAGGGGGGGGGGTCCCGGCACTGCGGCACCATTCACGCAGCCGTCGCTGCTACTGGAAGATTGAAAAACGGACAAACCGCGACATCGCCTTCATGTCCTCTCCTCCCCGCCTTTTTCTCATCATATCCTTCCCTTCGCCGATTTATTGTGTCTCAAATCGTGGCCCCTGCGATGAGAGGGCGGCGTGCCCCCCCCCCCCCCAGGTGCCCCCCAGGGGCTCTCCCCATCACGAGTGGGTGGTGACTCGCCCCGCCAGTCGCACGCTTTGCTCCACGCTGCCGTCGTTATCGTTGAAGCCACCGCCACGAACAGAATCCAGACATTTGTTGAGTTGCTGGCCCATTTTGTCGTCTGAGTTGACAAAAAAAAGTTTGGTGTTAAAAAAACGACGCAGGGGGCACCCGGATTTGAACCGGGGACCTCTTGATCTGCAGTCAAATGCTCTACCCCTGAGCTATACCCCCACAGCATTAGACCCGCTTAGCAGCACTTAAACGCATAGCTTATACCACCTGTGACCACTCAGATGCCAACCATTGCCCAGGATTACTTATAAAATGTATAATCTGCACAGGACGTATGGTACCTGGGGGTATAGCTCAGGGGTAGAGCATTTGACTGCAGATCAAGAGGTCCCCGGTTCAAATCCGGGTGCCCCCTGCGTCGTTTTTTTAACGCCAAACTTTATTTTGTCAACTCAGACGACAGAATGGGCCAGCAACTCAACAAATGTTTGGATTCTGTTCGTGGCGGTGGCTTCAACGATAACGATGGAATTCAGTGACATTTTTCAGCTACATTTTAAATGTCTTACAACGAACGGCGTCCCGTGCGCGTCAACACTTATCTCACACTAAGCGTGCGCAGTGTCTGTGAAACGACTGCTTCTGCTGGGTATGAGTCATACAGTGAGAGGAGAGGAGAGCCGCTCCGAGCAGTCTGTGAGCCGCTTCTCGGGTCTCGCCGTGTCGCGCTCCCAGCGCCGCCACCCAGAGACGTCGACGTGGAGATCGCGCAGACGGCTGTGGGCGGCGCTCTGCTTCAGTGCAAGGCCCTGCGGCCACTGGCGGCCCCTGGAGGCCCCTGGAGGCCTCTGTCGTGCGGCCCCGACAAGACGCAGCGAGTGGACACGGCGAGTGGACGCAGCGCCCGTTATCATCACCGTGGTGCTGTCAAACCCGCAATCGTTTGAAATGTGGCGGTCCTCACACTGATGATGTCTTGTCGGCGAAAGTGTCCCCCCTCTGAAGATGAGTGAAGACCACTGGCTTAGAGTGTGCTCAGAACACCACCCCCTCGTCTGTGCGGCTAACAGATAATGAACAATTGTGTTGATGTGCACGCGAAATAGGACAAAACCCCTCAATTACAGACACTGCGCACGCGTCGTGTGAGATAAGCGTTGACGCGCACGGGACGCCTTTTCGTTGTAAGACATTTAAAATGTAGCTGAATAATGTTACTGAATTCCATCGTTATTGTTGAAGCCACTGCCACGAACAGAATCCAGACATTTGTTGAGTTGCTGGCCCATTCTGTCGTCTGAGTTGACAAAATAAAGTTTGGCGTTAAAAAAACGACGCAGGGGGCACCCGGATTTGAACCGGGGACCTCTTGATCTGCAGTCAAATGCTCTACCCCTGAGCTATACCCCCAGGTACCATACGTCCTGTGCAGATTATACATTTCATAAGTAATCCTGGGCAATGGTTGGCATCTGAGTGGTCACAGGTGGTATAAGCTATGCGTTTAAGTGCTGCTAAGCGGGTCTAATGCTGTGGGGGTATAGCTCAGGGGTAGAGCATTTGACTGCAGATCAAGAGGTCCCCGGTTCAAATCCGGGTGCCCCCTTCTTGTTGAACACATTTATTTTGGTTCCTCAAATTTATCACCTAACACACAAAAAATCGCGAATCGAGTCAAGTGATCCGTTACGGTCGACCTGCTCTAAAATTCACTTTTCCCACCCCTGCCCCCCAACAAAACCAAAGTGTACTATGCATCGTGATTATGATGTGGGATTTGTTCAGCCAGAATGATAAGTATCACTGTTCCGGAATTGCGTCTTGAGTATGAAAAACACTCAGCAAAGCGCCCTATTCAGTTTGAATTGCGAAAACTGTCGGGAATTCTATTTGAGACGCCCGTGCCGCGTTGTTGCGCCACAAGGGGGCGCGTTTGCATTAGCCAGCATCGAGGCCGATCACGCAACGGGAGGGAGCCACTTGTCTAGGGAATCTGAACAAGATCGGGCCCGCACCATGTGTGGCCGGTGTTGTCGTCTTTGTCGGTCACAAATGAGAGGGCCCACCGTGACATTCAGCCGCGGGGCTCCAGGAACTTGACAAAATGTATTTTACTAGATAATTAGACCCACTGAGCGATATAGCTCAGTGATAGCAGCCAAATAGTCTCAACGCATGTTTATAAGTGTGGCGGTACAAAAACGAAGAACACGCAAACTCCAAATATACAGGCGTCAGGGTCGTGATCGAGGCCATGTCCTCGTGCACACCAGGCGAGGTAGTTAACATCCCACCGCCGCCGCCGCCGCGAGGCAGGGCAGGAGAAGCATGTTGCTGTCGTTGGTGGTGGCCCATGGGGCCCCGAAGCAGGGCAGTCCTCCTCCATCGGGGCTCTCAATCCTCGTGAGATGACAGAACATATATGGACAAGGAAGATAGATGGAGTGCGATAAGAGAAACACGGACCAAAAATAGAGCCTTTGTGAGAAAAAAGATGCAGACGATAAGAGATGAGAGAGCTTCCTGTAATTGACTGTTTATGTTAATTAGCTTGTGGTTATTAGGGTTTGATGTGATATTTGATGCACTCCTATTTATTATTAATGCCGCGCTCATTGTGCTGCCGAGGGCGCTGTGCGTGCTCTTGGTTGGCTTGTGCCCCAGCGCCAGCCACGCTGTCCCTGCGTCCTGCCTGCGAGAGTCGTTGTAGAGTTTGCGGCTGTGTCAAGATGCTTTCATTACGTTGATGGCAATTCATTGTCGCGCTCACGGCTCTGCTGTGCTCCACAAGAGTCGCGATGTGCAAATGACAGCGAATCTCGTACAATGTCATATTAGAGTACTTTTCCAAGTTAATCTGTTTCATTATGTCACCCGACTCCGTTGACCATCATACATTGGCCAGCGTGGTGAAGTATGGTCCACAAAGACGGTCACTGCATCGCGCGCTTTCAGATTCACTTCTGTGGCCGTCTGGAACGCTGTTCCTTCCGATATTAGGAAGCCACTGGAGCTATGCACTTTGAAACAATTTAGATTGAACCCTCATTTATTTAGAACCGATTTTTGTGCTTAATTCGTTGTGTTTTCCCCGCACCTCCGATTCGGACGGCTGACGACGATTAGAAGGGCTGACGATGGTGCTCTTCCTCGACGCCCACGGGGAGGTCGCGAGACATTTCGCGTGATTCACCAACCCTCGCTTCCACAGTGCTGGCTCGCAGGCATGCACGACCAATGTGGAAATCGTCTCGTACCACCACCCACCATACGGGGCAATTACTAAAGGTGGTATCGATCAACCTGGACCCATAGGTATTATTTTCAGCACTTTCATCTCGATCGAAATGAAAAGAGGCAAACGAGCGGAATGAAGCACTAATTGAGAGTTGAAAGTTGGTAATGAAAGTCACCAAGTACACACCTTGTAAAGTACATTACTGAGACCGCGTTATCAATTAGCACGCATCGGTTGATCTCGTGCCAGTCAGCGCCACCACATCCACGGACCGTGCCAATGAGTCATGAACTCCCGCCCGCCCTCCAATGCGTATTCGTGTTCGGTGGGGTGTGTGTGTTTGCATTATCTGCGAGTGCGAATCGCTGGAAAGATAGAAGCTCTATTAACCCGTTTAGGGCGCAAGACTGGGCAGAGCGACGCGTCGCGTCAGCTGACTTGCCCCGAACAATAGCGCTGCTTCTGCCCAGAGCAGTCGGCGTGCCTAATGCCCGTCGCGTTCTGGGTGCACGCATGACTCAATCCGTGCTGTACGTTTTTTTTTACGATATTTTTTATTTCCTATCCGGTGCCATGGAGTCATTCACACGCTGTCCGTCATATCTCTATGCCCGCCAATCAGCCTCGATCAGTCTGGCTATCTCTCTGTCTACCAGTCAGTCTGTCTGTCAGTGTGTTGCAGTCTGTCAACATTTACGCCTGTGTGCCTGTCAGCCTGTGAGTCGGTCTGTCTGGCTGCCTGTCTTTTTGCCTGCTTGACTGAATGACTTCCTGTCTACCTGTCTGTCTGCTTGCCTGTCAGGCAGGCTCACAGACTGCCTATCTGCCAGTATGTCTGTCTCTCTGCATGTCACTCTGCTGGCCTATCTTTCTACCTGGCTATTTGTGGCAACATTTGTGAGATTGGCAAGTCTACGTATTTTAAGTTGCGCATTGCAGTGTTCCTGTCTGTCCAATGTAGGTTGTGTGGGAGCGGTGGGGCAGTGGCTAGCGCACCGCACTGTGAACCCAACAGCCTGAGTTTGACACCTGACCACAGCTAACATCAGTGGCGAGTTGTAAATGGACCGATCCTCGGCCCTGTTCTCCGGCAACCCGCACTGATGCACCATAGAGAAGCAGGGTGAAGCAACCCCGACGACGGACATGGGATGGGGAGGCCTTCATCCAGCAGTGGATCGACAAAGGGATGCAAATTATTACGCCAATATTTTAAAGGAAATGATTATAGTATTTTGTTTTTATACGAGAATCTGTCTTCGTCCTGGTGTATAGGGGCAGACCAGATCACACATTGCCCAACACAAGAGTATTTAGTTAATAGTAAACATTATTTTCCTCACGAATTAATAGAAGACCACAGCTCTCTGTTGAGCACAGAGAGAATTGGGTGTCCGTTCTTGGTTAAGGCTGACATGTGCACTCACGTGAGGCGAACAACAAATTTGTTTATGAAATTTCATTGAGTCAACGGAGCATCTCTACACCGTGCCAAAGAAGAGCCCTGGAAGTCGACAGCACACGACCACTTCTCTGGTTCGGCAACACGAGAGGGTCGGGGTGGAATGATGCATTGCATCGAAATAATTATATTTTTCAATTTGTAGAGGTTATAGGCAGATGTGGGAGCAAATAAACACTTTATAAGATCATGGGATCTCCTTTGCCAGTACCAAAATGTGAGAATAGGTTTTCCCCCTTTTTCTGGCAACAAAACGGGTGTTAAGATCTTAAAACACCAAACTGAAACCTTTCACAAGGAATCATGCCTGCATTAACCACAATACTTGTGGTCAGAATGCAGCAAAAAACATACTCTGATAATATAGGCATCGTCTTTGAAACAGATTGGTCCACACCAGAGACAGCTTTCTTTTGACCCTCGTCTCAATGCAGACATGATTCCTTGTAAAAGGTTTCAGTTTGGTGTTTTAAGATCTCAACACCTGTTTGGCGACCGAAACGTCGTGTTTTATTTTATTATTATTTTTTATCTACGTGACTTTACCGAAAGCACCAGAGAGTGAGAGTTTACTTTCTGCGTTTCTCTCTCCTGCCCACAGCCCCGAAGCCCACAACACCTGTTATGGATGGTGGTTGCTCATCCAAGAGCTACGCTCAGATTTTGAGATGTAATGAGATTGGGCGCATTCAGATTTGGTGGCCATAGATATAATATGAATACTTAATGTGAAATAAATACAACAACAGACAGATAGACATGCAGAGAATAAGTAGATCGTATGGACGTCTACCCGATGTTGGGATTCATCTGAGAAAAAAAAGTTGGCCTCGATATTACATTATGGGAAATCCAGACATTGTTTATTGATCCGAAAATATGACATCACGAGCAGTGACGTCATTTGAAGTGACGTCACAACCGCATCGTCACTGCCGTGAGTAGCCTGCCAGGTGCCATCACGTAAAGTTATATTGACGATAAGTGGCAACACTTTTTTCCTACATTATAAAACTACAATGATGTTCACGTACAAACATACAGTGTTCCTGGTGAAACTTAATATTGAATAAGTTCACTGCAAGATTTTATAAAATGTTTAAAGTGATTACATTTAGTGCACACACAAATACACCTATGAAAATATGTTATGTAAAAATACGCAAATGAAATCTCAAATTGGGAATATATATTTAATAATACAATACTTGAAAAAAATGAAATCCAAAACTCAATTCCAAGTAGATTTCAATTTACAGCAGTGAGCCTTGACATATAAGAATACTGTTCTATTTATAGCACGTGTCAATATGTCCTCGAGCTAAATGCCAGTGTCGAGGTCTGCTAGCCACGACGAGAGGGAGAGAGTTCGTGTGGTCTTGATATTCCTCCTCTGTTGAAGGAGCGTAGACCACATCGGTTTACGATATAGTTCATGGTTTGGGCTGCATGGCCACCATCTCAGGACTGTGGCGTGTCTTTAACTATCCCGACATGAAGCAGATGGTGCGCATCGGTCTGCTGATGTTCTCCTGTGCGGTTGACGTCTGAGGAATTTCAAAGCCAGGAGGTAGCGATGTTGGGTCCTGAATGAGGCGTTTCTTCGAGATGCTGCTAACCAGTGCACTCAATAAGCATGTTACAAAAACTGCAGATGCATATGGGGATGTGTTGTGCAAAATAATATTGTTCAGGATTGAAGTTCTGAATTGACATATCAACTAATAAGTCATGTGACGGAGCCTCGGACACAAATACAAACAAACTACCCCCGGCACAAAGTACAACTTCTTCTGTTGTTCATTAATAGCGCGTTGCATTCCTTCCTGGACTAGAATTCCTGCTGGATCGCACAAAGTCCAAAAAGGGTTGTTGATGCAACGACATAAACGAAATCCGTGATGCTGCGTACAGAATAGAATTCCCTTCTGTGCAAATAGTGAATGGCAAATGCGCCCCGAACTCGTCAGATCTCGTACGCGAAGCAGACTTAAGCCTGGATAGCGGTTGGATGGGTCACCGCCATGCATGGCACGTTGATGATGTTGTTGTTATAGGCTGCTGTTGGGCTGCGGTGTGGGCAGCAGAGCAAAGTGGTGCTGAACTGTCGTGCCACCCACGTCTCTCTGCTCCACACACTCACAAATCCCGAATGACGTGCATGGCGAAGCGTGGTTAAATATTCTGCACAACCGGTACAGCTTGGGGAGGCCCTCATTGAGCACTGGATTGGCAAATGGCTGTTCACAAAATAAATAGTTGCCTGGTATAAGGACCATTGGTACAAATTAACATGCCAATATTGAATTATGACTGCTACCAAGTGTGTTACTTACACATCTGTGAGTCATGTCAGAGTTTGACAACAAGACACATTGCCCACGAAGACACGTCGTACTCTCTGATACATGAGGATGAATAGTAATAATGATAGCCATTATTTACCCATAAAGAGTCTTACGACTCAATGGGATGTTAGGCCAATTCTATGGTTGTTTCGACGTTATGTGGACGTTAACCGCACGACAAGGTGGCAACACTGTGTGGCCACGATCCAACTCGCCTCTGCGTACGAGTTCGTCTGCTCGCTCCATCTCCACAACGGTCATCCTCTTTTTTCTACACCAATAGAGCGAGACCAGCTGCGCTTGGCCCGCGACTGGAAAATGCTAGCTGACATTGGCCGGCAACTTGTGTTTCCTCGGAGATCGCAACCACCACCCTAAGACCTGACATGGTGCTCTGGTCCTGTTCGCTCAAGAAGGTCTTCATCATTGAGCTCACAGTACCCTGGGAGGACTCAGTAGATGAGGCTTATGAGCGAAAACATCTGCGCTATGCCGATCTAGCTGCCGAAGCGCGGCATCATGGCTGGAACACAGAAGTCCGACCAGTGGAGGTGGGCTGCAGAGGTTTTGTGGCAACATCTACAACCAGACTGCTTAGAGACCTGGGAATTAAGGGCCAGAGCCAGCGTTCGGCAATCAGAGCTGTATCGGAAGCGGCAGAAGGCAGCAGTCAGTGGCTCTGGATGAAGAGGAAAGACCCCAGCTGGGCCCCAAAGTGAGAGGGCCAGGAGGTATGCAGTCAACAATGCTTGACTCAGGGAGGAGGACACCCCTGCCATGCATAGTCCCATGGGATGTTGGCTATCAACAACAAGGCAACTCCTATGACTAATTGGGAATGGGACGCAAGCGTAGGATTGATCACCCTGTCGCTGGCCGCCTTTGGGGAGGGTGTATAGTATGAAAGGCCGAAACACCCTAGGATCCAAAGGTTCACTACTGACGATGCGCTCCATAAATTTCACCAGGCTCACTGTTCATGAACTCTTGGAAGTGCTTGCACAAAGGATAGTAACATTTCATCCTGTGTTCTTTGGAATCTTGTGCAGCTCTCCATCGGCTGTCACCACGTCACCAATCACGTGCCCATTAGTCTTCGCCCCGTGTTGACGTGATGTTTCCTGAACAAGCCCAACCTCATGTGTTTGCAACGTCAATGCGATGTGTTGCATTTGTGTTCCTTTATATGTGGTCAAACAATCAGCTGCCCGCTCTTCATCAATAAGCTCAATACATTTGTCAATAAACATATAATCGGGGAGGTATTGAGCAATGGCCTTTCGTCACAGCACATACACAGAGAGGCCAGTCGAGACAGAGTGGATACTCAGAGTCGGAGACTCTACTTGATTACACCATGGCGCATGATGAGAAAAGACTTTTTAAAAAGTGTTTTGTTTTATTGTTATATGAATGGTTACCTACCAGTTGCTACTGTGGGTAACAGACAAACCCTCTTCAGTACTTCCCAACTCTCGAGGGATGTGTAGTCACGAACTTTTCAATCATCTGTCTCTCTTTAACACGTTAATCGTGTTATTTCCCAACCTTGCATCTCAGCGTGCTTCTCTCGCACGCTTTTCAAGTTTCCATTGACTAATCTTGCGTCGTGCGCCGCAAGGCGCGCAGAGCGCTCGTGGCTGTGCCCCGGGTCACGTGTCCCCGCGTGGCGCTGTCACGTGTCCCCGCGTGGCGCTGTCACGTGTCCCCGCGTGGCGCTGTCACGTGACCCCGCGTGGCGCTGTCACGTGTCCCCGCGTGGCGCTGTCACGTGACCCCGCGTGGCGCTGTCACGTGTCCCCGCGTGTCGCTGGTCGGAGCGTCAAGACGCACTTCTTCATTTGACACCTGAATACCCACGCGTTCAGCTGTTAAATACTCGAGAGGGGAAACAACAAACAAATTAAACAGTCGAACAATCCAGCCTGCCTAGAAATCACCTTCTGTGTGGGTGCATGCGTATTACTGGTCTCATCCGTGGCCATCCTGAACACACTCCTTCCTTCGTCTGATGAAGTTTCTCATCATTTAGAAAAAGTGTTAGGATTTATTTTGAACTGGCCTAACCAATTAACTAAATATTATCGATTGTATTACTCAACTAATCGGATAACATGAACTTATTTTTATGTAACCCTCACCTCTATTCACACGTGTGCCACTGGACGAGAGGTGATGGGCGGGACACGTCATGTTTGACGTCAAACATCTTCCGCGTCACGCAGGGCGTGGCCTGTAGGGGGTTTCCCGCCTTCGGGAGGCAAGAGGTATGGAGTCGATTGCAATTTGTAGTCGATCAATCAACTGATTTCACCGACTGAAAGTCGTGCCATGTCTACATTGGTTTAAGAAGACACGCGGCAATTCCGCGGGCCTTCAAGGCAAAGCTCGCCTGAGTCCCTCCGCCTCGACCATGAGATCATTGCAAAATGTTTCCACAGATTCTCAGTTCTCATATTGAGACGGACCTGAGTGCACCACCGTCCCTTGAATAGAAAGTCCATCACGGGTTTTGGGAAAGGGTTGGCAGACACTTTGGGCATATGGCCACGTCTATAATTTCAATAAACACGTGGTTGGAACCAATTAATGGGTGTTTTAAACACGTGGGAGTAAACCTGTTTCTGCCGAGTGGGCAACATTCCAGACAGACGGAACAGGTGGAAGTCCACATTCTTGCTGCACAGTATTCCCTCGTTATTCACGAACTTGCTATCCGCGGTTTTGACGATCCACGAATCGCATCTGGAACTTTGCACAACTGCATCGAGATAGAGAGAGAAAGTGGTGACATAATGTTCACGAATTTTATATTTTATTTCTATATAATTAAAAGGCCAATACTGTATAATTATACACGAAATGTGCGGTTCGCGAGCATCCCCGGAACGCATCCCTGGAGAATCACGAGGGAATGCCGCGCCACATTCTGCTGGCAAGTCAAGGTATTGCCACCCTCGCGACGCCCGTTTCACAACATCGGTGTGACTCAACATCGGTGTGACTCAACATCGGTGTGACTCAACATCGGTGTGACTCAACATCGGTGTGATTCAACATCGGTGTGACTCAACATCGGTGTGACTCAACATCGGTGTGACTCAACATCGGTGTGATTCAACATCGGTGTGACTCAACATCGGTGTGACTCAACATCGGTGTGACTCAACATCGGTGTGACTCAACACCGGTGTGATTCAACACCGGTGTGACTCAACATCGGTGTGACTCAACATCGGGGTGACTCAACATCGGTGTGATTCAACATCGGTGTGATTCAACATCGGTGTGACTCAACATCGGTGTGATTCAACATCGGTGTGACTCAACATCGGTGTGACTCAACATCGGTGTGACTCAACATCGGTGTGACTCAACATCGGTGTGACTCGACATCGGTGTGACTCGACATCGGTGTGACTCGACATCGGTGTGATTCGACATCGGTGTGATTCAACATCGGTGTGATTCAACATCGGTGTGATTCAACATCGGTGTGACTCAACATCGGTGTGATTCAACATCGGTGTGATTCAACATCGGTGTGATTCAACATTTCTGGTTTTATTCGGCACTGTTGCCAAATAAACCGTCACCAGTCAATTCGTCATGTTCATCATTAATTGACGTTACGAATTGCATCGAATGCTCGTGGCAAGCGCACCACTTTGTGTACAACTTGACAACATGCGGGTGGAATGCATGTGTCTGCAAAACAATATCACCCGGTGGAGTTTAAAGTTTAAAATGATAAAATACAGCTGATGTGTGCACAAACACCAGCGGACTGTCATCCACGCGGCCGCCCCAAGCGCTCGCCCGAGCCTTGCTGGCACAACAGCCCATGTCTCACGCTGCATTGCGACACTTGAAACAATTGGGTTGTTCACCGAATTCGAATACAATTGTTTCTTCGACTTATTTTTGGTTGCGGGCAACCTGAGTTGGTAGTTGAGTCTTTACTTAATGGCTTTGTTTGATGTTAACATTTCTCCCGTGATGACCACTGCACGTAGGACACGATTTGCATGGAGACTTCATCGGCTGGCTTTGAAATTGTCAGCACTATTGCTGGGCCCTCCGGCGATTTAAGTAAACGATTATTCTACCGATGATTGGCTCGGAAACTCGACTAATCGCGTGAATACGAAAACAGTTAAAGTCTCGACCTCTGTTCCCCCCACGTGTGCCGCTGGACGGGAGGTGATGGGCGGGGCTTCGTGATGTCATCGGCATCATAAGTTGTGTCGCGCTGGGCATGGCTTGAGGGCTTTCCCGCCTTCAGGGAGGAAGGATGCCGAGGCGACTGCCAATCTTTTTTTATGGGGCCTGAGCAATGGACCATGGACATAAAGTGGTTGATTATCATTTCAGTCGACTCATCGTCCTCGCTTTAGTCAACTTGAATGACAGCCGCATCAAACTCAGTTCGAGCTTGCTTTGTCAATACACACTGCGAGCACGTCTTTCGCCGATATGATCACATTAGTACGTACGTTGAACTTCTTTCGCACCGTACGTAGCCAAAAGTGCTCATCGGAGGCGCGTGGGGAACTGAACACAACCAGCTGTAAAGTGAATGTGAGCAGCTGTAAGGACGCGTCGTCGTTGCAGAGTGTGTGTGCGGTCACAGTGGTCGCTTCATTGGTGGGGGGTAGACCGGTGGCGCAGCGCTTCGCACGCTGCGTTGAGCTCCTTGTCCGAGTTGGATTCCCAAGCACGGCTCACATCAGTGGCGAATGATCATTGTCCCGACACCCACAACCGCCTCGTGCTAACGAACGCCGCCCTGGCCGGCGTGGTGAACGTTGGTCACACAAGAGAGACCTTCAGTAGCTGATTGTTAAAGGGCTGTCAATCATTACTGGAGCACGTATTTATGATTAGTATTGGTTTATTTTATTATTATTCTATGTAATTACCCAGGAATGCCTCACTGATTCTCAACAATCTTTTCCAAGTGCCATAATGTGCATCACAAAAATCCCTGTTAATTCGTGTTTCTGTAAATACTTTATAAGCTCTGGCAAGCGCTGTATACGGCTAATGCCATCGACTCTTGCATGCCGCCCCTCCGAGCCTGCAAAAGCCACTCACCGATTCGACATGTTTTGTTTCTCCCAGGGCTTTGAGTTTATTTACAAAGGGCATGGAAATGAAATTGTACAAACACCTCCTTGGAGATGCATACTTGGGGTGGTGAAATGGTTCGCAGAGCACTCGACTTCAGAAGCCGCCGGCTCGATTCGATCTCCCGGCACGGCAGTTGAAACAATGGTGCACAATTAATCAAGTCCCCATGCCTGTGCCCACCGGGTAGTTTAAAGTGGGTAGCCCACAGTTAGTACATCGGCAGGCCGCATATGGTGGGGTAAAGTGTGGGTACTCCCACCTTTCCCGACACAAAATCTGAATGTGTATTTATCCTGAAGAAATCCGATGAGCTATGACGCAGAGTGAAAGAGTAGGCCAAATATTCGCTGGCGCGAACCTCGAGATCTCTCCGTAGGGGAAGCTCTTCCACCAGCGAGAGCAGCGAGCAGTCGCAGGTCGACATTGACACAGCTGATGACGGCAGATGCAGGGCTCGGGGTGTGGTGAGCACAGTCATATCATGTGCGTATTGTAGGGTGGGTGAACATTGCATTGTTTGCAAGTGTAATCACCGGCACACTTCATCTCAAGTGTAAGATACGCGTTGGGGTTCACCACACTCTGGCGGCATGGGGTTTAAAGGTCCAAAATGTGTGCTCGATAAGGAAATTGCAAGTTAAAGGTGACAAATGTGTCTCACTTGGGGATTACCTGATATTCAGAGGTGGCACGCGAAACCAGAGGCAAGCAGGAAGGCAGCCAGAACATTCGCTAGCAATCGGCCAGGCTCTGTCTGCAAGGGGCACCGCAGTGGCGAGATGTTAGCTGCCTCGCCTCGTTTACAGGAGGTCGTGAGCTCGATCCCGACCCTGACACCTGTGCATTTGGAGTTTGCGTGTCTCTCTCCGTGGTCGCGTGGATTTTTTCCCCCGAGTCCTCCGGCTTTTCCCTCCTCCACATTTATAGTCAACGTGCGCTGCGAGTATTTAGCTGCTCTACATAAAATAAACAAAGTGTAGTTCGGTTTGTCGGGGTGGAGCGGCAGGATAGTAGTTCGCTCGCGGCACTACAAACCCGGCGACCCGAGTTCGTTTCCTGCTCACGACCAATACCGGTCTTGGACCTCGCTCCCCTCGGTAGACTCAGTCTAAAAATGATTACCTGGTGCGGTGTGTAAACATTGCTACTAGGGAGACAAAGGCGGCCAAGCGTGGTGATGGCCACCTACCACCCCCATCCCTCGTGTGCCGTGCCGGCCTTCGCATGTGCTACGGGGAGTCTTTGCCTCGCTTTAGCGGGAGCTGCACCGTCAAGACTTGTGTGGCATACAGGAGGTCCAGTGGTTCACTATAAGGGTTGGACAGACCTCCACTCGGGGCAGTCCCAGGTTAATGTGGGCTCGCATCACCATGAACGCGAGGCGAAGCATGGTGGTGGTGGTGGTGTTGAATGGTGGTGGTGTTGAATGGTAGTGATGGTGGTGGTGTTGAAAGATGGTATTGTTGAACGGTGGTGGTGGTGGTGTTATACACCCCCACCGAAGATGAACATCAGTGGTGGGATGCAGGCAACACTAATGAGTCAGATAGATGCCTTCTACGACCTGTGCCAGGTGCTGGCTAAAGTGGCCCCTTGGGACGGAGTCATCCTGTTGGTTGACTTTAATGCCCGAGTTGGGCATGACGCAGACACCTGGGCTGAAGTGATTGGAAGGTATGGGACAGATCAGCCCAATACCAATGGTAAGAGGCTTCTGTGCAACCCACAATCTTGTACAGGAGGATATGAAGCTAAGTGGACTTGCCAAAGACTGGTACCAGCGATGTCAAGACCGGCCTCTGTGGAGGAGGCTCATGAAGGACGCTTCCGGGCCCTCCAGCAAGAAAGCTCACAACAGCGAGCGGGGAGCCGGGTGCGTAAAATACAGACAGCTGGCACAGAGGGGAGCACAGATGGTGCATCTGCCAGTTATCTCAGTCAGTGAACCCAATGGCACCTCGGTCTGTCCCGTGACCATCTGACCTGTCAGTGAGCCTTGACACTCCACGTGGCCTCAAGGTCCACCGTGGTGACGTCGCCACCACGCTGTGTCTGTGTGTAGGCGCGCGTGTGTGTGTGTGTCGTGCCGTGTGTGCGTCTATTTGTCTCCTATGTTTGTGTGCACGCTCCTGACCAAGGATTATTCAACATCACTTTGCCAGGCACGCTGAGGAGAGGCTTGCGCAGCTCCAAAATGACAGAGAACATGGCATTGTAAATGTTGTGGTTTCACTCTTCAACATACCGGTGGGCTAAAGTAGTGAACTATTTGTCTTTTGTCAACGTGACACTTTTTTGCTGATTGGCCGTGTCGGGTGGTGGAGGGTTACGACACATTTATAAATAACGCGATCTAACCCAAAACGTTTATTATGAATAATATTGGTCGCGAAAGCCTTACTACGTGTTAAACTGTCTCTCTCTCTCTGTGTCTAATAAGTGTGTGTGTGTTGTGTCTCTCTGTGTCTACTAAGTGTGTGTATGTTGTGTGTGTGTGTGTTGTGTGTGTATATTGTGTGTGTGTTGTGTGTGTGTTTTTGTTGTCTCACTCTCTGTGTCTACTAAGTGTGTGTGTATGTTGTGTGTGTGTTGTGTGTGTATTGTGTGTGTGTATATTGTGTGTGTGTGTAGTGTGTGTGTGTATTGTGTGTGTGTATTGTGTGTGTGTATTGTGTGTCTTGTGTGTGTGTATTGTGTGTGTATTGTGGTGTGTGTATATTGTGTGTACGTGTTTATTATGTGTGAATATATTATGTGTGTATATTGTGTGTGTGTTGTGTGTGTGCGTGTATAGTGTATGTGTGTATTGTGCGTGTATATTGTGTGTGTTGTGTGTGTCCGTGTATATTGTGTGTGAGTGTATATTGTGTGCGTTTATATTGTGTATATATTCTGTGCGTGTGTTTATTGTGTGTGTATTGTGTGTATATTGTGTGTATATTGTGTGTGTTGTTTAGATATTATGTGTATATTGTGTGCGTGCGTGTTTATTGTGTGTAGATTGTGTGTAAAAATATTGTTGGTGTATATATATTTGTGTTCGTGTATATTATGTATGTGTGTTTATTATGTGTGTGCGTGTATATTGTGTGTGTTTATTGTGTGTGTGTATTGTGTGTGTGTGTATTGTGTGTGTGTGTTTATTGTGAGTGTGTTTATTGTGAGTGTGTTTATTGTGTGTGTGTGTTTATTGTGTGTGTGTGTATTGTGTGTGTGTTTATTGTGTGTGTGTTTATTGTGTGTGTGTTTATTGTGTGTGTGCGTTTATTGTGAGTGTGTTTATTGTGTGTGTGTGTTTATTGTGTGTGTGTTTATTGTGTGTGTGTGTTTATTGTGAGTGTGTTTATTGTGAGTGTGTTTATTGTGTGTGTGTGTGTTTATTGTGTGTGTGTGTTTATTGTGTGTGTGTGTTTATTGTGTGTGTGTGTTTATTGTGTGTGTGTTTATTGTGTGTGTGTTTATTGTGTGTGTGTGTTTATTGTGTGTGTGTTTATTGTGTGTGTGTTTATTGTGTGTGTGTGTTTATTGTGTGTGTGTGTGTTTATTCTGTGTGTGTGTTTATTGTGTGTGTGTTTATTGCGTGTGTGTTTATTGTGTGTGTGTTTATTGTGTGTGTGTGTTTATTGTGTGTGTGTTTATTGTGTGTGTGTATGTATTGTGTGTGTGTATTGTGTGTGTGTGTTTATTGCATGTGTGTTTATTGTGTGTGTATTGTGTGTGTGTGTTTATTGTGTGTGTGTTTATTATGTGTGTGTGTTTATTGTGTGTGTGTTTATTGTGTGTGTGTGTTTATTGTGTGTGTGTTTATTGTGTGTGTATTGTGTGTGTGTGTTTATTGTGTGTGTATTGTGTGTGTGTGTGTTTATTGTGTGTGTATTGTGTGTGTGTGTGTTTATTGTGTGTGTGTATTGTGTGTGTGTTTATTGTGTGTGTGTATTGTGTGTGTGTTTATTGTGTGTGTGTGTATTGTGTGTGTGTTTATTGTGTGTGTATTGTGTGTGTGTTTATTGTGTGTGTATTGTGTGTGTTTATTGTGTGTGTATGTATTGTGTGTTTATTGTGTGTGTGTGTTTATTGTGTGTGTGTGTGTTTATTGCGTCACCGGCGGCGCGTGGCGGAATGCGGCGCGCTCGCGTCAGCGTTTGGAGAGGGTCGAGGGGGTCGAGGGGTATGACCTGGACCCGTGACCACCGGGGTGCTCAAGGGAACACCGAGCCAGGCAGCAGCGGGCGAAGAACAGATAACAGCTGGACTCGAGCCCAATTGTCTGCGTCGTCTTGAGCCGGCGAGGTCGATGAGACACTCCACGCGCTGCGCCCTAAACTCGTCTCCGATTGGATTCCTTCCTGGTCGCGGTATTGGACTCTCCGATGGGACTTTTGAGAAAGTTTCCGTTTGGTCACTTTCTCCTGCGCTCAAGGGCAAGGACAATGAACTCAATGATTTATGTGATGTTGGCTGCTGCTGCTGCTGCCGCTACCTTGGCAGTGGTGCACAAGCGCAGTGAACAGCTCACAACTCAACACGTGCATCAATGACACTCGACACGGATGTCGCTATGCCAGGAAAATAAGACTGCCTTGAAGGGAAAGAAATAATCGGCGACGTTGAGGGCAAAGGCGCATACCAATATCTATTAATATTTTTACATGTATTTGTATGTGCTATGAAGAAGGGTCATTGACCGAAACGTCTCAAATAGTATATATATTTATTCCTTTAATAAAACACTCTTATTGACGCTTCTGTTGAGTTTTTAGCCAACGAACACGTGACCTGCACTATAACAACCACTGTGAACACGTGACCTGCGCTAGAACAACCACTGTGAACACGTGACCTGCGCTAGAACAACCACTATGAACACGTGACCTGCGCTAGAACAACCACTGTGAACACGTGACCTGCGCTAGAACAACCACTACGAACACGTGACCTGCACTAGAACAACCACTATGAACACGTGACCTGCACTAGAACAACCACTATGAACACGTGACCTGCGCTAGAACAACCACTATGAACACGTGACCTGCACTAGAACAACCACTGTGAACACGTGACCTGCGCTAGAACAACCACTGTGAACACGTGACCTGCGCTAGAACAACCATTATGAACACGTGATCTGCGCTAGAACAACCACTATGAACACGTGACCTGCGCTAGAACAACCACTATGAACACGTGACCTGCACTAGTACAACCACTGTGAACACGTGACCTGCGCTAGAACAACCACTACGAACACGTGACCTGCGCTAGAACAACCACTATGAACACGTGACCTGCACTAGTACAACCACTATGAACACGTGACCTGCGCTAGAACAACCACTATGAACACGTGATCTGCGCTAGAACAACTACTATGAACACGTGACCTGCGCTAGAACAACCACTATGAACACGTGACCTGCGCTAGAACAACCACTGTGAACACGTGACCTGCGCTAGAACAACCACTATGAACACGTGACCTGCGCTAGAACAACCACTGTGAACACGTGACCTGCGCTAGAACAACCACTATGAACACGTGACCTGCACTAGTACAACCACTATGAACACGTGACCTGCGCTAGAACAACCACTATGAACACGTGACCTGCGCTAGAACAACCACTATGAACACGTGACCTGCGCTAGAACAACCACTATGAACACGTGACCTGCGCTAGAACAACCACTATGAACACGTGACCTGCGCTAGAACAACCACTATGAACACGTGATCTGCGCTAGAACAACCACTATGAACACGTGACCTGCGCTAGTACAACCACTATGAACACGTGACCTGCACTAGTACAACCACTGTGAACACGTGACCTGCGCTAGAACAACCACTATGAACACGTGACCTGCGCTAGAACAACCACTATGAACACGTGACCTGCACTAGTACAACCACTATGAACACGTGACCTGCGCTAGAACAACCACTATGAACACGTGATCTGCGCTAGAACAACTACTATGAACACGTGACCTGCGCTAGAACAACCACTATGAACACGTGACCTGCGCTAGAACAACCACTGTGAACACGTGACCTGCGCTAGAACAACCACTATGAACACGTGACCTGCGCTAGAACAACCACTGTGAACACGTGACCTGCGCTAGAACAACCACTATGAACACGTGACCTGCACTAGTACAACCACTATGAACACGTGACCTGCGCTAGAACAACCACTATGAACACGTGACCTGCGCTAGAACAACCACTATGAACACGTGACCTGCGCTAGAACAACCACTGTGAACACGTGACCTGCGCTAGAACAACCACTATGAACACGTGACCTGCGCTAGAACAACCACTGTGAACACGTGACCTGCGCTAGTACAACCACTATGAACACGTGACCTGCGCTAGAACAACCACTGTGAACACGTGACCTGCGCTAGAACAACCACTATGAACACGTGACCTGCACTAGTACAACCACTATGAACACGTGACCTGCGCTAGAACAACCACTATGAACACGTGACCTGCGCTAGAACAACCACTATGAACACGTGACCTGCGCTAGAACAACCACTGTGAACACGTGACCTGCGCTAGAACAACCACTATGAACACGTGACCTGCGCTAGAACAACCACTGTGAACACGTGACCTGCGCTAGTACAACCACTATGAACACGTGACCTGCGCTAGTACAACCACTAAGAACTCACGACCTCCGCGAGACTCAAGGCCACGGTTCGCACGAGTGGCCGAGTGATTTCTGAACCGAGTGTGGCCTACCCCCCCACCCCCCACTTAAAGTAACACGCACTGACCTGAGTGGTGAAGTATGGTTAATAGACCTTTAACTGCCTGCAAGGCAGTGGGGATGCCCTCATCCATCAGTGGATTGACAACGGCGCTGTTTGTGTACGTGTTTCATAACCTACAGCCGTGTAGCAATGACTCAAGCAAAAAAAAGGTGAAAGTGAAAACTCCCGTTTTACAGAGTCGGTGGTGGAAATTCTACATTCATATGGCGGGGGCGAGGACGCACCATCCACAGGACAACCACTGTTGGATGTCCCCGCTGAATAGTGACGGAAATCAAGCACCCAAGAAGAGTTCCGAGCAGAGACCACAGCAGGAATTGTTGAAAAGGATTTCGTGATTTTATTTCTTAATTAAAAGGATTTCATCAAAAGTAGCTCAGCTCACGTCAAGGCACAAACGGAGTGCTTAGCAAAGCATTGTGCAAATCCGATACGCACGGCTTGAATGGTTCTTAACGCATGCTGGGCTTGCAACAAACACGGCGAGAACAATATATAATCGAGTTTATGTTTTATTGTAAAATGAGAGAAAAACAATCAACAACAATAAATGGAAATCTCGACTTGAAGCTTTCGTGACACTGCAGAACTTCATATTCTTGGGTCTTTCGGTAAAGTAGCGTAGATAGGTTCGAACCTATCTACGTGACTTTACCGAAAGACCCAAGAATAACAATAATAGCAACCGTTTGACGTTAGTACTTTGGTGCAAACGCATCTCAACTATTGCGGTGTTAACCAAACCACACGTGCAAGGCCTATGAACTAGCAAAGCAGACTCAGTGTTGTCTTCTTCAAAAGAAAGCCCGAACCCGGATCAAGATCAGCGCTCACCATCTCAGAGCACCGAGTCGATGGATCTGAGTGAGAAACGTTGCGAGTTCGAATCCACGTTGTTACAACTGCACGTGATGAAACCCGGATTCCGAATTTGGCCTTACTGTGCGTGGACGCTTGCTTACATGCCTCAGCCGAACTTCACGTCCAATGTCAACCACTCAAATGTACCGCCTGCTGCAGGCGAGCCCAGGGGAACCCCCAGTGGCAGCTGTCTCCGCGTGGCACAAGGCTGGGCGCAGCACCGGCCTGCACGTAGCTACGGAGCGAGTTGCTTACCAGTCGACATTTGGCTGCGTAAAAAAAGCATGTTTAAAAAACCCCATCTCGTCACAATTGGTTTCATTCACTTGACGAGGCTTTATTCTGGCTATAGGAATGTATCGTGCTTGGTTTGTTTGGCACGTGATGCGCATTCTTCGTGCAACACGTGCACCAGCTGATGAGTACAAACAAGCGATTCGAGGAGCCTCACACGGCAGTTCTGTGACGCCACCTTCTCGAGGCTGCTTCTCGAACATCAGCTGGCACGCTGCTATCTCCAGAACGTTGCTTCTCGAACATCAGCTGGCATGCTGCTGTCTCCAGAACGTTGCGACGTTTGTCTTCGTCTTGTGCCACAACAGGATGGCGAAAGCAATTATGGGGGGGGGGGGAACTCCGCGTTTTAAAAACATCACAAGTCTCAACACCTCGTTTGCATGGTCGTAACGAGTGTTCAATGCCATGCTACCTCGTTGACCAGTAGCTGAGCGATTCTTAATCGTCTTTGATTATATCTTATTGTCGTTTGCTGTGCTATGATCTATTGCAGAACATCGTAGGATATGACGCTTCACAAATAGTCACGTGTCAGACCAAACATCCTGTACTGATGGCAGGCGCAGTCTGAAAGGTCCAGTGTTGCTGATGAAGCTTCCAGCACGCGTGGAGCGAAACTTCGGACAGTCGTGCCGAACTCCACGCGGTACAACCCAACATCCCACGAGCGAGCTGTCGATCTCACCCATCGCCCGGTTGCTCTTGAGGTCGAGTTGATATTTCTGTACAAAAAGTAGTGGCCCGTGATATTCATTGCATATGTGACTCCATACACACGAAGGTCATCCCTGATATCGATTGTTGTCAATCCAGGCAGTGATGGTAACACGCAGTACAGTATTACACTGCAGGTAATGCACACGAGACATGTATACTCTACAATTGTCTCATGCAAAGCGTGCAAATGCAATGCGCACGAATGCGGTGAAGTCGATCGACAGCTCGTGTGCGACGGGGTACAGGACGTCTGCTCAGGGGGGAGATTCGGCCAAGTGCTCTCTAGGAAGCGCACACCGGCCCCCCCTCGAGTAGAGGCCGCATTCTGGCAGCAGTGGCGCGAGCAAGCGATTGCAGGGCTGCGCCTTTAACTCGCAAAGATGTTCACGCTCATTTCAATCACCGGACACCGGAGATAAGGCAACACACAGTTAAAGCTTGCATACTAAATATACGTTGCGTTTGTCAAGTATTAAGCAATTAGTGCATATTAAATTAGGAATACTAACATAGAGTAGCAGTGCAAACGTTATTTTTTTACGATACCAATGTTGATTTCCCCATGTGCTGAAACACGTGTGTTGTTTAGGCTTTCCTAGACGTAAGTACATTATTTAAAATGCATTACATTTGTGCATAGATCCAACATCTTTGAAATTACAACATTTTTGGCAAGACATTTGATATGCGTAATCATATATTTATGTTATACAGTGGCCTCGAAATAACATGGGTGGATAAATCGCGTTTTTTGGGTGGGATTTCTGAAGGAACAAATGGAAATTAAATCGTAACTCTTGATTCTAGAAAACTGAAACTGGTCAAGATATCATAGTTCCACGAAGTAGCTTAATATGTGGTAATTTATAGCAGCCAAATACTCTAACATGTTGATTCTAAATGTGGAGGGGAAACTGCAGGGCTCGGAGAAAAGTCAACGCGACCACGGGGAGAGAGACACGCAGACTACAGATATACAGCAGCAGGCGTCAGGGTCGGGGTCGAACCCACGACCTCCTGTGGACCAGGCGAGGTAGTTAGCATCTCCTAGCCACCGTGGCACCCTGATTGAACATCGTGCAAAGCAGTGCTGACTAATTGTTAATCAAACTATTTGGTGACACTGCTGCCTGTCTTGGCAGTGGTGGACACGTACAAATAAAAGCAAATTCAACACATTCGCAAATGACCCTGCGGCCTTCAAGGAAATACAAACAATCAACGACGTGTCTGGCAATGTCCCTTGCTGTGCGATAGAGAGGAGTCATCGTCCGAGACGTCACCAATTATGTGCCTTTAAAGACCACGGTTCTATTGTCGATCGTGTGTCCAGATGGTGTCGTGGCTGGCTTGTTGTTCACCCGAGTCTCCACGCTGCACAGAGACGCGACGTTTACGTACGTGTGTTGAACCGCGCTAATCGGAGTTGCTGGGGAAGGACAACAAACTAAACACTCGAAGCAGTTCGAGACGAACTGCTGTGAGTGTTTATGAGCTGGTGGCAAGGCACACACACCGTGGGGAGCGACTGTCAGTGCTGTAGCAAGTGTTGGATCGTGCGATCCAGAATTGTGCTTAGCGATGTTTCGGTAGTTGCATTGCTGGTTTCTTTGCCTTTCTGTTTTTCTATATATTGACGTTGTTCTAAGATATAATTTAATGTCACAAAAGGCATTTGAATGGCGATGTCAAAAAGGGGACATGATATAAGTTTGGTCTTCGTGGGAATAACGGATATTTATATAAAAAAAAACAGATGAATGTTTATATATAGCCGATGTAACCCCACCGCTGATTGAGCCCAGTATTTCGAGGACACACTGCGCATCGCAACCCTGTAAGTACTGCGGTGATGGTGGTGGTGATGCTCACAGATGGTATTTAATGACAGAGACAAGCATTCACTTCGTGTCTGTCGTACAGGGAGGTGCTCCCTGTCGATGGGGATGTTTGTACCAGACTCCTTTTTTTTGGAGCTTTTTTCTTTCTTCAAGTACACGTGGGAGAAACGATGACCCCCTCACTCGCACGAGAGGCGAAGACTCGAGATGCACAAACGTGGGGCTGGCAACCCACTTGCTGTACGTGTGGTCGCCTTGGTGGCTATAAGGTGGCCATGGTAAACATTCCTTATCGATAGTTATTTTTTTTAATTTACATTCGTTTTCATTACTTTACGTCTTACATTGATTGTTACGGCTATTAATACGATCTAGTATCGACAACATTCCTGAAGTTTAGCCCGTAACACGTTATGAATAAGGCTGCATTCATGGCCAATTTGTACAGTCGCACATACAACAAAGGCCGCTCCTGAGCCGGGACACGCGGCGCTGTTAGACTGAAGCCGGCGCAGCGCACAACGCGAGTGGCACACAACGCGAGTGGCACAGCGCACAACGCGAGTGGCACACAACGCGAGTGGCACAGCGCGCAACGCGAGTGACGAACGCAGCGCACACGCCACGCACTCCTCGGCCGCCTTTGTCTCTAAATGTATCCCAATTGTAACTTTGGATACGGGTACTCAGTTAATGCTGAGTCAACCTACGGGACACCCAGAGCATGATTAGATTACCATTTACCAACGTTGTGCACCGCAGTCGGTAGTCGAACCAGGGTGGTCGTCAATCGCGGTGTTCCGACTGCCCACGCCCAGTGCACGCGATGCTGTGTGCATCCACTCGTCGCCCTGTCCCTGCTCTTGTGCAGACAGCCACTCGATTATGCATATCAGTAACAACGTGTGGGTGTGTATATATATACACGCAGAGATTAATTTATCGCTAGATATTTTCTGAAATGCTGCTGGGCTGGCTTAGAGTAAGGATAATTATCGGCGTAAGGCACTACCACGAGAGTACAAAGTATGTCTAACAGTGATAATCTTGTATTACTGTACCCTTATAATTCCTGTAATCTTATGCACAGGTTTATAACAAATGTGAGGACGAGATGTCGTGAGACGGATGTGGCGTGCCAACATTTTCCAGACCAACGCCCCAGAAATTAGGCGCTGCGTATGGACATGTTACAAAGACCCCCCCCCCCCCCCGTATAGCCTTAGCAGACTGTTGGGGCAAGCGGTGTTTGCAAGCACCTGTGAAGGCCGGCACGGCCTGCGCGACACACGAGGTTTTGGGTGGCCAGCACCACGCTTTTATACACTGCACCAGGTACTCATTTGAGGCTGAGTCGACCTAGGGGAGACCCGGGGTTCGTAGCGCAGCGAAGCGCTCACCACCACTCCCCACGCTCCCCACCACATCTACACAGAGCTACACACACACGCACACGTGCCATGCTAAACAAATAGCACAACCAAGAGTCACAAGTGCTTGCGTTTAGCCTACAGTGCTGCTCTGCACAGAAGAATTACATCGACATCTCGAGCCCATTCTCATTGCACTGCTGGACGAGGGGCTAACCCACGCCGTGCGGGTCACTGGGGATGCTTGAGCATACTTCACCACGCTGGTTCATGCGGGTTGGTTCAGGCGGGTGGGGGGAGGGTGCATGGGAGGTGTGAACACAGAAGTGAAATTGACTTTACCGCACACAGCCAAAGCAGGTTTGGGCCAGGATAGTGCTCGGACGTGCGACTCTAATGCATCCACAGGTGCTACAGGCTGCTGCGGTATCTACCCGCCCACGGCGACCCGTGCTGACCATCGTGGAGTCTGGTCAAGTGAACCCTACGACCCTCAGGGAGTGGGGCGGCCCTCATCTATCAGTGGCTGTTCACGTGGTCCATGGTGTTAGCCTGTGAGCTCATCCTTTATACCGCCTCGACATTGCCGTGTCTACTGCTGCTGCCAGATAGCTCGCTCCGCCAGACGGTCGTGTGTTACCGTGCACGATACCGATTACACGATGCACTCCCCCCCCCCCCCCCCCCCCCCCCCCCACTGTGTTTTAAAGCTAATTTTGGGGGAAGGGGTGCGTATTATAATCGGGTGTGTGTGTAAGATTAGATTTGTATAACTTTATTGACGCCGATAAAACGTCTTAATGACGCAGACCACCACCACCACCACACTGCGGTCTCTGGCAAGGCGACGCCGTGGGACCACGACGGCCAACGCCGACTCGGCGTGACGCGTCGAGTGGCCGGCGCGGCGTTGATGGAGGAGCACGTGGAGCTCTCGGGCTCCGGTGAGCTCACGGCACCACATCTTACGGAATGTGAACCCGCCAACTTCAACATTATCCGTACGATCTGACCTGTGAGAGGGAGGGAGAGGCGTCGACAACAATCGTCGCGGCGAGGGATCGACTCTTTGTCTCTCCAGGAATGTGTCACTTGGCCGAGTTGTGATCCATCCACGCGGCTGAACGTGCTTGACAGACCATTGCGTGTCACATGTTGATGCAATTTTTTGTGTGTAAGCCAGTTTAATTATCCATGTGTCACTCTTGAAGGGATTGTATACCCACTCTCTGCGAATTTAAATCTATTAAAAACCTTCCGATTTTTTTTTCTAATTCCACAACAGGATTCATATTCTTAGGTTTTTTTTCGGTAAAGACACGTAGGTAACAGGATGTTCACCGTCCCTGGCTCTCTCCAGCGATGAAGTCGGTCAATTTATCGCCTTTGTTACAAACGGTTCCCTCTCGACACGACCGGGTATATTGTTGTCTGCCTATGGTTGTGTGCCAATGCAGTCCTTTAATCTGCTTGGATGTATGTTGAACTTTTTTCGCACCGTACGTAGCCAACAGTGCTAATGGGAGGTGCTTCAAGAAGTCTTGCAGAGTCTGGACTGAAGCTCGCAAATGGAGAAAGCGATTAAAATTTTTGGGGAAAAGGGCCCACCTTGATCAACATTGGAACCATGATTGATTCAAATAAATGAGAATCCCACGGTAAAAAATGTATGTAAATGGTCACTCTGAAAAGCGCCACGCGCGGCTGAGTCGAGGCGGACCCTCGGAGAGAACGTGGGGGGGGGGGGGGGGCTACACCTGCAGGTCATCGGAGCGCGCCCGACTGCTCGCCCTGCTCAACCTCCTCAAGTCGATGTCGTGCTCGCCTCCCGCGTCACGCAGAGGCGGCTTGTGCATCTGCACCGTAGCCGTCAGAACCTCCGCCTCGTCCTCCAGAGCCGCAGCCAGAGCGGCGGCGACGGCGGCCGAGGAGGAGGAGGAGGCACAGGCGACAGGAGAGGACGCGGCCCAGGGCTGCAGCAGCAGCGGCGGCGGTGACGACGACGACGTGGCTGGAGGAGGAGCGCCGTGCGGCGGAGTGCTCATCGCGAGGCCGCGGCTCACGAGGTGCGGCGCGTGAGCCGCGTGCCTCGCCTCCTCGCCGCCGGCGGTGGCGGCCCGAGCGGCGCCCCGTCGGCTCTCCTCCTCCTCCCAGTTGGCCCAATTCTGCCCGTCCACGCCCTGTGCGACGAGACGGGCCCCCGCGACGGGGTCTCTGGTCGCCGTGCGGAAACTCGGCGGGTCGTAGTTGCGTTCGTCCGTGGGCGGCTGGTAGTAGGTGTAGGAGATGGGCTGCGAGGAGGTCTTCACCGAGTGTTGGTCGAGCGAGGGCGGGTGGTGCTTCATCGCGGACTGTTGCTGCTGCTGCTGCTGCATCTTCTCGTAGCGCTTGCCGAGCCCCTTGCGGATCTTCTTCCAGCCCAGGTGGTACATCTCCAAGAGGTTGAGCAGCAGCGAGAGGCAGGCCACCACAAGCATGAAGAGGATGAAGATGGTCTTCTCGGTGGGACGCGAGATGAAGCAGTCGACCACATTGGGGCACGGGCTCCTGCTGCAGCGGTAGAGCGGCCCCAGGCTGAATCCGTAGAGGAAGTACTGGCCCACGATGAAGCCCACCTCGAAGATGGTCCTGCTGAAGATGCTGAGCACGTAGGTGCGCAGCAAGGCGCCCTTGATGCAGACCTTGCCCTGGTCGCTCACGTAGGTCTTCCTCGACTTGGGCGGGCCGCCCTTTCTGCCCTTGGCGCCGTCGAGGAGCGCCCTGCAGTCGTCCTCGTCCTCGTCGGGATGCCGCTTCCGCCATTCCTCGAGCTCCTCCTTCCGGCGCGACTCCATGCGCATGATGTGCAGCACGTGGCCCAGGTAGACGAGCGCCGGCGTGGACACGAAGATGATCTGGAGCACCCAGAAGCGGATGTGCGAGATGGGGAAGGCCTCGTCGTAGCACACGTTCTCGCAGCCGGGCTGCTGCGTGTTGCAGCGGAAGCCCGCCTGCTCGTCGCCCCACACGCTCTCGGCCGCCGCTCCCAGCACGAGGATGCGGAAGATGAAGAGCACCGAGAGCCAAACCTGCGGGGTGCGACAGCGGGGAGCACGCCGAAGCGTCACGGGTTATTGTGAGAATGATCGTGATCATTGCCATGATGTGTGTGCTATGATGAAGGGTCGTTGCACAAACGTCGCCTATTCTGTATTATATATTTTAAGAGCGCTATAACAGAGCGTGTACAAATCTAATGGTCGCGATCTGATTTGAATACTGGATTGTGTCAACATTCTGGTAAATGTAGTGGCTGTAGGGGTTACGCTCTCGAAGGAATGATGGCTGATGATGAAGGATTTTGTGGTGGAGTGGAACCCGAGAAATGGCTCCTAAATTACTTCAATGGTGGAGATGGAGCGTTGGAATCAGCTCACGTTTAGCTAGGTGCAAGATGGAATGTTAAATCGCGAGACTGTAAGAGTTAGTGACAGGTTTTAATTGTACGGTTACAAATGTCATTCGATACATATATAATACTTAAATTATGCTTTCGTAATCATAGTCGTCGTCAGCCATGGTCAATCCACTGGTGGGCCACTTGTTCATCAGCGTTAGTTGTACCACACTTCACCACACGTCACCACACTTCCCACACTTCATCACACTGGTCATTGCGAGCTGCTCTGAGCTGGTCTACAGGAGGAGGATGTCTGCAGACACAAGCTGCAGAGCAGAGCCCTTGCCAGCCCCGTTAAGCGCAGCCCGAGACACTCCCTGCATTGTACAACCACTACCACCCACAAAGACGACGCAGCGTGCTCACATGATCACGCACCGGGCGTGGAATTGGCATAAAATTAGGACGTCTATAATTATTGCAGTGAAATGTGTTCCCTTCTTCTGAAAGCGGGACCTCTTTCCGCATTCTCTCGTCACCCGCGGCACCACCATAATCACCACGACCACGTTTCCCCATCTCTTTTTTCACCATCAACACCACCAGCCATCCACTCTTCCAGTACATCGATCACCCCGCACAGCACACACTCCAAGGGCAGAGCCGCGTCGTGCAAGCTATCAATGAATTGGTACCGGTGGTTATTGATGAGATTACAGATAGGGTCCGTGAATTTGGCCCCCACTTCATCACGCCACGGACAAAATGAGTTATACGGCTCTATAATTACCATACAGTGGATTACATCTACGCAATTACTGCAGGTGACTGACTCAGCACTGCGCCGACTGCTGTGTGAGAGAGAGAGGCCCCTCATCAGCGTGATCATCGTCCCCACCACGTCGCCTTGTTACAGCGAGAAACACACGGGACTTCCTCTGACTTGCCCTGACTCGAGACCAGCATCTTGTGCGTCTCTCTTAGCCACGTGATAACAATGTATGGGTGTCTATTAGCCAAGAAAAAATGTTGGGGGGGGGGATTCTCTTATCCGGAATAAAATCAATGTGTGGTTGTCTGTTGGCCATATTTAAAATGTTGTGGGGTTTCTTTTCGCAATAAACGTTGCGAGTGTCTCTGAGCAGTTGATGAAACGAACGGGCTGTCCGGACACCCAGAGTGGGTCCGCTCCGAGCACCACTCACCAAGACAAAGATGCCCCCTATAGCCTCAACATACGATTGGGGAAAGTGCTGTGAGCGAGCACCTATGAAGGCCGGCACGGCAAACGAGGGGGTGGGTGGCCAACACCACGCCCGGCTGCTTTTTCTCTCCCTAGTGGCGATGTTTTACACATCGCACCAGGTACTCGTTTGAGGCTGAGTCGACCTAGGGGAGGCCCGGGACCGGTTCAGATAATGTCACTGGTGTTGGCCGTGAGCGGGAATCGAATCACACACACCCACTTTCACACACACATTAACACACAGTCACACATTAACACACACTCACTTACACACTCACACATTCACACACACGCATATTAACACACACTCACACATTAACACACACTCACACATTAACACACACTCACACACTCACACATTAACACACATTAACACACACACTCACACACACTCACACATTAACACACACTCACACATTAACACACACTCACACATTAACACACATTAACACACACTCACACACACACTCACACATTAACACACACTCACACATTAACACATTA
Organism: Lethenteron reissneri; assembly: GCF_015708825.2. Classification (NCBI taxonomy): domain Eukaryota; kingdom Metazoa; phylum Chordata; class Hyperoartia; order Petromyzontiformes; family Petromyzontidae; genus Lethenteron; species Lethenteron reissneri. The sequence goes on from NC_083784.1 coordinate 569,942, forward strand.
ACACACATTAACACACACACTCACACATTAACACACACTCACACATTAACACACACTCACACATTAACACACACTCACACATTAACACACACACACACATTGACACACACACACAGATTGACACACTCACACACATTGACACACACTCACACACATTAACACACTCACACACACTCACACATTAACACACACTCACACATTAACACACACACACTCACACACTCACACATTAACACACACACACTCACACTCACATTAACACACACTCACACATTAACACACACACACTCACACACACACTCACATTAACACACACTCACACATTAACACACACACACTCACACACTCACACATTAACACACACACACGCATATTAACACACACTCACACGTGAACACACACTCACACACACTCACACCTTGGCCACGGCTACGCGCGGCGAGTGAGGGCTGCGTGCGGTGCGGACGGGCTCTGACCTTGCCCACCACGGTGGAGTGCGTCTGCGCGTTCTCCAAGAGCCTCCCGAGGAAGCTCCAATCGCCCATCGCGCGACCCGCTCAGACCCGAGTGCGGAGACACTGCGCTCGGGCAGACAAGGAGTGACATCATCGACACGGTCGTCACCTTCGACGTTTTGACACGGGCAGCCGTACGGGTCACGACAACGCGGGTTGGCGGTGGGACGGGGGGGGGGGGGCCGGGGGGGAGACGGTGTCGCATCGACGAGCGCGCACGGCTCGAACTGACGCAGCCGCCGCTCGGTTCGAGTCGTCAGGCACGGCGAGCGCGAGGGGCGATCTGTGGAGCGACTGATCAGTGGATCCGTGGAGCGACTGATCTGTGATGCGACTGATCTGTGATGCGACTGATCTGCAGACCGACTGATCCGTGGAGCGACTGATCTGTGATGCGACTGAACTGTGATGCGACTGATCTGTGATGCGACTGATCTGCAGACCGACTGATCCGTGGAGCGACTGATCTGTGATGCGACTGAACTGTGATGCGACTGATCTGTGATGCGACTGATCTGCAGACCGACTGATCCGTGGAGCGACTGATCTGTGATGCGACTGAACTGTGATGCGACTGATCTGTGATGCGACTGATCTGCAGACCGACTGATCCGTGGAGCGACTGATCTGTGATGCGACTGAACTGTGATGCGACTGATCTGTGATGCGACTGATCTGCAGACCGACTGATCCGTGGAGCGACTGATCTGTGATGCGACTGAACTGTGATGCGACTGATCTGCAGACCGACTGATCCGTGGAGCGACTGATCCGTGGAGCGATCCTGGGCTCCCCTCTCTCTTCACCAACCGGCAGCAATCAGCTTGCTGAAGGATGGTGAAACGATGCGTGCTGGGAGGAGGCCTTCATCCAGCAGTGGATTGACAAACGGCAGTACTTTATTGTTTTACCTGTTTACGATTGTTCGTAGTCGTATAGACGGGGCGTGTTAATGACCACGCTGAGAGTATTTCCAGCACGTACTTTCACACGGATAGCGACTGATTAGCGAAGTATGAGTCAGTGTTGTATTTAACTTCTGTCTGCGAGTCAGACTGCCCTTAACGCTCTGCATGCGGGCAGCGTTTGGTTAATGGTGGTTTATTACATATATATTAGACGTTGCGAATATGGTTACTGTCTTCATTTATCTACTTTTAATCGAAGATTTTTTTCAGAATACTTTTATTTGCTTGCTACGTATAATTATAACATCTATAATATCTTCTGATTTTCCTGAAGTGCTCAGTGTTAGACTGCAGGCTCCAAAGCTCAGTCACGATATTGTCGCCCACGTCGATTGAGAGAAGTCGAGCGACCAGGATGGAGTCGCACTCGCCTGAGCCACGTGGTTCACCGAGATGACAAACTCAAAACAAACTCAAGTGGAGGCATGGAGTCAATAGAAATCGTTGCAAAAACAACCGTGTCACAAAAAAACATGGAAATATCGCACAAAATACTTAGCAACGTCAACTACAGCTATACATTCCCTGGAGCGTAAGTTGACTCGGGCCGATTATTTTTGGACATATCATAGTACAATTGCAAAATTAAGTGACAGAAACATTAAACATCTCTAGGGTGATTTGTACAGTATGAATATTTATAAACAGACGAGGGTATATGCCGAAGGCACCACACTGTAAAAAGCCGCTTTCAGCGATGCGTCACAACATGATCGCCCTCTCTCCATCTGCTCTGACAAAGGGCCATTACCCGAAACGTCAGTTCAATAGACAGTTTGTATATTCGGTTGTGAGACGTCGCACCGGATTATCGCGGATACAGAGCGCTCGACTGGCTTGCGAGTTACAATCCTAACCTGGGCTGCGATCCACCCATCATCATTTCAAGGGAGAGCGACACTTTTGTAGCAAGTCACACGGCGGCTACCCTATGGATACACTTGACCCCGCCACGGGAATGCGGAATTTCCACCACCGGCTCAGGGGTTGCCAAAGGAGATGTGAATCGCCCTGCCGCTTGTTTGAGCACTGCGGCATCCTGCCTCTGTCTGACTCCAACAAGGACAGAGTCTATATCGTACAATACATGTAACATCAGAATTGAATTTCGCTAAAATAATGTATAGTAGGGTGGGTTAAGAGCCCCCCCCTAAGGAACATTCCATATCTGTGATGTCAACTAATGTACACTCGACAGACAATTCAGTTCCGTCGCTTTGAATGACAAAGTTACAAGAGTATTTTACAGTTCTTCGTCAATCTACGTTTGGATGAACACCTCCCCCACATCATGACGGTGATGGGGGTTGTTTGACCATACTTCCCCACCACGTCGGTGAGTAGCGAGGGTAGGAGTACTCAGGACCGGCTGGAGATATCAATCAGACATCAGCCGTGATAGAATCTAACTCAACTTAGGTGGAGGGGTTGATGAGCGCACTGCGCTCACCATTGAGCCACCACTCCCCCCCCCCACCTCTCCGCCCCTCTTAAAATAAAATCAGTGGATGCACTTAATTCCACTTCAAATGTAACTTAGCGGAGTCACTTGGAGATAATTGTGCTTCGAATCTCGTGTCCGTGTGGGGCATTTTCATCTCGCTCTCCGCAACGTTGTCTGAGAACATGCCTCATCAGCTCACTGCCCATCTGGGTCTAAGACATCAACGTCTGGTTTAAACAAACATTCATTGTAAACATATATTCATTTTAAACATACATTCATTGTAAACATACATTCATTGAAAACCAACCATTGGCACGGTAGGACCGGTGGCGCAGTGGTTAGGTCAGTGCGCTATGAACCCAGCCAGCTGGGTGAGATGTTCCCGGCCACGGCTATAACATCAGTGGCGATTTCTCCTTCACGACTGGACATCTGTAAAAAAAAGCGCTTCATAGCTCATCGGATTCCTCCAGTCTCAAACAAGATTCTGATTCACTAACCCGCACTGGCCAGCGTGGTGAAGTATGTCCAAACAACCTCGCTCGCTCCCTCTCACCCCCACCCATGGCCGAAGCGACGTGGGGAGGCGTTCATCCAGCAGTGGATTGACGAGAGTGGGCTGTCAGTGAAGCGGTGGGAATGAGAGTCTTACCTTGTGCCAGGTGCGTGAACCGAAGTGTCACTCCAAGAGCCTCCCAGCGCCTCGCACCGATACCCTCTCACCACCCCCTGTGCCCTTCGTGCTCGAAGCGGCAGCTGTCAACGTTCGATCTCCTGGCGCGGCGCTCGGTTGGAAAGTTGTGATGAGTGCCTGTGGCGCGCGCGTGTGTGTGTGTGTGGCAGTGGTTGGATCGTGGCCTCAACTCTTCCCACCACCCCTTCCTCTGTAAATAGCTGCCTCGGGTCGTCCTGTTAGCTCATCAATCACTGGGAAGAGGCGCTCTCATTTGCGTACTCGTGGCCGCTGTGGTGGCGGCGGTGGCTTTAAGTCGCCCAGGGAGGGTGACGTTCGGGATGGGGCGCGGTTAAGACTTAACTCGTTACTCTGCCGCTCGCTGCGCGCGTGTTCGCGTCTGTGTGTGTCTCTGTGTGTGCGTGTGTCTGTGTGTGTCTGTGTGTGTCTGTGTGTGTCTCTGTGTGTGTGTGTCTCTCTGTGTGTGTGTCTCTGTGTGTGTGTGTCTCTGTGTGTCTCTGTGTGTGTGTGTGTCTCTGTGTGTGTGTGTGTCTGTGTGTGTCTCTGTGTGTGTCTCTGTGTGTGTGTGTGTTCGTCTGTCTGTCTGTGTGTGTTCGTGTCTGTGTGTGCGTGTTCGTGTGTCTGTGTGTGTCTGTGTGTGTGTCTCTGTTTGTGTGTCTGTGTGTGTTCGTGTCTCTGTGTCTGTGTGTGTCTGTGTGTGTGTGTCTGTGTGTTCGTGTGTCTCTGTGTGTGTGTTTGTGTGTCTGTGTGTGTATAGTGGGGAGCGGTGGTGCGCTGGTGAGTGAACTGCGCTACGAACCCGGCGACCCGAGTTCGATTTCCGATCACGGCCAACACCAGTGACGATTATATTAACGGGTCCTGGGACTCCCCTAAGTCGACTCAGCCTCAAATTGAGTACTGTACCTGGTAAGTGTCTAAACATCATTGCCATGAGGGAGACAAAGGCGGCCGAGTGTGGTTCTGGCCACCCACTCCCTCGCGTGATGTGCCGACCTTCATCGCTGCTCGCTAACAGCACTTGCCCCAACAATCTGCGCAGACTATTACGGGGAACTTGACTTTATTGGCCAGATAGAGGGGGGCTAAACGGGCGCGGCATGGGCTAGATAAGACATGGGCTGATGTGGTCGAGGAGGCTGTGGAGCTGATCGGATTTGCCGGTCACTACGACCAGCGGTGTCGCAATCCGCCTCTGCGTCTCGTGAAGGAAGAACGCCTCTGGGGGGCGGTGGAACGAAGTCGCTCTCCAGCACCGGTGCGGAGTGGTGGCGCAATGGTTAGGCGCACACGCTGCCTCGAATCCTGGCATCCGAGGTCGATTCCTGGCTGCTCTGTAACGTCAGTGGCGAGCGATGTTGTAGCCACTCCTGCAACTCTCTCCTAAGTCGACTCAGCCTTCAAACAAGTGCCCGGTGCTGTGTGTGCCAAACAACAACTCGGCACTGGGGAGACAAAGGCGGCCGGGCGTGGCTCTGGCCGCAGCTTGTTCCCCGCCTCGGCCTTCTGAGGTGCTACTCGCTCACGGCCACTGCCCTCAGCAGATTGCGAATGCCGACATGGGGGGTGTTCGTCTTTGTAGTTGTTGCGTCTGTGTGTGTGTGTGCAATATGCTTGGTGGAGACATCAGCCTCGCGTACACACCCTCTTCTCCGGAATATAAGAAGCACCGTTTTACCCCCCAAGTCGGAGCAAAAGTGTTGGGTGCACATCATAATCCAGTAGACGTTTGTTCAACTTTGTCGAACACTACGGGGGCAGCAGCTGTGACGGTTGTCGTCTTCCTTGGCGGAGCGTCTTCCGAGTCGCGGCGAGAACGCGGCCGTGGGCCTCCACGTCTCTCCCAGGGGCCGCGTGCTGCTTCTGCGTGAACCCGGCACTCACGTGGACTAATAACAGCGAGCGCTGCTGCTGCTGACTGACACGCGCATTTCTCAGAGGTGCACGACCGCCTGCAACTGCGACTGAGTTGCGTCTGGAGCGTCCCGTGCATAGTGATACGAATGCGGCTTCCAGCACTGGAGCTCAGGCACACTCGTGGTGGCGATTGCTGCATCGGACGACGAGTGGTGGGCCTCCGGGGGCATTCGTCCAGCAGTGGATTGGCCAAGGCCGACGGTGATGATTAGACGAGGGGGTCTTTCACATGGCTTGTTTAATCTGCAGTTGCTCTGTGTGTGTTGAACGACGTCGTCGACCGTGCTAATCGGAGGTGTGTCAATAAGTCATTGCAGGGCTGCGCCTCTAACTTGTCTCACTACTGGGCGGGCGACGGGCGCAGTGGCCATGGCGCAGCGCACTCCTCGTGGTCAACATCAGTGATGCGAGAGAGAGAGAGATCTGAATCGCTCCTCCCCTTCACAAACTCGCACCGGTCAGCGAACTGTGGAACAAACTCAGACGCCGACACGGCATTCATCCAGCAGTGGGCTGAGCACGTGTTGTGAACTAGTGTCACTAGAAATGCGACTTTATCACGAGGGCGATTTATCTCCCTTTGTTTTACGGCCCTCATCTGCACGGTCCGAGTCGCGCTCGCGAGGAGGTGTCCAGTTTAAAGGGCGCAGAGTGTCCACGCCCTTGCACAACCTCACTCACTCAATCTTCATGTGAAGCTGTCGTGACTGCAGGAATCACATACTCGCTGGTTCATAACGGTAAAGGCACGAAGATGATAATCATCATAAAACACCACGTCTCGGTCGCAACACAAGCGGCCGTCTTCAGGTGAAAAAAGTATCTGCTGTTGTGGCTTTATATAGGCACGGTAGGGGGAGTTTGGCTGTAGGGGTTAGGCACGGGGGGGAGGGGGGGGAATTTGGCTGTAGGGGTTAGGCACGGGGGGGGGAGGGGGGAGTTTGGCTGTAGGGGTTAGGCACGGGGGGGGGGGGGGGGGGAGTGTGGCTGTAGGGGTTAGGCACGGGAGGAGGGAGGGGGAGTTTGGCTGTAGGGTTCACAGGGAAGAGGGGGGGGGGAGTTTGTGGCGTGCATGGACGGGTGGGGCTGGAGAGATTATCAAGTAAATGGACTTGTAGTAATCGGACAACAAGACCCACGGGTGGGTGACTGACAATCATGGCAGTTAAAACTTAACGCGGCTTATCACATCCTTCCAATGATTGCTCAATCTGAATCCTTCTTCTCGATTAAAGTTGTGTCTGTGTTTGTTTATCTGGATGGCTTCGTGAACAAATCTCTGATGGTGGCTCGAGGGTTTGCAGAGCACCTTGGTCTCGGAGAACACAATGCCACCGCGTGTGCCCACAGCGTCATCGCGTGTGCCCACAGCGTTGAAGCAATGATCCGCCACCGCCGAGGTGTTGGTTCTGCCGTGTTTCAAATCCGCTTTGTGTTCGCGACCCCTGTCTGAGACACGTCGCTTCGTGTCACCAATGTGACTGCTGCCGCAGACACAACGCAGCTTATAGACACCAGGACATTGCATGTCCGAAATCGCATCCTTCACCGATGGGATCAAATGACGGATTTTGTGTACTGTATTGAACCGAACTTGGATCTTGTGTTTGTTTAAGATTTTGGCAATCCTTTTGGTGACCCCTGCTATGTATGGTAAGGTGATGGTTTTTATTGGGTCCTCAGATGGTTCTCTACCCATGGTTGGGGATGCAGCTTTGCGGATTGTGCGGTCAGAATATCCATTCTTCCTGAGAACTTGGCATACGTGTTCAAGCTCATTGGCTAGGTGGTGCTGGTCGGAGATGCAACGGGCCCTATGGTGTAGTGTTTTGCTAAGGGAATTCTTCTGGGCTGGATGGTGGTGGGAGTCAGGCTTTAGATAGGAATCCGTGTGGGTGGCTTTCCTATAGACAGAGTGTCCCAACGAGGCATCATGTCTCTTCTCGATCAAAACATCCAGGAATGGTAGGTTGCCATCATTTTCCACTTCCATGGTGAATTTGATAGATGGGTGTATGGAATTGATGTGGTTGAGAAATTTGTATAGCGCCATCCGGCCATGTGGCCAGATGACGAACTTGTCATCTACGTACCTCTTCCGCAAGGAAGGACGTCGGGAGGATGTCTGGATGGCACCTGTCTCAAATTCTCCATGAAATGTGATAGCCAAACCTGTAGCGAGCCTCCCCTAGGTCGACTCAGTCTTAAAAGTATGTCCTGCCCAGCGCGGTTTGTTAAACAACAAAGACGACCCAGGGTGGCGGCGTTCTGGCCACGCTCAGACGAGGTCGACTTCGCCGTAATAAGTGTCCTACCTGGTGTCCTACCTGGTGTAGCGGGAAGACAAAGACGGTCGGGCGTGGTTCTGGCCTCGCCACCGCAGGGTTGCCGTCTCGGACTCAATAGGTACTCGCTAACAGCACTTACACCCTGGAGCCCACGAGTACAAACGGGAGATATGTTGTAACTGCGTGTGGGTGTCGCGCTGGCCACCCGCCCGCGCCTGTGCCGTGTCAGCCTTAATAGGCGCTCGCTAACAGCACTTGTGTTTGTTTTAGCATTAAAACAAATCAGGACAGCGTGTGCCAAGTGTTGTCGGAATGCCGCTGTGGTATAACATCGTACAGGCTGCACATTAACACAGTGGGGTGGAGCGGTGGCGCAGCAGTTAGCGCAATTCGAATTGCGCTAACTGCTGCCACCTGAGCTCGATTCCTGGCCACTGTTAACATCAGTGGCGAGTGATAATCCACACAGGGAGATGCGGTGGGGGGCTCTGGAAAATATTTCAGGAGAAATGTCTCCCCGGTCAACACAGTTGCCATGAGACGCGTGTAAGGAGTCACCGTGTCGTGATGTGTGGCACGGACGCGACCTCTCTTATTAAAATCCTCGAGTTGATGGGCGGCGTTCGGGACTTGGCGAAAGTGATTGTTGTTGTTCCTGGTCCTGCGTGTCAACTCCCCTTCGCAAGTCTCCGTAATGAACGCGCCCGTGGCACCGTGCGGCGCTGCACGAGGCTCACACGCGGCGTGCCACCACCACCACCTCCACCACCACCACCACCACCTCCACCACCACCACCTTCACCACCACCACCTCTACCACCACCACCTCCACCACCTCCACTACCACCACCTCCACCACCACCTCCACCACCACCACCACCACCACCTCCACCACCACCTCCACCACCACCTCCACCACCACCACCACCACAGCCATCGTCATCCCTCTCGCGACGACCACGGAGCGAATGGCGATGAACGCGCGTGGCAGTTGACCAAGTGAACCCAAGCTACGGCGATGACATTTGTCATCATGTTGACCTATATAGAGCCAACATGGAGTCCCGTCACAGATTTAGTAACTGTTAATTGGGAAGGGTGAGACAGCTGTTTGTGTTGAAAATAGAGCCTCGAAGACGTTTACGGGAATAATGCAGTCCGATGTCTACCCTTCAGCATTCACTTACACACCATATCCAGATATGTCGCATCGTGCATGAATACGGGACATGTATTTATTATCCCTTTGTGTCAATCCACTGCTGGATGAGGGCCTCCCCACGCCGTGGGGGTGGTGAGGCGGGGGGAATATTTTTAACCATACTTCACCACGCTGGTCAATACGGGTTGGCGAAGGAAACGTTCGGGACTGGTTCAGGTATCACTGAGCGCTTCTGGTGACTTTTGCGTGAATGCACAAAAGGCGGTGTGCACTTTCCACACGAATGGTTATGCTTCCTGTTGAACTTCTTTCGCGCCGTACGTAGCCAACCGCGCTCATCGAATCGGAGGAGCGATTAGCACGTGGCTCGGAGTGTTGTTTGAACGTCTGGTTTCTGCTATGGCGATGGGAAATCTCTCTCGTCGTTCACAGATTTTGACGCGAGACTGGAAGTGTCGCTCTTGGACAATTGTTTATTATTTAGTGTTTATTATTTCGTGTTTATTCTTTATCAAGCACCGCCGTCTCCTGCTCACATGCATTGCGGCTCCTGAAATGTTGAGGTTTCTTTTGCTTGCCGAGCCCTGATCTATCAGAAGGAAGGAAGCGACGACACTGGTCTCGATGCCTTATTCTCTTTGTGTATGTGTGCTTTTAAAATGTTACAGTCGGTGAGCTTTTACGCATGAGTTGATGTCGACTTTCAAAGCGGCCACTGCAGAATTCCACTCGAAGCTGCAGAGGCTGAACACTTTCCGACACGCACACGCGCGTATTCACACACACACGCACATGTGTGCGTGTTAACACACACGTGTTCACACACACACACACGTGTTCACACACACATGCGTGTGCGTGTTAACACACACACACACACGTGTTCACACACACACACATGCGTGTGCGTGTTTACACACACACGCATGTGTGCGTGTTAAAACACACACGTGTTCACACACACCCGTATTCACACACACATGCGTGTGCGTGTTAACACACACACGCACACGTGTGCGTGTTAACACACACGTGTTCACACACACCCGTGTTCACACACACATGCGTGTGCGTGTTTACACACACACGCACACGTGTGCGTGTTAACACACACACGCACACGTGTTCACACACATACACATGCGTGTGCGTGTTTACACACACACGCACACGTGTGCGTGTTAACACACACACGCACACGTGTTCACACACACACGTGTGTGTACTTTGTGCGCACCGCCGTGCAGAGACGTTGACGCGCTCGTGCACGACGACGCCGCTTTGGGGTTTCAAGGGCGCTCAGCGACGTTCAGAACGCGATGTGTTGGTGTTGGTGTTTGTGTCCTTCACAGGAGCTCGCTAACAGCACTTGCTCCAACAGTCTGTGCATGCTACATGGGGATCTTTGTCATTGTAGATCAGCGGTCGTGGAGTGTTGAGAATGCTGCGCTACGAACCCGATGACCCGAGTTCGATTTCCCGCTCACGACCAGTGGCGAATATCTGAACCGGTCCTGGGCCTCTTCTGGGTCCACTCGGCCGTCAGCGAGTAGCCGGTGCGGTGTGTGAACGTCAGCGTGGAGGCCCGGCATGGTGCTGGCAAGCGCCCCGTGCGTGTGCCGCGCCAGGTGATGGCTGCACGTGTGTGGGGGGGGGTGTACACTGCGCTACGAACCCGGCGATTTCGAATCAATACCACGGCTATGTTGCACAGTGAGCTCGTGACGCCGGAGTCAGATTTCGTAAACGCGGCCACGTAAGTTTTCTCACATCAGTGCCAAAAAGTTTGGGCCTCCCTTCGGGCAACTCAGCCTTAAATTAGGAATTGGAGGCAAAGGTGGTCGGGCATTGCTGCTGGCACCGTGCAAGTCTCCATGTGTGTATGTTGAACTTCTTTCGTGCAGTACATAGCAAACCCCGCTAATCGGAGGTGCAGGGGAAGGACAACAAACTAAGCATGAACAGCTACTGTAAAGAAATGAGTTTTCTATTTAGATGTAAAAGTGCATAACTCCAGTGGCTTCCTAATATCGGAAGAACGAGCGTTCGTAGCTGCTCGAGAAGAGCAGTTGTCCCAAGCAGCCTGAGCTCGGCTATCGCGGGGGTCTTTGTCTTTGTTGGTCTTAGGGGCGGGGGGGGGGCAAGATCCACCAAGAGTGCGGGCACAGTCGTTAATGCACAGGGAGTGGGGCTGCGCGCGCGTGAGTGCGTGACTCTGAGCGCTGTGTTGGATGCGACACGTGCTCGCGATGCTGTGTTCAGGCTCTCCTGCCACGGGTGTCGCGTCTCGTGTTTTCTCAAGACGTCGTCACGGAGCGGTGCCCCCACAGAGCCAGCTGAGGTTCTCTGATCCCATTTCTCAAGCATCTCCCCCCTCCTCTTTAACTTTTGCGAACTAAACCCTCAAGTCGGCACGGAACGAATGTTAACTTGACTCGTTCGGTTTATCAGAACAAAAGTGAAAGCCCAACCGTGCGATTACATTAGTTGGCAATCTTAGAAGTGTCTATTCGAAAAATGTAACTATGGCTATGTGTGTGTAAACACATATGAGGAGCGGTGGCACAGTTGTTAGCGCAGCTCTGTTACAAGTCTGGCCACTCCAGACTCCAGAGTCCCATTCCTGACTGCACGGTACATACGGTGCAAAAGAAGTTCAGCATACATACTTGCCTGAACCGGCCGTCGGCCCACCTTAACCGATCCGCACGAAACCAGCGTGGTGGTGAAGTATGGTTAAACACAGAGGATGGGGGGGGGGGTCCCACCTTGGGGAGACAGGAGTGAGTTGGGCCACACTTTGCAACGTGTACGAGTTCAAGCCCATCACCCTCCAGGGTCGATAAAATGGATGTTCTTTGCGGGGAAGTGAAACATCGATTGTTCTATGGATATACCTGCCCCAGCCAAAAGAATGTGGAATTTACATCACTGGCTCTGCGGGGTTGTTTGAGCAGAAACGAAATCTGACTTTTGTCGATCAAGCAATCCACCACGACCGAAATGGTCGATACAATCTCTAGTTGATTCACCAACTTAATCGACGAATCGTCCCAACTCTAGACTAAACAAACACGTGCCTTTGCAATTGGCCCGGAACGGCTCAAGTGCTTGGTTTGAGCGGGGTGAGTGAGTGAGGGGGGGGACTTGGAGAAGCCTGCAGCGGTGTGCACTCCGTTTGCAGCAGTAGGTGGGAGTATCCCAAGGAATTTAAGGGAGGATATCCGTATTTATTGATGCATATTGCTGATAATGTATAAACCCACGGAACTTTGATGTCTGCCCACTAATTTAAACCCGGGCGCATACCCGATTTCTCTGAGCGTGTACGAATTACGGACAAATCACACTCGGCCGCTCGCTGGAACAGTTCGCCGCCGCGATTAAGCCGCCCGTTTGCTTGTTTGCGCACTTGTGAGAGCGAATGATCACATGGAGTGAATCGAATGTAGCTCTCCCCGCTTAATTATCCCTCGAGGCTCCGCGACTTGGCACCATTCTGTGACGCCATGGCCTACATCTGCTTCCGTTTTACCCATTTCGTGAGAACAACTTTAAATCGACAAACAAAATGTGTTTGCTTGTTAAGCCCTTTCTACATCCACTGCTGGATGGTGATGAGTTTGTGTGTGTTATGGATTTTTTGCGTGAATTGGGCCCCTAAAATGTGAATATGGTGCTCTTGCCAATAAGATTTGTCAATCCAGCAGCATTCAACAAGACTACCCCTGCTGATCTGATGAGACCCCGAAAGTCGAAACTGATTCAGAGTTTGATCGCTTAAAGTCCTTAAACAAACGCTGCTTGAATTCGGCCTGGAAAGCCACCAAGTTGGTGGACTGGACACTTGACCTCCATTTATGTGTGGAGGCAAAACAAGATTCTTTTGGAATGCAAGTTGCTTGAACCCATAATGCTCCACAGAAAAGGCTCAATAAAAGTCTGCGAATGACGAGAACACCAATCGTTAAAGAAAACTTAGCGCATCGCGGAAACCAGTTTCCTCTCGATGGAATTTTGGCCAACTCTTCCACACTGACCGTACGTCTTGGAAGAGGTGGCTAGGACCCACGCTTTATCCGACCACACACGATTTGCCGAACGACTGTGGGTATACACAATTGCAGTTCTGGATGGACAGCGTTGTTTCAACTGGCGCGCTGGGAGAGGGGCAGCCCAGGGCGATGGCCACTCCACCACGGCAGAGGCCCCCGTGCCCGCTCCAAGGCGGGGTCGGCTCCCTGCTGCTCCGGGCCGCGCGTGGCTCGTGAAGGACTGCTTCGTGGCGTCATTCATTCATGACCACCGTCTCTCGTATTGACATGGCGTTGCGGCTCTTGAAATATTGCAGCTTTTTTTGCTACCGAATTCGAAAAATGTCTCATTGTTATTTTGGTTGTCGGGCCGTGGTCTCGGGAGTTTCATTCGCTGGCGTTGTTGGTCGACTTCTGGTTGGCAACAATCCTGAACTATAGCCGACTTTGACCCGAAGAGGAAAAAAATCACAGACGCCACTGTCAAGGCTTGGACAGCGTGGATTAATAATTCATGAGTGGAGTGACTGACTGCAACTCCCCACGCTTTAACAAAAAACTAATTGCTGATGCGATAATTAATATGTCCGGGTTCGAAATCTTAATCTATTTCTGTCTGTTTCTCATGCGAGCGCCCCCCGTGCCACGTGGCGTTGTGCATGCCGTTGTGACTACGCACGCACCACATTTTATTGCATCTTTAGAAAAAGTGGAATTGTGACAGTTAAGGGCCTCGAAGGATGACGAGGTTTTACGGAGGAGGCATTCGTCCGCTAGTGATGTCTGTTGATGATAAATGTTAGTGATTGCAGTAGACTTGCTTGCTATTGCAGTGCACACGAGTCGAACCAACTGATACATTTAACACGTAGTAGGATTTCGCCACCAATATTATGATTCATAATAGATTTTGTTTCGGTCAGATCGCAAAAAAATGTGGATCGTACACCCTCCTCCGCCCGACACAGCCAAGTAATAAAGTTGCACATGTAACGAACTGCCGGTTACATTTGCAATAAAAACACGGGCTGATAATGAAAAAATAGCATTGATATTCTTCCAATTGATGGAGCATGTGTGCACTGTATGTTGAACTTCCTTCGCACCGTACGTAGCCAACCATGCTAATCGGAGGTGGGTGAAAGCAACCTCCTGTGGTAGCGACCTGAGTTTGATTGCTGGCCCCGGCTATCGTCCGTGGAGAGTAACATCTGCACGGGCCCCAGCCGCCCCACATCTGTCCACCAACCTGCACTGACCGGCGTGATGAAGTATGGTCAAACGACCCAATGACAAACACGGCTCAGCAGTGGATTTATAAAAAAAAAATACCTTAAATCATTAACACGGGGTGTGTTCGCCAAAGAGTAATAGCAAATTGTCAATTCAGTGGCACACAAAGACAAAGATCTCCCGTATAGCCTTAACAGACTGTTGGGGCAAGTTCTGTCAGCGAGCACTTATGAAGGCCGGCACGGCGCACGAGGGGGTGGGTGGCCGGCACCACGCCCGGCCACCTTTGTCTCCCTAGTGGCGATGTTTATATGCCGCACCAGGTAATAATGAGGCTGAGTCGACCTAGGGGAGGCCCAGGACCGTTTCAGATAATCGTCACCGGTGTTGGCCGTGAGCGGAAATTGAACTCGGGTCGCCGGGATCGTAGCGCAGCGAAGCGCTAACCGCTGCGCCACCGCTCCCCACAGTGACACGCACAGAGACACAATCACGGCAACATGCAGGCCAATTTAACACAAAAAGAGTCTAAGCGATGCCATCTGCGCTACATGTAGTTAAGATATTACACGCATTTTTGCAAGCCCAGGCAATGGAAGATGATATGGGTAAAGGGCTTGGGTAATTATGGCGCATTGTGATGGCTTATGCCTGCGGTGTGCGTGTGGATCGCTTTCCCCAGATTAACATTCCTTGGCTGCATATACGATCTCAGCAGCCCGACTCGGCCGCCAGTGATTGTGATGTCGGATGAAGGTTGCGCGCAACCACTCCACCTCTGCTGCGCACCGCGGCACTGATCGAGCTCGAGGCGCCGCAGGGTCGAGGGTTCGGAGCGCTGCTCCTCGGCAGCGGAGCGAGCGTGGAGCAGGCGGGGGGGGGGGCCTTGCACCCCCACACCCCCGGCGGCCAAAGCTGCGAGTTGGGACCCCCTTGAATGTTCTTATGAAAATGCCTTCATTTACGTTCCACGTGTTATTGTAATGTAATTACAGCGCTATTGGGGCCCCACCTGACCCATTGCCGAACCCCCTGAGCCGATAATTCACGCCGCCCAACTGCGCGCGTGTGGCCCAGCGAGTTGAGAGGGCCCAGCGAGTTGAGAGGGCCCAGCGAGTTGAGAGGGCCCAGCGAGTTGAGAGGGCCCAGCGAGTTGAGAGGGCCCAGCGAGTTGAGAGGGCCGGCGGTGGGGGCCGACGGCTGTCCGCTGCCGCGCCGCGACCAATGGGGAGCGGAGAGCGGGTGGGGGGGGGCGAGTGGGGCCCGGATCGGCCACTGAACGCCACGGAGGGTTCCTCTGCCCCAGCTCGTGAACCCCGCGAGCTTCTTGCCTCGATTTCAGAATAAGCAGCGGCACGCCCTGGACCCTGCCGTGACGACACGAAGGCTGAGGGGCACTGGGTGAGAGTGCACTGGGTTAGAGTACACGGGGTGAGAGGACTCGGGGTGAGAGTACACGGGGTGAGAGTACACGGGGTGAGAGTGCACGGGGTGAGAGTACACTGGGTTAGAGTACACGGGGTGAGGTGGCACGGGGAGAGAGTACTCGGAGAGAGAGTACACGGGGTGAGAGTGCACGGGGTGAGAGTACACTGGGTGAGAGTACACGGGGTTAGAGTACACGGGGTGAGAGTACACAGGCCACCTGCACAGATGGGGAAATGTCACCGCTTCTTCGCTCAAAAGGGGTTCATCGCATCACGAGAGTTCAATGGACAGAATCACAATCTGTATTGAGAGTGCAAGGAGGAATCAGATGAGCTATGAAGCTCTTTTTCACAGATGTCCAGTACGGGGCCAGTCAGCGAGTTACAAGAGCAACGGAGGTCCAGGACTGGACGGGAGCAGCTGGGAATGGAGGAGAATGTGGGAGGCCTCTACCCAGCTGTGGGGGGTTGCCGGCTGACCACCACAAGTCTCACTCGAGAGCGGCGCTCTTCTTCAGTGCAAGGCCCCGCGGCCACTGGCGGCCCCAGGAGGCCTTTAGTGCGGGCCCCGACAAGACACAGCGAGTGGACACAAATGTTGTGGCGGTCCTCACACTGATGATGTCTCTTCGGCGAAAGTGGCCCCCCTCTGAAGATGAGTGAAGACCACCGCTCAAAAGTAAGACCTCCTCTCCCTGTGGGCAATGTGAGGGATGAACTTTGCGGATCATTTATTCCGCAGGTTTATCCGCGAATGTGCTCCATTTATCCGCGCAAAAAAAATCGAGGACGTTTGGAAGCTGTGAAGCAACGTGGGATGTGGTGTCGGCAAGCGTGGTCACGGCTCAGAGGCAGACGAGGGCGGTGTATGAGGTGTCGCACGTGCTCACGGTGCGTGGGGAAGGAGGCCGTTGGTCGAGAAGCGTTCAGCTGTTTGGCACGCGATTGGTGACTCGTGGCTCAATGGCGCCCTCACTCGGATCAAGCGTGAGCTCGGTGCACCCATCGCCAATTAATTTCAGCGAGCACCGATTGAGGGCATCACGACAGCAGGGGGTGGGCATGGCCAGAAACACTCACACCCGTTTGACGTTGTCTCCAAAAACGATGAAACCTCACGACTGCAGGTTCTGTGCGCACATCTACGAACGTTCATAGTTTGCATAGAGTGGGAGCGGCGTCCTTCATCGCAAGGCCACCAGGGCCACCGGCCGCCCACAAGGAGTGAGAACAGCCCCTTGCAGGCGGCGTGGCGGCCCGCGCGCTGATGGCGTCTTCTCGACGACAGCGGCCCCCACGGGCCCTCTGAAAGAATGAGTGAAGACCGCCGAGTTAGAAGATACATATGAGGTGGCAGTTCAGGGAGAGGTCCGCGCCAGGGTGCTGATAGCGGCGCCCAGGAGGCACGGAGAGCCCGAGGGGCCCTGGGGGCACGAGGAGCCTGGGGGGCACGGGGAGCCGGGGGGGCACGGGGAGCCCGGGGGGCACGAGGAGCCCGGGGGGCACGGGGGGCATGGGGAGCCCGGGGGGCACGGGGAGCCCGGGGGGCACGGGGAGCCCGGGGGGCACGGGGGGCACGGGAGCCCGGGGGCACGGGGGCACGGGGAGCCCGGGGGGCACGGGGAGCCCGGGGGGCACGCAGCCCCGTCCGGTGAGGCGCGCCTCCTCCTCCCCCTCTGCCTCCTCCTCGTGAGTTTTGGGGTCACGCGCCTCCTCCTCCCCCTCCTCCTCCCCCACCACCTCCTCCTCCTCCTCGTGAGTTTTGGGGTCACCCGCATCGGGCGTGAGCGTCGCCGTCACGACGCTCCCTCCGTTGTGCATCAATGAGGTCGCGGCGTACCGCAACAAACTTTGCCCGCGTGTCCTCTCAACAAGAGAACAGCCGCAGGACGCCTCCGCCGCGTGTCTGCTGCGCACTCTCTGCCCAAGTCGTGGCAGACGCTGTCCGGGTGGCGCGTCGACGAGATGAAAGGCATCGCCACTGAAACAACACAACGTTTCTACAACCTCGCCACGAAGTGAACTCGGGATGACGCAACCTTCCGATCCGCACATCCGCGGTTTTGTCGCGTGGGGTGGGCTGCGGTTTCACGTCGCCGGGCGGACTCTGTCTCTGTGAGAGCCTCACGGTGTGTGGCACGAAAGGCGTCACGACGCAACTGCGGGAGACACGGCGCGGAGTCGACGTAGCGGGGAGACTCCTCCAGTGGCGGGGCACATTCCAGTCGCTTCACTGTCTGGAAGTGAAAGTTGCAGCTTGAGCCACTCGGCGTTGGGAATACATTAAAACACCCCGATTACAACCCCCTTGATGCTTGGATCGGTTCCGTCGAGTTGACGACACATCTCTTCGTGAACTATGCTCTGGGGTGTTAACGCAGCGAGTGGCGCGGTGATGTGCAGGGTGCAGCACGCGGGGATGTGCAGGGTGCAGCACGCGGTGCGACTGCGTCCCAAGCGCCGCGCTCCCGAGTGGCGGGAGGGACGAGGGGAGGGGTGGGGCACGTGCCAGGTCGCCCTCTTGTATCGCGAGCACCAGTCGAGCGACTGAACTTGACCTCTTTAAAGGGCCTCTCTCGCACCGAGGCCCCCCTTGTACGTACATCGTTGTCGTCCGATACAACTGTAAAAGCATACAGTCCGCAATCATAATAATATATCTTCTTGGTTCTTTCGGTAAAGTCACGTAGAAGGGAAGCAATAAAATAATAAAAATAAAACATAATAATTTTTTTATTTTTATTATTTTATTGCTTCCCTTCTACGTGACTTTACCGAAAGAACCAAGAAGATGGATTCCTGCAGTCACGAAAGCTTTAAATCGAAACATAATAATATAATTAGGTTAATATAAAACCGTACATTGTGACATTTTGTTGACCTGTGTCTCGAAATGGCTGCCCGAACAGGTTCACGTTTTAAGTTAAAATTTGAACTTTGGAGGGGGTCAGGCAGTCCCCAATTCGGCGAGGGACGCAATTCCACAGGCTTCGGGCCGTATCGAGATAGTGTCTGGGGGCCGCAGGTGGTTGTGGTCGCCCCTTGGCTGCGTTTAGCAATTGCCACCTGGGCCCATGCCAGCCAAAGATTCGCCACGGCACGCCGCTCGTGGACAACCGCGTGCTTGATGCCCCCATTACGTTCAGCTGACGCGTTTAGTCAGTTCACAAACCACACCGTCGTTCACTCAGCGTCCGTGAGCACGAAGCTAAGTTCATAATTGTCAACCGCCACCAACGTGAGAGTGTAGGAGGAGGGCCCCGGTTATCCGCCGTGCCACGCGGGGCCGACATCGCTGGGCCCTGTTATCCGCGAGGTCCTCCGCGATTGTTTACTCCACATGTGTAAAAAAGAGCTTCATAGCTCATCGGATTTCTGCAGGATAAAGTTACGTAGAAGGAAAATAATAAAATAATAAAAATAAATCAGACCTGTTCTCCACCTGAAGACGGCTGCTTGCGTTGTGGCCGAAACGTCGTGAGAATTATTTTATGATGTTTTATTTTTATTATTTTATTATTTTCCTTCGACGTGACTTTACCGAAAGAACCAAGAAGATTAATCCCTGCAGTCACGAAAGCGTTAAATCGAAAAATAAATAAAGTTTCTGATGATTCTGAAAAAGGGCTGCTGGCAATAGGGACTTTTCGCGAGCCCTAACAGCTCCCGCAGATAATAGGTTCACAGATAATAGGAGTCACGCGAGTAATAGGGTTTGCAGACAATAGTAGTCACGGGTAGTAGGTTCGCGGATAAGAGAAGCTCTGCTGCATGAACATTAGACATCCCCTTTTATTGTGTTTGATCATACAGTGCACATACATTGTCGAATGCGTCCACTCCGCGCAAAGAAAACGACACGTGCTTTTGTTTCAATGTGGGACAAAATACTCTAAATGTAGGAAAGAGTTGTAAAGGAATGGCCTCAATCCCCAGAGAGATCACTGCATGGCTGAAATGTTAACTCGTTTTTGTCCCTGAAATGGGACAAAATGTGACCACTGAAGCAGCAGTAGGTTAATACAGTCTTATACGTATATCTCTTAATTTTTTAAATACGCATGCCTTTAAATAATTGGGACATGTTACAGAGATAGA
Source organism: Lethenteron reissneri (assembly GCF_015708825.2). NCBI lineage: Eukaryota > Metazoa > Chordata > Hyperoartia > Petromyzontiformes > Petromyzontidae > Lethenteron > Lethenteron reissneri. The sequence goes on from NC_083784.1 coordinate 589,725, forward strand.
GTAAAGCAGTCGGGCTCCCAAGCTTGCTACTCATTACACTGGGTAGAGCTCAATTAGTCAAGCAGCAGAGCTCCAAACCTTCAAGTTCCGAGATCTAACCCAGCCCCGACTTCTAACCCAGCCCAGAGTTCTAACCCAGCCCCGAGTTCTAACCCAGCCCCGAGTTCTAACCCAGCCCCGAGTTCTAACCCAGCCCCGAGTTCTAACCCAGCCCCGAGTTGTTTCAGCCCGGGCATCGTCACTGCCCTGGCCCCCTCCCCAGACGAGGCTGAATTGAAAGAGTGCGAATGGGCCCTGGCATAACAACGTAGAATTGACACCAATGCTGCACGACGTCTGATGGAGATGAGCAGCACCCTGTGTTTACTTAACCTAAACACCGCATACGTTTGTTAATGTTTATAAATGTTTACAATTGTTTATAATTGTGCATCACAGTCGTCTGTCGGTACGTTGCTGCAGGAAGGCCTCCCCCATGTCTCGTCAGCCGGGGGGGGGGGGGGGTTGTCCATACTTCACCACGCACTTCAGCCACGGTGCAGTGGTGGGAGCAGCTGTCAACTCGCTGCACTGTAAACCCCGGAGTTGTGAGTTCAAGTCCCCGGCCAGGGATAGCATCAGTGGCGAGCGATACCTGAACAAATCCTGGGCTACCACCACCACCACCCCCACTCCCCGCTTCCTGCCGTCTTCACGAGCCCACGCTGACCAGCGTGGTCACGTGAGGTCAGCACAGCCTCCACGGCCCGTACGGTGTGGGGGAGGCCTTCATCCACCAATGGAATTGACGAATGCAGATACGCTCATGACACACCTAGCATGGGTGAATTACTCCCATGGTGACGGAGACAAATGCGAGCATCCTGTGCAGAACGTGTGTGTGTGTATTGTCTGTGCTCGCTAACAGCACTTGCCCCGACAGCGTATGTAGGCAATACAGAGGGGGGCCTTAATCTTTGTACTACACACACGTATATATACACATTAAAAACATATATGTATACACCTATACTGTAGGCTGTACAATGCTGGCACTGAAATGCATGTGTGCATCACATACCCAAGACAAGCTTAGTCACGCACACACACGCGCGCACAAACTGTAATACTGATGAAAAGTGCAAACCTGTTTCTGTTCATCACCTGGCTTCAGAGCTCTGCTGCTGAAGCCCAAATCAACTTTCGCAACAACACACAAAACAGAGACGCAGGCAAACTCGCTCGCTCGCTCACGAAGCTAACCCCTCATCAAGCCGCTTAGCCAAGTGGCCATGCCAACCAGCGTCAATTACAACCCATCCCGTCAAGTGCCCCCCCCCCCGACTGAGTCGAGCAGCTCCCTCGTAGCGCGCACGGCAAAGAGGCGAAGGCGCAGCGCTGCAATCGCACCGCTCGGGCCACTGCCGGCGACACGGAACAGCCTGCGGGCAAGGCGGCGCTCTCAGGCAGCCGACTCCTAGAACGCTGGTTTTGGCCTACTCTTCCATGCTGGAGAGATGGGAAGTGTCCCGCACCGTCAGCCCACCGCCGCACGTGACGCTGCCGATCATCAGCTCGCCGCTGTGAGCTCACTCCGACCGCCGGGTTGGGGCCGGGGATTGACGAATCTGGCCCCGTTGTGATCGACCGCCACATTGGGCGACGTCTGCCTGGATTGCGAGTCGAGTGTGCGAACCGAACCGTGGCTGTGGCAGCATCCTCGCTGGATGTACTTCACAAAACAACCCCCAGTGTCATGCAACGTCTTGCAGATCGATCGTGATCATCCCGCAACGCAGCTGTCATGGTTCCGCTGGAACCTTCACTCGATACTGTGGCCGGTTCCATAAAAAAATAAAGAGACCTCACCCTGGTATATGAATGTGTAATTTTGACAAATTTCCAACGAGATTAGCAGTGGAGATGAGTTCTCGCTTCGTGTTCAGAAAGCATGAGAAGGAGGCTTTCAAACCGAGTGCAACAAGGCGACTTGCATTGTAATCGGTGCGTACTGCCTTGCGATGCCATACGCACGCGATGCACGCGGACACAGACAGAGGAAGGAATGACAGCTCCAAGATTCTTAAAGCAGCACGGAGAGATGCAAGCTTGGCAGACAGTGGAATACACGGTCTATAAGCAGGGTGAAAGACGTCATTTGGACTGTGTTCAGAAAAGTGAGTGGGCTCGGCGAGGACACGTGGCTTTGTAAGGGATGATGGCCCGTGGCTGAGGTATAATCCTGCGCGGCAGCCAAAGCAGTCATCGCGACATGGAGGACGTACACCGCGGAGACGGAGCGAAGAGATCGGGGGGGGGGATCGTCGCATCGCGAAGGGTGACGGCGTCTTGGGGATGATGTCGAGTTTGCACGTGTGTCTTATTGCGAGTTTGCACGTGTGTCTTATTGCAAGTTTGAGTCATTTGTTTTACCGGCATGTGAATCTGGTTCCAATCCAAGCAAGCAAAGCGCGTCTCCTATGGATCAGTGCTGCAACAACAACCCGGGGGGTCTTGAACTTCCCAGGGGAAAGTTTACGACTTCAACTCAAATTTTTTTGTAAGTTATGAAACGGGATACGAGTGGAAATTCCCACACGAAGTGATGAAATTGAGTCATTTTCTGTGCGTAGATAAATCATGTTTCGTTAAAATAAAAGACAGAGCTAACACTTATTTGCCGAGCAGGTGAGCGTCATTGCTGATTGTGTAAGCTAGGCCCTTAAATGATGTTAGGTAAAGGTGGGTGATGCCATTAATTTACTACGATAATGAGCCAAGAATGTCTGTGTGTCCCGCGCGTGACGTCACTCCACGTCGATCAGCCCCCCTCATTAATAATCATGAACAGGCAACGTCCTCCACATGGACCCCCCCTAATTAATAATCATGAGTGGGTGACGTCACTCCACATGTAGCTCCCCCCCCTCATTAGTAATGAGCAGGTGACGTCACTCCACATCGAACAGCGCCCCTCATTAATAATCATGAACAGGTGACGTCAACCAAATGGACACCTTCTCCATTAATAATAATTAGCGGTTGACGTCACTCCACATGGGGGGGAGAGGCGCCTCCTCCCCCCTCTTCAGCGTCAACTTAGAGGCCATCCATTGAGTAGGAACGCAAAAATCTCTCAAAACTTGACCTCTGACCCCTCCCTGTACGCACGCGGACTTTTTACACCCCCCCCCCCCACTTGGGTACGTACCCTTGACGCACCCCCCCCCCCCGAATCCTATAGAACGGCCGATATTTAATCCACGCAGAAACGACCAAGGATTAATAATATTGACGTGTTTAAGCAAACAGACAGTCCACCGCCGGACTGTCTAACTAATTTGAAGGCCCAAGTAGACAAATTATTATCGAGGCTGCACCGCCCCCCCGTTTCCTATGCGTACATTGTCAGTAGACCCCCCCCCATACGCAAGCGTACGCATTTGGGTTAACCCCCCATCCCCCCTCCATGCGTACGTACTAAATGGATGGCCCCTTACAACCCTCACTACAAAGGCAGAACCCTCACGTCACGCGATCTACGTAACGCTGTTGAGACATCAAAGTAAAAAGGACGTCATGATGAACAAGGGATTATAACCTTGAAATGAAATAAGTCTGTGTCACCGCGCCCTTACTAATTGCACGCGAATTGATGCAATGAATATCACGTCGCGGTCTGCTTTTTGTTTGCAAGCTTCAGATTTACGTCCTTGGAAGGGCAAATGGTGAGTCTATTATAAAACCCACAGTGTGGTTTGCATTTCAGTGATAAGGGGAGTTTTAACAGAGGCAATGTGTCCCGTGTGTGTGTGTGTGTAGACCTATCCGAAATCTCAATTTGCATTGGTTTGGTGATGTGACAAAAGACACAAAATTCTATAAAAATATATCTCTCTTTCTCAAGTGTGACAGAGTAGAAACCGGCGTGTGTTTTGCATGTATCACACGGCGCGGTGTGATTGTAAATGTTTTCTGGACCAACTTGTAAAACATACCCTGAGCGTTAACCAAGTGAAGCTCATACTGCCTTTAACATAAATTGTGAAAACACTTTTATACATGTTTTTTAAAGATATGTATAAAATACAGTTCTGTATATTAGAGTATTTGTTGATGAAGGTTCTTGCTCTGTGATGTCCAAACTTGTTTTGAATTTATTTTGTATTGCTATCGTTTGGCTTTCAAGAGCCCACAAGGAGCCATGCTGAACTCACTCTGAATCCAGTCGAGACTCGACACCTTTGCCAGTTCGGCTTTAATGACAATGGCTGTAAACAATGTAACAGAACCCCCTTGCATTGAAAGGGAATTCGCCACCCCTGGCAGTCACCACCCCTCTCCACTTAAGAAACCCAGCAAGAGCCCCTTGCAGCCAAACCAACAAGGAAACTGCTGCATGTAGGGTTCTGTACTTTTCCTGCGATAACTGTGAATCTATGTCAGACGAAAATATTGTTCTTGGTGACTTTTTTATTGAGATGGCAGTTATTACCATCATTATTGCTGCGTATTATTTTAAACGATCGTTCACAAATAAAGTAAATAAAGTCCCACGCCGCGTGGCGCTGTGAACGGAGCCGCCCGGGTCGAGAATCTGCGGAGTTCAAATCCCCGTCGGGGTGGGCGTCCACTCGGTCCATCATCCTTCCCGTGGTCGGCGAAATCGGGCACGGCTTTGTGGGAAGTCAACAGCGGTCATTTTCTAGAGAGAGCGGTGCCCCGTTACGGTCTTGTGAGATTTCCACCGCGGGCTTGGGGAAGCCGACAGAGATGAGCACCGCCACCGAACGCTTGGCTCGCGAACGGACAGCGGCGACGCTCGGTGTGAGCGCCCAGTGGCTCGAGGGGCCCTGGAGGCATGACACCATTCATGTGGTGCACCAAAAAATCACCTCGATTTCAGATTCTTATATATATAAATTGTAATTCTAATAACACTATGAGCATAATGTTAACAGTGTAATTAGTCCATTGCTTTAATTACATCGCACAAAACTGTGCACGACGTAATGACGTTACATTGCTTGCTCACGCATACACCGTGTGGAGTCGGGCGAGGCACCCACAAAGGGTGTCTGCTCAGGCCTCCTCCCAGCCGGGCGGGCACCACCGCCATTGCCCGGCCCTGCGATCACCACTGCCGTTGCCCGGCCCCGCGATCACGCCTCTCCGATCTCCACCACGTCCTGGTGGACACCCTTCTTGGCGTGGGCCACCACCCCGTTGGCCAGGGTGATGGTCTCCAGGTGCGAGTTCCTCTTGTTCTGCTCCACCTCGCTCAGCAGCGCCGCGCCGGCACCGCCGCCGCCGGCGGACTTGCCGGGCGCTTCTCCTCCGGCGAACCTCTCCGGCCGTCGCCGCCCCTCCGGCGTCCTCGAGCGACTGCGTCCCCTCTCGCCGTCGCCCTTCCGCTGGCCGGGGGGCGCCCCGCCGCCCCCCTCGCTCGCCGACGCGCCCACCCCCCGCCTCTTCCGCCGGCCGCTCCAGCCGCTCCCCGCGCCGGAGGGGCGCTCCGAGCCGCGCCGGCAAACGCGGCCGCAGTAGCGCGCCAGCAGGTAGACCAGCTCGGCCAGGTTGAGCAGCAGGCAGACGGCTGACACGGCCAGCATGAAGATGGTGAAGATGGTCTTCTCGGTGGGGCGCGACACGAAGCAGTCCACGACGTTGGGGCAGGGAGACGCGTCGCACTTGATGAGCCGCGGCATCGTGACGCCGCTGTAGACGAAGTAGAACGCGTAGAGGAAGGAGCACTCGAAGGCGACGCGGAAGAGCACGCTCACCACGTACGTGCACAGCAGCGGGCCGTCGATGGGCGGCTTCCGCACCGCGACGTCGTCGTAGGGCCGCCCGCACCGCCGCGCCTTCCGCTTGGCCCGGCGGTGGCGGTGAGCGACGTGCATGGCCACGAGCAGCGCCGGCGTCGACACGAAGATGAGCTGCAGGGCCCAGAGGCGCACATGCGAGATGGGGAAGTGGTGGTCGTAGCACACGTTCTGGCAGCCCGGCTGCAGCGTGTTGCACACGAAGTCGGACTGTTCGTCGCCCCACACGCTCTCGGCCGCCACCACCAGCACCATGATGCGGAAGATGAAGAGCACGGAGAGCCACACGCGGCCGATGGACGTTGAGTAGCGGTTAGCGCCGCTCAGCACCTCGTAGAGGCCGGCCCAGTTCATGGCGCCCGCCGGCCTCGTCTTGTCGCCAGGTGCTGAGCGAAGGGGCTTGGGTTGGTGAATTTACTCGGTTACACTCCCTCCCGTTCCCTGCTCAAAGACAGAAATGGAGATAAACGAGTTCAGGAGTTTTTCATCTGTCGCGCTCGGGGATACGTCGAGTCATCGATTCACATAGATTTTCACGCATTCACGACACGTGCATCGAACAAGGGGTGTGATAAACGACTGTTTAAACTTTAATCATGTGCCAAGTCATCATCGTGTGTCACCCCCAATCCAGGGAATGACAGTCGCGCATTTCCCATCTCGTCCTGCCCTCTGTTTTGGTGTCACATGCCGCACTGCGTCTGTCCTTGTGAACCAAACCACTTCATTACCTCTAGAGCAGTGGTTCTTAACCTGGGGTGCACGCACCCCTTGGGGGTGCGAGAAATGGCGAGATGTTTTTAGAAGGTAAATCATCCAAACACAAATTAAGCACGGGCACCTAAGTACAACTTACTTCGTTTCATCAAACCCTCCATGTATTTATTAACATTGTACATGTTTGTACTAATTGAGAGCCAAAGGGGTGCGAGGCTGCAGTAAAGGTTAAGAATCACTGATCTCGACTAAGGGAGCACGCAACACTGCAATAGCGAGACACGCACATTTGAGAAACAATACAAACGAGACCAAAAGGACCGATTACTGAATCGGATCGTGAACTTGAATTCTAACAACATGATCCCTCGTCACATGACCAGTTGGCCGGCGGTGGCTCTACTGCACGTGGCCTGGTCGTGCAGAACCGTGGAGGCAGCGGGTGTTGGTGGATAACACAAATGTTGTGAAACTTCCTTCCCGCGGGCTACGGGGAGGTTGCCGTACTCTGGCTCGTCAGGAGAAAGCGGTACAGCAAACGTGGACTCCATCTATTTAGATTTTTCATACTTTCATACTTAGATACTGGCAAAAAAAGGTCCCGTGATATGTGGATGCCATCTATTCCATTTGCATGGAATAGAGCGTTGCCCCTTCACACACGTGGGTTTTCTCTAGGTGCTCCAGTTTCCTCCCACGGACGATAACTTAATATAAAGAGGACCATGTTCTTTGGGTCTTTCGGTAAAGCCACGTAGATAGAAAAAAAATAACAATATCACGACGTTTCCATCGCACCTGAAGACGATTGCTTGTGTTTTGATTGCAACGTTTCGATCGCAACACAAGCAATCATCTTCAGGTGGAGACGATTGCTTGTGGTGCGATCGAAACGTCGTGATATTCTTATTTTTTTGATTATTTTTTTCTATCTACGTGGCTTTACCTGAAGACCCAAAGAATATGAATTCCTGCAGTCACGAAAGCTTTAAGTCAAGATAAAGAGGACTGCAGAGTTTGGGCAAGTGTTGGTAGTGGCGGCTCACTGTATGGCTGCTGCCGTCCCACTTCTCTGTGGTTTCTCGCACCTGACTCATTGTTTCTCTGCAGAATCAGAATATTTGTTTTATACTGGAGGAATACGATGAGCTATGAAGCTCTTTTTCACAGATGTGAGCAACAACGATCGTGCACTGCTCCGGGTGTTGCGCTGGGCGCGTGTTCCTTCAGTGCAGGAGCAAACGCGCCGGGGGACCTTCAATCGCGGCCAGGTCTCGGGCAGTGGTGGTTGGGGCAGCCTTTGTAGCGCCGACTCCCCGCCAATACGAGGCGACGGTGGCAGTGGCGGTGCACGAGAGGGGTGAGCCGGGTTCGCGGGAGAGGAGGGTGGAGGATGGTGAGCGCGCTCCGCTGTGTGGGGTCGGCCTGGCCTCTGTGCCCGCTACAAGCGCCCTCCGGCCCTTTCCGAGACACGCAGCGCTGAGATCCGCGCAAAAGCGAGGGGCAATTACGTCCCCTCTGCCCTCCGCCAAACAACAAACACAACAACAAACACGAGTGGACGGAAAGTTTTGCGTAAATTCTTGAAGCCCAATTGTGAATGCTGGGGAATGGGGTGGGGTGGAAGGGAATTGCAGAGGACATGAACTGCTGCTTCCAAGGCGCATGGCCAATAGGTACAGCGAGGGGTTGAATTCACCCGGAGCTGTCCGGGGCAGAGCTCTGGAAAATCTTTCCTTAGTGGGAGTTAGGTTGTGCGCAAGGGGGTTATATGTATGTATCTTGAACTTCTTTCGGACATTACGTAGCCAACCATGGTTATTGGAGGTGATGGGCAGGGGGTGGTTAATATTCCATAAGAAATTAAGCCTCCAGTACAACTGTCTATCCACTCCTGGATGAAGGCCTCGGCCACACTGTATCGGTTATTGGAAGTTGTTTGACCATACTTCACCGCACTGGCATGTGTGAGTTGGCAGTGAAGAAGCCCCTGTTGTTGTCGGCTCCAATCGAGGTGTGGTCGGTTGTGTGGGGGCCCAGAGGGCCAAGTGGCAGGGGACACAGGGCAGCCAGCCGGGATCGTGGCCGGGTCATTAAATCCTGAAACTAAACTAATGTTTTATTTTACCAGGTAAGGCCACTAACCTGTATAGGTCTTTTTCAGAAGCGACCTGGCGATCACAAATGATAGCTCAACGAAGTGGCTTATCACGTGGAAATGTAGAGCAGTCAAATACTCTAAACGCGTGATGTTGATTCTAAATGTGGAAATAAAAGCCGGAGGACCCGGAGAAAAAAATCCACACGACCACGAAGAGAGACACGCAAACTCCAAACATACAGGCGTCGTCAGGGTTGGCATCGAACCCACAACCTCCTCCATACCAGGCCAAGTAGCATCTCACCACTGCGGCACCCGACACAACGACCTTCCAATATCAGGAAGCCACTAAAGCTATGCACTTTTAAATCATCTACACTGGAAACTATTTCTTTAGAACTTTGTTGTGTTTAGTTTGTTGTCCTTCCCCCGCACCTCCGATTAGCACGGTCGGTTATGTACGACGCAAAAAAAGTTCAACGTACAGTACATGCATGGTCAAACAAGGACGAGTTTGCTCCGGGGTCAATCTGACCCTGGCCACGCTCCAGGGTCAATGGGGTTGGAGCGGGGCCCACTGTTGGCGCTACCCCGGGCCCCGCCGTCACGGCGCACGGCTCGACCCCCCAGCCTCCTGCCGACTCTAAGCTGGTGGCGCGACTTTCCACGTGAAGCTGCCTGGTTGCGAACGTTGCTGCAGGCAGAGCCACTAACGGCGTTGATTGGCTGGAATTGACCAGGCAGGCGGGAATGTGGTGGTTCATTTTCTTGATGGGAGCGCTCAACAAAGATGGCTCCAAGCCAGTAATTCTCACCCAGAATGTTCATAAGCAGCCTTACTCGCGAAATCTGAATAAAGTCCAGCGTCTTTGTCGCCATTATATAAAATAATGCCATGAATTGTTTCGGATTTTTAATCCACTTTGCTGTTAATAAATTCCGAAATAAACGATTGTATAGTTGTGTGCACGATGAAAGTATCAAAATAGCGACACAAAGTGTTGATTTAATTTATAAAAAAATATATACATATGAACCTATATTGTATATTTTTGGGCTATAACTTTAATCCGATCTCATGTGTACTGCTATGTACACTTTGTTGAATTCAGCAATGATTATAACTTATTAAAAACCACTATGCAGTATATCGCTTACAGACGGATGTAAACCCCACTATATTAACCTGTACCGTTATTTTTCTCCACTGCAACTTCAATACAATCTACATAATTCAACATAACTGTTATGTAGATTAAGATATCATACATACATGAACGATGGTGAACATTTTACATTCATCTATGGAACCCTTTTTTCAAGAAAAGGCTGTACCAATATTATTGCCAGAAAGGGCAAAGTATTTACTTATTTTTACTATCTTAATACAGTCCTGTCAAAAAATTGTCCCGTAGATGGAACTGCATACCCGAGCTATCCATGCTGCGGCGACTGCATTGCCCTTGTACTGTCCGCCTTTTGGCGTTTTGTGCTCGATGGCACTGGTGGTGAAACGATGCTGTGAAGGAAGCCGTTTCCGGTGTAGGCCAATCAGTTTTAAGGGCAAGGCATGCATTGTTATCAAACACGTTCGTTTGCATGTTTTACCACAAGCACGTGTGGTTAAGGCAGACTTCATGCCTTGTGATGGGTGTCTGTTTGGTGTTTGTTTATCTGGGCACCTCCTCTATAATTCATAATCAAGGTTTTTGGGTTACATCGCGTTATTTATAAATGTGTCGCAACTCTCCACCACCTGACACGGCCAATCAGTAAAAAATGCGTCACGTTGACAAAAGACAAAATAGTTCACTACTTTAGCCCACCGGTGTGTTGAAGAGTGGATCCACAACATTCACAAATCGTATAATTACCACTTTACATACAGTTGTATTTTCCCAGTATTATATTAACATAACTCATTTAAGTCACAATCAAACATAATAAATAACACATTGTTAATCCACTGCTATCAATGCCTTCCCTACGCCGTGTCCGTCATGGGAGGTGGTTTGACCATCACTATCACCACTCTGGTCAGTGTGTGTTCAGGACGGGTTCAGATGTCACTCCACCCACCGACCTTCGCCATAGCCTGGAATTCGAACTCGCATAGCTAGCTATTGTAGCAGAGTGCACTCACCAGAATGCCCACGGCTGCATCACGCAGTGAGAAGTTATCCTGCTGAAATGAATAAATAAATGTGCTTCACATCATAAGTAGGGCGACGTGCTCACACGGACCTTTGTGACGACCGTTCAAGAGAAACCGCAAGGACACGGCGGGCTTTATCGCAAATTAAATAAATGCGTCAGTGTAGCTTGGAAATTGGATGCCCATTTTGTTGGCCCATTGTGAATGATACGGTTCCATTACATGATGGCGGTTAACTAAGTAACACTTTTAATTATGACTGAAATCCTCTCAGAAGGAATAACAGTCTTATCCAGTCCAATGTTCTCATGCACATACTGGCCAACAGGGAAGAGTTAAAACAACACGTTGCTTAATTTCTTTGACAGAAAATGAACGGCTAAAGCGGATTATAAACTCCCAGATCCAAGAGGTGGGAAAACGCCGCAGTTAGAATTAAATCCAGGTCGTCGCGATCCAAGAAGCGACGATCTTACAAAGGAGGTTAGCGGCAGGTGAAGGTGCAGCCCTGCAATTGCTCGCTCACATCACTGCTGGGAGAAGGGCCTTCACCACTAGAGGGAGCTCTAGGAGAGGCCCATCCAGAGGGTATTTGGCATACTCTTCCATACTGGCCAGATGTCTTGGAAGAGGTGGGATTACCCTAATTTGATCCCACCGCACACAGCCTGCTGATTGGCTGGGTGTGGTGCACCCGTTTGTCCGACTAAGTGGACAACAGAGGTGGCGGGAATCAAGAATTGTGCACCACTGTTCCAACACGGTGGCTAGGAGATGTTAACTCCCTTGCCTCGTAGGCAGGAGGTCGTGAGTTCAATCTCAACCCCGACCCTGACGCCTGTATATATGGAGTGTGCGTGTGTGTCTCCCTGCGCCTACGTCCTCCGGTTTTTCCCTCCACATTTATAATCAACACGCGTTTAGAGTATTTGGCAGCGAAACATTTGCGCATGAGAAGCCACTTTGTTGAGCTATGATTCGTGGCAAGGTCCCTTCTGAAAAATAACTATATAGCTCAGTGGGCCTTACCTACTAAAATAATTAATAGTTTAGATGTATCATCTAGATTTGAAGTTTTCGTGACTGCAGGGATCCATACTCTTTGGTTCTTTCAGTAAAGTCACGTAGGTAGAAAATAAAATAAATCACGACGTTTCGATTGCAACACAAGCAATCATCATCAGGTGGGAAAACCTATATAACCTCTTACCACGGCATCTCTCTCCCACTTCAGCAAAAAAAAATCTTGCTGTGGTTTTCCCACTTGATGATGATTGCTTGTGTTGCAATTGAAACGTCGTGATTTAATTTAATTTATACCCACGTGACTTTACCTAAAGAACCGAAGAGTTTATATGTCGAGTTTTAATAGTCGTGCCACAAGAGTTCGTGCTAGATTATAGCCACCCGACTCTAACCACCACAGCCAATCACAGCCACGACCACCACCACCACAGTCAACGCATCACCTGCCTCCCACCCCCACCACGACCAGCTGCACCACCACCACCAAGAGGCATCCACGAGGTGCCCACAAACAGCACTTGCCTCTCTGGAGCTTCATCTTGCCGTTTCTCGCAACACAGAAACGTGTTTGAAGCGATTCAAACACGTCCCTCTCTCAGCTTTGCAGGAAGTCTAGAATATTTGCTCAAAATTAGCGTGCAAATTTTTCGAGTCGATATGCAAATATGAACCGGTTTGAACCGGTTTTCAGTAAGCGGGGAACCGAATCTTCCAACGCCATATTGAATAATTCCAACCGTAACCGATTTAATCAGTTCCAAATTAAAACCACACCCGAAACCCAATCGCTTCGACTCCCTTGGCGACTGCCTCTCCCATCATCTCGCTCGGAGTGTCGACATTGAAAGGGATGTCCGCAAAACGAGGTCTGCGGGGGGCCTCCAATGGGCCACCGCTGGTGTGGGGAAGCCTTCATCCAGCAGTGGATGGGCACAGGAGCTGAACATGCAGTCATGGACACAGCTCGCGTGGTGCACAGAATCGACCATTGCACCCTCGTTAAGCGGCAACTGAATCAAGCACGCCGGAAATGTTCTGTATTGTCGAACTTCTTTCGCACCGCACGTAGCCAACCGCGCTAATCGGAGGTGTGGGGGAAGGATAGCGAACTCAACACAAAAAGTTGTCAAGAATCGAGGCGATTTTAAAGTGCATAGCTCCAGTGGCTTCCTAATACAATCTCTGTTCGATGGATACTCGGATAGCCAAAATCCGCTGCGAGGATGAGCGGCGTTTGCGTGATGGTTGATGTTCCTTGGCGAGATCAGCCAGGTGCTGTTGTGTGGGCCATTCGTTGCCAGCACTTTGTGCGTAATGAGTGCCATCTGGTGGACGACTCAGGCACCTTAGTTGCTATGAAGGTCCATTACTCGAAACATCACCTCATATACAGTACTTCTTATTGACTAGTTTATTGTTACCTTGCTGAGATGTTTGTTGGCATTAACAGCAACGCAGCCCACCTCCAGAATGTGAGCTGTGTGTGAAGTTCCACCAGAGATTTTTTTTCAATATATAAACATCACCTTGAGTGCGAAGATAAATATATAGGGGACACGTGCAGGACAAGTCCATGGCGAGACGGGATGATGGTGATTATGGTCGAGACGAGCGATGACAGAGACCCACGTTGGCTCGAATTCCTTCTGGCCAATGATGGCAGCGAGAATATCTCGTGCCCTTCCTGGTTATTGCAGACAGGATTCCTTGCGAAAGGTTTCTGTTAGGTTTTTTAACATCTTAACGCCTATTTTATTGCCAGAAAGGGTAAAACCTATTCTTCTTATATTGGCTACTGGCAAGGGAGGCCCCATCATGAGGTGGCAGCACGATACGCGCAACGATTCAAACATTTCCTCTAGCGCACTCGAACAAAATATCGGACCGTAGTTTCCGACTTTACCCCTGAGCAAAAACATGTTGTGCCTTACCTTAGAATTTGTTTTCTAACCCTACCAATACGGTCAAATGTCGTGTGCCGCAACTTCGCACCCTTCCGTCCCTGGCCCCACCACCTCGCTCTGCGTGTCGCCCATTGCCTCGAAGCGTTGCGAGTGGCAACTCCATCACTGCCAACACCACAGGGTGACACCACCATCACTACAGAGTGGCACCACCATCACCACAGGGTGGCACCACCATCACCACAGGGTGGCACCACCATCACCGCCATCACTGCCACCACCACAAGGTGGCACCACCACAGAGTGGCAACTCCATCACTGCCATCACCACAGGGTGGCACCACCATCACCACAACCACTGCCAACACCACAGGGTGGCACCACCATCACCGCCATCACTGCCACCACCACAAGGTGGCACCACAAGGTGGCACCACCACAGAGTGGCAACTCCATCACTGTCACCACCACAGGGTGGCACCACCATCACCATCATCACCACAGGGTGGCACCACCATCACCGGGGAGCTGGACATGACAGTGCTGGCTGCTGCTGCTGCACAAGCCGCGGTGGACAATAAACAATCTCACGCGGAGGCTTTCGCGACCATTCTCAACCGGAATACAGATTGTGAATGTTGTGGCTTGGCTCTCCAACACACCGGTTAGTGCTGAACTCGCGACGAATCGGCACGTTCTGTTGACGTGACAACCCTCACTAGTTGGCTGTGTCGGGTGGTGGCGGGTTTAACGACACATTTATAGATTTACGCGTTCTAACCCACAACAAACTGTATTATGGATAAGAGACAACTCAACAGGTACATAATTATAGATTTGAAGCTTTCGTGACTGCAAGGATCCATACTCTTAGGTTTTTTCGGTAAAGTCACGTAGGTAAAAAATTAAAATTAGTAAAAGTAAAATAAAAATCACGACGTTTCGGAGGCAACACAAGCTTCCGTCTTCAGGTGGAACCGTCACAGCACGACAGCTGTATCAAGTGAGAGAAATTCCAAGAAAACAGTCCTTGTGTATGACAACTCTCCTCGACAACACTGTTCGTGATGGGCAAATATACTTAATCTGTGACGTTTCGGGAAGTGGCCCTTCTCCATAGCGCACACGAAACAGAGGCGAGAGCTACAGAGTGACTCACCAAGGAGCCCGGGGAGAATTCCATGTCGTGTTTTCTGATTACAAGTTTATTTTTAAATAAGCGTAAAATTAGTTACTGAATCGTAGCTCTTGAGTAACAGCCACATCCTTCAAAACTCACAAAGTGTTTACTACTAAATAAACTCATTTATATTAAAGAGACATTTTAAATTCAACGGTTTATACTTAACTTGACTCCTGTGTTTGTCGTGGTCAAATCTTGTAATCAACGTTTAGTCAACTTCCTGTTGGCCAATCAATTCCAAATTTTTGCCCACGTACTCAGATGCATGCCGGGATCAAAATCGGAATAAACTAATCAATTGATAGTCTCTTTCAAAGCAATTAGCATTTTGTGTGGACGGCTTATTAATTAAATGTGTATTTGTTTAGGTCAAAACGCCGCGGTCCCTAAACTCAGGAATCGCCTCGACCAATGAGCAGGCGCCGCGTGTCCCTCGTCATCAAGATGGCGGCCACTTCCCCTTGGCCAATCGAGTTACAGTATTTAGTTTTTAGTGCACTTAAGAATAAACCCGCTGTTAAAAAATAACGTTCTTTAAGGAGTTTATTTTTACAAATGTTGCTGGCACAATGCAATGGGAATACACTATTCACGTCCTACCATCAAGTATGGACATGCAGGTCCTGAAGGAGCTCCCAACATGAAACTTCGGACACCGTGCCAAGCCACATCACTGCTGACAGAGCAGGGGCTTGCCGTGTCCTCCACAGACCCCCCACCCCCACGGGCGTCTTCACGTCCACGGCAAGCAATGACGATGCAGAAAATCAGCTGGTTCTTTAAAATGCGATTAGCTTAGTCACTGGCGCCTTATAACAGGGAGTTTTCTTAACCAGACCCATTAAAAGGGACTCTAAAAACCACCCTCTATAAAATGAATACCTTTGATGGAACAGCCAATGTCTCTGAGGTCTTGAGAACAAATATTCTCAAGAGTGAGGACGCAGACGAAACGTCACGTCTGCCATCCCCCCTAAACAAACGTCTCGTTTCCCAGGTGCTCCCGCACACCGCCGCCATTCCCCAAGCCCTGCGTGGCTCTTGTCTTGCACTCGTGCTGTGGAAGGCGTCCAGGGGTGCGTTGCAGACAACGCTGCGTTGCAAGCGCAGCCCTGCGATTGCTTGCTGCTGGCTGAAGGGCCTCCGCTTAGAGGACTGGAGAGCCCCTGGCCAGACGTTCTGGTCAGGGGCTGTCCACGCCGGCCACACGTTTGAGAAGAGGTGTGAGGACCCACACTTCACCTCGCCACGCACGTGACTGCCCGAGATACTAACTGTGGCGGTACCCATTAATACCGCCCTGTGTACAGAGGCGGTCACTGGCACCTGTGGGTCCAGCTGTCGCACCTGGAGGTTAAATTGGACCAGCGAGCGGTGTGCTTCACCATTACAGCAAAGCCGCATCCTACGTTCATCTAGCTCGGACATTGGATAGCAATCATTCACAGTCCTTTGTCAATCCACTGCTCGATTAATTCCTCCCCATGCCATGTTGGTTTGGGAATTCTTTGACCATGCTCAACCAATGGTGGCCATTCTGCGAATAGACTTGGCCCTATCTAATGAATGGGGAATTTCCACCAGTTAGCTCAAGGGCCGCGAGCAGGAGATGAAAACCATCCCAAAGAACCTTTACAGCAATGTATGCATGCTGAACATCTTTCACACCGTTTGTAGCCAACCGTGCTAATCGGAGAGGTACCGTGGAAGGACAACAAACTAAACACAAACAACAGTTCTCAAAAAATGAGTTTTCAATCTAGATTTTAAAGTGCATAGCTCCAGTGGCGTCCTAATACTGGAAGGAAGTGGTACAGATGGCCACAAAAGCGTAATGATGCGTTTAAAAAAAACCCCCGGCTATATGCACTCAAATATCTACTGCTCGATGAAGGCTTTCTTCCCTGAGTTGGGAGTCTTCAGGAGCACGTTTGTGACCTGGGCTGGAGAAACTAAACCACGGTATCAGCGATGGGGTAAATCGGCTGTCATGCTCCATCAAAATTACAGCACCACAATTATAGCTACTGTGTTGGTAATATCCCATGCGGGCCTGCCCAAAGATCAACCCACAAGTCCACTCGACAACAAACTTATAGTAACGTTTACCTCCCCATAATCCACGAACTGGGTTTCCGATCATCGGAACGAGACATTAACCCCACTTATAATACTGGAGCATTCCTGGGGACCAGATCACCCAAAATGCACCTAATCCCGTCAGGTGTCGAAATACATTGGCATTTAGCCCCTGAACATATTGCCATCACCGCAAGCAGAGACAACAGAAAGCGGGGTTTTTTCAACGTGACACCATCGTCGGATGCAGACTGCCATCAACGCCAGTATGTGTGCTCACTGTTTCTTTAGTGCATTTGGTCAGAAGAACATAGTAGACGTCAATATTTGTTCTGGTCAAGAATGGGCTACGCTTTTAAAAGAGGCGTTTGATATTTTATCCATCCTATCGATTCTCACAAACTCATTAACTTAAAAAAACCAGCACTTATTCAAGTAAATACAATTCCTACCGGAAACTTGATTGTTTTACTTTATAAATAATAAAAAATAAACTGACCTCCGTTGGTTCGGTGTCCCTGCATACAAGTATGTTCAAGCCCGTCGGTATATTTACTTTCCAGGCCAATATTTTCCAGTGGCATTTGTTTAAGCAAGCAAACCTCTGAGCTGGCTTCGACCTTCTCTGGGTCTTATGAGCACAGTTATGCTTTGTTGAAATGTCAAAAACGGTCCACAGGTTTGCTTGCTTAAACAAATGCCACTGGATAATACTGGTCTGGAAAGATATCCGGCTGATGGTCTAAAATTCTAAATAATGTGAATGTGGAGACAGAACGGTGGTCGATTTATATATGTAATTATTTAGACATGTAATTATTTACATGTCATTATTTATGCTCCAGAATGAGACTGTTGATTCAAAACATAGGCTGACAACACAACAGTTTGAAGCACGAATACACCACACACGTGCCCTTGTGGAAAATTCATTATCCGGTGATGATGCTGCTGCTGATGCTGCGTTGGCAGTGGTGTACAGTCACAATTAACAAAAAAACACTCTCTTTGTTTTTTTCGGTAAAGTCACGTAAGTAAAAAAATTAAAAAATGTAACTCACGACGTTTCGGAAGCAACACAAGCCTCCGTCATCAGGTCCAACTCCTCCAGTAAAATTGCTGTAGTGTATATATACGCATCAGGTGTAACTGTTCCAGTAAAATTGCTGTAGCTACTGGAGCAGTTACACCTGATGACGGAGGCTTGTGTTGCTTCCGAAACGTTGCGAGTTAATTTATTTTAATTTTTTACCTACGTGACTTTACCGAAAAAACCAAAGAGTATGAATCCTTGCAGTCACGAAAACTTAAAATCTAGAAAAAACAAAACACTCAACACATTTGTCATTAACACTCTAGACTTAACATTAAAAAATCATAACATAGGCAATGTCCCGGGCAGCAATGGTCCTTCGTCATGTGCTATGAAAAAGGGCCATTGCCCGAAACGTCATATATTGGCAGTGCTATTGACAAGCACGTTGAGTTTTGCTTTGTTCTATGTCGAAAATATAAATGTTTACTCAATGGCCTCCCCTCTCTCTCTCACTCAGTTTGGCATAAAGAACAACTGATGAACCTGCATTGAAGACTCCCTGGCTGCACAGACAGCCAGTCAATAATCCTCAAGCCACTCCATGATCAGTGAATTGATCATAATTTGCAGTGTGTTACAGTTGCGTTTAAAACCATTTCAGCCCTTTGTTAATCCATTGCTGGATGAAGGCCATGGGATTGTTTTGACCATACTTTGTCGAGTTGAAGTTGGAGGGAGGCCCAGGACCGATGCATTTATGACTTGCCACGGGAATAATTAGCCATGGCCGGTAATCAAACTTAGATAGGCGCGTTCATTGCGCAGTGCGCAAATTGCAGTGCCACAGCACCGCACACACGTGATAACTATGCAACATGAGACGCATTTTCTAACTGCACCGTGAGAAATGCTCTCAGCTTAATGAGATTAATGAGTGTGACAACCTATCAATTACACCACCTCTCAGTGCAGGTCTAACCCAAATCCATCACACCACCTCCCTGTAGAAGTCTAACCCTAACCCATCACACCACCTCTCTGTGGGGAAATTCCTGTCGTTGTCCAAAGCATTGATAGTACTATTTTCCCATACATTACAGAATATCCCTGACTCAACTCTCCTCCCTGTGGTGCGCCACAGGTAAAACGTCGCTGTGTTATAGAAACAGCTGCTGGCCGTGGTGAAGCAGCCACATTGCGCCGTCCACAATCATAGATTCAAGCGCTTTACTCGAACTGGGTGCTACTCGTGGCACAGGTAAGGGAGTATCTTGCGTTATTATCGCAGGATACACCCTTGGACCCTCCTAGTATGCAGTGAGCATTGGCACTTCGATTAATGAATTCACAGCACGTGCACAGAGGAGGTATCTAAAACAATGGCACGCCGAGATGCTGGTGAACGCCTCGTGGGACTCTGCCGCATCTCAATGCCGTGGGAAATTAAAGAATCGCCAAGCTGCGACTGTGGCATAGCCCCAACCCTTAAACGCAGCACCGCACACCCTGGCGGCATCGCTGCAATCTGTACAGCGTCTACCGCAGCTTTGGATTGCTTGAAAGACCTTAACGTTCTCCACAAACTGTTGCCTCCCAAACACCACAGTGGTGGCGCCGCGAGGCACATTGCAGCACGTGATGATTTTTTGTTATTTGAACTTTGTAACACGCTGCCGAACAGTACTCTATCCGTTTGTTCTCGAAGAGAGAGAACATCTGTGCAGCGCGAGGAGGAACCACATTCAAGTGGGGAGGCAGCCAAGCGGTGAGCCGGTGCCAACAATTACCCAATTAACGCATTCCGATGATGTACGTGTACGTAGTCCGTTTTTCTTCTGATTCCGTTCCGATGACGTACGTAGACATCGTCCGGAGGGCGTGTGGCCAGTTTGGCGCCAGTTATCGCAGAGTTTGGCGGTCGTGTCGCTACAGTTTTCTGTGGTGAGTACGAGGTTGTTAAAAACAGCGGCGCCACTCTCTAAATAAAATTAACGCTAACCGCTTATGTGTTCTGAGATTCAACAGTGAATGGGACACCCACCCTGCACCTTACAGTCGTCTCGGAACGCGAACGGGTTAATGAGTGTTGAAACATGTGGGAGGGGGCAACACTCTATTCCACGCAGATGGAACAGCTGGAGATGAATCCACGTTTTCCCCCGTAACGCATTCTCCTGGCAAGCCAGGGTATGGCTCCTCTTCGGAGCCCACGGAGGGAGAGGGAGTTCCACAACATCTGTCCGGCGAGACCCACCAACCCTCGCTGCCTCTACAGGCTGGATTACAGGCAGGCAGACATTTGCATAACTCCCGCCGTCACCCCCTTGCACCGCTTCCCCCTTTAGTTCCACAACCACCTCCCCACACATCTCCCTGCGCTTTGCGGTGCAGCGCGCAGCAACCCATCATCTCGAGTGAAAACGCATTTCTGTAGAACTGCTTTTTGTGTTTAGTTTGCTCCCCCCCCTCCCCACCTCTGATTAGCGCAGCGTGAAACAAGGACAATGTACGCAGTACGTACGTCAGATTTTTTTTCCCCGTGTATATTCCTGCATCGCAGAGTGAATGTTAAATGCACGTGGAATTACAACTCGAATCAGAGCAATTCGCAATTTTTTTTTGCGCTAGATCGCCGTAAGTAAAATGTGTGTCGTACACCATTCTCCACCTTACACAGCCCGATTAATCGATACTAAAGGTTTCTTTGGGGTTAGATTGCGTAAATATAAATGTGTATTTAACCCGCCGCCACCATCCGAAATGCAAAGAGACCCATAGAGATACACAGTGACCCATAGAGACACAGATATACATAGATGCTCATAGCGATACACAGTGACCAATGGACATAGATGCATACACAGTGACCCATAGAGATACACAGCGACCCAGAGACGCAGAGATGTACACTGAAGGCAAGCCAGAGTACACTTGTGGCCAAGCAACTGGAGCGATGGACCTGTTGGTAAACCACTGCGGTATTCCAAGCTCCTTCAACAGAGGAGTGACGACAAAACGACAACAACTCTCTTCTGAAGCCCTCTCGTCTGGCCATCAGACCTCGACATTGCCATCAAGTTACTTAACATATATTGGCATGCGCAAGAATAGCATTGAAAACGCTGGTTTACAATTTTTTAGACGCCGTCTGCTTCAGAGACTAATTGTGCTGTTTATTATGGATTTTTACGTGTTGAATTAAAATATGACAAAACAACTGATTGCCTACATTTTACGTCTATGTATATTGTGTAGATAGTAGAGTTTACTAATACATTGTAAACCTAGGTTTTTTCATGAGTTTATGGTTTCTTTACATGATAACATGTCACCTGTCCTGTTCACGTAACACTTTACAAATCAGCAAAAGGGTTATATAAATAAGATGTATTATGAAACAAAAGCAAACAACTATTATGTATTCGTAACTACATAGTTTAGTCCTTATTCAGTGTCTACTCGGCACATCTTGGCTTGTCTCTTGTATTCATTAAGTGGAGCATCTCTTGTCACTGTCCAGCGATAGTCTGCAAGCATTGATGGGCTCCATTTGTCCTCATAGCGTTTCTCCATTGTTGCAATCTCCTGGTGACATCGCTCGCCACGCTCGTCGCTCACTGCTCCGCAGTTCGGTAGGAAAACATCTAGATGATGAGAGTGCAAACACATGTATCTTGAGTGACATGTTTCCTTGAGGAGGTTTTCCACCAACTCCCTGTAGTTGTCTGCCTTGTTGTTTCCGAGAAAATGTGTTGCCACTAACTGGAAAGCTTTCCATGCCCTCTTTTTCTTGCCACGCAGTGCACTGTCATATGCATCATCTCGAAGAAGTTCACGAATCTGAGGACCAACAGGGACACCTTCCTTTATCTTAACCTTGGCAAATTTCCACGAAAATACTTGAAAGCTGCTTGTGTTTTGTCCATGGCTTTGACAAAGTTCTTCATCAGACCCAGCTTGATGTGTAAGGGTGGTAACAAAATCTTCCTTGATTCAATAAGTGGTGGATGCTGAAGACTTTTCCTCCCAGGCTCCAATGACTGTCTGAGTGGCCAGTCGATCTTGATGTAGTGGGAATCTCTCGCGCGACTATCCCATTCGCAGAGAAAACAGCAGAGAAAACAACATTCAGACTCTGTCGCCTCGACGGACCTGGTTTTCACCTGAGGACGGCTGCTTGCGTTGTGGCCGAAACGTCGTGAGAATTGTTTTATTATGTTTTATTTTTATTATTTTATTACTTCCCTTCTACGTGACTTTACCGAAAGAACCAAGAAGAAAACAGCAGTACTTTGTGTATCCAGTCTGCAGACCAATCAAGAGAGCAACAATCTTCAAATCGCCACAAAGCTACCACTGATGTTGGTCATAGTGTATGCACCCCAAAAGTTGTTTCATGTTGCCATAGGTTTCCTTCATATGGACTGCATGACCAACTCGAATTGATGGCAATA
This sequence comes from Lethenteron reissneri, assembly GCF_015708825.2. NCBI lineage: Eukaryota > Metazoa > Chordata > Hyperoartia > Petromyzontiformes > Petromyzontidae > Lethenteron > Lethenteron reissneri. The sequence goes on from NC_083784.1 coordinate 612,184, forward strand.
CATTTCCATTACGCAGCAAAACAACTTTAAGACTCATCTTCGATGAATCAATGAACAGTCTCCACTCATCTGGATCATGAACGATGTTGAGGGCTGCCATCACACCATTGATGTTGTTGCAGGCTACAAAATCACCTTCCATGAAGAAGAATGGGACAGGATCTTTTTGACGGTCACGGAACATGGAAACCCTAACATCACCTGCCAGAAGATTCCATTGCTGCAGCCTGGAGCCCAACAGCTCTGCCTTGCTCTTGGGTAGTTCCAAATCCCTGACAAGGTCTTTCAGTTCACCTTGTGTTATGAGGTGTGGTTCAGAGGAGGAGGATGGGAGAAAATCTGGGTCATGTGACCTTGATGGTTCAGGACCAGAAGTGTAATCCTCTTCCTCGTCTGACTCAAGTGAGAATGATTCTGGTGCATCAGGAACCGGCAGTCATCCGTGGGGTAACGGGCGTGTAGCTGATGGAATTTTTGGATAATGCACAGTCCATGCTGAAGTAACAATTGCTGATGTGATCTGTTGGCTCTCTCCAAATCATTGGCACTGCAAAAGGCATCGATTTCCTTTTCCTGTTCAACCACTAGCGAAGATGTGTTGCAGCATATGTGTGGGGCCCACATCTTGTCTTGATCTCCAATTTTGCAGCCAAAATTAAGGTAAAAGGCTTTCTTAACCATAGTGGTTATACTGCGCTTTTGTAATGCAAAAGTCACTTCACCAAAAACATAGCAGAAGTTATCTGCTTTGTTCACACAGGTACGAGGCATCTCTGGTCACTTTAGCAAAGCAGAAATGTGTCCCTTTGGAAAATTAAACACTGACAAATAAGAGAGCATGACACTGTATGATTTCTAGAGCTGATATAGGGCAATTTGTTCAGCAGAGGGATGTAAGCCTCGTTAATATTGCATAATCCATGACTTCTAGGAATAACATGATGCAACTCATCATGTATGATGCAATACCAGGTTCAGATTTTTGTAATTCATTTTTTGTTCAAAAATCAAGTACTGTCCAAACCCAGTCATTGATTTATTCACAGATCCAGTCAAAGATGTATTTTAGTCATTTCTGGTTTAAATTGAGATCCCTTGCCTTTATAACTCACTTATCCTCTGCCATTCCCAAGTCACGGGTCGTATATACTCACCCAGTAGCATAGCTTGAAAACTAGAGCCAATCAGCAATTTTAAGCATCATTTTCATTCTCAGTGACCCAGAATTAGAAAAGTTGGACTACATTTATTTTGGAAGCATTTAGGCTGTAGACCAGTGTAATCATTTGGGTCGTTTTTTGTTACAGCCATGAAAGTGTTCACACTTCGAGTATATATCAAGTTTTCATGTATAATGAATACGTAGACATGCATATTAATGCTTGTATAGTGAACATAATCAAAATATCAGGTCGAGTTACAAGATAGACATTGTTGTTTAATCTCTGCTGCAAGTAATTGGTGATTTTGTTTGTATCAAGACACATACAATATACGTGTACGCACATTTAGTCTACACTAAACACACACACTCGGCATAATGATCTATTGTATGTTTCCAAGACCACACAGAAGCGTTGAAGCACAGACGACACAAGCCAGCCAGAGTCGTCTGCGCTCCTTGAACTCTCAACTCACGAATCTCTCCCGTCGTGGCAGGCAATTGGCTCCGAGACGTATCGCTGTCACACGCAAGAATAGCTTTGCATTAAAAAAAATTAATAATTACTTAAGCCCCTGCGTTAATCCGCTAGTGAAGCTGGGAGCCGTCAGGACCGGTTCTGATCATCAACTCGCCACGGATGTTCGCCTCGGCTGAGAAGCTGGCGTCCACAGCACAGTCCACGAACCCCAGTCTCCACCACTCCACTCACCCACCAACACTGCACTCGGCTATGAACCAGAAGAGCTGTGTACAGCACCGTCGGCGTTCATAGACACAATTGCTACCAATCTGTGGTCATCAATAGTGGTTACCAGATGGACGTACTGGCTTCTGCCATGCCAACGTGGAATTTCCACCAGAGATGAGAACCGCCCAAGGCTCGTTTGAGTATGCAAGCAACACACACAAAGTACTGTACTCTACCCACACACATGTCCATACACTACTACACTCTACACACACACATGCCTACACACTACTACACTCTACCCACACACATGTCCATACACTACTACACTCTACACACACACATGTCCATACACTACTACACTCTACACACACACACATGTCCATACACTACTAGACTCTACACACACACGTCCATACACACTACTACACTCTACACACACACATGCCTACACACTACTAGACTCTACACACACACATGTCCATACACTACTAGACTCTACACACACACATGTCCATACACTACTAGACTCTACACACACACATGTCCATACACTACTAGACTCTACACACACACATGTCCATACACACTACTACACTCTACACACACACATGCCTACACACTACTACACTCTACACACACACATGCCTACACACTACTAGACTCTACACACACACATGTCCATACACTACTAGACTCTACACACACACATGTCCATACACTACTACACTCTACACACACACATGCCTACACACTACTACACTCTACACACACACATGACCATACACTACTAGACTCTACACACACACATGCCTACACACTACTACACTCTACACACACACATGCCTACACACTACTACACTCTACACACACACATGCCTATACACTACTACACTCTACACACACACATGTCCATACACTACTAGACTCTACACACACACATGCCTACACACTACTACACTCTACATACACACATGCCTACACACTACTACACTCTACACACACATATGCCTACACACTACTACACTCTACACACACACATGCCTACACACTACTACACTCTACCCACACACATGCCTATACACTACTACACTCTACACACACATGCCCATACACTACTACACTCTACACACACACATGCCTATACACTACTACACTCTACCCACACACATGCCTATACACTACTACACTCTACACACACACATGTCCATACACTACTAGACTCTACACACACACATGCCTACACACTACTACACTCTACCCACACACATGCCTACACACTACTACACTCTACACACACATGCCCATACACTACTAGACTCTACACACACACATGCCTACACACTACTACACTCTACCCACACACATGCCTATACACTACTACACTCTACCCACACACATGCCTATACACTACTACACTCTACACACACATGCCCATACACTACTATACTCTACACACACACATGCCTACACACTACTACACTCTACCCACACACATGCCTATACACTACTACACTCTACACACACACATGTCCATACACTACTAGACTCTACACACACACATGCCTACACACTACTACACTCTACACACACACATGCCTACACACTACTACACTCTACACACACACATGCCTACACACTACTACACTCTACACACACACATGCCTACACACTACTACACTCTACCCACACACATGCCTATACACTACTACACTCTACACACACATGCCCATACACTACTACACTCTACACACACACATGCCTATACACTACTACACTCCGCACACACACATGGCCTATACATGACGCAAAGACCACTAGTCACTGACACAAAACAAACTCAACACAATCGTCAATAATAAAGGAAATGTATTGTGTACATGATAGACGACGTTTCAAGTGATGACCCTTCTTCACGTCATATAGAGAGGCCAGAGAACGGTAAAGTGGATAACAGTTGGAGACATCAGTCCATATACCATGGGGCGTGATTAGAATGAATTGATAACACATGTTTACTGAATAAAACCTAACAATTACAGATCCACGTGCATCATTCAATTGGCACCGTATTCTCTCCTTACCCCACTTATTCACTCACCCCACTCACCCCACCAACTCACTCACCCCACCAACTCACTCACCCCACTCACCCACTCACCCCACTCACTCACCCACTCACCCCACTCACTCACCCACTCACCCCACTCACTCACCCCACTCACTCACTCACCCCACTCACTCACCCCACTCACTCACTCCACTCACTCTCCCCACTCACTCTCCCCACTCACTCTCCCCACTCACTCTCCCCACTCACTCTCCCCACTCACTCTCCCCACTCACTCTCCCCACTCACTCACCCCACTCACTCACTCACTCACCCCACTCACCCCACTCGGGGCCCTGGAGCGTGGCTCACATGGCAGCGGTAGTGCGGGCAGAGTCCCACGGCTCCGCGACTTTCATCCGCAGCACGCAGCTCCACTCAGCTCCACGCAACTCCACGCAGCTCCACTCAGCTCCACGCAGCTCCACTCAGCTCCACGCAGCTCCACTCAGCTCCACGCAGCTCCACGCAGCTCCACTCAGCTCCACGCAGCTCCACTCAGCTCCACGCAGCTCCACGCAGCTCCACTCAGCTCCACGCAGCTCCACTCAGCTCCACGCAGCTCCACTCAGCTCCACGCAGCTCCACTCAGCTCCACTCAGCTCCACGCAGCTCCACTCAGCTCCACGCAGCTCCACTCAGCTCCACGCAGCTCCACGCAGCTCCACTCAGCGCGGGCACCATCCCGCGTCCGTCCCTACGTGGAGCAACAGGCACCGCCGCCGAGTCAATAGCGCAGGGCGCAGGATCATCGTCTCACTCACCCCACGGGCGAATGGGTGAGTGGGGGGGAGGGTGGCGGTGTAAGTGGAGAGAGAGAGGTGGGGAGTTGTGGGGATGTGGCCACGAACGCCTCCAGGTGTCTCCGCATCAGAGGCGCGCCCCAAATACAGCCACGCGTCTACGTCATGCGTAGAGAGAGGCCTACTCATGTGGCGGTCGTGGTGGTGGTCGAGGTGGTGGAGGTGGTGGTCGAGGTGGTGGTGCTCGTGGTGGTGGTGGTGGTGGTCGAGGTGGTGGTGGTGGTCGTGGTGGTGCTGGTGGTGGTACTGGTGGTGGTCGTGTTGGTGGTGGTACTGGTGGTGGTGGTGGTGCTCGTGGTGGTGGTCGAGGTGGTGGTGGTCGAGGTGGTGGTGGTCGAGGTGGTGGTGGTGGTCGAGGTGGTGGTGGTGCTGATGTCCTAGCAGCTTCTTCAGGGTGCTGTCTGAAGTGTTTCATTCCTTGGCTTTCGTTCCGTCACTGTTCCTGACCATTCTCCCTATTTGAGCAAGTTTTGCCTGCTGGCTGGAGACGTACGTGTTGCTAGTTTAAGAATGTTCAACGCCTTTCTTAGCATATACTGGTGAACATTGGCGTATTGGTGCATTTTGTATACTTGTGTGTACTGTAATGGTGTTTATTCATATATGTATCGATAGATCAGTGCACTTGTGCATAACGGCTCAGTGTAAGTGATGGCGTAGAGCAGAGTTGGTGTAGAGCAGAGTTGGTGTAGAGCAGTGTTGGTGTAGAGCAGTGTTGGTGGAAAGCAGAGTTGATGTAGAGTAGAGTTGGTGTAGAGCAGAGTTGATGTAGAGCAGAGTTGGTGTAGAGTAGAGTTGGTGTAGAGTAGAGTTGGTGTAGAGTAGAGTTGGTGTAGAGTAGAGTTGGTGTAGAGCAGTGTTGGTGGAAAGCAGAGTTGATGTAGAGTAGAGTTGGTGTAGAGCAGAGTTGATGTAGAGCAGAGTTGGTGTAGAGTAGAGTTGGTGTAGAGTAGAGTTGGTGTAGAGTAGAGTTGGTGTAGAGTAGAGTTGGTGTAGAGCAGTGTTGGTGGAAAGCAGAGTTGATGTAGAGTAGAGTTGGTGTAGAGCAGAGTTGATGTAGAGCAGAGTTGGTGTAGAGTAGAGTTGGTGTAGAGTAGAGTTGGTGTAGAGTAGAGTTGGTGTAGAGTAGAGTTGGTGTAGAGTAGAGTTGGTGTAGAGCAGTGTTGGTGGAAAGCAGAGTTGATGTAGAGTAGAGTTGGTGTAGAGCAGAGTTGATGTAGAGCAGAGTTGGTGTAGAGCAGAGTTGGTGTAGAGTAGAGTTGGTGTAGAGCAGTGTTGGTGGAAAGCAGAGTTGATGTAGAGCAGAGTTGGTGTAGAGCAGTGTTGGTGTAGAGCAGTGTTGGTGGAAAGCAGAGTTGATGTAGAGTAGAGTTGGTGTAGAGCAGAGTTGGTGTAGAGTAGAGTTGGTGTAGAGTAGAGTTGGTGGGGAGCAGAGTTGATGGCTATCAGAGTTGATGGCTATCAGAGTTGATGGCTATCAGTGTCGCTGGCGCTGACAGTCCAAAGGTTAACGGCTCACATGCGGACCCAGGGGTCACCTCAGCCATCTTCCCTCCTGGGTCGAAAAGTTCAACCTGGTGATCCTGTGGAGTCCATGGCCCCGGGCATACTAATGTGGGTTTACCACCAATGAAGCGTTTTGGTATAAACCAAAACATTCCAACCCTCCAGACTCTGTTATACTTCCTGGAAAATAATGTTAGCCCAGTGCTTGTGTGTACTTTGTAAGTTACACCGCGGTATCAAACAACAGATTCATCTTCAGAGACGTGCCTTGCCAAGGCACCTCCTCCAATTGAAGGCACAGCAGCAAGAGAGAGACAAAGGCGGACGTGGTGGTGGTGGGGGGGGGCATCGTTGAGTGGACCCGGGCGAGGTGTCGCTGCACGTCGCGAGAGAGGAGACGAGGCCCTGCGTGGTGGTTGCGGCGGTGGCGGTGAAAGTTGATTCTGCTTCTCCTCAGGGCCACGGGGACAGATCCCTGGAGATGGAGCGGTGAGGTTGGCTCGCAGCAGCAGCAGCAGGCGGGTGTCTCTCTGTGCCATCGCAGGGGCGTGAAGGGGGGCGACGGCCTGGGTGGAGGGGGGGCTCATTCAGCAGTGGATTGAGAATGGCTGTGAATGACGAGCGGGGCTTTGGGACATGCTTGCCTCTTGCCTTTTTTAGGCATTCTGACTCATGCTTTGGACAGATTTAGCAATCGAACACGGATTGTAGCGGACACGGTAACAGCCCATTATGTGGAGTGATAGAGAGGTAGGGCGGTTAATAGCCCGGAGAAAACAAAAACACACACAACGCAAACCCCATGAAAATCAGCCTGGAAACCCGGACTTATGGTTTACCTATGTAGGATGGGGGGGGGGTATGTGAGTGAAGGCTGAGTGGTGTCTGTTTTTATTTGTTTTTAAAGCAATCGGATTACTCGCCCACGTGTTCGCGGTCACGTGACTACTAAATCGCTGACCCTCGACGAGTGAGGAGCACGCGCAGGGAATGAATGGAGAGGCGTTCGCAATGAAGTGGTGGTGGTGATGGTGCAACCCGGATAATCCAGTGCACTGCTGTGCACTGTAGCAGGGTACAGGGCACCGCATCACACAAATGGGAACAATCGCAAAAAGCCTTCGCAGCCAGAGTCCGCAAGATAATCTCACGAAGCATGCAAACGACCACGCGTCTGTTTGTTTGGATTCCTCGCCCAGCAACAGCAGTGTGTTACACTGCATGCACACACCCACACACAAACATTCCATCATTTAACACTAAGTGAAAGTTCGTGTATTGTTTTGTAAATGCTTGTAGGGACGTGTGCCCAAAGAGGAGAGCTTTCAATCAGCGCGTGTACTTTGCTGTATACCCAACGCCTGCTGTGAAGTGGAACAGGGGCATGGGCAGTGATGCAGAACGCAGAACTAAAGCTAAAAATTGCCCAGAGAAGTGTGCAGATAAGTGCGCGTGGCGGTACACCGAGAGACAGAAATAGAGAGCGACATGGGTTACATCAACGGGCCAGAGACGCACGATTCAAACTGTTGAGCCACCACGGCACGTTCACGGGTGCCAGAGACACGATAGTGGAGACTGTACATGGAGTCGTGGCCCTCAGAAGAGAACGAATCAGAGAGAAGGAACTTAATATTGGAGGTGGAGCGATGACATCGGCTCGTGTGGCGGTGCTAGGAGATGACATCGCAGGGCCGTGAGAGATGGCAAACGACTCGGGAACACCGTCATCGAGCAGTGGATCGATACTCGCTCATGATGATGGTGAAGTGAGATTTGGCCACGTTCAGAGAGAGATGGATCCCTTTGCAATGGAGGCCTGGAGAATGAATCAGACCGATCAGTTCAATTGCTGGTCACGGCCAGCATCAGTGGCTAGTGCAATATGCGACCGATGGTGATGGGGCTCGCAGCTTTACCAACCAGTGTTGACCAGTGCGGTCAAATATGGTCAAGCAAGCCTCACGAATCACGTGGCGTGTGGAGGGCTTTCATTCATCCAGGGGACAAAGGACTGTGAATGATATTTGTTGTCTGAATTATATATGGTGAATCAAAGTCATATTGCATTGTATTGTTATTACTGTACCGCCTCTGTATGTGTCATGCTCCATGAAATCTACGTCAAATGTCATTTTGAAAACAATATATAGCAATGTCATAGATGTGGTCTTACGAGAGCCTGATGGAGCGAAAGTATTATTAATGAAGATATAATTAATTAATAGTACTTAGCTGCTGGGTGCAGGCATCCTGCCACTGTCTGTTGTGGGCAGTGCCGGTTGCAATGAAGGGGGGAGGTGATGGGGGGATAGCCCCCTCCACCATCCTTGAGCCCCCCCCCAAATTGGTATTTTCGCCATACAAATCTAAAACTAAAATTGTTGTTTATTTATACATTAAGGTCAAGGGTCATATATTTATAAAGCTTCACAGTTCAGTATCCCCCTCCCACCCACCCCGCTTGGGAATCCGCCTGGTGTAGAAATGGGGGTCGTTTGACGATACATCCCCACGCCGGTCAGTGTCACTGGGTAGAGCGTGATGACGTAGTGGTCAGTGTGACTGGTAGAGAGTGATGACGTAGTGGTCAGTGTCACTGGTAGAGAGTGATGACGTATTGGTCAGCGTGGCTGGTAGAGAGTGATGACGTAGTGGTCAGTGTCACTGGTAGAGAGTGATGACGTATTGGTCAGCGTGGCTGGTAGAGAGTGATGACGTAGTGGTCAGTGTCACTGGTAGAGAATGATGACGTATTGGTCAGTGTGACTGGTAGAGGGTGATGACGTATTGGTCAGTGTTACTGGTAGAGAGTGATGACGTAGTGGTCAGTGTCACTGGTAGAGATTGATGACGTAGTGGTCAGTGTCACTGGTAGAGAGTGATGACGTATTGGTCAGTGTCACTGGTAGAGAGTGGTGACGTAGTGGTCAGTGTCACTGGTAGAGAGTGATGACGTATTGGTCAGTGTCACTGGTAGAGAGTGATGACGTAGTGGTCAGTAACACTGGTAGAGAGTGATGACGTATTGGTCAGTGTGACTGGTAGAGAGTGATGACGTATTGGTCAGTGTCACTGGTAGAGAGTGGTGACGTAGTGGTCAGTGTCACTGGTAGAGGGTGATGACGTATTGGTCAGTGTGGTTGGTGGAGAGTGATGACGTAGTGGTCAGTGTCACTAGTAGAGAGTGATGACGTATTGGTCAGTGTCACTGGTAGAGAGTGATGACGTATTGGTCAGTGTCACTGGTAGAGAGAGATGACGTAGTGGTCAGTGTCACTGGTGCTGCTATTTGGGGCTTTTGTACCGAGATAAGCTTGCCGAGGTGCATCTTCTGTTCCTTGCCTTCTAGCCCCGCCCACTTCCCCCCCACCCTCCCAGTCCCTGATTGCCACATTGAGATAAGCCCCTCCCCCCTCCCCTTAGCTAGTATTTAAGATCTGGTCTTTTGGATTTATTTTCACTTGATACAGTAAAATTAGCTGTGACGGTCCCACCTGAAGACGGAGAATTGTGTTGCCTCCGAAAAGTCGTGATTTATTATTATTATTACCTACGTGACTTTACCGAAAAAAAACCTAAGAGTATGAATCCTTGCAGTCACGAAAGCTTCAAATCTAAAAAAACCGTATTGGTCAGTGTGACTGGGTAGAGCGTTATGACGTATTGGCAGCCAAATGGCCGTGTGGATGAACGGTGCAGTCTGTTGTTGCTGTTGTGGCTTCACGTGGCATCGCCCATCGCTGGGCCATTCGCGTGACGCGAGCCAATTCAACGAACGAGAGGGGTGGCGACTTGTTCACTTTAATTGTCGCCGGGCAGACAACACGTCGTAAACAACACACGTATTTATCCCATTACACACTTCAGAGTGCTCGTAACTGATCGTTGACACGCGCATTCAAAAACAAACAATTAACAAACAATTAACTCGGTGCTGCTGCCACGTAAGTGGTTCGAACCCTCCGTGTGTGTTCCTGCCTCTTGTTTTGAAGCAAGACAAAACGTGCCCCTTTGCGCCACGTGCCATCGGAATTCCGAGGAACCGGTGGACATTGAACCCCGTGGCCATCTGTCTCCTGGCTCCTCCCCACAACGCATCACAATGGGCAATCCGACCGTGACTTGCGCTCGACTCGAGCCGCAGCCGCGTGAGGACACGCAAGAGGCGAGACGAGTGTCGGCTTGGGCGTGGGGGCACGTGCCCAGGCGGTGGGCACACGGCGAGGAAGGGAGGCGAGGGAGAGTTTCACGAGTGATGTGAAACTCCCTTCTGGGCTCGCCAGGAGAAGGGCTCTCGACTGGACTGTTGCGAGTCTGAGGTCGCCATCTCGTCGCAGTTGACATCATGATGGACACGTGTTCTTGAATCCCGCAGCCCTCCGTTCACCCAGCAGTAGAAGCTGAACGGGCACGCCGCAGTTTCAGTTCATTGGCTGGTCGCCTGTGCTTGACCGCAGTCTGGATACTTGAAGATTTTCAAACATGGTCAAGGCCTGCGTGGAAGAGTAGGCCAAATACCCACTCTCTCTCTCTCGAGGAGGATGCCATTCTGACAAGAAGCAATAGCAGAGCTGCACAAATATTACATTGGTTTGTGATCATTGTGAAATATAACTCGTATTTTTAGCCCAAGTGTTTGTTTCCACATCTTTATTGCGGCTGTCACTGCAGTCCGCGAGACCTCCAAGGTGGAGACAGGACACATTCCACGGCCGATATGCTGTCGCTGTTCGGCAAAAATGAAAATCTCATCGCACAGGCATCTCAAGATGCCGCGCAGACCGGCTGGTGAGTCGCCCATGAAAGCGACGAAGCGGTTATTTATACAGCAGCCCCCACGACAGCGGAATCACTGCCCCAACATCTCAAGCAGGGCTCGAGAGAGAGCCGAGTTCAGTCTGACGGCTCACCATTAGAGCGGCATAGACGGGTGGAGTTGTGGCCCAGTGGTCAGCGAACTCCGCTCAGAAGACAGCAGAGCCGAGTTCAATTCCAGTCACGGCTACCATCAGTGGCCAGTGGTTATCTGGAACCGGCCCTGAGCACCTGCGCCGACACCAATCGACACCTTGCCAGTGTGGTGAAGTATGACCGCCACGGTGTGAGGAAGCCTCCAACAGTGGATTGACGATCGCCTCTCAAGGTGGTATTGCGTCTTCGTCTAAACAGGCGACTGAATCTAGCAACAGCGGATATCTCCACATCGCACAGAGCATCGTGTAAACATTTTAAAATGACCATTGAGATTGAGTAGGCGACGTGGAGAGGGTACAAACTTAAATCTTTGTATTTAATATCTTTCGATTATTTTAGTAGGGGTGTCGATAAATGGATCACCCCTGTATTGGAGTTTTATTTGGCTGATATAAATGTCCAGGTGATAGTCACTTCGTTGATCTATCACTTGTGGCCGGGTTGTTTCTGAAAACGATGCGAATGGCTGTGGGCTTTATCTGGTAAAATAAAATAGTTTAGCTTTATTTGTATATATTTTAGTGATGTGTTTACCTTTCCTAGACGAACTTTTCACTCCTATCGTATGTTTTTATTCTTTGTTGTAACGTTCTGACCTGCCCCTACTGGACATCAGTAAATAAAGAGCTTTAGAGCTCATCGGATTCCTCCAGAGTAAAATAAATATTGAAATTCTGATTTCCCCGTGTGGTTAAAGGCAGCAAAAGGGAGGTCACCCAAGTCTCAAAGTGGAATAACAACAACTGCCATTTGCCACTAAGTGGCGATGACGTCAACACGGTGCTTGTGCCAGGCTAGGTGCACTCTGAGGCCACGTGAAGTGGAACAAAGTCATCCGCGCGAGCACCCTGGAAAACAAGAATCTAACCACAACAGAAACCCCCCCAATCGGATTCATTTGTAAAGCGCACCGCCAACATCAATGACTCAGCACCATTCCAGTTGAACAACAGCGAGCGGTCCCACCCATGGACCTGCATCATCAGACAATTCTTTAAATTTTGTAGCCGAGCCTGGAGCACATAACTCGCAGAGAATGCGAAATTGCGATGCCAGCCGCAAGCGGTGCGAAAATGTGGCGCAGCTCGTAAAGGGCCAAGTTTAGGGTCAACTGTCCATCGAGGGCTATTCCACAGCGCAAGACGACGTTCTTTGGAACATTCCGAGACATATTTACGATTCCACATCACACGTGGACTTTCAATCCAGCGGTGACCTCTTTGGAATGCGATGGAATCAGATGCAATGCATTTTCTTCTTGCGTACAGGCGTTTGGAATAAGCAGTAGGGCTACAATTGTAAAACTATTGTTTAAATGTTTGTGAGCCATTACACGGCATCCGGGGTGGTAGCTGAGTGGGGTAGTCCGCTAGTTCCACCAGAGTACGCGTGGTTGTATTGGGGTAGCTGAGTGGGGTAGTCTGCTCGTTCTACCAGAGTACGCGTGGTTGTATTGGGGTAGCTGAGTGGGGTCGTCCGCTCCTTCCACCAGAGTACGCGTGGTTGTATTGGGGTAGCTGAGTGGAATAGTTTGCTCGTTCTACCAGAGTACGCGTGGTTGTGTTGGGGTAGCTGAGTGGGGTCGTCCGCTCTTTCCACCAGAGTACGCGTGGTTGTGTTGGGGTAGCTGAGTGGGGTAGTCTGCTCGTTCTACCAGAGTACGGGTGGTTGTGTTGGGGCAGTCATCAGTGATACGCACTTCATGGTTTGCATCTCACCACCGCATTTGCAGTTTGAAAGTGGAGCCACAGCCGAGTGATTTAAATGTCAAGGGCGTTAGAAGGGGCGAGGAATGAGTGGCCGTGGCAGAGGAGTGGAGGGGCGAGGGGGGTGGGAAGACGAAGAGGATGGGCAACAGAGAGGAGGTGAGGCTTTACCAGAGGAATGGAAGGAGGCTAAGCAGGGGGACTGTTTCATGTACAGCGAAATTGATTTCCAGTGGTGGGGTGGAAGGAGGGAGAAAGATCTAAAACGGGATTGGGCACAAGGAGGAGGAGGGACAGAGAGAGGAGTTAGAGAGAGACAGAGAGAGGCACGAGTGGGGACATAAAGAGGAGAGGCGAGATGAGGTTGTAGTTCATGTTAGAACGCGGTTGATGTTGCTGCTGGGACGTGGTTGTTGGGACGTGGTTGTGGTTGTTGTTGGGACGTGGTTGTTGTTGGGACGCGGTTGTTGTGACGTGGTTGTTGTTGTGACGTGGTTGTGGTTGTTGTTGGGACGCGGTTGTTGTGACGTGGTTGTTGTTGTGACGTGGTTGTGGTTGTTGTTGGGACGTGGTTGACAGCGGTCCCCACTATCGTCGGCGCAGCAGAGGGAACCCAGGGGCTGTCCCTTCGTCGGGTCTCCCGTGAGATCCTCGTTTGTAAAACCAGCCGCTCCCACAGCTGGTGCCACTGCTTGACGTGCTTCGTTGGGTGTCCTTCCCCCGCACCTCCTATTTGCACGGTTGGCTCTGTACAGTGCAGAAGAAGTTCAACACACGTACGCACATCGCCACCGTGCATTGACAAGCACACGCACGTGCAAGCAGAAGCAGCTTTCACGCCCTGCCCAGGCAAAGTAAAGGGGTTCTTCTCAATACAATTTGTCTTCAAATGGTGTCGAAAACGCCACCAAATCTCAAGACGCTCCAGAATTACAGCGGGGACATGCAGATCAGAGGCCAATGGAGGTTTAACAAAAAATGTCAATCAAGGTGCAGATACAGACATTTCCTAGATGACGCGGGGGAGGGGGGAGCAGGCTTAGGCAGAGGAGAAGAGTGAAGTGTTTGAGTCCGGACGGGCAGAGTGGGCAGCATGGGCCGCAGAGACGAGAGGGAATCCCAGACTGTGGCAGCAGCAGCAGCAGCAGACAATGAAGCACCCTCCCTCCTCTGCTGGAGGGTGGCCGATGGGTTTAGCACAGAGCCTTGGTCGCTGGAGTGGAGTGTTCGTGGAGGACAGAAGAGTGAGATGAGAGGAGAGGGAGGCAGCAGTAAATCCACGAGGGCGACGGTGTCGTGAACTCATGCAGGCCAGCACACGCTCAGTGACAACACAGTGAGTTCATGTGCGAGCAGTCATGCACGCACATCGCACACCAAAGTCCTTTCAATTCACTTGGATTTATAAAAAAAAAAGATGATTACGTAGCCCCGAGTCTAAACGAGTGTACACGGGTTGTCATCAAGACCACGTGTTCTGCAGATACTTGCTTCCCAAAACCTGTGGCGCCAGTCGTGTTGGCGACGACACTTGTCCCCCCCAGGGTGTCCTCCTACTCAGCTGCGAGCCAGCAACACGTCCAAAGCAGTCACAGTCATTTGGCGACCCACGATTTACCCCCCAAGTTGAATTGCCGAGTTCAATCCCGCGCCCTCTGTGCCGAGGTCACAGGGCATGCGCCCAGTGGCATTAGACGTCGGAACCGAGCAGGTCTTGAGCCTGGTGGGTCCTTGGATGGGCAACCACCATACACACAAACACGGGGGGGGGGGGCGGGGTGTGGTGGGCAGGACAACAAAACACACCTTCACCACATTTCGATTTAAAGCTTTCGTGACTGCATGGATTCATATTCTTGGTTCTTTCGGTAAAGTCACGTAGAAGTTAAATAATAAAAACCTTCCCTGGCCGGAGTGGTGCAGTATGGTCAATTAACCCCGACTGCCAGCGAGACGATAGGCCCCGATCCAGCAGTGGATTTGCCACACACAGGCGGTACATGCACATACTGAATTCCCAGTAAAGTCTTTGTGTTACCTCTAGCCTTGTGGTATTGCCAAGTGCCCCGGCGTACAATAATCCATTGTACATTTGCACGAATCTTATCGCGGAAGACAGATTGAGATAGGTATAGTGTTCTAGTCGGGGGCGCTGCTGCCACCCATTAATAAAGTCGGTTTCCATGTGTACATGTTTCACTTCTAGATTTGAAGCTTTCGTGACTGCAAGGTAAAGTCACGTAGGTAAATTTTTAATTAAATAAATGAAAACTAAATTAAATCACGACGTTTCGGGCGCAACACAAGCTTCCTTTTTCAGGTGGGGACAACGTAGCGAAAGCACAACCGCTAAAGTGTGTAAGAGATGGCTGTGACGAGGAATTATATAGTCGCGGGGGATGGAGGGAGGGGAGGGGCCATGGTGATTGTGTGGGCGGGCTGTGGGCTGGCAGGCTACGATGTGAGGAACGGGGAGGGCGCTGGGAGGCAACGCATGGAGTTCTAACTGAAGCTTTGTGATGCAGGGGGCAGAAGTATATAAAAGAAGCTAAGATTCAGCAGCCTTTTGTTATGCTGCCTGGGGGGTAAATTAGAAATGCCCAAGCTGAAAAACGTGAGGTAATGGTAGTGTGTGAAGCTGGGAGTAGAAGACTGGGAATATGGATATGATTATGAAAATAAATCTAAACTGGCTGTCTAGCAGTAAACTGCACGGCAGCTAAAGTTTTAACTTGGTTAATTACATCCTTCCAATGATTGCTCAATTTGAATCCATCCTCTCGGTTGAAGCTATGTCTATGTTTGTATATCTGGATGGTTTCATGGACAAATCTTTGGTAATATCCAGGAGGCTTGCAGAGTACCTTGGTATCGGAGAACACAATGTCATGAGAACCAGCAGCATTATAACAGTTGTCAGCTACGGCCGACGAATTCGTCCTGCCGTGCTACAAATCCGACTTGTGCTCGCATATTTCTGACCGCGCCTGAAACGTCGAGATTTAATTTAGTTGTTCACATTTAATTAATTATTATGTTTACCTCTGTGACTTTACCGAAAAAACCAAAGAGTGTTTAACTTCTTTCGCACCATACGTAGTGAGTCGATGTCAGTCCAGCCAGTATTGATTATGCAAGAAAGCCATCACATGAACTTGGCCACCGTCTAATGACACAAGGTGGTACACTGCTCACTGCGCGAATCCGGACGGCAGTCTCTTCAGATCACGACGCTGATAAAGCAATTTAGAATCGGGTGGAAAGAGCATGCAGACAACCACAATGTTAGGAGAGAAATATAAACGGTTTATCATTTCACATGCATAGCGGTTCTTCTATGGGGACACAGGTTTTCACTTTGAAAAATGTGATGATGACATTTCTTCTCTGCGTGACTCCATTGTAAAACAGCATTCGCTTTTGTTGGATTATTTTCATGTCTATATCACTCGTATTAAAAGTAAAGATTACATTTCAATTACAATTCACCTTTTTTCGAATGCAAACACATACAATTAAAGTCCGGTAATAAGTAGTAGCGTTAACTGGTGTGTCTGCTGGATTCTACCAATGACATTTAGGGCAGAGCTGACCTTGGGGAGGAACATCCCACGTGTAACGATGTTCGACATTGGTGGTTGTTACTTGTGCACCACTGCCAACTCGGGTTAGCATGATATACAGGATATATATTTATAAATTCACAATGTAATGTTATGTTCACGATGATGATCATCGCGATACCACTTTCCTAATTGCATTGCATTTCACGTTTTTATCAGTATTGTTGTTGTGCTTTGCTGTATTTCTAATACAAACACTGCTGCTTCAGTCCTTCAGCCAGCGCAACACAAGCCTGCCCACGAGTCTCATGGTCAGTGCAAGCGTACGAATCTGTTCGGCTTATAATGCACATTTACACAATAATTCAGGGTTGAGAAAATGATGTCATATCACCACCAGACAATTAAATTTTTTTTTTATAAAGGACTGATGTAATGGGTAATAACAGTTATTTATGTTTTTTAAGTTATGATTGCGTTTGTTATTTTTTAATGTTAGAAAATAAAATATTTCCAAAACAATAAACGGGCAAAATGAATCACGCTGACGCTGCCATTCCCGTGGACCTTACATGGTACGAGTCAGCCGAGTATCGCCCCAACCCCGCAGCCAACAGAGCACCGTCTTGTAAATCAGGTTGCTGCAACCGTGCCGCTGTGCTCCTGATCACTTGCAAATCGCTTCCCACACACAGGCACGACATGTCCACAACAGCACACAACAACACACAACAGCTCTCTCAGGCCATGGGACGGGGCTCAGAGGCTCGATGAGGCATCATACCTGATGGTTCACGTTATTTGCCATTAAAATGCATCACGGCTGATCACTGCATTTGAACGCCCAAACGCGCACGCCCAGACTTGTCTCTGCCGGCTCTGTGCAATCGCAGTGTACGACGCCAATGAGAAATTAGCGCCAAGTCCACTCCCCATCACACGCCATTACGAAACAAAAGCACGCAAACACGGTTCACCAATTAAGCGTTAAGCTGTGGGCGATTGATATAAATATCCTGAGAAAAGTAAATTTGACATTTCCCTCAACCAAATTCCCCCTCAACGTCATCAGTTCTGAGACAGGCTGCACCAGGAGTGAGCGTCATGAGCACTTGAATGGAAGAAACTATCTTGTAAGTTTGGGCTGCGATGGAGACAAAGTCACTTGTACCTCTGGCTCTTACACGACTCTCACGGTTTCGATCTTCCATCTCTTAGGGGTTGTTTTGTGGTTGGTAAACACGAACTGCCGAAACGCCAGGACCCATTTACCTAGAGTGGTCACGAGGAAGTTTGAGCGTAATGCTCTGACACAGCCTCGGTACCCTGAATCACCCAGCCAACTGATGTTACATGTTTATTTTCAATATACATTTATATATTTTAAAAAATATTCTGCCAATTATACTCTCATTGTAATACCGGCATCCTGACATTAGACGAAGACGGTTCTATCCAGAAATTATTGCAGCTAAAAATGCATCAACCTGGGTTAGATATCCACTGAAGATGACATCACAGAACTACTTCTGAAGTAATTTCAATTGATATCGTCGCCCACCTTCGACACATACCTTTTAATGTCAGTAGATCAAAAAAGCTCATTTCGGAGATGAAACGTGGCCAATTTAGCTGGAAAACCAACTTTAAAGCGATGGTTTTGTTGTACAGACACTTTGGACCAGGCTGAAATCATCAACTCGCTACACATGGTAATTTAGTTTAATGGCAGATGGCCGAAACCTGGATTTGAACCCAGGAACTCCGTGCCCTGGGCCACAAGACAACCACATCGACGCGTGTTGTGACGTTCACGATTTCTCAGCGTGCTGTGCACTCTTCATCTTGGCCAGCTCCGTCAGGCGCTCATCCCTCCACTTTCGCCGGGCGCTCAGCGCCTCCTGATTGGCTGGGGTGCGAGCGGACATGGCCTGGAAGCAGCAGGGTGGTGGGTGGGCGGCACATTAAACGATCGCGCGAGCAGTCACCGTTAAATTACAAAATCAAATCGTCAAGCGTCACCACTGCCACGAAGAGTATCCGACCGTCACAGGTCCACCCTGACCAATGAACCGCCCCCCACCCAGTCTGTATTTGTGCACGGTGTACCCGCCAATTGCTAGAGATGTTCCCAAATCCGAACTTTTGACACATCGCGTGGTAATGTATTCTTAATCTCGTGTACATTCGCTCGCTTCTTAAAGCACGCTCAAGAGCTTCCCCGTATTTAAAGCAGCGCATTATCTTGATCCGGTAACACATTCGTGCCATGTAACCGTGATTTTCTACAGATGTTCACATATCTGAACTTTTCATATATCTGCCTCTGCCTGTGTCTCCAGCAAGTCAGATTTGCATGTTGCACTGTAGGTACAGCTGTATGTCAAGCCACTACCAGATGAAGCCCTCCTAATGGCTTGGCAGTAATATTTTTACATCATACGTCACCACGAGATCAGTGTAGGTTGGTGGAGGGAGCATCTAGGACCTTTCCAGATATCACTTTCCACAGGTATTAGTCATGGGTGAGAACTGATCTTATGTGGCCAGATTCATAATGCTGTGTGCTAACCACTGCACCACCACTCCCGGCCATCAGTATTACTGCGATGTTAATCACAAAAATGAAAGTTACACAAATCTCCCTTTGCAAAACTGACTTGCCTTATTGGTCTGTCGCCAAGTTTGAAGGACGTGTAAGTTGCAACTGGAACTATATTTTTTTATAAACACTACTGGGTAAAGTTTGAACGCGTCATTAAAAACAAAAATATTATTATACTCACACGACAAACATGGAACTGTGCTGAAAGAATTCTTTAAAATTCACACGGTTTCATTATTTATATATAAATTGGAATCTAGAGATTCATACAAGTTTATTTTTTTCTCTGTTGTTTTGGGTCTTCTGGGGTCAATAAAAATGATTGCCACTTTGTGAGGAAGTCAACAATGGTTGTCCCATGGATCGGCCTTCCCCTGCCATATTGATGAGGAATTTCCACCACTGGCTCAGGGTTACAAGCAGGAGATGAGCACCGCATCAATGCTCAAACATTGAGAGACTTTTAGTTTTCACGATTTGAACACAACCATCTGGTGTGTTAAGGCTGAGTCAACCTAGGCGAGGCCCAGAGCCGGTTCAGCTATTCGCCAGCGATGTCAGATGTGAGGGACGTTGGCCGCCGTGTTCGTAATGCAGTGCGCGAACCACTACGCTGACAATTCCCACCAATATGAAAAACCACATCGATCTGAAAGAACCATTATTTGTTAGCTCAATGTCTTAGATGTGATTTATTTTGGAGGCTAAAGGATTCCCATTATTCATTCACGTTTTATTTCAATGAGCCACGACTTGGTAAGGCAGTCCAAATGCGTCCACCCACCTGGTCGATGGTGTCCAGAGCTTCCCCAGCGAAGTTCGGCAGAGGCCCAAACGCAGACATGATGCTCGTCATCCCGCCTTGGTAGCGCTCGCAGTAGCTCTTGAAGCCTGCGCGCGGTCAACCATCACAGCGGCTTCACGTGCAGCGGTCGGTACAAGCCCAGGCTGGTCCGATAGCCCCCTGTCACTGCCCGATA
The DNA here is from genome assembly GCF_015708825.2 of Lethenteron reissneri. Taxonomy (NCBI): domain Eukaryota; kingdom Metazoa; phylum Chordata; class Hyperoartia; order Petromyzontiformes; family Petromyzontidae; genus Lethenteron; species Lethenteron reissneri. Next base: position 632,287 of record NC_083784.1, read on the forward strand.
GCCCCCTGTCACTGCCCGATAGCCCCCTGTCACTGGCGCATCTAAAGTGAGTCACCGCCGGGGAACCTTGCGGTGAGGGTGGCTTTCCCACCGGCTGTTTTCCGTGCCGAGCCAGAATCAGACCGTGATGTGCTGGCCCCTGCAACGCGTTTTGAATGAGCTTGGGGCTAAGCAGACCCCACGGGGCGGGCGGAACGATACGTTAGTTGCGCGTGACTTTCGTGAGTCCGCGGCGAGGGCACCGTGCCACCCCGTTGTTTACACGCGCCTCGACTTGCCCATTGCGCGCAACGTCGGTAGCACGGCTCGGTTTGCAGTGGAAAAAATTACCTCTTTAAACTAAACTATTTTTATTTTACCCGGTAAGGCCTACTGAACTATGAAGCTGTTTTTCAGAAGCAACCTGGCCACAGATGATACAACAAAGTGGCTTATCATGTTGACATTTATAGCGGCCAAATACTGTAAACAATGCGGATTCTAAATATGGAGGGAAAACCCGGAGGACCCGGAGAAAAATCCACGTGACCACGGGGAGAACACGCTAACTCCGAATATACAGGCATCGAGGTTGGGATCGAACCCACGGCCTCCTGTATACCAGGCGAGGTAGTTAACATCTCGCCACCGTGGCGAACGTGACACCGCGGGTGCCGCGCCAGCCAGGCACGGTTGCAGTGTAGCTCGGTTGTGCAGTGGATAAAGAGGTGATGTGGTGGTGGATGTTGAGGAAACCTTCAGCGTTGAGGTGCATGGTCTCCAGGGGGCCCACGAAGGCGTAGCGAGGGCCGAGGCCTTCGGTCATGACGAGGTCCACATCCTCCGGGGACATCACCCCATCCTGTGGAAAACCACGCACACAATTATACCCTTTGGCTTGGAAACTATGCCACACGCCCTCCTGCATTGCCTTGTGGGAGCCTCGGTACGTCTTCTGACCTCCCGATGGAGTTAGTTTTTTTATGATGACGTACACATACGTTATTGGAATGGGAAAGGGTTAAGTGGGAAATCAAACAATGGGTGATGCCAAAACGATTTCATAATTCGTATACTCTGTTTTCTAAAGAACAGCCTTTGCATTCATAATAAAGGTTTTTGGGTTAGATCGCGTTATTTATAAATTTGTCGCAACCCTCCACCACCCGATACGGTCAATCAGTAAAAAATGCGTCACGTTGACAAAAGACAAATAGTTCACTACTTTAGCCCACCGGTGTGTTGAAGAGTGGATCCACAACATTTACAATTTGAGTACGATGTTTTGCTGGAAATTACATGTTAAGAGAAATTGCATGTCATGAGCAAATTCCTATCGTAAAATATTTCTGGAATTTTACAAATGGCTATCAAAGTATTTCCAAACTGCGTCAATAATGATTCAAAACAATAGGAGTAAAGAGTAAGATTTTAACAGTTCTATGAGTAAATCCACCGAGGGCATCACACATTCATGTGCTGGCCCCCGAAGCCCTCTGCCTTGAGCCAGCTGTCATCGATTGGCAAATTCCACATGGCTACTTAAACAAATGCTTCCTGGCTTACCAACGATCCACACACGTGATGATTCCCAGGGATGAAAGACACAGGATTCTGGCATTTACGAAGCCCACCTTGATGTGGGAGATCATATCAGCTGGCTTTTGAAGGGAAGATCGGGTTGAGTGGAAAACCCATGAATTAATGAAGACGGCGCGGTGCAGGAGGGACAGGAGACAAAGCGGAGCCCGGCAGTTGGGGATGCGTGGGGAGGTGGGGCAGGGAGTGGCGGGCGGCCACGGGAGACACCGCGCGGGGATTTGTGAAGAGCAGCCAGATTTTTGGTGTCCAGTTCGCACGCACGCATTGCGAGCGAACACGGAGCGACGCGCAAGCGAACCGACACCGCACCGCCGTGAGCGTATGCGGCAGATGTTGCAATGTCGCGTTACTACCTCGAGCACACTAATCACTGAAGCCACCAAACAGCAGTGGCCACGTTGCCCAACGAGATGCTGTGCACAGCTCATCTTTGCCGACCTCTCCACGCCAGAAGTGGCAATTCTGCATTGCTATGGCAGAGACCAGAGTAACGCGAGAATATTCACTCTTGACCTTCCACAAAGCGGTACTATGCTTGTTAACCGTAGACGTCAGGTATTCAGTATCATCAGCAACAGCAGCCATGGTCAATCCACTGCTGGATGAAGCCCACCCCCCCACCCCCCACGCCGTCACCAACTCTTGACAGGCTTGTGATGGAACAATCGATCCAGTTCAGGGGTCGGCAACCAAAATAACAAGCGGCATTTTTTTAATAATTATAAAATCTCAATATTTCCAGAGCCACGATGCGTGTGCATTGGAGACGGTGGTCCTGAATAAAGGAGGTCACGAAGTAGTCCTTGAAGAGCCGCACGTCGCTCCGGAGCTGCTCCATACGAGCAATCCCATTGCTCCACCTTGGTGGCGGATGTCGTCTCAGGAGCAATTCCCTCCTTTGGCTACTGCTCCGTAAGTCTCGATGACCGGTCATCATTCCAGCAAGCGACGTATCCTGCCCAAGCATATTTTTATTTTCTTGGCAGCCAACGTGATGTCCATTATTTGTACGTGTTCTCTTATCCACGTGTTACTGCGCAGCGTGACTCACGACCTCCTCTTGATACCAAGATCCAGGATGGTCGTGTCTATGCGCCGCTTCTCGTGGCAGCCCCAACAGTCTGGAACGCTATCCCATTGCACATTCGCAGCATCACCTCAATCGCCTCCTTCAAGACACACTTAAAAACTCACCTCTATAACCGCGCTTTCGAGCGACTCTGAGCTTGGCTCCGCGCCTCTGAGTTGCATCATTATTATTATTATTGTCTCCCAGCAAGCGTGCAGTTCTCCATGCTTCTTCAGCTTCTCTTCGATTTTATTTGTCAATGTCCATGTTTCTGATCCAAATACCACAGCGGGTGATATACACCGATGAAACACTTTCTTCTTAAAGTACATCGGTATGCAAAGATTAGTTTTGCCGCTTATTTAGTCTCGCCCTCCAAAAGCAATATTTTAAAAGAGCCTCACGATGCATCAGGGCTCATTGTCAAGAGGGTGCTGTTGTTTTGTAATGCACGGCAGATTTACTATGAAAACAGAAACATGATCCTCGAAGCATGGATAAAAAAAAATCTTTGCAGTAGAAAAAAGGGTGACCGAAATTTACGGTAAAATAAAAATCTACCGGTCATATATCATTAAAAAATATCTATAAACCGTAGTCAAATCTACACACATTACCCACACTCAATATTGCCTTTCAACCATCCTGGGTACCGATTAAAAAACGTACGCAGAAGCCAAGTAAGACCCGGACGACAGGTTATAGGGCAGAGGTCAGCAAACAAAATAACAAGAATATAATTTTTTTTACAATTTGGTAAAAAAACTCAATATTTCTAGAGCCGGAATGCATGTCAATACGAGACGGTGGTGGTCCTTAATAAATGACGTCATGAAGCAGTTCTGAAAGAGCCACCGCATGCAGCTCCGCAGTTGCAGGTTGCCCACCGCTGATTAACGGCATCAACCGAGACCACAGCAGCTTCTGCGTAAATAAAAAGTTGGGAAAACAAACCGTCTGTCGTCCGTTGCTATCCGCGAATCATTCACCACTCGGTTTGATCCGCGCTCTGAATTGGTCACTCTCGCAATAAAATAATCATGAACCGAAATGCAAGACAAATGGAAGAGGGGGAAAAGGAGAACTAAAAGTTCCAGAATATTTTTGCGACGGTATTGCCGATCGAATTTACTCCGCAATTAACGGATGGCGTTTCACGTTACCGTGCCCGAGTGTCAATTACGCGGAAATTTTCTCAATTAATCAGGAGATCAAAGTAATCTAGAAAATGACGTTTAACCTGACCGTTGTTGCCATTTCTACCGATTCGCGGTGTAAAAAAAAACACGAGGCGCCGATGGATTTCAAGCACTCCCATGCCATTTCGTCTCTACAAGCATGTGGCTTCAAGCTAAACATTGACAAATGTTTCAGCGAGTATGAGTAAATGCCGCGAGGCTGCTATTATCTTTTGCAAAGTTTTACTTGCTCAGCAAAATCGAATGCAATGATCAATGGGTGGTGAATGGTACAACCCATTGCTTTTGTGCCGACAGAATCGACCGCGGCTGCCTACATTCCAAAGGAAAGTTTGACAAAAACACACACACCTTGTGTTCGTCACGGCAACAACAACAGCCGCCATTCGCCACTATGTGGCGGTGATGTCATTACACCACTTGCGCCAGGCTAGGTGCACTTTGAAGCCACGTGAAGTGTCGAAGTCTCACTGAAAGGAGGTGTTATGGGTTGACTGCCTTAGATGACTGGCAGATGCATCACCTGTGCACCCCACTTGCTGACACGTGCCAACTTGCTGCGTCTTCGCTTCCCGGCGCTCCGCTCATTGTTGCCATTGCTAACACACCCACGGCCATAAAGGTCTTGCATCTTAGATGAGCTCAGTTCGGGAACGTTCACTAAATTTGGCATGGAACATCTTTATCTCTACAGTGATGTTTACACACCAAACTAGATACTTATTTGAGGCCAAGTCAACTTAGAGGTAGGTCACGACAGGTTCGGACGACCACTTAAAAGCGAGCGTGGCTAGGAATCAAACCCAAGTGTCTGGGTTCGTCAGGCAGCGCGTCGGCTGCCATGCCACCACTCCTGACAAAAACACAAAAGTATAAGTGCCTGCGCAAGGCGCGGCGGGCATGGCGGGGGATCGCGAGCGCGGGCAAAGGCTGCCAAAGAGCGTGGGTCACGGGGCAATGCTTTGTAAATTAATCATCAGCGACCCAACACGTGCCAAAGCGATGGGCTCGGCTTACGGGGCACGCTTGACCAGCCAGGCATAGAGAAGCGGGCGCGACAATGAGAGACGCGTTCGAAACGCGCACGCGCCGTCGCGACCCTCGCCCGCGGGCGCCACAGAGGCAGCCTCCGGTGCCGAGCACCCACGCTGGCTCCCACCACAACTGCGGCCCTTCCTAGTGGGAGGGCAGTGCGCAAAGCAGCACCGAGAGATGCACGCTCCGAATTCGAGCGGTGGTCCGTGAAAGTCTCCCGAGGGTTGGCAGCTCTTCTGTCGCACGGCTGATGGAGACGTAGAGCGACAACGACAATTTCACATTCAGGTGGTCAAACCAGACAACTGCGTCAGAAGCAGTAGCGGAGTGGATCGCTGTAAGGATCGGGCATTGCGTCGTTATAGACCTTCTATGGTCTGTTCTGGACAACCACAGTTGCACAGTGGAGTTTACATTTTTCACTTGTGCATCATCAGGTATCCGCATCTACTGCTGTGGTTTGTGCAGTGGATGTGGTTTAGAGTGGACCATGAGCAGCTTCGTGGAAGATCAAACCCAGGGATTTCTCGGTTGGGTCTTTCACAGGTTCGGAAAGGTTTTCAACCACAGCATTAGAGAGCGCAAGCAGGGCAATGGCGTCGTTCCAGCTGTGAACATCAGTAAGCTGACTTGGGCAGGACACGGGGCTGTAAGGCAAGTGGCCGATGAGCAAGAGTAGAGACAGAGTGGCCACCAAGGAATGCAATGTGTCCGAGAGGATGACCACCGATAAGGAGATGGAGCGATGAAATCAGTTTGCGTGCAGGTTCTAGGCGGATTGTCACATCGCAGGATGTGGAGGAGTGGTGGCAACCATCCACGGCTGACAATGATGGTATTATTTAAAGAGTCTGGTCAGATTCGTTTATCATTACCGAGGGTCATAGAAACAGGAGAAATGTCATTTTACATTGCAGAGTTACTCTGCAATGTGACGTGGTGACCTGCGTCACATTTTTTATAATTTTACTCTCAGAGACACAAAGAGGCGCGATGAAATCACAGACAAGAGGGAAGGCAGCAGCAGGCCAGCGGTGTGCCAGCACCGTGCCCAAGCTCTGCGGTCCTCTATATATTCAGATGTTATCAGCCAATGTAATGCGTGTTCATACACGTGAGAGGAAACCGCAGTACCCGGGGAAACTCCACGCGCGTGCGAACGAGGCAGGCAACACTACTCGCGTACAGATGGGAAAATATCGAGATTCATCCACTTGCTGTACTGCCATCTTCTGACAAGCTAGGATATGGTTCCTCGACAATCACGGGAAGGGATTTTCACGGCATGTGTGATCACCCAACCCTCGCCCCTACGGTGCTGGATTGCAGGCGTGAGTGTCGATTGAGGCTTCCCTGTCAAAGAAGAACACAGATCACTCTCCACTTGAACAGCAGCGACTGCATCATTTAGCACGTCAGTCATTCACGTCTTGAGTTCTCTGCCTAAGGGCAGCTGTTTGATTCAAGTTCCTTCCCTCCTCGCCGATCTTGCATCTTCTTTTCATTTCAGCACAAGGACACACTTTGTTTAAGTTACTGAGCTGCACGTTACTTTTTCTATCTCTTGGTCTCTTCGCCAAAAAAATATTCTTCTTTCCAGAGCTTCCTTCAGTAAGGCCTATCCCCCTGATGCGATGTCCAGTAGACACATGTCACCATCTCGATGTTGTTCAAAATGGACTTCTCTGCTACTGCATACTGCAAGCCTTCACCTCCGACCATACACCTCACCCAATTATTTAGCTTTCTCTCAATTCTTCAAATTTGACTTCTATATTCCAGACCATACTCTAACACTTCCTCGATTATTTTCTTTCCATCAGAATGATTTTACCCATTGGCACCACATCCAGTCCTCTCTCCGCATTCATGCATCCGCTGAATATAAAGCAGACTCAATAGGAGGCCGTTACCAGCCTCTACTTCGATTCCCCGCTCATCCGGTTCCATCGGCAGCATCTTTGTGCCGAATGCCACTTCTACCATGGAAATCCTGACTCGAGGTCTCTCTCATCCCTGAAGCATGGCCTCGTTTAAATGGGGCACTCACAAATTCAAGGAGAGAATGACACAAGTCAATGTTGAAAAACTGTACACAAATGTTAAACCGCTGGTGCGTATCATGCGCTCTGCTCTAGCTCTCACCAGCAATGCAGACGATGAAAGGTTGCGGCACCCATCACTTAATTCCCACTAAATTTTACATTTTTTCCAACCACCTCCATGTACGTATGTATGTTGAACTTCTTTCGCACCGTACGTAGGCAAACGTGCTCATCGGAGGTTAGGGGGATGGACAACAAACTAAACACAAAAAGCAGTTATAAATAAATGAATTTGTCAATCTGGGTGATTTAAAAGTGCATAGCTCCAGTGGCTTCCTAATATCGGAAGAGCGTTCCAGACGGCCGCAGACGCGCATCTGAAAGCGCCGGGCGATGCAGTGACCGTCTTTGTTCGATGGCCAGCCAAAAGCCGCTGCCGCGAGGATGATCGGAGTTGCCGTGATGGTTGATGCTCCTCGACCTCCAACGACAGTGTCGCACACAGTCCGCGGGAATCTCGAACGGGATAGCTGAGAATCAGGCAGGGGAGCTCACCCCCCCCCCGACCCCTTTAGACCCCACTCACCTCTCTCACTCCCCCCCGACACCCCTCACACCCCCCCACACCCCCCACACCCCCCACCGGGCTGTGGATGTGCGGCGCTCACGCGGACGAGGCGCCACGCCTCGGCGATGATGGCGTACTGCACGCGGTTGAGAGCGAAGCCCGGGATCTCGCGGCGCAGCGTGACGGGCGCTTGTCCCAGCCGCGTCATGAGCGCGTGCGCCCGCGACAGCGTCCCGCCACTCGTGCCGGCGTGCGGCACCAGCTCCACGAGCCGCACGAAGTACGGCGGGTTCACCTGCGAGGAAGACGCGCAAGACCAACGCGGACAAAGGTCGCCCCCCCCACACCGGCGTAGCCTTGACAGGCTGCTTGGGGCAAGTGCTGTTAGCGAGTAGCACCTATGAAGGATGGCGCGGCACAGGAGGGGGTGGGTGGCCAGCACCACGCCCGGCCGCCTTTGTCCTCCGAATGGCGATGTTTACACACCGCACCAGGTGCTCGTTTGTGTATAGTTTGTTGTCCTTCCCTCGCACCCCTGATTATCACGATGGCTAGGTACGGTGCCAAAGAAGTTCAACATCCATACACACATTGAAGCGGAGTCGACTTTGGGGTGGCCCAGGACCGGTTCAGATAATTGTCACTGGTGAAAAATAATAATCGATTTTATATTATCAGACCATGTTTGTTTGCATGTTTTGCCACAAGTATGTGTGGTCAATAAAGACTTGATACCTCGCAAAAGTTACCTATTTGGTGTTTGAACATCTTAACACCTCCTGTTGTATTGCCAGAAAGGGAAAAACCTACTCTTATCTATATATATAAAATCGTTCATGTCTGTCTGTCTGTGTGTGTGGACTTTGGCCCATACGCACTTTCATTGGACGGCGGTTGCCCCTGGCAACGGCTAGCCACGCCTTCGCCGCTTTCATTGGACCTGGCAACGGCTAGCCACGCCTTCGCCAAGGGCTGCAGTTTCATTGGACGGCGGTTGCCCCTGCCAACGGCTAGCCACGCCTTCGCCACTTTCATAAGCTCCGTATTTAATTAAATAATAGCCATTACACAGTATTGTTGGAGCGCTAGGGGGGGGGGGGAAGGAACGCCACCCGTACCCTGCCTTTTCCAAGCCGACAATTTTAGGCGAGGCCGCAGGCTTTGCACGCTACTAGGCCTCGACACCCACCACGCCACTCTGAGGTAAATTCATCAAAGTTTTTCCTACTCTTCACTACACCCCCACCACAATGTGTGCTATTAATATTACTTTTAAACCCAACGCGCCAACAATCGATTACTTTAATGTTCACTGTACAAATACTCATTAAGCTGGGTGAGCGTACTGCCAGTCTATCATGTACACTGTAGCCTGCTTATTAAGCTCGGTGAGCGTACTGCCACTCTATCATGTACACTCTAGCCTGCTTATGAAGCTGAGTGCGTGTACTGGCAGTCTATAATGTGGACTCTTGCCTGGTTATTATAATCGATTCTTTATATGTTCTTTGTACAAACAGTCATTAAGCTGCTTGAGCGACCCCAGTTCGATTCCAACTCACGCCCACCACCGCTGACGATTATTTGAAACGGACCTGGCCCTCCCCTAGGTCCACTCAGCCTCAAAAGCGTAACTGCTGTCGTGTGTGAACATCGTCACTGGGGAGACAAAGGCGGCGGGGCATCGTGGATCCAAGTCCCGGGCGAAGCCGGGTCATGTGTATGTGTGTTTGTGTTTATGTGTATGTCTGTGTGTCTCTATGTATGTGTGTATGTATGTGTGTGCATGTGTTTGTGTGTATGTGTGTGTGTATGTATGTGGGTTTTTTTGTATGTGTTTATGTGTATGTCTGCGTGCCTGTATGTATGTGTGTATGTACGTCTGTGGATGTGTTTGTGTGTATGTATGTGTGTGTCTATGTATGTGTGTGTATGTGTTTCTGTGTTTGTATGTGTGTGTATGTATGTGTGTTATGTGTCTGTCTGTGTGTCTGCATGTATGTGTGTGTGTATTGTGTATGTGTTTGTGTGTGTTTGTGTGTTTACGCTCGCATTACACAAATGTATAATGCGGGTCTAAGGCGTTCCTTACACAGCATTGCCGCTTTATTATTTCAGTCGTTTACTGCCGTATGCACCCTGAAAGTCGTGTGTGTCTGCAGCAAGCGCGTGTATGTGTACCTATGGACGCGCGCGCGTGTGTTGTGTAGGGGGAACGGTAGTGTAGTGCTTAGCGTGCTGCCTGTGTCTGTGTGTGTGTGTCTGTGTGTGTGTGTCTGTGTGTGTGTCTGTGTGTGTGTCTGTGTGTGTGCGTGTGTGGTGTGTGGGGAGCGGTAGTGTAGTGGTTAGCGTGCTGTCTGTGTGTGTGTTTCTGTCTGTGTGTGTCTGCGTGTGTCTGTGTGTGTGTCTGTGTGTGTGTCTGTGCGTGTGTGGTGTGTGAGGAGCGGTGGGTGTAGTGCTTAACGCTACGCTGCGCTACCAACCCGGCAAACCCAGTTCGATTCCCGCTCACGGCCACCACCGGTGACGATTATTTGAACCTCCCCTAGGTCGACTCTGCCTCAAACGAGTAACTTAACTACTGTAGCGTATTAACATCGCCACTGGGGAGACAAAGGCGGCCGGCCGTGGTAGATACAAGTCCCGGGCGAAGCCGGGTAGTACAGCTAGTTTTTCATAATTTTGGATACTGGCAAAAAGGTCCCATTGATAGAATCGTCACTGGTGTTGACCGTGAGCGGGACTCCGACTCGGTTCGCCGGTTTTGTAGCGCAGCGCGCTCACCACGACGCTACCGCTCCGTGTGCGTGAGAACGCACACAGAGCGGTCATATTGTCATTGGTCAAGTTGGCAAGGAGCATGTATGGCGGCGAAGTGTTTTTCGTTTTGAATTCCGCCGCAAGTGAATAAACTCCAGGCACGACAATAATGGTGACAATGCCAGTGAATTAGAAATGAACCGGCCGTGATGTTTATACTGCTGGTGAAACGACAACGGAGACATTGGTAACGACGGTGCCATTCATGACGATGATGATGCTAACGTGTAATATTAATGACAGACCATGATCACTTCGATGGTCGTTTACCCAGGAAATACCTCCAGTCTCATAGGTATTTTTCAGGAGGGTCCTACCAAGCTTTCACAGTACACAGAGGAGGGGTGGCGATGATTTGCTACGAATGAGAAATTTTGAGGGTCATATTTCAAACTTGTCAAGTTTGAGCCGCGACGCCACCCGCACACGATGGCACAACTCTTGTGACGCTCTCACGGGGTGGCAAACGAGGCAGTTGGCCGGGTATCGTCGCTCGGCGAAGAGGGCCGAGGGCAGCAGGCAGGAGGTGGAGCTCGCGAGCACCGTGCCGGGCCCCAGCAGCGGGTCCAGCTGCCGGTACAGCTCCTCCTTCATGCTCACGTCCTCGGGGATGCACTCCTGCAAGGGAGACACGAGCCGCAGTAGGGACGGGCTTCTTCATCGACATGGAACTTCAATGTGCCCAGCATCTCAAAACGCCTAGCGTCTGATCGAAGGGAACAGAGGAAGGAGAGAGAAAAAAACCCCTGGTTACATCCGAGCCAGGCCAGAGCGGGGCCGTCGTGGTACGGTTTTCCATTGTCGATCTGCCGAGCCGAGCCAGAACCAAACCATGGTGCGCTGGCCTCACAAAAACATCTGAATCCGGCTCGGGGTCAAGTAGACCCAGAGGTGACGTCGTTAAAAGTCTGACACAGCGTCACTGTGTTATTTACACGCGTGTAAGAACTCGAGCACTGCTCAACTTCCGTCTGTACGTTGAACTTCTTTCGCACCATACGTAGCAAACCATGCTATTTGGAGGTGGCGGGGAAAAAAACTTCTTCAGTGGAAAAAACTAAAACCTAGCACCTCCTGAGCTGTGCCGGGCTCGAGTGTGGATCGGTCGCGCACTGAGAGAGGTTGAAGCTCTCACCTGCACGTAATCCACACCGCTAACCGCCTCTGACAGATCGGTGACGGCTTGGATGAGAGACAGCTGAGAGTCCACGGGCAGGGCTCCACGCAGGGAGCCGGATGCCGCGAGGGAATTCAGGTTCTCCCTGGCGGCAAGACGCAAGCGCACACGACACAAGTGCTTCGTTGTGCATAGATCGGGCACCTTTGGCTTAGAAATCGTGGATTGTATCTAGACGAGGCAAACATCACCGCGATGAGCCGTTGTCAAAGCTGTGGAGCTTACACCGCACAGAGTGGACAATACAGAGGCGAACTCACAATTATAGAAACAATATCATGACAGGTGCTGTGGGCGTGGGCTGTGAATGGCCAGGAGATGTCAGCAACGCAATGGCAGTCTTGAATCTGTATGGAGCTTCAAGTGTAATTAGCTCCTCGTATGCGTGGGTCCTCTCCGGGTATGTGAAAGTCCTCCCACTTATCAGTCATTCAAGTAATTGGTAAAACTTTGTAGGAACTCTTGAAAATGAGGCCTGACACTCAGAAAGGCTTCCTGGGTAAAAGATATTATTGATAGATATAGTTCAATAAGAACTGCCAGAAAATCTATCATGAATCTCAATCAGCCAATACCTGGTTACATTACATAAAAACTGGATTTGGCGTGCATATAAAGTATTTGTGCAGAGGTGATCAGTGTAAATGTTCGTCGAGTTGAACTGTTAAAGGCAAAGTGCGTCTCCGTCTGCTATATTGGTATCAGCATCCGTGTTTGTTACCCCAGGTAGCTAAGACAGACAACGATGGATGTGGTACGGTGATGAGATTCCATTATAGTTCCATGGTTTTAAAGACAGCAGTTCATTCCAACCAGCGTCAGCTTCTGCAATGTGTGTTGATGGCTCCCCCTGTTGGGAAGATTGTCTCTTGCCTGGGGGATCGCTCTCAACGCATGTTTGCTATCACAGCGTTCTCCCATTCGGGAACACTTTTCGCACAACACGGAACGCACACCGGTATAACGCGGAACGCGCTCCGTTATAACGCGGAAGATGCTCCGTTATAACGTAGTTTCTGAGCGGTCGACGACCAACTGCTCTCTTTAGCTGCGTGGTTGAGCGCGACGGTGATACATTACACGGAATGATACAACAACACGGCGGCGTATCCTCAGTTATTAGTCCCGCCATCTCACGACGGGTGCGTACATCGTATCTCGCCAAAGTTTATCGTTATATTTTTTACAGGAAATAGTTTTCACTTAATGCGTTTTTTGCTTAACGCTGCACTTTTCAGGAACCGTGTTAAACGAGGACTTACTGTCCAATAGCGTCAGACGTGTTAGGGCTACGTGGTGACGTGTTAGGGCTGCGTGGTGACGTGTTAGGAGAGTGGTGACGTGTTAGGGCTGGGTGGTGACGTGTTAGGGCTACGTGGTGACGAGTTAGGGCTGCGTGGTGACGTGTTAGGGCTGCGTGGTGACGTGTTAGGGCTGCGTAGTGACGTGTTAGGGCTGCGAGGTGACGTGTTAGTGCTGCGTAGTGACGTGTTAGGGCTGCGTGGTGACGTGTTAGTGCTGCGTAGTGACGTGTTAGGGCTGCGTGGTGACGTGTTAGGGCTGCGTGGTGACGTGTTAGGGCTGCGTGGTGACGTGTTAGGGCCACGTGGTGACGTGTTAGGGCTACGTGGTGACGTGTTAGGGCCACGTAGTGACGTGTTAGGGCCACGTGGTGACGTGTTAGGGCTACGTGGTGACGTGTTAGGGCTACGTGGTGACGTGTTAGGGCTACGTGGTGACGTGTTAGGAGAGTGGTGACGTGTTAGGGCTGGGTGGTGACGTGTTAGGGCTACGTGGTGACGTGTTAGGGCTGCGTGGTGACGTGTTAGGGCTGCGTAGTGACGTGTTAGGGCTGCGAGGTGACGTGTTAGTGCTGCGTAGTGACGTGTTAGGGCTGCGTGGTGACGTGTTAGTGCTGCGTAGTGACGTGTTAGGGCTGCGTGGTGACGTGTTAGGGCTGCGTGGTGACGTGTTAGGGCTGCGTGGTGACGTGTTAGGGCTACATGGTGACGTGTTAGGGCTGGGTGGTGACGTGTTAGGGCTGCGTGGTGACGTGTTAGGGCTGCGTGGTGACGTGTTAGTGGTGCGTAGTGACGTGTTAGGGCTGCGTGGTGACGTGTTAGTGCTGCGTAGTGACGTGTTAGGGCTGCGTGGTGACGTGTTAGGGCTGCGTGGTGACGTGTTAGTGCTGCGTAGTGACGTGTTAGGGCTGCGTGGTGACGTGTTAGGGCTGGGTGGTGACGTGTTAGGGCTGCGTGATGATGTGTTAGGCCACGTAGTGACGTGTTAGGGCTGCGTGGTGACGTGTTAGGGCTACATAGTGACGTGTTAGGGCTGCGTGGTGATGTGTTAGTGCTGCGTCGTGACGTGTTAGGGCTGCGTGGTGACGTGTTAGGGCTGCGTGGTGACGTGTGAGGGCTGGGTGGTGACGTGTTAGGGCTACGTGGTGACGTGTTAGGGCTACGTGGTGACGTGTTAGGGCTACGTGGTGACGTGTTAGGGCTGGGTGGTGACGTGTTAGGGCTGCGTGGTGACGTGTTAGGGCTGCGTAGTGACGTGTTAGGGCTACGTGGTGACGTGTTAGGGCTGCGTGGTGACGTATTAGGGCTGCGTGGTGACGTGTTAGGGCTGCGTGGTGCCGTGTTAGGGCTGCGTGGTGACGTGTTAGGGCTGCGTGGTGACGTGTTAGGGCTACGTGACGTGTTAGGGCTGCGTGGTGACGTGTTAGGGCTGCGTGGTGCCGTGTTAGGGCTACGTGGTGACGTGTTAGGGCTACGTGGTGACGTGTTAGGGCTGCGTGGTGCCGTGTTAGGGCTGCATGGTGACGTGTTAGGTTACGTGGTGACGTGTTAGGGCTGCGTGGTGACGTGTTAGGGCTGCGTGGTGCCGTGTTAGGGCTACGTGGTGACGTGTTAGGGCTACGTGGTGACGTGTTAGGGCTGCGTGACGTCTTACAGCTGCGTGGTGACGTGTTACGGCTACATAGTGACGTGTTAGGGCTGCGTGGTGACGTGTTAGGGCTGCGTGGTGACGTGTTAGGGCTACATAGTGACGTGTTAGGGCTACGTGGTGACGTGTTAGGGCTGCGTGGTGACGTGTTAGGGCTGCGTGGTGACGTGTTAGGGCTGGGTGGTGACGTGTTAGGGCTGCGTGGTGACGTGTTAGGGCTGGGTGGTGACGTGTTAGGGCTGCGTGGTGACGTGTTAGGGCTGCGTGGTGACGTGTTAGGGCTGCGTGGTGACGTGTTAGGCTGCGTGGTGATGTGTTAGGCGAGTGGGAAGCTGTCCTCTCGGATTGTCGAGTTGATACTGCTTCTTCAGGCTATTGCGGTGCACGGATTAGCACTGGACTTGTAATCCAGAGGCCGGCAGCTTAGGTGCAATCTCCCGGCACGGCAGCTGCAACAATTGCCAAGTTTCGTGAATCCCCCCACGACTGCCTCTGTCCACCCATCAGTGTCAATGGGAACATGAGAGTTTATCGATTGGCAGGTCGCATTGGGCGAGATAAAGTGTGGGTACTCCCAGCACCTGTAACAAGTCTGTGCAGCATGCCAGCAGAGGCCAAAATAGCCAGCAGAGGGCAGCTCTCGCGAGCTCGCGGTATGTCCAAACTTGTCTATATTTTACAGAGAGAAAATGCGGGATTTAAAAAAACATCTTTTTATTTTACGAGTTAAGGGCCACTGAGCTATGTAGCTCTTGTTCAGAAGCGACCTGGCCACCAATGATTGCTCATCAGTGGCTTATCATGTGGAACGTATAGCAGCCAAATACTGTAAACGCCTGATGTTGATCCTCTCTCAAACCTCCCTATCCTTCGCAAAGTCCTAGTAAGGGTCATTTTCCAATGGCCTCCATGACCCAGTGCATTCCGATTTCTTCTAAAGGTAATTCTACATTCTTACGCCTTCGTCAATGACGTTCCCCTCCGATCATGGCTCACTCTCACTCCTCGTTCTCCTTGACATTTGTGCTGCTCTTGTGACCTCGATGCCCCCTCGTCGTGTCTATGGGGCGAGTATCTCGGTACCGGATCGCCTGCAGGGCCTTCTCCACGACGCCGGGCAGCGAGTCGTAGAGGCGCACGGGGAAGCCCGCGGCAGCAAACAGCATGGCCCAGCTCCGGCCAATTAGCCCGCTGTAAGACACGCAACACCGACACGCAGGCAGACATTGGTTCATTCATCACGTGCGGTCGGCGAAGGAACGTGACGCCAATCGTGTGGCCGATTGCCGCAGCGTACGCATAGACTGCTCTTGCTGCTATCCACCGGCGTCTCGAGTGATCTGTTTGATCCACGGATCACGGGGGGGGGGGGGGGGCGACCGTGGGAGCGGCGCCGTCTCTCTCTGGGGGTCGCAGTTCTCACTTAGGACGTCAAACACCACCTGAAGTGCGCAACTTGCTGGAAAATAAAAAAAAAGCCTTTGATAATATTAAAAAGCAAATACAGCTCTTGTATTTGATAGTAACTGCCCCAGGTTGACCGTTTACACAGTGGACTTGAAATCCAGAGGTCACCGGTGCAAACTCCTGGCGCTGCAGCGACACACAAGAGGGCAAGTCTCTTACATTCCTCCACCTCTGTCCACCGAGCGGTGTAAATTGGTAACGCCAGTTCAACGATCGGTGGGTCCCGCGTGATGGGTCTGTGTGTGGGTACACTCCCACCTCTTTTTAGACGTCATGCAAGTGTGGAAGAGTAGGCCAAGAGCCTCTGAGTGGGGATCACTAGAGCTCCCTCCCGTGGAGGCCCTTTTGCCAGCAGTGGCGGACTGGGCAATAATGTCAGAGCTGCGTGTTTACGGCTATCTTTGACAAAACACGCACACATTAGCAAAAATAGCAACACTTCAAGATAAAATCCGCTACCTGGGGCCCTATCTGTCAATTCATCGTGTTTACAAACTCAATGGTCAATGTTAAATCTCCCTTCACGTAATAAGTTACACAATAACAGCCCAGTAGCTTAATGAATACAAATTAACACAGTAATGTCAAAGCCCCTGTGTGGTGGGGCTCAAGTGCCCAGGACAATGTGATGCTTCTGTCACTGAACACTTTGAATGTGCGGCGTTTAAGCGACTTTGGTCACAGACGTGGGGGGGGGGGGGTTACTTTGTGTCAGCACACTGGGTCGGTATCACAGAGGTCCTGGGTTCATATCCCATACCGTCAACCCCTAATCAGTGCCCCCTACCTCATTACAGACCAACTCAGACCTTGTTGGTCACCCCGTGCCCTTGTAAATCTCAACGTTCATCTTACAAAGCCCGTATCGAAACGGCTGTACGCCGTATGGACCCAAACACTCAATTTCCATGTACAACAATACGCGTAATCCGTACGGGTCGACAGGTATGATATCCACACAACCTGCCATTGAACAGAAGTTTCAAATTGCTTTGAGTTGATAAGTCTCAGCACAGCCACCAACAACTGCACAACAAAACCAATCACAGTTAAAATTAACGTTTCACTTGATTTGGCTTATTCCACTTTTGAAAAAAGAAAGTTGTTTAAACGGCACGCGGTGCATGACGCGAGTACGTCAACCGAGGAGACGGAATGAAGAAATCAGCTTGTGTGGAGGTACTAGGTGGAGTAGTCTCACAATCGTGAGAAGTGGCAGCAGCTTAGGGAGCGTCTCATGCTGGCCATGCAATATGGTATGCCGGACATTTAAAACTTGTGCATTTGATGATCTCAAATTTAGAAGTTTCATTTAACACCACATGGTTTAACTCGGGAGTGATACATTGCCGAGGGTGGCATTCTTGACGGAGCATTAAGGGGTATGGGCATCGTGCTCGAGGGCACGCGAGGTGTCCGCTTCTCGGCTCTCTCCCTGGTGCAGTGTGAAACTCTGCCGACGAACACGAACGAGGGCGTGCCACCACTTCGTGAAATGACAGAACACAATTAGGGAATCACTCGTGTTAAAATTAAAGCACATGTTTAACAAGCGTCATTTCTCTACAAGCACAGGCGTGAATTCACTATTCCTTCAATGCACTTATGAGGCACTGGCAACGCTAATGCAATGCAATTCTAGTACTAATAATAGTTTACTGTTAATATTTCACCAAACACAAGTGTCTTCATCAGTGAAGAGTTTAACCCAAAATCACTGAAATTTCCATACACATCCAACCTGTCAACATGCAAGTTCTTTCATATTTTAAACAGATGAGTTGCTGGATGAGGGTTCCCCCCATGCCGTGTGGGTAATCATGACCATACTTCACCACGCTGGACAGTGTGGGTCGGTGAGGTCAAATAGCAAAGAAGTACAATGGAGCAGTGGATTTATTTACGCTCCCTTCTGTTGCCCAGCACGTAGCGGCGAAGCACGTGGATAGAGATCACCCGTCCAATAACTATCCAGGCTCAACCTTACTCAGCTCGTAAGATCTGACAAAACCAGGCCCATGCCGAGTGATTTGGTGCGAGACAAACGGTAGTACAAGACCACAATGCCGTGTAACAAGGGGTGATGTCTCACCTACAGCGCTACGCTGCGCTACGAACCCGGCAAACCAGAGTTAGATTCCCGCTCACGGCCAACAGCGGTGATGATTATCTAAACTGGTCCTGGGCCTCCCTTAGGGCGACTCGGCCTCAAATGAATACCTGGTGAGGTGTGTAAACATCACGAGGGATACCAAGGCCACCGGGCGTGGTGTGGGCCACCCACCCCCTCGTATGCTGTGCCGGCCTTCATAGGTGCCCGCTAGCAGCACTTGCCCCAACAGTCTGTTTAGGCTATACGGGGATCTTTGTCTTTGATGTCTGACCTACGTGCTAAATGACCATGCACCGACATCTGCCGAGTCAAACACCGACAGATTCATGTCAAGTGCGGCATCAGCGGCAGTTAATTTTAGAATAGCAAATAGGAGTGTACGGTGTGTGACATCAACTGTTTATAGACTTCCTTAGTCCAACACTGCAGCAGTGTATTAAGCAAGGGGCATCCAGTGGCGTTTTAAAGACTGCATCGTGCCCCTTAAAATCCTGAGTATTTTACCGAATTCGAAAAAAAATTATTCGTGTTATTTTAGTTGCCGACCCCTGACCGTACGAGTCCAGTTCACCATGGGAGTCCAGTTCACCATGGGGGTGCAGTTTACCATGGGAGTCCAGTTCACCATGGGAGTCCAGTTCACCATGGGGGTGCAGTTTACCATGGGAGTCCAGTTCACCATGGGAGTCCAGTTCACCATGGGAGTCCAGTTCACCATGGCAGTCCAGTTCACCATGGCAGTCCAGTTCACCATGGGAGTCCAGTTCACCATGGGAGTCCAGTTCACCATGGGAGTCCAGTTTACTATTGGCAGTGGCCGGCAACCTACGGCTCATTAAGGACAGCTGCTTCGTGACGTTCTGTATTAAGGAGCAATGTCTCGTCGTATTGAGTTGTTTGCCAATGTTTAAACAATGTCTGGTCTTGTTATTTTATTTGTGGACTCGTGGTCTACGTGGTGCACGTGGGGAGCGGTGGCGCAGCGGTTAGCGCTGCGCTGCGAACCCGGTGACCCGAGTTCGAGTCCCACTCACGGCCACCAACACCGTTGGCGATTATCTGAACCGGTTCTGGGCCTCCCCTAGGTCTACTCAGCTTCAAACGAGGACCTGGTGCGGTGTGCGATAAACATCACCACTATGGAGACAAAGGCGGCCGGGCGTGGTGCTGGTCACTCACCCCTTCGTGTGCCGTGCCGGCCTTAATAGGTGCTCGCTAACAGCACTTGCCCCAACAGTCTGTTTGGGCTACACGGGGGATCTTTGTCTTTGTACATCGCCAATGACCGAGTCGGCCTGAATGTCACCCAGGTCCCGTTACAATTCGGATGAAGCCCAGCTGACACGAGCCTGGGTCGCGCTCGGATGGGCGCCCACTGTGCACCACGAGCAGGTCACAGCCCATCGGTGGCCTGCACCCCGCTCCCACACCGACCTGCACTCACCAGAGTGGTGAAGTATGGTCACATATTACCCATGGCCCGCAAGGGCTCATCGTTGATCTGGCTACACACGAACACACACACGATATTAGCAGGTAGTACATGAGATAGTAATTGTCAGTGTGTACATGATCTAGCAGTATCTTATTCCACTGCTGGATTAACAACAGTTTGTAGTCTCGAACCGACCTGTGCATGGCACTGGCAAAGCCTCCCACTTACTATGCCAGACAGAGTAACTTTACCGTGGTAATTTCTACTGTAATCTCGACTTATTGTTTAGTTTTACCGTAAAACACTGTCTGGTTACTGCTGGAATATATTCAGTCCTGTATACAGTGAAGTACATTGCATTGTACTGCACTACCTACATTACATTATGTCCAGAGCGATACAATGTGAAGTATAACACTTTATAAGAATGTGGTACACTTAAATCCTAATACACAGACATGTATACACAGTACTATACACTTACACAGAGTACCTGTACTGAAGATCTGTACTCCAGTAACCGCATTGCACCCAACATCGACATTGAACTTGGGATGTTTCCCCCCCCTCACATTAATGTTGTTTAATATTTGCACGACATTACTTTGTTTATAGAGTTCACGAACGGGGCGGTCAACACAGCTGGTCATTGACTCAACGTGGCGATTGCCTGCGTAGCATTGTTCACCGGTAATGATCACCACACTGCGTCACTAATTGTTGTAATCGCGTGAACATTCTCAGCTGATGGTGGGTTGTGAGCTCGGCAAAGTTGGAAATCGGCACGTGGCGGTACAGTGCGGCAGCGCGTGCGTGTACAGTGCGGCACTCAGTCGCAAGCTAAGCAGGCGTTGAGCCTGGACAGTGCTCGTGGGTGGGCCGCCACCTGCAGTAGCCAGGTGTCTACAGGCTGCGTGGTTTAGTTGGTGTGTGCAGCAGCGGGAGGCCCAATCACACAATGCAACACCATCCAGTGTTGTACACAACTGTACGCCTTTCTATGTTCCCCGCCTTCGCCGACCCGCATTGACCAGCGTGGTGAAGTATGGTCAAAGTAAGCCGCCCACGGGCATGATGATGCCCTCGTGCATCAATCCGCGAGTTGACTCAAACACGAGCTGCTGCCCACGTGGACGCCCTGTGTGTGTACCCCGTGTGTGTACACACACGCACGCGCGCGTACACACACGTACACACACGTACGCACGCCCTGTGTGTGTGTACACGTGTGGACCATACGGCGGGTCTGGCTGCAGTCGACATGCTGTGAAGTTGTTCTCTGTCGCTCAGGACGCACGCGAGTTGTGTTACTTGTGCGGTAGGAATCTACACGCGAGTTGTGTTACTTGTGGAGTAGGAATCCACACGCGTCGTCTTACCTCCCGATGATGGCGACTGTCGTCGTGGCGTCTTCTCCCCCCTGCTCCGCCATAGTTCGTGCACTTCCTCGCACGCGGAGCGGCTGCAGACAGCGCAGGGTGTCAGTGCGTGCTGCGGGCTGAGGCACCGGGGGGTGGGGGGGGTGGTGGTGGGGGGTGGGTGTGGGTGGTGGTGGGTGGTGGTGGGGGTGGTGGGGGGTGGTGGTGGGGGTGGTGGGGGGTGGGGGTTGGTGGGGAGGGGGGTGGGGGGGGGTGGGGGTGTGGGTGGTGGTGGGTGGTGGTGGGGGTGGTGGGGGGTGGTGGTGGGGGTGGTGGGAGGTGGTGGTGGGGGTGGTAGGGGGTGGTGGGAGACTTCAGGGGGCCCCAAGCAGCGCAAGGCCCCCCCCCCCCCAACTCGAGCCGGGGGGACGATGCAGAGAGCGCAACGAGCCAATGAGTCGCATCGCGTCTCGCTCCATCGTTGTTAGACGTTTAGCCCATCTCACCGCATGTGTCAGTCTGTGCGTCACATCATGATCATTACTATAAACTCGTGGTGTTCTCACGTTGACAGCAGCAGGAGGAGGAGGGGGTCTATGAATGTTGTTTAGTGCGGAAAGCCCCCGAGATGTGCTGGCACGCGGGCTGGCCCCCCACACAGCCACGTACCAGACCCCCTGGCACCTACCCCGGTCAACTTCCCCAGCAGCAATGCAGGGGAGGGGGCACTGCTTGAATTACTGAGGTTGGGTCGGTATGATGATGTTATTTTATTATTTTATTTGGTGGCTATGCTTTTAGTTAACCCGCTTACTTTCTGTTTCCTGCAGCTAAATCACGAGATGTGTGAGTTGTCGTTGTTGGCACAATGCCCGGATGTGAAGGAAGAGGCACAGCAGTGCCGTGCCATCGTTTTCTTGGCGTCAAACAATGCACAGATTCGTTATCAAATCAGCAAATCTGCAGTCAAGCGGCGAGATTGATTGATGATTCAGCACTCAGCGACTCACCCCAGCTCCTCGTTCACCCAAGGGCCAGTCGCCTCCTGATCAACCTTCCATTCTAGATTTGAAGTTTTCGTGACTGCAAGGATTCATACTCTTAGGTTTTTTCGGTAAAGTCACGTAGGTAAAAATGAATAATAATAAAATGTAATAATAAAATAATATAAATAATAATATAAATAAAATAATAATAATAACCTTTCATTGTTAACGCCATGAACTTCACCCACGTACTCCTTCAGCAGTGTCGAGTGCTAACGTCGACCTTGACGAATTCACGAAACCCATTACAGAACATATTACAGCCCTGTTGTTGCTCTCGTTTATTCCAGTGCGGTACTCTGGCATCTTCTCTGGTGCTGTTTGTTGCTGGTCGCTTGGCGTTTTGGGCTTTTGGCGCGTTGCCCAGAGACGGTCACTAAAACGAACAGCAATCTGCCTGTGACTCCCGTGGACAGGGGAAACCTGGCGTGGGCTCATACGCGATATTAATCAGAAACACGGATCATGGGATGGGTTTGCCATCCCAGGATCCATTTCTGATTTGTTTGGCGAATAAATACGAACCATAGGAGTGTTTTGTGCAACAATGTGGGGCTCTGTATAATAGGAAGATCGGATAATATGGTTACGGATAAGACAATTAAGTTTCACTGTGCAGTACTATTGATTTTTAATTAAATCTGAGGCACACTTGTTGGAGGCAAATCTCTACATTTTATTGTTTTCACTATAATCATAATCTGTATTTTTCTCACTTTGAATAAAGGTATGTATCTGTACCTTTAGCATCCTATTCCACATACATATACGTTTCTGTCTGCAAATGTTGAAAGGATTTCAAAAGATGGTGGTGAAGTATTTTCCACCAGCAGTTTAAGGTAAAGATTACAATTTTTTACACATCATCACCGTATGTGTGTATATGTGTCAATTGACACCCTTGAGATCCTTGCAAACAAGATGTTCCATCTCAAGGGATTACACTATGTAACACAATTTTTGTTCCTGGGTAGTAAGTGTTATTTCGTAATTGCTTATGCCTAAAAAGTACAGAAAATGGCTATTATTCCCCACAAACTTTGCTTTTGTGACCAGAACAGTGCTGTTTTGAAATTTACCTATTTTCAATGAGAAAACGGGCGAATTTTTCTCTTTTCGTTCACATAAAGTCCGAAAAAATACATATGCATCAAAATTAACATGTATTTATACTAAAGTAATACAAAAATGACTACAAAAGATTTAGAAGTGAGTAGTTTTTCGAGATTTACAATTATACTGTAAATCACTTTCACGAATCAGCCCCCAAATGTAGTCTCCCATCACGTTCTCGTTATACTGTCTTTGGTAGCTGCGTTCAAAGTCCAGTATATCCCTGTGGAAGCGCTCGCCTTGCTCCTCCGAGTACGCTCCCAAGTTCTCTTTGAATTTATCAAGATGAGCATCAAGGATATGGACTTTGAGGGACATCCTACAGCCCATTGTGCCGTAGTTCTTCACCAGAGTCTCAACCAGCTCCACGTAGTTTTCGACCTTGTGATTGCCCAGGAAGGCATGAACCAATGCGACAAAGTTGTTCCAAGCCGCTTTCTCCTGACTAGTGAGCTTCGCTGTTCAATTGTTTCGTAAGGCCAAATTTGATTTGCAGTGGTGGCATCAGCACCTTCCGGGGATCCACCAGTGGCTCCCACTTGACGTTGTTCCTCCCCACAGAGAACTCGGTCCGCTGTGGCCAGTCCCGCCTGTGGTAGTGCGCCTTGGTGTCCCTGCTGTCCCAATGGCAAAGATAGCAGGGAAACTTGGTAAAACCGCCTTGGAGACCCATCAGGAATGCCACCATTTTTAAGTCTCCGATGGCCTCCCAGCCATATTCATCATACTTCAAAGTGTCCAGCAAGGTCTTGATGCTGTTGTAATCCTCTTTGAGGTGCACCGAGTGAGCCAAGGGAAGAGACGGGTACTTGTTACCATGATGGAGCAGCACGGCTTTGAGGCTCCTGGATGAGCTGTCAATGAAGAGGCGCCACTCATTCTGGTTACAGGCGATTCCGATTGCCTCGAACAGACTGGCCACATTGTGGCAGAAGTAGAGCCCATCTTGACGGGTGAAGAAGCTGCAAAAATGTTGGTGACGCTTCCTCTGATCTGCGACTTGCACACTTTCATCCAACACGTTCCACTGCTTGAACCTAGACGTCAAAATCTCGGCATTGGACTTTGTGGGACCAATATCTCTTGTCAAGTCGTTGAGGTCTTTTTGGTTGGGGTAGTATGGGTTTCTCTCCTCAGCTCCACCTCTGAAATTGTCATCTGGATCTATGTCTTCCTCACTCTCTGACTTGCTGCTCTCTTCTAGAGACGGCTGCTCTCTCTCAGGAGGAGTTGCTACGGGGAGCTCATGGCAGTGTGGTACCGGGGCGATGGATTGAAGGTCCGGATACGTGATAGCAGGTGCATTCTTGCCAGTCCAACGTTTGGAAGGGTCCACCTTGCAGAAGTAGCAGTTGCTTGAGTGATCAGTGGGTTCCAGCCAAATTATTGGGATAGCGAACTTCATGGCTCTTTTTTCCCTACAAAAATATATTTATTTCACCCATGACTAATGTGTAAGAGATTCTCGCAACATTTTTCATGTGATATATTTTTTCAATAACATTGAAAATTGTAAAACATTTGTAAAAATTTGAACAAATTTTATAACATAAAATTCCGAGAAATAATTGTCCATCTTACCTTTCAGAGTTTTTTTTTGCATTGCTCATGGGGTGAAATGAGGTGCCCAGGGTTTGTCTTTATTCCCGACAGGCATGCCGAAATATGCCTTGTAGGCCTCATACATCTTAGCAGATGCTTCCACAGAGTACTTTTTCACTCTTGTATTGGTAAATTGTCCGCAGACATTGCAAAATGCGTCTGCCGGATGCTTGCAGCCTCTTGATGCCATCTCATAAAAATGCAGATATGTATCCACTTAGGCAGCTGGAACTAAACTGAACTGGTGGGCTTAAGGCCCCTGTATTTATACTACTATTTATATTACTGGAAAGTTCTAGAATGTTCTAGAAGTTACTCCAAGTTTATTCAGCACTTAATCTATCTGGAATGTTCTGGAAAATAGGTACATTTCTAAATATCACACGCCTGGTCACAAAAGCAAAGTTTGTGGGGAATAATATCCATTGTCTGTACTTTTGAGGCATAAACAATTAGGAAATAACACTTACTACCCAGGAACAAAAAAAATTGTTACACTGTTATATGCAATTAAAAAATGTAAGTTAAAAATATACGGTCAAAACATTTTCCAAACTAACAGTTTAACATCGAGTTTACATGAATGGATTCATTTAACGTAATTACTTTTTAATGGTATTGCCTCACGTAAACATGTTTTCCATTACATGACAGGACACGGCGCTTGTTAGAAGATGTGAGGTGCAGGACACAATCCGAACTGCCGACAGCACACAATAATGGGACTTCTGGCTTCGAAGATCATTCTTGTTAGGACTGATATGTTGATGCGCATTGCTTGTGTTTTTTTAATGCACGTGACATGTGGTGTGAGTAAATTAGTGGATGCAGATAAAGTGATGGAAACACGCAGTCGTACAAGAAATGAACTCATACAGCTAACTCTTCTTCAAAATATGCAACATATATACATTAATCTGCATTATTTTTGTACAATTATCAGGAATCAATAAATGAGTACTTTAGAGGCTACATTAACTGGACATAGCCACAAGTTAAGAATAAGGTATACTGTATTGTACCGTACAATTAAAAACACTTTACATTTGAATTGCTTTAACCAAAAAGTAAAAATTATGGTGGCGTGAAAATTTAGAACAAGTCTGTATATTGTTCATAATCTTGTACTCAACATACTTTACATCATTACACACAACATACACTTAACAGCTTATAAGCGGGTAGAAATGCAGCAACACAATGTACGGATGTTTCTCACAGTTGCGATTTCACTGGACTCTTACACATGATGTATAATGCACATGCAGTAACTGTTTGGCCTTACCTGCAGGTGAATAGTGGGGCACCTTGAGTGCTGTTGTCAATGCCTGGCTTGTGTGTCACGTGTCCAGAGAAAACACGTCGTGGAGAATACGCTGCATGGCATTTAATAACGTGGTACATTGAATGTGTAAATGTTTAAAAGGACTGGAGTAAATATTACACTATCCCGAGTTACAAACACCTTAATGTGTTACGCATGCTTTTATCCCCTCCAACATATTCAGCCCTCGACAACAAATAAACACTCACCATGACTATCAGAGAGCCACGGTGGCGAGATGTTAACTACCTCACCTGGTATACAGGATGTCGTGGGTTCGATCGCGACCCTGATGCCTGCTGTATATTTGGAGTTTGCGTGTCTCTCTCTATGGTGAGATGTTAACTACCTCGCCTGGTATACAGGATGTCGTGGGTTCGATCGCGACCCTGATGCCTGAATATTTGGAGTTTGCGTGTCTCTCTCCCATTGGTCACACGAATTTTTCTCTGGGTCCTCCGGTTTTCCCCTCCACATTTAGAAACATGCGTTTTAGAGCATTTGGCTGCTAGAAATGTCCACGTGATAAGCCACTTTATCGGGCCATCATTTGTGGCCAGTCGCTTCTAAAAAAGAGCTATGTAGCTCAATGGGCTTTACCTAGTAAACAAAACATACACTACTTTAGTTTAAATAGCTTAGAATAACATGGTCTTTCCCGATACAAGTACTCTGTATGAAGGTTGTATGATGATGCAATACAATAAAATCAGCTCGCAAATGGCTGCACCTGAAACAGAAGTCAGCTGGTGGTCATTCCCATGCCAGATGTCGTGGAACTGGTGAACCGTCATCAACTTGAAGCTGGCCACAAACAGATTTCACTTTTATTTCAAGCAACCACACATGTCACGGGGAATTTGAGCCGAGACGGCGTGAAGTAACAAAGCAGCGACCTGAGTAGAGCTTAGGGAAGGAGAGATACTCTCGCTCAGGAACGTTGAGTGAGCGCTACGGCTGATAGTGATGATGATGATGAATACATATCCAGTACAAGTGCATATTCGGTAGAGTCCAGAATTTAGAACGTGATTCTATGGATCCTATTATCAGCGGGGTCATCTGCGGTTTTTCTCCCATCCGCAGAGTACACATTTGTAGATAACCCTGCAGATAATAGGATTATATATGGCTCCCGGATAATTATAGGGATTTTCACGGACCCTACAGCTGCCGCTGATAATATGAGTCGTGGGCAATAACGCTGCGGATAAGAGAGGTTCTCCTGTAATGTGCTAATACTACCGCGACGACATCTCACTGGCAAATGCCGTCTACACGAGTGCGGCACGCGGTAGAGTGTTGTCTATCAATGCTAATCGTTAACCAGACGCTGCATGGGCAGCTATGCAGCGAGAGACCGTGTACACACTGCCTCGCCTCCTGCATCTGCGACAAAGGTGTCCTAGTGGAACATTAGCAGTCAGGGGTGGTGATGTGCAACCAGCGAGTAAGAATGTTAACACTGCCACACTGTTGAAAACATTACCAATAAAAACAGCAACCCAGTGTTGTTGCAAGCTCAACTGATTTCTGTGACCCCATTGCCGGCAGACACAAATACAAATCCTGGTTTTGTGAGTGTTAGGAGTGGGGGGGGGGTAGGCGAACGTAAACTTGAACGGAACATGTGCTCAGTATTGCATCATGCAAACAAAACAGATTGGCCAATAGGTCTCTGTGCAAGGAAACCATGTGTTTACCCGTATACTTAAATAATACATTTAAAATAATATTAATCCTTTATTTGACATCCCATTGTAAACATCATTTATGTGGTTCTTAACTCATCAGTTATTCTTCTTGGAGCCCTCCCTTGATGTGGCGGAGTTCCTGGTAGAGCTGAGCACTGGAGTCAAGTACTCAGCAAGAGGCCAAACGAAATGTGCTCTTCCTGACCAACCCACGTGATCCAGCGTGATGGAGTATGGTAAAGCCCCCCCCACCCCCATGCACCTAAACCACAGCCCCCCAAATCACCAGCAGCTCTGCATCGATCAGCGAGGGTATCAGTTGGGAAGGTGAAGGAGCAGGGAGGTGTTCATCCAGCAGTGGATTGAGCAAGGCCGATGATAATGAACGTAGGAATTAACCGAGTATTGTATTTTTACTTGTTGCAAACATTCTCTTGGCAGGTTTTATCACACGTCAGTGTTTAAAGTTTCATGTTTCACTTTCTGCAATCTCTGCAGAAATAAACAAGGTTATCTGGGAATTTGTTGGAAAAAAAATATCATAAACGTGTGTTATGAGGTCTGTACACTACAATATATATACACAAACCCATTTTCAAACTTTTTTTCCAAGAAACACTATATATTTACACAATACTGTACTTCATATAAAATCTTATTATACGCCATTGGACAGGATATGAAAATGTGTTTTTTATTTAATGCTTTTCAACTCAAATGAAAGTGCTAATGGATATCTCCGTGTGTAATGTGGGAGCACGAAAACCTTCATAAAGATCGATGACAAACTAAACTTAGGTATAAAGATGTGTTACTATTGTGGACTTACCCCACGTAAAACTGGACCAATTGATCAAAACGTTGCCTGCGTTCTTACTCACCCCTACTGGACATCTATGAAAAGAGCTTTATAGCTCATCGGATTCCTCCAGTATCAATAAATATTCTGATTCAGCAGAGCCTCTATCCAAGCCCCACTGTCGCATTGCGGCCTACAGACGTTGCTGCTTTATGTCAGCGCGAACTTTTTATTGATCCATGCGGCCCATTTCTGGTTTGGCCACCGGGTAAGTTTATGCCAAAATTCCTGGCTTTGCTCATTTAAGGCCAAGTCATCCTCGTGCAAGGTCAATGTCTGGTTCAGATACCACTTGTCACTGATGGAATATTACATGCAAACATTTTAAGTGTTTATAAAGAATACGACTCTCCACTGAAGCAATAATCCGCATACATATTAAATAAAGCTGCATCTACATCTACACACTGAAATATATATTTGTAATGATTAATGAAAGAACAATATTTTTTTTTCAGATGGTCCACAAACATCTCGTCAACCGCAGCATGTGCTGTCGATGTCTGGCGCTGACGAGGGTCACGACCCTCAAGGCAGTCGTCGGTGGTGACGCTGGGCCACTTGGGGACCCTGAAGCATTCCTTCATTTCGTTGACCCGACAATAGGAGGTGTATACAAGAGATTCAGAGTTAGTAGTGATATAAGAGAAAAGTAGACGAATATATCGATTAGAGATGCAGGCAAAATAGAGATGAGTGATTACTGGCTTTTACACTGATTAGCTTGTAATGTTGATATAGATTTGAACTTCAGCTGATATATTTTTGATGCGCCCATATTTTTTGAACTCTTGTGGCCCGTCGAGTCCTGTTGGGGCCCTCAGCTCCTGCTTGGTCTGCTCATGCCTAGCACCACGACTGGCCGTGAGTGGTCAGCCCACCGCTGATCTCAGCAGGGCCGAGATGTCCGAATGTTCCTGCTCGTGGCCCCTCGGCCCCGCCGCCGCCGCCGCCGCCAGCGACACAAACACTCGCGGCTTAGCAGGTAGGCCACCTCGGCCACGTTGAGCAGCAGGCAGACGGCCGACACGGCCAGCATGAAGATGGTGAAGACGGTCTTCTCGGTGGGGCGCGACACGAAGCAGTCCACCAGGTTGGGGCACGGCGACGCGTCGCACTTCAGCAGACGTGGCATGGTGACCCCGCTGTGCAGCGTGTAGAAGATGTACAGGAACGTGCACTCGATGAAAATCCGCGAGATCACGCTGAACACGTATGTGAACAGGAGCGCACCGTCCATGCGGATGGTGCTAGGGGCACTTCCCGACGGAGGCGGCATCTCTGAGCGGTGCAGCTCCACGTCCTGCTCCTCTTCCTCGTGCTCGACGCTGTCTCCCGGGGGAAGCCCTCCGGTCTGGCCCGGCAGGTTGTAGATTTTTCCCCGCCGCCGCTTGGCCCTGCGGTGGCGGTGAGCGACGTGCATGCCCACCAGGAGGGTCGGCGTCGACACGAAGATGAGCTGCAGGGCCCAGAGGCGCACATGCGAGATGGGGAAGTAGTGGTCGTAGCACACGTTCTGGCAGCCCGGCTGCAGCGTGTTGCACACGAAGTCGGACTGTTCGTCGCCCCACACGCTCTCGGCCGCCACCACCAGCACCATGATGCGGAAGATGAAGAGCACGGAGAGCCACACGCGGCCGATGGACGTGGAGTAGCGGTTGGCGCCGCTCAGCACCTCGTAGAGGCCATCCCAGTTCATGGTCTCCCCCGCAAGCCTGTTTGAGATCAACACATGACAATTAGTTAGTGCGATACGGGAATGGTGCAATGGTGAGCACACCCGCACAAGAATACAAAGTTGATGGTTCGATTCGATCTCTTCCTGCGGGGCAGTTGGGGCAATGATTCGGTTTGTTAATTGCACCCCAACCCACCTTCTGTCCACCCAACAGGATGAATGGGTACCGCCACAGTTCGTCGATCGGCAGGTCGCATCTGGTGGGGTAAATTGTGGTGACTGCCACCTCATCCAAGATGTCTAGACAGTGTGGAAGAGTAGGCCAAACATCCTCGAGAAGGGCTCTTTCAAGGTCCCTGTAACGGAGGCCCTTCCACGAGCATTTTTGTTGTCCTTCCCCTGCGCAAACGACTATCACGGTTGGCTACGTACGGTGCAAAAGAAGTTGAACATCCAGCAGTGGCATGATAAAACAATTGCAGGGCTGCGCTATTCTGATGCCGAGGTGTGTGGTCAATGACCTCCTCCTCTCATCTAACCTTGGAGTTAAAAGTTAACACATTCAAATTCTGATATGGGGATGACTTAAACCATCATCCGGAAATATTGATCATTTAAGTTCCACTTTTACGAAAAGTGAACAGTGCTGATTTAATGGAGCAGCACCTATCATGTGATCACATGTTGTTTCACACCACCGATCACATTGTTTGAGCAGAGGCAATGTTAACCCTTGCCTTTTGACATGAAAGCTACAAATCATTAAATTATTTTTTTATTATAACAAAAACAATGATACAAACTATGAAGACGATCACAATCCAACGAATTAGTGTATGCCAGGAGTCAACCAGAGCTCCGCTCTCCGTATTTCACGACCTTTCACTGTGGACCAAACAAGTCACGATGCGTGTGATGTACAGGTCGATCTATATGGCATCCAGTGACAGTATGAATCATTTGTCTCTACATGTATTATTTTAAAAAAGTCACAGCAGCTCACAAATTGATATATAATCGATTACATCGGCTATGAAATGTATTAATTTACCCACCTTGAGGGAGCGAAGCCTTGTCACGGCGACTGGATGTTGAACCTCTCGGCGCATTTGTTAAAACATTTATAGTGTCGGTGTTTGTGCCGGTGAACTGAAAGAAAACATGGGTGTGTCCACACTTAACTGCCATGGGTGTTATGCATACACAGAATGGGTACTTGTTTTAATTGCCTGATGCACGATGAAGTTAGGCCATAGCGTGCCGAGCTGTCGAGTATAATTTGTGTGGATCCGTGCGAATGCAACACGTGTCCGGTGTAGAGATGGACCATTTCCCAACACACATCACATTTGGCAGCACGTGGTCTTTCAGTTGTCACAAATTAACATCTCTCCTGTCCCAATGTTTTGTGAGGTCACAGTATGTAAACATTCCGCACAAGATACGTCATGATGCGTACGAATGCACACTCTGCAGCTGGTCCTAAGTTCCCACACTGAGGTTGCACAGCAATCCATTATGGGGTTTCCACATTACCCCACATTGGGTGGGATTTGTTCTGCAATTACTGGCTACAAAGTAACCACTTGGTTCGGGCAATATGGAAAACCCGTGTTGGATCATTCCACACCCCTTTCTGGATGTTAAACTGTTCGCTATTTTTGTTTTATACCTGATAAGATCCACTGAGCTATGTAGCTCTTTTTCAGAAAGCGACCAGGCCACAAATGAAATCTAAACAAAGTGGCTTAACACGTGGAAATATACAGCAGCCAATTACTGTCAACGCATGATGTTAATTCTAAATGTGGAGGGAAAAACCAGAGGACGCGGATAAAAATCCACGCGACCACAGGGAGAACATGCAATCCCCAAATATATCCAGGCGTCAGGATCTAACTCACGACCTCCTGTATACCAGGCGAGGTAATTAACATGTCGCCACAATTCCACTATTAGATTGTCGATGGAGTCAACTTAGATTTCTGCGGCTTAAACCACATTACCTTGTATACACACTAACATGTAAAATCTGAGATTCAAACACATTATTGAAATCAGCATCGGTTTTTATTTGGTTTTACAGTAAGAATACAATCCACAGAAGCGCATACAAACCTATGGAAAGTTTACTTCACAACCCCAAATTTCAACTAAGTTGGGTTCGAAAAAGCCACCTATATGAAACTGATTATGTCTGAAATGATTTGGAGCTGGTTTCAGCATTATTGCTTCACACATGAATTGTTTAGGCCTCATGCTTCCACAACTCACAATCTTGGGGTGAAGTTAAGGCTCATGGGTAACCCACCAGGCTACCTACCCGCTCTAGATAAAACAAATACTGTGGTTCTGAATCGAAAAGTATAGATTAATTTAATAGATCGTCACAGCAATCATGCTAACTTTGAGATGATTTACAAACATAAGCATTGCCTGACACCTAGTGATCAGAATGTGCAAACATTCAAGGGTATTTTAAACACAAGTGAGTAGAAGCAGCTCAGTAGTAATAATTATATGAAGAAACTATAATGGATATTGTCTGTGCATTTCATGCTGTTTTTCTGTTATATCCACTAATGTAGCAAGGGCACAATGGTGTCAAACTGCTATAAGACGTGAGCTAAGTGTCCAGAGAGTGATACGTGACACATGCGAGTTCGAGTGTGATAACGATTGCGAACTCTCCAACTCATGTCAACATGTTTCCAGAGCTGGTGGTGGTGGAGATTTAGAGAATATGTAGTGAACTAGTCCAGACCATATGCATTCAAATATCAGCCACATCTCAATGTATTGGTTATTATCTCTTCATTACTGGATTCAAATTGGCACCAGAGTCTGCTCCTTAAAAGTATGATTCTTTATGCTCCTCCAGAAGATCGGAGCTCATCACGCCATCTCTTCTTAATGGAATTCTTTGAAATGCATTAATATTTACACCGAGGGCATCTGAATGCTTTGTGTGGCGGGAGTAAGCACAGCATTATCTTTATTCAAAGTTGGAGCACTCTTCGTGTGTGCAGTTGCCCTGATCTTGCTGTTGCATGCCTCTTCATACTCAACATCAGAGAGCACTGGTGCAGGCAGAGAGTAAAGGAGACAGGATTGGAATCATTGACAATAAAACAAAACGTATGAGAAACCAACCAATTCAAAGTCACAGCCAACATCAGTAGTGACACCATTGGAACCTCCTTTGTCAGTAGCAAAATATGATAATTGTTTTTTTACCTTTTATCTGGCAACAAAACTGACACCTTTTTTACAAGGAGTCATGTTTGCATTGACCACAATACCAGTGGTCGGAATGCAAACAAAAAAACACAACTCTGATCATGTATGCGCTGTCCTTGAAATTGATTGGTCCACACCCGAGACAGCGTTTCTTAGAGCCTAGTCTCACATGGTGTTGGACCAGATGACGCCAAAAGGCGCCAGATAAAAGGATAAAAAAACAATTAGCAGTAGTGACATCTTAACTGGTCCTGACCCCCGTTCACCAACCTGCACTGACTAGCTGACTACAGTCAATCGACCCCCTTGACTGACACAGGGTGGAGAGGCGTTCATTCAGCAGTGGATTGACAAAGAGCTCTACATTATGAATTGTTATTTAAAGGATAAGGAATCAGTATTTATTGTCTGTTCCCTCGGAGCTGACTACATAATTGTATTACTTCGAGAAATTCAATAGCTGGTGTGGCACACGTGCAGACAGGCTGAGAAAGGATATTTGCTGTGACAGGTACGAGCAGCGTTTCTGCCTCGGTTTGGATCTGCACTTCATAGGAAACGGGACCCAAGTTCTCCGCTCTCAGCTCCAAGATCAGCTCGATGTGAATTCCAGCTGCCACCTACCACAGGTATGGGCACAGGGAAAACAAACACAGCAGAAATTTAACAAATTAACCAGTGGATACAGAGCAAGACTGTAAGGACATTCAATGGCCCTTTTTGGAAAATGGGACATCACAAAAAAAGCAGAACAAATATAACATGCAGTTTGCTTGACACATATATGAGAATGCATTTACATATATATAACTACATTAAATAATTAGAATTAATGACAGTGTTGTATTAAGAATGCAATCAATAAACAAATCGCAATCTTGATAACATTTTGTTCAAGGAAGGTGAATCCTTCCAAGTGGCTTCAAGTTGCAACATTGGTAGCACTCACCGAGTTAAATACATTGCATCAGTATACATTTAATGTTTAAGTACAATGGTTACAGATTAACCATTTTAATTTTCATTCATCATCTATATTTTGTAAATAAAATCACAAACTGTACGATTTCACAAGTTTTTTCTCGACAAAATACTGACGTAGCTTAACGTGAAGGATAATTGCTTTAGTTGCACGAAAAACATACTGGCCCAGGTGTGTAGATAACTCGCATGCCTGTGCTGGATGGAGGAGCTTTCACTTTGAATCTGTGAAGATAGAAATGTTACTTTTTCATTTCTGGGTTAGGCGCAAGAAAACTTAAAAGTCATCACCTTAGTTCTCGGGAGTGTATCAAAAGGGTCATTATAGGCACGGTGCCATCGATTATGTCATAATTTCAATGAACTCGCCACAGTCTATAAATCACACTCTGATTTTATATTTGGCATCACCATCATCAGCCAAGAACAATGCACAGCTGGATGAAGGCCTCCCCCATCGCTTGTCATCTCCCACGTGCTGCATTAGAACACTCCACCTGGCCCCTGCACACGAGTTGATTTCATCGCTCCGTCTTTTCAATGGAGGTCCTCCTCGACAAGTTCCGATCCTTTGATGCCGCTCCATCTCTATTATCCACTATCAGCCATGATCCCTTCTCGTGATGCATGCTGCCCAAGCCCACAACAGTTTGAATGATGTCTTTGACTCGTGTATGTTCTGTAATCCATGCTTGTTGCTTCTATCTCTCAATGTAATTATATAACAGAAATAAGTGTTAATGATCATGTTTTTTTAAAAATAAGTCACAGCAGGCAATTGTAGTCAATCAAAAAGGAGGATCACCCAATCAACCTTCTTGCCAAACTTGTTTAAATGCACTCTGGGTTCAAGGTTACAATCCTCAGTGCTCCAATAATGTCCTGTAGGGACACTGTCAGATGAATGCAGGGCTCTGTGCGCTGGTGCCATGACCACAACTGATGAATCATCCATAATAACTTAATCGCAGGATTGCCCCTTTATAAAAGCCCGTCCGAGCCGAGCCGCCAATGTGTTGACGTAACAGCTGGCATCGGGTCAATGGTGACACATTGCATGATAATTGACGTACATGCGTGGTGGATAAGAGATGATGACTCGCTGACCTGCGCTGCTCCGTGCCGACGTTCTGGAGGCGGATGCGACGCACGTTCGAGCTCCCTTGTCGTAGGGACCCAAAGTTGACGCGCGTTGGAAGCAAAGTGAAGCCCTGCAAAAGTTCTGATCTTGCCAATGCTCCCACCTGTCATGGAAGAGTAATTAGAGAATATCTCTGATGTGTTTTCATGTTGTTCCGCATGTTGTTGGGCGTGATGTCTGACGTTTCGCTCCATGTGTTTTCAGGCACTGAAGCTCCCAGCACGTGCAGCGAAATGTAGGACATCATGCTGAACAACGCACAGTATTACTTTCAAATACTTTGAAACCGCAAAGTGAACAATTCTGAAATAAGTGACAATTTTACATTCTGTTTCATACAGAAGATTACAAACGAGAGTGGACCATTCGGTCTACCTAGCTCATTTGGCTGTTAGTAGCAAATCAATTCTAGGATCTCAACAAGGTACATCTTGAGGAGTGAATCAGCTTCCACAATGTGCGTGGGCTGTGTCTTACAGACTCCCACCACATCCAGCTGACGACGACGATGATGTCGACCACAACGATAACGATGACGATGAAGGTGGTGGTGGTGGTGGTGACGATGACACTGACGATAATGATCTTTGGCATGAAACTGGAACACGCGAGCGACCTTCTCGTTGGGCACCGAGCGTGGGCGCGAGGCGAGGACAGCGGCCGGGAGTCGCACACGCTCCCTGCGCACCGAGCCTGTCACGTCCAGCGCAAGGCTCTTGGCGTGGTGGCGCGTGAAGTCGCGCGGGTGACGCTCGGCAGCTGCTGGCACTGTCCTCAAGGAAATGCACAAGCACAAAGATGAAAACCATCACGTATAGTTTAGCATTTAAAATGTAGTTTCTGTATGTAGGTTGAACTTATTTTCACCGTACGTAGCCAACCGTGCTAATTGGAGGTGTTGGGAAGGACAACAAACTAAACACAAAAAGCAGCTCTAAAGAAATTAGATTTCAATCTGGGTGATTTAAAAGTGCACCAGTGGCTTCCTAATATCGGAAGGAAGAACATTCCAGACAGTCGCAAGAAGCGCATCTGAAAGTGTGCGATGCAGTGACCGTATTTGTTCGATGCCCAGCCAAAAGCCGCTGCGGGGATGACCAGAGTTTGCATGATGGTTTATGCTCCTTGAAGAGATCGGCAACGTATTGTGGTCCATTTGTGCCAAGCACCTTGTGTGTAATGAGTACGACTTTATAACTTATTAGTTCAGCGACCGAAAGCCAATGCAGCTCGGCGAGCACGGACACAGTTAGATGTTTCAGCGTTTAAATGTAGTTTATCCTCGTGTGTATTGCATATTGCCAACACTGTAGTGCTGTTGCACGCTGTATTTGGTCTCTAATTGTTTCCTTACTGAGTAATTAGCTCAAACAGCCCTGTGTTCTGGCACTTCAAGATATACTGCGGTATAAATAGTAAATGATGATGCCTCCTACATTGTGGTAATGAGTGCATTCAGCACGACAGCTTGTGTTGCGCACCAGTTGACATTTTGTTTGTAATAGAAACAGATGGAAAAATAAACATGTATCACCCTGTCGTCAATATACTGCTAGATGAGGGCCTCTGCACTCAATGTAGTTTGCGACGATTATTTGACGAAACATCACCACACTGCTCAGTACGGCTTGGTGAATGCAGGCATCGTAGGCGCTGCACTGCCCTCTGCTGCCCAACACATAGGCCTGCAATCTAAATGACAACTTGTTTGTGCTCGGTGATCACACATCCAAGGGCTATTCAGGTTCAACTCGTTTCTCTTCCAAGGTCCAACTAGTTATTTTATTAGGTTTTATTTTATTAGGTTTTATTTTT
The DNA here is from genome assembly GCF_015708825.2 of Lethenteron reissneri. Classification (NCBI taxonomy): domain Eukaryota; kingdom Metazoa; phylum Chordata; class Hyperoartia; order Petromyzontiformes; family Petromyzontidae; genus Lethenteron; species Lethenteron reissneri. The sequence goes on from NC_083784.1 coordinate 669,596, forward strand.
ATTATTTTATTATTTCCCTTCTACGTGACTTTACCGAAAGAACCAAGAATACAGTTCAGGCACATTAAAGGTAAATTCTGGGTAGACTTATAAGGATCAACATGAATGGGTATTCATTGGGGATTGAGAGTTCGGTTTGGTGTTCATGTTGAGATAGATGTACTGGATATAAACCTTCAGTTACAGGGCCATCTGTGTGGAGCTGTGTAGCTGTCCGGGGAGAACGCACGGGCTGGTGAACTGGGTACAAGCGAGCAAACTCAACTTGCCCTGCGGCTTGTGGGCCAGTGCTTCCTGTAAGCATATAAAAGGTCGGGTAACAACGCATATGCACGCACAAGACATTTGTAGAAATATTACCAACAAAATCACAACACCAAAGATGAACTGCCAGTAATCCCGTATATGTCTTATTGTCTCTACATTTCACATTGCATGTGTAGACGACTTAGGTGCCAAGTGCACTGGCTAAAATCCCATGCAAAGTGAGACCTATCGTTTCGCCAAAATCTCCCTACATGGATAATTTGTGTAACAAACCGTTTCTCTGGAGGACATTTGAACAACATGCGTGTATCTTGGTTTATAATTCTGCCACGTTTAAAAAATATATATTGCATACTGTCCTAGTAATGATAAATTGGTGACATGTGATCCAAAAGTTGACATGGCCTAGCATAGCGCATTTGCTGCTTGTTGCAGAAGTTTACAGTTCGAATCTAGTGGCTGCCCTGATTAATACTACAGGTGTATTAACCATATAAATACATACTGTCTGCTGCACAATGGCTGTTAAATATCCCGTGACGTGCTGAAAGTTTGGCAGGACCCTCCTGAAAAGGTCATGAGACTCAGTAATGACAGCACTTGATAGCGATGTTGTGTGATCAAACATACGGTACCTCCCAGTGAAGTTATTGGACTATCATCGTCTGTTTGTCTCTCATCACCATCTTCAGACGTGCAGTCCAAAGCGGGGGATGGCTTCCGGGGTGTGTGGGGCACCTCTTTACTCAGGGCCTCCAAGTCCATTGCCTGGCACATGGTATCATAAACAACATGAATACTGGGCATTTCGACAATAATCTCAAGCCAATGGGTATATAAAAAATATGATGAGGTGTGCAGGCCTAAAAATGTATTAATTTGTTACTTCAGACAGGTTCAACAAACCACCTTCATGGATGTGTGCTATTAATTTGTTTTTTAAATCAGTGATTGAAGATATTTTATATATATAGAGCTCTTGTTCAATATCGTGTGTTGGCAACTCACGACACAATCTCTTTGCGTGTTATAAATTTGACTTATTATTATCCTCTTATGAATGAAGGCCGTCAGGATATCTTTTAAATATCTAAAAACATATACGTGCTATACTCAATATCTGGAATAAAAATGTGCAAGAAAAAGTAAAGAACTGACCAGGTCAGTGTATATAAAAGAAAACCACCACCGATTTAACATGATTCATGAGGCTCTAGATTACAGATTTATACCTGGCTGAGTAGAAAGGTTCGGCCAAGCTCTGAGCTGAAGTAGGGTGTGATGATTCTGTGTCTTAAGGCTTGGATGTCCTCCCTTGCTTTTTCCACCTCCTGCCTACGGAACACACCCAAACATTTCAGTGTTAAATACTCAACATGGATCAGTGACTCCCTGGGCTTTTTATCTGACTCATTAAACACTACCTTTCTTTTGCTATCTTCTCAGCCCACAGAGCCTGTGTTCTTTGGCTGGCCTCCTCCCTATGGAAGACAGAGAAGAGAATGCATTAGAGCGCTGTATCTCAAGCTGTTTTGGCTCAGCCGATGCAAACATTTCAACGGACCACCCAGCCCCCCCCCCACCCATGGTGACAAAACACATTCACTTCTCTCTAAATACCACTCCTACTAAATGATTCATATTACCAGAATGTAAAAACATTTCTTTTTACGCAGCGATAAGGCTTTTTTTAGGGGAGGCATTTAGATATATAGGGGTATGGTAGTTTAATCAGGGTAATTTACCTAACTTAATTTGTAAATTAAATATAAGTAAAATGTAATTTCATTCCCGAAACAAAAAGTATAAACGTTGTCATTATTTCCGCATCAACCTGCATGTGCATCACAGCCCACGGGCGACCTGGTGGAGCGTCGCGGACGGCTTGGTGGTGGTGCGGGGACCGCACTCTGAGAAGCACCACATTATAAAACCCAAGCACTGTCTTAAAGCTTTCGTGACTGCAGGAATTCATATTACTCTTTGGGTCTTTCGGTAATGATCCTCAACAACATCACATTGTTGTTTTTATTACAGCCTTTGATGGTGAAACGTTAAGCTCTGCATATAGACGCAACAGTAAAGCCCAACTTACTGTAGATTGCAAATAAAAAAATGGAGTGGAGCAGTAGTGCAATGGTTAGTGCACTCCACTGTAATTCTAGTGACCCGAGTCTGACTCCAGGCCTTGGCTAACATCAGTGGAGAGTGACATCTGAACCAGCGCTGACCTCGCTCCACTAACCTGAACTGACCAGACTTTTTTTTTTTTAATAATTCACTATCCTGGTCGAGTATGACAAACCAACCCCATAAACTGTAATGCCATGGGAAGGCCGTCATCCAGCAGTCGAATGACGAATGTCTGTAAATGATTATTAATAATGATGATTATTCTGTACCTGTTTGGTTGTAATCCTGTTTCCTCTTGTTCTGCTTGAGCATCTGGAGGGGAGCTGGGAGGCTGTGTTGTGAAGGATTGCTCGTAAAGATCCGCTAACTCTGCTGCACAGAAAACATACGGCTCAACTGATACACGGGAAATTAGATCCAAACCATTCCACTTTCGTCACTGGATCAATGATGAAATGACATTTGTATTGAATTCACTTTACTTGAATCGCACAACTCTAATATATGGACTCACAATTCAATCATCAAATAATTTTGCGATGAACCAGATGGGCTGGGAAAGCCCTCCCTTCTGGCAGGGCTCTGATAGCTTCATGCTCACCTCTTCTTTCATCTTCATGATAATATCTGGGGCTGTCTTCAGGCATAGACTGCAAGGTACAATGTCACATTCAATATTCGCTTTTTTCCAAAAGGAACAAAGGGAATGTGTGGTGTATTCAGAAGGAGATATTAATAATTTGAGAAAATATAGTGTTAAAATTACATGTCCACAAAAAAAATTACACATGTGAAATGTTTTATTGTTTTATATTTATATTATTTTATTATTTCCCTTCTACGTGACTTTATAGAAAGAACCAAGAATATTCATGCACATGTATTAATCATGTACGAATAAAGGACACTGTTACAAAAAAACATCACCATAAACACAAACAACATAGAACCGCTTCTGAGAGTGTGGCTTTATTACTCCAAAATGAATTAGTGTATGTTTTTAAAATGTAATTTCAAGATCATAAAAAAATATATGAAGTATCTTTCAATAGTTGTACCCTATAGATTGTTTTGTATCAAGTTTCCTTGTTTTTAATTTAACCACCTACAATGAATTAACATTTACTGTAAGATCATTGCTTTAGAAAAAAAATTAAACGATTTACATTTACCCTTTTCTTGTAAGTGCAATATTACACTTCTGGAACATTTCTATTCTCACCCCTTAAATCATGCATGCATAGATTAATGAAATAATACATAATTGGCAATGTGCATATTGGAGTACGCAAATTTAGGGACAGATCTCAACGACAAAGCCATGGAAATTATAGTTTCAGATCACAACTAAAAGATCCACGATGATATTAATCATTAAGACGATGAGAGCTGACAATGATCATAAATGCACTTTTACCAGCACAAGTTTGAGAAGATGGCTGATGTGGGTTTTCTCATCAGCCAGGCGAGGATCCTGAATCTTCATCTCCTCTCTCTGCTTTTCCCTCTGGAGCAGCTGCTCCAGATATTCCTGTTGACAGGTAGCCAGATTGCACACTTATTCACACCCATGAATGTGACTGACACAAATAGGCCACGTGGAAAATGGTACAGTATGTGCAATGAAACTTACTCAAGAGCAGATGGAAATGCAACACCGGTCATTTCTCTCTCGCTTTCCCTGAACAATGGCATTACCTTCAAGCGCAACTGTAGCTTGCACCGCATTTCTGTCGTGACGGCCGGGTAACACAGCAGCTGCCTAGCCCGCAGAACGTCCGGACGTTTCTCCACGCACGGCGAGACCGCTGGCTTCACGTTCAACTCACAAGGATGGTCGATGGTCAAGCCACGACCTATGCACGTGCCGAACCGTGGCCCTGCCTTCTTTTCCTTTTGACGCACATGGATGTAGCACACAAAAGTACATCGGTCATATGGCTGCTTTCATAAACCACAATTCTGAATGTTACAGCTACTAGGTTTGGCTTGCATGGAAGGCTGACGTTCAAGGCATATTTAACTGTTTGAGAATGGGCATCTACTACAAATATGGCACAGCTTAACTTTACAGGCATGAGCGTAGAAGGCAGATGGCTGGCTTAGACCAGTAATTGTGATTTTAAGAATACTGAGAATACTCAAGCAACAAAAAATGGTTTCAGCAAACAAAAGCGTTCACGTTAAAATGCAGCTACAATGATGTGAAATACATCATGAATAGAACATTTTAAGGTCTCATTCAAGTTATAAATAAAGTATCAAGATTGATGTCTGCAATACAGTATGTCCAATGTAGTTTAAAAAGCTGTTCGAAAAACTAATTTGTAATATTGCAGAGACATTTTTCACAAGACCAGGAAATGTTCCAAGCTAAAATGGGCCAAGACTGGGAGTTTTAATTAAGAAATGTGGTTTATGCCTGCAACCACTTCTGGAGTAATTAATCTCGGTCACGATGAAGAAAGGCCATAAATAAATATTGCAGCAAAAATAAAAACAAGTATAACTCATGACCAATGCAATAGGATACATACATCTCTGTGGCAAATTAATTAATCAACTCACTTTCATTGAGAATATACAAAATATTTAGATCAAGGAAGAAGTCTGTTCTATTAAAAACACTAATTGTAAATAAATTACACTGCTTTCATGAAAGCAACACAGCTCTCCTCCCATGGGCTGCTGTTGCTAATGACATTGGATAGCGTTGCTTCGAGACACGCTCAGTGTACAGTCAGAATGGAACATATTCAAATGGAAAGTGAAATCGCACTTCTACAATGCGTTTAGATGTCGAGTTCCAAACAAAATACCTTTGGGTGGTACCATCTCAATTGGTGGTCCTGAGCCAGTGATGCAAATTAAACATTCATATGGCAGGTACTATGCTCTCTATTAAACAACCACTTCTGTACTCTTAACGCCCTAACAGTTAATCCATACCAGTACGAACCAAACCAAATAAGCTGTTTAAAATCTGTCCCAGAAGCCACCGAGAGCTTTCATGGTCACGAATGGTGATCACACTGCAACGACACCATCTGTACAAGTATAATCCCGACTGCTGGAAGAGGGCATCCGCACTCGGTGAGGTTTGTAAGGATAATTTGACCGTACTTTGCCATGCTGATCAGTACGACTTCCTGAGTGCGGGCAGCATAGACGCTGGAGTGGAGTACAGAGCCACAATGGATGTTGCTGCCCTCTACCACTCGTGATTTATCCCCACAGCCTATAACAACTGTTTTGCATAGCAGTCACCAATACAAGCACTGTCCGGGCTCATAACCCTGATCGGGCACATTACACGTGATTTGGTAATAGGTAACAACACCATATATATATTATTCTTATTAACATGATGATGTCATGGATGCTTGACATCATCATTAGTCCCCTGCTGCTGCTGGGGCAATGAAAACCCATGGGTGCTGGACTGCTGCCACAAAAGGCTGGCCCCGTTTACCGACGCAGTGAAAGAGAAGCCCGAGTGCATGTGGAGATGTCCGTGTGAAAACGTTCACCTCACGTGCTGGGAAGGTGCGCCACTGGCGAGACCTCAGACTCTGGGGAGTGATATCACTCTCCTGCTTCTGCAGCAGCAGCCAGCGCTGCCTCACATCTTTCTCCACGGGGCTCAGCACAGTCACCCCTTGAACAGCTGTCCATTGCACAAGCATTGGTTATGAAGTCACAATGATTTAGACAATGCCTGTTATCAAACTGCATTCTTTGATTGTATGTCCTACATAAGTTAAATCGTGTGCCTCCAAATTCGTGATCGGACAAAGATTTGTCTGTTTTGCGAATTTTGTGTGCACATTGTTACTAGTTATATTATTTTGATTACAGTCGATAGAAATTTGTCATCCCCTGGATTTAATGTATATTTATAAAATAAAAAGTATAAAAATATTGTTTCATTTTTCATGCACCCATTATTAGCTGCTTTAACCACACGCCAAAAGTGCACACCACAACAATACCACATGGAAGTTAATATATTGTTTGCTTCATCTTGTAATTTTGCAATGCAAGTAAAATGTACACCACTTTGCTTGTTTATTCTGCCATGGCTGCATTCACTCTAAAGTAATTTCATCCAAGAATCCATTGCACTAATATTATATATCTCCGTTGTTCTTACCTGGCTGAATACATCCAATGAAAAGACTATAACTTCGAAAATTCTACCCATGAATAAACATGGCAAACAAATTAACCCTGAATCACATTCAAGTCTCAAAGCCATAGCATCTCATAAAACCTTCATGCATTTTTGTCTCAGAGCCATAACACCGTCACTAATAATGAGCAGCCAGCAGCGTTGCTCGTCCAAGGCTGGCCTGTTCCCCCGTGTAAGGTATGTAGTGTTGAATGCTGAATGTGCTCGAGTAGATGCACACACACGCACCAGGGTGGTCTGGCAGGCTTTCTCTGATAACGGTGGTTGTTGGATGACCATCAGCCCAGGAAAGGAACCTCTCAGCATCCTCACGACGGATGAACTCGGTCCCAGAACCGTCGGCATGAATTGCAAACAGCCTGGCAACAGTAACGCATCAAAGAGCATGGCGGACAAGCGAGGCTTACTTTCAGTTGGGTCTGTCTGCATAGGTGACCTGGGAAATATATCCAGACCAGCACACCACGTTCCGTATACATCTCACTATGGCTCTGGCTACTAGTTCTAGATTTGAAGCTTTCGTGACTGCAAGGATTCATACTCTTAGGTTTTTTCGGTAAAGTCACGTAGGTAATAAATAAAATTAAAATTAATAAAAGTAATAATAGAAATAAAATAATAAATCACGACGTTTCGGAGGCAACACAAGTCTCCGTCATCAGGTGGGACCGTCACAGCTAGATTTACTGTATCAAGTGTGATTATATATAAAAATGTTTTATTATTTTATTTATTATTTTATTTCTATTATTACTTTTATTAATTTTAATTTTATTTTTTACCTACGTGACTTTACCGAAAAAACCTAAGAGTCTGGCTACTAGTGTCATGTGCCAACTACTCCAGTCTACCAGACATCCGGAATATATTCAGTGAGAAATTAAGCCCTGCTTATAAACAACCACACAATGAACACAGATAAGATAAAAACAAAAAATGTAGGTGGTAAATGTATACATTTAAAATACTCACAGTGTAACCAGAGCATTGAGAAGTACTAACAGGATAGTTAATTAACATTCAGCATTCGAAGCCAAGACATGTTAAAGTCTAATTAGAGTGTGCTATCACACCTGGGTGTAAATTGTTCGATAATGGGTAGAGCTGTCATGGAAGTACTGTGTTGAAGATTTGCCATGCTTAGACCTGTTAGGCAAATGTGCATAATACACTGCTTGGGCCAGTTAATCAGGAATGTTTTGGTGCAGAGTTCACAATAATTTAAAGTATAATCATTCAAGTTGATGGGTTATGTATTTTGTTCCACAAATGATCATATTCAATCGACTGCTAGATTGCATTCTTTACAAGAATGTAGGTTAATTTGCCTCCCATGCCAAATTAATTTTGTATCAAAATGAGCTTGCACATGCTTTAACTCAGAGGGTAAATTCGTTAATTAGTTTACTGATGAAGTAGAACATATTGAACGACAGTGCAATCTCCCTGATAAAATGTACCAAGTTCCAACGTATTTCTGCAGCGCCACATATCTATCGCAATCCTAGACACGGCCCTGCCAAGAGGGAATTCCCTGTGCCCCTGCACAGGGCTGTCGTTAGGCCCGTGTGCGTTCATCACCTTGGCGCGTGCGTGTCATAGCCTGCAGGTCCCTGCGCCTCCTCCCCATCCCCCCGTTCATCCTCAGCACCAGCACCAGCAGCAGCCGCCGCCGCGAGGGACGTTGAGGCCTCGCCATTGCACAGCACCTGCATTCAGGCCACACCGTGGTAAGGAAGGATGGCCCATAATATCAATAACGCCCTATAACAATCAATGTGATTCTTCACAAGAGACTTATATATCGGCTCGAATGTTAGATTACGTCTCTATTAATCCCACTTCACCCAGACTACTGGGCTGATTTTATGAGCGACCGATTATTTGAGATAAAAGGGGGCACATTGCAGCAAAGGCTTTTAATGGTATTAAATACAGGACTACGACATGGTAAACACGTGCAGCATGCCTTTGTAAATACAATAGTCTCGACTCATATTCGGATATCTGTGTCTCCATGTTAATTGTGCTGTTGCATTGCAATTCAGTATGAAGAATATACTGTGGTTTGAGTGAGTATCACAAATCCCCGGTATTTCTCATAAGAGGTCAGAAACTATATTGACAAAGTAGCCACTCTTGTTATTGCGGATTCTACTCTGCTGCCAATACTGTCTGGAACTCCCTCCACCTTGTTGTTCGCATTGTTCAAGTCCTTAAAGAAAACTTTTCTCCTTTACTTACCATTGGCTGCCTCCCCATGCAATTTATGTCATGCTATTATAACTATACTAAAGTGCCCTACTCCAAAAACTTGGCAGCACCCTCCTAAAAAGAGAGTCATGAGGCTAAGTGAGGCTTTCCTTGGCCAAGTAAGCGTAATAAAAAATAAAATTGGATGCTTTGAAGACGACGAGACACCTGGAAGTGGTTGCCATACACATCCACAGCTTCACAGGCGAGCGGAGCCACATGGCGCAGGAAATACGTCCCAGGAGTCAACGCCGGGTCCCGTGTTCCGGGCAGGGAGTCCAGGGCTGGCGAGGAGACCCTGCCCGGGCTGTACCTGGCTTCTCCATCCGAGGCTATGAACAGGGATCCCTCGCCACCACTGGGACATAGCTGGACACACACAGAAAGATATATATATGTATATAGGGGATTCATTTATAGATCTCACAATTAATTTTATCAGCGAGTTAAATATTACAAAAATGGTGACAAAAAAATCTCACAGAGCGTTAAAAGATGTAATAATGTAGAAGCAAAGTATTTTTGTGGGATACGTGTAGATGCGTTGGTGTTTAAAAAAATAATATCTCCCCATTATTTTAGTGGGTATATAAATGGATGACCCCGTATAGTGTGTGTAAGTCCGATGTAGGTCTATATCAGAATCACAATATTTATTTAGACTGCAAGAATCCAATGAGCTGTAAAGCTCTTTTTCACAAATGTCCAGTCGGGGCGGCTAAGAACGTTACAACAACAACATGACAGCAGTGCAAAGTACCAGCAAGGTAAACAACATAACCACACACAAATAGAAACTAAACCATTCTCATCCTACCAGACAAATCCCACTGAGGTATGAACTTATTTTGAAAAGCAACCTGGCCACAAATGATAGCTCAACAAAGTGGCTTATCATTTGAACATTTATAGCAGCAAAATATATTTATAGTGGTTACCCAGCATAATTCTCTAGGCCCCTGTGTAGGTTGTATAGATGTTATATAAGTCACATTTATTATATGTATCTAAGTTGGTGGGTCTAATGTAAAGTCAAAATTCCCAATGTAAATATATGGGACATATGCAAATCCAGGAGACATAATAAAGTCTCGGGGTATTAAGTATGTTTATAGGCTTAGATTTACATCATAGTTATATAATTAAAGGGGTCCAATACACTTAACATTAGCTCAGAGGCTAATATAGGACCCATATACTTATATGGGAACCATAGGATAATATACTAGCCAGATGTGCACTGAGTCCAAAGACTTATATAAGTCCCATGCGCTCACTTAAAGCCAACAGACGTGCATTGGCACAACAGTTGCTTAGTGCATCCAAATTGCTGTGTTTGCTAATGTGTGCAGTTAATGCAATAAATTCAATTTGCTTTCAAACAAGTTGTTTTTCTTGATTAGCATATTGATGTTAGTTATGAAGCATGGATTACATTTAAAAGCTTATGAATGAAAATGAATACTCTGTTAGAGACACAACGCCTTGCATGGGGTATTTCTGAGAATATTTTTTTACGTAGCCCAAGTCGTTCAATGAAATGTTCTTTATTACATTCAAAGGTAAACAGAACATTATGCCATTTCTTAACACCCTAAGTGAGTTGTACTAAATATTGTGGGGGTGCTAAATATTTACGGTGCATTCAAACTCACATCCGACTCAATTACCTGATAGGTCCCATCAGGCTTTGCATGCAAGACTGTACCACTCCCAAACAGGGCGGTGCAGCTCCCATCGTCAGGCCTCCACTGCAAAGTGGGCAGCCCTACGCTCTCCACTGTCACACACTTGACTCTCCTCACCGTCCTTACCACACCCTCGCCTGCACACCACAGGCATGGGCTCAGACAAGAGTAAGCTTCGCAAGTTTCTGGCATGCATGCCAAAACTCGTGTTGTATTACAGCTACAGCTAGAGTGAGCAGATTTGTTATCATTGACACAAATGCAAGTTATTGACCCACAAGACAGAATCAGATCACTTATGAATGCAAGGCATATGCTGCTGTATCACAAAAACAATGACTCAACAATGATTAATGCTCAATTGCACTTTGAATGTTAATGTGGACACTTTGTAAAACACGTGTTGTAATGACTGCATTACAAGGCAAACGTCATTGTCAGATTAAATGCAAATGTCAGATTCGTGGAATCTCAATTCACCACACCTCACATGCATGAAGCAAGTAGTATCTACATATTTGCAGTTAATCAAGTAGACAATGTCGCAATTCCAATAAAAATATTTTAATGGATATTTTACATTCCAAGCTCGTGAAGAATGTTCGGGCTGAAGAGGACTCACCGGTTTCCTGTTCGTCGGAGTTGTGGTCCAAAATGTGGCGGTGGTATGTGGTGATGCGCGTGCCATCCACATGATCAGCTACGATCCTCCCGTCCACATCCGTGACCGTTACCACCTTATCCTCCCGTGTTATCATGACCTGCGATATTAGCAACGTATCAATGTGTGTATATTTTATAACAAGATCGATGTGTCGTTTCTTAAAATGTTGAACAATCCATCAACATTAATCGAAGAGTGTAAATTGTAAACTCATATCGAATTAATCATGCAACTTATACATTTGTAAAACGCCGCAACTTACTGCTCCTGTCTGTGGGTCCGTAGCCTTGTAAAAGCGCACAGGCTTCACGTCTAGCCTCTCTCCCCCGCAGGTGCCAATGGTATGACCCAATGGAGTGGTTGTGAACCATGTGCCTGTCTTGGGCTGCTCCACACTTTCCAGAGGTGGGGGAGGTTCGTGTACATCTTGCTGAGAGTTGCCTCGCTTGGCAGTTGACTTGGTGAGAGACCTACCCACTTTGAAAAGGGCAACATTCAGAGGTCCGTACGCATGTGCAGAATAAGGGCTATAGCGTGAGCAGGGCAGAAAATACAGTGTTGTACTGCATTTATATGTTCCCAGCCTTCACCAACCCACACTGGCCAGCATGGTGAAGTGTGGTCAAATAATCCCACAACTCACACAGCATGGAGAGGCCCTCATCCAGAAGTAGATTGACAAAGGTCAGTCATGTATGTATGTTGAACTTCTACCCACAAAAAGCTGTTCTAATGTAGAATACAATATATACAAAAATACGTATGTGGAACTACAGTGTGGGCAAATGCAAAATCGTTGTTACTAAGGTGCACATGTGCATTAATATTTAGTGTAGCTTCATGTAAAAAGTTGCTATTAGACAACAAGTGGACAGACATGTGATTTGCGCACAGATTTCTCACCTCTTTTGTTACCACTGTCCTTGGGCACAATGTCTGGCGTCGGGGTCTGGTCGGGATGCTCCAGCTTCTCCGGTTTTGCTACGGGCGGTGGGACCACTGGGCCTGAGTCAGGGCTGAAGCTCACTGATCCATCTGCAAACAGAACCTAGTGGCAGGGTCCAAAACACACGTGCAAAATTGAATTTTTCATTCTTTGACTTTTTAATAGCCCCTTTGCTACAGATTAACCAGTTTACTCAGAAAAGCAAAAGTGCTCAAATGAAATTGGCCTGGCAATTAAATCAGTACATTAGTAAAACATATAGCATTAAAACTCATCAAAAACATGTGCGCATATGAATAATTGCAGTGTGCTATTGTTATAATAGTTGCTATTACAATAGATGAGCTGGAAGCAACCCTGCTGAGTGTCAAGCTTAAATGGAATTGATATTATGCAGGTTGAATGGATTTGAAAAAATACACACTCAAAATATTGATCTCTAAACAGGTTAAAAGCCCATTGAGATACACAAGGGAGATCTGGAAGTATGTAAACAAAATACAAGCAGAAAGGACAAAAAGATCAAAATACAAAAATCACTACAACATACAAACTATCCACCACATAGACTGTTCGGGCAAATGCTGTTTGACAGCATCTGTCATGGCCAGCACAACGTATGAGAGTGGTGTGGTCAGAACCATGCCACCTTTGTACCCAACTGCTGATGTTTACACCCTGCACCATGTACTCGTTAAGGCCACATTGACCGAAGGCATACCTAGGTACTATTTGGCAAGGATGTTACGTATCGCTGGGGATCGAAATCAGGTTGCCGAAGCATAGTAGTACAATGCGCAAACCACTACACCGCCATCCCCCAGATCATAAGAATGGCCGGTATCCCCCCTTATGTGACAGTGACATTACAACAGCACTTGTGCCAGGCTAGGTGCAATTTGAGGCCACATGAAGTGTCAAAGGCTTGCACGAAGGTCACGGGACAGACCCAGGTGTTATTAGTTAACTGAGTGAGATGACTTGTAGATGCACCACTTGTGATCCCTACTGCACCAATATAACACACTCGCACCAACAACGTGCACATATACTGTGTGTCTAAGAAATATGAATTCCTGCAATGCTTTAAGTCAAGATGTAGGGACAACAGCAAGCCAATGAATGAGATGACACCCGACACGGGATGAGATCCGATGTAGCAGGCAACGTGTGCCACCTGTGTGGAGCCGTCAGAGATGCTCCTGACGACGGCGCCGTCGCTGGTGACGACTCGAGACAGCTCGTATGGGACGCCCTGCGCAGGGCCAGCTCCCAGGACCCCACTGAACCGCACCAGCAGTCGAGCGCCCGTCTCCCTGATGACACCTGCATGTGCGAGCAGCAGAAAACCTTGCGATGACATGAACTTCATGCTGCTTGTGTTGCATCCAATCACTGGATTATGTGAAAAATAAATCAGTTACTATCAAGGCTTTAATTTCAGCCGGGTCTGTCTGGGTCGGCAACCTAGAAAATATGATTGCACCTGGTTATACCACTTCTGGTGTACACCCTGATATGGCTGTGGGTATTAGTCGTGTGTCTATTCAAGTTTACCAATGACCCGGAAAATATTCAATAAGAAATGAAGACCCGGTTACAATTGAAAGCTTTAAAAAAAACACAGAACCACTATGATGACATGAACTTCAAGCTACTTGTGTGAAAGACATTTACAAGATTAGTTGGACAATAAATCAAATGATTAAAATGAAAAGCTCACAAAAATACTGATAATCTAAATGCACAGGTTTCCTGGAGTGATTGTACTTTAAAACTTTTCAATTGCATAACCTATTTACATGTATTTTTAAACAATGAATGTTTTGTCTACAATTACAATTAGCAATGTGTAAGTGCGATTGTGACTGAGAGTGCCTCATGTCCCATATATTACCCTCACAATTTGACATTTAAAGCAGTTAAACCTGTTTATTGGCTTAAAATGTCAACTTGAAACTTTGAAATCTCATAAAGCATGAGGCTATCCGCATCCTTCAGGATGTGTCTGCTACTTTTAAAATCACAAGCGTTGCACACACAATGACTTAACATTTAGCTAAATAAAGATTTCCGTTGCACAAAACAATATAAAACAAACTTAATAAATTAGTTCAACGAGAAACACGGCTTGGAACAATAATTACATAGGCCCATGTGGGTTACTCAACTATTGGGTCAGACAATTAATCAAGCTGCTGAAGTTGGTGAGTGTTTGAATTAATGCAAAATAATAGAGTTAAGTAGATGTTGCAAATGCAACCATGTGCCCAGCTGGGTCTAACACAGTTGAAAGCACCACACTGGTTTAATTGCACCAGCTCAGCTTACTAAACTTTCATTTTAGCAGGTAATGCCCACTGAGCTGTATAGCTCTTTTTCAGAAGCAACCTGGCCACAAATGATAGCTCAACAAAGTGGCTTATTACGTGCATATTTATTGCAGCCAAATACTCTAAGCACATGCTTCTAAATGTGGAGTAAAAAAACGGAGGACCCGGAGAAAAATCCACGCGGCCACGGGGAGAGAGAGACATTAAAACTCCAAATATACAGACATCAGGGTGGGGATCGAACACACGACCTCCTGTATACCGGGTGAGGTATTTAACATCTCTCCACTGTGGAGCCCCTAGGCACCTAAGCTTCAAGGTTAGGTACCTATGGATGTGTCTGTGTATATGTGCATGGACAGCCCATTGGGACAGGACATGCTGAGAGCCAGCGTGGATGGAGAGGAGAGTTTTTCCTCGACCCGCTCCACTTGTGGTGGCTCTTGCTTAGCCTGCTCCGGTGGTTTCTGCAACAAAAACATTTCACATTCAACGATCAATTCATCCCTTCTAGTCATTGAGAGGCTGTTGATTGTACTCTAATTTTTTATGGGTACCAGCATATTTTATACTCTTTATTTATGAAAGGCTTCAATTAGTTTCAAGATTACTATTCAGGAGGAGCCTGCAACGGGAAGGTTGGAAAATTATATTTTAAAGAGTGATTGATGAAAATAGTAATAGGCTTTACTGTTTCTGGAAATAACACAGAAGGTGTTACGATGCTCAAATACCAAATAGACACCTTTTGCAAAAGGTCTCATAGATATAACTGCTCAACCCGAGCTATTCATGCTTTGATATTTGCATTGTTTTTGTTCTGTTCATCTTTTGGCATTCTCTGGTCTAACACGAGTGAGGCAAGTCCACAAAGAAGGATGTCTCTGGTATAGGCCAATCAGTTTAAAAGTCAATGAAGTCATTATTATCAAAGCACGTTTGTTTGCATATTTTACCATCAGCATGTGTCGTTAATGCAGACTTGATGCCTTGCAAATAGGTGTGGCTATTTGGTGTTTGAAGCATCGCAACACCTCCTGTGTTATTGCCTGAAAGGTTGAAGCCTATCCTTCTTTTCATCATTTGATACTGGCGAAAAGGTCCCATAGATATTGAAGAGTGAAAGACATGTTGAAGGACACCAAAGTACAGAAAGAACAACCATATATATGAAGGAGTAAGATGTAAAGCTCTGTACGGAAACAATTCAAACCCTCTTGCCATCTCCTCGCCTCCACATCGCTACCACTTACCCCAAGACTACAGCATCAGGTATGTCTCGGCAGCTTCCCATTCGAGTAATAACCAGGCTTTTACCTGCTTAGCTTCCAAGATCTGGCATTATTGGTTGCATTCAGTTTGATTTTGGTACCACTCAGTGGGTTAATGGGCCATTTTTAGGAAGGTTTGATATTTTGTACTTGCCCACTAAGCAGCAGGCTCAGTTTGAACAAAAGCGTCACATTACACCATGCAATGTTAACAGCTATGCTACCCGGCAACAGCCGCCCCCCCCCCCCCCCCCCCCCTTTGAATTGAGACATAAACAAGTTTGCTGCAATTGTGTGTCTATGACTATGGTGCTGATTTATAGCAAGATTGATAATAATATTTACAGTAAGAACCTTGTCCACCACAGCTGGCGTCTCGCAAGGCTGTGGCGGAGCTGGGGAGGATGCCGTCCGCTTGCGACCAGCCCTGGCTGACTTGGGCGACTTGGGCGACTTGGGCGACTTGCTGCGTTTATCCACACCAGCCGGAGGGGACGTAGGATTGGCACTGGGAAGTGGAGTTGGAGCCATTGCCGAAGGGATGCTCAGAGCAGCTATCAAACCGGGGTCTTCTTTGGCTGAGTTAAATGAGGCAACAACAAATGTTATTGCACACAAACTGTTCAGTGGATTTGTTTAAAATATTCACAACCCATTCAGGTACCTCACTTACTTGCTTGGCTCTTTCCACCAGGGCCATGGCTGCTAAAAGACAGGGTAATTCTGTCCGAAAAAGTGGCAGTGAAGGAGCCAAAACTCCCTTCGCATCCATGTGGAAACCCTGTGAACGCAGATGCAAATTTATTGTCAGACAGGAACTAGAGATATTTATGGATGTTTAACTTTTTCCGCACTGTACGTAGCCAACCGTGTTAATCGGAGGTGCGGGGGAAAGACAACAAACTAAACACAAAAAGCAGTTCTAAAGAAATTCCTTTTCAATCTAAAATTAATAGTGCATCGCTCCAGTGACTTCCTGCAATCGGAAGGAAGAGCGTTCCAGATGGCCGCAGAAGCGCATTTGAATGTGCGCGATGCGGTGACCATCTTTGTTTGATGGCGAGCCAAAAGCCGCTGCGAGGACGACTGGAGTTCGTGTGGTGGTTTGTGCTCCTTGACAACATCAGCAAGGTATTGTGATTCATATCTTTATTTAAAGATAATTTCAGCACAAATGACTCTCATTGCACATTATAAATCTTAGGTGCCTTAAGATTACAACTATTTTAATAGTAAGTGTTGCAATGAATATGTAAATATCATAAACCTTTTTTCTCCAGGTTCTGGTGTTTGCCGTTGCAAGGCCCTCCTGTGACCACCTCCGGTGTTACCCTGCAAGCCTCCTCGTGGCCATCAGCTACCAGCACTGCGTTTAGCCGGTGAACCAGAAAGCGGTGGCCGTCCTTCTGCACACAGACACGCACGCTTGTGCAGCCTGCATACACACGAAGTTCACCAGAGTTCATAGCGCTTCCATGACAAGCAATGATAAATAGACGGCATGCTGTGACTAAGCCGGCTTAAGCACAACCGGATAAATTAACGACACAAAAGATGGGAAGAGGGAAGATGGTCATTGATCTAATGAGGACAAAACATGTCATGCTTATTGTGAAAGAATACAAGTCGGAATGGATCCAGATATTAAGCAGCAAGTGGCAGTGTCTGGTAGACTAAGCTGGAGTGTGATTGAGGTAAGTGAAGTTACAAATCGGATTACTTATAAGAAGAGTTTACGTTTTGGAAAAAAACACCCGGTAGGAATTCAAAATGGAATTCCGAGTAGACCAGTTAAATGACTCTCCTAGAGGCATGAAACTGATTACACATTCAATACCTCGCTTCCATTGTAATTGGTAGTCGGTAACTGATTATGTTTTTTAAGTAACCTTCTTGCATCGCACACCAGTGTGCTGTGCACACACCTCGTATGAACTGCGTGGTCTCCACACGAATGATGCCTCCATCACTTGGGTAAAGGCTGATTGTTTTGCCATAAACCTGAACCAATTTTCCATCCATGTCATAGCCCAGCAACTGATAAAAGAAAAACATAAAAAATGTGTCATAAATCAATGAAGTCAGGCACAGAATAGTGGGCTTATGCGCTGCAGATGTTGTATATTATGCTGCTAGGATGCACGTGATTTAGTGACTGTGGAAGAAGAACAGTAAACAATGACATCAAATGCAATGTCTCCTTTCTTTTATTTTGTGTCGCTACATCATGTGCCTATAGTACTAACGTGTATTAATACAGAGTAGTTTAATATAACCAAATAGCTTGATTTACCAGTGTGGTTTGTATAAATAGATAAATAAAAACAATACACAACTCATCTTAAAATGCATTTATCCACTTACATTTATACAACTTTTAGTTAATTCAGCAAATGGGTTTTATAATTTATTTTATTATTTTGCCGTTTCTTAGTTTCCCGAGTTATTAATTAATATGCCGTGTGTCTGCTTTGCCTTGTACAGTGCTTTGAAATCCTCGATAAAAGCATTTTATAAATGGAATTATATGTTTATAAATTTCTTTTGTACATATTAATTTATTTGTAAGTCTAGAATCGTCCGATTATACTGTGGCAAATATTAATGTAAATCTTCTAATACGATGTTTTGCCTCGTATTTTCCATTAGTGGACATAAATCTAATATTCTTATTGGTTATACACTACTAATCACAAGAATATGTAATGTGTTCATTTAATGAAATGTATAATTTCACCATTCATTCTCTAACAGAAATATGCCACTGGTGGTGCAAGCCTATAATCTTGCACTTTGGATATAAGAGGCGGTGGATCACACCAAGTGTCAAACTCTAAAAGCCACTGGGATGCGAGGTGTCCAGAAGGCAAATGAATTCATGACCCTATCTATGACCTTGAAGTATTGTCCCCTTAAATGCATAAAATGTCTCTATGTAATCCAGTTTCCTCCCACATGCCTAATGTTAATCAATCAAATTGGCCAAGCACACTTTTGCTAAAATAATGACTCGGTAAGGCTTCCATGGCCAAATAGCCCACACCCTCGCGACATATGGAGGGCCTTGTCCAGCAGCAGATACATGTACTGTATATAATGTGTATAACATGTCCGGGTATATCTTACCATTTAATACTTAAGGATACATCAGTGCTAAATTTGTACACATGTAAGATTCTATATATTGAACACAAACAGCTGTCTCATCCTTCTCAATTAACAGTCACTAAATATGGAAAGGAAATACAAAAATATTTCTACATGGATCAATATGTTGACACATGCTATATACTATAGGTATCTTTCATTGACAATACATCCTTCCGTGTGAATAATTGTATTTGTTTAACTGCATTAACCTTCATGGCATATGCTGAACCTTTTGAAGACTTCCATCAACCAAAGCGACTGCTCCGTTTCCGCTCATGGCACGTACCGGGTAGCGCTGCCGAGGAGCGGCAGGTGGCGTCCCGGGGCGTGGGGTCCCAGCAGGTGGCGTCCGGGGGGTCTCGGCGGGTGGCGCCGCCTCCTTCTTCGCCTCCTCCTTCTGCCGGGGGGAGCGCTTGGAGGCGGAACGCGGCGGAGAAGATGCCGCCGACTTGCTCCTCGCAGAGCTGCGCCGTCCGCCGGGCGACTTGTCGTCCTTGCGCGCCTTGCCGGGCGACTTGTCCCTTTTACCGCCGCCTTTCTTGGCCGTCCTCACCCTCTCCGTCTCCTCGGCATCTTGACGAGCCCTCTCGCGCTCCTCCTTCCACGCCTATGCGTTTGTGAGGTCCAGGAATCGGTTGAACCACTCGGTATCTCAAACGTACGAACCCTTCCCCCCCACACAGGTTCGAGGGCCGAATGAATGCAGGGACTAAAGTCCTTGATCCAGGTCAGAATCAGAATCTTTATTTATCCTCCGATTAGCATGGTTGGCTACGTATGGTCCGAAAGAAGTTCAACATACATATAAGATAAGATACATACAAGATAAGATAAATACTAAATAAGATACATACAAGATAAGATAAATACGGATAAGATGAGCTAATATCAATGGAGTGTTGGGCATCAGGCATGGGTGGTGTGAAGGGAAGGAATTGAATCTATAAAGAAGAACCCCCAAACATGAACAACCCCAGGCGCCTACTCAATGTAATCCAGGCTTAGTAGGCCCAAATGGTTGGCATTTGCCAATTATCTTTTTTTTGTTAAAAAATATATAGTTTATTATCTTAGCATGTGATCAGATACATATGAAGTTATTTTATTTCAGCCACATATTCTCAATTGTGGAGGAGAGGTGGTGCGGTAGTTGGTGCACTATGCTGTGAACCCGGTCACACAACTTTGATTCCCCGCCACAGACAATATCAGTGGGTGAGTGATGTCTGACGAGTCCTGGTCCCTCTTTCATCAACCCACACTGACAAGCATGGTGAAGCATGGTCACACAACCCGGGCGGGCCTTCATACAGGAGTGGATTGACCAATAGCACCTCCAATCAGCATGGTTGGCTACATACCGTGCGAAAGAAGTTCAACGTACATACATACAATAGGGTATGAATTATTATTATTCTCAAGTGATATGCCAGTGTCACCCTCATTTCACTGCTGTGCACTAAAAATAAAACATTTCATCGGAGTGTGCACACAGTACCTTTAAGGAGCCCTCGCGAACAAAGGAGCTGCTGTATTTGGGAAGGGGTGGAGGCTCCTCTGCTTTATCACCCTTCACGGCTGCACTGCCTTTTCTGCCTGATAAGAACATATACAGATCACGTAGATAGAAGACTACTTAATGGGTGGAGCAGTTCAATTCCCACCCACAGCAAAAATCAGTGGTGATATCTAAACTGGTGCTGTGTACCCCGACTCGCAATGACCACCGTGGTAAAGTATGGTACAACAACCCCCGAAACAAAAACTTTGCATGAGGCGGCCTTCATCCTTCATCCAGCAGTGGATTGACAAGGGGTTGAAAATAATTCATATTTACTGTCTCATGGAGCCATTTTTCAGGTCACTGATCCTGCATAAAAGCGGTGCCGTGTTGTCTCAGCTTCTGATGCACTCACTTCGAGGTGGAGACCTCTCCTTTGACTTCTTCCTTCCGCTGCCAGGCTTGGACTTAGCGGTGGGAGTGGCAGGAACTGGGAGGCTCATGGCATTCGCCTTCGGCGCAATGGGTCCCATTGTGTTCTCCTGGCCCCGCAGCCAGTCCGTGAGTAATTCAGCAACGTGCTCCAGGTAGTCCCTGTTAGTGGTGAGTGAGCGTCAACAGAAAATTAATAGTCGACAGTGTGACTGTATCGATTTAAAGCTTTCGTGACTGCAGGGATTCATCTTCTTGGTTCTTTCGTTAAAGTCACGTAGAAGGGAAGTAAAAAATAATAATAATAAATAAATAAATAGAACATTATTAAATAATTCTCACGACGTTTCGGCCACAACGCAAGCAGCCGTGAGGACGTGAGGACGACTGCTTGCGTTGTGGCCGAAACGTCGTGAGAATTATTTTATTATGTTTTTTTTTTATTACTTCCCTTCTACGTGACTTTACCGAAAGAACCAAGAAGATGAGTGTGACTGTATTCACCAAACTAAAACCGTGAACCACATAAATTTTTTCCACAGCATTCAGATAGTTATCAAGCTACTGTTGTAGCCATCCCCACTGGCTCATCCATATATATTAATCTGCAATGAACATTATTAGGCGTTGATCAATTCCTGACTATACTAAGAAGCGTAAGAGCTATATGGCACCAATTAATTTGCAATGCACCTGTGATCATGCTTAAAATACAATGTCTCTTATTAAAATCAATACCGAGTGAAGGTCCACCACTTTGAATAAATCGCTATATTAATTTTGATAACAGCTCCGATGAGTGCATCAGCACGTTGCTGTTAGCAGTCGATATACACGTGTTTATTATTTTATTGTAGAAGCTAACACGCGTGTAAACGTAATAATATTGACTGAGAGTTTCATTTAAATGTGGCCCAAGTCTGTTTGCAGGCAAAACGGATTGTATAAATTATAAACTACAGCCATTATTCAACAAATGAGACGATGTTTAGATTCATTAATATACATTGTATGTGAATATATCACTGCATTTTGGAATATATGAATGGTTAGGTTGACACAGATGGTTGATAATCACCTAAAGCTGACGTTGGTGTGGAGAGCAATGTCCCAGTACTCCAGGCTCTGCAATTCCTCAGACATTGGATTGTGGAAGAACAGAAGCAGAGATCCATCCAGATGCAAGCGGTAGGTATCCACGCAGATGTACCTCTCGCTTGCCTCCACCAACGCCTATGGACACACACATGCAAAGATGATAGGAAGTTTAATTTAGTGGGTGCTTATATGCCTCACCAACATTGGAATACCCTACTGTAGTGTAGCAAAGGAAACCCCAGTGGCAACCATCCCTACGCAGCACGTGTATGCAATAATGGACTACAAATGGGCATTCATCTGCCAGCAGGGGGCCATGTTACTAATTGGTTTTCACAATCAAATCCGGTATTTCCTCGTTATTCGTAATGGATACGTTCCGGAGATACTTATGAATAGCAAATTTCGTGATAATGATATTGGCCTATGAAAACCTATCTTTTTAATGAATTACGTATGTATGTTGAACTTCTTTCGCACCGTATGTAGTCAAACTTGCTATTATTATGAAAATGACATATCTCTCATCACTTTATCTCATCACTTTTTCTCTCGATGCAGTCTTGTAGAGTTCCAGATGCGATTCAAGGATACCCAAAATCGCGGAAAGCAATAACGTGGAATACTGTAGTATGCTAGTACATCTGTGAGTCATTTTAAATTATCCAGGCACAGATGGCCAGGTTTTTTTTTAATAACGTCACAGGATCTTTAACGCCCACTGTAGCAGATGGCTCCTGTTTACGGTTAATAGACCTGCAGTATTAATTAGGATGGCCGCTGGGCTTCAACCACAAACCTCTACATCGAGTGGCAAACACTCAACCACTTGGCCATGTCGCCGCCCCAAACATCACAAACACTCAGTGTCAAAATGTAAACACGCCGGCAAACACCACAGAGCGCCTGCCTCTACGTCACTCTTCTACAAACTCATATACACAGTATATGTTACCTACAAATACATAATAATTTACGGCTGTTTGTCAATCTATACTGGATGAAGACTTCCCAATGCCATGTAATTTTCCGGTCATCCTCACAGTGGCTTTTGGCTGGGCATCGAACAAAGATGGTCACTGCTTGGCGCGCTTTCAAATGTGCATCTGCGGCCATCTGGAACGCTCTTCCTTCCAATATTAGGAAGCCACTGGAACTGTGCACTCTTAAATCTAGATTGAAAACTAATTTCTTTAGAGCTGCTTTTTGTGTTTAGTTTGTTGTCCTTCCCCCACACCTCCAATTAGCATGGTTGGCTACGTACGGTGCGAAAGAGGTTCAACGTACATGCATAAAGTGATAGGGGTTTGTTTGACCAAGCTTCACCACACTACTGTTAGTTGTGGCCACGAATTGAAACCACATGGATAGGTTCATCGTATGCGAATCATCACACTGATCTATCCATCTGTTATACTAGCAATTGAAAATGCAACCATTGTTTTGTATAGTTCAATTATAAATATAGCACTTTCCAAAGGATATTGAATGACCTTTCTGAACAAAATTGTGAAAAAATGTGAAAACTTTTTCATGGTATTATTCAGATTTTCTTCCTTCCTTCCACTGCTCAACTGTAGAATTCCCTCCCATAATTTATTTTTCCCAAATAAATTAACTATACTGTATCAATTACACCTTCAATACTGCTGTTTGCTGCAAACCTCTGCGTCTGTGCTCAGCAAGCATCATTTGTATTATTATAACTGACTGTACCATATACAAAATAGACAAAGCTTGGTAACTTGCACTGCTATACGCAGCATGACTCACAACCTCATCTGTGTAACAAGGACCAGGACTGTCACTGCGAGACATTGTTTCTCTGTTGCAGTCTCCGCGGTCAGGAACACCATCCCGCTGCTGCACATTCACAGTAGCGTTCAACTTACATCTCCTTCTAAGAGCCACTTAAAGACTTACCTCTACCGCCTGTCTTTCAAGTGACACTGAGCTGGGCTCCATACCTCAATGTCACTATCATTTATATCCGTGAAATATTGTGCGCATTATAAATTGCATTATTCTTATTATTGTAATGGTACATAAAGTCTGGTACCTGAAATCAGTGTTTATAGCATTACTACAAATATTCACCTGTATTAGTACATCAGGTTCGTAGCGCTCCGTGTAGTTCCAATCGTCCAGACACCGCAACTGTGTCTCTTGAAGCTTCTCAATCTCCACATTCTGTGAGATAAAAATATATATAAATATATCCACTAAGCCACTGGATTCAACTTTACAGTTCAACTCCGACAGAATAATCTACACACTTGTCATTTACTTCACTTCCACAGTGATTTAATTATCATGAAACAGGGTTATGGTTTGATGCAAGAATAAATCGGTGCAATATTGTTCAGTCCACTCCATTCATTTGCATATAATTTCCAAAATATGTATACGATTTTACTTTACTGTATTGCGAGGGCAAAAATCAATGGTAATAAATTAACAAATGTACATGCCCATTAAACGGTTTTGATTTGAGTAATTTCATCGCCAACTCTCGCACAAAACAAGATTGAAACATTGTTTATCCAATTACATTATCATTATTCACCACAATACATGTAGGAGTTTGTTTTATCGGATAGTAGATAAGATCTATATATTGCATTTTAATGGGGTCTACGACCAGCTCAGACTGGTGCTACAGTGGTATAATTAAACCCAATGGGGCTACAAGTGTTTCCCTGATGGCTTGAACGTGCTACTCTCACAAGTGCTCGTGTAACTTGCAAACATGGGATGCTTGTGCACAACTTAATAGTTAATCATATTATTGCAGCCAGTGGCTTACCAAGTCGTCCTCTTTGTGTGTCTCTTGATCATCTACATGCGAGGCTGAAACATCTGTTATGGACACAAGAAAACATATTGTTTGTTCATTGTGACCATGAGGAAGACACAGTGAAAGGATAGCCATTTGTTAAGCAATTCTCTGCTATTTTAGCAAAACGTAGGGCATTATTTCCATGCATGCAGCCATGATCATGCGGTAGTCCTGAGTTCAATAGATAAATAAGTGATAATGCTGGGCCTACATAACATAATACTGAATCAGCAATGGCTGCAAGACAAACCGGCAGTGAAGAGTACAAATTAAAATAACATTTAGAAGGGCCACACACGTAATCATACTCTCTGGCTCCGCTGCCCACAGCCCAGATTCACACTCCATCCCTTTCTCTCACGCATGTTTTCTTGTTATTTCTGCATTTTATTTCATTCTGTGTTATTAATTATTGAACGGGGATGACTTTTTTTCCCATTTGTACTTCATAAATCATTGCTTTGAATGTGTGGCCATATTATCTAAATACAATGAAAATGTAAGAAAGTAAATGATTGTAAAAACTTCTATTTGGCAGAATATGATTTCCTTTTAAAGCACATGTGAATCAACCTACTTGTGTCATTGGTTGTGTGCCCACTTAAACAAGCCCCAATATTTACACTCAGTAACTTACTGTTTAAATAAAAAAATTAATACAGCTAAGGTTTCTTTTAGCTAACATGAGGGAAGATATTTTTACTCAGAGACTATATTTTTCTGGGAGCAATAGTGCATTATTGTAGATTTTATATACAAGAGGGATCCACTTGCAGGGGAACAAGATGCTTTAGATGATAACACATCAAGTATGGTCGTGACATTTTGTACAATATCAGCCTTCTTCCCCCATATGTATTGGTTTTTTCTGCACACGCTAGGTTTTCCTACACAAATACGATTAACTATTTATATTTTACCAGGTAAGCTCAATGAAGTGGCTTACACAATGGAAGCATCCCTGAGTAAATTATAATTAATATTTTTATAAGAGGCCACTAACAAGCAATCAATTATTTTATTCCCAGGCCTTAATCAGAGATGACCATAACACAATCATATTCCTAATTCCCACTTCCCTGTGGGTTCAATTCCATGCACCCTTTCAATCACCTGCGTTTCCATCGCTTGAAGATCCATGCACATCTTTTACCCTATTTTGTCGCTGGACATTCTTGGCAAAATCCAAGGGGTTGTCCCATGCTAGGGACACATTGTCTGCTTGGTGGACCACGGTAAGCTCCCCCGCCTCATCCACGGACGACAGTTCAAGGTTCTCAAAGACAAACTGGCGCACTGCGTGCTGCGTGGATGCCTGTTCGACTTGACCTGCACAGCCTGAAAACGCGCAGACGTAGACACTCGTTTACGCACTAGCAATATTATTTTCCACGCATGTCAGAGGTTGCATGCGTGCCAGTATTTGTGCAAATATTTTGCTGACGAGTAATAACATATTTAAAAAACTATTATGGAAATAAAAACAACTTCATGAAATTAGTTTGATTTTTGGTGATTTTATTTTTATTTTTGTACAATAATTTGGAATTCGTACTTAAAATTTCCAAACTTGCGAGCTAATATTTTCATGCTGCGAGATAAATAATGTCATTGGTAGTTTACCATGTGGAGAATGTACAAACAACTGAGGCATAATTCAGACCGTGTGCACCGGAGCAGTACTGCAGCAACTCCTGGGCCCGAACCCTGGATGCGTTGTCCACTTTATGGAGGCCGGGATCAAGGAGTATTCCACACACGGGGAGGCGCCTCAACATGTCCTTTTCAATTTGAGCCACATCTAACCCATCTGCAGCCTGCAGGCACACACAGAAACACACATTGCACTGCATAGCTATTCAATGGCCAGGTTTCAGCATGTATCGGGCATGGAGCTGAGCTCACTGGATTGGTGGTGTTGGTCGATGCCCTGCCAAACATGGAGCAATTAAAATAAATTTCCTACACACGCTGTTATGAGATAATTGCTGCGTTATAGTCAAAACAATATTTTTAATTCTCAGATCCAGAATTTAACCATATTAAGTGAAAAATAAATAAATGTATACGACGGCTTTTCTACACAGTCATTGGTACCCAGGCTCAGACCAATAACTCGCCACACTTAAAAATACAATTTAACCACAGGTGATTTCCCACTTTCAAACCCAAAATCCCAACAATACTGGCTCATTGCTCCAACCCCTGAGCCTCCTAAGCACCACAAAATATGAATACAAGAATTGAACAGTGATCCTAAATTGTTACAGGTCAGTGAATCACTGGGGGAGTGGATCATTACATATTTAATCATTCCAAAACACTTGTCGCTGTGCTCAAGTCATTATTAAGATTGTGAAGTCTACTAATTATGATGCATATACAATATGCATGTTATCTAATTTACACATTAATGAAACACAATATAAACATTATATTTATGGACATGTATGTGGTATGAAGGCTGAAGTTTAGGTTGCTAATGACTGAATTTGTGTGTATAATATTAAACCATGTTTTATGGCACATGAAATGTAAATACCTGAAGGTGATGAGTGCGGCTTGTGATTTCATCGTTGAAACTAAGAATCTTTGGTTTGATGTGCTCCTGGCCCAGACTGCGAAGTGATGTCCCAAATAAGGCAGCCAGTGACTGTAAACACCACAAGCACGTTTAAAAAACAACACGTGTGCTTCTTTTGCAAAATAACTCAATAGCTTTTCCCTTGATTTGAAAGATATGCAGACCATCACTTGCTTCTTATTTTGGCCATGGCCAGGTCGCTGAGTTCAAAGAACTTCACCACCGTTACCATCCACCTGACTTGGTACTAAGATACAATTCACTACATCTAAACAATCCTTCAGCACACTTGTATCTTGTAATGCTGCATAATGCATTACTGACACAGAGACATACAACTGTTAATCATAGCAGATGAAAATGTTACTCCTGTATAATTGTGTGTAACTTAATACTGGTGTAATGTACACAACATGTAACTCTTTGCACGTGTTTTTGTCAATGGTGGTAAGGGTAGGAAGTTTGGTAAAACAGGGTCCTGACCTCATTATCATCTGGGGACAAGGGGAAACGGTTGACAGCTGCTGATAGCGATTTGGCCAAATCGGGATTTAATCCATCGGCACGTGGAGGGTCTCTCAGCTGGCTCGGTGGGGGACGACCTTCCTCTGCTGCCACCACCTGTCATCAAACATCAGAATCATCATCACCTCAATTACTAACATCATCATCATCATCACGCCAGAGCAAATAATAGAACATAGCTATTTCCACTGTTAATATTTGCAATATAGTCAGCATCATCAATTAATATAATTACATTAATCATATACAGCCCTGTCTCTATCTACTGCTAAATGAAGGCTTCCCTGAGCTGTGACGGTCATAGGGCTGCATGACCAAACTTCATCATGCTGGGCAATGTGGGGTAGTGAATGCGTGGATGGATGCCCAGGACTGGTTCAAACATCACTCGCCACTCACGTGAATGATTGTTGGGAATAAAACCCAAGTCGTTGGAGTCAGATCACGGTGCGCAAACTACAACGTCATCAGCATTTAATAATTATCAATGTTATAAACATAATCAGGGTACTGTACAAACAACAAGAGGACAAAGCATTACCGAGTTTTATATTAGAGTCTGAAGCACAAGCACACGTGTATATCTTACTTGCTGGCCTGTACACGAGTTACAGCAGATTATACCTGTTCCAGAATGCAATGGATCATCAGAGGCACCGACACACACTCCGGCGGGATTGGATCCAGCAGGTCCCGATAAAATCTCATGTCCACCGCAGAAGGATCCTCTATTACTTTGAAACAGAATATGCATTCACAAAAAAAGAAACAAGCACGGCAAATGCAATGAAGATGCTGACAGTCAAACAAGCTAAGTTGATTAACCAGGTGTTTTTGCTGCCCATTATTGAGATTCAAACTATGTGCAATGGTCTACTTTTTTTTACTGATATGGAAAAATAATCATACAGCGGAGTTTTGAAAACATTGTCACCTGGAGGAGGTAGGCCTGTGGTTTCTGACGACTGCCCCTTTCTCTTGCTATTTGCTGACATTCCATTTTGTACCTGGTGAATACATGCGTCATTAGTTTTAAAATGATCATCTAAGTTTATAGACGAAACAATCTCTCGTTTGATGCACCTTGATGAGCAGAAAAAAAAGTGATCAATCACAAAATACAAAAATAGTCTTCTCTATTTTCACAAAGCAAACTGATATGAGCAACGATATATGTGGATATCGAAATGATGAAGCCATTTAACAGCCTCTGGGGTGGGTTAGTGGATGCCGGTGATTTTGTTATTTAAAAAAACTTTCATGATATTCTACAGAACCTAACATAAGTATGGTGGTATTGTAATTCCATGTCTGCAACGAAACAGATTGTCTTAAACCTTAGAATTTGTCATGAATATTCTGTAAATAAATTAGGTTTTCTAAGTAGTCACTCCACTGTGAGTACTGAAGTCTACCCATAAGTCCACAACTGGAGCAATTGCCATCAGGCTGTAGGCCTGTAAAGTGAACACTGAGTTAAATGGACTAAGTTATGCATATCTGTAGAGACCAAGCATCCTTAAGTATGACATTAGCATTTGACCTCAGAGGCTTGCGTGGCTTCATTTCCAGTTCTCACCAGTGACTGCCCTACGGTGGGAATCTGCAGAAGCTCCATGCTGTTGAGGTAGTGGCGATAGTGCTGTCGCCAGTCCAGAAGGTCATACATCAGGCATGCCATGTCCTCAAATAGGGCGGCACCAAACTCTGCCTGCAAGTGAACAGACATACATACGCACACATGCCTATATATAGAAAATATCAAAACGACCCCCCATATAAAGACTGTTGGTGTAAGTGATGTGCTGTTAGGTGTGAAGATATTCGTGGCACCAACCGCACTAGCATGCCTGCTTACCATGGTGTTTTGGTCAGCAGGATCCTCTGGGAGCAGTGAGTCGTGGACTGTGTACTTCAGTCGTGCGACTGTATCCAGGCTGTAACCATGGCCCACGCCCTCCAACACAGGTGACAGACACCTCCAGAAGGCCTGCAACTCCTCGACCCGACCGGCAAGCAGCTCCTCTATGGGGAAAAAATATATTCACGGTTTATATTCAGCGAGGTCACAAACATAGTTACATTACAGTGGGAAATGCCAATCCCAGGCGATGTTTGACTTGTCAATTTATGTATCAATGTGTTCACTGATTCGACAAAAGAACGTGTTTGCAATCAGAAACTGGTATTTTTTTTACGTAAGCTCCCTGCAATTTACTAAGACTACTGTAAACGTTAATTAAAAATTTGATATTTGGCTATTTTAATGCAAAGCTAATGTGCCTACAGTGCCAGTGCATGCCCATTTGTCATGCTGCCACAAATCTGATATCGACCTTCCTTCAAAAAAACTTTACTCAACTAATAACTCATTGATGTGTGTTACATGTAGCACCAGGGAACTTCGAATTGAGTAGACTTATCATTGGACAGTACCAGAGGTGTTAAGATCCAGTCTCTGTGAAGGAGGCTATGAAAGTATACACGATGTGGCTGGTAGCAGTTTCTCTCCAGTAACAATGGCAGGCGGAGGAGAAGTACTCGCACAAGCGCCGTTGTGGCAGCTACATCACAAGGAGTTGGCACATTGCAAAGTGCAGTTGGTTCAACTGCCAGCCACACTGCTCTATTAACCCATAGCATTTGGGTATGTGCTCTGTCCTTCTCCCCGTGAACCTTTACCACTCCACGTGTATGGCATTTTTGGGGATTGCAACAAATTACAGACTGATGTCGAGACTTGATATCCATTCCGACTGCTTCAGGAGTGGGTGCGTGGATTTGTTTCAGATATCCGATGAATGATCTGATTGGGCAGTCATTCACGATCTGAGATGTCGCATCACAGTCACAAATTGGACTCTCGGCTATATCACCGCCACTGAGTGACAGATCACAGCTGTTTAACATTTCTGTTGCACGCGCTTGTGCTTAGTGGCATAGGAGCAGTCTTCCTTCCGCACCTGGCTTGTCCTCAGCGTATGTCTGCGACGACACACATATGACGGCCGACACTGTGACCCCCAGCTCCTTCAGCATCGGCAGCAGCTGTGGCTGGAGGAAGCCCATCAGGAACACATAGTGCTGTGGTCCATCATCCGGTTCATCATCTGAACAACACCGAAGATGGCCGAAAAGAATATATGTTACCAAGCATATGCTCTATTAAAAAAAAGCATTACTATCAACTAAAGGGAGAACAGTGACACGGTGGTTAATGCACTGTGCAATAGACCTCGCAGTACAGATTTGATTGCCACCGATGGTGAACATCAGGGGTGAGTGATACCTAAAACCAGTCCTGGGAACTCCCCCCCCCCACCACTTCACCAATCTCCACTGACCAGCATGGCGAAGTATGGTCAAACAACCTCAATGACCACATGGTATGGGGAACCCTTCATCCTAATTATGGGCTGTACATTTTGTTATTACCTACTGAGAGATTGGTAAGCATAAGCACATAAGGCTGGTTGTTATTTTAGTACATTTTGTAGAAAATGTTTGACATTTTACACACAATGACATACTCTTTCAAATTATGCAACAGTATATTTATGATAAATTACACTTTGTTACATTCCCACAATGAAATGTCCAGGCAGCTATGGTAATATCAGCTGTTCACTCCATGCACACTTAGGAGCAGTATTCGCACACTTGCTCGTTAGGAATCATAAGACAATCAAAAGGCTATACAGCGACAGTATTAAACATAACACAGCATCAAAGTTGCTGATCTTTGATTCCTGAGACCCACCGATGAAACTCTTGACTTCTTCCTGCTCTCCACGCCGCGTGAGTTTGGTGTCCTTCTTGATTTGGGGTGGCTCCGGAAGCTTCTTGCCTTTGTTCCCCTTGGCGCTCTTCCCTCTATTTTTGACCGGGGATTTCACCGGCTCCTTACCACAATCTACCTCTGCCATTTCCTTGGCTTTGTCCTCAGCTGCCTGCAAAATCATAAAGATCATACAAACACAAGCCGCTTTACAGATTAAATTTTATGTTAGGCTGTAATCAAACTTTAATAATAAATGAATGAGGCAGGTTTTTTATTATCAAAAGGGGTCGATTTGAGGTTGAGACAGCTCACCTTGAATCTAGAGGTAACCTCTGCAGGACCTGAAAACTAGCATATTAAAATTGACAGTTTAACGATTCACATGATTTATCACGCCGCCTCTACAAGGAGGAAAATACAATTGGCACCAGGCCTCCAGGAGACAGAGACGGGTATGGCTAAATTGCAGTTCACACTAAACAAGTCACAGCTCATCATACACTTTTAAAGATCTTCGTTTTAGCATGTGACCTCCCACCAACCTTTGCTGACCATCTGCTTGGTGGACAGCCCCAAATATTTACTGCACTTAAACAAACCACAATATATCCCAATACTAAACAATGATCTAGCTTACTATAGATATCACTTTTATTGTGTTTTGCTGTTTGAAGAATTGTGGCAAGTAAATTTACCCTACACCCTGAAAGGCAGGAGAATGGAAAGTTCCCAAGTGTGTAGTTAGGATGAGGGTGAGTCAGTCCGTCCACATGCACAATACACATTCAGAACTTGTACGTTGCAACATGGAACATGGAAAAACAAAGCAGAGCTGTTTCATCTGGCTCACGTTAACCGTTGAGTGCATTATGTTTAAAATGTACACTCTTGAAAAAAGCAAAAAAATTGTGTACAGTAAAACCTTGGATTGCAACTTGGTCTGCGAGTGTTTTGCAAGATGAGCAAAAAATTAAAATAAATATTAATTTGATAAACGAGCGAGATCTTTCAATACGAGTAGTACGAATACGCTTTTTCTGCCGAGCGTCACATTTCCACATTTGATATACGAGTGCTTTGATATATTAGTGATTTGGATTACAAACACGTTTCCGGAACGAATTATGCTCGCAATCCAAGGTTTTAATGTACATCTAAAGGGCTCTTTGTGTTAAATTCCAAGTACTCAACAATATTAATTCATTCTGATTTTGTGTTTGTGTCTGGCTTTTAATTTGGGGTTTCACAAACCTTCTTTTCGGCCGCACGCCACTGCTGGTCCTTTTGCTTGACTCCCAGCAGCATAAACTTGATGAGTTTGGCCAGCACAGGGAGCGAGATTGCCTGACCGGCATCCACCGCAGTTTTGGCTACCTCCAAAATCTGTGACAATGTTAAACAATATCACGCACACGCAACAGGTCCGTGCATCATGCTTGTGATTTAAGATAATTACCATCAGCATGGGGTTGCGGTAGTTGTGACAGCTTGTGCCTGGTGCGTCATGCCGCTCCTCAATCTGACAAATTATTGTTTAGGTTTGCTTAATTGTTCGGTGCATATTGCGTGGTTGCTCTGTGCAGCATCTCGAGATGAGTTTGTATCTAGATGTTTGTTATTATCATGTTCTGATAAAAGCATGTTGGTCTGAGCTGCTGACAAGGTACAAACCAGAATTGTTATATTAGTCAACAAGCAAAATGCAATACAGTGCTGGTGCAAATGTGAATGACAAATTAAATTATGCATTACGACGATGCCAGGCATAGAACACAATCGTAAAATTGTCTAACAAGAGCATGTGTATGCTATAAACTGGAGACCAGGTGGTGGTACACGAAGAATTGCTCTTCACACAGCACTGGAAAAATGATAAAGGGTCAATTTAAAATCTAGGTCACTCACCTCATAAAAAACGGGAAGGTCCTTGGGTCTCTTCCCTTTGGGGTTTCCGAGCTCATTAATCTGAATAATTATAATAAACGTTCCCCCAGTTGTGAGGCCACAATAACAGGGCACAAGCAATGAGTTACGCATTTCTCTTACAGAACAAAATGTTTTTTAGAGGTTGGTGAACATGTAAAAACTTCAAAAAATATGTGCATGTTTATTGCCTATAAATTGCATTTACTTTCATAACGTATTTCACACTGGGAAATACGATGTAATTTAAGATGATGTGCAGACATCATGCAATAACCATAATGTAATAATATAGTAATATAAATATGTATATAATGGTAAATTATGCCATGTTAATATCATGAAATAAAACGTTGCAGTATATCGGCACATAAGCCTTTTGGATAAATGATGCCTGACCACATTTCTTTAATCAAGCAAACTCTGGACAGGTTGTCACTCTGTGACACATCAGCAAAGCGAGGCCCATTCGTCGATACAGCACAGAGAAAATTGTACCTGAGTCATCACGTCATCCCAGGTGATGGCGGTGAAGAGGCGGCGAAGGGGGACCCTGATCGCTTGCAGCATCGCTGGGATGTGAGCTTCATCCTCGACTCGCCCGCACACGACCATGGCGACACTCGCCTGCCAGCCATCCTGTATGACCAAATTCCCACCGAACCGCAGTGACCCCACTTTCGCTGAAGACATTTACCTTTACACAAATTTATAAAGGGAACCAAGGGAAAATTCCATCTATAAATATATTTTACTCCGGACCTCACTTTAGGTTGACGGAACTGCATGCCAATGATGTTGCCGCTGCACAAATGAAACTTTCCCTGGTCCCCCCCCTCCAACTCCCTATCCATTATATTTAACTGCCCCAGCAGCGTGTGGGACTTATTGGTGATGGACCCGGCCATCTGAGCATGCCTAGGTATTTGTTGGTGCTGCTTTGGCTGTTTCAGCTGTGAATGTGGCTTGTCGTTGGTGCTTAGCCCCCTGGTTGTTTCATGCAGGACTCTTTTTTTCTCCCATGTTTTCCACGCTCATTGTACCAATCTCACCCCACCTCTAACCTCATGTAGTCTCCCATATTTGAAAAGTACATTTAAATGTGGTTGCATTCAGACACTCTAAACATTGAATTGTCTTTACTGTTCATGAAACCAATGATAGACCTTTTCTTGCACATAGCCTTGAAAATGGTTCAGTATTATATATTTGCTAGAAGCAGGTAGCACTAGATTTTGCTCACTTTGGCATGACACTCCTTGACACTCCACAAGCAGCTAATTATTTTGTTGACTGATTACAGAGGTCATTTATTTTTTTCAGTTTAACAGAACGCTTTATTAAAGACCTTCATGCTTAGTGTGCCCTATGAATGAAACCATTCTCCAGGCCATAATTTTTGGAAGCCCAAATAAAAAAAATTGGGATTATTTTTTGTAGTTGTAACTAATTCCAATGTAGTTGTGCCAATTCTCAGTTTGAAAGCGCCTCAGGACTAGCAGTAGACAGCTAATATCAGTGGCTCACTCATGAAAACCTACATATACAGGATGTGATATGGTGCACTGTTGACATTCTCTTTACAGTAATTTGGTGATTCAATGCAGCACAGTAAAATGTAATTTTCGTTGATATTAATTTAAAATGATTTATAATAGTAATCAATAATTTGTTAATTACTGATAGATGAAACAGCCTAGCTGAACCCTGCTCAGGATATCTAGCCAAGTCCCTAAATAACATTTTGTATGCGGATGGATTTTTGTGTGGGGAGAATTTTGCAAGTGGGAGTGCTCAGATATAGTCCACATTTACAAGGACATAACATTCAAGCTATGCTACACAACGGTCATCAATGTCCTCCAGTACTGCTTTATATAAACACTCGCCTTTTGCCCGTCCAAGGACGGGTGTATTGCAGTAAATCTGAAACTTGCAAGCGAAAAGCAGACCGCGACGTTATATTCATTGCATCAATTCGTGTGCAATTAGTAACGGCGCGGTGACACAGACCTATTTCATTTCAAGGTTATAATCCCTTGTTCATCATGCCGTCCTTTTTACTTTGATGTCTCAACAGCGTTACGGAGATCACGTGACGTGAGGATTCGGCCTTTGTAGTGAGGGTTGTAAGTTGACGCCGAGGAGGGGGGAGGGAGCGCCTCGCCCCCCCCCCCCATGTGGAGTGACGTCACCCGCTAATTATTAATAATAGAGGGGGGGGTGCCAATTTGTAGGACGTCACCTTATAATGATTATTAATCAGGGGTGCTGGTCGATGTGGAGTGACGTCACGAACGTTAAGGACGTTCCTGGGTGATTATAGTGGGTACTGCCCGTCCAAGGACGGGTGTATATTGCAGTAAATCTGAAATATTCAATAGAAAAATTGTTCAGCTCATGATTATTAATGAGGGGGGGTTGCCCCATGTGGAGTGACGTCACCTGCTAATGGTTATTGGGGAGGGGTGCGGCATGTGGAGTGCACGTTAGTGCACTCCACATGCCGCACCAAAATTTACACTAACGCACCTTCTTGTGCGTTAGTGTAAATTTCCACGCGGGCATAAATATTAATGAAGATGGGGGGGGGGGGGCTCTTTTGCAGTGACGTCACGCACAGATGTAGCACAGTGCTGCGTAGATTTATTTTTTACCGTCACTTTCTGTATAGAAACGTCATATTTGAAGCGACTTTGCTGAATAGATTATTTAATTCGGCTCGAACTTCCTCTGCGTTAGTGTAAAAATCCACCCTGCAGTCACGAAAGCTTTAAATCGAAAAATAGCCACACAGTGCTACAGCCAGGAATCTCAATGGGATTAATGTTGTGTAAGCCACCCCACGTCCAAGTGACTGGATTATAGACACCAGCCACTGCAAGCAAGGTGTAGACTCTGGGGGTTACCACGGCAAATGTTGTTGTTGAAGCAACCGCACCTTGCCACGACGTTCTTACATTTGCTCATGCCTAGCCCCTATCCCCTCCCTTTGATGCTGCTAATCCTGCATAATGCACAGGCATAATTGACTTTAAACCCCTCGCCAAACCTCCTACGCATTTCACAAGTAGTACTAATCGCATATCTGCATTTCCCATAAATATGCTAAATTCCTCTTGATATGCAAATTATTTTGTCAAGGCGCTCTTCCCCCTCCCACCCAGCTTAAATAGTCGCTCCAAGCCTGGGGTGTTTCATTCAGACTGTCTTCTCGACAGACCTGTTCTCCACCTGAGGACGGCTGCTTGCGTTGTGGCCGAAACGTCGTGAGAATTATTATGTTTTATTTTTATTATTTTATTATTTCCCTTCTACGTGACTTTACCGGAAGAACCAAGAATATGAATCCCTGCAATCACAAAAGCTTTAAATCAAAATACACACAAGCTGTTAACGAAAGCATAGGTCTTACTACAAAGAGATACGTGCCCAGGCAGTGTGCCCAGGGCTGTCAATCACAAGGTTAAATACTAATTAATGAGAAGGGAAATACAACTATTTCAATACAGCCATGCACTCCGTTGATACATCTTATACATTAAAACCTAACCCAAGACCTTCCTGGTAAAGAGTGGCTTTCCTGCATCAGCACGTCCTCAGTGAGCTGTGAAATCAAGAGGATTAGCTCAAGTAATTGTTCTTTCGGTGAAGTCACGTAGAAGGAATAATACTGACTTTACCGAAAGAACCAACAAGATGAATCCCTGCAGTCACGAAAGCTTTAAATCGAAATTCAAGTAATTGTATTTGTGTTAGCTCGTGTACGTATAATGTCAATACATAAATAACAAATAACAACCCTCCACCACCCGACAGAGCCCATCAAAAGCAAGTTGTCTTGCGGGAAAAGATGACAATCTATTTGTTTTACCATCAAAACAGGAGGATGGATGTTGATAAGCTCAAGTCAAATGTTGACTTGTTATACGACGTTTCGCTGGAGATGACCTAGCCGGCATCAGCAGGTGTTAACGACCATAATATTGGTTATGAGAGCCCACATTTCCTGTACAACCAGAGGATTAACTTTTGATTTGTTTACATTTGTGACATTAACAGAGACCCCTCCAATGATGCCTCTGGATTGTGACTTTTAAAGTTACGTCACATAAATAATGAACGAAACTTCGAACTCGCGTCGGACAGCCGCGGGACACGCACCTTAGTTGAATGACTTAATTGTTTTAATCGAGTCTCTGTAAGAACTGTAATTGTATAAAGTAATTGTATAAATGTATAAAGTTGTTTTAAACGCAGAGCAAACCAGCTACCTCATCAAAGTGTGCCCCACACAGAGCGGCGTCCCACGACTTGACAGCGGGGGCCGCGGCGACGCTTTTGCTGCCGCTCTTACTCCGCTTTTTAGACATTAATGTTGTTGTTGTTGTTGTCGCGATTAAGTTTAATAACTTTGTGTAACAGCAGCGCAGGTGAAGAAGGAACGCGCATGGGAATGTCCTCGTTGTTTCGACGTCGCCATGGAGACGGCCGACGGGAAGCCGCACGACAAACGGCGCGTTTCGCGTTTGGAAAATAGTAATTCACTTTAATTCGACTGCAAATACTCTTTGGTTTTTTCGGTAAAGTCACGTAGGTTAAAAAAGAAAACAAATACATTAAATCACGACGTTTCGACTACAAATTTTGTCTACGCACCTTTTATTACGAGAATTGTTATAATTTGAGGGCGTTGTCTCTTACTCAAAAGCTACTGATGTGTAACTACAGTATTCATAAGAAAATTTAAATTATCTAATTCTCATCAGGCTACAAGGTGTCTATTAGCTGCAGGGAAGGACCGTCGTCCAAAACGTCGCCTATTATATATTTCCTTATAAGGCAGTAAAATTCACGAATATATAGAAGTTTCGCCTAACTTTACAGCTTAAACGAGCATTATCAAGTTTTACAATGAAATAAAACGGTATAAGCATTATATTCATATTCTTGGTTCTTTCGGTAAAGTCACGTAGAAGGGAAACAATAAAATAATAAAAATATAAGCATTAAGAGCACTGTCTAAGTTGTTTTTGCCGTACTAGATATGCAGATATCGCCTTATACTGGTAGGAACCACCTGGTTCCACCAGCCCACAGGGGATTATTGTGTCCGTCCGTCGTGCATCCAAAAATGGGAGGGGTGGGGCTGGGTGGAGAGGGGAGGGTGGGGAGGGGCTGGGTGGGGAGGGGAGGGTGGGGAGGGGGTGGGAGGGGTGGGGCTGGGTGGGGAGAGTGGGGAGGGGCTGGGTGGGGAGGGGAGGGTGGGGAGGGGCTGGGTGGGGTGGGGAGGGGCTGGGTGGGGAGGGGAGGGTGGGGAGGGGCTGGGTGGAGGGTGGGAGGGGTGGGGCTGGGTGGGGAGGGGCTGGTCACCCCGTGGTGCCCTTATAAAACTCAACGTTTAACCTACTCACGCCGGCTTGTGCCCGCCCTCACAGTCGGCCATATTTGCGGAATACACCACGCCGCCGTTGACCCTGCAGGCCTTGACCGAGCAACCCAACGTTCCTACCAGCTCCCTCCGCAGGAATATGTTAAAACGAAATGGCTTCCTGGTTCCTGGAGAGGTCTATATTTTTAGACATATGAACAGTTATTCCACCCAATAGCAGACAGATAATGGTTGATAGAAAATAATTGGATGTCATGGTTGCAGCAGATGACATTCTAGGGTACGAGGAACCTGAATACCTGAGTTTGATTTCCAGCGTGGTGAAGTATGGTCAAACAATCCCAACACCAATACTGATAAAACAGCAATATTGATGTGTTCCATCTTGTTTAAGAAAATATGCATTTCGTAATTATTTTACCTGGAAATGAACAGGATATGATCATGTAACTACTGTGCTCTGGCATGTATTTGTCCAAGATATATTTTCATTTAAATATGTTTTGAACTTAGTGATGTTAACCATAATAGCAAGGAATCGTTCTCAACGCAGTTCACAAACCGCTGTGGTACAGTTTCATCCCAACTCGAGTTTAGCTGATGATGTTTAACCAGGCGAGATCACGCGAGGAACCAGGATGAGCGTGTCACTTGCAAGAGTGACCTGGGTCACCATAACGACAATAAACAAAAAACAATACACAACAAGGAAGATAACAACATCAGAGCAGAAACCCCGAGTTACAGCCCCGTAAACATGCAACGTTGGGTCAGAGTTGCCATGATTCAAGAGCCGAATGGCTCACAGGGCTATACCAAATAAATTAAACTGAAAGTGCTTGGTCCAACGATGGTCCAAGGTTAGTCCAACTCCACGTTTACCTGGAGGAGGCTTATGGCTAATTCAGATTAGTTTTAACTCCCTTATTGAATAGAACATTGATTGAAGCATCATTCAACAATTGGGGCATTTCGTGAATCGGTCAGCAAATTTGTATCTGACAGCTGGTTCCAATTTCTTTAGATTATATCATTGTAAATGAAGCAAACACAGAAAAAGAATTAAAACATTTTATTGTCTACCATAGTACATATACATCAGGCACAATATACGGCACGTAGAATTCAGTACTGTATTTTATATATATATATGTGTTGATATCATGCTGCATTGCCCTATACACATATATATAAATGTTACGAGTTAAAAGACAAACACAGTTGTGATTACACTTTTCATGACAGTATAGAAAAGTTGTTTTGATTCAACTTCATGGTTTATCCGCTCAAATATACATTTGCCTTTTTGCAAGTCAGTTGTGTGTGCTGTGTGGATTAAATATATTTCCATTGATCCAAACATGCAATGAAAAAAACATGATTATAAGTGCCAGCACAGACAAGAGTTAACTATCATCAACATCATCTTCATCTATAGACTGTATATACAATATAAAACGCCATTATTGTATGTCAGCATTATGTATAGCAAACCACACAGAGAGCAATCTCGTCTTGAAATTGGGAATTTTGAATAATTAATGCGGTTATTAAATGGCATCTTGAGTTTGTACATGGTTTATAATGTATGTCTCGCTCAATTTTAAAAAGCATGTGAACGAAGAAAAGCTACGGTGACATTTATAAGATGTAGTTTAGAATGTACGTCACTTTGTATAAAACATTTATTGGATCACATCGGCTACCCCTCACAGTATTGCGCGCAGTATTTCAACATGAGCAATTAACCGTACAGAAAATCACTGTCATTTACCATAATGTGCTATCAATGATTGTGGTTCACGTGTTTCTACAGGTATGGTACATGCATGGACGCGTCTGAAGATACAATTGCATGTTCTCCTTAACTGTTTTTCCAGACAGCGGTTGTTTGATCGGTCTCTGGGGATTTGCAGCCCGAACCATGAACAACAACATCCACGGATGGATTAAACAGCAAGAGTAGTTTAATGTCTAGAAAGATACACTATGCAGTTTCGATTAAATTTATGGGTGGGAGCTCAGATTGCGCTGGATTAGAAGCCCTGTCGCTTTGCCAGACATTTTCCGAGATGAAATGCCATTGACCCGAGTGCAATACAATCAAGTGCAATACAGCCACAAAGGATGGTGGGAATCAACAAAGTGAGAAATATAACACCTATATATTATCACACGTGTACTTACACTTACAAGCATGCAGGGCAAGATGAAGATCCACCGTATAGCCTTTAACAGACATATTGGAGCAAGTGTGTGTTTAACAGCACGACATATTAAAGGGTAAAGACGCTGTCTTTCTGACAGACCTGTTCTTCACCTGAGGACGGCTGCTTGCGTTGTGGCCGAAACGTCGTGAGAATTTGATTTTATTATGTTTTATTTGTATTATTTTATTTTTTCCCTTCTACGTGACTTTACCGAAAAAACCAAGAAGATGAATCCCTGCAGTCACGAAAGCTTTAAATCGAAATGTGAAGGGTAGGTGGTCAGAACCACGTCCGGCCGCCTTGGTTTCTGCAACGCAGATGTTTTAAATTCGCACCAGGTACGCAATTGAGGCTGAGTCGACCTAGGGGAGGCCCAGGACTGGTTCAGATGTATGTCACCAAACACAAATACATACATGCATGCACGCATACACACGTGCATGCATTCATACACACAAACATACACACCCACATGCTGCAATAATGATGTGAGGATAAGGATGCAATAGACTTCGATTGGATCGCATCCCATCAATTGCACTGCAAATCCAAACCCTTCAGGCTGCCTTACATGATACACTGCACACGAGGATTGCCGCAATATCAGTTTTCACAAGATGATACAATATAAAATTTACTTTTCACACAATTATTTTCTTGTTTTTGTGCTTGCTATGCTTCGAGTACAAATCATTGCAGTTTACTCAATTGCAATTCACCAAATGTAACCCTTACTAGTTGGCTGTGTCGGGTGGTGGCGGGTTTTAACGACACATTTATATATTTACGCGATTTAACCCAAAAATGTCTATTATGGGCAAATATTTATAATTATTTCTCCGTTCTGCAATGCTTATAAAAGACACATGCTCTCAGTTATTCAATAGATAATTGAATACACTTTTAATATTATAACGTAATTTATTCCCAATGCCATGAACTATGTTCGAAACATTTTTCAAAGCACTCATTTAATGTAAAA
Organism: Lethenteron reissneri; assembly: GCF_015708825.2. Taxonomy (NCBI): domain Eukaryota; kingdom Metazoa; phylum Chordata; class Hyperoartia; order Petromyzontiformes; family Petromyzontidae; genus Lethenteron; species Lethenteron reissneri. Next base: position 711,760 of record NC_083784.1, read on the forward strand.
TTGCTATTTATTTACAACTTTCATTATTGAGTTTGTTATTTCAGACATTTTGCCAGGAAATAAAATGTTAAGGAAAAACATCTTAGTGACGTCACAATAATTAGCAAAACATGATAGATTTATTGTGGATCTCATATCAGAATCAGAATATTTATTTATACTGGAGGAATCCGATGAGCTAAAAGCTAATTTTCACAGATGTCCAGTTGAAATCGCACGATGTATCACAGTATTATTGCCTTATCTTGGTAACCCTTGTGTGCACTGATGTCTCCCAATTAAGGAGAATCAATAAATAGGCCTTCACATGGCCGAACATGATGCACTGCACACTGATGTTTTTATTCGAGTGGATCATTCATCGCCTGGCCAAGGAGCACCAAGACAGTGCAGGCAGCCAATTACTAATGAGAACAGCACACATTTTTCAGAATTGCCCATAAAGTTACAGGCAGAACAACAACATCAGCATGTGCATAAACATGTATAGAAAAAGCATGCTTCAGAAATGATCCGAATGTATAGCTTGACAAGTGCCACCCCACGGACCTGCATCCAGTAAGTGGCTCTACGTAATCGGAATCACTCTGTGTGTGGATGAAGTTACGCAGTCCGCACATCAAACACAACTAAAATTCAATTGCCCCTATTGCGCAATGCTCCATTCAGGTGTATTTAGGTTGAAACTCGCCGATATAGAATTAATATTCAGCTCAATATGTGCAGGCTTAAACGCATAATAAACACGATTAATGTGATTCTCGAAACTTTCATAATCACTTTTTTTTTTTTAACACAGATAATGGAATACAGATTCTAATTCGTTATATTAGCTAAATACAATGTCGCTGCATTTTAACATGCGCTTTGATAGCTACGAGTCATTCCTTTAATTATTAACAAATATTAACGGTTTATTCTGACAATTAGCATTTAACACTCGGGTATTAAATATACAGCATCTTAATGTGAACATTAGCAAAAAGAAACACCACACTTTGCAAAGTGCACACCACGAGACTGGCAGTAACGACGGCCAACTGTTAAAATCACCGACAACAAAAATAGAATTATTATTAAAAACCGTTTTCGAGTGAAACATTTTAAACAATTGAAGATCAGTTTGTACGTTCGAGAACTACCAGGGCCGAATAAAACTACAAAGAAATCCACCGGGCATCAACTTAAGAACAGAAACAAATTCTTGAGGAAAACAGCTTTGGGAAGAAAAAAAAACCACAGTCGATATTTAAGTGTAAAACATCGATGCCCACTGAGAGTAAAATAAACTAAAATGCAGACTCTGGGGGTTTGGGAAGCACAGATTTGAAGGAACGAAGCACGCCCCAGCATGCCTGTGGGCTGCATGGTTTATCAGGCTCTGGTAAGTATGATGTTGAGATTGTATCTGTAAATTATACTTCCAAATGGATTGTGATGTTCACAGGGTCAATCGGTGCTTGCAAAGGTAGCAGTTTTAATTTTGTTAAGAGTAAGGTAAAGGTAACAGATACAAGGGCAGCCCTTCAATTGATGTCTCACACCACTTCTTTTAAAGAATAGTTTTACTTCTAAAATAATTCATCGACAAAATATTAATTCTGATCAACTACCTTGGGGAAGTTTTGAGTAGGATTTCATAATTACTTCAACCGCTGCCTGTAAATCGGTGTTGGTTCATTGTAAGTTATACTACTTAATACTTTTTTATGGACCCCAGAGTATGAAGAGATATGTGATAAGTTTATTTTATGTTAAATACGGTAATTAAATACGGTACTTGATTACATTACAAAATGAGCATTCCTTAAAACAGTTTTTATTATGACTTTTTGTTTCTCATTTACAACAGCCTAACCTCAACAATTAAATAAACAAAACACAATGTTATTTTAACTTTACGCCTTAGCAGGTATGCAGAATGATTATGTTCCTGATACACTTCATAAATTCCATCGCAGCTGTTTTCCGACATTATTAAACTGCGTCATGGCAAACTTGTTAAAGAGGCTCCATTCCGGTCAGAATGCGCTCTCCATTTCGAGTCTTGCAATGCACCTGGCTCTCAGTGGCGTGTGTATCATGATTGTCTTTCTCAAATGCCTCAAGGTAAACACACTGTACTCAAGAAATTGAATTGCAAATGTGTGGCCCACTCACAACATCAGTTCAGAAAAAACCCTGAGCTCCTTCTGGAATTGGAACGCAGTCAACTTGACATAATGCAGCATTCATACATTAATGCTCAGTGACAAAGAAAGATATTTAATATGTTCAACAGGACGTTTAAGTGTTGCTTGAACTATGACGATGCTCAGCAAGAATACAAATAATTTGTAGTCATTCCCTCCCCGGTATGCAAGGTCAAGCGGTTACCAGCCACGATGCAGAGCCATCAGCTCAAACTCTGACCAGTGTCTAATTATCCCTCAGTTAAATAGAATGCACCAGTAGTAGCATTTGTGTGTTAACCTTTAATACGCAATTTTATAGTATGCTGTTTATTTAGCATGCACATTTGGACATTTTCTTTTCTGCTGTAAGGCAGCAAAAAAATGTTTCCGACACGTGAAATGAAAACAATGCAAAAACAATCTAGCCAGACTCTTTACAAACAAACGCATTTAAATAGCTTACATTTATTTCACTTCAGTACACTTTCGTACTCGTATATATATTATACTTCGTATATAGTGCAGTGTAGCATGGAATGAGAGAGCACCCTTTAAGACGTGTGAGAGATTATCTCATTACGCTCCTGGTAGAACCAAACATACCACGACGCCAACCCGCAAAGGATCACTTCTGCCGAGGGTGTCAAAGGATCTCTATCATCCACAAAAAGGATGGGAGAAGCAGGCTCCAGGTCCTCGAACCCCACGCGACGTGGGTGTCTCGCCTCCGAGCTTTAGGTGAGCATGGACGAAGACATGCTGGACGCCAGCTCCTTCCCGGGTATACGGACGTTCACCTCGCCACCGTCCTGACAGTTGTTTGCATGGCGCGGCCCCTTCGAGGCGAGCGCCAGCGGTTCCGCGTCGGCCTCCGTTTCCTGCGAGTTCTTGAGGCTCTTCTCGACGCCCATGCTGAGCACGGTGAGCGTGGACGCGGCGTGCGCCCGGCCGTGGTGGTGATGGTGGTGGTGATGGTGGTGGTCGTACTTGGCGTTCATGCTGCCCGCGCTGCCGCCGCTGCCGATGCTCGACGCCGTGTGGAGGTTGACGCGCGCCGCCGTCTTGAAGGAGTGGGCGGCCGTGCTGCAGCGCACCTCCTCGGGCGTGTTGCGCTCGGGCTTGAGCAGGATGATGTAGCACTTGTGGAAGAAGATGCAGCTCAGGAGGCCGAAGCTGGACACCAGGATGGCGATCACCTCGACGGCGGCCACGAACTTGCCCTGCGAGCTCACGTAGGCCGGGATGAACGAGAGCCAGACGATGAAGAACACCAGCATGCTGAACGTGATGAACTTGGCCTCGTTGAAGTTCTCGGGCAGCTTGCGCGCGCGGAACGCGAACAGGAAGCAGACGCCGGCGAGCAGGCACGTGTAGCCGATGACGAAGCCCAGCGCGAGCTGCGAGCCCTCGTCGCAGGACAGGTAGATGACGTCGTTCTTGAACGTGTCGTCCTCCTCGAAGGTGGGCGGCGCCGTGTAGAGCCACACGGCGCAGATGATGACCTGCACGAGCGTGAAGAGGAAGACGAGCAGCAGCTGGTGGTCGAGGCCCAGCAGTTTGCGCACGCCGCCGCGGCCGGGGATCTGCGACTCGAACACCTGCAGGACGCGGTGGGTCTTGACGAGGACGCACGAGACGCACAGGACGAAGCTGATGCCGAACGTGGGCTGGCGCAGCTTGCAGGCGACCGTGCTGGGCTTGCCGATGAAGAAGAGCGAGCTCATGAAGCAGCAGAAGAGCGAGAAGAAGAGCAGGTAGGAGAGCTCCACGTTGGTGGCCTTCACGATGGCCGTGCCGCGGTGCTTGACGAAGACGGCGGCCACGCTGAGCGTGAGCACGGCGCCGAGGCAGCCGACGGACGCCAGGCACACGCCGAAGGGCTCTCGCCACGACAGGTACTCCTCCCGCTTGGGGACGCACATCGTGTGGTTCGCCGACGGCCACGAATCTTCAGGGCACCCGAGGCAGCTGTTGGCATCTGAAATGAACGCACGGAGGGATGCTTTCGAGAGAAAAACTACGAGAAGACAAACGTCTCTTTGTCAGTCAATGTAACGCCATTTGTTTAAATAATATTGTTATAATATTGATTAAAAAAAGATATGTTACAGCCCTTTGTCAATCCACTGCTGGATGAACACTCCTCACATTGTGTTGGTCACGGAGGTTGTTTGACCGCAGTTCACTGCGCTGGCCAGTGCACATTGGTGAAGGCCGGCAGGCCAGAATCTGTTCATATTTCACGCGCCACTGGTTTTAGCCGTGGCTCGGAAGCATATTCAGGTCGCTGGCTTCAAAAGGCACTCACCACTGCCAGAAAGGGTAAAACCTTTCTTACTTTTTCATACTTTGCAACTGGCAAAAAATTTCCATGTTGTAGCTGCTCACCCTGAGCTATAAATACCCTGATAGTGCATTGTCTTTCTGCTGTTCGCTTTTTGGCGTTTTCTGGTCTGACACTGGTGAGACTTGGCCCTCTGGTGTAGGCCAATCAGCTTCAAAGACAATGGATATATTTTCAGAGCATGTTTGTTTGCATGTTCACTACAAGTACGTGTTGTTCATGCAGACTTAATTCCTTGCAAAAGGTTTCTATTTGGTGTTCGAACATCTTAACACCTGTTGTATTGCCAGAAAGGGTAAAACTTATTCTTATTAATCAACCACGCTCATCGGAGGTGCGGACTCCGTAGCTTTATTGGCCCGACAAATTATCCCCAGTCGCCCATTGTGCTACCGCTCCGCGAGGTTGACCCTTCGTGCGAAGGAGGAACTGTTGGCGCATGGGCCCTGGCGCACAGCAGCATACCGGATTCGTTGTTGTACTCTCCTTCTGCACAGGAAATGCACTCGAAGCAGCACACCTGCTCCCCTTCCAGGATGCCCTTGCGCGTCCCTGGAGAGCACGGCTGGGTGCAGACGGACGTCGGGATCTTTCAAACACAAGACAACACAGACACGGAATGTGAGTTTCTGTGGAACAACGTTTTAGATTCCCGCATTGCAGCTCAGTAGCATGGGTGGCAGCGGGGGGCGTGGGGTGGAGGGAAGTATATGTAGGTTAAGTTCCCCCCCTTTCTAAATTTGTAAAGTCAATTCAGCGATGGGCTTCGTTGCCTTGCCGAGCACACACAGTGGGTGAGAGCAGGAGCAGAGCGCACCATAGATACAAGCAGATCGTAACGTGATTCGCGCTGTTTGGCGATTAACGTTTGTTTAGAGTTGGTGTGACATTGACCCTGCCATGCCCTGCCTGAGTTTAAGACCATTCCTCCCCGCCCCCGGCCTTTAAACAAGGTCACGCTACACGGTTGCTGTGTTCACTCACAAACCCATGAGCACGTATTGGGCTGGTCGCTTATCCAGCCAGACCTGTCTGGTGTCGGCATGGACCATGTCTGGGGATGGAACACCCAGTTCCTACTTCGCTGTGCGTGACGGAATTCAACATGCAGCAAGTTGATTGATGATCCAGCACCCATTGGTTCACGCCAGCCACTCGCACACTAGTGGTCAGTCACATCATTATCACCACTCTTCTATTGCGACCACCTGGGCTACTGTTCCGGTAATCTTCACTCTGATTCATCCACCCACTGTCACATCTGGACCTTGTTCAACCACCACACTGCAGATCACAGCACTTGTCTCTCGACTATATCCCTTGCTGAAAGCAATAAATGCACGCACTGTTATACTATTATACTGTACGTGTTTTTTGGCCCTACGCTCAACAATCGTGAAAAGAGAAAAAATTAAGACTGTTGTTGTTGGTGGCGATGAACGAGAGAACGCAGCTGGACATTTCCAAATATTAACCTCACAGTGAACTCGTTTCAAAATCGCTCCAATCATAAACTTGTGTTCAAGGGATTAAACGGGGCTTGCTCCACTACACATCCAGGAGTTGATGGCGACACACGCTCCACCGAGATCTCCAAGGTCCACCGAGCGTGCCCGACTCGGTGTGGCCGTGGTCCAGGCTCCGACTCTCCTGTGACCCCCACCGGGATTGTGTCCGCGCGGCGCCCCAGGCTCTGGAGTTGCCTACCCTCGGATGTGACGAGCTCGCAGTCCCTGCAGACTGAAGTTCCCCCGGCTGCAGACCTCACCACCTGTTTCGCACGGCCCCTCTCTCTCTATGCCCGGTGACTACTAATCTAATTAGTTTCCCTCCATTACACGCTGGCACTCGGAAATCCATTGTTTAAGGGTGCCTTATAACTAAATTATCATTATTATACACAAGATGTGTAAGTTTGAGAGATGATTATAGTTTTTGAAAACATGACTAATTTATCGCGAAAACCTACGTGTTAAAATGATTCGTTTATGAAATACGTCAATGCTTTTGACACGCAAACACTGACCTGAATGCACCATCAACATCCCAACTTGAATTTTTTTTGAGTACATTTATCTCGCATATTTATGACATGGCGGTACTTTGTGGGGATTTTTCCCTCGTCAAAAAATGTGGACAAATTACTGCCGTCAAGTAACAAAGCCACTGCAAGATGAGAGTGACGTTTACCCGTATTGTTAAAGTGGCTGAAGTGCAGGTCCGAAATCATGGAACTGCCCAGTTCACGAGCTGTTCCCAGTGACACATTAGGAAACATTTAAAATTTATTTTGCTTTTCCAAACGCCTCGACTCCCGAGAGATACTTTATAAAAAGGTCTTCGCCATCAGCACATTGTGCTTATCTACTGATTCACGCGTAAATGGCGACTGCAATTTGCATGTGAATGCGAGCCACATTTGCATGTGAATAGGTTAAGATTGACGATGCAAAGAGTTGAACTTTATTTCAAACGATGGAGATAGAAAGGGGTTTCTTGTGCCAATTGCTGACATTTAATGAAGCTAAGTATACCCACCCAAGTTCGTTCAGCTTGCTTTTACAACTATTTTAAACAATTATTTTAGCAATATCATCATGCGGAGCGGCTGCAATGGCGGGAGGTCGTGGGTTCGATCCCAACCCTGACGCCTGTATATTTGGAGTTTGCATGTTCTCCCCGTGGTTGTGTGGATTTCTCCCCGGGTCCTCCGCTTTTTTTCTCCACATTTATAAACATGCATTTAGTATATTTGGCTGCTATACATTTCCACATAATAAGCCACTTCGTTCAGCTATCATTTGTGGCAAGTTCGTTTATGAAACAGAGCTATACAGCTCAGTGGGCCTTACTGTCGCCTTAACATAAAACATAATAGGCGACGTTTCAGACAATGGCCCTTCTTCATAACACATCCCTTTCACAAACGATGCCCTTCTTTAAGTGTGATGAAATGTGCCCATTGCCTGAAATGTCACCTATTATATGGTTTTCATTTGTAAGGCCACTGTGTTATTGACGATTGTGTTTCAGTTTCTTTTGTTATTTGTGCTTCATGGGACATCCTTGGCCAGTACCAAAATGTGAGAATAGGTTTTCCCCTTTTTTCTGGCAACAAAACAGGTGTTAAGATGCTAAAACACCAAACTGAAACCACAATACTTGTGGTCGTGCCCCCCCCCAACTCCCGTACTTCACCCATTCCCTGGACTCCCTCCCCTCCCTCTCAAGGTGCTTAGCTGCCCCCCTTTCTTCCATTATGGCGGTGTCTCTCCCTTCCCCCACCCCCACGTCCCCTTTTCCCTTTCTCTCTCCACTCCCCCTTCATCCTTTCCCCCTTAAAAAAAGGAGAGAAAAAAATAACCGCCCCCTGGCCCCCCACCAGACACACCCACAGCCACAACCAGCCACACCCATAGCCATCACTAGTCACACCCATCACCAGCCACACCCATCACCACCTACACCCATCACCAGGCACGCCCCTGGGGGAGACGCATGCCGTCCTCACCGCGTTCTTGTGGTTGTGCCACACGATGCGCGACTTGTCCACCACGAGGCGCTGTCCCGAGGGCTTGCGCCCGTCGTAGCTGCCCACCTCCACCAGCTGCACGGAGCCGTCCTTGGGCGACTGCTGCCAGTTGACGAGGCTGTAGCCACCCCTGGGGTCGCCCTTCTCGTCAAACTGCACCTCCTCGCCCTTGTTGTTTCGGAATCGCACCACTTGCAGGTAGCGCAGGAGCTGTGTTGTAGGGACATCGCGATTCGTTACGTACAGGGTGTCCACCAAGGTGACCGATCGCGTGCCCACAGGGATAGCTGCCGCTGGGGGTGCCCTTGCAAAGTGCCCTGAGACGCTCCGGTGCATCGGAGGGCGTGAAACAATAACCCGTCGCGACCATCGCTGCTAAACAAACACCTTGGCGAACCTGCTGTGTAGGCAGTGGTGCACAAGCAGCGCAGTTCACCAAGTAGTCGACATCGTCATCAAACACCGCTGCCTTGGAAGGAAACTTGTGTCATAGACGACGTTTCGAGCAAGTGCTGCTAGCGAGTAGCAGCTCTGAAGGCTGGCACGGCACACGAGGGGGTGGGTGGCCAGCACCACGCCCGGCCGCCTTTGTATCCCCAGGGGCGATATTTACACAATGCACCAGATACACATTTGAGGCCGAGTCGACCTAGGGGAGGCCCAGGACGGGTTCAGATAATCGTCACCGGTGTTGGTAGCCGTGAGTGGGAATCGAACTCGAGTCGCCGACCTCGTAGTGCAGTGCGCACCACCACCACAAAGACAAAGGTCCCCCATATAGACTTAACAGCCTGTTGGGGCAAGTGCTGTTAGTGAGCACCTATGAAGGCTGGCACGGTACACGAGGGAGTGGGTGGCCAGGACCCCGCCCGGCTGCCTTTGTCTCCCCAGTGGCGATGTTTGCACATCGAACCAGGTTCTCATTTGAGGCCGAGTCAACCTAGGCGAGGCCCAGAACCGGTCCAGATAATCATCACGGCTCTGTAGCGCAGCGCGCTAACCACTACCACGACCGCTCTCCACCACTACCGCCACCACCACCGCCGTCATCACCACCACCGCGACTGCCGACGCCGCGCGTCCCCGTGGCCCCGGCCGCGTGCACACCTGCCATGGCTCCAGCTGCTGGATGTTGGTGCACTTGCCGCCCTCGAAGAGGCCAGCGCCCTCGCGGCAGCCGAAGAGCATGTCGTGCAGCGCGTGCGCGATGGCGTACACGGCCAGGTAGACGTTGTAGGTGATGCGCAGGTCCGTGTAGTCCAGGAACGGCGTCTTCACCGAGCTGATGTTCTCACGGCCGGTGCAGAATGGCCGCGGGGCGTTGGCTGCGCCTTTCACACCTGGCGACGGTTAAGACGGCATCGAGAAACACTGCTGACGCGAGGCGGCTGGGCTCGCTAGTCAGGGTCAGAGCGCTAAGCTGTTGGTGGTGGCTGCTGAGATCCTGGGTCCAAATGCAGGCCTGTGATTAAACCGGGTTCTCAAGTGTGCTGAGTCGATGGTCTCAGACCGAGAATTAAACAAAGAAAATCGATTTGAATGTCATGCCAAGAATATGACTGTCATATGCAGAGCGGGTGAAACAGTTCTGCCCCGTCTCGTGTCAACCAGAGGTCAGTTGAAGGGATTTCAGCGGTAGCTCTGTGATATCCGCTTCGGTCGGCCATTCCCCAACATGAAGGGTTTCACTGTCCTTGGTTACTTAGATGGCTACAGACAGTGGCATCGCATTATCCCCGGTGTCGTAGCGCATGGTATCAGCCCCCTGTCCGAGTCCCCGCCACTCTGCGTTGCCCAGCATCTGGGCCCCTGCTGCCCACCGGCTCTGGTTCGCTCCACCGCCTGCACTGCCGCCTGCTGCTGGGCCTCTGGCTCGGCTGCCCCCGACTACCTGCGTCAGTGAAAGCGCCTGAGCTGACACTGCTGATGTGCTAGCTTGAGTCACCAGTGATTGTGTTGGCTTCTCAAGTATTACAGTTGATTACAGCAACAATAAACACAACGAGAGTTGGGCCGTCCAATCATTCAAGTCATTGATTCCTCTACTAATTACGGGTTAGATTACTCGACCAATCGGATGGCATCAAAATAGTTGGGGAAAAACAGTCTCACCTCTGTTCTCACATGTGCCGCTGGACGGGAGGTGATGATGAGCATCAGCATCATCAGCCACATCACGCTGGCCGTGGCTTGTGGGGTTTCCCGCCTTCGCGAGGCCATTTTTAAAGGGGCCCGAATAATCGACCACAAAAAATAAATATCTAATTACAAAATTTAGTTCATTAATCTACTTAATTCCAATATTAGGAAGCCACTGGATCTATGCACGTTTAAATCTAAACAGAAAACGTATTTCTTTGCAACTGCTTTTTGTGTTTAGTTTGTTGTCCTTGCCCCACCTCTCTGATTAGCACGGTTGGCTACGTACGGTGCAAAAGACGTTGAACGTCCGTGCATAATACTTGCATCCTTCCAGCTCTAAACACAGCACATGCAATGTGGCCTTGCCCTTGATGAGGCGTCGCCATCCAATTGCGCATGAAGTTTGAATGGCGCGCGGTGCCTTGCGTTCAGTAACACTGCAATGAGCACGTGACCACCGCGTCACCGCAGGGCTCCTGGAGGACGCGTCTCGCTGCGTGGTGCCAACAGCACAATTGGGATATATAAATGTCGATTTTAAAATAATTACTTTTGTTAAATTGTTACACATCACACTTATCAGTGTGCATGATTTTTGTTTTAATTACATTAATTAATCTCATAAAAATTTTTATTAGATTTTGCAAATGTTAAGCGTGTAAAAAAAATGCATTAACATTTACAAAAAAACTTCGTTTTATTTGTTCTTATGCTGCCCGCTATTTTAATGACCTTTATCAAGCGTTTTAATCGCAAACTAACTTATTTTAAATGTAAATTGCTGCGCGCTAAGTGCTTCATGTAACGTAATGAAGAACCGAGTTCAGTAAATGGAAATAGAATCCTCCATTGCATCGCAGGTGAGAGCTGATCTGTGGGTGTCTTGATGATTTCATTCAGGAGTAGCCTTAGCCCTCGACAGCTACAATTTGTCACTTTAAGTTAAAATCCCGATGACATTCCGTGAAGGTTTTTTTGTGTTTGGCGCGATCGATAGCGACCGGGTTGTAACTATTGATCCTCATCTACTTCCCTTCATTTGAAAACACCGTCGAACTCGAATTTGCAATTTCAGCTCCACACACTAAGATTAATTACTTCCGAGTACAAATGTTCACCTTAGAAAGCACTGTACCTAAACCACGCTTACGCACCACTTTTCCTAACCTGTGCTACAATACAAATTGCCGAGGTGGCTCGGGGTGGCTCAGAAGTCTCCGCGCTGAGTTGGCGACGCTGACATGCCGGCTTCCAATCTGGGCAGGCGCCCACAATTAAATTGGGTTCTCAAGCGCCCAGAGTTGACGACCTCACCCCGCTCATCACTCTGAATTGCCCATTCTGAGACGTCTGCGAGTTGCAGGGTGGGCGTCCCATTCACCTCTGATTCTCGGAATGTGCAAGTGGCTCGGTGTTAATTTTATTTAGAGAGGCGTAGTACCTTCAAATCTAGAAGGCGTAGTCCCTTCAAATCTAGAAGACGTTTTTAAAAACGTTGTTACTCACCGCAGAGATCTGTGGCGACATGACCACCACACTCTACAATAACCGGCGCCAAACTGTGCCACATGCCCTCCCGCAAGGCCTTGTGGGAGCCTCTGTACTGATAAAGTTATTTTTTACTTAAGTTTTTCTTCCGGACGCACATGTACGTCATCGGAATGGGAAGTTGTAAATCTTTTTATTTTTTACGTTTCTCGAACCTTCTGGGCATTTCTCTGACGAGCCGTCGTCCTCGCTGGCGCCGTGGCGGACGGGGATCCCCGACTGGCTGCAGTTGTCGCTCGACGCCGGCTCGGCCTTCAGCGTGCAGTTGAAGGTGGCCTCCCACAGCTGCCGCACGAACACGTTGTTGGGGTGGCGCTGCGGGTGCACCTTCTGCAAGTACTCGCGGAAGCCCGGGATGTGTCCTGGCCTCTGCACGAAGCCCAGCGTGCTGCCCACCTGCAGTGGCGAGATGTTAACTACCTCACCTGGTACGCAGCAGGTCGTGGGTGTGATCCCAACCCTGGTGGCACTGATGTTGCCTGCGCACATTCGAAGGTGCACGGTATCCATGCCACAGGCTGCACTCCTCGTGAAAGGCTTTGAGAATCAATTCATGAGACGTTTATATTCTTGGTTCTTTCGGTAAAGTCACGTAGAAGGGAAATAATAAAAAAGAAAACAATGAAATTCTCACGACGTTTCGATTGCAACACAAGCAACCATCATCAGGTGTGAAAACCACAGCAAGAAAATTTGAAAAAAGTGGTTTTCACACCTGACGATGATTGCTTGTGTTGCAATCGAAACGTCGTGAGAATTTTATTGTTTTCTTTTTATTATTTTATTATTTCCCTTCTACGTGACTTTACCGAAAGAACCAAGAATATGAATCCCTGCAGTCACGAAAGCTTTAAATCGAAATTTAATGAGACGTTTGTGCATCGGAGTGGAAGAATAGCAGTGAGTTGGACCTGCTGCAGCTTGTTCTTTTCCATGGATACATTTTTACCGCTTATTTTACCAATTCCAGTTGAATAAGTTTATGCATTCAGTTTCACATCATGGGACTCGGATATTTCCACGCGCAACTCTCACAGTGAGCAGTGCATCACCAGGAAAACATGTCTGGGATTAGTCATGTGCCTACTATGGTGTGCCAGTGACCTAGAAAAGCTTCAGTTAGAAATATAAGTGCGGCAGAAATGCCAAAACAAACGTGTACATTTGCAAAAAAACATGTTGAAAAACGTTAAACTGTCTGCATGCTCCAATCATGTGATTCGCGGTGCTCATCTCTACTGCTGGCGAAGATCAAGCGATAAAGCTGGACAGTCCCATGGCGGGCAGCAGAGCAAAGTGCACAGTGGACGCACGCACGAAGCGACGAACTCAGCGAGAGACCTCGCCACGAACTCGTTGTTGCGACGTTCTGACGCCGTGCCCCTACTGGACATCTGTGAAAAAGAGCTTGAGGGCAGCTCATCGAATTCCTCCTCCTGCAGTATAAATACATATTCCGATTGCGATCGTGAACTCACCACGTGGAAGATCTCGGGGCGGGCGATGAGCGAGGAGCTCACCCAGCCCTCGCTGCCGATCCAAGTGCGCCCCGTCAGGTTGCGCCGTGCCACCTCGCGCATCAGCGGGTCCAGGTCGGTGCCGCTAGCGAACACGACGATGACGCGTGCCGTCGCGTTCGCGATCATGTCGGCCAGCTCGTGGATCCGCTCCGGCGGGTCGTAGAGCGACACCGTCTCGGAGAACTCCACGCAGATCACCTCCTCCTCGTTGTCGTCGTCGTTGCCGTAGCCGCGCCGTCGCCCGGGCCAGTCGTCCTCGTCCTCCAGCGTCTCCTCGCGGAAAGCGCTCGATGCCCGGCCGCCCGTAGTCGTCATCCGACGCGATGAGGCCCACCCAGGTCCAGCCGAACTCGCGCACCAACTCGGCGAGCGCCGTCGCTTGCTGCTCGTCGCTCAGGATGGTGCGCATGAACGAGCGGTACTGCTGCTTGTTGCTGAGCACGCGGCTCGACGACGCGTAGCTCACCTGCGGGCAACGTCCGGCGGGCACACGGTGGGGCACACGCGCGGCGTGACGATTCCGCTTTCAGGGCGCCGTCTACGCCAGAGACGGCTGGCCACGCACGGCCCAACCGTCTCCTTGCCAGAGCGCGGCTGGCTACGTTCGCTGCGAAACAAGTTCAGCGTGCGTACACACGTACAGGGAGCGTACGGGCGCATGCAGGTGGTATTGACCACCGCGGCGGCCACACGAGGCAAACCCGGGGCTTAATTGCTCATGGAATATTTCCTGAAGGCCCCCTCCACCCCATAACCGTCACCCCCCCCCCCCCTCCGATCTCTGCAACTTCACAACAGTTTTTTAAAGATGCAAATCAAGGGGTGGAAGTGTACAGTATATATTTTGGGGCACAACACTGGACAACTGTGGATAAAATAAGCTCAACCAGAATGCACATTTACACGGTAGCCCATCCCTCCATCAGACCCACCAACCTCGAGTTGTCCACACTCACTCGGTCGGTAGTCTGGCAGTCACTGGTTCACTCTCGCAGTACGGAGGTTGAAACAATGGAGAAAGTTCCTTGAAGCCCCCCACCTCTGGTCTACCCATCTATATAAACGGGTACCATGTCTGGCCAGCGAGGAAGAGTAGGCCAAAGATTCCCTCAACAGACTTCCCTTGAGTGGAGGCTCTTCGGCCAGCAATGGCGTGAGCAAGCGATCGCGATACCTGCGACGTTTTTTGTTGTTGTGTTTAGTTTGTCATCCTTTCCTGGCACCTCCGATTAGCACGGTTGGCTAAGCACGGTGCGAACGAAGTTCAGCGTACATATGCACGGATACATTCACCTCCTAAAGACGCATCGCGCCAGATCAAGAACAGAGAGGCAACCTCAGAAGAAAGGAGGAGGGGGGGGGGGCAACCGTGGCCACCAACCTGCGGGATGCGGAAAAGGCTCAGGAGGTTGGCCACGGCGGTGGAGACCCCGGAGCTGGTGGCGCCCACCACGGACACGGTGTTGGCGCGCGGCGCCGGCGTGCAGTTGCAGACGCCGCCCATGCCCAGGGCTCCCAGCTTGTTGCGCGCCACGAAGCCCAGCGTCGCCTCCAGCGCCTTCGACACCGTGTTGCACGTGTCGGCCATCTTGTAGCCCAGCCTGAGGCCCGGCAGCAGCAAGTTGTCAGCGTTGATCTCGTCGACGGCGAAGGCCATGGCGAGCATCCAGCGCAGGCCGCGGAAATTGAACCTGCGACCCGACCGAGGTGATGGTGGTGGTGGAGTTGGTGGCGGCCGTGTTCGTATTGCAAGGGGAGACAGGAGATACAGATTCGTAGAAAACGATGGTGGTTGTGGGTACTGAAAGGTAGCGATTGCTGTTACTCCAGAAGTTGTTTAATAAAGGCTTGAATCCTTCCATCAATACTCAATTACAGCTATTTACTTATCGTTACGAGACCATGCTGAGTGTAAACACTTTTAAACAACTCAATTGCTGTCATAAGGTGAAAATTATACAACACAATTATGTACCGATTAAATAAATAGATGTGCAGTGTGTGTTTATTAATTGTGTACCCCTTGAATAAGTTCATATCTGTTGTAATATATCCTTTTCACTTGTACATGTACACCCAGTGCTTAATTTCAGCCAGAATAGTCCGGAACATGTACATTGTTCCAGGAATTATTTTGGCACACTCCACATCCATCTCACCTTAGTTTGTCCGAAAGCTGCTCATAGGAATTTGTTCTAATGCTGTGCGTGAAGAATATAGGGAGCATGAAAATAGGATTGTCATGAATACGTCCACTCTCTGATCCACCGTAGCGGACGTTCCTGAAAATATCAAGTGGCAAATCAGGCCTTCTAGTGTATGCGTATCTTTTTGTCAATCCAATGCTGGATGACAGCTTCTGTGCTGGTCATCGCGGGGATTATTTGACCACCGCCCTCCGCTAGGTAGCCCCGCACGCTGCCTATAATACCTGTTATGCACGGCAGTCGCCCATCTAAAAACAATCCGGGCTCAACCCTGCTAATAAAGACCATGACTTCGAGATGATGACGCCGGTGACGGCAATGGTGGCATCGATGATGAAGCTTCCGAAGACCACAACGGGGCGGGGGGGAGGTGGAGGGAGGGCCCCGTGTGGACTCACCGGACGCACTCCACGGCCTCGGGTCGCACCGTGAGGCTGTCGGCGCGGCTCAGCACGCCGAAGTGGATGGGGAAGAGCCCACCCAGGTTCAGGTCGCCGTCCTTCCACGCGGGCTTGGTGCGAGTCTCCTGCTCGGAGGGGCGCGATGACGACGACGACGATGACGAGGAGGAGGAGGAGGAGACCTGCGCGCCGTCCCCGCGCTGCAGCGCCGCTGCGAGCCAGCACAGCGCCAGCAGCACCGCTCGCTCCTTCGCTGCCAGCGCCATCGCTGAGGAGGGAGGAGGAGGGGGGCGAGATGGGGGAGCGGAATTTCTAAGTTGAGTAAAGAAGTTGCCTCGATCCCCCGGCCGCGCTAACAGGCGGTCGATCGCCGCCAAAGGATGACGACGATCGCGGCACGGCGTATCGTGACCATCGCCCGTGATCTCGACGCTCAACTCGCTGTCTATTTGTTACACAGAACGTCCCGAGGAGCCAGGTAGCCGGCGAGTTGACAAAGGATATCCACGGTGCGTCAGATCTGACGATTAGCTTCGGGCTTTCCATAGGAAATGAGCACAGTCCCATCTTCTCTTCAAAACAGAAACCACTTTGACTTTTTACATCTGCTGAATGCTTCAATTATCGAACATAGTATGTCATGAGACAGGCCCCATGAGATTTCCCCAACCTGTTTCAGGGCTGTCAATGCAGCCGAGCTGCTGGGAACAGACACGGCGAGCACTGTGGCAGAGCACTCAATTTACACTTGGAAAGTTACGAGTTCAATTCCCGATCTGGACTCTCAACTCAACCCGTCAATCCCTTTGGGGCTGGTCAAATGAATAGTGCCACTTTGTGGAAAGTCACCAGTGGTAGTGCAATGTTGAGATTGGTCCCAGCCTACAGGCGTTGTGTAATGTCTCACTGCTGGAGTAGGTCCCACTGGTGGCTGTGGTGAGCCACTTCCTACCCAAACCAATCCCATTGTCATTGCTGTCAAGCGCCTTGAGATGTTATGAAAGGCACGATGTTATCTATTTTATCTATTATCATAATTAGTATGACTAATGCATAATGCTCAATTCAGGAGGGGAAACACTCAATTGTTTTAATATTAGCTTTATCTCGATAATATTAAAACACTAATATGTTTTAATAACACTAACATGTTTTAATTTTAGCTTTATCTAGCTAATATTAAAACACTGCTGCTCTACATTTCCACGTAATAAGCCACGTTGTTTGTGGGCAGGTCACCTCTGAACAAGAGCTGTGTAATCTTAATTTTAGAACTTTCGTGACTGCAGTAAATGATTATTTGGTTATTTCGGTTAAGTCACGTCTAAAGATAAAATAATAAATTAAATTAAATAATAGCATACGACGTTTCGATTGCAACACAAGCAATCATCATCAGGTATAATGAAATAGCGACATAAAATCTAACCAGAAAACTATAGACAGACATATCTGTCTGCTAATATGTCTGTCTATAGTTTTCTGGTTAGATTTTATGTCGCTATTTCATTATACCTGATGATGATTGCTTGTGTTGCAATCGAAACGGTGTATGCTATTATTTAATTTAATTTATTATTTTATCTTTAGACGTGACTTAACCGAAAGAACCAAATAATCAAGAGCTGTGTAGTTCAGAGGGCCTTACCTGGTCAAATGGAAGTTTAGTTTAATTGGCGCGTCCCGTCCAGGCCCACTGACTTCTGTTCACAGTCAATCTGGTGATGATGATTAGCTTTTATTTATAATCAAATTACCATCCTTTGAAATACATATTTTGTAGAGTAAATCTGCTAAAGTGTCTTAAATGCTCATTGTCCGAAGCCATGATCCATCTACTGCTGGATGAAGGCCTCCACAAAGCTGTCACCATCTCTCATAGTCCCGCAATGTAACGATCCTGCAAGCACCGGCGCTGAGATAATTTCATCGCTCCATCTCCTACGTGGAGCCCCGCGTCTCTCAGTATCCACGACGACCATCACCTGTCTGTGCGAGCGGGCAGCACCGAGGTGCCACTGAAGCGCATTCACTACCGGCAGCCCACTGGGCAGGCGAACGCGAGCACGCGCACGTGGCACGCGCACGTGGCACGCGCACGTGGCACAGCTGCCACACGCGTGGCCGGAACGCCACAGGCGGCGGGGAGGGGGGGAGACGCACGCCGAGAGGTTCCAGCGCGGAGCGGCTTCCCACGCACGGCACTGGACGCAGACGGCAAAGGAGCAGTCCCGCAACAGCTGCTTTGCTGGTAGCCTAACGGCGGCTGTGCTACGCACTGGGTGGCCCAAATGTCATGACACACATCGGGTTATTTCATTTATTTAATTTTAACACTGTTGTTAAACTTTTCATTGTTAATTATTGAAGTTGATATTTTCTTCTTGTCATTATTAATACTTGTATATATTTTTATTCCTGCTTTTCAGATGACATTTAAGGATGGAAAGAAAACTGACGAAAGACGGACGAGTTCAATAGTGTTGATGCATGCTACAGAAGGCGAGCGAAAATATTTTAAAAATTCCTACATTTTAAAAGAGAATTCATGCATAACATAATTGTTGACGGCAGTCAGTTTTAACATTTATTAAAATGAATTAAATAACCCTATGTGTCCTGACTTTTGGGCCACCCTGTACATGGACGAAGGTGCAGCCCTGCAAGTGCCTGCTGACGCCACTGCTGCTGGAGCAGACTCTCCCCTAGACGGAGCTCTCGCGGTAGCTCGCTCTGCCACTCTGGGCACACATCTCGGCAGAGTGGGAGTGCCCACACCGCTCGCTCTGCCCATTCTTCACACTGCTGGGAGGACAGAGGTTGGTGGACCTCAGAGATGTGGAACAATGGAGATCAACGGGGCTTCATTAACCACTGAACGTGTTTTGGATCTCTGGTATCGCGATGCGCGCGACTAGGAGCAGCCACAGCCATGCGAGACGCATCCACGATGTGGTGTGCCGGGTGCGGATATATTGTCTGAGCCGCCACCCCAGACAGACCCGGCTGAATTGACTCCCCGGCGATGGCTCCATTGAGAATGTCTGCATCTTCCTCTCACTCGGTTCTTTCCACAGCGGCCACGCGGTCTGGCATCAGCACAAGTTTAAAGCCGTCGCACCTGCATGGACAGTTGATCCGCTCAAAGCCCGGGGCAGCTTAGGGAGTGATGCACGTCGCGCAGTCAACAATTAGACAGCCTGGGCCTCCTGCTGAGCTGAGATCTCGCCGAATGCTTTAGCAGATTAGTGTTTCATCTTGACTTAAAGCTGTCGCGACTGCAGAAATTAATATTCTTGGATCTTTCGGTAAAGCCACGTAGATGGGTTGTTATTTTCTTTGAACCTATCTACGTCAATTTACCGAAAGACCCGATAATACAGATTAGTGTTTGTTTATGCTATCCAGTACATAATGCCATATATGGGGTTTTAAACCGTGGGGCATTATTATTCAGTGTCCTCTGGATCAAGGATTGTACATGTGGAACCGTTGTTTGTTTATTTCAGGATGCTGTCGTGGTGTGACGGCTAACTTACTTGAATTTAAATCCTGAGTTAGGGTTCTATTCTAACTCCCGGCGTGGAAGCTGAAACAATGAGCAGGTTTCGTATACCTCCTCCACCCAGCAATGTGAATGGCTACCCCAAGGTGAGTCGATCGCCAGGCTGTGGGCGGTGGAGTGAAGCGTGGTTACTCCCACCTCTTCAAAGGCTTCTCGCCGGCGTGGAAGAGTAGGCCAATTACTCTCGAGGGGCATCTCGAGAGCTCTCTCCAGTGCAGGGCTCCGCAGCCAAAATAACAAGGAGAGACATTTTTTGTAGAATTCGGAACAACTGAATGTCAAGAGTCGCAGTGCCCTGTGGTGAATACGAGACGGTGGTGGTCATACTCTTTGGTTCTTTCGGTAAAGTCACGTAGTTAGAAATAAAATAAAACAAATTTCGATTTAAAGCTTTCGTGACTGCAGGGATTCATCTTCTTGGTTTTTTCGGTAAAGTCACGTGACTTTACCGAAAGAACCAAGAAGAAAAATAAAAGAAATCACGACGTTTCGATCGCAACACAAGCGGCCGTCATCAGGCAAAGGAGTCAGCCTCTAAAGGCAAACCGTTTATAAGGGTTCGGGGATGGGCGTAACCCAAGTGCATCAACAGCACCAGAGGCACGGGAGGTCCTGAATGAATGTCTGTCGCGAGCAGCCGTCCTGGCAGAGCCACAGCACGCGGCTCCGGAGCCGCAGGCTGCCGACCCTGCGCTCGCGTCTCGAGTGGAGGCCCTTCCACCAGCAGGGGTGGGAGCCAGCAAGTGCAGAGCATTGAGAAGCTCGCCGCGCGCGGCAGAAGATAAATCCTTCTGGAGGAGGAACGCGCACGGCCGTGAACCTGCTCTCCGCAATCAGAGGATTGCCTCCCAGAGGGGTTGTTATTGACTTCCTGATGGATGTGCCGTCAGTGGCGCTTTCGCTCTTTACCTGAGTGCATTGCTGATCTGAATGGTGAGCTCGGGAAATGAATATTTAATTGTAATAGTCATGCGTTCTTTTTGTTTCTTCATCAGCCC
Organism: Lethenteron reissneri; assembly: GCF_015708825.2. Classification (NCBI taxonomy): domain Eukaryota; kingdom Metazoa; phylum Chordata; class Hyperoartia; order Petromyzontiformes; family Petromyzontidae; genus Lethenteron; species Lethenteron reissneri. Next base: position 732,191 of record NC_083784.1, read on the forward strand.
ATGTAAGACACCTGAAACGGCAACAACTAGCCTTCAAGGTGGCCAGGTGGCTCAGAGCTCAGAGGCGTGGGCTGGAGTTGGCACCGCTGCGTCTGAATGAGGGCAGCCGCCCATCTTTCAACCGGGTTCTCAAGTGCAGCGAGTTGCCGGTCTCAGCGAATCTTGAGCTAGAATTATTTGATCCCCCATCCCCTCCGCCACGACAGGGTTCTTTACTTTGGCCCCCCCTAGTCGACAGCAAGGACAGCTACCCACTGCGGCGTGCGTAAACCCCTCTTACGCCAGACCGGGAGGGTGCAGCGTGATGGCATCGCTGCTAAATCAATTCCTCTTGAGTCGTGTTCATGTGCACAGCAGGGTGCACTGGTCGCTGGGATATCTCGGCAGCAGACTTAAACTGCAATGATTGTGCATTGTAACAATTTGCCTCTGCTAGGATTACCATTGTAACAATTATCATGAACACGCATATCGGTTCAGAAAAAACAACACAGCTTGCTTCTAAATGCAACTGCACACATGCGTGTGGGTGCATTTACCTTGAATGTGTAAATACCGAAAGAACCAAGAATATTTTTAGTTTAGTTTATGAGCTATGTAGCTCTTTTTCAGAAGCGACCTGGCAACAAATGAAAGCTTAACGAAGTTTTGTTATGACGTGTAAATGTATAGCGCACGTTAATGCTAAATGTGGAGAGAGAGAGAGACACAAACTACAAATATACAGCAGCAGGCGTCAGGGTCGAGATCAAACCCACAACCTCCTGTGTACCAGGCGAGGTAGTTAACATCTCTCCACCTGTCGCTGGAAATCAACCTCAGGTGACTGTGATCATCGTGCAGTGTGCAACAAACCACTGCAGCACCGCTTCAGCTACCAGAATAAAAAATGTGTGAATATTATATCACTGAATTTCTAATAAACCACTCTGGCCTTACGCTGATGATTACCCATTGTGTCGGGGACTCATCTAAGGCTGAGCTCATCTCAGGGAAGCCCACGACCATGTTCAGATATCACGAGCAACTGACGTTAGCCATGGCTGGGAATCAAACTCAGGTAACTGGGTTTGTCTCGCAATGCAGTCACCACTACGTCAGCACTCAACCTGATCTATATATCGTTTATTGGGTTGTTTTTGTTTATAGTTTTAGTTTTTCAGAATTATAACGGCCCTCTTTACTTAATCTCAACGGCTGCTTGAATATTATAAAAGCCCGACGGCTCCACACCTTACAGAGGACACCGATAACAGATTGAATAAGTTGCATTGAGATTGGTGGCAACTTTAAAACAAAAAGTCGTTTCCCTCTATAATGTCTCCTTCGTGATCGGAACCGAACGACAGCCGCCACAGCAGCAGTGCGACTGTGGCCATGCGACTCAAACTACGGGCCACGTGGCAAATCCACTTTGGTCTTCGCTCCTTCACCGGAGGAGGAAAAGCAAAACGACACAAACTCTTATCTCCTGAAACCCTCTCGTGGAAATCAGACTTGGACATTGGCATCCAGCACAGTTTTTCCCACACATCCACATTCTTTTTTATTCACGAGGGTATTATTGACGTTCCCTCTCGGCATTCACCATCCGTCATCTGTGTGAAGTGACCGTCGAGGGTTGTTTTCTCATGCGAAGCCAGAACGGAATTATTAACCTCAAGAGAAAGTTATTTTTTTTTGCCAGCGAGACAAGTACCAAAAATAAGCAAATAAACTGAGATAAACAAACAAACACTCGTAACTTACTATGAAACTGAGCTGTTACAAATGCAAGTGAAAAGTTATTGCAAAAACAATTTCAGCGCATTTCGAGGAACCTTTCGGACAACTGTCCGAGGTCTGCACTACGGAGGCTGCACCAGCGAGGGGTTAGTGGATCACGCAGGCGACGTGCAACTCGCTTCCCGTGGGCCTCGAGGAGGTGCCGCCGCACCCTGGCTCACCAGGAGAAGGCACGAAAGGGAGACAACACGTGGTCCCCACCTGTCCCAACTGTGTGGGACAGCGCATCGCACCCTCGCACGCGTGGGCCTTGTCCAGGCCCTCAGGTTTCCTCCCAAATGAAAACACTCATTGGTCGATAACACCTTCATATGTAGAGGACCGCAGAGCTTAGGGGGGGGGAATTGGCAGCGGCTCACCGCGTGGCTGCGTTGTTCGTCGTGCCTCTCAGCGAGCGATTACTGCGTGCGTTCGAAGCTAAAATCATTACGAATCCGGCCCTGGGTATCTCTTGCCGCGAGTCACCGTGCGAGCGCACACAGCTGATCGCAACAGCACGAGACTCCTCTACGAGCGAGGGAGTCAGGTGGCAGGCAACGCACGAATTTCAATTCAGCACAGGCAGTTTTCGCAGCCGCCGCGGATCCGAGTGTGGTTTTCTGGGTCGCGCTGCGCATGTTGAGCATTCCTCCCGTGAAGCCGACGCAGTAGTGCGTGTTGCGGAAGCTTGAGAGAGACGCAGGAATACTCAACGTGCAGCTCGCAAAGCGGCACTTGGACAACCGCGCCGCTTTTTAAATCCTTTATATTAAGTTCACTTGCTTGCTTGCTTGCGCGCTTACGACCGTGCAAATCTTTCGGTCGTTTTTTAACCCACTTCCCGTGATCCAATCAAGCTGACATTTTCCACACAGACTGGTTCTGCGTGACAATTTATTTTCGTGAAATTTTTTTCCAAAATGTTACACTTTTTAGGAAAAATTTTTGTATTATATTTAATTACCAATTGCTTCATGGTGGAAGGCAATCATCTGACCCATATGTGGCAGCCATCTCAAGCCAGATGACGAGAGGACTCGAGCCGCCACGCATATAAAGGATTTATAGTGAAAAACTTTGTTTTTACGGGTTAATTTTTTCATTTTACCAGGCAAGGCCCACTGAGCTATGTAGCTTGTTTTAGACGCGACCTGGTCGCAAATGATAGCTCAACGAAGTGGCTTATCGTGTGGACATTTATAGCAGCCAAATACTCTAAACGCGCGTTAATAAATGTGCAGGGAAACACCGGAGAACCCAGTGAAAAATACACACGACCACGCAGAGAGAGAGACACGCAAACTCCAAATGTACAGGCATCAGGGTCGGGATCGAAGCCACGACCTTGTATCTCATCAGCGAGCTAGTTAACATCTCCGAGCCACCGTGACGCCATTGCCACGAGGGATGCAAGATGCCCGTGTGCCACACCCGAGCGAGACTCCCAGTGGAAGCCCTGCACTCTGTGACACCCGTTGAAATGATCGCAGGAAGCTCTCGGGCAAGACAGAGATAAGCTCCGGCACTCGGCCAGATCCAGAAGATCATTCGTGCTCAGGGTGCCTCGACTGAGCCGGCAACAGATAGGCGTATATGGTCTGCGACTCTTAATCATATTCCCAGTGAGAAAATTACATTTCCTGATTTTGTTTTGGGAGTGTAACTTTGCTTTGAAATTTCTGCTTGGCCATGCTTTGCACAAACATACAGTACCCATGAAATGTTGTGATGTTTTATTTTAGGACAGCTTTCGCGACCAATATCATCCATAATAGAGGGTTTTTTGGGTGAGGTTGCATAAATATAAAAATGTATCGTTCAGCCCGCCACCATGTCGGGCGGCGGTGACGGGTTGATATATTTACGAGATCTAATCCAAACAACCTGTATTATGGGTTTTAGAACACTCTGCACCAAATCGACAAGATTGAAATTCTCCCTTAACAGCTGCTGCCTTTGGAGCCTCATCCCTTCGTGTCGTGTTGTGACAAAGCAACCGAATGAACAAAGTAACCATCGTCCTCATCGTAGAGTACGGGCGACATATACCACCAGATGGGTGGGTGGTTGCCGGCCGGAGGTTGACTCAGCCCGTCGTCGCTCTGGAGCTGATGACACAAGCACCACTTCGCGGATTGTCAACTGTGGCCACACGCTGCATGTACTGAAGCCCACCAGAGGTGAAGGTGCAGCCCTGCAAGTGCTTGCTCGCGCCACTGCTGACGGAAGGGCCTCTACTAGAGGGAGCCCCATTGATAGTATTTGGCCTACTCTTCCTCGCTGTGCCACATACCTTGACAGGGACGTGAGTACCCACGCTTTATTCCACCACACGCGACCCTGGCGGTCGACTTACTGCTGCGAACCCAATAATACTGCAGGTGGACAGACGTGGGGGGTGGAGCTGCTGCGCTAAGAGATCGAACCGGCGACCTCTGCATCGCAACTCCAATGTGCTGACATTCACACCACCAGTGCCGAAGCGGAGTTTCCACGAGCGACTCTGGACCACCATCAAGGATGAGCGCAGTCCCATCCATGCCTCGTTAAGCAGCGAGATTGACCAGGACGGTTAAACCGCCCTGGTCAATCACCCACACCGATCTCATTGCACTGGAAGGCTGTTAATGTATTGAATAAGTTAAATCTGTTCAACATTCATTCTTGATCGTGGCTTGAGCTCAGAGGCATTGCCTCGGCACTCTCTGACTAGCACGTGTTATCTACAAGCCAATCTTCCAGCAGGTCACTCAAACCGCATTAATCCCCTCGGCCACGGTGATTCAAGAAACTGTCTCGCGGAGCGCCGTACGGAACCGAAATTAAAAATAAAACATTGGCATTAAAGATCCCGAAAGAAGATTAAGGATCGACTTTAATTACGGAACCATTTCACCTTACTCCCGCACAACAATTTAATTGACAAAAATCTAGCGCGTGCAAGAACTGGAGGAGAGAACAAATGTAATGTTGTTCATTGCGCGAGAGGAGATGATGTGAGAGAGCGGCGCGTGGTGCACGGAGGAGCCTACCTTACTCCGCTGCTCGTGTGAATCATCAGGGTCAGATGTGAACGCGTGCGAATCAATGTTCCGACTTTTAAGCAGTGCGAGATGACATCACGCGTCGAATCGCATCTCGCGCGAGGCCCAATCAGCGTCTCGTGTTCCTCCCATCGTGCCCCCACCCCGAGCTTGCCTCTGTCCGTCCCGCCGAGTCTGACTTCTCTGTGCCTTCTCTCTCCCTCCACCCACAGCATCCCGACGAGCCCATTTCAAGAGACGTGCCCCAAAGTTGCAACCCAAATTCGGCTGAGGCCACAGCCAGCCAGAGCCCCTCACCTATATATAGTGAGATGTTAAATACCTCGCCTGGTATACAGGAGGTCATGGGTTCGATTCCGACCCTGACGCCTGCTGCTGTGTATTTGGAGTTTGCGTGTAGCTCTTCCCATGGTCGCGCGGATTTTTCTCTGGGTCCTTCGGTTTGTCCATCCACATTTATAATAAACGCGCGTTTTAGATGTCAACATGATTAAGCCACTTGGTTGAACTATCATTTATGGTCAGCTCGCTTCATAGCTCAGTGGGCCTTACCTGGTAAAAAAAAAAATTGTTTGTGGTGTTGCATTGCGCTGCGTTGCTTTGATGACTTTCGATCTGTCCGTTGTTGATCCGGGAGGGCCTCTTCGACGTTGTCTCAAGACGCCGAGAGCTCAGCGGGGTTCCCGCGCCGACGGTTTGGCCAACGTGCTGCCGTTCATGGAGGTTCCTCGCGTGTGAGGGAGAGGGAACTGGGAAATTGCCAGTGCTGCAGTGGTGGTGGTGCTGCAGTGGTGGTGCTACAGTGGTGGTGGTGGTGGTGCTACAGTGGCGGTGGTGCAGTGGTGGTGCTGCGGTGGTGGTGGTGGTGCAATGGTGGTGGTGCAGTGGTGGCGAGGCGCTTGTTGCGAGCTCCACTGTGACCCCCGGTGGGCCGAGTTTGACTCCCGGCCAGGGCGAACACCAGTGGTGGGTGAACCGGTCCGGGGTGCCCCCGCTGTCCCCACCGTGCACTGCCCAGTGTGGTGGAGTATGGTCAACATTCCCAGGATCTGAGGCCCTTATCCAGCAGTGGATTGACGTGGTGCTTAAAATTGACGTTATCATTGACATGCCTCATCTCTTTGTGAGTGAAGAGCCACTTTGCCTGGGTGTTGTTTGCAGTGTGATCTGTGCCGCTTTTCAACTCAGGCCGAATGCGCTCACCCATCACCTCCCTCCGTGTGTAACGGAGCAGCGAGTTCACATTCGTTAAGATGACCCAACACGAACCAAACTTTAGTGTAAAGTTGTGTATCTATCAAACCCCCCGTTATTTCCTGATACCCATGTGCTACAAAGAAGGGTCATTGCCCAAAATGTAACATGCCGATTCAATGTTATATACGCTTGCTTTTAAAGCCGCAGTTGTTATTGACGGACCTGTTGAGCGTTGTGTTTGTAATCGGGACTTGACCGATTGAAACCCGTCCAAATTAATAAAAGGGTGAATGCACAAAACTTGGAGACACAAACCATAACAGAAAGGACCATTGGCGAATATAGAAACAGAGTTTGCCCTGATCGCTCCGTGCTGCCTTCCACACTGCGAATTACATAATATCTGATGACAAGCACATGCTGAAAAGTGTTACATAATCATACACGCGCACGCGTGGATTCTTCTTCCTTTTTTAATTAAAATAAACAAAAACCTCGAAACAAAATCGACCCATACGGCTGATTGACACTCGTGCTACGAGAGTCAAATACGCATCTCCCATGAGCACAATTTCCTACGTAAGAAGTGTCACGAATATAGAAGAACCCGCTCGCTTGTGCTGCCTGTCCCACAAGCCTCGCGCTGCTTTGCAGGAAGATCCCCGAAACGCGACGCGTCGCGAGAGGAGAGCGTGGCCGGTGACTTCGAGCAATGAGAGTGGCAGCCAAGCAGTGGAACGTGTGCCAGGGACCATCCACAGAGGAGATGGAGCGATGGAATCGGCTCGTGTTTGCAGGTGCTGGGGGGCTTATCACGTCACATGATTGTGAGAGACAGTGGCGGCTTTGGGGGAATGATCATGTCTGATGACGACTACGATAACGACTACGATGACGACTACGATAACGACTACGATGACGACTACGATAACGCTGATGACAAGGATGACTACGGTGACGAGGATGATGACTACGATGACGAGGATGACAATGTCCGAGTACGCATCGTGGCACCGTGGCACTGCCACCAGCCAACCCCCAGCGACGCGTCATGGATCTAGAGGCGCGGGCGTCACCACACGGGCGTAGAGGTGACCACTTTTAAATGCACTTAGCAATGCACTTTTATACATAGCTTGAAAACTAATTTCTTTATAGAACTGCTTTTTGCGTTTAGTTTGTTGCCCTTCACCCGCTTAGCACGGTTGGCTACATACGGCGCGAAAGAAGTTCCAGGCACGCACGTGGCGCGTGCCGCTTTGGCGAGTCGCGCTTCGCCAAAGTGGCCGCGGCACGATCCGTGAGTGCGCTCGGTGGCTCCCACGGGGCCGCACGGGCCCCATCAGCTGGGCGGGCATGGCCCCCCCCCCCCCGTCTCTCCCCAGTCTCCCCCTCCGGGTCCAGTGTCCGGTGGCAGCGAGAGTCCTTTGTCTCGGTCTTCGCGGTCGCCGTTTATTGCTTTATAACGCGATTGTGAGCTAAAGAGTATTTTTTTGATAGCAGCCAAAGTTTCGCAATTTCCCGGAATCGGATCCGATCACCGAATTGCAATGACGCGCGCCGCTGAGCGCTGAGCGATATCGCTGCGGGGCGGCCTCGCTCGGACGCGTTATCGCGAGCCACCCTGAGCGCAGAGATCAATCTCTTTAGCGGCTTTACAAGTGCAAACTGTTGATTGGCGCGCCCCATCGACTTTATACTCGGTGCTCTGAAAACAAATAGCGGCGGGCAGACGGGAGAATGCCGAGCCTTGTTGCTGGGGGAGATGCCCTAAACTTGGCTCCTCAACACAATTCATCCGATCTGTCCGAGGACCCTGTCACGTCCAAGGCTAGGATCGACTTGCACATCGACGATTTTACCCCGCACACTGAACAAGCCGACAATCACCACTTTCATAACGCCCATGATTATCATTACAATAATGCTCGTTGGTTATTTCGGTAAAGTCTTGTAGGTATAAAATAAAATGAATGACAACGTTTCGGGCGCAACACAAGCGTCCGTCATCAGGTGGGAAAGCGTGGCCTGCTGCTGATGCAGACTGTTGTTAAAGGGTTTAAAGGGGTGGAGCCCAAAAATGGTTTGTACAATTCGTTCTCGCGCCATTCTTATTGTGCAAAGGTTGATGGTGACGGTACGACGCCTCGCCGTCTGCCCGCACAGCAGCGCCGTGAACAATCTGTGGCTTCGCCTGCTTCAGTTCGTTGCGAGTCAAATGTGTCTATGGATGTTGAACGTCTTACGTAGCCAAGCGAGCTCATCGGAGATGCGGGTTGTGGCAAACTCTGACCGTGGCGCCAGAACCCATGGCCTCCTCTTCCGCGAGTAGCGCTACGGGATCTTCAACGTGCACCGTGAAGTCGATGGCGCACATGTCACGGCTAATACACCAGCAGTACGAATAATGGGAACGTTTTATTTCGCATCATTCACGCAACTGCATCACACGACGCGACGCAATCCACAGAGTAAGATGTTTGCAGCCAAGTAACGACGAGTGTTCATCACGCACGTGGGAGGAGACCCCACGAGGGTGAGGGAGCAGAACTACCTCCCCGACGGAAGAGACAGATGGAGATTGGTCCTCACTGGCTCCCACTGCTGACTCGTGGTGAGCCCATGGACGAGACTGGCTCCCGTGACTAGCACGACAGCACCTCTGATTAACACGGCTGGCTGTGTACGGTGCGAAAGACGTTCAGCGTTCGTACAGCGAGAAACGGGAAGAGGGGCGCACGTATTACAGAGCACGCGCACGTTAGGGGCATCGTGTTGACAATGGTGAGAGTCAGCGGGCTTGTGCGGGACACATCACTCAAAGGGATGACGACCGGTGGGTGAGACTCAGGAAAGGAGTGGCAGGCACGGGAGTGAACGTGCCAGAAAGGCCGACCACCATGGAGATGGAACGATGAAATCAGCTCGTTTGCAGGTGCTCTACTGGTTGTTATATCGCAGGGCCGTGAGAGATGGAAACAGTTTGGGGAAGACTTCATCCAGTAGCAGTGCAATTTGGCATTGAGGTGGTGAGGCCGGACAAGCGCGTCAGGAGCAGTAGCGGAGCGTCACGTCGCCGTGATGTCTCCGTCGTAGTTGTGGACCGGGGCATTGCCTCGTCACACGCTGTACGCTCTGTTCTGGATGATGACCACAGTCGCACCCTGCTGCTGCTGGGGAGTTTTTAATTTTCCATGTGTGCATCATCAGGTATCCGCATCTCCTGCCGTGGTTTGTGCAGTGGATGCGCTTTAGGGTGGACCATGAGCTTCGTGGAAGATCAAACCCAGAGGGATATTCTGATGGTGATGATGATAATGATGATATAGAGAACCATATCACACTATTTTGAGCATGAAGGGTAGCGTGGATTTCACCTTTGCTGGTGGCAGGTCCTCCGTGATTGAAACTGGAATATCCCACATCCAGGTCACTCATTGGCTATGCGCACACCGTTACCACGAGACCATTCAAAATGTGGGAAATTATTTGCCCAATAATGACCCAGCTCAAGCGGTTTAACCTTCGCTTTTTAAAAGTTTTCCTGCGTCAGTCCGATTTAGATCCACACCTCTCGCTGTGCCCCTGGTCACGGCCTTAACTTTAGAACGTTGTCCTCTGCAGTCGTTATTTGTGACCACATTTATTGCTTTGTAATCCAATTCTGGGCTGGAAGTGTTTTTTGAAGGTGCAAAGTTTTACCAATCTCCCCAAATCGAACCTGACGCTCGAATTAGAATTAGCCCCCCACAGCTAAGGGAAGGGGAACAGCAGCGCTGAGCACAGTTGCCACCTCTGCGGTACAAACCTGGGACAACTCGTAGGGGGACTATTGTCCTCAAACCCGCCACCACCCGACACAGCCAATCAGTGACAAGATTCGTCACGTGAACATCACGTGCCAATTCGTCACTCGTACAGCACTAACCGGTGTGTGGGAGAGCAAATGCACAACATTTACAAACATTTACAATCTGGATTTGCTCTCAAACACACCGGTTAGTGCTGTACTAGTGACGAATTGGCACGTTCTGTTTACTTGGCAAACCTTACTAGTTGGCTGTGTCGGGTGGTGACAGGTTTAACGACACATTTATATTTTTACACGATCTACCCCAAAAAAACCTCTATTGTGGATGATATTGGTCGCGAAAGCTTACAACGTGTTAAACAGGGAGAAGAGTATCTCACTATACTGCAGGACGGGAGGACTGCAGTACATGCGAATGCTTTGTCTTGAACAGAGTATTATTATTATTATGCAACTGATAAAAATCGCACCCCTTAATGTCCCGGGAAGACGTGTGGATTTCTCAGGACAGCTGCCTCAACAACAGGATGATCCTGGGAAAACCTGGAAGGTGGCAACCCCACCCCGGACAATGATGCTTCCTCTTAATTCTCCCAAGCACCGGGAGAATCAAAGGAGCCAAAATGTTAAATAGTCTCATTGCATGTTGTAAATCATTGCCGCATGAACTTTTGCATTTGTAACCGTTGGTACAATTCTTATTAACATATTGCATGTTCGTTAGTTTATTTATAAAGCGGCTGTACACACCCAGAGGACAACACATTCATCACAAGCGTGATGCACTTCTCATTGGCAGGTGTGGAATGGTGCCACCATCTCTGACCCTATGACACACATCGCGAGCCTCGAAGCAAACATCTTCGGGGAGAATGATTTGGACTTTAACACCTGCGTTGTGATCCATTCCCTAAGCGATTTGTACTATGGTACTGACATCGCTTACATAACTGATCATTATCATCATCAGCTGCATCAGCAGCCGTGGTCAAGACGCCACCAAATCTCACTTTGCTATGATGTAAGAATCTACCTCGACCCTGCACACGAGCTGATTCACCTCCTTGGTAAAATAATGAATCAAGTTCTATTTGTACATGCTTGTATATAGATACAACCAGGGTGGTGCTATGGCAGTGTGCTCACAGCTCACATCTACAAGTCGATGAGTTCAACCCCAGACTGGGGCTGAGTCAGCTCGGCATTCCTCACTCCCGTGAAGGGTTTAGTAGCGATTGTGCTGTACAGCTCTCCTGTTGCCCGGCGCGACGTCCGACGTTTTGCTCCACGTGCTGGGAGCTCCTTCAGGAACTGAATGTGCAACTCAGAGTATACATTTAGTTTCCTGAAGAAGCTCACAGCACGTGGAGCGAAACGTCGGACGTCACGCCGGACAACATGCGGCTCAACACGAAAACGCATCGGAGAGCTTTTCCTCTGCTACAGAAGTGACAAGTGCCACTGTGTGAGACCATCAGCGATGGCTTCCCTCTAACCACATGGCAGCAAAGTCAGAGAGCATTCCCAGCGGACAATCACTTCCGAGATGGAATGAAGAGATCAGCTCAGGTGCAGGAGCGAGGTGGATTGCTCACCTCGAATGAATTATCATGGGTGGCTACTACGGTGCAAACGTACATTTCACCAAGCAGGTGTACGTTCTTCCTTCCTAAGTGCTCCTTCCTATGCTTTTTCCATTCCCCCGCCCCCTTCACCTCTCCCCCTTCCACCCCTCGTGCTCCATATACTCCCTTACTTAAGTTCTCCTTCGCCTTCCTGCATCATAGTACACACGCAGTCCCCACTCGGTGGGGCAGCAGCGAAGAATCAGGAGCACGGCATTCGAGACTTCCCCCCACATCACAGTTCGTGCTCTGTGCCGGGCTCTGACTGAAAAAAAAATGAAAAAAAAGCATTGTTGCATTGGAAGACCCGAAAAAAATTGCAACGGTGTGGGCACGCCTTCATCGAGTGGTGGGGAGACAATGGTTGATGATGATCATAATGTCGATGACGATGTTGTCGACGTTTATAAATGCACGAGTGGCTTCCAGAGTCCCAACCCCAAAACCTCAGCGTTGCTCGCTCAGTGCTTTATCGGAGGCACTTTGAGGCCTCGGGCTGATATCATCGTCGTCGTGTGCAGTCCAACGGCAGCCGCCGATATCGTTCCCGATGCAACGACAACGGCGTGTTCCCCCACAATGTGCTAAGTGGACGGGCAGCGACTTCCGTTGTCACTAAAATATTTCTCGCAGATCCCCGATACGCGTCCACTTGGCTAAGTGAATTAACAACATCACCAGAAACAAAAGCAATACGTGGCTGGGTGGCTCAGCGACCCAAACACCCTGGGTCGGCATTCCTACCGAGATGCTGGGCCGAATGAAAACAAGTGTCGAAAAAGCATGCATCTGGCATGCGTTCTGTAATGCGGTTTCCAGCTTGCGTTTGCCTTCGGCCGGATAGATGGACGGATAGACGGAGGGTTAGATAAACGGAGGGATAGAGACGGATATATAGAGATGAATAGATAGATAGATAGACAGACATGAACGGAGTTAATGTATAAACGTTTTAAACTTTAGTTGGAAAGTGTTGAAAAGTGATGGGGGGGGGAATGTATCTTAGAGTCATCGATAATAAGCTAAACTTACGCACGTGCTGCGTGTGCGATGAGTAATGGCTAACAACTCAGACCCCGGAGCTCCAGCGATGACATGTGGATCACGACCATTGCCGCTGCGAGAGGAAACGGAAGAGAGAGGAGCGGGTGGTTACATTGGCGGTAGAAAATGATGACCCAGCAGGAGGAACAAAACATCAACGGAAGTAGTTTTTCTGGACACTTCACTCGTTGTGGGGGTACAGGCGGTGGTGTCAATGCCATTAACGGTGTCTAAAGCCAGAGACCCGCGGAGTAGCCGATTTACACCAACACCTTCACTAAAGTATGGAAGAATCGGAGTTACCCTTTGTGCCAATAAAGCAGGGGATGTTAAGATGTTCAAACCCCACATAGACACAAACCTCTTGCAAGGCATCACGTCCGCATTAAAACACTTACCTCGTGGCAAAACATGCAAACAAACATGCTCTGATGATATCTGCCACAAGTGTGGTTAATGCAGACGTGATGCCTTGCAAAAGGTATACACTTAGTGTTTGAACATCTTAACACCTGTTTTATTGCTAGAAAGGTTAAAACCTTTTTTTATTTTTCATACTTTGATACTGGTTAAAAGGTCCCATACCTTTACTAACCCATACGTACCAGCGTGGGGAGGTAACCCCCACGTCCCGCACTGCATGGGAGGCCCTCATCCAGCAGTGGATTGGAAAAAATGGATGTGCTGGTGTCGACTCAGCCCATCATCTCAATGCGCTGATAAAACGAGTACCACTTTGTGTGAAGGCTACAGTGGCTGTGCTAATGGACAAACTTGACCCACCCATAGGAATGTGAAACGTTCGCACTGAGGCAGAGCCACGGATGAGAGATGGCTGCGACGAATGGGCGTGAGCACCGCCCGCAAGCGATCGCCTGCAACGCGGTGGTTAAATTAAAGGGTCAACATTCTCTCTCTCACTTGAGTATAACTCTCTAATTTCTGTGTTACTCCAGTCAATAATCATCGTTCCGTATCTCTGTACTACGTTCAGACACTCGCGGAGATATTGTCCCACGTTCAGCGGTGGGGAGCACGACTTTGTATACCAAACACTGCCACAAATACTACCATAGACACCACCAAACACCACCAAACACTGCCACAAACACCACCATAGACACTACTACAAACACTGACACAAACACTGCCACAGACACTACTACAAACACTGCCACAAACACTACCATAGACACCACCAAACACCACCAAACACTGCCAAACACTGCCACAAACACTACCATAGACACCACCAAACACTGCCAAACACTGCCACAAACACTACCATAGACACCACCAAACACCACCAAACACTGCCAAACACTGCCACAAACACTACCATAGACACCACCAAACACTGCCAAACACTGCCACAAACACTAACATAGACACTACTACAAACACTGCCGCAAACACCGCCACAAACACTGCCACGTGATTTGTGACGCAGACATCTGAGACAATGCAAGGCGGGTGCGTGGACATTGCCCCGAACTCCTCGAGTTGTCGTGCCGCCCGTGCCCCCTGGAGGTTGTCACCCCCAGAGCGTCGGGGGGAGCTCGAAGAGGACGCAGAGTCGACTCATTCTGTGCAGCGGTTAACCCAGCACGGCGGCCCCCCAATCAACACCTCCCACCCCCCCACAACTCTTCCCATCCCTCAGCCCCTAAAAGACAACTAAAGTTACGATTTGGCCGTGTCGGGTGGTGGAGGGTTATGACACATTTATAAATAAAGCGATCTGACCCAAAAACCTATATTATGAATAATATTGGTCGCGAAAGCCTACGTGTTAAATTAAAGTTACGAAGGCCACGATAACACAAAGAGACCGCATGTCCACATCGCCTTGATGTAACGTGTTTTTGCCAAGGCATGTGTTTTATGGTGTGTATGAGTGCTTTTTTCACAGCAAAGTGTTGCTGACTTTCCCCCCACGTTAGAACCCGTCTTCGATTGGCACGGTTGGCTACGTACGGCGCGAAATAAGTTCAACATTCGTGCGTAGAAATGTCTTCTGCACGGTACCCATGCCGCAGCCTGCTTCGGAGTTTGTTTAGGATCGACGGCGGCGTTCCCACCCGGAGTTTACGAATGGCCCCACCTCCCTGCGGACAAAGGTGACGCGCCACGGGGCTGACGAAGCCGCCGTGAATCTTCTGTGTTCATGTTCGAGGCTCGGTGATGAAGGGACCGAGAATCTCTTGATCGCGGCTGCATGTCCCTGCCTTGTCGGGCTGCCGTGATCCCCGCACGAGCAGGAGGCACTCAGCGGAGCGCGGCTTACACAATCATCGCTGTTTACAACATCACCACGCGAGCCCCCGGGGGGAGAGTGGTGTGTCGTGTGCTTTTTACATAAACAAGTGATAACCTCCACTTAAGTGCGGGCATGAAACACGCGCAGACAACAACAACAACTAGAGCAGCAGCCGGTCGCCACTAAGTGGCGGGGTGATGTCACTTATGGCGCTTGTGTGCCAGGCTAGGTGCACTTTGAGGCCACGTGAAGTGAAGAAAGTTCACTGTTAGCACGTGACGGAGCAGGTCCAGGTGCCGTGGGTTGACCGAGTTGACTGAGTTGACCGAGTTGACTGGGTTGACTGAGTTGACTGGGTTGACTGAGTTGACTGAGTTGACTGGGTTGACTGAGTTGACTAAGTTGACTGGGTTGACTGAGTTGACTGGAAAAAAAGTTTGCACCACCTGTGCTCTCCACTGTGCCAACTCACCGCTCCGTTTTAGTCCGCCCGGTGCTCCGCTTGTTGTTGTGAGCCTCGCTCCTCTCCGCTCGCCACTGTTGCTGGAGGACGACTGCCTCCAATTGCCCAGTAGCGTCCCTCACGAGCTTCCTCCACAGAGGCAGATTTAACGTCGCTGGTATGGCAAATCCACTCAGCTCCACATCCTCCTGTATCGCATCAGCCAATCTATTCTCTAGCCCGTGCCGCGCCCGTTTAGCCCCCTCTATACGGCCAAACAGAAGCGTCTTACTCACTGAGTACTTAGTCGTGTTAAACAGAAGCTTCTTAGGCATGCAGTGGCTGGACACGCAGCCTACATGACCCAGCCAACTCAGCCTCGCCTACAGGAGGAGGCCACTGATGCAACTGTGTCCAGCTCCTTCAAGGGTTGGTGAGCTCCTCACACTGTGATCCAGTCTCGTTAAACCCAGGATGTATTGTAGGCAGGCCAGCCAGTGAAGATGTCCCTTTGAAGGGAAGTACTGTACAGAGCAGTGAAGGCATTACTGTGAGCGACGACCCAGAGCTTCGTACGGAGCGACAGGCCAGGTAGCCTCAGCACAGCGTGACGCAGTAGCAACAGGAACACGCACACGTGCTGTGGCTGCGGCGTCGGGAGGAGTCATCATTGGGGACATGTTACATGTTACATGTGCACATGACTCAACATTTTAGCAAATTATCTGAATGTTAGAAAACACAATAAGATATAACATTATCCCAAAACTGTTGTTTTTTTACTGAAAATGCAATAATAGATTGCATTATATTTGTCAATTTGAATGCTTGTGAAGCCTCGATGAGATGGGCCGCTACGGTGATGAGATGTTAACTACCTCGCCTGATCTACAGGAGGTTGTGGGTTCGTTCCCGACCCTGACGCCAGCTGTATATTTGGAGTTTGCACGTTCTTCCCGTGGTTCCGTGGATTTTCCTCCAGGTCCTTCGGTTTTTTCCCTCTATATTTACATTCAACATCACGCGTTTAGAGTGTTTGGCTGCTTTTAATTTCCACGTGATGATGATGAGCCACTTCGTTGGGCCATCATTTGTGGCCAGGTCGCTTCTGAAAAAGAGCTATGCAGCTCTGTGGGCCTTACCTGGTAAAATATAAAATAGTTTTTTTTAGTTTTATGATGGTGATGAGGTTATATAGCAGCGATTATCAAGATCATAAACATGGACTTGGGTACATGCTCGGAACGACAATGAGAGACAAGAAGAGGAATACATGGAGTGTGTTTGTCTGTGTTGTGCAGTACAACCACACGAAGACAAGGAATACGACCAGGGCTGTT
Organism: Lethenteron reissneri; assembly: GCF_015708825.2. Taxonomy (NCBI): domain Eukaryota; kingdom Metazoa; phylum Chordata; class Hyperoartia; order Petromyzontiformes; family Petromyzontidae; genus Lethenteron; species Lethenteron reissneri. The sequence goes on from NC_083784.1 coordinate 748,718, forward strand.
GCCGTGCAGTAACACACTCCCACACTCGGCGTTCAGATGACTTGTGTCCAGGAACTGGATTGGTTGTTGCATCATAAGACTGACAGACAAGAGCTTATGGAAGAATTGATCCAGCAGTGGAGAGATTATGGCTACGGATGATGACATGATTGATGATGATAGTGAAATTGGCATGTCTCAATTCTACAGCCATACCCGCATGCGATGTACGATGTGTGACTAGTCTATTTATTACGTCTCTCAATTAATGTTACAGGTTTGTATTATTATCGAGTATTGGATTACGAATATCGTCCACCAATTTCGTTAATCCACTGCTGGATTGGCAGCGACTTCGGGTAGTTCGCGCAAATGTGCTGTGAACGCAGTTAGCAACCTGAGATCGATTCCCGGCCACGGCCAACGTGAGTTTGCGAGCAGCGGTCGATGTCAACGTGGGTGAACCCCGTGGGGCACAGCGACGGGCACCGTCCTCGTCAGAGCCGGGACGCAGCGCAGCTGCTTGGCGCTCTGGGAAGCGTCTCACTCGCTCACTCGCTCATTTCGTGACCAACGTTGACCAACGTTGACCGACGAGTATTACCTACGTAGAATTCGCGTGAAGACGGTCACTGCGTCGCGCACTTTCAGATGCACTTCTGTGGCCGTCTGGAACGCTCTTGCGATATTCAGAAGCCACTGCAGATATGCACTTTTAAATCATATATATTGAAAACTAACTTTTAATAATAAAATATATTTTTCCCCATCACTCCAATTAGCCAACATTCATCGTCCACTCCCATTGTTGCCATCTTTGCGGCCGTCTGGAACGCTCTTATTACGATGTCACTGGAGCCATGCACTTTTACATCGAGATTGAACATTTAATTCTTTGCAACTTATTATTGTGTTTGGTTTGTTGTCCTCCCCCCGCACCTGAGCTTAGCACGGTTGGCTACGTACGGTGCGAAAGAAGTTCAGCATACAGACGAATGTTGTCGTCTGTGTATTATGATGATTTTTTAAAACAAGCAATTGGTTTATTTGCGGGCATTTTGCGGTCACGAAGACACGAAGCAGTAGGAGGTCACTGGCCCTTGGCGAGCGGGGAGCAGCTGTAGCAGCTAAACGAGCGCGTGTCAAGGATATCTCATTGATTGCGTCCGTCAGCAGGGCGCACCCACCCGCAACCCGGATAATCGAGCACGACTAATTGAGTGTGAACAGGTTCACTCCCCACACATTTCACGCGTAGACGACGTATTAAATCAATGTCTGTTTCGTACGGAGAGCCTCTGCGACTAGTTTATCAATCATCACCCAGCTCACGTATCTGCCGATCTACTCCACGCATTGGGCAACAGCCTGGATCCGATTCAACGCCACGACCCCCGCACCCACGCATCCTCCTTATCAGCTGCAGACTGGAGACACCGCACCGCTAATTGCATATCGTCGCTTCGTGGCACAGCGAGCACACTCGCTCGCTCGCTCGCTCCGGTCTGCGCTGGCGCGTTTGCCGACATCGCTCGCGCGCGTGCGTCAACGAAACTGTTCAGCCGCAATGTTCACTCTCCGCCTGTCACGGCTCGAGCATCGTCCCTTCGTCCCCCGAGAGGAGGAGGAGGAGCGTGAGCCACGGAGGGGGGGCGATGATGAGCGGTCGCTAAGGACTGCACCATCGTGTAACGAGGCTAGCCTCTCCCACGTGTTCCCCAAGAAGCTATCGATCTATTCGATCGATCTGTTTTTCTTTTACCAGGTAAGGCCCACCGAGCGACCTGGCCGCAAATGACAACTCGACTTAGTGGCTTGTCACGTGAATATTTAGAGCAGCAGCCAAATCCTCCGAACGCCTGTTGATTCTTAACGTGGTGGGGGGAAAACCGGAAAACCCGCAGAAAATCCACGCGACCACGGGGAGAACGTGCAAGCTCCAAAGATACAGGCATCAGGGTCGAGATCGAACACACGACCTCCTGCATCTCGCCATCACAGCACCCCTTCTGAACACGTGCAGCGAAACGTCGGATATCGTGCAGAACAATGACACCCGATTGTTGGAAAGCAAGCAGAATGTGGATAATTTCACACGACGCCTACCCTGGAGATTACTTCCAGATTCATCAGTCCGGCTCTCGTGTGAGCTCAGAGTTTTAACATTCAGGCTTGCTGAAAAACAGTTGAAGACTGAAGCCTGAAGACCTGCTAGAGTAGGGCCCTGGAGCCCTAGCCACGCTGTGCTTGTAAGGGCCGGGGCTCCGTGAGGCCAGTGGTGGACCCTGGGACTCTCTTGCCTGATGTCCTTGTAAGGGCCGGGTCTGAGGAGCCAGTAGTTGGACCTGTGCCTTGGCTGGGTCAGGTCAGACAGCCTCCCGTAGGGTATCGTAGCCGGAGGACCTGGAGCGTAGCCGGGGTAGGCACGCTACGTAGGCGGCGTATGACAGGCTGTGTGGAAGAGATACGTGAGATAGGCTGTACGAGTAGTTAGTGGGCTGTGTGTAATAAAGACGTGGCCTCTACAAGTGTCTCCAGAATTCACTCCACTTTGTTTTTTTTCCCACGTGACATATTGACGTTAATGGCTCGGTTGAGTGGTGGAGGGTTTTGGTTATCGCCACACACTCTAACCCAAAAAAACGAATTGTTAATTAGACAATATATATGAATATATCTGTCTCTCCAAACATAAACGGGAACAATGTACACTTTCTATCAAGCACAATGCCTTCTGGGAAGAGCAGCATTGGCGCAATGCAAGCAGAGTGTGGGCCAGTGCCGGCGTGAGTGTCTCATCAGCAGAGCCAGGCTGGGCTGGACCAATGCTGGCAGAGCACCTGATGTTCGAGACAAATCACGCTCTTGGTAAGAGGCGGGTCCAAGTTCGATGACAACATTATATAATCCACGGCAAAAACAACGTAGGCTCTGCCACGTGGACGGGGGCAGCTCTGTGCCGGCATTACGGCGATCACGTGGAGATGTAAAGCGCGTGATGTTGATCATAAATGTGGAGGAAAATCCATGGCAATCACGGGGAGAGCATGCAAACTCCAAATATACCGCAGGCGTCAAGGTCGGATTCGAACCCACGACCTCCTGTGTACCAGGCGAGGTAGTGAACGTCTCTCCCTGGTCTTGCCCTTCACCGCCCCACCACTTTATTATTCTTCTGCTTCAGTGTGTCTCCGAGACTTCGCTTGTTGGGTCCCCTCCCTCCTCTCCCCACATCACTCAGCCCAGCGGCCGTGCTGCCTCCTGACCCTCGGCTGACCTCATCCTCCCTTCCCAACGCCCCCGCCACCCTACAGCTATGCATGTTGGCTGAACTTCTTTCACACCGTACGTAGCCAACAATGCTAGTTGGAGGCGCGGGGGAAGGACAACAAACTAAACACAAAAAGCATTTCCAAAGAAATTAATTTTCAATTTAGATGTAAAAGTGCATGGCTCCAGTGACGTCGAAATAAGAGCGTTCCAGACGGCCGCAAAGATAGCAGCAATGGGAGTGGACGATGCATGTTGGCTAGTTGGAGGGATGGGAAAATAATATTCATCCAGGAAAGTTACACTGAGTCGAAGGGCTTTTTTTCAGGAGGATTCTGCTGCTGCATCCGATTGTTTTCACCCAATTAACGCTGAGCGTGTTTATTACACAAGAGAAACCCGACGCGTGCGAGGGGGCAACACTCTATCCCTCGTAGAAATGTAAACAGATGGCGACGAGTCCACTTGCTGTACTGCCTTCCCCTGGCGAACAAGGGTATGGCGAACTCCATTCACCTTCGCAGCGGTGCTTGGCTCGCCACCGAACAAAGGCGGTCACTGCATCGTGCACTTTCACATGCGCTTCTGCGGCCGTCTGGAACGCTCGTTTTTCTGATACGAGCAAGCCACTGGAGCTATACACTTTAAAATCTAGATTGAAAACTCAATTATTTGGAAAAGCTTTTGTGTTTAGTGCGCTATCTCCGATTAGCACGGGTGGCTACGTACGGTGCGAAGGAAGTTCCACAGCGCCGGATTACAGATGTGTGAGTGAGTACGACGTCATCATGAGATTGTACAGGCAGCAGCATCACTCTGATGATGATGATGATAATGACGAGGACGATAACATTAAAACGTTTATTACATTACTGTTTGAATTCAGCTGGATTAACAGATGCAGCTTCACTGATGATATGGGTTGATGTTGTACTGGGGGGAACCGGAGGCGAGTAATCCACGTGCTCCTCTCTCTCTGTCTCTCAATGCCATCGAGGCGCCCACCTCTCCACGCTTCATTTGCGCACTTTACAGATGTTGCGCATTTGTATTTGTCAATGAGCGCGTTTACGAGCCAATTGCCAAAAGCAGGCAATGGGCACCGCTAAAATAGCATTCGTTGTTTTCATTTTCAGTGCGTCATAATAATAATTTACATTTATAACGCGCATTCCATCCTCGGATCCCAATGGGCATTAACGACGCACCATCGTGCCCAAAGAGGAGGCGGGGCCCTTGTAAGCGCCTCTTAGGAGTGAGTGTGGAATGAACGCTGCCGCCGTGCAAGTGCAGCAGCTGGGGCGATTGTGGCCGCGTTCCAGAGGTCAGGGGCTGCCATGGAGAAACGACATCCGGCAGTGAGGGCCCTGGGTCCTGTGCCCTGGGTCCTGTGCCCTGGGCCCTGGGTCCTGGGTCGATGGACTGCGCTCTGCGCAGGGCGTTCCCTCGTCTTTGCGAGGGATACGTTCCGCCGTGGATGCTCGTGCTTGAGCAAATGTTGCGGGTAATCACATTGACCTACTTAGAGAGTACGCGCGAAGTCTGCAGGTGCTTCTAAAGCTTCAAAAAGCTATCTCTCTATCTTATCTTATCTCTTCATCTCATCAGGTTATCTCTCATCACTTTATCTCTCTCTCTCATCACTGTATCTCTCTGCAGTCGTGTAGAGTTCCCGATGCGATTCAAATTTGCGCATGTCAAGTTCATGATAATAAACACACACACTCACACACACACTCACACACACACTCACACACACTCACACACACTCACACACACACTCACACACACTCACACACCACTCACACACACTCACACACACTCACACACACACTCACACACACTCACACACACACTCACACACACTCACACACTCACACACTCACACACACTCACACACACTCACACACACTCACACACACACTCACACACACTCACACACACACTCACACACACTCACACACCCTCACACACCACTCAACCACTCAACCCACTCACACACACTCACCACACATCACACACACTCCACACTCACACACTCCACACACTCACACAACACTCACACACACTCACACACCTCCACACTCACCACACCAAAACACACTCACCACTCAACACACATCATTCTCACACTCACACAATCACACACACACTCACCACACGCACACTCACACACACTCACACCACTCACACACACTCACACACAACTCACACACACTCACACACACTCACACACTCCACACACTCACACACTCAACACACTCACACACACTCACACACACTCACACACACCAACACACCTCACCCACACTCACACACACATCACACTCACACACACACACACACACCATTCTCCACACTCACACACACTCACACACACACTCACACACTCACACACACTCACACACACACTCACACACACAAAACACACTACACACTCACACTCACACACACACACTCATTCTCACACTCACACACACTCACACACACACTCACACACACACTCACACACACACTCACACACACTCACACACACACTCACACACTCACACACACTCACACACACACGGGTACGAGTAAAGGCGACGCACGCTGCTGGCTGTGCACACTCGCCGATGGCGCGGGGCCCAGCGCGTGTTCTAAATGAGGTCACGGCGCGCGACGGAGCGTGGCGAAATGTCGCGGCGCTCGCGAGCGGCAGTCCGTTCAAAGTCGCGCGGTCAGCCACCATACAACTCGCATTTATAATGCGCGTGGTGCAATAATAATACACATATACATAACCTCAACTCGCAACGCGTCACACGCCGTTCGCTCCTTGCTCCCGCACAGAGACGGAGAGCGGCTCAGAGGCGCGGGAGGAACCACGCACGGGCAGGAAGACAGCAGCAGCCCAAGCTCTGCGGCCCTCTATGTATACAAACAGCGCTATGGGCCAATGAATGAGATAACTCGCGCGTGCGAGGGAGACACGCTCTATCCGCCTACCCCATACAGATGGAACGGGTGGAGCCGCTTTCTCCTGGCACACCGGGGCATGGCTCGTATGTACGTTGAACCTCTTTCGCACCGTACGTAGCCAACCGTGCTAATCGGAGGTGTGATGATGTGAATGGTGTGATGGCGGTGTGATGTGTTGATGGCATGATGATGATAATTGTGACACTGTTACGTTGTGAAGGTGAGCGTGATAGTGTGATGCGATGATATTGTGATGATGATGATGGTGGCATGCTGATGTGGTGATGGTGATTGATGTGTTTGTGTTCTCATCACGCCACCTCGACGCCCACGTGGAGGGAGTTCACAACATGTGTGCGATCCACCGGCCCTGAGCTGCATCGTGCTGCTTCAGAGAGGAGTGCGAAGCCTCCGCTCGGTGGCCACTGCAGCCTCCGGGGCTGCTGCACTCCCAGTATGCAGCTCTCACGGCAACAAATATATAAATATACAGCATAAGGCAAAGATCCCCCTCGTAGCTTTACAGATTTTTGAGGCAAGTGCCGTTAGCCAAGCAGCACCTATGATGGTCGGCACAGCACGCGAGAGAGTGGATGGCCAGCACCACGCCCGGCCGCCTTTGTCTCCAAAGTGGCACCAGGGGCTTCCTATGAGGCTGAGCCGACCTAGGCGAGGCCCATTACCGGTTCAGACAATCGTCACTGACGTTGGTGGCCGTGAGCGGCGAATCGAACCGGGGTGGCTGCGTTCGTGGCGCCGCCGCTCCCCACACCCGACGCACCGACACCGACTTGCTCCACCAACATCTGCTGCCTCACGCCGCTGCTGGCAGAAGTTCCACCAGAGAGAGGCCTCCGAGTTTCTGCCCACACTTCACCCACCGCACTAAAGAGACGCCTTTCGCACGAGGTGGCGGTGCCCACACTTCACCCACGCACGCGGCCTGCCAATCAACCGACTCGCGGCGTCACCCACTCAGCACTTGTGGGTGGACAGAGCCCGTGGGGCCTGACACACGGGAGCCGTCGTTTGCCAGCTGCCGCCACACCCTGGATCACCGCCTGTGGTTTGTCGGTGAATCTCGTGCAGCAGACGGGGAAGGCGGAACGTGACTCGGTGGTGAACTACAGCGCACTCGCGCCCTGCTCTCGGCAGATGCTTCACCACTGGAGTGTGGTTCTTGTTGGTTGTGGTGGTGGTGTTGGTGGTGGTGTGAATAGTTCAATAGTTACCCCTCGTGTTGACTCTCCGATTGTAAACTCTGGCACGAGTGTGCAATAGGGAACGAATTGGCTTAGGAAACTTCCCCTGTGGTTGGACACAAATTAAAATAGCCTGACAGTCACAAGCCACCGATGCCCTTAAATAAATGTCATTATCGATAGGCTGTGATCGATACACTGCTTGATGGTGGCCTGCTTAAACCGTTACCGTGTAAAATAACAATAATATCGATTCACACTCCTTTTTTAAATCCACCATTGTATGAAGGACGTCTCTCCACGCTGTCAGTCATGGGGTTTGTTTGACCATACTTCACCACGATGGTAAAGAGGGCCTCAGGCCTGCTTCAGATATTGCTCGCCACTCGCTGTTAGCTGTCAACAGGAATCCAACTCAGGATATTGCAGTCTGCTGAACACTGCACAACCGCTACACTTGTATAAACATATATTAAATCGGATTTTAAACAGCAGCTGTATGACTAAATGTGGCCAAAGGAATGTGGAATTTCCACCACTGACTCATGATTGTAAACATGATATGTGCTGGCGTGACGTAATTCAAGTTTAATGAGCGCACCCTTCAAGACAATGTTTCTACAAATATGGGTTTTTTTACCACATTTTTTCTAAAATGGACAGCTGCCATCAGGGGTCCACTCGGCCAACAAAAGCCTGCGCCCTGAGACATGTGTTACGTTATGGATGCCAAGTAAGTGCAAGTTGTTATTTTCATGTTATTAATATTGTAATAAAGCCTCAATTTAAATGCATTGTTGTGCTCGGGCTGATCGCATTATCAAGGCGCAGCTTTGCCTCCTTATCTACATAACAACAGCAGCAGCAGAAACAATAATGGACTACGCGAAGGAGTATCTTCATCAACTTCGTTATGGAAGAGGGTAGAGAAATGCAAGTCTTTTCATCGCGGCTGGCTGCGTAGGATGCGACAGAAGTTCAACATACATGCATCTTGTAAAACATACATACATCTTGTAAAACATACATACATCTTGTAAAACGTACATACATCTTGTGAAACGTACATACATCTTGTGAAACGCTTGGGGAGGAGGCTTGATGATGCCGTTTGTAATCACCGGAGAAACGTTGCACTTACATTTTAAATCTTGTGGGTTTACTCTCCAACACACGTGTGTGCTAAAGTAGTCATTAACTGGCACGTTTTATTCACGTGGCAGCCATTATATTGTCTGTGTCCGAAGGTGGTGCGTTTTTACACGATCTAACACAAAAAAGTTATTATGACGCCTTTATTCAGCAGTAGATTGACCATGGCAGTTGATGATGAAGGATACTTGAAATAACAAGCTCATAAAAAAAATCCCACAAATTCAGTGTTCGGGGAATGTCCACGCCAATAACTTGCTCGCAGGAGGTACAATATTAATTTTACATAAACACCCACAGTGGGACCATCGTACCCACCAGGACGCCGGCTCTGTTATTTACAGCACTCCGAGTTGGACAACGCTAAATATATATATCACATATGTCTCGTAGCTCTCTCGGACTTGGTGTTGGATTTGATTTCCCCATCGCACATTTCCACAATGCCCGCAGGCTGAAGCAATTTCCAGCCGCCAGCGAACTTCGCAACGTAATGATTGAATATTTTTGCAAACAAACTCGCCGTGCGCGTACGCACGCGCAAACATTATGGAATTAATGCGGCGGTGGAAAAATACAGCGCTGTCGGTCAAAACTTTGGCTCCCAGGCCATGGCTGCGAAGGCGAAATCTTGGCCAAAACCCTTCACTCGTGCTGCGCCGTTTCCCGTACAGGTCCCCCGCGTGTTTTGCGAAACTTTTACCGCCGCATAGTCTCTCTTCCCCCGGCACCGCTCTTGAACCGCGTGTGAAAAACGATCGCACCGCAGCCACCGCGGTGGCCTCAAACCCAGATGCCCTCTGCGCGAGCCGTGGACTCGAGCCCCGCAAGGCCCTCACGTTTGCGGTGTCTCTCTCCACGTGGTCGCGTGGATTTTTTTTCTCCGTGCCCTCCAGTTTTTCCCTCCACATTTAGAAACATGCGTCGAGATTAATTCGATGATTTTGCTGCTGTGGATTTCCACGCAAAATAAGCCACTTTGTTGAGCTTCTGGAAAATAAGCTAATGGCTCAGTGGGTATTACCTAGTAAGGTGAAAACAATTGTTTCGTTTTACTTGTGTATACTTCTAAAATAATTTGTCTACCTTGCCTATAATTTTGTCAGTGTAACGTTCTGAACTGCCCCTACTGGACATCTGTGAAAAAGAGCTTCATAGCTCATCGGATTTCTCCAGGATAAATACAAATTCTAATTCTAAAGTTGACGTCTGTTCCGCGTTAGGAAGGCGGCGACGGAGAAATCAGCAGGCCGGCGCGCGAGCAAAAGACAAACGTCGATTTATATTTTTGTTCACGCTGTCGAAAATGAACAAAAAAGGCAAACGTGAACAATCAGGCACCCTTCATAACTTCTCAACATCGGGGTTTCCGTCGTGTGTGTGAAACAACGCTGAGACTTGTCTATGTCTCACCCATTCACGCTCTTCAGACTTTTACTGGCAGAGGTCACGGCTCCATCTCCTGGCATGGCAGTTGCCTCAAAAGAGCAAATCGCTAAACCCCTCCCACTCAGCAGTGGAAACGTGTACCACCTGATCCGTCGATCGGCAAGATGCGTTTTGTGGGATGAAGTGTGGGTACTCCCAGCTCTTCTAAGATGTCTGACCATCACGGAAGAGTAGGCCAAAATCCTTCTAGAGATGCTCCCTAGTGCTCCCTCTAGTGGAGGCCTTTCTGCCAGCAGTGGCCGCGAGCGAGCAGTTGCAGGGCTGCGCCTTTACCTTTGTTTTACAGGAATCCACGTTATCACTTATTTGTCACAACGGTGCGCGTTTTAATTCCACTAAAGCCTAGGTTCTTATTGATAGCGTGTAGAGTCAGGACTTGTGTAGTGACACAGAATGAGTCACTGGAGCGCGTAGAGCTGGGGACTGGGAGAGAATGGGATTATGGGTAGCGGCCCGCTCTACCTGTGGGACACGTGGGCGAAACCCGGAGCCTTCTGGGGGATCCAGAAGGGGGCGTGGCCGAGGGCGGAGCCTGGCCACGCTGCGGAGAATAAAAGGCGAGCTCCGACTCACAGTCGGAGCTGCTGCCGTCGGGAGTGGAGCTCGTCGTGCTGCCGTCGTCGTGGTCGTCGCCTCTTCGAGCTGTGGGTCTGGCAGCGTGTTGGCTGTCCCGACCCGGTATGGAGTTATCCCCCTATGGCTGTGAAGGCCGGAATAAGCGAGAGAGAGAATGCCTCCTGCTAGTGTCTCTGAATAAGTGCACTACATTTGTATATATTGTCAGTAGTGTATCTATATTACCCTTTGCCCACATCTTCCATGTCCCAGTAAATAGCGACCGTCAGTGATTCTCGGTGCTTGCTACTCGAAGGAGCTCTCTGCTCCCCTTAACACACGCGCAACTTAGATCTTCATAAACTAACAACTGTTGTTTTATTTGATCAGGTAAGGCTCACTGAGCTATACAGATCTTTCTCAGAAGCGACCTGGCTGCCACAAATGATAGCTCAACGAAATGGCTATTCACGTGGAAATCTATAGCAGCAGCCACATACTGTAAACGCGTGCTGATTCTAAGCACGGAGGGAAAAACTGGTGGATCGGGAAAAAAATCCACGCGACCACGTGGAAAGAGAGACACATGCAAACTCCAAATATAAACACATGTAGCCCACCGGGCAGTCGGGAGTGTATATTTAATGCGCTGGCGCGTGTATTTGCAATGGATTTGCCTGCCATGAAAAAACAAACAAACCGCAATTTGCCTAATTGGTCGAGCATTCACTCCTATTCGCCAACACCATTAGGCAATTGGATATGCCTCAGCGCCCCATTCACTCACCATTTCATTTTCCCTACAAATAATCGCCGCTGGGTATGGAGCTGGATCCAAACAAACTATGCAGTGAGCAGTGGCGGCGTGGCTATTGTGCGATACATTACGTAGGGTTTCCTAAAACTATCTTTTAATTTACCAGGTAAGGCCCACTGAGCTATATTGCTCATTTTCAGAAGCGACCTGGCCACAAACGACAGCTGAAAGAAGACGCTTATCGCGTGTAAATTCATAGGAGCCAAATATTCGAGCGCATGTTGATTCTAAATGTGGAGGGAAAAACCGGAGGACCCGGAGAAAAATCTACGCGATCACGGGGAGAGAGACACGCAAACTCCAAATATACCGCAGGCGTCAGCGTTGGCATCGAACCCACGACCTCCTGTGCACCAGGCGAGGGAGTTCACATCTCGCCGCCTGCAGGATACCGCATCCAGGATACTGCAGGCTGTGGCTGCGAGTCGCTATGGGTCACGTGCCGCCTACTTCACGTGATTACCAAGCGACAGAGGAAACATGTCTGCACCTGGCACACCACATCCAGTATACCAGTGGTTCTCAACCAGGGGTATGCCGACCCCTGGGGCTACGCGAGGTGATTTATAAATGTGTGAAATTATATGAAACATGAGAGACATTGGTGAATAATCACGTGTGAATCTGCCAATATAAGACGACGACGATAAGATGTGAATCCACACGGCAACCTAGAAGGGTGGTGAAGACCTCTCTCGACTCGCTCATCGTCAGCAAAGTGGTTTACAAGAGTGACCGGCGAGCACGAACGAGTTGCGTCAGGCGAGGACATCGTTTGTTGATTTCATATTGATTTGCTTACAGTTACACTCTGGTTGGGATACCTCACAAAATGGAAAATTGGTTAAAATGTTGATGTTCATTATTCATATATTTATTTCTCAGAACCACGTTGGGTCAGGCAGAGGGGAGCACTCAGTTGAAACTAAATTCAGCAAGGGGGGCGACAGCAGCAGCCAAACAAGTTGGTGACAACTGCAGTCTGCCAATAACAGCTGTGGCGACTTGAAGATGTGCCACGCAGTCCCAGGAGGCACCGCCGCAGCGAGAGGCACGCTCCGTGCGGTGCGCCGCGTTCGGTAAATATGTTGGCGACTTACGCGCCCCGGGACCTTAACATTGTTTGACGTTTTGTGCAATATTTTCGATTCATCACGTGACGCACGGCTGCTCTTTGCGCTGATTCCTCTTTGCTTCGTGCGCTGGGCAGCACAGTACGATACTTGATTCACCGCGAACTCGACGTTTTGGAGACTTGGGTCGCTCATGCCAAGGGGACTCCGATCCTGGCGTCCGGAGCTCTCCCTCGATTAGACGATATCAACTTCAAACTCCGAACTCCGATCCCGCAGCGATAAACTATTGGCCCCGATTGGAGCGCGTCACAACCCCGATGCGTGCACCACGTAGACGAGATGACGCGCGGTGTCAGATCTCACTGCCTGGGTCATTTATGAGACACTGAACGACGCACTAATGAACAGGTGGTTAGCATTCAGGAACGGGTGAATGGGAGAGAGTTCGTGACATGGATAAGATCCCCAGTAATGGCTCTGTCAGCGTGACGATTCGAGTGAAGGTCAGAAGCCGACTCGTTCTTTCATGCTCACCAGGCCTGAGGAGCGGTGGAGGGCTCCCCACCCACCCCGGCACTTGCAAGCCTGTCTGCCGATCGGCCTAACTGTAGCGAGTCCATCTGCATGTGGGTACGCGCGTTGAACTTCTTTTGCACCGTACGTAGACAATCGTGCTCGTAGGAGGTGCGGCGCAGGCGACACACGCTGGCAACTCGTGCTTTCACTCCAAGCGGCTAACGATTTCACCCAGCAGGCAACTGCAGGGCCTGCACCTTTACCTTTGAGGTGTGCGAAGCCGCGAATGTGACACCCCAGCACAGCCAATCGGCGTTGGTCAGCGCTGCCCGCCAAGACTCCCTCCTGCGCAGTTGCTCGCTCTGGCTCAGACTGGTTCCCAGCGAATCTTGATTGAATGTTGTTTAGTGCGTGCGTTCGTGTGACCTCACCGTGGCCACACACCGTGAACTCATCCCCACGCCGCATCGACTGCGAGGCAACTGGGCACTCACTCAGCGATTGCGAGAGGCAGTGAGATAGAAACGTCAACTCGCTAGGCTGCATTCGGGGGTCAAGTCTCAGCCCCCCCCCCCCCCCCCCATGAATAGTTGCAGTTTGTTGAAGTTACGATTCGGTTCAAAAATGTATTGCAGTTTTGTTTCTATATTTGGCTGCCATTTGGTTGCAGGGTTCATGGCAGCTCTTTACGCATTCAAGACAAATCTCCCATATTGCCTTAACAGTCTGTTGGGGCAAGTGCGGTTCGTGAGCAACGATGAAGGCCGTGGGTGCCAACACCACGCCCGACTGCATTTGCCTCCCCAGCGGTGGTGTTGATACACCGCACCAGCTGCTCAGCTGAGTCGGCCTAGGGGAGGCCCAGGACCGCTTCAGATAATCGTCACCGGTGTTGGCCGTCAGCGGGAATCGAACTCGGGACGCCTGGTTCGGAGCGCAGCGTAGCACTACCGCTCCCCCCACACGCACGCACGCACTATGCCCATCAATATATAATAACGCATTGCCACGTGCACAATCAGTCGCTGCGTTTATTTGGAACATGATAATGACTTGGATTTATGAGTCAATTAATTATGAATAATTATAAGAGATTTGGTCTAAACATTTTTTAAGTACGTGGGTTTGCACAAAAACCCTTCACGAGAAGGGATGATGATGATGGCTGGAAGTCGACTCTAATGGTGGAATAGCAGTCAAAGGATGGAATAAACTCAAGTGGATGCTCACCACCACCGAGACACAGCGACGAGACCGGCACGGTGAGGCCTTCATTCAGCAGTGGATGGACCATGGCTGCTGATAATAGCAATGGATCATTACACGCCCCGTATGTGAAAAGTGCATTTTACATTTCCTGATTCTATGCCACATTTCGCATGCCGGGAGCTGTTTAATATTTAAAAAAAGGCACAATTACTCCAATTGATCTCCAAGCTCAATGTATCACTGGAAAATCATTCATAATTGGAGTGGCTATGAGATTACTGTGCACAATTATATTCCTCGGGCAAAATGCTCACGTTTAATTGAATCTGATGTGAATCATCAGCTCACCCAATGTTCAACTGACAACACGCTCGCTCGCACCTGCAAATCCATTAACACATAGAACACCACTAGTTGAAACTAATGGCAACACGAGTTGGTCTATGTGCTAGTTTATTACACATTCACAATGTTAATGGTTGTCTTGTAAACTCGTTGTGAATCTAGCAACCTCCGTGGGACTGTGTTTTACACTCGTGTGACCGCGTGATATCAAGTCAGAAATGATTACAGCAATGATGCTGACGCCTGCCTGCCTGCCTGCTGCGGCTGCAGCTGCCGCAGCCTCGCTGCTCTTGACGCTGGCATGCTGCGCCGCAAGCAAGAGAACGCACGCGTCCGGCAGCAAACCACGAAGCCGGTGTTCACCCAGTGTTCTGTTTGCTCAGGGAGAGAACGATCCGCTCGCTATGTTCCGCTGCGGGGAGGTTGTGGCAGATGGAGGGGGGGGGCGTTCACGTGTGGCCGGCAGATTGAACCGGCTGCGAGCACCACGATCAACGCCCCAACGATTCCTAACGAGCTCCGCCGGTCGAGGTTCGATGAGAGGCCGGCGGCGGTGGCGGCGGTGGCGGTGGTGGCGGTGGTGCTGCTGTTGTTGCTGGCGCACTTAGTCCAGCAGCAGCTAACCGCTAGGAGCGGCCGGGTCGTGGCGGTGCTGACGCAGAGCGTGGCCTGCAACCCGGCGCTGGAGGCGAGGGTTGGCGGATCACCGCACAGATTTAGTGAAACTCCCTTCCCGTGCGCGTCGAGGAGATGCCGGGTACCCTGGCTCGCCAGGAGAAGGCGATGATACAGCAAGTGGACTGATCGCCATCTCGTTCCATCTGTATTCGCATCGAGCGTTGCTCCCTCACGGGCGTTGGGGTTTCGCCACTTGTATAATAAACATGCGCATCATTCGTTGACTGAAAACATATTACGAATAATAACTCAATGTAGCGACAGGACCCTCCTGCGAAAGTACGACTCGGTGTGACTTTCCTGGATAAATAAGTAACACGTAGTGATGAAAAAGTTTAAATTGCCAAATTACCTCAATGATTTATCACGGTGGTAATCATTAACCTCGATAGAAGCAAAATATGTTTTTTGGTAGGCCACCTTCCGCCTTAAAATTCCTAAAACCCCAGCTGCGTGGCCGTAGAGAAAAACACTAAATCTGTGCGGTCATCCGCCAACCCTCGCCTCCCCAGCGCCGGGTTGCAGGCCACGCTCAGCGTCAGCACCGCCACCACCCGTCAGCTTCTACCGGCGAGCTGCTGCTGGACTAACTGCGCCAGCAACAACAGCAGCACCTCGACCGAAACAGAGACATCGTCAAGTCAGAGAAATGTGGACAACTAAAGGAGATGTAGTGAAATGAGAGGAGAGAGTGATAGACAAGATGGGGATTTTTGTTGCCAGATAAAAGGGTAAAAATTTTTTTATCATATTTTGCTACTGGCAAAGGAGGTTCCAATGGTGTAAATGCTTACCCCGAGCTCTCATACTCTGATGGTGCGTTGTCTTTGAGTTGTGTGCCTTTTGGCGTCATCTGGTCCAACACCATGTAAGACTAGGCTCTAAGAAAAGCTGTCTCGGGTGTGGACCAATCAACTTCAAGGGCAGTGCATACATTATCAGAGTTATGTTTTTTTTTTGCATTTCGACTGCAGGTATTGTACTCTATGCAAACATGCCTCCTTGCTAAAAAGGTGTCAGTTTTGTTGCCAGATAAAAGGGAACAAAAAAACAATTATCAAGATGGGGATTTGTTGGCGTTACCGTATTCTCCGGATTATAACAAGAACTCCCCCCCCCCCCCATGTATTTTAAAGCAAAAGATGGGGTCATCATTTACATTTCCTTGAGGTGCTTCTGAGTCACTGCAGATGTGTGTCCTTTCATTGACACCGAGCACAATTATAGCACGCGTCTTACTTTCCCGAGCATCTTGATCTCCCAGAGAACACGGTCATCAGCTGTTTGTGCTGATTGGGATCTCAATACGAACTGATAATTTGATGCGTTTCAGTTTTTTTGTATCCGGGGAGGGGGCCTTACCCGCCCGGGGGCCCTAAGCGTCTGCTTGTTTTGCTAATGGCAAGCGCCGCCACTTCCAGAGTCAACAGACACTTGCTGGAGCCGTCTTTAGCCGGAATGGCAAACCATGCACGGGGGTTACTGGCCCTCAAGCACACGCTTACCTAAACCCCCCGCCCCACTTTCTCATCCAGTGATTCAAAACGCTAACCGCATGGCACCATCTTTGGACAGACGGCGAACATGTATGTATGTACGTATGCGGACTTTCTTTCGCGCCGTACGTAGCCATCCGTGCTAATCGGAGGTGCAGGGGAGGTACAACAAAAAGCAGTTCTAAAGAAATGAGTTTTCAATCGAGATGATTTAAAAGTGCATAGCTCCAGTGGCTTCTTCTTAATGTCGGAAGAAAGAGCGTTGCAGTGCATCTCACAGCACGCGATGCAGTGACCGTCTTTGTTCAATGATTCGTCAAAAGCCACTGCGAGGATGACTGGCGTTTGCGTGATGGTTTATGCTCCTTGACAAAAAATAAACCTTCATGCCTACACAAGGCCTCGCTGACATCAGATACAAACGTATAAACTGAACTATTTTTATTTTACCAGGTGAGGCCCACGGAGCTATTTTTTCAGACTCAACCTGGCCACAATTGATAGCTCAACGATGTGGCTTATCACGTAGACATTTATAGCTGCCAGATACTCTAAACGCGTGATGTTTCTAAATGTGGAGGGAAAAACTGGAGGACCCAGATAAAAAAAAAAATCTCGACCATGGGGGAGAGAGACACGCAAACTCTAAAATACAGGCGTCAGGGTCGGGATCAAACCCAAGACCTCCTGCAAACCAGGCGAGGTATGTGACATCTCGCCAAACAACCTCTACAGCCACATTGTATTTGCAAAATGCTACATCTTTCATTCTGCCTCGTGCTCTATGTTACAAACGAACGACATCACTCCACTCCTTGCTGTGATCTTCACCCTGAGACCGGTCCTCACCACCTCTTTCAACTCGCAGCGAGATTCGTCGGGCCAAGATCATCTTGATCCCTTTATATGACAAACACAGATGGCTTGGTCCCTTACCTACCCACAGTGTTCATTCAGGAACCAAAATCATCAATCTTGAGACGCCCTCCAACATCAGAGGGATTGTACCAAAGGACAAAACTCGCGTGGGTCTCATTCATTCTCTGTCAATGCCCCAAACACCTGGAATTCCATCGTTTCAAACAAATCGCTGCTTACTCTCCCATAGAGGTCACAATTTGATGCCGAGCCGTCAATTACTTGCAATAACTGCACTTGTAATTGCGTTTAACTTGGTACACTCTTGTCTGTGTACATATTAGTACAATAGTCACCCGAGATCTGGCTAACGTAACTTTGTATTTGTACGATGATTGGCCTAAAATTAATCTTCCCGAGCCAACTTACGCAGCACGGGGAAATCCGTTACTTCGCACGAATCCGTGTCTGTGCAGTATTCTAGAATCGTCATGAAACGCAGGGAGAGGGAGGTCTGGGCCGCTCTACTCAACGTGCTGCCGCCACGGCCCTTGCCAGGACAAGTCGATCGAGAAACGAACTAACACAGTTGTTCTTTTATAGTCTTGGTTCTTTCGGTAAAGTCACGTAGAAGGGAAATAATAAAATTATTAAAATATAGAACTAAATAAAAACAACAGTTGTTTTTGTTTAGATTTCTTAATCGCTTCACTACTGCTTTGTAAGTGCTTTGCTTTTGTAATGTTGGTGAGCGAGGTCACACTCTCGCAAATGAGACTCGTCCTGGTCTCTTGCCTTCTCGCCGGTTACACAAAATCAGCTTGAACTTTGTCGACGCGTCTCCGCCCAGGCCAACGCAAAGCAGCGAGGGGGAGGTTGTTTGATTTGTCGCGCGGGTTATGCACTTTAGCCAATTGCCCGTCTATTTTACAAGGGGAATCCGTCGTGCGTGAGCACAGAAGCAACAAACGCAGAAGACAAAAAACATGAATATCGCAGAGAACGAGTCGATGGTGCTCATGAAATATATTTCGCAACTCGCAAACGATGTATTTGACGGTCACAAACAAAACACACGCGAATCAGAGGAAAAGGAAAAACCCCCAATGCAAACGTGATCTGATAGCAAGAAACGCCAAAGAACTGTTAGGTTCTTGTGCAAGTAAGCTCTATATATTAGTGTAATAGGGACATAAACACATGCGAATCTAGAAAGATTAGGGAGGCAGGGAAGGAAATGGCTGATCCGGCCACTGTGGCATCGTCAAGACTCTGGTTTATGCCAGAATTTGGCTGTAATGTCGCCAGTTGACAGGGGAGTTGTATCCTTCTTGTCACGTGAGGCTCCGGAGGGTGCTCTGTGTGATGTGGTCTAGTCATTGGAGGGTGTTTGTTTTGCGTCTGTGAACACAGTTACACAATGGGGTTCACGTTACACGGGATATGTTATTTTTATTGCAAGAAAATGCCACGAAAGCAAAAATTATTACGCGAAAAAAAACCCCGACATGATGAAGGAAGCAAAGGGCCGACTGACTGAGCGTTGTTATTTTATTATTATTATATAATATTATATAATATTATTATTATTATATTATTAGCGTTGTTAATTTATTATTATATAATGTGATATAATATTATTTTATTATTAGCGTTGTTAATTTATTATTATATAATGTTATATAATATTATATTAGCGTTGTTATTTTATTATTATATAATGTTATATAATAATATTATATTATTAGCGTTGTTATTTTATTATTATTATATAATGTTATATAATATTATTATAGTATTAGCGTTGTTATTGTATTATTATATGATGTCATATAATATTATTATATGATTAGCGTTGTTATTTTATAATTATTTAATGTTACATAATATTATATTATTAGCGTTGTTATTTTATTATTATATCATGTTATATAATATTATTATATGATTAGCGTTGTTATTTTTTAATAATTATTTAATGTTATATAATATTATTATAGTATTAGCGTTGTTATTTTGTTCCTTTCGGTGGCTCTCCGCTGACAACTTTCGTGGTCGCGTTGCCATCGTACCACAGGGAGAGCCACCGCCCGGACCCCGTGAGCGTTCGCGAGCGCCCATCTCGCAGAGCGGCTCGTGAGCGAGACAAATGTGCAAACGAGAAAGGCTCACGAGAGACAAGTGGGATGCCGTGGTTCGTGGTCGTGATGAATTATCGGCGAATGGCTCTACACTGAAAGCCGCATTGGTGGAGTTCTATAAAAGCGAGGGCTAAAGATACCGAAGGCAGCGGTGTATATTTCCATGTTTCTACGACAGGCAGTCGCGGTGCGAATAAATCAACAAACCAAGCAAAAGCTGCGGGCCCCAAGTGGATCAAGGGGCCCTGGGTTCGTGAAAGAATAGGGCCGCATTACCATAACAGCTCGAATATAAATCCTCAAGAATATAACAAGCAAATTAACAAAAAAATACGGATAAAAATGTATCGTCTGCGTATCTATCTCACTTCACTATTCTCTTATCTCATGACATGTCTCTCTCTCTTGCCTTCATGTCCTCATGTCCTTGGTAATGTCGCTGGGATTTTTTGAATTGAAAGAGAGGCCCCCGGAAAAATAACGTGGGCTCAGGGTCCCAATGAGAGCCCCCCCCCCGATTGATGCTTAGGTGTGTGACCCAACCACCACGTGGTGTGTCACCCAACAACCACCACGTGGTGTGTGACCCAACGACCACGTGGTGTCACCCAACCACCACGTGGTGTGTCACCCAACAACCACCACGTGGTGTGTGACCCAACGACCACGTGGTGTGTCACCCAACAACCACCACGTGGTGTGTGACCCAACGACCACGTGGTGTGTCACCCAACCACCACGTGGTGTGTCACCCAACCACCACGTGGTGTGTCACCCAACCACCACGTGGTGTGTCACCCAACAACCACCACGTGGTGTGTGACCCAACGACCACGTGGTGTGTCACCCAACCACCACGTGGTGTGTCACCCAACCACCACGTGGTGTGTCACCCAACCACCACGTGGTGTGTCACCCAACCACCACGTGGTGTGTCACCCAACGACCACGTGGTGTGTCACCCAACAACCACCACGTGGTGTGTGACCCAACGACCACGTGGTGTGTCACCCAACCACCACGTGGTGTGTCACCCAACAACCACCACGTGGTGTGTGACCCAACGACCACGTGGTGTGTCACCCAACCACCACGTGGTGTGTCACCCAACCACCACGTGGTGTGTCACCCAACCACCACGTGGTGTGTCACCCAACCACCACGTGGTGTGTCACCCAACCACCACGTGGTGTGTCACCCAACAACCACCACGTGGTGTGTGACCCAACGACCACGTGGTGTGTCACCCAACCACCACGTGGTGTGTCACCCAACCACCACGTGGTGTGTCACCCAACCACCACGTGGTGTGTCACCCAACCACCACGTGGTGTGTCACCCAACGACCACGTGGTGTGTCACCCAACAACCACCACGTGGTGTGTGACCTAACGACCACGTGGTGTGTCACCCAACCACCACGTGGTGTGTCACCCAACAACCACCACGTGGTGTGTGACCCAACGACCACGTGGTGTGTCACCCAACCACCACGTGGTGTGTCACCCAACAACCACCACGTGGTGTGTCACCCAACCACCACGTGGTGTGTCACCCAACCACCACGTGGTGTGTCACCCAACGACCACGTGGTGTGTCACCCAACCACCACGTGGTGTGTCACCCAACCACCACGTGGTGTGTCACCCAACCACCACATGGTGTGTCACCCAACAACCACGTGGTGTGTCACCCAACCACCACGTGGTGTGTCACCCAACCACCACGTGGTGTGTCACCCAACCACCACATGGTGTGTCACCCAACAACCACGTGGTGTGTCACCCAACCACCACGTGGTGTGTCACCCAACCACCACGTGGTGTGTCACCCAACCACCACGTGGTGTGTCACCCAACCACCACGTGGTGTGTCACCCAACCACCACGTGGTGTGTCACCCAACCACCACGTGGTGTGTGACCCAACCACCACGTGGTGTGTCACCCAACGACCACGTGGTGTGTCACCCAACCACCACGTGGTGTGTCACCCAACCACCACGTGGTGTGTCACCCAACCACCACGTGGTGTGTCACCCAACAACCACGTGGTGTGTCACCCAACAACCACGTGGTGTGTCACCCAACCACCACGTGGTGTGTGACCCAACCACCACGTGGTGTGTGACCCAACCACCACGTGGTGTGTCACCCAACAACCACGTGGTGTGTGACCCAACGACCACGTGGTGTGTCACCCAACCACCACGTGGTGTGTCACCCAACCACCACGTGGTGTGTCACCCAACCACCACGTGGTGTGTCACCCAACCACCACGTGGTCCGTGGGTACCAACCACCACGTGGGTGTGACCCAACACCACGTGGTGTGTGACCCAACCACCACGTGGTGTGTCACCCAACAACCACGTGGTGTGTGACCCAACGACCACGTGGTGTGTGACCCAACCACCACGTGGTGTGTCACCCAACCACTACGTGGTGTGTCACCCAACCACCACGTGGTGTGTCACCCAACAACCACGTGGTGTGTCACCCAACCACCACGTGGTGTGTCACCCAACCACCACGTGGTCTGTGACCCAACAACCACGTGGTGTGTCACCCAACAACCACGTGGTGTGTTGCACCTCCTGTGTACCAGGCGAGGGAGTAAACTTCTGCACTCTGCAGTTTCCTGGGCAAGATCGCCACTGCAATGTCGCTGCGTCACACCTGACATCACAATATCACTTAGTTATCTGCAATATTTGCACACGCCCTCATTCACACACTCATTCACACACACACACTGCGGCCCACATTCACGTACTGACACACACTCTCTCATACACAAACACAAATATCCCCCCCTACCTACGAAGACCAACACGGCGCACGATGGGTGACCAGCACCCCACGCACGGCTGCCTTTGTCTTCCTAGTCTCGGTGTTTAGACGCCGGACCAGGTACTCATTTTGAGGCTGAGTCGACCTAAGGGAGGCTCAGGGCCGGCTTCGTGTGTCAGTTGCTGATGTTAACCGATGCCCTACCAACTCCCCATGCACACACACACACACTGAAGGGGCATTCAATGCGAACGCTGAGGTTATTGTTTGGCGTTTCACATGATTCGTCGCCGCTGCGCTCAGGTCGTGGTGCAGGTGGCCCAGGGCGGTGTTAACCTGAACGGTCGAAGCGTTTTTGAGGGCGGAGGCGTTTAAATTGTAATGAGCTTCAGCGGAGCGCGGGGAATGCATCATAATGATGATGAAGGGGAGCGCTGCTGGGTGACTTTGAGGGGTTCACGCTGCGCCACCCTCATCAGCAGTGCCGCGGCCACTTGGCGGCCTTCTGCCACGATTCACGTCCGTGGTGTTGAAGGGGAATGGGAGAGACGCCAACAAGCCAGACCACGACGACGAGAGATTTCACAGCTAACTTCGCGAGCTAATGGCGCGAGTGTGTATGTATGCTGGACTTCTTTCGCACCGTACGTAGCCAACTGCTCTTATCGGAGGTGCGTGGGTAAGCTCAACGAACTAAACAACCTAGAAAGTGCATGGCTCCAGCGGCTTCTCAATGTGGGAAGGAGCAAGCGGCTGCAGGGCTGCGCTTGTACCGTCTGGAGGACTCTACGGGCAATGGTCCGGAGCGGTGGGGCAGTGGTTAGCGCACTGCGATATGGTAACCAGCGACCCCAGTTCGATTCCTGGCCACGACTCACAGCAATGGCGAGTGCCATCTGAAGCGATCCCTCGCCCCTCCCCTTCACCCGCGTGGTGAAGTATGGTCAAACAACACGCATGCCCGAAAGCTGTTGAGAGGCCTTCACCCAGCAGTGGATCGATAACAAGGCTGTAAGTTACCCTGTAGAGGTAGTAACAGTGCTCAAGATAAACTCCCGATGCCCCACCCGCACGTGTTGTACGTGGTACCTTGTGCGTGTCGCTCGTGGCGCGCCCTGGGCTGAGCTGCTCAGAGTCGTCCACATCGATGGTAGCTCGAGACCAGAGAAGGCACCTGAGCAGCGGCCACAGCCACGGGTGGGTATACTGGATGTGATGTGCCGGGCATGGATCTATTTTACGGGATCGCCGACCCAGACAGAACCGGCTGAGCACAAAAGCCGCGATGGATTTACATGACAGTGACGCGGACACACGAGAGAGCCATCGGGCCAAACGTCTCGCTGCCACCATCACGTGGCGATGGTGGCGTGACAACGGGGACCACCTCAGCGCGGGACTGCATCTCGAGGGGTTGTACACGCACGCAGGATGACAACAGCTCCGTCCTTGCACAGCGTTTAGCCATGGGGCGACTGTGCGGAGGCAAGACGCGTATTTATTCACAGTTCTGGCAATTAGTTAGATTTAATTAGTTACGTTTGTCTTCTTGGTTCTTTCGGTAAAGTCATCACGTAGAAGGGAAATAATAAAATAATAAAAATAAAACATAATAAAATAATTCTCACGACGTTTCGGCCACAACGCAAGTAGCCGTCCTCAGGTGAAGAACAGGTCTGTCGGGAAGACAGCGTCTGAATGAAACACCACCAGGCTTGGAGCGTATATTTAAGCTAGGTTGGAGGGGGAAGAGCGCCTTGACAAAGGAATTTAGCATATTTATGGGAAATGCAGATATGTGATTAGTGAATTGACCTACATTGTATGTGCGTGTTGTGTTTTTCGATTCCCGCTCACTGCCCCCAACGCCAGCGAGGACTACCTGAGCCAATTCTGCCCCTCAAATGAGTCGTGCCGCGTGTGATGTGTAAACTTCGCCACTCGGGAGACAAAGGCGACCGGGAGTGGTGCTGGCCAACTCACCCCATCACGGACGGTGCCGGCCGCATACCACTCGTCCTCGCATCCCGTGAAGGCTATGAGGGGGGGGGGGGGCTCTCTGTGATTATTATCTGGTGAACGCATTGAAGCCAAGGGTCTCAACTGAATCGACAGCTCTGACCAAGTCGCCCTGCGTCACGAAGCTCAGCCGAATATTGTAGCCTTGAATGTCCAAGGGGATGGCAGTACAACCATCGATTCTTCAATCCCGTCTGTCCAAAGACTCGTGCGTAAATATCGACTATTAAGACTCCCATGGGTGAATATAGGGCACGGTTATGTTTTGTACACAGTACTTTAACTCTACACTGTTCGCCTGTCTGTTAACTCGATGGTTAAGCTGACACCACGCCACCTTCACATGCCCGTCTGTCCACGTAAAGCAAGTAGACACATCAAAGTTGACTTTACACAAGCAGACACCAAGTTGTCTTTACACGAGTATAAACATCAAAGTCCAGACGGACCGTTGCGACACATAAAAGCACTCTCATCAGCAGCAGCAGAGTGGGGATTGCTTCAATCGTTGCTGATGAGCTGCCAGGCCTCCTTCTTCCTTGAGATATGGAGGGTCCTTGTTCGACGCGAAGTTATGCAATGCATAACGCAAACAACAAGATAATGATTTGTGTAACGCATGATTTTACTTTATTGTGCGGAGAGGCGGGCACACGCAGGATACATTATCTGCTGACCTCTTTTGCAATGTTGTATTCTGCGTAACGACGCGAATTATGATCTCTGGGTGTTGAACGTGGATCAGAAATGCGCGGACAAAACCTGGCAGGTGAGCGAAGCGGCATGGGGACCGAAATGCGTGCTCAGAATAGCACCGAGGCAGATGAACGTGCGTGTGTCTGTGTGTACGTGGTGAACTTCTTTCGCACCGTACGTAGCCAACCGTGATAATCGGAGGTGCGGAGGAATGACAACAAACTAACCACAACAAACGGTTTTGTAAATAAATGAGTTTTCAATCTAGATTAATTACAAGTGCATAACTCCAGTGGCTTCTTAATATCGGAAGGGAGAGCGTTCCAGACGGCCGCAGCAGCGCATCTGAAAGCGCGCGACGATGACGCGGTGACCGCCGCCTTTGTTCGATGGCTGAGCCAGAAGCTGCTGCTGCTGCTACCGCTGCTGCTGCTGCAGCTGCGAGGATGAGCGGGGGAGTTGGCGTGACGATGGCTCACGATGCTCCTTGACGAGGTCACGAGGCGCCTCGGTCTACTCGTGGCAAGCTCATTGCGTGTAGTGGGTGCGAACGCGTGGATCGTCCAACAGTGGCAAATGAGGGGCATTCTACTGCCCGAGAAGAGAAGCTGATGTGGGAATTACTCATCGCCAGAAGGTACGATAACGAAGGTGCTCAGTGAACGACACCGGCGAGGGAGCGGAGGGAACACCGCACGCGAGGGGCTGGCCACGAGGGAGATGGAGCGATGACGATGCACAGACACGAGCGAGATTTTGACATCGCCGCACCGAATGGGACGGCTACCCCCATCCAGCAGTAGACAGACTCTGGCCCACGATATCGATGCGGCGTAGCTTCAACCATCACCCATCACCCATCAACCCTCACCCATCAACCATCACCCATCAACCCTCACCCATCACCCATCAACCCATCAACCCTCACCCATCAACCATCACCCATCAACCATCCCACCCTCACGCGCGCCGTTCCGGCAACTCGGCGTGCATCTCGCCTTGTTTAGTTCTCGCGATGTATCGAATTTTGATGAAGCCGCTCGCAGGATTACAGGAACACGCGAGGCTGAAACAACCCAGCGTTGCTTTGGAGTTGGCGTCCCCTGTGCTTCAGTGCCCGTGGCTGACAACGATCGTCCCCCAACACCAAGCTCACAACCCTCAAGCCAACGCAGCCGTCCCAGAAACATATCGACCGAGAACATGGAACTCCTCCACCGCCACTGCACACGCGCGTCAACGCGCACGCACGCGCGCACTCGCTCACCTTGAGCAGAAATGTAACGAAACGGAATTCCTGCCCGCCTCTGGAGGATGGATGACGAGGAGGAGGAGCAGGAGGAGAGATGAAGACGCCCGAGTTCGTCTCCGCGTGTCACACGGGTGGCCCTGCTGACTTGGTTGAGCGGCAGTGGCCCCGCGCGTGGCTTGGCACGTGTTCAGCTGCTGCTGCTGCTGCCGCCGCCTTCTCTGATATGTCCCAGCAGAGCGGAGCGCACGCTCCCCTCGCTTATAGACAGGGGCGCGATGGGGCGGGGGGTGAGAAGAATGGGAGGAGGGGATGGAGGAGGGAGGAGGAGGAGAGAGATGGGGCGAAGGTTGGTGTGAGTGTGTGTGGCGTGGATGTGTGAGTGTGCGTGTGAGTCGGCGAGTGAGTGAGGTTGGTGTGAGTGTGAGTAGGTGAGTGAGTGCGTTTAGTCTTGTGAGTGAGTGAGGTTAGTGTGTGTGTGAGTGAGGTTTGTGTGTGAGTATTTGTGTGTGGGTGAGGGATGTTGTCTTTGTATTGGTGTGTGTGACGGTGGTAAGCGCACAATAACGGATCAATTTATACAGAGCGTCTTCATAGAGCCACTCATGTACGAGGTAAGACATGGTGGATGTAGATTTTAATGTATTAGTATCAGTGTGATGTATTTATCCAGGAAACCCTGAGTCTAAGTAAGCCCTCTATTCACAAGGGTCGTGCTTTATTGGGCCGTTTGGCCAGGTGAATTGTCAGCAGAGCTTTGCAATGTGGGAAGAAATGTAATCGTGCCCGCTGCACTGCCACCGTTGTATGTATGTTGAACTTCTTTCGCGCCGTACGTAGCCAACCGTGCTCATCGGAGGTGCGGGTGAAGGACAACAAACTAAACACTAAAAGCAGTTGGTAAGAAACGAGTTTTCAATCTCGATTTAAAAGTGCGTAGCTCCAGTGGCTTCCTAATATCGAAAGGAAGATCCTTCCAGACGGCCGCAGAAGCGCATCTGAAAGCGCGTGATGACAATGATGATGACGATGATGATGACGACGATGATGATGATGACGATGATGATGACGATGATGATGACGATGCGGTGACCGCCGCCTTTGTTCGATGACTGAGCCCAGGGGGGGAGCGGTGGCTCTCTTGCTGGGCTGCTTCGTGACGTCATGTATCAAGGACCACCACCGTCTCGTAGTCGCACGAATTGTGACTCTGGAAATGCTGAGCTTTTACAGAATTCGAAAACAAAAATTATTCTTGTTATTTTGGTTGTCTACTCCTATGTGTGATTCACTAACCCTTGCCTCTGAATCACCACCACTACCACGTCCGCTCGTTTCGAAGCAACCCTGAAGTGCACAGACGATTAATCAAAACGAGTGTTGAGCTCAGCACTGTTGTTAGTCCGCGAGCCCAGACCAGACCAGATAATTCACTCAATTGTCGGGACCACCCGTAGTGGCATCACTTTCGGGGTCACAATTGCGCATTATATGGCGACCGCTTGAAATGAGTGCGGTTATCAAATAACGAACTTGTAGAGGCCGTGTAAATAAAGCCGTGGGACTAAAGTGTTGCTACCTTCGGTGGTTACCGACTTCTAAACTCACCCATGTACTAAATGAGGAACATCGTCACGTGATTCTGGACGAGATTGCTTCCTCAGCAGTGCTGGTATTTGATTCATGACTTTACACAGAGCTCCTTGTCATTCCACTGCTTGATGAAGGCTTCCCCGCCCTGCGGCAGCCCATCGAGGTTGTTTGCCCACACTTCGCCATGCTGGTGAGGGCAGGCTGGCGAAGGAGGGGACATCCGGAACCAGTTCGGATACAATCATATCACGAGTCGCTGATGTTGAGCTGTGGCCAGGAATGAAACTCGGGACAGCGGGCTACCAAACGTGAGGCGATTGACCTTCGATAATATAAATGAGCCAAATACGGAAATAACCACACGGGCAAGATTAGTTGAGGTTATCAGGAGGTTTTAGTTTGAGAAAATGTTAAATGTAAGCGTCTCCCCCTCCACCTCCCATTGGCAACTGTCTCCTTGTCCCCTTCCCCAGGTGTCTCCTTCGCAAGTCCTCACCACCTCTCCGCCATGTCACCTTGTAACCTCACCTGCATTGCTACAACAACAACCGCCATTCGCCACTAAGTGGCGGTGACGTCACCACGACGCTTGTGCCAGGCTATGTGCACCTTGAGGCCACGTGAAGTGTCGAACGCCCGCTGGCAGGAGGTCACGGGGCAGACCCAGCAGGTGCCACGGGTCGACTGACCGAGATGACCGAGATGACTGGCTGATGCAACACCTGTGCCCCCTACTGTGCCAACTTGCTGTGCTTTAGCCACCCGGCGCTCCGCTCGTTGTTGCTACGCTCACACACGCGCACACGCACATGGCTGTCAGGCACCCTGGTCCATGTGCCGTCGTTCAC
This sequence comes from Lethenteron reissneri, assembly GCF_015708825.2. NCBI lineage: Eukaryota > Metazoa > Chordata > Hyperoartia > Petromyzontiformes > Petromyzontidae > Lethenteron > Lethenteron reissneri. The sequence goes on from NC_083784.1 coordinate 777,618, forward strand.
CTGCCGTTGCCGGGATCCCAAAACCTGCAGCCGTGACACTCCGGGGTCGCCTTGTGGCCGGCCCTTGCGAGCACCACGTGCGGGCACCACGTGGCCGTGTGGACCGAGACGCGATTGTGACGTTCGTCACTGGATCGTTCTTGCGCTTTGCTCTAGGGCCGTGTTGCTCAAACGTTTTGGGCCGATGCAAACGTTCCCGCGGACCACCCGTCCAGACCGACCCCTGGTGACAAAACGCATTCGCTTCTCTCTAAATGCCAGCAATATAACATTACTCATAGTGCTGGGATATTAACACATATATTAAACGCAGCTGTGAGGTTTGTTTTTTCATAAGGGGGCAATTAGAGTGTAGGGTTGGGATAATTGAATCAGAGCAATTCACCTAACTTCATTTTAACTGAAAGAGCATGAGTAGAATATTAATTATCCGAAACAAAAAGTCATTATTGTCGCGATCAACTTCGCATTTGCATCATCAGCCCGCGGACCGACCTGGAGGGCCGTCTGGACCCCCCCCCCCCCCCCCCGGTGGTCCGGGAACCGCACTCTGAGAACCACTGCCCGAGTTGACTGCCAGCAGCGGCGGCTGCTCCCTGTCATGTCCACTTGCCCTGGACGGGAGACATCGCCGTCGCAAGAGATGCCTGGTGCCCTCTGTACCGAGACTGGCAACGGAATGGCAGCCAAAGTAGGAAAACGCCACCGCCGTGGAGACGAAGCTGCAGCGATACCGTCGGGAGGGATGGCGGATGGGACGGTCGCCCTTCAACCAGCAGTGGATAGGACACGGCTGCTGCTGCTGCTGATGCTGCGTGGTTCTGGTTCGCTGTGTGCTTTAGCGCTTGCCGCAAGCTCAATTCGGTGTTTGGCGGAGTCGATGTTGGTGGCCGCGGTGTCGTCACGTCGCCCCCTGGTGTGCTTCTCATTCTTCTCCATCCACTCCCCCGCCACCGACACACGTGGCGATCGCATCAATCCCGGGGCGTTCTTCTTCACACGACCACCGACGGCGTTCTGTGGACACCCTGGCGACCCTGAGCGCTGTGTCGACAAGTCCACACCCTGCCGATGGGACTCAGATTAATCGAAAGCGGTCCAGGGGTTGCCGACGTTAACAGATGCTGCTGTCAACACATTTGTTTGGAAGGCTAATGGGCGGAAACTTGTTATCGGTTTGGGATGAAAGGTCAATAATTGTTTATATATATAGATAGGTTGAAAGAACATAACAAAAAACTACGACGTTTCTATCGCATTTTCTTCTTCTCCCGATGACGACCGCTTGTGTTGTCGTTTTTTTGTTATTTTCTTTCAACCTATCTGCGTGACTTTACCGAAAGACCCAACGAATATGAATCCCTGCAGTCACGCACGCTTTAAATGTCAAAGTTGTTATACATTGTACGTGAACAGGTATAGCCCCCCCGTGTGTCAACACACAGGTGGCCACCATCGTGCCTGCCCACGCCGGCGAGTGCGGGCTGGCGAAGGCGGCAGGGAGGGTTGACATGGCAGCGATGTCGATGCCGACAGTGGCTCTTGCTGCCAGTGCCCTCTGCTAGCGAGCACAAAGCCCCGCGGCAGCTGACAGCAAGCCGGCACGCGTGGCGATCACTTTGTCTGGGCGCCATCCAGGAAGAAGCCAGCCGAGCCTGCCCGTGGGGTCTAGGCTGTACGTGGCCTGGAGTCCAGCACTGTGGAGGCAGCAGCCAGGGTTGGTGGGTCACCGCACAGATTTGGTGAAACTCCCTTCCCGTGGGCCTCGAGGAGATGCCGTACCCTGGCTCGCCAGGAGAAGGCGATGATACAGCAAGTGGACTGATCGCCATCTGTTTCCATCTGTACGTGGGGTTTCTCCACGTACCCCAGCTTCCTCCCACTTGTCTAATAAACACAACTCATTATCAATCGACTGAAAACATCTCACGAATAAAAACCCAATGCAGGACCCTCCTGGATTAAAACGAGTGCGAGTCAGTGTGGCGGCCCTGGATACATCAGTGAAGGAAGCTTCTGAGATCTGTGACAAGATCGGGGGCATACCGGGTGATTGGGTCACGGGCTTTTCTTGCCTTTGTGTTTGCCCTTTTAATTGTCTACAGGCAGGGCGTGCGGGCATGCAAGGGAAGGCACGGATCTGAAATACCGCCTATCGTGGAGATGGAGCGATGAAATCTGCGCACGTGCCGGTGCTCGGTGGAGTATTCACACCGCGGGATCCTTTAGAGACGACGGTGACTTTGGGAGGCCTCCATCCCACAGTGGAGTGACCGTGGCTGACGACACGGGCATGGTTGTACACGCTGGCCGTTCACAGCTGTCTACAAGGAGGTTGCCGGATCGCAAATGAGATTGCTGGTCTGCGAGACTCACACCCTGCTGGATTAAACAGGGCCAGTAGATGGCAGTACAGCAAGTGTGCTCCTCGTCTCGCATCAACTCGTCTGCTCGGGTGTTCACCTGCTACTCGTGTTCCTCCGCCCTACTGAAAATACGTCTTAAGTTTGACGAGGCTTTGCTGGATGCATCGAGTACGATATCAATCACGCGTGTGGCGGTGACAACAGCACCGCACGCCGCTGCGAATGAGCCATGGTTTCCCAGACGTGTGACCCGTCTCACTGTTCTGCTCAGCTGAGGAATGGTCGGGGAATGAATCAACAGACTCATAACGTTGAAATATGATTTGTGTAATCATGCCACTTGCATTTTTAGCAAAGCCTCACTTGATGATCCTGCGTTTTTGGGATGTTTGGCCAAAATTTTCGTGAGTGTTTGGCTTTGTGCGGGGGGACACCTGCCACGCATACGAGGGGAGATCCTCAGCACTGCCACCCCCAAATAACACCAAAGACAAAGACCCCCCATATAGCCTCAACAGACTTTTGGGGCAAGTGCTGTCAGCGAGCACTTATGAACGTCGGCACGGCACACGCGGGGGTGGGTGGCCAGCACCACGTACACACCACACCAGGTACTCATTTAAGGGTCAGTCGACCTATTTGCCACCGATGTTGAACGTGAGCAGGAATCGGACTCGGGCTGCCGGGTTCTTAGCGCAGTGCGCTGACCACTCCACTACCGCTCCCCACTCATATATACAACACGCAGACAGTAAGGAACACGGACACATACAGCAACATACAGCACCACACCGGCTGGTCTTCAATCCCCAGTAGGTACTAACCAGGCTGGAACCTTGCGAGGCCGTGTGAGATTCGTTGCGTTTGTGGTGATTGGATGGCAGGTGAATGTAAGTGCCACCCCATCGGTGTGCCCTCTCATTCTTCACACTGCTTGTCTGCTTACTCAGGAACCGTTTAGCAACATCTGTCAGCGAGTTGAGATTTGTTTGTTTGAGAAGTTGGTAACACGAGTTAACTTCCTTCCCACAGAAAATGTGACGCGGTTGTGACCCCGGTTTTGTGTGGGGGGAATAAACATTTGATGAGATTGCTTTTTGGGTTTTTTTGTCATGAGCACAGCCTCGATTACATTTGTACCACATCTCCAGCCCTTCTTGAACGTCAAGAAAATCTACTTCATTGGGTCACTCACAGCACATACAAATCATTAACCCACTGCGTTAAAATAGGCGGAACTGGGCTGGTAATTAATAATAAAACCACAAAATAGTCGTACGCGTCGTTGTGGAGAATATAACAAAATTCATGAGTTATTAACAAGCCTCATTCACATATCTGTTGTGGATTTACTCTCCAACACATCGGTGGGCTGAAGTGGTCACTAATTGGCGTTTTGTTTACGTGACGAAACCCTTACTAATTGGCTGTGTCGGGTGGTGGCGGGTTTAACGACACATTTATATATTTGCGCGATTTAATAAAAAAAACTCTATTATGTAAAATATAATCATTGTAGGCGCTTTGGCTTCTGTGTTTGGACCAATGCTGCTGAGATTGCGTGCACTCTCATGATGCACTCTCATCAGCAGGCCGAGTGGCTGACGGGATGTGTCAATAGAGGAATTGTATTCGTCTTATTGTTCATGTGGAGGGACAGATGGGGGAAGGAGGTGCGTTCCTCATTTAGTCCGGAGCAGCAGCAGTCGCAATAACGACGACGATGAGGATGATGAGGATGATTATTATGAGGATGATGATGAGGATGATGATGATGAGGATGATGATGAGGATGATGATGAGGATGACGAGGATGATGCTGATGATGATGACGAGGATGACGATGATGATGAGGATGATGAGAATGATGATGATGAGGATGATGATGATGATGCTGATGATGATGCTGATGATGATGAGGATGATGATGAGGATGATGATGGTGATGATGATGATGCTGATGATGATGCTGATGATGAGGGTTGCGTGGCTGCGTGCGGGGTGCGGACGGCGCCTCGTGTGTCGCCACACACGTGATGCGTGATGCGCTCAGATGCAGCAGCAGCAGCAGTAGTAGCAGCAGCTGCAGCAGCAGCAGCGCTCAATTAGCCGCCTGGCACTGTACGTGCACCCACTGGACACCCGCGCGCTGCTGCTGCTGCTGCTGCTGCTGCTGCTGCTGCTGCTGCTGCTGCTGCTGCTGCTGCTGCTGCTGCTGCTGCTGCTGCTGCTGCTGCTGCTGCTGCTGCTGCTGCTGCTGCTGCTGCTGCTGCTGCTGCTGCTGCTGCTGCTGCTGCTGCTGCTGCTGCTGCTGCTGCTGCTGCTGCTGCTGCTGCTGCTGCTGCTGCTGCTGCTGCTGCTGCTGCTGCTGCTGCTGCTGCTGCTGCTGCTGCTGCTGCTGCTGCTGCTGCTGCTGCTGCTGCTGCTGCTGCTGCTGCTGCTGCTGCTGCTGCTGCTGCTGCTGCTGCTGCTGCTGCTGCTGCTGCTGCTGCTGCTGCTGCTGCTGCCCCGTGACCGTGGCACGTGGAGGCAGCGTGAGTCGTCGTTGCGCCAACTCCATGCCGCGTTGTTGCCTGACGCTGCAGGCTCCGCTGCCTTTCTCTTACAGGTACATCGACAGGGAGCTCCAGATGTTCTGTTACCCCCCAATTAATTGCCCCCTAACATGTTTCTGCCCTTTGCGTACGAAGTTCTGTTTTTAATAAACCTCATTTACCAAAAAAATGTATTACGTTTTAGAGATTTCAATGTGGGGGTCACAAGACATCTGGAGCCCGCTGTGTAGAAAGCTCACAATCAACCCCCTGGGCGAGGGTCGATAGACACTGTCCCGCCGTGCCGTCGTCTGCACACCGGGACCTGCAATCCGGGCGATTCGATCTCCCTGCGTGGCAGTCTGAACAATGGGCCACGTTTCATTCACCCCCCGCCTGTCGGCCTGTGTCCCACTAAGCGGTGCTAATGGGTGGACCACAATGGGACGTTCCGCAGGTCGGGTGTGGTGGTGGGGTAAAGTGTGTGTCGTCCCCCCCCACACCTCCACCAAGGCGTCTGGTGGGTGTGTAAGAATAGGGCACACACGACTCTCTAGAGGGCCGCTCTCTTGAGCTCGGTCTCGGGGAGACATTTCCACCAACAGGGGCGTGAGCCCCTAATTGCACGGCTGCACCTTTGCCTTTTTAAATTGTCTTTTACCAAATCACTCGATGAGCCTAGAAGCAGGTGCTATAGGCTGCTCCGGAGCTTCGCTGTCAGCCGAGCACAGTAGCCGCAGGATCCATTGCTGTCCTCTAACTATGCTTAGGTGCCACGGTGGCTGGGAGATGTTAACTACCTCTCCTGCTATACACGAGGTCGTGGGTTTGATCCCTCCGTAGGCGTCCTCTTGGGACGAGTTCCATCCTCTCCCTGTCACTGCAACAATGCATGACACGTGTGTAATGACAGGGCGACGCCTGTTGGCCTGGAGTGGTAACTACGGTCATGGCTGCATTGCACGACGCCTTATTGTGAGGGGGGCGTATCTGCGGTGAAGGAACCTGCCCGAAGGTTCTGGAAAGGGGGCGTTGTCAGAGGTGGAGCTTGGCCGCGCCGGGGCTGCGTCGCTGCTCGTCGCCATCTCTTTGTCTCCGACCACGTGGCTGATCTTCTAGAAGACAGCTTGCGTAGCGACCAATGCCAGAGATGGGGCCACGTGTTAGGATCGCCTGTGTGTAGCTGCGTTACACAATGTATCGCCCAGTGTGCTCTTGATAATTAAGAAGCCTTCTACTCGACGTGTCCCGGAAGCCGCTCACTACACAGGCACGCGTTCATTTGCCACATGATGATCAAACCATATTAGAAAACAAAGATTTGCTGGCTGGCTGGAGGCAGGGAGGGACAGACGTACGGTCTCGTGTGGGCTGCTAATTATAACAACTTTTTGTCTTGTGGTCGATGGGACTGTATGTGATTGTGCCCATCGGGGGTTGTGTCTAATGGTGGGTGTGGGGTGGTGGCGAGATGTGAAACTACATTTACACTCCCGTAACGCCGGTGTGGTATTACAGTTGACGCACCAATCCCGGGTAATAGAACAATCACACAATGGCGCACGATTAGTGCAGCTCTATAGATATACATCAATACGTGACATTAAAAGTGAGCTGAGCATTATTTGGTATAGGTCTGTACGATATGAATTATTGATATGGGTGATTTAAACAGTTATTCAAAAGGCTGTTATATAACTCGTGTGCGTGTGTGCGTGTGTGGTTTCAGGCGTGGTGCTGGCCACCCACCCCCTCGTGTACCGTTCCCGCCTTCATAGGTGCTGCTCGCTAACAGCACTTGTCCCAACAGTCTGTTCAGGCTAAAAGGGGGCGCTTGGTCTTTGTTGTGTGGTTCCGTGCGTGGTTTGGTTTATGTTCGGTTGTATCGTGTTGTGTGTCCGCTGTTATATTACCGGACGAGTGCACACATTTTGTGTGTTTTCCCTATTGGTCACAAGGGTTTCATTGCAGCCCAAGCCGTTCGGGGCTGAGCTCCGGAAAATATTTCCACGCGGTAATTTATCATCGCGACAACAAGGGGGGCGAGCCAGGGGCCTGAGGGGAGAGCGGTGTGGGGGGGGGGTAAAAGTCAGGAAAATATTCCATGAGAAACGAAGACGCTGTCGCGGTGTTAATGGTCAGCAGTGAAGTGGACATCAATCAGAGGGCGCCGGTTATATTCGATCTCACAGCGGGGCAGGTAAAATAAAAGACACCTGCCTGCGTTAAATCCCCCAAGCTCTGTCCACCAGCAGCATGAATGGTTCCATCGCTTCTGGCGGGGTAACCCGTGGGTACTCCCAGCTCTGCCAAGGCATCTGGTCAGGGTGGAAGAGTAGGCCAAATGGTCTGTTAGAGAGAGGTTTTCTGGATTTACCTCTAGCAGAGTTCCTTCCACCAACAGTGGCGTGAGCAAGCTATTGCAGGGCTGCACCTGACTGAGTACAGTATGTATATGTGCCTGCGTGCTAGTGTCTATATTACTGTGTGTGTGTACATAGCTACGTATGTGTTCGCATATTACTGCGTGTGTGAGAAGAAGACGTGATTGTCCTTGTATGTATGGCTCGATATGACTGGGTGTCTATAATGCCAGTATATATGAATAAAGCAACTGCAGGTGGACACTTAGCGCACACGCCGTCGAGCACACACACGGCTGTGCCGGCAGGGTGGAGGAACTGGGGCAAGGGTCACGGTAGGCCTCATCGGGAGGCCCCTGGAACCCTCTGGTGGGTCCCACACACGCGTCGGTGATGTGCGGCGCGTCTTCTTCGAACGCTGGGGAGCCGGAAAAGCCCCTCTCTGTACCAGCGTGGACGTCACCCTCGTGTTCACCTTCTGAAGCGCTCGCTCGTCACCGTGGCGTGCGCGATGACCACTACCACCACCACGTGACTTTCTTTCGTGTTGTGCGCGCTGCATTTAGCGCCACGGCGCGTCGATTTGTAGCGTTTGTTTGTTTGCTGGTGACTTTGTGTATTTCATATCGGAATTGCCTCCAGTGCTGTTGCTGCTGGCGGCAATAAAATTTGTTTAAAAGTCTGGTGGGTTCGAGAAGGGAGGCGCGGCCAGGGCGGAGCCAAGCCGCGCCGAGGAGAATAAAAGCAGCGGAGAGCGAGAGCTCCGGGCTGCCGGTGCCGGGACTCATCTCGTCGTCGCTGTCGCCTTCGCCCCATCATTGCGGACAGTGGTTGGCTGCCTCGGTCGACGCCATAGGAGCAACGTGGACAGGGTCGTGTCTAGGCCGGGCTGTAAGGCAGCGTGGTCGTGAGAAAGGAGGCCGGAGTTGGTGGTGTGAACGAGATAATTATAAAGAGAGACGGTGCCTCCTGCAACTACCTCGTCGGCCACTGAGCGTGTGCGCTACACACACCACACGCACACCGAGGAGGACACTACACATCCATACTGTGTGTATAAAACTTCGTTTGCATGCTTGTGTGAGAATATATGTTTTGTATATGTCTCTATGTGTCCCTGTTAGTGACTGCGTGTTTGTATTTAAGAGTGGGGAGCGGTAGTGTAGTGGTCAGCGCACTGCGCTACGAACCCGGCCACCCGAGTTCGATTCCCGATCCCGGTTAACATCGGTGGCAAATATCTGAAATGGTCCTGGGCTTCCCCTAGGTCGACGCAGCTTGAAAATAAGTACCTGGTGCGGTGTGTAAACAACGAAGATGGCCGGAGGTGGTGCTGGCCATCCACCCCGCCGTTCCGGCCTTAATAGGTGCTCGCTAACAGCACTTGCCCTAACAACCTGTTAAGGCTACATGGGTGGTCTTTGTACTGTATGCTGGGGGTGTGGGAGTCTGCGTAGTTTCCACTCTCGCTGGGGACCTTCTGCTGCCATGGTTGCTACCCCACGTATCTCCCTCCTCTCTGCACTGGGAGCCACGGGGGAGAGGGAGGAGATTTGAGGGAGGGGAGGGATGTGGAGGGAGGGAGGGAGGACAGAGTGGATGGGAGCTCAGGTGACAACAGCAGGAACAACCAAACATCAACAGGCACTCTCGTGGTGGAGTCAGCGAGTGAAGGAGCAAGACCGCGTCGCGTGCTCATCATCATATATCACGGTCCACGTGTCCCCGTTTTAGACTCGGAACGAACTCCCACCACCACCACCATATTTCTTTCCTTCTCATCACTATCAGACGACTTGCAAGGTAAGGGTCTGTTTGTTGTCCGCGTTAAATTCAAGGAGCTCCTATCGTGTCGCAAAAAATGCAACATTCGTTTGTAACACTTCCCGAATCGGAAATGTCTTGGGTTCTCATATATGTGCTGTGAAAAAGGGGCATTGCCCGAAACGTCGCCTATTATATATTTGTTTATTTTAAGGCCATATTGTTGTTGACGAATGTGTTACTTTTCCCCCTAATAGAACTAAAGTTTATGTTAAAACGGAAAAGCATGCGACGTTTCGGGCGATTCCCCTTCTTCATAGCAGAGAGATGTATAATATTGTAAAACACTAGAGATATACAATTTACATTCGTTAGTTAATGTCACCATTGAACTGGACTTTGAGTGCGCAGCCGTTTGATGTGCGTGCCCACGTGACGAGACGTGGTGGGCAGCTGTAGTAGAGTGGTTGGCGCGCTGCGCTACCAACCTGGCGACCCGAGTCGGATTCTCGCTCACGACCAATGACAGTGAGAGCGAATGTGAACCGGTCCTGGAACTCCCCTAGATCGACTCAACCTTAAAACGAGTACTTGGTGCGGCGTGCAAAGATCAGCGCTGGGGAGACAAAGGCGGCTGAGGGTGGTGCTGGCCACCCCCCCCCCCTCGTGCCGGCTTCATAGGCGCGACTCGCTTAGAGCACTTGCCCCAACAGTCTGTTGAGGCTATACGGGGGGGGGTATCTTTGTCTTTGTTATACACACGCTGCATGCGTTCGCAACAAAATAATCTCAGCAGTTATGGAATGTACGTGTAGATGTGTTGCAATGAAAACACATTTATTCATGGACATATTATAGTATTTGTAAAGTGGTTATTGTGTTGTAATATTTGTAATTGATACATAAATGCATAAAATGCATTCGTTTGTATGTGTACGCTGCATGTTGTGTACAGCTTAAATCTACAGCGATGTCTCTGATTACATATCAGCATCGTGACACGAGTTGACAGGTGGCGGCTTGAGTAAACCTTCATCCAGCAGTGGATTGGGCATGGCTGATGATTGATCAATTTTGTGATTAAAAAAAGTGCAAGCCTATAAAATGTCATTTTTAATCTATCATAATAATATTAATTTCATCTAAGCATAGTATTCTTACCATCGTCAAATATTGTAATGCGATCTCCTTTATTATATAATAAAGATTTAATTATCAGCAGCAGCTGCTGCAGCCATGGTCAATCCACTGCTCAGCGCCATCTCCCCCGATCCGGCGATGTCACGATCCACCCACGACGCGAGGCGATTTTATCGCTCCATCTCCTGGGTGGTCTCCAAGACATTTTACACATAAACAATTATTTTTATTATTATTACGAACTTATATTCGCCAATTGGATTAAAGCAAATTTTTAAGCATAGGAACACATTATTGAGACAATAGCCTCAACATATATACTGGTTTAACCCATAGTAGGCTTTCACGAGCAATATCATCCATAATAGAAGTTTGTTTTGGGTTAGATCGCATGAATATATAAATGTGTACTAGTGATCAATTGGCACGTTCTGTTTACGTGACAACCTTTACTAGTTGGCTGTGGCGGGTGGTGGCGGGTTTAACGACACGTTCATATATTTACACGATCCAACCCAATTATGGCACTCGGCGTCCTGCGATGGTGAAGAAGCCAGTGTTTGAGTGCTCAGCAGTAGTTGGGAGCATCCCCGGAACGGTCTTCCAGAAACATTGTGGGCATGCCACGTGTTTGTCCTCATCGTTTCATTGTTAAACCTGTTCATACGATTACAACAATATAGGGTCAACTGCTCGATGATGACTGTGGATAAACGCACATTGCACTCTAGATTGTAGTGGTAGTGCCTTATGCCGATAATTCATACTCCATGCCTGCCTGGCAGCCTTCTGAAAAATGTCGAGTGAGAAATTCAGCCGTGAACAAAGACCTTGCCATTGACTCAGATAGTCAAAGTGGTTTGCTGCATCATTGAGGTGATGCTCACGTTCCATTAACGGCCCTGAGCCTGTTGTGGAAATTCCATATTCCTATGACGGGGTGTGAGTCAATTCATAGGAGAACCATTACTCTTGTTGAATTCTCGCAAAGTGGTGGTCACTTTATCGACCCTGGAGGGATGACGATGATGATGGGCTGCTAAGTCAACCTCTCAGCCAGGAATTGAACTGGCAACCTTCCACTTGCGGGCCGCTCGCTCTCTACCGTCGAAGCCACCTGGCCGGATGAAGTCGTAGCCTGGGATTCTAACGCTCACTTCAGAGGGCAGCCGTGCTATCGACATCGGTCCGCCCCCACCTATCAGTGTGACGACACCGCCGCCGCTTCTCTAATTGAGCTGCCCAAGCGCCCGGGGCATTCCCTCGGGGCACCGTCGCGTGCATTGCACCGCCGGTTTCTATAACAGCGACGCGGGGACGGGGAGAAGTGGCCACAGGAGACGTTGAGCAACGGTACATCCAGTCCACGAAACCCGCAATAACAACATGCAGCTGCTGGCTTCCACGATTGTTGAGACTAAACATTCGATTACTCGACTCCACGGGTGTCACTAACATAGCAGGTGGAATAAAGCAAAAAAAAATTCTAAGCGTGCCGCTGGACGGGAGGTGATGGGCGAGGCTTGGTGACGTCATAGGCATCGATCCATAAACCGGGCGCGTCACGCTGGGCGTGGTTTGTGGGAGGGGGTTGCCCGCCTTCGGCTGACATTTTTAAATGGGCCGGAGTGAACTCGGGGATCGGAGGAATATTTTCCGGAGTTCAACCCCGGGCTGCTCCGGCTGGAATCCGCTACTTGTGTCATCCACACGAGGGGCGCGAAGCCGCTCAGTCAGTAAACCTACACAAGGAACAAAAACAAACCCGACAAACAGGATAAGTCCTGCAGAAGGCCGGTCGGCCGGAACGTCGAGCTAATTTATTTTTTCAGTAACAAAAACAATCAACCTTTTCCAGTTCCTAAAGACGCTCTCGGCACGTGGAGCAAAACGTCGGACATCGTGCCGAGCAACAACACGCTGTACTCTTTGGTTTTTTCGGTAAAGTCACGTAGGTAAAACATTAAGATAAATTAAATCACGACGTTTCGGGCGCAACACAAGCGTCCTTCTTTACCGACAAAACCAAAGAGTATGAATCCTTGCAGTCACGAAAACTTCAAATCTACAACAACAACACGTTGTACCCACGCGGCGATGTAACTCGTGACTCGTTAAGCGCTCGCTCGCGTCTTCTCACGCGTCTCGCGTCTCTTCCGCAGGCGCGATGGCTCTGGGCTGGATCGTGTGCGTGGCACTGGGTGAGTTGCGTTCACGCCACGCTCACTCTCATCCACCAGAGTCGCCTCCACCTCACTCCCGCAACGAGATGCCACGTGCAGTAGTCGACGGACGGTCTACACCGTTGGAGCACATTCTGTTTGCGAGCTTCTATTAAGGGGCGGCGTGATCCCACGACGAGCATCGCTATGTTTACGCGGTGCAATCTGATCCACATTTAAGGCTGAGGCAACCTACGGGAGAGTTCCAGAACCGTTTCAGATATCGCTCGCCGCTGGGATTCGCCGAACTCAGGCGAGCCTGGTAGCAGCGTTTGTGCCAGGCTAGGTGCACTCTGAGACCACGTGGCGGGAGGTCACGGGACAGATCCTGGTTTAATGGAAGATACATCACCAACGATACGTGTTTATCTTTTAAACTATTAAACAATTTACTCTTTGGTTCTTTCGGTAAAGTCACGTAGAGAGAAAAATAAATTAAATAATAGCATACGACGTTTCGTGTTGCTTTAATTTTATTTATATTTTTTTCTACGTGACTTTACCGAAAGAACCAAAAACAATTTGTTTTAGTTTACCAGGTAAGGGCCACTGAACTACACAGCTGTTTCTCAGAAGCGACCTGGCCACAAATGACAGCTCAAGTGGCTTATCACGTGGAAATTTATAGCAGACAAATACTCGAAACGCATGATTCTAAATGTGGAGGTAAAAACCAGAGAATCTGGAGAGAAAAAATCCACACGGCCACGGGGAGAGAGACACGCACACTCCAAATATAAAGCAGGCGTCAGGATCGGGATCGAACCCACGACCTCCTGTATACCAGGCGAGGTAGTTAACATCTCCTAGCCACCGTGATGATGATGAGAGAGAGACACGCAAACTCCAAATATACAGCAGGCATCAGGATCGAACCCACGACCTCCTGTATACCAGGCGAGGTAGTTAACATCTCATAGCCACCGTGATGATGAGAGAGAGACACGAAAACTCCAAATATACAGCAGGCATCAGGATCGAACCCACGACCTCCTGTATACCAGGCGAGGTAGTCAACATCTCATAGCCACCGTGGCGCGATGTTCACTGCGTCCCACACTGCGTACCCTGGGGCGTCTCAGAGCGCCTCACATCGCGGCTCATCTCAACAGCTGCTCCTGCGGACCGCACGGTGACTGCCAGCGCCTGGCCTGACCACGGGTGTGACTGCTCTGTATCATCCCCATTGGCGCTGTCGGTAGGCTGCTGCCGCGCTGGTGACATGGTTAGCGCACTGGAACCTGCAACTCAGAGAAGGAAGCTGCTTCGATTCGATCTCCAGGCGTGGCAGTTTAAACATTGGGGCAAGTCTCGTGACCCCCCCCGTCCCACCAAGTGGTGTGACGTGGCGAGGCCACCCTGGGACGAGGGTAGATTGTGGCTACTCGGACCTTTGGCCAATGTGAAAGAGTGGGTCAAATATCTGTTATAAGGGTTCCCGAGGGCTCTCAGTGGTGTGAGCAAGCATTTTCAAGGCAGCAATTGTACCTTTTTTACTGTACATAGCGCTGTACGGTTGAACAAATGAGCAATCGACGTATTTAAATGTCCACATTGTAAAGTGGAGCCCGGTGCGCGTAGTCAAAATAGGCAGCTTCCCAGTCGACGGCTGACAACGTTAATCATTTGCAAAGGAGCGGTGGCGCAGTGGTAAGCGCGCCGCTCTACTAACCGCACTAGCAGAGTCCAATTGCTGGCCACAGCTAACGTCAGTGGCGAGCGATATTTGGTTAGCACGGTTGGCTATGTACGGTGCGAAATAAGTTCTACGTACAGATATGAACCGGTCAAGAACACCGCCAATTCCACTTCCTTTAACTGCACAGAGGAGGCAGTCTCGTGCCCCATTGTTTAACCCCGGAGATTAAGCAAAGCCATTGAGGGTGGTGCAACAGCGTTGCCTCTCTGGCAAGGGCAACCTGCGTTAGTTACATCGAGAACTATTTAAGCATACAAAAATAAACAATTTTAAATGCCATGCATGCGGATGCCAATGTGTTATGGAGGTAAATGCCAAGGTCGAGGTCTGTGACAGCGGTGGTGAGAGGGCTTCAGCAGAGAGAGTCGGTGTCGTTGTGCCGCTGATTCTCCTCCGTTGAACGGCGCGCAGACCGCCGTGGTTTTACTGCGAGGTCCGTGGCTTGGCTTGCGAGTCCACGATCGCACTGCTGTTGCGGCTTGTCTTTCATTTGCCATTTAAATTCAACAAAACCGGACAATCGTTAACACAAATGTAAATGCAAATTGGAACAACGAGAAGTACATGGCTGCAAATTGTTCTGAACGGCAACAAAAGAAAGCAGAAGTGGAGTGTACAAAGGATGGCTCGTGCAATTTCTGGCGAGGAAACTTGACCAAGACCGGGCAGGTAAGGGCAACCAGAGAGAATGAAACAAAATATCATCGATGTCAACCCGCTTAGGGCCTTACGCTCGAACCAAGGCTGCTTGGTGGGGCGTTCATCAAGCGGCGCACTGACAAAAGGGGCTTGGAGCGATTTTGTTTTTTCTTTCTTTTCCAATCCCTCCCGTCGACTCCTCATTGTGCAGCCGCTCTCTCTGTTGAACGACGGAAAATCACTTTTGTCGCTGAACTTTGTCGCTTATCGCCTTCAATTGGCACAAAACACCGGGCTCTGGGATGAAATTTCACTCGGAGTGCGTCCGTGTCGGATTTTGACTCTCATTGTGTTTGTTCCTTTAATTAATTTCAGGTTCCTTCTCTCCACCACCACCATCCTATTGTGATCACAACCCAACACGTTTCACAATGTCAGCATTTGCCTCTCTGCAATAATGAGCAGTGGTTGTTGCACAAGTCCAGGCTTGTGCGTCTCATACAACAAGACGAATTGTGTTTCGTTGGTTTTTAAATCACAGTTTGCTGAGCAAAGTTGCCCAAAATGTCCCAAAACTCCAAGGTGCCAACGACTAAACATCGCGATTGAAGTTGTAAGGGATGAGAGTGAACACGTTGCGTGCATTGAGGAAGGTTATCATGAGAACTCGGGAAGAGGTCATGGGCGGTAGTTCTCAATCCAACATCTCCACAGTGTCTGCTCAAGGCTGCCGCCGTCGCGTGCTCTGCCATTGCTAAGACGCAGAAAGAGAGGCGTTTCGATCTGCAGCGTGGTGGTTGACCGCAGTGTGCACGAGACACAGCCGCGAGGGGGTAAAGACGCAGCCCTGCAATCGCTCACTCACGCCGCTGCCCGAGGAAGAGCCTCCACTAGCTCGAGAGAGCCCCTCTGAAGGGTATTTGGCCTACTCTTCCATACACTTTACCCCACCACACACCAGCTGCCGATCGAAGAACTGTGCTGAACACATTCCTATACTGCTGGGTGGACCGAGGCAGCGGGACCTCAAGAAGCTTCCTCTTTATCTCGACTGTTGTGCCGGGAGATCAAATCAAGCCGGTGCAATCTGGATGACAATTGAAAAGGGCTCAATATTACCCCATGGCAGCATCGCTGCCATATACATCACCTATTTACCTGAACTAGTTTCACTTATCACGAATGACAGCCCAAAGCAGTGGCTTATCAAGTGGAAATTCATAGGAGCGAAAAACTCCAAACGCATGTTGGGGTAAAAAACCGGAGAACCCAGATAAAAATCGACGCGATCACGGGGAGAACACACAAACTCAAATATACAGCAGCAGGCGTCAGGGTTGGGATCAAGCCCACAACCTCCCGTGTACCAGGCGAGGTAGTCAACATCTCTCCCTGGTCGTGCCCTTCTCAGGGACGAGTGGGGTTATAGGGGCATCAGCTAACTTTTACAGTCAACAATTTAGCAGATAAATAGTTCAAGAAAATAAGTAATTACGTAACAGCCGCTCAATTCGTATTTGTTGTCCATTAGCAGGAGACCAGTTCGATTCCCAATCGTGGCTTCCCACATCAGTGGCATATATCTGAACCAGCCCTGGCTCCCCCCTTCACCAGCTCGCACTGACCAGGATGGTGAAGTATGGTCAAATAACACTCCATAACTGACACAGCATGGGTAGGCCTGTACATTAGTATTATCATTAACATACACGTACGTTTTTTGGCTGAAGTTGAGCGCTGGATTCAGATGTAGTTTAATCTGCCGCAAGGCAAGAGTTAGTACATCATTGGAAGAATGCACAATCCAGTGTTGTACAAGCACTTTCGTCATTATTGGCAGCAAAGCAACAGACGGAAATCTACCAGAGGGGAGATGGAACAATGAAATCGCTCCGTATGCATTATTAATTACGTCGTAGGAGAGGCTTTCATCCAGCAGTGGATTTATCATGGCTGATGATGAGCATTAATATTTCATAATCTGTACGAAAGCATCTCATTTTTAATTGACCACAAGAACCTACAACATCAAACACTCACGGGTATCATAAGGGCCCACGTGGGACCAATAATGATCTTATATAAGAACCCACAATCTAATTTATATTTATATAGAGCGCCTTTATTCAAGGCGCTTACTGAGGAGTGAGTGGCAGCGATGGAGGAGGGGAGGGACGGGGAGGAGTGGAGGGGCGACGGGAAGACATCAATGGGCAAGAGAGAAGAGGTGAGGATTTGAGAGGAACAGAAGGGGGTGAAGGAGGGCGACTGCTTCACGTGCAAGGGGAGTTTCAGGGTTGGCTACAGCGCAGACACCTCTCCTGTGCTGGTGAGCTATGAAGCATGCAAAGTTGTTCTTTGCCAAATGAAAACATCTGCGGCTCTTCGTGTGATCCCATGACGTGGCGGGACACCCTGACTGAGTCCACCCTCCACTTTCACAACACGTGCCACCCTGGGAGTGAACAAGAGTTGTTGATTCGTGGTTGTCTTTCACTGGGCTGCTCGTTTTTGCTCGGTGTTTGCTCACCCCAAGCAAAGCTATGCACACTGAAATGCACATCCCTTTTGTCGATCCACTGCTGGATGATGGCATCCAGATGTGTAGCGGGTCATGGGGGGTGGGGGGGTTCAGTAAGTGCGGGGTTGGTGAATGGGGGCGCTGAGGAAGGGCTACTTTCGAGATCACGCGCCACTGATGTTGCCCGTGGCCTGGAATCGAACTCAGATAGCCGTGTTTCAGGGCGCAATGCGCTACTCACTGCGCCACCGCTCCACGCCCTTTCTCAAGGTATTGAGTTGCATATCCTCCACCTCCTCCTTTATTACGAGAACAATGCTACTCGCGTGAAGGTGTTGTGGAACATTGCTATGCATGGACAATGCTGCCAATAAATGTGGCCCCACAGTAGAACGATTCTTGTTCGTGTTGTTGAATGGGTGCACACTCAGCCCGGCTTACCGCCTGTCGGGACAGATTTAGAGTCATGGGGGGAGGGAAGGAAATTTGACTCATGCCCAGGCCCCAAAATCCCAGAGGACCCGACGGAAACACAACATGGGATATATGTATTCCTACGATAAGGATTGTGTTGAGTCACACTGTCGGTTGTGTACGAACAATAATAAATGAATGCTGACGTGGTGTAATGGCGAGCGCATTGGATTTGCAATCGTCGCTTCAATCTCCCAGCGTGGCACCTGAACAATCCATGGGTGCGAGTTTTGGTAAATCCCCTACCGCCTCTGTCCAACCCAGGAAGTCTAAATGGGTTACGCCGGAGCATTTGGTGGGGTAAACTGTGGGTATTCTCACCTTCTTTAAAATTTCCCACCACTGGTGGAAGAGTAGACCGAATACCCATTCGAGCGTATCTCTGGAGCTCTTACAGCGGAGCACCTTCCGCCAGCAATGGTGTGAGCGGGTCCTTGTTTCTACCTTTACCGTAAACAATGCGTGTGCTTCGAGTTGGTTGTTTGTATTGAGTGGGGCCTGCCAGTTTGTGTGGCTGTATGGGGCGCCGCGGTGGTCGGATGTTAACTCTCTCGTCTGGTGTATATGAGGCCGTGGGTTCGATCTCGACCCTGACGCCTGCTGCTGTATATTTGGAGTTTTCATGTTCTCCCCGTGGTCGAGTAGATTTTTCGCCGGGTCTCCCGGGTTTTCTCTCCACATTTAGAACAATTCGTTTATCGTGTTTGGCTCCTATCTGTGATGAGCCGCTACTTCGTTGAGCTATCATTTGTGGTCGGGTCGCTTCTGAAAAAGAGCTGTACAGCTCAGTGGGCCTTACCTGGTAAGATAAAAACACTTGTTTTTGGTTTGTTTAGTCTGTCCAGTGTGGCAGGCGAGGTAACACCACCGCCACTTGGTGGCGAACGGCGGTTGTTGTTGTGGTTGTTGTTGTAGTGGTTGTTGTTGTGGTTATTGTTGTGGTTCTAGATTTGAAGCTTTCGTGACTGCAAGGATTCATACTTATAGGTTTTTTCGGTAAAGTCACGTAGGTAAAAAATAAATAATAAGAATAATAGAAATAATAGAACTAAAATAATAAATAACGACGTTTCGGAGGCAACACAAGTCTCCGTAATCAGGTGGGACAGTCACAGCTAAATTTACTGTATCAAGTGTGATTTATTATTTCTATTATTCTTATTATTTATTTTTTACCTACGTGACTTTACCGAAACAACCTAAGAGTATGTTGTTGTGGTTGTTGTTTTTATGTGGAGTGTAGTGGTTAGCGCTGCACTACGCTACGAACCTGATGGCCCGCGTTCGATTCCCGCTCACGACCAAAAATAGCGGCGAATATTTAAAGCTGATTCTGGGCCTCTCCTAGGTCGAGTCAGCATTAAATGGTCACCTGGTGTCGCCCGAGCCTTCACGTGCAATGCGCAATGACAGCCACATCGCTCTCCGACGTGATTACAAGTTACGGCACCGTACTCAGTGTTGGTTCGCTTCTTTGTTTTGATGACGTTTTGTTGTTTGTGATTTTTTTGTGTTTTGGAGCCGTTTCTTAATTTGTTTATTTATTTATTTGCTTGGTAGTAGGGTTTTCATTTGCTTGGTGTGTATTAATTACATTAAAGGGATTTGTTCCGTATATATCATTAATGTCCAGTGTTGTGGAACGCTGTTGGCATGAATGACACTGCTATATAAAATGAAAATATAATGATTATTATTATCCTGAAGAAGCTCCCGGCACGTGCAGCAAAACGTCGGACATCGTTTGTCGAAGGAGAACAACAGCAGCACGCGGCAACAACCCGAAACCACATCGGAGATAGCGGGAAATCGCAACCGAGACAACGCCCTCTGTGGCGGAGATCAGCGCTGATAGCTAATAAAACAACCCTCGCCTGCGTGAGCGTCTCCTGGGCCACGTGGAGCCGCGTGTGCTGAGTGGGTAGCAGCAGCGTGCACGCTGCGAGATGTCAGCTCAGAATTGGAATGTTTATTCATACTGGAGGAATCCGATGAGCTATAAAGCTCTTTTCACACGCGTCCGGTAGGGATGGGTCAGATTTTAAATAAAAACATGCGATAGGAGTATAGGAAGGGTAAGCAAATAACTCAAAAAATTAAAGTAAAAATAAAACTAAACTATGTTATGTTCATACTCTTTGGTTCTTTCGGTAAAGTCACGTAGTATGGATTCCTGCAGTCACGAAAGCTTCAAATCAAGATTAAACTCTGTTTATTTTAGCAGGTGAGTCATTAGCGTATTTTTTCAGAAGCAACCTGGCCACAAATGATAGCGCAACGAAGTGGCTCATCACGTGGAAATGTATCGCAGCCAAATTATCTAAATGATGTGAATGCTGTACATGTGCCTATGGGCTCCCTTTGCTCCTGAGAAGGCGTCAACAAATCCCCAGCTTTTGACCGGCGGATCCCTTTGGATGTTGTTACATCATTTGGGATTCTTGAGCGTTCGCCCGACATTGCCAAAGAGGCTCACCGGGTTGAATGTTAATGCAGCCTTATGTATGTATGGATGTTGAACTTCTTTCGCACCGTACGTGGCCAACCGTGCAAATCGGACGTTGCAGGGGAATGACAACAAACTAAACACAAAAAAACAGTTCTAAAGAAATTAGTTTTCATTCCAGATTTAAAAGTGTAGAGCTCCAGTGGCTTCCTGATACTGGAAGGAAGAGCGTTCCAGACGGCCGCCGAAGCGCATCTGACCACGTGTCAGTCCACTGCTGGATGATGGCCTCCACCAAACCTTGCAGGCCACAAAGGTTGCGTGATGTTACCTGCATGGCCGCGTTGGTCAGGGTGGGTTCGCGATGGATTACATTTCCTCTCGTTCATTGCCACCGGTTGTTTTAATGACCGTGTCGTTGGCAATTATAACTCAGGCGAATATCGTCTCTCCATTCGTGCTCATGCCGTCGTTTCTCCACCAGCAATCGTCTGAATGTTGAACGTGCGCAGTATGTTTGAAGTTGCATTGGCGAGCACACGTCTCGTGCGTGATGACTCTCTCCCCCATTTTGTGTCTTGTGGCTCTTGTTCCGCAATCCCAGTGCAGCTGTTGCATCTTTAAATACATTTATTTTAATATCATTTCTATATACAGTTTGTTTTAAGACCTTGGCTTGTGAGTGCTTGGATGACTGCGTGAATTTCCATCGAACCAAATGCCCCTGCGTAAG
Source organism: Lethenteron reissneri (assembly GCF_015708825.2). Classification (NCBI taxonomy): domain Eukaryota; kingdom Metazoa; phylum Chordata; class Hyperoartia; order Petromyzontiformes; family Petromyzontidae; genus Lethenteron; species Lethenteron reissneri. The sequence continues at coordinate 798,519 of NC_083784.1, forward strand.
TCTTCGAACTGGCTTGCAGTATTCGATAAGGCATTCACATTTTCCAGAACAGGTTTGAGAATATGTATGGCGGTCCATATAAAGATGCTGGGTTTAAGCCGGATTGCTCAGGAGATGTCGGTGATTGGCCTCTGGGTTGTCCATTAGTTGGATTCCCCACTGATCTTTGTCAACAGTGAAGGACCAGGAGGTGGTCTGGACGTCTTGAGACATCCGTTTTGTCTCCCTTGTGTATCAATAGACTCAGTGGTTCGCAAACTTTCTTAGCTACCAAACCTCTCCCCCCCTTGTTGAATTTAGTTTCAACCAAATTACCCCCTTGCCTGACCCAACATGGTTCTGAGAAATACATCTATGGGTAATGAACATCAATATTTTTTACCAATTGTTAATTTTGTCCTTCCCAGCGAGTACCTTGCAAGCGAATAAAATAAAATCTACGCAACGCTCTTGCACGCGTGACGTCATTTGTTTACGCTCGCCGGTTACTCTTGGCAACCACGTTGCTTACGATGAGCGAGTTTAGAAAGGTCTTTCATATCGTTCTCGGTTAACGTATGGACTTAAAACGTTATCGTAGCTATTTATATTTGGCAGATTCATACACGATTATTCACCAATGACTCGTGTGTGATATAATTTCACGCATTTATCGATCACCTCCCGTACCCCCTGGGACACAGACGAACGATTGAGGCATCACTCCACAGCAGAGAGATTCTATTTTCGTGTCAACGTTTAGCCAATGGGTCCTTCTCATATGATCCAGCAGCGGGGTCACGCTTTGTCGATGACGTCCACACACCTATTCCATATGGCCCAGGAAATATTTTCATGTTTTCACGCTGAAGGGTTTTAGTTTACCCCATCCAGGTGTGACATCAGGAACCTCCTGCTGCTAACCTGAAAAAAACGATGATTCGTTTCCCGGGATACATGAATATAGATGTGTTTCTGATATGTAGATTTACGTGGAATTAATTATATTAATAGGCATACATTTATCAAGCACACGTTTCCACGAACAGGAAATAAGTCAACTTCCAGTCGAGACTCGGGGGTTGTGCGGAGACAGGCTTAGGTTAACTTTACTAAAAATACACTTTACATTTTACCAGATAAAGCCCAATGAGCCATATAACTCTTTTTCAGAAGCCACCTGGCCACAAATTATATCCCAACGAAGTGGCTTATCACGTGCGCATTTATAGCAGCCAAATCTTCGAAACGCATGTCGATTCTAAATACAGAGGGGCGTAAACCGGAGGACCTGGAGAAACATCCACACGCCCACGGGGAGAGAGACACCGCAAACTGCAAATACACAGCAATCGTCAGGGCAAGGAGCGAACCTACGACCTCCTGCATACGAGGCGAGGGCGATAACATCTCACCTACCTCATAGCCCCGAGGACACAGATCCATTGGCCTTCACCGCTCGCTTGCAACGTGGTGGTGGTTGTGGTGGTGGTTGTGGTGGTGGTGGATTTGCTGCTGCTGCTACTGCTGCTGCAGCAAAGCCACCACCGGGTGAAGGACAACAAACTAAACGCTACAAGCAGCTGTAATTAAATTAGTTCTCGATCGAGATTTTAAAGCGCATAGCTCCAGTGGCTTCCCAATATTGGAAGAGCGTTCCAGACGGCCGCCGAAGCGCATCTGGAAGCGCGCGGCGATGATGCGGTGACTGGCTGAGCCAGAAGCCGCTGCTGCTGCGTTGATGATGGTGGTGCTTTATGTTTGTTGGCGATATCAGCAAGGTATCGCAGTCCACTTGCGGCAAGCACTTTGTGTATAATGAGTGCGCGACCTTTTTATCATGTATCTGTTGGCACGGTTGGCTCCGTAGGGTGCGAAATAAGTTAAACCCGCATACATCACGAGCACCGGCTCCATCTTGCACTGCGGGGCACGACTATTGTAAGATGTACGTCCGTCATCTTCCCCTTTTCGCTCTCTTTCTCTCTCTCCTGTGTGAATGTGCCCTTTTTGTTTTAATCCTGGCAGCTTCAATCGCTTTTGCGTTGTGCACTCGAATTTCTTTCCTCGTTCCTTTCCCCGCAGCATTCTGGGTGTCGCACGCTTTGTTTGGGTATTTGTCCATTGAAATAAAATGGCAAAGAGAATACGTGGAGACCGATGCGTGTGTGCGTGTGTGGAAGGTGGTGGAGGATTAGCGCGCTGCGTTACGAACCAGGTGACCCGAGTTCGATTCCCGCTCACGGCCAACACCGGTGACAATTATCTGAACCAATCTTGGGCCTCCTCTAGGTCGACTCAGGCTAAAATGAGTACCTGGTGCAGTGTGCAGTTAACATCGACACTAGGGAGAGAAAAAGCGGCCGGACATGGTGCTGGCCACCCACCCCCTCGTGTGCCTTGCCGGCCTTTATAGGTGATAGGTGCTACTCGCTAACAGCACTTACCCCAACAATCGGTTCAGGCTATACGGGGGATCTTTGTCTTTTTTTGGTCTTTGCATTTGGAATTCGCACGAGCGTCATCCGAGCAGTCCCCACTCAACCGCAGTCTGTAGAGACGTGAATTATAGTTCGTCTGCCGCTTGTAATATAACACAAGTTGCATTTAAGCTCAGAGTCGTAAGATTAGGGAGGCGTAATTGTACCTTGGTTGATTAGTGGGTGCACGACTTTACAAAAATGTCAAGGCGCAGCCCTGCCATTGCTTCATCACGCCACTGCTGGTGGAAGGGTCGCCACTACAATTCTGGTTGGGGGTCAGTCGCAGCGTTCTGAGAGGCACAGGGGCCCGGTCGGTCACGAGGGGGCCACGAATCAACAGATAAACAAATTAAGATTTTTTTTTTTTATTTCCAACAATTAACGATAAATGGCAACAAAAAAACATTGTTACAAATGGAAAACAATGTTTCCCAAAAATACACAGCCTAAAATAGATGGTGTAAAATATAGCCGCGTTAAATACCTCGCGTCAAATCTCGTAGCGCTACTGCTGCTGTTTGCTACTGGACACAAGCGAGATTGTTTGCTAACTGACATGAAAGCAAGACGCACGGTAACTTGATTGTGAGTATTATACCTTTACATATTTTTACGAATAATATTGTCACTGGTGAAGACTGTCTTTCTCTAAGCCCAATACACGCTGCAACTAAAATATTATAGATGGTACAGCCTACATGTTACTAATATTATTATTATTCACGATTTCAAACATCCTGAGCTATTTCAGTAAACGTGAGTCTGGAGAAAGCAGTGGGAGTCCACAGTCGGATCTTGCACAGTCCCCCACTGCAATAGGTGGTTGTGCCCCTGCGTATGTTGGCCTACTCTTCCCCATGCTGGCCGCATGTCTTGGAAGAGGTGGCAGTACCCACACTTTACCCCACCACACACGTGGCACACCGGTCGACTGACCAGCGGTGTACCCAGTTAAATTGCTGGGTGAACATTGTATCGATATGCCTCGTTCAGGAACATCGCTTTACTTCTGCCTATAGCTAATCAACTTGAACATTCACGCACAATTGTACACGCGTACTATTGGGACGAGTTTTTTATTACATATTTCGGATTTTGTGTTATAATGTTTCATCTTTTGACGAATGTTTCGGATCCGTTGACGTTATTTAGTTATCGAATGTGTCTTCGTGCAAACAAAAGTGTCGTCATCCGTGTGCCACGCAGTGGTGGCTCCTGCAAAATCTCTCAGGGGGGGCAAATGTCTGGATGATTGATAAGGATAAGGTCCACCCATGCAATGGATACATTAACAGCTTAAGCATGGAAAGGAAACTTCACTTATTTAATATTAATGAAAAATAAAGTGACTCTTACAATACATCTTGTTTGTTTATATACTCACTATTAAAACAAACCACTCAAGTTTATTTTATTAAAGATTCCACTAGGTAGCGACAAATTATATTGTTGGATGAAACGTGCTTACGTATGATGACGTAAGCACGTATGATGACGTAAGCACGTTGGGGCTTGCCCTCCCGGAGCCATAGAGAATGCATTGGAGCGCCCCCGTTCGAAAAAAAACATCTTTGAATGTAAGTCTATGGGGCCACTCGGGGCGATTCTCAGCCGGAGTGAAATCGCCCCAAAAGAGGCGGTACTCCACAGAACGTAGCATGACGCTGATTGGACTATATCCAGAGGCACAGTGACGGCTAGCGTGACTCTGTGGTTGAATGACATTGGTGGTGCGTCGCCCAACCGCCCTAATGAAGAAACCGCCCCTGGTGCCACGTCGTGTCGTGCGATCACATAACGATCGCACATTTGACATCTGGGCCCAATTTTTTCCTTCGGGTTTTTGCGGATTAATCCAAAAATCAAGAGCACATCCCTGGTGCACAACCTGGGTTGCCTCTCGGAGGACCTCCGACTCAACTTCGAATCTGCGTTGTAAAGAAGATGATGATGATGATGAAACACTTGGAGATGATGTCCACAAGTTCTCTTGCGGTGCCGCTGTGCGGCGAGTCGGGCCGGCTGTGCGCCACACGTGGTGCTCCTCCTCGCCCAGGGTCGACAGCCTGCGGCTCCGGAGCCGCGTGCGGAAACCCCTAAGAGCCGCTTCGTGACGGTTTTTGTAAGGGGCCATCGTCTCGTATTCACGTGCACGGCAGCTCTTGAAATATTGAGTTTTGTTTTTACAGAATTCGAAAAAAATGTCACTTCTTGTAATGTGGGTTACCGACCCGACGCTCTAAACGTGTCGCACCCCCCCACCCGCCCCCCGCAGCGCCCATCATGATGGGCAGGGTGAGCTGTACCTCAAATCAAACAACGGCAGTGGTAGTCACGGACACCGCCTGGACCACGATTGGAAGCAGCTGGTCCTCAGTGGCCGGGGGAACCCCTACGACCACTCCCAGCGGCCTGGCCCCGAACACGGCCTCGACCACCGCTGGCTCCGGCGGGAACGCAACCACGACCACCACCACCGCCGCCACTGTCGCCACCGTCGCCACGAACGCCACCACCGTCGCCACGGCCACCAACGCCACCGCCGTCGCCGCCGTCGCCGCCGCCACGAACGCCACCACCGCCGTGACGGCGCCTGTGGCTCCCGGCGCGAACACCGCCTCTGGATCTGCAGGAGGTGGGTGCCACGACTGACAGTGATTTGTCGTTTGTTGTCCCCCCCCCGCACCTCCGATTTGCACGGTCGGCCACGTACGGTGAGAAATAAGTTCGACATACACACGCGTACATTCATCGCTTCGTGAATGTATTCATTTAATTGTTATTTAATTAATTCATGCTTTCTCGTTTGAAATGCCACGGCGTCGGTGGCCCTGCGAGGTTATTGCTCGCGTTGCTCTCCGACGCAGTCAATCGTCTCCCTTCTGCGGCGCTCGATGGAACGAGTGCCGATTTGTTTAATTTTCGGGAAGGCCGACGGCGGCCGTGCCACGGGGGGTTGATCCGCGGCATTCCCTCCCTTGTGGCCGCCTCCACTCTCAATCCAACCTCTCCGCGGTGTCTGCTCAAGGCTCCCGTCGTCGAGTGCTCTCAAATTGCTAAAAGACAGAAAGAGATGCGTTTTGACCTGCAGCGTAGTGGTTGACCGCAGTGTGGATGAGACACAGCTGTGAGGGCTAAAGGTGCAGCGCTGCAATCGCCCACTCACGCCTGCTGCTGGAGGAAGGGCCTCCTGCAGAGAGAGCTTGAGATGGTCCCACTGGGAGGTGTTTGGTCTCCTCTTCCATGCTGGCCAGACGTTCTGGACGAGGTGGTAGTAGCGCCTCACTGTGTCCCACCACACCACGACCTGCCAATCAACCAACTGCTCTACCCACCCGTTCACTGCTGGATGGACGGAGGCAGTGGTCTGTTGTTCAGCTGCCGCGCCCGGAGACCGAACCAGCCACCTCTGGATTTGCAGGTCCAGTGAAATAAATGAAATGACCCCAAAAGTGCGATGCGGGTACATTTAAAATGATGAACATTTCTGTCTTTGGTGTAAACTCTTAGCGTTTAAAACTGGGCGACGCTCTTCACTAACCCGCACTGACCGGCGTGGTGAAGTATGGTCAAACGGGCCATGACCGACAAGGCGCGGGAAGGCCTTCATCCAGCAGTGTATTGATGTGTCCGTTTTCAGGTTCTCTTGGGCTCGTTCCCAATGAGAGGGCGGCACGGGGGATGTCTGACTCAGTAAACATCGTGGTCAAGTGTAGGCACTCGTGCTCCCGCACACACATCCCTGGCATCACCATTGGAACCTCATTTGCCAGTAGCAAAATATTATAATGGTTTTTACCCTTTAATCTGGCAACAAAACTGACACTTTTTTTTACAAGGAGTCATGTTTGCATTGACCGCAATACCTGCAGTCGGAATGCAAACAAAAAACATAACTCTGATAATGTATGCACTGTCCTTGAAATTGATTGGTCCACACCCGAGACAGCTTTCCTTAGAGCATAGTCTCACCCTGGTGTTGGACCAGATGACACCAAAAGGTATTGTGGTCAATGCAAACATGACTCCTTGTAAAAAAAAAGGTGTCAGTATTGTTGTCAGATAAAAGGGTAAAAAAACAATTATCATCCCTAGCATCATCAATACGATTACTCAAGGTCAACGCTAATCTGATGACGACGCGTCCCATTGCAGCGTTGAATAGCCAACGGAACCTGTACACATCGGTTTGCGTTCGCCTGCATTGCCCTCTAGCTGTCCGTACTGGGAAATACATGCATTTGAAAAATGTTCAGTGTTGCTCAGCTAAACTCAACAACAGTATTTTTTATTTTACCAGGTAAGGCCCACTGAGCTATACAGCCCCTATTCTAGAAGCGACCTGGCTACAAATACAAGCTTGGTATTCACGTGGCAATCTATAGCAGCAGCAGCAGCCAACTAGTGTAAGCGCGTGCTGATTGTAAACACGGAGGGAAAAACTGGAGGACCCGGAGAAAAATCCACGCGACCGCAGGGAAATCATTGTGAGCGCGCTTGCCCTGCAAGATAAAATATCAACAACTCACAGAGAGCCCATTGCCCAAAACGTCTGCTATTATTGATATATCTACTTGGTTCTTTCGGTAAAGTCACGTAGAAGGGAAATAATAAAATAATAAAAATAAAACATTATAAAATACAATATTTTATTATTTCCCTTCTACGTGACTTTACCGAAAGAACCAAGAAGATGAATCCCTGTAGTCACGAAAGCTTTAAATCGAATTTTTTTAACTTATATACGTGAATTTACCGAAAGACCCAAAAATATGAATTCCTGCAGTCACGAAAGCTCCAACTCTTTATTACATATACATATATAGTTTTCCTTTTTGATTAATGTGTGGAGTTTATGTTGGATGTGTTTGCATATTACTCCCCACGTAGTGTAAAACAAATCATTAGTATTAAGTAGGGGTTGCTGCGAAATGTTTTTTCATGATACAGTACAACATCTCATGGTGGCGAGATGTTGACTACCTCGTCTGGTATACAGGAGGTCCTGGGTTCAACCCCAACCCTGCCGCCTGCCGTATGTTTGGTGTTTGCGTGTTCTCCCCTTGGCTGCGTGGATTTTTTATTCATTTAGAAACAAGCTTTTAGGTGATTTTTCTCTGGCACATTTTTAAATCATGAGCCACTTCGTTGAGGTATCATTTGTGGCCAGGTCGCTTCTGAAAAAGAGTTATATTGCTCAGTGGGTCTTACCCGGTAAAATAAAAAAATGTTTAGTAGTTAAAATATATATTTATTTTGATGATGACAATTATCGCCATGTCAGTGTTCCATAACTTTCTAAATTAATTACTAGACGAACAAAATTGTGTTTGCCTAGTATTTGTGCTTTTGCTCTACCCCCAGTACTCATTAACATGGCTGAATAGTTGTTCAACTGCAGCTCACTCAACGTTAGCCTGTCATATGCATTCCCATTATTCCAATGTAGCCAACCCCTTAACGTATAATAACGGACACCTGCGGTAATAGACACGGAGAATAAACAGTTCATCAAAGAAACATTGAAAAATATCGCGGTCACATGCCACGCGACCAATTGGTCTAAAAAACAAGTAAAGCACAAATGGATAATAAACTACGTACTTATTTTAGCAGAACTCTACTTCTTGCTCATGATTATTTCAGAAATATTTTGCCAGGACATAACACGAGGTTCAAAGTGTAACGAGCAACGATCCCCGCATACAATGTCGCAACAACCCCGACACGTGAGTGTCCGTGTGCGATCGTGTCGACTCTTGGCTCAGAACACCGAGGTTCGATTCCTGGCCAGTGCTGTTGAAACAAGCGAGCACAGCGTGGTGCACGTGACACTGCCTTGGTTTCGTCTCTCCAACACGGCACGTGCTGCGCTTGCCTTCCAGGTTCAAACGGAAGCGCTGGATTCTATTGCCAGAAGATGTCCTGCGCTGGAGAGAACTGCTACCAGAACAAGACGTTTCTACAACACAACGAGACGTGCATGAGTTCAAATCCCATGTGCTGGGTGAGTGCAGTGAACGCAACCAACGCGCACCTCCTAACCCAATCGTCACCTCCAGCATTGATTTTGTGAACGAAATCAGCCGCGTGAATGTTTGTACGCACGTATGCTGAACTTATTTCCCACCGTACGTACCCCACCGTGCTAATCGGACACAAAGCTGATCAGGGACAATAGTGAAAGTGGTAATGGCCACCTGGCTTGAGAATGGTTGATAAGGATGCAGGTAACGATGATTTATATTGAGTTAACTCTAAACCAATAATTCAAATACATTTTTCAAATATAATTATTACAACGAAAAACAATACCGAATAGTCGATTAGTCGAATAACAAGAATTGGAGGTGCAGGACGAATGACTACAAAGTAAACACTAAAAGCAGTTCACATTATATTAGTTCTTCAATCTTGATTATTTAAAAGTGCATAACTCCAGTGGCTTCCTAATATCAGAAGGAAGAGCGTTCCAGACGGCCGCAGAACCGCATCTGAAAGTGCGCGTTGCGGTGATCGCCTTTGTTGGACGCTATGAACAAAGTGCCCTCCTCCGGTTGAGTCGACGGTGTTGACGACGACGACGACGTCGATGACCCCGCAGCGCCGAGCGGAGCGTGCCCGACCGTGACGATACGTCTGGGATCGGGCGGGGGCGGTGAGGCTGGGGGTGATCAACGTTGGCGATGGGTCGTGGTAGTAGTGGTGGTGTCATCGTATTGAAAACTAGTTTCTTTAGAACTGACTTTTGTGATTAGTTTGTTTTCCTTGCGCAGCACCACAGATTATCATTGTTTTGTATACGTACGGTGCGAAAAAAGTTAAACACGCATACATCGTCTGCTTTGGCCACGACATCTCGGTCTTAAATCGACGCCTCCTCATTACGCTCCTCATTTCAACGCAGTTTTTGCGCTCGACGGAGGGAACTGCTGTGAACTACACCTCGGGCTGCGTGTCCAACAACATCAACGCCACGTGGTGCACCGCGTCAGGCACAGCGTCCAGGTGCATCGTGGAGTGCTGCAACACCAGCCTGTGTCTCAACTTCCCGGCACCACCCACCACCGCAGCCACCACCAGTAAGAGAAACTCGTCGTGCGTTCTTGCGGGATCATCAAAATCAGAATTTTTATTTTAATCTCAGCATTTATAAACGTGCATTTAGATGACAGTATTTGGATTATTTTGCTGCTATACATTTCCACACGATAAGCCGCTTTGTTGAGCTAGAATATACGGCCAGGTCGCTACTGTACAAAGAGCTCTATAGTTCAGTGGGCCTGGAACTTCAGTCTGCAGGGACTGCGAGTTCCTCACCTCCTAGGGCAGGCAACTCCAGAGCCTGGGGCGCCGTGTGGACACAATCCCGGTGGGGATCACAGCGGAGGGTCGGAGCCTGGACCACGGCCACGCCGAGTCGGGCACGCTCGGTGGACCTCGGAGATCTCGGTGGAGCGTGTGTCGCCATCAACTCCTGGATGTGTAGTGGAGCAAGCCCCGTTTAATCCCTTGCACACAAGTGGGGGGATCTCAGCTCTGACCTCACCCTGGCCGCAGTGATGGCGCGTGGCCGGTGGCAGCGTTTTCTCCACCGTCACTGATGTCGCGGTTACAGCCGTCTTGCATCGTCGATTCTGCTCTCGCACTTAACATGTCACACGTGTTACACATGTACAGTCCCTTTGTCAACCCACTGCAGGTAGAGAGTACTATCGCTTCACCGTAATTCACAATGCGGGTCGGTGTGAAAGCGGGGAGGCCGGAGAGCACGGCACAGGATGGCAAATCATGTCGTTGCCAACAGCGTAGCCCCCTTGTGCATATCGGTGGCTCACTCATCAGACATGCGAGCAGTCTCCAGTCTCACTGCTTAGCTTGCGAGATGCGACGAGGCTGGTAGCATTGCGGGTGATTTGGGTCGTTGGCTAACGTTTGACAACATCGTTTGCTCTGCGACGGTTCACCACTTGACATGAGTTTGTGTTCTTCAGCAACGACTGCAGTCACCACCACCAGCGAGCCGATGTCCGACGTGAGTACACTGAATCCACACCCGTTTGCACGCAGCTGTTTTTAGCACTTTTGTGGATGGTGTTGTGGGGGGAATGGTGCGTGTTGATTGTGCCACGTGTGAGATCCTGGGCTCGAATCCAGGCAACCGACGTCTGTGATTGTACCGAGTTATACTGAGTGCAGTGAGCTGATGATCTCATGTTTGGCTAAATTCTCTCGATGAGAAAATTAAAATGTCAGTAGGACTTTTCGTGCGACCAACGTTACGCTCAGGGGTCAGAGCGGGTGAGGAGGGGGCTCGCCCCGACTGCAGCGTGGGCAGCCCGCGGCTCTGGAGCCGCATGCGGTGGCTCTTTAGGGACTAGATTTGAAGCTTTCGTGACTGCAATGATTCATATTGTTAGGTTTTTCGGTAAAGTCACGTAGGTAAAAAATAAAAATTAATAAAAGTTAAATAAAATAAAAATCACGACGTTTCATTGGCGGAAGCTTGTGTTGCCTCCGAAACGTCGTGATTTTTATTTTATTTTACTTTTATGAATTTAAATTTTTTACCTACGTGACTTTACCGAAAAAACCTAAGAATATCTTTCGGGACTGCTTCGTGACGCCATTTATTAAGGACCACCATCCGTCTCGGATTCACACGCATTGTGACTCTTCAAATATTGAGTTTTACCGAATTCGAAAACAATGGCTCATCTGGTTATTTTGGTTGCCAAGCTGTGCTTTGAACCGGGAGGCCCACGTTCGATTCCCACTCACGGCCAACATCAGTGACGAATGTCTGAAGCAGTCCTGGGTGCAAACATCAGCACTGGGGAGACAAATGCGGCCGGGCGTGGTACAGGCGACCCACCCACCTTACTGTGCCGGCCTTCATGGTTGCTCGCTAACAGCACTCACCTCAACAGTCTGTTAAAAAGGCTACATGGGGGATTGTTTGTCTTTTTGTGAGCAGCGTGTCTGCCAGATGTTTACCTGCAGCGGAGCTGACTGCTTCATCAAGGTTATACCTGCTCCACAGCGCTGCTACAAAAGCCAGCTGTACTGTGAGGTGTGTACTCCAATCGCCAAGCGTCGTTACGATGGCTGCGACTGCCTGCCAGAGATTGCAGCGCCACGCAGATGAGACGAACGGAATCCGCGTGTCTGAATGAGATGATTGGGGTACCACGCTGGAGAGATGTGAACTACCTCGCCTGGTGTACAGGAGGTCGTGGGTTCGATCCTGACACTGACGCCTGCTGTATATTTGGAGTTAGTGTGTGTGTGTCTCTCTCCTTGTAGTTGCATGGATTTTTCTCCGGGTTCTTCAGTTTTCCCTCCACATTTATAATGAACATGCGCTTCGAGTATTTGGCTGCTATACATTTCCATATGATAAGCCACTTTGTTGAGCTATCATTTTGTGGCCAGGTCACTTCTGAAAAAGAGTGATATAGCTCAGTGGGCCTTACCTGGTGAAATAAGAAGTAGTTAATCGGTTTTTTAAATAGATTAATGTATTACCATCATTTAGAGATAGTAGTGGTGCATCGGTGAAGGCACACACTTGTGATTGGTTAAGTATCATGGCTGAATAAATTAGAATAAAAAAGTTCCGATATTTAACAACAATTTCACATCTTTCTTCGATTATTTTTTTATCATTTACATCATTTGCTCACGATAATAAATCGTTATGAGGAAAATGGCGGAAGTGGTTGCGTAAATTGGTGACATCATTTCCTGTGTTCGGGTCAAGCCGAAAGAATCAAAGGTTAGGGATCGTCCAAAATGTTGTCTTGGCCTGATTTTTTATTCCAATTAATCGAGAAATCGGGAGCACAGCCCTAATATATACGCGTACAATACATATACTCAGTTCGCTGATTGCCTGATCTGAATATGTGTTGTGGGGCGAAATTGCACATCCCTTAGACCAACATTTAATAACTAAGAGTGAACTAATTTCTTGACTGCTTTAGTCAGCGACACGAAGATAATGACTAAATGCAATCCACAGACTAAGACCGTGACTGCCATTCCCCAGGAATGTGTTTAGTTTGTTGTCCTTCCACCACACCTCCGATTAGCACGGTTGGCTACGTACGGTGGGAAAGAAGTGCAACATACAGGACATCGCCGAAATATATCAGTCACCTCTGCGCTCTCAAAGCCTCCTGTTAGGGCAAGGATGGAGCCGTGATGATTGAAGATGATGGTGATGCCACCCAAAATTGGCAATGTCTGCTTCCCAGTGCAGTCCGCGTGATACCGCTTGGCAGAGGATACAGAACTGTCCATTCTGTCGGAATGGGGTCATGTAGCACAAGAGGTGCAGCAACGCAATGACTTGCGCATGTCACTGCTGGCAGAAGGGCCTCCACTGGAGGGAGCTCAAAACAGCCGCCCCCCCCGCCCTCCAGAGTATTTGGCCTACTCTTTCATGCTGGCCAGATGTCTTGGCAGGAGTCCCCACACTCTATCCCGACACGCGTGACCTGCCGATCCGCTAACTGCGATGTGTGTGCCCATTTACGCTGCTGAGTGAACACAGGAGAGTAGATTTAAGAAACTCGCACTATTAGTTCAACCGACGTGCCAGTTTCCAGGTTGGCCCCAATCATTGCACCCTGGGCTCGAATACTGGCAACCTCCACCCATGACACCACAGCAGCCATCTCCCCGTGGACCAGTTAGACACTGTTCGTGTGCCCAGAATTGGCGATAGAATTGGCACCGGTGGCATTTGATGTTGTTTTAGACTATATTTATGATTTAAATGGTGGAAGATTTGTGTTGCAAAACAAAGCATCTTCTTGGTTCTTTCGGTAAAGTCACGTAGAAGGGAAATAATAAAATAATAAAAATAAAACATAATAAAATACAATTCTCACGACGTTTCGGCCACAACGCAAGCAGCCGTCCTCAGGTGAAGAATCTTTCTTCACCTGAGGACGGCTTCTTCACCTGAGAACGGCTGCTTGCGTTGTGGCCGAAACGTCGTGAGAATTGTATTTTATTATGTTTTATTTTTATTATTTTATTATTTCCCTTCTACGTGACTTTACCGAAAGAATCAAGAAGATGAATCCCTGCAGTCACGAAAGCTTTCAATCGAAAACAAAGAATGTTTTTATTCTTTCAGCATGATATATGTTGATCTTCTTTCGCACCCTAAGTACCTAACCTTGCTAATCGGGCACAAAGCTGATCAGTGTCAATCGTGGCAGTGGCAGTGGCCATCTGGCTTGAGAATGGTTGATAACGATGCAGGTAACGATTTATATTGACTTAACAAAATCACATATTAAAATCCAAATTTTAAATATAATTTCTACAAAAAACAATCTCAGTATTCGGGTAACAACAAACATCATGCCGTAAACTCATAACAATTCGTTCTAACCAAACACATCGGAGGGGGGTGCAGGCATTGCCAGCTCAATTCATTTCAATCAGTAGCAGGCAATGTTCAGAAATCTCGTTACACATGGCAGCATGCGAACACGTACTGCAAGAGACACACGTGCCCTGATTTCCAATCTACCGCTGAAAATATCGATGTATTTTATTCACCATCTGTCCAGATCACTCAGCAGTACGATAGGGTGGCTCGAAATCCGAAGTTTGTGAATTCAAACGTTCGGTGGGGGTTGACTGAGCCCATCGTCCTTCCGAGGTTGAGAAAATAGGTACCACGTTGTGGCGAAGACAACGGTAGCTCTCCGATAGAGAGACTCGCCCCTGCCATAGACATTTGTAATTTCCACCACTGGCTCTGAAGGGGTTTAAACTGGAGAAGAGCAACTCCACAATTCTCATGAGCAGGAATTTCGCTTGCCTTTTTGACTCATTTGCCACCCACATATCATGTGGGTGGAAGCAAACTTCACGTCGATTATGCCGTGGAAAGAAAAAAAATAAAAACCACGTGAGTTTCTGTACAGTGCAGCTCTCCGAAGTGTATCTTTGATATTGTACAACGGCCACATTTTGTATGCTTGACATTTCACAGGCGCCATTTCACGACTTTCACTTGTGAATGTTAAAGATAAAAAGAAACAATTGTTGGTTTAGGCAGTAATGGCTCACAAATGGCAGGTGGCTAACGGTTTTATTGCCGTTTTTGTTTAGAGAGTGTGTGAGTGGGATGCACGATGTTTTCACGTTTCACATAGCGGTGCGCACAAGGCAATCAAGCGTCGTTGTAAAACGTGCGTTGGTTGTTGTTGTCCCTCTGGTGATGTAACCAAAGGTCTATTTTGCTTGTATCGGGGCCATTAATAAACCATTAACCAAATGTCGGCTCCGCCATGCGATCCACAAGGCAACAACCCGTTAGTTTCTCTCAAGGAGCATCGTGAACCATCGTCACGCCAACTCCTCCGCTCATCCTCGCAGCAGCAGCAGCAGTAGCAGCAGCAGCAGTGGCAGCAGCGGCAGTAGCAGCAGAAGCAGCAGCGGTAGCAGCAGCAGCTTCTGGCTCAGCCATCGAACAAAGGCGGCGGTCACCGCGTCATCGTCGCGCGCTTTCAGATGCGCTTCCGCGGTCGTCTGGAACGCTCTCCCTTCCGATATTAGGAAGCCACTGGAGCTATGCACTTTTAAATCTAGATTTTAAAACTAATTTATTTAGAACTGCTTTGTTGTGTTTAGCTTGGTGTCCTTCTCCCGCACCTCTGATTAGCCCGGTTGGCTATGTACAGTGCAAAAGAAGTTCAACATACACACACGTGTGTACAGTGGTTTTCCACCCACTTTCCGATCTGTTTTTACATTGTGCCGGCGAGAAAACCCATGACTATGGGTCGTAGCCATGTTGTGTTCGGCATGATGTCCGACGTTACGCTCCACATCCTCGTTTAGCCCTGGTAGCTTCCCAAAACGTGGAGCAAAACGTCGGACATCGTGCTGAACACTGCACGATGCAATCAAACAACAAACACATCGGAGAGCTACAGCACAATCGTGAAACCCCTCGCAGTAGTGCTACTCACACGCTGCTGGAGATGGAACAGTCAACAAACTGATGTGAGCAGTCATATCCAGTCCAGCAGTCACACTCCAGGCAAAGCTATCTTTGGAAACCTCCGATTAGCACGGTTAAGTACATACGGCGCGAAATAAGTTCTACATACATACAAGTCACCCCAGGACATAAAAAATCGTGCCTAATAATACAACACATTTTACGTGTATTACCTCCCCCCTCTTCCTGTACTGATTGTTTTTCCACCTCCGAGGTGGCCACCCTGGCGGCAACCCCCTTCATTCTCAGGTTATGAAGCTCAGCGTTCACACGCAGCCACGCAGCACCGGCAACTAACGGTGTCCCTCCCTCCCTCCCGCGCGCACGCACGCAGCTGGTGAGCCACATGGAACACTCGCAGATCTCGTTCACGGCCGGCTGCAGCTCTCGCTGCAAGGGCAAGGTGGCGTCGTGCGCCTCGCAGCCCGAGTGCTTCCAGGAGTGCTGCGCGGGTAGCACCAGCTGCCTGAAGCTGGACGGCAAGCTCTACGACGTGAGCGGCGGCCCGCGCCCCGAGGCCCTCCTCGGGGCGCCCGGCCACGCCGCCACGCTCCTACTTGTGGCCGCCACCGCTCGGGCGCTGCTGTGAGTTGTCGACGGGCGCGACGGGGCGGCGGCGAGGGGCAGGGTCCCCCCCCAACCACCACCAACCACGCAGAGCCAGGCGAAGGCCCCCCCCCCCCCCACCAGTTCTGGTCACCACCGCGATGCCCCCCTCATCCGTGTTAAAGATTTCCATGTCTACCAACGCGTGCATTTCATTGATGCCGTTTCTGATTCATGTGCAAGCAGGGCGGGTACTTGAATGAACATGAGTCAGTGAGGTACCCAAAGTGAGTGTTTTTGATTGCTTAGCTGTTGAGAGTCAACCACAATAAAATAAAGGTGACTCGTTTTTAACTAATTGTACAGCCCCTTGACATTCACCTGCTGGATTAGGGCTCCCCCCATGCCACGTGGCCATGCTTCTTTACGCCCGTCAATCACTTGACAGTGATGTTAGCCATGGCCAGGAATTGGACTCTGGTCGTCAAGTGCATGGCACAGCGCTATGCCTGTGATTTATGTTTTACCGGGTGGTAAGATAGTGAAGAGTGAGATCATTTTAAACATAAGAAAAAATGGGTGGTGGTTGTATTAGCACTGTTGATACACCACAAATTATAATTATTAGTAGAGAAGAGAGTGATGAAATGCCTTCACAATCTAAGTGGGTACACTACTTTGGAACCTTTTGCGGACTGACCTGCACATTAATGCCATTCTGGTGTGCAAAAAGAGTGGTAGACATGGAACGCTTAACCCTGGATGCTTCATGAGGACTGACGCATTATATCTGCCCTAAAGTTGCAATCAGGAGTCATAGATAGACGTGGAACTGTATTTTTAGTTGATTTTATGTCACCCTTGCACGGTGCAATGCTGCATATTCATACGTGCACCTGGAGCGATGCATGTTCAGTTTTTATTTGAAAAGTGAAAGGTACCCATCCTTTATGGAGCGCTGAGGTCATGTGTGCACAGGCATGAGCACAGTCATCAGTTTTATTATTAGTGTTCAATTATTAGAGATTGATATACCAAGCTAAAGTCTCCTGGTGGAGAGAGGTCCAAGCATACGCTAATGTTGAGATAAAGAGGCACGCGAGAGCAGGTTGGAGCTCTTTTAAAAAGCATTGAACGTGATAACAAAAGACAACAGTGAAATAGTGAATAACCTAAATAAGAAAGTTTTCAATCAGGACACGTGACCTCCTACGACATGGATCAGAGAAGCATGGAGAGGTGCACGATTTGGATTCAACTGAGAGACGGAAAAACGCACATCAGATGGCACGAATTAAAGACATGTTAAGAACAGTAAATGTTCTATAGATGACGACTGGTGGTGGGGACCGCCTGTCGAGTGGCAGCCAAATACAGAAACCACCTCGGAAGTGGAGCAATGAGATCAGCCCATGTGTAGAAGTTGTACGCAAGTATGTTGAACTTCTTTCGCACCGTACGTATGAGGGGCGGGGGAAGGACAACAAACTAAACACAACAATATATTCCCAATAAATGTTTAAAATCTATGATTTTAAATTGCATAGCTCCAGTGACTTCCTAATATTGGAAGCAAGAGCGTTGCAGATGGACGCAGACGCGCATCTCCAAAGACCGCGATGCAGTGAGTCTTTGTTCGATGGCGATCAAAGTTCATCATGAGATTGAGGGATGCAAACAACTTTCCGAGATTTTCAAGCAGCAGTGCACAGAACATTCGAGATTTCAACAGACCGCACATGCATATGAACTCATTTATTTGGAGGATTGCCCTTTGTGGAGGTAAAATAATAGGTGAGCATAGGTCATGAGGCTCAAGTTATCGTTAATTGTAATCTTATAAAACAAACTCTTTTCTAACCTCTAGGAATTAAACTAACTTTGTCACGAATTGTGAAGCCAGTTATTTTGAGACATTAACACATATCAACCTGATCGCATATAATTTAATGAGATGGCATTATTAACACAGTACGTCACATATCCGACTTGCTGGAGAACACTGTATCAGCGTGTATGTGAACATGAAATGCCAGATATGTGAACACCCTAGAGATACTGAGTTACACATGAGTACATGCTTCACTGTGCTTTAAAAGCAAATTGTACGTGATATTATATTGTGTTAATTTACTGTATGTGAAACGGTCGAATTTGTGCCCATCTATAGAAAATGCTACCACACACGCCATACTGAACTGGGTGTGTGCAATTGGATATGTTACGGTCGGATATGCGACTGAATTTCATTACCAGTCGGGTACATTTTGTAATTAAATTCGTATATTAAGTCTTTATATGTTCCACGTATCTCTATGACCTCTAGCGGCATCTGGGAGACTTTCTTTCACTATTCATTCTCACGATCTCCGCGTTTCCTTTGGGAGGCGAGTCCAATTTATAAAGCAACAGCAGCTCACCTGACTAAAGACACGCACACCGTGCGGCTGTGCTGCAGTGTCGGCGGGCATCGCAGTTTTTGCCAGAGCGAAGCAATAGTCAGCCCACATTCCAAAAGTTAATTTAGTATTCCTCCCAAGTAAGCGTCCCACCTCCAGGTTTTACTGCTCACCAGTCCGGCTTTCCAAAACGTCACTTACTCAGCATACAGAAACTGGTTTTTAATATAGATACACATTATCACGTGAATAAAGAATGTATAAAAGCTGGATTTTCCGTTACGAAAAAAAGCAACAATGGGTAGTTAGAACTAGCAGAAACTCTAGAACAAGGGCAAACCAGTTTTGTTTTAATCTCTGAAATGTGTGTATGCATAGATGTGTAACAGAAGACTTCAGCAGCCTGTTGAAATTAACGCTTGTGGTTCTATTGAAAACGTGGAAACAGTCGCAAGGTGGAAGACTAAATGCAGTTAGCATTACATTAGTAAGATCCGGTCAGCTTCAGCAATAACGTTAAACTCGATCATAGCTTGCCACATACTACAGCAGCAGGAAAGGATAACGTTTGTTTCTTGGGACAATTGCTTTTTATTTCACAATACAAATACGTGGGCAAAAGCTAAATAGCTTAGCAGTTACAGCATTTGCCTTCGGGCCAGTTTATATGACAATGGTTCAATTCTCACAACTGCTCGCTAATTCCTGCAGAGATGTCCTCCAGTGCTTTGAATATTGCATTATAACTTCTATAAATAGGCTGTCATGTGCTACTGCCATCCCTCAGTTCATAATTTACCCAGACACCCGGTGCCTAATAAAGCTCAAAATCTACCGGGCACGGATTGGGAACCGTCAGAAAACAATAATGCTTTGAAGTCCTGAAAATGTCTTATTCTATAAAACACAGATATACATGAGGTGTTCCAGTCAAGAGACGCCTTTAAGAGTTTAAGACATGCTGTGGGATTATGTAAGTACAGACCTGATTCACCAAAGCATGGTCGATCGTGCCTGTAGGAACGTTTTATTAGGCTCTGCAGATAACATATTAAAGGAAAATAAACACGTTATTATGTAACTACAGGTACCCACGTCTGCTGGGTAATGATTCACAATGTTTCTCACCTGGCTGCATAAAAGGGCATTCCATTGATGTATACTATAGCTGAACTACGTAATGAAAACCAAGCACATGCCACTTCAGTTGACGAGTCACTGATCTGGTCTCAAAAGGGATTATTACAGATCCAGGTGAGAGTTTGACAAGAATGACAAGAATATAAGTGAAACGCTGCACAATTCCAAGTAAAATTCCATTCATTCACGACACTGTAACCAGGTGAAACCACAATGAAGCAACTCGACAAGGGTTTAAAGAAGACTTATGAATGTGAATGCGTTATTCAGCCTCTGTAAAATGTAACAAAAACAAGGCTCTCGTGTCCACACACTAACCGATCGCAGCTCATTTGAACTATCCCGCAATTCGGAATTTGGGAGTTTAAGAATTCACAACGTGGGTGTCGTGTTGGATGTGGTCGGGTGGCTCAGAGGTGAAACGCTGAGCTGGCACTGCTGAGATGCGGAGTATTAATCCGGGATCTCAGCAGTCTGTAATTCAACCAGGTTCACAAGTGTCGCGTGTTTACAATGTCGACCGCGTCACCAATTATATAGCACTAAATATGGTGTATATACTAATGCAATACTGAAGCATTACAACTCAAACTTTAAAGTTTGAATTCAAAGATTCGATTTGATTACTGAATGTAACATTGATAACCGCATTTAATGATGTGGGGGGGGGGGATACTTGTAAATAAAAAAAGGTTTCATACGCAATTTCCGGCTAAAGTTACTCCCTTTTTAATAAATTCCTTGCAGAGCAGTTCAGTGTATCTGCAGAAAGTATGTGTACACAAGTGCCTTGTTTTGTTAGGGTTCACTCCCCCTTACCGATTATTAATCATTAACTATGAATATGTAACTGGGCTGACAGTGGCCGCCTCTTGCGAGAAACGTCAAAGGATATCTAAGCGTGCAGAACATTTCATCAAACGGACGGTGGAGCAATACTGTGGGTTGAACCAGCAAGATGGACATCTGCGACCACTCATGTACTCTTGCTCAATGCCCCTGTGACATCTAAGTAAAAAAAAATGCTTGCAATGAACTCTTTCACGGCAGCGCCTTATCCTATTTCTTTGATTAGATATGCATAAATTCCTCATGTGCAGCAGCAAATCACTTTCACAGTTCAATCGTGTCAGCGTTGAGGGTAGACAGGAAAATACGTAAACATTACCAATCGGAGAGCTCCTTACAGTTTGTGTTTTAAAATGGGGGCCGGTCTGACTTTCCGCTGCTGCCTTTGTCCTAGAAGTTGTTGTTGCTGCTAATGGAGTTGAAGAGGCCACTAAAAGCAAGAGGCTAAACTATGGTTCGGCTTGTTACCCAGAACCGCACTCCCATTGGCACTGCATTATAGCACTGTGAAACTGACAAATCTATGTAACTGATGGGTCAAACTTTGTTCCAAGCATATAAGAAGTCACGGGGTTAAAATGGAATCTAACATGTTGACAATTTATCTTGCTCTATCACAGGTTTAAGTGATACGCAATAGTAATTCTACACATTTTCTGTTATACCAAGTTTCAAACAGACGTCGAACATTTACTCCAAAACCATATGCTAATTTGCAGCATTCTAAATGCACTTATTCGGAAAACAAGGACATGCAAATGCCGTGACATTGAGTGGAACATTTATGTACATACATTTCCATCCTATAGATTTATCCCGCACCTCCAATTAGCATGGTTGGCTACGTGAGACGTTCAACATAAACACACATTTAACGCTTATTTACTCAAATTAACATTTGAACAAAAAATACTAAACAGAAACACAATTACACAACATGTGATGCAATGCGCTGCATATTCCTAAACCATTTTTTGTCCACGCTTTCAAATGCTATTCAAATGCACACGTACATAACGACTCATGGAAACCCGTGCTGTGGAGCACAATAAATGCTGCAAAAAAGGACTTATGAAAATCGGTAGCCAATTATGCTTAAAGTCACTTCTACACTGTATACAGTTGTACAATCGTGAATTTCCAAGAGAGCACGGCCCCCCTAAATACTGAAGCTCCAAGCATGCACACTGCATTTAAACATTATCTAAAAATAGGCAGTGGCGTGCGCAGGGTACATTCTCCTGTGCTGCCACTCCAGTAAAATCGAACACATTCAAACTACCCTCATGTGATTCTTAGAAAGTCAGCAGGCATTCTGCTACTAGCCAATGGAGGAATATGGTATAATGGGATGTCACCGCAAAAGCTATACTGCATATACAATGCTCCCATTGAGAACTAGGAAAACACATATTTTGGATCAAACATTTCATATTAACAATTGGCTCTCATGAAACAATTACTGAGATTGTTTGCGGCTGTGCTGTATTGTTCTACAATGTGTTTTCAGCTGGACGGTATGTTCTGCAACATGTCTGACGTTTCTCTCCACATGCTGGGAGCTACTTCAGGAATCGAAATCCTCGCACGTGAAGTAAACAATCTGAGAGACAAACGCATCAGAGAGCTGTATGAAAATGCATCAGAGAACTATATAGCACAACCGTAAAAACCTATAGGTACGAACTTTTATTAAGGACAGTTTCTGAAAAAGCTCTCAGCAAACGTGGAGCAACACGTTGTACAACATGCTGAACACACACAGTTGGGACATTGTGGACAGCACGCTCTACATCCAGAAAATACATCAGAGCTAAACTAATTAATTATAATTATCCATTAATGAACTTATCGAATCAGCCTGTGCTGCTTGATGACCTGCCAGTGTTGAAAGCATGGCAATCCACGACTAAATTGCGTTCTTAATGGTAATTACACTGAATCGTGTGGTCTTCTCAGGCGTGACTGTTAAGATCTTTACTTTATTACAATGGATTATATAATACCAGGCTTGCCAGGTTAAATGCATTTTCAGATTAGCAATCTGCAGATTAACAAGTCTAAAACAGTGTGCAATAATTCAGCAACCACAGCAAGAATAGCAATGTAATCCAAGTGCAGAATATATTTTATCATTATACACAACAGGTCATCAGGGGGCTGTTATTCACTTGCACAGACTAGGTTGGTTCGGAGGGTGCAATGAAGTTGGTTCAATTTGAGCTTCTAATTTGACATAGGGTGCTTCGCTAAATGTTCAGAGAAGCCATAGTGCCGTTTGCTTTTTGGGGTCATTCCCACATCACTTTATATAAGATGCATTTAATATATTTGCTTACAGTATGTTAAATGTAGCTATATGCGAAACTGCGTGTAATTGTCAATGTTGATACTTTAACATTATGCTGATCACATGATTTTTGTATGAACTTAATCAAGTAAATTCCCTTTGCTCATAAATGAATTTTACTTCGGATTGAAATTGTTGCCTTGCATTGCTTCCTGGGTATTTTTAGATACATGCTAGACATTCATGAAACATGGACAGACTGTTGAAATAACAGTAGACAGCTTGCGTATGGGTCCTACAGTGTAGAGATCTTACACCTGCCACCATGAAACCCTGGTTCTCCACAAATTGCTTTCATGCCTTGGGTCACAGAATATAGCATTGACTTATTAATAATTTTGTCGCACGAAGCCAACAACTTATTTTTGTATACAACTCAAGACCACGTGCTCTAGAAACATAATTTGGCTTAACCTAGAATATGCAATAACCCTGATGCCACATACAATGGTTAAAAACAATAGGAACCAAGGTAATGTGACCGTAGCTAACAATTTTAACAGAATATTTTAATTATTCATCATAAGGTGTGATTTCAAACTACCCTCTAACAATTACAAATGCTGCAAGTGTGGACACAATTACTCAGTTCAACGTACAGGTATCCCTCGATTTACGAAAGGCATGCATTCTACAAAAATACATGTGTGAAATGAAATGTACTAAATCGGAATGGCTTTTCCTAGCAATGAAAAAAAACTATGGATGTTTTTGGCTAGACGCTCCAAACCTAAAAATCTACACCTATATAATTTTTCATATTACAAAAAAAGAATGTTACATTAAAATGATGGATTTAAAACCAAAATACTTAACTTTACAATTAACTCACCAAAAGATCTGCATGTTGGAATAAATGAAAAGGTGATGTGGAGGCGTTACTGTTCCTCTGATACCGTCACACAGGCTCCCGGTTCGATCTCGATGTAATCGAAGGGTTTACTATTTGTGTACATGAATGCAAAACTTGATCAACAGAACGTTCGTAAATCGCGGGATGCCTGTAAATTATCACTCAAATTTATGCACAGAGGTTGTTTGATGGGAAACCTAGGAATCCATGCCTTCGGCACTCTCCTTTTCAGATTCTCACTCATATCTCGACATTTTCCGATGGTTTTTAAGCAGGCAAATGTCAGTCACATCAGTACCAACAAATGTACATTTGTGCAGTGCAATTCACCATAACATACCAAATTATCTCCCACGTGCACGAGTGAAAGCCTGGACACCCCCGATGCACCACTGCAACATAGATATTGCCACGTTGAAACCAGGACATTGTAAATATTGAGCGCACAATTAAACCACAGTAAGCAACACATTGCCACCTTGAGACAAGTTGTTCTAAACACCAGTGCTGCATTACTATTTTTAAAAGCAAAAAAGGCCACAATTGTAATGGTTCCTATAAAAACAGCACCATTGTGTAGCTAACTTCAAACAGGTAATGTCAAAATGTTCAGGGATGCAGAACAGTACGGTTTTGCAATCGACAAAACTTTCCTCGTTATGAACCAATAACAAGCAACGCATGCTTAAATGTATATAACGTTGTCAAAATCGCCAATCGTATAATTAAAAATACATTGTATCTTGACTCATTCAAGTGTAACATGTTGGCACTTTCTCCATGTGCTTAAAAATTGCACGTTACATGCATAAATTTTGTATAAAATGAAAGTTTCACCCTCCCAGAATTCAGTAAATAGGACTATGGCCCAATTACTTTTTAAATGCTGGATTACAGCACCGTTAACCTGCTTAAATGATTTAAAATTAAGCTTCATACACTACCTGACCACATTACATCTTCAAGTCCTTGCAGTCACATTCCACAAGGTGGAGTCACTTGAACTTTATACTCATCCTTGGTGAGAAAAATGCAGCCACCATTTTAGCAAGTTGTCATGTGCATGGCAAAGCAACATGTGAATACATCTTAACTCCAGTTCCAGAACCTACCACAGTAACGCTTTCTGCAACGTCAGATGGTTATTTATTGGATATATTTGCAGAGAATTAAAGACTGCTGGCAAGTGTCAAGTACCGGAGTTGAGATTAATCTACTGTATTGGATTAAAGTTCAATTGATCTTTCTATATCCACCTCAATTACCATATTGACGTTTAAGATTGTCATCAAATCAGAATGCCAACGTAACCTACAGTACATCAACCATGGCACTTTTGTTAATGTAGTAGCAAAGCCCAAAACACATTTACACCAACAGGACCATTCCACAAAACGAATTTGAAACCGAAGTTCCAGGAGACCCGTTTTAGGCCACAAACAAGCTATTTTAAAACTAATATTTGATTCAAACCAGTCAACATTAAGTCGCAAAACGAAAATACACATGGAAAGTTATCAAACGTGACAATTACTAGATGTGCAATGGTAAAAAAAGGACATCTCCAAATGCAACCATGTTGAAGTGGCTTAAAGCCTGGTTTCCTGAAACCAAAATGTAGCTTTGTACACCTGAACTCATGGAAATTCAAGTAACATAAGTATAACCATATCACAATTGTTTCCATACACCAAGTAGTTTGCTCACGCTTTTAAGATGTAAGTAAAGTTCAAATAAAACGCCGCATATCATGCATGTCCCGAAGCACTTTAATAAGTTGCTGTGTGCGTACTGAAAAAAATATTTGTTAAACCAAAAATACAGAACAATGCATTAGAGAAAACATCCACATTTTATTTATAATTGTAACGGATCCAGTAAATATTTTCCAGGCATTTCTAACAGCTATGTTGAGTGTTGGGATGATAGGTTACTGAAACTAACATTACAACAGAATGGCATTTGACTAAGAGAAGAATGCATTGTCAAGAGACATTTTATTTCCAATGACAAAATTACATCATATTTCACGTAAAATTATGCATTCATTACCAAGCCGTATAAATGTAAAATTGTAACTTTCATTTTAGACTCAACTGCCTTGCGCACACATGCATTTAAACCACAATTTATGCAAATTATATTTCTAAGCTGCCGTTTAAACCACACAAGACCAATAATGCAGCTAAAAATAAAGCTATCATCCCAACACCACCTTAATGGGAAGGAAAAAAATCCTCTTTTTAAAAACACCCCACTGCTAAATTTAAATTTTACAAAAAACACACAATGTTATTAAAGTTAAAAAAGGATGTCATGCCAATTGGTTGTGTACCGATCTTAAAATGTACTTTATAATGAGAAACTACTGGTTAATACTACTGCATGGTGGGAATGTTGCCACTGCTGTGTTGTCTAAACTGTTGTACAACACATTTAGAAGGCTGAATAATAAGCATTCCTGAGCATTCCAACTGGCCTAATACAAAGCGGGATCCAAAAATAGCGTCATGTACACTGGGCCGAGGACACTCTACTTGGAGATGGGCGTAATAAACTGGCTTCCTCACAAGGAATGCTCAGGTCTGTTGCAGCCTTAACTAATGGAACAAACTATGAGGTGGGTAAGCCTAAAAGCGGGTTTAAAATCTGTAATAATAAAAAAAGGACAACTGTACAGGAAGCTGGGGATGTCACAGACTAGTTAAAGCGGACGAGCTGAGAATGAGCTTCACTTGGAGTCGCTTGCCGCTGCCTCACTGGCTTTTGTCTGTGAACACATGCACACACACACACACAAAGTCTCAGACAATGAATGGTAAAAACGGTTTGTAAAACATTAAGTGATGTGTTGCACATGTGCAACATTTGAACAGCATCGATTAGATATAGAATAGTTAAATGGTATAAAAGAGTTCTCAATGCATGTTGATGAAATGCAATGGATATTTAATGTGTCGGAAAAATAGAATAGAAAGGTGTGGAAGCCGCTATGCGGCCGAGATTGAGACACGACAAAAGCAGATGATTTGCACGGACAAGAGAAATCTACAGCGCCACCCTCCCCATACCTTCAGTAAATAAAGTTGTGATGAATCAAAACTAGCTAATGAGTTTACTTTTACTCCAAAAAGGTACCCAGCTTCTTCAGGGAGAAGAATTGCCTTTGAAGAAGTTCAAAGGGCCAGGCACTGCACCTATCCAGTCACATCTCTTGAATCCAAAAGTAATGTAAAGAGGATTTAGTTCAAAAGTGCCTTCAGATTTCTTCTGTCGATGCAGAGGACAGCGAGCAAGCGAGAGCAGGTGATTAGTGAAGCAAGCTGTGGAGAGGGGGGGTTACCTCCTCTCCGTTATCAGCCGTAGCGGCAGCAGCAGAAGCAGCCTTGCCTGCATCCTGCTTGGGCTGCTCGTCGGCCTTGCCCTTCCCCTTCTTCCCCTTAGCCTTCTCCTCCGCAGGCTTCTTAGGGGCCTTCTCCTTCTGTGAGCAAGAACGAAACGCACAACCACCTGGTCAAGCCCACGTAACGCTAAATTTAGTACTTGACAAAGCACAAATGTCATCGAAAGTGGATGAAGTGGAATGATGGCAGATTAAATAAAAATGGCAACAGCACGGACGTTCAGGAAAAGCATTATTAACCTTGGGGGCAGCAGCCTTCTTCGGTTTGGGCTCGGGCTTTGGTGCCTGGGGGCGCTGTGGAGGAGAGTCAATACACACGTCAACGCATGCACCACAAGACCACCATCCATTTCGCGACCAACAAAACACCAAGCACGGCTTGTGACGAGGTAACGCTGACGTCACACCCCGTCGACTTACCCATAACTCGAAAAATACTAAGCAACCGTGATAATACATTAATTAATAAAACTTGCAATTAAAATAAGCAATCAAAAATGTCTTGTGAGAATGCATTCAAGTCTTACTTGTGAAAGCCTGACAGACCTCCTCTGCGGCTGAAAAAAAGTAAAGAAACAGTAAAAATGTAAATACAAAAAAATTAATCACGTTTAAGTACATGTATAAAAAAAAGTGTGCAAGTGTAAACAAACTGAGAATACAAACCTCACTCTTCGCCTTCTTTGCGTCTCCAGCTCCCTCACCAGCACCCTGAACGCCAAGGCAATAATCAATTAGTTGTGATAGCGCCGCCCCGAGAGCTGCAATCATTCACGTGACCAGACTCCCGCTCAAACACCACTCCGCGCCAAAAATACAAACACATAAAAGCGCGCGTACACGCGCAGTAGTAGTCGTAGCAGCACTAAAAACCCCGCGAATATATAAAGGCACCTGTCCACCCCCCAACGGGGGGTCATTAACAATAACCTTCAAAAAACGGCAGCGGCCAAATAGCGAGGGCTTTGCATCTTCTTCTTTGCGAGTTACAATTCCAGTTCCCGCCGGTTCTCTCAAAACAAAAACCCCCTTCGCCTCCTCCTCTCGCAGGGGTCAGAGGGGACACACACCGCAAACTTCTTGTGCACAACAGCCGAAATATTTGACAACTATTTCGAGGAAATAACTTCAAACCCCCCCCCCCCCACGACGGTAAAAAATGACATCCATAGGTATTTTTAAAGTAAAACGGCCAAGCGACGTCCATAACTGTTTCAAAGGCGCGCTCTCAAGTGCACGGGTATTCGTTCGGGACTGCAAAAGTTGGAATGGCGCCATTCCACCCCTCGTGGCTGCCACCACAACCACTACCACCACACCCTCGTGGCTGCATCTGCTACCACCACCACACCCTCGTGGTTGTAGCTGCCACCACGTCCACCACACGGTGGTGGTTGTAGCTGCTACCACCACCCCTCGTGGTTGTAGCTGCCACCACGTCCACCACACGATGGTGGTTGTAGCTGCTACCACCACCACCCCTCGTGGTTGTAGCTGCCATGTGCTGCCCCCCCAAATTTTGGGCGCGAATTTCGGTTGGGGGTGACGTCACTCGTTTTGGGGTTTCCCGCCTTTAGCGATTTGAATTAGCGGGAGATGGGAGGGAGGGATAACGAGTTCTATAATTATAAACTTCGTACGTTTAATAACCACAAACGATGTGATATCGGTGAAGAGGACCAATTAAATTGAATATATTAGTTAATAAAAAAACACTTTTATCGGATAATTTTTTTTATATCACAACCGAGCCCTCCCCCACCCCTTAAACACATTGTTTTAAAACACTAAACATAGAAGGCGGCTTAGCTGATGTGCATTTCGCCTTTTCGCGCGTAAACACCACGCGCGATGTGCAGCAGCAAACCACAACAAATGCGGCTCCGTATTATTATTATACCGTCGCATTTAACCCCAATCCTCGCCTTCGTCTTGCAGCAGCACGACGCGCAGTTGACAATAACGAGTCGCGTAATTTTTTTTTGCGTGTGAACGTTACGAGATAAAATTAGCAGCTCGAGTCGTGGTTTAGTGCAAGAGGGGGGGGGGGGGACGAGGCGGCCCTCGGCGTCCGCCATTGTTCGCCGCCTCCTCTTGGCGCGCAAAAATAACGCGGCGCGGAGCGCGGGACGAGGCGGAAAAACCGCGCCAAAGACGCCGTCTAAACCACAAAACCTCGGAGAAATATCGACTAAACGCTTCGGCAGAGGCGGAGAAAACGAAACGCGTGCCGCTTATTCCGTGGTGCGTCACACGGCTACGAGAGGTGGTGGTGGTGGGGGGGAAGGAGCGAGCGGAGCCGCCGCCATCGAGCGTTGCGACATCGCGACGGAGGTGGAAAAAAACATCACGAAACCGCTTTATAAGCCGCTGGAGCCCTCGACGAAGTTTAAACTTTGTTATTTGTCAAGGGAGGAGAAGGAAATGGCAATCGAGCGTTGCTTCGGATTAATGGTTATTTAATTTTATTTTAATCGCGGCCATAAAATGTTGGGCGTCGGAGACGAAGACGACAACGACCACGAGAGGCGGACGACTATCGCCTCTTCTTCGCTCATTAGCATTTTTATTTATAAAAACAGTTAACTTGCACGCACGTTAGTTTAACTCGCCGTTAATTTTATTTAAAATGCAATGAAATTTATGCCAGAATTACAAAAAAATATTTACTCAACAATTACCGCCATTTTATTCGCGTTCCTCTCCCCCCCCCCCCCGACGCGCGTAAAATTTACCTCACGACCTCACTTATTTCTTCTTTAACAAAATACATAAAAAAAACTCTACCTAAGCGCATCAAAGCGTTCATGTATTTTTTTAACAACCCTCGTGTTATAATTAAGCGCGAGGCTCACCTTTCTCTTGGTGGTCATGTTTGCTGTAGTAGTGGTGGTGGTCGTAGTAGTATCTCACAAGTCGGCAATGCACCGCCTCGCGCGCTGCGTCTCTGCCACAAATGCGCGCGCACAACTCAAGTTCCACTATACAAATACGATGCCCTCATTTGCATAATTTATGCTCACGACATTCTCAACCGTCCTTTCCCGGCTTCGCGTCTGCTCTCATTGGATGGTTTGAATTCGATTTGGCCAATGAGCGACGAGCGGCGCGCGCGCCCCGTGCACACGCAACACCCCCCCTCCCTCCCCTCGTAGTTGTTGGAGCGACCCCGCCCCCACAGCCATTGGACGCGGCCGGGTGGGCGTGTGCGCGGTGACGTCATCGCGGTCACGCCCACTTCTGTCGAGCGAAGACTTTTACACAAAAACAAGTTGAATTCCGTTGAGGTGGGAAAACAAGTTGTTGTTGTTGTTAAAGGAACGTCGCGTTTTAAAATCGCGCGCAAAAAAACGAACGACCAAAAATCCCCATGCCCTCAAAAGGAGAACTTTGACCGCACCCACCCCCCTCCCCCTCTGCAATGGTTCAACGATGGTTGCAACCATAACCCACAACGCTATTGCAATTCCCACACCGCATAAGCCAGACGGGCCCTTTGCATTTAGATGCACGTTTCTAATTGGCTGGCGCCGGCTCGAGACGAACGCCGTTCTCGCACCCGATTGGTTGTTGGCGCGAATGGGGGGGGGGGGGGCGAAGCGAACGTGCCGCGCCGCGTGCCTATGCGCTGTACGGTATCCAGAGCCCCATTGGCGCCCATGTTGTGGTCGTGTTGAGGCGTGGAAGGCGGCGAGGGCGATGGCGGAGCACGCGTGCGGTTGGGCAGTGGTGCTGTTCGTCGTCTTCCTGTGTAACCTGTGCAGGCTGCTGCTGCCCGCGTTCGCGCTGCTGGTGAGAGGGACCCGTCGTCGTTGTCTCTCCTTTAAAAAAAAGTCCCCCTTTTGTTCGCGCCACGGGCACCTTAAGACTGCGCACTAACGCAATGTCACGTCCCCACCGTGCAGTCTGATCTAAGAGGGGGGAAACCCAACGCATTGTTTATCTCTCGCCGTGCTGAGGGGTGCTCCGGTTGCGTGGTTCGAGCTGTGTGGAGACGTAAGTTTGAGGCTTGGATAACGACATGAAAGCGTCTAAAGTCACTCGTGGTGCAATGACGTCGTCACGTAGACGATTTGACGAAGTGACGTGGTGGAGATATCGTAAACTTTAAAGTATTGTTTTCGTACAAACACCGAGCTTAAGGACGTCGGCGGACATCTGTTACCACGGCCTGGGTGTGTGTTTACAAAGTGTGCTTCAGGTTGAGTAGTCGTGGTGAAGTATGGTCAAAAACAACCAAGGGAGGCATTCGTCCAGCAGTAGAAATTAAGAAGATTATCGTGAAGTGTTGTGTGTCGTGCATAAAACATCCAGCGGTGTGTGGGAGACGTCAATGTGGTCTTGTGCAGGAAGTCAGCAGTGGTCCTTTAGCAATATAGAACTTTCAGTGCACTAACCACCCCACCACTGTTAACAACACCATACTAAGATGTGCTCGTGATGTCCTTAAATAAGCTCATCTCCTGTTTGTAGTCCTACGCCTGTTGTGGAACTCTCACATGCCGATGGTGGGGGCTTGTATATCTGAAGGACAACCACTGTTGAATTCCAAACAAGATGGTACCTATTGTATCTACCCCAGAGAAATGATGGGCCGAGTCAACACCCAGGATATGAAGAGACTCACAAAATGTGAGTTTCTTCATGAGCCCATCCATGAGGTTTCGATGTGAGAATCTAAATGAAAGATTCAATCATGGTTTTCCAAAATGTATACACATTATTGCACTATGAATTAGATAGTATTCTTACCCTTAGATGGGGTGGAAGAGTGGCACAGTGGTAAGCACATTGCATCATGAACCCAGTGACCTGTATTTGATTATTGGCTGCAGCTGAGATCAGAAAGATATATTTAGAAATATGCGATTCGAGTTTTTGGCTGATATGAATTTCCACACGATAAGCCACTTCATTGGGCTATCATTTGAGGCCAGGTCTCCTGAAAATGAGCTATATAGCTCAGTGAGCCTTACCTGGTCAAATAAAAAAAGTTTAAATACCTATATAACCTCTTGCCACGGCAGCTCTCACCTACTTCAGAATTTTCTTGCTGTGGTTCCACCTGATTAAGATTGCTTGTGTTGCGATCGAAACGTCGTGATTTGTATTATTTTATTTCTACCTACGTGACTTTACCGAAAGAACCAATAAGTATGGATTCCTGCAGTCACAAAAGCTTAAAATCAAGATTAAAAGTTTAAATAGTTTAGTTTAATTATCTCTCCAGGCCCTGTGTTCCCCCTTCATCATACACCGAGCAGTGTGGTGCAGTACCATCATTCAACTCCCTTGATTAAAAAAAATGCAGGGAGGCCTTTATCCAGCAGTGGACTGAAACTAATTATTGTTATACCCTTTGTACATATGCATAAACACAGTACATCATGTGCAAGTATGTATATTCGTTTAATAAAAAATGGATTTCTGTTCACTTCAAAATCTTAAATTCATCATTTTGCTGATACAAAAATGTGAAATGAACCTGGTGGATGTGTAACGTGGTTCTTTAGAGGTTGCTTTGAGCACTGGACGTTGGTGAGACTCAGTATTTTTGTTAACATAGTACACATGCTCCCCAGGAGCATTAACATTGCCATAAACTGGTGTGCAAACAGTTAATTTGTAGGTGTTCCTCAATTGTATCCCAATTGTGCTATTGGTGTCATGTTATGAGACCAAAGTATCCATTTGGATCACACATGCTAGAGAATGGCCCACAGAAGCATACATCAGAGCAACCTCTGAGATTCCTTCCAGTTACCTGGTCCACACAATACAGGGCAGCACTTTTCCACCCGCTCTGCCACATGAGGGCAATGTTCATTGAGTAAAAATAATATTTTATTTCTCAGAGCTGGAATTTAACCAAATGAAGTGCAGAATATACTTTTTGTGCAGTTATTGCTGACCAAGCTGGAACTGTCAACTTGCTGAATTTGAGAACCCAGTTTAAGCACAGGCAGCTTTCCTGGATTCAAACCCACGATCTCTGCAGTGGCAGACAATTGTGTATCTTAGCAATTGCACTTGTTCCCTTCCCATGTTTTTGCGTGAATGGTGGAGGTGGTGCGGCTGACACAGCCGGACT
Organism: Lethenteron reissneri; assembly: GCF_015708825.2. NCBI lineage: Eukaryota > Metazoa > Chordata > Hyperoartia > Petromyzontiformes > Petromyzontidae > Lethenteron > Lethenteron reissneri. Next base: position 831,645 of record NC_083784.1, read on the forward strand.
CCGGACGGGAGCTGGAGCTGAGGGAGGAACTGCGGAAGATGCGGCGGGAGCTTGCCACCATCAGCGTCATGGACGAGTTTGCACGCTACGCCCGCTTGGAGCGGCGCATCAACAAAGCCAGCGACGAGCTGAAGACCTCGCGTGCGTTCCGCCTTTCACACCACTGCCAGCAGCGAGATTGGAGGCCGCAGGAAAAAGGGAACTCGCCCCAGTTAGCACTAGAGACGTTTTAAGATGAAAGCAACAAAAATAATACTACTTTAATGATCAAATATTGTCAATCGGACCATTTACATGCGATGTTTGACTTTATTCATATATCTTCAGACTAGTGTTGGGCCATTCCTGTAAAATTGTATCCAAATTCCACGATCTAATGAAGGCTATTATGCCAGCAGCAAGCAATTGCAGGGCTGCATATTTAACTTTACAATAATTCCATTACAATTCCTTGCAGGGATTGCGATTCCTCTGGATTATTCCCAGGTTAAAATGTCCATTCACTGGAATGGAGTTCTAATGGGGAAAATATGCCATGGAAGGAAATGTTCAATATAATTGCCCTTACTTGGAGACACAGGAATTGCCATTGAAATGAATGACATTCTTTGAGAGCTGAGGAATCACGCAGTGTATAACCATATTAATTTAAATGGTTGATATATGATCCTTATGGCGGTACCCCGGGCTACCAAATAATACAAAATGGCCGAGGCAATTAAATATTTTATTTCTGGGACACTATTTTTTCCAGGGGTGCACTTAACGCCGCGACTTGTAGCAATCAATCCGAAATCAGTGCTACTCCACGATGTCGAAACGCAGCGAGGACGATTGCACTGAAACCCTGAACGCTCGTATGCACCATAGTTGATTGTGTACAGCTCATCGAGATCGAGATAAGTCGATTGCCGCAATCGCCGACCATAGACAGACTAAAAATGACTGCATCACGGACATTATGCAAGAGCCGGGGTACTATGGGACCCCGGGGTACCGCCATCAGGTTCATATGTGTCTCCAACTGAATGGGGATTCCTTGGGCGCCTAAGAATCATCCAGTAGGATCCCCGTTCATTGAAATCGTAAGTCCAGGAATTTCCATTCAAATGCATGGCCAATTCCTAAAGAGTGACATCAAAATTAAATAAAATGTATATATCAAACACTCGTTTTTTCATGAAAACAATGTACACTAAAATATCGGAATTATAACTTAATGTTTTTCTGATGTTCAATGTTTTTTTCGTGTTAACTGTTCACAAAAAAAAAGAGCAATGTAAATATTAAAAAGCAATGTTTATTCTCAAATAAAATAACAAAGAATAAAATAGAAAAGCGAGAAGTCCAGGGTCAACGCTAAACCAACAGCAATCTTAAATCTACTTTTCAGTATATTCACTTTTAACCTATCTGCACTATTATACAACTCTCCGTGGTGTTTGTAGTGGGACTATTTTTTTTAATCGGAGGGGGGAAAAGTTTTTTTAGCATAAAAACAACATGGAAAGGACAACATCGACGTAATAGGAGAGGTCAAGATCCACCATTCCCACGATCTTATTAGGAATTGTATTCAATGATAATTATTCAATCGGGATTCCACTTTAGGAATTGTGAGAATCAGCCAGGTCCACTTAAGACCGAGTGTTACTCAAGTTGATGAGGTGTTTGATAGTAACTGCATTTGAGTTTAACTTAAAACGTATATTTTTTAATCCAGTACAATGGTCCATGTGTCTTTTTTTGCTTAGGTCACGTGATACTTTCATGCCAACGTGACAATCTTGTCGGATGGTGCAGGGTTATTTACAATAACTTTGATCTAAAACTACCACATGGCCTAACCCAAAAACAATTATGTTGGATTTGTTTTTGGGTTTATTCTGCTTTTATGCACAGTGCTTAAGTTATTACGTTTGTGCAGGACAATCGTCCTCATGGAGTTGCCTTTGTGTTTAGCAGCATTGCATATTGTCCATTTGCCACATTAATGCTTTTGAGCAGTGTGAAAGGAGAACGAACCACTTAAGTGTTGTTCCCACACTACACACACGCGAACATCCATTCATTCCCGTTTATTATTTGTATGTGGGGTTTACATTGAGAACCCCCTTTGGCCCACCGTTGAACATTATGTTTTTGGTGTTCACAGTTCAGGCACGAACAACCCAGCTGACAACTATGAAGTGGGTTATAAACATCTCCTTCTACACTCTGCAGGTGAGTGTGCAGTCACACCATCATTATTTTAATGCGAAATTGTGTAATTCGCTTTGCATCCCGACACGAGTGATGTTACGTAGTGAGTTAAAGGTTCATTAATCTAAGTTCATTCATGCATAAATAAGTAATACAGTGGTCTACATGGTTCCTGAGGGACTTCGTAAACATCTTCATGTGTGTTCCATGTTTTGAGTATTACCGGTGCATGTTGTGTTTGGCAATGACAGGCAGTGGTGATGATCACTCTGATATGGAACTACTACTCTACACCGGTGGCAATGCTCCCATCCAAGTGGGTCTCACCTCTAGAAAAGCTCGTGGCTTTTCCCACAGGTGTCCCAGGTCAGAGCGTCTTGTGTGAACCGTTACGCATCATAACTGCTGTTTGCAGAGTGTATGTCTTCAAGTGCGCCAACAATAGTATATGAGTTAACTTGACAAGCCATGGTTGGCTTCACAGCCTGAGTCGTAAGTGTGCTTGCCATGAACACAGTGCCCAGAATCTTAGGTTAAAGTCACACACTGACATAGTAATTTCGACAGTTAATTCATCATTATCTATTGTCAATCCATTGCGGGATGAAGGCCTCTCCAAATCGCCGTCATCTCTCTCGATCCAGTGATGTAATAATCCACCCGGCACCTGCGCACAGGCCGATTTCATCACACCATCTTCTCCTTGGATATCCTTTCGGATATGTTTCATTCCTTGGCTGCCACTGTCACTTTTCTTGTCCATTGGCCATCATGCCTGCTAGCAACATGTCCTGTCCAAGCCCACTTACTTTTTCTTTTATTTGTTTTCCCTGCGCATGTTGCCTGATCCACGTGTTGCTCTTCATGTCTGTCGATACAATTCCAAGCAGGCATCTGCATACTTCTTTGCACACTTATTTGTTTGTGTTCAATTTATTTTACAAAGGTACAGCGAGTGAAACTGTGAAGGAGTGAGGGACATCTGTTCAGCTGACACTGTCATCTTTCGTCCCCACTTGCAGGAGGCATAGGCATCACGTGCTGGCTGCTGGTCTGCAACAAGATTGCAGGCTTACTCTTCCAGCCGTTCACCTGAGACTGCATCACTGAAACTCTCCTATATCAACTTAGGGCGCTTCGAGGCACAGCTCCGCCTGCCCAGCCTTACCTCCAGCGGGTCGCTCTAATTGTGCGACGGCTTTTTTTTGGCGGACGCAGTAAAACCTTTAACAGCGACTCGCACGTCTGGCAGACTCGCTTCTTTGCGACTAAGTATTGCTGTTTACTTGATTTTGTTACCCTTTGTTTTTTTAAACGTGCAGACCTTGATCGATGTATATATAATACCCAGGTCATGTTGGACTATTTATTATGTAAGCGAGTAATCAGCCGTGAACAAAATCTTTGCATCAAAAATAAATGTGCGTCAAAAATACAGGTTTGGTGACTCCTTTTGAATGATCAAAGTGTGATAATTTACCACTCATTACATGTTAAGAGGTCCTGTTAAGTGCCAATGTACGCACACTGTTAATTATAACCGTTACTCTTAATTTGAAAGGAAGAGTGATAGCATCGTGGTTAGTGTACTAAACTACAAACTTAGTGACCCGAGTTCCATTCCCAGCCACGGCTAACATCAGGATACTCAGCTAATATTAAGCCAGCATTGTTCTTCACACTGCAATATGTGAAGCTTCAGGAGGGCAATGTTTAGGGGTTCCCCCATTAAACGCCATATTTTGAACTTCTTTCGCACGGTATGTAGCCCCAACCCTGCTAATTGGAGGTGAGCCGATGTCACTGAACACATGATCAGTTTAACACATAACCCGACAGCCAATTAGTAAGGGATTTGTCACATCAACAAAACGCCAATTAGTTACTACTTCAGCCCACCGGTGTGTTGTAGAGTAAATCCACAACATTTACAGTTTGAGTACGACGTTTCGCTGGTAGTTACATCCAGCATGATCGGGTGATTTACAGAATAGTGAAGCCATCCACCTGCGTCCGGTCTTAATAGAGCAGCAGGACGACGTCATCACTGAACCCATCAGGTGCAGAAGGGGGGGTTATTGTAATATAATTAGTGATGTAATTAGTATGTTTCCTTTTAGTCTCACGCTAATGTTACAAACCGTCTGTTGTGCAGTGCTAGATATCGAGTGTGAAAACCAGTCAAATTAGTGAACAGACGGTAAGTAAACATTGGCGTAAGACTAAAAGAACACCAAATAAATATTAAATACTCTAAAACACAACTGTCGTCAGTTACAGAACATGCTTGCCAACAAGGACACTCAATTTGTTTGATAACGTTGAAGTGATGTAATTCGATAATCCATTGAAATTGAGAGAAATACAAATAATTGTAACCGCTCTGACAGCTACAGGCTTAGTGCGGCCTATAAGCGTATTATTGAGTAATTGTAAGATGAGATGAAGAGGAAGGCAGAAGAAGAGGTGGGGCGATGTGGTGCGATCGGACGTGGTGGCGCGAGGAGCGGAGGGAGAGCTGGCGTGGAACGGGGTGGTGTGGAGAAGGTGGCAAGGACGCGGAACACCCCACACGAGTGGGACAAACGCATGGAAGAAGATATCTTACATTGCAAATAGAGGAAACACAAACTAATTAAATTATTACTCATCAATCCCCCCTCGCCTCTGATTTCTGCACCTGATGGGTTCAGTGATGACGTTGTGTCCTGCTGCTCTATTTGAGACCAGAAGCAGGTGGGTAGCTTCACTATTCTGGCAAATCTCCAACACACTTTGGTTATTTCGGTAAAGTCACATATAAAGATAAAATAATTACCTGAGAAACGTCATGGTACTCAAATTGTAAATGTGGATTTACTCTCCAACACACTGGTGGGCTGAATTAGTAACTAATTGGCTGTTGGTTACGTGACAAATCCCTTACTAATTGTCTGTGTCGGGTGGTGGAGGGTTATGACACATTTATACTTATGCGATCTAACCCAAAAACCTTTATTATGGAACACATGATGTCCACTCACCTTATTCTGAAGACACTAGTTTTGTACGATTTTCACACGAGACATGAAGCACTTCACAAGAAGCTTTTTGATCGATGTTGGCATAGACGTGTGAAGTCCCTGGAGACCATGCTCAATATTCTATAGAAAAAAGTCGAAATTTTTGTTTGTGTGTGGGTTTGTGTGTTCGCACGCTTGCGAAGGATTTGGCTCTCCAACGGGGTTTACGTAAAAAAAAATTCCCAGGTACCACGCCGTAAGCCCCGCGATGAGCAAGCGCTATTCCTTTTTCACATCCGTCAACTTTAAATTCGTTTAATTAGCGATTTAGTGCGATTTTTGTGTGCTTTCTGTTTATGTATTTATGACGCGTGCACGGCCATACCAACTAACGTGCCTTTGGTGGCGGGGACGGCCCATGCCAAGTCGCACGCCTTCGGTGGGAGTGAGGGGGACATTTTCTTTCGCGTAAAAAATTCTATAAAAATACAGTAAACGCTGAGGTAAATTCTTCACTGTGTGCAGTTACTACTATACAGTCGGTATACGCTACCAATATAGGTCGTAGATTTCTGTAGAGCGGCCGCGGAGATCGTGGCTTGGGGGGGGGGGGGTCAGGGGTAGCAGCCCAGCCCCAGCCTACAAAGGTGCCACCTCGGCCGCCTGGACAATCTAGGCGAGGCCGGAGGCTCTATACGGAACTAGGCCTCACCACGCCATTCTGTCAGGTGAGTACTTTGTGCTATAGAGTCGATGAATACTGCTATAGTCAGCATGTACTACTGTAGTGATAGCAGGTACCACCAGTCGGTATGCACTGCTGTAATCATAGCAGGTACCACCACAGTCAGTATGCACTGCTGTAATCATAGCAGGTACCACCACAGTATGCACTGCTGCAGTGAAAGCAGGTAACATCACAGTATGCACTGCTGTAATCATAGCAGGTACCACCACAGTACGCACTGCTGTTAGATTTTTAAGAGTAGTTTTGAAAAAAAAATTTGGCCCGGGCAACGCTGGGTACTTCCCGCTAGTTATTTATAAAATCAAAGTCTGCATTGGTTTACCTTCCAATCTCATTTGCATATGTCCGTGTTATAAAAATTTCCCTTCAAGCATATGCTGATATCAAAGCTTGAATGCAATCCAATTTTCTTCAGTTGAATTTTGATACGACAGAGGTGAAGCTTGTTGGGTCCCACTTCAACTTTCGAAGGCTGCTTCGGTCTGCCTGACAACCGATGCCCACAATATTGGTGCTGCTCAGTTGGTTTGCAGTCTTGGCGTTGTCCTTTATGCCTCATTAGCCTTTGAAGCGCACATTAACAAGACCACTAAGGATTCCTTTTATCATCTTAAGAAACATAGCCAGGCTGCGCCCCCGTCCTTTCACTATCGTACACTGAGAAGCTGCTTCCTGCATTTATTTTCTCTCGTTGGCTCTTGTAACTCACTGGTTTGCTGGCATACCCCCCCATACGCTGTCAAGTCGCCTACAACACGTGCAAGATGCGGCTGCCAGAATGCTGACGTGCAGCACGCCTGCTGCTAGACATGGTACCCTGTGCTGGCATCTCAATTGGCTGCCGCTCCAAGGCCCTCAATGATGCTGCTACCTCGTATATACAGGAACCTCCTTCGCCCATGTTCCAACAAGTGTGCTTCGGTCTTCCGAGTCTAGCCTGTAGTGTGTTGTGTTTGTATGCCGTGGTCACATCTCTCTACGATGAGGGTTGGTGACCATCGGGCCTTTTCTCGTGTGGCCCCCAGAATGTGGAATTCACGTCCACTGGACGTTCGCTCTGCTGACTCCCCCCTCGCTTCATTCAAATCGCGCCTTAAGACGCAACTTATTTTGAACGATTTTTTTACTTCTTGAATCCATAGTTTTTTTTTGGGGGGGGGGGGTTTAGATTTGATTGGTGTGAGCCTCCACAGGTGTGTGTTGTGGACAGTGCCTTGTGACCTCCGGGTAAAAGGCACTTTCAAAACGTCAATTATTGTCTGTATATATACAGGGTCTATACAATTGGACGTGCCTCATCGCCTGAGGACAACTGTGTGAATGAACACACTGCTGGGGTTGGATATTCAATGTTGCTCACGGAGGCAACAGCCTGTCCTTAAGTTAACTCCGCTGACCCATATCTCTGATTACCACATGGGTGTAGCAGCATATAGCGGTCAAGGGCTTGTCGTTGATATCTTATAACACGTGTAGTAGCTATGTGCAATAACGAGATGCCCGAGATAACACTATTTAGGCTGTTTGCAAACAGTACATTGTATTTATAAACATTTGATTGTTCATATTCTTGGTTCTTTTGGTAAAGTCACGGAGATAGAAAATAAAAAAGAAAATGTTTAATCAAAAATTGTACTTTTGATTTAATTTTATCTTTTATTTTCTATCTACGTGACTTTACCGAAACAACCAAGAATATGAATTCCTGCAGTCACAAAAGTGTTAAGTCAAAATGTACGTGATTGTTCTACAGTCGGTGCGGATGCAGCATGTTTCAGTGGTTAGCGCCACTGCGTTATGCGCTTGGCTAAAATTGGTGGAGATCTCAACTGTTCCTTTGCTGCTTATCCTATATCAGCAACCCACATTGACCATAATGGTGAAATATGGTCAAATAACCCCCGTGACCCATGTGGCATGGGGAAGCCTTTAACCAGTAGTCGATCAACAAAAATGGACGAACATTTTAACACGCTAATAGCTGCGCAGAGAGTGATGGAATATTTTTTTTCAGATTCGATCATTCCGTTTTAAATGTAGTCATCGTTAACATGGCACACTCAATTACATTACTAAGAGTATACACTCAATTACAATTAATGCTTGTCTCATAACCCTAGCAGGTCGAAGTTGTAACAGTGCTATGTCTAAATTAAAAAAAAAAACCTCAAAAACAAGTTCTAACTTTAGTTAATGTCGTTTTTATTAATACTGTACAGTACAAAATAAATACCATACCAACATTTATTTTTTTAAGTAAAAAAAAACACACACAGCTGAAGAAAATAAATCTACCACCGACGTAGAAACGGACTCCATCTTCTTGGTTCTTTCAGGAAAGTCACGTAGAAGGGAAATAATAAAATAAAACATAATAAAATAAAAATTAAATTAAAATAAAACATAATAATTTTTTTTAAAACTGACTCCAGTTGTACGAGAATAAAACATAATAAAATAAAAATTAAATTAAAATAAAACATAATAAAAATTTTTTTAAACTGACTCCAGTTGTACGAGTTTGTGTTGCTCACTTCCCAGCCTCAATAGTTGGGGCTGTGGGTCTCAAAGCCCTTCATCATTTTGCCGTTGACGGCAGCAAAGAGGGCATGTGTGGGGCCACGCTTCCAGCTTGCGCGTGGTGGTGGTGTTGTTATTGGCAATCCCATGGTGAGGGTCCTTGATGGGCGGGGTGGGGCGTTATCAGTGCTGCGAGTCACGAGCAAATGGAACGACCACAGAGAATAAGAAGAAACACACGAACACGTTGGTTTTAATCGTGGCCAAAAACCAAGCGGAAAGACACTTCCCCCCCCCCCCCACAAACACAATTTACACATTCTTAATGAAACCACTGCCGTGCACATTTTCAAATGGGCACAGATTATTAAATAATAAATGCCTATATTTTTTCCATTATTTTTACGTGACTTTACCGAAAAAACCTAAGAGTATAATTAAATAAGCGTGTTTCCAGCGCACTTCCCCTTTGCGTGTGAGCGTCAGTGTCCGTTTCATTTGGTGGCCTTGCATGCGATTGGTCACTCGGGGTCGTTTGCGTTTGAATTGCTGACGGGCGCCAATCGGCGCAGAGCGACTCGGGTTAGTAACCACGAGCAACAGAATGCTTGTTTAAGGAAGGTGTCCAACTAAAACTGATTAAATCACTCAAACGAGACGCGGTTTTCCTGTACGCGTTCACGTTTCCACGTCGCGTACACTGTACCTTTCAACATTGTGTCCGTGCGCCAAAACGTGTTCATTGCAGAATCTGCGAGATAACATTTACAGTGTTCACAGATTTGGAAATTGTTTTTCAAACACTGGGGTTAAAGTGAATTGGTTAATTGTGTGACTGTGTAACCATTAGAATGCATTTTTTCAGAATGGTTACATGACCCCAAACATATTTTCAGTTCTTGTAAAATTCGTAAATGGAATGACACGTGTTTGTCAGTATGTACTGCCCTTGAACAAAAATAGATTTTTTTTTATTGATATGGTCAGGTGAGGTCACTCTTGCAAATGAGACAATCTTGGTCTCCGGGGTTCTCACCTGGTTCAACAAAAACACCTAAACTTGAGAATTAAATGAGACAGGCCTCTTGGTAGACCTTACGTAAATTTTGACTTCAATCTTTCGTGACTGCAGGGATTCATAGTCCTTGGTTCTTTCGGTAAAGTCACGTAGATAGAGACATAACAAAAATAAAGTGAATAAATATAATAAAAAAAGAAAAAAAAAACACTAATGTAGACTGTAGCCTGGTTTTTAACCTCGGTGAGTGTACTGGCAGTCTATAATGTAGACTGTAGCAATGGTTATGAAACTGAGTGAGCGTACTGGCAGTCTATAATGTAGACTGTATCCTGGTTCTTAACCTGAGTGAGCGTATTGGCAGTCTATAATGTATACTTATTCTTGGTTCTTTCAGTAAAAAAAACCCCACGATGTTTCGATCACAACACAAGCGGTAGGAAAAGGGGCGTACATGATATTTGTGATCCGATCCCATCTGTGAAGGACAAGATTCCTGACATACAATACCCCGGCGTCTACAAACTAAGCTGTATCTGCAGCAGCAGTTACATTGGGGAAACTAAACGACATGTCTTGGACCGTGTTCGTGAACACGAGGAAGATTTGAAACACGGTAGGAACAATACTTCTGCCGTAGCTGATCATTATTTTAATCCGGCTGACTCACACGAAATAGATTTATCTAAGACAATGGTACTTTGTAAGCCTACTGGTTATTAGCAAAGATTTGTTCATGAAGCCATCCTTTTTACAAACACAGACACAATTTCAACCGAGAAGATGGTTATAAACTCAGCAATCATTGGAAAGCTGTCATCAATCACTTTGGGTCATTACTTGATTTGTGTTTTCGTGTCAACTTTCACCGTCAGCAGTGTGGGTGTGTGGAGCGAGGTACAATTATTGCCTGGCAGCCCTTTGATTGGTGTAGACCCACTGCCAGTGTCGTTGTTTTCTCTACATTAACATTAGCTGCCCCGCCCATGCTGCTGACACCCTTGGGCTACGCCCATCTCTAAACCTTTATAAACAGTTTGCCTTTAGAGGCTAACCTCCCTTTTCCTGATGACGACCGTTTGTGTTGCGATCGAAACGTCGTGTTTTTTTTACTGAAATAAACAAGAATAAGTCTACATTATAGACTGCCAGTACGCTCACTCAGGTTAAGAACCAGGCTACAGTCTACATTATAGACTGCCAGTACGCTCAGTCAGGTTAATAACCTGGCTACAGTCTATATTATAGACTACCAATATGCTCACCGAGGTTAATAACCTGGCTACAGTCTACATTATAGACTGCCAGTACACTTTTTTGTTTCTATCTACGTGACTTTACCAAAAGAACCAAATAAGAAGACCTTTACGTACTTCACGACTCAACGTTAGAATGATGCAATACTTTAATTGAATAGGGCTTTTCCTGCCATATCCTCCTATAACACAGTGCTGCTTAGTTGTTTATTCCGAATTCCCATGGATTATAGATTTAACTGATAGTACAATAAAAAAATCCAAAGTACTCCCACAGCATTCCCCATGGTATTGAAACTAATTTAAGAACATTTACAAATTAGTACACTTGGTAATCACGCCATTCTCATATCATGGGGGCTATTATGAAGGTGATATGTTTCACAGATGGGTAGAGTCTGCCAGTAGGGGGCGATATTGCCATATGGGTTTTACCTAATTAAGTAATTTGTGGGTAGATTTTAAAATCTGGCAGATTTGAACTGTGAACCTGGCACACGTGGCCTCCTCGCTTTCGAATGGCATGGTATCTGTAACATCCGCTATGAAGCTGACGGTGTGATTTCTTGGTGAGGCACCCTTGCAGAATTAAACTGGTGGTACAAACTTTATTTACTTTAGAAGTACCCAGTCTTCACAATAAGGCGACAGCGCATTTTGAGCCCGAATATATAACCTAGCACCTTGAAAGCACGTGGCTTGGATCAACACGGCACCTCTCCAGGCCGGTGTCTAAAAGCCATCTGCCTCGTGTCAACAGGGAGCAAAATTGACAGAAAATTAAATATTGATGTACCCTAGTGCATTTTACTTTGCCCAATCACACGTGTATTGTAACAGTTTCAGTCTCTAACACTGCAGTGTCAATAAATTAGTAAAATATCTCATTATGTTTTGGTTTATAAAGATAAGAATGGAATTCACCACTGAGTTATGTATATTTTTCTTAAACGTTGTAGTTTGTGTTGTACTGGCAGTATCCTATTCTCTAATTTTTTTAAAAGACTTAGTCGAACATTACAAAAATACATGTAGTGGTGGTTTGTATACATGTAAAAAATACATTTTATTTCTCAGTATAAATAGCCAATGAAATGTTGTGGCACTGTGCACGGTAAGCAGTAGTTAGCATGGCGTGGATAAATAGTCCAACCCTTCTGATTCTGTATACACCGTACGTAGCCAACCGTGCTAATCGGAGGTGCGGAAGGACAACACACTAAACACGACAATCAGTTATAAAAGAGTTTTCAATATATATTTAAAAGTGCATAGCTCCAGTGGCTTCCTAATATCGGTAGAGCGTTCCAGACGGCCGCAGAAGCGCATCTGAAAGCGCTGCGCGATGCGGTAAACCGTCTTTGTTCGATGGCTACGCTTGAGCCCTTGCATTCCCATCTCAATCTACAACACATGATGCACCAAATTCAGAATTCCAACATTGCAAATGAGATGCTCCAGCTCAGGGATTATCCATTTAAATTATTATAAAATACCCAATTGGATATACAAGGAAGAGCTGGCGCACTGAGGTTTGGATTGTCCATTTAGTGATACTGTGGTGAGAATCTGAGAATCTACATTGATGCGATCCACAGCTGCAATCCAGCCTCGTTGATGATCTTGTATAATGTACGCATTAGCATCTGTTGTTATGTCAATGTTCATGTGTTGATGGTGCGCCAATTTCAACATCGAAGCAGATGACTCGAAGGTAAGCCAATGCAGAAATTGTATTAATAAATGAATAATGCAATCGTGAATGTGGTAGCCACTGAATTTACACCTAGATTTGCCTTGATCAAAGCTTATGGAATGTTTCACGTTTCCTGCGGGTTTAGATAAAATGATCAATAATCCTTACATCAGAGAATACCAGCACCTTTGATACACATGTGTATCTTGTACATACACGAGTAAAAACGAAGCTGATTTGCTTACAAAGTGTTCTAATGGGACGTGCATTGCAAGGAAAGTTCACGTATTTGTTTTTCCTGTATTCCGCATGAAAAAAGCTACAATATGCATGCACACTGTTAGGTTTTGCCTATCTGAGAGGATAGTACTTGATAAAAGTACAGAAAAAAACCACCTGGTTCAAACAGTGTGCGTTGATGCTCAGGGTCAAGCTCACCACTACAGGGTCAACACAATTCATTCACACCTAGCGTTGGGGTATGTGTTGGACGTCTATCAAGTAAAACAAATCCAAGTTTAATCTACTCGCTGATTGGCACTACCATTGAGAACAAAAATTTACTCGAGAAAAAAATCCGTTTTAAAACAGCAACCATCAAAACGATGTGTGAGAAATACTGTTCAACATTCAAAGTTCACAGTTTGCGCTTTATAGCTCTCTAATGCATCTTCGGGTTTTACCACGTTTTATTCGGCATGATGTCCGATGCTTCACTCCACATTCTGATAATTCCGTTCCTAAAGAAGCTCTCGACATGTGGAGAAAAACGTCGGACATTGCCGAATAATGCCCGGTGCAAACCGTCAGGGCATTGCGGAACAACTAACAATGAAAGTTAACGTCCATGTGCACGGGCAACGTCATCGCGGATCCTCGTTGATGTCCTGCGGTGGTAGCTTGGGCTGCATGGCCGACCCGTCACTCGCAACCGCGTCACGCCGTACCCTGTGCCACCTCCTGCTGCAGCCGTGCGCCGCACACTCTTCCACCCGCGCTGGACGGGATGCAGCACTGCAACCTCCGACGCCGCCGTTGACCAATCCGGAGCGCGATGATTTATCGCCGGCCGGTCCCAAGATCAGTTCGGCGAGCTCGGCCTTGACTCTCGCCTCCTCGACGGCTCTGTTTATCAGCGGTCTCGACGCGGCTGCGTTGGAAGCCGCGTCCGTGCCGCCGCCACCGCTGGCGTTGCGTGCCCCGGGCGGCCGGGTGGCGGCGGTGGCGCCGCCCATCCCGTAGGCCGGCCGTCCCCGGTACATGTTCTCCACGGGGTCGGTGAAGCGGTAAACGCGCCGCGCCTGGGTGGGCCGCTGCCGTTGCTTGGGGCCACCGTCGTCCGTGAGGGCGTCGCCGTTTTGCGACGTGGCTGGTGGACCGTCCTGCACCTTGAGTGACTCCGCCATCTTGGCCGCCAATTCCTGCGCCCTCCTTTCAGCTTCTTGTCTTGCTCGTTCTGCAGAGACAAATACAAATGTAAGAGTTTATTAACCCTTTTCAGAATCTATATATATAAAATCGTTCATGTCTGTCTGTCTGTGTGTGTGGACTTTGGCCCATACGCACTTTCATTGGACGGCGGTTGCCCCTGGCAATGGCTAGCCACGCCTTCGCCGCATTCATTGGACCTGGCAACGGCTAGCCACGCCTTCGCCAAGGGCTGCAGTTTCATTGGACGGCGGTTGCCCCTGCCAACGGCTAGCCACGCCTTCGCCACTTTCATAAGCTCCGTATTTAATTAAATAATAGCCATTACACAGTATTGTTGGAGCGCTAGGGGGGGGGGGGGGGGAAGGAACGCCACCCGTACCCTGCCTTTTCCAAGCCGACAATTTTAGGCGAGGCCGCAGGCTTTGCACGCTACTAGGCCTCGACACCCACCACGCCACTCTGAGGTAAATTCATCAAAGTTTTTCCTACTCTTCACTACACCCCCACCACAATGTGTGCTATTAATATTACTTTTAAACCCAACGCGCCAACAATCGATTACTTTAATGTTCACTGTACAAATACTCATTAAGCTGGGTGAGCGTACTGCCAGTCTATCATGTACACTGTAGCCTGCTTATTAAGCTCGGTGAGCGTACTGCCACTCTATCATGTACACTCTAGCCTGCTTATGAAGCTGAGTGCGTGTACTGGCAGTCTATAATGTGGACTCTTGCCTGGTTATTATAATCGATTCTTTATATGTTCTTTGTACAAACAGTCATTAAGCTGCTTGAGCGACCCCAGTTCGATTCCAACTCACGCCCACCACCGCTGACGATTATTTGAAACGGACCTGGCCCTCCCCTAGGTCCACTCAGCCTCAAAAGCGTAACTGCTGTCGTGTGTGAACATCGTCACTGGGGAGACAAAGGCGGCGGGGCATCGTGGATCCAAGTCCCGGGCGAAGCCGGGTCATGTGTATGTGTGTTTGTGTTTATGTGTATGTCTGTGTGTCTCTATGTATGTGTGTATGTATGTGTATGTATGTGTTTGTGTGTATGTGTGTGTGTATGTATGTGGGTTTTTTTTATGTCTTTATGTGTATGTCTGCGTGTCTCTATGTATGTGTGTATGTACGTGTGTGCATGTGTTTGTGTGTATGTATGTGTGTGTCTATGTATGTGTGTGTCTATGTATGTGTGTGTATGTGTGTGTATGTATGTGTGTGTATGTGTTTGTATGTGTTTGTGTGTTTACGCTCGCATTACACAAATGTGTTGCTGGTCTAAGGCGTTCCTCGCACAGCATTGCCGCTTTATTATTTCAGTCGTTTACTGCCTTACGCACCCTGAAAGTCGTGTGTGTCTGCAGCAAGCGCGTGTATGTGTACCTATGGACGCGCGCGCGTGTGTTGTGTAGGGGGAACGGTAGTGTAGTGCTTAGCGTGCTGTCTGTGTCTGTGTGTGTGTGTGTCTGTCTGTCTGTCTGTGTGTGTCTGCGTGTGTCTGTGTGTGTGTCTGTGTGTGTGCGTGTGTGGTGTGTGGGGAGCGGTAGTGTAGTGCTTAGCGTGCTGTCTGTGTGTCTGTGTGTGTGTGTGTCTGTCTGTGTCTGTCTGTGTGTGTCTGCGTGTGTCTGTATGTGTGTCTGTGCGTGTGTGGTGTGTGAGGAGCGGTGGGTGTAGTGCTTAACGCTACGCTGCGCTACCAACCCGGCGAACCCAGTTCCATTCCCGCTCACGGCCACCACCGGTGACGATTATTTGAACCTCCCCTAGGTCCACTCAGCCTCAAACGAGTAACTGGTGTGGCGTATTAACATCGGCACTTGGGAGACAAAGGCGGCTGGGCGTGGTAGATCCAAGTCCCGGGCGAAGCCGGGTCATGTGTATGTGTTTATGTGTATGTCTGTGTGTCTGTATGCATGTGTGTATGTATGTGTGTGTATGTGTTTGTGTGTATGTATGTGTGTGTGTATGTATGTGGGTTTTTTTGTATGTGTTTATGTGTATGTCTGCGTGCCTGTATGTATGTGTGTATGTACGTCTGTGGATGTGTTTGTGTGTATGTATGTGTGTGTCTATGTATGTGTGTGTATGTGTTTCTGTGTTTGTATGTGTGTGTATGTATGTGTGTTATGTGTCTGTCTGTGTGTCTGCATGTATGTGTGTGTGTATTGTGTATGTGTTTGTGTGTGTTTGTGTGTGTTTGTGTGTTTACGCTCGCATTACACAAATGTATAATGCGGGTCTAAGGCGTTCCTTACACAGCATTGCCGCTTTATTATTTCAGTCGTTTACTGCCGTATGCACCCTGAAAGTCGTGTGTGTCTGCAGCAAGCACGTGTATGTGTACCTATGGACGCGCGCGCGTGTGTTGTGTAGGGGGAACGGTAGTGTAGTGCTTAGCGTGCTGCCTGTGTCTGTGTGTGTGTGTCTGTGTGTGTGTCTGTGTGTGTGCGTGTGTGGTGTGTGGGGAGCGGTAGTGTAGTGGTTAGCGTGCTGTCTGTGTGTGTGTGTTTCTGTCTGTGTGTGTCTGCGTGTGTCTGTGTGTGTGTCTGTGTGTGTGTCTGTGCGTGTGTGGTGTGTGAGGAGCGGTGGGTGTAGTGCTTAACGCTACGCTGCGCTACCAACCCGGCAAACCCAGTTGGATTCCCGCTCACGGCCACCACCGGTGACGATTATTTGAACCTCCCCTAGGTCGACTCTGCCTCAAACGAGTAACTTAACTACTGTAGCGTATTAACATCGCCACTGGGGAGACAAAGGCGGCCGGCCGTGGTAGATACAAGTCCCGGGCGAAGCCGGGTAGTACAGCTAGTCACTTTAATAATAACTTTATTGGTACCGAGGCTCCTACAAGGCCATATGGCGGGGCGTGTGGCACAGTTTGCTGCCAGCTATCATCAGGTGCGGTCGTGTCGCTACAGTTTTCTGCAGTGGGTACAATGTCTTTAAAAACAACGGCGCTTTGCCTCTCTAAATAAAATGAATGCGAAGCCGCTTGCGCGTTCAGAGATTCAGCAGTGAACAGGACACCCACCCTGCAACTTGCAGACGTCTCAGAACGGGAATGGGTTAACTTCGCTGCTGCATACAAATGGGTAAAGAGCTATGAAATAAAATTAATAAATTACCGTTCTTTAGAACCAGTTCATAGCCATATTCAATGGAGATCTGAGCCTACGTGTTAAACGGAGATCTGAGATGCAACTAAATAAAGGTGCTGCCCTGCAATTGCTTGTTCACGCCACCGCTGGCAGAAGGGTCTCCACCAGAGGGAGTTCTGGAGAAAACTTTATAGAGGGTATTTTGCCTACTCTTCCACGCTGGCCAAACGTTTTGAAAGACGTAGGAATGGTCCCACAATTTACCCCACCACATGCAATCTACTGATCGACTGCAGTGTATCCATTTATACTGCTGTGCCGGGAGATTTCATCGAATCGGAAACCTCTGGATTTTTAAGTCCAGTTTGCTATGAATTACATTACAAAAATACAACAAAAATGATAACAAAATCGATTTTTTTTTCCCATGATAGTAAAGGAGATCATTTCTGAACAGGATTATGCACGCAGTGCGCATCATGGGCCACGTTTAAGAACACATCACAGACTAATATCAACCAAATATTCAGCTGGGTGACATTCACAGGTAACCCCCATTTACTGAACATAATACTTGGGTAAAGAAAACGTAAATGGAGTTTATAGTTAGAGCTGTGTAATAATAATGGTCATAAAATTCACGGGTTTGCAGGACAGCGAATCAATGAATGAGTGGAGAACCAGAAGGAACGCTGGCACGTGTCCGTAAAATGCATGCAGAACAATAGACCAACATCAGATATATGCAATTCATTATCATCAACCATTTTTCATCCACTGCTGGATGAAGGCCTCGCACTGTCTCCCCTACAGTCCTGTGATACCACAATCTATCTAATACTGGTAGGAACCACCTGGTTCCACCAGCCCACAGGGGATTATTGTGTCCGTCGTGCATCCAAACATGGGAGGGGTGGGGCTGGGTGGAGAGGGGAGGGTGGGGAGGAGCTGGGTGGAGAGGGTGGGGAGGGGCTGGGTGGGGAGGGTGGGGCTTGGTGGGGGTGGGAAGGGTGGGGCTGGGTGGGGAGGGGTTGGTCACCCCGTGGTGCCCTTATAAAACTCAACGTTTAACCTACTCACGCCGGCTTGTGCCCACCCTCACAGTCGGGCATGTTTGCGGAATACACCATGCCGCCGTTGACCCTGGCCATTGACCGAGCAACCCAACGTTCCTACCAGCTCCCTCCGCAGGAATGTGTTTGTTGCAGCAATGGTCATCGCTATTCTGGCTGCAGTTCCCTCACCAGTCTTGTCCAGTGTCCATCATCACTCATAACGGTGGGGTGTCATGCTCCATTCCACGCTTCTTACGTGAAAACTACATCTCTAACTCACACATGTTCTCTGATCCATGCATTTCGCTTTCCGTCTCTCGGTGTAATTCCAGCTTTTGTGCCATCTGTAATTCCAGCTTTTGTTCCATCTTTGTCGATGTCCCTGTTCATGCTCCATGTTGTAGAATGTCATCCACACCAAGTTGACTAAGAATAAATAATATAATAAAAAATACACGAGATGGTAAATAAAATAAATGGGAAGTTTAGAAAATATCATCGAATATACCTGGAACAATTTCACACAGAGTTGATGTGCATTTGCTGGAATGGCGAGATGTTAACTACCTCACCTGGTCTACAGGAGGTCGTTGGTTCCGATCGCTACCCTGACGCATGCTGCTGTATATTTGAAGTTTGCGTGTTCTCCTCGTGGTCGTGTGGGATTTTCTCCGGGTCCTCCGTTTTTTCCCTCCACATTTAGAAACGTGCATTTAGAGTATTTGGCTGCTATACATTTCCACATAAGCCACTTCGTTGAGCATTTGTGACCAGATCGCTTATGAAAGAGAGCGATACAGCTCAGTGAGCCTTACCTGGTGAAATAAAAGAAAAACTAGCTGAACGCTTTACTTTGTAATAATGGAGGCACCTTTGATGAGCCTCAGCGCTTGCTGCTCCTCCTCGTGCCGTTCGCGCTGCCTCTGCAGGGCGAGGTCCCTCTCCCTCTCGACGCGCAGGAGAGCAAGTCTCGCCCTCTCCAGCCTCTCTCTCCGCTGCCTCTCCCTCCTCTCCTTGCGTGCTCTCTCCTCCCGCTCTCTCCTCTCTGTCTCTCGTCTCGCGTTCTCCTCCCGCTCCCTCGCCTCCCTCTCGCGCCTCTCCTCCAACTCGCGTGTCGCCCTCTCCTCTTCCTCTCTCCTCTCCCTCTCTCTACGCAGTTGCTCGAGCCACTCTCTCTCCAGGTAGCTGTCTGTTTGCACTGCTTTGTTTGCTTGATCTGTGGAGAAAATGCAAACGAAATAAAACACGCACAGATCATAACAAACGTGGCAGCTTGGTGCTCTATTGGCAGCCTTCAGCCATGAGTAGAAATTACACATTCTTATGGCAGAGCTAGTATCTACGTAGGACAACAGCTTTTGTTAATCCACTGATGGATGAGGAACTGAAATGTGGTCATTTTGTCTGAGCCTACCATTAATAAATTGAGACATTGTGGAAAGTTGACAGGCAGCAGCCACACAAAGACACCACTGTACGCCAGCTTCGTCCTTGTTTGGACTCACAGTATCGCAGTCATCAACGTCCACGATGCCATCTGCATCTCGGAGCCTCGCATATGGAGAGGGCTTGTTCCTTTACACTATGAGGACCCATTCGCTTGCCTAACGGCAACAATAGTTCAAATCTATAAGTGACGAGAAAAGCCATCACAACAGTAAATGAGTGCACCACCAGTTTCTTCTTCACTGGTGATTGCACATAATGTGCAAGGCTGAGAGCCTCTGCACATGGCAATGCGCATTTTTGTGGTTGTTAACTCTGTTTTCGGCACCAGACTAATGTTTCTATTGTGTTGGGTTTTTCTCGTCATTCACATTTTGAATCGCTATCCTCCCCGCGCCTTGAAATCCGCGAGGGTTGCTTGGCCATATTTCACCAGGCTGGTCGGTGCTGGGAGGTGAATGTGGCGGGGTGAGTGTGGAACAACAATGCATTTTGCTGCAGGGCCCTCTACTACCCACGACTCCTGCCACACCTCTCTTCTGCGTACGGTGGACGTAGCAACTAGTGATGTGAACTTTGCCAACCCCAGAGGGTTATAGTGGGCACAACGGGATTTGAACTCGCAATGCTATTGTAGTGTGTTGTGCGGAGGCACACACTGGAGCTGGAGGCAACACGTTTATTTAATAACTCCCCAATAGGGTAACTTAACTAAAAGTACACTGTTTCTACTGCTAAGCGATAGCTACAGTTAACTATGTGAGTGAGTAACGGGTTAACTACACGAACGGGTCAGTCAGCCTACACGCTGCCTGACCCACGATGCCGAGCGAAGACCGAAAACGACGAGACGCAGCACCAAGGGTTGATTCCTGAGACGAGCCGAGAATGCTCTGGGGACTGCCCCTTTATGCTCCTGAGCGTGGCCTCGCTCCGCCTTCGGCCCCGCACCCTTCGAGACCTTTCCCGAAGGATCTCGACGGAGCGTCACGTGTCCCTCAAGCCCTCCTCGTGCCCCCCTCACTACCCTGTCCCAGTCACGTGCCCTCCCGGGTTCACCCAGAGTGCCTGGCGCTTCCACCATGGTGACACCCTTAACGTCGCTACACTATGACTGGGAATCATGCCGCCAAAGGTGGGAACCACAATCCCAAACCTTCGTATGAAAATAGGAGCCCACGTCAAAGCCTATAATTTATCGTGAATGCAATTAGTAACACGTGCACTTGAATGGCAGTTCGTATGCTTCTTTGCACAACACGATGATGTCTCATTCCAGACACCGTTCACTGTAAAACGTCGCTTGCAATCTTACTTAGGGCTCATGCCACGCATTTACACGAGCCCCACTGTAGAACTTGTGTTCTCAAGACACTGGTGATCAATTTCAATTCGGTGATACATTTGCAAGCGCGTATATTCGCTCGCCAAGAATCCGAGCCACAGAAAAAGCACTTGGCAAATGAGCATCTTCAAAGGTCTATTAAGGTTAGTAATCTCTTTGGTAGGTGGTCATGCTTTGCATTATTATCTGACTATGGGTTATGTGCCAAACAAGGAATACAACTGGTCCACTGTAAACTTCAAAGGAGCTTTGCTTGCCTGAATCATCATCTTTCTTCGACGAGCCCTTGAGAAAACGATTCGCGTAAATGTTTTGGATGTCCAGCTCCCGATCCTTTTCCTTGGAAAACAAAAAGAGAGGATGAGCACAAACACACAAGAAAGGGATGCCACACCAACGCTCCACGCACACAGAAATCAAGCTCGTGCAAGTCAAATACAGCTGCATGGTGTCAATTGTCGGTGGAACACGAGCAAATTTCCAAACAACACACCTCCATCCAATATCGGAGAACACTCAACATTGTACTTCACAGCAGTCCTTTGACTTTGGAAAACATTTGTGGACCACGCCATTGTTTTGAAGGGATTTTTTTACGGTGCGGGGCAAGTGGAAGTGCCCTTGATACAATGCATATTGCTAGAAACAGTGCACTGTACAAAGCGGGAACAAGAAAATCCAGTTTAGAGTCCAGAACGTAGACATTCTTCATTATTTAGTCAATAAAATTATTAATAAAATAAAAAAAATTTAGTTAATGTTCCATTGTGTTACTAATGACTCATTGGGGTGGCCTTTCACACTGTTTTTTTTATACAGAAACATCTTACCAGGTGTTTAAGTTCAGGTTGGACTAACGGTTGTGCAGGAGTCAGCGCAATGCAACGTGAACCTCACTGCTCCTGCGGTTGTTTTTGGCGATGGCTGTCACCATTGGCGAGTGGCGTCTGAAGCCATTGTCGGCCACCCCCCACCAATCTTGACTTCGCCACGCCGATACCGATCAGCGAGGTGAGGAATGGTCAACAACCCCTATGACTGACATGGTGTGCGGAGGATTTCGGCCAACAGTGGTTTGACAAGGGGCTGTAAATGTAAATAAACAAAAGCATACAATTTTGCTAAATGTTATATGCCTCGCCTGGTATACAGGAGTTCGTGGGTTCGATCCCGACCCTGACGCCTGTATATCTGGAGTTGGCATGCTCTCCCCGTGGTTGTGTGGATTTTTCTCCGGGGCCTCCGGTTTTTCCCTCCAGATTTATAAATGTGCGCTTAGATTATTTGGCTGCTTGAAATTTCCGCACGACAAGCCACTTCGTTGGGCAATCATTTGTGATAGCCAAGTCGCCTCTGTGGGCCTTACCTGGTAAAATAAAAAATATATAGTTTCGTAGTTTCGTAGTGTCATTAAGCCGGAAGCAGACAATGGTGTATTTAATATTTTACAGAAAGGCCCTGTGTATACTGTATTACGCAGTGTGCTCCTGAAGAGAAATTTAAGCAATTTGCGCACAGCTGTTTAAAGAGTTGGACACAATTATTTATTTAGAAATACTTTATAGAGTAACATTTTTTTTATGGTGTCTACATTTGTAAAATACCTTGAATACTTGATGTAATAATGAATAGCAACATTTTAACGCATGTGTTTTTTCTCTCGCTCCAAACTTTGTATTTTGGTTATGGAATCTGCTACACATTGGCACATTGTTTTCTTGTTTAAACAAATTACACTGCGGTATTTTGCGCCACAAAATATACCCCAGTTCTCCTTTGCAAATTATACTTCGTCTAAGTTTGCACGTAGAGATCAACTTCATATATACAGTACACGCATTATCCAAGCAACATTAAAGAAACATACATTGAACAATATTTGCCATCATTTATATTTGCACGGATTCTCGAACGCTTTCCAACTTGCGTTTATTTATGAGCGATTGTAACAGAAGTATTTGTGTGTTGCTTCATACAAATTACTCAATTGGGATTACACATCGCAATCATCGGCACCCGACTGGCAGGCCAGGTGCTGAGTCACATTGTGCCCGCAGGGACAGCTGACATTGGGGTGCCCTTTTAAATTTTTGCGATGAGATGTGATGTCAAGCTATCTGAGATGCCCCGGTGCATCGCAGGGTGCTATATTAAAAATGAATAATTGCCATTATTTTGTTATAGTGATGCTAACGGGAGTGTTTACACCAGGTGTGCAGGCAGCAGCGTGGCATCCACAGGTCGCCAGGAGACCACAGCTCTGTTCTTCACCTGAGGACGGCTGCTTGTGTTGTGGCCGAAATTTCGTGAGAATTTTATTTTATTGTTTTATTTGTATTATTTTATTATTTCCCTTCTACGTGACTTTACCGGAAGAACCAAGAATATGAGACCACAGGGCTCCAATGGTGGCTCTGCTCGTGAGGGTGTCTTCAACCCTTGATCATTTTGGTCGGCTTTCTTATAGGGTACGCCTTCATCATGAAGATCCTCTTAAAGAAAATGTCCAATTACCTAAAGGACCATTAAGTTCATATAACTCCCTCCCGTAATCTCAGAAGTGCCTCCTTAGTCCGATTAAGAATTACAGTCGCTCAAACTTTGTTTGGCAAAAAAGTATTCGTGCGTTGCTGCTCCAGGTTTCTGGAAAACCCTTGCCCGCTCATCTACAGCATGGTCCTCTCCCTTCACTCCCCATCGTTACTTTCCTAATAAACCAAAACATAAAGCATGCTTACACCTGTAGCTAACTTCCTCAGGCGCCTGCTGCTCCCACGTTTGCACTCTATTTTTCGATTTTCTTACATTCACCTGTACCTCACTTTTTACATAACACTTGCACCAGAGGTGGGACAAAGTCATTGTTATGCAAGTCCAAGTCGAGTCTGAAGTCATCAAATTCATGACTCGAGTCTGACTCGAGTCCAAGTCACATGACTCGAGTCCACACCTCAGACTTGCACTATTTGTGACTCGTGTGAGTTCCGTTTACGACCGTTATAGCCCTCGCTTGTTAGTTGTCCAATATTCATTGAGGACCCTGTACTCGTTCTCTACGACACAGATGTGTTCGTCTCTCTTTTGTTGTTGCTGTGCTCACGCGCTACAGATCTACATTTTAATTTACCCGTGTAACAAACAAAATAGGCTTAAACATAATAGCGACGCAACTTTGTTTTCATATTGCATCATGTTTAGGAGCATTAACATGCCGTGCCCCCCTCCCCGCCCCCTCTGTTACAAACGGATAGACCAAGGCATAGAAATACAGACTTAATGCATACACACTTTCTGTCTTAGTTGGAAAGCATAAAAAATGCAAAGTGGGCTACATAAACAAGCGAGTTTTGTTGTCCTGCACACTTGGTATTATGATTGTGTCCTGGGCCTCGAATTGGATATTGCAGAGAAATTGTGAACTGGAGCGAGGTGCAGGTGTTGTTCCCAAAGGTCACGTAGCTGGGGGGTTAGAACGACAGATCTGGGCGTGTTATTGACAAGGAGCAACGTGCAAAGGGTGCGGTTGTAAACGATCGCAACTGTAGTTCGGCATAAGCCCGTGAATGCGGAGGCAACTAAGTTGCCTTGCCTTCGATTGATCTGTTAATATACACGCTTCTCGTGCCAAAACTGAACAATGAAAAAAAGACAAACCCGTATATTGACAACGCAATGAATGTTCACGACGACAAGATTGACAGTGAGATGAACGTGAGATAAACATGACGGAGATGAGAAGAGGTAGGTACATTTAGAGATGTTATGAATTTGCTTGTTCAGGATAGGGTGGGGCAGTATTCATCTCTGTTGATAGGAGTGGAAAGTCCACATTCCTATGGCTAGGATTAGGTAGCACAGTAGTAATACTTGTGCCTCGCAGTAAGAAGGACCCAACTCGGGTGCCTGCGTGGCATTTGCGTGTTCTCCCACTATTCTGCATGGCTTTCTTGCACGTTCTCAGGTTCTCTCCAAAAGCTACAAGCATGCGATGTCACTGCTATTGGCCAACCATCCCAATGCTTCAAATGGCTCAATTGTGTTAAACTGAGCAAGATCCTCTTAAAGACAGTCTTGAAACTCAGTGTAAATGTCCTGGATAAATAAGCGAAATAATAATCTGGAAACCACTAATACCACCTGAACACAAAACGGTTCCTCATTTTATGATACCCCAAATGAATGAAGGACCAAGTGAACTTTCCTAAGTGCTAACCGATGGCCCTCATCACGAGCACTGCTCATGTTAATTTCCTGCATTGGCAGCACCTGGCGTTCACAGCGACAAAGGAAACACACTGGAGGCAGCAATGTCTTCGAGGGCTGAACCCATCATGTTACCCGCAGCTGCTGGGCCAGACAGTCGACCTGGACCTGCAGGGCCCTCTGAAGGCTTTGTGTCTCCGCCAGGCTGTGCCGCTCTGCTCGAAACTGCCGTGTGAAATTGCTGACATTCACCTCCAGACTTTTCTGCAGTTCCTGCATTTCACATGCAAAGAGATAATTGCGTGCCGTGTTGAAAATGTCACCGGCAAACGAGTGCAACTTATACAATATGCATCATCAATAGAATTACTGGTGATTCTCACTCGACTTTGGATTGTCCCTTCAGCACTCCAATCACTTGCTCACAATCATATATCGCTACTACAATGGTTATTTGTTTACGTGATCTTTAATCACTGATTTCTCCACCCATGTTGAGGACTTGGTCTACCAGGCTGACTGGTTTGTCTCGTTGAAATTGCGTTCAACTACCACTTCTCTCTCTGCTTCTTCCCCCACATCCTCTCCTTTCCCCTGGGTCCTACAAACGTGTGCTATTTGTTGGTGGCCACTTAGCATTTTGTGTCTGAACCTAGCAACCGTGATTTAAAAATAAAATGCTCAAACGAACGCCTCGGATCCTGTGTCACTACAAATCAATCTCACTCTTGGGATGCCCAATATTTCGTCTTTCTATTATATTGTGGCCTACTTCTTTCAGATGACTTCCTATTCCAGGCTTTACCTAAGAAGTGGTGGTCAAGAGCTGCCACTCTCTGAGGCTCCTTGCAAAAGGAGACTCGGGGATGTGGACACACTGTGCCTGATGTGAGCATAGCTGCCCATGTTTGTGTGTCATTGTTACGGTGGAGGAAGCCAGACAATTTAATAGCTCCGAGGCCGGTTCGTGCATCCCACATTATACGTTTTACGTTACAACCTGGTGCAGATATGTTTGTACTTGAAAAACGTGTGTGTGCATTCCAACAATCTGACGCTCTCTCGATGCAGAATTCCTCGAGCGGGATTCTTCAGCATAAACACAACTGGTCAGGTGGCTTTAGGACGCCGCTTTCGCAAGGGACTAACAACTCTTCAAAACAGCAGGGGTGTGGTGTGCCGCACTTGCCAGCCATAGCGATCTAAGTGGTAGGTTGCCGCTTTTTAACGCACGCCAGTTAGCAAGAAAAACATGTCAATATTTGTTCCCCCCAAAATGTTGGATTAACTTAAAAAAATCAGTATGTGGTACAAGGTAAAGGTGCAGCCCTACAATTGCTTTCGCACGCCACTGCTGGTGGAAGGGCCTCCACTGGAGGGAGCTCTAGAGAGCCCCTCTGGAGGGTATTTGGTCTACTCTTCCACAGTGAAAAAATGGGAGAATCCACACTTATCACTATGACATACAACCTGCCAAACGACTCACCTCATCCGGCAGTATAAATGGTGCACCTGTTTATGCTGCGGGATGGACAGAGGTGGCATTTGGGGGGCGGGAGGGGGGCTACGAATCTGGCCCTTCGTTTCATCTGCCGCACCGGGAGAGTGAATCAATCCAGGGAACTTTGTAATGTATGTCCAGTGTGCTCACCATCACAATGTGGTAAAGGGGCTTCAAAGTCAGCAGTTAACTGCTTCGATCGGTATTGTTGACAAGTATGGTGGAGCAAGCACGAGAACGTCAACTATTTGAAAGGCGATGGGGTGGGGGGAACACCCCAGGTGGAACTGCACAGCTATGGCCGCGTCAGTGTCAACACCCCTGCCCCCGCGCCGAGGGGCGGGACTGCATCTCACCTGCACGCGCGGCTGCATCTCACCTGCACGCGTGGCTGCGTCCCCAGCAGCCTGCGCTCGACGTCGAGCAACGCCGCCCGCAGGCGCGGCTCGTCGGGCAGCGCATCGTCGGACGCGAGCGCCGCCAGTGCCTCGAGGTCGAGGCACGCGCGCCGCCCCAGCGCCTCGACGCGCACGGCGGCGCGCACGTGGCCCCGCTCCGCCTCGCGAGCGACCCGCGTGGCCTCCCGCAGGCGCCGGGACTCGCGCGCGTGCGAGTCCAGCGCGTGGCCCAGGCCGCCCTCCGGCACCTGCAGCGCACGGCGAGCGAGAAGGAGTCGCGCGGTCGGGCGATGTTTTGCGCCCCCGTGCTGCGATGTTCATTTATTAAAGTTTGGCTTTGTTAGGGTTTTTTTTTGTGGTTGTGTTGTTTATGCACTAGAAATCGCCCAAAAGTCAAACTGATAATTTCATTTTCAGAACTGAAGTTTAGCCAAATGAAGTGCACAACCAAATTTAATGTGATGGGTTTTTTCTCGTCATTTGCTTTTAGCACAGTTGGCTCCGTACGGTGCGAAAGAAGCTCAGCATACATACATACACACCATCACATCGCTACACTTTAACACCTGGTTTCATCACAGGTGACCACCTGGACTCGAACCCAGAATCTCAGCAGTGCCAGCTCAGCACTCTGAACTTTGGGCCACTCGGCCACCCATTCGACTTCAGCTTAACGCTCTCCACGCAGCGCTCTCCCCCAGCGCTCGCCCCGCATGAGTCACCCCACAGCAGTCGCCCATAGCCGCATCCTCACCTCGAAGGCGTTGATGGCGAGCTGGTGGCGACGCTGAGCTCCCCATAGTGCGATGTTCTCGTGGCGAACTTCGGCCAGACGCCGCGTCAGCGCCACCGCCTCGTCCCGTAGCTCCCGCGACGCTCGCAGTCGCGCGGAATGCACGCGCCGCTCCAGTCTTCGTGCATCCCTGATGCCGCCACCGCCGCCGCCGCCATACAGAACGCGTGCCGCGCGCGGGGGGCCCCATCGTCCCGGTGTAGCGTTCGGCAGAACTGTGAACGCCTTCTTTTTACCTGCAGCAGTGTGGTGTGGTGGGGGGATTGTTTGACACATACTGTGCAAACTTACCGAGGTCTTATTTTAATTGTAATCGCCTGGCGCAGCAGTTGTAAACATAGTTGCCAGTTTCTTAAATCTCCCTGCCTCTGTTCACCCAGCGAAAAAATATGCACACCGGAGTTAGTTTATGAATAGACCACACGTGGTGAAGTATAAAGTACTCACACCAGCTTTGAAGAGTCGGCCAAAATACCCTCTAGAGAAGTGCTCTAGAGCTCCCTCTAGTGCAGGCCCTTCCGCCAGCAGTGATCGAACCAAGTAATCAGAATGTTGCACCTTTACCTTACATTGACATGAACCACAATGTTCAGTTTACAAAGTACATGATATGGCAATGGTGCCCTTGTTCTACTATCAAGGAGACTTGGGACAGTGTCATATGCATAACTCACCGCGGATGAACGCTGTCCATGAAATATATCTTAATTTACTCATTTTGAACCGCAAAAGTTCAAACAGATTAAAGAGGCAAATACTGTCTTAGTACCTACCTGAATACAGCTGACATGACCAAGCTTACACATGCATCATTATCACTTAATATTTATAGTGCACCTCCTTGCAATACATCTCCAGGTGCCCTGTGGCAGTCTAGATAAGGGGGGCCCTCAGTGGCAGCTGTCCCTGTGTGGCAAATGGTGAAGACAGCACTGGCCTGCAATAGGTATCTGTCTGCCAGTAGTGGGCAATGTTGGTATGTGGCTTTTCCAAATGAAGCAAGTAATGTACTCAATTTGGATCATGATGCCAGCACTCATGTCGCAGGATCTTTAACGTCCACCGTGAAGCAGGCAGCGCCTATATCTATGATTAATACACCTAAAGTATTAACCGGGACAGCCTTTGGGCTCAGACCACGAACCACTGCGACAAGAGGCAAACGCACTACTGGTGGGCCATGATTTAGTTTGACTGCTGCCAGTGTGGACATGCATAACCGACACAATTCCTATACCTCGTCAAAGACCTGACTCAGGAAATCCCTGGCTTTCACCTTCTGCAAAGCTTATGGGCACAACCCTAAACCGCATCTGCACAAACTACAGCAGACGCGGAAACTTGATACGTGAATGTAAAATTTTAAACTCTCCGGCATTCAACTGTGGTGACCCAGAACAGACCATGCAAAATATAACGACTCAATTGTTGATTTACATTTACGGAGGCATCATCACAGCAATAACCTCTGCTGCTCTTGCTTGACACATTTATCTGGCTCAGACCCATCCTGATAAATGACTCAGACGCAGCCTGGATGATGCCTTGCTTTTACAGACAATGTAGCCTCACAGCAGCCAATAACTCCTGATGGGGCATAGTGGTCGTCCATCAAAACACTAACCAGGCTCCAAGCCTGCTTGGCTTACGATATCTGATGAGATCAGGTGAATTCCAGCTGATTTGGTCATAGTTGCTTCAGGTTGACTCAATGTCATTGGTAAGAGCACTTTCTCAAAACGACAAGGGCCCTAGCAGCACATCCTTCACAAACGACATTCAATGTAAAACTATCGTTGTTGTTCTACATCAGCCACACGAAGACTATTCTTACGTCTGGGGAGCACAATGATGGGCGTGCTGACGTTGTAGTGGCTGGGTGCGACGGACAAA
Source organism: Lethenteron reissneri (assembly GCF_015708825.2). Lineage (NCBI taxonomy): Eukaryota > Metazoa > Chordata > Hyperoartia > Petromyzontiformes > Petromyzontidae > Lethenteron > Lethenteron reissneri. Next base: position 861,260 of record NC_083784.1, read on the forward strand.
CGATCGGGTGTTCGAGATCCAGACCAGCGTTCAGACCAGGTACCCGGACTGCACTCCTCAGATTGCGATGGGGGGGTGCCCTGCCAGGCCCCTTTCGCTCTGGACGCTCCGCTCACACTTCCAGCCATGGCCATGAAGCTGGAGTGGGCAAAGCGAGGAGGCAACACACAAGTTATATTTGCAGACAAAAAAGATTTACAAATACTTTTTTAAAAAAACACGCTTTAATGAAATGTACTGTCCGAGCTGCCCCTCCCCATGCCCCCTTCCCCCATCGCCCCTCACCTCCTTCCACATCCCCCGCCCCTGGGCATGGCTCCCCGAGGCTTGTCGTGATGTAAGGGACCACGTGGTGATTTACAGGCAACGTTAGTTGAGTGTGGAAAATTAAAGCCGTTAAAAAGATTGTTGAAAAATATTTTTTTTTATTTTTAATGATAGAATATAGTATTGTCATCAGTATGACATAGCTATACGAAGTTTGCAGTCGATACGACATTGGGAATACGGTTGAAATTGAGTTACAAGATTTTTGGATACAACAGATACAGTAAGTTAAATAAAAGCGTGTAAAAAGTTTTAAAATATATGTTTTGGATTTTTTATGATAGAATATTGTGTTGTCATCAGTATGACATACCTATACCAAGTTTGCAGTCGATAGCACATTGGGAAGTGTGGAAAAATTTAGTTACAATATTTCTTTTTTGAGGATAAAACAGACGAAGTGATTTACACCATTGGAACCTCATTTGCTAGTAAAAAAAATAATTGTTTTTTTTACCCTTCTATCTGGCAACAAAACATAACTCTGATAATGTATGCACATTAGGGCCACTTCAGTACTATGATCTATCCATTGGTGAACGAAGACCTGTCTAAGCCTCCGCCATCTGCTACAACAAAATCTATCTCATCCCTCCACATCCATCATAGTTGGTCATCGCCTCGGGGGTTTGTTCTCTTCTTTGGGGCTGCCACTCAGTTGATCAGTTAAATCCATCGGCCATCAAAACGATGAGAGTACAAAGACCTCCGTGTAAATGGTACGGGTTAGAATTATGGCAGATTACATGGTGGTAAAGGTGAAACCTTGAAATTTCAATCCTGATTTGAAGCGTTCGTGACTGCAGGAATCCATACTCCTTGGTTCTTTCGGTAAAGTCTCTCACACCACTGACAAGTGGAAGGGCCTCGAGTGTATTTGGCCTACTCTTCCACGGTAGCCACCGCACGGGTGTCAATAGGAGGGATGGGGAGGCTATTTGAGTAACATCGTCTCAGCTGCGGCTTGCAAGTCAAGAGGCGTTGCCCTGGGTGGCAGTGCGCTCAGCTTGACACAGAACACGGCATCCGGCAGTCGGTGGAGAATGATGGAGTGGCGGATATATGGTGGACAATTCAATGGTGGATAATACAATGGTGGACAATACAATGGTGGATAATACAATGGTGGATAATACAATGGTGGATAATACAATGGTGGATAATGCAATGGTGGATAATGCAATGGTGGATAATACAATGGTGGACAATACAATGGTGGATAATGCAATGGTGGATAATACAATGGTGGATAATGCAATGGTGGATTATACAATGGTGGATAATGCAATGGTGGATAATACAATGGTGGATAATGCAATGGTGGATAATACAATGGTGGATAATGTAATGGTGGATAATAAAATGGTAGATAATGCAATGATGGATAATACAATGGTGGATAATACAATGGTGGATAATGCAATGGTGGATAATGCAATGGTGGATAATGCAATGGTGGACAATACAATGGTGGATAATGCAATGGTGGATAATACAATGGTGGATAATGCAATGGTGGATAATACAATGGTGGATAATGCAATGGTGGATAATGCAATGGTGGACAATACAATGACGAATGCCAAGAGGGTGGTGGATACAAAGGAGTTGAGCAAAAGTAAAGCGAACACAAAGTAGTCACCTTTGAACGGTCTCCACGCTAGCCGCCAGCTAAATTGTGTTAGACTTGAAATCCTTTGTAGTTATTGCTGTTGCAAGTTGTTATTGTTGTTATCCATAACAATGAATGATGGCTTCGTAGCCATGACGATGACCCTCCCGTTACATTGTAACCAGCGGCCGCTCTTTCGCTCACAAACAATTCGCATCGCCCGCCGGAGCTCGCGCGAAATTCATTCCCTTTAAATGTCCTTAACACGGACGCCGTTTTTAGTTTTTAACCGTGAGATAAATCAACAACAACAATAATGGCACCACAATCCCCGTTCCTTCGCGTCCCAACTTTGCCACTCACTGTTGCCATTAAATAAAGACCCAGGCGCCGTCACATTTCCCAGCGCGCTTACGCGGCCATCCGTCGTCCGCCTCTCCGATTGGACGAGGCGCGCAGGAGTGGTCGCCGTGCTGCCAGCCTATTGGTCGCTGCCAGATCAGTTGGCCAATCGGTGGCGCGGAAATCGGAACGCTATGCCTATCCGTTGTAGCAAATTTGCGCCTAAGTGCTTCATCTCAACGTACGGCTCTTGCTGGTGTAGAAGCACTGCGGAGTCGCGTTCAGTGGCCAAACCCAGGGGGGGCCCACAGCACCAGGGGAGTCGCGTTCAGTGGCCAAACCCAGGGGGGCCACAGCACCAGGGGAGTCGCGTTCAGTGGCCAAACCCAGGGGGCCACAGCACCAGGGGAGTCGTGCTCAGTGGCCAAACCCAGGGGGGCCACAGCACCAGCGGAGTCGCGTTCAGTGGCCAAACCCAGGGGGCCCACAGCACCAGGGGAGTCGCGTTCAGTGGCCAAACCCAGGGGGCCACAGCACCAGGGGAGTCGCGTTCAGTGGCCAAACCCAGGGGGCCCACAGCACCAGGGGAGTCGCGTTCAGTGGCCAAACCCAGGGGGCCCACAGCACCAGGGGAGTCGCGTTCAGTGGCCAAACCCAGGGGGGCCACAGCACCAGCGGAGTCGCGTTCAGTGGCCAAACCCAGGGGGGCCCACAGCACAGAGGTCGCTAACGGGGTTTGATTCCTTACCCGTACCCGTACTCGGCCGCACCAGGGTCGCAAACGGGTACCCGTACCCGTACCCGGCCGTACCCTACCCGTACCCAGCTGGGTACGGGTAGGGTACGGGTAACAAACCTTACTAATTGGCTGTGTCGGGTGGTGGCGGGTTTAACGAGACATTTATATTTACGCGAACTAACCCCCCAAACACCTGTATTATACTGGAGAGTTTAATTTTACATTTGTGCATCAGGTATCCGCATCTGTTGTCACGGTTTGTGAAGTGGATGCGTTTTAGGGTGGACCATGTGCTTACTCTTTGGTTCTTTCGGTAAAGTCACGTGGGTATAAAATAAATTAAATCACGACGTTTCGATCGCAACACAAGCAATCATCATCAGGTGGGAAAACCACAGCAATAGAATGTTTTCTGAAGTGGGAGAGAGATGCCGTGGTAAGAGGTTATATAAGTGAGAGAGGGGGGAGGGGCAAGGGGAGGGGAGAAGTGGGCGGGGCTGGAAGTGGGCGGGGCTGAGAGGGCTGGGGATGCACGAGGGGGGGGGAGCTACAACAGGGCAGCAACAGTACAAATAAAGCCAACAACCCCAATGCATCTTCTTGCAGCAGTAATGCCAAACGCTAGGGATGCAATTAACTCGGCAAAACAGACTAGTGCCCAGTAAATATGATGGAACAACCAACACATTCCTGCGGAGGGAGCTGGTAGGAACGTTGGGTTGCTCGGTCAATGCCCGACTGTGAGGGCGGGCACAAGCCGGCGTGAGTAGGTTAAACGTTGAGATTTATAAGGGCACCACGGGGTGACCGCCCCTCCCCACCCAGCCCTCACCCCTCCCACCCCCCACCCAGCCCCACCCTCCCCACCCAGCCCCTCCCCATCCTCCCCACCCAGCCCCTCCCCACCCTCCCCACCCAGCCCCTCCCCACCCTCCCCTCCCCACCCAGCCCCACCCTGCCCACCCAGCCCCTCCCCACCCTCCCCACCCAGCCCCTCCCCACCCAGCCCCTCCCTACATGACGGACGGACGGACACAATAATCCCCTGTGGGCTGGTGGAACCAGTGGGTTCCTACCAGTATAAAGTATTGTGACCATGTGCTTCTTGGAAAAACAGACCCAGGGATGTTCTGTGTTGAGTCTTTCACAACAAGGTGTTTGTGAGTTATTTTGAACTCCATTCAGCTCTCCAAGCTTCATTGGGATTAAACTTGCATTGTCTAAGGTTAAGTGCATGGGATGAAACTCGTCCTTACACGTGAACTCTGTATTATGGACAATCGCCTGGATTTTTTTTCCTCCGGGTCCTCTGGGTTTTTAACCTCCACATTTAGAAACATGCGTCTAGATTATTTAGATTATGTTGCTGCTATTAATTTCCACGTGATAAGCCACTTATTTGAGCTATCATTTGTGGCCAGGTCGCTTCTGAAAAATAAGCGATATAGGTCAGTTGGCCTTACCTGGTAAAAAATAAATACGTAAGTGATTTGCTTACCTTTCCTATTCTTTGCACTCCAATCGTGTTTTGTATTGTGTGTTGTTGTAACGTTCTGACCTGCCCTGACATTTGTGAAAAAAGAGCTTGAGAGCTCATCGGATTTCTCCAGTATAAATATTCTGATACTGCTGGATGAGGCCCTTCCCACAAGCAAGTGTGAGGTTGTGTGGGGGGCGGCATTAATTTGACCATACTTCACCACACTGGTCAGTGAGGGTTGAAGGCAGGGCGCATATACTGTATATTAGAATCAGAATATTTATTTATACTGGAGGAATCCGATGAGCTACGAAGCTATTTTTCACATATGTGTAGTGTCCTCCTTCCTCGAGGCGTGTGTGTGCGTGTGGCGTGCGTGCACACGCTCAGTCGGAGACGAGGTAGTTGCAGGAGGCACCGTCTCTCTTTATTATCTCGTTCACGTCACCAACTCCGGCCTCCTCTCTCACGACCACGCTTTCTTACAGCCTGGCCCAGACACGACCCTGTCCGCGTTGCTCCAACGGCATCGACCGAGACAGCCAACCACTGCCCGGCCGCGAAATGATGGGGCGAAGGCGACAGCAACGACGAGACGAGTCCCAGCACCGGCAGCCCAGAGCTCTCGCTCTCCGCTGCTTTTATTCTCGGCGCAGCTTGGCTCTGCCCTGGCCGCGCCTCCCTTCTCGAACCCACCAGAGGGTTCCAGGGGCTTCCCGATGAGGTCTACCGTGACCCTTGCCCCAGTTCCTCCGCCCTGCCAGTACACCCATCGTGTATGTGCTCAACGGCGTGTGCGCTAAGTGTCCACATGCAGTTGCTGCTGCAGGCCAGCAGTCGGCTCTATGTCACTACATCTGTACAATAATACAATAGGAGTACAACGTACATATAGGAATGGTAATAAAATCTATTTTATTTTACCAGGTAAAGCCGACTGAGCTATTATCTTTTTTTTTAGAAGCGACCTGGTCACAAATGACAGCTCAACGAAGTGGCTAATGTGGAAATTTATATGAACCAAATACTCTAAACACATATTTATAAATGTGGAGGGAAAATACCGGAGGACCCGGAGAAAAATCTACGTGACCACGAGGGGAACGCGCAAACATCAAATACACAGGTGTCAATGTCGGGATCGAACCCGCGACCTCCTGCATACCAGGCAAGGAAGATAATATAATGCACAGTTGCGCCCCTTAAATAAAACAGTATATAAGTTCAAATTTTATAAGTACTGTACATCAATTCCCAAGCTTCGGAAAGGCAGTAAAACTACAGCAATAACAGTCCCCGACCACACCAAGACAACACATAGTCTCTCAATAAAATTGTACATCGAAATTAAACTATCGATTTATGGGTAAGGATCAAAGTTACAAATCACATTTTTATCCAGCACTAATACAGCACTAATACATTGGAGCATAGAACTACAGTACAACAGTTGTTTTTGCTGAACTACCTTTTTCTACTTGGTACTTTCGGTAAAGTCACGTATAATGGAAATAATAAAATAATAAAAATAAAACATTATAAAATAATTCTCACGACGTTTCGGCCACAACGCAAGCAGCCGTCCTCAGGTGAAGAACAGGTCTGTCGAGAAGACAGAGTCTGAATGAAACATCCCAGGCTTGGAGCGTTTATTTAGGCTGGGTTGGAGGGGGAAGAACGCCTTGACAACATAATGTGCATATCAAGAGGAATTTAGCATATTTATGGGAAATGCAGATATGGGATTAGTACTACTTGTGAAATGCATTTCAGAAGTAGTACTAATCCCATATCTGCATTTCCCATAAATATGCTAAATTCCTCTTGATATGCACATTATGTTGTCAAGGCGTTCTTCCCCCTCCAACCCAGCCTAAATAAACGCTCCAAGCCTGGGATGTTTCATTCAGACTCTGTCTTCTCGACAGACCTGTTCTTCACCTGAGGACGGCTGCTTGCGTTGTGGCCGAAACGTCGTGAGAATAATTGTATTTATTTGTATTTTTATTATTTTATTATTTCCATTCTACGTGACTTTACCGAAAGAACCAAGAAGATGAATCCCTGCAGTCACGAAAGCTTTATATCGAAAAATTTAACTACCTTTTGCCAAGGGATTAATTTTTCACTGAATGTTTTTCGGGTAATAGCACGTGGCTACCAAACACATTTCTGCGGAGGGAGCTGGTTAGGAACTTTGGGTTGCTCGGTCAATGGCCAGGGTCAACGGCGGCGTGGTGTATTCCGCAAATATGCCCGACTGTGAGGGTGGGCACAAGCCGGCGTGAGTAGGTTAAACGTTGAGTTTTATAAGGGCACCACGGGGTGACCAGCCCCTCCCCAACCAGCCCCACCCCTCCCACCCCCCACCCAGCCCCACCCTCCCCACCCAGCCCCTCCCCACCCAGCCCCTCCCCACCCTCCCCTCCCCACCCAGCCCCACCCTCCCATCCCCACCCAGCCCCTCCCCACCCTCCCCTCCCCACCCAGCCCCTCCCCACCCTCCCCTCCCCAACCAGCCGCTCCCTCCCCACCCAGCCTTTCCCTCCCCACCCAGCCCCTCCCTGCACGACGGACGGACACAATAATCCCCTGTGGGCTGGTGTAACCAGGAGGTTCCTACCAGTATAGCTACAGCCATAGCGAGATGTACCGTATACTGACGCCCTGCCTTTATAGACAGCATAGCCTCGCAGCAGCCAATAACTTCTTATGGGGAAAGGTGGTAAGCCCAGCAAAACAATAACCCAGGTTCAAAATTCGACTTAGCTTTCGACATCTGTATGTTGAACTTCTTTCGCACCGTACGTAGCCAACCGTGCTAATTGGAGGTGCGGGAAAGGAACAAACTAAACACAACAAAGCAGTTCCAAAGAAATTAATTTTCAAACTCGATTTAAAAGTGCATAGCTCCAGTGGCTTTCTCATATCGGAAGGAAGAGCGTTCCAGACGGCCACAGCAGCGCATCTGAAAGCGCGCGATGATGACGAGGTGACCGCCGCCTTTGTTCGATGGCTGAGCCACAAGCCGCTGCTGCTGCTGCTGCGAGGATGAGCGGAGTTGGCGTGACGATGGTTCACGATGCTCCTTGACGAGATCAACAAGGCACTGTCGTTCATTTGTAGCATGTCCGTTGTGTGTAACGAGCGCGAGCTTGCAATGTTCGGCAACCGGAGGGCAATGAAGTTCAGCCAGCACGGTCGGCTCTTGCAGTAGCCGTCACGACACGTGTCAGAGTATTTAGTACACGCTGCAGCTTGCTGGTTGCTTTTTTTACCAGACGTCCCGTAGAGTAGTGAGTTGCAATCATCACACAGATAAGGATGCTCACGACGTCAGTGCAGAGAGCACGCGGTGATTTCAATGCGTCGAGAGCTTGGCTGTGACGTCAGAGCTCACGAGGTGTGAGCCCGGGAACAGAGTCAGCTACGTCACAGAGCACGCTGTGACGTCGCGACAGGGAATCTTTAATTCAACGTTGATTGGTGTTTGTGCAAAATTCTCGATTTCTCATGCGACGCAGCGCTTGCTTTTGCAAGGATTGCTATTTGCTTAATTGTAAACTTTACTGTATTAGTTTTGCTGCTGCTGTCGTTTTGGGTGATTCGGGTCACTCTTGCAAGCGAGGCTCTAGTCCTGGTCTCTTGGGGGTGGGGGGGGGGGGTTTCACCTGAGTAAACAATACACTTTTATATTCTTGGTTCTTTCGGTAAATTCACGTAGAAGGGAAATAATAAAATAATATATTTTAATTTTTTATATTAATATTTTATTACTTCCCTTCTACGTGACTTTACCGAAAGAACCAAGAATATCAATCCCTGCAGTCACGAAAGCTTTAAATAACAAAAACACGAAACACTTTATTTTTATTTGTTAACTTAGGAGGCACAAAGAGACACGCGGACTTCTCAAGCCGCTGGGCAAAGCATCCGAATCCGGTTCCTCTTGAGTCCTTTGGGGACCCGGTTCTGGTAACCGGATCCAAGCAGCACCACGATCAGCTCGTGGAGTCGATTGATCGGCGCGCAGCGATGGACGTGGACGGAATCTTCCGCTCGTTCGCCGCGCAGAAGATGAAGGACATTCGCGAAGAGAAGTCACAAAGGTGCTCCGCGCTGGTTGCCCACGCGAATCTCCCGCGCTCACCGCGAAAGTTGTATCGCTGTCGAAGCCGACTTCGGTTAGGCCGCTGCCAAGCGTCCGTCTCGCCTAGGCTACCCTGCCGGAAGAGGCGAGCCATGTCCGGCGGAGCCTGCAGGGTGACGGGGGGGGGGCGGAGTCGGTCTATAATGTTTTGCTGCAGTAGACTTTCAGCATCAGGCATGGCCACTCCACTGCTGGATGGAAGCCTCCCTAAGCCGTTTGTGCCATCTCGCACGATCCTGCGATCTAACAAAGCGCATAGAACATCCACTAGAGCGTATTTCATTGCTCAGTCTCCTCGTTGCATGTGTTTGTTTACTAAATTTTATCATCCTGTTTATGGTTGCAGACTTTACAAATGTAATATATTTCATGGCTTGAGATTTTAATTTTGAGAGGTAATTGTGTCCTCTCTCCAGTTCTCATGCGGCTGGTGATGAAGGTGCGCAGGACGTTGCCGTGTCACGCGTGGACGACAACGTGGTTGCTCAGAGTTGCGTGAGTCGCCCTTCTGCGAGGAAAGTGACAGGTGAGTTGAGTGGTTGTGTTAGTTACACATCCCTGGCACCCCCTCCTCAATCAGCAGCGTCGTGTACATGTAGAGCCAGTTTGCTCCCTCTCACGTGCTTACACGTTGGGGCGCCACGGTGGGGAGATGTTAACTTCCTCGCCTGGTGTAAAGGAGGTCGTGGTTTAGATCCCAACCCTGACTCCTGTATATTTGGAATTTGATGTCCTCCCCGTGGTCGCGTGGATTCTACTCCGGTTTTCCCCTCCACATTTAGAAACATGCCTTGAGAGTATTTGTCTGCTTTATATTTCCACGTAATAAACTACTGAGTTGAGCTATCATTTGTGGCTGGGTCGCTTCTGAAAAAGAGCTATACTGTATATCTCAGTTGGCCTTACCTGGTAAAATAAAAAAATAAGTTAATAGATTTAGTTTAATTTACACATTTCCACAACTTAATCATTAGCATCATCCATTGTCTATCCACTGATGAAGTTCTCCCAGCACAATCACCATTCCTCCACTAAGCTGCATTTGGTATCCCTTATAGCCAAGTGTTCAATCCAAGACCAATACGACAGTATGTGTAACAGTAAATAGTTTTAGGATTTAATTTGGCTCCTTGATCCATATGTTATTTCTTTCTCTTAGTGTAGTTTTAATAATGTATCTCACCTTGCCTCTTTTCACATTTTTGTATTGTTATATGCTGCCTGTGCATGAATCGATTGAGCATTTCAACGCACACGCATGTTACATTTACAGTCAAGTAAACGTTATATAACAACACTTATTCTTTGGTTCTTTCGGTAAAGTCACGTATAAAGATAAATAATAAATTAAATTAAATACGTTTCGATTGCAACACAAGCAATCATCAGGTATAAATTAAATAGAAACACAAATCTAGTATACTTAGAAATGTAATGTAATACAACAGAGAGTCGGATAACATAACAGTCAACACCCTATCTGGTTGATTACGTTCTTCCTGAGAACAACACTGTTGATGATTCATGTTGATCAAATTCTAGTTCATCTTTCAGGTGTGTACTGGTTCTGATTTATCCACTACAAGTGTATTTAACCAATAGTATGACCTACATGCAGTCCAATGCATTGCATTGCATGATATCGCATTGAGTAAAGGACACATACTCGTTCATTTATCTATATATTGTATGTACCCTCTAAAAGTTTTTGAAAAACGTTTACTTTTTTTTGTGAGATATCTGTTAATTACATGAAGCAACGGTTTATAGTGCATGGTACTAATTCACAGAGCATCATTGCATGCTTTGGAGATGAGTTTGAAAACGATTTGTGTATATTTTTTTTTTGTGTGTTTCAGGCAAAGAAGAAAGTGACATGTCCCAGAGAGACGGTGATGGACAGCAGTTGTCATCAGACAATGAAGGCAACAATAAACCAAAACAACATAAAAAGAGCAAGTCCAAAAAGCACAAACAGAAACATCGTCACAAAAGTAAAAAAAAGAGAAAGAAGTCGAATGGAAAGTCATCTTCAGAGGATGAAGAGAAATTGGACAAAAGGTGTAGTCGATCTCGATCGTCTTCCAAAATAAGGTTGGGTGAAGAAGTTGCATCTCATGCGAAGGAGAGAGGGGTTCTGCCAAGCTTAACAGTAGATGAGCCCATTGTGGTGGTAACAGAGGAGTCTAAAATTAACAACATTCCTTTGAGTAGTGTAACAATAGTGAATGATATTACAAAGGAAGATTCGTCTAGTTCTGTTCAAAATACTTCTGCAGAACCGGAGCCTTCCACAAGCAAGGCTGATAATGAGTGCAGTAAAATAGTATCTCTGGATGTTTCTTTGCAGTTACAATCAGACATAGAATTTGACAAATCACTGCAAAGCAGAAGCGTTTTTTCTCCGATCAGCGTGAAGCAAGCAGAGTGCTTTCATGAGCATGCCGAGTCAGCATTATGCGGTGCAGGTGCAACTCAGGATATCCTTGCAACATTACTAGAGGCAAAAATAGCAGAAGACAGTGTTCATTTAGAGAAAAGTAATTCTGTTGACCATACCTCAAATAGTGAAAGTGTGACAGCAAAATCTTCAGATGTAAAAACGAAAGAAGCAATTGCTGAACAAACAAAAATTGGGTTTCTTGAGACCGTTTTAACTGATGAACTTGAAACGCCCAAAGTGAAGGAAGCAATTGGCGCAAAGGAGAAGCTCCTAGGATCTGACATCTGTCCAGAACGTGAACGAATTCCAAATACAGACGTGACTGCTGAGAGAAATATGGATGTTTCTGAACTTAAAGAAAACAAAACTGTTTCAGAAGAGCAAGTGAAAGATGTACTTTTTACATTGAAGATGGATGTGGAAAAAAAACGGTCTCATTCTCCTGAGCACCAAAAAAATTCTCCACGGCAAGCTGAGAGAGATGCAAGTTCATCACTAAGCACGTCAAACCAAAAACAAAAATCTTGCTCTCCCTGTCACAGTGACAGGAGAAGGACCCGTTCTCGTTCACGTAGCAATAGGAAACTATTACGTGCGGAGTGTGGGGTTAAAAGGAAACCCCATTCACGAGCAAACGATGAGAGAGAGGCTTCTCCAAATAGAATGGAAGTAAAAAAACCGAGAAGCACTGTGTGTGTTTCAGGCAACGAAGAAAGTGACATGTCCCAGAGAGACGGTGATGGACAGCAGTTGTCATCAGACAATGAAAGCAACAATAAACCAAAAAAACATAAAGAGAGGAAGTACAAAAAGCACAAACAGAAACATCATCACAAAAGTAAAAAAAAGAGAAAGAAGTCGAAAGGAAAGTCATCTTCAGAGGATGAAGAGAAATTGGACAAAAGGCGTAGTCGATCTCGATCGTCTTCCAAAATAAGGTTTGGCGAAGAAGTTGCATCTCATGCGAAGGAGAGAGGGGTTCTACCCGGCTTAACAGTAGATGAGCCCATTGTGGTGGTAACAGAGGAGTCTAAAATTAACAACATTCCTTTGAGTAGTGTAACAATAGTGAATGATATTACAAAGGAAGATTCGTCTAGTTCTGCAGAACCGAAGCCTTCCACAAGCAAGGCTGATAATGAGTGCAGTAAAATAGTATCTCTGGATGTTTCTTTGCAGTTACAATCAGACATAGAATTTGACAAATCACTGCAAAGCAGAAGCGTTTTTTCTCCGATCAGCGTGAAGCAAGCAGAGTGTTTTGATGAGCATGCCGAGTCAGCATTATGCGGTGCAGGTGCAACTCAGGATATCCTTGCAACATTACCAGAGGCCAAAATAGTAGAAGACAGTGTTTATTTAGAGAAAAGTAATTCTGTTGACCATACCTCAAATAGTGAAAGTGTGACAGCAAAATCTTCAGATGTAAAAACGAAAGAAGCAATTGCTGAACAAACAAAAATTGGGTTTCTTGAGACCGTTTTAACTGATGAACTTGAAACGCCCAAAGTGAAGGAAGAAATTGGCGCAAAGGAGAAGCTCTTAGGATCTGACATCTGTCCAGAACGTGAACGAATTCCAAATACAGACGTGACTGCTAAGACAAATACGGATGCTTCTGAACTTAAAGAAAACAAAACTGTTTCAGAAGAGCAAGCGAAAGATGTACTTTTTAAATTGAAGATGGATGTGGAAAAAAAACGGTCTCATTCTCCTGAGCACCAAAAAAGTTCTCCACGGCAAGCTGAGAGAGATGCAAGTTCATCACCAAGCACGTCAAACCAAAAACAAAAATCTTGTTCTCCCTCTCACAGTGACAGGAGAAGGACCCGTTCTCGTTCACGTAGCAATAGGAAACTATTACGTGCGGGGTGTGGGGTTAAAAGGAAACCCCATTCACGAGCAAACGATGAGAAAGAGGCTTTTCCAAATAGAATGGAAGTAAAAAAAACAGGAAGCACTGACAACATCCATTCTCGTGAAGATGCTAGAAAGCAGTCTCGTTCGAATTCACGCGATGAAAGTCGGAGGAGATCCCGCTCACATTCCCGTGATGACAGAAATAATAAGTCTCGCTCACAATCTCGTAATTGGAAGAGGAAATCACGCTCACATTCAGACGATAGAAGTAAAAGATCTCGCTCGCGGTCCCGTGGTGATAGGAAGAGAAAGTCTCGCTCACGGTCTCACGATGATAGAAAGAAGAGGAGATCTCGCTCACTTTCCCGTGACAGGAGGCGGAGGAGGTCCCGCTCACAATCCCGTGATGATAAAAGAAAGAGGAGATATCGTTCACGATCTTGCGATGATAGAATAAAGAGGTCTCGTTCACGGTCCCGTGATAATAGGAGGAAGAAATCTCGCTCGCGTTCTGTTGGTGATAGAAAAAAGAGGTCTCGGTCACGTTCCCGTGATGATCGAAGGAGGAGCTCTCGTTCATGTTCTCAAAACAACAGACGGAAGAGGTCTTTGTCTGATGGAAGAAGATCTCGTTCCTATGACAAGAGAAGGAGATCCCGGTCTCATTCATCTGATGACCAAAGGAAGACCTCGTCCTCCTATGTTCGTAATGAGACTTGTCGCTCGCGTCATGAAGAAAGAAGGAAAAAATCTTCCTCCCGCGAAGACCGGAGGATTAAGTCATCTTCACGTGATAATAGACGGAAAAAATCTTGCTCCAGAACTCGTGATGATAGAGGAAGAAAGGTAGCCTCTCCTCACGACAACAGAAGTAAAAGGTCCTCATCACATTCTCATGACGAAAGCAGGAAGAGATCACGATCGCGCTCTCGTGAGACGAAAAAGAGATCTCGCTCCCGCGATGCCCAGTCGAAGCCATCGTCACCGCCACGCTCGCGAGACGGGGAAAAGAAGGCTTCGCGTGCAGATTTCAAGAAGTCGAGATCACACTCTGCCGATAGAAAGAAACCTGCCGGGAATGTATCCGAAGGCAGATCCAAGTTGAGCCCTTTCTCACGCAAAGACAAAAACAAGTGTCGCTCCAGGTCGCCAAATGTCGCTGGTCGAAGCGGCTCTCGTGAGAGGCGGCGGAGGTCCCGTTCAACTTCCCGGAAACGAAGAAATAACAAATCTCCACTGAAGCTGACCGAGTTAGGTAAGGTGCAGGTTTGTGGTGTGCGTTACATTACTGTCTCCTGTAGCACATCGCCTTATACCATAATTGCACTGGAAAGTTTATTTTAACATTTCCCAACTCATGTTAAAATTGCTAAAGCATTAACTCTGTCTATGTTTCCATCTGTTTGAGGCAAGGAGTCATGATAACTCCAGAAAGGTGGCCTTATGTAATAATAGGTTATTATTAAGTTGTGTTGCTTTTAGAGACCAATTCTATAGATGACTGAGAAAACTGTATCACAAGGTTGGACAAAATTCATCAAAATAGCTCATCGTTAACTACATGTACTTCTTCAACCATGGTGTGACGTCACGCGGCATGGCTGGTCTCGTCGCACGCTGATGAGGCATGGGGAGCAAGGTAGAGAAACCGGACGAGACAGGTGAGATTCCACTCAAGAACCTCCGGGAATGAATCTCCCTCAAAAACAGTGATCTACCATAAATCGAATCCCCAAGTATCACGGCAGATCCACTCGCTACCTCCGCAAGTGGAAATTCAAAGAAGGCCCATCATGCAATTATGGAAACAGGCTAGGCCATTGACCTACTAGTAGCGAAACGCCGAAATTTTTATGTAAACAGTCCACAGCAAATCATTGTACGTATGTTGTACGTAGCCAATTGTGCTAATCAGAGGTGCAGGAGAAGGACAACAAACGAAACACAAAAAGCAGTTATAAAGAAATTGGTTTTCAATCTAGATTTAATTTAGAATTCAAAGTGCATAGCTCCAGTGGCTTCCTGATATTTTAAGGAAGAGCATTCCAGATGGCCGCAGAAGCGCACCTGAAAGTGCGCGATGCAGTAACCGTCTTTGTTCGATGGTTAGCCAAAAGCTGCTGCAAGGATGACCGGAGTTTACTTGGTGGTTTATGCTCCTTGAAGAGTTAAGCAGGGTATTGTGATTCATTTGTGGCAAGCACTTTGTATGTAATGAGTCGCACTCATTACACACAACGCCAATTTCTGGCTTACTAATCTGGACATAGGCTTACAAGTTGCTATTGTGTCAACCAGTATAGTCACATCTATGTGTCTACTCCGGTCTACTACCAGCTATGCCGAAAAACCTTGAGAAATTAACCCCTGTTTGTCCCCCACCATGTAGACAAGGCTCAGCTGCTGGAGATCGCCAAGGCGAACGCGTCGGTGGTGAACCCCAAGGTGAGCGTGAACGTGATGAACTCCATTGGCCCGGCTGCCGCACTCTTCCCGCTCATCCTGCAGCGGCAGCAGGCGGCCGCGGCGGCGGTGGCGGCAACGACCGCGGCGCAGTTTCCAGTCACCACGACAACCTCGGTAACGGCGCCAGGGGCAGCTGGAATGACGACGACGCCGGGAGTGACAGCGCGGCAGCCGGACGTTGCCGGGGTGGACAACATCAAGGCGGATATGGCGGCTTCCACCAAGGGCTTCAAGATGACCGCCATCAACAATTTCACACAGGTGCTTGTGCGTGTTATTAACACGCTGGACTTGCGATCCGGAGGTCGCCACATAATCTCCCGACGCAGTGGTTCAAACAATGGGAACATTCAATTGCATATATTATGAGAGGATGCTTGTTTGCATGTTTACCACAAGCACGTGTGGTTAATGCAGACTTGATTCCTTACAAAAGGTTTCTATTTGGTGTTTGAACATCTTTACAGCTTTTTTATTGCCAGAAAGGGCAAAACCTCTTCTTATTGTTTCATAATGGGAGAATTTCCGATATTCCTCCCACCTCTGTCCACTCAGCAGGATAAATGGGTACACCACAGATAATTGATGGTCAGGTTGCGTTCAGTGGGGTAAAGTGTAGTGCAGTTAAATTTCGATTTAAAGCTTTCGTGACTGCAGGGATCCATCTTCTTGGTTCTTTCGGTAAAGTCACGTAGAAGGGAAGTAATAAAATAATAAAAATAAAACATAATAAAATAAAATAATATAATAATATAATAAAATAATATAATAAAATAATATATTTTATTTTATTATGTTTTATTTTATTATTTTATTACTTCCCTTCTACGTGACTTTACCGAAAGAACCAAGAAGATGTAGTGCAGTTTTTCTTACTCATTTTCAGAAGGGGGCCACTTTTGCCCATGAGACAAAAGTGTGAGGGCCGCCAAACATATCAAACCGTTGAGTTTAACAGCACGATGGTGGGGGGGTGGGGGGGGTGTTTTACATTTGTGTGTTGTCGGGGGCTGCATGCCAGGGACCGCACTTAAAGGCCACCATGGCCACCAGTGGCCCGCGGGCTTTGCAGTGAGGAACACCGGTGTGAGCTACTCCCTCCCCTTCACAGACCTTTGGCCAGCATAGACCAAATACCTGCTGTAGGGGTGCTCTAGTAGAGCCCCTCTTACCAGCAGTGGCATAAGCAAGTAATTGCCGGGCTGCACCTTTAACTGTTTTTCAGTTGCGTCGACTATTGTTCATGTTACAAAAGTAAATGTGTATAAATGATTGAAAATATCGCTTGATCTTCGAGCCCAGAGTCATTTTGTAACCAAATTTGATGGCCAGCATGGGCAGCACGCAGTTTAAAGAGTTCCACGTTTCTCGTTGCGTGTCTGGTTTGTGAACATGTTCCTCTGCAAGGACGCTTTGTTTATGCTCCTTGGTCCCGTCAGTTCTGCAAGCAGATAACTGAGAGCAAGGACGACGATGGGCCTGTGAACAAACCCGTGCGATCGCATGTCGAGGATGCAGGAGTAGAGGAGGCATTGAAGAAGGCTCCGTTCATACACCACCCCTTTAAACTGAACGAGCCCAAGCCCATCGCTTTCAGCTTAAATGTGAGTGGCGCCCAGCTGACCGAGCCTGCGAATGATGGTGTTTATTGTTTCATGTCATGATGGTTATTGGTTTGCCGTTAATCGCGGCTTTGGTAGTTGCAATAATTTCTCACAATTTCTGTAAACGATGGAAAACTCATCAGATAGAAAGGCGCTTGCAAGCTGAAAATATGGATAATAACTCTACACGGAAAATATTTACAATTGTTTCTGCGCGTTTTGCAGAACTAACGTGTGGATGCTGGTTTTTATTGTTAATTTGATTATTATGATCCTGAGTTGGCAGTGGTGCACAGGCACCAATAACACAAACTCAACACATGAGGCTATAACACTGCCCTCCACAGGAAAAATGATATAACACGCAACAGTTTCACACAAAATGGCTCTTCTTCCTAGCAGAGAGATGGTTTCGTGGTTTGCTGTTGAGAACTTGTTTGGCAGTGTAATGGGTAATTTTTTATGTATGCCTAGCACATGCGCATGGCATTGTAAACTTGCTTCGGTGCTGCCCAGGACTTTCAGAGACTGCTGAATGAAAGGTATCACTTGCACGACACAATTTGTCCACCATATTGAGTAATGCCCGCAGGCAGAGGCACGTGCGTGCGTGTGTGCGCGCGTGTGTGTGCAGTTCCTAACTGCACGCGTGTACAGAAAAAATAGAGGGAGGGAGTAAATAAATAAGTGCACGTTCAGTCACGTACAACTGTTGAAAAGGACAGCTGGCCGAAATTCATGCTTCATTAATGTCGGTGTATTGTAGTGTAGCATGGCTATGTTTTATGGTGATGAACAGCTGTGCCAGAGTGAAATTTGACCCCACAATGAGAACAAAGTGCATGTTATCCTGCCTCGGCGATTACTCGTCATTTTGCCGCTGCAGCTGTCCTTTTACTAGAAAGCTGCTTTCAGTAAAAATTTTTAATGCAACATGTGGTCCTGGTGGCTCGGAAGACTAAGAATGGCAATCCTGGACGAAAACTAACACCACTCAGATTCAACACATTCTTCAACAACAATGCCTTCTATGAAGGAGGGCCATTGCCCTGAAATGTTACCTGTTATATAATTGTTCCTCTTTAAAGCAGCGTTTTTGACGGATGTGTTCACTTTTTGTTAATGTTTTCAGCTTATGTACTACATCAGCATCACAATTGTTTAACCACAGGTTCTTGGATCCAAAGGCGTATTCACATCTTAGCTTAACTTCAGTAGCACAATGGGACTTAATTTGACGGTAACAAATATAGAAATGCATTTTAAAAATTTAATCCCGACTAAAGCAGTGGTTCTCAACCTGTGGGATGAGCTCCCCCCCCCCAACCCGGATAGGTGAGGGGGCACAGGCTGCAACATGGATCCCGTGCAGAAGACATTTTGAATGTGCACGGAGAACGTTGGCACCACGTTGTTACGACAAAACAGTTTTCGCACAAGAAAATAATACACAGCATGAAGCAAACGCCTTACACGAAACACGCTAAAGCACAACATGAAACAAATGCCTTTCGAACACTGTGTTAACTTGTGGTGTGGACTGGTGATCTCGTTGTGTACTGCATCCTTATTAATCTGGGCAGAGGGGAGGGAGTATGCGGGGACCAGTGGACTTACTTGGGGTTGGGGGGGGCATTCCATTGGGGTACCACGGTGGTGAGATGTTAACTACCTCGCCTGGTTATACAGGAGCTTGTGGATTTGATCCAAAACCTGACGCCTATTTATTTCGAGTTTGTGTGTTCTCCCCTTGGTCATGTGGATTTTTCTCCGGCTCCTCCAGTTTTTTTCTCCACATTTAGAAACATGCTTTTAGAGTATTTGGCTTCTATACATTTCCATTTAATAAGCCACTTCGTTGAGCTATGAATTGTGGCCAGGTCGCTTCTGAAAAAGAGCTGTACAGCTCTGGGCCTTACCTGCTAAAATAAAACTAAAAGTTTTTATTTCAAAAAGGTTGAGAACGAATGGACTAAACGCACGGTCTGACCTATCGCACGTGGATATCCCATGCCGTCTCATTCCACGGCAGAACCTAATGGTGAAGCCGCTGCAGCTGAAGCCGCCACAGGCGACACTCTCCAAGGAGTTCCCCGTGTCGTCCGGCAACCAGCACCGGCAAAAGGAGCAGGAGAGCGTGTACGGGCAGTGGGTGCCCGTGGAGAAGACCGGCACCGAAGAGATGGACGACAAAAACCAGGTCTTCCCCAAGCCGGTGGTGGGGGTGAGCCAATCCCGTCCGGGGAAACCCGCAGTGTGTTCCTCCTCCCCTGTGCCATGTGGACGAGACCGGTGAAGGTGGTGAAGGTGCAGCCTTGTAACTGCTATATATGCTCACGCGCCACTCTTGGCAGTCGGTCCTCTTCGAGAGGAAGCTTTAGAGAGGCCATTTAGTGGGATTTATTAGTGTCTCGGGAGATTGTAATTTCCACCTAATCTGACAACACGATTGGAGCGGTAGTGGCAGTGGTTAGTGTACTCAGCTGTGAACCCGGCAATCTGAGTTCGATTTGTGACCACGGATGACAACTCCTCTAGCTAGCGTGATGAAGTATGGTCAAACAGCCCCCATGACTCGCACAACGTAGGGGAGGCCCTCATGAAGCAGTGGATTGACAAAGGGCTGTAAATTATACAAAGTTTATACAATATCCACCTTTTGCAGACTGCTGCTGGTTAACTATTGTCATCTCAATTGCACTTACATTTCCCAGTTTATTTAAGACCATCACTCTGAACCTCAATATTTCCTGGAGAAGGCCCAGTCGGTCAAAACGCGTCCAGACATTACTTGGATGTGGGTCTTGACCTTGTGACCGGTTTGTGCGTGCTTGCTCTCCACACTCGTCCCGCAGAACATAGTGGACCTGGGTGCTGTCATCACGAAACGCGCTGTCGCCGTGCAGAGGCTGGCACAGAACCCCACTGACATGGAGGCGATGCTGCTCATAGCCCGCTCACAGAGACAGGTGGGCACATTTACAGCGCTCCATCGCCACGCGCGCACCGTACAATGCCAACGCAATACGGATCGAGTGTATAAAGCGGCTACATGCGATCGTTCAACATACATACGTGCATTGAGAAATAAAATTGAACAAAAATTGAAAGGTGTTTTTATATACATGTGTGTGGATGTAAACCCACCGTTGCATGTTTGGCTGTTTTTGCAGATTGAGTCTTGGGCTCAGGCCAGCACAGAGCCTGGCACCTTCACGGGGTCCACGGGGGTTCAGATTCTGTCTCCCCAGGAGCTCGCCAACACGGGGCAACAGGCCTGGCTCAAGAAGGTAATGGGCCCCGGCGAGAGTCGCTCCGTTTCGCTGCTGTCACTGCAACGCGTTTCCTGCCCTTGCACAGGTGGAGAGCCAGGGTCAGGTACAAGGCGTGGGTGTCCCTTGGGCTTAGTGGTCGGTGCAGAGTAAATGGAAGGTAATGATCTTGAAGCAGTGGGAGGAGATGAGTAGTCAGTGTCGTTTTTTTTAGGGCATTAGTGTTCCACCTGCTCCCATTAAACCGTCTGTTTCCGCAAATGGTCTAATAACAATACACCTTGCATTTTTATGGCACCTATAACGAAATTAAACGCTCTCATAGGCTGGTTTATTTTAGCCTAGGGGACCCCCCTAATTGCAGCTGTCCCTGTGTGAACAGAGCACCGCCGTTCAATTGGGCATTAGTCTGCCAGTAGGAGGTGACGTTGATATTAGTCATTCCACTGATGTAGTTTGTGTGCAAAATTTGTTAATTATAAAGCACACTGTTTCCTACTGATAGAAACATTCCCTTCTGATCAGCTTCATTGCCACTTGACTGCTTATTGTATATTACAGCACATGAGTGATCAAATACGTTTATAAAAATTTCATTATATTCACAAAACCATATTATGCCCCAAAAATCATAATGCTTGAAGCTGAAGATATTTTTTGCCATGTGGTGTTTGGCTTGCAGCTTTTGCAGTTGGCCTTGATTCCAAAACGTATTCCCCTTGGTGGCTTATTAAATAATGTCAGCCAGAGCAGAAATTGGTGCCAAAATGGCACTGTATCTGAAAATTATTTAGTAGTTACAATTAATTTATTTGTCCGATAAAAGTGAATAATTGTGTAGGGCGGCAGCCATGGTGCAGTGGTTAGCACGCTGTGCTCTGATCCCATTGGCCGGTGCTCTATTCCTGGCTACTGCGAGCACCAATGTCTGGCTTCCTCACCCTCCGCCAACCTGCACTGACCAGCGTGGTTCGGTACCGTCTAACAAACCCCCATAAACAGACGTGTGAGGCCTTTGTCAAGCAGTTGATCGTAAAAAAGGCTTTAATATTATTAAACCCTTCGTACACATCAGTATACATATAAACGCGGTTTGTGCTTATATGTATATTTAGGAATACATAGCAAAATAGATTTGCATTGAATATAACAATTGTAAATTTACATTGCAAACTGCACGTGGTGGATGTGGACCATAGACCTGTAAGTCTGCAGAATTAGAGGATTATTTTCCTGTTAATATGCGCTCACTATTTCAGTGGTTTGCACGGCTAAATAACGGCGATGGTTATCGACGAATTAAATAAACACAGCATGGTTTCGCCCTCCTCAAGTTGATTCTGGCGAGTGTAACGTCTGGTCTAGCCCATTGACTAAGAGCACATGCTCAAGTTTATTTTGTTTAACCAGGTGAGATCTCCAGAGACCAGGATACATAGTCTCATCTTAATGTAGTTTTAAGGAGCGGTACATTTGTTAAGTATCAAGATCTGAGGAAGTCTCCAAAGTGAAATATCAGCTGCTTTGATGGGAAAGTTTGGGCACTTATCAGAGATCACAATAATGTGTGACTGTGTTCGGAGGGGTAGAACTATCTATAGACAGCTTATATGTGTATACGTACATCTATATATATAACTAGCCCGCAGTAATATGAAAGTAAGATTTTCAATAAGTGAGCAATGATCGAATGTGATGATTGGTGCTAATGAATTAATGTTTGGATAATGATCTCGTAGCATAGACCCATGTAAATTGCTTAATTAGTTTTACCACTTAGATTGTATCATTCTATTTGTTATTTTTAGAAGGCTTCTTTAAAAAAAAAACATAAAAACAAGTGCTACTTTGAAACGTTTAAATAACATAAGAAAATTCACATAGATGTTATGCTATAATGAACACTATTAAATCAAGTGTATTTGTTTAGCCAGGTGGGAACTCAAGAGACATTGGGTTGAAACAATTAAAGCTAAATACAGTACAGTTATGGATACGGGTACTTGCAAGCACTGCAAGTACCACATTTGTTTATACTTCTCAAGGATGTTTGGGGCAAATGCTTTTGGGCAGGAGTTGCTCACGAACAGCATGACAATTGGATGGATTGGATGCAGTCTTCACATCAATGTAGATATTAAATTCTTGTGGGAGGACCTTTATCACCGAGGTGTCTGTTAGAGTTGTTAACGGCACCGCCTGTTGTATCACAGGATACATTTTGAAATGTAAACCTGGATCTCAATTTACATGGGCCTATGACGCCGAGTTAATTATAAATGACTCGGCCATCCCGTGATCTGTGACGCAGACGTATAGGTGTATGGATGTGTGAGCAAGGGGTGAATTAATCCAAAGATAATGTTAATAAACAATGAGACATACCGGATGAATTTGAACATGTCGTTATCTTAGCCAGACGCAGACTGGTCAGTGTTTTTGAGTGGCTCACTTTAATGGCAATAACTCGCTCTGCACAGCAATGGGGCTTGCGCAAAGTCCAGCATGGCTGATTCATAATTGGTTTTTGGGTGAGGTCGTGTGGTCGTAATGTCGGGAGCTGTGCACCCTACACCACGCAACTCAGCCAGACAAATCAAGTTGTTGCCAGGACAAATATGCCAATTGATGGTTTTCTTTCAGCAAACCGTTTACTTTGAAAAGCAAGCGCAATTTGACAGCACGGCCGGTTTTGTCCTCACGTGAGTCGAGTTTTAATTCATCGCCTGCTCTGTGTGGATTTACGTGAACCAAAGATGACAGACAACCAGGAAGGCCTGTCAAACACCCACACAAACCTCTACTGTGGATCCAGGGACTTATGAGAACTCATTACGATTGCCGTAAGGAAAACCCAATCTATATAATGAAATGGTAAATGTAAAAATGTGTATTATGCTCTAGCGTTTGCCCTACATTGATTTAAATATGATTTTTCACTCTATGTATATTTCAATCACCAGAACATTTAAGAAGTCGACACGCAAGTACAGTAATGCCGTTCTACCTACAGGTCACATAGATGATACTAGTTCCGTCTTGATTAATTCCGCGCTATTCTGCTAAAATAAAGCAAGAGTTCTCATAAGGGCGATTTACATGACACACAAAAAGTTGATCATTGTGTAGTTGCTTTGTAAAACAGGAATGGAATGCACCGGATTGGGCAACGCTCTACAGCCTGATTCATCGACTCCAGTCCAGTGAATTCCACCTGTGATTTTACACTGCAGCCCAGTGCAGCTATGGGGATCTAGGTGTTGTGTAACTTGCCCTGATGTCTCATGGTCAATGCTTGCAGTCAACCTTTCTCAGCAATGTTCATTCATGCTGGCAGTCGCCCACAACTCAACCCACTGTCATTTAGAGCTCCGGTGATGGGAAAGCTTTAACATTCAGCAAAGTAGGCAAAACGAAGTACCTTCATAGGCATCGTAGTCCATGGTCCAGATTAGAATTCGGTACCGCAGGTTGTGGAAAATTTGTATGGATACGAGTTTCTGTATATGGCTAATAAAAATAGGGTTATGAGATATCATCTTCAATCATCAGCTAGTGTTATGCATTTCTGCATCATTCTTAAAGCACAGGGTTATCACAATGGCGCTGTTTCACAGACGGAGTCTCGCAGGAGTTTCACGGCATGGGCAACGTTACTAATTTTGGCAAATTTGGACCATTACGACGGCACACCTGCCCAGCTCTTTTTAAAATAACGCCGTGGGATTTGTAACGTCCACTGCGAAATAGACGGCACGTTTTTACGGGTAATGCACCTGCGGTATTAACCATGGCGGCCGTGGGCCTTGAACCACGAACCTCTGCAACAAGCGGTATATGCTGTATCACCACGACCGACCTTGGTTCTCTACACCTCCCAGAATGATTTTCTGCCTCCTCCTAGATACCAGTGTGCCAAGCGTCGAATACATCTTCCCGTCTAGTTCTGAATCTTCCAGTTTTCCCTCTTCCGTATGTCCATGTCCATTGCATCAGTGGGATATTGGCTATCCACGAACAAAGACGGACATTGTATCGCGCGCTTTCAGATGCGCTCTTGCGGCTGCCTGGAACGCTCTTCCGATGTTCGGAAGCCACTGGAGCTATGCACTTTAAAATCTAGATTGAAAACTAATTTCTTTCCAACTTATTTTTGTCTTTAGTTAATTGTCCTTCCCCCACACGTCCGATTAGCACGGTTGGTTCCGTACAGAGCAAAATGACTTATATATACATACATTCATAGGTGATAGTTTACCAATATTATACTTTACCTACGTTTATTGCAGAATTCATATTTAATGGTGATTTAGAGATGTTTCGTACAACTCAAGTTTTCCATCATCTGAGGCGGTACCACAAAAGGAGAATATTTGTTCTGGGCCCATGGACTACGAGTAATTTGCTGCGTGTATTACATTCTACACATCGTGGTCAAGCTGTACGTTCTTGACGTAGAATATAGTCGCGTGATTGGTTTTGTGGAGTGGAAATAGAAGCCCAAAATATCTTTGCCGTGGAGTTTGTGTCCGTGGGTTCTGCTGGCTGTGTGAAGCTGCTGGGTTGGGATGAGTTCAAGTGTGGCAGAGCGGGCCAGGGAGCCGCACCACTCGGCAGCGTGTTGATGAGAGAACGAGGCAGGGGTGGCGTTTAACGAGCCTCGTTAACTCCACCCTACACTTGTTTGGACTCGTCAGGAGTCCATTAAAAAAACAGCCAATGCGTATGTTCGAAGACGTTACAGGAAAGATGCCGCACCGTGATTCTTTGAGTGTGGCGATCTGGCTCAGCGTAACACTGTATTGTTAATGCAGTATTCATCCACAATTGAAGAGTTACACGATAACTGTTAATTTAATTGCGGGCTGCTGCCGCCCCGACCTCGTTCTCTTGGGACTCAAACAGCGCGAGCGGTGCTGCTCCGTGGGCCGCGGGTGTCGTGGGCCTCCTTGGCTGTCCGTGATCTTTGCCGTTGATGCGCAAACAGACGCACCGTAGTGAGACAGACAGCCTGCCTCACTCGCACCAGCCAGTCGGAGGAGCCCAGAGGGAAGGAGCCCGGCCCAGCGGGAGGTGGCGGTTTGTATCGAGACTCCTGATTGGCCACCTTTGCCTATGTGTCATTGGCGGAGGCACAGGAGCAGCCAATCGGCACAGGTGTTTTTTACGTAGGGTGTTATAATTCCTTCCTGAGCGTTTGACGTGTCCACAATTTGAGAATTTGTCACATTCATTGTTAATTTAAATCGCCTTCACAAGACTTAACTCGAGTGCCACAGTTGTGCTTTAATATCGCATGATTGCTACTTGTTTTAAGACACCTATTTAAAGTCCTGCCAGTGGTGTGAACTTAAGAGGATAAAACACTGCAGCATTTTCGAGTGGAGTTGTATTATCGAGGACCACATGATTTATTTGGGGGTGAAAATATTAAACCAAATAAAAGTAATAAGGGTGCCTTGTCATGCCATTTAAAGTCACCCTTGCACCACCGCCACATTTACAAATGTTTATTTAGCAGAGTACATTTAAATAGACCTTTTTCCCCCAACGCGTTCTATCCTCTCAATTTGGTTAAAAAGGTGCCATTCAACCTGTAACCCCTTCATCCTCCATTCTCAATGACTGTGCACAGATATGCATGTGTACGTGTATTGATTGCATACAATTTGCCTGCAATGTGCAATTTACACTAAAATTACTCGCCACTCACACGAACGTGTGTTCAGTGTGGCTGTTAATGTAAACACGTGACGAGTCGCAGGAAGCCAACCGGCTACATTGAGAGAATTCACTCGCTTGGCTGCACACCTTCACAAGCAGATCGTCACTGTTTTTAATCGTCGTAGAATCCAAGTTGTGGGTCGCATCTTTTGGGAAACGTTCCCGAGCGCATAGCGCTTGATACACATCGCAGGTCCATCTAGACTTTTTGTTAATGTGGCACACAAACACACTTGGGCATTAACCTTATATCATCACTAACACACACCTAATGGAAAAGGCACAGCAAAATTAAGAAAATGATCTCGTGCCCTATTAGAATTTCTCTGTAATACCTGGACCGCTCGGATGTCGGGAATTATAGCACCCTGCACACCAGTGGGGTCTTGTGGCATTCATCATTCAATCCCGAGCATGTGTGTGTCACGGGGGAAGTGTCGATGCCATTCGCGCGCTGACGATACCTCCAAAGCGTTAGTCGCGCAACGCACAACGCCCCACACGTGCTTCCCTTTGAAGCGAGCAGTGTCGGTGGCCGATTTGAGTCGACAGCTGCACCCAGAGCGGCCAGACCAGCGCGGCAATCCACCGCCTCCCCCGGCGCACGACTCGCGAGCGGCACGTTGCGGCCCCGGCGAGGGGGTATGGCCACGGGAGGACACGACGCGGCGCTCGTAGTCACCGAAGGGTGGCCGCTACCAATTTGCAGGTGGCCGGTCGACGGCGAAACCAATGTTAGCGTGACGGCGCTCGCATACAAAGGCGGCGCTGTTGACGCCTCGCCGCATTTTAAAACGTAAAGCGATTGCGCCTCCGAGAGCAACATAGTCCCAGGCCCGTGGCCGCAGTGCGCTCACTCGCAGGCCCGGTCGTTTTTGATCCCTGGACGGATTGACCCCGGCTCCCACCTTGCCCCGTTTCCCCGCCGCGCCTTCACGGACCCTGGCGTCTGACACGGGGTTGTGCGCGCGCTCCACCTCCCCGACCTTGCAGGATCAGTTCCTGAGGGCGGCGCCAGTGAACGGTGGCATCGGAGCTCAGCTGATGAGGAAGATGGGCTGGAGCGAGGGCAAGGGCCTGGGCAAGAACAGCAGCGGCTCCGTGGAGCCCATCATTATGGACTTCAAGACTGACCGCCGAGGCAAGGGCAATAGCGCGTCCGGTGGCAAAGAGGAGGAGGGCCCTTGGAGGTTAGGAGAGGGGAGGGGGGGTTATCAAGCAGGCAGGCAGAGCAAGTGGTGACGTGTACCTGTGATCCAGCGTCTTGGAGGCAAGGGGTGGTGGATCACATCGACTCGTGAAACTCCAACACGGGTGTTGAGCTGCAGGTCCCGTCGGGAGATGGCAGTATTTGTCGAGTGAGTTCATGAAGCCATCGGTGTAGACTTTTGAATCTGTTGTTGGCAGAGCAGCTTGGGCTGGATACTGTGTAGAAGAGCTTCTTAGCTCTTTGGGTTCTTGTTGTAGCTTAAATCAAATGTCTGTGTCCCATATGTCTCCTTGTCTGTGTTGAATCTTAGCACTTTAGTCACCCGCTACATGCACAACACTTTATAAGAATAATAATTGGACAAACAATACATATGCGGGGGTAGAGCGGTGTAAAATGAGAGTAAATGAATCACGAAAAGTCACTGGGCAATCAGTGGTTGGGTTGGTGATTTCGTTGTTTGTATTTCAGGCTTGCTGGCGGATGGTGAGAAAGCTCAGAAGAAGTCTGGGCCCCTGACCATCATGAAAGACTTGTCTGGTCTGCACCTACCATCACACTTCACACAGTGCACACAGCGAGATCAAACAAGCAAATGGATTGCTTTTCTGCAAAAATGCCTAGTGAGGGCTGTGAGGTTTTTTTTTACTTTTAGACTACTCAGAATAACTGAAAATTACTTATTTGAATATTGATCATTACATTGGGATTTTCAAGCACGTCTCGTATGCATGATTGTGAGGATGTGGTTACCACCAGGCACGGGTGCTGCATCCTGTTGAGATAATCATGGTTTTTACCCTAATATCAATTGTCCATACATAATTGTCTTTAATATTATATTAGTATCAATGTCAATCCAGCCTAGTCACTGCTGCGTGTCTGTGTGTAGGCAAGCACCCAGTGTCGGCCCTCATGGAGATCTGCACGAAGCGCAAGTGGATGGCACCTGACTTCATCGTCGTAAACGACAGTGGTCCCGACCACCGCAAAAACTTCCTTTTCAAGGTGTGCCTTGCATCTTGGTTGGGTGTTGATTTTCAAGCGCCTTCTATCTTTCGTATGGCTGATGTCGATGCAGAGCAACAACTCCAATTTCACATTTCGGGGGTCAAGCCAGATAAGGAGTGCGTCGCCGTGATGTCACCGTCGTTTTTGTGGATCGGGCATTGCGTCGATATACGTTGCTCGGTCTGTTCTGGATGACCACAGTCGCGCACTGGAGAGTTTATTTTACATTGTTGCATCAGGCATCTGCATGTGAGGGGGTTGTATAACTGGGCCATGCATCAGGCATCTGCATCTGAGGGGGTTGTATAATTGGGCCATGCTGAACCAGCCTGGCGCGGATCACGGGGAGCAAAGTCGTTTTTCCACTGCAGAGGCTGAGCCGTGCCGCATGTATGATGAAAGTTATTCACCCTGGCCCTGGTCCTTGCCCAAGCCAGGGTTGTGTGTTTCATGGTTTGATTCTGGCTCTTGTAGAAACCCACCAGTACCACGCGTGACCCACGCTGACACGGTCTCGGATTTACCGGTGGCAAAGGGGGATCGGGTTGTAATTTTATGTTCGTGAGTTTAAATTCAAGTCGTGGGTTGACTCGGCTCATGATCTCAAAGTGCTAGATTAAACGGGTACCACTGTGTGGGATGTGAATAGCTGCTCTGGCTAAACTGGCTACTCCCCAATAGAGATGGAGAATGTTTTACCACTGGCTCAGGGCCACTGGGAAGGCTCACTGGGCTATATGGCACTTTCAGAAGCAACCTGATCGCAAATGATAGCTCGGAGAAGTGGCTTATGTGGAAATGTATAGCAGTCAAATGCTCCAGTTGACCATAGCGACACTTGGATTTTGTGACTGCTCAAAGGTAAAAGATTAGAAATGCTGCACTATGAAGGCATGAGAATCAGAGGCCAGGCGACCATAACACTGAAGCTGCTCCATGGATCCTGGTCGCCTCGCTCACGAGATCCACTGCCCCACCATCAGTGGCCATTCTATTAGCCGCGAGGCTCCCTCACTGAGGAACTCCCTCACCAAGCCACTCCGCTCGCTCTTCTCTCTGCAGCCATTTCTCTCCTCACATCCTCCCTCTTCAGCCGTGCTTTCGGGCTCACTCAATTGCCACCTTTCGTATGTATGTCGAACGTCTTTCGCACCGTACGTAGCCAAACTACTACATGCGTTTTGACCCCTCCATTCCTTCACACGTTGTGCAATTCTGCGCCCTGAGACGCTTTCATATTCTTGGTTCTTTCGGTAAAGTCACGTAAGAATCAAGAAGATGAATCCCTGCAGTCACGAAAGCTTTAAATCGAAACTGAGACGCTTTGTTACGTTGCGTGCACGTTTGTCGGTTCTTGTTGTGTAAACGATAGTGCGCTCGTGCGTGTATCCCCGACAGGTGATCGTGAACGGCTGCGAGTACCAGCCCACCACGGCGAGCCCCAACAAAAAGCACGCCAAAGCGATGGCGGCCACCGTGGTGCTGCAATCCATGGGGCTCGTCCCGCGAAACAAGCCTGGGAGCTAGACGCCTCACGGCCACGCACACCACCACCCGCACGGGGAGGGCTGCCTGCACCGTCGATGCCATTTAACTTCAGCCCTCGTCTCGGTTTTGTTATTCTAGCGCAGGGGTTGGCAACGAAAATAACAAAGGAGAGCCATTTCTTTTCGAATTTGGTAAAAAAAAAAAACGCTATTTCAAGAGCCAGCAATGCTCGTGGTGGCCCTTAATTAATGACGTCACGAAGCGGTCCTTGAAGAGCCGCCGCATGCGGCAGGTTGCCGACCCCCGTTCTAGCAGGGAATGATGACGGTGAAAACTGTGAAAGTGAACCTCGTTTCTTTTGGGGGGGGGGCGGGGGGGGAAACAAAAAGAACGTCATGGTGTTAATATTGTTGTGTTCAGTGTTTTTGTATTTACTAAAATCATTACCACATTGTTGGTGATTTATCGAAGCCTTCGTAAAGGGAAGGGTGCCAGTTGGCTCAAGTCTGTCGATTTTTTTGTGGGTTTGAGGTAATGGGTGGTAACCACGTGGGAAGTTTACAATGCAATGGTTAGCCTACGGAGAGACCGGCTTCCACCTTAAAAATGTGGAATTTTCACCACTGGCTCGGTTCCAGCAATGGACACGAGCACCACACGGCACTCTTGTTGAGTAAGGAGATTGCTTGGACTCTTTCTTTGTTAATTCGTAGAGCGACAATGTTTCGTCAAGTTGTAACACGTGTTGTTTGACTCCGTGGTATGCGTTGGATGCCCAGTATTCGTGCCTGCACTTGCTCACACTCAGCCTTGCGTCCCCCTGCCTTGATACTGGCAGCAAATGAGCCAGGAGGGGAGGGGGAGGTCGGACTTCACTTGAACTCGACAAATTTAACTTAGGATCTGTACTGCAAGTAGTAACGGTGGCTGCCTGTAGCACAGGAAGCAAGACGTTGCAATCGTGTCTTTCGGTGGGTCCACACCGAAACGATGAGTTGAGCAACTTGTTTGCATGCGAGTGCATTCTTTTATAGACGGATGTCTGAAACCAGTTGCAAACATTTTTGCAAACAGTTGTGCAACCGCTTGCTCACAGCAAAGACGGGACTCGTGAAATCGGTCTGCTCAGCGACTTGGTAGCGGCGTGTTTCATAACTTGCACATTTGCAAACCACCATTGTCGCAGTCCTGACCTGTGCGAGCGACGAAGCGATGCTGGAAAGGGCGTTGCCGGACACTTGAGCCACCACGCGCCAGATGTACAAATCTAGATTAGATGTAGAGTTGTTTCGCAAATACTCGCTCAGACGTGGACAAAGGGATTACGTTTCACGAATTCAAGAGCGGATTTGGTTGTGTGACTGATCGCTCGGGTGTGAACCTGCCTTGATGTTCACGTCATGTTTATGATTACGCTTTTTGAGAGTGAGCGGATCGCAAGAGCCGCTCGTCGCTCATCGGTGCCGACTGTCGCCCCATGTGGCTGTCGAGTCGCATGTGACCGTGTCGTCCCATTCTCGATTTGCGGGATCCAGAATGGGGCTACACAGTCGCATGAAGAACCCACGTAATAAGTCCAGAAACAAGCCACAAATAATGACGTATGACTCCTGAACACGTAATAATGTATGTAGAACTGTGTTCGCACCGTACGGAGTCAACCATGCTCATGGGAGGAACTCGTGAATGGGGCTGTCATCAACTCCGACAGACAACCATCTTTGTTTATATTCGTTGGGTCCTTCGGTAAAGCCACGGAGAAAAAAACACATTTTTGTTTACTTCAAAAAGCCTCGCCGAGTTTCATGGCTTTTTGTAGGGGGGGGGGGGTCCTGCTAAGTTTTCTCAGTAGGGAGAGGGGGGAATTTGGGGGGATTGCCCCGTAAATTTGAATCGAGTCGTTTGTGGGGAAATATTTCAAATGTGGAGCGTGGCGCCGGCACGCAATGGCCGATTCGTGCAAATCACGTCACGTGATCTCTTTTTGTGACGTCCACTGTTAAGTAGACGGCGCGCTTGTTGTGCTGAACACGCTGGCAGTATGGACGAGGGCGGCCTGCTGGACCCGAACCGTTCAACCTCTGCCGCCAGACCGTGTCCCCACATTCGAGTCACTTGAGTGCATGCTCCTCGTGCCTTCGCACGCCGGCGTGGGTACCTCTTGTTGCGATTACATCGACTTTTTTTAAAGATCCAGCTTTGGAGACGTACAATGTGCCAGCTAGCCGCAGACTGTAAAAGGATCAGATTGTCAAAATGTCAACATTTCCTTCTGATAATTTACCTTCACTGTCGCTGGTGTCTAACGGATGCTCAATGCAAGGACATAATGTGACCATTTACCTTTCTCTTATGCGTTGGATGTTCAGTGTTCGGTTCCTTCTGATGGCCCGTCAGGTCTGAACCCAAATTAAATGTTATTTTTAACTATCCCTGAACAACATTTTTAAACGGGCACAATTTCTCGTGACGGGTTATGGAGGAAACCTTTTCATGTTTTTAAGCTTGTTGGACTGATCAGTTTGTGACGTAAGTATGAAAATAACTTATGCTTCAGAAATTGTATTTATTTGTATTGCTTGCTTTTTACTGATGGAACACAACTGTAAATATTAAAAACAATAAAACTTGCAACTCTGTCATACAAACATACAGACTCATCGTATTAAATATCCAGGATGTAGGGTATCTGAGAGTATACCAGGGTGACCCAAAAAAAACGGGCCCCGTGCACACGGGGCCTATTAGAGTTGGGGCCCGTTTTTTTTGGGTCACCTTGTTCAGGAGCTGAATGGCAATGTTGAGGTCTGCCAGCAGTGAGAAGGCTTCAGGAGAGTTTGTGTCGTTCTGCTGCTCCTACATTGGATGAGCGCAGACGACATTGGGTTGACTAAATGGTCCAGTTTGGGTTGCGTGGCCACAGCCGCACTGCTGTGGCTTGTCTTTAATCTTCCATTCACGAAGGAGTTGTGTGCATCGGCCTGTTGATGTTGTGATGCAGTTGATGGTGACACCAGTGTCTTCGAGGAATGCCAGACCAGGAGGTGCGCGATGTTTGGGTCTCGAATGAGGTGTTTATCCTGGACGCGTCCGCCTTGCTGTTCCACTCTGTTCGTGAGCGCTCTTCCGGATCTGGGTGAGATCCCAGAATGGGGGGTGGGAACTTGAGATGGCGGCGAGGTTCATTGTTGGAGGTGTTGATTGATGGGTAGTTGAGATGATGAGCACTTATGTATGTTGATCTTTCTCAGTTTGTAGCCAACCGTGCTAATTGGAAGCGTGGGGGAAGGACAGAAAACTAAATACAAAAGGCAGTTCTAAATCCATAATGTTGGTTTTTTGGGTTATATCGTGTAAATATAAATGTGTTGTTAAACCCGCCACCACCCGGCACAGCTAATTAGTAACCGCAGCTCAGTCAGCCACCCTGCAAAAGTCCTAGCGCTGGGTAAGAAGATACGTGCGCTGTTGGCCGCAGCTCAACCCTCCACTCGCCACGGTCGATGCGCTCCAGTTGGCGAGGATAAGTGTGGACGCACGTGCACCCCTTTAAATGGCCCGTTGGCGGCTGTACAACAAGGGCACGTGGCATGCATGGCGTGGGCCTGACTATCCAATTTGTTTTCCAACATTTTACCAGGCAAGGCCCACTGAGCTACATCGCTCTTTGTCAGAAGCCACCCGGCCACAGATTACAGCTCAACGGAGTGGCGCCTCACGTGGATATCTATCGCAGCCAAATACTCTGAATCTTGTTAGGCACCGTGCGTCACCAACCGTGCTCATCGGAGGTGCTCAAGTGTATTGTCTCAAGTGTACCTCTGGATAATTCTCAGCATTAATACTCTCCATGATTATTCACATACTTTGTCAGAATTCTCCTTTTCAATCCACTTAATGTGGAAAAAAAATCCATATTTTGATAAATTTTACAAACATTTCTCAGTAAAAAAGTACAATCAAAGTTTAATACTTCCAA
Organism: Lethenteron reissneri; assembly: GCF_015708825.2. Taxonomy (NCBI): domain Eukaryota; kingdom Metazoa; phylum Chordata; class Hyperoartia; order Petromyzontiformes; family Petromyzontidae; genus Lethenteron; species Lethenteron reissneri. The sequence goes on from NC_083784.1 coordinate 894,967, forward strand.
TAGTTTAAAACATTAAAATAGGTTTGGCCGATAAATATTCAACTGTAAAAATACACACACATTTCACTTGGATAACAGCAAGAACATGTTTGTACAAGATGATAAGTTATATAACTGGCACTGTATACACGAGGCATGTAATTTCATCGTTCTTACACTCACGATACGCATCACGCATGGCATCGTGTTTAAGAATCAATAAAATTTGTAGACGTTTATATCGTTGGTTATGAAAGATCCTATAAGGACCATAATGGTAAAATAATTTATACCAAATTGTAATAATTCATCAAATCATGAAGGGGGAGAATGCCACGTGGCCACTGCGAAGTTGCCACGTTTCCATGACCGCTGGGACTAGAGCCAGGCTGGTTCACAGACCGGCAAAGTGGGATCGACCCACATGCAAACAGCGCATCGCATCTTCCCTAACTGGGCTGGACGGTTCCAACTCATAACAGGGTTGCACAATTTGATCCGTGCCACCCTTGGAAACAATAGTGACGGGGTAATATGATGAGTATCCAATGGCGTACCTGAGTTATAAATGGCAGAAAATGATAAATAATGGTTTTCAGCTTGGGATAGTAAAACCTCACCAAGCTTACAGTAATCTAAGTGAAAACAAAATGTAAATCCGCTCTTGCTTCGGGCAGGAGGGGACGAGTGCATGAATCCGCTCGGCTCTTGAGTGAGCGGGAACAAGACCCATGCTGTGCTGGAATGGCCCAGAAGCGTCACTGTGGCGACAAGCCAATTTCTCAGTGGTCGTGCAAATGGGGCATGTGTGTACTACAATGTATAATGTGTGAGCCCTTCAGGTAGTTTTAAACTCTGTGCATTTCTCTCAAAGCAATGCTCGAGTGTTAGATTTGTTCGAACTTCTACACTATTATATGTGTGTTGTCTGTGCGAGACCTGTTAACTCAGTTTACCATTAACTCCTGGGTCTTTCCTGTAAACTTCCAGCGAGCCTTCGACACTTCACGTGGCTTCAAATCGCATGTAGCCAGCACAAGAGATGTGGTGACATCACCGTCACTCGTGGCTAAAGGCAGCTGTTGTCATTTTATTGTTGTGCTTGTGAGGTGTGATAAATTGCACCAATCTGTTAACCCATGTCAGCGGCTGTGCCGTAACATCTTTCCATTGAGCCTTTGCCACAGCACGTAGCCTTTAACTGCGCTTCACCTGGCAAAGCACCGACGTGATGTCACCGTCACCCCGTGTTATGTGGCAGCTACCTGCAGTCGGGCTGTTCAGCCTGTACAGCAGCCTGCATTGCAGTCATGAGGAAGGTAACCATCCCACGTGGTATATATATCTGTAACGCCGGTGCCAGCGGTGCGCTCAGAGCTTCCACGTGTAGGTGTGACGTTCTGCACTGAATTCCCGGACAGCTCGCTTGCCCAGGCAGGGCGGAACTTGCAGCTGGGAGCAGGTGGCGGGCAGCAGATTGAAGCCCGACAAGTCGCACTCTGCTCCAGCCTGCAAGGCAAGGCGCACCGGTTAGAATGCATCCGTGAAGTACGCCGTCTCAACCAATATTATCCATAAGAGGTATTTTGGGTGAGATCGCGTAAATATAAATGTGTCGTTAAACCCGCAACAACCCGACACAGCCAATGAGTAAGATTTGTCACGTAATGAGAACGTGCCAATTCGTTACTAGTACAGCACACCGTCGTGTTGGAGAGGAAACCCACGACATTTAAAATAAGAGTACCGTAATTACAAGCAGCCTCATCAGGCGACAGCCAGAATTGTGGAGAAATCCTCCTGTTTCGGTCTTAAATAGAGGGGGTAAATGTGATGAGGTTCCTGTGAGCCAGTCAGGTGCGAATACCAGGGGGTGGGGGGGGGGGTTAATGTAGTCATATAAATTACAATGGATATCATTATTTAAAAAACCTCAATTATGGATCTGTAAAGAAGTCCACCACAGGCAACAATACATCCACCATGCATCGGGAGCTTGCTAACGGACCCCAAAGCTCTCCTCCTCTGCCTTTTATCTTCCACCGCCCCTCATTGTAGCAACTTCCGCGGGCCGTTGAACTTTCAAACTTTTCCCACATTCCCTTCGATCCCACAAGACAATCCTATGCTCTCTGGCTGATCGGACCATCGAAGTAATTGGCCGCTTCGAGCACCCAATCATTCGGCAACCCCGCTAAGTGGCCAACCAAATGGAAACTCCCACGACTAATTCAAATGGCTTCGTGTGTACGCTAGCCGTGAGTAACTTGTCATTTAATTATTCATTAGGATCGCCTTTCGGTGTCCTCTGCACATCTATATGCTGTATATGCAGTGGCAGACACTGCCATTGTGTAATGGTTTGAACTCCCGGCGCGGCAGTCAAAACAATGGTGCACGTTTCCAGCACGTTTCCAGCACGTGTCGCAACACATGAGACATCACGCAGACCAACGTGAGGCACAAGCCAACAAGGCATCGGAGAGCTACACGGAGGGAGATTTGCGATCGCTCTGGCGGTCTGGGGGCCGAGTGGGGCGGTCACCTGGCTGGGAGCTGACGAGGGCGATGGCTGCGCAAGAGCGGAGTTAAAGGCGGCGCTGGGCTCGTGCGTCGATATGGTGGCGCAGAAGTCACCGCCCTGAGCGGCCCCCAGTAGCATGGACACCTCGTGCAGGCAGTGCGGGAGGATGGGCCCCGCCAGCTCCAGGCTGTAGCGCTCGCGCAGGCCCGTGCCGTGCTGCGTGCGCACCACACCGCTCCGGCTCTGTGGGCGGAACGGCGGCATGAATCGCGTTGGCGCACTCGCCCAACCAACGCGGACACTCCTGTTGTGGCTAGACGGCCGCAGCTATATGTGTGCAATAAAATGGTTGAATTTGTGGTGTGTGTGTGTGTGTTCCAATGGAAAAGACAGGGCTGTAGGTAACCGAAATGGAGGGTTGGTAGGGAACCTATGGGAGAGAATGTGGGGGATGGAGCACGTGGGTGGGACCACAGATGCGGAATTGGCGGTATTAAAAGAAGCACATTTTGGGAGAACTGTGAAATGACGCTCATACAAAGCCACAAGCTGTTCCTCATTATGAAATGAAAATGTACAGTCAAGAAAGGAGGGGTCACCCAGATAAAACAAAAACACAGATGATGTGAAACGAACGTAAATTAGGCTCTGTGCGTTTTTAGTGTATGGTCGTGTGTGCGTGTACCGACCCTGAGCGTGTGCAGTGCTGCCCCGCGGAAGGGCAGAGGTGCAAGCAGCGTTGGGGGCAGCCCGGTCTGGACACCCGAGCCGTTCACGACCGCCCGGCTGCCCAGCAGGAAGTTGAAGAGGCCAAAAGCATCGGGGCCGCGTGCGAGCACCAGAGACTCGGCCTTGTGATCCAGGCGGGCGATGCCCTCACTGCGCTGCCTGTGACGCCGCTTGTAAAGGGTTCTCAAAAGAGAGCAGCGGAACTGTGAGGACGAGCTGCTTGGTGGTGACACACGACACAGCTGTGTTCAGAGATTGGGCCCAATGGCATAAACCATAGCCTTGTTTAGTGATATCATACCGTAAACTATCGCAGCATTGCCTCAACCTCGATCGACAGCCCCCATTCCACTGCCCTCTCAATTCCTCTACTTGTAAAATTGTGGCACCAATGAAATGTCCAAAGTGCAGCACTGCATTTGTTTGCTTACACCATTGCTAGAGGAAGACTACCTTGCAAGCTCTCGAGCCCTTCCAGAGGGTATTTTTGGCCTCTTAACTTCCACACTGACCAGATATCTTGGAAAAAGTCAAAGTATTTGCCCTTTATCCCACTGTGTATGACCTGTCGATGGACTGAGGTGTACCCATTTATACTGAGACTGAATCAGCGATCTCTGGATTTCAAAGTCCAGTGTGCTAACCATTACACCATCGCGGCATGCGATGCCTACAGCTCAAGGATACAGCTTTATTTGTGCCGGGTCGAGCTTGGGAAATTTTTCGTTGATGCCGATCTCCTTCAGCCACTCGGCACCTCCCATCAGTTGCTCGTCCTCTTCGCTCTGCTCCTCCCTGCACATGTGACGGTCACACTTCATAAGCATCAACATCGCTTGGCCCTCTTATATGTCCTGCAAAGGGTGTTCATTGGTACCAATATATTCAATTCTCAGAGCTGGAACACAGCCAAATCAAGCGACATTTTTTAAAATCATTGGTGACCAGGCTGAGACCATCAACTTACTATGCTTCAGAAGCCCATTTAATGACAGATAGGCGAGACCCAGACTTGACATCCGGGATCTCAGTAATGTTGGCTCAGTGTTCCGACACAGAAATAACTCCCTGTGCTGCCAGTTTTCGGTCATTTTTTTTTACATTTCAAAAAGGAAACTAGAATGACATGCTCGCTCATGTTGGTCCACACATGCAAATGCTATTCACCAGCTCCCAAAACTTAGTTCAAGCTCACTTGCAAATTTCCTCGCCATCATCTCCCCATCTCTCTGGCATCTCTTCCACCAGTGGCATGCAGAACTCAATCCCTGCACACACCGCAAGGCAGGGAACGCAGATACATGGATGAACCTTCAAGGGAACATTGTCATAATCATCACAACTTTGTGGATAGCCGATAGAGCCCTTTCAGTTAACATATTTATTCACTAAATTACCTTCTACAGTTTTTTGTTCTATTTAAAGTGATGTTTACTTTATGGATTATGAACCTAAACTAGGGCTAGAGATAGTCATCGGGTAGTGTAGAAACGAGCAGTTATGTATTTTTCAACTGCACATAGAGAACAATGTGCCTGGACAGAAATAAAACATCTGAAATGCTCCCGTTTTCAACTTTTTGGCTGGCAGCTAAAGTATGACATGACAATGATGATGATGTCATCATGACCAAAGCCATCAATGTCCCCACACCTCGCCACCGCTTTCTACACAGCAGCCACTCGATCTCCATGATGTGGCCCAACAGTACCCCACCGCCTGATCTTAGGTCTCCTATTTGGTGACCGGACCAAGGTAAACCACTCCAATGCCTGTCTCCCCCACTCTGCACACTTCCTACCCAGTGCAACCACGGGGTGCTACAGTGGCTATGAGATGTTAACTACCTCGCCCGGTATACAGGAGGTCGTGGGTTCAATCCCAACCCTGACGCCTGCTGCTGTATATTTGTAGTTTGCGTGTTGAGCTATCATTTGTCCCCAGGTCGCCTTTGAAAAAGTGCTATATAAAATAAAAACTAAGTTTAATTTAGTTTAACCATTTTTTGCCTTTTCACCACGACAGCACTCACCGGCCAAGTTACTTTCCAAATGTCCGCACCACTCGTCGTACCTTAGTACAGAATTTCTATTTGTACTCAAATACCAAGAGTCCAGCTCTCTGACCCATCCAGAATGGTGATGAGGATTGTGATAACAAGAACCATTTCGGTGACAATAATCTACAATCATAATCTTTGGATTCATAGCCTGCTTAAATGCCTGAGCATCTCACAGCGCCTTGCATTACATCTCATTTCAAATATTCAAAGGAACCCCCCCCCCACCCTCCCCAGTGGAAACTGTCTCTGTGTGGCAAAAGATGACTCTCATCACCGACCTACAAGTGTAAATTCTGCCAGTCGGGGGGTGACGATTACTACGTGTTTGGACTAAGGCCCCGGCACGCAACGGCCTACGACTCTCTTGGAATGAGGAGGACGACGATGGAGCGGCGACGGCACCTTCTCTCTTCATGGCTTCGCGGAGGCCCCGGGTGGTGGGGGCCATGGCGGCGGTGACCACGTCGCTCCCTGCCAGCCCGGCGGCGCGGAACAGCACCGAGAATTGTGCGGCGCAAACGTAGAAGAACGGGCAGAGGCCGGAGCGCAGCTGCGTGTACAGGGAGCTGAGGCTGCGGGACCTGCAACAACACAAACAACGACGACGCTGCGGTGCAAGCCACCACAACTTATCTTTACACTCTCTGTGTTTTTGAGTTGCACCGTGGGTTGTCCAGCACGATGTCGAGCAATACACGGCACAACCCGAAAGCCGGAGCGATACGACGCAACATTCAAGACCATCAAGGGTAGTACAGATCCCGTTTGTTTCGATGTAAATGCAGACCCAATGGCTAAATGGGCCACAGAAAAAATGTAAATGTACATTTCGTACAAACCATTGATGTATGCAGGCCTCATGCCCTGCAGATAGTGGGGGTTATTTGACCATACTTCACCATGCTGGTCAGTGTGCAGGTCTGACTGGTTCAGATATCACTTACCACTCAAATATGTCCGTGATAGAAATGATTTTGCACTGTGGTGGGGACCATTATAATCATGGGGCAACCAGTGTTGACTCCCTACACTATGGGACTCATTTTATTGAGCGCTGAAAGAGGATAACCCCGACCTGCTCCACGATACAATCTGCGAATTGTGCGTTGAGCCACAGAACAATCCATTTGAGTTCCGAAGAAAAAGATCCTCCGTGTAGCCTGAACAGACTTAGGGCCAAGTGCTGTCAACGAGCACAATGAAGGCCAGCACGGTAGTACCGTGGCCAGCCGCCTTTGCCTCCCCAATGGCGATGTTTACACACCGCACCAGGCACTCATTTGAGGTGGAGTTAACCTAGGGGAGGCCTAAGACCGGTTCAGATTATCGTAACTGGTGTTGCCTGTGAGCGGTAATCAAACTCAGGTGGCTGGATTCGTAGTGCTGCGCGCTAATCACTACACTACCGCTCCCCACACACATACTTCAGTTTGTCTGTTCCCACCATGACTAATCCATCAGAGCTACTGACACTGATATCGGCACAAGGATGCCGCGGGACACACATGGGGGAGCAGTTCGGAGTAGGGAGATCAAAAGAGGACAAAGTAACTGAGGGCGCACGCACCACTCGGACAGCAGCACGGACTGCAATCCCGTATCGCTGGCCCAAGGCGCGCTCTTCCCGGCCATGTGACGATCGTTGCCCATCCTGGGGAACGTGGGCAGCCAAGGGAAGGACGGCCATACCCAGTGCGAGGTGCTGCGCAGAAAGGCGCTGCGTAGTGCGCTGCTCCTTGCTGGATCCTGCGTTGTGGTAGACAAGAGAGATGAGGCATTTCAACTCTCCCGCGTAACTTCAGGTTGATGTCCGAGGTTTTGTTTCACGTGCTGCAAGTTTTTACACAATTTAATTCTTTATTTCAGTTGCTGAAGAAGCTGCCAGCATGGCGAACTATACTGTGGAATTGTGAAAAGATACAGAAAAGTAAGGCATCTCAACACCTTAGGAGTTCCTACATCCATCTGTGTAACATCTTCCATGACCGCTATTTCATGACCCCTACTGCCAATGAGACACTAATCCATGCCTTCGCCACATCTCAGCTCATATAATGCAACTCCATTCTCTATAACCTCCTAAACCACTCATCACCCCACTGCATTTGATCCAAAATTCCAGACTTCTCCCCAACACCTGTAAACGTGAACATGTACCCAATATTTCGATCACTCCACTGCTTTCCAATCCAATCCAGGATCACCTTCAAAGATTGCAGTCCATGTCTCAAGAACCTCCACTGACTTGCCTCTGCATACCTCATCCCTTTCTCTTGCTGGTTATGCGGTCTCTCATATGTTTGATATTACACGCCTCAAGGCACATGCGTTTCATAACATTAGCATAAAATATAAGTAATGAATTCTTACAAATATGGTTTAATCCAATTTATCATGAGCATCAGCACTGCCTGTGCATTTTACTGGGCATGTCCTCTAAAAGAGAAAATTATTTGGTTTGAGGCACTTTTTCCTCCAACTTACCCTCTGGGATATCTAGAGCATCACAGATGGATGGACACATCCCAATTATATAGATAGGAGTTTTAAATGTCTGGTTACATTTCGGCAACATATTCCTTTTAACTTTGTTAAAACCAAAAAGCGTGAGTTATCTTCAACACAACATACCATCAGCATTTAAAAAACCAGAGACTCTCTCAAACCTCGATACAATGCCAGTTTCCAACACTCCGGTAGACACGTGGAGGTTTAGAGGGATGAGACTCTTGAGATAAAATATTCATTCTACCAAGTGCGTGTGCTGATTTATCAGCCCTGCTCAAACGTCTCAAACTTTAATAATGGATGGTTATTTTAAATGTTTACACTCTTTGTCAATCCACAGCTGGATAGATGCCTCCACAAGTCGTGTCGGTCATGGGGTTGTTTGAGCATACTTCACCAAGCTGGCCAGTGCGGGCTTGGCGGGTAGAGCACTCGGGACTGGTTCAGATATCACTCGCCGTGGCTGAATATTGAACTCGGGTCACTGGGTTCATAGCACTACGCTAACTACCGCAGCGCCACGCTGATCGATGATTCCTTTACGGACAAGCAATTACCAGTCACCTCGATGTGTTGTGGGAGTTGGGCGGCCGGGTTGGGCTGGTGAAAAGCCAAGCCTTGGGCCTCCTCAACGGCCTTGAAGTGCTCCACCCAGGAGAAAGGCAGGCTCGAGGTGAACAGAATCCTCGTTTTGATGCTCCAGTCCGGTGGCAAACGCTCTCCCGACTCGCACCCACGGGTCTGCTCTGCCTGCTCGAACAAAGGACACGTCGTCAACTTACAATTAACGAAGGAAGAAAAAAAGAGCCATGGATATGGATGGATTCTGTAACATTTTACAGAATCGACGAGAACACCGAGTTTTAAGCCACACGACAACGTTGCGCCAAGCCTAATTACAGCACGCCATCAGGAAGCGTGCTCCTTGGCTGCCAGGGAGAATACTTTTACCACTTTTTTTTTATATCTCAAGGTTTGGGAAATCGTTCAATCAATTTGGCAATCCAATTCCTGCATTTCAGACGGACGGCGTTAATGCATCAACCTTTTCAACCTTATTTGGAGAGAATTGGCGTTTGCGTAATCTATGGTTACATATGTTAACGCAGATCCATTGCCTAACAAAGTCGGTTTTGAAAAGACCGTTTCTAATTCATTACTGATTTCTTGTACCTCGTCCTGTTCTACTTGTGATGTTACATTGCCTTGCTCCAGCGGGGATCCATCTCCAGGCTCCGCCTTCTGAAATAAAACAGCACAAGGATTGATTCAGAAATATGCTCTCATTTGTACACGGAAGCAGTCATACTCACAAAGACATCTAAAATATGTATCACCTTCTCAGAAAGAGAAAACCTAACAGGGCATTTACTTACTGAATACTTCCATGTACATCTGCTAATCTAGAAAGCGCAGTCATCAAACAGCAGGACCATCACCAGAACATGAACAACAACAATATCTTCTTGTGCCCGTCACATCACCCACTTCTCCCCAAACAATGCCACGTCAACCTGTTGCTGTTGTTGCTGTCCAGCGCTGAGCCCTTTCAGAACGTCCAAGAGCCTTTCTCCTCCAGCCGCCCTCGACGACGGAGGAGTTCCACGCGGAGCTGCGCGCTCGTCCCCACCACGAGTCGCCCCCGCGTCGTCCCCACTCGGCTCCTTACGAAGCTCCTCGTCCCCAGCGACCCCACCGCCGTCACCGGCCAGGGCAGCCCGCTTGTTTGCCGGCTCCAAGCCACGGCCGAGCGCGTTGTTGTTGTTGTTGAGGCTGGCGAAGGGATTCCGCCTCTTGGCGGATGGAGCGGCCGGGCTGCGTGATGAAGTGGGGACCGAGGAGGAGGAGGACGAGGCTGGAGAGCCACTGGACGAGAGACTTTGTCTGGAGGCCACTCCACTCAGCCTCCTCTTCAACTTCAGAGTGCCGGGGGGTCTCTTAAAGCTCGGGGAGTAGGCGACGTTTTCTTCCATAGCTCTGCGCGATCAAACGAATCGATGAGACGAAGGTTGATGATGAGAATATTTCTTTAGACGGAAGGAATCCGATGAGCTATGAAGCTCTTTGCTTTCTACAGATGTCCGGGTCAGCAATCAGACGAAGGTCAAGTCCATGACACGTGCCGCGTGGCACCAGAGTAGATTAGTTCTGGTTCACACGAATTGCAATTAGGGCACGAGTGTTGACTTTGTGGTGCCAGAACGAGACCAGCAGCACAGAACACAGTCGGAAGGAGACGGCGAACAGGAAAATGCAGTACACACACGAGACGGATAGTATGCACAGTAGACAAGAAAATCACAGGGCAAAGTGGCTCGTTTCATAAACCCAGTTACAAACGAGGCAGCGGCCGATGCCACGGGGTGACCGTACAGAAGTCACCAACAGTACAAACGAGACGGACAATTAAGACGAGGCAGTACACGCGACACCGACAATGCCGACGAGACGAGACGGTGTTGACAGTGAGTCGGTAGAGAGAGGAGGGAGCTATGGAGAAGGCGACGGTGCAGAAGAAACAAGAATAGACGGTGCAGAGTGTGAAGTACAGAGACGACAGCCAGAGGAGACGGCAGAGAGGGTACCGGGTCGAGACGGACGAGGCAGAGGCAGAGGATGAGCACCCAAATCGTTGAACCCCCGAACGCCGCTTTCCCGCGTAATTTCCGTGACCTCTGACCCCGTGACGTAGGCACGAGGTTATTTAAATTTGTAACAAAACGACTTTAAATGTTGGATTTTTTTATTACTCGCTTTAGTAGTAAGATGTTAATGGCGATAGACTTCGCGTTGTAGTGCGTTTACTAATTTTTAAACGCTATTCGTTAAACTTTATTTGTTTCCATCACGCCCCCTGCAGAGTGTCTCAGTGCGTGTGGCGCTCGTGTGTTCGCCTCGTCGAGTTGCAGATCGCGATTATTCACCCGTTTACTCATAAACTTACACCTCCCCGACGGGTGCAGAGTTAAACAACAGCAACCATGCCTCGCATTATGATTAAAGGTGGCGTTTGGAGAAACACCGAGGTAAACTTTAATGTTTTTATTCGCATTCTTTACCCCGCGGCCTAGCAAGCAGCAACTAGTCCCAACGCGCAGCCAGTGGCGTGAACACGTTTACAAATGAAACTTCGTGTTTTTATTTATAATTTAGACTCATTCTCGTTATATTATTCGCACTGATTAACAGTCGTCATGGGGCCACCGCTATGGATGACAATGTCAGTTCGTGGATCGGAGACGGCCATGCATATAGCAAGTTGCCTCCGAAACGTCGTGATTTTTGTTTTATTTTATTTTTATTAATTTTGATGTTTTACCTACGTGACTTTACCGAAAAAACCTAAGAATATGAATCCTTGCAGTCACGAAAGCTTCAAATCTAGAATATAGCAAGTTGTTTTAGGCAATGGTGTTACGTGGTGGGCAGTAGAGCACAGTAACATTGTTGTACTGTACTGTGCTGTTCTACGCTTCAATGTCTATGCTCCCCACGTTGATCAATAACCAGTGTGGCGAAGTGCGGTCAAATAATCCTCGCGGCGTGGATCGGCCCTCATCCAGCATTGGTTTGATGAAAGGGCTTTATATGTGTGCAGATATTGTTGACATTGCAGCTCCTTTGGTGAAGCTGCAGTGCTTAAGTGCTTAAATGCTTAAATAATTGTGAGTTAATATCCAGCCCGATTGTCATGAATTGGATCGTCAAGACAGATTCAGAATCTTTATTTCCACTGGGGTAATCCGACGTATCGTTCAGTGGATTGATTAATTGTTCTCTGTCGTAAGAAAATGACAGCCAGACTACCATTGAAGTACCCACACGAGCCTAGGTAATTTCTTTAGTTCACATCGGGTATCAACGTTTTTGAGAACTGAGGATGTAATTATGGGGCACACGCTCTATAAAGTTGTGTGGGAGTCAGCAAGTTACCGCTTTTGCCCTTTACTCGTGCTTTAATGACTTGGAACAATGCTCATAGTTTTCCTCTGTGATTATTGTTGACAAATATGACTTTCCGTATCGAAACTACATACTGCTGCTGATTTTCTTAACAAAATTGCTGTGTTATTCCGTTGTAGGATGAAATCCTCAAAGCGGCTGTTATGAAATATGGGAAAAACCAATGGTCACGAATTGCATCCCTGCTGCATCGAAAATCAGCCAAGCAGTGCAAGGCACGATGGTGAGTTGCCCTCATTCCGTTTATGGACTGAGAAGGCTTTTTTTACTGTCAGTGGTGGCAGTCCAGGGATAATCCTTGTTTATCCCTTCCTTCTGATACCTTAACACCTCGCTTTCTGTATGTTTAACATTACTGAACCTTTGTTGAGCTGTTAAAATTAGGCTTGTGATAAAAAAAAACATTTGCAGCGCTTTGGCAGTCTACTGCCTAAGGCCTCCCCACACCAGGTTTTTTGCTATTCACATTTAAATCACTTTCATCATTTGAACCACAAATCGATTATGTATGTGTCACTGTTGAAGATATAGTGATTGCAGGGTTTCAATGAACCAATTGCATACAACAAATATGATTCAAAATGTATCCGTTGATACACACAATAAATTGATGGATATATTGTGAGCATACACATTTAAGTTGAAACTATTAATTGATACATCCCAACAATAATACACATCATAATCTGAATTGAGCACGTAGACCGGTTTGACCATTCTCACATGCTGATCTTTGTGTGGCTCTTTGCTCCTCGTGCAGGTTCGAGTGGCTGGACCCCAGCATCAAGAAGACAGAGTGGTCGAGAGAGGAGGAAGAGAAGCTCCTGCATTTGGCAAAGCTCATGCCGACACAGTGGCGAACCATCGCACCCATCGTGGGCCGGACTGCTGCACAGTGCTTGGAGCACTACGAGTACCTCCTGTAAGCATTGCAGTATGAGCCAGCCCTCGAAGGCACTGCCCCAACCTCTGTGTGACCATCACAATCACCTTGTGTGCATGTTTGTGTATGCGTGTGTACTTGCGGCCTAGTGGTAGTGCCTCCGCTGCGCCGCCACTGTAGCACAGTGTGGATCACAAATCGTGAATCTACCAGTCATCAGTTAACCCTTCACACTTGAGTCTTTCCCGTGACCAATCAGTGAGCCTTCGACAGGGCATGTGGCCCCGAAGTGTACCTAGCCTGGCATAAGTGTTTAGGGATGTCACTTAGTGGCAAATGTCGGCTGTTGTTAGCGTAGTGATAAGGTATCTAAACCCGGAAACCTGAGATTTTTGCCTTAGCTATCATCAGTGATGAGTAATATCAGAACTGGTCCTGGGCCTGCTCTAGGCCTTGAATGAGTACCTAGCGGAGTCTAAATATCAGCACTGGCCACACCACCCTCTCCTGCGCCATGCCGGACTTAATAGGTGCTCACTAACAGCACCGCTCAATCTGTAGGCTACATGGAAGAATCTCTGTCTTTGTGCGTGTGTGTGTGAACTGCACAGGGACAAGGCAGCACAGAAAGACAATGAGGAGGAGCAAGGAGATGACCCTCGTAAGCTGAAGCCTGGAGAGATTGACCCAAATCCAGAGACCAAACCTGCACGACCTGACCCAGTGGACATGGATGAAGGTGAGGACCACAACTCATTGTCCACCCATAGCTTAATGCAAAACTATATGCCTCACTGACATGTGGTGAAGTCTTAATATACGACCTTTCATGACAGACCCGGTAAAGTCATGGATGTTGCAAAGAATGATAGTTATGTCGGTGTGGGATTTGAGTTTAGTGAGTTTCGTTGACTGCCAAAATTGTTCAGATATTTAGATGGGTGTAAGGCTTATTCGTTTGTTTATTTCGGAATCCGCTTGTCCTGGTGAGAGTCGCGGCAGCATCATTTTGAGTAGGGCGATCCAGACCTCCCTTTCGCTGGTGACAGACTCTAGCGCTTCCTGGGGAATTCCCAGGCGTTCCCAGTCCAGCTGAGCAACATCGTCCCGCCAGCATGTCCTGGGCCGGCCCCGGGGTCTTCTCCTAGTTCATTTAAACCTATTCATTTGATTTTATTATTCAAGTTTGTAGACATGGAAGTTTTTACGAAAGAGACTCCTGGTCTCAATGGGCCATTCCCTGTTCTTCAATAAAGGTAATCTTGTTCTATATTTTTAACAATAATGAAAGTAATTGTTTGCAAAGCTATTTTATGCAAAAGCAGTAATAAACTAGATTTTGAGCTTTCGTGACTGCAGGAATTACTTTTTGGTTCCAAAAAAGTAAAAGTAGTAATGTTCTTTTTCTTCGAATTACAGGAGCTCTATGCTTAGCTATTACAATTTTTTAATGGAGTGTTCATTGAGTTATTCGAGCAGTTATTCAAATATATAAGAAGAGTCCACTTGGGCAGGACACGTTGCTAGAAGGGATGATTGTCGTGGTCGAGACTAATAACAAGAGTGACACCCAAGAGGGCATCCATTGTCAAGATGGAGCAATTCAATCGGCTCTTGTGCAGGTGCTTGGTGGAGTGTTACATCACAGGACCGTGAGAAATGGCGATGCCTTTGGGGAGGCTCATGACAATGATGACTTTAAATTAACCAGCCTTGACAAAATGTACTGTTGGTAGCCTGCTACATTTTGTGCAATAACAGTTGAAAAATTTGCTAATGTTGTTTTTCTTGTGCACCACCAGATGAGCTGGAGATGCTGTCCGAGGCGCGTGCCCGACTTGCCAACACTCAGGGCAAGAAGGCAAAGCGTAAGGCCCGAGAGAAGCAGCTTGAGGAGGCCAGGTTTGTGAGAGTCGAATCTTACATGGTGGCAGTAGTTGCCGCAGTAGGGGGCACAGGTGGTGCATCTGTTAGTCATCTTTGTCAGTCAACCCATGGCACCTGCGTCTGTCCCGTAACCTCCAGCCAGCGGGCGTTTGACACGTCACGTGACCTTAAAGTGCACATCGCCTGGCACAAGCGCCGTGGTGACGTCACAGCCACTAGTGGCAAATGGCGTTTTTTGTTGTTACGTGGCATGATCTGAGGCACACACCCTCGAGGTGGCTTAACTTTCCTTACACTTAACATGCAGCACTTCAATTGAGCACTTAGCAGAGGTTATTGAACTAACCCTAGTCACTATCAAAAGTCACTCTCTCACCGTTAAAATGTGTTTGGTGGTCCAGTAGTATAATGTTACACATCTTTATTGTGGGGGCAACTGCCTTCATAGGATAGCCACTCTGAATTTGACATCATTGAGTAGTACGATAAACAATAAAATGGATAAAATTACAAAATCTAAAAACTTGCATGCTCATGTACCATTGGTGGGGCTATGATTAATGGGCCGGTGATGGGCTCGTGCTAGAGGCTGATTGGCTGGTTGCTTCGTGCTGGTTAGGTTGTGCTACGTCACGTTACAGTTTTCCTCTCCCCCCCTCCCCTTCTCAGGCTTGGCGTTTACTGCATTACCACTTGTGTGTTATTAAATTCGGATCATATGCAAACATCCATAGAATATTACTAATGGATGCATATTTAGAAGGCACAGTTCACTTCAAACGATTTGTATGGATGTTGAATTTCTTTCGCATCATACGTAGCCAATCGTGCTAAGCGGATGTGCGATTTTATGAGTTGCCAAGATTGGCAGTTGCAATTTGAGTCAATAATATATTAACTTTTAGTTTTGTCTTTACCTTCATAGTTTTGTTTGCTCGGTGAGCCTAAACGTTCACCAGCATATAACTTGTTTAAATTTAAACTAATGGATTCTTTACCCACACTGTTTGATGCATGTATTGTGAATGTAGTCATCGATTTTTATTCATAAATCGGTGCATCGTTTCAAACCTAGTCTTTTGTACATTGCTTGTGAAGTTTCTTGCCGATGCGATGAGTTTTGCTTTGCCCCGCCCTGCGCGTGGCCCACAGGCGCCTCGCCGCGCTGCAGAAGAGGCGGGAGCTGCGTGCTGCCGGGATCGATATTCAGAAGAAGCGCAAGAAGAAGCGCGGGGTTGACTACAATGCTGAGATTCCGTTCGAGAAGAAGCCGGCGCCAGGTTTCTTCGACACGTCCGAGGAAAACTACCAGATGCTCGAGCCAGACTTCAAGCGCTTGCGGCAGCAGCACCTTGACGGAGAGCTGCGCAAGTGGGTTGCTGCATATACATGTTAACGGTTAAGCCCAAGTGTTCTATGATTCTACCGATCAGACAATGAGGTTGTGCAAGTAAAATAATAATAATGGTAAGGGTGCAACCCTATAATCGGTTGCTCATGCTACTGCTGGCAAAAGGGCCTCAACTAGATGGAGCTCTAGATGGCCCTTCTTAAGCGGGTTTTGAAAGTGAGGATTTAGAAATTGTGATTTAATATTGTATATTTTTGTTTATTACAAAAGGCTGGTTTTAATTTCATATACTAGGTGAAAGGTTTTTGTGCATTAAATGCTTTTGGACATGAGGGGGCGGCCTTGACCACCGATAAAAATTATATTACATTACCCTCATATACTTGTACCGAATTCCGATGCACACCCCTCTAACTAGTGACAAGGAGGAGCGCGAGAGACGCAAGGACAAGCAGCGTCTGAAAAAGAAGAAGGAGTCTGACCTTCCGTCGGCGATCCTGCAGACCTGCCGCGTGTCTGACTTCACCAAGAAGCGCAGCAAGCTCGTCCTTCCAGCCCCCCAGGTGTGTGGCCACAGAGCTTGTGTGCAGTGGCCAGATGTTAACTACCTCACCCGGTATACAGGAGGTCGTGGATCCGACCCCGACGCCTGTATATTTGGAATTTGCATGGCTTTCTCCCCGCGGTTGTGTGTATTTTTGTCCTGGTCCTCCCGGTTTTACCCTCTACATTTAGAATTGTGCGTTTACAGTATTTGGCTGCTATAAATGTCCACATGATAAGCCACTAAGTTGAACTGTTATTTGTAGCCAGGTCACTTCTGAAAATGAGCTACATAGCTCAGTGGGTCTTACCTGGAAAAATAAATTGTTTTTTTGTTTATTTGGTCAGTCTTCCCCCACCATGCCTTCTTTAACCATTGCTTTGCTACCTATGCGATTGTCACTATCTCATATCATAACGTTATTGTCTTTTGATCTGGCTATTGCTATTGCAATGCTGCTCAGATCTCAGACTCGGAGCTGGAAGAGGTGGTGAAGATCGGGCAGGCGAGTGAGCTCGCGCGCCAGGCTGCCGAGGAGTCGGGCACCAACAACGCCGCGTCCAGCGCTCTTCTGTCCGACTACAGCGTCACGCCGAGCCCTGGCGGCCTACGCACGCCCCGCACGCCCGCCGCACAAGACCGCATCCTGCAGGTGCTCACTCGCACCTAAAACAACAACAAACACAGCGCCACCTGCATACATACTCTCCAAGTGGTAATTTATTAATGTGGTGTATTTTTCTACGTGCTTTTGAAAATAATAAGTTTAATCTACTGGTCTGTCTGATTATTTGTAAGCACCACTGTTACCACATTCGTGGGGTCACAAAAACATGAAAACACTTCCATCCAATTAGCTTTTTGTTTCATCATCATAATCAACTGTCCTTAACGTCAGCTCATTTGTGATCATGGGTTCAAACCAATTTCCACATGGCTCTCTTTATTTCGCCAGTATTGCTGCTTTACTCTCTCTCAGTCCTTTATCTTCGAGATCGTTTACTGTTGCATTTATCCCCTCCTGGTTTTCTATCTTCCCTGCCCCCTGTTTGCTTCCACTTTCGTTTTTGTTAAACTAATGTTAAATGTAACTTTACTTTTCATGACTTTTGATAGAGTTATTTTTTGTGCTTTGTTTTGTGTTGCACTATCTCAATGTGTAATAATATTATAGTTACCCTGTACAGAACCATGTCGGCCACGTGGAAGCATCTACGGCAATTATCCTCTTTAAATAAACCATCCTCACGCTATGTTTAAACATAAATGCTTCCATGAACTTTTTTTTCGAATTCCCCTTCCCCCATTTTTTGTGCGCAGGAGGCACAAAACATCATGGCGCTTACGAATGTAGAGACCCCGCTCAAGGGCGGCCTGAACACACCCCTGCACGAGAGCGACTTCAGCAGCGTCACTCCGCAGCGGCAGATTGTCCAGACGCCAAACACTGTGCTTGGAACGCCCTTCAGGTGCTACATCTCCACACGGGGTTCAGAAACCTAGGTTCCCTTGACAGTCCTGTATGTAATTGCTTAATTATTAAAGCCAAATAACAAAATCACTGTCTACCAGAGGTCGCAAACGGGTTTTGATTCCTTACCCGTACCCGTACCCGGCCGCACCAGGGTCGCAAACAGGTACCCGTACCCGTACCCTATCCGATACCTGGCTACCCGGCCGGGTATCGGGTAGGGTACGGGTATTGGGTACCCGATTGCGACCTCTAGGATGAAGCCACGTTGCAGGCGCGGGTGGTTTGATTCTAGGTACTTGAATTGTGAGAAGAGACAAGACAATGGGAAATGAGTGACAAACGGTTACTCACCAGTGACTCACGGCCTACCCGTACCCGGCCGCACCAGGGTCGCAAACAGGTACCCGTACCCGTACCCGGCCGCACCAGGGTCGCAAACAGGTACCCGTACCCGGCCGGGTACGGGTAGCCGGGTATCGGGTAGGGTACGGGTATTGGGTACCCGATTGCGACCTCTAGGATGAAGCCACGTTGCAGGCGCGGGTGGTTTGATTCTAGGCACTTGAATTGTGAGAAGAGACGAGACAATGGGAAATGAGTGACAAACGGTTACTCACCAGTGACTCACGGCCTACCCGTACCCGGCCGCACCAGGGTCGCAAACGGGTACCCGTACCCGTACCCGGCTGGGTACGGGTAGCCGGGTATCGGGTAGGGTACGGATATCGGGTACCCGGTTGCGACCTCTGCTGTCTACTGCCAGGCTAATGCCCCTTTTGCAGGCTGGTCGTGTGTTCACCTCGTGCTGTAAAACGACAACTTTCCTTGGCTAGACTGCTGCAGATTATAATCTCAAGTTGCATTGCATGAGAGGAGCAGTTTACATTATTACTTGACGATTTCATAGCAAGTGTCTCATCAGTATAGTGAAGTATTTCTGTATTAATTGGGACCCAAGGGAGGTTATTTGTGTAGAGCTTTCTAGGCATGGCTGTTATAATTTGGTTAATATTGATAATTTGACAAAATACGTTCGAATCTCTGGTATCATATTGGTCAAGTAATGTTTTCTTCCCTTTGACAGTATTTTTTATGTTGAGGTTGCGTACTTTGTTATTTTCAGGACTCCATCTCAAAGTGGAGAGGGGCTGACTCCCAGGGGTGGGTTGACCCCCAAGATGGTGACAGCGGGGCCGGTGGGGGCGACGGGCCCAGTGGGCACCGGCCTCACCCCGGGCCGCACTCCCGTGAGGGACAAGCTCAGCATCAACCCTGAGACAGCTGGCCTGGAAGTGGACGACCCGCGCTATGCCAAGCAGATGGTATGCTGTGCACGCTAGGGTTGCCGCCATGTCATTTTTAAATACATCGTGCGGCTCGGAGCCGCATTTGGTGGCTCTCTTAGAACTGCTTCATGACGTTTTGTATTCAGGACCACCGTCTCATATTTGTGGCTCTTAAATTATTTTTTTTTTACTGGACCACACGATGTGGTACGATATCTCACCTTCGATGTCCCGCACCTCTGATTAGCACGGTTGGCTACGTACGGTGCGAAAAAAGTTTGACATAAAAATATACGATTCCAAGTTTCACAATATGACAATTGAGCTTCAGTGTCCCATATATTTGTAATTGTATTTCGAATTTTGAAAGTACTGTTTTTGGGCTTTGTTGTACTTAAATGTTCTTCAACTGCAGTTCACTTAAAATACACCTATAAATCAAATTATTACAATCTATAAAGCTTATAATGCACATTCGGCCAGTTACACAATAACATATTCAATAATTTTAACTACGAAAATAATGGAGGCATGTAATTGCCATGCCGTCAACTACTCCAGAATCTTTTTTTCAAAGTGCTTATTTTAATGAATACTAGCTATTTATTTACAACTTAAAATGTTGCATTTATTTAAAAAATATTTCATGAGGAAATGAAATGTTTCAAGAAGAATAAAATGACCAATGATAACTATATTTTGCAAACTCAACGAGAGGATTACCTTGGATCTTATATCACGTGACGTGTTGTCGTACCATCATACCGCAACAGCCATACTAAATTATTCTGACCTGTTGCTACTGCACATCTGTGAAAAAAGCTTTATAGCTCGTAGGATTCCTCCAATAAAATAAAATATTGTGATTCTGAAACACCTTTGTCATCAGCTGCCACTCCCCAAGCCCTGCAATACTTTTGCCATCCCTACCGTGTAGCACAGCGGCGTCGCTTTGTACCCCGCGCCGAATGCAGGAGCGAGAGATGCAGCTGCAGCTGCGCAAGGGCCTGCAGGGGCTGCCCACGCCGCGCAACGACTTTGAGATCGTGCTGCCCGAGAACGTGGACGGCGACCAGGAGCCCGATGAGGCGCCCGAGAGCTTCGTGGAGGATGCCTCGGATGTGGACTCTCGCAAGCAGGTGCGGGCCACCAGTTTGAATTCAGCCGGCATTTTTAATATTTTCGTCAACGGTCTTAGTCTAGACGACGCCGACGATAACTTATGGCTGTAGTCGAGTGTTTGTGGATCTCAGTCATTCTCTTAGTCTCGTTAACTAAAGCAGTGATTAAATGTTGGTGTGAGGGGTGCGACATTCCCCCCTTTATTATTATTATTCAGTCAGTCAGTCAATTGATCAGTGAAATTGTAAATCTTTGTATACATGCATATATTCAATTACCATTTGGTCATCTTAAGTGTACTTTTGTTTCTAATAGCATTACCAATGTATCTTAATTCAGACTAGTTTTGTCTTGTCATAGTCAGGCTTTGGTCTTTGGGTAGTCATCGCCATTGTCATGCTTGATGTTATTTGTGCACGTATCGTCATCATTGAAGGAAAACAAATGCGTTGTTGCTGAATATTCTCATCACGAGTTGAATAAAAACATATTTTGACACTGGGAGACAGGCCAGAGTGTTCCTGTCACGAGTTCTGTTTAGTGCTGTTATGTCGACCCATTGAAGGCAAGTAGTTACTGCCTTCAAGGATGATGCAAAAGAACAAAACAATTATTGTCGATATATACCTAGAGACCATGTCACAATGCGCCTCCCTCACAGTTTGATAAATCGCCATCACGTGGGGTTTGCGATTTGATTCGAGAATCCGCATGCAACAAATTGCACGTGTAAAACATTGTGCAAACATACATCCATGATTGGATTGTGAGGATTAAGAATGGATATTGATTAATCAACGCATCGTTGCATGGTTCTGCTTGCTGGATTTTTGACATGCACTTGATACCTTGTTAATGGGAGAAAAAGAAAAACCGACTTTGGGAATTGCTCTCTTACCATCACTGCAGTGAAATATCAAAAGACACTGCAATGACCACAGTGATGCCAACAGAGTGTACCTGAAATTCACCTCAAATTGTTCATATTCTCAACACCAAAGCTAAAACTCATGCAGAAAGCCTGGAATATGCAGCATAGATATGTAGCTACAAGGTAAAAGTGGTGTTGTAGTTGCTTCTTTAGTAAGGAGCAATTATTTAAATGTGATTTGTTTGTTTAGTCATGTGATAAAGACCACCGGCGTGTTGACTAGTGTTTTTTCTCAGGTTAAAACATTTCAGGTGCACAGTTTCTTTTAAAGGTTATCGCTGTCAGTATGTATATATTTTCTTCTCTGAACTTGCTCAATGTCTCGCCCGTGTGCACGAGTCCACTGGCGGTGTGATCACGCCTCGGTTGACGGTGGAGTTGTTGCTTGTTGTTGTGTGTGCAGGCGGTACGGCATGCCGAGCGGGAGCGGGAGCTGAAGCGGCGGCACCAGGCAGTGCAGCGCGACCTGCCACGTCCCACCGAGGTCAGAATGTTGGTTATGTTCAATCAATTAATATAAATGGAGAAAAAAATGGAGAAAATAAGTGGTCATGTGCAGTCATTATAATCAGGCGTGGTCAAACCACTTTTGAATGATCTTTCTTTGCTTTCGCTTCATACTCGTGAGATGACATGATCCATCTCTTTCTGCCGACAAGCTGATCTGATCATTCCTTCTTTGTAATGGTCAATTTCTCGGGCATGTTCTCTGCTTTGGCTGCCATTTCATTACCAGCCTTGTCCAGTGGCCATTATCCTTTTATTTTAGCGTGTTGCCCAAGCCCACTTTCCTTAATGTTCAAAATAATGTTTTGAATTTACTTTTTTTCCATGATGCACGTGTTTCACTTTTTATAATTTAGTGTAATTCCCGGGATGCATTGCTGCATGTAGCATAGCAAACATTAAACTTTGGTTAAATGTTATTTGTCATTGCCCATGCTTCTTATCAATATTTCATAGCGGTAATAAGAACTGGTTGAACACTTATTCAGGCACATTTGTAGGTTAAACCTAAGATTCGAATACCAAATGTAATGATGCTTTGAGTTAATAGCTTGACAGGTGTTAAAGGAGCTAGCATATTTTTATAAACCCAAAGGATTGTTATAGGTGTCTTGGGAGGTAGAAGAGGCCCCATTAAATGTTGTTTTGTCTTCCAAATTTCACTCCCTTGCATGCGTTCTGAGTTTTTTTCCTTGATAAGACTTTTTTTCTCAATGCACTATCATCTGGTTACAAATAAATTCCATGCACGCGTGTTTTGTGTTTGTGCGACGGAGCAGATCAATGAGACGATCCTACGGCCTGTGGGCGTGGACCCGCCGCTGACCGAGCTGCAGCTGGCAGAGGAGATGGTGAAGCAAGAGATGATCCTCATGATGCACTACGACGGACTCTACCACCCTCCTACCGACGATGGCGTCGCACACAAGGGCAAGGGTGGCGCCAACAACGCAGCGCACGTCAGCTTCCTGGAGCAGCATCAGTACGAGCCCATCGATGAAGCTGACCTGCATAAGGTAACCGTCGCTGATGATCTCAGGCTTGAATATTATTTCATGGCATTGACCAGATAGCTCAACGGTCAGAAGAACTTCGTACCGTTGAGATCTTCGGTATGGATATGGGCAGCTGGGGTCATTAAATCTGGTTCTTAAGTGTAGCGAGTCAATGATTTTAGCCCAGTCTCCCATGACTGCACAGAAAAAAACACATTTTGTATTTTGCATTTAATTCGGCTAAATTCCAGTTCCAGGAATTAATAAATATCTCACTGTCACACAATCTCTCTTGGAAAAGTGATCAAAAAAAGCCTCTTGAAGGATTGTTCACAAGTCTGTGCAATATCTCTTTCACGGGCCATTTTCTGACATGGTGCAAACTGGATTCTAATTCTCATGTCATGATGAAATACCACAATTGGATAATTCAGGAAAAAAGATCCGGAGTTATTCATAGTTATTTGTGTTACTATTACATCTGTCTGGGTGAAGCTGCAGTTAGAACGCAGGTTCAAATTATGGTCAGAGGCCAGCTCCATAGTCGATCAAATTCATTTTACTTTGTGAGAAGTCCCTGGTTGACCTGTGCAGGAAATGGCCACTTACCAAACATCTTTAAATGTAACATGATGTAATTTGCCCCACAGTACTTCCTAGTTTTATTACGTGGTCTGCCGGCAAAAACTAGTTGAAGGACCCTGCACGAGCAGATCATGATCATTGTCATCTTCATCGTCACATGCATTGAAATGAACACTCAGCGCGGGGAGTCGTTTTAACTCGCTCACCTCTCTGCACAGGCACGTGAGCTGCTGGCACAGGAAATGGAGGTGGTGAAGCAGGGCATGGGTCACGGGGACCTTTCTCTGGAGGCCTACAACCAGGTGTGGGAGGAGTGCTACAGCCAGGTGCTCTACCTGCCATCCCAGGGCCGCTACACACGTGCCAACCTCGCCAGCAAGAAGGACCGCATCGAGTCCCTGGAGAAGAAGTTGGAGGTAAGAGCGGCACGGCTAAAACAGTGCTCACAGCCCCCCCCCCCTTATTTCTGGTGTCCCCACAGCACAACAGCTGTGCGTAGCTGCTCACCTAAACTTAGAGATGGGACGATTAGTCAATAAAATCTAGCAATTGACGAAATATAATCGGCTGATTTTTTTTTTTTTAGCCGAACACTCGCTGTTAAAAATGGAGGCTGCCTCATGCTGGCTGCTGAAGGCCGGAAGCCGCCCCCTACAAGCCACGCCTAGTTTGACGCAGCTGCTGGAAAAAACTGAGCCTGTTTGGAATTTGCACTCAAGATGTGCCACAAAATGTTAACTTCCCCACTGAGGGGCAGTGCAGTCACTGATGTGTTTTTTTTGCCGTCAGAAGTCCCTTTTATGGAACTTGAACTCGTGAATTTATGCCCAGAGACCAACAATGAGTTTAGCTTTTAAATGTCTTGTGTTTTAAGTTGAAAGTAATAATGCAGATAATTTATGTTATTGAAATGTAGATGACAATGAAAAGAGAAGTAAGTTAATGCAAACTAACAGCTATGACGTCAGATGCATGGACACTGACAAAGGAATATAACAAAATCTGAAAAATTCCCGAAGAAGCATGTTCGAAGTTATGCTGAGAGACACAAAGTGAAATACGTGGATCACAGAACAAATCCGTGATGCAGTCATGTCTAGTCTGATGATGGTTGGCGATGCGGCAATCGACTCGTCTCGACGAGCTGTACACGATGCATCACTACGGTGCGTACGAGCGTTCAGGGTTCCAGCGCAATCGCCTCGCTGCATTTCGACATCGATGTCGGATTGATTGGTACCCCAGTCGCGGAGTTAAGTACACCCCTGGAAAAATAGTGTCCCAGAAATAAAGTATTTAATTGCCTTGGCCATTTTGTATTATTTGGTACCCCGGAGTACTGCCATAAGGATCAAATGTATATCAGTGACTATCTGCTGTCAAGAAAAGGCAGCGCTGGATATATCACCAGGGAAGATGGCCGATAGAAAAGACTACATGATGATGATGAAAATTAATATGCATTTGTTTCTGTGATATCGCGTAATTAATATTAATGTTTTTGAGAATTAGTTTTTAATATGTGCTTAAATGTAAAGAAGTAATAATCTTGGTTAAATGCAGTTACTATTTTCATTATTCAAATGAATACACTAATGCTGCCAAGATGAGTGTGGGAAAGTCTAACATGTTTTGAATTATACTTTTTTCAAAAGGATAGTGGTGAAGTGTAAGGCCGTGGTTGGAATTTCCCATTTCTTGGTTATCCATTGCTTGTGAGATTTATCGTTTAGAATGCGTATGTTTTCTCAGAGTGTGCATTTTACGTCCTGGAAAATTAGCAGTTTGGCCATGGACTGAATGTCATCTCAGGAAATTGCGACCGTATGTTTATTAAACGTTTGGGTTTTATCAAGAAATTATATTTGGTATGTCCAGCACTCCCACAGATGAACTTGAAATATTTCAGATATTTTTCATCTTAGAAATTTCTACAAGCAACGTTCAAAGAGAACTACCCCTTAGTTCACAGGGTAAAACGCGCAAAGAATTTTGATTGTGGTCGGGAAGATGCTTCTTTTTATAAATCAAAACCTTCCGAGGGGAAATATTTTACCCTATTTTGTCATGGGCATTTCGGAAAAAAATATTCCATTGTGTAACCAGAATATGATTGGAATGTTCATGTTTATTTATCCTCATGCCTTTGCATATTTCAGTAATGATATAACCATACTAATTCCCATTGTATTTTCCACAATGGATTATACATACAAAGTGTTGTATGAATTTGTCGATTCTCGTAACAGCATGGAAATGTACCAGTTGTGTTTCTTTGGGGCATGGTCGTGTAGATTTCAGCACTACTGTGCCAATAATTTACAACTAACGTTTAGTATAAAGTCCTATCTGAATTTCTGAGTTATAATCACAATATGTATTTATACTGGAGGAATTCGATGAACTATAACGCTCTTTTTCTTCATTTTACTTGACCTCAAACGAGTACCTCTTGTGATGTGTCAATATCAGCTTGTGTGTTGTGCGGACCCTAATGTGTGTGCATATTCATCTAAGGGCGGTGCATCTTTTCAGTGTTGTTGTGTTTAATGGCAACAGTGCCATATGCCGGAGTTGGCGATCACGCATAAACAAATGAATGATTGTGGGTCGAAGGACATGCTTATGATTGTAATTGTGACAAGTGTGACATGTGGTTACGCATAGCACAACCCCAGCATCCGTAGCCTCACTCGCTTCAGCACCATCTGACAGTGGCTTAGTCTGCATCTCAAACATGCTGCGTTTCACAATTGCTGACTTGATCAGATGTTGTAAAGCACCGACTATAGCATTGTAGTGTGCCAGCTGGCACACTTGTTATATCGGTTAACTAAAAAATTGGAAAGGTTTAGAGTTCAAATCTCGGTTGGCAGTCAACACAGCTTTTCATACCTGTGGTACGAGAGGCTGATGTCAACAGCAACATGCTAGATGGACTGGCTTGTGTCTTATTTGCTTAGCTTAAGATCATCAATGGAGGATTAGTGCTGCCATTAAATGAATGTGAGCAGCAAATAAGGCTGCACTTGAAGTGTTGATTGTGCAGAGATAGTAAGGCGTGTTTGTTTTCTCTCTATTGCATGTACACTGTAGATAAACCGCGCACAGATGACGGCAGAGGCGAAGAAAGCTGCAAAGTTGGAAAAGAAGCTGAAGATCCTGACGGGTGGCTACCAGTCACGCACGATGGCGCTCACCAAGCAGCTGGGAGAGCTGTGGGACCAGGTGGAGCAGGCACACCTGGAGCTGCACACCTTCCAGGAGCTGAAGAAGCACGAGGACATTGCCATTCCCCGGCGCCTCGAGGTGATGACCGCAGGCTATACCGAGCAAGTGAACGGCGCTGCCTCATTCACGTACAGATACTGTCGCTTGCGCCTGCCACCTGGGGAAACGGATATGGGCTTTACGCCCATCTCGGTTTCTCAGGATTGTCCTCTTTTTGAGGTAGCTGTACTGGGAATCTGTGATTATTGTCAGACAAATACACGACGACAAATACATTTACCCTCGAGTGGCCCCCTCTTCTGGTATTGTTTTTCTTATCTTTATCTTTTTCCCATATTTGCAGCCTTCTTTGTTAAGTTGTTTTCCATTCGTGTTTTCTAAACCATAGTTTGGTAAGTAACTTCCCTTGTTGATGTGAATAGCCTTGCTGAGGATTTATCTCCTTGCCTGAATCTTGTTTTGATTTGTGTTTTTTTAATTCCTGCATTCTTATTGTGGTAGTTTAATTTTTATAGATGGCTTTGATCAAAACAAATACATGGCTTTGGTTTGTAAGAGGTCCAATTACTGCATCCATTTTTATAAATAATCTACAAACTCCCATTAACAATGTTATATTTTATTCATTTACATTGTTTTGAATCTGATGTTACGTATGTAGTCGATGTTAGAACAATGCTAATTTATAAATCCAGCTATCTCACGTGGTTGGTTGGTCTCTATAGTGTAAAATATTTGTTTCTCTGATCTCTGGGATCAATGTAAATGTGTTATTTATATATGTAATGCAAATCAACAAACGAGTGTGACCGAAGGAAAATTAGTTTTTAATCGGCATATTGCCTGCTATCAAATATGGATCGGGATAATGGACACAGACAACAAAAATGGAACATGCTGAAAGTAGGTAATTTTCATGGAGCGATGCAAGTTCGGTCTTACACTCAGGGACAGAAAGAGGAAAACATGGATTAGAGAAGAAGCGTAAATTATTAGAGACACAATGTTGACAAATTATGAGAAGTGGGATTGGGCAGGATATTCTCCAAGAGGGCTCACGTGAGTAATAGATTGACAAGACTAAGTGATATAATTGTAGACAAAGGAGGGAAGTTGTCCCAGAGGACAACCACCACAGAGATGGAGCAATGAACCCAGCCCCTGTGCAGGAGCAACATTCATTGTAGCAGCGCAGGAGAGTACGGGGATGGCAACAAAGTGGCGAGGAGGCTTTTACCCAGCAATGTGTAAGTTGATGATGACAATCAGATTAGTACATAGTCCAAATGAATTGATACCATTATTGTATTGCCATCTCTGTGGAACCATATTTGACTCTAGTTTAGGTACTGTAGAAATTGCGAATTCATATTTGTGATTCAATATTACCACGTGGTTTTTCTTTCAAAAAATAAGTGCTAAACATGTGATCATTTGGTCACACACGGGGGTGAAAGGGGTTAAAATATGTTCACTAACTGATATAGTTGCCTGCACTATTAGTTTCTGAATCACTGCCAATAAATGACTCAATCTGCGATATGAAATTTGATCAAGATGGTAGAGATGATTAATGAAGTAGCAGCCCCATTTTATTCCAGATATTTACTTTTGCAGCTTGACAGAGCTATTGAGTCATGTCTCAGATTGCAAGCTCTTACCTGCGGACAGAGTGTCTGTAATCTGGAAAGGCAGGATTTTGGTTAGCCCAAGGTTGCTTCGATCAGGTGGCTGAACCTTCTGTTTTGTTTATTTTTAGACAAGAACATGCAACCTTACACACTTAATCCAGTGAAATGTATTGCTGTACAACGCAAGCTTGAAAGAATAATGTTTCTTTATATATTCAGCTGGCAAAGCACACCAGTCTGACATGTGCCTAAAACACTTGCGTGTGTTTTGTTACGTAAAGTCAAGCACGTGCCACACTTCTTTCACCAAGTCTCCTGGTTAGTGTAGTGACTGACTGTTTTCCACAGCAGTGATGTCAGTCATTGATTTATGTGGAAGGTTACGTGACATCACGTTTATTGACAGGTCCGTTAAGAAAACATGTTCAACCCGCATTAGTGCAGCACTTGGGGTCACTTGATGTGGTATTGTTCCAGCAACACAGGGGCAGCAATTCACACTTCACTTACGAACGAAGAGAAACACGCGACTTAGGCTCTCATTAACTCTACATTGCTTTGAAGTTAACTGAAGCAACAAACCTGAAAATAAATGGTATTATGTAAATACTGTAGTCTTACTGCAAAAACATTACAAAGGCAAATGACATTTGTTGGACTGAATGCCATATTGTGGTTGCTGGGAATGTCCGCTTATTACGTAATTAGGGCTATATTTGTTAGTGGGCACATGCGCATATTTAGCGTGATGTAACGGAACATGTCGCATGATTGTGTGTTGGCCGCAGTAGTTTGCTTATGTTTTGTGTATTTTCATTCACTGCGTATTTGTAGCTGGTTAGGTGGCGCTGGGGTTAGAGTCGGTATACATGATTGGAAGGTTGTGAGTTTAACTCCTGGTCGAGAGAAGACTCAGCCTTGCAACCTCTCAGGGTTGATGATAAAACTGGCATCACTCTGAGAAATCAGCAGTGGCCCTACAGATTGTTATTCCGTTGGCTATAGGGATGTGGAATTACCACCAACTGGCTCAAATCTACAAAGCAGTTCTAAGCACCATCTTATTTTGAGAGTTGGTAAGCAGATTGATTCGGTTTATTTTTTTTACTTAAACTGGTCATTTGTGCACAGATTAGCATAGTTTAGTACCAGGAGGCATGTTAACTTGAACAAACTGTTTACACAAAGCAGGTTGTTTGCTTGTATAAACTCGGTTGATGTTGTTTGGGGTGGTTGTGTGGTGGTGGTGGTGCAGGCGCTGCGTGAGGATGTCGGCAGACAGGTGGAGCGCGAGAAGGAGCTGCAGAACCGTTTTGCAGAGCTCATGCTCGAGAAGGAGACGCTGGTGTCCAAAGAGACTACGAACGAAAATGATAATTAATCTCACAACCCCAACCCCGCACACTGTATTACTTTCCCACTCCCCGTGCATCCGTGTTTAACAACAGCTCGCCTATTTCCTGCCTTTAAAACGCAACCACAAAAACCCTCTGGTAACATTAAAACAACATTAACGCTTCCGTAATTATATTCATACAATCTAAACATGTTCAAATATTGAATTAAGTTTCCCTGTGAAGCTTCGCATGTTGTGTAAACAAGTCCTGTATAGGCTGTGCATCTTTTTCGTTTTTACTTAATCTTTGCAGAACAGTTTTTTCCCTTCTTCCTGTAGCTTATATGTAAGAGTTTTGATGTAGACTCCATAGTTATGTGATTATGAGCAGAGCCAATATAAATTGTTGGGGGAAATAAAAGTTTGTTATTGTTTATTTTGGCTTTTTTTACTGTAAAGTACCGAATTCACATTTAGCAATGAAGTGGCATGGCTTTCATATTGCTGTACAATAAAACACCCTCGCTTGTGCCAATATGGATATATTCACACATTTCCACTGGTCCAATTTATACATGCATTGTAGGCAGTTTTATTTGGGTTGTGGTCATATAATAATTTCTATGAAGGTGAACACAGTAATCATCGCAACGGTAGTGCAAGAAGCGATTGCAGTCACAGATGTTAGGTCCACATTTGTCAAAGTACACCGTCCCATACTAAGTGTGTGTGTGTGTCCATGGGTAAACAAGTATTTGAAAATTATCTTTATCGGGTGTTATCCAGTGTTGGAGATTCCACGTGGCTTTGGTGGGGGTTTATAGCAAAAGCACAATTCCCCCAAAATGTTATCTTAATTGTGGCCTGTCTAACATTGGTCCCAACAGTGTAAACTTGTGTGATGTAGTTTTTAAATAAAATGGCAACAGTAGGCTTATATTTTTGTAAATTTTGGAAAATTCATTAAAAACGATGTTTAAGACTTCACTGCAATGTGTATCCAGAATAAATACTGAAATATGATTTCAGCAAAGATAACCTTTAACTTTGGGAGAGTGGCTAAGGTTTTTAATGTCATGGTACAGTATATTATTCAATTATGGTGAACTATTATGTTTTTCATTATAACAAACTTCGTTGACGTAGCTTCAGAAATGTACATTTGGACAGTTGTATTGCTTTGTTTAAATAGAACAGCATGCACTACCAGTGTGCATCTATCCCACCTGAGCGTTTATGGAGTGTGCCAGTGATGGGATGGATCAGAGAAGGCGGCACAGTGCATACGACCGCATCACCCAAGCAACATATCCCTGATCCACTCGCAAAATTTCATCAGGATTTATACAAGTAGCAATGGCTATCTGTCAAACGTTATGAGACCAGCACATTACATTTGGTTGTGGAAGCATTTTCTTAAAACTGGTAAGCTGTATTTTGTATCCAGAAACCGGAGATGTTTTAATACGAGCGTCAAATATGGCCAAATCATCGTGAATGCACCCACCCTCGTCACATCTCGAGAGCGAAGAGCTCGTCTTGAGCTGGGACGGATGGCCGTGCGTCACCCGCCTGGGCTGTTACGGGGCTAAACGGTGGCCAGCAGAGGGCAGTGCAGGAACATCTCTGTTGTACTGTACTCCAACGTCTATGCTTCACTCGACCAGGGTCGTAGAGGATGGCCAAACAGCGCCTGTGCCGCGTGGGGAAGCCCTCTGCACTGGATTGGCAATCAGGCTGTACATACAGAGGTGATATTTGGGCCAGTTAGTATTATTTTACAATGGGGTTCATGGGGATGTAATGCTTTTCATAAGTGAAATAATTTCATTTGTTGATTTGATTTGAATAGTGCTCCCACCTTAACCACGCTGCTTACAGCTGCGTTTGCATTGCGTCGGCTGGTAATGTGCATGCATCTCACCGTGCTCCTGTGCGAAAGGAAAACATGTATCCTCATACAAATTCTGCAAATTTTCCACGAATGTTCTGCGGTATTTATAAAAGCAGAAATTCCCAAGCTGTTCATGCAATCATGTTCACCCTGGGAATTAAAGACGCGCACTCCGTCTCCAAAACGGACATTAACACACTGCTAGATAATATGCATTTTCACGCATCCCGTTACCCGCGACGCTTTGTATAAACGTGGCACGTGACATGGTCTCGCCGTTGAATCGTACGCATTGCTGTTCACCGTACATCACAATGTGTAACTTTTAATATGAAGTCGGGATAAAGTACAGTATATGACATTGCCCTTGTGGCGTTCTGCTTGTGTGTGGTCAGCGCGCTTGGCAATTTGTTTTGGCGCTGCTTTCACTGACGTGTGATTCGTGTTTGCCGGTGCCGTTATTAAATTGCTATTAAAATCAAGCTTGGCGCATTTGTGGACACTTGTACGTAGTGTAATGTTCTTCGCGGTACTTACTCCAAGTCCAATGAAGTTGGAAGGACGTTATTTGACGTAACGTGCGCTCTCCAGTGTTGGGAATGATGAGCCCGTACGCGCGTGTCGCTACATGTTCGTGCAACGCGTATCAATATTGAATTCGAAGAATCCATTTTAAAGCGCGAAAGTGCGTTGTTACATCATTAAATGGATGGTTTTCTGTATTAAGACAACATTTAATTGGTAATGAGTTGACAAATTGGGTGGTGTTCTGCATCTATACCTTATCTATGTATTTTTTAAAGGATGATGTTTAATGTGTACTGCGTGTACTTAAGTGCACATGATAAGTACACTGCAATTATTTGCCAAATAATGCCACATCTTTCCAATATTCCATTAAACAAATCCGCCTTAGTACATGTATAAGAATGACAGGTGTCGTCGGCTGCTGCGATGCTACCTTGTGAGCAGAGGCCACTGCAGCAAAATCCATTGCTGCACGGCCCTCTGCGCCATCGTCAATGCCCTCCGCCTTAAACCCGCACTGACCGGCGTGGTGAAGCATCGTCGACTAACTCGCATCACACGCGCGTGCCGTGCGGAGGCACCCCGTGGGCTACTGACGTGACGATGGAGATGGGCTTGGATGGGCGACCACCCTACAATGCAACAGAGGTGTGAGATGCGTGTGCAGGGCTACGTTATATCAGCAAAGGGCGGTGCAGACGTCCATTGGTTTCCCGTACAACGCTCCAACATAAATGCTTTCCAACTCGCACGAGATTGACCATCGAGGCGTGGGGAAGACCTCGTCCAGCAGTGGATTGAAGTTCATGCGGTACATGTGCACGTGAATAGGACTATTAAACCATATCGGTGCTCTTGGTCAGTTCATCCTGAATGCGCTGTCAACTAAAATGATGAAGTTATAAAATTAGGTATTGCATGTATCCTATTAACGATCGATCATTGAAAAGCATGAACGTAGTGCATGTATTAACGATCGATCATTGAAAAGCACAGTGTCTTTATGAGTCGCTCATCGTCAGATTCATCATCATAAGCATCATCATCAATCAGGACCGGTCTGCCTGTAGTCAGCAGCATTCCTCCCAGCTCAGCAACACAGCACAGCAATATCCTGCCTGTAATTGTGTCGTGTAAGCGTGCAGTCTGTATCACGTCTTAGGTACGCTTTCGTTTGGCGCCAGATGGATACGAAAACACAATGGACAAGTCGTGCCCTGTGCTTGGAGCAGCTCGGCAATTACCCTGCATTCGTCTAAATTAAAGCGACGGGGGTTCATATTTCGCGTTCGCTGGGGTATTAAGTTAGGGATGAGCTCGCCTGCATGCCTGCCTGTCTGTCTCCGACTGTCTGTCTGGACGGGAGGAGTGCTGTTCCCCGCTCAGCCTTGCCCTGTCTACCCTCCCCTACTCCCACACAACACGTAATCGATCATCGATTATTAATTGTGGGGGCCCCGTGGCCGGATTGGGCTTTTGTGGTCTTTGGGTAAAAAAAACCAAACCCAAAAATTCACCCAGCTCAGACAGGTCTCCATTGCGTCTGCGTGCATTGCATGACGGCGCGGTCACGTCAGCCTGCCCGAAGTGTCACGGCTTTCCATTAGGGCCACCCATTAGCCGGCAGCTTGTGACAAATATTGATGAACGGCACCGGGTATAAATAGCTTTTGGTAATTCGCAGCCCCCCTTTGTCAAACCACTGCTGGATGAAGGTTTGCTCCCATTGCACCTTGTCGCCCGTGGAGTGGGGGGGGGGGGGTATGGTCGTTTGACCATACTTCACCACGCTCGTGTGTGAGATATATCAATTTAACTTTTAGAGTAATTTTCTCATCCACTGTTGGAGGAAGAAGGCTGCCTACCCACGGGCTGTTCTGTGGTGTCGTCGAGTGGTGGCGCAGTGATTAGCGGCACTGCACTCACATCCCATTCCCGAGAGCGGCTAACATCAGTGGCGAAAGACATCTGAATCGGTCGTGGTCCCTTGCCCCCCTTCACCAACCCGTATTGACCAGCGTGGTGAAGTATGGTAAACAACAACAACAACAACAATAACCCATGCCCCAGTATGCTCCTTTATCCAGCAGTGGCTTAGGGTGTATTGTACAGAGTGGTCCAGATGTGTTGTGACTCCAACTTCTCTAAAAATATTTTTCAAGTAAGGTTTATTTAAAACAGAAATTAATATGCAAGTGCAATTTTTTTTAGGGTTCATATGATTGCGGGTCACAAGAGATCTTGACCACCCTCCATTGTATTTTAGTGTTTAGTCGATATAGCGTATAGATATATATCGAGACAATCAACTTAATTACATTAACAATCGAATTAATTGATTGTCATTGGAGTATTAATTAATGCGCCCGTGCCTGGAGCGTGACGCGTGATGGACACGAGATGGACACGAGATGAGACGCTGTAATTGATCACGGGTCCAGTGCCAATGACAATCAACACTCGAAGCCTCGCGACGCGAGAGGCGATGAGACCATGAATGGGCAGTGGGCTCGAATGTGGACAATCGGTCGCGCCTTGGAAGGATAACGATGCCAAAAATGGTGTCAGGTTGGTTATGATTTAATACATAGAGGGCGGCATTTATGCATTTCAGCATTCAGCTCAGTGCCGGACTATCCTAGTAGCACAAGTAGTTACATGTGCAGTAGCTACTACACGTGCAGTAGCTGCTACACGTGCAGTAGCTACGGGCGCGCACTTTCAAGGGCCCCGCGCTAAATGCTTTCAAGCTATCAATTCCGGTTCAGTGATTCTGCACTTGCTCTATTACTATAGTACTATACTGTCTTTAACTTTTATGAACGACTGGGTGTTTAAGGTTAGCTATTTGTCGTATGATCTGGCTGTATAGCAAATGAAAAAATAAAATTACTTTACTATGCAAGTAAAAAAAATTGTGTTTTAATATTTACGTGTTTTTTTATTTGAGGGTCATTTATAACATATGCTACAGGCCCCGCACTCGCTTAGTCCGGCACTGATTCAGCTTCTAAACTAAGTGCTGGAATTAGCCGTTTTGAAGCTTTCACGCTCGCACATAGAACACGACGATTACATTCTGAAGTTCAACATAACATGAATTATTTTAATTGAGGCGACCTTTCAGGCTGTGGCGACCTTGTAGGTGTAAAAGACGTTGCTGTAATTATGTTGACGCGTTCCGTATGAACCGATTCACGTTGACAATAGGTCCCCGACACGCACAAAAAGTTCATTTGTGTCCAATTAACAGTCACAATGTTCACTTAAGCGACTTGGCTTCAGCTGAAATTATTAATTTACGCTGAAGGAAAATCGAGGACAGCGGCGAGCAGGCCCTGGTGATGTTGAAACGCTGAACTTGATAATTAAAAACAACAACTTCACAACTTTCCTAAAGGTTACCACCCTTCTCAGTGGGTGCGTGGATACCAGCCACGGCACACGCACGGATCGGGCCCGTTGCTGGACACCGTGACGCGATGTAGGTAAGTACAGGGTGGTCCAGATGTTTTGTGACCCTCCCAATTAATTTACCCAAAAAACTTGCTATTTACATATTAATTTCTGTTTTAAATAAACCTTGCTTTAAAAATAATCTTCTTGGTTCTTTCGGTAAAGTCACGTAGAATGGAAATAATAAAATAATAAAAATAAAACATTATAAAATAATTCTCATGACGTTTCGGCCACAGCGTCTACCCGACAGACCTGGTCTTCACCTGAGGACGGCTGCTTGCGTTGTGGCCGAAACGTCGTGAGAATATTTTATTATGTTTTATTTTTATTATTTTATTATTTCCCTTCTACGTGACTTTACCGAAATAACCAAGAAGAAGATGGTAATGGCTTGGGGAGGCCTTCATCCAGCAGTGGATTGCACACGACTTATAATGATGACATTGACGAGTAGTTATATATTTGCGTAAAACATTATGAATAATCTATTCGCTGAAAACCGGGCGAATCCGTTTTAAATGAGTGATCGTTAAAAGCCATATTTTTTCCGCCTTGCGCTTGTTTATAAACATCTATATATATCTATCAGCGGGGCCTCCACTCTGCAGTAGTGCTCTCTGATTAAAGTCTAAACCAGAGTGACCCTGGCCCATTGTTCTTGATTGAGTCATTAGGCCGCACACTGGCAGCCCACACGGCCACCGACATGCTGATTATCCACCGCACGCCATCAATCAGTGTGTCGTCTGTCACCCCTTGAGATTCGCGTGTGGCCAGGCTAACCTCACTGGGGTATTCAGACGTATATATATATATTTCATTATTACCACGCTGTGCAAGAGATTGTGTGCGACACACAGACCCCAAGCCATGACTTCTATAAACCACCAAGCCACTGAGCCATGACCACCACGGAAGCCAAACCACTATCCCAAACCATAGCCCTCTGCCCATGACCACTAATGCCCACCGCCAGTGCCAAACCCCCTACAGCTGCGTTAGCATTTCCGCTTCGTGTTGTCCGTTATATATTTTGTTGAAATAGCAAATGGATTGAACTTGGACCTGCGTTGCGTCGGATAGCGCGTGACCTTGCACTGACCAAGTGACCCGTGTCATGTGGCCAGAACTTGGTTTGGCAAACACAATGGGCCCTTGAAACGTTTAAACATTCTACGCAATAGCGAGCCTACTTCTACAGAGTTTCCAATTGCTGATTGATTTAAACGTAAAACTGATGTTTCAGTTGGCTGAATTCCTCGATGTAATTGTTATTTTTAGGCATTGTCAATTATTGTGACTTGCTTTTGGTGAGTTTATAACATAGATTAAGTTGTGGGGTTGATCACGAAGAGAGCCGTGGTGGAACGGTTAGCACACCGGACTTGCAACCCAGAGATTGCTGGTTCCATCTCCTTGCGGCAGCAGCTGAAACAACGGTGCAGGCTTCTTAAATCCTCCTGCAGGCTCTGTCCATCCAGCAGTCAAGTCAGTAACTTGCTGACCCGCCCATACTGGACAAAGAGCTTCATATCTCTGTAGAAATGGCTGCACCATCAGCGAGTCAGTATCGACAGGTCGCATGTCGCGAGGTGTCGTGTGTCGGTATTCACAACCTCTTGCAAGACATTTGGCAATTGTGAAATAGAGAAGCAAATACCATCTAGAGCTGTCTCGAGGTCCTTCTACCAGCAGAGGCATGAGCAAGCATTTGCAGGGCTGCACCTCTGCCTATTAAGAAGAGTGTTTTGCATACCCAATGAAGTGTAAGGACTGCACCGCATATGAGATATCTGTAATGGTGGAATTGCAAAGGTAAGATTGTATTGGGCAAGTCAAGTTTTTTAAAATTGTATTTGGCAAAGTGAATTGAGTGGCACATTTCAGCTAGCACGGAGCAGCTTAATGCCACCTGATTTATATTTACAAATATTTTATCAGGTAAAATTAGGATCACTCAAGGACATGACGATGAATGAAAGTACTCGACACGTTGTTTTTACGAGAGATATTTTGCGAGTCTCACATTTTCTAGAATATCCGCTCAGTGCAGGCGCTGGGTTGATTGTTACATCGCAGGAGCGTGAGATCTGGTGATGGCTTCAGGAAGCCCTTCAGGCAGTCGTGGGTTGATCATGGGCGATGATGATCATCATAATGATGATGACGAAATGTAACTTGGGGAGAGGCAACCAAGCAAAAAAAAACCCTCGAGTGTTCATTCTCGTGGACCACGGCACATTAATATCTCCTCCTGACGATCTTCTGCCCTCCTCTTCTTAGTAAGCCTGATGTCGATGTAGAGCGACCAAGTCCATCCATAGGAGGGGAGGGGGCAGGGGGGTTCAGGACCCGGAGCACCTCACACCGCGTGAGCCCCCCTGACGCCTTCAAACTAAAACCGCTGACACCACCGTGGGGTCGAAGCACGTGGCCCCCAAAGGCGCGGGGCCCGGGGCCGTCGCCCCGATTCGCCGCCACCCTCGGGACGTCTCTGCAAGCAACGACTCGGACTCGACGCCGGCGTGAAGGAGTAGCGCGGAGGAAGTCGCCCACCACGGTCGTGCCACTCGCCGGCCTTCATCCCTTCCTTGCCAACCACAGCCACCCCGCCATGCCACCCGCACCAGCCAGCCCCGCCAGCCTGCCGTTGCTCCGCCGCCGCCGCCGCCGCCGTAGCCGAGCGAGCAAGATGGATTGCCCAGTGACGGGTGGACCGGACACGTGGAGACAGCGCCTATTACGAGCGGGCGCGCATGATGGATGGGGTGCGTTAGGCAAGCCGTCAGCCCTTTGGATGCACGCCCCCCACTGATGGCTTTCCAGCCCACGCTGCAGCCAGCCCCGAGGCACGAGGAAGGTTGGGGGGGGGGGCTCCAGCAGGACCCCGCAGATTTATAAAGCCTGGCAGCAGCATCGATCGGGTACATCAAGGCTCGGTGGCTCACCCGATCCGCTGTCCCAAAACCGAGAGGGGCAGCCCCAACTCAATCTCGGCTGCATTACGGTGACTTGAAATTTAGTAATTATTATGATTAAAAATATTTTTTTTTACCCCCCCCACCCCGGACGTAGGATAAAACCTAATCAAAGATGACACTGATTTGCCGCAAAAAGACACGTCGCTTCTGTGACAAGCGACATTACGGAGAATTCGCTCTTGGCAATGAATACGTATTCTTAGGTTCGGAGATGAATGCTCCGAAAAAATTGCAAATTTCTAACAAAGGAAGTGAGCGGCAATAAGTAATACTACGCGTGCAACATTAATGAGAACTGCGCGGAGTTTAACATAAACATACACGGTGTGCGGCATCGATTTGATGTTTCTCGGTCTCCCCCCCCCTCCTCTTCTGCAGAATCGCAGTGATGGACACGCACGCGTACGGTTCTTACCCGTAAAATTGGCATAGCTGCGACTTGAGCGAAAGTGCGCGACTCTGGTTTTTAAAAAGACTCTTCAGCTTGCCCCGTGGGCGAGACATGAAGACAGGAGACAGCGGTGCCCTGCTGTCGCGTCTCGCAGTCGAATCGGCCGATGTCCACTTCGGTTTCATGCCTCGTGTTCGTTTTATAAAAACTCTCCATTACACTCCGGCATCATGGCACGGGCACACCAAGCAGGCGAGGCTCTGCTCAAGAGGTTGATCAAAATAAACACGGAACGCAAAGCAAAGGGGATGACCCTGGGAGAGGCTGTGGCATGATCTTTGTGTTATCCCTCTAGGCCTGTTTTTGTCAAAAATCAAACATGTGGAAGCAATATGTCGATAATGAAACCTATGTAACGCGTCCTTACGTAATATGTTCTAGATAATGATTCTTCTTTCATATACAGCATCGACAATTATTATACACACATGTTAATTACGTAACCGTTATGCAATACGTTGGCAACAATGTAAACGTGCGCGTTAAATGGCTACGGCAATATATTGGTGGCAAGCAAGCAAACATTGAAGGTGTCAAACACAGCAACACAAACAGCGTGCCGGATTCTCCGAGTAGCACAAGCTACATTTGTAGTCACTAAATTTGTTACGTGCCCCGCACTTTAAAGGGCCCCGCGCTAAATGCTTTCAAGCTATCAATTCCGATTCAGTGATTCTGTACTTGCTCTATTACTATAGTACTATACTGCCTTCAACTTTTACGAACGACTGGGTGCTTAAGGTTATCGAATTTTCGTATTATCTTACCGTATAGCAAATAGAAAAAGACAATTACTTTACTACGCAAGTAAAAAAAAATTGTGTTTTAATATTTGTGTGTTTTTTTAAAATCTGGGTCCCCTTTATAACATACGCTGCAGGGCCCGCACGAGCTGAATCGGCTGCCAGTGACAATGGGGATGAGTGGACCGCGCCGCGGCGATTCGCGCGTGGAAGCGCCTTGGCTCAGTGCAGCCCCCCGCGGCCTGGGCCCTGCTAATGAGGCAGCTGCCCTCCCAGTCGGCATGCCGCTCTGCCGTGGGGCAACCCCGAACTTGCACGCTCTGCTAGTCACGCGGTGACTCGGTGGTCGAGGGAGCCGGCTCGCAATCGGAAGGTTGCGAGTTCAGATCCTGCGTGGGGGTGGGGGGGAAGGCATCATCAATCAGGGGTCGATAAAATTAGTACCACTTTGTGGGGAAGTCAACCCTGGTGGTCCTATGGAGAGGAGACTCGCCCCCACCACGATAGGAATGTACGAACTGGAGCAACTGACTCTGCAGGAAACCCGTTCACGAGGACTTCTTCAGTGGGGCAGTCGCAACGTTGAGTGCAAAGGTGGGAGAATTGCCCCCATGCATTCACCAATGGGTCAGGGCATAACACCAACGTGAAAGCTCGGGCTGACGTCATTACAAATGTTGCGTGGAGCGGTGGCGCACTGGTTCGCGCACTGCGCTACGAAGCCGGCGACCCGAGTTCAACTCCAGGCCACGGCAACAACACAAGCGGCGAGTGATATCTTCACAGACGCTGGGACCCCCGCCTCGACAACCTTTGCTGACCAGCGTGGAGAAGTATGGTCAAGACAACCCCATGACTGGCACCACGTGGAAAGGCCTTCATCTCGCAGTGGATTAGCAAAGGGCCGTACTTTTTAACTTTTTCAAAGACACACATTTTATTTTAGCAAATTATATTCTGCGTGTTCGCGTGCACATACAGTCAGTCGCCGTGTCTGTTGTAAATGTGATTTGAATCACAGCGCAGAAAGTCGTCGGCAAAACGAAGGCCGTTCCACGCGTACGAGGAATGCGTGCACCTTTACATTGAACATTGTGGACATCATGAAAAGGGATGGACACATCACAATTATGGAATTCCTTCTACATGGATGTTGCATGCACACTCATTCATTGTGTACACAGGCTCGCGTGACCGACATAACGATTCATAGCTGGTTTATTTTGGGTTGGATCGTCCTGTAGCTATAAGTCCAATTGTGTAACCCTCCACCACCCGACTAAGCCAATCAAATGAAGTTGACACGTGGGCAAATATGTTAATGTTTTTGGTTTATTAGCCTAAACCTGGAATTCTGAAAGGCAAGCACACATTTTATATTCATAATTGTGTTTTTGGGTCGTGCAATACAAAAAAGACGTCGTAAGCCCTCCTCCACCCAACACAGGAAATGAATGAAAGTGTCACGCGAGTCAAACGTGCCAAATGTATTTCTTCTTCAGCCACGCAAGTGTGTTGGAGAGTCACCTGACAACATTTAAATGGTTCACGACATGTCGTCCGGAGATCTCCATCCAGCATAATCATGTGGACTTCTTTAAACTGAAACCTGTAAGGAAGCTGCCACCGTGGAGTTAACGCACCGAACTTGCCACTTGACTTGCCACTGGACTTGTCACTGGACTTGCCACTGAACTTGCCACTCGATTTGCCACTCGACTTGCCACTGAACTTGTCACTGGACTTGTCACTGGACTTGCCACTGAACTTGCCACTCGACTTGCCACTGGACTTGTCACTGGACTTGCCACTCGACTTGCCACTCGACTTGCCACTGAACTTGCCACTCGACTTGCCACCGAGAGGTCGCTGGTTCGATTCCATCTCCCAGCGCGGTCTTGAGCAACGGGCTGCGCATTTCATTCGGTACATTCATCACTGGAAATTCCACGGGAATCGTTGAACGGTTCCTGACTTTCGGAACCTGGGAATTAATTCTGAAAATGGTTACCGGTTTACCGGGAACTGTTTAACAGCCCAATGAGTCATTAATTGTGAAACCCATAAACTGTTGATACGAATGCATTTGTAATGTTCGCTCTGCCGCATCACTGTCCGCGTTGCACTGTTTATTCAATCGTCCGTTCATGATGAATCACTCTCCACGACGTGTTTGGGTATCCCCCCCCCCCACCACCACCACGTGCACCTTGGACTGTTCGCGTGCTATCGTGTCCGAGTGTCGATCACGTGACCACGTGTTTTACACCAGTGTAGTTCACCAAAGAGTTGCCATTAATGTGTTACGTAGCCGGTCTAACTTACTGCGCCAATTGTATTGCGGTATTCGCAATACTACGCGAGTAATGTGTTTCGTGAATTGAGAATTAATAGCAACAATGTCAACTTGATCTCGATTTAAAGCTTTCGTGACTGCAGGGATTCATCTTCTTGGGATTCATCTTCTTGGTTCTTTCTCGACAGACCTGTTCTCCGCCTGAGGACGGCTGCTTGCGTTGTGGCCGAAACGTCGTGAGAATTATTTTATTATGTTTTATTTTAATTATTTTATTATTTCCATTCTACGTGACTTTACCGAAAGAATCAAAAAAATGTCAACTTGCTTCAAGTCATAGCCCTACCTCCGGAACGTAATACAATAAGTGGACGCTGACGACTGAAAATGCTTTCATTCATTCCACAAAAGCCTTTTTATCATCGACCGTGTTCAATCCGCTGCTGGATGAAGGCCTCTACGAATCGCCGCCACCTCCCAATCCTGCGATGTCACAGTCCACGCAGTGCCTGCGACATGAAGCGCTCTCACT
Source organism: Lethenteron reissneri (assembly GCF_015708825.2). NCBI lineage: Eukaryota > Metazoa > Chordata > Hyperoartia > Petromyzontiformes > Petromyzontidae > Lethenteron > Lethenteron reissneri. The sequence goes on from NC_083784.1 coordinate 937,379, forward strand.
GCTCCGTGTGCATCGCCATCGTTCTCTAGGATGCTCCATTTCTTTGCGGCCACTTTAGTCTCGTTCTGCTTGCCCAATCGGTCGTCATCCCGTCTAGCGAGTGTTCTGGTTCTGCTCCAGCCCGCTTCTTTTCATTCATTCACATCTCGAATGAACCTCTCCGTGTGTTCGCACACTCCCGTGTTTCACAAACTGTGGTCCACATACCGGGAAATGGTCCGCGGAACTTTTGTAGATTCTGCTGTGATTTAGAGTCGTTATAATTTTGAATAAACAAACATGTTTTTATCAGCGGCGTGGTGGCCGGCGGGCAGTTGTTGAGTGGTGCCCGAGTCCAGTAAGGTTGGGAGCACTGCCCTTCTCATCCGCGTGTTCCTCCTCTGCCTGTCTCGCAGTGGCATTCCAAGCGTGCATCTCTCCACGCTTCTCTGCACACTTTTCACTTTTGGTTCTGTATCTATCTCTCTTCTCTCTCTCTCGTTAGAGTTCCGGCACCAACCGTAGCGGGTAGTGGGCCCGGATTGTAGAACTCGGTGAGATCTTAGGACGCCGATTTAAAAACAACATTGTGTTTGTGTGCACAGCTGCGTGTGTGTGTGTCCCCGTACACACACATAGACCACGCACGTGTGTGTCTGTGTGTGTCTGTGTGTGTGTGTGTAAGAGAGATACCCCCCCCCCCCCTTCAAATTGCTGAATGGGACATTTACCAAGTTGACAAAGCCTCATCCTCCGCCGGCGCTGAATCAGCACAAATCGCCCGATACGGGCTGCGCATGTTGGTCCGCGTAAAACATTACCGCGCTCATCTGTAATGGCGGGGGCGTTCGCCACTGAGGGAAGTCGGGGGGCTGTGTGTGGGGGGGGGGGGGGGGCTGCGTGGGGGGGGGCATCTGTCGCCGCGTATGTAAATCGGAAAGAGCCTTCGGTGGAACGCCATCGATCCGCGGGGGGCTTAATTCAATTAGCCCCGGTGACCCGGGCAGCCCGGCCTAATAGGCAAGTCGCTTGGCTCCCCTTTGCTCTCGCAACCCTCGCAACCAAATATTGATCCGGCGAAAGATGATATTAGCCCGCCACGCTAATGAAACGGATGGCTCCAGGCCCCGGGGCATCTTGCCCAGTCCGCCTCCTTGCCCCCCCCCCCCCCGTGTGTTCGCCTGCCCGCTTGCTTGACTGCCCGGCTGGAGGCGGCGCCGTAAATGTTGATTACCTCGCCTGGTATGCAGGAGGTCCTGGTCTTGGCGCCTGTATATTTGGAGTTTGTATGTTGCTCTCCTCGTGGTCGTGTGGATTTTTCTCCGGGTTCCCCGGGTTTTACTTCCACATTTAGAAGGAAGCGTGCAGAGTATTTGGCTGCTGTGCACTTTGACGTGATAAGCCACTACCTTGAGCGATCATTTGGGACCAGGACGCTTCTGAAAAAGAGCTGCATAGCTCAATGGGCCTTACCTGGGAAAAAAATAGTAAAATAATAGTCTTGATTGCCCATGAACTCACCCGTCTACCTGCGCGACTTTCCACCTGTCACTCAACTAGATTTGAAGCTTTCGTGACTGCAAGGATTCATACTCTTAGGTTTTTTCGGTAAAGTCACGTAGAAAAAATAAATAATAAAAATAATAGAAATAATAATAGAAATAAAATTATAAATCACGACGTTTCGGAGACAACACAAGCCTCCGTCATCAGGTGGGACCGTCACAGCTAAATTTACTGTATCAAGTGAGGCAAAAATTGTATTATTTATTTTTACCTACGTGACTTTACCGAAACAACCTAAGAGTATGTCACTCAACTGTCGTCCACCTGTGCTCACCTGTCACCTACCTGCACAGCAATCTGAACCTCCTGATAAGAGCGCTTATTGCAACTGCAAAACACTTCTGAAATTCTGCTGTGGCACCGACAATGGGAGGTTGCTCGCGAAAGGAGAAGTGAATGGAAATAAAACAAAGCCTCGCTGGGAAGTTTCAGTGTGTTTATAGTAAAAACTGGGCCCTGCCATGGGACCGTGGAATTGCCATCACGAGCTTAGGGCCACCGGCACAGTGTTGTGCTAAGCTCGTTTGAGTGGGGAGTATTTTTTTGACAGTCGAATGTGTCGCAATGTAAGAATGTCGACTTGTATGATTTTCTGTCAGTGAATGTAATTTGCTAATGGAAACATTTGTCAGTATTTTAGAAGAAATCAAATGATTTACACGTGTATATTTTATTCCTGATGCGGCTTGTGTGCCGCTTAAAAAAGGGCAGTTCGCTGAAACTTCAAACTCATCCTCTGAGATAAATTATTAAATGAAATTCTGCCGTATTTCCAATGAATCACACTGATCCCCGATACAAAAACAATAGAAAAAACCATCTCACGAAAACGGTGCATTTTGCATTGGCTCTGATGGCCAGCGCGAACTGGAAACGATTCTGTGTTATTGGTCCATAGCTCTGTGATGTGTGCCCAGGCTGTACCGCGCTCTCTTAAGGCACAAGACACAGCAGAGAGACGGTGGGAGGGCAAGTACGTGAAGTAACGAGTATTCTGTATCGTGTCGCTGTTAGCACGATGGGCGACAAACTCGGCGACTTGAGTTCAAGACCCACTCACGGCCACCAACACCAGTGACGATTATCTGAACCGGTCCTGCCCCTGCCCCCCTAGGTCGACTCGGCCTCAAATGCGTACCTAGCGTGGTGTGTAAACGTTACCACTGGAGCGACAAAGGCGGAGTGGTGCTGTCCACCCTCTCGTACGCCGTGCCGCCCTTCATCGGTGCTACTCGCTAACAGCACTTGCCCTCAGTCTGCATGTTCAAGGCTATATGGAGGATCTTTGTATTTGTGTCTGTATAGATACCCACATACTGACATTGTATACTCTTAACATCTAAACACTCAGATCAGCCTGGTGACGCAATGGTCACGTTAATTTGTGGTTCTGAGCCAGTTGCGGAAATTCCACGTTCCTATGGTGGGGGTGATTACAATATAAAATACTTTTCAACAGTAGTAGTAGGCTCGCTCGCCCATTGGGTTCGCTTCAAGCTGACACCCTCGTGGTGGTGGAGGGCATGACTGGGGCGCCACGGTGGCTACGAGATGTTTACTACCTCGCCTGGTCTACAGGAGGCCATGGGTTCGATCCCGACGCCTGCTGCTGGATATTTGGAGTTTGCGTGTCTCTCTTCCCGTGGTCGCGTGGATGTTTTTCCAGGTCCTCCGATTTTCCCCTCCATATTTAGAATCAACATCACGCGTTCATAGTATTTGGCTGATATACATTCCTACATGATAAGCCACTTCGTTGAGCTATCATTTGCGGCCAGGTCACTTGTGAAAAACGACCATCTCGCTCGGTGGGCCTTACCTGGTCAAACAAAAACAGGTTATCGTTGTGTGGCTGTCTCACACGCGCATTGTGATTTTGTGAAAGATGTCACGGGGGGGGGGGGGGGCTGATGCACGAGTGCTCTGTGTGATTGTTAAACAAACCCCGAATGACCCCCGCCAAAATGCTTTTAAAAAGTCGAGTTGCGAGTCAAGGGTTAGAACTGATCTGGGCGTCCTCGTGAAAGCAGCGTGATGTGTTAGGCTCCATGTGAAATGTTGCACACGGCGCGCGCGCACACACACAGCACCTGTCCTGCCCCTTGTCAATCCACTGCTGGATGAGGGCCTTGCCCCGCTTCACCGCCCGACGCACCCTGCGGGCTAGAGAGGGTTGTTAAAACGACCATACTTCACCTTGCTCGTCACTACAGGTTAGTGAAAGCAGGAAGAACATACGCTGGAGCATAGTACCGTACAACAATATATTTATGGCTGCGCCGCCCTCTGCTGATAACCCCGCGCTGCCGCCCTTGTCGTGTGTACGGGGGTCGTTCATCCAAGCGCTATCCAGGCTCAACACCTGCTTAGCCTACACGTTCTCATGATGAATTGGTGAATTGCCACAATTTTGTTCATGTTTTATTATTCATGTGCAGGTGAATCTGCTGAAGATCTACACAGCACACACAAGTCACGCCATGCCAATTGACAAATATAATTTATATAAATTGATGGCTACTTATCCCATGAACCTCGCTCATTGATTCCTCCCCAGTTATTGAGGACTTGTTCTACCAGACACTGACGGTTTCTTCTCATGCACACTGCTGCCTTCAACCACCGCCACCACCACACTGCAGCCCATAACCACACACTCACCAACCCACTGACCCACCCACCCACCCACTCACTCACCCACTCCCTCACACACTCACTCATCCACTCACTCACTCACCCACTCACCCACTCACTCACTCCCTCACACACTCACCCACTTCCTCACCCACTCACCCACCCACTCACCCACTCATCCACTCACCCACCCACCCACTCACTCACCCACCCACCCACTCACCCACCCACCCACTCACCCACTCACCCACCCACTGATCCACCCACCCACTCACCACGCTGTACGCAGGTCAAAAACTGTCTCCGACTACTTCCCTCCCGCTTGCTCCACTTTGGAACTCCCTCCCATCGTTTATTTCCCCAAGTTCTTACGACCTTGCTCAATGCAATAAACTCGCGTCTAACTCGCGTCTAACTCGCGTCTAACTCACATCTAACTCGCGACTAACTCACATCTAACTCGTATCTACTACACGCCAGCACGTGTGGTTCGTCTGGCGCTCCAGTTTCCCCCCACGTGTGCACACACTCATTATTGATTGTGTACACACACTCATTATTGATTGTGTACACACACTCATCATTGATTTCGTGAAGAAAAAAAATATCCAATGCAGGATCCTCTTTAAAAATAGTCTTACGACTTAGCGTGGCTTTCTTTGATTAAAAAAAGTACATTTCAGAGTGCTGTTTGTTTCTGGTCGCTTCTGTGTTTTTTTTCGGGGGGGGGGGCGGGGGTGGCCGGGCGGGCGGGCGGGGGCATTGTTGGCCCTGTTCCCAGCAACTGTGATAAAAAAAACCATTCCGTGACAAAGGTGGGTATTATAAGACTTGACTGAACTAATCCATCCTTGGGGTGACTGAGAAACGGAAGCGCCCCAACTAGAAACGGGACGATCCGTTGCTAATCGTGGCCACGTGCGGCACCCCCCCCCCGCTTTGCTGCAGGGCGTGCAGGTGTGGGGCCCCCTGCGAGGGGCATTCCAAGTGGGGGGTTGTCATCCCCCGCCCCGACACCCTCTTCATTTGGAAGAGAAATAATCCCAGAGTGTCTCTCGATTGAACGATGAAAAGTATTCGTCAGTGCGAAGTGCCGCCGATGCGAAGTGGTGGGGAGGCAGCCTCCTGCACTGACAGCACTGAGCCGGTGGTGGAAATTCCACGTTCCTATGGCGGGGACAAGTGTAACCATAATCACACATGAGTTATGATGGCTTGTCATCCTCTAAATAGGGATTAAAGTTGCAACCTTTCAATTATGCGTGGAATGTTGAGGCTATATTATATTTGTACGTAAATAATTATATACAGTATATAATATTAAAACATGTTATTTATCCAGGAAAGTCTCACCGTGTATCAGTATATTTTCAGGAGAGTACTGTACAGGATTTTTTTTGCAATTATTAAAAAAAAAAGTGTTCTTGATAGACTTTTACGCCTGGTTATTAAAAGTGACAGATGGGTCAGTTTAGAAAACGAGACTAATTTGTCCAAATGTCTTCTTACTTCGCATTGAGCTTGTGCTCCAGTTTCATTGGCCATGTCATATTTCATGCTTAATACTAAAACATTACAGAAAGGAGGCATTTAATTTAAACATTACACGACTAAGTGCACTTACTGTGCCAGTGAGCGTGTGTGCAAGTGGATGTGTGGGGCATTAACCCCACAGCTGACATCGTTGACAAGGGGTTTTGAAACCTGTTCTGGGCTTCCTCTAGGTTGACTCGGCCTTGAATGACACTTCAGCACTGGAGAGACAAAGGTGGCCCCACGCCACTCGTGAGCGATCACGTGACCCAGCCGGGACGCGCTCGAGATTTGTTGCAGAGGTTGACGGTTCGAATCCGATTTCTGCTCTGACTGTGGTGGCTAGGAGATGTCAACTACCTCGCCTGGTATACAGGAGGTCGTGGTGTTCGCGCCCGATCCTGACGCCTGTTTATTTGGAGTTTGCGTGTTCTCCCCGTGGTCGCGTGGATGTTTCTCCAGGTCCTCCGGTTTGGAGCATTTGCCTGCTATCGATGTCCACATGATGGTAAGCCACTTCGTTGAGCTATCATTTTTTGCAAGGCCGCTTTTGAAAAAAGAGCTGTATAGCTCAGTGGGCCTTACCTAGTTACATTAAAACAAGTTTAGTTTTAGTTTATTACTGCGGTTTGAGTATGAACCGTAAGTCTGCTTTCACAATGGTTGCTAAATGTCATTTGCAAGAGCTGGCATTGTGTGCCAGTGCCCAGCTCTATATGTGCCACGTGAGAAACTTTTCCACGAATGACTCAATTGTGATCGTACATAGCAACCAGCGTCCCCTCCTGCCCCCAGTTTCGACAAAAAGTCACTTGAAGGGATCTCAGAGGTACTTCTGGGGTATCCACTTCAATGGACCATCCTATAACACTGCTCGGTTGAGACTTCAGAATGGATTCTTCATCTCATAACACGACTCTGATAGCACAATTGGGGTAACATTGGGGGGGGGGGGGGGAAGAGACGCAAATATTTGTACAGTTCGAATGAAAATTATAACGTTCTATTTTTACTTCCGCTGCTGTGCCAGCCCTTTCCCGTTCAGCTCGGGTCCAGGGCGCAGTGTGTGAGCTACGTCGCGGGGCAGGAGGATACAATCGGCGTCTCTCGATCACTCGCACAACCCAGCTGAGGAATGGAATCCCGCTTGTGAAGGAGACATCACCGCCGCATTCGTTCTGGTGTCTGGGCAGAGCGCTCGCCACTCGCCCAGTTCACACACTCAAAGCTTTCACTCTCCTTACAATCCCGTCATTTCCCCGGGGCATTTTCTTCTCTACAAAGTTATAATTTACCTGCATAATCCATTCCCTTTGGGATGGAGCTTTCCATTTGCAAGGGTGGTCCAGAGTGCCAAGTGGCACAGTATAGAGCGGTGATCTGTGATTTACAACGATACAGAGCAGTGGTCTTCACTTCTCTTCAGAGGAGGGGGGGGGGGGGGGCACTTTCGCCGATAAGACATCATCAGTGTGAGGAGCGGCACAACATATTTGAAACCATTGGGAGTTTGACAGCAGCACGAGGTGGTTCACATTTGAGTTTCGTCAGGGGCCGCACGCCAGGGGCCACCAGGGGCCGCACTAAAGGCCACCAGGGGCCACACTAAAGGCCACCAGAGGCCACACTAAAGGCCAACCGGGGCCACACTAAAGGCCACCAGGGGCCGCACTAAAGGCCACCAGGGGCCTCACTAAAGGCCACCAGAGGCCACACTAAAGGCCAACCGGGGCCACACTAAAGGCCACCAGGGGCCTCACTAAAGGCCACCAGGGGCCTCACTAAAGGCCACCAGGGGCCACACTAAAGGCCACCAGAGGCCACACTAAAGGCCAACCGGGGCCACACTAAAGGCCACCAGGGGCCGCACTAAAGGCCACCAGGGGCCACACTAAAGGCCACCAGGGGCCTCACTAAAGGCCACCAGGGGCCTCACTAAAGGCCACCAGGGGCCACACTAAAGGCCACCAGGGGCCTCACTAAAGGCCACCAGGGGCCACACTAAAGGCCACCAGGGGCCACACTAAAGGCCACCAGGGGCCACACTAAAGGCCACCAGGGGCCTCACTAAAGGCCACCAGGGGCCTCACTAAAGGCCACCAGGGGCCACACTAAAGGCCACCAGGGGCCTCACTAAAGGCCACCAGGGGCCGCACTAAAGGCCACCAGGGGCCGCACTAAAGGCCACCAGGGGCCACACTAAAGGCCACCAGGGGCCACACTAAAGGCCACCAGGGGCCTCACTAAAGGCCACCAGGGGCCTCACTAAAGGCCACCAGGGGCCACACTAAAGGCCACCAGGGGCCTCACTAAAGGCCACCAGGGGCCTCACTAAAGGCCACCAGGGGCCACACTAAAGGCCACCGGGGGCCACACTAAAGGCCACCAGGGGCCTCACTAAAGGCCACCAGGGGCCACACTAAAGGCCACCGGGGGCCTCACTAAAGGCCACCAGGGGCCACACTAAAGGCCACCGGGGGCCACACTAAAGGCCACCAGGGGCCTCACTAAAGGCCACCAGGGGCCTCACTAAAGGCCACCAGGGGCCACACTAAAGGCCACCAGGGGCCTCACTAAAGGCCACCAGGGGCCTCACTAAAGGCCACCAGGGGCCTCACTAAAGGCCACCAGGGGCCACACTAAAGGCCACCAGGGGCCACACTAAAGGCCACCAGGGGCCTCACTAAAGGCCACCAGGGGCCACACTAAAGGCCACCAGGGGCCTCACTAAAGGCCACCAGGGGCCACACTAAAGGCCACCGGGGGCCACACTAAAGGCCACCAGGGGCCACACTAAAGGCCACCAGGGGCCACACTAAAGGCCACCAGGGGCCTCACTAAAGGCCACCAGGGGCCACACTAAAGGCCACCGGGGGCCACACTAAAGGCCACCAGGGGCCACACTAAAGGCCACCAGGGGCCACACTAAAGGCCACCGGGGGCCTCACTAAAGGCCACCAGGGGCCACACTAAAGGCCACCAGGGGCCACACTAAAGGCCACCAGGGGCCTCACTAAAGGCCACCAGGGGCCACACTAAAGGCCACCAGGGGCCTCACTAAAGGCCACAGGGGCCTCACTAAAGGCCACCAGGGGCCTCACTAAAGGCCACCAGGGGCCACACTAAAGGTCACCAGGGGCCACACTAAAGGTCACCAGGGGCCACACTAAAGGCCACCAGGGGCCTCACTAAAGGCCACCAGGGGCCACACTAAAGGCCACCAGGGGCCTCACTAAAGGCCACCAGGGGCCTCACTAAAGGCCACCAGGGGCCTCACTAAAGGCCACCAGGGGCCACACTAAAGGCCACCAGGGGCCGCACGCCAGGGGCCACCAGGGGCCGCCAGTGACCCGCGGGGCCTTGCACTGAAGAGCGCCGCTAGAGACAAAGATGCCCCGTGTAGCCCGTAACAGACTGTAGGGGCAAGTGCTGTTAGCGAGCACCTATGAAGGCCGGAACGGCACACGAGGGGGTGGGTGGCTTTGTCTGTGTGTAGGTGCTGCTACTCGCTACTGACAGCACTTGCCCTGACAGTATGTTACAGGCTACACGGGAGAGCTTTTTCTGTGTGTAGGTGCTGCTACTCGCTACTGACAGCACTTGCCCCGACAGTCTGTTACAGGCTACACGGGGGAGCTTTGTCTGTGTGTAGGTGCTGCTACTCCCGACTGACAGCACTTGCCCCAGCAGTCTGTTACATGCTACACGGGGGAGCTTTATCTGTGTGTAGGTGCTGCTACTCGCTACTGACAGCACTTGCCCCGACAGTCTGTTACAGGCTACACGGGGGAGCTTTGTCTGTGTATAGGTGCTGCTACTCGCTACTGACAGCACTTGCCCCGACAGTCTGTTACAGGCTACACGGGGGAGCTTTGTCTGTGTGTAGGTGCTGCTACTCGCTACTGACAGCACATGCCCCGACAGTCTGTACAGGCTACACGGCGGGCGGTGGAACCTTTGGATCATTTTGTCTTGAAACTATGCGCTTAGCTGTTTACATTTCTGCCCCACACACATACATATAAACGCCGAGTAGATTGCGTAGTTCGACAATCATCTCTTCTCCCGGGTGAACAAGGGGGGGGCATTGACCGCTCCAGTAGGCGTAGCGGTGGCGATTTAAACACAATCGTCTCGAGTCTCCGGTGAGCGCTCGCGACAGCTGACGGCACCGCGGGGCTCACGGCTCCCAACGCATCGCTCGCTGCGTCGCGGGCTCCTCACACGCAGCGCGACTCGGACTTTGGTGCGGCTGGGTGAGTGCCGCTCAGCTCCCCCTTCACGGCTCCCCACCCCCACCCGCCGTGTCGCCTGTAACAGACTGTAGGGGCAAGTGCTGTCAGTAGCGAGTAGCAGCACCTACACACAGACAAAGCTCCCCCGTGTAGCCTGTAACAGACTGTCGGGGCAAGTGCTGTCAGTAGCGAGTAGCAGCACCTACACACATACAAAGCTCCCCCGTGTCGCCTGTAACAGACTACTGGGGCAAGTGCTTTTAGCGAGCACCTATGAAGGCCGGTACGGTACACGAGGGAGTGGGTGGCCAGCACCACGCCCGACCGCCTTTGTCTCCCCAGTGGCAATGTTTTTACACACCGCACCAGGTACTCGTTTGAGGCTGAGTCGACCTAGGGGGAGGCCCAGGACTGGTTCAGAAAATCGCCATTTGTGTTGGTGGCTGGGAGCAGGTATCGAAGGCGGGTCACCTGGTTCGTAGCGCAGCGCGCACACCGCTACACTACCGCTCCCCCAGCCACCACCACCACCAATCACCACCACCACCTCCACAACCTCGCTCCTCCACACACCCCCTTTGGCGCTAAGAGGCGGTGGGGTGGGGGGTTTAGGGTATTTCTGGCTCGGAGTGTTTGTGCAAGTGCTGCTTTCCGATGGCCCGACCAAGAGGTAAATGAGGCATAACATCCGCTCGCTAACACGGCGTTATTATACGAGCACGCGTTGTAAAATCCCCGGGCCAAAATTAACCTACTTAGGAGAGTCGCTCTGTGCGCGAGCGACCAGGCAGGCCAGCTGATGCCGAGCGCGGGGTACAAGTGGCCACGGCCTCTTCCTGATGGCCACACGCCCCTCCAGCGCCTGCCTCGACCACGAGGACAAAAGCGAGAATGTCGTGCGGGACCACCTCTGGCATGGAGGATGGAGCGGCTGGGAAGGGTTGGGTCGTCAGTCGCGTGGCGGCACTGCTGGCACGTGCTAAGCACGTGCTGTTTCCGCCGGCTGTTTGCAGCTGTGTTGCAATGCTTTCCTGTAATGCGAAGCACAATTGCACATTTGGAATTGTTTTCGTGTTTGAATTAAATCCCCGCCTTCGCTGTGACCCGCGTGCTGACCAGCGCGGTGAAGTATGGTCAAATCCCTTGGCGGGGTGGAGAGGGTAGTCGTCGCTCGTCACGGCAGCGCATTTTACATTTTCTGTCACGGGATGATGATGATTACAGGCTCAGAGACCCCCCCCGGCCCACAAACGCCGAGCGGCCAGCAACAATTTGCACCGTCGAAGGTGCTCCAGATCGGAGTGAATGCAGCACGTGTCTATTCACTCGTTGAGAAAGGTGGCGACAGAGAGAAACGACGACGAGGAGGAGGATGGAAGTTAAATGCTGCTCTTGTGTTTTTTTTGTGTTGCTACCGCGGCGTGTGAGCACAGGCCCAGGAAGAGATTGGCAAGAAGCGGCGCGACAGGCAGCAGCGAGAGCGTCGCAGGCGGTGGCGCGTGGCCCGCGTGGAGCGAGGCGGCGGTGACGACTTTGCAAATCGAGACGGTGCGAAGCTGGAAGCTCTTCCAGTGCGGGGCAGCAGCAGCAGCAGCACCAGCAGCAGCAGGAGCAGCAGCAGCAGCAGGACATGGGAAGCGTTACGATCTCGCGGTGCGGTGGCTGGGTGATAGTCCTCAACATGGCTGGATGAATTTCGATTTAAAGCTTTCGTGACTGCAGGGATTCATCTTCTTGGTTTTTTCGGTAAAGTCACGTAGAAGGGAAATAATAAAATAATAATAAAACATATAAAATATAATAAACATGATAAAATATTGTATTATTTCCCTTCTACGTGACTTTACCGAAAGAACCAAGAAGATTGCTGGATGCATCGATTAGTGAAATAGCTATAGCAGCCAGCTATGGCTGCAGAGTTTGGTAGTACATGTTGTTGACGTCGTTTATTGTGAAAATTCGGTCACAATTCCTATGATCACTGTTTCATTGCTTTTATGGCTTTATTTTGGTGATTTTCGAAAAGTTTATCGGTTTGGCCATGTTTGTTTGTTGTAGTACAGAGTTAGACTGATGGCCTTAATCTAAGTTGTCTTGTGGTTGTTGTTGTTTGACTTGCATCCCACTGGGATTTTTGCACACAGTGTTGGTGTACGGTGCATTTTCTGCAATATTTTGCTGTCTTTTCTTGGATTTTCTGTTTGCACATAGTAGTCACTTTAAGATGTTTTCTTGTTCATGTTTTTGTTTTTTGTTTGTTGCGGTTGCAACCGATTCAAGAGCCGAATGGCTCACAGGGCTATACCTAATACATTAACTTGAAATAAATTAATTGATTCATACGATGATACATGTGTATTGTTATTATCTTTCTTTCCCTTATTGAAACATGCTCACGTACGGATGGTAGGGCCACGTTGGTTCAGGGTTAACTAAATTGGGAAACTTTAAGAAATAATGAAGTACATTTTTGGAACGCTTTGGAAATTGGCAGAGGGCTTTGTGATGTGTTTGCTCAGCTGGGCGAACGCTCAGGGCTGAGTGCGTGCGCGTGTGCGCAGTGCAACCACAGCGGTGATGGTAGAGCTGGTGAACGTGATAATGATTGCGGTAATGGTGATGATAATGATGGTGATAATTGTGGTGGTGGTGGTGACATGCGGTAGTGTAGTGGTGAGCACGCCGCGCTTGGAACCTGGCGATCCGAGTTCTATTCCCGCTTCCTGTCAACCACCAGTGACGATTATCTGAACTAGTCCTGAGCCTCCCCTAGGTCGACTCGACCACAAATGAGAATACGGTGCGGAGTGTGAACATTGCCACTCGTGAGTGTTGTAATATAATTACAACTGCAATTGTCACTTGCTGTTCATTTGGAAGTGCGTCTTATGATGACAAACGAAGTAACCATTTTAAAATTGATTGCCAAAAGATGACACTGATAATAATGCAACACCCTTTGTCAATCTACGACGCGTAAAAGAACTCCCCAGGGTGTTTCTCCTGCGGGTGGTTCAGATATAGCGCTCAACATTGATGTTAGCCATGGCCTGGAATGGGATTCCAGGTTTGCCAAGTCCAAACAGAAAATTACTGCAACTCAAGAAATTCTAATTTCTGACGTGAATATCAAACAGTAGCTGGAGTAACGCACTACAAGCTGGCAATGTAAGGGTGATAACCATATTTACGTTGCTATATTTGCCTAATTTTTCCAGGACTTGGTATTCCCCCCCTCCCTCTTCGTGGCCTCTATGGCTTTAACGTGGCCAAGGCCCCATTAGTCAACAGCAAATTATTGCCCCCAAGAGGAGACGAGGCACCCTCGAGCCATCGCGAAGGATTTTGTGACTTCACCCGTGAAATATACAACGCACGCAGTCGCGTGTGGCACCTAAAGAATTGGTGGCAATCTTTGATTCCCTTGTAGCTGTGCGACAATCAATTCAATATGCGAGAAGCTCTTCATCGTCTGGTGAGACCCGGAGGTTCCTGTCTGCACGTGCAACGACAGAGTTGTAGAGAGATGAAAGTCACTTGGGGTGGCCTTCATCTCGCAGTGTATTCACCATGGCTGATGATAACGATGATGGGGTCCGGTATTTTGCTCGGAGTGCTCTTGCCAATAACTTCTGATAATCCAGCCGTATTTGTTTAACACGCCTGACTATTCATGAGACCCAGACGGTCGAAACCGGTCCAGAGTTTGCTTGCTTAAACAAATGCCGCTTGGTGACATCGCTCTGGAAATCCCAGAGAGCTGATGTCATCAACACCAATATAGATTTGCTTTATTTGCATGTTGAAGCGACAGAATGGAGATCCGCTTAATATTTTCTTTCGCCAAAGTAGAAGCAGTGAGGCTCAGGCGCCAATGCAAGGTAGGGTTTGGCAAGCTGTGAACAGCCGGGCTAAATAGGGCAGTTATGTCCTGCATGCTGTTATGACTGCTTCCATTGCCTCGCCTCGCATTCCGCGCCTGATAGCTGTGGCGGGGTCCGGTGTCTGAGGGCCCATTGTGTGAGGGCCTTGCCACGTGCTCCGCTGCACTCGGTGGCAACGTGCAAGATATGATGGACTCGTCTATCACCAAATGCTGCATTTGAGATCTGACAGCCAGCGAAAGAGATTTGCGTTGCTGCTTCTGGGCATTGGAATGATTGAGACGCGTGGCGCTTTGAGAGATTCCTCAATTGGGATTACGCACAGCAGCAGTAATCGCCCACCTACCGACAGACTCATATCCCAGGTCACTCTGTTGAGTTCTCTGCTGGTTAAACAAACTTAACTTGACACCTACGATGCTTGGGCATTTAAGTGCCCAAGCAATGTAAATGCTTTCGCCTTACCTGTGACCAAATCACTCTGAATGTGCCCTATCTCGTTACATCTCGAGAGCTTAGCAGAGTTTGAGTCTGGTTGGAGCTTAGATGAGAGAGTGCTTTGGGACTCCACGTGCTGTAGGCTGTGAGGTGGCCAGGGGATATCAGCACGGCAATGGATTATTGAATCTATCTGTGTGGAGCTTTTTGTGTTAACCCCCTCGTATATACGGACACTCATTTTGTGCCACGTTCTAAACGAAGATAATTCGATTTAAAGTGATGCTCGGCAAGGCTATGATCGACATTAACAATATTCTACGATGTGTGATTGAGAACGAGGGCATTCATCTGAGCAATTATAAACTATTTGTTTTAAGTTTCACGAACTAAAGTGGAATGCTGCCAGTGGTGTGAGGGTCAGCGCACCGGACTTGCGATCCCAAGTCGCCGGTTCGATTCGATCTCCTGGCGCGGCAGTCGAGACAACGTTGCGAGTTGCGTAAACCCCTCCCCTGTCCACGCAGCGGCATAAATGGGCGACGCCGCAGTCAGTCGATCGGCAGGCCGCATGTGGTGGAGTTGTTGTGTGTCGGTACTCCCAACTCTTCCAAGACGTCTGGGCAGCGTGGAAGAGTAGGCCAAGCTACCCTCCCTGGAGGGGGCTGTTCAGAGCTCCCCTCTAAGGGGAGGCCCCTCCGCCAGCAGTGGGATGATCGAGCACTTGCAGGGCTGCGCATTTGTCTTCATGTCGCCTGAAGGAGGTGGTCGGTATGTGTTGGTGTGAAGCAGCGTGGCTTCAGAACTAAACGGGTTTCCAGATGCTCGGTTGTTTTTAGACTTTAGTAACAGCAGCAACGGGACAAGTGAGATTTCTGTTCGTTACTCGTGGAAGATGAATGTCATCAATTTCCTTTGGTGAAAGAAGCAGTGGTGTTCAATTCAGTCCGTGATGTATTGGGTGTGAGCGTGAACACGCGATGCTCTAAGCGGCCACTAGATGGTGCATAGACTACAATTATCAGCGCGATGTTTGTCTGACCGCGTGTGATTCCGAACGCGTGTTGTGGAGCTATACCGCGTGTTGTGGAGCTATACCGCGTGTTGTGGAGCTATACCGCGTGTTGTGGAGCTATAGCGCGTGTTGTGGAGCTATAACGCGTGTTGTGGAGCTATACCGCGTGTTGTGGAGCTATACCGCGTGTTGTGGAGCTATACCGCGTGTTGTGGAGCTATAACGCGTGTTGTGGGGCTTGTACCGAATGCTCGTTACCACGACGCCCGACGTTTCGCGCCGCATGCTGAATTGAATTTGTCAAGAATCTCTCAGCCGGTACGCGGCGTGAAACGTCGGATAAGTGTATGTGGTAGCAACCCAAAAACACATCGAAGCATTGAATTAGAGAACACGTGTCACAATGTACCATGTTGTA
This sequence comes from Lethenteron reissneri, assembly GCF_015708825.2. Classification (NCBI taxonomy): domain Eukaryota; kingdom Metazoa; phylum Chordata; class Hyperoartia; order Petromyzontiformes; family Petromyzontidae; genus Lethenteron; species Lethenteron reissneri. The sequence goes on from NC_083784.1 coordinate 953,081, forward strand.
AACCACAATTATGTATTTTTAGTTTGGGGTTTATAACAAACCTTGATGAGAAATGATATTTATCATTTATTATTAATACTCCATTTACCAAATACGAATAATGCCCAGTCCTTGTATACACGTTGAACTTCTTTCGCACCGTACGTAGGCAAGTGTGCTTATCGAAGGTGCGATTGGCACGGTTGTAGACATTCGATGAGACTCAAGAGACTTCCTGCTATAATTGGGCTTTTTGGCCAATTCGCAGTAAACGAGAGGTGGGGCTTCGTGTGGGAGTGAAACCGCAGGACCCAGAGAAATCCCACCGCGTGTTTGGGACTAAACAAACAGACATTACGCCTACTTTCCGTATGTCTCTACTCACGACAAAAAAAAACCCAAGCATTTTTCTTTTAAAATACACATCCCATTAGCCAATCGGCCTTCTGGGAACGATTTAAAAAAAAAATGTCAGCGGCATTGGTGTCAAACACATTCTGAGCAAACGGATCCGTTCTGACTTAAAATTAATGTTGTCCATTTCGCCGAGGTGATGGTTTTAGTTGGGGTTTTAAGGTGGCACGAAAGTACGCACAGCGGTTGGGGCTACCAGGAGAAGAGGTTACACCCTGGACATGCGACCCAAACGGACCCGTTTTATATATTGTCGCCACAGATGGATAGTAGCCATGGCTGGGAATTCAACTTGCCTGGACGAGTTCGAAACAGCGCAGCGAGTGCTAGCCATTGATGCCATCGCTGCCCCCCTCAATTTATTATTTCTAATCCACGTTCATTCGTATAAACAAATTCACGTTACAACACTTGCACCTTTCATGTTCTGAGAGAAGCCAGAGTTATTCCACATCGAGATAACAGCTATTTCAGAACATCTGTTACTGTGATGAAACGGTATTTAAAAAAACACACAAAACCCTCTCCAGACTCGCGAGAAAAAGAAAATACAAAAGTAGAGTTTTCAACTTTGCCAAGCTTAAAAAATTAATGACTTCATTTATGGAAATGTTTCATGGACTCACTGTTGCTTCACCAATCTCAGTGCAATCTTCTCAAGGGAGACATTTGTGATGCTCTGTGCTGTCTCCAGCTATTACTCGGCACATCCGTCAAAAGTAACACACCTACATCAGGTGACGATCTCCAGCGTTGGACCTGCTTCATAACGGAGAGCCATGAAGAAGGCCCCCTTCCCAAAACGTCTCCTTCTTTATTTTATATCCGTCATATGCTTGCCCTCTTACGCTCTCGGCTCTCAAGAGCAGAGCCGTTGCCCAAAATTCTGGCTCATCGTTTTCTTTTTTTCTCTCCGGTTGACGTGAGCGGTCAGCCCACACCACTGCAAAACCAGGAACCTGAGTTCGATTCCTGGCCACGGCTAACACCAGCGGCAAGTAATATCTCAACGGTACCTGCCACCTCCCTCCCCCTGCCTTTACCAGCCTGCGATAACCGGTGTGGTAGTGGTGAAGTATGGTCGAAAACGCCGATGTGGCTGACACAGCATGCTAGATCGGGTGACCTTCATTCAGCAGTGGATTGACAAAGGGCTGTATATTATTATTTCTTTATTGATAATACCGTCTGGAAAACTCACCTTTCGAATGGCCTTCCGGCTTTACATACATGGCGATGGCGCATTGCTGGGATCTACGGATGAAATGCGCCACTTTACAAATGTAAACACTTATTCTTGGGTTTAGCAGTGGAACTGCTGGATTATATATTCCACCTGAGGACGACCGCTTGTGTTGCGATCGAAACGTCGTGATCTATTATTTTTTGTTTTATTTTATTTTTCTACCTACGTGACTTTACCGAAAGAACCAAAGAGTATGGATTCCCGTAGTCACGAAAGCTTCAAATCTAGATCGAATACGTATTATCGTGTGTGCTGTGACTCTTCAGCAGTTATTTGTGTTTGGCAATGTCCAGAGGTCTGCAGCCTGCGGCTCTGGGGTCGCGTGCTGCGCTTCTGCCAGGACGGCTGCTTCGTGACAGTCATTCATTCGGGACCACCGCCGTCTCATATTCACCAAAGCGCATTGCCGGATTCGAAAGAAAAAAAATCTCCTTGTTATTTTGGTTCCTGTCCCGTGGCAATGGCTGATTTTTTAAAAAAAATATACACAATTATATATATAAATGTGATGGACGATGGTATTGGTAAATCCCACAATTTTCAAACGGCGCTGCTCTACGTTACACTCAGCTGTACTTTATTATGAATGGATGTTTTTTTTCCCCTTTTGAAACACATGTTTGGGCCACTCACTTCCTCCCCTAACAGCCGAGAGGGCTCGGGTTTGGGCCACTGCAACTCCACGGACAATTGACCGCGATAACCGTGGCCAGAGTTAAATTAAACGCTACGTGGGATTGCAATTATCGTGCTCATTATATATAGCAGGGAACATGGGAAAATAAACACGGATGGGCGGTGGAGGCGGGGAGGTTAGGGTTGGCGATTGAGATATTTGACTGTGGTTCCACCACCGCCCCCACCCCCCCCGGCATCCAGACCACGTTCGCCGCACAGACAGAAGCTCGATTTAAGGGTAAATGACACGGGAGAATCCCCCTGTTGTCCGTGGTGAAGTTGGGGACCGATGTCGCGGGTCCTGTTACCCGCAGTATTTTTTGTTACTCTACTTTTCCCATGGGGGAAAAAACAAATAGGTAATGATAGGAACAGTCGGGCCACGGATAAGAGAGATTATTCACGGCTCCAACGCCCCCCGCAGATAGTCGGAGTCCGTTGGGTGAGAGGAGCTCTGCGGTATAACCTTGTGTGGTTGTGCACTTGCCGTCTCGTTAATCCACTGCTGGATGAGGGCCTCCCCCCACACCAGTCTGGTTATGGGACATTGTTTGACCACACCTCCCCCACGCTGTCTGACGAGGTTTGGTGAAGGCGAGGGTCATAGACGTTGGAACAGAGTACAAAAGAAAATGTGCTTGTACTGCCCTGCACATTAAAGTAAAATGAACTCTTTTTGTTTACCCGGTAAGGCCCACTGAGCTATGTAGCTCTTTTTCATAAGCGACCTGGCTATCACTAATTATAGCTCAGTGAAGTGGCTCATCATGTGGGAATTGATAGCAGCCAAATACTCTAAACGCGTGTTGATTCTAATGTGAAGCGAACAAACGAAGGACCCAGAGAAAAGTCCACACGACCACGGAGAGAGACACGCAAACTCCAAATAAACAGGCGTTAGGGTCGGGATCAAACCCACGACCTCGTGCATACCCGGCGAGGTAGTTCACATCTCCTAGACGCCGTGGCGCCCATCACGTAAAGTATCAGAAAGTCCACCGGCCAGCTGGCCTCGCAGACTTGAATGAAACGTGCAAACCCTGGCCCAGTTTCACCCTCATGGGGCTCGTCAGCAGTGCTGTATCCCATAGAGCATGGTGCATTCACTCGCACCCATGCACGCACACGGTTTGAGTGTAAGGCTGCCGGTAGGGTCGGTAGGGCCTGCATCGTCGGTGGGGCCTGCATCATCGGTGGGGCCTGCATTACCACACAGCTACCTCGCATTCGCTCCTTGCTCGCTGACTGGTCTCCCATCATCCACGTACAGGTCAAGACGAAACCTGCTGAGAGTCTGAGGAGGCGCTCACAGCTCTGTAAGGGTCAGCGCGCTGGACTGCTGCAATCCAGCGGCCACGGGTTCGATTCGACCTCCCGGCCACTGGGGTTGAGACAAGGTCGCGGGTCTCTTAAATCCGTCCCCGTCCACCGCCCACGCCGCCTCTGCCCGCCCAGCGGCACGAATGGGTCTCACCGCGCGCAGTCAGTCGACCGCCAGCTCGCCTGTGTGGTGGTGGTGGGGGGGGGGGGGGGGGAGAATCTCCCCCACAGGGGCTTTCTTTCTTCTCGCGCAAACTCCTTGACAGTGCCCACGGGCAAGGAGTTGCAGGGCCTGCGCCTCTACCTGTGTGCCTGGTCGAGCTTGTGCGAGGTGCGCGCTACCAGGGTGAAGGGGCAGCAGTGGTGCTCGTGGGGAGTGAGCTGCAGGTGTCCTCACCCCTTCAGGGACCTTGACCATGACGGCCTTCACGCGACACGTCGATTGAGAGGCCCTCGGAGTATTGGCAAAGTGGATGATTTAAATTGGGTTATTTAAATTGGTTGACGAGGACTCATTTTCAAGGCACAAACTATCGCATCATTTACATGAAAATCAGAAGAAGAATCTCTCGTTCTTACCGTGACGCCGGGGGCGACCCCGCGGGGAGGACGCGGTGCGACCCACGGCGGGGCACTTGGACCTCTTGAAAAACGTCTCGACGACGATTACTGCAGCAGCAGCAGCAGCAGCAACAACAACAGTTCCAATAACATCAACAACAGCAGCAGCAGCAGTAGCAGCAGCAGTAGCAGCAGCAGCAGTAGCAGCAGCAGCAGCAACAACAACAGTTCCAATAACATCAACAACAGCAGCAGCAACAGTTCCAATAACATCAACAACAGCAGCAGCAACAACAACAACAGTTCCAATAACATCAACAACAGCAGCAGCAGCAGCAGCAACAACAACAGTTCCAATAACATCAACAACAGCAGCAGCAACAACAACAGTTCCAATAACATCAACAACAGCAGCAGCAACAGCAACAACAACAGTTCCAATAACATCAACAACAGCAGCAGCAACAACAGTTCCAATAACATCAACAACAGCAGCAGCAGCAACAGCAACAACAGTTCCAATAACATCAACAACAGCAGCAGCAGCAGCAACAACAACAACAGTTCCAATAACATCAACAACAGCAGCAGCAGCGGCCGCAATTTACAAATCTATTTTGTATGAACGCAATCACCTCTCGCGATGCTTTGCTAAAAAACAACCTCGTGTTGGGTAGAAGGGCGCCACGGTGGCTAGGAGATGTTAACTACCTCGCCTGGTGTGCAGGAGGTCGTGGGTTCGATTCCGACCCTGACGATGCCTGCTGCTGTTTATTTGGAGTCTGCGTGTCTCTCTCTCTCATCATCATCACGGTGGCTAGGAGATGTTAACTACCTCGCCTGGTGTGCAGGAGGTCGTGGGTTCGATCCCGACCCTGACGATGCCTGCTGCTGTATGTTTGGAGTCTGCGTGTCTCTCTCTCTCATCATCATCACGGTGGCTAGGAGATGTGAACTACCTCGCCTGGTGTGCAGGAGGTCGTGGGTTCGATCCCGACCCTGACGTCTCCGAGTCCTCCGGTTTTACCTCCACATTGAGCACGAGAGGCTCAGGGAAACACGAGAGGGAGAGAGATGACACGCGAGCGGTACTGATATCGCAGCACGGGTCGCCTCAGGCCTTGGTTTGACCCGGGCGGTCCAGAGATGTACATCTGTGACCAGGTGGCAAGAATTTCTGTGCACCAAGATCTGGTGGTCATGTGTTTGAACTTTACTGCAGGATACCGTACGGTTTTGATCGTAGTCCTCGTGCTGACTGAGAAACATGTTGGGGGATTTGGTTCGCAGTGGAAAACGTGCCAACCACATCCCACCCACGCACTCACCCACACACTCACCACACTGCAGGTCACAATAACACACTCACCCACTCACCCACCCACCCACTCACCCACCCACTCCCTCACTCACTCACCCACTCCCTCACTCCCTCACCCACCCACTCCCTCACCCCCTCACTCACCCCCTCACCCACTCCCTCACTCACTCACCCACTCACTCCCTCGCCCCCTTACTCACCCACTCACACACTCTCGCACCCACTCCCTCACCTACGCACTGACCCTCCCACGCACTCACCCACGCACTCACCCACGCACTCACCCACGCACTCACCCACGCACGCACTCACCCACGCACTCACCCACGCACTCACTCACTCACTCATCCACCCAACTCACTCACCAAACAATTTATTAATTTACTCATTCATTTGCCAAGTCACTCAGCAACTCGCCCACTCGCCACTCATCTACTCGTGGCAACCCACGTGGTTGCAGGAGTTGGCATCTGCACCATGCGGGCGGCAGGAATGTGTTTGTAGCGAGACCTGGCACCGCTGTCGCTGCACGGCTCGTGGCCGGCTTCGGTTCGGGGACGAAGCAACCGCGGCCCAATACCAACAACAATGGCGGGCAGCAGGGGCAGCAGGGGCAGCAGGAACAGCAGGAACAGCAGGGGCAGCAGGGGCAGCAGGAACAGCAGGAACAGCAAAGGTAGCAGGGGCAGCAGGAACAGCAAAGGTAGCAGGGGCAGGAGGGGCAGCAGGGACATGTGTGTGTGTGTACACACAGACATGTGTATGTGTACACGTGTCTGTGTGTACACACACATGTGTGTGTACACGCACACACGCGAACACACGATCCGTGCACACATGTTCAGGAGTGTTTAAGTCAAACCGTATGGCGATTTCTCCTTGTAGAAAGTTAGACGCAATGTAAATGGATGCTTCGAGTGTTGTGACTTGCGCTGCTGGAAGCCGATGGCTCGCGATCTCGGTTCAACGTCTGCGCTGAGGGCAGTTGTCCCAGCTGCTGGGCCGCGTTTGTCGGACACATGACGACCAAACACCGGGCAGGAGGAATAGCTGCGATTATTAAAATCAAAGCGTACCCGTGTGCATGTTGTACGTGTGGACTTCTTTCGCACCGTACGTATCCGACCGTGCTAATCGGGTCCTGTAGCCACGAGCCTTTGGCTGAGTCTCGATGTTGGTGACTAAGTCGGTCAACTTTCACGACCTCGTTTAAGAGGTCCGTTGTTTTTCCTCGCACGTGCGAATTGTGGCCACTTGAGGTGCGGTTTAATCAAGCGGGTGACACCATTTGTCGTGTTGCACACTTGTAAAGCAAATCAGAGGTGGCACGCCGTGAAAGGCGGTGACAAGTAGCAGTGAGCGGTGGGGGGGGGCGCTTGAGTGGGACACGCCACTCGAAGGGTTCATGGCGGGTGGGTCAAGCCCAGGGACTCGGCAACTAAATAACGAGGAGGAGAGGCTGAATGTCACAAGAGTCGCAGTGCACGGCGGTGAATACGAGACGGTGGTGAATACGAGACGGCGGTGAATACGAGACGGTGGTGAATACGAGACGGTGGTGAATACGAGACGGCGGTGAATACGAGACGGCGGTGGTCCTGAATGACTGTCACCAGCAGCAGTCCTGGCAGAGCCACAGGATGCAGACACCTGCCCACGGTGAACTGGATTGCCATGGTGAACTAGACTCCCATGGTAAACTGAATTGCCATGGTGAACTAGACTCCCATGGTGAACTGACTCCCATGGTGAACTGGACTCCCATGGTAAACTGGATTGCCATGGTGAACTAGACTCCCATGGTAAACTGGGCTCCCATGGTGAACTGGACTCCCATGGTAAACTGGATTGCCATGGTGAACTAGACTCCCATGGTGAACTGGACTCCCATGGTAAACTGGATTGCCATGGTGAACTAGACTTCCATGGTAAACTGGGCTCCCATGGTGAACTGGACTCCCATGGTGAACTGGGCTCCCATGGTGAACTGGACTCCCATGGTGAACTGGATTCCCATGGTGAACTGGACTCCCATGGTGAGCTGGACTCCCATGGTGAACTGGACTCCCATGGTGAACTGGACTCCCATGGTAAACTGGACTCCCATGGTGAACTGGACTCCCATGGTAAACTGGACTCCCATGGTGAACTGGACTCCAATGGTCAGGGGTCGTGCAGTTGCAGGATAGACTGGCTCTCATCCAGTAGTGGATTGACACAAAGACAAAGACCCCCCCCCCGTATAGCCTGTAACAGACTGTCGGGGCAAGTGCTGTTAGCGAGCACCTGTGAAGGCCGGCACGGCGCAAGAGGGGGTGGGTGACCAGCACCACGCCCAAGCCGCCTTTGTCTCCCTAGTGGTGATGTTTTCACACCACACCAGGTACTCATTTGAGGCCGAGTTGACCTAGGGGAGGCTCATGACCAGTTCATAATAATCGTCACTGTGTGGCCCTGAGCGGGAATCGAACTCGGGTCTCCGGGTTCGTAGCGCAGCGTAGCGCTAACCGCTGCACCACCGCTCATCGTGATTGACACACGGGATGTATTGACACGCACATGTGAGTAGCGTCGGCGTCTTTCGTTCTCGCTCTTGTTGTTGTTGTTGTTGTCGCTGTTGTTGTTCTTGTTTGGAAGCACGCGCACATTTGTGAGCCCATTATCTCGATTATTTTGCTCGGTAACTTTATTTGGGAATTGTTGTCAGTATTCGCTTGAAACGTGTCCGCGCGCTGCTGGTCACACGCAGTCCGATTTGTCGAGTTTCTGGATGGAGGGATTCGAATGTTCCATTCGAGCGTTTGGTAATGGAAAGACGATGATCTGTGCCATGAGCGATGGGACGTGAATCATTCCAAACCTGAACGACAGAAGTGAAGATACACGCGCTGCGGTGAGCCAACGCATACTCAACCACAACAAAGACAAAGATCCCCCGTGTAGCCTTTAACAGACTGTTGGGACAAGTGCTGCTCGCGAGCACCTGTGAAGGCCGGCACGGCACACGAGGAGTGCGGTGTGGGCCACCATCACTCCCGGCCGCCTTTTTCTTCTCAATGCTCATGTTTACACACCAGTCGCGCTACTCGTTTATTAAGGCCGAGTGGACCGAGGGAAGGCCCAGAATCGGTTCAGATGTTCGTTCCTGCCGTTGATGGCTCTGAGACGTATTCGAACTCGGGTCTTGGGCTCCGTAGCAGAGGGCGCTAACCACCACTACGCCACCGCTCCCCACGTACACACGCACACACGCACACACGCACACACGCACACGCACCCACGCACACGCACACACGCACACGCGCACACATGCACACTCGCCACCGCTCCCCACACCACCCACGCACACACGCACACACGCACACACACACGCACACTCGCACACACACACACACACACGCACACACGCACACGCGCACACTCGCACACACGTACACACACACACGCACACTCGCACACACGTAGTTGTCAGTGGTGTGAAACTGCCACACTCTGTGTGTGCGCCCCTAGGCGTCCATCCCTGAGGTGACAACCCATTCCTGTGCACCGCGCATCTACAACCAAGCCGTCCCGAATGCGCCCGAGCTCGCCACACCTGAGATGCTAAGCGGCGTTGTGCCTGCACCGTCATCGAATGGGCCACCACCGCCACCACCACCACCACCGCCACCACCGCCACCACCACCACACAACACGTTGCCCCAGGTCCTCAGGGCTCCCCGAAGGGGCATGCGGGTCACACTGCGGCAGCGTACACAGTTGGACTCAACTGCTCTGCCGCCACAAACCTGCACTCCCCAGTGTGGTGAAGTATGGCCAAATGACCCAAATGTCCCAGGGAGGCCCTCAACCAGCAGTGGATCGACAGGCTGGCTGCACATGCAACGCAGTGTGTCACAGTACGGCAGGAATTAACGCCCTTCTGGAATTTCCACATCCAGTCGATCGCGCCCTTGGGATTGTCTCCATTTAGGATTTTTAAGGACAACTTAGGACTCGTGGCACGCGTCTTGGTGATGACAAATGCGACGTCACCCGACGCCACGGGACACCACCCTCGGTGCGGAAAGCCCAGAGGTCGCATCACGTGATGCTATTTCCTGTCACTTCATACTTTTGGATAAACGCAAATAAAAATGTTTTTCTTCCAGATCGGCTTAAATGGCACATCTAGGCCCAATTAGTTTTCTTTCCCAATTGATCGTAAAATCGGGAGGTACATTCCTCCCCTCCTGATGCACTTTGTACCGCAGAGGAAGTGTTCACAGCTTGCAACATTCATCAAGGCTCATGATAAATCAGTGGGGTACCCATAGAAGGATGACCCTGTGTGTGTGTGTGTTACTGGTCTCTATCACATTTGGTCGACGCTCAAGAGGGATGCCTCCATGGGCACCATCCCACTTGGACTTTGCAGTCCATAGGTCCGCCGGCTCGATCTCGAATAACAGGCAGGTTTCTTCATCCCCTCGACCACCCAGCCGGTGGTGTGAGTGAGGACCACTGCAGTTTGTCTGTCGGCAGACCACGTGTGGTGGAGTAAAGTGTGGGGAGTCGTGGTTCTCAGAGCTTGATCCCGACACAAGTGACAACGTCTATACCGTTTGTTTTGGACATTTAATTAACATTTTAGCGATGATATTAAAACAAATGAAGTTAGGTAAACTACACTCATTTAAACTACCCTAATCCTAAGATATAAATGCCCGATGCCCCCCTAAAAAAATCCTTATAGCTGCGTAAAAAAGATTAATTAATGATCTTCCGGTCTCATGAATCACTTTGCATGACTGTGATTTAGGAAGAGAATTGAACGCGTTCAATCACCAGCCGTGGCCGCCGCGTCCCAAACCAGTTGAAGAAACGCCGCCCGAAACGAGCGGCGTTCTCTCGAGCTCGAGAGAGAGGGGGGGGGGGGGGCGTCTGGAGCCCCCCTCTCGTGGCGAGCTGGAGATGAGCAGCGCTGCGCCTTTGCGCGGTGCGCTTCCTGTGAAGACGGAACAACTCGGGCACAACCACACGGAGCCAGCGAGGGAGCCCGAGTCACCCGCGATGGGAGAACGCGCGCACGAGCCGCGAGCCCCGCGAGCCTCTGGCTGAGTCACTTTGCGCAGCGGCTCGATGGATGATGTCTCTGCCAATGTGTTGACTCACTCGGTGGACGTCTACGACGTCGTTTAAAGATGCCCGTTGTTGTTGTTGTTGTTGTCTTGCTCGCACGTGTTCACCGTGGGCCATTTGAGGTGCCGTTGAAGATGAAAGCGCGTGGGCAACAACTGTGCACACTCGTAAACAACCGAAACGACACGCAGCGTCTTTAACACCCAGACACCACGTGCGCGCGTCGTTTAAATTGCCTGCGATGTGAAATCGGCACGCTCTCGCTCTCCTCGCTTGTTTTACTTTCGAAAGCTTGTCTGGGGCAGATCGCAGCCGAACATTCGGCGGTGATGTAAGGGGGGGGGGGTGCGGGACGTTATCGCGAGAAGATAAAGCGGCTCCCCCCTCTTGAAAACAACACAGCCTCGCTAATCTTGGACGACACGTGGCCCTTATCAGCATTTGACAGCAGCAGCGGCAGCGGCGGCAGAGACATCGTCTTGCCGCGCAGTGGCGCGTGAACCGAGAGGGCTCCGAGGAAGAACGTCCGTGCCTGGAGCGCCGATCATCCTCCTACTCCTCCTCCTCCTCTGTTGCTGTGGGGCAGGCAGCCCGACTTGGGCTTTCGTGTTAGCTCCGGGAAGAGCTTTACAGCTCATCGGATTCCTCGAGTTTTACATAATCTGATGAAGACAGCTTTCTGACCCGCACCTCCGATTAGCACGGTTGGCTACGTACGGTGCGAAAGAAGTTCAACATGCTATACACACACACATCTATGAAAAATAGCTTGATAGCATATCAGGTTCCTCCGGTATAAATAAAGATTCTGATTCTGTCTTGACATGTTGAGAGCCACTGGTGTAAAAGGGTTCGCACCCTGGACTTGCAATCCCGAGGTCACAAAGTTTCGTCGATGGGGCGGAGTTCCTTGCGTGTCGGGGTTAAAGTGTGCGTACTTCCGCCTCCTCCAAGATGTGTGGCCACAGTGGAAGAGTAGGCCAAATACACCACCCACTCGAGGTGCTCTATCTCTGCAGGAGGTCCCACCGAGTGGCGTGAGCAGCGGTGTCAATTGCAGTGCTGCGTCTTTATAATCGTTCGCAGCGCAATATGTTGTGTGCACGCACATGCCGCGCTTACAAGAAGCGGTCTTGTGACGCGCGTCTCGTTTGGCGGCCGAGTTGGCAAATCGGTTGCAGAGCAGAGGAGGAGGCGGCGGCGGCGGCGAGGTCGTTTGCAAACCTCATGGCGAGCAGTCGAGACGTCTGCCTCGATCTACAAGCGAGGCCTGGCTGATGGATGCGCGCCCGTTGTCCTCACTGTCACCACGGTGGTGGCGGCAGCGATGGAGGAGCGCGAGTGCATCTCGACTCCGATGTTTGCATCAACACAAACACAGGACGCTGATGTTGCATCAACACAAACACAGGTCGCTGATGTTGCATCAACACAAACACAGGTCGCTGATGTTGCATCAACACAAACACAGGTCGCTGATGTTGCATCAACACAAACACAGGTCGCTGATGTTGCATCAACACAAACACAGGTCGCTGATGTTGCATCAACACAAACACAGGTCGCTGATGTTGTCCATCTCCATCCCTCCGTCGTGGTCCACGGGGCTCGCCCGCTCCTGCCTGCCCTAGGAACCCGGCAAAGCGAGTTCGATTTGTTTACCTTTCCCAGACTGTGCGCTCCCATTGTGTGTTGCTGTTGTTGTTGTTGTAACGTTCAGACTCGCACCTACTGGACATTTGTGACACAGAGCTTTATAGCTCATCGGATTCCGCCAGTGCGATGCAATATTCTGATTCCGATTCATGTCCAGCGTGGTGAAGTATGCCCATGAGTCGTGATATGGCACGAGTTAGCAGCGGGCCTTCATAGGCCATTATTTAATTATTTTATTTTAACACTGCCAGCATCGTAGCGAGCGTAAGGCAGGGGGGCAGGCAGGGGGGGGGGCAGGCAGGGGGGGCGGGGGGGGGGCAGGCAGGGAGGGGGGGCGGGGGGGGCGGGGGGGGGGGGCAGGCGAGGGTGCCTTGCCCCCTCCCCCCCTGGTGGCCGAAGCTACCCCTATTGGAAACCACGATGAGATCTGTCATCAACAACGATGCCAAAGAACATCAACACTTGTTTACAACGCGGTTTAAATTTGCGTCTTAATGAAAATGCTGTCCTGTACGCTCCACGTTTAATCTTAATGTAATTACAGCAGTAACGTAACATCGCAAAGAGGTTCACGGCGGAGCTGGAGCGGCTGCATTCTGCGAAAACGCTGGGAGCGCCCGGACAGCGCTGAATGTCCGAGACGGTGAATGTCCGAGACGGTGAATGTCCGAGACGGTGAATGTCCGAGACGGTGAATGTCCGAGACGGTGAGCGCAGCGACGTGGTGAGGCGAGAGGAGCCGCGATGTAGAACATCCTGGGTGCGACCGTGCGAGACGAATCAAACATCAGGGCCCCCCACCTGACCGAGTGCCGCACCCCCTGAGCTGATAACGTCGTTACCTCGCCACGTCGTTACCCACGCCACGTCGTTACCACGCCAACGGACGCCGCCTGTTCGATGCCTCCAGCAGCAACTCAGCTCACCAACTCCGCAGTGAGCCACATGGCTGACTTTGTCCTTATTCCTCCCTTCAGCCCCGGCCATCTGAGTCCACGGGCCATGGAGTGGGTTGGGGGGGAAGCACATCTCTCAAAACCTCCTGAACACAATCTGGTGGGGCGAGAATACAACAAACGCCTTTTTGTTTGCCGTCCTGTCCGGTATGAGCTTGCTGCAGCACAACACGTGACCAGAGAGAGAGAGACGGAGGTGGCAGCACAACACGTGACCAGAGAGGGATAGAGACGGGGGTGGCAGCACAACACGTGACTAGAGAGAGAGAGACGGGGGTGGCAGCACAACACGTGACCAGAGAGAGAGAGAGAGACGGAGGTGGCAGCACAACACGTGACCAGAGAGGGAAAGACGGGGGTGGCAGCACAACACGTGACCAGAGAGGGTGAGACGGGGGTGGCAGCACAACACGTGACCAGAGAGGGAGGCGGGGGTGGCAGCACAACACGTGACTAGAGAGAGAGAAATGGGGGTGGCAGCACACCACGTGACCAGAGGGAGAGAGAGACGGGGGTGGCGGCACACCACGTGACCAGAGAGAGAGACGGGGGTGGCAGCACACCACGTGACTAGAGAGAGAGAGAGACGGGGGTGGCAGCACACCACGTGACCAGAGGGAGAGAGAGAGACGGGGGTGGCAGCACACCACGTGACCAGAGAGAGAGACGGGGGTGGCAGCACACCACGTGACCAGAGGGAGAGAGAGAGACGGGGGTGGCAGCACACCACGTGACCAGAGAGAGACGAGGGTGGCGCGGGCCATCGGCGCGGGGAGCCGAGAAGCCCTCCGCGTAGAAACTTCTCGAGGCCCGCTGAGACGGGGGGGAGGGGGGGGGCAGGACAGGAGCGGCTGCGCTTCTCCCAGCTGCCGATTGTCTTTGATGTCCCGTTTGATCTCGGCCGGCCGTCGACCTAATGCCACGATCACTCCTCCTGCGTGAGGAGTGGCGCGTGTTTGGGGAGACAAAGGCGGTCGGGCGTGGTGCCAGCCACCCCACCCTCTCGTGTACCCGAACCTGCCTTCATAGGTGCTGCTCGCTAACAGCACCTGTCCCAACAGTTTGTGAAGACTATACGGGGTTTTTAAACTATCTGTAGTTTGTATTTGCGGGGAGCGGTAGCGTAGCGGTTAGTGCGCTGCACTACGAACCCGGCGACTCGAGTTCGATTCTGGCTCCCGGCCAACACCAGTTACGATTAACTGAACTGGTGTTGGGTCTCCCCTAGGTCGACTCGGCCTCAAACGAGTATCTGGTTCGGTGTGTAAACATCGCCACTGGGGAGACAAAAGCGGCCGGGCGTGGTGCTGACCACCCACCCCCTCGTGTGCCGTTACCGGCCGTCATAGGTGCTGCTCGCTAATAGCACTTGCCCCAACGGCATGCTCAGGCTACACGGGGGATCTTTGCCTTTGTAGTAGTGTGTGTGTGCGTTCGTCTCGCCCGGCCTATAGCCGCTCCGTTGCTACTCGAGCTGTTAATCAGCCACAGTCCGCGACACGGAGATGAAACGCGCCAGACTTCCGTCCGTACGTTTTCATCTCGTCAGCGCGGAGTTCCGTCTCTAGTGCGGTGTGACCTGGACCAAGGTTGCGAGGGTCCTCCCTCTCGCACCCTCGTGCAAGGCTGCGTTAAACGCTCCGGTGTGGGAGGGGGAGGGAGCGAAATGAGTGCTTGGCTGAGTGGCTGAGGACACTGGCTGTGTGGCTCGCAGCAACCCGCCGCTTCATTGGAACTGCGGGGAAAGTGAGAACACGCTTCACGGCAGCTTCTGGTTCTCCACGTCACTGTCGGTTCTGCAGTCGCACTCGGCGTGAATGAAGTCCCGATGTTATCTTCAGCCATGGTCAATCCACCGCTAGATGAAGGTCCACTCCCAGCTGGGATGAAGACCTCTCCCTTCACCGTGTATGCTAGGCGGGGTGTTTGACCATCCTTCACCACACCGCTCCTTGCGGTTTGATTTAAGAATCGTCATCATCATCATCATCATCCGTGAGCAGGTGAAGGCTTCGCCAGGTCGTGGCTCACGTCTCACGAGGTTGTGATGCGGTAATTCACGCAGAACCTGCACACGAGCTGATTCCATCGCTCCATATCCACAGGACTCGTTCCATTCCTTGGCTGCCGTTCCATCACCAGTCTTGGCCATCGGACGATCTCCCTTCTCTGGCGATGCAATGTTGCCAAGTTTAAAGATCAACGTTGTGTACAATCCCCGTATTCAATCGACTTCTCTTATATGTGTCTTAGTTGTTCAGGGTGCTTGGGAAGTCACGATGTCGTGGTCTTGCAGCATTGTACTGGAGTCGTTTCGGCGCGGGCTTCAGTATCTGTATCTAAACTCGTGGTTTGACCACACCATTGAAGGGTTATAGAACGATCAAATTTGACACGCATTTCACACATCGTGCTTATTACTGGACAACGAAAACAACTCTCTTTAGTTTCTCCTTTTCGTTCTCAATTATGGACCATGGAAAGTTGAGGTCATCAATCGGTTCAGCCAGGGATTGCAGACCGCTTAGACGATGTTCGAAAATGCAACAGGATGCTCAAGACTTTCTTTTGTTATTCAACCCATATCATTTGAATCGATATGTCGCAGAGTAATTCACACGCTATCAAAATCCTTTTCCTCCACTCACCACCCCCAATTTACTATTCTGCCAACGTATACATTTATAACTAAGATCCACGGTATAATTATTGCAGAATATATAATTGATGGAAATGCTAAAAAAAAAATCTATAGCCCTGATGGTATAAAGGACTCTTCTTGTGTCTTCACACAGCTAACACTTCTCCAACAATTATAACTTAATTGCATCATCAATTATGAATGCTGCAGTGTATCGGGTGGTGCTGGGGATGAGGGTGTCGGATGCTAGAGAGGGCGCGCACTTTTCCGCGTGCGACCTTCAAAGTGCGTGCGGTGGTCTCGAATGTTTAATTTATTAATTATAATTAACTCAACATTGTGATTCCTGTTATTCGTCGCAAATAAGCAAAAAGAACGCATATACGTGGTCCCAATTAATGTCAGCATCGGGCACTTTATTGTACATGCGGTAACATTCACGAGGCTTGGAATTTAGCCCCACAAATGTACGTATGTGTGTTGAACTTCTTTTGCACCGTACGTAGCCAACCGTGCTAATCGGAGGTGCGGGGAAGGACAACAAACTAAACACGAAAATCAGTTCTAAAGAAATTAGTTTTCAATCTAGATTATTTAAAAGTGCATAGCAGCAGTGGCTTCCTACAACGAGAAGGAGGAGCGTTCCAGACGTCCGCAGAAGCGCGCGATGCGGTCACCACCGCCTTCCAGAGGGACATACGCGGGTTGGATACAAAGTTAACACCGTGAACAAAACCAGGAGGACGTGGCCAGGTCACGGTACGAAGGGTTTGGTGGCCCATAGTCGAGGAGAAGGCGTCCTAAAGCACGCACACCGGGGAGATGGAGCGATGAATCGGCTCGCTTTGCTGGGTAGGATCACGAGTGGTGACAACAGTTTTGGAGAGGCCTTCATCCAGCAGTGGATGTATCATCTACCATGATGATTCTTTCATCAACACGCATTGACCATTGTAATGAAGTATGCTCATACAACCCACATAACCAACACAGCTGTGGGGAGAACTTCATCCAGCAGTGGATGTATCATCTACCATGATGATTCTTTCATCAACACGCATTGACCACTGTAGTGAAGTATGCTCATACAACCCACATAACCAACACAGCTGTGGGGAGAACTTCATCCAGCAGTGGATGTATCATCTACCATGATGATTCTTTCATCAACACGCATTGACCACTGTAATGAAGTATGCTCATACAACCCACATAACCAACACAGCTGTGGGGAGAACTTCATCCAGCAGTGGATGTATCATCTACCATGATGATTCTTTCATCAACACGCATTGACCACTGTAATGAAGTATGCTCATACAACCCACATAACCAACACAGCTGTGGGGAGATTTCATCCAGCAGTGGATTGAGAAAGCTGTTTTGTTGTGAGCACAATCCATACGTTTGCCTCGTCTGATGCCAATGAACTAGTAAAGCAGTCGAGTATAAGCTGAAGGCGCAGCCCTGCAATTGCTTGCTGACACCACTGCTGTTGGAAGGGCCTAAAGCAGAGGGGACTCTGGAGGCCCTCTCGAGGGTATTTGGCCTACTCTTCCACGGTGGGAGTATCCACACTTACTCCATCACACGCGACCTACCGATCGACCAGTTGTGGTGGTACCCATTTATACCGCTGGCTGGACAGAGTCGATGGGTGGAGGGGAATTTAAGAAACTTGGCACATTGCTTCAACTGCCGCGCCTGGAGATCGATTCCAACCGGTGGCTACCGCTGGGACTGCCAGGCCAGCGTGCTGTGTGTCACTCCACGTGGCAGTCTCCCCAATAGAGCAGCATGTGTTCATGGAGGTACATCGTTTTGCATTGATGGGCTGCTGCTATACATGTCCACGTGATAAGTCGCTTCGTTGAGCTATCATTTGTGGCCAGGTCGCCTGAAGCTAAGAGCTCCGTGAGCTTTAGCTGGTAAGACAATGAAGAACTATGATAATTGTTTTTTTACCCTTTTATTTGGCAACAAAACAAAAGGCGTGCGCCTTTTGGCGTCATCTGGTCCAACACCATGTGAGACTAGGCTCTAAGGAAAGCTGTCTCGGGTGTGGACCAATCAACTTCAAGGACAGTGCATACATTATCAGAGTTATGTTTTTTGTTTGCATTATGACTGCAGGTATTGTGGTCTATGCAAACATGACTCCTTGTAAAAAGGTGTCAGTTTTGTTGCCAGATAGAAGGGTAAAAAAACAATTATCATATTTTTTACTGGCAAATGAGGTTCCAATGGTGGAATGAAGAACTAGTTAAGTTTTATTTTTGTCTAACCTTTCCTATACTTTGCACACCCATCGTGTGTTCGTTGTTGTAACTTTCTGACCCGCCCCGACTGCACATCTGTGAAAAGAACTTTATAGCTCATCGGATTCCTCCAGTGTGAATCAATATTCTGATTCTGTTTTCCGTGTATTGTTAAGAAATCTTCGCCGAGCGGGACAAAACAAAACTGTTTATAGCGAAGACGTTCCTTTGAACCCGGTCAGCGTGACTCGAGGCAATATGTGTTCCTGCTCCGATCATCGACTATGATTTATTTTAAACATGCTGTTGGGCATAACAGCTTGAAGCTCGGAACATTGCAAACGTATTATGCAACCGCTAAAGTGTTAACGTCACGTGCCACTTTGTGTATATTCGTTTTAATGTGCTTATTTAAATTCCAAATTTAGAAAAAAAATTCAGACCAGTCTTTAAGAATATTAAGTAAACGGGGCTTAGGGCGGGTACCACTTGACAGGCTGGTGGCTCATGGGCAAGAACTTTAACGGAGAATGGCAGCCCAAAGGAGAGATGGCACCCAAGAGGAGGAGATGGAGCGACGGGATTGGGCGCAGGGTGCGAGGTGGTGGGTTACGGCCTCGTTTCAGGATTGTGAAAGATGACCACGGTTTTGGGAGCCCTTCATCCAATAGTGGATTGATCATGACCACTGCTACTGATGATGATGAGATCAGCTCACGTGTACTCGGAGTGAGGTGATTGGTAGCAGCACTGGACTGTGACGGCATGCGGAAGGCGTTCATCCAGCAATGGATAGACAATGGCTGATGGATATAATGTTAATATACAATACAGCAATACAATTATTTAATTCTTCCACGCTTCATTTTATAAGCGATTTAAATTACTTCTTCAATAAAACGAATGTTCGACAGCACCATACAGTACATTTATATAAAAGAAAAAATCAAACAAAGTATACGTGCATTTTATTTCTTTAAATTTTTAAGTCATTCGGCACTGATTATGTTGCTCACAAAGTGAGTCATCACGTGATAGAAATAACATGGCCATGACTGAGATGTCACACGATGACCCACACCTTGCAACCACATTTTCAGTGTCCACACATACTCGGGCGCGTGTGTGTGTTTGCGTGCACGTGTGTGTCTGCGTGCACGTGTGTGTGTGTCTGTGTGTACGCGCGCGCATGTGCGCGTGTGTGTGTCTGTGTGTGCGTGTGTCTGTGTGTGCGTGTGTCTGTGTGTGCGCGCGTGTGTCTGTGTGTGTGCGCGTGTCTGTGTGTGTGCGCGTGTCTGTGTGTGCGCGTGTCTGTGTGTGCGCGTGTCTGTGTGTGCGCGTGTCTGTGTGTGCGCGTGTCTGTGTGTGCGCGTGTCTGTGTGTGTGCGCGTGTCTGTGTGTGCGCGTCTGTGTGTGCGCGCGCGCGTGTGCGCGTGTCTGTGTGCGCGTGTGTGTCTGTGTGTGCGCGTGTCTGTGTGTGTGCGCGTGTCTATGTGTGTGTGTGTCTATGTGTGCGCGTCTGTGTGTGCGCGCGCGCGTGTGCGCGTGTCTGTGTGCGCGTGTGTGTCTGTGTGTGCGCGTGTCTGTGTGTGTGTGCGCGTGTCTGTGTGTCGTCATTATGACGAATGGGCCCCACTTTCGTGGGGAGTGTCAAAAACAAATCGTTTATTTGTAATTTAAACAATTTAATTTGAATTTCTGGAACAAAAAAAAATCACTCACGGGCGCGCTAGTTTTAAGTCTATTTTCCTTTTTTACGCGTATTTCCACGAATGTTTAAACGGTCAAAATATTTTTTTTAAAAACCGTGTGTGTTCCATAAACAGCGGATTGCGTAGTGCAATAAAGCTAAGAGCAGGACGTATTATGGCTCGTATTTATATATAAAAAATATCTACCTCTCTTTTATTTGGGTAATGTCCTCCAGCCTCTGAAATAGTTGTAAAAGAGATGATCAAAATGCGATGACCATCCATCACTCTCCCCTTTGATTTGATTTCAACCGAGGGCCGCGGGTTATTTAATTGAAATAATGGCCAATGGAAACCACACAACGCGGTGCCTTAATGCAACACTGCAGACGTGACTACATTGAAAACTATGTAACGCCGACCCCTTTTAACTAGGGGGGGGGGGGTGGGGGAACCCCCATTTAATTTTACTAACTTGTCTGCGTTTGAAAGCCTTTCGGGCTCAACGTATTTGGAGATGTCAGTTTGCTCGGATGCATTTGCGTCGTGATGTTATTTCGTGTTTCTGATTGCGCCGACGCAAGGCGAAGGACAGGCAGAGTGCCTCTCTTCAGTTTCAGCTGCGTGAGTGGTTCGTTTAGATCTCGATTTCGAGAGACACCCGAAAACATGGGCACGTAACATACACAAACGGTATGAAAAGAAAACATGTCCCAGGGTAGTGTTTAAACAACGGCGTAGCAAGCCTCTGCACATCCACCACCCCACCCCCGACGTGCACAACACTCAGAGTCGATTGTCAGGTCGTGTCTGGTGGGGTAGAGTGTGGGTAACACGTACACTCCTTCCAAAGCGTTTGTCCAGCGTGGAAGAGTAGGCCAAAGCACCCCGCTTGAAGAACCCTCCAGAGCTCCCTATCGTGCAGTACCTTCTACCAGCAGTGGATTGTGCACGACATGGCAGAGCTCAGACAGTTTGCCTTTCGCCTTAACATCTGTAAGCATTTACTAATGTTTGCCAATCAATAACTCAATTTGACTCGCAGGGTATAACTTCCCTTAAGCCCCTTTTGACTTATTGTTTGTAGGCCATCAATGCTCCGTAAATGCCCCGCTCTATTACATTATTCACCACGCAACACGAATAAACATTTCTCAATGTAATGTTTAGGGTCATTAAAAAGTAAACAAACACAACAACATCTCATGGAGGTCCCACGAGATGCGATGCATGCTCAATGTACGTGTAAAGTATCTGTAAGTGTATGTGTGTGTATGTGTGTGTATGTGCGTGTATGTAAGGTAAGTGTATGCGCTATGAACCCGGCGACACGGGTTCGATTCGCGCTCACGGCCAACACCAGTGACGATTATCTGAACCGGTCCCGGGCCTCCCCTAGGTCGACTCAGCCTCAAATGAGTACCTGATGCTGTGTGTAAACATTGCCACTGGGGAGACAAAGGCGGTCGGGCGTGGTGCTGGCCACCCACCCCCTCGTGTACCGTTGCGGCCTTCATAGGTGCTCGCTAACAGCACTTGCCCCTACAGTCTGTTAAGGCTATATGGAGGATCTTTTATCTTTGTATGTAAGTGTATGTGTGTGTATGTGTGTGTATGTAAGTGTCCCACCATCCCACCCGAGGCATTTCCCCCTTCTTCACTGGGACTTGTGGCGACAAATCCCAACGATTTTGAATATAAACTGCAATTATTCTAAGGTGCATTTATTCCAGTTTGTCCCAAATAAATGAAAACAAGAAAGCGATGAGAATCGGCTGCGATTAATTGCTTGGCTGCATTCATCATCGTCCTAAACGTTTACAATGAGGGTGGTCGTACGCAGGAAGGATAAAATGACATTCTTCACCTTCTGATATGAGACGCAGAAACAAGGCCGAGGAATGTATTTTATTTATTTCTATTACACTGGGAATTAACAATTGCCCCTGCCAGG
Organism: Lethenteron reissneri; assembly: GCF_015708825.2. Classification (NCBI taxonomy): domain Eukaryota; kingdom Metazoa; phylum Chordata; class Hyperoartia; order Petromyzontiformes; family Petromyzontidae; genus Lethenteron; species Lethenteron reissneri. Next base: position 974,877 of record NC_083784.1, read on the forward strand.
GTTGTCGGAAGGAGAGGTGAAAAATTAAACACTTCATTTCTTAAGAACTTCCGAAAGCAGTGGTTAATATTTAATTACAGCATTGATATTTTCGGCGGGTGTAATATATGGTTACATTAGCAGTAGTTCTTCCAGTGATGGTATTCCAGTTGAACTGGTGTTACCTTTGCATGTATGGAATCATTCTGCCACAGTCGTTCTCCAGCAGGTATATTAACACGTATTTGTTCTGGATAATGCTCGTATATGTACTGCACGTCTTCCAGTTGCAGTATGAATGCTAGCATGCTGATGTAATCATAATTTTCAAGACAATGCGTCTACAATCAGAGCATGTTTGTTTCCATGTGTCGCCACAACTATGTGTGGTTAATGCAGACTTGATGCCTCGCAATGGCCTTCTATTTTTTGTTTCAACATCTTAACACCTCCTGTTTGATTGCCAGGAAGGGTAAAATAATTTATTTTTTGTCATCGTCTTGATACTGGCAACAGCTTCCGCAGACATGCCGGTGACGTCGTGGAGGCAGCGTTAGTGGGGTAGCTGAGCGGTGGCATTGTGATCAGCACGCTGCACTTTGAACCTGGCAAACTTGAGTTCGAACCCCAACCACAGCCAACACAAGTGGCAAGTGAAATCTGAAGCAGCCCTAGCCACCCCCCACTTCCACCAATTCCCTTTCATCAGCCCGCACTGACCAGTTGGGTGAAGTATGGTCAAACATCTCCTTGTGACCGGTGTGAAGAGATTCTAATCTCGCAGCGGATTGACAAACGAGCTGTATACACGTCCATGGGCTCATCATGACTGACTGGCTGGCTGGCGTAGCTTCCAGTGATGTTTCTGTTCAGTGCTAGGACGGGCGACTCATGCCGTTTGGCACGCACTGCGTCTCTCGTCCCCTTCACCACGATGTGGCCTGAGCAAGCCACCTCATCTCTGCGGCGCGGGACCTCCTAGTCACAATGCTTCATTCCACCTGCTCCAGTTCTCTAACGCGCCACTTCCTCTTTGTCTCTCAGCGGACTGGCAGGCGGTACCTCTCCCCACGCTTCCTTGCGCACTTATCACTTGTTCCCTATTCCTTCATCATATAGTTGTACAGACGTTAGTTTATATTGCCGTGTTCTCTGGATTGTTAGACCCCCCTACCAACCACCACCACCACCACCCGACCCGGTATTTTAAATCAAAAGTTGAGGGTGCATCTCATCATCTGGTAGGTTTGCAAACCTAGATTTTTAATGGATGACTCTATTGACACCAAGCGCATGTTTGGGGCGCGTCGTATTTTCCTTAGCGTCTCATAATGCACAGAATACGGTATGAGACTAACGTGCAGAGGTGACTGTCATTTATAAGCCGTTAGAATTTACAATAATTCACGATCCGTTCCGCATTTCCCCATTGAGATACAGTGCATTAAAATATTTCACATGGAAAATCCAATGAGATTGAAAATCTTCAATATGTGATTGTTGTTCATAGCGATGAGTGAAATTAATCTCTCAGTCCCCGTCAATCCGGTAGCCTGGGTGACACGTGGCCTCTGGCGGTGCCCAATCGTGGCAGCCTTGCCCGCAGAAGTTCATCACTGAAACGATTTACTCCATAGCTGTTATCGTATGAACACAAATATAGTTTTAGAATTGTGTTTAAGATAAAGACAAGTGCAAAGCCATTTTAGTTTACCGGCCATAGCGGTTTTTTACCCTTGCGTTATCCCCGCATTATGCGCATGTTCACTTAAACAAAGATCCCCAATATAGCCTTGACGGACCGTTGGGGCAAGTGCTCTTAGCGAGCAGCACCTATGCAGACCGGCGCGGCACACGAGGGGGTGGGTGGCCAGCACTGTGCCCGACCACACACACAGACACACACACGCACAGACACACACAGACACACACACAACAACTCGCATAACGCAAACGGCAACAACACAAAATATCCGTGTGACAACTTCAACATTTGAATTTATTTAATTCCCAAATTGCTTTTGTGTTTTTTTTACAAAATGGAGGAGGAGGAGGAAGAAGAAGATTTGTTCCGTCGTTGGTTTCCCTCCCCGGCGAGGTTCGCGTTGCGGCACGGGGTGGTGGTGGTGGTGGTGGGTGTGGGGGTGCGGGAGAGACAGCCGCGGTGATTGATGGAGGAGGCGGCGCGCTGGGGGTCTCTGCCCGCACCGCCGCCACGGACGCACGCGGGGTGGGGCTGGAGGTCACGCAGTGGTTGAGCCGCACGCGGGCGACCTCTCCCCAAAAAATGTCATCGCAAACGTTTATCGATCCGTCGCACGGTCGCCCGCAAGAACGAGTTTACATCCTGCCGGCGACTGCTTATCTTTATTTGTTATTTAACAAAAAAAAATCACTTTCTACATAAAGAAGAGTGCACAGCGCATGTGTGAAGAAGGTAGGCACTTTGTTGTTGTATCTGGTGATGCTGCTGCTGTTGTTGGCAGTGGCGGCACGAGTACAGTCAACAACAACAACAACTCAACAATATTCGTCAATAATGCAGTCGTCAATATTTCCCGCACCTCACGATTTAGCGCCGGTGCGAAATGACTCCAACATGCATACAAACAATAGCACTGCCGCCTTACAAGGAAACGGATCTTCGGTGACGTTTCGGGTAATGGCCCTTCTTCATAGCACTCAGAAACAGATGCTTAATTTAAGAAGAGGTATTGCCCCGAATGTCGCCTGGTGATATATGTTTTACTTTGAAGGCCTCTGTTGTCTCGGCAAAAGTGTTAAGTTTATTGTTCACTTTGCTTATGCATCACTGCCAATGCAGCAGTAGCACCAGCTGCTTTGTTTAATTTGCAAGGATCTGGTTGATTCCGTGCATGTTTGCCGATGGTGGAGAAACCTTTCCTAAAGATTCGATTATGACAAATTAATTAGCCTCTTGTCGCACATATAAAGGTGGTTTACTTGTGATGATTGCGAACAGAAGATTGGAGACACATCTAAATTGAGGAAACTGCGCAGGCAATTTCTGTCGAATGTGCGGCGGCATTTTGAGTATCTCTAAAGGTCTGCAAAATTTTCTCGTAATCTGCAATATACATCGTGCCAGATTACAGTAACTCAAACGCAATTAGAAACGCGTATAAATGTGTGCCATCGCTCTCATTGCAGGCGCGGAAGGGAACATTTTGCACAATTCTAAAGTCAGAAAGTTGCTCAGACAATTCCTGTAAAATGTGTCGAAACATCCTGTGTAACGCTACAGGTCTCGCAGGGTTTTATTTATTTCTCACGCAATATTCAGTTCATTCCGCAAAAGCAGAGCGACCCCAAATAATCAAACAAACGAACAGACGCGCAAGGTCTCAACTCATGCGCCTCCCCCTCCGCCTCCGCCGTGTCATCTAGAAAGTAGAAGTGTGTTCGTCTTCTCACGATTGGTGTGGTGGGTGGACGGGAAAGGGAACCCATCATCCTTCGTCTCGACGAAAATCCAGACGGGGGAACTCCCGTGGAACAATCTCAGAGGCGGGTGGCAGCAACGGCGGCATGGAACTCAGTGGCGTCACTGGTCGGTCGGGCGGGCGGGTCGCCACGTTCTCACGCGGCGCTCGCTCGGCTCGCACGCAAACACTGCGAGGTGAAGAGGATGTGGGTTCGCCCACGGGAAATCTCGTCCTGCTTCTGGCCCAGGTGGCGTCGTCGCCGCATCCTCATCTCGCGCCGCTCGCACGATGCTGTGGACATCTGCGAGAGAAAGAGCCGTGAAGCTCGTCGGATTTCTCGAGGATAAATCATGATTTTGATTCTTCGTCTTCTTCCTCCTCCTCCTCCTCGTCCCACCGCGAGAAAGATACGGCCACATCGTTTAGACAGAGTTCTTGCCAATAATGTCTGGTGAATCCGGCAGCATGTTTCACAATCGTGACTCTGTTCATGAGACCCTGAAGGTCAACACTGGTGCAGAGTTTGCGAGCTTAAACAAATGCTCACTGGGTAATATTGGTCTGAAAAGCTGCACGAAAAAATCCCATCACATTAGCCTTCGTTCCGCACGTAACTTGGCCAAACTCCAAATCTTGAGAAGTTAAAAAATAAGGTTTATAATAATTTAATTGCAATCTTTATTTGATAAAGTGCCTTTCATTTCGAAATATCCTCAAGTAACTGAACGTAAAGAGTCAAGACTACAGTCACAAGTCGAGATGAAATCCAATAGAGTCACAGTAAATGCCAACGATTACAATAATGAAACTACACTTGCACTGAAGATATATGCAGACAAGCTACCATAAAAGCCAGTAATGACGAATTACACTCATTATAGGCAACATCGAATCAGCCTACAGGAAAAGCCAATGAATAAAAATCGACTTTCACGTTGTATTTGTAAGTGCTAACACCATCGCTGATATCGGTAGGGAGAGAGAGAGAGAGAGTAGTGTGGCCTGGGCCGTGTGGACCCCCGTCCACTTGAAGAGGTTTCCGTGGTAATTCTAGATTTGAAGCTTTCTTGACTGCAAGGATTCATACTCTTAGTTTTTTCGGTAAAGTCACGTAGGTAAAAAAACATTGAAATAAAAATTAATAATGTGATTTTTATTTTATTTTATTTTTTATAAATTTTACTTTCAACATTTTTTTCCCGTGGTAACCCTGTGGCATCTACTTCTGTGGGCCGTTCTCTGTCAACAAAGGGTGGAACTTCCTCCGCGGGGAATCGGGATGATTCTCCGTCTCGTGACACGGCGCCCATCGCACAATCTGAATATAAGTCGGAAACGAGACGAAGGCAAATGTATACGCGATACAAGCAATCATGCCGTTCTTCTCGCATACTTTCACAAGTTGATTGGTTACGCTTAAATTTAGACGGGTAATTTCCTAAGCAGGCCCGGGTTTGGACTCGACACCAGCATGTTTGCACTTACAGGCGTTCAAATGTGCCTGTGATAAGGTCTGTTGTGTATGAATATATGAATGGGGAGCGATTGTGTTGCAGTGAGCGCACTACCCTACGAACGCGGCGACCCGACTTCGATTCCCGCTCACGGCCAACAACAGTGACAGATATTTGAACCAGTCTTGGGCCTCCCTTTGGCCTACCCAGCCTTCGGTGAGTACCTGGCGGAGTGTATCACTGTCAGCACCGGGCAGGCACCCACCCTCGTGTGCCGTGTTGCCTTCAATGAGGAGCTCGCTAACAGCACTTGCCCCGACAAACGTGTTGAGGCTACTCGTGGGATCTTTTGTCTTTGAATATACAAATTAATACCAAACGCTGGGGCAGTTCATCGTCAAAATATTTCATTGACTCCTACTCTGACGGCTCTGGGTTCGTACACCACAAACGCCGACGCACCACCCGTTTGTAAAAAGAAAAAAACAATTCAGACACGAGACACCATCAAAGCGTCATTCCGTGAGCTGCAACCATTGATCTTCAAGAATGTTCACCATCGTCTGTCTACCCACTCGCCTGTCTCGAACGAACCTGTCCACTCAACTCGTCCACCCTCCTCCACGGCCGCACCTGCCAAACCCCAAATCTGACCGGTGGGTCCCTTCCGCCCGTCGGTTGTAGCGGTGGGAGGAGCGCCCTTTGCTTTGCCGGGGATGGGTTTTATTTCTTCTGTCGCGTTCTCCGCAGACGCAGTTTCGTGGCAATGCGGAGCGCCACTGGCGAGCTGATCTGGTGGATCGGGACGTTGCATCCCAAAGTAAAAATTCGCATTTCGTAAGCCGTTGTTGGAGCCCCTTGAAGAACATCTGGAAAACACATTGAGGGCGAGTTGTGGAAAATCCTGGGTCAGTGACTTGGAATAACTTTTTCTCTGTATCACGATATAGCGTTACAAGTAACGGGGGGGGGGGGGGGGTGGGCAAATGACACGTGTGGCCGAGAAAGTGTCTCTGCCAAATTGCGGCAGCGCTGCCGATGCTGGTGGCGGGTTGCTGAGCGCGCGGGGGGGGGGGGGACTTCTGTTGTCGGAGGAATGTTCATCTGGGGGCACTTTTTGGACCCACAGGAATTGAAGTATGGCCCCGGTAAATTGTACGAATTGTTGCTTAAAGAATCACAACAATAACAACTCCTTACGAAACCCACTCCAACATTTCTGTCTAAACGTTCTACTGTAATTGTGTTGCGCGTAGGAATGACAATTGCCGGATGATTAAGTCGCCCAACATAAAATATGCCCTGTATTTTTGGAATGGCACATAGCAAGTAGATTTGCAATTTGCTCGCCAAGAATTGCCCACCCCCCGTGCCCCTCCCCCGTCATTACCCCCTGCCCCAGCATGGCAGTAAAGACTCACTACGTGTCACTGGATCCTTCCTCTCTCTCCAGCGCAAATCAATTTAATAGAGACTGGATTAAAACAAGACACTTCATTGTGAAAGACTTCATTCAATGTACACCAATGAAGCGTGTTCGCGATGTCGGTGGCCTATTAGCGTCATCGTGGGCAGCTGGTGTAAATCTAACACGCCGATGATGGCGTGGGCCAGTTCATTTCCGCAAAACGTTCCCCGATTCATCTTCTTGGTTCTTTCGGTAAAGTCACGTAGAAGGGAAATAATAAAATAAGAAAAATAAAACATAATAAAATACAATTCTCACGACGTTTCGGCCACAACGCAAGCAGCCGTCCTCAGGTGAAGAACAGGTCTGTCGGAAAGACAGCGTCTGAATGAACGAAAACAAAAACTATTTCCCCGATTGTTGCAGGAGCATTGAAGAAAAAAAAACAACTCTTCATCTCAAGTAAAGGGACAGCAGTGCGCCTCGTCGTGCTTTGACTACGTGAGCTGCAGTCGGCCACTTTCAAGGCGTCTGCCCGGCGTGGAAGAGTAGGCCAAGTACTCCCCGGAGCAGCTCCTCTCTTTGAGAGGGGCTTCTCCGGGGATCCCGCTTGGAGGAGCTCAGAGAGCCTCTTGGGGAAACCGCGCGGGGGGGGGGGGGGGCAGTGGCGGAGGGACGGGTCCGGGCGTCACGTGACACTAGGCGATCTCGTGAACTCCTGGCGACTTCTCTTTAGGAGAGAGTGAGATGGAGAGAGGAAAGAGAGGAGAGAGAGGAGAGAGAGGAGAGAGAGAGCTAAAGAGTGAGCGAGAGAGTGAGCGAGAGAGTGACCGAGAGAGTCAGCGAGAGAGTGAGCGAGAGGTGGGGGTTTCACATAAAGCTAAGTTTAATAAAAAAATGTTTTACGAAATGATGAACGAAGCAAAGTGGCGAATACACCGAGCATCTTCTTGTTTCCACTGATCGTAAAAAAAGGAGAGAGAGAGGAGAGAGATGGAGATATGAGAGAGAGGAGAGACATAGAGAGAGAGGAGAGAGATGGAGAGAGATGGAGAGAGATGGAGAGAGATGGAGATATGAGAGAGAGGAGAGAGAGGAGAGAGAGAGAGATGAGAGAGAGAGAGAGGAGAGTGAGATGGAGGAGAGACATAGAGAGAGAGGAGAGAGATGAGTGAGAGAGAGAGGAGAGAGATGGAGAGAGATTTGAGAGAGAGGAAACCCGCCGTGGAAATACTCCTGCCGCCCACGCACGTCCCAAATTACACCCCTCGGCTCCTCTGCCGGGCCACGCGGCGAATCGCGTTGGCACTCGACAGCTGCTCAGTTGAAGTGAGAATTCGCGAGCAGATTAATGGCTCTTTTTTACATTTTATTTTTAATGCATCTGCGTGCGTGCGTGCATGAAAAAAAAAACCGACACTGAAAACAATACTTTCCCAAGGACTAAGCGGGTCGCATTATGCATTTGTATCGGAATAGAAAGCCACAGGAATGCCGCTGCTGCTGCTACAGCGGGTGTCACCGTGGGTACGATGGACTTGCAGTGCGGAGGTCGCTGGTTCGATTCGATCTCCTGGCGCGGCAGCTGACACGAGGGTGCGGGTTTCTTGCCTCTGCCCACCCAGCAGTTGTGTCGAGGAGTTACACCGCGGTTAGACGATCGGTAGTTCGTGTGTGGGTGGGGCGAACTGTGGGCATCGCCGCCTCTTGCGAGATGCCCGGCCAGGATGGAAGAATAGGCCAAACTACCCTCCCTGGCTGGAGGGGGCTGTCCAGAGCTCCCCTCTCAGTGGCGTGATTAAGAAATCACTGGGCTGCACCTTTGCCTTTTTACGCTGTCAACAAAATTCTATCTCCCGACTTGATTTGAAATTCCACATTCACATGGCAGTGGCCGGTCGGAGAGGATGGCCACTGAGAAAATATCGACCTGAGAATCGAGAAGCGGAGTTGTCTCCCATTGGGGGGGGGGGGGGGGGGGTTGAGCTTTCTGCGTGGTCATTGTGAACCACTCGAAACGCGAGGTCACGCGACTGACTGACACTCATTGGAATCTCATCATCATTCCTCATCAGCCGTGATCGATCCACAGCTGGATAGGGCTGCCACCTTTTCTGGGGTTTACCCCGGCAGTTTTGCTGGACGGAAATTAATTTGTACCCAGATCCTGTGGAATTCCGGTCTCAAATGCACACGCCATATAAATAATGAAATATCAAATCAAAGCACAGATCAGGTGGAGAAAATTCGAGGTATAATTTCAACCATCCAACTCGAAAACAAAAACTGGGGTGTCGAGTGTAGTTAGTTGATGCGGCTCAGCCTGGCGACAAATGACTGCAGGTTGGAGAATAAAAAATTGAAATGATTTTGAATGTATTGCGATAAAAAGTGTTGTCAGTGGCAGAGGGATAGGGACAAGTGCTACACCCAACTCACATGGATCATAGGCCACTTGAAGAGGACTCTCAAAGGTAGCTCTGTGATATCCACTTCCGTGGGCTCTTGTCGAACACGAAGGGTCGCGCTGCTCTGCGAGACATCTGAACGGATTGTTCGACTCGTGATGACGTGATGGCGAGAGAGCAATTGGGAATAAATAGTAGATTTTTTTTTTCTAAAATGAGGGTTGGACAGAAATAGAAAAAGTAATGAAATGAAAAGAAACGAAAATTATAGAACGAAATCCGAAAAGTGTTCCAAGAAGCATGGCGAGATGCATGCTTTAATTACATTGAGAGGCAGAAAGGGAAATGCATGGATTAGACAACATGCGCAGGTCAATGGCACAATTGGCATGGTGCAGAAGAGTTGGTGGCATTGGGCAGGACACGGAGCTTGAAGGCACGATGGCCAGCGGTGACGAATAATTGCGGAGTGGCAGCCAAGGATTGGAAGGCATCTGAGAGGACGTTCACTGAGGAGATGGAGCAATGTAATCCGCTCGTGTGCCCGTTGCTCGGTGGATGACACTGGTCAACACACTTTTTCTGGCATAAGGTATTCCAACGGTTTCAAGGTAATTTTGGGGTGCTGATTCCAAATCTGGCATCAGTTTTTGTCTATCACACCAGGTTTTTGAGATATCAAATATTGCATTTTCAATAAAAACTGCAGAAGAAAAATATTAAATAAATGTGTATATCTACATAAAATTATATTATAAACACACTATCCTAAAAATACAACACCATATTTTAGCACTAAAGCAGTCACTGACTCGCAACAACTTGCAATCATAAGTGACAGAGTTCATTTCGGGTAAAATCAATGAAAATGGGGTATGCCGATAGCATAAAAAGTATGTGATAGAGCAAATCTGAGATCTGATTTGGAATCAGCACCCTGAAATTAGTCTAAAACAGCTGCAAAAGTCCAGGCCAGAAAAAAAATATATTTTTTTGTTGACCAGTGTTATCACATTCTGGAATTGTGAGAGGTGGCAGCGGCTGGTGGAAGAAGCCTTCATCGATCACTGGCTTGACCATGGCGGCTGCTGCCCACGATGATGAATATCAAACAACGGGAACGCTTCTTCTTGGTTCTTTCGGTAAAGTCACGTAGAATGGTGGAGAACAGGTCTGTCGAGGAGACAGAGTCTATCTCCTCGACAAACCTGTTCTCCACCTGAGGACGGCTACTTGCGTTGTGGCCGAAACGTCGTGAGAATTATTTTATAATGTTTTATTTTTATTATTTTATTATTTCCATTCTACGTGACTTTACCTAAAGAACCAAGAAGATGAATCCCTGCCGTCACGAAAGCTTCAAATCGAAACGGGAACGCTTGTTTTGTTGTGGTCTAAAGTTATGTTTCACTCGTACCGCTTGAGACTTGCCCGCGATGGTCGTGGCGCGAATGGGACTCCGCGAAGTTGACGATAATTATAACGAGAGAAAGAGAGAGAGACGGGGAGAAAAAAAGTGTTCGTGACAAATGAGCGGAGTGTGTTTCTCGCCACGTGCATCAACCCCCCTCCCCCCCAGCGCACCAGAGTCGCCCCGCAGTCACGCGTCTGGCATGTTGCTGCTGCTGCTGCTGTTGTTGTTGCTGTTGTTGTTGTTCGCCAAGTCTCAGACTGCTGCGTCTGCCCGGCGAGACGGTCGAGGAGGCGTTGGGACGCCCACGCCAGCCTCCACCGCCTCCGGTGTGCGCACTTTGGGGCCGCGCACCCAACGCGGCCGCTGAGAATGAGGGGGAAATCCCACCCCCCCACCTCCCCCCCACCTCCCCCCCCCTCGGTTAATAAAAGGCAAATGTGTTTTGGGTTAGGCCACGTGGTAGTTAAATAACAACATTTTTTTGTCATTCACCCTCCACCACCCGACACGATTGTCACGTTCACAGAGATATTCTTCCACAGCATGTTGGCCGCGGTACTGATTCTGAACTCTTCCACCTCGCCGGCGCCTTAATACGTGTCCAGCCTCTTCTTCGCGACTCGATGCGACATCAAAGACCGACGACGAGTTCCCCTCAACTGCGCTGAGCTTCGTCAGGTTGTGAACCCCTGAAGTCGTCGCTCCACCAGAGTCAGCTCCAGAGAGCCCCTTCTTGAAGATATTTTGGCCTCACCCCTTTCATACGCTGGTCAAACGTCTTGGAAGATGCTGGGAGCAGCCAACACTTTACCCCATCACACGGAACCTGCTGGCCTATACGACTTTCAATGAAACAACTGTTTTTTCACCAGGTAAGACCCACTGAGCTATACAGCTCTTAAATTTCGATTTAAAGCTTTCGCGACTGCAGGGATTCATCTTCTTGGTTCTTTCGGAAAAGTCACGTAGAAGGGAAAAAATAAATAAAAATAAAACATATTAAATATTTTATTTTATTTTTTATTATGTTTTATTAAAAAAACACATAATAAAGATAATTTATTTTATTTTTTATTATGTTTTATTTTTATTATTTTATACAGCTCCTTTTTCAGAAGCGACCTGGCCACAAATATGATAGCTCAACAAAGTGGCTCATCACGTGGAAATTTATAGCAACCAAATACACTGAATGCGTGTCTGTAAATGTGGAGGGAAAACCCAGAGGACCCGCAGAAAAATCCACTCGACCACGGGGAGAACACGCAAACTCCAGATACACAAGCATCAGGGTTGGGATCGAACCCACGACCTCCTGTATACCAGGAGAGAGAGTTAACATTTCGCCACCGTGTACTGCTTGGTGGACAGAGGTGTGTGATGATTTCTAAAACTGATCCATTGCTTCAACTGCCACGCCCGCAGTTGGAACCCGTGACCTCAGGACTGCAAGCCCATTGTGCTGACCATTACACCACGGCACTATTCCAAATGTATTCAGTATTCACAGTATTATTTTCAGCAATGTATTTGCCAAATATAGTATAGAGGAGGTCAGCTTATTTATAAAATCGTATACCTCTCAGACGATATAGGAAACACGTAAAAGTGAGATCGATTTCGCGTGAGAATATTAATGGACAATTTGCGTAGTTTTTGAACCTGTTACCGTATTCTCTGGATTATAAGACGCACTTCTCCCCTGGATTTAACGCGAAAGTTGGGGCTGCATCTTAAAATCGGGTGCGTGTGAGTGCGCGTGTGTGTGACCTCGGCCGGCACAAGTGCGGCTGTTGGGCGTTGTGGAACCCATGCCCGTGTGCCGTGCCGGCCTCCACAGGTGCTGCTTGACAGCGCTTGCCACAACAGTCTGGTTAAGGCTATACGGGGTATCTTTGTCTTTGTCTGGATTTGCGCAACTTTATTGACACCGGGCACGAGTTTGGACTGCCGCTTGCTTTTCCGGAGCGCCTTCTCATCCGGAGAACACGGTGTATTATAGATCTTAAGACAATAACAATAACGACAAACAACAACATCAATCTTCTTGGTTCTTTCGGTAAAGTCACGTAGAAGGGAAATAATAAAATAATACATAATAAAATACAATTTTCACGACGTTTCGGCCACAACGCAAGTAGCCGTCCTCAGGTGAAGAACAGGTCTGTCGGAAAAACAGCGTCTTGAGAATTGTATTTTATTATGTATTATTTTTAGTATTTTATTATTTCCCTTCTACGTGACTTTACCGAAAGAACCAAGAAGAGGAATCCCTGCAGTCACTAAAGCTTTAAATCGAAATTTAACAACATCAATGTTCCTATCGAGATGCGCCTTCCCTGCTGCCACCTCGCCACCAGAGAAAGATGAGATCCGTCGTGCTTGACAAGGCATTGTGATGACTCCTTACGGGACAGATGCAACATTTGGCTGCTAAGACACACCGAGTCGCCCGGGCCTGAGACGGCCCGTCATGCTCTCAAGTTTAATCGGCGTGGGTTTGTGGTCCGGGTCCCGGAAAAAAAAAGGGGCAATCGGGAGGAATTTTTTCTCCCACATTTTTTGGAAACGTGGAAAGGCAATTACTTGATTGTTTCAGCATGAATCAGCGGGCGGATTAATGCCTAAAGAGCTAAATATGCAGTGAGATGAGGAGGAGAGGGGCGATTATGGTTTTACATGCTTGCTAATTGAGAGCTCTCGACAGCGTAACGTTTTGGTACTAAAGTTCCAGATATAAACTTTAGTACGGTCACGTGTCTTCCATTGTGATTCAATAAAAACACGGCTGTAGATTACACAACGTGCACAAGTATAATTAATGATTATGATGATTATGATGATGATGTGCAGTCCTTTGTCGATATACCGCTGGATGAAGGTCTCCCCATGCCATGTCGGTTGTTTTAACATAATTCATAATTCACCACTCTGGTCAGTACGGGTGAGTGCAGGTCGGGTTTGGGGGAGTGCGCCGCACAGGACCTGTGCTTCGAGGCGATGCGGGTTTATTCCACCAGTGGGAGCAATCAGGAGCACGCCGAGAAAATCCACACGCGCGATGGAGCAACGCTCTATCCCCGTACAGATGGAAACAGATGTCGGTATGCACGTTGGACTTCTTTCGCGCACCGTGCGCTAGCCAACAGCGCCACTCGGGTGGCGAAGAGTCCAGCTGCTCTGCCACCTTCTCCTGGCGAGCCAGGGCACGGGCACCTTGTCGACACACCCACAGGGGAGGGGAGTTTCTCACGGCAACATCTGCGCAGTGACCCACCAAGCCTCGCTGCTGCTCCGATGCCGCGGCGGGCAGCGCAACCACCACCGCCCCGCTTGGCGCACGGCGCGAACCGTTGCGCCACTGTTCCACTTGAGTGCAGCTGACAGGACGGACGGCTCTTCCCAGGGCGATTGTTTCTTTTAATAAGGAACAAGGGGGCCGTGTTCCTGCGCTAAGCGGAAGGGAAAGATGATTGCTCAATGGACAGCGATGGCAGCAGCAGGGGGACGATGATGACTTGATGATGATGAGGATCAGGATGAAGAGGAGGGTGAGGAGGAGGCATGTCACGTGTCACTCTGACTCGGCTTGCCACGTCAACGCACGAGCGCCAAACATACAACACAAATACAACGTCATCCTTGGTAGATGATGACGAATTTGTGAAGTTGAGCGACTTGGAATGTGTTCGACCTCGTTGTGTAAGTCACAATTGTCTTCCGCTCATCGGAACTGCGCTATTCCGGTAGTTGTGACAAAGCGTCGCGGTGGAGCTCTGCCGATCTCTGACGCCTCTCCCGGGGGACAGGAGGGGGGGTTACCGTTCCGCATTGCGGGGAGCTTCTTCGGGAATATTCAGAATTTAGTTCCTTGACGAGGTAACCAAGCACGTAGAGCGAAACGTCAGACACCATTCCTCCGAACGCGCGAAAACAACCCAAGACGGGTTCAATCCGACTGGATCCAGCAATGCCTCAATGAGCCTCATGGCTCTTTGCAGGAGGGTCCTGCGTTGGGATGTGTCGCCGATCACTTGCTTTAGACCGGTTTTGCCACATTGCTCACTTCACATGTGTTGCATGAGATGCATTGAAGTAAAATGTAACTAATGCCGTTAATAATAATTGTTTTTTTTTACCCTTTTATCTGGCAACAAAACTGGCACCTTTTTTACAAGGAGTCATGTTTGTATTGAACACAATACCTGCAGTCGGAATGCAAACAAAAAACATAACTCTGATAATGTATGGACCAATCAATTTCAAGGACAGTCCATACATTATCAGAGTTATGTTTTTTGTTTGCATTCCGACTGCTGGTATTATGGTGAATGCAAACATGACTCCTTGTAAAAAAGGTGTCATATTTTGCTACTGGCAAATGAGGCAAATGCCGTTCAGTTAACATTCTACCCAGCACATGCGACCTGGCCGCACGTGATCAGCACGGTTGGCTACGTACGGTGCGAAAGAAGTTCAACATACACACGCACATAGCTCATCGAAGTGGCTGATAGCATCATCATCATCATCGTAATCGTAATCGCAAGTGGGAATTTATAGTCGCAGACAACTAATATATAAACGTGTGAATATTCTACACGTGGAGGGAAAAACTGGAGGTCCCGGAGTAAAATCTACGCGACCACCACGGGCAGAGAGAGAGAGGGCGAGCACGCAAAGTTCAAGTTCATGTATTAGGTGTAGCCCTGTGAGCCATTCGGCTCTTGAATCGGGTGCAACCGCAAAAAACTAAAAACAAAAACATGATAATTGGTTCTTTACCCTTCTATCTGGCAACAAAACTGACACCTTTTTGCAAGGAGTCATGTTTGCATAGACCGCAATACCTGCAGTCATAAATACAAACAAAAGACATAACTCTGATAATGTGCACTGTCCTTGAAGTTGATTGGTCCACACCCGAGACAGCTTTCCTTCGAGCCTAGTCTCATATGGGTTGGACCAGATGACGCCAAAAGGCGCACAACTCAAGGACAATGCACCATCAGAGTATGAGAGCTCGGGGCAAGCATCTACACTATGGGGACCTCATTTGCCAGTAAAAATATGATAATTGGTTCTTTACCCTTCTATCTGGCAACAAAACTGACACCTTTTTGCAAGGAGTCATGTTTGCATAGACCGCAATACCTGCAGTCATAAATACAAACAAAAGACATAACTCTGATAATGTGCACTGTCCTTGAAGTTGATTGGTCCACACCCGAGACAGCTTTCCATGACTCCTTGCAAAAAGGTGTCAGTTTTGTTGCCAGATAGAAGGGTAAAGAACCAATTATCATATTTTTACTGGCAAATGAGGTCCCCATAGTGTAGATGCTTGCCCCGAGCTCTCATACTCTGATGGTGCATTGTCCTTGAGTTGTGCGCCTTTTGGCGTCATCTGGTCCAACCCATATGAGACTAGGCTCGAAGGAAAGCTGTCTCGGGTGTGGACCAATCAACTTCAAGGACAGTGCACATTATCAGAGTTATGTCTTTTGTTTGTATTTATGACTGCAGGTATTGCGGTCTATGCAAACATGACTCCTTGCAAAAAGGTGTCAGTTTTGTTGCCAGATAGAAGGGTAAAGAACCAATTATCATATTTTTACTAGCAAATGAGGTCCCCATAGTGTAGATGCTTGCCCCGAGCTCTCATACTCTGATGGTGCATTGTCCTTGAGTTGTGCGCCTTTTGGCGTCATCTGGTCCAACCCATATGAGACTAGGCTCGAAGGAAAGCTGTCTCGGGTGTGGACCAATCAACTTCAAGGACAGTGCACATTATCAGAGTTATGTCTTTTGTTTGTATTTATGACTGCAGGTATTGCGGTCTATGCAAACATGACTCCTTGCAAAAAGGTGTCAGTTTTGTTGCCAGATAGAAGGGTAAAGAACCAATTATCATATTTTTACTGGCAAATGAGGTCCCCATAGTGTAGATGCTTGCCCCGAGCTCTCATACTCTGATGGTGCATTGTCCTTGAGTTGTGCGCCTTTTGGCGTCATCTGGTCCAACCCATATGAGACTAGGCTCGAAGGAAAGCTGTCTCGGGTGTGGACCAATCAACTTCAAGGACAGTGCACATTATCAGAGTTATGTCTTTTGTTTGTATTTATGACTGCAGGTATTGCGGTCTATGCAAACATGACTCCTTGCAAAAAGGTGTCAGTTTTGTTGCCAGATAGAAGGGTAAAGAACCAATTATCATATTTTTACTGGCAAATGAGGTCCCCATAGAACAAAAACATGAACAAGAAAACATCTTAAAGTGACTATGTGACTATGTGCAAACAGAAAATCAAAAAAAAGACAACAAAATATTTCAGAAAAAGCACCGTACACCAACACTGTGTGCAAAAAATCCCAGAGGGATGTAAGTCAAACAACAACAACCACAAGACAACTTAGATTAAGGCCATCAGTCTAACTCTGTACTACAACAAACAAACATGGCCAAACCGAATTTTTTTTCGAAAATCACCAAAATAAAGCCATGAAAGCAATGAAACAGTGATCGTAGGAACTGTGACCGAATTTTCACAATAAACGCCATAAACAACATGTACTACTGTGGTAGCACAAAGAGGAGTTTGGAGGCTGCCGCTGGACAGCGATTACGAATGCAAGCAAGGTTTGGCAGTAAAAGGAGGATGCCTTTGCCCAGCACATTAGAGGCTGAAAACAACAACGAATATCCATATCTTTGTTTTACGACTCGCGTTTTACAAGGAGCTGAGCGTCAAAATTCCGAGCGAGCCGAGACAAGAGTCGGACAGAAGCCCTCGCCGCTCGGCGCTGTGGTCGGCCGAGATGAACGCGCGAACCGACGCCGGCACATAACGACCGACTCCGTCCGAGGGCGCCGTGGGAACTTCATCGCCCGCAGACAGAAGCAAGCCGTGATGGAGGCCCCCTAAGGCGTCCATCACGGTGGGGAAGGGAGCGGGGGGGGGGGGGGGCCGGATGAGAGCGGCAGGCCGAAGCGAGGGGCCGAGAAGTCGCGTAATGTTTTCCGGTAATGAAGATGACCGTGGTGGCGCGCGTGCCTAACGCGTGCGGCAGCGCGTGTGTGTGCGCGCGTGTGTGTGCGCGTGTGTGCGCGTGTGTGTGCGTGTGCGCGTGTGTGTGCGCGTGTGTGTATATACCCCCCCTCCTCCACAACCTCTGCATGGAAACATAGCAGACATTCCACGTAAAATGCTTTTATTGTGTGGGTCACTTCCCAAGCACGCGTCACCGAGTGCGCGCGTGCGTGCGTGCGCATGGTGGTATTTGTGAATATTGGTGTTTGTGAATGGTGGTGTTTGTTTGTGAATAGTGGCACATCGGTTGAGGAAACCCGGCACACCGCCACGCTCGATTCCCGCTCGCGGCCCACATCAGTGGCGCTGATCTGAATCGGTTCCCCGGCGCCTCCCACGAGGTGAACATCGGCACGGCCTGCTGGGCCCTCTGCCCAAGCCCCTGACGAGGCTTTAGGGGCGCTACAATATCTCAAGCTTTCTTGGTTGGTTTGTTTGTTAGGTTTGTGATGTTATAATACGTTGTGGAGTTATCCTGGATTTTATGTGAAGAGCTCTTGGCAATTACAAATGTTCATTTATATATTTTTAAATATTGGGAATGCATAAAAAAAATGTATCTGCTAAATTCCGTTAAAAGAAACGTCAAGATTGATGATGATGGCTGTGTTATTTTTACTTTGTTCCGAGCATCGTATCATGTCAAGAAAGACAGTCATTCCCCAGGCTCAAATAAGCATTTGGAAATGATCAAGCCTGCTCCTCTCCACGAGCCGCTGACGAGGACTGAGCCAGGTCCTCCAGGGAATAAACACCGTGGACTTAACACGAAGCGCTACTCATCTTGTTCACCCTATCGCAGGGTGATCGCCTGGGTCGACAAATGGGATTTCTAATTTACTGGCTTCTGAGTGGGAGGCAAAGTCATGGGTTAAACAAACCAACCACGAAGGGTTGTTACATGAACAAAACGTGCCAATTATTTACTACCGGCGAAACGTCACAGTACTAAAATTGTAAATGTTGTGAAGTTACTCTACAACACACCGATGGGCTGTAGTAGTGACTAATTGGCAGGTTTAGTTTAAGCGACAAACATTACTGGTTGGCTGTGTCGGGTGGTGGCGGGTTACAACACATTTATGCTTGTGCAATCTTACCCAAAAACCGATATTGTGAATAATCACGAAAGCCGACTACGTGTCAAACGAAGCAATCTCGTCGTATGTATGCGGTGATGAGGAGTGGTGGTGCAGCGGTTGTTCGTCTACAAGAGCTGCGGCGATGTGATACAAGAACCAGCCCTGGGCCACCCCCTTTAACAAGCGCACTGACCAGCCTGGTGAAGTATGGTCAAACAACCCCCCATCGAAAGAACACATGCAGAGGCCTCCATCCAGCAGTGGATAAAGGCCTCCGAATAATTGATCTAATCGTTGGTCCGTTTCTCTTGGGTCAGATCGATAAGATAAAATGTCGGCTTTGACTCTCAAACACCCAATGGACTCAATCGAATCAAGCTTTCAATACTATTGCTTTTATAAAACTGCAACGCTCTTTTAACAGAGAAAAAAAAACGATCATGCGGTTGTTTGACCATTCAGTAGTGAACCTCCAACAATCTGAATATTATTATAATTTTATATTTACACACGCTCTCACATACATGTCTTTAAAGCGAAGGATAGCATCGCAATGGAATGCATGGAATCACTTACTAATGTGCTGTTGGGAATTCCGGTCGTCAGTTTTGGTTCCTGTCGATGCAAAACACACACACACAGACACACACACGACACACATACGACACAGACACACACACGACACAGACACACACGACACAGACACACACACGACACAGACACACACACGACACACACACGACACAGACATACACACGACACACACACGACGCACACACGACACAAACACAAACACGACACACACACGACACACACACACGACACACACAAGACACACACACGACACACACAGACATGACACAGACACACATCCACACACACGACACACACACAGACACACACACGACACACACAGACATGACACAGACACACAGCCACACACACGACACACACACAGACACACACACGACACAGACACGACACACACACACGACACACACACACAGACACACACGCACGCATGGCACACACACGACACACACACGAGACACACATGACACACACACGACACAGACACACACGACACACACACACGACACACACACGACAACACACACGACACACACACGACACACACAGACATGACACAGACACACAGACACACACGACACACACACGACACACACACAGACACACACACACGATACAGACACACACGCACGCATGGCACGCCAGGAATCCTGCTGACTCACTCGTCCTGAGCAAGGGGGGGGGGGGGCACTTTCCCGAAATAATCGCGAGGCAAATTATCCCGAATCCAGCCAGAGACATTCCCTCCCTCGCGGCCTCGGCGAGGAGCACAGGGCGAGAAGCGAGTTGACTGAAGGCGGTGGTGGTGGGGGGTCTACACACCCACCGTGAGCTGGAGCCTGCCAGCCTCCTCCCAGTAGGGGTGCCCCGGTGGCTAGGAGATGTCAACTCCCTCGCCAGGTATACAGGAGGCCGTGGGTTCGATCCCGACCCTGACGCCTGCTGTGTATTTGGAGTTGGCGTGTCTCTCTCTCTCTCATCACCATCACGGTGGCTAGGAGATGTTAACTACCTCGCCAGGTATACAGGAGGTCGTGGGTTCGATCCCGACCCTGAGGCCTGCTGTGTATTTGGAGTTTGCGTGTCTCTCTCTCTCTCATCACCATCACGGTGGCTAGGAGATGTCAACTACCTCGCCTGGTGCACAGGAGGTCGTGGGTTCAATCCCGACCCTGACGCCTGCTGCTGTATATTTGGAGTTTGCGTCTCTCTCATCACCATCACGGTGGCTATGAGATGTCAACTACCTCGCCTGGTGCACAGGAGGCCGTGGGTTCGATCCCGACCCTGACGCCTGCTTGCTGTGTATTTGGAGTTTGCGTCTCTCTCTCTCTCCCCGTGGTCGCGTGGATTTTTCTCCGGGTCCTCCGGATTTCCCTCCACATGTAGAATCACCATCACGCGTTTTACGAGTCGTTGGCGGCTGTAAATGTCCACGCGATAAGCAACTTCGTGGCGCTGCCATTCGTGGACAGGTCGCTGCTGAGAAAGAGCCGACAAGCTCAGTGGGCCTTACCTGCTGACAAACAAATGTAAAAATTCGCTTTAAAGCTTTCGTGACTGCAGGGATTCCTATTCTTGGTTCTTTCGGTAAAGTCGCGTAGAAGAAAAGTCGCCAGGAGTTCACGAAAGAACCAAGAATGTTTAAAAGATGTAGTTTATAGTTTAAACATCTGAGCGTAGCGAACGCGACTTCCTCTGCAGGCAGCACCTCTGGACACATGACGTCATCGTGAGCAGTCCCTCGGGGTTTGCGGATGACGTCCGATGAGGTTTGCTGGTGGAGGTGGCTGAGCAGTCCAATTTGGGATCCGTAGATATGTGTAATGTAATGGGGGAGAATAACAAATAAAGAATGAAAACTTGACGGGAATGCACTGCCAGCTATGCACGAGCACAGCAATAACAATAATCTACAAACACAATTTTGGCCATTCCACCAATTGGTGAAGGTCTTCCCTCGCGCGCTGTCGGCCATGGGGGTGGTTTGACCATACTTCACCACGCCGGTCAGTGCGGGTTGGTGAATAGGGGGTGGAGGCAGGACTGGTACTTCTGAAAACACACGAATTGAAATGGGGACTCGACCAAGTTCACTGCCAATACGGGGGTCAATAAAAACGACTGCCGCTTTGTTGACCCCAAACAATCGTGACCGGTCATTAAACGCACGGACCGATCCCTGCCATGGGAATGTGGAAAGTTCAACTCCCGGGAAGGGAGCCGCTCTCCCTTCGCACGCGGACAGCCGCCGCTAGCCTCTTCCGCCCGTGGCGATCGCACGGATTTCTCACCTCCGTGCGGGAGCCGTGACCAGATCGGAGCCATGCGTGGGGTGGTAGGGGGGGGGGGAATGGTGGGGGGGGGGGGGGTTCGTGGGTGGGTGGGGGGATTGGTGGGTGGGTGGAGGGGGTCGTGGGTGGGTGGAGGGGGTCGTGGGTGGGTGGGGGGATTGGTGGGTGGGTGGAGGGGGTGGGTGGGGGTATTGGTGGGTGGGGGATTGGTGGGTGGGGGGATTGGTGGGTGGGTGGAGGGGGTGGGTGGGGTTATTGGTGGGTGGGGGATTGGTGGGTGGGGGGATTGGTGGGTGGAGGGGGTGGGTGGGGGTATTGGTGGGGGGGGGGGTGGGGGGATTGGTGGGTGGGTGGAGGGGGTGGGTGGGGGTATTGGTGGGTGGAGGGGGTGGGTGGGGGTATTGGTGGGTGGGTGGAGGGGGTGGGTGGGGGTATTGGTGGGTGGGGGATTGGTGGGTGGGGGGATTGGTGGGTGGAGGGGGTGGGTGGGGGTATTGGTGGGGGGGGGGGTGGGGGGATTGGTGGGTGGGTGGAGGGGGTGGGTGGGGGTATTGGTGGGTGGAGGGGGTGGGTGGGGGATTGGTGGGTGGGTGGAGGGGGTGGGTGGGGGGATTGGTGGGTGGGTGGAGGGGGTGGGTGGGGGTATTGGTGGGTGGGTGGGGGGATTGGTGGGTGGGTGTTCGTGGGTGGGTGGGGGATTGGTGGGTGGGGGGGGTCGCGTGGCAGCGTGTGTGCGAGTCAGGGGTCACACTCACGAAGGCGGCCGCGAGGTTTCACGGCGCGGCCCGGGCCCAGCCAGGCAGCCAGGCCGCGCCGTCGTTTGTTGTGACGCCCAGAAAGTAAATCCACAGGGCAGCTGGCTCCGTGTGCTCCTGTCACGACGACCGAAGGTTAAATGTTGAGGAATGTAAAGATAGCACATTGATATACAGCACGATTCATTTATAGATATTTCATTGTTTTTTTTTCATGACTCCGATACTACAGAAGAGAGAGCGTTGAAAAGTGTGATCGGTTGCATTGAGATTGGGCGGGAGATGCGCAGAGGGTTTAAACTAAAGTGTCGTTTTCTCTGTAAAATGGCCCAATCATTTTTAGTGGGGTATCTATAAATTGATCGCCCCTGTATTTGGCAAGCCGACACGACATATTGCCATTTGTGCAAATACCTCCACTTGCCATATAAATGTGGAGATGCTTTGATTTATATATAAAAAATATATATCATTCTGTAGGATAACCGAGGACATGACTTCATAACGGTATGGGCCAAACATTTAGCGAGGCTTTCCTGAGGTAAAGATTACCACTTTATTCTTATTACAACAGAGTTGGATAATTGTTAAATACATACAATAATTTGGCATCAATGTTGGCAGCCCCCGTCTGGAGTAAGTACTGCTCTAAATCCTACACGAGAGAAAGTGCGAGTGGCTTCAGATGGATCACCAACGTTGCCATCTCTGAGACACAAAAAACGGGACACATCGTGAGAAGAAGCCGGATAATATATCACCACACCGGACGAGGGGATAACTAAATGTGGATGCTTTGTCTTGAGGGTATGTGTGTATGTGTGTACGTATGCTGAACTTCTTTCGCACCGTACATAGCCAACCGTGCTAATCGGAGGTGCGGGGAAGGACAACAAATAACATAAGTGTTGCTGCACAGGCCGTGGCGTACAAGCACACACGTGACACGTGACGAACGCATCAGTCAACGACAACCGCCACGAAGAAATAAACTCATTTTGAAGGTGACGTTTCGGGCAATAGTTATCGCTTCATATCAGAGATCTTCTTCGAACGGGAGTGGGCAGGTCAAAGGTCAACGCGTGGAAGTGGGGCTCCTCCAGCGATGTAGGTAAAGAAAATAATGAATAAAAATAAAATAACAATAAAAGATAAAAAATAAATACAATTCTACTAGTATACATGTTCTTGCTGTGGTGTTCACACCTGGTGATGATTGCTTGTGTTGCAATCGAAACGTCGTGATTTAATTTGATTTATTTGTATCTTTTATATATTATTTTATTCATTATTTTCTTTATCTACGTGACCTTTACCGAAATAACCAAGAGCATGGATCCTTGCAGTCACTAAAACTTCAAATCTAGAATGCCAGAAGCATGCGTTTAGAGTATTTGGCTGCTGCTATCAAAGTCCGACGTGATAAGCCACTTCGTTAAGCCATCATCTGTGGGCAGGTCACGTATTAACAAGAGCTATAGAGCTCAGTGGGCCTCACCTGGTACAATAACAATAGTTTAGACTTCATAGTATCTGCCTCATACCGGAAACGACTTTGGTGGCAGAAGATGACAAAAAAATAAGAATAATAGCAGAGAGAAAGAGAGGTCAGAGGCTTGTATAATTGCACTGGCAGCGTGCGTGTGTGCGCGCGTGTGTGCGTGCGTGTGTGCGTGTGTGCGTGTGTGCGTGTGTGTGTGTGTGCGTGTATGCGTGTGTGTGTGTGTGCGTGTGTGCGTGCGTGCATGTGTGTGTGCGTGTGTGTGTGTGTGCGTGCGTGTGTGTGTGCGTGCGTGTGTGCGTGTGTGCGTGTGTGCGTGTGTGCGTGCGTGTGTTCGCGTCTCGCCGTTTGTGTGTCCCTGGCTCGCTGCGTCTCTCGTGTTCGGTCATGAGACTGTTGGCCGTGAAATCGGCGCTTTATCGAGGCTTGTGCGACGATGTCAGAGACCCTCACCCGCTCACCCCCCTCCTGCTGCTCCGCGTGTTCCCACAGCGGGCAATCTCGCGGGGCTTCACGTGATCGCATCGCCGGTCTTCGAACCGCGGGCTGGCCATGCGACGCGGACGAACACAGGCTGCCCCCTTTTCTCCGCACGCTCACGGCACAGACATCATTCGCCGGCGCGTTTGATATTTTTTAGAAAACAAATAAATAAGGACGCAAATAACGAGAGCCAAAGCAAACCGGCCCAGTGCACCCGTTGCCGGAATATAACGATGTCATTGTGGAGGCGATGAAGGAGTGCTGTGTGCTGCGGGGGGAACGTTTAGCTTTTTTTCAAATATTACAGGCCGAAAGTTACATGGTGTACATTGTGCGCGTGTGTGTATACGCGCGTGTGTGTGTGTGTGCGGAACGGTGGTGCAGTGGTTAGCGTACTGCACGTTATAGTGCTGTCATCAGACAGGGCAGTCGGTAATTTTTCTTCTTGGTTCTTTCGGTAAAGTCACGTAGAAGGGAAGTAATAAAATAATAAAAAGAAAACATAATAAAATAATTCTCACGACGTTTTGGCCACAACGCAAGCAGCCGTCCTCAGGTGAAGACCAGGTCTGTCGGGGAGACAGCGTCTGAATGAAACACCACCATGTTTGGAGCGTATATTTAAGCTGGGTTGGAAGGGGGGGGGAAGGGCGCCTTGACAAAAGAATTTGCATACCAATAGGAATTTAGCATATTTATGGGAAATGCAGGTATGTGATTAGTGCTACTTGTGAAATGCGTAGGAGGAAATTTCAGTCGGTAATTGTGTTCCCGCCACTCGTCTTACTCCGACACGGTCGGTCCACTCTGCGGATGTCGTCCGCCTCTCCTCGCCCTCTCCCGCCATCGTTGCAATTTGCTTTCGTGCCACGAGGCTTGTTGGGTTGACGCACAAGCCGGTTAAATAGTCGCCGTGGGAAAGCAATCGCACCACCAACCGCTGGCTCTTGTGTGGCTGTAGGAGTTCCCATGACATCGCTTGTGATAGAATTGGAATAAGTAACAAGACAAATTGTTGGTATCGTTCGTTCTCAACGCTTTGCCGGATTAAATGCGTCGAGATGCCAAATGCTGTCTGAGAACAAAAGTTGTCAGATGGCGATGGCGATGTATTTATTTATTTTAGAATTGCGCGCAATACGTTCAAGGTAACGTTTGTTCACACTATCCACGCGTGTTCGCTAGAACGCCGTTCTTCCGTTCGGGAACAATTTTCACTCAGCGCGGGACGCGCGCCGTTATAGCGCGGTCCACGACAAACTACTCTCTTGGGCTGCGTGGCTGAGCGGAACGGTGATGCAGGACGTGGGATGATGCAGCAACACGGCCGCGTACCCTGATTGTACTGCCATCTCACTGTGGGTGCGCACATCGTAGCTCGCCAAAGTTTATCGGTACATTGTTTACGAGGAAATTGTTTTAACTTTTCAGGAATGCGTGTGCCGTGTTAAAGAGGACTTACTGTCATTAATTAAAAGTTACCGAATTATTCCACTGGCATTGATAATAACAAATAATAGGTTACAATTATGATTTCTTACAAAAAAAAACTTTTTTCAAGTTTCAAATCACTCTGGTGAAATAGATTGTATGAGCCACATCTTGACAATGACACACATGTACACAAGCATGTGACCCTTTGATCCGGACATGACACGAATCGCTGAGAAAATCAGATCTGGTTTCAATCTCCTGAGAGTGCCACCCGGAGCGTTTTAGATGAGCAGTCAGATTGTTTCTAGATTTGAAGTTTTCGTGACTGCAAGGATCCATACTTTTTGTTTTTTTCGGTAAAGTCACGTAGGTAAAAAACTAAATAAACTAAAATTTAGTTGTTTTCATTTAAATTTAGTCAGATTGTTATTTATTTACTTTTAGACGGACAGGATCCCAACAGCGAGACACGCGAGACGCTGCGGCATGCCGGGTAGCACGTGACTTCTGACCCCACGAGGTGGCTCGGAGGCGCAGCAAGTGGCTCGCAATCAGAAGGTTAAAGTTCAACTCCGAGTTGGGAGTCGAATCAGCCCATCACCCCCCAGGGGTCAAAGTCAACAGCGGCTGTCCAATGGACAGACTCGTCCCCTGGCCGTGATCATGGGGAAGTTCCACCAGCCCAGGCCTTCAAACGGCAGATGAGCTTCGCCTCCAATGCAGCAAGAAATCACGTTGACGTCGTTGTGTATCCTGGGCGAACAGCCAGTCGTCGGAGGCGCTGTACGCACTTGCGGCACTTGCGGCACTTGTGGCTACGGAATCTCGCGTCTGGGAGGGCTGTGTGTGCGGTGTGCGGTATCAAACCGCACAAAGCCGCTATTATCACGGCACGCATTGCTTCGTTCGCCGATAAAAAAAAAAAACCCCAATCAGCGTACCACTCTCGCCTGCGTATATATATTCTCTGGTCTGCCAAACGAACCACATTAACACCCAGAGATAAACTGTAACTCGAGAAATGCACCACAAGAGTGTAAACACGACTGTCACTCACGTCACACTCCGCGCCGAACGCGTGAACAAAAGCCGCAGTGACGATTTACAACCGAGCCCCAATTAACCCGCCGCTAATTGACGGGCAGATCGTTGCTGCGAAGCGGACATGACATCGAAATCCTCGTAGCAGCGCCGGCGTGAATGAACGACGAAAAAAACACACACACCCACGCGTTATCGATTTGGCGACTGCGTCAATTGACCCGTCTCCCCTGCCCGTCGGCAGCCGGCAGTGAACGGGGCGAGTTTCTTGAATCCGGAGTCAGGACCGAGCCCTGTGCGTGCGTACGAATGGTGAACTTCTTTCGCACCGTACATTGCCAACCGTGCTAATTGGAGCAGTGGGTGTGTGATGGTCGGGGGGTGGGGGGGACTGGGATCTCCCGTACGACTGCGGGAGTTGCGTCACCCGCTCACCACTGAAAGTGAGTCACCCAACACTCGTGTTGACTACGGGGATACCGTTTAGAGAGAGAGAGAGAAAGGCAATATAATAATTGGTTATTTCCAAGAGCATTGCTAATTATTGTCATAAGGAGGCCCTAGGGTCAGCTAAATGAAATAAATTAAGTACCAAATTGAAATTCGTTTCAAATCGGAATCAATTAAGGGAGAATTAACTGCCAATTAAGTTGTTTTATGCAATGGCCACCGATGCCAGATTCGTTTTAGGGCATTTGCCTCCGGCGAACGCCACCAGTAAGAGATGTCGCAGACTTTCCTTAATTTTTATTTTTACATATAAGATGTGGATTTACTTCCTTATTTCAGCACTCCACTC
The DNA here is from genome assembly GCF_015708825.2 of Lethenteron reissneri. Taxonomy (NCBI): domain Eukaryota; kingdom Metazoa; phylum Chordata; class Hyperoartia; order Petromyzontiformes; family Petromyzontidae; genus Lethenteron; species Lethenteron reissneri. Next base: position 1,002,058 of record NC_083784.1, read on the forward strand.
ACTTCAGCAGCACGCTATGCCGTGTCTGCACAAGTTGTCGTGGTTGCTCAGAGTAAATGCGATTCTGGTTAAAATTTCCGTTCACAATTGCACTTAAAGTTGTCCTGGTGTAGATCGTGGGTGGCCTTTTGAGTTACGGACCCCGGCAAGCTGCGTTTGAACTCATGCTACGGCTAACACCGGTGACGAGTGATATCTGTGCCAGCCATAAGCGCCCCCCCCCCCCCTTTATCAACCCGCACTTAACCGGCCTGGGGAAGTATGGCCAAACAAATCACGGTGAGCGAGATTTTCATGGGGAGACCTTAATCGATTAATGGATTGACAAAGAACTGTAAATTATGATGATGATGAGATACTTATGTGTGTTGTAATATACGGCCTTTTAATGTCATCACCATCACCTTCAACCTTATCCTGTGACGTCCGGCCTGGGGCATTTCATGGCCTACAGGGGACATTTCAGAGGTGTCGTGGAAAAACTTGTTGACCCATGACCCCCACCCCCCACCGCAGTTTATAAAGTGTGTTTTTGGGAATGGAAGTGGATTAAGTGTATGGAGTGAGGGCACTAGTAACGTCATTGTGTGGCCATCTGTGGGCAGATGCTACAATGCAAACTTTTCAAACGTGGCTTGTCACCTGTTGTAATTAAACCATCGTGGATTAAATAAATATCTATTCACAAATGTGGTTGCAATTCTAAAAGGTTTCATTCTTCAGATATTTGCGAGAGTCTGGGAAGGCTTGATGGGGGGGGGACGACCCATCATCCAGCAGTGTATTTACGTCTGATGATGATATGTGGACTACACATTAATTTTTCGCACGACATCCCTCGTTCGTTAATATCTTTCCATATATTTTATTTGACTCTAAGCGGCCGTCTCGCAGGAAGAGTTGGGTACAGTGAGAGGTTGCGCTTGGCCGCTTTACGCCGCGACGAAGTTATATTTGGGTTTTATTGCCATCGCGAATGTCGGTGACAATCGATGCGGGACGCCTCTCCGGCGGAACTCCGTTCACATGTGGCTCTCGGAGCCACGGAGCCGACACAGTCCCTCCCTCCGTGCCTCCGTCCGTCCCGAGGACACAATGAACAAGGCGCTTGAAGAGCGTTCCCTGTCTCAGCCCGGCATAGCACGCCGTTGTTCTGTCGACCGCAGACGACCTTCCGCCCAGAGACATCTGGGAGTTTCTGTCCGTCACCTGTAGTCGCCGCCGCTTGCCTAGCTGCGCGGAGAGACCGGGTCTGGCCGAGCTTTATCGCTCGCAGCGCTCCCACGCGCGCGGCCGTGTTGCTTCGGGTTGCACCGGGACATTGTCGGGCACGTTGGCCGACGTTTTGCTCCGAGTTCAAGCAGCGTCATTTTTTAGGGAACTGAGCTGCAGAAGCTCTGGAAAAATGAAGAAAGCTCCCCCTCCACCCCCCACCCCCAGCACCTGGGCAGTGTGTAGAGCAGCAGCAGCAGCTGCTGGGGTCATCGCGGTGGCGATGCTGAACAGCTCTCCGCTGAGATGTCGAGTCGCCCCGCGTGTTGTTGTTGTTGTTCGGCATGACGCCCGTCGTTTCACTCCACGTGTTGGGAGATTCTTCAGGGGAAAAATAGATTTACTTCGAGTCACTGGTGGACTGCAGTAGGCATGCGACTCATAGCCACAGCCGTAGCGAGAGGTATGATCGATGTGAGATGCGGCGTGCTGGGTGCGAAAATATATTTATGGTCACTGAGCAGGACAGATCCGGCTGAAATGAAGCTCCAGTTAGAGGTTTTGATTGAGAAACATCTGTGTGTGTGCGTCTGTGTGGTGTGTGTGTGGTGTGTGTGTGGTTTGTGTGGTGTGTGGTGTGTGTGTGTGGTGTGTGTGTGGTGTGTGGTGTGTGTGGTGTGTGTGTGTGGTGTGTGTGTGGTGTGTGTGTGTGTGGTGTGTGTGTGGTGTGTGTGGTGTGTGTGTGTGTGTGGTGTGTGTGGTGTGTGTGGTGTGTGTGTGTGTGTGTGGTGTGTGTGTGGTGTGTGTGTGTGTGGTGTGTGTGTGTGTGTGGTTTGTGTGGTGTGTGTGTGTAGTGTGTGTGGTGTGTGTGTGTGTGGTGTGTGTGTGTGTGGTGTGTGTGTGGTGTGTGTGTGGTGTGTGTGTGCGTCTGTGTGTGTGGTTTGTGTGGTGTGTGTGTGTGGTGTGTGTGGTGTGTGTGTGTGTGTTGGGCGGATGTAGCGGCAGGGTGGTTAGCGTGCTTCGCTATGAATCTGATCATCTGAGTTGAGCTCCTGGTCGTGGATAATATCAGTGGCGAGTGACATCAGAGCAGGCCCTGGGCATCCCATTTAACTTTGGGCAAACACGTGCCACGATTGACCGTGGGGAGGCCTTCAATCAGCAGTGGATTGATAAAAAATATATATAAATAATATTTTATTATTATCATAATTTATATGGCAAGCCAAAATAAAATAGGGAGCATGGATAGGTGTGTGGCCCCGTTTCAGTCTCAAGATCATAGCAAACATCCCATATTACTATGGCAGGAGCCAGTCTATGTAAAACAGCCATGTATGTATGGCTGACATTTAACTATAGAACCAGCAGATAACAAACATAAATCCACCCTTTTTAATATTTCAGTTTCCTAAACTTCAAACGTTTATTCTTCAAACGTTAATATATTCACAAATCTGGTCGCTGTAACTTTATGGATATGTGCTATTCAATATTCATACACCCTCTCATTCCACACACCCACACGCACGTGAGCGAGTGGCCAGTGTGGGGAGTGGTAGTGTAGCAGTTCGCACACTGCGATTCCCACTCGGGGCTAACAACAATGGGGGATATTTGAGCATCCGCACTGGGGGAGACAAAGGCGGCCGGGCGTGGTTCTGGCCCACCCACCCACTCGTGTGCCGTGCCGGCCTTCATCGGTGCGATTCGCTAACGGCACTTGCCCCAACAATCCGTTAAAGGCTATACGGGGGGACGGGGTGATCTTTGTAAAACATTGAATAGCACGTGTATGTCTGTGTGCCAATAAATAAAGAAGTGAGTACAGAGAGAGAACGTCGATGAAAGAGGCAGGAATTAAACGCACGAGGTGCAAATGTTTTCTTAAAACGATCACAGGTTTTTTTTTTGCGCAAAATGACTTCTGCTAATGGCTGGTGTGTGAAACCGTGCGGTTCCCTCCTCGCTGCAGGCACCCCGGCAGAAGTTTCCTCTTGATAACGGACACGCGCACGCACGCACACGCGCACGCACACGCATACGCGCGCACACGCCCGCTGATACACAGTAACTCGTGTGTGCAATGGGGTGCACATGCACAGATGAAAGCCCGGGTCACAGTGCCTCCTCTCTCTCACTTGCCAAATGAGCCACACAAAGTTATTCTGGAACTAATTTCCATGGACGCAAAGAGACTAACTGCGATGCAGTTGTGAGGTGACGTGCGTGTACATCAGCTTTGGTCACCACTCTGTGTGGACGAGGGCCTTCCCGGCAGGGGTCACACACTCTCTCGACACGGCGAGGGAGGCGAGGACTGAGATGGTTTGGGCATGGCTTGAGAGGAGACGAAGGAGATGCAATTAGAATGGGCTGTGGCGATGAGAGTCTCGTTGATTCACACATGGACGCGCAGACTCGCACGGAGACCCATAGACCTGCACTCCAAACCGAAGACTCGCATAGAGACCAAACAACTCCTCGCACAGACACCCAGACACTCGCAGGGAGACCCATAGATTAGACGGGCTACGGAGTTGCCACCGGTGCAGGGCAGAAGGAGACCGAGGGTGAGATGGGAGATGCGGTGGAATGAAACACGAGGACAGTGGATGTGACCAGAGAAGAGGCACAGAATAGCAGCTGACGGAGACAACAAATCCGAGCAGTCAGCCCCATGGAATTATGGGGCCTGTGGCTTAGAAGGGGCCTGCTGGATGAGGACCTCCCATGCCGTGCGGGTTGTGAGGGTTCATTGACTGTACTTAGCCACGATGGTCAGTGCGGGTTGGCGAAGCTGGGCAGCATGGACATGGGAGATGAGAAGTCCAATTGAACGATTGATTTTGCTGCACCACTCTCTGCTACCCGCCACGTAGCTCCACAGCCAACACACATGTTTACATGTTGACTGTTTTAGATTGGTGGTCGTCCATGCAAGCTCTATCCAGGCCAAGAGCCTGCTTCGCTTCCAGGATCTGATGAAATCGGATGCATTGTGGGTATGGGTCATACCCGATGTAATGAGCAAGTAACCAAAACATTTAAGAATGTTAATATTCATGGTTATCCTGACATTAACATTTCCTGTCTAAGTCCGTGGCATTCACAGATCCTTTGGTGTGAATACACAATTATCAGTGTCTAGTTCGCACTCTCCTCCACGTGGAGAATTGTTCATCTTGGCCGCGGAGTCAGAGTGCCGAGCTGGTACCCGTGAGATGTTGAGTGAATTTGCAGTGCGTGGTGTTTAACAGCGGGACCCTCTGGTTTAGTGGGGGCCGGTGGTCTCAAGCCTGGCCACCAATCACTGCACACCAATAAAAGGTCCATAAATCACAATTGATCTTCATCTCGCCGTATTTGTGTCGTGAAAATCTGATTCCATCCAACACAGCCCAACACGAAGTTGTCACGTGGTGTACACGAGTTTAATTTGCCATTTATTCGCGTTACAGATCACAAATTCGGGCATATTCTGAGGTTACACTGGCAATAGCACGGCTAGATACGTACGGTGCAAAAGAAGTTCAACATACATACAATACAGAAGCGTGGCCTAAACTACTTTCCTATATGTATGAACTTCTTTCGCACTGTACGTAGCCAATCGTACCAATTGGAGGTGCGATTCTACAGTGCAAAAATATACATAAAGTGACTACTTTGGACAACTACTTCAGAGCAGATACTTATTGGCTGCAACGCAACGCCACCCTACAATTCTGCGTGGCGCAGTGGTGAAGGGCGTTGCGCTGTGAACCCGTAAACCCGAGTTAGGTTGCCGCTCACATCTGACATGAGTGGAGAGCGAGATATAGTTGTTCTGGTCCTGGATCTCCACCCTTACCAACCAGAGGTCGCAAACGGGTTTTGATTCCTTACCCGTACCCGTACCCGGCCGCACCAGGGTCGCAAACGGCTACCCGTACCCGTACCCGGCCGGGTACGGGTAGCCGGGTATCGGGTAGGGTACGGGTATCGGGTACCCGGTTGCGAGCTCTGTTACCAACCCACACTGACCGGCACGGTGATGTTTGGTCAAACGGCTCCCGCGTGACTGCCACCATCCAGCAGTGGATTGGCAAGGGGATGATTAATATTTATATTTTTTTCTAATTATGTTTTTGTTCTTGTGTACATGTGCCAAGTGCTTTGGGTTGACAAGGTCCCAGCAACATCATCATCGTCATCGTCCTTCTGGGGTCAGCAGCAACAATAATAATAATAACATCTGGTGAAGGATGCATGAACATCGCATTGCAGAAGTCGCCAGCCCTTGTCCTGTGGATGTCCTGGTCCATGCCGTAGGAATGTGGAATTCCTCCTGCTGGCTCAGGACACATGTGGATAACGACACACAAATGCTTGTGGGAAGTGCGGGCACACTTTGACTCTTCTCTTAATAACTAAATCATATCTTTGTTTACAAATGGCCCCACTCCCAGAGCGCACGTTGCGCGCATTAAGGAAATATGGCGGAAAGGTTTAATCCACACCGTGCACATGCATGTGATTTCAACACGGTTTGTTTTTTTTACCAAAAAACTATCAAACGTGGGCTGGACTTAAAGAGGTTTACACACGCGCACGTGCATGCGCGCGTGTGCCTGTGTGTGCCTGTGTGTGTGTGCCTGTGTATGTGTATGCATGCTTGCGTGCGTGTGTGTTTAGGTTGCTTCCTCTTATTATAATTAGTTACAGTGCACTCAGTGAGTGCCTTTTGCTGTGTGGATGGGTAGGTAGCGAGTGGGCTCCTTTCCGTTGATGGGAGGGCCCACACACGGCATTCATTAGGCACTTAAAACAAATCATTAATTCCAGCTGTTTCGCCCGACCAGCGGTCCCCAGCAGCAGCGGCAGCAGCAGCAGCTGTGGAGGAAACAGCAGCAATGCAGCGGCACCTGCCTGCGGAGCTTTCTCGTCCCGGTTCGAGCCGTAGGAACGCCGATTGTTGTGGGATTTAAACAAGAAAACGAATGAGCACTGTCTGAGCACCAACTTGAGATGAATGACACGAGCGGCATTAGTTCCAGCGAGTGTGAACGCCGGTCTGGTTTCGGCGTTCCCGGGTCTCATCAGCAGTCAGCCTTCTTTAAGGGCACTGCTTGTAAAATATGGCCCTCGACTTAACGCATACATGTGTTGTGTACGTTTAATGTAACAGGTAGTCTGTTTATATAATATAGGTTGTTTTGGGTTAGATCGCGACCTAACCCAAAACAACCAACATCGTGGATGATATTGGTCGCGAAAGCCTCCGTGTTTAAACAGGAAGTCTGTGCATGTGCACAGTGGTACTTTGAACATTTTACTGGTAGGAACCTCCTGGTTACACCAGCCCACAGGGGATTATTGTGTCCGTCGTGCAGGGAGGGGCTGGGTGGGGAGGGAGGGGCTGGGTGGAGAGGGGAGGGTGGGGAGGGGCTGGGTGGGGAGTGTGGGGCTGGGTGGGGAGGGTGGGGAGGGGCTGGGTGGGGAGGATGGGGCTGGGTGGGAGGGGCTGGTCACCCCGTGGTGCCCTTACAAAACTCAACGTTTAACCTACTCACGCCGGCTTGTGCCCGCCCTCACAGTCGGAATACACCACGCCGCCGTTGACCCTGGTCATTGACCCAACGTTCCTACCAGCTCGAAATGTTTCATACATACATACACATACATATATACAATGACACCCATCACACGCTAAGTAGGAACACGTGCTCTGCACAGATATGGAAACATGCCATGCTGTTATTGGAACCAAGCAGAATGGGGCAGATAGCAGATACACATATTTGTTACTTGTATCCTTACCCCCCCCCCCCCCCACTGAGACAAACGAGAGGAGGAGGGAGTGGACTTTGCAGTCTCCTTCCCACGCCCACCGACGGTCCGGGATCGATCACGTGGCTGGGAGAACGGTCGACTGGGATTGGTCAACTGGACGAGAAAGGTCAACTGGACGAGAAAGGTCAACTGGGATTGGTCAACTGGACGAGAAAGGTCAACTGAGATTGGTCAACTGGACGAGAAAGGTCAACTGGACGAGAAAGGTCAACTGAGATTGGTCAACTGGACGAGAAAGGTCAACTGAGATTGGTCAACTGGACTAGAAAGGTCAACTGGACGAGAAAGGTCAACTGAGATTGGTCAACTGGACTAGAAAGGTCAACTGGACGAGAAAGGTCAACTGGGATTGGTCAACTGGACGAGAAAGGTCAACTGGGATTGGTCAACTGGACGAGAAAGGTCAACTGGGATTGGTCAACTGGACGAGAAAGGTCAACTGGACGAGAAAGGTCAACTGGGATTGGTCAACTGGACGAGAAAGGTCAACTGGACGAGAAAGGTCAACTGAGATTGGTCAACTGGACGAGAAAGGTCAACTGGACGAGAAAGGTCAACTGGGATTGGTCAACTGGACGAGAAAGGTCAACTGGACGAGAAAGGTCAACTGGGATTGGTCAACTGGACGACGTGGAAGTGGCGCCTCAAAGCGCAACGCAATGTCCCTCGATCGCTCGATGGCTCTCGGAGCCGCCCTTGCCGCGCTTACAACAAAGCCGTGAATGCGCAGCTTGCGACCGGGTTCCATGTCCACGCGTGTTGTGTAGAAGGCACCCCCCGATTCGCACGGTTGGCTAGGTGCGGCGCGAAAGAAGTTCCGCATGCAAATGTCGAGATTGTTTCGCACCGTACGTAGCCGACCGTGTTCATGGGAGGAGCGGGGGAAGGACAATAAACAAAACAAAGTTACGAAGACATTATTATCGATCTAGATTCAAACAAATATCTGCTGAAGAGCGAGTGAGAGAAACAGAGACGGAGAGAGAGACAGGGGGATGGAGAGAGGAAGCGTGGGAGAGAGGGGTGGTGGGGGGTCTAACGATCGTAAACCGATAGAGAAGGAGTTTGACCGGTCTTCGTGGCTTATTTATTAATTTTTAAATTATGCATGCCTGCAAACGTGTATCTTTAAAAATTCAGTTCCCATCCTGAGCACTCTAAGCTCTCTGCCGCTTGTCAATAGACGATCGCTGCTGCTGCTGCTGCTCAAGCAGCGCAGATTGACGACGCGTGAGAAGCCGTGGACGCAACGACGACTCCTCCTCACGCCGTCTCCACGCGCTGCGTTCGGCGCGTGGAGATGGCGAGTGGCTCCTTCTTTAACCCCCTGGCGCAATCGATGTGCTTAGGCTCCCGCTGCCTGCTGTTCCACCTGTTCCAGCTGTGTCAGCTGTTCCAGCTGTGTCAGCTGTGTCAGCTGTTCCACCTGTTCCAGCTGTGTCAGCTGTTCCAGCTGTGTCAGCTGTTCCACCTGTTTCAGCTGTATCAGCTGTGTCAGCTGTTCCATTTGTGTCAGCTGTGTCAGTTGTTCCACCTGTTCCAGCTGTGTCAGCTGTGTCAGCTGTTCCAGCTGTGTCAGCTGTGTCAGTTGTTCCACCTGTTACAGCTGTGTCAGCTGTTCCAGCTGTGTCAGCTGTATCAGCTGTGTCAGCTGTTCCAGCTGTGTCAGCTGTGTCAGTTGTTCCACCTGTTACAGCTGTGTCAGCTGTGTCAGCTGTACCAGCTGTGTCAGCTGTTCCACCTGTTTCAGCTGTATCAGCTGTGTCAGCTGTTCCAGCTGTGTCAGCTGTGCCAGCTGTGTCTGCTGTTCCAGCTGTGTCAGCTGTGTCAGCTGTGCCAGCTGTGTCAGCTGTACCAGCTGTGTCAGCTGTTCCAGCTGTGTCTGCTGTTCCAGCTGTGTCTGCTGTGTCAGCTGTTCCAGCTGTGTCTGCTGTTCCAGCTGTGTCTGCTGTGTCAGCTGTGTCTGCTGTGTCAGCTGTGCCAGCTGTGTCAGCTGTTCCAGCTGTGTCTGCTGTGTCAGCTGTTCCAGCTGTGTCTGCTGTTCCAGCTGTGTCTGCTGTGTCAGCTGTTCCAGCTGTGTCTGCTGTTCCAGCTGTGTCTGCTGTGTCAGCTGTTCCAGCTGTGTCTGCTGTTCCAGCTGTGTCAGCTGTTCCAGCTGTGTCTGCTGTTCCAGCTGTGTCTGCTGTGTCAGCTGTTCCAGCTGTGTCTGCTGTTCCAGCTGTGTCTGCTGTGTCAGCTGTTCCAGCTGTGTCTGCTGTTCCAGCTGTGTCTGCTGTGTCAGCTGTTCCAGCTGTGTCTGCTGTTCCAGCTGTGTCTGCTGTGTCAGCTGTTCCAGCTGTGTCTGCTGTTCCAGCTGTGTCTGCTGTGTCAGCTGTGTCTGCTGAGCCAGCTGTTCGTGCGAACCGCGCCCGCTGGCTTCAGGTTGCGGTGCCCAGACTGACGTCATCGGTAAAAGGGGGCAGCCCGGACATCGACCTGCTTGGTGCCACCGCCGGCTTAACGGAGGCACCGGCCCGAGGGCCGTCCCCGTGGGGTGTGCTTGGCCTACTCTTCCACGCTCAGGCAGAACGCCTCGGCAGAGGGGGTGGCGGTGCCCGCGCTTCAGGCCACGACACGCGTCCTGTCAGTCGGCGGACTGCGTGGGACGCCCCCACGATGAATGGTGACCTCTGGGTTGCAAGTCCAGCGTCTTTAATCTCCACCGCAGTTGCGGACCGTGCGAATTGGCCGATACATCAGCCTCGCCGCACCACGGCAGACGCTCGGCTGAGAGAAGCCACCATCGGGAGCTGAGTGCCACGGCCCCACGCTCTCCGGAACCGGGAGACGCTTTGAGTTGAAAACGACTTCGAAAATCACTTAAGTGTCAGCAGCGTCCACAATCTTCCCGCAAGTCGGCGGGACTTTATGATGTTTCCCGGCTACGGTTCAAGGTTAAGCGATCTCTCTCTCCTCCCCTGTCTCCCCCCCACACACTCGGGGGTGCGGGGGGGGGGTCCCCACAGACCCAGAGAGCCCAGCTGTGTGAGCCGTCTCCTCCACAGACCCCGCCTTCCCCGGACTCAGCCATTATCTCAGCGCAGGAGCCCCAGTGGCTCACAGAGCGTCCCACCCAGGCCGCCCCCCCCCCGTCATATACCGGATGCATTGCACAGGCCCTGCAATGATAATACATCATCGTCACTGTCGGTCTGTAACTCGGCGGGACGTGTGTGGCGTGTTAAAGTGGGGGACGCTCCCACCTCTTGGAAGAGTAGGCCAAGTACCCGTGTGGAAGTGCTCTCTAGAGCTCCCACTAGTGGGGGCCCTTCTGCCAGCAGTGGCATGAGCGAGAAATTTCAGGAATGCACTTCACCTTCAAAAAAACATCATTAACCATAATCTATCCACTGCTGGGTGAAGCCCTCCCCATGCCGCCACTACCACATGGGATAATGATCCACCCAGCAAGCGCACACAAGCCGATCCCATCGCTCCGTCTCCGCAGCGAACGGACTATTCGTTATTGACAATTGTTTTATCTTCACGGATCACGTCCGTACGTCGAACTTCTTTCGCACCGCACGGTAGCCAACCGTGCTGCTCGGAGGTCATGCGGCTGCTCACACTGCCCGACTGGTGTGCGATGAGTGAGGGCGCACCGCGCGATGTCCCCGTTGAGGGATAGCGGTGGCTGCTTCCGTGTGCACAGCAACGTCAGGTCCGGGAGCGACTGAGCCATATTTCTATGGCCGGGGTCAGTCTCTCCGCACGTCGGCGTGGTTCAGAGTCACAGGGTGGTTACCTCGTTTAGTGGCCCAGGTGTGGGATGGTTGGTTGAGTTGACCCTGGGCGCTTGTGAAGTACAATTATTTGGTGATGCTGCTGCTGCGATGGCAGTGGTTGAAAGAAATAATGAACACAAACACTCAACACATTTGCGTGGCCTGAATAGAAAACATAAAATAGGTAATTACTCGTGCAATGGCCCTTTTTCATTGCACATTAATGGCCCTTTCATGATTGTTATGATCATCATCATCATCATGCACCATCGCCATCCGCTATCATCATTATTATTGACATCATCATCGCCACGGCCATCATCACCAACATCGTAAAAGTGCAAATCACAACCCAAGCCTGAATGCAACCTCCAAACATCAAATGAACACGCTGTACAAAAATAAACATTATGAATGCATGCTATTAATGAGATTTGAGGACATGTTAACAATCATTGAGACTGCCTGATGATCCTGGTGGTAACCACCAGTTAAACATCCTTGCTCAATTGTTAAACGTAGGGCGCCACGGGGACGAGATGCGAACTACCTCGCCTGGTCTACAGGAGGTCGTGGGTTCGATCCCGACCCTGACGCCTGCTGTAAATTTGAAGTTTGCGAGTTCTCCCCGTGGTCGCGTGGATTTTTCTCCAGGTCCTGCAGTTTTTCCCTTCTAGTTCAGAAACATGCGTTTAGAGTAACTCGCCGCTAAAATGTCCACGTGATAAGCCACTTCATTGAGCTATCATTTGTGATGGCCTGGTCGCTTTTGAAAAAAGAGTTTCAAAGCTCATTGGGCCTTACCTGGTGAAATAAACAAAATAGGTAAAACACATTGCGTGTGGATCACTCGCCAAACACACCGGAGTGCTGAAGCAGTGACACATTGGCACGTTTTGTAACCTCTAAACATTAATTGGCGGTTATATATTGGCTGTGTCGGTGGAGAAGGGTGTACAACACAAATTGTACCACGATCTGACCCAATAAAACACATTCCTCCTGCGGAGGGAGCTGGTAGGAACGTTGGGTTGCTCGGTCAATGGCCAGGGTGAACGGCGGCGTGGTGAATTCCGCAAATATGCTCGACTGTGAGGGCGGGCACAAGCCGGCGTGAGTAGGTTAAACGTTGAGTTGTATAAGGGCACCACGGGGTGACCTGCCCCTCCCCACCCAGCCCCACCCCTCCCACCACCCACCCAGCGCCACCCTCCCCACCCAGCCCCTCCCCACCCAGCCTCACCCTCCCCACCCAGCCCCTCCCCACCCAGCCCCTCCCTCCCCACCCAGCCCCTCTCTGCACGACGGACGGACGGACACAATAATCCCCTGTGGGCTGGTGGAACCAGTGGGTTCCGACCAGTGGGTTCCGACCAGTATCAGTAGCGGATCCAGGCTTGGTGGCTCGACTTTTTTTATTGTTTTGGCGATAGGCCTGTAAGCCTCTTTATAGTTTTGATTTCATTCTTTTCTAAAAGTGCTTTGTTTCTTCTATTCTAAATTTGCAAACTTCACATATCTAAAAAAAAATCATTGGAATTTATTTCACAATGTTATTCCAACTTGTAAATCTGTTAAAACAACTTCAATGATGCATATGTGGAATGTCACAGACCACGAGCTACAGTCATGATTTTACTAAGTTTATTTTAAGCTCTAAATGAACCCCCCCACCCACCCAATATTTGAATCGTAACATTTTGAAAAATGAAACAGACAAATCTCAAATCAGTCAATCAATGAAACTAAAGACGAATTAAAGGCACCTTTCTGAAAACCAAAGCCGCTGTACATCAACGATTATCCTTCCATTCAAACCTCAAAACCGTGCAACTTCAAAATGTAACGAGGTTTGATCCGCAAAGTTACATGTTGTAACATTAATCTGACGAGATGGGATTATAACACACACACCGCTTACTGTCGTTTCATACTTCTGGGTTGGGGCACGTGTGTCTTACAGACGACAGCGGTGTGTAATGCCTCCCTGGTGCATTCCAGGGAAATTACTCACACTGCAGAGTCATTAACAGCGGCTGAAAATAAACCGCTGTTTTCAATTTGTTTTCACATTCGGCTCACAATTAACCCTCAAGATCAAGCACTCCGTTATCCTGGATCTTGCCCTGGAAGTTTCCATTAAATCTTCGTCTGTGTCTCGTATTTTCTCTACGAATGGGAGTTCACCGAAATCCTCCAGAAATCCACAAGGATCTTGGCTGCGATTTCAAATAAATATATGGAGGACATGTTCATCTGCCCGATACCATTAATCTGGTTGGGTGTGGAAAGTCAGCAGTGGTTGTTGTTGTTTACATAAACTTGCTCCTGCCATAGGACTGTGGAATGTCCACTACTGGCTTGAGGCTGCGAGCGAATTTGAGCAGCGCCCAGAATTTGATTTAGTGGCGACGACGTCACATGGAGGAGCGGCGACCTTCAGGACCTCACGTGGAGATTTGAGTTGTCTTGTGGTTGTTGTTGTGGTTGTTGTTGTTGTTTGACTTGCATCCCACTGGGATTTTTGCACAGCGTTGGTGTGCGGTGCTTTTTCTCTGGAAGACTTTGCAGTTTTTTACTGGATTTTTCTGTTTGCGCTTAGTCACTTTAAGATGTTTTCTTGTTCATGTTTTTGTTTTTTGTTTGTTGCGGTTGCACCCAATTCAAGAGCCGAATGGCTCACAGGGCTATACCAAGTAAATTAAACTGAAAACTGAAACTTGAGTGTGTGTGTGACGTTAAGACGTGTACGTGTGTGTGACGTTAAGACTCGTGTGTGTGTGAGACGTGTGTGTGTGATGTTGAGTCTCGTGTGTTACGTGTGTGTGAGACGTGTGTGTGACGTGTGTGTGAGACGTGTGCGTGAGACGTGTGTGTGAGACGTGTGTGTGATGTTGAGTCTCGTGTGTGTGAGACGTGTGTGTGTGACGTGTGTGTGTGTGTAGGATCTCTGGAGTTATTCCTATGGATCGTCACCATCTCCATGTTCATGCCGCGTGCGACTGCTGAACGCGAAGCCGCGTTCGCTTGTAGGGGCGAGATCCTCAGGACTCAATCGGCAAAGACAGCGTCAGACGCTGTCTTTCCGACAGACCTGTTCTTCACCTGATGGCTGCTTGCGTTGTGGCCGAAACGTCGTGAGAATTGTATTTTATTATGTTTTATTTTTATTATTTCCATTCTACGTGACTTTACCGATAGAACCAAGAAGATGAATCCCTGCAGTCACGAAAGCTTTAAATCTAAAGTGTGCATACCTCTCAAGCCCGTGTCAGAGCCCTGCCTGATTACAGAGTCAGGACCTCATTGGTCTCCCCGTGCCCCTTACAGATCTCAACGTTAGTCCTACAAAGTCCCTTCACAAGGCAGAAGAAACACACACAGACTAAACACATGTTTTGTGCCCCGATTGAAACGGCCGTGCGCCGTATGGACCTGCAAACTCGCGTTCCCTGCACAAGACTACGGGGCAGAACCCGTGTGGGCTGACACGCCATGCGTGTGAATCCCACCGGAGGTGTCTGAGAATCTCCGACCTGGCCGTGAGTCCGAGTCACTCCCCTCTGCCCCCCCCACGCCACTCCCCCCGTGCCCCAGGCGAGACGGCTCGGGCAGGAGGGGGAGGCTCACGTCCAAGGCTGCCTGCGGCGCGACTCGGGAGCCACAGCAGCGAGGCCAGACACGAGCAGGAGGCAGCAGCTCCACCGCCCCCCGACACTGCGCCAGACAGACTGTGTGTGTTGAGGTGTGCGCGTGTGTGATTCGTTTAACGCGGAGGCTGTCGCGACCAATATTATTCATAATAAAGGTGCTTGGGTTAGGTGGCGTAAGTAGAAATGTGACAAAACCCTCCACCACCCGACACAGACGATTAGTAAGGGAATTGTCGCGTAAACAAAGCGCCAATTAGTTACTACTTCAGCCCACCGGGGTGTTGGAGAGTAAATCCACAACATTTACAATCTGAGTAATTACATTATGGGGAGGTGCTCGCAAACAGCACTTGCCCCCCAAATATGTTAACGCTATACGGGGGATCTTTGTCTTTACATTACAGTGGCGCGGTGGTTAGCACGATGCGAGCCCCCGCGACCAGAGTTAGATACCCATCGGTACTGGGTCTCACCTAGGTCGACTCGGCCTCAAATGAGTACCCTGTGGGGTGTGTCACTAGGGAGACAAAGGCGGCCAGGCGTGGTGCTGGCCACCCACCCCTACGTGTGCCGTTACCGGCCTTCATAGGTGCTCGCTAACAGCACTTGCCCCAACAGTCTGTTGAGGCTATACGGGGGAGCTTTGTCTTTGGGGGTGGTGGAAGAGGAGGGGGTGAGATACCCCTCGCCACTGACGTTAGCCGTGACTGGGGTGAGAACTCGGTGGGGTGGGGGTCGTGGTGAGCCCACAGGATGCTAACCGCGCTGCGTTTTTAGGAGTCTGATTAACTCTTCGCTCAACCTGATCATTGTAGATAACACAAATACATTACTCAGCATAATCATACATACAAAACAACAACACACAGCGATTAGTTGATGATAAACAATACATGCATCACGTGACATGTTTTGAAACGTTAACGGAAACTTAAATTTTGGCCAAAGACTGAATTCATCGTCGTCATAATCATCAGCAGCCATGGTCATTCCACTGCTGGATGAAGGCCTCCGCCAGCTGCCGCTATCACCACATGCCCAGCAGCTCAGACGCCGGCCCATTCCATCGCTCCGTCTCCTCAGCGGACGCCCTCACGGACGCGTTCCCTTCCTGGCCCGATGTTTTCTTTAGCACCAACGGCCCCCCCCCCATCCCTTTATTCACGTAATTGACCATCGATAATTGACCATCTATAATGGATAATCGATAATTGACCATCTATAATTGATCATCTATAATTGACTATCTATAATTGACTATCTATAATTGACTATCTATAATTGACCATCTATAATTGCTCATCTATAATTGATCACCTATAGTTGACCATCTATAATTTATTATCTATAATTGATGATCTATAATGGATTATCTATAAATGACCATCTATAATTGATTATCTATAATTGACCATCTATAATTGATTATCAATAATTGATCATCTATAATTGATTATATATAATTGATAATCTATAATTGACCATCTATAATTGATTATATATAATTGCTAATCTATAATTGCTAATCTATAATTGATAATCTATAATTGACCATCCATAATTGAACATCTATAATTGATCATCTATAATTGACCATCTATAATTGATTATATATCATTTATAATCTATAATTGAACATCTATAATTGATAATCTATAATTGATAATCTATAATTGACCATCCATAATTGAACATCTATAATTGATCATCTATAATTGACCATCTATAATTGATTATCAATAATTATCTATAATTGACCATCTATAATTGACTATCTATGAAGTGCAAAGTCTCCACTATAGCCTCCACATCATTATAAATGCGTATTTATAGAATTACCACAGTTCTGGCGGTCACCTGAGTTCAATTCCTGACCGTAGCTCGACCGGTGGCGTGAGAGCCACTTCTGCCCCAGCCCGTGTGGGAGCGACGCTGAGAATGCGCAAGGAGTGAACATCGCCCCACGGGCAGCAGAACAAACAACGCGCTCCGCAAATCTGCCGAACAGAAACTCAGATGGAAACAGGAGGAGGAGGAGGAGGGAGGGAGGATGTCGAAGCACATCTGGCTGTCCGTCCGATGATGCTAGTCGTAATTACTTACGAAACGTCGTGCTGGGATTGTAAATCGTTGTGGGTTTACTCTCCGACACACCGGTGTGCCGTCCGAGTGACGAATTGGCCTGTTTTGTCTACGTGACAAACCTTACGAGTTGGCTGTGTCGGGTGGTGGCGGGTTTAAAGACACATTTATATTTTACGCGATCTAAGCCAAAAGAAACCTCTATTATGGATAATATTCGTCTCCTACGTGCTTAACAGAAAATAAACACAAATCGGAAAAAATTATCTTAACCGATGGCATTCTCATCAGGACCCATGCTGATGTAAAGTGAAGTCTCCAATTCTAATTGATTTGAAGCTTTCGTGACTACAGGGATCCATATTCTCTGGTTCTTTCGGTAAAGTCACGTAGCTAGAAACATAATAATAATAATAATAGATCACGACGTTTCGATCGCAACGCAAGCGACCTTCTCCAGTTCTCATTATCCACTCGATCGCTCTGGACTAGAAATTCGCACCCCCTCCCGTGCCTATACAAAGCCACAATAGCATATCATTCTTTCTCACCTGATGATGGACGCTTGTGTTGCGATCGAAACGTCGTGTCCTTTTATGATTCTCTGCTATCTACGTGACTTTACCGAAAGAACGAGAGAGTATTCGTGCACTATTAAGAAATGGGCTATTGACAAAAACGTTGCCTGTTATATTTATATTTCTACTTTTAAGGCCACACACGCACAGTGATAGTATTGACAAATGTGTTGTTGTTGTTGTTGTTTGTGCAACACTGTTAAAGCAGCAGCAGCAGCGAATAAATTCGCTCGACAGAGGGGCGGATGATAAATGCATGCTTACGCACACCTGTGTAAGCGGCACTCCACTTATTAAGAGATCAGCATTCGATGCCGCGTTCAATAGTGCTCCGGGGCAGGATCGATAATGAAACAATGCGGGGATTGATGTACGGCTGCTGTTAATCGCTATAAAGCTGTCTTTACATGCACGCTAATTGATAATGAGTTTCCTAAGTGGGACATCTTAAGCCGTCTAACCGGGTCAATACTAATTGCCCAATCCTCTCGGTCACACACGCGCGCGCACACACACACTCGCTACACAAGGATAGGCACGCATGGTTACACACACAAAGGTCCCACTATAAACACTGTTGGGGCTAACAACTGCCGTGTCAGGCTGTTAGCGAGCACCTATTAAACCTGGTATGGCACATGAGGGGGGTCGGTGGCCAGCAACACGCCCGGTCGCCTTTGTCTCCCCAGTGACGATGTTTACACAACGCACCAGGTACTCGTTTGAGGCTGAGTCGACATAGGGGAGGCCCCGGACAGTTCAGATAGTTGTCACTGGTGTGGGCCGTGAGCGGGAATTGAACTAGGGTCGTCGGGTTCACAGTGCAGCGTAGCGCTAACCACTGCGCCACCGCTCATATCACATCAGCGCCCACGTGGTTCTGCAGTGACGACACACACACTCAGAGACTCATGGCAGCCGCATTCGCCACGAAGTGACGGTAACTTCACCACAGCGTTAGTGCCAGGCTCGGTGCACATAAGTGCATTGATGCACATACTCTATACAACAATAATCGCTGCAATTCGGCAATAAGTGACGGTAACATACCGCGGCGCTTGTACCAGACTAGGTGCACTTTGAGGCCACGTGAGGGGTCAAAGGCACGCTGGCAGGAGGTTATGGGACAGACCCAGGTGGTATAGGTTAACTACCTGAGATACACGCGCGCGCGCAGACTGTAATCACTCGATCGCTGTCAGCGAGCGCCTATTTATGGTGGAATGGCATAAACAAGAAGTGATGTCGTCACACCACACTTTAGCGTCACAATCTCCATTTTTCAGTTTTATGCTGAGTCAACCCAAGGGAGACCCAGACCACGATCTTAGGGGAACTGCATCGCCACTCCTCACACGCGCGCACGCACACACATACACGCACACACACGCACGTCTGAATTTCATCAACCCCATGACTAAGCTGTCTAGTCTGTGTGACCGACACATAATCACCATCCCCAGGCGAGTCGCTCTGTTAACATGATGCCTCTCAATGGAATGGACTCTCCCGTATCCTGAACTCGACGCTCACGTCACTGGCGTCTCAATACGCCTCAAGTGTCAACTCAATCAGTGGGCTCGTGCATAATGCAAGCGTGTCCACACACAAAGCACAGTAATGCCCCTACAAAGCTGACCATGTTGCCTTTACGAGTCCTTTAACTTAACATGCTATCGATTACGTTTTAAAATGCCATTATTTTATTTTACAAGGGCCGCTTAAACGGCACATGCTTGTGCTTTGATTGACTGAGAAGTGCCCATTGTAACTCACGCGCGCTGCTACACGCGTAGCAAGTAAGTGTCGCGTGTGGACAGCGTGCACAGGCATGGTCAGATTAGTCTCCCATTGCCTGCTCGGCGTGGGGAGGCCCTCATCCAGCAGTACATACTCTTAGGTTTTTTCCGGTAAAGTCACGTAGGTAAAAAAATGAAATTAAAATTAATTTACTTTTATTTATTTTACTTTTATTAATTTTAATTTAATTTTTTACCTACGTGACTTTACCGAAAAAACCTAAGAGTATGAATCCTTGCAGTCACGAAAGCTTCAAATCCAGCAGTACATATTGACAATCAGGCTGTACACGTAACAATTTTGCGAAATGACTATTTTATACTGTTGCATATATTTTGCATAACATTAAATGTAAAAAAGAAAACTTTGGAAGATCAAATGTGTAAGTTAATCTGCAATCGTGTTAAAAAAAATTGTCGAGTCAAATTCCATGTACTTCCCCATAATTTTCCACCAAGCGTTGGATTTCGCAGAAATCTCACCGTTTGTGGCGCTGCCACTCCTATCTGAAACAACACGCGATCGATCCGTCACGAGCATGCGTACACGCCAGGCGCACATGCGATCGATCCGTCACCACCAGGCGTACCACCGGCAGAATAAAATGCCACCTCGCTCGCAGCTTGAAATCGTCCGATCGCGAGCGCTGCGTTACTCGCAACCCCTTGTAGGCATTGCTGCCCGATTTCAAAATTCGCAAAAAATGCGTTCCACAAGGAGCAGGGTGCTGGAAGGGATTGCTGCCACATCCGAGGTCGTCGATTTCCATGGGATATCTGTAAAAAAGAGCTTTACAGCTCATCAGATTCCTCCAGTATGAATACATATTATGGTTCTGAATTCCATGAAGCCACGGTGCAAGTTTATTAAATTCCCTCTCCCTGCCTTCGCTTCTCTCCACCCAGCAGTATCAGTGGCGTGTACCACGGTGAGTCTATCGGCAGGGCACGCGTGGTGGGGTAGAACGTGGGCACTCCCACCTCTTACAGGACACGTGGCCAGCGTGCAATTACTGCCGTGGGTATTGTTTCTCTCTCGAGGGGCCGTCTAGTGGAAGCCCTTCTTCCAGCAGTGGCGCGAGCAGGAAATTGCAGGGCTGCAGATTTGTTTTATTTTACCAGCCGAGGCCCACTGAGCTATGTAGCTCTTTTTCAGAAGCGACCTGGTCACAAATGATAGCTCAGTGCCGTTGCTTATCGCGTGGAAATTTACAGCAGCCAACGACTCTTAAAACGCGTGATGTTGATTCTAAATGTGGAGGGAAAACCCGGAGGACCCGGAGAAAAATCCACGCGACCTCGGGGAGACACGCAAACTCCAGATATACAGGCGTCAGGGTCAGGATCGAACCCACGATCTCCTGTACACCAGGCGAAGTAGTTAACATCTCGCCACCACGGCACCCCAAGCTTCACGCTGTGAAGCACTGGGGTGAGTTTCATCATCAACTAATGCAACGAGCCTCCGGCGAGGGCTCTGATCGAGGTGAGCCTGGCCGTGAGTTAAACGAGCGCTTCAGCCTCGCGGACTCTGCCGCAGGCTTCACGGCGCTCGATGCGAGTCAAACCACTGGTGGTCAAATCCCGCTCGGAGCCTGCTCGGCTAATCATCCCTCCCAGGGTCAACAAATTGAGTAAGTGCGCGTCTCCGCGGGACGTCAACAGCAGTCATCCGTTGGACGGTCCCGTTCACCCGGCATAGGAATGTGGAATGTCGAGCGCACGCCCACGGTGCGCCCCTAGACGCAGAAAATCAGAAGCAGTTTTTTTTGTCTTGAAATTCAAAAAAATCCACATTCCTATGCCGGTGAACGTCCGCTCGGACTGCTGTTTACGTTGGGCTATTCTGCCTTTTTATAAAAGTCTCCGTAATGCGCGCAACAAAAAAAATCGGGGCATTTATCTAGGTGCTGCGGTGAGCAGGCTCGAGCACAAAGCCACTTCCCGGAGCATAAACTTCAAGTCTAGACACGAGAATTCTCTCTGCGGGCAACGTGGGGCACGCAAGGCCCCCTCCGTCAGCGCTCTGTGGTTATCGAGCTCTGGGGCCGCGCTGATTGTAAACAGGAATACCCCCCCCCCCTCCACCACCACCACGCCACTCCTCTCCCCTTGTCCGGATCTCGCCCCCTCCTCCTCTCACCCCCCACCTGCATCCTCTTGCAACGCCAAACAAATTTGATTGATTTATTCTGCTCAAATGAGCACCGAGGCATTGTTGCACACCTCCTCATCACGGACGTGAGCAGTGGTGGACAGGTCACATTCCTACGGTGGCGGCGAGTAACTCGATAGGACAACTGCTGTGGACTTCCCCACAAGGCGGTACTCAATTTAGTGACCACGGAGGGATGATGAGCTGAACAAACGCCATCACCATCAGGAGCTGAACTGACAACCCTCTGATTACGAGCCGCTCGCTCTGCCGTTGAGCCACCAAACTAAACAATAAACTAAATTGTGTTTTATTTGACCAGGTAAGGTCCACTGATCCATTCGCTATCTTTCAGAAGCAACCTGGCCAAATGATAGCTCAACGAAGTGGGCATTCACATTGGAATCTGATTCTAAGTGCGGAGGGGAAAACTGGAGGACCCAGAGAAAAATCCATGCGGGGGGGGGGGGGGGAGAGTAGATGCACTGAGGGGACAAAGGCGGTCGGGCGTGGTCCTGACTACCCACCCCCTCGTGTGCCATGCCAGCCTGCATAGGTGCTCGCTAACAGCACTTGGCTGAACACCCTGCTGAGGCTATACCGGGGGATCTTTGTCTTTATATATGAATATACAGCGGTGGAAATGGGCACGTATATGACAGTATTCCATACCACCGGCACCGTGGTATATGAATAGTCGTGTATATGAATAGTGTATTTTAATATACACCACTGCGTATATGAAAGTATTCTTCAGTAATGTTCATATACAATGAACTTTATCTGACACACTACATTGCATTACACATTACGCATATTCACAAAACTTTGCAATATACATTTCTGTAGACTAATTTTTGTTGTATTATTCCGCTATGCTACAGGAGGAACAGATATTTGTGGCTATTCGGAACTTGCGATGTAACGATCCACACCCAGCGTCGGCACACGATCCGATTCCGTCGCTCCATCTCCACTGTGAACGTCCCCGCCCGTTGGTGACCACACCATCGTCACTTGTTTAACGTTGGGTGCCAGGGCGCAGGAGGCCGTGGGTTCGATCCCGACCCTGACGCCTGCTGCTGTGTATTTGTAGTTTGCGTGTCTGTCTCCCCGTGGTCGCGTGGATTTGTCTCAGGGTCCTCCGGTTTTCCCTCCACATTTACAATCAACATCACCACATGTTTAGAGTGTTTGGCTGCTGTAAATGTCCCCGTGACAAGCCGCCGCCACTTCGTTGAGCTGTCGCTTGCAGGCAGGTCGCCTCTGAGAACGAGCTGTGTAGCTCAGTGGCCCTCAGCTGGTAAAGTACTTTTTTTTTACTTTTAATGTTTTTTTTCCACTAAAATGAAATGTGTGCTGGTATCTAAAAAAAAACTTGACTATAAAAATTATTTTGTAATTTTACAAGTGGTGTCGTATTATACCGTGACGCTTAAGAAGTCACATTTCTCACACTCATCCCACCCAGCCGAGTCTCACAGTAGACAACAACACAATCCCCCACCCCCCACCTCTTCATTCACGCGAGCAGCCACAACAACAACAACAGCAAGGACGAGTTATACAATCGCAACACCTACGGCCACGTGGCGGGCAGCCGCAGACGTCACTGTGGGACGCGATGCCCTCTCGGTCTCACAGCGCAGGGGGCGACGCGTCACCGCGAGACGCGCCTCGACAACTCCATGAGACACCGCGCGCGGCCCCGCGTCACGGACAGGTGTGGGGGGGGGGGCGACGTGGGGGGGGGCGACGGGGGGGGAAAGGGGGGGGCGACGGGTGGAGGGGGGCGATGGGTGGGCGACAGGTGGAGGGGGCGTCATTTGGAAGAGGGCGACGGGTGGGGGGGGGCGCGGGATGTGGGGGCGACAGGGGAGGGGGACGGGTGGGGGGGAGGCGACGTGGGGGGGGCGACAGGGGGAAGGGGGGGGCGACGGGTGGAGGGGGGCGACGGGTGGGGGGGGGGGATGTGGGGGCGACAGGGGAGGGGGACGGGTGGGGGGGCAACGTGGGGGGGCGACGGGGGGGGGGGAAGGGGGGGGCGACGGGTGGGGGGCGACGGATGGGGAGGCGACAGGGGAGGGGAACGGGTGGGGGGGGGGGGCGACTGGGGGGGATGAGGCGACGGGTGGGGTGGGGGGCGACGGGGGGGGGGTGGAAATGAAAAGTATCTCAAATGTATTGCTGCGGTACAGCAAATGGGGGGGGGGGGGGGGGCCCTTGGCGTCTCCACGCGTGGATTCTGTGATGCTGCGGCGATTTCTAAACTCTCTGCTGGGCAGCGCGCTCGCCTGCCGCAGCGTTCCATTCGTCTTTTGGAATGAGAACCTTTGAGACTGGAGGAGTCCGATGAGGCGTGATGCTCTTTTTGTCACAGATGTCCAGGCTGCCCGGGTGGAGGCATCAGTGGAGAGGTTTGAGTTGCACTTGGGTGGCCGCGAGTTAAATTCCGGGTCGAGAAGGGCATCATCTTCTCCGGGGTCGGTTAAACGAGCTCCACTTTCTGAGGAAAATCTCGCCGGAAATGCGTTTTTGTTTTTGGAAGTTTTTAATGAGCAGCGGCATGAAAGATGCGTTGGGAATGTCCTTCTTGCTCTGGATTTTTGTCTCTGCGTTTTGGACAACACGTTGAAATCAAGTCGGCAGTGGCGTTCAATAGGATTCAGTCCAAAGAGTAACTTGACGCTCCAGGTTGGTTTGTGTGGGACTGCCTTCACGAGATTTGCCGTGCCCTCTTGAAACGGACGGATGGACGCAGTTAACGAAACACAATCCTGCGGAGGGAGCTGGTAGGAACGTTGGGTTGCTCGGTCAATGGCCAGGGTCAAGGGCGGCGTGGTGTATTCCGCAAATATGCCCGACTGTGAGGGCGGGCACAAGCCGGCGTGAGTAGGTTAAACGTTGAGTTTTATAAGGGCACCACGGGGTGACCAGCCCCTCCCCACCCAGCCCCACCCCTCCCACCCCCCACCCAGCCCCTCCCCACCCCGCCCCTCCTCACCCAGCCCCTCCCCTCTCCACCCAGCCCCACCCCTCCCATTTTTGGATGCACGACGGATGGACGGACGGACACAATAATCCCCTGTGGGCTGGTGTAACCAGGAGGTTCCTACCAGTATAAACGCTTTCAATCTTGGGTGCAAAGCGTAAGAACAAATAAATAAATAAACATTGTGCTCCAGTCGAGGCACTTAACAAGCGCCGATGGATGTTGCATCCCGGTGGTGGTACGGCCCCTTGACAATGGGATCAGACACAACGTGAATGTACTGTGCTGGCAGTGGTGTACAAACACGGGATGAAAATACTTTACATCCTTCACCATAAACACTGCCTTAGAACTGGAAAAAACAACCAACCCTATAATAATCCGACTTTTTGGACAGCTGCCGTTCTTGCTCCGAGAAGGGATAAAGGGGGGAGAGATGAACGGTAGAAGGTGGACTTGGACACCACATTATCGTTTGCTGCGTGGAAAATTTCTCATCCTTCAGCTGAATTCCTGCAAAATATCGGATCACAATCGTGTCCTGCCGCATCTCTCCCTACGCTTCAAGAGGGCCATTGCCCAGAACGTCAGTTCGTGATGAACTCGTGCAGTGTCCGAGATGCACTGAGAAAAGTAACAAAGAGACTCCGAATATGACGATCTTAAGAAAATGAGGTGAAGGAGCCCCCCCCCCTCCTTCCGATCCGTCTCTCTGCCCATTGTCTCCGCTCCCCCCGCCCTCCCACCCCCCACCCCCCTAACCCCGACGCAGCATCCTAGATCGTGGTCACCCGCTCCTCGTCATTTGCACGCCCCTACCATCTGAAGAATGTAATTGTTTATACTGGCTTTTATATAGTATGTTAAACACCTTGATCAAAGGCCGTCTGGAACGCTCTTCTTTCTGATATTCGGAAGCCACTGAAGCTATGAACTTTCCAAACTAGATTGAAAACAAATGTTTGACTTGCTTTTTGTGTTTAGTTTGTCCCCCCATCCCACCTCCGATTATCACGGCTGGCTACGTACGGTGCGAAAGAAGTTCAACATGTACACACACACACACTCTGTAAGTATAAAACAAGACGAGAGAAGACCGCAGTGGTTGGGACCACGTAACGAGAATGAGCCGGGCAGGATCATCCCGCAACTTGACGACGCGGCGCACACACGTGGGACGCCACGGGAGGAGGGGAGTGAGCGGACAGAGAACCACGTGGACAGACGCAGCGGCGGCTGCCGAGACGACAACACATTGAGAGCGAGCGAAGCAGCAAGGCTGGCTCACGACGGGGAATCGTGTTGGAATTACTCTTTGGTTCTTTCGGTAAAGTCACGTATAAAGAGAAAATAATAAATTGAATAATAGCATACGACGTTTCGATTGCAACGCAAGCAATCATCGTCAGGTATAAATAAAATAGAAAACAAACCTAGTATACTTAGAAATATAATGCGATACAACACAGAGAGTCGGCTAACATAACAGTCAACACCCTACCTGGTCGATTACGTTCTTCCAGAGAATGCAAAATTTGAGAGAGAGAGATAAAACACAGAACCGGAGACATATAGACAGACATATACGCATGGAGAGATAACACAGTAAAATTGGAAATTTGCTCGGCCCCATTGCTGCTTCATCTTCTTCGTAAGGCTGCTGCTGATGTAGACGCAGAGCGACCGCTACAATGGCACGTGCAGGTGGTCAAGCCGGATAACCGCAGCGTCAGGAGCCGCGGCGGAGTGCATCGTCACCGCCGTGATGTCTCCTCCGTGGTTGTGGGTCGGGGCATTGCGTCGTTAAACGTTGTACGGCCTGTTCTGGATGACCACATTCGCACGCTGCTGCTGGATAGTTTTTAACACTGCTGGGTGGACAGGTGTCGCTTAATGAGCTGATGGAATCGACAAACGACATCGATACGTCGTCGTTCAGATTAACCAGGCGTAAGACAGCGGTCACGTGGTAGTTAGCGCACTACGCTAAGAACCTGGCGAACAGAGTTCGCTTCGTGCTGATGGCCATCAGTGACGAATATCAAAATCGGTACTGGGCATCGCCAAGGGGAAACTCAGCCTTCGATAAGCACCCAGTGCGGTGTGTACAACATCAGCACTGGGGAGACAACGGTGGCAGGGGGCGTGGTGCTGGCCACCCACCCCTTCGTGTGCTGTGCCAGCCTTCATGGATGCTACTCGCTAACAGCACGTCTGTTAAAGGCTATACTGGGGATCTTTGTCTTTGTTGGCTTACGGCATAGGCGGTGACATTGTCCTAGCGGGAGTTCGTACGCCGATTGTTGCAGGAGTTCACGGTTCGCATCTAGCAGCCGTCCATGTTATAACTGTGGGTGGATTCGCCAAAACACCACGTGCCATGGACATGAAAGGTCACGTGATGTAATTCGTTGTGTGCCAGCGTCAGGGTCCAACTTGCCATTATTTGAAAAATGACTCTGCAAATGACTCAATTGAGATAATACACAGCAGCAGCAGCAGCATCAGCGATCATCACCACCCCCCTCCACCACTGCGAAACCTTGGCAGGTCCCTGCCGCGAAGAGCGCAACAACAAGCCCTCGTCTTAGCTTGGCGAGAAGCCAGAGCGTGTTTGTGTTGAAGCGACGACAGTCCTGCACCAGTGGTCAGAGCACGTCCACCGCGGAGACGGAGCCATGTGACCGGCTCGTGTGCACGTGCTGGGTGCATTATGCCCATCGCGAGATCCCGAGTGATGCCTGCGGCTTGGGGCGGCCTTCATCCAGCAGTGGGTAGATCATGGCTGATGACGGTGCCGATGATTAAAGGTAAAAAAAAACATTTAAAGGTGCAGCCCTGAAATGTCTTGCTCACGCCACTGCTGGCAGAAGGACCCCAACTCGAGGGAGCTTCAGAGATCTCCTCCACACGGCGTTCGGCCTCCTCCTCCTCCTCAACGCCGATCGGACCTCTTGGGAGGAGGAGGGGGTCTCCCCGCACTGCACCCCACCCACCACGCACGATCTACCCCCCCCCCCCCCGATTACCTCCTGCGGTGTAGCCCCATGGCACTGCTGGGCAGAGGTCGCAACTGGGTACCCGATACCCGTACCCTACCCGATACCCGGCTACCCGTACCTAGCCGGGTACGGGTACCCGTTTGCGACCCTGGTGCGGCCGGGTACGGGTACGGGTAGGCCGTGAGTCACTGGTGAGTAACCGTTTGTCACTCATTTCCCAACGTCTTGTCTCTTCTCACAATTCAAGTTCCTAGAATCAACCCACCCGCGCCTGCAACGTGGCTTCATCCCAGAGGTCGCAATCGGGTACCCAATACCCGTACCCTCCCCGATACCCGGCCGGGTACGGGTAGCCGGGTATCAGGTAGGGTACAGGTACCCGATTGCGACCCTGGTGCGGCCGGGTACGGGTAAGGAATCAAAACCCGTTTGCGACCTCTGCTGCTCGGTGGAGAGAGGCCGGTGGTCGTAGTGGGGTAACTGGGATGGGGTGGGGGGGTGGGGGGATTCCAGAATTCGTCACCCATCGTTTCGACTCCTGCACGGGGAGATGAAACCGAACCCGGCGACCCTCTGGTTCGCAGTGTGCACGGCGCGAATAAGACATTGCAGAGCGTGGGGTCGGAAGGATTAGTCGAACAACTGGCCATTAGAAAATGCTCGGCGGTTACGTGCAAGCAAATACAAGTTGCGATCGCAGTGGTAACATTCCCCCTCCCCCCCCCCGCTCTGTCATTACCGCCGGTGTAAAGGGGTCACCGGTTCCCGGTGCGGTTGGCCAGTTCTTGCACGTTGCGATAAAAAAATAAATACCCTTCAAATGCTGCAGCAAAGCACCCATTTGTACAAACACCGACATCGCAAAAGTACAAAAAAAGTGCAGCTTTCATAAATACTTAATTGGAATACGATGGGCGGCTGTAATTAGCATAACTTGGCTTCATTGAGATGCCGTGGAAACAAATCCTCGTCCCATTCCCTGGAGGGACGGAAAAAGTAAAAAAAATGTGAAATTAAAAGAAAAATACCACCGCAGCCAATGCATCGTATTCTCCTCCTCCTCCTCGCGTGAGAGTCTAGGCAAAGGCGCAGCCCTGCAGGTGCTGCTCCATGCCACTGCTGGCGAGAGGGCCTCCACGAGGGAGCTCCCCTGCAAGGTAGGTACGTTGAACGCCTACGGAAGTCCCAGTTGGGCTTCTGTATTGACAGCCCCCCAGAGGTCAAGCCTCTTCGTCCGTCCACCACGCCTGACCACCCAGTGGCAGGAGAGTGCGACTGCGGTGCAAGGATTGCGATTCACTGGCGGTGTGTGCATTTGTGGTTTTCCAATCACTCTCTCCCCACTTTCATCGGCGTGAGTGGAAAGGGCTCGGATTTTTTATTTTTCAAATTGTCGGGGCTCCAGTCTGCTTAAGTTACCAACTTTTTATTGTGGTTAAGTCAACTTCATATTAAATCATAGTTCAGTTGTGCTGTACGGCTCTCCAATGGTATTTTCGGGTCGTTACCATGCCTTGTTGTTGTTGTTGTTCGGCACGGTGTCCGACGTTTCGCTCCACGTGCTCCTTCGTTTGTCTCCAATGGTGCACATTCAGTTCCCGAAGAAGCACGTGGAGCGAAACGTCAGACGTCGTGCCGAGCGACACGTGACGACAGGATGTCTGTCTTCAATGGGGTAAATCCGACTGAGTCACAGCACTCGTTTCCAAGAGATGTCTTGCGTTGGAACGTGTTTGAGCAGTCACTTCAATACTTCAATGAGTGTTAGTCACTCGCTGACAAGAAGTGGAGTGCCCGGAGGGAAGCCACGTACCTGGGGGGGCGGGGGGATAGCAGTTAAAATATAAACACACACACACAGACACACACATATACACACACCAACGATTTAGCAACCCACTTGCTGTACTGCCATGTCGCGGTTGTTGAGCCACGATTGCGTATGGGGGTGGTGCCCCTTACCCCATGAGCTGCTGAGTATATCCATCCGTCCGCTGTGGGTTCGGGGGGGGGGGTCGACTGCCAACACGTGTCAGCACTTTCTCTCTGTTCACCGGTGACGATGATTTGAACCCGTCCTGGGCCTCCCTTAGCTCGGCTCAGCCTCAAGTAAGTATTTGGTGCGGCGTGTAAACATCGCCACTGGGGAGACGCAGGCGGCCGGGCGTGGTGGCGGCCTTCATAGGCGCTGCTCGCCAACAGCACTTGCTCCGACAGTCTGCTCAGGCGATACCGGGGATCTGTGTGTTTGTTCACCAGCTCTCAGGACAATCCCCATGCTGAGCTGGGTCCATTCCTCGATCTCAGCTGTCCCCCCCCCCCCCCACAAGTCCACCTTTGTCTTCCTCTTGCCCTTCTGCGTGAGACTTTTCCCGAGGAATCGAAGGCGTGGGCAGGCAGTAGGCAAGGCCTTAATCTCCCACTGAATGTTTCTGTCCAGGTGGTCGGCTACTGAGACTGGAGGAGGCGCCTGGCGAGTTTCCCACGGCCAGAGTGAGAGAGGTCTACTCGACGTGGTGTGCCGGGTGTGGGAGTATCTTTCTGGACGGCACCGGATGAAGTTGAGTCCCTGACGGCGGGACACCTCCGAGCTCGCTGCGCACAGACGCAGCACGCACGCTCCTTCCTCCGCTCTCCGCCTCGCTACATCAAGTCGTCACGTCATCCCTGGGCAACCCATTCGTTTTAACACTTCATAGTCCCGTCGTTTCTATTGCCCAATTCTTTCCTCAACAGCTTCCTTAAACGCGCCATGTTCGTGAGCATGTTGAGTTTGCGTGTGTGTGTTGCATCACTTCCAATGCAGTATCGAGCGATAACATTTTTTTTATTTTCATCGGATGAGCGAGCGAAGGAACGACCGGGCCTGGAACGTCGCAAGTTCAAATCCTGGTTTAGCGGGAGGGAGGTTGACTCAGCCCATCATCCTTTTGGGGGGTCGATAAAATGGGTACCACTTTTGGTAAGGAGGTCATCCGCAGTTGTCCACTGGAAAATAAAATAAAAACTCTCCAAAGGAATGTTGAATTTCCACCAGCGGCTTGCGGCTGTGAACGGGAGGTGAGCACCGATGCCTCAAGGCTCCGTTTGAGCAAAGAAATCACTTTGACGTTTCTGAATGAATGAAGCCCTTGCAGCAGAAGCTGGGTGGGGAGTCTGTCGGAAGTGCGCTGCGTGAGTCACCGGCGTGCGATGGCGACTCTTGCGGGGCGGGGACGTGCGCCGCCGCTGTGAACGCCGCCACATCAAACGGCGCGCGAGCGAGATCCGCGCGTCTCGTTCCGTGTGTCTCTCTCCGTGTGTCTCGCTCTGCACGTCTCTCTCCGTGTGTCTCGTTCTGCACGTCTCTCCGTTTGTCTCGTTCTGCACGTCTCTCTCTCCACGTGTCTCTCTCTCCACGCATCTCTCTCCACATGTCTCTCTCTGCACGTCTCTCTCCACGTGTCTCTCTCTCTCCACGTGTCTCTCTCTCCACGTGTCTCTCTCTCCACGTGTCTCTCTCCACGTGTCTCTCTCTCCACGTGTCTCTCTCCACGCGTCTCTCTCTCCACGTGTCTCTCTCTCCACGTGTCTCTCTCTCCAAGCGTCTCTCTCTCTCCACGCATCTCTCTCCACATGTCTCTCTCTGCACGTCTCTCTCCACGTGTCTCTCTCTCCACGTGTCTCTCTCTCCACGTGTCTCTCTCTCCACGCGTCTCTCTCCACGTGTCTCTCTCTCCACGTGTCTCTCTCTCCACGTGTCTCTCTCCACGCGTCTCTCTCTCCACGTGTCTCTCTCCACGTGTCTCTCTCCACGTGTCTCTCTCCACGCGTCTCTCTCCACGCGTCTCTCTCTCCACGCGTCTCTCTCTCCACGCGTCTCTCTCCACGTGTCTCTCTCCACGCGTCTCTCTCTCCACGCGTCTCTCTCCACGCGTCTCTCTCTCCACGTGTCTCTCTCTCCACGTGTCTCTCTCTCCACGTGTCTCTCTCCACGCGTCTCTCTCTCCACGCGTCTCTCTCTCCACGCGTCTCTCTCTCCACGCGTCTCTCTCTCCACGCGTCTCTCTCCACGCGTCTCTCTCTCCACGTGTCTCTATCTCCACGTGTCTCTCTCCACGCGTCTCTCTCTCCACGTGTCTCTCTCCACGTGTCTCTCTCCACGTCTCTCTCCACGCGTCTCTCTCTCCACGCGTCTCTCTCTCCACGCGTCTCTCTCCACGTGTCTCTCTCCACGCGTCTCTCTCTCCACGCGTCTCTCTCTCCACGCGTCTCTCTCCACGTGTCTCTCTCCACGTGTCTCTCTCTCCACGCGTCTCTCTCCACGCGTCTCTCTCCACGTGTCTCTCTCCACGTGTCTCTCTCCACGTGTCTCTCTCTCCACGCGTCTCTCTCTCCACGTGTCTCTCTCTCCACTTGTCTCTCTCTCCACGTGTCTCTCTCTCCACTTGTCTCTCTCTCCACTTGTCTCTCTCTCCACGTGTCTCTCTCTGCACGTGTCTCTCTCTGCACGTGTCTCTCTCTGCACGTGTCTCTCTCTGCGCTGCAGGTGCCGCGGTTGGCACCGCCGCCGGCGTCCTCCCTGGGCGGCTTTCAGCGCCTTGGGCCGTCGCGCACAGCCGGCGATTGACTAAGCCGCCGATAAAAGGGAAAGCTTCCTCGCCGAAGAATGTAAAAAGAAAACAAATAAAAACAAAAGCCCCCTATTACTGTTGTCCTTGCAAAGCAGAAAGAAGGAAAAACGATTCGAGGAAGGATAAAAACAAATATCAATCAGACGGCGCCGCTTTAAAGAGTTTCCTGCGGCCAAATCTGTTTGCGCGCGAGTGCAGCGTGACACGATCGTCGCGATCTGCGTCTCAGGCCGATGGTTTTCTCCCCGCTCGTTGTCACTTCCCGCTCGGCTTTGTGGCGCTCGACGGCGCCCGGCGCAGCAGAGCGCCCTTGAGAGAGTCGGGGCGGTGCGAGAGTCGGGGCAGTGCCAGAGTCGGGGCAGTGCGAGAGTCGGGGCAGTGCCAGAGTCGGGGCAGTGCGAGAGTCGGGGCAGTGCGAGAGTCGGGGCAGTGCCAGAGTCGGGGCAGTGCGAGGTGTGCGCCACTCGTGCTGCCTGCCCACGCTGGCTCGGAAACCCGACGCGGGCTGCGGAATTAGGAGCCGATTATTCATCCATCCCTCGTCTTCTCTGGCGGCCTGTCGGGCCAGACGGATTTGCGGAAGAGTGAGCGCGCGACTGTCAAAAATACAAAAAAACTCAGTTTGTCATCACCCTGGGGTTGATATTATTACAAAAAACATTCGCATTGCTACGTGGGAAGTCGACGGAAATATTGGTTGTTCCGCTTTGGAGCCTGGCCCCGGCCATGGTAATGTGGAATGTACACCTGTGGCTCACAGCCGCAGTTGGATTTAAACATCGGCCAACACTCGAGCTCGAAAGCGGACGTCGCGCTGTGGACTATTCTCGATTGTCCATCGGTGATGAATAACCACCACCGAGTGCAGTGGGGGGCAGGGGAGTGGGGGGGGGCTGGGGGGGGAGGGGACTGGGGGTGGGGGGAGTGGGGGACAGGGGAGTGGGGGGGGGGGCTGGGGGTGGGGGGAGTGAGGTGGGGGACAGGGGAGTGGGGGGGGCTGGGGGGGGAGGGGACTGGGGGTGGTGGGGGACAGGGGAGTGGGGCTGGAGGGGACTGGGGGTGGGGGGGTGGAGTGGGGGACAGGGGAGTGGGGGGGGGGCTGGGGGGGAGGGGACTGGGGGTGGGGGGGGGGTGGGGGACAGGGGAGTGGGGGGGGTCTTGGTGATGGGGGAATAACGCAACTTGCGAGCAAGGCACAAGTGGGACATCCGATACCTGCCGCTCATGCCAGCTAGCATCTGCGGACAGTTTGCGGTTGTAGTATTTTCAGCCGAAATGTCCGATTTATATATAAAATGTACAATTAGTCAAAATGCCAGGAAATATAAGTGGGTTTTTTTTGAGCCGAGTCGAATTTGCAGGAATTTTAAATATATATAAAAGTTAATAAGATGCTGCCATAGCGGTATAATGGTTGGCACACTCATAATTAAAATATTTATTTAGACTGGATGAATCCGATGAGCAACAAAGCTCTTTTGCACAGATGCCCAGTAGGGGTGGTTCACAGCATCACAACAAAACAATACAAAAACACGATAGGAGTGCAAAGTAAAGCAAAGGAAAGCAAATCACAAAAAATAAATCACAAATTAATTTGACCAGGTAAAGCCCACTGAGCTATTAGCTCCGTTTTCAGAAGCGACCTGCCCACGAATGACAGCTCAACGCCGCCCCTGCAATCCAGAGATCACCGGTTTGATTAAATCTCCGGGCCACGGAAGTTTAACCAACTGTGCAGGTTTCTTAAATCTCCCCGCCACACCACCAACCACTGCCTCTGTCCACCAAGCAGTCTGCAGCAGATGGGTGCCAGCAGTGAGTCCATCGCCAGGTCAAGTGTGGTGGGGTCAAGCGTGGTGGGGTCAAGCGTGGTGGGGTCAAGCGTGGTGGGGTCAAGCGTGGTGGGGTCAAGCGTGGTGGGGTCAAGCGTGGTGGGGTCAAGCGTGGTGGGGTCAAGCGTGGTGGGGTCAAGCGTGGTGGGGTCAAGCGTGGTGGGGTCAAGCGTTGTGGGGTCAAGCGTGGTGGGGTCAAGCGTGGTGGGGTCAAGTGTGGTGGGGTCAAGCGTGGTGGGGTCAAGCGTGGTGGGGTCAAGCGTGGTGGGGTCAAGCGTGGTGGGGTCAAGCGTTGTGGGGTCAAGCGTGGTGGGGTCAAGCGTGGTGGGGTCAAGCGTGGTGGGGTCAAGCGTGGTGGGGTCAAGCGTGGTGGGGTCAAGCGTGGTGGGGTCAAGCGTTGTGGGGTCAAGCGTGGTGGGGTCAAGCGTGGTGGGGTCAAGTGTGGTGGGGTCAAGTGTGGTGGGGTCACGTGTGGTGGGGTCAAGTGTGGTGGGGTCATGTGTGGTGGGGTCAAGTGTGGTGGGGTCACGTGTGGTGGGGTCAAGTGTGGTGGGGTCAAGTGTGGTAGGGTCACGTGTGGTGGGGTCACGTGTGGTGGGGTCACGTGTGGTGGGGTCAAGCGTGGTGGGGTCAAGCATGGTGGGGTTAAGTGTGGTGGGGTCAAGTGTGGTGGGGTCACGTGTGGAGAGGTCAAGTGTGGTGGGGTCAAGTGTGGTGGGGTCAAGTGTGGTGGGGTCACGTGTGGGTACTCCAAATCTTTCCACAACCTCTGGCCAGAGTGGAAGGGGTCTCCTCTGGAGGGGTTCTCTCAAACTCCCTCCAGTGGGAGGCACTTGCGCCAGCAGTGGTGTGAGAAAAACGTTGCAGGGCTGCACCTTTACCTTTAGGAATAAATATATATTCATTAACATTTTCGACTGACATTTTTTTTTGTTTCAACACATTTTGTTGCCGTTTGCCTCCAATCAAAAATGTGTTCAATTGTTTTAATCGATTTTCATGTGCAGACACATGTCACAACGCCGCTGGCCAATCGTGGCATGCCAGTTCTCTCTGTCCATGACATGACTCAATAACCTCGCATCACGTACTCCCAGCAGCATATCCATGCGTTCACATTGCTCATGCACCTTATTTTCTGTCTTTTCCCACCTCTTGTACGTAGAAATTCCCCCGTCAAAATATAATATTCCGTCTCTTGTTTTTCTCATTGTCCAAGAAATCGAACCCTGCCTTTCTCTAATCATTGTTATTGTGAACTCTCTCGCTGTACCTGCTGCTAGCCGCAATTCGTGTCACTCGTCACCTGCATGGATAACACCGCCATTCAAATTCTTGTTGTCATAAATCATTTTTTTATTTTCAATGCAGATGCCAGTTTCTGAAATACGTATTTTTTGACAGTGCTTTCCTTTCCGTTTAACTCGGTATAATGACTGATTAGACTGCATACCATTCGACAATGACACGTGTCTGTTGAACTTCTCTCGCACCGTACGTAGCCAATCCTGCAAATCGGCGGTGCGGGTGATAATAGAAACGACACGACCAAGATCATTGTGCAATCCTCTGTCGATCCACTGCTGGATGGAGGCCTACCTCACGCCGTGTGAGTGCAGAACGACATCTGAACTCGCTGGGTTTACCCCTCCTCCACCCCCCCCTCTCTCCAACTTTACCAACTCGCCTTGCCCAACGGGAAGCATGGTCAACAATCGCCTCGACACTTATCAGCACTCTGCCACTGACGCAAACGCGCATCCAGCCGTCGGCAACATCACACGAGGGATGACTTCATCCGGCGGTGGACTGACCACTGGATGTTGGTTATTTTTGTCGTAAATTATTATTACTTTACACATCGAGTTTATCGATATATTCTGGTGAACGGGGCCTCTAATCACAGTCACAAGATTCAATCTCGGCCAAGGTAAATCCCAGCCGATCATCGGTTATCCGGGGGATCAGTAAAATGAGCATTGCCTAATGAGGCCTGAACAACGCTCCTTGGGAAGCCTCACGGAAATGCTGTCACAGGAACGTGGAGTTGCTGACCGACTTCCCCTCAACTTATTTGCCACGCTCAAACCTGCACGCCGCAAGGGTTGGCGGTTCGCATAGCTGCCTCGTGACTCCCAAACCTGAGCCACAGTGTTCCCATGAGGTGGCGGTACAGCAAGTCGACTTAGGAACCGATTTGTGCAGGTCCTTGTGTGTATCATCTCCTTCAGTTTTGAGGGGTTTCTCCAGGCATTCAAAATGCCTCACCCATGCAGAAGCTTCATTCCGAAAATTAAATTGGCCAAACGTCTTAACGTCTCACTGCTGCTGTGCCTTTCTCCAATGACTGAACACATTCAGTGACATTCTTGACTCTGTGGCTCCTGCCACGGTGTAATGGTTAGCAGAGATCCTGGCAGGGCAGTTTAAACAACGGGGGCGAGTGTCTTAAACCCCCTCAACCACCACGCTTCTGTCCACCCAGCAGGCGAAACGGGTACACCGCAGTTACGGTAGTCGCTCGGCAGATTGCACGTGGTGGGGTGAAGTGTGGGTACGTCCCGATCATGGAAGACATCTGTCCATCGTGGAAGAGTAGACCGAAATGCCCTCCAGGGGGGCTCTCAAGGGCCCCCTCTCGCGGAAGCCCCTCCGCCAGCAGTGGCATAAACCACGCAATTGCAGGGGGTGCACCTTTACCTGTGCGCATTCTAGATTTCCTCTCGTCAAGGCGATCGTACGTCGAGCGATCTTCTCGGCAAACGCTTTGAACGAGCTTCCGAGGCATCGCTTCAAAACGCCCTTTTGATTTCGGGGCTGCGTTTAAAATATTACAGAGAAATAGCTTGAACCGGATGGCTGGGCGCGCGTTTATGTTCTTGCCAAGTGCTAAGTGGCCGGGCGATTGTTGTGTGGGCACGCTACCCCTTCGCATTGGATCCCATCTGGAGAGCAGCCCCTCTGGACTAACACGCAAGCTCCAACTTTATTCGAGTGCCAATTCCAGAAAGAGTCGTCCAGATGAAACAAACACATTAATATTTGTGCTCCCTTCGCACACCGTTAACCCCTTTGGCGCCCCCCCCCCCCCCCCCGTCGCTCGTGACCGGTTGAATGGAGGCTGAAAGGTCAATGGGTCAATGTGTCACGTGCGAGTGTTTACACTCCCGTCGTCGGTGACTGCGGCTGTCGACAAATAACGACAATGAACGGGGGGGGGGGGGGGACTTCAAAAACAAAACCGTGCGGAGGGGAGAAAAAAAGAATTAAAAAAATCTTTAGCGTCTTATGCGTAATTTAAACAAATCCTACGTAAACCCCGCGAAAATCCCGGAGGATTTTGTACCGGTTTAAAACCATATTAGAGGGCTGCAGGCCACGTTTGAAGTCTCATGGGGGATTGTTTTGCGCGGGATTTTCGGGCATCGAAGTGCTGATACGAGCATCAGCGTCTCTTCTACGCCGGGTACCAGCGGAATCGACAGTGAAGTCGGGACGGGATGGGTGGTCTAGACGTCTCGCTTGAGGTTTTCATTTCTCCTGAAAAGCCCGGTCGGTGGTGCTGCTCTTTACAGCTCTTGTGTGATGCCGACGTACAGTACACCGATGGCGACGCCTTACAGTTGACATTTGGTCTGTCGAGGAAATGTCTCGCGCGCTTTCTTTGTGGATAAGATGCGAGACCAGCGAAGCGGCCCGTGTTGTGCCTCCGCTGAGTAAAGCTCCAACATGAATTGCGTTGTCTACGAATGCGGTTTAGACCCGACTGTGCTGTCCGTTGTCACGTCGCGAGATTTAGAATCCAGAGCAGCGCGCGACCGTTTTGATGTTTGAGAACGGCCCACGGAAGAGGACGCCACAGAGCTACCTCTGAGATGACCTTCAAGTGCCCTGTGGTCCACTCCTGCTCGGCTACAGCGGCTGAGATTTGGACACATCAAGTGCAGAACCAACTTTAATATACACAGTCAGGGGCTTTGAAACGCTCTGGGTGACTGCGCTGAGATCATCAACTCACGACACTTCACATGCGGCTGCCTGGATTCGAACTCAGGATGTCACTGGTGCCAGTTCAGCACTTTGACCTCTCTGATCGGCGCCCCTGCTGCACGTCTCCTCGTAGAAATGTAAAATGAATAGAACTTGGTCAGTCCACTGCTGGATGACGGCCTGCCCACCCACGTCTTGTCGGCCGTTGGGGTTGTTTGACCGTGTTCAGCCACGTTGGACAGAGTCGGCGAAGATATAACTGGCCACTGATGTTAGCCGTGGCCGGGAATTGAACTTAGGTTGCCGGGTTCAAAGTTCAGCCCGCTAACCACTGTGCCACCGCTCTAACCCTGCATCTCACGGAAGTGGTCATTTATCCAAATATGGCTCTGTATTGGCATGTGACCCTAGAGGCTAAAACGTGATTGCAGTTATTACAATTTAATTTTATTCTTTGATGATTGCATTTGCTTCCAGTTAAATTAAGAACATATTTAAGCAACACAATGGTGGCGCAGTGGTTATCACCACCCCGCTGTGAACCCAGTGACCCGAGTTCAATTCTTAGCCGTGGCTAACACGAGCGGTGAGTGATATCGGTACTGGGACCCCTTTTTTCCAACCCAGACTGGCCAGCAAGGTGAAGTATGGTCAAAACAACCCCTTTGACCTACAAGGCAGGCTGAGGCCTTATTTCAGCAACACATCGTCAAAGTTACGTGTAAACTATTATTAATTATTATAATTCTCCGCATTTATTGAGTCAAATATAAAAATTGGCAGAAAAATAATACGCGGTGCGGCAAGCTGTACAATTGAGTTTGCTAATCAAACCATTTATTTTTTTAAAGGCTTATCTTGACTTGAGAATAGTTTATTCCCCTTTTTATCATCTTTATTTGTTGAGTGCACTAACCAGCCATGGCAGCAGTTCACTGCTGGATGTTGTGATTTCACATTCTCATCGCTCATTGATTCCAGATTGAGAGTCGATTGTCCCCCCCCCCCCCACATCCTTGCCACATGCACAGAGGGAGATAACTCTCTTCTCCAGACGCGTCCCGTCACACGCGGGGACGCACTGCGGCCGTTTCCCACAACAACAACAATAATAATGTCCACTCTACCGAATGAAATACTTCGTTTGGAGTGTGCACGTAGGCACTCCGTCATCACGCGACACTCCGCTTATCGCGGCGGCGGCGGCTTCTGGCTCAGCCATCGTCGTTGTGCCTTCAGGTGCGCGGCGATGCGGCCGTCTGGAACGCTCTTCTTCCGACATTCGGAAGCCACTGAAGCTACGCAATTTTAAATCGTCTAAATTGACAACCTCATTTCTTTAGAAATGCTCTTTGTGTTTAGTTTGCACGTTCCCCCGCACCTCAGATTAGCACGCTTGGCTACGTACGGAGTGAAATAAGATCAACGCACGCACATAGCATGGGGTGGTGTAGGAGGTGGCGGGGAAAAGGATGGGGGGGAGGGGCTGCAGAGAGGGGGGTGGTTATGAAGTGTGCAGGCGGTGCAACTCCACCAGGGCCTGGGCGCTGGACTATGAAGGTGGGGGAAGTAGGGGAGGTGGGGGGGAGGAAGAATTTGACGTGAGGGTGGGGGAGCATTTTACGAAAAATTGCTTCATAGCTCATCAGATTTCTGCAGGATAAATAAAAACGTTGATTCCGCTTCAGGACTTCGGCTTTTTTTGACGTAAATTTCCAAATGGGTGATTGGGACAGCGTGCCTCGCCTAGTGACGCTTCCGTCACGTGCTGGAAGTGGTTTTGGATTAAAGTTTCCCCAAGCCGCCGACTCCGCAACGCGACGATCCACCTAGCAGCGGCACGTACACTCATTCCCCCGCTCCGTCTCCTCGATGGGGGCGTTCCATTCCATGGCGGCCGCTCCGTTGTCATCACCGACCACCACCGGCCACCAGCGGGCCGAGCGGCGTGCGCTGGCCAACTTACTCTTCTTAACAGTTTTGAACGGAGTCATTGACCTGCGTGCGTTCCATAAAACCACGCGTCCCTCCCTCCTCCTCATTATTTTCTCTACAAAGGACGACGTCTTATTTGTTACGTGCGGTACGTTGGGCTGCTTTCGCTCCGTCCGTGGCCAACCGTGATAATCGGAGGTGTTTAAAAAGTTATTGCAAACAAAGTTGTCCCAACTTCATGGGGGCTTGGACACAAAGGCCACGGCGTGCGGGGTTTGCGTCATAACTCCGGCACGCGACTGCCGTTGGGAGGCCACACAGAAGTAAGCGTGCGAACTTTACTTGTGTCCGGTAGAGTCATGGACCTTGCACAATCAACAATCTCGGCCCACGCTATAATCTCTCGTGGCTGCTAATTTCAGCCGTTGGCCCAGGTCTGCAAATGTTATTTCCATGCATAATTACTAGAGGCTGCATGTTACTGCACCCTAAACGGTTGGAGATTTTCTTGAGCAATTGTGACCAAAATTAGGGCAATTTTAGTCGACTTGGCTAGCACGTGGTATGTTGAACTTCTTTCGCACCGTACGTAGCCAACCGTGCTACAGTAACCCACAGCCCCTAATCCTCTGGAATAACCGAGCAAAAAAAGTTGGGATAAAAATATTAACCATTCTTATTCGATTTAAAGATTTTGTGACTGCAGGGATTCATCTTTTTGGTTCTTTCGGTAAAGTCATGTAGAAGGGAAATAATAAAAATAAAACATAATAAAATATAATAAAATATTTTATTTTTTATAATGTTTTATTTTTATTATTTTATTATTTCCCTTCTACGTGACTTTACCGAAAGAACCAAGAAGATTAACCATTCTTGACCTACTTTAAAGTTCGTTTGTACCTCAGAATGTCTTTTAAGTGTTGCTGCAATTGATCAGTTCGCTTTGCAGACTTTAAGTTACAAAGGTTTTTTTTTTTGCATTGGATGCGTTCCCTCATTGTACCATGTGAATGTGTGAACTTACCATCCCCAACTTGACAAGCTACGGTTGTTTTTGGATCGTTTCATGTTTTTTTTGTTGTTCCTGTAACCAGGTCCCCCATTGAAAACGAGCTATTATTGCCCAATGGGTTTTACCTGCGCCAAAGAAAAACGTAAAAAAACTAAAACCCTAAACCTGACCAGCGTGCTGAAGCACGGCCAGACAGCACCCACGGTCAACACAACATGTGGATAATCTCTCATCCAGCTGTGTATTGACAGAGCCGTAGATTACAAAACGAATCGTGAGTGATGCTTCCAAGTATAATAATGATTACAATAAGGCCTCTCCATGCCACGTCAGTCCAGGGGGCAGGGGGGTTGTTTGACCATACTTCACCACGCTGGTCAGTGCGGGCTGGCGTGTGGGAGGGAGTGGGTGGTGCTAGTTCAGATCTGCTCGCCACTGACGCTAATTAGCCCCCGCCGCCCGTCAAAACGGGGGAATCGAACTCAGGTCAGTGGGTGCACAGTTGCAGGGCCCAAGTTTCATAATATGCATGAGTAAATTATATATATGTGTGTGTGTGTTATGTATTTTTTTCTGCAATAAAACTGCACAAATGTCCTTCAC
This sequence comes from Lethenteron reissneri, assembly GCF_015708825.2. Lineage (NCBI taxonomy): Eukaryota > Metazoa > Chordata > Hyperoartia > Petromyzontiformes > Petromyzontidae > Lethenteron > Lethenteron reissneri. The sequence goes on from NC_083784.1 coordinate 1,043,121, forward strand.
ATATTTAAGAAGCAGCCTAATGAAAGTGGGACACGTGCCTCGCACATTTCTTTCCGCTGTTTACTAAACATGAAAGGGTGGAGGGGGGCGGTGTAATAAAAGGCAGTGTCGCCATGCCCCACGCACGTCAGGATTATCAAACGATAACAGCATACAGATGAAGACCGAAATTAAAAACAAGTAAATCATTTTTTCCCCTCCGCGCGAAGGCACACAAAACGAAACGGCCTTTCCATTCCTTTCCCGCCGCGCGCTCTTCTTGCGTTACGCGAAGGCCGCAGAAGGCCGGCCCCGTCGCGTCTCGTCAATTTCCCACGAGGCAGAGGTGACGAGATGTGCACAATTACGTAATAATCGCAACTCGCGTGACGATGCGTTTCATTTCAAGAAAAACACGGGCGCGATTATGGCAATATTTTCAGAAGCTCGATGCCAATTTGGAGGGTCTGCGATGGCAGCCTCTCCTCACGGTGGCCTGACCTGTCACGCCTCTCCGTGTCACGTTAAACACACACAAACTCATGCCGTCATCTCGGCCAAATGGACTTCGTCGATTCGAATCCGGAGTTGATAAGCAAAGCAAGCACTCTATATCCAGCATACAAACACTTATACCGGAGGCTGATTTTTAACGAAAATGTTCAGCCCTTTGTCAATCCATCGACTGCCGGATGAATGTCTTCCCCGCACCACGTCAGTCGTGGTCTTGTTTGACCATACTTCACCACCACGCTTGACAGTGTGGCGTTTGTAAAAGGAAGGGACAGGCACAGAGAATTGAACTCGGCTCGCCGGTTTGAGAGTGAAGTTTGCCCTCCTTTATGCCACCCCTCCCCCCTAATTGGTTGATGTTGACCATTTAAAATAATTCCAGAATAGTGAAACGAAATACAAAAGACAAAGATTCCCCGTATGGCCTCCACAAACTGTTGGGCTTAGTGCCGTTAGCGAGCACCTATTAGGGCCGAGACGGCACACGACGGGGTGGGAGGCCAACACCACATCTGGCCGCCTTAGCTTCCCCAAGTGCCGATGTTTATACACCGCACCGGGTACCAACTTTAGGGCTGAGTCGACCTAGCGGTGGCCCAGAACCGGTTCACATATTCGTCACTGATGTTGGTGGCCATGAACGTAAATCAAATTCGGGTCACCGAGTTTGTAGCGAGGCGTCGCAAAATACACGCACACGCGCACACACGCACACACGCACACACCGAGACCAGAGTTATCAATGGGCAGCATTTAATGGTCTCGAATGGCTGGTGTCACAAGAGACTAAGTGATGGAGGCCAGGCCTCACTCTTGGCGGGTGCGGAGGCACAGGTGCGGAGCCAAACGCGGACCCCTCCGTGTGGTGCTGAGCGGATCAGCCGAGACCATCGCTCCTGCTTCTGGCAGCAAGAGACTCGCGGACAAATTAGACCAAAATTGGAACCTTCACCCACTCTGGTTCGTAACTCACGCAGAGGTGTTCACCGCCGTGCAAACAAAAGCAAGAACTATGGTGAGCGATCAGCTATCTAACAGAAGATTTGCAACGCGATTTTAACGTGCAAGGCATAATAATTGTTACAATACTGCTTAATGTGGGTTCGGTTTGTGCAATTTTGCGTTTATGAGGCTAACCAATTGATATCCAAAATTTGCTCTATGCGGCTTGAATTCAATATTATGTGGTTATAAGGTCAGACGTGGGACAATGTTGTTTGTACTGCATGCGCTACTCGGCAGGCATCCGTCTCAAAGACAGACAAACCCACCGCGATACACACACAGAGACAAAGACAGAGATACATACACAGCGATACGTACGGGGATACACATAGATACAGCATCGTGTGTGTACTTTGTGTACTACTCGGCAGGTCTCGTGCGGTGCATTGTGGGTTGGGTGATTGAGGTCCACGCTCTGTGATTTAACTTTGTGCGCCCTTCTTTTGCAAAGCATCTACCGCAAAGCGTGGGAATCCTGCACACAGAGTGATCCGTCTGTGGACACCGCGCTGATTTCTAATGACTACTCTTCACTTTGTGTTCTCATCAGCGGATTGAATGTGGTGATAAAAGCAATGGCTTCATAACTTACAGAGGAGGAGACTGATCGTGGATTGAATGAGCCGAGGGGAGATTGGCGGGAGACAACGCAGAAGCTCTGCAAGAGGAATCTATTTTGTCCATGGGGTATATCGATAAACACATTCTTTGTGGTACTGCATTGGCAGTGGGTGCACAAGCACAAATAACAAAAGCTAAACACATTTGTCAACAACACTGCGCTCAGTATTGTTTTATCCTTTCGGGGCAGCGATATTGACACGCGTGTTGATTTTTGTGTTTACTCTACAGTCCTCTCCGTCGCGGGGCTGCTGATGTAGAGCAATACAACCACGATTTGACATCGAGGTGGTTGAGCCGCGCGATTGTGTCAGAAGTTTCGCAGAGTGTGAAGGAGGCGCTGAGTCGGTAAACATTCCATAGTTCTGATCCAGGTGACCAGTCTCCACACACTGCCGGAGAGTTTTTTTTAAATGTTCCATGTCGTGCGTCAAGCATCAATGTCTCTGCCACGGTGTGTGGGACCGACTGTTCAAACCTTAGATTTTTTTAAACTTCCATCGGGAATGTTATCTTGAAATTCGGACGCGTTCCTCTTGTGGCCACAAGCATTGGCTTAATCGTGAGATTGACAACCGATTTCAAATAATGAGGCCACAGTGATTAGTTGTCTATCTGTGACGGTTATTACCCCTGGTCAATCTCGCAATTCTCAGCAGCATGAAGTCCTTCGGTAAGGGGCGAGTGCCAGCTACACATGGAAATAGTTGGATTATTGTGCTATCACAAGACAGGAAACTTTTCCATGGTAATCCCGTGTACTGTAGCAACGGCTTGCTATAAATCGAAACGAGGGACTTGGTCTAAAATGTTTATTGTACGTGTGAAAATAATTGAAAAAAATATAATTTACAGCCCTCTGTCAATGGACTGCTGGATGATGAAGGCCTCTCCTCCGCACAACGTGTCAGCTGTGGGAGTCGCTTGGCCATACCTCACCACGCTGGCCAGCCACTGCGGGTTGCAGCAGAAGCGTGGGAGCATGGGACGTACAGCAATGGGGTTGTGTTCCTCACGACTGTATATGATATGCACGCGGTATATTATACTTTTACTGTTCTTAATCCAGTGGTTATATAAAACGCATACAATGAGTGGTAAAATAGGCAGTGTGGGTTAGCGATGGAGCTGACCCAAGACCGGTTCAGATATTTCTCATCACTGATGTTAGCCATGCCCCGGGAATGGAACTCGTGTCACCAGGCCCTTGGCGCAGTGTGCTAACCACTGCACCACCGCTCCCCAATTCCATATGTTTAAGACACTACATGTGCATAAAGAGACAGGCAGTGGTAGTCCCATCGTTGAAACACGCCGCTGGACTAGTGATGTTTGCGAGCACCTATTAAGGCCGACAGTATCACACCTGAACGCGTTTGTCTCCCCACTGCCGATGTTTACACACTTGTATCAAGTACTGCGCCCGTTTAAGGCTGAGCCAACCTAGGGGGAGCACGATGGCAGATTGAGCGACCACTTGCTGTTCATATCGAGCATCGTGGCCAGCGACCAAACCTGGCTCCCCAGGATGACAGAGATAGATTATAGAGCCGTGTGCTAACACACTGCTCCACATCTCTCCCATGAAAGTATGTACATCCATAACCATATCCATAACCAACCACACAAACATTTAGCTTGCTTTAAATTATTTACCCAATTTCCATTATAACTGTAATTTAAACAATTGGCCTACATCAAGTTGGATTGTTTTTTCTTCTTCTTCCACTCATCTCATAATATTAACAATATATTATATAAATATTTGCAGAAATTATTTTAATTCTTCAAAATAATGATATATTATTTTCTTTAAAATAATATATTATAATATATAATAAAGTTATAAATAGAATACATGATAATATAATTATAATTTTAAGGAATAAAACATTTCCTTTAAAGGCCTGATTAATGGCATTGGGTTCCGAGAAAGATATAGAGCGATGAAGTAAAGCACGTCACGATGGAACGGGGGGCCTCGCATAAGCCCCAGGGAGCCGTGCCAGTCGGGTCTGTCCTTCATTTCCTCCTGAACCGCTGCCACGGCCGACGCGATCGCAAGACCCCGACGCTCGCTCACTCGCTCTCTCTCGCTCTCCTCCCACCCCGACTCTGCCGCTCGCTCCGCCAAAAAAATCCCAAAGCCCCTCCGCGTCTCCTCGGTCGCGCCGGGCCCTTCGCCAGGCCTTGCGGCAGCGGCGGCGAGGAGGAGGAGCGGCAGGGCCGTGTGCTCGTGGCGGTAGATAGAGGGGGGCGGCCGCTGGTGGCGGGACCCCGGCGAGCGTTCTGCGGCGTGTAAAAGGAAAACCTCAAGCGAGGTGGGTGGGGGGGGGGGGGCGACGATGTGAAAGTGTGGTGGTCCGCCGCCCACATCGTTCAGTAAATATGATAATATATTTAAACTATTTTATTTTATTTTACCCAGGTAAGGCCCACTGAGATATGCAAGCAACCTGGCCACGACGGATAGCCCAACGAAGTGGCTTATCCCGTGTGAAATTTATAGCAGCCAAATACTCTAAACGCGCGACGTTGATTCTAAATGTGGAGGGAAAAACCGGAGGGCCCTGAGAAAAATCCACGCGACCACGGGAAGAGAGATGGACACGCAAACTCCAAAAGTATACAAGGCGTTAGAGTCGGGATCGAACCCACGACCTCCTGTATACCAGGCGGGGTAGTTAAAATCTCACCACCGTGGCACCCCAGTGGGGTGGGGGGGGGGTGGCAGTGAGGAGTTGGAGAATGCGGACTATGCAAGGGGAAGACCCCGTTGCACACAGAGAGAGCATGAAAGAGACCAACTTGCTATACAGCCACCACCCCCCAGTCCCCCAGACACGATCGCTGCCTGACTGTGTGATTCACTAACCCCGTCTCTGAGTCACTCTATTGCAGGTGTGAGAATCCAACATCTGGAAAAATATTGTTATTTTATAATTGATCGCGATAGTGTAGTGGAAACATTTTCCACGGTAACGAGGCCGCATCTTATCATATGGATGGCTGAGACACTCCAGTTTCCTTCCACACCAGCGTCAAAAACAATTACTCCCTCAACATGTTAACTCGTCAAATATCCTAAATCAAGATCCCTTTAAAATTAGTCTTGAGCCAAAGCAGTGGTGGAAATTCAACACTGCTATGTCAGAGGCCAACGTGGATACACGTAGTACAAAACGAAACGTCGCCGATGACCAAATCACCCAGAATGCACCCGAACTTCCGTAAGTTGAGCAGCGTTCAGCCTGGACAGCGCTTGGATGATGGGCGACCACCAAGCATCAGCCCCTGGTTACCGGTGGTTACCGGTGGTTACCGCTGGTTATCTGTGGTTACCACTGGTTACCGGTGGTTACCGCTGGTTACCGGTGGTTACCGGAGGCTGCGGGGCGACGTTACGAGCAACAGAACAGGGCAGTGCAGCAAAATCCATCGTTGCACTGCGCTACGCTCCCACGTCTACGCTCCCCACGTTGACCGACCCGCACCGGCTGGCGTGGTTTTTGGACGTCTCGTGACTCCCGCACGACCCCAGCACGGCCCCCGCACGGCCCCCGCACGGCCCCCGCACGGCCCCAGCACGGCCCCCGCACGGCCCCAGCACGGCCCCCGCACGGCCCCAGCACGGCCCCAGCACGGCCCCCGCACGACCCCAGCACGGCCCCAGCACGACCCAGCACGCCCCAGCACGACCCCAGCACGGCCCCAGCACGGCCCCCGCACGGCCCCCGCACGGCCCCAGCACGGCCCCAGCACGGCCCCAGCACGGCCCCAGCACGGCCCCCGCACGGCCCCCGCACGGCCCCCGCACGGCCCCAGCACGGCCCCCGCACGACCCCAGCACGACCCCAGCACGACCCCAGCACGGCCCCCGCACGGCCCCCGCACGGCCCCAGCACGGCCCCAGCACGGCCCCCGCACGGCCCCCGCACGGCCCCCGCACGGCCCCCGCACGGCCCCCGCACGGCCCCCGCACGGCCCCCGCACGACCCCAGCACGGCCCCCGCACGGCCCCCGCACGGCCCCAGCACGGCCCCCGCACGGCCCCCGCACGACCCCAGCACGGCCCCCGCACGACCCCAGCACGGCCCCCGCACGGCCCCCGCACGGCCCCCGCACGGCCCCAGCACGGCCCCAGCACGGCCCCCGCACGGCCCCCGCACGGCCCCCGCACGGCCCCCGCACGGCCCCCGCACGGCCCCCGCACGGCCCCCGCATGGCCCCCGCACGGCCCCCGCACGGCCCCCGCACGGCCCCCGCACGGCCCCAGCACGGCCCCCGCACGGCCCCCGCACGGCCCCAGCACGGCCCCAGCACGGCCCCCGCACGGCCCCCGCACGGCCCCCGCACGGCCCCCGCACGGCCCCCGCACGGCCTGTGGGGAGACCGTCTCATCCAGCAGTGGATTGGCAAAAGGGGCTGTGAGCGCATAGCAACAAGGAGCACGGTATGTATAAACTGTCTCTGTCCTGTGTGGTGAGGTGTCCAAGGTGCGTTCATTCGACGGCCGACCGCAGCGTAAACAGACGCGCACGCGCGCGCAGTGAATAACGGCAGGATGTGCTCGTGGTCGCGTGGGTTCGTGTCTTTGTTTTGCTCGGTGCCAATCTCGCTGGACGCGTTCGTGCGCCGAGCGCCATCGCAGCTCCCATGCCCAGGACCGGCGCTCATTTGGAAAACAACAAGACCATGATTTACGCTCGTCGACCGTGCGTGCATTTGCTCCTTTAGTCGACGGCTACTCCCGGAGTGAAAGCGAGTCTTCGAGAGACCGCGGCCGGCTCCAACGGAACGAGGTCAATGAGCCGGCACGTACGTAGTGCGTCCGTACGTTGAACTTGTTCCGCAACGCAGGGCGCAGGGCTGACAGAGAGGTTGTCGTGCTATGAAGCCTGTGACCGGACTTAATTTCTCGGCCACGGTTGACATCGCTAAATGGTATTTTGTTAACAACCCCAGTTTATAAGGCCCAGAGGCCGCTCCGTCCGCAGTCCGAGCCGAGCAGTCGCACGACGAGGACCTTCGACGGCGCGCCGAGGACCGCGACGACCGGCCGCGCTTCGCGAACACGCGGCGCGGCGCCATCGATTGGAATGCGTCGCTACGAACCGCCCAGCGGCTCCCGCGGACGCAGAGTCCGTCTCGACCGCGAGAGCGGCCCGTCGCAGAGGCTTGCACGTGGAGTTATCGCAACAGTTGCACGCAACCAATGTTGTGCACGCCGATTGCTCAGGTGTGGACTCGGCTTAAAATAGAACTGCACGCTCCCCCCACCCCCCTCCCCGCAGCAGAGATTGCATGTCCGTACAAGCTGGGGGGGGTAAGGGGGGGGTGGTGTGGAGGAACTTTAATCTGTGTGCGCGTGTGTGATAGTGTGCGTCCCAGCGCACGTGAGAGCGATAGTCCCCGTGCACACTGCTTGCTTTGTTCCTCAACGTCATGGGGGGGGGGCTGGGGGGGGGGATAGGCGAGGTGGGGGGGGGGCGAGGTGGGGGGGTTCTCGAGGTCGCCGCTGGTTATAAAGTCGTGCCGCCCCCCCCGCTCTCCGATAAGACTGTCCGGCAGCGGGAGAGAGCCTGACCAAATACTCAGCGAGGCAGTCGCGATGGGCCAGCGCTATCGCTGCCGCCGTCGTCGCGACAATAAAACTTAACAAACAGGGCCCCGCGGCCTGCTGCCGGAGAGAGTCGTCGAGAAAACGACGACGCAGCAGCGCGTTGGAATTCCGCGTTGTTTGCGCCGTCGGTGTCATTAGTACCGACTCTGTTTCCTTGGCTGCGAATATTTTCGGTTTTAAAATGAAGCTGCTCCATGATCAGTGAGTTTGTGCGACGAGGTTTTCTCGATAAGAGTATTTAAGTGTTAGGTTACCCGATGAACCGTCAAGTTTGCATGATGTTGTCCAGGCAGGTGGCACCGAGTGATTGTAGGAGTTTTAATCCGGCGCTGTGCGTGAGCAGGAAGTCAGCATTTCATCATCCTCATGGCTCCCGCCACAGGAATGTGTAGTTTCCGTCACTGGGTTATGACCGCCAGCATGAGCGTAGGACGAGTGCTACGTCTTGACGTTAATGTGACAATGGCGAGCGATGAAACTGCATCAGTAGCAGCGTGTAATCAACTTGCGTGCAGGTGGCTTGTGAAGGCCTTCAGCAGTAGATTGATCGTGATGATGATGATGTGGGCCTGGAGGAAGCAGTGCTGAGTGTAACCCCCTTACATGCGTGGGTCTCCTCCAGCTACTCCGCGTTGCTCTCACAAGCCAAACGCTCAAAAAAGATCCCTGGTCAAACATCCCAATGTAGGACCCACCTGCAAAATAATCTTGAGACTCAGTAGTATTATCCCAGGTAAATAATTGTCATCAATTTAAAGTGCATTCTGTCATGTCAGAGTGTGGTTAGCATGCTGGAATTGCGGTCCAAACGCTACTGCTTTGATCTCTCGGCATGCCAGTTCAGGCAATGGTGAAAGTTTCTTAAAATACCCCATACTCCTGTCCAGCCAGCTGTACACATTGGACGCACCCCGATTTGTCAATCGGCAGGTCACGTGTGGTGTCGTTAAAGTATGAGGGTGAGATGTTAACGACCACGCCTGGTATACGGGAGGTCGTGGGTTCCATCCCGACCCTGACGCCTGCTGCTGTATATTTGGAGTTTGCATGTCTCTCTCCCCGTGGTCGCGTGGATTTTTCTCCGGGTAGAATCAACGTCGCGTGTTTAGAGTATTTGGCTGCTATAAATTTCCACGTGATAACCCACTTCGTTGAGCTATCATTTGTGGCCAGGTCGCTTCTGAAAAAAGATCTCTATAGCTCAGTGGGCCTTGCCTGGCAAAGTAAAAAAATAGTTGAGTTTTATTTTCCAGGAAATCTGGTCAGCGTGGAAGAGTAGGCCAAATTTTCCCTCCAGAGAGGCTTTCTAGAGCTGCCTCTAGTGGAAGAAATTTCGCCCGCAGTGGCGTGAGTGAGCAATGTGAGGGCTGCACTGTTGTGTATGTACGTTGAACTTCTTTCGCACCGTACGTAGCCAACCGTGCTAATCGGAGGTGCGGTGGAAGGACAACAAACTAAACACAGACAGGAGTTCTAAAGAGATGTGAGGGAGACGGTGGAAAGGGACCGCTCCCTCACGCGCACCTTCACCTCTATCAATTAAAAAACATTATCTCGGGCTATTTTCTTTGGCTTTATAAAACCATAAAGTACAAACTGCTTGAGATAAGCGTGCTACTGAAATCATAAAATAACACCCCCGAGTGGCTGGGCAATCGCCGGTGACTGCCCTCTTACGCGCGAGTGCACGAGGCCGGCTGGGCGATCAACAAATCCCCCCCCCTCCCCAAAGCTGTAAAAAAAAAAGAACGCCCGCCCGTAATTTGTGACATCGCAATAAATTACACGCGGGTCCAAACGCCGAGTGGCGATAGCGACCCGGCCAAAAACAACACACGAACACACACGCGCACACACAGAACGCACGGCTAATCGGTAAATACATCAAGGTGCTCGCTCGGCCTGCAATGCCGATTAATAATTGATGGGAGATATGATGAATAGAGCTGGGCACAGCCGTGCTGATGGCAGTAGTGGTGGTGCTGGTGCTGGTGGTGGTGCTGGCCCTGCTAATGCAATGTTTGCTGTAAAAGGCTTCTGTGTATTCCTGGGGAGTTCAATCAATGAAAGTCCAAATGGATACGCGATTGTGTTTGGCGAAAGTGAGCGCATGTAAATGTTGCGGAGGTGGGGGCAAGGGGGGGGGGGCACGGAAAAGAGCACAACCGAGAGCTTGTGCTGCTTGCACTCAATTGACACAGAGGATGTCAAATGGCACCGGGTTAAACTCACCTCCAAACGGAACAGGTGAAAGGAAATGTACGCACGTACGTTGAAATTCTTGAGTAGCGTACGTAGCCAACCGTGCTAATCGGAGGTGCGGGGGAAGGACAACTAAACACAAAAAAATTGTTCTAAAGAAATGTGTTTCCCATCGAGATAATTTAAGAGTGCATAGCTCCAGTGAATATCGGAAGGAAGAGCGTTCCAGACAGCCGCAGAAGCGCATCTGAAAGCGCGCGATGACGATGCGGTGACCGCCGCCTTTGTTCGATGGCTGAGTCAAAAGCCGGCTGCTGCTGCTGCTGTGAGGATGAGCGGAAATGTCTGCGATCGAAAAAGTTTGGAGCGACGACAGCGTCGTGGTGTCGCGACACGTCCAGCGGCACCGGGGGGGGGGGGGGGGAGGAGATGGAGCGGCGACATCGGCTCGTGTGCCGATTGTTACGTCGCCGGATCGCGAGAGATGACGGTGCCTTGCGGAGGCCTTCATCCAGCAGTGCATTGATGTTGGCCGATGATGAATTTAAAAGCTATCATATTATTGGCAGACTTTGTCAATCCGCTGCCGCACGATGGGCTTCCCATACCATGTCAGCGATGGGGGGTTGTTTGACCATACTTCACTACACTGGTCAGTGTGTGTTGGTAAGGTTGGGTAAGCACTGATGTAGCTATGGCCAGGAATTGAACTCAGGTCAACGCCAGGTGCACAAGTGACCTGCATGAACCACTATCACAGAACTGTAGTCATTATACAAATATAAATTTCTAATGATGTAGACTAAACAATGCAGAATCATGATCCTCATCATCACCACCATTATTATTATTTCTACTACTGTACTAGGAAAGCATCACCGAGTCTGGAGAGGTGGCGGTGACTTTGCGGAGGTCTTCATCCAGCAGTGGATTGGCCATGGCCAATGACGACGATGACAATGATGACGATATACTGCATGTGGACTAATGCTGCAGAGATGTAAAGGGACATGGGAGAGGTTTAAGACATTTGCGAGCTGAAAATCACGAATCCACAAGCAGTTTAGGGAGTCGTTCTTTGAACAACAGATTGCGTGTCACACGGTACCTTCGCTGGATCTTGCGTCAACTTTTTAAACGCGCATCTCATTGCACGGCAAGTACAGTTCTTTCAATTGAACCGCTGCATTTTCCACGGGGTATGGTAATTTACCCGGGCCCAAAATCGTTAATTCATTTTATTACATTTTTAGTTTAGAATTTAGCACGCACGTATAAATTATCGTGGGAGAGCGGTGGCGCTACAAAACCGGGCCACCTGAGTTTGATTCCCAGCCGTGGCTTAGCGGTGAGCGTTGAGTGCAATCCGAAGCGGTCCAGGACGGCCAACCACGACCCCCGTCACCAGCCGGCGTTGAACCAGGGCGCTGAACGGCAGTCAAATGAACCTCCATGGCTATCGTGGCGTGGAGGGAGGCCTTCATCCAGCAGGCGATTCAATAAATTATCGTGAAATAAACTTTTGAATAAACGCGAATGGGCTTGGGCAGGGCCGACGGTCAAGGATGAGTAACCGAGTGGCTAACAAGGAATGGGACGCGCCCGACAGAGCTTCCACTGGGGAGACGGAGCGATGAAGTTAGCTCTTCCGCGTAGGCGATCGGTGAATTACTACACTGTCGGATTGTGACTGGGAACATTAGAGGCACAACAAGAAGCCGGGGGAGGCAGCGAATTAAAAGCACAAAATCAATTTGAGCGACTGGACGCAAACTGGTGAAGAGAGTAGCGAATGCCAAGTTGTTGAGTAAACATCGTGGCTGGAGCTCCATGGAAGGAAGACCACGATCGCTGACGTCTTTGAGAAAGGAGATGGCTCTCAAAGAGAGAGAGAGAGGAGGGGGGGGGGGATTGTGAGAGATGGCGACGTCTTGGGGAGAGACTCCATCTAGCAGCAGATGTGACAGATGCCTGTAAATCATTATCACATAACATAATACCGCCGTGCGTGCGTTGGTGTGTATTATGTACTCGGTATACGATTACACACACAATAATCACGTGAGTTTTCTTAAAGTAAAATGCGACGGATGTAAACATAAAGCAAACCTCGTGCGCATGTGAAATCAATGACGTATAGGAATTTAAATGCGCTTTGATCAAAGTCCAGAATAAGCCAGATCACATTCACACTCCTTCACTTATTGCAACCAGAGTGGGATTGTCGGGCATATGGTTTGTGCCTCGCTGCAGCGGACGGGTAGGCCTTTACGAACATGGGAAGCACACGCCTCTGTCATTCCTGACTCAACCCACGCCAGAAGAAGGGAAAAAAATTGGTAGCAACTTTTAAAATATTTGTTGCAACTCTGCGGAGCGTGACAATTCAACCTCGACCAAGTACGGCGCTACGTTTGCTCATAAAATAAATTAATTTGATCGCGCGGATGCTTCAGGCGCAGGACAACAGCCTTTCAAAGTTACGCTGAATTAATCCTGACCCCCCCAACCCCAAACCCCCCCCCAAGTTCATTCGTCAAACACCCGAAATCTCGATTGCGGATTTGAAATTGCTGAAGCGTCCGCCGTGCACGTTCTTGTGCACGTCGGAGCGACGCGACCCGGCTGAGCCTCGCTCAACTGGCGTCCTGAAAAATCTCCTCCCTGTTTTTTTTTTTTGGGGGGGGGGGGGGGTCACGTATTTTGGGTCACAAGAGTGCGTTGTGGCAGGAGTGTGGTGGTGGGGGGGCTGTGAGGAGGGGGGGGTGTGGGAGTAGCCTCACAGCTCACAGAGCGGGTGGGAGTGGATTGCGGCCACGATGTCACGGAGGTCACGTGGCCAACAACCGTCCAATGGCTCCGAGGCGGTGGCTTTTTGGGGTTAGGTTGGCAGCGCGTGCAAACGCAAAACCGCCAGTGAACCACAAAGCGGGAGCAGCTAGCCACGGTCTCCTCCATCAGGATCCACTCTCAACCACACGCCCCTCTCTCTCTTGCCTGCGAGCGAGGCAATTTTAGATTATAGCGGTGGGCGAGACGGAGAGAGCGAGCGAGCGAGCGAGCAATAGACACAGGACAGGGGGAGAAAGCTTCGAGACCGAGAAAAGCCAAACGAGACCCGTGCGAAGGGCCGTCGTGGTGTCCCCAAACCACTAAACATTTCTTCAATTGGGACAAATCCACCTTGCGCTCCTGCCACACCAAGCCGCAACGCACGGGTTGAGCCAGGTCTGCTGCCAGCGCGGAAAAAAAACCAAATCGGTGTCTTGGCGACGTCTCGTTCGCTGCCCTTTCGAGGTAACCGAGAACTTTGTCGAGACGTCAGAAGTTTTTTTTTTGGGAACTCTTTTGAAGTCGTCCAGCTCCTTCAAAAGCCTCGAAAACCACGCGTCCGTTTTTTGGTTGTTGCTATTTTGGATCAGTTTGGAAGGGCGGAGGTCGTTTGACTTTCCGTGGGTCGGTCAGGGCGGGCGGGCGGGCGGGCGGTGACCGTCACAGCTCATCGCGGGCGGTTCGGTCGATGCTTTGCGGTTGCTGGGGCGGCACGAGACCGGCGCTTGCACTGGGGACCGGGCCACCCCGCCGGGCAACCACGAGATAAGCGGAGCGACCACAGGCGCGGCCCTACGGTGAGTGCACGCAAACCACCGAGCGCGCGTGGCCAATGCCGACGCTTCTCTGACCGCTTTTCACGTGGTGCTTGCGCGTGGCGGTTTTTGTTTTTGGATATATAAAGCGTCGTCTTACGGCGATTTCGCCAAAGGAGGGTGAGCGTGCGTGCGTGCGTGCATTGGGTGTACGTGCGGGTTTTTTCTTGGTCGTTTCGTTCCAGTTTTAAAGGAAGCTAAATTTTTCGAGGAGTTGTAGAGGCGGCTTGTAAAAGATGCGTAACAATAACTATTTAACGCGAAAACCCAAGGTGGAGAGAAGAGGGAGTGCGTTGTGTTGGTTTGCACGAGTCGGATTTTTTTAGTAAAAAAAATTTTGTCTAAATTTGAGGAAGCAACATTTGAGAAGCTTTGAAATGAAGAAAACAATTCCATTTTTTTTTATACCAGGTAAGGCCAACTGAGCTGTATAGTTATTTTTTCAGAAGCGATCTGGCCACAAATGATAGCTGAACAAAGTGGCTTATCACGTGAAAATGTATAGCAGCCAAATACTCTAATCGCGTGATGTTGATTCTAAGTGTAGAGGGAAAACCCGGAGGACCCGGGAGATAAAATCCACGCGACCAGGGCGAGAACATGCAAATTCAAAATACACAGCAGGCGTCAGGGTCGGGATAAAACACACGACCGAGTGCATACCAGGCAAGGCAGTTAACATCTCGCCACCGCAGCGCCCCTTTGTAAAAGGGTGTTAGAATGATGGTAACAAGACTGGGATAAAAAAAAAGTAACGGTGGAGAAGAGAGATCGTGCGTCGTCTCGTTTGTGTGCGGGGGTTTGTTTTGTTACAATTTTAAGGAAGCGACACTTTTCAGAGTGACACTGTACGGGCATTTCAGAACGCGACTGTTTACAAAAAGTGCGAGATACTCGCGCGTGAGATGCTTTATTTTTATTATTTTATTATTTCCATTCTACGTGACTTTACCGAAAGAACCAAGAAGATGAATCCCTGCAGTTACGAAAGCTTTAAATCGAAATGTGTGTGGTGTGTATGTGGATTTGCGCGCGCATTTTTTTTCCCCTTTACAATTTTAAGGAAGCGATATTTTAGCGACGTTATAAAAGCCTTACTTTTTTCATTATTTATACGGTTACACAAGTGGGGCACGACTGAGACGCAGATGAGACGTGCTGGGGGAACTGAGAAAACTCGGTACAACGCAAATTAATTAAACGTACAAATGTTACCGACGAACGACGCTTTCACGAAAATTGCATTTAAGCGCAAATTCAGATGGAACAAATTAATGCAACGTTTGTACACGTGCATTTTCCAGTGGCCACGTGGGTTTATTTAGGAAGTCGGGCCAGGCTGCCTCAAACCCTTCAGAGCTGGCCGCGGCATATTTCTTTTTTGTTCCCCGTTCTCCGATTGAAACCTTCTCAAGGGGCTTAATCGATGGTCACGTCGTCCGTTTTGCACGGCAGGGGAAGGGGCGATGGGTATCCTGAGTCTGTAGCACGATGCAGGCTCACTCTCCCCTGAGCGGGTGTCTTCACCCCAGATGGTCGAAATTAAACTATTTAAACTAAACTAGTTTTTCTTTTAGCAGGTAAGGTCCACCGAGCAATGTTATAGCTCTTTTTCAGAAGTGACCTGGCCACAAATGAAGTGGCTTATCGCGTGGAAATTTATAGCAGACAAATACTCTAAAAACACGTTTCCAAGTGAGGAGGGAAATATTGGACAATGGAGAAAAATATACGCGACTGCGGGGAGAACACGCAAACTCCAAATATGCAGCAGGCATCAGGGTTGGGATCGAACCCACGACCTCCTGCATACCAGGCGAGGGAGTTAATATCTCACTAAAGTGGCGCCGTGGCTTGAATCAAGCCATTGAAAATAGTTTTAAGTTGTTGGACAAAATGTATGAGAATTTTATATATATCTACAGTAAAACCTTGGATTGCGAGCATAATTCGTTCCGGAAACGTGTTTGTAATCCAAATCACTTGTATGAGTTGTGATCACGTGACGCTCGGCAGACAAAGCGTATACACGTACTACTCGTATTGCAAGACCTCGCTCGTTTATCAAATTAATATTTATTTAAAAAATTTGCTTGTCTTGAAAAACACTCGCAGACCAAGTCACTCGCAATCCAAGGTTTTACTGTATACCGTATTCTCCGGATCATAACACCTAACAGACCATAGGACGCACCCCTACCTTTTTGTTGTTAAAATGCACGGGAGAAAGGGTGCGTTATAATCTGGGGAACATGGTCAACGGAGTAGATTTAATGTTGCTATTGCCGAATCCGCTGCCCTTTAAAAAAAAGTATTCAGTTCATAATTACAGTGAATTGTTTTAGTTTATTATCATCTGCAAACGCACGTTAGTTAAGAGCTGTGTGATTGTTTTCTTTGCGGTTCAGGTTGGCGGAGTGAAATCAAATGTAACGTTCACGCCTTGCATAATTCGGTAAATATGCCAAAATATGTCCCATTATAAAAACGTGAGCACATTTCAATCAGTGCAAATAATAAACCGTCATGGTCGGCCATTATCAATTCACTGCCAAGCCATGCGCCGTCTGTCGCGCTTTCTGCGACGTAACAATTACATCTTAAATATGAAACATAATTTACCCCCAAATTCAATTATAAATTGTGCATGTTTTTGTCCGCGCTGTCACAATAGTTAACTTTAAGTGAGCGCCAAATCGCGCACGTACAGTATTAGCAAATTCTTAAATCAAAGTCCACGTTGCAGATTTAATTTTCGCGATTGACGAGCGTGAAGGTGTTCGTCTGAGAAGGACCCGCCAATCGAGAGAGAACATTACGCCAAGCTAAAATGTGAATTTACCCAACGCAACCGTGGAGAGATGCATGCCTGGGATGACACCGAGAGCAAGAAAGAGAAGCCACATAGATGAGAGAACGTGGGCACGTTAAGAGAGACGTAATTCAAAGAAAAGTAAGTTGGCTTGGGTGGGACGATGGCGGCCGACGGTCGAGACTAAATAACGGAGCGGCAGCCAAGAGACGGAACGCGTCCGAGAGGACGTCCCCTGGGGAGACAGAGCGACGAATCCCGACACTGACGCCTGTAGGCTTGGAGTTGGCACGTTCTCCCCGTGGCCACGTGGATTTTTCTCGGGCTCCTCCGGTGTTTCCCCCTCCACATTTATAATCAACGTCACGCGTTTAAGAGTACTTGGCTGCAATACATTTCCGCACGATAGGCCGCTTCGTTGAGCTATCATTTGTGATAGCCAGGTCGCTTATAAAGGAGAGCCATAGAGCTCAGAGTGGGGCCTTACCTGGTGATTAGTTTTTGGTTTATTGCGCTGCGCTGTCAATCGGCTGACCTGAGCTGGAATTCCCGGCTCAGGCGAACATCAGCGGTTGTGCCCCCCCTGCCCCAACCTACCGCCTTCTCCAATACGCACTGACCGTTGCGGTGAAGTATGGTCTAAAGAAGCCCCCATTGCCGACACGGTGTGGGGAGGCATTCATCCAGCAGTGGACTGACAAGGAATGTACGCGTTCAAGCCACTGAAAATGTTCACTGTAAATATCCATTGTATATACATAGAAACAACAGTCAGCTTCAGTGTATATTGCAATGTAAAATACAATATTCTCTATCCTCAATAGAATAACGTTTGAACTGTACACGGTGATCTTAAAACACATTTAATGTACCAAAGTACCTCTTAGATTTATGCAAAAAACAATAAAACAATGATAACCATCTGCCCTGTAGCCTTCAGAGGCTGTTGGGGTAAGTGCCGTTAGCTAGCACCGATGAGGGCTGGCATGACACACGAATATACAACCACGCTCGACCGCCTTTGTCTCCCCAGTGCTGATGTTTACACAATGCACTCATTCTGTGCGCATTACGCGCTTAAATAATTAATATCATAAAAATATATATTCTGCTTCGGTCTCCATCTTACTCAGGACTAGATCAGATATTTAATACCGATGTTAGCCGTGGCATGATTAAATTCAGCTCGCTGGGTTTGCAGCGCAGTCCACTAACCACTGCTCTGCTTGTACGTACAAAGACAAAGATCCCCCGTATAGCCATGACAGACTGTTGGGGCAAGTGCTGCGAGCGAGCACCTACGAAGGCCGGCACGGCACACGAGGGGGTGGGTGGCCAGCACCACGCCCGACCGCCTTTGTCTCCCCAGTGGCGATGTTTACACATCGCACCAGGTACTCATTTGAGGCTGAGTCGACCTAGAAGAGGCCACGGACCGGTTCAGATAGTCGTCACTGGTGTTGGTCGTGAGCGGGAATCGAACTCGAGTAGCCGGGTTCGGAGCGCAAGCGCGCTAATCGCCGCACTACGTACACACGCGCGCAAACAATGCACACGGCACCTAGAATCTATTCAAACATGCACGAATTATATAAATGCGTTGCATATCTTTACGCGTACTATACAGTAACATTAAAGCTGTTTCATAATGGTTTTTGAGATGGTAAAAAAAAAAGATCCATTTGGGACACATCTGGCTGATGTTTTTCCCTGTATTTCACATCTGCAAACTTAAACCACGCTTTCAAAATTAGATGGACTCAATGGCTGTGTGCAGTGAAGTCATCACCGGCCGCAAACACCGTTGGCAAGCACATGGGAGACGCGCACACACACACAATGTGCACGCACGCTACGTCCACAGCACGAACTCCGGTAGCAAGCTTTGCTCGCTTTCTAGCGGCTTTACGGGCACACTCCGTAAGAGGCGAATCCGTCTGTCCGCTGTTGGTAACGACCGCACGTACCGACTTCAAGTATTTGGCCTCAGACATCAAGCGACTTTGAACTTCAAGGCTGTCGCTGCTCTGCGAGTGGAAGCGGTGAAACCTCCGGGTCGTAGTTTTCTTGGGGCGGGGTGTAAATATAAACGTTGTGGCTTTTAGATTATGTTGTCTATTTATAGCAAACAGATTTGGTGATACTACTACTGCTGCCGCATTTGCGTGGTGCATATGTGCACGGTTGGCTACGTACAGTGCGAAAGAAGTTCAACATACGTACGGACGTACTTGTGCAAATAACACGCAAAAAAACTCGACGCAACGCCGTGGCCCTGAAAGTGAATAACCAGAGACGTTTCGGGCAAATGTCCTTCTTCAGCGCAACACAGAGATACCAAAAAAGTATTATTTTAATTCATTTTTGTTTTATTTACGACCATAGTTGTGCCACATTTTAGATTTGCAGCCCTTCTAGATCATCGCTGGGACTTAAATCAATCTCTGTATATGTGTGTGTGTGTCTATGTTTGCAAATTCGCATGTTTTTGCGTAGATTTTTTTTTTATATATACAATGTATGGAAATGTTAAAAACTCCTGGGGATACATGATGTATGATATCATTGTGTCTGTAAACAAAGTTCAATTACAATAATGATGAATATATCAACTACACAGGCACGCTGAGAGGTTTTATTTTTACATCACATGAAATCCCGTAATTATTTGTCCAGAGATAATTTATAAATGTTGGTAATCGTTGCAGAATAAGAATGCTTATGCAGGAAAAAAAAAAAGCTCCCAAATGTGTCTCAAGACAAATTTCCAGGAGCGTCCTGCCGGGCACGTCGTTCCAGATGTGATCGAATTCGCTGCCAGTCGACGGTTTTGGCTGCGGCGTGGAAATAATAATAAATAAATAACGATCCGCGATTTTAGCTATCATCCATCCTAAATGCAATTTCCCAGGCGCAGTAATCGACCATTGCTTTACATAACGGCGTCTAAGAAAAAAACCCGCCCCAGTGTCGAATGCAAATCGTAAAATAAATACTCTCATGTTATACAAAAGGCGCCAAAAAATCGTTCCAAAAAAACCTAAACGAAAGTAGCCAAATTGAGGGCGATGTCATTGGCACAGGATTAAATGTCAAATATGTTTTGCCTCGGCATCTGCCGCTCGGTGTCGGGTTCAATCGCCGCCTTCGTGGCTCGGTTAACGGCCGCGGCAGCGCCGGTGATGGGCGTTGTGCTTACGCGATCGCACGCCAGATCACCTCTCCCGGACCAAGTGAAGAAAAGTCAAAGTGATTTGCCACTCAAATGAGGCATTGGCGCTCGTCTCTTTGTTTAGAGCCCTGCAGAGCCAGTGGCGGAGGGCATTCCCCGCACTCCGATGGCGGAGGCGTGTTTATCCATAGGGCAACCACCGTTGGCTTCTCCAGAAAGCGGTACTTCAATTATTATTGACGGTGGAGGGATGACGGGCCAAGTCACCCGCTAACCCCAACCAGGGTTTGAACTCGAAACCTTCTCGTTGCGAGCCGTTCGCTCCCCCGTTGAGCCACCAGGCCAGCAAGAGAAGGAGGGGGCTTATATAGTCAGTTCTTTGTTTTCACTAAAACTCAACTCTTTCCCAGCTTTCATAAATTTGGAAATGTACTTCTGCACAAAGAGGGTCATGTCATCACTAAAATTAAACACTCGGCCTCGCAGACTGTTATAAAATAGACGATTTTAAAAATATAAATCTTGTTCCTCTAACATGAATATTTCTTCATTTGAAAATTTCACTGTGAGTTGAGAGTCGTACTTTGTGGCGCTCAGCGTTTTAATTAAAACACGAGTACAGCTTTCATTCAAGCAAATTTGATTCTCTGCCCACTGGAGATTTTTAACAGTGAGAAGGGGGGGGGGGTATCTGCAAGGCAACGTTTTTAATCGTGGCCGCTTTAAACTAATAATTTGACATCTGCAGTCGTGAGCGTGGCCCGAGCGCTGATATTTACGAGGCAGAAGTTCTCGCGGCTCGGTTTCGGATGCACGTGTGCGGCGCAGATAGTGTCACTTCTGCCAGCGCCAGCTCGGAGGAAATGAGAGCTTCTCAAACCGGCCGTTTGGCGTTGCAGAAAAAATATCTCTCTGCCTGCCACTCACTCGCCGCTTGTTTCGTAAGGTGCCTCTTGTTGTTCTGGCACGCACCTATCATTGCCCCTGCTGCTGCCGCTGCTGCTGCCGCTGCTGCTGCCGCTGCTGCTGCTGCCACTCCTGCTGCTACCGCTGCTTATGCCACTGCTGATGCTGGCACTGCTGCTACTGCTGCTGATGCTGCTGCTGATGTCATTACCATTGCTGCTGGCACTGCTGCTACCGCTGCTACCGCTGCTGCCACTGCCGCTGCTGCCGCTGATGATGCCATTACCACTGCTACTGCCGCTGCTGCCACTGCGGCTGCCACTCCTGCTCCTGCGGCCACTGCCGCTGTCAATGCTGCCGCTGCTCCTGCTGTTGACAAAGCTGCTGACCTGCACAGCCATAGCAAGTTTAAGTTTATTACAGGTAGGAACAACAGGTTCCACACTGCCCACCAGGGATTATTTGTCGGTCTGTCGTGCACGAATGCGATGTCCAACCAAGTTCCCATCTGCCCACTCTGAAGGAACGTGTTTTGTTCAACCCGGATAATGACAACAAGTAGCATTTGCAAGAGCGATCCGGGTCACAACAATGAGAAAAGAAAAAAAATCGGAACAATTATCACGGTTGGCTACGTACGGTGCAAAAGAAGTTCAACAAACACACACAATGAGGAATTGAAAATATTGGCCAAAATATAAATTATCCTGCAGCACAAATCGGCCGGGGCAGACAACCTCCAGGTTGAACACGGAGCACATTACAAAAGTAAGCCGGAGAAACATTTAACATAATTAAACAAATATAGGGAGATTTTGGTACCTAAATATGTAAACAAACAAGGATATATGCCAAATGCAAATGACGATACAAATCGACTGTTTTAGCATTGTGATTGCAGTCACCAGGTGATGATAGGCACGGACGCATTTGGCATTCACACCAATCTCATACTGCCAAGTTGAAAGGTGCTATGGTTATGTTTGGTAAGCATTCAGGAACATTTGCGCAATTTAATTGACTACTGTGGAACTGTGACATATCCTGGAGTTTCACGTAGATGGGTGAGTGAGTAAATGAGTGGGGTAAATGTTTGAGTGGGTGGGTGGCTGAGTGAATTAGTGGATGGGAGAGTGAGAGTGGGTGGGTGAGCGAGTGAGAGTCATTGAGTGAGTTAGTGGGGGTGTAGGTAAATGATTGGGTGAGTGAGAGGGTGCGTGATCATGTGAGGGGAGTGACTGAGTTGGAGAGTGGGTAGGTGAGTGGATGGGTGAGTGATTGAGTGAGTGAACAAACGAGTAGATCAGTGAGGGTAAGTAAAAGTGAGTGGGTGGTTGAATAAATGAATGATTGAGTGAGTGGGTTAGCGCGTGACTGGGTAGGCGAGTCGATGGGCAGAATCTGCGGGGCCCGTATATCGGTGTTATTATGGTGGTGGTGTGTGTGACGATGTGGTCACCGTCTGCTGCCAACCAGAGTTGTTCTGTGTTGGTGATGGACACTGGCACGGATGTGTGTGTATATTTGTATGAACTTCTTTCGCACCGTACGTAGCCAACCGTGATGTTTGGAGGTGCAGGACAACAAACTAAACACAAAAATCAGTTCTAAAGGAATTCTTTTCAATCTAGATTATTTAAAAGTGCATCACTCCAGTGGCTTCCTAATATCGGAAGGGACTACACACACGCACACACACACACACACCTCCACCAGATAGGCCGACAGAGTTCATACGAAGGTGTGTGGTGAGAAGTGGTGGTGAGAAGTGGTGAGGAGGAGTGGTGAGGAGGAGTGGGGGGGGGGGCTAGGGGGAGAGGGGGGGGCTAGAGGCTGGCATCGTGACCACTGAGTCAGTCTTGTTTGGAGTTGACGGGTCAGTCACTTTCCACCGACGCCAGCTAATCCTCGCGGTGTGTCATTACCGGAGCTTGGTGTCAGCTGTTAACACTTTGGTGACTTAATTTGCGAGTGCAAGATCGTCGTACGGCGGCTTCATTCTCTGGCGCGCAGTTGTGTTCGTGGGCTATTTGCACATGATTACGATGTCAACGATGATATATTACTCACCGCTGTGGTTTCATATTAAATTGTAATCTGCGTTTAGCCGGTAAATGTGCGACACGATCCAAAACGGAGTGGCCTTCGTCCTCGAGCGAGCACCGGGAGGCACTCTCCAGCTCGTGGTGGAAATTCCACATTGCTATGGTCGGGATCAGCAGAGCCAGCAGGACAACTGCTGTTGACTTTATTTTCATCTCGCGAGCGTCCGAGGCCGAGCGGCGTGGTGGGGTATCCACTGGGCCGTGGGCACGGCCGATAACGACATCGGCGACTGCGGCGAACGGCGAACATTCTGGGTCAGGCTGCGCAAAGCGACGCGATACAAATTTGTAACGATGTCCAGAAACCCTCCACCATCCCAATAGCCACTTACGAGTCTCGACATCGGCTCCGGAAAACCCGCGCGTTGAGTCGGCTGGCATGTTCCGTTTAAGACTCGGTCTTAGTCTCGTCGACAAAAGCGCGTGGAATTCCAGCCCAAGTCTTCAGTCTCTTAAGTCTCGCTGACTAAGCGGTCGAAAATGTACACCACTGTGTTGTTAGACATGAATGTGAGGGGGAGGCAATTCCCCTCCTACCCCCCCCCCCCCACAATATTATCAACTCACACAAACATTGAACCCGGTAAATCTTGTTTGCTCTGTCCCTGTTGCACCGCAGTGTCCTAAGGTGTGACGAGATATTATCTTGGCATGCGTCTACATTGAGACTCGTTTATTTCATCTCGGCCAGTCGCGCTTCGCTCTCTGTTGAGCAGCAGTCGGCGTCGAGCGATACGCGTACGCACGTCGGCATCGGTGCTGCGTGTGCCACCACTGGCCAATCGTTTTGGTCGGTTAACCCGTGACCTCCCTCTCGCGGGCTCGCTCGCCTTCCAAACTTCACACGACGCCTTAAAGTGCACGTAGCCAACGTAAAGATAAAATTGTAAATGCGTTCATGTTATAAGATTTTCGTCGCAAATTTCGTTTACAAAATGAACACTGCTCGCAGTGGAGGCGCCGTTGGTGATAATCTCATCCGATCCCCAAAACTTGCCGAGACACCATCCCTGCTTGTGCGATTGAGTGGTAAGCGAGTGAGTGGTAAGCGAGTGAGTGGTAAGCGAGTGGTAAGCGAGTGGATGGTGAGTGAGCGAGCGGGCGAGCGAGTGAGCGAACAAGCGGGCGAGCATGCCAGCGGGAGTGGAGCTAAAGTGATCGCGGACGGTCCGCGATGTTGGCAGAGGCGTCTCGCTGTCACGAGCTTGTGCCGTCACGCTTTTATCCTTGCGGGTAAATGTTTGCGATAATGGGTACCCCCAAACCCCCCCCCCCCCTTCCCAAGCCTTGTGGGCTTGAATGTGACCTATGTCTCGAGTGCAACGTAGCTCTTGTGCCCCTGAGAATAAAATAAAACAAATGAAATGACCGCGAACAAGGAATCCTGCGCGCCCGAACGTAGGTCAAAGGTCGACGATGCAGTCGCAGTGTGGCAGGGGCAGGGGCCGGTGAATGAAATAAGTGTTGGTGCTTGGGATCGACGAATGTGGTTTTTGACAACGGCAGCGACGTGAAAGGGATAAAGAACAAAAAGTCGCCGGGTGGAAACGAAGCTGGACGCATCGCCCCTCGACCTGTTTTCGGGCCATGCCTCGTATTGTCGGGTGCAAATACAGATTCTGATTCTGACCATAACTCCACCACCGTTCTGAATAAACCCCACTCTTTATTTCAACCACTATCAAATTGCGTAAAAACGTATAATCGTTGTAAAGTGCCTTGGATTAAGATAAGGCGAGCCCTGCAGTGTGACAACCTGCAACACCCATCGCTTTATCAGACTCAACTTTGTCCTGCCACCTTCAACCAACATTTTTCGAACTTGACGATAAGAACTTACAAGAGGTGTGGGGGCGGGGAGAGGCTGGGGGGCTCAGCCCCCCGCCCCCACGATGCCACGGGTCTGGTTTGGGGTTTAACTACGTGGAACCTATACCAGTGGGTTGTCTTGTGGAGAAACCGTGCGTGGCCCCCACGACAAGGAATGTGGAATGTTAAGCAGTGGCTCGGAGCGCTGCCCAATTCTCGTTTGAGCGCGGGGAGATGTTTCGACTTCACTTGGCGCCTTGTGGGTGGGCAAATGGGTCGGGAGCCTAAATTTGCGAGGGTTGCATTTAGAATGTTTAATTTTATTTCTTTCCACCTTTCTGCAGGGCAAGACGACTTGCCCCGCCTAGAGGAGCCGAGTTCCCGGTGTCACCCCGCCATGGCGTCCAACAGCATCTTCGAGACTTTCTCGCCGTACCAGCAGCCCTTTCTACGCGGTAAGCTCACCAAGCAGGGCACCACCTCCGCTCACGACTTTTATCAAATTGAATTCGCAATTGAATAAACGAATGGGCATACAAACGTGACAAATGCAGCCGCTCCACACTGTTGGGAGACGTTCTGCTGCCTGTTTAAATGCATGCCGACGATCTTTTTAACTCTGCCCATGACTGGCTGCCTCTTTCGTATGCTGTTGGAACTTCTTTCGCACCGTACGTAGCCGGACCGTGAATCGAGGTCACATGTTAGACGCTGCGTAATATCTACATTGTATTGTGTAGACTCGCAGAGACCCACAGACTCACGTAGGCCCAAAGACTCGCATAGAGACGACAAAGTCGTCCACTGTCTTTGTTCATTTGCAACACTCCCAACTTTTGCTTTACCACAAAGGACGGGGATAATTGTTTCGTCGAGTCTGGAGGATACGCTATCTCTATCCTTCAGAGGAACAAATGAGTAATTCTTGCCACACTGTCAGCCTTGCTCCTTGGGAAACCCGACGGAACAGATGAATCTGACTTGGTCTCAAGGTCCATCTGTCCGACACGACCCTCACAACGATGACCCCTAACGCTTTGTCTCAATACCTTTCTGGAACAAATGTATTCTCGTGTCATGTTATACGCCCGCACGCACGCACACATACATACATACAAACACACGTTACAGTTATTGAATGCGTTTTTCATAAACTTTAGAACGTCGAGAATAAATTCTCGACTAAAAAAGTAATTCATATATCCACCTCCCATGATGAATAAGAATAATATATTTTAAGATATAAAGTTTGTGGAGATGCCATCTGTGGCTTGGTATGCAGGAGGTCGTGGGTTTCATCCCTACCCTGATGCCTGCTACTGTATATTTCGAGTTTGCGTGTCTCTCTCCCCGTGGTCGCGTGGATTTTTCTCCGGATCCTCCGGGATTTCCCCTCCACACTTAGAATCAAAATGCGTTTTTACTATTTGTTAGCTATAAATTTCCACGTGATAAGCAACTTCGTTGAGCTGTCATTTATGGCCAGGTCGCTTCCGAAAAAGAGTTATGTAGCTCAGTGGGCCTTACCTGGTAAAATAAACAAATCGCTGAAACAGTGAACGGTAGATACGGAGACAGTGGCGGTGAATTAGGGAAGAGGAACAGAACGGACGGTCGTGGAGACAGAGAGGATATCTGAGCGGCCGATCTCATGCAACAATGAGGACTTCTGGCTTTGAAAGAGGAAGAAGCGAAGCGACTGTTCCTACTTCACATGTGGAACAAATATATTCACACAAGAGGTGGGTTTTGTTGTGATTTTTTTTAAACATTTTTTTTTAGATGCAAGAGGGAAATGCCTGCGGCTCAGGGAGTCGAACCATGGCATCCTGATGTGATAAACAAACTGAAAGCTAAATTATAAATAAGTGGAATGCACTGCCTAGAACCAGATGGTTACGGGTGGCATGGAATTAAGTGAAAGATTACGTGTAAAGGGAGAGTGTCTCCCTGGCACCGCTCACGCTCATTGGTGGCCCTGAGCCAGGGGTGGAAATTCCACATTACTATGGTGGGCGCCAGAATGCCCATAGCACGACCATTGCGCACCGTCCTGAAGAAGTAAAATTTAAGTTTTGGTGTAGGTGTGTGTGTGTATACATTATATATGTCGGGGGGACAGCAGAGTAGTGGTAATGCGGCGCTTGCACGCTACGCTACCAACCCGGCGGTTGCACGCTACGCTACCAACCCGGCGGTTGCACGCTTCGCTACCAACCCGGCGGTTGCACGCTACGCTACCAACCCGGCGGTTGCACGCTACGCTACCAACCCGGCGGTTGCACGCTACGCTACCAACCCGGCGGTTGCACGCTACGCTACCAACCCGGCGGTTGCACGCTACGCTACCAACCCGGCGGTTGCACGCTACGCTACCAACCCGGCGGTTGCACGCTACGCTACCAACCCGGCGGTTGCACGCTACGCTACCAACCCGGCGGTTGCACGCTACGCTACCAACCCGGCGGTTGCACGCTACGCTACCAACCCGGCGGTTGCACGCTACGCTACCAACCCGGCGGTTGCACGCTACGCTACCAACCCGGCGGTTGCACGCTACGCTACCAACCCGGCGGTTGCACGCTACGCTACCAACCCGGCGGTTGCACGCTACGCTACCAACCCGGCGGTTGCACGCTACGCTACCAACCCGGCGGTTGCACGCTACGCTACCAACCCGGCGGTTGCACGCTACGCTACCAACCCGGCGGTTGCACGCTTCGCTACCAACCCGGCGGTTGCACGCTACGCTACCAACCCGGCGGTTGCACGCTACGCTACCAACCCGGCGGTTGCACGCTACGCTACCAACCCGGCGGTTGCACGCTACGCTACCAACCCGGCGGTTGCACGCTACGCTACCAACCCGGCGGTTGCACGCTACGCTACCAACCCGGCGGTTGCACGCTACGCTACCAACCCGGCGGTTGCACGCTACGCTACCAACCCGGCGGTTGCACGCTACGCTACCAACCCGGCGGTTGCACGCTACGCTACCAACCCGGCGGTTGCACGCTACGCTACCAACCCGGCGGTTGCACGCTACGCTACCAACCCGGCGGTTGCACGCTACGCTACCAACCCGGCGGTTGCACGCTACGCTACCAACCCGGCGGTTGCACGCTACGCTACCAACCCGGCGGTTGCACGCTACGCTACCAACCCGGCGGTTGCACGCTACGCTACCAACCCGGCGGTTGCACGCTACGCTACCAACCCGGCGGTTGCACGCTACGCTACCAACCCGGAGTTGCACGCTACGCTACCAACCCGGCGGTTGCACGCTACGCTACCAACCCGGCGGTTGCACGCTTCGCTACCAACCCGGCGGTTGCACGCTACGCTACCAACCCGGCGGTTGCACGCTACGCTACCAACCCGGCGGCCCGGGTTGGATCCCCGCTCACGGCCAACAGCAGTAACAACTTTTTGAACCAGTCCTGGGCCTCTCCTAGGTCGACTCAGCCTCAAATGAGTATCTGGTGCAATTCGTAAACATCGCCACGAGGGAGACGATGGTGGCAGGGCGTGGTGTTAACCACCCACACCCTCGTGTGCTGTGCCGGCCTTCATTAGGTGCTCACTAACAGCACTTGCCCCAACAGTCTGTTAAGGCTATACGGGGGGGATCTTTGTCTTTGTGTGTGTATATATCTCGTAAGAACATAGAACCAACAAAGAATAGTTTAGCAGTAAACACACGACGGCTGCGACTCACGTGGAGAGAAATGACAAACGGCGAGAGAGGATGGGGTGGTCGCGGCGGAGACAATTGGCGCGCGTGCCACCACACGCTACTCTCCTGAAGCATGGCGCGACTGCCGAAACGCAGCGGCCCTTCGCAGGAGAGGGCCCGCTGTGGATGGACGCCGCACACGGCACGTACAGCACACAACACACACGGTAAACACGGTGACCCTCGCTGGCGAACCCGCGAGTTCATCTGCCCGCGAGCTCACCTGCTCACAAACAACAGTCCGCTAACCAGCCCGCTGGCTCGCCTGCGAGTCAAGGAGCGACACATACAGTGGAGAAATTAATATCCATTAAGCACAAGCGAAGCCTAATAAACGTTAAAATAGTAAAAATTCCTGTACATTCAGAACAAAAAATTGAAATTTCAATACAATGTGGACAACTAAAATAATATTGTAAAACGAATAAATCACAGGACTGTAGCAACAATAAGGGGAGGTGATGGAGCAGTTGCACGGGAGTTCAAAGCGCACTGCACGATGAACCCGGTGGCCCGAGTTTGACTTTGGGTCGTGAATAATCTCAGTGGTGAGTGATATGTGAATGGCTCCTGCACCGCTCCCCCGCAATGACCAGCATGGCGACGTACGGTGAAACGAGCCCAAGGACTGGCATGGGTAGACCCGCATACAGCAGTGCTGGCAGTGGCAGGGACACTGGCGATGAAAATTATCATCTGCCCATGGGCCTGGTTTTGAGGCGAAATCAGCGATAGGTGAACATTTCAGGGTTCAATTACAGCCGAGTCCATTCGTATGTTTGTATGTTGAACTTCTTTCGCGCCGTACGTAGCCAACCTTGCTAAGCGACCCGGAAAAAAATAACTTCGTACCCAGCCGCACCACATCCAGAATACCTCTCACTTCGCCTACGTACTTCAGTCCACCGGTGACCCGGAAACACACAATCACGTTCTTCTCGCAATGTCCAACGATGCAGCATCTCTTCGTGCCAGCAGCTGGAGTTCACTTTGTCTGGCTTGGCAGCAGTGGTCAGAGTGGTTACAATCAGATGGTCAAGGGTTCACATCCTGGGGTTGGTTGCATCCATGAATGTGGAACGTTTATTTGCAGCACTGCGGACACGAGCATTGCCTCGTGCTCCGCTGTGTGAAAAATGAGATCTGTAGCTCATCGGATTCCTCCAGTATAAAGAAATATTCTGAATCTGACTTTTTAATGCGTTCAAACTACGGTGAATGCATGAGCGCTATCCGCCCCTCCGTCTGTCCGTCTGTCTGTCTGTATCGCGGCAGTCACCAAAAGTCGCTTAAAGAATGTCCAATATGAGTGAAAATATTATAGTAAAGTGGTGATGCTTTCAGGCATCATGTTGAAAAACTGGCAAGATTGTTCAAAATGGGTTGCCCAGCACTCAGCGATGTTCATACAAAAAAAACAAATCATCTTTTGAGGGCAAACTAAATGTCGGAGAGCATTACAGAATCCGTGCAAGTGTCAGATGTTTCGTCCTCGTTTAACTTTGATGGTGACATATATATGGAATGTTCTGACTGTTGTCCTCATTATACATTTCTCCTTATAAGGAATTGCAAAAGTTGTTCTGGATGGACAAAGAGCAGAATAATAATGAATCAACTCCAGCTGCTGGCATCAAGAGACTTTGCATTGTTGGACAGTAAAGGCAACGGCATGATAAATTGATTAGCAAATGGGCCACCGAGCCACCTCAGCACTTGTGTAGTGTTGTGCCGTCTATCGATTGTTTATTCATTAAGCTGCGAGCGAGAGAGGGCTTTGTCCTCTTGTCTGTCCACGTGCACCGACTAGAATCGCCCCCCCCCCCCCCTCCTTTGGAAATTCTGAGAAACGGACGGCCACCGTCGTGAGCGTTGACGCGGCCGTTGAGGGAGCGGCGCCCGCCTGCCCGCCAGCCCTACCGCCCGCCCACCCGTGCCCGCCCACCCGTGCCCACCCGCCCACCCGTGCTCGCCCGCCCGCCTACCCGTGCCCGCCCGCGCTACTTCGGCGACCCCCGTTTGCAGTGGCACGACGGGTCCCAGTCGATAGCGGTGTCTGCGTCACAGCGCACGCGGCGAGACTTCAAGAAAATGAAAGGGTCTAAATTCGCCGCCCGCTATCTCCCGAACGTGCGGAGCGTCTTCAAGAGGCGCGGAGGGTGCGAGCGCCCACACGGCGACCGGGGCACGTGGGACCGGTGGGGGCTTTGGTTTTCACACCGAATATTTTCGACTGAGAGGTCGACTCAGCTCATCCGGGGGGTGGGTGGGGGGGTGTAAAACGGGTGCCACTTTTTGCAAGTCGACGACAGCCGTGTCATGTTAGTCTGTGGCAGGGGGTGGGCAACCAGGAGGAGAGTAGCCCCCCCCCACCAACCTGCACCGTATAACAAATAGAATTTCAATCACTGGCAAATGGTGATGACCACCACCAACATTTATGATTATTGTGATTCACAATTAAATAATTTTTGGTGGAGGGTTATCGTGAGATATCAGCATTTTACCTACGTGGTGATCTAACGACAAATAAACTAATTATGAATGATAATATTGGTCGTGAAGGCCGACGTACAGAGTTCATACTCTCAGCCACAATCGATCCACTGCTGGATGAACGCCGCCCGCCCGGCAACCAGTGTGAGCGTGGGGAGACGTCCACTTGACTCCCTCTCGTCTGCTGACGATTGAACCAACGGCAAGACGGGAACATGCTCGTTTTGTGCATCTCACCAATGCAGGACATCCACGATGTGCAACTTCCTCTTGTTAGTCTGCGCAATTGGTAGAACCGGCGCAAGTTAGTTTCAACCGTTAGTTTCAATCCTTCCAATGCGTTTTTAGGCTCCAAGCTGGAACGCAAGCGAATTGTGGGTTCTGCCCTTGGATGATTTCATGCGGTGATAAATAATAATAATAAATACTACGAAACTTGTGGGTTTACAATGTCCCAGCTGACTTTGGCTGGTGGACTTCAACAAAACGATGGAAGTGCAAAGAGCCCGAATCAAGTTGGCCGGTGATCTTTCCTCAAAATATGCCAATGGTTCGTGTAAAACGCAAACAGTTTTTTTAAAGCTCTTAGTCAATCCACTGCTGGATGAAGGCTTCCCCGTGCTGCGTCGGCCCTTTGAGCAGACTTCACCGCACCGGTAGCGGCGTGGCTTGGTGACGGCGGGTGCTCGGCGCCCGTTGAGAGGATATCTCGACACCGGTGAGAGTTGTGGCTGGGAATTGGGAACTCGGGCTCCGAGATTTTGTAGCGCGACGCGCTAACACCACCGCTCAACCGCACCACGGCCATGTTTCTACAGTGTAAAAATGAGATCACGAACACAATCATGAATGCAACCATACCGACAATCGTAAAGCCGTGAAAAATCTGACCGTGTCGGGTTCGTACGCCGCGAGTATGCGTGCGGCGATCGACAACACGAAGATGAGGAGCCGGGAATCGGCCGGCAAACGAGGTAAACGCGGAACAGGCGAGTCGATGACATTTCTCCCCGATGAACGTTCCGACCTCGGCTCATAACTCGGTGCTGAGCCGACCTCTTTGTTTCACGACCTTGTGACAGTTAACCGCGCCCCCGATACCTCGTCTGGCCCATCTGAACTCGGATCACGCTCGCTGACTCACCCTTCTGCCCGTCCACGGGGACGATGGGAAATGTGACTCATCACCACCCGGTTGCACGCGCCGCCTCTGCCCCAGCGTCAACGACACGGCGCTCGGAAAATAAAACTCCTCGCACTTTTTTAGTGCCGCCACCTCCACGTTAGAGACTCGTAGGCCGTCAGGAAGCTCCCCCACGCTTGCTCCCGTAGGCGAAGGCGGTTACGCCAACATCGACCCCGACACTGCCGCTAACGTCATTTACCATTTTGTATTTTACCAGGGAAGGCCCACTGAGCAGCGTAGCTCGTTTTCAAAAGCCGACCTGGCTATCGCAAATTGGAGCTCAACTTGGTGGCCCGGAGAAAAATGCACGCAGCTATGGGAAGAGAAACATGCAAAGGCCAAATATACAGCAGGTGTCAGGGTCGGGATGGAACCCACGACCTCCTGCATACCAGGTGAGGTAGTTAACATCTCGCCACTATGGCGAGATTTCAAGAAGCGCGCAGTATTTACACTTCCACGCGTTGCTGAAACAGAGCAATGGCCAGATCCACCATATATCATATATGTGTATATATGATATCCATAATACAGGTTTTTTTGGGTTAGATCGTGTAAATATATAAATGTCGTTAATCCCGCCACCAGCCGACACAGCCAACTAGTAAGAGTTGCCACGTAAACAGAACGTGGCCAATTCGTCACCAGTACAGCACACCGGTGTGTTGGAGAGCCAAGCCACAACATTTACAATCTGAGTACGACGTTTCGCCAGTAATTACAGCTAGTATCATCAGGCGGCAGCCAGATTTGTGGAGAAATCCTCCCGTCTCGTTCCTTAGAGGGAGTGATGTGATGACGTCACTTGTGTGCTCTTCTTGCAAGAAATGGGGGGGGGGGGATACGAGTGTGTGTGTGTGTGTTGTGCAACGACTGAAATATACAATCGCAGCAGGTTTTTTCCGAGTCTCACCAGGCCACTTTAAATCGACGTTGAGCGCCACCGCGGGAGTCGGTCGCCATCGGACGTGCCGCGTGCGGCACAACGAGGTGGGGGCATTTCGCTGCGTCTCATTGCAGCTCCTGGAGACCCACCGCTAGTGGATGGATGGAGGGCGAGTGTTGCTTGCGGGGTAGGGTCGGTGACGATGGGGGTGAAGATGGTGGGTCGAGGTTACGAGCGGGGTAATGGGGGCCTTGCCATCGCTGTTTAGAGACATCTGGGAAGGCGGGGGGCATGGGAAAAAACTCACCTTTGCGCCGAAACAATCGTGACCTTCTCAAGTAGTTTGCTTCCAAAAAAGCCACAAACGTCAGAAGCTCTCTCCGCGTTTTTATTTATTTGGCGTACGGCTCCCGCCGAGGCCTCCCCCTTCTGGCACGTTCCGATGGGGACCCCCGGCAAATTTACGGCATTTCTCCGCTCTAAACAACACATCGATCAATTCGGGAACAAAAACAAGCCGCTGGACTTTTTTTTTGTTTTTGCGGCCCCCAGAAGGAAATTCGTCGCTCCTCTCAGAGCTCGCGGGCCTCTCCGCGCAGCTACTCGCGTGCGATTGTTCCGCGCGGAGGGGGCCCCTCCGGCAGAACGCTGACACTTGGATTTACACGGCGCGCGCCGCACGGAGGATGTGCCTCCGATGCCGCCGTCCGTCTCCCCCCGCCTGACGGCGCGAGTCTCGCCGACGAGGAAGCTGCCGGTGGTCGGCCTTTCCGACCACCAACATTGTCCCCTCGCGAGGTTATCCGCCGATGTTTCCGAGACCTTATCCGTAAACACAGGGGGCTGAGTTCACGACCCATCTGTGCTGCGGTCGCAGGCGCCATCAGCAATGTGGACGTGCTGGTGGCGGTTGGGGGGGCGCAGGGCCAGGGGACGCGAGAAACGGAGCGTAAATTACACCTCACAGACCTTCAACAGTGAAGGCCCACAAATCTTCTTGCAGGTGCCATCCCATTGGTCGAGGCATCTGCAGACTCTTACCATATGGGGGCAGTCTCGAGCCTGGTAGCCACGCCTGGCCATGAATGTGCGTGTGTTGAACTTCTTTCGCGCCATAGGTCGTCAACCGTGCTCATCGGAGGTGCGGGAGAAGGACAAGAAAACATAAAAAGGAGTTCTGAAGAATTGAGGTTTCAATCCAGAGTTAAAAGTACGGAGCTCCAGTGGCGTCCTAATATCAGAAGGAAGGGCACGTTACAGGTGGCTGCAGAAGCGCAGCTGAAAGCGCGCAATTGCGGTGACTGTTTTTGTTCGATGGTTAGACAAAAGCCGCCGCTGCTGCTGCGAGGATGACCGGAGTTTGCGTGACGATGGTTCATGACGTTCCTCGTCGATGCCGTGCAACCGCAGTGGGAGTCTATCCTCTAATTTGCAGATGCTAATCTTGGCGTGTTCGTATTCGCGTCTTTAAAATCATTGCAACGATTTTATCTCATTGTCGATGCATCTGCAAATGTGGTTTGCGGATTGTGAATTCAGGTCCGTTCGTTCAGTTTACTTTACAATACAATTAAAATACAAACAGTTAGGGTCAGAAAAAATATATTTTACTCGGCAGATCAGGACCCATTGAGACTGCAGGTTTCTCTTTCCAGGATGCAAAAACAACTAATGCAGCAAAGTGGTACATTAATTGCAAAGCAAAATAACAAAATAAAACTGTTAAATATAAATACAGTTAGTAACGATACAATTTCGATTTGTGAATTGTTTAAGTAAGAATGCTTGTATCAGAATGCTGTAATTATGTATGTTGAACTTCTTTCGCACCGTACGTAGCCAACCGTGCTAATC
This sequence comes from Lethenteron reissneri, assembly GCF_015708825.2. Classification (NCBI taxonomy): domain Eukaryota; kingdom Metazoa; phylum Chordata; class Hyperoartia; order Petromyzontiformes; family Petromyzontidae; genus Lethenteron; species Lethenteron reissneri. Next base: position 1,077,673 of record NC_083784.1, read on the forward strand.
GGAGGTGCGGGGGAAGGATCAACAAAGTAAACACAAAAAGCAGTTCTAAAAAAAAAAGTTTGGAGGGATAATAATGACGAGGGCTTTGGAAGGGACCGTTGTCAGGGGAAAACAGCACTGGACAAGAAAAATAGTTACGACATTGCTTGCTCTATTCCGTCTTACACATGCAGACTTAATTATTTAATGTTTGAGCGATTTAAACAGCCGCGTTGCAGATTGCACCATTGGCACATTTTTTGAAATTTGAAAAAAATTCAGCCCGTGCTAAAAAAATATTTCCCTTTGTGGGTTTTTTTTTATTAACGCAGCAATTATAAATTCGCCTGCTACTGAGTGCGCTAGACCTGCATGACTCAAGTGGGCGATAAGCCGTGACTCTGAAAGACTGCCACCGTTGGCACTCGTCAATACAGAGCATTCATCTGCCCGACATACCAGGTGGTGCAAGTTGCTTTGATGCAACACGTGATCATGCCAGAAGAAATGTTGGCACACAATTCTCTCTTTTGGGGGGGGGGGGGGGCGGTGGGGGGAATGTCGCACGGCGAGAGTGACACGCAGCAGGCGAAGGGAGAACGCTACGCATCACAAACTGCGCGGATTGACCGTCTCTCTAAACAGCACGCGGAAGACGCGGTGCTCCTTCCGTTGGGTGCGTTCTTCATTAAACCACAACCCCATTTTCGACAATCTCACTTTGGGCAGGGTAAGGATTCTTTCTCCGTGCATTCGGGCTCTGGAAACTCCTCGGCCGCCCCAATTGCCCGACAGTGGCGGCTCTCAGCCTTCTCTGGACCCGCCGACGAATCGCAGTCAACCCTCAAAGACTATTCTCGCAGACCACCACCGCGGCGCCAACGCTCACGTGATTTTCGAAATTAAAACAACACTCAATCGTAGTTCCTGCAACAGTTCCACGGAGCGCTTCCTGCGCGGCCGTGCGGACCACCACAGGTGCGGTCCCGCAGACCACGGGATGGTCACCGCACTGCCCGACATCACAGTTCGCCTCAACCCCTCCCGGTGTCCTGGCCTCGTCTAGCCCAGGGCGACGCCCCAGTGGCAGCTGTCCCCGTGTGGCACCGGCCTGCATACGGCCAATAGTGTCGCGTTGTTTCATCTGCATGTTGAACTTCTTTCACGCCGTACGCAGCCAACCGTGCTATCGGAGGTGCGGGGGGGGAGGGAGGACAACAAGCTGAACACACAAAAGCCTTGTGTTGTCCTTCCCCGCACCTCCGATTAGCACGGTTGGCTACGCGCGGCGTGAAAGAAGTTCAACACACATACATACACAAGCGCCGATCTAAACACACCTCCCACAATTCCCAACGGGCACAGATTGCCCCCGTGCTACCGCCGAGTGAGACCTGTTCACACTCTGCCGCCCCGTGTTAGTTACGCTCCGTTATTGTTTGACTTTTGGTGTTGCCGACCCCCCCCCCCCGGCCCGAGCTTGAAGCAAGCCCAGCCCCTCTCGTCTAAAAAAAAATTGCCAAAAAAACACTGATCAACCACAAGGCCCCATTTGGCAGTCATGATAAGAAATCAGCTGTCAGTAACCCACGACCGTTACACCACAGACAGCAGTAAGCACTACAGCTATTCCAAAACAACATGTTTGTCTGACCGATGTAGATGAAGTGACTGACCTCAAGCTTTCTGCCAAGTAACACAACGCTGGTGGTAGCTGCAGAGGGAAAGAGTGGGAGGTGGGGGGTGGAGGGTTGCAGATTTAAATTTCTCGTTGAATTTTGTCGTTTTAGAATTGGACTACGTTATTTTGCGATACTGCTGCATTGGAAAGTGGCACAATCACGAATTACAAAACCCCACGCGTTTGTCAATAACGCTAACAGGGAATATATATGTATACGTGCGTAAATTGCGTGGCGTTGTTGGGCATATGAAGAAGGGCCGTTATCTGAAACATTGCCTATGATACGTGTTTCCTTTAAGGGCAGTGATATTGCTGAGTTTGTTGTTATTGTAAATGTTGTTATTTGATGTAAGAGGATCGCAGGGCGTGTTTTGCACTGCCGGAGTGCGCAGATCGAGTGTTTATTGTTCCCACTCGGTCGTGTAACACACGTTGATGTAAAAGTGAAAGTCAATATTAATCTTGAATTTGGAGCTTTCGTGACTACAGGAATTACTCTAATTGTTCTTTCGGTAAAGTCACGTCTAAAGATAAAATAATTATTAATGTTCGTGAAACAGACAATTTTTTCTATATTATGTCTGTATATTCGAGGTTGATTAATATAACGTTCCATATATATAAAAGATAATGTGTGCAATACATACACACATTAAATCATAGTCATTATTATGCACAGTAATATACAGAGTACAATTTGCTGGAGACAAAGCATACGCATCAAAGCATACATATGGAGACACACATTCACTTACATGGGGATTCTCTGGATTATAAGATGCTGCGCCCAATAAGATGCACCCCAAATGTGTGACCCATGGAGATATAGTGATACAATTCTTCTCACACACACAACGACAAAGATCCCCCGTAAAGCCTTAACAGACTGTTAGGGAAAGTGCTGTTAGCGAGCACCTATGAAGGCCGGCACGGCACACACGGAGGTGGATGGCCGGCACCACGCCCTTTGTCTCCCGAGTGCCTATGTTTACACAAAGTTCAAGGTACTCATGAAAGGCTGAGGCTACCTAGGAGAGGCCCATGATTGGTTAAGGTGATCATCACTGGTGTTGGCCGTGAGCGGGAATCATACTCGGGTCACCGGGATCGTAGTGCAGCGCGTCAACCACTGCGCCACCACTCGCCATGATCACGCGCGCACACACATGCTCAATTACACGATGCACCCCCCGACTTCGGCAAAAACACGATAATAAATAAACCAATAACGCACCTCGCGCGCACACTTACACAAAGATCCCCCGTATAGCCTTAACAGACTGTAGGGGCAAGTGCTGTTAGCGAGCACCTATGAAGGCCGGAACGGTACACGAGGGGGTGGGTGGCCAGCACCACGCCCGACCGCCTTTGTCTCCCCAGTGGCGATGTTTACACACCACACCGGGTACTCATTTCAGGCTGAGTCGACCTAGGGGAGGCCCAGAACCGGTTCAGATAATCGTCATTGGTGTTGGCCGTGAGCGGGACGCTAACCGCTACACTACCGCTCCCCACACTTACACACACACACGCGCGGGCAAGCAAAAATAATAAACGGCACACAACTGCCGCCGCGTCGCCAGAGTCGACGCGTTGAACGTGGCAGGATTCCATCGTGGCTGCCGGAAACCGCCCCTGCGGCTCCAGATAAGGGCAGTGGCAGCAGCAGCCGCAGTGGCAGCAGCGGTAGCAGCAACAGCAGCAGCCGCAGCAGCAGCAGCCGCAGCAGCAGCAGCAGCAGCAGCAGCAGCGGTAGCAGCAGCAGCAGCCGAAGCAGCAGCAGCAGCAACCGCCACGCTCTCTCTGCCTGCCGAGTGGCCGCGTGGGTTCCCACACCGGCCAAGGCGATCAGCACCTGGCTCAGTGGACAGCTCCACGCGTGCCGAGTGGACACCGCGGGGCTCTGCCGGACTGGTGGGGGAGGGAGGGGAGGGAGGGGCCCACCCCCCCCCGGCCCCCCACGGCGGCAATGACATTTCACGCACGTGGCCGATAGGACGACGACGATGACGACTCTACGCACAGACGCGCGTAGAGTCGATTGTTCAGGTGCCGAGTCCACCTTGTTCGGGGTTTTGGCCGTCCGCTCCGCGCCCACCGCACGCCTCTCGCGTCGGGAGTCGGGCGCGGAGTTTCTGGGACGCGCCGCGGAGTTTAAACGGCGACGAGGTCGCTCGCTTCCTGCCGTACTTTGGCTGCGAGCGATACAATAACAAGGTAAGCCTTCGCACGCTCCTATCCCCCGGGCGCTTACTCGCGAGTTCGTTGAGCTGCGCTTGAAATTAATTAATGAATAAGCCCCTCCCCTCGAGGGGCCTTTAACCGGAGGTTGGCAGGCAGTGGAGGGTTAAGACCTCGAGCCAAATGGTTGGGATATTGTAAGAGCAGACCTTGGCGAATGAATGGGCTTTGCACTTTGCAACGGCTGTGGTGCCTGGTAAACAGGGTCATGGAGTGGAGATGGCATCAGCAGCAATGCCTCCAATTGCACGTTAACCTCTCGAATTAGGCCTCAATGCGTTTGTGTTGGCCTTTATACTTGTGATCTCGTGCATTACTTCCAATGTTGCGCAACCGAATCGTACTATTTTCCATGTGAAAATAGTGCAATGGACGTAGTACGTACGCGGGGAGCAACAGTGCAGTGTGAGCGCTCTGCACTACGAACCCGGTGGCCCGAGTTCGATTCCCGCTCACGGCCAACACCAGTGATGATCATCTGCACCGGTCCTGGGCCTCCTCCAGGGTGGACTCAGCCTCAAATGAGTAGCTGGTGCGGTGTGTAAACATCGCCACTGGGGAGACAAAGGTGGCCGGGCGTGGTGCTGGACACCCACCCACTTGTGTGCCGTACCAGCCTTCATGCGTGCTACTCGCTAACAACACTTGCTCCTATAGTCTGTTACGGCTATGTGGGGGATCTTTGTCTATGTACACCTACAGCTCTTTTGGTTGTCAGTCCATCCACTGCTGGATGAGGGCCTCTCCAAGCTTGTGCGAGCCGTGGGGGTTATTTGACCCTACATCACCGCACTGGTCAGTGCGGGTTGGTTAAGGCGGGGAGCATATACGTGGGTGGCATGGAAGTGCAGTGCAACAGTGGAGTTTTCTGCACTGCTCACAACGTAGCCACCACATGGTGGCTACGTTGTGTATGGTGGTGACCTGTCCAGGTGCTGTCCAGGCTGTTACCCGCTTGGCTTCTGAGATGTCACGACATTTCGTGCATTCCAATGATTTGGTCATAGGCGTACAAGGCTATCCACACACGTTCACACTTGAGGGGCTGTCAAACGCACAGCGAGGACGGAGTATCACAGCTAGGTAATGACTCACAGTGGACACGTACATAACAACCGGCGAAAGTATGAAGCTGATGCACGTGTTAGTTTGGTATTGACGTGTGCGGGGTGAGCCAGATAATGGCTCGCACACAGATAATTGCCATCTAGATATTATACCCATTTCAGTCAAAAGGGATAATTTCTGTTCGCCCAAATGTTGCTTAAGAGTGATGAGAAGTACGCCGCGACTGTACAGGCAGCACGCCTGAGGAGGCAGACAATCATGCGAGTCATTTCCCGTCTTTTGGATGAAGCCTCCGTTAATAATCACATTCGGCAAATTTGGCATCACACCCAGAGCATGCGTCCCGCGTACAAAAAACAAAGGTTGCGAGTTCGAATCTTGGTTCGCTATTGATTCAGCCCATCATCATCATCACGAAATAGGTTCCACTTCGTGTGGCTGTGGTGCGAGACGGACGGCGGCGTACATTGTTGAAGACTTTGCGTGTCCGCCAAGGAAGCCCAGCGCCGGGGGGACGGTGACACCCGGCGCGCCGCTGTCCGGCCTGCGGCACAACACACACGCCGCATTACATAACGACCCCGTGGGCAAGCCGATGGAGAGACTCGCCTCCGCCATAATAACGTCGAATTTCCACCACTGGCTCAGGGCTGTGAATAGGGGATCAGAATCAGAATATTTTTTTTGTACTGGAGGAATCCGATGAGCTATAAAGCAATTTTTCCCACCGAGGTCCAGTTGGGGAAGGGGAATGACTTTTAACTTTCTTTGTTTTGACTTTTTGACGACACCAAATCAATCCCAGACAGAAGCAAAGTGCCCACATGTTAACATAAGAGAGAGAGAGAGTCAAATAATTAAATAAATCACGCACACAAACACAACGACATTATTGACGTCGCATCAGCAAGCGACTTAAAACGAGTGTGGGTCGTCACATTTAACGGAGTCAGCTTCGGCGTTTGCTTTTGAATAATTGAACCGCTCGTAATAGGCAGTACGTCAACTGAAGCGCGCAGCGCGGCGGTTTGTTAGATCACTCCCGTGGAGCCCAGACACCACCGGCGTCAGAGTGCCGAGGTGTCACCTGCAGCGGGGGGCTGCCTCAGCAATCCCTGGCTCAGCAATCCCTGGCGCAGCAATCCCTGGCTCAGCAATCCCTGGCTCAGCAATCCCTGGCTCAGCAATCCCTGGTGCAGAAATCCTTGGCGCAGCAATCCCTGGCTCACCAATCACTCGCTCAGCAATCCCTGGCTCAGCAATCCCTGGCTCAGCAATCCCTGGCGCAGCAATCCCTGGCGCAGCAATCCCTGGCTCAGCAATCCCTGGCTCAGCAATCCCTGGCTCAGCAATCCCTGGCGCAGCAATCCCTGGCGCAGCAATCCTTGGCGCAGCAATCCCTGGCTCAGCAATCCCTGGCTCAGCAATCCCTGGCTCACCAATCCCTGGCTCACCAATCTCTGGCGCAGCAATCCCTGGCTCAGCAATCCCTGGCGCAGCAATCCCTGGCTCAGCAATCCCTGGCGCAGCAATCCCTGGCGCAGCAATCCCTGGCTCAGCAATCCCTGGCTCACCAATCACTGGCTCACCAATCCCTGGCTCGGCAATCCCTGGCCCAGCAATCCCTGGCGCAGCAATCTCTGGCTCAGCAATCCCTGGCGGTCAGGTGTGGCTGGGTGGTGGTGGTGGGGGAAATGCCTTTTCCTCAGAACAAAAACAAAAATTGTCAGCGAGAAAGATTTATTGTGTGCCATTCGTTAGCCGCGTCCTGTTTGTCCATCCGTCCGTGTGTGTGGTCAACGTGGGGTCAGGATGACTCTTGTAACGATGATCTTACGCGAACAACACCTCTGCGTGTAAGTTTGTGTTGCCGTTCTACAAATAATTTGGCGATGTCGCCGCGTTGGCCGTGGCGCACGAACGCAGCAGAAAATCAACGTCCATCGTTTCCCTTTCAGGCCGCCGGTGTTGACGCGTCGCGTTTTTTCTTTGCGTCGCTATTAGCGAGTTTGTAAGTGACACACCGATGTAAGTTTGCACCTCCCATGAGTACGGTTGGCTGCGTATGGTGGGAAAGATGTTCGGCGTACATGCGTGGATGCATGATCGGCACAAATCACTTTGGAGATGAACGCACCGCTGCTAACAACGTTAGTTTGTTCAGCTTTGACGTATCGATGAAGCAGTGCACGCTGACACCAATTGTTTTTTTTTTTTACCAGGGAAGGCTCACTGAGCTACGTAGCTCGTTTACTGAAGCGACATGGCCTCAAATGAGAGTCCAACGAAGTGGCTTATCACGTGGAAATGTCTAGCAGACAAATACTCGAAACGCACGTTTCTGTGTTCCTTCCTTTTTACTCCCTCTCATCATTACCATCATCGCGCTCTCATCACCATCATCACGCTCTCATCACCACCACCATCATCACCCTCTCATCATCACCCTCTCATCATCACCCTCTCATCATCATCACCACCATCATCACCCTCTCATCACCATCATCGCGCTCTCATCATCACCATCACTCTCTCACCCTCAACATTTTGGCCTGGCCGTCCCGTCTCTCTCTCCTCCTCGCCTTCCCCAACCGACGCTCCTCCTCCACTCTTCCTGCTGCTACTGCTGCTACTGCTGCTGCTACTGCTGCTACTGCTGCTGCTGTTACTGCTGCTGCTACTGCTGCAGCTGCTGCTACTGCTGCTACTGCTGCTGCTACTGCTGCTACTGCTGCAGCTGCTGCTGCTGATGCTGCTCCTGCTGATGCTGCTCCTGCTGCTGCTACTGCTGCTACTGCTGCTACTGCTGATGCTGCTCCTGCTGATGCTGCTCCTGCTGATGCTGCTCCTGCTGCTGCTACTGCTGCTACTGCTGATGCTGCTCCTGCTGATGCTGCTCCTGCTGATGCTGCTCCTGCTGCTGCTACTGCTGCTGCTGCTGATGCTCCTGCTGATGCTGCTCCTGCTGCTGCTACTGCTGCTGCTGCTACTGCTGCAGCTGCTGCTACTGCTGCTGTTGCTACTGCTGCTGCTGCTACTACTGCTGCTGGTGCTCATCTTGAGCCATGTGCCCTCCTCGGAGTCCGTCGTCTCGGGGACTGTGGTGCCGGCACCCCCCCCCCCCCCAAACTGCTATTTTATGTATTTTCCCACTCAGTGCGAATGTACACGCATGTTGAACTTCTTTCGCACCCTACGTAGCCAACCGTGCATGCCCTCGACTCTGCTCCCCTTCCCGTGACGGCGTGCCACGGGCTAACACGTTCTATCAGGACAAATCGCTTTAACGGCATTAACTGAGCAAAATAAAGAGTTGGTTCAGTTCTCAATTTTAGCCACACGACCGTGTAAGTTTAAGATAAACGATTCACATCAATTGCCTTTCCCTCGAGGTTGCATGTTATCGAGGCGTTTCCGTTCGTACGTATCGACGTAATCCCGACAGCATCTCTGCCGCTGTCTCTACCCCATGTTTCCCACTCCTCCGATGAGCACCGTTGGCTACGTACGGTGCGAAAGAAGTTCAACATACATACACGCAGACACACCACTTGGACACCTCAAGTCAACACAATGAGCCACCGCTCGCTCTTTAGGAAAGTCAAATCAAGTAAATTCTCGATTATCCGCACTAATGACGGGGAGGTCGAAAGCGGATAATTAAAAATCGCGGATAATCAATCCAAAAACATCGCCACTTGTCGCAGATCTCTATGCCAAAACCCACGAATATACGAGCGACCGATCGATGCGCGTGCTCAGTGATAACACTTTCCTGCACCCGTGCAGAAGACTCGGCCCACAAGTGGACAGCCACGCCAATCAACATCAATCAAACTCCGCTCACTGCTGTTAAGTTGTGCAACTACTGTACTGTAGAGGCATCACGTGGATTGCGGATTATCCGGAGCAACCTATCTGTTCGGTTTAAGCACGCGACAAGTAATACACATTTCCAAGAATAACAATGCATGACTGTTTTTGCATTATTAATTTGGGCTTAAGGGAAAATCCACGAGTTATTAACTTATGTCAAAATCTCAGGTGCCCGGTTAATCCGTAAAATCGGACAAACCGCACGCGGATAATCGAGTCTACTTTAGTTGTGGTCCTTAGGGGGGTGGCTGGCTCCACCGTAACAACACAGATCATCTCCCACCGCTGGCTCAGGGTTTCCAGCAGAGATGACGACGACACAACCCCATCCGCCCCTCGCTCCGAGTCCGCTGACAAACATCGCCCCGATTTGAGTTGTTTTTACACAGCAGTGAAGCGCGGTGAAATTCGGGTCAATTTGCGTCGATGTGAGCGACGGGAGCTCTTAGGCTACCGATTGTCGGACAAACAGTGGGCCTAAACTCTGCCCTTAAGCAAAACAATATTTCTTAAAAATAAATACCCTTCGCCTGCCCTCGTGACGGCTTGCCAGAGGACAGCTGACGAACAGCAACCGAGGGCGATGGGGTGGGGGACGTTGCTGAAGCGCTCCGAGTTCGCTTTCGTCCCTCGACTTCGCAAGTCCATTGGAGGGGACGCAGCCGCTCAATAACAGAATGACCGCCGGTGCTGCCGCTATTCCGCCGGAGTAACTTAATCGAGAAGAGTTGATGGCTCCGATTGCCGGCACAGACGTCCACTCAATCATTTTAAATTCGCGGTCCGTTTATTTTTCTTGTCCCTTGTTTTATATATATATATTTATTATGATCAACTTTGCATTTTAGATTCAGCATTTATCGACTCGGTGATGTTGACGACCTCGCCTGGTATACACGACGTCGTGGGTTCGAGCCCGACCCTTGACGCCTGCTGCTGTGTATATGTGGAGTTTGCGTGTCTCTCTCCCTGTGGTCGCGTGGATTTTCTCCTCGGGGTTTCCCCTCCACATTAAATAAACAACCCGCGTTCAGAGTCTTTGGCTGATGCTATAAACGTCCACACGACGATAAGCCACTTCGCTGAGCTATCATCTGTGATAGCCAAGTCGCTTCTACAAAAAAAAAGCCATTTCGCTCAGCGGAACTTATACCTGGTTAAACACTGAACGGTTTGTAGAAGTAGACAGACGAGTTGGACAAGATCACCCAGGTTCAGCGTGGGGTCCGCGTGGTGTCACGGACAGGCTACTGCCTGCCATACCTCTGCCACATTCCCATCGCAGCTGGCGTCGGTGGAAATACAACAAAAAACTAAACGCCGATTCTGGGAAACGGGATTCATCATTTCCCGTACAGCGAACAGAGCGCGCCTACGAAGCACGCTCCACCCCTCCCGGATTGCCTCGCGAGTTCGACAACTGCTCTCGAGGAATGCCGTAGGTTCGAATGCGCAGTTCACGTTTAGTTACCTTGGCCAGAGCTGTCTCGGCTGAAATGCGAAGCGTATTTGAAGTGATAAAAAGGGGCAATAATACAGGAGGCTTTAAAATGTTCAATTAGCAAACAGACCGAAAGAACCAAAGAGTAATAGCAAACAGACATTCGTTAAACGAGGCACCCAGTCTACATTAACCACACGTACTTATGGTATAGCCTGCATACATCGTCCTCGAAGCAGACCGGCCACCACCAGAGAGACGTGGCCTCGTCTCCACAGCGGTGGGTGCCGACAGCGGTGGGTGCCGACAGCACAGAACGCCAAAAAGCGAACCGCACAAGCGCAATGCAACGGCCAAAGCATTCGCAGCTCGTGTCAAGCCGATACAGAGGATCTACGCGGTCCATTGTTGGGGCTTGGCTACCTGCCGTGTCATTGTCACCGTCTGAAAGCTCGCGAGCTACGAGGGAGGGCGACGCTGCCGAGATGTGCCCCTCCACGTGGCACTCACCACGCGGCCGCTTCCGGGTTTGCGACCACGTGGCCACGGCCTCCCAGAGCCCCCTCGATGAGTGTGGAACAGCGCCCCCTCTCTCTCTCTCTCGCACGCGCACAGATCATTCATTTATTATTGCTATTGATGGTAATTGTTATTATTAAGAGTGCACTGTGAGCTGGGTGGCGATGAGATGGCCTCACGCTGTTTGAGTCAAACGAGGCACTGCTTTGTCGGCAAAGTCGACAGTGGTCGTTTCAATCGCTGAGCTGCTCCTGTCGTACGAATGTGGAATGTCCACTTTGGGGGGCTGCACGCAAACAGAGATTTACCCATTCGTTTAGGCTAACGTACGTCGCAGATTATTCAGTTTTCTTAAGTGTAAAACTGCTCGTAAATACTGTCACAATTTTGCATGCGAATTTAATTTAAGTTACATGTAATGCTCATTTGAATTCGAGCCAATGCAAACTTAAGGAGAATGTAATAGATCGTCTGTTTCTCGAAACGAGTGACTTATTGTGTATCTACCCCATCCACAAGTTTATCTAAGAGCGCCAATGCATCGCAGTGGGCGAAGGGCGCCGCGGCTCTGCCTGCCGACGTCCAATCGGGGACTGACCTCGTTCGCCGGCCACTCACTCACTCACCATGCTGGCACCAAAACACATCTCGAGACACGTGCGCGTGCGTGCGGGCGTGTTGGGGGAGCGGTGGCGCAGCGGTTAGCGCGTCGCGCGACGAACCCGGCCACCCGAGTTCGATTTCCGCTCCGATAACAAGTGACGAATATTTGAACTTGTTCTGGACCTCCCCTGGGTCGACTCGGCCTCAAATGAGTACCTGGTGCGATGTGTTTTCCACCTCCTGTGGAATTCCGGCCTTCAAAGGTGCTCGCCTAACAGCACTTGCCACAACAGTCTGTTAAGGTTATAGGGGGGTTTGTGTGTGTGTGCTCGTGTGTGTGTTTTTCTGCTCGGATCAGCATTGGGTGTTACTCATCTTCACTGAAGGTTCTCCTCCAGCATCGGAAATTCCACATTCCTCTGCTTGGGAGGGGTGGGAAGGGGGTGATATTTTTTCCATGGTTGACATCTGCTGACCTACCACAAAGCGGTAGTCATTTTACAAATCTATTCGCACTGTGACCCAGATTTGAACTGGGTCTAGTGCTAAGTTCATTATCATCAGCAGTGATGAACTATTCACGGCTAGATGCAGGTCTCGAGATCAATTAAACAATCCATGTACTCTAGTGACTGCGCACAAGCTGATATCTGGTATGCCGCCTCTTAAGTTGAGGGTGTTTTGCCCACGACGTCAACAAATGGCATTTGCTGTCTCACCCACGTGTCGTTCTGTCTTTCTCTCTCGTCTCAGTGAAACTTAAACAACGCACCTCCGCCATGCTTCGTTGCACACTTTCAACTTTGGTTCCATTTCCCTTGTCCGTGTGCATGTTTTTGAACCGTGTGTCATCACAGGCGAGCTGCATAATTGAACAACTTCTGCTGGAGGTACAATCGGATGTTCATCATTGACAAATTCGCTGTTGCACAAGAACTCAAACCTGCTCTCTGTCCATATTCCACAACTGCGCTCGATACACATACTGTGACGTATTTTCCAGTTGATTCCCTAAAGTGAAAACTCATTTTTGTTACGACAGTTGTTTTGTGTTTAGTTTGTGGTCCTTCCCCCACACCTCCGACTAGCGTGGTTGGCTGTGTACGGTGCGAAAGAAGTTCAATATACGTACACACACGGATCTCTTGGGTTCATTTTGCGAACTCGCGGAGCGCGACTTTTTTTGAATTGGGAGACGCAAAAGCGTGTGGACATCGACGGAGAGAATATAACCGACTCAGATTTGCTGACAATGTTGTGGTGATGAATCTCGAAGGAAAACAACCACCGGTAATTAGTTAAGGACTCGATAAAGAGGGCTGACGAGTTAGGCTCAAGATCAATACATGCAAAAACAAAAGTGGTCACTCATTTGACTTTAAAAAGACTTAATTGATAGTAAAAAAAACAAGGGCCACACTGTGCGCTACCAATTGCTCTGAATCACGGGTTTGGAATGGGTGACTCAGAGGTGCGAAGCTTGGCCGTGCCTGTCTGCTGCTGCTGCTGCAGAAGTGATTCCGAGTATGGAGGTCACGTATCAGCTGTTGCGCGCTTGTCACTGCGCTGTTGCCCATGAAATGTGATACCGTCGTTTTTTTTAATAACTCTGCGCACGCCGACTTAACGCTTTGCTATTTTTTAAAACTCTGGCTGATGCCGGTTATACTCTTGGAATGCCGGGACACGGTTCATCTTCTGTGACAGGACCGGGCATGTCTGAACATATGCACACGCACACGCACACACACGGGTTTCCGATGCGTTTTCGGGTCGTGCCGCGTCTCTCGCGATGGCATATTCAGTTCCTGTAGAAGCTTCCAGCACGTGGAGCGAAAACGTCGGACGTCGTGCCGAACTGATCCAACAACGTATCGGAGAGCCGTATACAGCCGCACAGCCGCACAGCCACGAACATCTATGCGGCGGGAGATTCACGCGCGCATCACAAGAATGTAACGTCAATAATTGTTGCTACCCGCACTGACCACTGTGGTCAAGTATGGTCAAGCACCCCCCCCCCCCACCTCCAATACTGACCCGACGTGAGAAGGCCTTCATCCAGCACTAAGATTAAGGGCTGTAAATGATTGTTATTATTGTTATTATTGTTACACAGATTTCAATTGCAGCGGCAAGGTGTTTGATTCTTGCCGGAGGGTTTTGTAAATTAAAATCGCAGTTGGTGGCCACCCAAGTCCATCATCTCCTTGGGAGTTGATCAATCCAATACCACCTCCGATGAGCATGGTTGGCTACGTATGTTGCGAATAAAGTTCGTCATACATACATACAACAAAGGTTTTCCTGAGGGAGAGACTGTCCATTCCAATAGTAATGTGGAATTTTCACCGCTGGCTCAAGGCATTACCCAGTTACCATTTGACCTTGACCTGTTGATGATTGTTTTGTTTATGTTTACAAATACAAGACCAAATGCTATCATGGGCAAATCTCAGTTTTTCGGTACCATGCCATATTTATATTTTATTTATTTAGCCAATTAATTAATTAAAACATCTCTGTTTTTTTGCTAACAAACATCGATCAATAATAATATATTTTCCATCAAAACAAAGACCTTTTTTTCAACAAAGTATTTTCCCCCCCGCACGTTCCCCTGGGTAATTTTCCACCAGATTACAATACTTTCCACAACCTGCAAGGGCACATGTGTGGTTTCCTCTGCCCCCCCCCCCTCCAAACCCTCGACCAACTCTCCCCCCCCGACCCCCCCAAACGCTGTTGTTCAAATAATATTTGAAGTAAACGTCACCTGCGCCTGCCCCGCAAACACTGCGGGGCACCCATCGCTAAGGAGACGTCGTCGCTGTTTTTATCTCTAAAGTTTGTGGCTCTTGTTGCTGTTGTGCGCCTTGCGATTGGCCAGCGCTGAGCGTAGAACCAATGTCGTGCAGCCAATTGCGGATCCAGGTCCAGCCACCCCGACAGCGCTGGGACTTGATTTAGGGTTTGGAAAATGGAATGGGGTCCGATGGAGGGGGGGGGGGTAAACGCTGCGGTTTAACTTTCTAGTGCGTGTGTGGCGGGGCGGGGCGGGGGGCTTATTTGTGCAATTAAATAATAAGGGGAATATGATAAAAAAAATTTTAAATATAAAATCTGGCCAGCAACAGGATGTTGACGTTCGCCACTAACCGGACCCACCTGGGTAGACACGATCCTGTCGGGTCGACAAATTCCGTCCGGATAAAAAAAAACCCGTGGCAATTCGATAAGATTACGAGCACCACACTGGCAGGGCAGACGGCTGTCGGGTAAGGTGGCGAGACACACACACAAATACACACATAGATTGTTTTAATATCACAGTTGTTGAACAAAGGCCCAGCAATGCCAAGCAGCCAGCAACAGACAGCACTACTGATGTTGTGCTCGGCAGGGATTAAAACGTTTCTTGAATTTACCAAGTTTGTAATGTACTTGGGGAAAAGCGATAATGGGAGGCAGAAATCCAGAGTCGCATTTGATTCAGCCGGAATAATTTGTTTGTCCTCGTGACCAAACATGCTGCAAATCTGTGCCAGAAGAATAGAATGTGTTTCCCTCTGGCTGTTTAAAGCGAGAAAAAAAATATATATATCAAGTTTCAAAAGCCTGGCTCTTTAGCTCTTGAGCTTACACTCGCCACACACCGAGCTATCAAACAACAATGGGCCGGGGTCCAGGGTTAGCTGCTGCTTAAATCAGTGAAGTGTTGGAAGAAAATAAACCCGGGCCAGTGTTAGAAACCCCCATCCCTATGTATATGAGGAAAGGCCATGACAAGCATCACTCAATTGTGTAACAGTATCTTGGGAACCTCGCCTGATACACAGGAGGTCGTGGGTTCGATCCCGACCCTGACGCCTGCTGCTGCATATTTGGAGTTTTCACGTCTCTCCCTGTGGTGGTCGCGTAGATTTTTCTCCGTGTGCCCAGGTTTTCCCCTCCACATTTAGAATCGACATGCGTTTAGATTATTTCCACATGGTAAGCCACTTCGTTGGGCTATAATTTGTGGCCATGTCGCTTCTGAAAAAGAGCTACATAGCTTAGTGGGCTTTACCTGGTAAATTTTTCAAAATATTTTCATTGTACCGTGGGAACTTAGAAGGGGGCTGCCCCCCCCTCCCCCATGCACTCCCACGTAGACATCGTGGATTTTGTGGGCGACTGATTTGCGTCTTGAAACGGCCGCTCTGCCAAGGCCATGCGAAGGGCTCCGTGGCGAGTCGTGTGAGACGCGTCGCGTTAACGGCGCGTTGAGAGCAACGCGCTTTTGACTGGCAGACACAAAGACAACGATCCCCGTACAGAGTGTTGGCGAGCACCTGTGAAGGCCGGCACTGTTGCACACGAAGGGCGGGGTGGCCAGAACCACGCCCGGCCACTTTTATCTCCCCCAGTGGCGATGTTTTCACATCGCACCAGGTACTCATTTGGGGCTGAATCAACCTAGGGATGGCCCAGGACCGGTTCAGATAATCGTCACCGGTGTTGGCCGCGAGCGGGAATTGAAGTGGGATCGCAGCTCCCCCACGACTGCCAGCTGCGCGCACACACGCGGCGTGTACGCGTGTATCCGATATGAAAGATTAACAGTAAAAAAAAAATTAATGTTCTGAAATGCCGCTTAAGTTACGTGCGTGGCGAAACGCCGGCTTGCGCCGCTGTTATTGATGTTCTGTATAATTGTGGATTAGGCAGCTGGGAGGCCGCCGATTCGTCTCACAGATGTTGGCAGCTTCGGGGCGAAGCTGTCCAGCGCCTCCTGACGGGGCAGGCACCTTTTGGGCGTGGGGCTCGAGGTGACATCATCATCATCGCCGCCGTCGGCGGATTTCTCCAGGATAAATAAATATTCTGATCATCATCATCATCGCTGATCATCGTTGCTTGCCACCATCATAGCTGCTCATCTTCATCATCATCACCGTCATCAGACGCCAGCGCGCTGCGCTACGAACATGGAGGGTCGAGTCCAGTGTCCATGTACCCGGTGCCGTTTCCGAGCAACTGGTGCGTCGTGCACACATCAGCACTGGGGAGACAAAGGCGGTCGGGGCAGGCGTGGTGCCGTCCGCGTCAAGCTCCTAGGTGGCGACCTGGTGCCACCCACGAGGGTGTGTTTGTGTTGGTTGTCCTTCCCCCGCACCTGCGATTAGCACGGTTGTCCACGTACGGTGCCATCGAGGTTCAACATACACACGTGCCGTCCTTGAACGGATCCCTCGTTAACATGACTCGCTCCACAACAATCCGTATGGCTTCGGTGGTGGGTGTGGGGGAGCTCCATTGTCTCACAGGGTTGCTTTCTCACAACAACCTTCGCTCGCAAGCCCTCCGCAAAGATCTCTCACGGCAATCTCTGCGCCGCATGCCGCGCGCATTCCTGTGGCTAGTGACACTCCGCGCCTACCGCACGCGCGGCGCGTTCACGCGGCGCGACTTCCCTGGCGGTCGGGCGGGCGGATGGGTGGGTGGTTGTGTGGGTGGTTGGGTGGGTGGGTGCTTGGGTGGATGGTTGGGTGAGTGGGTGGGTGGTCGAGTGGGTGGGTGGATGGTTGGGTGAGTGGGTGGGTGGGTGGTCGGGTGGGTGGTTGGGTGGGTGGGTGTTTGAGTGGGTGGTTAGGTGGGAGGGTGGGTGGTTGGGTGGTTGAGTGGGTGGTTAGGTGGGAGGGTGGGTGGGTGGTTGGGTGGGTGGTTGGGTGGGTGGTTGGGTGAGTGGGTGGTTGAGTGGGTGGTTGGGTGAGTGGGTGGTTGTGTGGGATGGTCGAGTGGTTGGGTGGTTGGTTGGTTGGGTGGGTGGGTGGGCGAGCCCTCTCTGTCTCGGAAGCCACCCCGCCTCGCTCGGTGTCCCAGCCACGGGGAGAAGGATCGCACGCGCCTCTTCCTCCTCACAGGGAGACCAATACCCACTTTCGAATTCACTCGAAGCGAGTTTTTAAAATATATATACATATAGACTATCTGCTGCTCGTGTACGTATTTGCAAGCAGCGTGGGCTGGCAAGAGGTAGACCGCGGGTCTCGTTGTTGTCATCCCCGCGGTAGAGTTGACCTCTCCCGGTGATTCGAGTGATCGTCTCACTTGACCCGATTATCGGTACGGTTGTTACTTGACTCATCGGATAACACGAACAAAGTTTGAGTCTCGCATCTGTGACCACGCGTGCCGTCATTCATATGGGAATATCTCAAAGGGGCGGATATATATATCAATTAAGACCACATTCACAATTATCGATAATATACAATAGAAATAAAGTAAATTCCGATAACAACTACATTTACACTGTGGGCAAATGCAGGCAAAGTAGAAAAGAAGTCATACTCTTTGGTTCTTTCGGTAAAGTCACGTAGGTATAAAATAAAATTTTATTTAAATAAAAATTAAAATTGTATTTAAATAAAAAATAACATTTTATTTTAAAAAAAATACAATTTTATTAAAACAATTATAAAATACAATTTCATGAAATTTTTATTTTATTTTATACCTACGTGACTTTACCGAAAGAACCAAAGAGTATGGATTCCTGCAGTCACGAAAGCTTCAAATCAAGATAGGTAAAAGTCAGTAATACTAATTACACACACAGTGTATCGGATACATTCAGTCAGACTACAGGAAAAGACAATGAATAAAACAATTGGTTAATGAGATTTAAATTGCGAATAGCGTCACGACATCATCGTCAACATGATTCGCCATGCCACGGGGATTTCCCGTCTTCAAAAGGCAGGAGGCTGTGAGGGTGGCCACCCGTTTTAAAGGGACTCCGAGTATTCGACTATTAAAAACAAAGCTCTCGTGAGTTTCCAGATAGATACTCAGTTCCTGAAGAAGCTCCCGGCACGTGGGGCAAAACGTCGAACATCATGCCGAGCAGCACGCTGCACAACAGCACGAAATAGGTAGTCGATTAGAACTAATGGTCAACTACCTTAATCGACGATTCCACCTGAAGACGGAAGCTTGTGTTGCCTCCGAAACGTCGTGATTTATTATTTCATTTCTATTATTTCTTCTATTATTATTTATTACTTATTTTTGTTATTTATTTTTTTCCTACGTGACTTTACTGAAAAAAACCTAAGAGTATAATTAACGAATCGTCGGCTCTGGTGACTATGATTATTCCTGACCACGGAGGGCAGTGGTGGTTGGTGGCGGCCGTGATGGCCACGGCGAGGCAGGCTGAGAGTTAGCGGCAGGTGGGGTTCGCACTTGATCTGGAGCAGATGGGGCTTTTTTTTGTATTCCCGGTGCTGGCAATGCCCGCCCACGCATACCCAGCCAGCCAGCCGCGTGCCACAGAACACTGAACGCTATTTCAGATGTAGCAGTTTAATGCACGCTTGCTAAATTCAATAGTCGTGAGTTTTTTTGTTTGTTCTGTGTGTGTTGCTGCTGCTGCTGCTGCGGCTCGCATGATTTATGGCACTGCATCTTTGGATGAGAGATGGAAAGTAGCGGCAGAACTCTACCGGGCGGAAAACTTTAGGGACCGCTTTGGCAGCAGCGCAGAAGCTCAAGCCTTGAGAATTCTTCACGACGGCCGTCATTGACGTTGAGCTGCTTTATGTGCGAAAAATATGTGACGGGTTGATGTTTCAAGCGAGGGCTCAAATCTGTGTTCCCTAGTGTGTGTCTCGAGCAGAGAAAATACTGATCAAAAGACAGCAGGCATTGTGGTGTCTGAAATGTTAGAGAGTTATGGGGGAAGGGGGAGTTGTCTGTAAAGTTCTGGGGATTGTCTGAAATATCAGCAGAACCCCGTGACCTGAGTTTGATTCCTTACCATGGCTAACATCAGAGGCGAGTCATGTTTAAACTGATCCTACCAATGTCCACCCCCGTCTCCCCCCGAATCCCTCCTGAACACCCACGTCACCTAACCGCCACTGACCAGCATGGTGAAGTATGGTAAAATATGCGGTATATTAGCTGACTTGATACACATGCACACACACACATTTATATACGTGTATGTACATTACACAGCGTTTAAATCAAACGATGCAATGTTACATGGCAACTTTAATAACAGTGTAAAATATCTATCGGAAAAAAAACTGGCAACATTATTATTTTACGCTATAACGGTGCTATATTGAACAGACCTGCCGTTAAATTTCGATTTAAAGCTTTCGTGACTGCAGGGATTAATCTTCTTGGTTCTTTCGGTAAAGTCACGTAGAAGGGAAATAATAAAATACTAAAAATAAAACATAATAAAATAATTCTCACGACGTTTCGGCCACAACGCAAGCAGCCGTCCTCAGGTGAAGACTAGGTCTGTCGGGGAGACAGCGTTGTGGTCGAAACGTCGTGAGAATTATTTTATTATGTTTTATTTTTATTATTTTATTATTTCCCTTCTACGTGACTTTACCGAAAGAACCAAGAAGATGAAGACCTGCCGTTGTTACCTATCGTCGGAGTCGCAGCGAACCTTGCGGACATGTTAAGTCTCCCAGCGATGCACATGACACAAACACGGACATCAAGTCGGCTTTAGTCTGCGATTACAGTGGGCACGCAGCCACGGTTTGGTTTCCGTGGTTATTCACCAGATTACTGATGCACGGTGACCATTTATTCGCCAATACTATCGTTACGTAGGACCGACAAAGCCGATGTGATGTGCGTTTACCTGCACCCAACCCCGCTACTAAAAGCGATGTAAAGTCTACGTGACCACTGGCCAACGGACTCAGACATTACTGAGTCAGTGGTGTGTCTGTGGGCTTCGACGGTGGCGAGATGTCAATTGCCTCGCCCGGTATACAGGAGGTCGTGGGTTCGATCTCGATCCTGACGCTTGCTGTTGCTGCTGTATATTTGCAGTTGGGTGTTCTCCCCGTAGTCGCGTGTATTTTCTCCGGGTCCCCCGGCTCACGTCAGTCGCGAGTGATGACGGAGTGAGAGAAACGTGCGTTTGGGTTATTTGGCCGCTGGACATCCCCACGTGACCGAGCCACTGTGTTGAGCCGTCATTTGTGGCCACTGCGCTTGTGAAAAACAAGCTGTACAGCTCAGTGGGGCTTACCCGGTGAAATAAAAAAAAAGTTTAGTTTTGTGTATTTGTTAGAAAGACGCAGACTTTTAATGAAGATAAAACGATTGTTCTACCCAAATTGTGTGTGTGTGTGGGGGGGGGGGGTGCCCCCCCCCCCTTAAACATATCTCGGGACGTCCGGGGTTCGGGTGGCTGGGGGTGGTTCGAGACAACAACAACAACAACTACAACAACAACAACTACAACAACAACTACAACAACAACTACTCACAGCGGTCGCGCCCTGGGTACAGCGGCATTCGCTTTGTCTTTCAATTTAAGTGCTCGCTCAAGTAAAGCACCAAAGAACAACAGCAACAACAACAAGACGTAACGCGCTATTCGTTTTAGTTTCAGTCAATCAACCCAGAGGGGCCCCTCGGAGGCGATAAATCAGGACTCAAGCGCACGCGGCGCAGCCGGGAGCAACACGGATGGCGGCCAAAGCAGCTTTGTGGTGGCTGATCGCTCGCTCGCTCGCTCGGGCCGGACCAGAAGTCGTTAAGAGGTTTCTTTGAAATGGGCCGAGCTGGCGGTGTGAGAGCGAGAGAGAGAGGGGGCGTCTCTCGCCCAGCACCCACGGGCTGACTCACTCGGCCGAGACACACAATGAGGCTTCTTGTAAGGGCGGACGCTGCTGCTGAGTCTGCGATGGTCCCGCGGTAGTCATAACAGCCCATCGAGAAAAGAAAAAAAAGAACCAAGCTTCATCACCACCACCACCCCCGGCTTTCTAATTCACCTTAAGACCGCTGGCCCGGATAAACGCAGCTGTTGTGTAAAAAGGAGCACAAAGGTGGATACAAAAAAAATCAGCTTTTATGTTCGAGACTTTAATCTGTGAGAACGTACAATAGAAGTGATTAACGTAAATTTCTCTTGTGTTTGTTTTACTTAACGTGATGTGAAGAGCAGTTCTTTAGACCGCTCCTATAATTGTTCTGTTTATATGTGTGTGTATGCATGCCTTTCTTGTTTTCCATTTAAGTAACAACCGTATCAAGTAAGGTCATTTTATATAAAATAAAAAAAGTCAATGTTACCATCGTGCTCAAACGTTGCCCCGATATTCATCGCCACAGTCAACCTCTGAACTCGTGGTGGAAATTACACATTGCTAAGGCAAGGACGAGTCCCTTCTGTAGCACAGCCGCCGTTGACGGCCCACACAGTAAACGCTCGCTGTGTTGGCTCCTGAAGGGTGCGAATGGCTGAGTCAACAATTGCTCAGCATTGCCACAAAATTACAGTCACTGCGTGGTGCCGAGTAGACCCCCCTAACCACCCACCCACTCGGGAGTTTAGCAACGTGAATGGAGCAACGCTCCGAGTTGAATCACTCGAGGTATCAGCTCGCCACTGATGTTGATCGTGGTTGAGAATCGAACTCGGGTCGCAGGGTTCACGATGCTGTGCACGAGTCACGATAGCCATCGCTCGGGCACGTGGTGAGCGTGACGGGTGCTCCGCACACAAAGACAACACGAAGTCATGGTTACATCTCCGCAGTGCTTGCGCCAGGCTAGGTGCACTTTGAGGCTACATACAGAGTTGAAAACTCGCTGGGAGGAGGTCACATACTAGCAAATGTACCTCCACCTGTGTTCACCATTGTGTAGCCACACTGAATTGTGCCCGCTTGTTGTTGTTGCTGGAGGGCGACTCCCTCCAACTGCCCAGCAGCAGCAGCGGCGTCCTTCACGAGCCTCCCCCACAGACGCAGTCAAAGAGTCCCCATGATACCTGAAAAGAATGTTAGGGCAAATGCTGTTAGTGAGCACATATGAAGGCCGACACGGCACACGAGGGGGTGGGTGGCCAGTACCACGCCCGGCCGCTTTTGTCTCTCTAGTTGCGATGTTTACACACCGCACCATGTACTCATTTGAGGCCCAGGACCGGTTCAGAAAATCGTCACTCCCCTACCTCTCCCCCCTCATCTCACTCCACTCCCCTCCACGCACTCCCCTACCTCTCCCCTCTCATCTCACTCCACTCCCCTCCACGCACTCCCCTACCTCTCCCCTCTCATCTCACTCCACTCCCCTCCACGCACTCCCCTACCTCCCCCCCTCATCTCACTCCACTCCCCTCCACGCACTCCCCTACCTCTCCCCTCTCATCTCACTCCACTCCCCTCCACGCACTCCCCTACCTCTCCCCTCCACGCACTCTCATACCTCTCCCCCCTCATCTCACTCCACTCCCCTCCACGCACTCCCCTACCTCTCCCCTCTCATCTCACTCCAATCCCCTCCACGCACTCCCCTACCTCTCCATCTCTCGCAGTCCTGCGATGTAAGAGTTCCCTTGATCACCTACACACACGCGCGAGCTGATTCCACCGCTCCATATCCTCGGTGGGCGTCCTCCCAGATGCGTTCATTCCTTGGCTGCCACTTCAACAGTCACGATTTGACGGTCACAATCAGCACGGTCGGTCAGGAACACACATTCTGCTCTGTCGCCCCTTCGTCACCTCTTATCCCAACGCATTCGGAGTCTCGCACCGCACGAGGATCTCGACGTTATCCGTCAACCCAACCTCTAAAAGCACTTCACAACAAATATGTGCCACGGTAACCCTACGCAGTCGGGCAATCAAAAACTGATAATTGGACACTCACTCGTTCGCTCCCATCACTCGCTCACTGTGCGTCTCGCCGTGGTTTCTGTTCCCACGAGCTTAACTCCGTGAATCCACTACATAGGTCGAGGGAATTATCTACCGGAACTGTTGAATCTCATCCACGCTGTGTTCAACCACCACAGCGCAGGTCACAACACACTCACCCCCCCCGTCCACTCACCCACACACCCACTCATCCACTCACTCACCCACACACCCAACCACTCACCCACCCACTCACTCATCCATTCACTGACTCACTCACCCACTCATCCACTCACTCAGTCACTCACCCACTCATCCAATCACTCACTCACTCACCCACTCAATCAGCCGACCACCCACTCACTCACTCACACACTCACTCACCCACACACCCACCCACTCATCCACTCATTCACCCACCCACTCACTCACCCACCCGCGCACTCACCCACTCAATCATGAACCACTCACTCACCACAATCACTCACTCACCGATCCACCCACTCACTCACCCACCACAGTCTATGTCATGACACTTGCTTTTCTACTTTATTCCTCATACTGCTCTATCTAGGGATTCACTCCTAACTTATCTTTTTCCCAAGTAGAGAACAAAATTCATAATCATCATCATCTTTGCACTTGTATGGCACTGTAATGGCCCCGGCAACCTGTAGCACCTGACGTCATGTCTGTCATCTCAAACAAGGGGACCCCCAGTGGCAGCTGCCCCCGCAAGTGAGTGGCATTAGTCCGTCAGTAGCGGGGGACGAGGATCGCCTCGTGTCGTCTGAAGCGAGTTCACGTTCTGGCCACCGTGCCCACTTCGAGAAGCGTATTCATTCTTGTTGATAGCACTTTACTCGTGCTGTTTGCTGCTGGCCGCTTGGCGTTTATTGGTCTGCAGGTCAGTAGTCGCCAGCCGTAGTTATATATTTATACAAAATTTATATAAAATATTTATTCCCCCCCCCAAAAAATACCAAGCCCCTCTATTATTTGAATCAGCCCCACGTGAAAGGGCCTCGTGCCAGCGAAGAGATCAGCGATGGGAAACCTGCCTCCGAACTTGATTCGTCATTACTTGTTGGGGTGCGGTCACCTCATGATCTGACCAAACCTGCGTCGCTAAAACCTTCCACCACCAGACATCGTCAACAAACTTGTTGTTGTTGTTGTTGCTGTTTCCGCTCACTGATGCGGTGAAAGAAATGGCAGCACAAACGTCCGCGTCAAATGCATTCCTCCTCGCACGTTCATCATACACATTTAGGATCATCAGCATGGTGTTGCCATTTTACCTTCATGCCAAGAGATCATGCCCAGGCTTGTTAAACTGAGAAGCCTTCCAAACAACTTGTGAGGTTGCTCATTAAAGAGCCTGAGATTTGACAGGGCCGTACAGTGCTCTTAATAAACTGACGGGGCGTTGGTGAATGAATAAATGTTCAGCCCCGCATCTGAGATTGCTGGATAGCAAAAGGTGCACCCGCATCAGCCCACACATTCATTGGAAAGTGACGGCGGAGAGATTTCGTCATCTCAAATTTCTCCACCATAAGCGGTCTGGGCTAGAGCCAACCCAAAAAGTTGCATTATCACACTCCAACCTCCTCCACGTTCCAATTATCAATTAATCACTGGCAGCAGCATGATTCACCTGGCAGTGGTATTGGTGAGGGGTGTGGCTCGTTTCACATTTAAACTGCAACCAAACACCGCAGTCGCCACAGCCGCGACCGCCGCCACCATAGCCACGGCCACCACCACGGCCACCACGGCCACCACCACCACCACGACCACCACCACGGCCACCACCACGGCCACGGCCACCACCACCGCCGCCACCACCACCACCGCCGCCACCGCCACCACCACGGTCACCACCACGGCCACCGCCACCACTACCACCACCATGACTACCACCACCGCCACCACGGCCACCACGACCACTACCACTACCACCACGTCCACTACCACGGCCACGGCCACCACCACTACCACCATCATAACTACCACCACGGCTAACCACTGCCACCACCACCACGGTCACGGCCACCGCCACCACCGCCGCCACCACCACCGCCACCACTGCCACCACAGCCATCAGGGCCTAGTTTAAAGAGACAATGCCATTGTGACGCGATTTCAAATCCAATCGCAACTTGCCACGTGTGCAACTAATAATAACGTTTGCTTTTAGAGTGGCTCTTGCTTAAATGCCTCGTCATCTCACATCGGCTTGCATCCCATCACCTCATCTCAACGATTCTAAGGGCACCCTCAACGGCAGCGTGACCTTGTGCGGCACAAGGTCACGCTGCCCAATCGAGCAATTGTCAGATATTTTTGTTGAGTGATATCGCGGATTCGGACCGTGGTGCCGTCTGTTATCTTCGAGTGACACGACAGCATCGCGAAACGGCCACTGTGAAGCAGACAGCACGGAGTATGTTGCGGTTAATGCACTACCACCGCAGTATTACCCGGGGCGGCCTGCCGGATTTGAACCGTGACACAGCGGCGAATGCGCTACCGCTCAGATCGTGTCGCCACCCACGGCCCCCGGACATCGTCCAGTGCGGATAAAGCCTTCTCGGCACATCTCTACTAAGTCTCCTCGGGACATGACAAGTGCCGGCTTCAGTCAGTCCGCGTGAACAACAACACTGCTCGAGACGGCGTTGTTGTGATGATGGCAGTCTTCTTCCCGTGGCGCGTCCCGGTTTTCTTTCACCCCCTCCACCGTCGGAGGTGGCAACCCTTGTGAGCTACCCCTCCGCTTGAAGTCCGTGACGTTCGACGCGGGGGTGCGAGCGGTTGGCGTAGGCAGCGTGACTGCGCGTGACATTTGCGTCCGTTCGCCGTCCCGTGCCCCTTTGCGCCGCGTGCAGCGCATGGAGCGCACGCAGCTCACAGAGCGCAGCACGGAGCGCACGCAGCGCTTCCCCGTGCGCGGGGCGGTGGTGGCCACGCTGCTCGTGGCGGCGCGGGTTGGCTCCGTAGGGCGCCGAGAGAAGCTCGGCGCACGCACGGAGGTGTAAGCCCGCGCTGTGGAGGCTGCGGTGAGGGTGGGTGGATCACCGCGCGGATGTCGTGATGACGAAACTCCCTTCCCCGTGGGTGTCGAGGTGCCGTGCCCCGGCTCGCCAGGAGAAGGCAGCGCAGCGAGTGGACTCATCGCCACTCGTTTCCATCTGTACGTGGGGGATAGAGCGTTGCCCCCTCCCCCTCCCTCGCGCAAGGCGTGGGTGTGCTCCGTGTAGACTCCCGTCTCGTTTCCTCCCCACGAGTGTAACAAGCACAACTCGTCGTTAATTGGCTGAAGACATCGCAACAATTAAAACCCACATGTAGCAGCAGCAGCAGCAGTAAGTACATGATTCTTTCTAGCGTTCATTGAAATCCCCTCCGAGGCTATTTGTTCGCAATTACGACGGCGGCCACTTGAGAGTGTCTCTGTGGCGCGGTGACTGCTGCGGCATGGGGGGGGCATGGGGGGGCAGGGGGATGGTTTTGGTGACGCTTGGGGAGGAGAGTGGAGGGAGAGTGGGGGGAGAGTGGGGGAGAGTGGGGGGGGGGGAGAGTGGGGGGAGAGTGGGGGGAGAGTTGTGGGGAGAGTGGGGGGGGAGTGGGGGGGGGGGAGAGTTGGGGGGGAGAGTGGGGGGGGGGGGAGAGTGTGGGGGGAGAGTGGGGGGGGAGAGTGTGGGGGGAGAGTGGGGGGGGGGGAGAGTTGGGGGGAGCAGCAATTTCCGGGAGCGAGCCAAGATCCACATCCTGTAGGAATCAAGGAGCAGCCACGTGTCGCTTTGATGTGCGGGATCAATTGGACTTTTGAGAATAGGAAATGTCCCTCCATGCCAAGCCCCCCTCTTACTAATTATTAACAATAATCCGCCGCTCGTCGTATGGCTGCATGCAAATGTATGCGTGCTATATTTAGTCCGCTCTGCGTAGCTAATTTTAAATGCGTGTCAGAAAAAAAGGTTAATGCCATACTTGAAATACATTTGTTGTGTGATGTGTGTGAATAATGACGCATTCAAATTTTTTTAGTAAGTCTAAACATTGGTTACCGTGCACTCTTATGAGTGGAGTCAATCAATACAATGCATTATCATTTTTTATTTGACAGTTGTTTCTTATCATGTGCCACGCATCTGTAAGCATTACTATGCTGTGTAGTCTACCTTTGGGATGTGTTCACGATTTACAGATTAATCCGAAAAATACATTAAAATTGGGCTCGAGATACGAAATTGAGAGTAATTTTTGTTATTTTGGATTCATCCTAAAATGTGACATCAGTCAGCGATGCCACTTCTACTCACTTCCTATTTACCAATTACTAATGTTTAACATAATTTTAAAATGATTACATTTAAAATGTAGTGCATAAACAAGAAAAGTCACTAAAATGTAATCAGTTTAAATCCCAAAATATTAAAAGACAAGATACATTTTTAAATTTGGCCTTAAAAATCAGAAAATACAAAATAAATAAAAATCACATTCAAAACTCATCCCTCGTGTGTGTGTGTATATATGTGTGTGTGGGTGATGTTAGACTTGCTTGCACGTTTTTCAAGGCAATATTAAATTACATTTCATTATAAAAATGATCGTTTCCAATCGGGCGCAAACGCACTTTGTATAGAAAATGATGATCGCAATGCTCGCGAAACCATTTGCTTCGGGACACTTCATCCCATTTGTCCGGTTTGTTTTCTTCGCGTTGCTACATCTTGGATGTGTTATCCCACTTCCTTCTGCTTCCACCCCCCTTCCCCGGTCATCGACAGATGTCAGATGCCACTTCTAATTCTTAAACCATTAATAAAACAAAAGCCGTTTGCCATTTGCCCCATAACCGCACCTGACCGCGATCATTGGTGTGCACGCATTAAGAGAGCCGCCACGGCTGTGGTTAGCATACAACGTGGAGAGGGAGAGAGATAAATAAATTGAGCAAGAGAAAAGATTACGTGTTTATTCATTCAGTGCGATAGATTTTAAACGCCCTCCCCACTTAAACGAGGCAGGGACTCGCCCGTCGTTCTGCCTCATGCCTAAAAGCACCGGGTTAAGGGGGTCAGAGGTCGCGTGACTCCGTGTGGTCAGCATTCTGCCCAGTTAAAAGGCAAAACCTCCTTAATGTGACAGGCATTATTTATTGCGCGCACACTTGACTTTGGCATCTCGGTGACTTGGTCGTGACCTTGGCCGCACAATAATATTAATGACAGTAATTATTATTTTTGTTTCTTTTGAAAAGCTGTATATATCGATACCCGGTTAGCGGAGGGGCCTCATCCACTGCCCGCGTCTCCTCAAGCCGTTCGGAGTCTCGGCGCTGCGCGATCCCAACGGTGAGGGCAACGGGATCAGATCGTGGAGAAGCCGAGATCCCCCCCCCCGTGTGAGGCTCACGGGGTCACTCTGCTCCGCTGGTTTAAACCGGCAGTGGCTCTGTGGGTTGTGATGACGCACATCAGACGGTCGTGGGGACGCGACGGGGGGGGGGGGGGGGGCTCTGTGTACTCCTGCCAGCTTGCTTGGGTTGCCACAATAATCACTTAGCCGCGAAAACCGTACAGATGGGTCCCGGGTGCCCCCCGCTCGTCGTGTTCTCGCCGCGTCCTGCTCGTGACACCGCTGCTGGCTCGGGCAGCGGCGGCTCTGGGCGGGAGCAAGCCGAGCAAGTGCTCAGAGCCCCACAGAGCAGCTCAAGAGGCCCTGGAGTCATGTTGAGCGAAAAAAATAACAACACGTGGGCATCAAACGTCAGCTCAAAGTCAAATGTGGATAAACATAAGGAGTTATATTCTTAGGTTTTTTTCTGTAAAGTCACGTAGGTTAAATTTTTTAATTAAAATTAATAAAAGTAAAATAAAATTAAAATAAAATAAAAATCACGACGTTTCGGAAGCAACACAAGCTTCCGCCTTCAGGTGGTACCGTCACAGCTTGCTATATCAAGTAAATGAGAGATTCCAAGAGATACTACCCCGGTTCCACCTGAAGACGGAAGCTTGTGTTGCCTCCGAAACGTCGTGATTTTTTTATTTTACTTTTATTAATTTTCATTTTTTGCCTACGTGACTTTACCGAAAAAACCTAAGAATATGAATCCTTGCAGTCACGAAAGCTTCAAATCTACAAATAAGGAGTTAATTAACGTAGCAATGGTTTGTTTTCGCCTTATCTCACTACATTCTTATCTCATGTCTATATCTCTTGCGTCATCTCACCAGGAATATTTACGTTTGGAAAGGGGGCCCCTTAACGGACCCAGAACCCTCTGGGCTGGAGAGTTCCACGCCCGAGTTGAGGGCGCCACCAGGCCACCAGGCCACCAGGTCACCAGGTCACCAGGTCACCAGGTCACCAAGCCACCAGGTCACCAGGTCACCAAGCCACCAGGCCACCAGGCCACCAGGCCACCAAGCCACCAGGTCACCAGGCCACCAGGCCACCAGGCCACCAAGCCACCAGGCCACCAGGCCACCAGGCCACCAGGTCACCAAGCCACCAGGCCACCAGGCCACCAGGCCACCAGGTCACCAAGCCACCAGGCCACCAGGCCACCAAGCCCAGCTCGTAGAGTAAAACTCCACGACAGCAGAAATCTGCGCATCCTTAGCAAGTGTACATACTTCTCCGTGTGTGTCGTACATTAGATGGAACAAAAGTCACGGGATGTTGATCCTTGATGTTTGCGCTGTGAACCGGGCCGGATTAAGGCGGACGCTTCAGCGGGGTGGGGGGGGGGGTGCTCGTATTTTGTAGGGCTCTATAAATATGTATTTACATATGCATATTTACATATATAAATATGTATTTATAAAAATATCTAAATTATTATTTTTGAAACATAAATACTACTTTATACGGTTGTACAGTGGCACTATGATCAATCCTACAGGTAATCAGATCGTCGACAAAGCCACAAGCATCACCGTGCGTTACCACCAGTCACGCGCCGTTTAACGTCGGCGTCACTTTACAACTCGCTCATCATATCGGTTTATCATATTTCAAAATAGGAACTGAAAGAACCGAGAGGTCAAATTCAACAGCGGAGGATTTGACATCGGCCATGGGTGGTATAAAGGGAGCGAACTGAATATACAAAGACCCCCCCCCTGCCCCCCCCCTCTATCAAACTTAGTCCGGCGATGCTCATCAAAGCCACTGCCCTCTTCTGTGTTTGTATTTCTCGTCAGATCGCCCATTCCCACTCCACTCCGTCCCTCCACTCCGTCCCGTCCCTCCCCCGTAGCCCCGTCCGTGACCCCCGTGACCTCTGTCACGGTCGCCCATTCCTCTGCCCCTGCAGCGCCCTTGGCATCCAGATCACTCGCTTGGCGTTGCCGCTTGTTCAACTACGTCAAGGGCCTTGCGCTAAGACGCTCTATGCGAATATAAAATAAGATGGCACAGCAGGTGAAAGAGTATGCCTATGTTAGTTCGTTGACACACTAACACACACACACAGGGGGCTGTGATCACAGAAAATCAGTCAGGTGACCCTGGGCACACGCACACACACACATGATTTATTTATCAATCACAGTTGCTAAGCACAAGGCAACAGACCCAAGACGCCTAGCAGCCAGTAACCAACAGCGCTGTTGAAGGTGTAAATAAAAAAAAAGTTTTACTCGTTTCTGGAATTTGATCAAAGTGTAACTTGTAAGGAGAGGCGGATTTAGAAGCTTGTCAATCTCGAAATTCAAGCTTTTTTTTAAAATAGGGTCCCTTAACATCGATAAACAACGAAACCATTCAATGCATTCTCTCTGGTAAATATCTATTAAATACGAATGATGGTTTGGGGACTCGAGGAATGGGTGACGGTACACCCATGATCTCACGCCCTCCCCCCCATGGAACTGCACCACTGCTCTCTAGCCCCGGCCTTGGAGTCGTGATGGCAGAAGGAGTCTACGCTGATTTTGGGATTTTCTTTTCTTCAAAGGCTACTCGTGATTATTTGGCAAAACATTTTCGCGAAAAAAATCCCCCGTTTGGTGGAATCGGCGTCTTTACAGGAAGCAACGCGTTCCATAAATAAAATTGTAACAAGAAAAAAATACGGAAAAAAAATGGAGTCTTCAAACATTAAAATGGGACCTATTTTGCCGGTATCAAAGTATGAACAAATAAGAATAGGTTTTACCCTTTCTGGCAATAAAACAGCAGGCGTTAAGATGTTCTAGCACCAAACAGAAATGCATGTACAGGATTCCTTGCAACAAAAAGGTTTCTACGTGGTGTTTGAACATCTTATTTTACAGATGCGTTCTGGCAGCAACTACTTCGTTACAGAATTGTTTGTAATACTCAGCCCTTTGTAAATCCACTGCTGCGTGTGAAGTCTCTCCGCACACTCGCCGGGGTTGTGTATCCTTTGATCATACTTCACCGTTCTGGTCAGTGCGGGTTGGTGAGTGGGGGAGGGGGGGAGCCCTGGAGCAAGCCCAAAAACAGTATCAGGGTGGGAATCAAACTCACACAGCACACGGTGCGTTAACCACTGCGCCACCCATCCCCTGTGCCAGTATTACGGGAGCGCGTTATTTGCGCAGTGCCAACACGGGCTACAGTCCTGTGACTCGATGATACCGGCTGCAGCGCTGCGAGTCACGTGTCCAGGGGGAGTCTCCCCACGTGGCGCCTCGCCCATCGTGCCTCGCGCCGCGAACCACGTGACAACGGATCCGTCTTCACCGCACGTTGAACTTCTTTCGCACCGTGCGTAGTCAACCGTGATCGTCGCAGGTGCGGTGGAAGGACAACGAACTAAACACAAAAAGCAGTTCTCAAGAGATGATCTTTCAATCCCGATGATGCAAAAGTGCGTAGCCTCAGTGGCTCTCTAATATCGGAAGGCAGCGCGTTCCAGACGGTCGCAGAAGCGCATCTGAAAGCGCGCAATGATGATGATGCGGTGACCGCCGCCTTTGTTCGATGGCTGAGCCACAAGCCGCGTGAATGATGTGAAGACAGAACACGCTCCACACGCTCCGACGTGTGGGGTGCATGGGGGTCGGCCATCAAAGCATCCAGTGGCGGAAAACAAACGATCGATGCAATAGAATCCAAGCTACGCTCACTCCTGCGATGCAGTGCCCGTGCTCAGTGGAGACTCTGGATCTGCGGTCTTCGCTCATCTGAAGAGGGGGGGGGGGGCAATTTCGCCGAATCAGCGTGAGGGTCGCCACGCCGCCTACAAGGGGGTGTTCTCACTCCTTGTGGATTGTCGGAGGGCCGCACCAGGGCCCGTCAGCGGCCCACGGGGCCTTGAGATGCAGAACGCCGCTGTCTACCATCGCCAGTGCATCACCGCCTGTAATCTGATTTCAAAGCAAGGTGAAAAAAAAACAACCCCGTTAAAGCTACTGGCAACAATTACCGTGTGCATCCGTGCCGACAAAACATAACATGGACGGCTGATTGGAATAACATTTTTTCCACGGTATAATTTTCTATCACTTAGATCGTGTAGGGGTGCCTAGCTTGGAATTAAATTTGAGGGAGATGGAGGGAGGGAGATGGAGGGAGGGAGATGGATGGAGGGAGACGGAGGGAGGGAGACACAAGAGGAACAAACACGTGTGGGGGGGGGGGGGATTGGGGAACACGCGCAGGCTACTGAAATTGTTCGAACTGTAAAGAAAGGTGAAGTTGCCTTGGCCCGTGGAGCCGTGGCTACGAGGGACGATGGCCAGCGGTCGAGGACGAGTGGCCGAGTGGCAGGCACGGGATGGAATGCGCTTCCGAGAGGGAGACCGCCCAGGAGATGGAATGACGACACCGGCTCGTGTGCCGGTGTTTGTACGCAATATTGCATCGCGGGATTAGAAGTATTAGCATCGACTTTGGGGAGGCCGCGTTAATCCAGCAGTGGATTGACCAAGGCTGATGATAACGACGATCACGATGATTACTTGATATCACCGCATCACTCGTGCTGAGTGCACAACTCGTGTGAGAGTTGTTTGGGGTTAGGGTGTGAGCGTTCATCACTTGCCCTGCACCTGGATCCTCATACGATTTGTACCTGTTGCCAGTGAGCGATGTCTCTGGCATTGGCCGCTACTATTTGACGAAGGTTCAAAGCGATGTATTTTGCTACACTTTAGCCTAACCAAAGCAGCATGGCCAAGTACAGTAAGCCGGAATGACACGTGTTTTCGGTAATAAACTCGGACATCTCTGCCAGTGATCCTTGTTTAGGGCTGAAATATAAGCAGGAAAAGTTTTTTTTTCTGTTACAATCTTTCCTCTTTTGTCGAAGTAAGGAACCGATTTTGAATGAAGACGAAGGGTTTCGAGTTGTTGTTTTGTAGTAACGGCAACTATCGGGGAGGCTGCAGAGTGGACGCGAATGGTGAGGGCCGTGGCGTCGTGACCGTCTTAGCTGTCAGATCCGGTTCCAAATAAAATCACCCAATAGCCCCTCATCATGAAAACGTGCTGGAAGTTCTCGCAATTTTAATGAACGCCTTCTCTTCCCCTAAACTATAAAATAAATCGTGTGTTTATTTTTTATCTTACGAGGTAAGATCCAGTGAGGTATATTAGCTCTCTTTTCCAGAAGCGACCTAGCCATCCCAAATGAAAGCTCAACGAAGGGGCTCATGATCGCCCTGTGGAATGTATTGCAGCCAATTACTCGACGCGCGTGGCGTTCATTCTAAATGTGGAGGGCCCGGAGACAATCCACGTGACCGCGGGGACAGAGAGAGACACGCAAACTCCAAATACACAGCAGCAGGCGTCAGGGTCAGGATCGAACCCACGCACTCCTGTATACAAGGCGAGGTAGTTAACATCTCCGAGCCACCGTGATGATGATGAGAGAGACACGCAAACTCCAAATGTACAGCAGCAGGCGTCAGGGTCAGGATCGAACCCACGACCTCCTGTATACCAGGCGAGGTAGTTAACATATCCGAGCCACCGTGGCACCCCATACACGTGGACGACAGCGGCTGGATTTGCCGTCCAGAGGTCGCAGGTTCGATTCGATTTCCCGGCGCGGCAGCCCGAAACGACGGTGCGAGTGGGACAGGATCACACCATGGGGCCAGGCGCCCTCGGAATTGAGACCGGCAACACGTGACTGGGGCTCACTGCCCTGCTGCTCGCGTCGGGGGCAGCGATCGGGAACAAAGTGTTTCTTGATGGCGCGGGAGAGGAGGGGGGAGAGGAAGGGATGGGTCGTATTTTAAATCCCACCACCCACCCACGTCACGTCTGTCCACCCGGCGGTGATAGCGGGTCCGCCGTGGTGAGTCGATGGGAAGGCGACACGTGGTAAAGTGTGGGTGACTCACGCCTCGACCAAAGACGGCAGCTCGTCGTGAAAGAGAAGGCCAAAATACCCGTGCATTGCGAGTCCCGCCAGCAGGGGTGTGAGCAGGATATTTCAGGGCTGCGACTTTACCCTTTGTGCATCTCCCACTGGGCCCTCGGTCTCTTGGGTTGTCGGGGCCATGGCCGTTTCCTTCAGCGATGTATCAGTGCAGGGTCTCCCCACGTCTCTCTGGCGGTCGCTGCACATTGCGACTGAGATAACTTCCATCCCGTTCGTCCAGTGATTTGATGTCCATGCAGATCGTGGTCTTCCCCGAGCCCCCAGGGGTCGGCAACTAAAATAACAAGAAGAGCCATTTCTTTTGAATTCGGTAAAAACAAAAAGCGACTCAATATTTCTAGAGCCGCAATGCACCGCGGTCAGTGCCAGATTAAGCTCGTGCCGGGGCCTGTAGCACGATGTTATAAAGGGGTCCCTAAATATAAAAAACACACACATAATAAAACACACATTTTTTACTTGCATAGTAAAGTAATTGTATTTTTTCATTTGCTATACAGCCGGATAACCTTAAACACCCAGTCGTTCATAATAGTTGAAGGCGGTATAGTACTATAGCAATAGAGCAAGTGCAGAATCAGTGAACCGGAAAACATTTAGCGCGGGGCCCTTGAAAGTGCGGGGCCCGTAGCTACTACATATGTAATTACAACACATGTAGCTACTACACATGTAGCTACTACACTTGTAGCTACTACACTTGTAGCTACTACACATGTAGCGACTTGTGCTACTAGGATAATCCGACACTGGCTGCGGTGCATACGTCACGAAGCAGCAGTCCTGAAAGAGCAACCTGCAGGGTATCCGCAGGTTGCCGGCCTCTGCCCGAGCCCCTTGCAGCGTGCCAACGCGTGTCCTGTTATTGCCCAATCATCTCTACAGCATACTCTTAGTTCTTTCGGTAAAGTCACGTAGGTTAAAAATGAATTAATATTAATTTTAAAATTAATTTTTATTAATTTTAATTTCATTTTTAACCTACGTGACTTTACCGAAAGAACTAAGAGTATGAATCCTTACAGTCACGAAAGCTTCAAATCTAGAATCTCTACAGCACTTACACGCCACGCTCTCTTCCCAAACTGCAAGTGGCTTTCCCCGTCCTCATCCCCATCGCATTCCGCGCGCGTGTCCTGCCGAGCGCAA
The DNA here is from genome assembly GCF_015708825.2 of Lethenteron reissneri. Classification (NCBI taxonomy): domain Eukaryota; kingdom Metazoa; phylum Chordata; class Hyperoartia; order Petromyzontiformes; family Petromyzontidae; genus Lethenteron; species Lethenteron reissneri. Next base: position 1,113,300 of record NC_083784.1, read on the forward strand.
TTTGAACATTTCCTAGATTTGAAGCTTTCGTGACTGCAATGATTCATATCCTTAGGTTTTTTCGGTAAAGTCACGTAGGTAAAAACATTACAGCTGTCGTGGCTGTGACGGTACCACCTGAAGACGGAAGCTTGTGTTGCCTCCGAAACGTCGTGATTTTTATTTTATTTTACTTTTTAATGTTTTTACCTACGTGACTTTACCGAAAAAACCTATGGATTTGAACATTTCCGTACCGCGCCTCGCATCGCCTCGACCACGCCGCGAGTTCTTCCGGGATCCTTCCGAATCGCGTGTCGCCGTGTCCTGCCCGGCGTCGTCTCGCCAGACACCTGCGTGGAGCCCCCCCCCCCCACCTCGCCCCCGTCTCCCCCGCCGCCTGTGGTGGCCACCTCGCGCGGCCGTCTCGCCGGTGGAGCCGCAGGCCCCTCGGCCCATTCGCCGTGCCGTGGGCCAAGCAGGGACCTCCAATGCCGGACGACATCAAAGCGCGTGGGGAGGATGCCAGATGTTCGTCTACTCGTCGCCGGGATTAAAAATCCAAAACATACCACCAGTTCTAAGGTGGATGATTTAACCACACGCCCGCAGATCGACCTACAAATATATAAATTTATAAATAAATGTTTGTCCTCCTCCTGCTCCCTCCTCCTTCTTGCTAAACGTTGTTAGTCTGCGCCTTTAATGGCTGCATGTGGCAGTCATTTAAGTCTTAAAAATACGACTTCAGATGAGCGTGCAGCAGCAGCAGCGTTCACGCCGAGCGTGCGACGTGCCCTGCACGGGCAGTCGTGGATGCCTCCTCCTCCTCCTCTACCTCCTCCTCCTCTTCCTGTGTGGCTCACGTTTGACACGTTGTCAACGCGTCCCACCAAGTCACCGATTCACTGACTCGATGGCATGGGCCACGAGGCGTCCAAGTCGGCGCGACTCCCGATACGTGCCGACCAACTCGCCCGTGCGGCACGGCGCGAGACTTGATTGCGTCTCGCGCGCTTCTCCCGCGCAGCTTCTCACGACTTTGTTGACTCGAACTCCACGCCGGAGGGCGACAACGCGCGCTGTTTGTTTATCTATTCATGCCGAGCGGTGGCACAGTGGTTAGCGCACTGTGCTCAGAAGTCGATGGGTTTGTTTCCTGACCACGGCCGTAACATGAGCGGTATCTCAACCGGTGACGTGGGCCCAGGCGTGACAACGCCACGCAGACCAGACGGGTGAAGTATGGTCAGAAAAACAACAACCTCCCCCGACCGACACGGCGTGGGGGAGGTCTTCATCCTCCAGCAGATCAAGGGGCGAGACGCGTGATCGTGAGTCCCATCCACGATTGTCTTTATTTCTAATTCCCATTGTAAATATACAAGCGTCTGTGCAATGTCAACTGACGCGACGTTTTCGACGTGTAGCACACAGTGTTCTTGATTGAACGTGCGTGGCAAGGCTCTATGGTCATGCCTAATGTGAACAAAAATGCAGATTCGTATTTACAAAGTATGTAAATACGACCGTTATCTGAGGATGCGTTGAAGGAAGGAAGGCAACACGCGAATCACCAAGGCTTGGGTGGTCGCAGCCAAAAGGGAGGGGATGGAGAGAAAACTCTCCGACTAACTGATGATGATGATGAAGGAGATTAATCGTTCTTGGAGGGCAGGGATGGTCAGCAGTGAGGGCAATGGACCCGCAGTAATCGATGTGGCCGGTTCTCAAGAGGGACAGTGCTGAGTGCAGCACAACTTGACATTGAAGTTTCATTCACGTCCGACCGTCGATGCCCGTGGCTACTGCGGGGCGCGAGTCACAGGGACAGGGGCAGAGAGATGGACAAATATATGGATGGACAGAGCTCGTGCGTGGACAGGTGGGAATCAAAGTCAGTGGAGCGAGGGAGACAACTGGCCCGTAAAGAGGCGGGGAAGAGGAAACTATGAGGTCAAGACAGAGGGAGTATTAAAAGAAGTTGTGAAAATGGTAAAAACTATGTTTGTAGCAAGGCGGCCAAACGACTTACGGTAAACGGGACTACTGACTTAGGGTAAATGCACCCACGTGAACAAACAGAATTAGTGGAAAAAGAAACTAACTGTGATTCCCTGGGCAGTCGTGTGATGACGACGGCGGCGGTTACTTGGGAAGAAGTCGACTGCTCATGAACCCCAACTGCACAAACCTTCGCACGGGAAAATAAAACATTTCCAACGCATTAAAATCGTGCAAAAGTCCAAACCGATTTTTCTCCGAACGTGGTCGTGTTTCAACTGAAGGTGTCGTGCGTTCAACGCAGCCCACGTGGGTTTTTTTTAGTGGACTGGAGTAAAGAGTTGTTTTCAATGTTGTTGTTGACAAAATTAAGGTTTGGCAACTCGACGTTCCGCTGTCTAACATCGCCTCCAAATCGACGAAGCCATCGTGTGGCGTTTGGCGCTGCGACCTTGAAACGTCGCCAAACGGCACCGCCTGCCTGGCGCGCAGTGGCACCAAAGTGTGCGGGCGCGGCCTCTTTTTATATTCATATTCAAAATAACACCTGGAGTTTCTGTAAGCCGTGTCGAGGATCCAGTAACTGCTGCTGGGGGTGAGAGGGAAGCAGGTGGTCTGAGCCGTCCCCGTGTGCCACTGACCGGCTAATAGATTGGGGGGGGGGGGGGTTTAAGCGCGTGCCGCTGTGTGTGGCACGCGCGAGACGACTGCCTTGGCGAGAAGGGTGGAGTTGAATCAGACCACGAGGGCTTAGTGCGATGACACACTCGCACAGTGACACGTGTGCGCCAGGTGAACGCGGATCGCTTGAAGAGGCATGCGAAACCGGATCCGTGCTTCTTAACATCCCTGAATGTGAATAACTGAATGTTCCCTAACAAGCCCGGCTCTGCTGATGAGAGCCATAAGGTTGAAACGAGTCCAGGGTTTTGGCTTGGCACTAAACAACTTGCCGCTGGATGATTTTTGTCTGGAAAACCAAATAGGCCGAAGGACTAAAACATAATGAGCGTTTCGCTACGCAGGTAGGAAGTGAATAGTGTTTAAGTTGGACGGGTTTAGGCATGATCGTGCTTTTGCGGGAAAGTTGCGGGGCCACGTCATTCATCCACGTGCATCGCCTAAGGCTGCCCGCTGAGATGTTAGCTGAATGTGCCGAGGCGTGAGTGACCGCGTTTCAATGATCGGAAACCTGCTGATGCAATTCGTGACCCGAGTCGCCGTCGGCACTGGAAGTCTAAACCAGTGGGTTCTTACCCTGGTGAGCACGCATCCCCTGGGGGTGCGAGATGCCCTTTCTAAGAACAATAGAGGCGCAGGCTGCGGGAAAAGGCTAAGAACCACTGGTAGCCAGTGCCGGATTAAGCTAGTGCGGGGCCTGTAGCATATGTTATAAAGGGGCCCTAAATAAATAAAAAACACGCAAAAATTTTAACACAATTTTTTTTATTGCATAGTAAAGTAATTGTATTTTTTCATTTGCTATACAGCCAGATAATGCGACAAATCGATAACCTTAAACACCCAGTCGTTCATAAAAGTTGAAGGCGGTATAGTACTATAGTAATAGAGCAAGTGCAGAATCAGTGAACCGGGATTGATAGCTTGAAAACATTTAGCGCGGGGCCCTTGGAAGTGCGGGGGCGGTAGCTACTACACATATAGTAGCCGCTACACATGTAGCCGCTACACATGTAGCCGCTACACATGTAGCCGCTACACATGTAGCTACTTGTGCTACTCGGAGAATCCGGCACTGCTGGTAGTCTAAACTTACGCGTGGCTCATTGCGACCGTTCAGGCTTTCCATGGTAAAATGGCGGTGTCCACATTTACATTTTGCCCACACTGTAAATATGACATTGGTCGTATGCAAATTTCGCAGCGAGTCCAAACAAATGATGGAAAAAAAAAACATTTCCAGTAAACCCTTTTTTTACTTCTTCTGAAAATGCATGACTACGTTATTTATTATTTCAACATGAAAAGTCTAGCTTTGCATTTGAAGTACGCATACATGTGTGCGTTATATAAAGTAAGAAAAAATACGAATTTAGGTCCACAGTTTTTCTTAAGAATGTCGATTGTAGTGGAATTTTTAAGAATCGAGTTACATGCCACATTGAAAATGGGTCTACTTTTCGATTTAAAGCTTTCGTGACTGCAGGGATTCATATTCTTGGTTCTTTCGGTAAAGTAACGTAGAAGGGAAATAATAAAAGAATAAAAATAATAATTTTATATTATTATTATTATTTCCTTTTTACATGACTTTACCGAAAGAACCAAGAATATGGGTCTACTTGTTTACCACTGGATTTTGATAATTAACATCCCTGCAGCACAGTATAGCAATTCTTAAACTCGTTATGTGCATCACGCAGTATCGTTAAAAACTGATAAAGGCAGAGGCGCAGCTCTGCAATTGCTCGCTGACGCCACTGCTGACGGAAGGCGTCTCCACTAGCGGAGCTCGAGAGAAACGCCTCTAGATGCCTTCAAAAAGTCATCATTTTTGAAACACATTCGAACACAGTTCAGTTTCAACCGAGCAAAGACTGCGATTCCTGAGACGTCATTTATACTTACACATGGCACACACTCACACGCGCGCGCGTACAGATAACACAGCTTTCACATTTCTTGAGGCCACTGCTAAAACTTTCACGCCCCTGACATCTCTTGCGCAAAGTCAACTCTTGAGATCTTCTGTCGGTGCCGACGTCTCGCCGCTGGGAAGGACCGCCGGAGCCAAATCGCGACAGAGCCCAGCTCACGGTTCCCAAGAAACTCACTCACCTGTTCACTCCTGGTGCTGTCTCACCCGCAGTCAGTCGCCCCCGTGTCAATCTTCTATCGCTACCATCAACGGTGACACTGAACTGCACTTGCCTACCCACTCACACACCCACCGGGAGACAAAGGCGGCCGGGCGTGGTGACGGCCACCCACACCCCCCTTTACCGGTCTTCGTAGGTGCTGCTTGCGAACGGCATTTCCCCAAAAGTCTCTTTTAGGCTCTACTGGAGATCTTTGACCTCGTTTGTGTAACTCCATTGGCAACGGGCACGACTTGTGGAGAGCGTCTTACTGTCCGCGCGCGGCATCTTACAACCCGAAGCGTACTCCGTGCGGATGCAACGTCGCTGTACGTTGCAGGCCGCGGGGCATTTCGGGTCTACGTGGTCGTGCTCAGAAACCGCGATGTCGTCAACCACGTGAACGCACAATGGGGGTGCCGCTCCATACGCAGCGGTGAGAGAAGTTTCAGTTTGCTAGGATCACCGCCTCCGTATAAAGGACGCAATGCTCCGATCCACACATACGAAGGAGACATCACAGCGATGATGATGCACTCCGCCACTGCTCCTGACGCTGTGGTGACCTGGGGCTTGACCACCCGAATGTGAATCACTGCAGTGGCTGCTTTGCGTCTACGACGTGAGCCGTGCGACCAGAGGAGAAGACTGACTCCTCCAGACGCTTGACTCTTGGTGTACAAGCCGACAGCTGAGAATCTCATTCTCATCTCGAAGTATTTTGCGGGCTGCTCAGGGTCCCCCTCTCTGCTGCGTCTGTGCCTCTCGCACTCCACGCGTATTCACTCGATCGCGTTGTTATTCAACTCTGTTGAGCAGCCCAGAGACACTGGAGGATTGTGGATTTTTGTTTTAAACCCGCGGTGGCTTCGGTTTAAAAGGCAAACGAATACAACCAGGAGGTTGTGACCTGAAAGGTAACAAACGTGAGTTTTGAGTGGCACCTATAATGTACGTAAGGATATATATATATATTTTTTTGTATAAACATGTGTGTAAGCGCGTGCGTGCGTGCGCGTGCGTGCGCACACCAGGGAGTCCCGCGTGTTTGCACTCAGCCGCATTGCAATCGCGTCACGAGCGCTCGCGTCTGGTGAGCGCAGAGATTCCCAACGGCGAGGGCGGTGGTGCCAGGGGCGGTGCGTGCCGAGGGGATGGAGCGAGACGCCGAGCACGTGGTGCGTGGCAGCACCGGGGGGGGGGAGCGGCCTCGTGAGCGGCATGGATACCGTGCAGGGGACGTTTGCGACTTTACGCCGGGGGGCAGAGGGGGGCTGGGGGGGACCGACGGTGATCCAATCGCACTAACACGGAGACGTGAAAGACCCTTGCCAGCACCTACTTTGAGTGTCTGTATCCAGTACTTTATGTATGTTGAACTTTTTTTCCGCACCGTACGTAGCCAACCTTGCACATCGGAGGCGCGGTGGAAGGAAAGGAAACTAAACACAGCAGTGGAGACACGGCCACGTGATCTATCGTGCGTGTCACGGTCGTGGTAACCTGGAGGTGGTGCTCGGGGTAGAGTTGGCACGGCTGGTGGGAGAGTGGTGGCCTGCGGGTGATGGGGAGAGCGGACGGGGGGTGGGGGTGGCGACCAGCGATCTTCAGACTCTAAATATGTATTTACACTGCAAGAATCCGATGAGCTATAAAGCTTTTTGTCACATATTTCCATCTTGATTTGGGGTGGGGGGGCGACCAGTGATCTTTCATGTGGGTGGTAGTGGTGATGGCGTGGGGGGATGCAGCCAAGCCGAGAGGTTTGCGAGCCTTGGGAGCCGTTGGTCTGACTGAGAGGCTCTCTGACTGAGAGGATCTCTGACTGAGAGGTTCTGACTGAGAGGTTATCTGACTGAGAGGTTCTCTGACTGAGAGGTTCTGACTGAGAGGTTCTCTGACTGAGAGGCTCTCGGACTGAGAGGTTCTCTGACTGAGAGGTTCTCTGACTGAGAGGCTCTCTGACTGAGAGACTCTCTGACTGAGAGGTTCTCTGACTGAGAGGTTCTCTGACTGAGAGACTCTCTGACTGAGAGGTTCTCTGACTGAGAGGTTCTCTGACTGAGAGGCTCTGACTAAGAGGTTATGACTGAGAGGTTCTCTGACTGAGAGACTCTCTGACTGAGAGGTTCTCTGACTGAGAGATTTTCTGACTGAGAGACTCTCTGACTGAGAGGTTCTCTGACTGAGAGGTTCTCTGACTGAGAGGCTCTGACTAAGAGGTTATGACTGAGAGGTTCTCTGACTGAGAGGCTCTCTGACTGAGAGGCTCTCTGACTGAGAGGTTCTCTGACTGAGAGGTTCTCTGACTGAGAGGTTCTGACTGAGAGGTTCTGACTGAGAGGTTCTCTGACTGAGAGGCTCTCTGACTGAGAGGTTCTCTGACTGAGAGGTTCTCTGACTGAGAGGTTCTCTGACTGAAAGATTCTGACTGAGAGGCTCTCTGACTGAGAGGTTCTGACTGAGAGGTTCTGACTGAGAGGTTCTCTGACTGAGAGGCTCTCTGACTGAGAGGTTCTCTGACTGAGAGGTTCTCTGACTGAGAGGTTCTCTGACTGAGAGATTCTCTGACTGAGAGGTTCTCTGACTGAGAGGTTCTCTGACTGAGAGGCTCTGACTAAGAGGTTATGACTGAGAGGTTCTCTGACTGAGAGACTCTCTGACTGAGAGGTTCTCTGACTGAGAGATTCTCTGACTGAGAGACTCTCTGACTGAGAGGTTCTCTGACTGAGAGGTTCTCTGACTGAGAGGCTCTGACTAAGAGGTTATGACTGAGAGGTTCTCTGACTGAGAGGCTCTCTGACTGAGAGGCTCTCTGACTGAGAGGTTCTCTGACTGAGAGGTTCTCTGACTGAGAGGTTCTGACTGAGAGGTTCTGACTGAGAGGTTCTCTGACTGAGAGGCTCTCTGACTGAGAGGTTCTCTGACTGAGAGGTTCTCTGACTGAGAGGTTCTCTGACTGAAAGATTCTGACTGAGAGGCTCTCTGACTGAGAGGTTCTGACTGAGAGGTTCTGACTGAGAGGTTCTCTGACTGAGAGGCTCTCTGACTGAGAGGTTCTCTGACTGAGAGGTTCTCTGACTGAGAGGTTCTCTGACTGAGAGATTCTCTGACTGAGAGGTTCTCTGCGACGCCGCTCTGCTCACCGAGAGCCACCGCTCGGCTCGGCTTTAAGGAGCCGGTCCCGAGTCGCGTGTTTTTTCTTCTCTCGCCTGGCAAGAGCGAACAAAGTTCCGCTTGTATGTGCACGTCCGTAAATGTTTGTTTATGAAAAGGAGGAGAGAGAGCGAGAGAAAAAAAATACCTGCCGGTTTATTTATTTTTTGCCTGCCGCTGTTTGTTTGCGCGTGTGCGTGTGTGTGCACGCGTTCATTATATTTTTTTTCTTTTACCAGCGCGGGTTATCTTCATGTATACAACTGTAGACAGATGCCCGCAGTCAGATTCTGTCGTTGGGTTAATTTTAGCCGGGGTTCTTTTTTCAAGCAAAGTGTCGGTTTAAACGTGAACCTCGCAAACCTGGGCCCAGGTGTTCAGTGTCGGGCTTTTTGTTTCACACTCTCATTTGTGGAACAAGTTGAAACGCTCACACGATCCAAACCGGTGCAGAGTTTGCTGCTATTTTGAGCTTGGCATCGAACGCCGATGAAACAATCAAATAACGAGTTAAATGTAGGTGTGGAGACAGCGACTGGACTGCTCCTCATATCCGCGTGATCTTGAAGCGGATGGTTTCTCACAGTGCGTGGTATTGAACTTTTTTCTGTCCTGTGCTCATGTGCGAACTTAAAATTATCTTGCGCACTTGCAGACAATTCTCATGGATAGACAGCACAGGTCCATTATTCGGGACAAGACGTCGCCATTCAATAACAATGCGATTTGTCTCCCTGCTCAAATGAGTTATGGGTGGAGCTCTGGCTCCATTGATAGCCCTGCACCAACACTTAAAACTCTACATTCCTATGTCCGAGACTAAACCTGTCCACAGAATGTGAGGACATACGTTGATGTTTAATAACAGCAACAACAACAAGACCATTGCTCAAACATCTGCGAGTCCTTCCCGTCGAGAAAGCGCCGTGCCTCTTCCAGAAAGTGTCCCAAGCGCCGGCAGGAGGATGCGAGGCTGGGGCGATTTCGAAACGAACGGCAAGAAAGATCTTTGACAATCGACGAGGGCTCGTAATCTCCTGACGCCCGGCGGGGCCTTGCGACACTCGGTCTTCCTCCTATCCCCTGCGGCTGAGTTCCTCCTGGCGCGGCTCGGCTACCCCCCCCCCCCACCACGGGGAACGAGAGCCCCCCGTGATGCACCAGGGGAGACGCCGAGATCACGAATCGCGCGTGCTCGTCTCGAGGCTAAGACGGCAACCGGCGCGACAGCGCGGAGAGCAAAAAAAACACCGTAATGGCATCATCATCATCTTCTTTTTCTTCGTAACAGTCTTTCTATGAAGAAGGGCCGTTGCCTGAAACGTCAGCTGTTGTACACTGACTCCAATTCAGCCGATGAGGTTGTTACAACTGTGACCCAAATCACGTTCAGTTATTGCCGCGTAATCAGCGCCGCTTGTGACGCCGCTGGGAAAGTTAATTTTACACTTGTTGACGAATCTCGCTTTTGTACTAAAACAGAAATAGATTTATATACATTGTTATTACAAGTTGTACTTCTCCATTAGACGGAAATAATTTCCGTGGAGTTGTTTGCGATGTGCATCGTGTTACTGGCGCCGCGGCGCGACACGATGACGACGTCACGGTAGCAGCGAGGAGTGCACCACTGCGTGTCAAGTCCACCCCGTGTGTTGTGCGTGTTGTGTGTGTGTTGTGTGTGTTGTGTGTGTGTTGTGTGTGTAGTGTGTGTGTTGTGTGTGTAGTGTGTGTGTTGTGTGTGTTGTGTGTGTGTTGTGTGTGTTGTGCGTGTTGTGTGTGTGTTGTGTGTGTTGTGTGTGCGTTGTGTGTGTAATGTGTGTGTTGTGTGTGTAGTGTGTGTGTTGTGTGTGTTGTGTGTAGTGTGTGTGTGTTGCGCGTGTTGTGTGTGTGTTGTGTGTGTTGTGTGTGCTGTGTGTGTTGTGTGTGTGTTGTGTGTGTTGTGTGTGTTGTGTGTGTGTTGTGTGTGTGTGTGTGTTGTGTGTGTGTTGTGTGTGTTGTGTGTGTGTGTGTGTATTGTGTGTGTTGTGTGTGTGTTGTGTGTGTGTTGTGTGTGTGTGTGTGTGTGTGTGTGTGTGTGTGTGTGTGTGTGTGTGTGTGTGTGTGTGTGTGTGTGTGTGTGTGTGTGTTGTGTGTGTGTTGTGTGTGTGGTGTGTGTGTGGTGTGTGTGTGTGTGTGTTGTGTGTGTTGTGTGTGTGTTGTGTGTGTAGTGTGTGTGTTGTGTGTGTGTTGTGTGTGTTGTGTGTGTAGTGTGTGTGTTGTGTGTGGTGTGTGTTGTGTGTGTGTTGTGTGTGTTGTGTGTGTTGTGTGTGTAGTGTGTATGTTGTGTGTGTTGTGTGTGTTTGATGTAACCTTGTCAGAGGTTCGCTCTCCCAGTGGCTCTTTTTAAACCAAGGCTTATCGCTGTAACTTTGCCTTCTGATTTTATTCCAGAATCTTTATTTTACCATTCCATTCAAAGTTTCCTCCTTTTTTGTATGGTTCATAATTTACCAGTGTTCTTCCAATAGTTATAAACGTTTTGTTTTATCTGGTCTCCAACCTTGTGGTAGCGAGAGGGTTTCTATAATAATTATAATAATTAATGCAGGTGCAAGTCAAAACTGAAAATGTTAATTATCGCCATCAGTAAGCAGCTGGGTTAACTGAGAAGCCAAATGCAGAGCGATGGTTTTTGGTTGTCTTTGTGTGTTGGCCGGGCTGAGATGATCACCGCTCTCGTCACGGGCTGAGATGATCACCGCTCTCGTCACGGGCGGTTTAAACGCGGATTCGAACGCACGAGTCCATCAATAAACCGGCTCCGTGGCTGTGATCCAATGAGCCAAAAACCAGCCATCTTGAATACACAGTTTACTGGGACGGAGTTTGAGAATGTACGCACAGAATGTTGAACTTTTTTCGCAGCGTACGCAGCTTATCGAAGGCGCGGGTAAGGACGACACGCTGCTGTACTGTGTAAAGTTGTACACTTACACACAACCCTTGGTGTCAGCCACTGCTGGGCGAGGGCTTGGTTGTTGGCCATACTTCACCATTCCGGTCACTCGGTGTGATGTGTATGCTTCGCATTATAAGACGCTGCGGAGATGTAATTCGGTCTCAGTAGTAGTGGCCGTTGCCAATAAAGTTACAAAATCCTGGACAAAGACAAAAATCCCCCGTGTAGCCTTCAACAGGAAGTGTGGGGCAAGTGCTGTTCGCGAGTAGCACCGAAGCGGCACACGTTCAACACACTGCAGACATGCAAGGCCGGCAAGGCGCATGATGGCGTGGGTGGCTAGCACCACGCCCTGCCACCTTTGTCTCCCAAGTTGAGATGTTTACATATCGCACCAGGTACTCATTTGAGGCTTAGTCAACTACACACACGCACGCGCGCGCGCTTATGGGAAACACCCAAGAGCAAAACTGACGAACGCGATCGAACAGTGATAATTGATACGTCAATAAGCAGAGATAATTACCGCCCATGTGGGTTCTTACCAACGGTACATATCCATGGGCAACATGGGGCAATGCTGTTGTAGTGCGCGCGTGTGCGTGCGTGCCTGCCCACGTAATGCCAGTGGTGAGCGGTGGCGCAGCGGTTAGCGCGCTGCGATACGAGCCCACGAGTTCGATTCCTGCTCACGGGCCAATACCGGTGATGAATGTCAGAACCGGTCCCGGACCTCCCCTAGGTCGACTCGGCCACCCGGAAGACAAAGACGGCCGGCCTAGTGCCGTTCACCCCACACTCATCGCGTGGCGTACCAGCCTTAACAGGTGCTCGCTCCCAGCACTTGCCCCAATAGTCTGTTAAGGGGCCATCCATTGAGTAGGAACGCACAAATCTGTCAAAACTTGACCCCTCCCCCCCTTCCCTATAGGCACGCGGACTTCTTACACCCCCCCTCCCCACCTGCGTACGTACGCCTGACGCACCCCCCCTCCCCCCGAATCCTATAGAACGGCCGATATTTAATCCACGCAGAAACGACCAAGGATTAATAATACTAACGTGTTTAAGCAATCAGACAGTCCACCGCTGGACTATCTAACTCATTTGAAGGCCAAAGTAGACAAATTATCGAGGCTTCACCCCCCCCCCCGTTTTCTATGCAATGTACATTGTCAGTAGACCCCCCATAGGCAAGCTACGCATTTGGGTTAACCCCCCTCCCCCCTCCGTGCGTACGTGCTCAATGGATGGCCCCTCAGGCTACACGGGCGGTCTTTGTCTTTGTAGTGAGATCCACGGATTGACGCGCGCCGCTTTTGACTCGTGTCGCCACCTAGCGGCGCAGAGGACCGATCGGGATGAAACCCAAAGTTGCGTCTCAGTCTCCTAGTCTCTCGTCCCCTCTCGGCTCATTAAAGTTATTTCAGTTGCTGGCGACGTCGTAATTGATAATGAGATGAATGCGATGCCCTTCGTGTAGTCATTCGAAGGGGGTTATATGCGGGAAGTAGTTTATTCTGTGACTCAATGGCCGGACAAAACTGCCTCTTGTGTTGTATGATTCGGTACCAACGTCAACACTTATTTACTGGAAATTGAGAAAATTGTCCGCAGTCCAAGCGAACTCAAATGAATAATATCGCACAACGGCCTTGTGTGTGGACTATTCTCCGAGGCTGAAAGAGGCGCATTGATGATGATTACGACCCACTATTCATCGCAATGTTTTACAACGTTTACAAACTTAATGGCTGTGCAGATGCACTTTAGTGATGATTTGCACGGTTGGCTACGTACGGCGCGAAAGAAGTTCAACATACAGGACGTAGCAGTGCCGTGTAACGCGGTTGCGTGAGGAGGCGCCAATTGGGGTGGGTGGTCAGTGCACTGCGCTTATCAACCCGGACAGGCCAAGTTCGATTCCCGATCACGACTCGCATCAGTGGCGCGTGACGTCTCACCCCCCCCCCCTCCCACGTGCCACTCGCCTGCTTGGCCACGCTGGTGCAGTGTGGGTTGGTGAAGTATTTTATTGTCAAACAGCGCACACCGACTGCCTCGGAGGCGTGGGGAACCCTTCCATGCATGGGTAGATCGTCCAAAAGCTGTGATTTGTTTGTTGTTGTTGTTTGTTGTTGTTTAAGAGTTGCGCATTGATTAGGCGCGTGAAGTGTTGACGCTTCCCTGTGGCGGCGATGGTGACGAGAGATGCCTTAGACCCCGCAGTCGTCACCCCACGTGGCACGCGCGCCAGTGCGGAGCATCGGTTTGTTTTGGTGAAGTGTGTACGAAGCGTAGCGCGTCGCGACTTCTTGTGCAATTGTGTACGGATAGATGACTTCATACCAATAATAAGCCTCTCCGTGGGTTGATCGTGGGCGTTGTTTCAGCATCATACTTTACCACTCGGGTCGGTGCGGGTTGACGTGGAAGGAGGTTGGATGGTAGTGGGGGGGGGGGACAGGACTCGCCACTGATGTTGGCCATGCCTGGGAATCACTCAGGTGGCACAGTGCGCTAACCACTGCGCCACCGCTCCAACGACGCCTGCTTAAACATGTTATGAATTTAAACAAAACGCGAAATATTACAGTGATCGATAAACGAACACTGCTCAACGCATCCAAAAGCTCAAACGCGCAGTTGAAATTCCACGTTCGTATGACAGGGCACAGGATACCCGACACAGTCTACTACCGCCAAGGGAGCCGCCGTTACCAGACGGCACAGTCGTGTACCTATTTTAGCGACCCCGTATCGATGATAGGCTGAGACAACGACCGATATCCATAATGGACCGTCAGTTCAATGACCAAGCAACTGTCGGGCGCAAGCTCGGACGTATTGGAGCCGCTTGCAAGCCGACTGTGTGGATAGAATGCACCGGCCAATAACATCCGGTAGGCCAGTCGTTCTTGCTTTGCCCTCCGGACTGCTGATGAGCAAGTGAACAAAAAGAGGCGAATGCTGCTGCTGGTTAAAAAACACCAAGAGGTGTGGAGGGGGCCAGGAGGCCGGTTGGACTACGTTATTGTGTCTAAGAATCGCGAGGTATGCCGAACGGAAGGTGACTAATGTCAACCCCAACAGACATTATTCATGATTACCACAATCCTCTGTAGTCACCGACCGCCTTCTCCGCATTACATGTGCGTGGTGTCAAATCAGCTACACAAACATAGACAAAGGTCCCCCGTGTAGACCTAAACGACTGTTGGGGCAAGGGCTGTTAGCGAGCTCAGATGAAGGCCGGCACTGTGGCACACGAGGGGGTGGGTGGCCAACACAACGCCCGACCGCCTTTGTCTCTCCAGTGATGATGTCTTTACACACCGCACCAGGTGCTCATTTGAGACTGAGTCGACCTAGGGGAGGCCCAGCACCGGTTCAGATCATCGTCACTGGGTGTTGGCCGTGAGCGGGAATCGAACTCGAGTCTCTGGGTTCGTAGCGCAGCGTAGCGCTAACCGCTCCACCACCGCTCCCCATTTAAAACCACCTGGAGCTACAATCGGAGGACTGCGGTCTGTGCGATTACAACGCCAACTCCAGACAGGGAGACACTGGCGGTGTTGTCCGCGTCACTGAGCCGACCCCGCTGCTGATTCTCCACTCAGGAATGGAGAGAGAGCCGCGTGAACGCGCAGTGCATCACAGCGAGCAGCCACGGACTTTAAATCCGCCTGCACGCTCACCCCCAACTCGGGTTTCCCATTACCGTCACCGCCATGGCCGTGGTTAGTAATACACGCTCGGCCATGTCCATCCACTGCTGGATGTTAAGAGACCTTCCCGACGCGGCGCTGGTTAGTGCGGGGGGGGGGGCTTGGTCAATGTGTGGTGGCGGTTTGAGGGAGGGGATCCCCTGGACTCATTCAGACGTCCCTCGTCGCCGACGGGAGCTGCGGTTGCCAATTTGGGTCAGCGGTTTCAGAGCGCGGTGCGCTAACCGCCGCGCCACCGCTCCACGCTTGCGGGCTCGTACTGCAGCCTGCGAGAGTGTTGTTTGTGAAGCCGCACGTTCGTTACGCAATCGAGCCCAGCTTGTTTATAGTCGGCGATTGAGTGGTGGCGCAGTGGTTAGCGCTACAAACCCGGTTCAACTGAGTGACCCGCCACGGCTAACATCAGCGGCGAGTCATATCTCTACCGGGTCCTGCACAACGATCTCCCTTGACCCTGCCTCACCTCGCTGGCCAGGCTGGTGAAGTATGGTGAAACAACCCCGATGTCCGCCACGGAGAACGTGCAAGCATTCGCCCATCAGAATGTTGCGGGTGCACGTGGGAAGCCGACAATGCAGATGTGTGATGCGCGAGTTATTCGGTCGGCAGGGCGCATGCGGTGGGGTAAAGTGTGGGTACTGCCACTTCCTCCGAGACGTCTGAAAGCGCGGGCCAACATCCCTTCAGCAGCGGGGCTCCCTCGAGCTGCCCGCGAGTGGTGGCAATGCCCTTCCGCTAGCAGTGGCGTGGGCAAGCCATTGCAGGGCCGCGCTTGCGTGACGACGGCTACTGCTATGAACCCCGAGTCGAACGCAAGGCGGTTTACGAGGGCGGTGGATGCCAGACTGTTATGAATTTCTCTCTCTCACTCACTCACTCATATATTTATTTTTTAGTTTTCCGAGAATCAAGCGCTGCTGGTATTTATTGAAAACCACGTGACCCCCCTGCGAAGTACTGACGACTCCGCGATTTGAGAGGCCCAAAGCTCCTTGCTCGGTGCAGTGGCGTGGGTAACGACGTGGGTAACGGCGTGGCGTGGGTAACGACGTGGCGTGGGTAACGACGTGGGTAACGGCGTGGCGTGGGTAACGACGTGGCGTGGGTAACGACGTGGGTAACGGCGTGGCGTGGTAACGACGTGTCGTGGGTAACGACGTGGGTAACGGCGTGGCGTGGTAACGACGTGTCGTGGGTAACGACGTGGGTAACGGCGTGGCGTGGTAACGACGTGGCGTGGGTAACGACGTGGCGAGGTAACGACGTTATCAGCTCAGGGGTAGCGGAAATCGCTCAGGTGGGGCCCCAATGTTTGATTCGTCTCGCACGCTCGCACCAGGATGTTCTACACCGCGGCTCTTCTAGCCTCACCACGTCGCTGCGCTCACCGTCTCGGACATTCACCGTCTCGGACATTCAGCGCTGTATGGGGCGCTCCGTCTTCGCAAAATGAGCGCAGCTGTTGTTGTTGTTTGACACCGTTGTTGAAAACAGATCACACGGTGGTTTTCAAGGGGGCCCCGACTCGTAGCTTTGGCCATTGGGGAGGGGGCAAGGCACCCCCCCTGCCCCCCCCTCTAAGCAGCGTGGCAATTCCGTCGGCTCGAGAGCACGGGACATCGTCACGTCGAGGCGAGTGTGACGGACGTGTCAGCAGAGAGATGGAGCCCGTCACGAGATGCGAACCTCGTGGGGGTCAGCTCGTGTGCAGCCACTCTCGGTGGGCTTCTTCTTCTTCTTGTTCTTGTTGTTGTTGTGGCATCGCACGAGGCCAAGGCATCGTGGCGTCGACGGCGACTTGACGACGTGTTCATCCAGCAGTGGATTAGCCACGGATGACGACGATGACGTTCACACTGCGGGGAGCGATGGGGCAGCTGTTAGCGCCACGCTGCGCTACGAAGCCGGCGATCCCGAGTTCGATTCCCGCTCACGGCCAACACCGGTGACGATTATCTGAACCGGTCCAGGGCCTCGCCTAGGTCGACTCAGCCTCAAATGAGTACCTGGTGCGGTTTGTAAACATCGCCACTGTGGAGACAAAGGCGACCGGGCGTGGTTTTGGCCACCCACCCCTCGTGTGCAGTGCCGGCCTTCATAAGTGCTCGCTAGCGGCACTTTGCCCCAACAGTCTGTTCAGGCTATACGGGGGACCTTGTTTTGTGTGGGAGCGTGGTGACTGTGGGGAGCGGTGGCGCAGTGGTGAGCGCATTGCGCTGCGTGAGTGTGCGTGTGAGTGTGTGTGTATGTGTGTGCGTGTGTGTGCGTGCGTGTGTGTGTGCGTGCGCGTGTGTGAGTGCGTGTGAGTGTGTGCGTGAGTGTGTGTGTGCGCGTGTGTGCGTGTGCGCGCGTGTGCGCGCGTGTGTGTGAGTACGTGTGTGAACATCAGCGGCGTCGTTCTCAATGTAAACGGTGCTCCCGAACTTGTGAGACTGCATGCCGGGCGAGAGGGAGGGGGAGGGGAGGCGATGGGGGTGATGCTTTGCTCCTGAGCGCCTGGCGGTGGTGACGATGCCTGGGCACGAGTGGCCAGCGAGCGGTGAGACCCCCCCCCAACTGCGCCAGTCCCAGCTGACTCACTCGCCACGCGCGCCCTGAGTCGATGCCGAGTTGTGTCATCAGCCTCGTCTCGCTATCGCTGTGCACAAGGATGGGGGTGGAGTGGGGGGGGCGGTCAGGAAGGGGAGGAGACGGATGGGTGGGGGCGAGTGGGTTGGAGAACGCACGGGCGAGCGGGTGGGGGGGTGCAGGCGAGGCGCGGCTGAGAAGTCCCCAACTCGTACTGCGCCGTCCCCTCCCTCCCTCTCTCCAAAACGCCTCCTTACACAGCCAGTCACGCATCCACCCGTCCCTCCCCCTCCCTCCCTCCCTCCCCTCCCTCCCCAATACATCCTCCACGCGCTGCCGGCTCGGCCAGACTCGCCGGTAGCCGAGAAGTGCGGCTCGAATAGAATCTCCCGGGCAGCGTCCAAGTCGCGTCCACACCACCGCTCTCGGGCATCAGCGCAGTGATCAGTCACCCCCCCTCCTCGAACCCCCCCCCCCGCAACCGCGTGCGCCCTCACGACCCCCCCCCCCCCGCAAACCACAGCGACAGGGCGAACCGCAACCCCGAATGTGGTGGTTCTGGTGTCGAGGAGGGACACTCTCGGTCTGACAGCGAGGAAGCGAGATCGTTATTAATGTTACACGTCGGGCGACAATTGAGTTATCCTACTTGTTGTTCTTGTTCTTCTTCTTGGTGCTTGCGCAGAGTTTTTTTGTGCGTTACGAAGAGCGCGCACCGCGTAGCGAGGAGGATATTTTGTTGCTATTGGAAGAGTTGTCCTGAACACTGCGCTTGTCGGTAACGGCGTGAAGAAGCCAGCGGCTCAACTTGTCAACAGTTGCGGCACAGCCAGCTGATAAACACGTGGACTATTACTGCTGCTGCTGCTGCGGCTGCTGCGGCTGCTGCTGCGGCTGCCACCACTCGTATTTGCTCTAAGTTTGTTTACTTTGAACATTTCTATTTCATCCAAGTCGCATGCGTCAAAGCTTTCGCCGTCACCACCGTGCATCATCACACTCATTAATTCACTCGTTCTCATTCCTTCATGACGCCAGAGTGAACTTTGAATTGGGCTTCAGCCGGAACGTCTAATCGTTCACACGCCTGTACACCGCAGCATCACGACAGTCTATACATATACTGTCTTCGTAGATGTATTTGACGGCGTTAGTCTTGCATACAAGACGGCACCAGCGGTAGCAGCGTTTAAAGCGACCTGTCAATCTCGAGTGCCCACATCACCCATGGACAGATAGTATTACTAATTCACAGCAGCTACTTGCTATTATTTTAAACCGCTTTACGGGAAGTGCCTCTTAGCTCGGCCTGACATTTCTCACCCCACTGTTTGGCTGCTCTCACGTCTGTGGTGGCTGAGGCGTGGGTGCCGGGTTCCGTGCACGGTGCAAGTGTTTTGGCTTTTCAATCAGGAAGGGCAGCAGCTGTGCTCGTACGCGCGCTCTGCACGCACAGACTGCGACTTGAGCGCATCTGAGTCTACCACAGACCAGACTGGAGCAGGTGTACGCCTCTCACAAGTAACAGAGACACGTGCT
The DNA here is from genome assembly GCF_015708825.2 of Lethenteron reissneri. Lineage (NCBI taxonomy): Eukaryota > Metazoa > Chordata > Hyperoartia > Petromyzontiformes > Petromyzontidae > Lethenteron > Lethenteron reissneri. The sequence goes on from NC_083784.1 coordinate 1,132,034, forward strand.
GTGCATGAGGCGGGCAGGACAGGCAGGGAGATATCCAGACAGGCAGCCATCCAGACACGCCAATATCTAGACAGGAAGTCAGCCAGACAGAGAGATATCCAGACAGCCACACATCGAGAGCGCCTGCCTCTCAGCAGTCCAGGCAGACAGACAGCCCTGCGGGCGTACGGGGAACCATCCAGACATCTCTCGCCCCACACCGCTCGGCGCAGCGCGGCACGGACACGCGAGGCGGACGCGCAGACGACTGAGACGATGCGCACTCTCTTAGAGACGGGCGGCGGTGCCGGGCGGCGCTTCGCGGCTCCACCCGCCGCGGCCAAACTGGCGGCCGAAGGACTCGGCGGCTCCAGCGACGCGGCGTTGCTGCACCACCACCACCACCACCACCTGCAGCAGCAGCAGCAGCTGGGCACGGGGCCTGCCGGGGCCATGGGGGTGCCGGCCGCCAACTGCCAAGACGCGGCCGCCGGAGCGGGGGCCGCCGGCTCGCTGCTGCACTCGAAGCGCGCCACGGCGGACGTGCTGGCCGACCACCCCGGGGAGCTGGTGCGCACGGACAGCCCCAACTTCCTGTGCTCCGTGCTGCCCTCGCACTGGCGATGCAATAAAACTCTGCCCGTGGCGTTCAAGGTGAGTGCACGATGGTGCGGAGGTGGTGCTGTTGGTGCTGGTGATTGTTGGTTGCGGTGGTGGTGATGGTGCTGGTGGTGCTGGTGGTGGTGGTGCTGGTGATTGTTGGTTGCGGCGGTGGTGGTAGTGTTCACGATGGCAGTGGTGGTGGTGGTGGTGTTCACGATGGCGGTGGTGGTGGTGTTCACGATGGCGGTAGTGGTGGTGTTCACGATGGCGGTGGTGGTGATGGTGGTGATGGTGTTCACGATGGCAGTGGTGGTGGTGGTGTTCACGATGGCGGTGGTGGTGATGGTGTTCACGATGGCGGTGGTGGTGATGGTGTTCACGATGGCGGCGGTGGTGATGGTGGTGATGGTGTTCACGATGGCGGTGGTGGTGATGGTGTTCACGATGGCGGCGGTGGTGATGGTGGTGATGGTGTTCACGATGGCGGTGGTGGTGATGGTGGTGATTGTGACGCTGTCCGCGATGGTGATCGGGGGGTGGTGATGGTGGCGAGGAAGGTGGAGGTGGTGATGTTGTGCGTACTATTGTAAAACGAATGTATGAAGTTGTTGTTGAATTGGTGGATTGCAGAGTGGATGTGTCGAGTACTGATTTGTGTGTGTGCATGTTGAGGTCGGGCAATGTCTCAGCTTGGGTTTGTAAAAGTGCAGCAGGAGTCCGCCGTGGTGATGTTATGAGTTGCAATTCAGGTCGTTGTTTACGTTCGCATCATCATCATCAGCAGCAGCATCAGCACCACAACCATCGTGATTTAGTGGTGGGTAATATGACAGTCGATGCACCACTTTGGAATTCAATAACAGTTCTTTTTTAAAATGGATGTACTGGTCCCCGCCATAGGAATGTGGCATTGTTTAACCACCAACGGTGTGATTTAACCCGTTAGAGGACGCGATCTCCAGGCTTGCAGTTCGATTGTGACACTTGACACTGCGTCCATTGTGACCACAGCTAACTGGGTTAAAATGATACTTGAATGAATGGGATGAGTGCGTGGATGGCGTTGCGTGCGTGATGCTGTGATGTGACTGCGATGGCACAGGCGACGGGCGCGCCATCGTGACACCTGCGTAGTGACATCGCCCATCACCACCTCCGGGGTGTGCTCACCGTGTGCCATAGTTTCTCTGCAGAACCCATGCACACACCGCTCCATACACACATATGCCTTGTCTCCATACACACATACATACACCCGCATTAACACACGCACCCTTATAGCCACATAAACTAGACATTCATCCACGCCCACATACAAACGAACTACCCGTTTGTATACACACGCACGCACACACATCCCAATGTACACATAAACACACCTTCACGTGTACACCCCTTCAAACGGATATGAATGTTTGCATACACTCGCTTGCAAGCGCAAATGTGCTTAGATTTGTTCATCATAATGTAATTATGTAAATGTCGGTGGTTGTATGCAACTGCGTGTATATGTACAGAGCAATACTACTGCAATACAAACGTGTATGAGCTAATGTCTGTATGTACAGAGTAATGTCCAACATACGCATATACAAAGACAAAGGTCCCCCAATTGCAGAGGGTTTGACGGGGCAAGTGCTGTTAGCGAGCACCCATGGAGGCCGGCTTGACACGCCACGGGGGGTGGCTGCCGTTATCTTCCCGATGTCACGTGTCCACACACCGACGGCACGTGTTCACACACCGATGGAACTCGGGTTGCCGGTTGCCGTGGGCGCAGCGCGCTAACCGTTTCGTGCACCGCTCCTCACGAGATCGACCCACGGCAGACACGTGCGTGCGGGTTTGTGTACTTTAGTGCAGCGAACGCAAAGCCAAGGGCGTCCACTGCCAACATCTAACAACCAGTGAAGAAGGCTGCACAGCTACGCGGGTTGTGGGCGCAGCGGTCGTCAACAGGGGTCCCTCCCGTCCTCGTCACTTCCACAGGGGTTCTGAGGTTCCTTCTAAGAACCCTCCGAGTGACAATGACCGAGAGACAAAGGCTGAACGGGACATCTTTGCGTGACGAAGGCCGCATTGTTTGCGTGTCACAATCTTCATCAGGGATGCTAAGGCTCACACGTGTTAGGATTCCTCCCTTCGGAGCCATCGCTTCGACTGAGAGCCCCCTGATGACGGCTGCTTGGCTTGTGTGCACGGCACTCGCAGCAACGTCAATATCTGACGTCTCTGCTGCTGCTGTTTCCACTCAGTTGTAAACAGCACGTGGTAAACAACGCGCATCGCCCACTTCCTGGACGCATCGGCACAACGCAGTGAACGCAGTGGCACAACAGAGTGGTTTGACTCCACGATTTTTAAGCAGCAGCAGCCGTGCCCACTCCACAGCTGGATGAAGAGTCTCCTCCCCGAGCCCGTCACCACCCCTCGCGATCCTGCGATACAGAGCAATCCGATATCATTTGGCCGCTCCGTCTCTGCTAGGAACCGCTCTCTCGGGCGCGCTTTCTCTCTGGGTGCAAACCCCGAAGCAAATTGAACCCTCGCTTCAAAGCACGTCACACGTACAAATCGTAGATTTACTTTATTTTATGTTTAGATTGCTGCAATCGTAGCTGTGATCCCACGTGTTCGATTGTGCAATTGATCGGTTAGGAACACGACTCCCTTTTCTCGCCATTCGTAGTTGATGCCTCCTCCTCCGCTCCCCAGTGAGTCAACAGGACGCGGATTAGAGGCCACGTGCGAAGCGGCCCCTGTGCGATGCCCACGCCGCGTCTCTCTGCCCGAATGGATCTGCGTCTGGGCGAACGGGGTCATTACCGCGACGTGATGACGCTTTGTCCCTAGCCCTAACATCACCAAGATATATAACACACACACACACTCTTAGGTTGTTTCGGTAAAGGCACGTAGGTAAAAATAATAAAATAATAATTCATGAAAAGAAATCAATTAAATCACGACGTTTCGGAGGCAACACAAGCTTCCTTCATCAGGTGTAAAAGGCACAGCAAAATAACTGTACACACACACTATATACACACAAACTATATATACACACACACACAATGTATACACACACACTATACACACACACACTATACACACACACTATATACACACACGAAAGATTGCACATTCCGACACGTAACAAAAAGATAAAATATCCTCGTTGGGGAAAGCGCTGTTATCGTGCCCCTATTAACGCCAGGCCTCAGAGTTCGAAGTGCAGCAGTGCGCTAACCACAATGCCCCCGCTTCCCCAAGGCATATATATGTGTAAATGTATTACATACACAACCCCCATGCATCACGACCAGTCGCCTGTATCTATAATTGATGATCCATAATAGGTTATTTTCGGGGTTAGATCGCGTAAATATAAATGCGTCGTTAAACTCGCCACCACCCGCCACCGCCACTTAGCATATTAGTATTGGCTGGGTGAAAACTATATTACGGATAATATTGGTCACGAAAGCCTTCGCGTTAAACAATTGTCACTGATGTTTACGCACCCAATCGCAGGTGCTTGTTTAAGGCCCAGTCGACCTAGAGGAGACACAGAAGCGGTTAAACTATTCCACGCCACTGATTGCGTGCAAATGCACGCAACAAAGATCCCCCGTGTAGCCTTAACAGCCTGTAGGGGCAAGTGCTGTTAGCGAGCACCTATGAAGGCCAGAACGGTACGTGAGGGGGTGGGTTGGCCAGCACCACGCCCGACCGCCTTTGTCTTCCCACTTGACGATGTTTACACACCGCACCAGGTACTTATTTGAGGCTGAGTCGACCTAGGGGAGGTCCAGGACCGGTTAGATAATCATCACTGGTGTTGGCCGTGAGTGGGAATTGAACCCTGGTCGCCGGGTTCATAGCGCAGCGCGCTAACCGCTACACCACCGCACACACACATACACACACATACATACACACACATACACACACACACATACACACACATACACACACATTCGTGTAGCCGTCGGGTGTTTAAATGCGCGCTGTGACAGCCATCAGAAGTGGTCACTATCAGCACGTGCCTCTCGATATCCTTGGCGGGCTATGTCGGGTAGCAGAGCCGATCGAGGCAAGTGCTGTTAGCGAGTGTTTACTGCCAGTAACTGAATGAGTATAGGATGATCATATCGAATTAACATATGACTTCATGCTTGCAGGAATCTAGGTTACGGATTATCTTGTTATGGAGCATAATTGTTACTGATTATAAGAGTGCTATCCGCCTGGTAAACCGTCGACATCGCGTACCCAGGACAGCAACGAGGAGTCTCAAGATGCATTTAAAAGCGGCTGCTGCTGTGGGATAAAGTATTCGCTCACTTCCGATATTAATGATCGTTATTACTGGGTAATAGGCGTCATCGCCATTTCATCTGTTTGTGCAGAGAAAAAAAGCAAAGATCCCCCGTGTTGCCTTAAAAGATTGTAGGGGCAAGTGCTGTTAGCGAGCACCCCATTCAGGCCGTCACGGCCCACGTGGTGGCTTGCACCACGCCCGGCCGCCTTTGTCTCCCGAGTGGCGATGTTTACACACCGCACCATGTACTCATTTAAGGCTGAGTTGACCTAGGGGAGGCCCAGGATCGGTTCAAATATTCGTCACCGATGTTGGCTGTGACCGGAAATCGGATTCTGGCGGCCAGATTCGTAGTGCAGCGCGCTAACCACTGCACCACCGCTCCCCACCCATATATACACACTCACAAAGACACCGCATATAGTTCAACTGGATGCGTTAAATGACTATATACTAATGTAAATATCTCGTCATGTGGCGTGTGCTTTCAAAAATGTTACATAAATAGGTCTATTTATAAAATAAGCAATACATAAATAAACATGATAAAGTATTACAATTATTCATCTAAAACTATATGCGTAGTAAGCAAAGCTTAAATTACTCCGCATACAGCAAAGCAATGCGAAAAGTACTCCGGACGTGAGATAATCGCATGATAATTGTATTAATGTGACACATTGAAACATCGTGAATGCTTTGCTTAAGTGAATATGAACGTGCGTGCAGTGACATAGGGGCTGGACCGAGAGTGTGTGATCGTGACAGACGCAAAGGTTCGGGATTGACTCACGTGACCGCTCTACGGAAGATCAAACAGTTTGCTTTAATTGGTGCTCAAATCAAAGGCAATTCCTTAAGCTCTTATCACTGGAAACACTTTGAATTTAACATCCAGGTGGGGTGGCGTGTTACCAAATTGCTTGCCATTAAACGAACTCGCAAATGTTTGTTATATATTTATCATCTAAATAATGCTCTGTACACTTTTATATATATATATGCGTTCATCCAGCCAGCACCCAACACAGCGACACATTAATATATTTACGCGATTTAACACAAAAAACGCCTGTATCATTGATGATACACGTGTGTGTACGCATGTTTAGTGTGTCTGTGTGCACATGTTTGTATCTGCGTCTTGTCGATGTGTCTGTGTTTATGATCGTGGTGATCATGACGGCGGTGGTGAATGAGTGAATGTCGTAGAGCAATTAATTATTCCTAATTTTCTGTAACATACATTGCACTATGTATCTGGACAGCATTCATGCAGCAAAATGTTGTTGTTTGTAAATGCAAACGTTGAAATGTAATATTGTGCACACACACAAATGTGCGATTGTGTATATGTGTTAGTATGTGTATGCGACATTGTGTGTAAGTGTCATTGTGTGTATGTGTTATTATGTGTGTCACCTCCGATTAGTACGGTTGGCAACATACGGTGCAAAAGAAGTTCAACATACATACATCGTGTATATGTCTACACGCATGTGAACATTCGTTGTACCAGTGTATGTGTGTGTTCACATGTACACATACACAGTGCATGCACATCTACACACACAGCAATGCATCACGTTGTGTACGTGAGCATCGTGGTCTGTGTGTGTTGTGTAAGTGAACCGTGCTGTGTGTGTTGTGTAAGTGAACCGTGCTGTGTATGTTGTGTAAGTGAACCGTGCTGTGTGTGTTGTGTAAGTGAACCGTGCTGTGTGTGTTGTGTAAGTGAACCGTGCTGTGTGTGTTGTGTAAGTGAACCGTGCTGTGTGTGTTGTGTAAGTGAACCCTGCTGTGTGTGTTGTGTAAGTGAACCGTGCTGTGTGTGTTGTGTAAGTGAACCGTGCTGTGTGTGTTGTGTAAGTGAACCGTGCTGTGTGTGTTGTGTAAGTGAACCGTGCTGTGTGTGTTGTGTAAGTGAACCGTGCTGTGTGTGTTGTGTAAGTGAACCGTGCTGTGTGTGTTATGTAAGTGAACCGTGCTGTGTGTGTTGTGTAAGTGAACCGTGCTGTGTGTGTTGTGTAAGTGAACCGTGCTGTGTGTGTTGTGTAAGTGAACCGTGCTGTGTGTGTTGTGTAAGTGAACCCTGCTGTGTGTGTTGTGTAAGTGAACCGTGCTGTGTGAGTGAACATCGTGGTCTATGTGTGTTGTGTAAGTGAACCGTGCTGTGTGTGTTGTGTAAGTGAACCGTGCTGTGTGTGTTGTGTAAGTGAACCGTGCTGTGTGTGTTGTGTGAGTGAACATCGTGGTCTATGTGTGTGCTGTGTTCACGTTGTGACGTGTTGGGTTAACGCAAGCAAGTCAGAACACATCCATATCCACACGTGTTCTGGGTGTGTGTGCGTACTCTGTGCATTCACTATATCGATATATATACACATTACACGTATACGCCAGGTAATTATAATCGATTGTAGCCACTATTTGCTTGTTACAACACCGATTTATTTTAGAGAACATATGCACAGATTGATGGTCTTCTTCAAGCCGCAGCTTCCACGGATGTCTCTTTCATAAAAGGCACGGGTTTCAAAAACAACATCCCCAATGGCAATGCATCGCATGAACAATAGAAAATCGTTTTATTTGGAGAGAATGTGGCATAAAATCTTTGTGTGATGCATATTTGTGCCAAGCGGTGTTACACACTGAAACCTACACGTATGTTGCACATGCAATACTCGTGGAGGAGAATGATTAATTACAATATAGGGTGCATGTAATTCTACCCTTTCCATGTATCATTGTCCGTACCCGTAACCTTCTCGATAATAATAGAATAATCTGGTGCTTAAAACGGAAAATAAAATATTAAACCATAATAGTGGTTTATTTTGGGGGGTTAGATCGCGTAAAATATATAAATGTGTCGTTAAACCCGCCACCACCCGACACAGACAACTAGTAAGGTTTGTCACGTAAACAGAACGTGACCAATTCGTCACTAGTACAAACCTCTATTGTAGGTAAGATATTGGTCGACGAAAGCCTGCTACGTGTTAAAGAATATAAAATATGTAACATAATCATTTAATATTAATAGTACGTAGTAATTAACACATACGCAATTCTAGTTTAGTGTGGTCGCCGTATATATATTTATTTAAAACATGAACAATGAGTACAATAAGAAAGACTGTAACTAAATAGAATTATTGTATTGTAAAATAATATTATTAATGAACTAATACCCTAAGCACATAACCCAAGTGCCTTGTTGAGGCCTTCATCCAGCAGTGGAATTGACAAAGCGCTGAACGTTTTGTTGCCAGATAGAAGGGTAAAAAACAATTATCGTATTGTTGTTGTTATTGTTGTTTACTTGGCCCCGAAATACTAAATCAGAATTGTGGTTGGCACTACGTAGTATTCACGTCAGTATAACGACGATACGGGAAGGGATATTTAAAAACAAAAATGTTTAATCTCAGTACGGGGAAAACTAAAAAAGTTGCGTGAACCCAAACGGTTTCGGCTTCACCGTTGGAGCTCACAGACACACAAATACAAAGACAGCCCGTATAGCCTTTACTCGATTGTTGGGGCAAGTGCTGTTAGCGAGCACCTATGAAGGCCCGTACGCCAGCGTGGGGGGTGAGCACCACGCAGAGCTGGCGCCGTCTCGCCGGTGGCAATGTTCACCACACACAGCACCAGCTTTGAGGCTAAGTCACACACGTACACACATATACATACACACACACATATATACATACACACACATACACACACACACGTACACACACATACATACACACATATATACATACACACATATACATACACACACACACGTACACACATATACATACACACACACACATACATACACACACATACACACATATACATACAGACACACACGTACACACATACACACACATACACACACGTACACACATATACATACACATATACATACACGCATACATATACATACACATATACATACACACACACGTACACACATATACATACACACGTATACATACACACACATACATACACACACGTACACACATATACATACACACACGTACACACACACATATACACACACACGTACACACACATAAACATAAATACACACGACGCGTTCACACCAACATGCACATACCACATGATACACACATACATACACAACGACACAACAACACATCCACAAATATACGTGTACACCTACGTAATATTGCAGGGTTGTTAATACCAAACAACCTGTAAACCGCCATTGGTACCTCATTTGTCAGTAAAAAATATGATAATTGTTACTTTACCCTTCTATCTGGCAACAAAACTGACACCTTTTTTTACGAGGAGTCATAATGCAAACAAAAAACATAACTCTGATAATGTATGCACTGTATGCACTATACATTATCAGAGTTATGTTTTTTGTTTGCATTATGACTGCAGGTATTGTGGTCTATGCAAACATGACTCCTTGTAAAAAAAGGTGTCAGTTTTGTTGTCAGATAAAAGGGTAAAAAACCAATTATCAACCTGTAAACCGGTTACCGTTTTCCACCTCCATACGTTTAACGCAACGTCCAGTTATTTAAAACGTGTTTTTTTTGTCGAAGGCCGTGGTGGGAATGGTGGTTTTTATTTTATCAATTATTCCACCCTGCCCTAAACCGCCTCTTCACATCTCAGTGTTTCATCGCCCACCGCCTTTGTCTCCCTAGTGGCGATATTTTACACACCGCACCCGGGTACCGTAATACATTTAAGTCTGAGTCGACCTAGGGGAGGCCCAGAGCCGGTTCAGATAATCGTTGGGATTGTAGCACAGCACGTTCACCACAAAGACGAATATCTTCCCGTGTCGCCTTTAACAGACTGTTTGGTCAAGCGAGGCCCGTAACACACCCACACACACGCACAAATGCACGCATACCTACAAACACAAACGCATACAAACTGCAAACTATGAACTCTTATTTGTTACATCTTCAACTAAAAGTACTCAACACATTGATCAGCATCAGGCAGGATTGTTTGTTCTCTGGGCGCTTTGCGTTGGTGGCCACGTTGGGTCTGTGCTTAGCAAACCACGATTTAGTAAACTACACATCTCAAACACTCCGTCGCACGGGCTGTAACGACCATCAAGGAGAGCATCAATACAGCAAAGACGTTGGGCATTAACATGTAATAATAACATGAATGATTTTAACCATTTATAGAAAAACAAAGATCGCTCCAACAACGTTGTGAACACGAATAGAAAAATGAGTTTGAGAAAACCAGGGCTCTTCATTTTCTCATGAAATATTAATCATATTGTGGTTGTCTTCCTAAGCTCAGCCCTGGAAGGTGGGAGGGTGGACAGCTCCGGCTGAAACTATCTCCCTCTTCATGATCCATCTCTTCATGATCCATCTCCCTCTTCATGATCCATCTCTTCATGATCCATCCCTCCCTTCATGATCCAGCCCTCCCTTCATGATCCATCTCTTCATGATCCATCCCTCTCTTCATGATCCATCTCCCTCCCTTCATGATCCATCCCTCCCTTCATGATCCATCCCTCCCTTCATAATCCATCTCCCTTCATGATCCATCCCTCCCTTCATGATCCATCCCTCCCTTCATGATCCAATCTCTTCATGATCCATCTCCCTTTATGATCCCTCCCTTCATGATCCATCTCTTCATGATCCATCTCTTCATGATCCATCTCTCTCTTCATGATCCATCTCCCTTCATGATCCATCTCTTCATGATCCATCTCTTCATGATCCATCCCTCTCTTCATGATCCATCTCCCTTCATGATCCCTCCCTTCATGATCCATCTCTTCATGATCCATCCCTCTCTTCATGATCCATCTCTTCATGATCCATCTCCCTTCATGATCCCTCTCTTCATGATCCATCTCTTCATGATCCATCTCTTCATGATCCATCTCCCTTCATGATCCCTCCCTTCATGATCCATCTCTTCATGATCCATCTCTCTTCATGATCCATCTCTCTTCATGATCCATCTCTTCATGATCCATCTCTTCATGATCCATCTCCCTTCATGATCCATCTCTTCATGATCCATCTCCCTCTCTTCATGATCCATCTCTTCATGATCCATCTCCCTTCATGATCCATCCCTCCCTTCATGATCCATCTCCCTTCATGATCTATCTCCCTTCATGATCCATCTCCCTTCATGATTCATCTCTTCATGATCCATCTCCCTCCCTTCATGATCCATCTCTTCATGACCCATCTCCCTCTTCATGTGGGCGCGCCGCTTCTCCGCGTAGGCGACGCCGCTTGGCCTGACCCGCACCCCGTGAGTCACCGAGACCGCAATGACTCCTCTCGGGTCTCGGCCTCCCGTAGAAGAGGAACCAGGCGCGAGTGGACGCAGACAGACTTCTGTCAGTAGGGCGTGTGGGGGCTTCTATAAACAGCGAGCGTGGCAGTGGGAACTGCGGCTGTTGCGGCGACCGTGCTGGGCCAGCGCTGATAACTCACACTAAAGAGGAAACCCAGTGGGACGCTTGTTGGAACTAAGCACGCACACACACGTGTATGTGTGTGTGTGCGTGTGTGTGTGTATATGCGTGTGTGTATGTGCGTGTGTGTGTGTACGTGTGTGTGTGTGCGTGTGTGCGTGTGTGTGTGCGTGTGTGCGTGTGTGTGTGCGTGTGTATGTGTGCGTGTGTGCTCGCTAACAGCATTTGCCCCAAACGGTTAAGGCTACGGGGGTGGCGGGGGGGATCTTTCTGTTTGCTCTTGTAGGTCACGGGGAAGCGGTAGCATAGTGGTTACCGCGCTGCGCTTAGAACCCGGCCACCCGAGTTCGATTCCCGCTCACGGCCACCACCGGTGACGATTATCTTCAACCGGTCCTGGGCCACCAATAGCTCAGCCTCAAACGGTGCGGTGTGTAAACATCGGCACTTGGGAGACAAAGGCGGCCGGGCGCAATGCTGGTCACCCACCCTCGCGTGTGCCGTTCCCGTCTTCATAGGTGCTCGCTAACAACAGTCTGTGAAGGCTATACGGGGGATCTTTGTCTTTGTACATCACGGGTGGAACCGAATCGGACTTTCTAATGTACCTTGGCGTGTAACCACGCATCAACGCACACACGCACCTCAAGTCACCTCTGTGACTGCGAGACCACCTTGCATTGAGAGACGTGACCGGGCGATGCTGTTGATGCCAGGTTGAACATATACACGAGCCTCTAGTACCCAATTAGTGCGGCTAAGATGCTTGGCAAGTGGCCGGATAGATATCTCGCTTTGCGGGATGTTTTGAAGCGGTAGGCCACATTGCGGCTGACGGCCGTACAGACTTAACTCGAGCGCAGTAAGTTCCCCAACCCGAGCACACACATAGATATATAAACAGATAGTATATGTACACGCGTGTATATGTACCCCAACCACGGTATACACACACATATATAAGACAAAGAACCCCTACATAGCCTTAACAGACTGTTGGGGCAAGTGCTGTTAGCGAACACCTATGAAGGTCACAGCACACTAGGGGGTGGGTGGCCAGCACCAGGCCCGGCCGCCTTTGTCTGCCGAATGGCGATGTTTACACATCACACCAGGCACTCATTTGAGGCTAAGTCGAGCTAGGGGAGGCCCAGATAATCGTCAGTGGCCTTCAGTGTGAAGGGGAATCGAATCGGGTCGCCGGATGGATTTGTAGCACAGTGCGCTAACCGCTACACTACCACCCCCCACATGTACACATCGACACACGCGTACACTACACGCTTTCATATGCACACATATATATATACTTACACGCACTTTGATATGTGCTAAATGGCCCAAAAGTAAGGACAGATATGGCTATTATATTTATTTTAATTAACATTGTGTTATTTTAATAATTTAGGTGACCCCCCAGATGAAGTCAGAACAAAACAGCTTTTAATAATGAAATGTAATGAAATGTAATGTTCGCTTAAACGATGAACACATGTCAATGTCTCTGTTAAAATTAATAAAATAGCTGCATGTGTTCTGACTTTTGGGCCACCCTGTATGTACAGACACACACACATATATACAGACACACATGCGTATACGCACACAGACACGTATACACACACAGACACACACACATATATATACACACACACATATATACACACAGAGACATACACATATATATAGACACACAGACACACACGTATACACACAGACAGACATGTATACACACACAGACACACGTGTATATATATACACAGACACACACGTATACACACAGACACACATATATATATAGACACAGACACACACGTATACACACAGACACACACATATAGACACATACACACGTGTATTATGAACGATCCCTCGTGTGGGATTGCGAACGATCCCTCGCTGCTGATCTCGTCAAGGAGCATCGTGAACCATCGTCACGCGAACTCCCCCGCTCATCCTCGCATCAGCAGCAGCAGCGGCAGTAGCAGCGGCAGCAGCAGCGGCAGCAGCAGCGGCAGCAGCAGCAGCGTCAGTAGCAGCAGCGGCAGTGGCAGCAGCGGCAGCGGCAGCAGCGGCAGCGGCAGCAGCGGCAGCAGCAGCAGCGGCAGTAGCAGCAGCGGCAGGAGCAGCAGCAGCGGCAGTAGCAGCAGCAGCAGCGGCGGCAGCAGCAGCAGCGGCAGTAGCAGCAGCAGCAGGAGCAGCAGCAGTAGCAGCAGCAGCGGCAGCAGCGGCAGTAGCAGCAGCAGCAGCGGCAGCAGCAGCAGCAGGAGCAGCAGCAGCGGCAGTAGCAGCAGCAGCAGCGGCAGCAGCGGCAGCAGCAGCAGTAGCAGCAGCAGCGGCAGCAGCAGCGGCAGTAGCAGCAGCAGCGGCAGTAGCAGCAGCTACAGCAGCGGCAGCGGCAGCAGCAGCAACAGCAGCGGCAGCAGCAGCGGCAGCAGCAGCAGCAGCAGCGGCAGTAGCAGCAGCAGCGGCAGCAGCAGCAGCTACAGCAGCGGCAGCGGCAGCAGCAGCAACAGCAGCGGCAGCAGCAGCGGCAGCAGCGGCAGCAGCAGCGGCAACAGCAGCAGCAGTAGCAGCAGCGGCAGCAGCAGCGGCAGTAGCAGCAGCAGCGGCAGTAGCAGCAGCAGCAGCGGCAGCGGCAGTAGCAGCAGCAGCAGCAACAGCAGCAGCGGCAGCAGCAGCAGCGGCAGCAGCAGCAGCGGCAACAGCAGTAGCAGCAGTAGCAGCAGTAGCAGCGGCAGTAGCAGCATCAGCGGCAGTAGCAGCAGCAGTAGCAGCGGCAGCAGCAGCAGCAGCGGTTTCTGGCTCAGCCATCGAACAAAGGCGGCGGTCACCGCATCAGCGTCGCGCGCTTTCAGATGCGCTTCTGCGGCCGTCTGGAAAGCTCTTCGTTCCGATCTTAGAAAGCCACTGGAGCGACGCATCATCTAGATCGAAAACGAATTCCTGTATAGAACTACTTTTTGTGCTTAGCTTCTTGCCCTTCTCCCCGCACCTCCGATTAGCGCGGGTTGGCTATGTATGGTGCGAAAGAAGTTTAACATGCAGCACAATGAAGCGATAATTTCATAAATAAGTGAATGAGCCCGCGTCTCTCTCTCTCTCTGCATAATGTTTAAATCAGTCGTGCCATGCAGCGTGGCTGTCCTGGACAAGCAAATTCTAATTGTTGTGGTAGTCACTAAGGGAAGTAGATTTTCAACTCTGTAGCAACTCCCTTGTTTATCCGTCTGTACTCGCCTCGCTAATGATGTCACTTCTTAATAAATGCTCTACATTATGTTGGCGATACTGCTGCTGTTGCGATGGCAGTGGTGCACACACACACACAGCCAACAGCAAAAACGCGATACACTCGCCAATGACACTGTGTGTGGCCTTAAAAAAATACACATTTAATGGGCGACGTTTCGGGCAACGGGCCTTCTCCACAGCACATAGAGGCACCAGAGAGAGATATAGTTAAATATATAAAACGCAGTTGGTTATCTGGACGTGGCTAGCTGATAATTTCTAACGAGGGCGAAGCTTAACCGTGTCCCTCATGTTGCGAGATGCATTTTATATAGGTTCGATATTAATCACGCTGCGTAACAAAAACTCAACAGGCCAAAAAACGGCGAGCGATAAAACGGCGCTATTCGAGTTGAAATCGACAACAGCGGATGCGTCTTCTTTGAAGGCATCTGCAGGACATAAATATTCGACGGCGGAATTATGTTCGCGAGTGAAACGGTTCATTGATTTACCCGCACGCGTTCATCTTCATCGCAATCGCCAACTCGCGTACCACCGCGGCCGTAACGCAGCGGCCGCAAGTATTCACAGGTAGGTGCGCGTTGCGTTACGAATGAATTCACGCCAACGAAGAGCGAAACACAGTGGCGTTTTTTTTTTAACCGGTACTTTGTTCAAACATCCCAAATTCAGCACGATCCTCCTGAAAGTCAAACGGATAGCATCGGTTCTGAAAACGGTTACCGGTTTATCGTTTGACGCGCCCGCTGTTTGGTTCACGGGATTAATGGGCTGTGTTGTGCTGCTGGCTGTTGTTGCAAACAGCCAACGCCGCCGCTGCTGCTGCTGTTGCTGCTGCTGCTGTGCGTGTTGTGAGCAGATGTGCGTAGCCGCCTATATCGGCGGAAGGAAATTATGCAACGCGTCCCGCGTAGCGCAATTCCACTATGAGTTCATAAAGCTTCCACACACTACACGCAAAGGTCCCCCGTATAGCCTTGAACAGAGTGTGGGGGGAGGCGGGGGCAAGTGCTGTTAGCGAGCAGCACATATGAAAGGCCGACACGGCACACGAACGAGGGTGGGTAGCCACCAGCACCACGTCTGGCTCGCTGGGTTCGTAGTGCAGCGCGCTAACCACAGCGCCACCGCTCCCCATTACACACACACCACACACACACATCATCAGCCTGGTACAGCCCTTAAAGGCAAGTGTTGTTAGCGAGCACCTGCCTAAACACTGCACGTACACGCACACACGCGACAAACAATACAATGAACAGAGGTGCAATTAGCGCATTCTCCGAATTATAAGACGCTTCGGAAAGTAAGACCCGACCCCAAACTTGTTCCCGGTGTCCATATAAGGTATACAAATATGGTCAAACATACAAGCCTTAACATACCTTTGGGGCGAGTACTAGTTTAAGTCTGTAGCCCAGAATCGTTTCAAATATCGGCCACTGATATATTTATTTGTGAGCGGGAATCGGAACTCGGGTGCCATGGTTCGAAGCGCGGTGCACTGACCGCTTCATTGGCGCTCCCCATACCTCGTTGCACACACACGCGGACACGAGGCGTTACACCACCTCGTTACATTTGAAGTGCATGAAGCACATTTCACGTGTTATTTAGTGAGTGAAGTTGTTAAAACACACATATATACAAATGTGGGCAAATGTCTGACTCGAGACCGCCTCTTACAGCTGATATTCCCCGCAAGGAGCAACACCGGTGTTTGGTGATTGTGCTCGAGTGCACGTCAGCCCAGCGCTGTGCCCCGGGACGGGTTTCAATCAGTGCATCGTGCACGCCAGCTATGACGTCTTGGTTCAGATGCATGGAAACGGACAAAAACTTAACCAGAAAAATAACTTGAATTTTTTTAAATAAGCGCGAAGAGAAACGCATTTCTTGGAATCAAGAGACGGGAAGAGACGCACACGAATTGGGAAACAAACGCAAATCAGACATCATTGCCGACTTTTAATAAATAAATAAAATTCAGTAAGGGCCTTCGGCTGAACGCGGCTAGGCGATGGGCGAGACGACTCACCACGGAGTAGCGCAGCCGGAGGAGAGAGGACAACCTGACCGCGGAGATGGAGCGAACACGCGGCCATCAGCTGGTGCACACGAGTCAGACGGGACGTGGGATAGTGAGGGGGTAGCCACGACGCACGGGGAGGGGGGGGGTGATCTTCATCCAGCAGCGGAGAGAACATGGCCGGAGATTTTCAGCTCGTTCGCCGTGAGACCGACTTGGAGCGAAGGGGACTCTACTCGGGCTGCAGTCGGAGAACTGCGACGTGAGTTTATTAAGATAAAACAACAACAACAACATTTGTAACAACAACAACAGCTAAACAAATTACTTTAGAACCAGTCTCGCTCGAATTCATGAACAAAGGGAACAATAGCCCCCGGTATAGCTTCAACCGACTGTTGGGGCAAGTGCTGTTCGCAAAGACAGATCGGCAAACGAGGGGGTCGGTGACCAGCACCACGCCCGGCCGCCTTTGTCTCCCGAGTGGCGATGTTTAACGCATCCCACCAGGTTAGTAATTTGAGGCTCAGTCGATGGGGCGGAAGCCCAGGACGGTTCATATTTTACACGACCGCTCCCCCTACCTTAGCAGGAACAATCTGGGGCGCCCATTCGGGAATAATAATGATAAACTTGTTTATAGGATTATATAAATACTAGCTGTACTACCCGGCTTCGCCCGGGACTTGTATCCACCACGGCCGGCCGCCTTTGTCTCCCCAGTGGCGATGTTAATACTCCACACCAGTTACTCGTTTGAGGCTGATTCGACCTAGGGGAGGTTCAAATAATCTTGACCGGTGGTGGCCATGAGCGGGAATCGAACTGGGTTCGCCGGGTTGGTAGCGCAGTGTAGCGTTAACCACTACACCCACCGCTCCTCACACACACAGACACACAGACACACACACAGACACACGCAGACACACACAGACAGACACAGACAGACACACAGACACACAGACAGCACGCTAACCACTACACTACCGCTCCCCACACACCACACACGCACACACACAGACACACACACAGACACACACACACAGACACACACACACAGACATACACACAGGCAGCACGCTAAGCACTACACTACCGTTCCCCCTACACACCACACACGCACACACACAGACACACACACACAGACACACACACACAGACACACAGACAGCACGCTAACCACTACACTACCGCTCCTCACACACCACACACGCACACACACAGACACACACACAGACACACACACAGACACAGACAGCACGCTAACCACTACACTACCGCTCCTCACACACCACACACGCACACACACAGACACACACACAGACACACACACAGACACAGACAGCACGCTAACCACTACACTACTGCTCC
The DNA here is from genome assembly GCF_015708825.2 of Lethenteron reissneri. NCBI lineage: Eukaryota > Metazoa > Chordata > Hyperoartia > Petromyzontiformes > Petromyzontidae > Lethenteron > Lethenteron reissneri. Next base: position 1,150,061 of record NC_083784.1, read on the forward strand.
CCACACACCACACACACACACACAGACACACACACAGACACACACACAGACACACACACAGGCAGCACGCTAAGCACTACACTACCGTTCCCCCTACACAACACACGCGCACACACACAGACACACACACAATACACACACACATACACACAGACATACACATACATACAAACACACACATACATACACACAAACACATACACAATACACACACACATACATACAGACACACACATACATACACACAAACACATACAGACACATACATACACATACATACAGACACACAGACATACACATAAACACATACACACATAGTCATGACCTGGCTTTGCCCGGGACTTGTATCCACCACGGCCGGCCGCCTTTGTCTCCCCAGTGGCGATGTTAATACTCCACACCAGTTACTCGTTTGAGGCTGATTCGACCTAGGGGAGGTTCAAATAATCTTGACCGGTGGTGGCCATGAGCGGGAATCGAACTGGGTTCGCCGGGTTGGTAGCGCAGCGTAGCGTTAACCACTACACCCACCGCTCCTCACACACACAGACACACAGACACACACACAGACACACGCAGACACACACGGACAGACACAGACAGACACACAGACACACAGACAGCACGCTAACCACTACACTACCGCTCCCCACACACCACACACGCACACACACAGACACACACACAGACACACACACACAGACACACACACACAGACATACACACAGGCAGCACGCTAAGCACTACACTACCGTTCCCCCTACACACCACACACGCACACACACAGACACACACACACAGACACACACACACAGACACACAGACAGCACGCTAACCACTACACTACCGCTCCTCACACACCACACACGCACACACACAGACACACACAGACACACACACAGACACAGACAGCACGCTAACCACTACACTACCGCTCCTCACACACCACACACGCACACACACAGACACACACACAGACACACACACAGACACAGACAGCACGCTAACCACTACACTACCGCTCCCCACACACCACACACACAGACACACACACAGACACACACACAGACACACACACAGGCAGCACGCTAAGCACTACACTACCGTTCCCCCTACACAACACACGCGCACACACACAGACACACACACAATACACACACACATACACACAGACATACACATACATACAAACACACACATACATACACACAAACACATACACAATACACACACACATACATACAGACACACACATACATACACACAAACACATACAGACACATACATACACATACATACAGACACACAGACATACACATAAACACATACACACATAGTCATGACCTGGCTTTGCCCGGGACTTGTATCCACCACGCCCGGCCGCCTTTGTCTCCCCAGTGGCGATGTTAATACGCCACACCAGTTACTCGTTTTGAGGCTGAGTCCCTCCCTCGCCACTCTGTAGAGGACGTGAAATTTGTATGAATTTACCTCAGAGTGGCGTGTTGGGTGTCGAGGCCTAGCACCGTGCAGAGCCTCCCGCCTTGCCTGATTTTCCCACCCGGCGAACGCTGGGTACGGGTGCCGGTCCCCCCCCCCCCCCCCCCGCGCTATTAAAAATGGCGTCCACCCCGCGGCGAAAAGTTGCTACTCGTTGCCAGGGGCAACCGCCGTCCAATGAAAGCGGCGAAGGCGTCGTTAGCTGTTGCCAGTGGCAACCGCCGTCCAATGAAAGTGCGTATGGTCCGAAATCCACACACACATACACAGACAGACAGACATGCACGATTTTATATATATAGATAGGGCACAACAGATTATAGTGTTTGTATGCATCGGGACACCTTGTATGTATGTTGAACTTATTTCGCAACGTACGTAACCAACCGCGCTAATCGGAGGTGCGAGGGAAGGACAACGAACTCAACACAAAAATCACTTCCAAAGAAATACGTTTTCAATTTAGATTTAAACGTGCATAGCTCCAAGCGACTTCCTAGCATCGAAACGGAAGAGCGTCCTCGAGTGGTAGTCCCTTACGCCAATAACTCCTAATCCAAGCGCTGCTTACGACAGAAACGCAATGAGAACAAGACGTGGCATTATACCGCAATTAGCAACATAGGGCCGTGTCTCAAGACGCCGTACAGACACCATGGGCATATCTACCACGTGCAGAGCCAAGCGTCGGTAGGTAGCTTGGGCAGGACACGCCATGGCTACAGCAGGGATAATGATGATGGTGGTAATGATGCCAGATGGTCAATCATCAATTACAAAGCGGCAGCCACGGAACGGGAAAGCGTCCGATAGAACGCACCCTGAGAGATGGAGCGTGGATTGTTAATATCGCATGATCGTGAGAGATGGCGGCGACTTTGGGGAGAGAGAGAGCCCTTCATGCAGCAGTGGAGAGATAGCGGCAAAAGCCGGGGGTGCGGGGCTTGGGGCAAATCTCGCCGCGTGTATTACATCTGACACCACCCGTGACGTCAAAGCGCGCCCCCCCCCCCAAAGCGCGGGGCCCGGGGCGGTTGCCCTGATTCGCCGTCCACCACTGAGCTCGCTCACCAACCTCGACATTAAAAAATAAGAGAGACGCGAAATCTCGAAGACGCTTTGAGTTTCAGATTCAATTGATTTTCAATGGACGGATCGCCGTGCCGTCGTCTGTCCGACGTTCCGGCCGGGCCTGCCGTTCGGGTTTACCATGCGGCCATACGTGCTCTCACACGAAAACACCACCACACCCACGAATACCTCTCTCCCTATGGCTACTTGCCAGGTGCCTACTACGACAAGCTAGCAGCGACACGGAAAAACATTCAGAGAGCAATTCAGCCCTGGGCAATAACAACAACAACACAACACAGTGACAGAGTTATTTGTACGTCCGGGAAAGCCTCAACTGAGTCTCGTAACTTTTTTTCACGACGGTCTTGCCGGGTCTCCCCCGTCGCAGACAATGATTGCTGTGTGTACTGTATTGCAAATTGACGACTGTAGTCTGCCGGCACACAATGGCTCCACTCTTGCGAATGAAGCCACGGGATCTTTAAATTGTTTCCACTGAAGCAGATGGCGCGCGTAGAAATGATTACAGGACACATCCCGTAGTGGTCAACACAGGACACACATACACACAGCAGTGGTCAACACAGGACACACACACACACAGCAGTGGTCAACACAGGACACACACACCGCAGTCGTATTGAGCGGGGCGGCCGCTGGAGCCCGAACCGTGAACCTGTGTAACAAAGCGGACGTGTCATCCGCCCGAGATGAAAGATGTTTGCCGCGGGCATCACCGATGGTTACATCACAACAGTGAACCGCGCTACAAATGGGACAGCCCGTTCCCGCGGGCCTTTGTGGAGATGGATCGGGGGGGCTCGCGGGTGGTGGTGGTGGTGCTGGGGGGGTGAACAGCTGTCACAGTCCGTACACAGCAGGTCCGCAGGGAGACCTGCTGGACCATAGCCCGCGTTGTGTAACGCAAGGCTGCGCGGATGGATCGGGGTGATCATCGATTGAGCTGGGAGTTTGTTTCGCAAAAACAAGAGCCATTAACGAGGTATTCTCTTGTTCTCGCTCCGTGACACATGATGATGAATTACAGAGCTCCCATGTATAATGCAGTCGACGTGCGCGTGTGGTATAAAACTCTATGCGGCGACGCGAGTGGGCACGTGGTTGATGTCGAGTTCGGGACGACTCTTGAGAGATGCGTTAAAATACAACTAAAGACAAAGCCCCTTTCTCAGCCCACCGATCCGGCTCGCTCACGTCTACAGAGTGCGTCCGTGTACCCACACACACGGGGGGAGGGAGGGGAGTGCGCGTGGTGTGTACGCCGCTAATTGATGAGAGTCTGTCCCCGTGCCGTGTTGGGCGAGGGTGCTGGTGGCTGTTGTGTGAACATACTTCTCCACGCTGGCACGGACTCCACTCGCTAGAGCTGCGCGACTAAGCGCGTTTGTCGAGGACATCTGGAATCCACTTGCATACTCTCCGGACTGTGATAGTTGTCGTTCGGACATTACGTGTTGACGCGTACAAGCGCTTTGCTATCTATTGGTGAAAGGCGCTGTATAAAAACGTAAATGTTTGTTTTATAAATGATTGCCGGATGTGTTGAGTTTGTCATTTTTATTTTCTTGTGCGCCACCGGCTAACGCAGTCGTAGCAACAGCAGCAACAGCAGCAGCAGCAGCAGCGTGTCACGCATCGCACGAGATGCCAGCGAAGTGAAAACATCATCGCACGTTATATCGACGCGACATTTGTTGTTTGCCGGTATGAACATGATGCCTCGCACAATGTCTCTGTTTGTCGTGTGAACGTCTGAACGCCTGTTTCATTGTCAGAAAGGGTAAAACCCCTCGACGTATTTGGCATCATCATCGTCCTCTCTCTCTCCCTCCCCCCCATGTCCACGCAAGGTGGTGTCTCTGGGCGGCGTCCCCGACGGAACCGTGGTCACGGTGCTTGCCGGCAACGACGAGAACTACGCGGCCGAGCTGCGCAACGCCACGGCCGTGATGAAGCAGCAGGTGGCTCGCTTCAACGACCTGCGCTTCGTGGGCCGCAGCGGCAGAGGTCAGCGCGAGGGATTATTATTACCAACGCTAGCTACACGTGGAAATCTGATGTATATGGCTACGTCGGGTGGTGGAGGGTCTGACGACATCACTTATCCAAAGAACAATGCGACCTAATCCAAAAATCAATCGTGAATTGCTACATTTGTATTTTACAAGACGTACAGATAATTGGTATACGGGAGAAAACAAATCTCTGTTCCACACAACAGCAGGGTGCCGATGTGTGTTGAACTTCTTTCGCACCCTACGTAGCAAACCGCTCCAATCGGAGGTGCGAGTGCATACTGCACGTGCGCGTGTACACACACACACACGTGTGTGTGGGGGGGGAGCGGTAGTGTAGCGGTTAGCGCTAAGCTGCGCTATGAACCTGGCGACCCGGGTTCAATTCCCGCTCACGGCCAACACCAGTGGCGATTATCTGAACCGGTCCTGGGCCTCCCCTAGGTCGACTCAGCCTGAAATGAGTACCTGGTTCGGTGTTTAAACATCGCCACTGGGGAGACAAAGGCGGTCGGGCGTGGTGCTGGCCACCCACCCCCTCGGTGTACCGTTCCGGCCTTCATAGGTGCTCGCTAACAGCACTTACCCGTACAGTCTGTTAAAGGCTATACGGGGGATCTTTATCTTTGTATTGTACGCGCGCGCATACGCACACACACGTGGGTACGTGGGTGTGTGTGTGAGCGTACACGCGTGTGTACACGCACACACACACGCACACACACACACACGCACACACACACACGCAGGTGCCTGCGTACACGTGGACACACCACCACCACGGCATCTCGCCGGCGTTCCTAGAGCCATACCCCTCGCTTTGTAAACCCCTGCTCCGCTGCGCGATTCATTGCACGATCCCGATTCACGATGACAGGATGCAGTGTAGTATTCGAGAGTCCATTGTTGTTGTTGTTGTTGATCCCATCGCGTTTGTTGCTGTCGTTCTGTGGCCCTGATAGCGACACACATGGCACGCCTAGAGCACGTGCACTCGCCGACTCTCGCACGCGCGACTCGAGCAGCGTCACCGATCTTAAGGATCGACGACGAGAACAATACGCGCCGATTGATGATTAATATCCCCAATCGCAATGAATATTATAATGAAGATCGATTGTCACATTTCGATAAGGACGCCGTGTCGCAGGAACGTGCCAAAAAGCGAGCATCGCAAACGTCGTGTTAGCATGCGAACTCTGGGTTGTCAGAGCATGTTGGTTGGCATGTTCACCACAAGTACCCGCCTGTGGTTAATGAGAACTTTATTCCTTGCCAAGAGTTTCTGATTTGGTGCTTGAACATCTTAACACTTCCGGTTTTATTGTCGGAACGGCGTGAAACGTCTTCTTATTTTTTCACACTTTGACACCGGCAAACGGGTCGCATGTTGAACTCTTGATTCGTTCACCACTCAAGTGAAAGGTGATCGATCCTCCGTTCGCCGACCCCCCCAGCCATCGGAATCGCCGTTTGTGTTTTGATGAAGCGGTCGTCTGCGGGGGTCGACGGGCGAGACATCCCCCGGGGGGTCGCGGTGACTCAGCGCTGGGAAGGAGCGAGTCAGCGGCGAGTGGGACGGGGCTGTCTGGGATGTAGGAGGATTGCTTACAGGGGCAGCGCCAGTGTAGTGGTCAGCGCAAAGCGCTCACGGCCACCAAAATCAATGACGATCATCTGAAACGGTCCTGGGCCTCCCCTAGGTCGACTCGGCCTCAAATGAGTAGCTTGTGCCGTGTGTGAACATCGCCACCGGGGAGTCAACGGCGGCCGGGCGTGGTATTGGCCACCCACCCACCCGCCCGCTCGTGTGCCGTGCGGGACTTTATCGAGGCGTTCGCTAGCAGCACTTGCCCCGACAGTGTGTCAAAGGCCACGCGGGGGACCTTTGTCTTTGTGATTGCTCATGCAGGCAGTTGGCACTGAAGTGTGACTTCCATGTCTCCAGCGACACGGCGATTACATTGGGTGACGAATGTCGTGGTTTGTGCATTTCGTGTGATGTGTGATGTATATGATATCCACAGTCAGACTACATACTCTATATAGTTAACTGCCTCGCCTGGTATACAGGAGGTCGTGGGTTCGATCCCGACCCTGACGCCTGCTGTGTATTTGGAGTTCGCGTGTCTCTCTCTCTCTCTCTCTGTGGTGGCGTGGATTTTTCTCCGGGTCCTCCGGTTTTTCCCTCCACATTTAGTAACACGCATTTAGAGTATTTGGCTGCGACACATTTCCACTTGGTAAACCACTCCGATGGGCTATAATTTGTGTCCAGGTCGCTTCTTCAAAAGAGTTTCATAGCTCAGCGGGCTTTGCCTGGTAAATAATATGAAAAACAATAGTTTATAGTTTTACAGCGTATCCTGTGTATGCTGGGTTCTGCGGGAACGCAATCACAGCTCGGGACACAGCCTATGAAGTCGCACACTCAAACGTTGTAATTTATCCTGATAATCGAAAAATGTAAGACGAGTTTATAAATTGTGCTTACACAGCAGGTCGGTGTGATAGACAATACAGGATAGCCAGTCTCACCAATTTGCCTGAACAAAGGTGCTGTAACGCCGTTACCGTGGCACAGTGAAAAGACAAAGATACCGTCTCCCTCGCCTCGAGCAGGCTGTTGGGGCAAGCGCTGTTAGCGAGCACCTGCCAAGGTCGACACGGCACCACGCCCGGCCGCCTTTGTCTCCCCAGTGCTGATGTTTACACACCGCACCAATTAAGGCTGAACCGACCTAGAGGAGGCCCAGGACGGGTTCAGATATTAGTCAATATTGGCTGTGAGCGGGAATCAAACTCGTGTGCGCAGTGCGCTAACCACTCCGCTTTTTAATTAAAAAATGACACAATTTAGGTGTGAAAACGTCAGTGAGGTCTTTAACTTAGCCTCGGGGCTGAGCTTCAGAAAACATCGCCTGCTTGCTTACGCCTTTATCTGCACCGGAAAAACAACGAATTGTCAATGTGCCAATGAGGAGCATGGACCTGTTCACTGGTTGAGGGGTAGGGGCCCGTGGAAAATATTGAAAGAGAGTTTAATCCCTGGTATAAAAACAAAACAACTACGAGAACAATGCGGTTTATTGATGCAGGAAAAAGCCTCGCTTTGTCTGAGGACCCACGTGGACATCACAGTGACCACTTATTGAGTGATCACTTATTATTCAAATTTGGGTGAAATTATATATATATATTGCAGTACTGTCTATGCGTACATTTTAATTCTCAAACACGGAATATGTTTCACAATAAGTGAAATCGCACCTCCGATTTAAGCACGGCTGGCCTACGTACGGTGCAAAGGAAGTTCAGCGTACATACAGGCCGTGCGGCGTGGATGCAATGCCGCTACTGCGCGAGGGAGGGGGGGCGGGAGGGGTAATTTGCGCAGTAATTAAACACAAACACAAAACAAGGACGGTCCCTATTGCCCAGCTAGCCGTGATGAATGGAGGTCGTGGCCGGGCACCGTGTTCGCTGCGAGCTAATGGGACGGGGTTCTTAGGACTCGTTGGGCACGTCTCTGAGCCTCTGATGGGGTCAAAGAATTGAACCCGGGACATCGTTAACCCTTTCCCGTCCCGAGACGCACTGCAAGTTGCAGGGTGGGCGTCCCGTTCACCGCTGAATCTCGAAACGCGCAAGCGGTGCGGCGTTAATTTTATTTAGAGAGGCGTAGCGCCTTTGTTTTTAAAGACGTCGTTACTCACCGCAGAGAACCGTAGCAACACGGCCGCCACATTCTACGACAGCTGGCGGCTAAACTGTGCCACACGCCCTCCCGCATGGCCTTGTGGGAGCCTCGGTACCGATGAAGCTGTTTCAACTTAGTCTTTCTTCAGATTCCATTCCGATGACGTGCACGTCATCGGAACGGAAACGGAAGAAAAACTGACGACTTATATGTACGTTCGGATGACGTACACGTACGTCATTGGAATGGGAAAGGGATTCAAGCGACGTACGGAGTGCGGGGACGGCTGGTGAGTGGAGAGCGGAATGCGCCGCTGTGTGAACACGCACACGAGGGGACTTCTCAACGTCAGGTTTCGTTTTGTCTCACCTGGTGAGACCCTCCCCGTCCCCCCTCCAAGAGGCCAGGATCGAGTGGCATTTGGCATTTGGCTCAGAGGGTTGACCTGGGTCACCAAATCGACACAAGCAGGAATATACAAAAGCAACAGCAACGATAACAACAACAACAACCACAATACATCAATGAAGCAAATTGAAATCATAAAAAGCGATTTATAGCAAAACAACGACTGTGTTACAGTGCACAAACAATCAATATTAAATGCAATTATTTTGCCATAACAAAAGTTGGCTTTGACGAATTACTATTACGAATGATTAGGAGTAAGTTTTAGCAAGGGGAGAAAAACATACTTGGGGTGGTTATTACATTAGTGTGTTAATATTGATGGCAGGCGTTAAGAAGTTAAAACACCAAATGGATGCCTATTGCAAGTCAAATTTGATGCCCTGCCGGGTATATTTACACACACACACACGGATTGCGGTGCGTTACACCGGGGAGGCGAGTGATTTATCGCAACGTTTGTGTGTATGCGTGTGTGTCAGTGTTTTATAAATAGCACGCGTGTACACAACTCACGGCTATCTGCGCCGTTGTGGTATTTTATAACAGCGGTGGCCCCGAGCCACCGAAGATAATCACCCAGCCCGGCGTGGCGTGAGTGACCTGTGGCCTGAGCTATACTCGCAGCCGATTGTCGCGGTTATCGCGAGCGAGCTTCAAGATTTCACGCCAAAGCCACACCGTGCAACGTGGCCCCGAGATTGTATTTAGTCTCGCGCGTAACTCGCCCTTTAACAGAATGAACACGAAGGGAAGCAATCGCTAATTATAGCGTCTGTGAGAAATGATAGTCGAGTTATTATTGTAGGTGACGAAAACAACAACGATAATATAATTCGTAGGCGGTTTAACGAACCGTGAGGCCAAGCAAGTGGTTGTGTGGTGGGTAGCACGCGGTGCTGTGAACATCATCTGGCCAGTGATATCAGAACTGAGCGATATCTGAAACGGTCTTGAACCCTGCCCACTCCTCCTTCACCCAACCGGCACTGATGAAGGTGGGGAAGTATGGTCAAAGTATGGTCAAAGTATGGTAAAACGACCGCCCATGACCGACACGGTCGGCCTTCGTCAAGCAGTGGATCGACAAAGTGAGCTGTAAGTTATATCGTAGACAAATTAATTCATATCATCATCATCATCATAATACATTTCTTCAGAGTTTTTTTTGGTCTTCACCAAAGCTACCCGGGACTATAGGATGCAAGGTGAATCTAATTCCATCACCTGAATCTAATGACAAGGGCCCTGGTTCCACACTCGTGGCGGCGCGAGTGCGGTGGAAAACGGCGCACGCAGTGAACCGAGCCGGCCCAGCACGGCACGCCTTGCGACAGCTCACCGTGGGCAGGAGTGGGAGCTTGCGAGCCTGCACCTGACCGAGGGCCGGCAGGCTAGCGGTGGCAGCACCGGGGGGGGGGGGGGGGGGGGCTCTGCCGGTGGGAGGGGTCAGAGTTTAGGGCCTCCCGTCCCCGCTGAGTCGATGTCGACTGAGGGCTTCCACAGACGGGCTTGTGGGCTGCAACTTCAGATTTGTTTTTAATGGAAACTGCGATGGGGTGATTAGCCACGGCATTCACAGCCCGCTTGCTTGTTAAGCCGCTCGCATGCAAAATGAAAATAGCTGCTTCGGTGGTGCCATGCAGTACTTTGCGTGCTTACAGTCGCGTTTTAAAAATTAACATTGTTACACCACTATGCAACTGTGTGTTACTTAGTAACACACAGTTGCATACAAACGCACTTGGTGCAAACATCACACATAACGTACGCGCGTGTGTATATATATTATGTTGTTATTTTGATTGAAATGTGGTAACGGAAATACCACAAATGTGCACTAGAATCTATTTATCGCAAATCTGCCTTATCTGTAAAACGTGCCCTCCCCCCGCCGCCATTAAAACTAAACGCCAGTTCCACGAAGCAATGTGGCATGCGGTTTAACGGACTTGTGCGATTAGCACGGTTGGCTACGTACGGTGTGAAAGAAGGAAACCATACATACATACATAAGTCCATAATACAGGTTTTTTAAGGGGGCTAGAACGCGTAAATATAAATGTGCCGTTAAACCCGCCACCACCCGACACAGCCAATTAGTAAGGTTTGTTACGTAAACAGGAGGTGCCAATTCGTTACTAGTACAGCACACCGGCAAATCCACACACCGGTGTGTTGTACTAGTCACGAATTGGCACGTTCTGTGTACGTGACAAACCTTGCGTACTTACATCATTACTTCGCCTGTTCATCCAGGAGAGTTTCGCTGAGTCTCGTGACTGTTTCAGGAGGGTCCTGCCAGTTTTTTGTGCAGGCGGAGAGGGAGGTGATGATTGCAATGTATAATCCCAATCGAGTATACACGGACGCATGTTGAACTTAATTCGCACTCTCCGTAGCCAACCTGGCTAATCGGAGGTGCGGTGCACGGACAACAAACTGAACACACGGGGAAAAAAACAATTGCGGGTATTTTGTCAAGTTCCAACGCCACCGCTCCCCACAAAGACAAAGACAAAGACAAAGATCCCCCGTATAGCCTTAACAGACTGTAGGGGCAAGTGCTGTTAGCGAGCACCTATGAAGGCCGGAACGGTACACGAGGGGGTGGGTGGCCAGCACCACGCCCGACCGCCTTTGTCTCCCTAGCAGCGATGTTTACACACCGCACCAGGTACTCATTTGAGGCTGAGTCGACCTAGGGGAGGCCCAGAACCGGTTCAGATAATCGTCACTGGTGTTTGCCGTGAGCGGGAATCGAACCCGGGTCGCTAAGTTCGTAGTGCAGCGCGCTAACCGCTACACTACCGCTCCCCACAGCACACACACACACACGCCGCCTTTGCCTAACCACACAGCCACATAACCGCGCACGCAGACCACGTGAGCACACAGCGTGGACACGATCCTGAGGCCCGATGAAGATGAATGCTGTGATCATCTAAGAGGTGGCCGGATGGCTCCGGAGTTGAGAGCGTTGAGCCAGCGCTGCTGAGACACTCCTCGGTTTGAATGCAGATTCCAGCCACTGCCTACGATTAAACCCAGTTCTCAAGTCCAGTGAGTTGATCGTCTCAGCCCGGTCAGCAATGACCACGTTAAATACAAACACCGTGACGTTAAATCTGCTGTTGCATTTGATCAGAGTCTCATAGCAGTGCTTGTGGGGACGTGCGCCCTCTATTGTGCAAATAATAATAAAATTACACTTGAATGATTGTTTTCTACAGCGAAGAAAAGTCAATAGAAATTCCATATTATTATGGCAGGGGGCGTGAATATCCATAGGAGAGATCGAGTGAAAAATTGCTTCTGTGTGGGCCATTAACTGGACATCTGTGAAACACATTCCTGCGGAGGGAGCTGGTAGGAAAGTTGGGTTGCTCGGTCAATGGCCAGGGTCAACGGCGGCGTGGTGTATTCCGCAAATATGCCCAACTGTGAGGGCGGGCACAAGCCGGCGTGAGTAGGTTAAACGTTAAGTTTTATAAGGGCACCACGGGGTGACTAGCCCCTCCCCACCCAGCCCCACCCCTCCCACCCCTACTCAGTTCCACCCTCCCCACCCAGCCCCTCCCCACCCAGCCCCACCCTCCCCACCCAGCCCCTCCCCACCCTCCCCTCCCCACCTAGCCCCTCCCTCCCCACCCAGCCCCTCCCTGCACGACGGACGAACACAATAATCCCCTGTGGGCTGGTGTAACCAGGAGGTTCCTACCAGTAAAAGAGCATCATAGCTCATAGGATGCCTTCAGCATAAAGAAACATTCGGAGTCTGACATTCTCTGACAGATGGCGTTCACAGCTCTATGTGAACTTACGAATGGATTCTTCTTCTTGTGCCGTAAGGCCAATTAGCACCAATTTAAATAAATTGGAATACAATTAAAGCAAGGAGCAGTTGCCTCGTAGTCGGCGAGCAGCAGCCTACTGTCCCACGGCACCGTTGTCTCAGCGGCGTCGTAAAAATCAATGACAGCGCAGCCGATGCGAGGCGTGTCTCATCATCTTTATTCCACATTAACTAGGATATTCGTTTCCAACAATAACGCTCAGCAAACTGGTTGATCAAACTTTGACAGTTTAATGTATGAATTCGATATTACGTATATGTGTGTGTGTGTGCGCTGGAAGTGTATTACTTCAGTTTCTGATTAATGATAATTATTTACTTACCCTCTTGTCAATCCGCTGCTGCTATAGATGAAGGCCCTCTCCCACGCTGTGTCGGTCATGGGCGTTGATTGACCATACTTCACCACGCTGGTCAGTGCGGATTTGTGAACGGGGGTGCCCAGGTTTAGCTTTCACTCGCACGCCGACGATGTTACCTGTATAACACGTGGGAGGCTTTCGCGACCAATAGTATTCATAATATAGGGTTTTGGGTCAGATCGCGTTATTTATTAATGTGTCGTAACCCTCCACCACCCGACACGGCCAAACAGTAAAAAATGTGTCTCGTTTTTCAAAGAACAAAATTATTCACTTCTTTAGCCCACCGGTGTGTCCATTCTTGCCCGATGAAGCTGATTGTAATTATCAGCGAAACGTCGTACTACTCACATTTCAAAATGCTGTTGATTCTCTCTTCAGCACACCGGTGGGCTACAGAAGGGAATTATTTTGTCCTTTGAAAAACGTGGCACATTGTTTTACTGATTGGCCGTGTCGGGTGGTGGAGGGTTACGACACATTTATAAATAACGCGATCTGACCCAAAAACCTATATTATGGATGTTACCTGTAGCCAGGAATCAAACTCATGCTGCTGGGCTCGTAACTTAGTGTGCGCTCACCATTGCACCACAGACTCCACTATCGATCGGTGTGATTGACACCGTGTAAAAATGCATCAATTCCTGTATTTCAAAAACGAAACAGTCAAATATGGATTATTAAACTAAACTATGTTTATTTCACCAGGTAAGGCCCCACTGAGCTATTTAGTTATTTGTAAGAAGCGACCAAATGATAGCTCAACGAAGTGGCTTTTCGTCACGTGGCGGATTGATAGCAGCAGCCAAATAGTCTGAACGCGTGGTGATGTTGATTCTAATTGTGGAGGGAAAACCCGGAGGACCCGGAGAAAAATACAAACAACCACGGGGAGAACACGCAAACTCCTGATATACAACAGCAGGCGTTAGGGTCGGGATCGAACCCACGACCTCCTGTATACCAGGCGAGGGAGTTAACATCTCGACACCGCGGCACCCAATAACAGTGGCGATTTGTACGCAGAGTTTAAAGCTATGAAGCTAACTTCCTCGTGCAGGTTTTAAGCTTTAAAAGTTCATTGTATTGAGTTCTTTCGGTAAAGTCACGTAGAAGGGAAATAATAAAATAATAAAAATAAAACATAATAAAATACAATTCTCACGACGTTTCGGCCACAACGCAAGCAGTGAGAATTGTATTTTATTATGTTTTATGTTTATTATTTTATTATTTCCCTTCTACGTGACTTTACCGAAAGAACCAAGAAGATGAATCCCTGCAGTCACGAAAGCTTTAAATCGAAGAAGGAGCCATCTCTGTAGAATTCGGTAAAAAAAAAAACCGACTCAATATTTAAAGAGCCGCATTGCTAAGTAAATACGAGATGGTGGTCCTTAGTAAATGACGTCACGAAGCAGTCCGTAAAGATACCGCGTGCGGCTGCGCGAGCAACAGGTTGTCAACCCATGTGCTAGGAGAACGTCTTTACACCGCACGCTCGTGAGAGGGTGGCAGCAGCTCGGGGGAGGAGGCCTGTTCATCCAGCAGTGGATTGACCATGGCTGCTGCTGCTGCTGCTGCTGCTGCTGCTGCTGCTGCTGCTGCTGCTGCTGCTGCTGCTGCTGCTGCTGCTGCTGCTGCTGCTGCTGCTGCTGCTGCTGCTGCTGCTGCTGCTGCTGCTGCTGCTGCTGCTGCTGCTGCTGCTGCTGCTGCTGCTGCTGCTGCTGCTGCTGCTGCTGACAACGGAATGCGAGTGCATTGAGAACACGAGTCTCTTAGCAGGGGAGACCTGGTGGGGATCTGGGGGCGACACTCCAGACAGCACACAAAGTCGATGCGACCGAGTCGACAGTAATTCCTCTTGGCCCAGGTTAATGACCGCCGTGGATTTGCATCCAGAACGGGTTCCGAGGCTGCGTGTTGTGACGTGCACGTCTCTCGCTGCTGGCAACAAGACGCCTGGCTCACACGGCCACGTTCATAATCATCTTCATCACATGCATGCAAGTGGGGGAGCGGTGTGGTGCGGCGGTTAGTCAACTTGCACTATGAATCCAGAGACCTGAGTTTGATTCCCGCTCATGGGCAACATCAGTGCCGTTTAACTGAACTGGTCATGGGCCTCCCCTTGATCGACTCAAATGGTGCGGTGTGTGAACGTCGCCACTGGGGAGACAAAGGCGGCCGGGCGTGGTGCTGGCCACCCAGCCCCTCGTGTGCCGTGCCGGCCTTCGTAGGTGCTCGCTAACAGCACTTGCCCCAACGGTCTGTGTAGACTACACGGGCGATCGTCGTCACCCGTGCGTGCGTGCACTTGTATTCACATGCGCGTGTGTGTGCACGTGCGTTCGCTTGTGTGTCTGTGCAGGGAAGAGCTTCACGCTCACCATCACGGTGTTCACCAGCCCGCCGCAGGTGGCCACCTACCACCGTGCCATCAAGGTGACGGTGGACGGACCTCGCGAGCCACGGAGTGAGTGCCCCGTCTCTCCGCACTCCTCATCCACAACAAAACACAGACACCCTCCCGCCTCCCGCTCCCCCACCGCTCCCCCACTGCTCTTCACTTAAGCATCAGGGGCTGCCGTGGCGGGTGCTGTTAAAGAGCTGCCGCGAGGCAGGTTGGTACAGCGCGCACGAGGTGGTGGCATGTGGTGGTGGTGGTGGTGGCGGCGTGGTGGTGGTGGTGGTGGCGGCGTGGTGGTGGTGGTGGCGGCGTGGTGGTGGTGGCGTGGTGGTGGCGTGGTGGTGGTGGCGGCGTGGTGGTGGTGGTGGTGGTGGTGGCGGCGTGGTGGTGGTGGTGGCGGCGTGGTGGTGGTGGCGTGGCGGTGGGCATCGCGCACACTAGGCCGCACTCGGTCTCTTGTCGGCCTCCTCGCATTCATGGGTGAGTTGACCTCGGGGGTGGTGGGGGGGGTCCGGGTGGGGGGGGGTTTGCCTAAGTCGAGATTGCATGGCGCACCAATTACGGGCCGGCTTAGCACTCGGCGTGCGCGTCGCGCCGATTAGGACGTTGCAAAGCACCGCGATGAACTCCGTTCACGCCTGCGGGCGCACCACGAAATGTGGAAGGAAACAAGAAGCGCGAGCGAAGACAGACGAGCACGTGGGGACACGCGCGGGGCTGGCAACGCCGAGCAGGCAAAGGGTTGAGAAGGAGCGATGCAGCGATTGCCGGCGAGAGAAAGGGGACCACGGCGGAATGTTGCTCGGCCCCCCTCGCCGCTCACGAGCGGCACGGAAGGGACTGACGGTGGCGGTGGACAGACACTTTGCTCTCTGTGCTCAGAGCACACGCGCGACGCACGTGCCTTGCAGTGTCGTCTCGTCACTCACGAACTTGCGATCCGCGGATTTTGTCTGTCCGCGAATCGCATCTGGAATTCTGCACGACTGCATCGAGTGAGAGAGAAAGTGGTGAGATAAAATGGCGAAGCTTTAGAAGCATCTGCAAGGCGTCGTGCGTACGATAGGAGGAACAACGCTCACAACAACGAGCGGAGCGCCGGGTGGCTAAAGCAAAGCAAAGTTGGCACAGTAGGGGGCACAGGTGGTGCATCAGCCAGTCATCTCGGTCATCTCAGTCAGTCGACCCGTGGCACCTGGGTCTGCCCGGTAACCTCCTGCCAGCGGGCGTTCGACACTTCACGTGGTCTCAACGTGCACACAGCCTGGCACAAGCGTTGCGGTGACGTCACCGTCACTTAGTGGCGAATGGCGGTTGTTGTTGTTGTGTGTGGACTGCATGAGTGTGTGTGTTTGTAGGTGTGTGTGGGGAGCGGTAGTGTAGCTGTTAGCGCACTGCGTTACGAACCCAGCGACCCGAGTTCGATTCCCGCTCACGGCCAACACCAGTGACGATTATCTGAACCGGTCCTGGGCCTCCCTTAGGTCGATTTGGCCTCAAACGAGTACCTGGTGCGATGTGTAGTAAACATCGCCACTCGGGAGACAAAGGCGTCCGGGCGTGGTGCTGGCCACTCACCCCCTCGTGTGCCGTGTCGGCCTCCATAAGTGCTCGCTAACAGCACTTGCCCCTACAGTCTGTTAAAAGCTACACGGGTTGATGTTTGTGGGCCGCGTGAGTGCGTGCGTCCTCAGATGTGTGCTGCTTGCACAAGGAAATCATTGGGACAGTTTTTTTTTCTGCAAGTAAAGGAGAGAGACTAAAAGAGAACTCCCCCCCCCTACTCCTCCGCCACCCCTCCCGAAAAATCATTAAAGCATCGCATTTACGAAATTTATTGTTCAGGACAAGACATCAAACGCTTTTCAAAGGGGATGTACGCATAGACCCCCCCCTCCTACCCACCACCACCACCACCCCTTAAGAGTCTTCAAAGTCCTGCCTTGAAAACTTGTTAACAAAATATGTCCTGCCGCCCCACTGGGTGATGTAAAAGGGTTTTTTGGGTGGCAGCGTGGGTGGGGGGGGGGGGCTGCGTGTTTTTTGGGGGGCATTAAAAAACGCGGAGCGGCGGTGGTGGTGGTGGTGATGGTGGTGGTGATGGTGGTGGTGGTGATGGTGGTGGTGGTGATGGTGGTGGTGGTCATGGTGGTGATGGTGATGGTGGTGATGATGGTGGTGGTGATGATGGTGGTGGTGGTGATTGTGGTGGTGATGGTGGTGATGGTGGTGGTGATGGTGGTGGTGGTGATGGTGGTGGTGGTGGTTGTGATGGTGGTGGTGATAATGATGGTGGTGGTGATGGTGGTGGTGGTCCCGTCCGTCCGGTGAGGGGACGGTGGCAGAGCGCTTTTGTCTCCCCGCGAGCGCCGCGTGAGTCACGCACTTCCGCGGGCTCTCGCACAATTAGCACATTCCTCGCTCGCAGACCCAGACGTGAGTCAGCCGCCCCAGCCCATTCACTCGCAAAAAAAATATAATCTTCTCTCCCCCGTTCCGTCCCATCGGTCCCGTCCGCCCACCCACTCACTCGATCGCTCGCTCGCTCACTCACCCACCCACCCACTCACTCGCTCGCTCGCTCGCTCACTCACCCACTCACTCACTCGCCCACCCACCCACCCGCTCGCTCACTCACTCACTCGCTCGCCCACTCACTCGCTCGCTCACTCACTCGTCCACCCACCCACTCACTCACTCGCCCCCATCGCCACCGTCAACCCACCCACCGCCCGCCTCATTTTACGCCCGTCGTAAAGACGCCGTTCCATAACAACAACACTGATTTATTATTGGACGGGAATGGTTGAAAGATTGAGAAGAAGAAGAAGAAGAAAGTGCGCGTGCGAGAGAAGGTGGAACCTGGACGACGCATCCGCCTCGCGCGACGTCTGCGGCGCACAGACCCGGGCTGTTTGAAGCGTCCCAGAATGTTCTCGGCGAACTGCGAAGCCCTGATATTAAACGATATATAATAGGCGACGTTTCGGGAGTGGCCCTTTTTCATGGCACGTGACGAAGGATCATCTTGGTGTTGTCAACAAAGGTCACTTCCCAAACCGTCACATATATTTTTTTTTATTAAGGCCAAGGTGTTATCGAGGAACGTGTTGAAATTATGTAGTGTTAATTGTGCCTGTGCACCACGAGCAAACTCAGCAGCAGCAGCAGCGGCATCGCCAAGTCGTGAGCGAGGCCCAGGGCACTCGGCTGCCCCTGCCGCCTTCTCTTCTCTCTTTTGTTTGACTGCTGCCGGGGAGCCCACATCACCTCCGAGAGCGACGACTCGGGAGAGAGGCTCGTTCATTTAATTTGGACAAGGACGGATTCCGCTGGTAATGCCTCGAGTGGATAATTGCGATGATTTAATTACGATTGTCAAAAATATCCAGCGCCTGCTCCTTTGTTTACGAACGACGGCGTCCTCGGCGAGACGACCCGGTCTGTCCTCCGCCGCGTTCGGAGTCGTCATTCATCCCGGGTGACTTCCCGGCTGGAGGGGTGGGGGGGATAAAATAACTGCTCCCCAATCAATTCCTCCAATGCGATTTCACCCGATTGTAACACCGATGGCGACAGTTATCAAAGACAAAAACATTTTAAAAAGACAACCAAATGGGCCCCATCGATTTTAATTGTCAGGAGTTTTTGTTTTTGTTTTCGCATGGAAATCGATGGCGACGATGCAGAGCACGTTGGCAATTAATTCACACAGAAATTGTGAACATTGTCAACTTTTGCGATCGCATTAGTTCCAATTGGATTTGTCGAGACGTCCGATAATATGTAATTAATGTTTATTGTCAATCCTGGCGCCGCCGAGGTATGTGGCAGCATCGCCCCGAATGTAACTTTCTCTAAACCGTGCATCAGTTAGTTTAATCCAAATTAAAATGACACTTGCAAGCAACGTTTTTGAATGTCAAAGAGGTGAACGTTTCTCCGGTGTTTCAAACCGCGATTGGGGTCATTGCTGCTCGGCTCCGTTGGCAGTTCCGACCAAGTGGTGGAAATTCCACATTCCAAAGACGTCCTCCGGAGCATTCAAAGAGCCATACTGAAAACAAACGGCATGAACTTCAAAGCAAGCGGTGTCCAGTTGCCCGAGGGCTACCACTGGCCACGTCAGAACCGCTGAGCCGGCTCTGCTGATATCCCGAGTTCAAATCCCGCTCCACGTACATGCAATGTGATTAAACCAACCGTAACATTAATGTTGTTTTTTTATTAACATAACACAACCTTGACGACAAATATCGGTGTCGTCGCCGCGTAACAAGAGCTCGTTACGGGCGTGGTGGTGGTGGTGGCGGTGGGGTCATGAATGAACGCGACAGCCGCGCTGGTTGTGTCAGAGGCCCCGTCGAAGCGGCTGCAGAGAGAGGGAGAGGCGCTTCTCACGACGCCACAGTCCACGGACCTCTCCCCCAGCGGCACCGGTGCTGAGTCGACCTTGAGTCGCCACCGGACCTCTCGAGATGTCTCCGTCTCGAGGCGGCACCACCACCACGACCACGCCGATTTAAAAACGGTGAAACCCCGCCAGAGAGACCCCGCCGTGTGCTGAGCCCCCCCCCCCCCTTCCTTTGCTGTGGAACGCGACAGACTTTTATTGGATCGGCGCACGCTGGGACTCGCGTCAGCTCTCGGCGCTTTCGCAAACCGCGGCGGAGGAGTTGTGTCACCCGCGCGGGCCGCGTTGTTCCGTGCGCCGCAGCCATCGCCTGGCACGCGCGCGGAGATAACCCCGAACCTTCGGCCCGCGTTTGACTCCCCAACTCCCCCGTTGAAACCACGGATGATGAATTGAATAATGGACGGACGAAATGCGCGCTATGCGGCGAAGGCGTTAGTCTTCAGGCATTTCTGTTTTAAGTTGCGTTTATCATCTCTCCCTCTGTGTGCCTGACACCCACACTGCTCGATTGGTGCCAATAAGTGAGTGGCAGGCAGGCAGGTGGGTGGCAGCTGACACACATTTTTCATTGAATCTCTGCCAATTGCCCGGCTTACCACTGCAGTGGGACACGGCTGACGCCACTGTCGGCTCTGTGCGTCTCTCACCGTGGGTTGCATTCTGTCCGGGTATCCGGGAAAGCCGCTTTAGGACTCGTTCTCAAGAGAGCCCCAGCGTTTGGGATCTGTGGTCAACGCAACCGTGGTGGGTGATGCCCATTCTCAAACTCGCACCGACCAGTGTGGTGAAGTATGGTCAAACGAACCCCCGATTACTATGATGGAATGGGAAGGGCTTCATCGGGCAATGGATTGACGAATGCATGTAGATTATGATCGTCATTATTCGTAGTGATCGTGGACGCTGTGGTCAACGGAGAAAACCCATAGCACATAAGAGGGAGACACACACCCAGTGGCACACGCACACAACTTCATTAACCCACTTGCGACGCTCCCGCATCCCAGCCTATCGCAGCTGAGTGGTTTTGGGAGTTTCACAAATCTCTCCGTGATCTACCAACTCCCGCGTCCAGAGCGCTGGATCGCCTCTGTCCACCCAGCGGTCGAAATGGGCTACACCGCAGCTAGTCGATGGGCGGGTCACGTGTGGTGGAAAAGAGCTTTAGAGCTCATCGGATTCCTCCTGCAGTATAAATACATACTCCGATTCGTCCGAGACTTCTGGAAGAGTAGGCCAACGTACCCCCCTCGAGAGAGGCTCTCTTGAGCTCCCTCGAAGCGGGGGGCCTTCCGCCGGCGGTGGCGTGAGCGAGCAATTGCAGGGCTGCGCCTTGACCTCTTACATAGCCGGAGACCCCCACGCGCCTCTCGCGCGTGCGTCTTCCCGCCGTGCGAATGCGAAGGGGGCGCTGGGCTGTGCTGGCAGCGGCGTCGCACTGCAGAGAATGGCACGCGCCCTGGGGAGCGCGGCGGGAGGGGGGGGGCTTTGTGCACCTGACGAGCAAGACGCCAACCGCAGGAGAAGGAGCCACCCAATGTTTATGTGCGGAGGGCGTGCGCGCATTCTAATCCCCCCCCCGCCCTCCCCACCTGCCCCCCCCCCCGTCTGGTTTGTCAGGAGGGTAGGCTGTGCCAAGCCCCGGCTGCCCAAAGCCAAGCCAAGCCAGTCAGTCTGTGGAACCTCCGGTGTCTAAACGCCCTGGCACGTGGCCAGCAAGAGTGCCTCTCGCGCGAACCCTTTAAAGTTTTAACCCTTCGAGCGCTGGGTCGTGGTAGCGATGTCCTTGGATCTGTACTGAACGTTCGGTTGGATGTGTGGTGGTGGCTGTGGTGGCGGTGGTGCTGGCCACCCACCCCTTCATGTGACGTTGCCGGTCTTCGTAGGTGCTACTCGCTAACAGCACTTGCCCCAACAGTCTGTCAAGGCTATACGGAGGGGGGGGGGTCTTTGTCTTTTTGTTGGTAGCGGTGAGCGGTCGTGTCGTGGTTCAGCGCATTGCGCTAAAAATTCTGGCGATCCGAGTTCGAATCCCGCTCACAACCGACGCGGGTGACGAATATCTGATCCGGTTCCGGGCCTCCCCCTAGGTCGACTCAGCCTCAAAATGAATCACTGGTGCGGTGTGTAAGCTTCATAAATTGGTGATACAAAGACGGCTGGACGTAGTGCTGGCCAACCCACTCCCTCGTGTGCTGTGCCGGCCTTAGCAGTTACTCACTAACAGCACTTGCCCCAACAGTCTGCTAAATGCTACATCGGAGATCTTGGTCTTAATGGTGGACGCCTATGATCCAGCTCTTTGGAGGTATGCATGCCGAACTTCTTTCGCACCGTTCGTATCCAACAGCGCCAATCAGAGGTGCGGGAGAAGGACAACACACTAACCACAAAAATAAGTTCTAATGAAATGAGTTTTCAATCTAGATTAATTACAAGTGCATAGCTCCAGTGGCGTTCTAATATCGGAAGGAAGAGCGATCCAGACGGCCACAGCAGCGCATCTGAAAGCGCGCGACGATGATGCGGTGACCGCCGCCTTTGTTCGATGGCTGAGCCAGAAGCCGCTGTCGCTACTGCTGCTGCTGCAGCTGCTGGTGCTGCTGCTGCTGCGAGGATGAGCGGAGTTGGCGTGATGATGGCTCATGATGCTCCTTGACCAGAGAGGAGACGATCCAGAACGTCTGGCGGTCTCTTCTCTGCTCTGGGTGGCCGCCTATTGCAACGGAGAACCGCCTTCCGTACAATTCTGAACAACCACATCAGTCAAACCACGCTTTCCCAGGAGGCAAAAGTGTTCTCCGGATGATTTGACGCAACCCGCAACTCTTGATTTAAAATACAGTGGCAGGGCAAACGCGCTACATGATCTCTTAGAAGCACAGCGCGATCTTCTTCGTGCCACTGATGGTGCTGTCGACTACAATTTTAATGTACAACAGCCACGATTTGACGTTGAAGTGGTTGAGCCAGATACTTGCGGTGGGAGCAGTGGAGTTTATCGCTCCGATGATGCCCCCTTTTGCATTCGCGAATCGGGACATTGAGTCGCTATATGTTCCACGTCTCTGTTCTGGGTGGTGACCACAGGCATCGTACATCGGAGAGTTTTTTTTTAATTCGTTTTTCCATTTGTGCACCGGCGAGTCTCCCCATCTGCTGCCACTGCCGTGGTTTGTGCAGCGCATGCCGCAGTGCAGGGGTCGCGTGGCCCCCAGAAACTTCACCCCAGAGATCGAAGCCGGGTTAGGGGGGTATCTCTCCTGCGTCGCCGCGTCTTTCACGAGCGGCGGGAGTTTCTTTCGTGATCTCTTGTGAACTCCGCTCGGCTTATGGCGACAACGTTGTATTGCATGGGAAGAAATTACGGATATTAAGAAAGGTTTACTTTTTTTTTGTGATACAGACATTCCCCGAATTACGAACACTCCCACTGAGGAACGAACCTCCACGGGAAAATCCTGTTCGGCGGTGCGATCCTAATTCTTGGCGATTCCTGTAACAGCAGCCCCCCCCCCCCCCCCAACAGAAACACGATAAATTTGGGGGGGTGGGAGAGATTGGGGGGGAGATTTGGGGGGGGGGGAATTGGGGGGGGGAGATTGGGGGGGAGCTTGGGGGGGAGATTGGGGTGGGAGATTGGGGGGGGGGAGCTTGGGGGAGGAGCGAGGCTGGAGGCTGCTAATGGAGCGAGCGCTCTCGGCGTGTTCCTCGAATGCGGCGGAGACGGAGGAGCGCGGCCGAGTTCTGACGGCCGCGCCGCGACAGACGCGAGAAGCTGCAGACGGTCACGGCTCGTCCATGGACGCGGTCGCCCCCACCCACCCCCTCCAGACCCCCCCCCGCCCACCCCCCCAGGCCCCCCCGCGCCCGCCGCCGTTGCGTGATGAGTCCACGTGGAGCGGGGCGAGGTGTTGCCAGTCAGCTGGGCCGCGCCGCGTCTCTGTGTGCGCTGTTTCCAAAACGCGCAGCAGCAGCAGCAGTGTCATCATCAGCAGCAGTGGCATCATCAGCAGCAGTGGCATCATCAGCAGCAGTGGCATCAGCAGCAGCAGTGGCATCATCAGCAGCAGTGGCATCAGTAGTGGCATCGGCATCATCAGCAGCAGTGGCATCAGCAGCAGCAGTGGCATCATCAGCAGCAGTGGCATCATCAGCAGCAGTGGCATCATCAGCAGCAGTGGCATCAGCAGCAGCAGTGGCATCATCAGCAGCAGTGGCATCATCAGCAGCAGTGGCATCAGCAGCAGCAGTGGCATCATCAGCAGCAGTGGCATCAGCAGCATCAGTAGTGGCATCGGCATCAGCAGCAGCAGTGGCATCATCAGCAGCAGTGGCATCAGCAGCATCAGCATCAGCAGCAGCAGTGGCATCAGCAGCAGCAGTGGCAGCATCATCAGCCGCGTCGTCAGACGGGTGTGGCCGTGCGTGTGTACTCAGCCAGGCGGCCCATCCCAGCGCAGGTTCCTTTGCGAGCAAACGACAACTCGGCATTTGAATGGCGCTTTCATTGCGAGACATCAAAACGCGGCCCTGGCTGGCGCGGCGTGACGCGCGCGCGAGTCGGAAAGCGCCGACAGAGGGCCGACACTCGCCCGCTGCTCTGTCCACCCGCGTGGAAGTTTACATCCTGCACGAGCAAGTTGGCTTCATAGCTTGAAACTCTAGGGACAAATCGCCGCCGTTATGAGGGCGCCGTGGTGTTGACCACCTCGCCCGGTATGCAGGAGGTCGTGGGTTCGATCCCGACCCTGACACCTGCACATTTAGAGTTTGGGTGTTTCTCTCCCCGTGGTCGCGTGGATTTTTTTTTTGGATCCTCTGGGTTTTCCCACCACATTTAGAATCAATGTGCCTCTGGAGTATTTTGCTGCTACAAATTTCGACGTGATAAGCCACTTCGTTGGGCTATAATGTGTGGCCGGGTCACTTCTAAAAAAACAGCTACGTAGCTCAGTGAGCCTTACCTGATAAAACTAGAGTCAGGCAAACTCCAAATAGACAGGCGTCAGGGTCGGGATCGAACCCACGACCTCCTGTACACCAGGCGAGGTAGTTAACATCTCGCCCTCGCGGCGGTACAACCGCACAGCACGACACGTGCGTGCGTGCACACGAAGTTAAAATAATAAATAAACGTACCGTAATGGGTAGCAATAACCAAAAAAATATGCCGAGCAGAAATAATTCTTCTTGTGGGTTGTTATTATTTTGTTTCCCCTCCTCCTCCTCCCCATCTCCCACCGCTTGCCGCACGAGGGAAGGGGATTGAGTGGAGCGGCTTTGTGACCCAGCGGGCGTGCGGCCCGTGTAGCTGGCAGGCGTCGGCCGGTCTGTGCGCTGTTTGCCTTCGCTGTGCGCTCCGCTCGGGTGCTCACACAGAGTAGCACACACACACACACGTGCGGGCACACGCGCGTGTGTGTGTGTACGTGCGAGCGAGCGGTGGCGCAGCGGTTAGAGCGCTGAGACCCAAGTTCGATTTCACGCTCCCACGGCCAATTCCGGTGGAACGGTCTTCGGCCGATCCTGGGCCTCCCTGGGGGCCATCCATTGAGTACGTACGCATGGAGGGGGGAGGGGGGGTTAACCCAAATGCGTGCGCTTGCGTATGGGGGGTCTACTGACCGGCAGGAAACGGGGGGGAGGGGGTGAAGCCTCGATAATAATTTGTCTACTTTGGCCTTCAAATGAGTTAGATAGTCCGGCGGTGGACTGTTTGTTTGCTTAAACACTTTAATATTATTAATCCTTGATCGTTTCTGCGTGGATTAAATATCGGCCGTTCTATAGGATTCGGGGGGTGCGTCAGGCGTACATACAGGGAGGGGGGGGGTCAAGTTTAGACAGATTTGTGCGTACCTACTCAATGGATGGCCCCCTAAGGTCGACTCAGCCTCAAATGAGTAGCTGGTGCGGTGTGTAAACAACATCGCCACGAGGAAGGCAAAGGCGGCCGGGCGTGGTGCTGGCCACCCACCCCCTCGTGTGCCATGGCAGCCTTCATAGGTGCTTTCTTAACAGCACTTGCCCCAAACATTGATTAAGACTGTATGGCGGACCTTTGTCTGTGTATATATTAACTAATTTGTGCGTGGATTTTTTTTTTGTTATGTTTCGTTTTTTACAAGGATTGCGTTTCATTATTCTCTTAAACCTTAGAAGGGGTCCTCATGAGCCAATGAAAGCGATGGAAACTCATGGGGAGCGTTTTTAAGGGTTTTGTTTTTGCTCACGCAGCTCAGAAATGCCCCCAGAGTTCCGGCGTTCCGTGTTCAACGCCCACCACATGTTGTTTGTTGTTGTTGTTGATGTGGATATAACCGGCCTTGTTCTGCACTGGCGAATGATGGCGGAAACACGTTCAGGAGCGAAATACTCAATATTCAGGTCTGCTGGCTACGACGAGAGGGCTTCAGTACGTACCTATGCTGAACTTCTTTCGCACCGTACGTAGCCAACCACGCTAATCAAAAGTGCGGGGGGAGGAGAAAAAACTAAATACAAACAAATCTTGATTTGAAGCTTTCGCGACTGCAGGAATCCATACTTTTTGTTTACAGTCTGCCTCAGCAGCAGACCACGCTTTCCCACCCGATGATGGATGCTTGTGTTGCGCCCGAAACGTCGTCGTGATTTATTTTAATGAAAGTATTTGTCTGAAATCACTGCTAAGGATGCATTTACCCAAAGTTTCCCTGAGCAGTGGCACCGAGTGTGTCGGAGATTCACCGGTGGCTCGAGATTTGTGTTTTGTTTGTTACAGAACTT
The DNA here is from genome assembly GCF_015708825.2 of Lethenteron reissneri. Lineage (NCBI taxonomy): Eukaryota > Metazoa > Chordata > Hyperoartia > Petromyzontiformes > Petromyzontidae > Lethenteron > Lethenteron reissneri. The sequence goes on from NC_083784.1 coordinate 1,176,598, forward strand.
CTGAACGGGTTCCTCAAGTGGACAATTTTAGTTTTCTCATTTAACAAAGCAGGATGTGTGCTTTGTCGCATACACGACGGTGGTAAAACTTCATAAAATATTCGTAACTCTCAGAGGACTGAAACTTAGCCGGGGGAAAAAATACATCGATTGCAAAATCCAAATTTAATGTTATTTTTGTGTGTGCAGTCATCGGTGACTGGGCTGAGACCATCCACTCGCTGCATGTGACAACGCGGTTTAATCGCGGGAAGCTGCCCGGGTTGAGACCAGGAGCTCAGCGGTGCCAACTCGGCGCTCTGACCTCTGAGCTGCCCGGCCACCCCCTAGGTGACCGCGTTCGTCTCGATCGCCCTCGCGAACAACTCGGTGCCACGTGCACGCGCACAGCAGCGCACAGTCCGTGCCGCGTGCACGCGCACAGCAGCGCACAGTCCGTGCCGTGTGAACGTGCACGCGCACACAGTCCGTGCCGCGTGAACGTGCACGCGCACACAGTCCGTGCCGCGTGCACGTGCACAGCGCGCACAGCAGTGCACACTCCGTGCCGCGTGCACGCGCACAGCAGCGCACAGTCCGTGCCGCGTGCACGCGCACACAGTCCGTGCCGCGTGCACGTTGATCGCGCAGACTGTGGCGCAACGCGACTCGCGCGTGTTGTCTAAGTGTGTGTGTGACGTGCACGACTTGAAACCGTGGGGGTTTTTACAGCACGATGTGGGTGTTGTCACGTGTTGCGTCTTGTCGCGGGCCGCACTAAGAGCCACCAGGGCCTGCCAGTAGACCCGCGGGCCTTGCAGTGAAGAACGCCGCTCTCAGGCCTCCCACACGGGCCACCTTGTAGCTACAGTACAAGGCCACCTACCCCGCTCTGCTCGTCAACACACGGGTTAATCACGGGCACTCGGATACCCAGGTGTGAACTCAGGAGCTCACCGGTACCGCGGCAGAGTTCCGTGAAAACCTCTCCCAGCTGGGACCCAACTGTTGTTGGGAGAGGCCCTCACCGGCTCTGAGCGGCGTCCTGAACACTGACGATAAATCTACATAATGGATGCGGTCGTGGCAGTGAGCACGCCGTGGCCTCGCACCGTGCCGGCAGGTTCGTGAGCACGTGGACACTTTCCTGGTTGGTGTCTTGGGGGTTTTTTATTTTTTAAAGTTCGCATTGCCGTCCAGTTTACCATCGAATTTTGGCTAATTGTGGAGCCCGGCCTGGAGAGGCATCGCTCACGAGGTGCCGATCTCGCTCGCCTGCCCCCTACCCTCTCCCCCCCCCCCACTTCATGTCATGCGCCTCCGTGAATACAATAATGTATTCAAGGACAAGTGATTCCATTACAACAACAACAACAACAATCGCCGTTTTCCACTAAGTGGTGGTGTTGTCACCACGTCGCTTGTGCCAGGCTATGTGCACTCTAAGTCCACGTGAAGTGTTGTACACCCGCTGGCAGGGGTCACGGGATAGACCCAGGTGCCATGGGTTGACTGACTGAGATGACCGGCAGTTGCACCGCTTGTGCCCCCTACTCTGCCAACTTGCTGTGTTTTATCCGCCCGTCGCACCACTCGTTGTTGTGAGCGTCGCTCCCCTACCCTCCGTTGTTGCTGGTGGTCGACGGTCTCCAACTGCCCAGTAGCGTCTTTCCAAAACGCATACAATGGCACCCGCACACACGTACACACGTACACACACACGCATATCGAAATTACACCGTTATTGGCTCTGGACTGAAAGGCCACAGCGCTTCTGGTATTTTTTCCCGTGCGTTTTCAAATCTGCTTTCATGTGCAAGCAAATGCTCTTGCGTCGCCAAAACAACACAACCGCACCACCAAAGTTCAGAGCCACCACCAACCGCCACCGCTCGCTTCCAAGAACCCAAGAACCCGGCCAGAGCCCCCCACGGGAGGGGCGCCCGGGGGTGCTCGCCCCACCCTCGCCGTGCCACCGGTTCCACCGCGCTCACCCTCCGTGCGCTCTCATCCAAAATGTGGCTCGCCGCTAAAGAACCGCTCCGCCGCCCCCCCTCTCTCTCTCTCTGCCGCCCCCCCCCCTTCCCCACGCAGGGCACAGGCAGCGGCTGGAGGACGCTGGCAAGGCGCTCTCCTTCTCCGAGCGGCTGAGTGAGTTGGAGCACCTGCGGCGCACGGCGCTGCGCGTGGGGGCGCACCACGTGCCGCCCCCAACGCCGGCCCTCCGCCCGCCTCTTAACCCTCCCCCCCACTACAATGCACAGACAGGTACACGACGGGCCCCCAACCCCACCCCCTCTCCCCCCCCCCCCCTCTTTACCGACCTATCAAAATCACAATATTTATTCATACTGGAGGAATCCGATGAGCTGTAAAGCTCTTTCTCACGGATGTCCCGTAGGGGCACGGGGCAAACAAATGGCCCAAACGCAGACAAATTCAACTCGGCCGTCCCCACCCTACCGGGCAGAGCCCCACCGACCTATTGCTGCCCACCCACACAACCTCCCTCGCACCCGGCCTCCCTCTTGCACGCTCCTCCCTCGCTCAGCGATCCCGCAACACAGACCCCGGGGTAGGCACACGGCTCGGCAAGGTCACGAACGGGGGGGGGGTGGGGCTCGGGGCTTGATTTCGGGAAAGCGACTGAGAGGTCGGGCGGTGACGCGGCCCGGAGAGCGTGCGGGTCGATGGCGACGCTCGTCTTGCCGGGGTTGAGCGGGACCCGCCGCTGGAAGGGATCGTGGCCGATAGTCAAGAACAGTAGCGGGGGGACGGCTGATGAACGGAATCCCTTGGAGATGGGGGGTGGGCGTCTTACCGGGGAGATGAAGTGATGACATCGGTCCGTGTGCAGGTGCCAGGTGGATTATTACGACGCAGGATTACGAGAGCTTGACAAACGGCTGTACATTATGATTGTTTATTATTTTAGTGAGGGTGGACGTCACTAAAATAATAATAGAACCAATTTCACGTGCGAGGCAATGCGAACATCCAACACTCCCCGACGAACAGATCGTGAACCCACTTGCTGTACTGCCACCTGGACAATTCACACGTGGGGGGGGGGGTGGATGAAGATGATCCACCTCCGACATGAGAACCTGAATATCACCAGAGAAAATACAGAGCATATATATCGTTTTATATATATTTATATATATTGTTAAATAGGCTCCTAAACTAAAAGCGGTGAGTTCCGGGACGAGCCCTCCCGAGGGACGTTGCCTCTTGGCAGTTGCCGCCTGGCATCGCTAGAGGAGTGCAGATCGCCGGGACCCCAGTCCCAGTTAGCAGCACTGCGGCGGACTTTCCACACGAGTACGGATTTTATCGACCCTGTAAGGATGATGGGTCAAGTTGAGCACCGAGACACACTGGAACCAAGCGGCGGCGAGCGAACGAAGCCACGTCTGGCGGTCCGCCCGGTGCGGAGTGCCATTGGTGCACGTTCACGCGGCCAGCGCAGGCCGCGTGTGCGAGTGTCGTGAGCGAGCAGCTATGAAGGCCGTCACGACGCACCCGGGGTCGTGTGGCCGGCACGACGCACCCGGCCCACTTTGGCTGGAACCAACCGAGGGGAGGCTCACAACCGGTGCAGATGTATGCCGGGAGTGGGAATTGGACCCAGGTCATCCCAAATGGACCTGGGTCATCCCAAATGATTTGAGCAATTCCTGCAGTCACGAAAGCGCCAAATCAAGTTTGATTTGGTGCGTCAGAAAATGCTCATCGCTACACACAAAGACAAAGATTACCCGTATAGCCATAACAGACTTGGGGAAAGTGCTGTTAGCGAGCACCTATGAAGGCCAGGGGTGGGTGGCCAGCACCACGCCCAACCACCTTTTTTTGTTCCGAGCGGCGATATTTTACACCCACTCACGTACACACTCGCGCTTACACGTGCGCGCATGAATACACGCACGAGCACGCTCGCACACACACGCCGTGCCCCGTGTTCCCTGCATGCAGAGGCACACACACGCCCGGGATGTGGTGAGCCGCATAACCCTTTAATGTCATAACCGCACAACCCCTGCCGCTTGCGTACGCGCGGTGCGCCACGCGCCCAATCGCCTCCTCACGTCTGAATCGCCGTCCCCGAAGCTCTCCGCGCAACCTGACCGACCCTTAACGCCGAAGGCGTTCATCAAGGTGTCGCCCTCCGTGAGACATTTCGCTCTGCTCCCCTTTGTGTTTCTGCCGCTGACTTAAAAAAAAAAAAGAAACCGCTGGAAGCTTTGAAACGTTCACTTTCAATGGGAGCTCAACCAAAAGGGCAATCAGCTGACGTTTTACAAGGCTGAAGGAACGGGCACTTTTAAGTGAGCATGGACGGACAGACCTGCGCTTCGATTTTCTGGCCATGGTCCTGGGCAACCTTTTGCAAGCCGCGCTACTGACCTGCTCAAATAATCTCCATAATCGACATGGCGTGGATAGGCCCTTCATCCAGCAAGAACTTCGCAAAGCGATATTAATATGAGGATGCATGTCAATCCACTGCTGGATGACAGCCACTTCACGACGCCATCTTTGTTTATTGCTTGAACTTTTCCCAGCGGTTAACAAACCACGCACACGACGCCCTCCGTTTTCGAGTCGAAGCACCGGTTCAAAAAGTCCCACACAATCTACAGCATTCAACTGTGGCGGGGGGACGCGTATTGAGATCGCCGCTCGCGTGTAAGTTTTGAGCTTTCATTATTTAACAAAATAACAACCTGGGTGGGTTTTTATATAAAAAAAAAATTCTTTATGGAGTTCGGGGTAGGTCGTATCGTCAGTCACATTTTTTTTCTTCTTCTTTGGAGAAATGCAGACAGCCCTGTCGCGGTACCATAATCGAGAATGACTTAAATCCCATAATATGCGGTTGTTGTCGGGACAACTCAGACAGCACCAGACTTCACGCCCGTCGTCGGTATCGGCCTCGCCGCAGCGCCTGCCAAAAAAACGTCTGCGCCATCACCAAACACAATCTCTGGGAACCCGGGGCCTCGGCGTGCCAGCCAGACCCCTCGCAGGAAACAACGAGCACGGTCCGCGCTCGTATTTCAAATGGCCTTTTTTGTGTAAAGAAACTCATTTCTTCGCAGAACAAATATGCGGTCTCGAAATTAAATGTGTAAGAAGGGCGTGCGGACAAAAAAAGTATCCGACAAGCAGCGCTCATCTCCCTTCTTTTGTGGCACCATGCCAGCGATGGAAATTCCACATTACTATGTCAGAGGGGAGCGTCATCCATCGGATAACCGCTGTTCACTTGCCGCAAACAGGATTTAGCTTTATCCCCCCCCCCCCGCCCGCCGGGATGAATAACGCGGTAATGGAATGATGATTCGATTCCTGGCCGGGATTTGACCTTCGTGACCTTACAATTCTCGGTCACGTTTAAGAGCGGGGAGCTGCTGCCACTGCCGCGCGAGTTGTCGCGGCAATCGCGGTCACGCCAGTTGCGCCGGTTGCGCGTTGCCGGACCGTGGCGGGGGGGGGGGCGCAACCCGAGAACGCATCTGGAGAGGGGTCGCTGTAGCCACGACGGCCGTTGCCGGCACTCCGACACGACGTCCCTCTGCACCAACCGACTGGTGCACCGCGCTACGGTCGACGGCGCTCCCCGTGGGGTCCGCAGCGAGCGCCGCCCACGCCGCTCTTTGACTTCGCGCCGACGATCCGCGAGCTACGGCGATGGAAATTGCCCGAATCTTGGTCCGTCCGCCGAGTTTCTCACAGCTTTATCTAACAAGTGTTGGAGGTCGGCCAGACTTTTTCTTTGTTTTGTGACAGCCGAGCATCAGACTCGCCCTTTTAGACTTTAGTGTGCGGTCCGACAGCTGTTTGACTAATGCACCCCCGGCTCCGTCTCTTGTGTGCCGTACCGGCGATGCGCGGAGCGTAACTGCAGCCAGCGCTCAAACAAACATCTCCAGCTCGCCCGCGATAAAATGTACAGCCGAGCCGGTTATTTCTTTACGAGCTGCGTAAAGTGGGGGTAACAACCGCTCGTTGTTTTCCTTCATATCATCTCCCCACACCAGTCGCTCGAAATCCGTTTGGCATATTTATTTTTCATCGACATTAACTCACGCGCCTCTCCGCGCGTCAAGTGTTCGCACGTTACATCCGCCGTTGGAGTGCAGAGGATCTGCACTTGTTGGAGAGCGCAGTTCGCCTGAACCCTCCTACAAGTGCAGAGGAACTGCTCGAGGAGGAATGCAGCAGCGCTGTAGCGTGACCTTGTTTAAAAAATGGGTGGGGGGCCAGACAAAAACGTTGGGGGGGGGCGGTGAGGAGGCGCGGGAGGGGCGTAACACAGTCAACGTTGAACGCTGAGCAGGACGAGTAATGATACAATCTGCTTTTGTCCATCGTGCATTCCGCTGCAGCTCTCGTCGCCCCTAAGTATGGGAGGAACGGTTGTGATGCCCGCTGCTTAATTGTTAAATGTTGTACCAAATGTTTTAGTCAACTGTAATCATTTAGAAAGGACGGCGCCACGGTGGCTGGGAGATGTTAACTACCTCGCCTGGTATGCCGGAGGTCGTGGGTTCGAGCTCTACCCTGACACCTGCTGTATATTTTGAGTTTGCGTGTCTCTCTCCCCGTGATCGTTCGGATTTTTATCAGGGTCCTGCGGTTTTTGTCTCCACATTTATAATCAGAATCACTCGTTTAGAGTATTTGGCTGCGATAGATTTCCACACGAAAAGCCACTTGGGTTGAGCTATGATTTGTGGCCAAGTCGCTCTTAAAAAATTGCTACATAGCTCAGTGGCCCTTACCTGGTAAAATAAAAATAGTTTGTTTCATAGTTTTAGTTCGCCTTCAGCGGGGGGTGGGGGGGGGGGCTCAGCCCCCTGCAGCCCCCGCAACACTGCAGGTCTGGGTTACTGTGCGAGGGTGACCTTGCAAATGCCGAGTGGGTCACGGGCAGCCGATCTTGAGATACACAAAAAAAGAGTTATAGCTCCACGCGAAATTTCCATCGACATCTTCCCACGCACAACAGGAGGGTCATGTCCCAAGCATGACCCACCTGAAAACAGGAATATTCCTGCAGTGGCTTTGATAGTTTGGGTTGCATGTATCTCTATGTGTCTCTGTTGGTCACTATGTATCCATATGATCCTCAACGTATCTCTGTGTGTCTCTATGGGTCATTATCTCTATGGATCTCTGTGATGCTATGTGTCTCAATGGGTCACTCTTAGTCTCCGTGGGTCTCTGTGTACCTCTATGAATATCTATGGGTTTACTACGAGGTGTATAGTTTGGATTGCACGGCCACAATCACACTGCTTTGGCTTGTGTTTCATGAACGAGGCTCACCGGTAACATCAGCAGCGCGTAGGCGTCTCGCGTGAACACTTCTCATCACAAATCGGCCACGTGCCACAACATTTCCTCGAAGAGCAAACTCGCACATTACGCACAGCGCTTCGTTTCTGCCGGAACGCTCCGGAAACGCCGTCCCGGAAATCATTTTGGCACCCACCACCGCATCCATCTCGCCATCTTAGATTGTCCTTAACCTGTGCAGAGGATTTATGGGAATTAAGGTCATACAATGATGTGGGATTATGAAAGGGCCCCACGCCGATAATCCACGACAACCGAGAAACTGGGCCCCGATCGTGCATCACGGACTTGAGCAGCGGTGCGAAAATCAAATCGACAGCGCCGTGCCCCGTTGACGCCCTCAATCCGGCGCTGTCTTGATACTTTTAATAAGTATTACTTATATTTGTATTGCTAAACACGAGCCGGGTACAGAGCACGAGAGACGGGCAGAGAGGAGGGGGCGTTACAGATGTTCCGCGGACGACAAGCCCGAGGCCAGGTGGTCGAACTCCCTGCCCTGACCCTCACGTCGGGGCAACGTTCGCGAACGTGGTGGGGAGTTTCTTTTTTAGGGGAGGGGCAGATAAAGGAAGGGGCGGGAGGTTGGGCGCTGTCTGATATTTACTAAGTGTACGCTCTTTAATTCGTAATCAATAGCTGTTTCATTCGTGTTGGGGGCAGTGGCTGCCCGGTTAGGCTGACTGCAAAGGCCCATGTTTTGGCTTTTAGGCCACATTAAATATTAAAGCCGAGGCAGTAAATCCAGCGCAGACCGCCACCGGCCAGACGCATCGTCCCGTCTGCGTCCACGTGCCAGCAGAACAGTTTGGACCCCGTATTAAAAGCTTTCCAAATAACCCGCACAACTTCATTAATGTGAAATGTTAAGCAAAGCTTTTATGGAACTTCCCCATAAAGTTTACGGCGGAGCCATCAAAACCGGCATGAAACATTTAACGCGCGTCGGTTATTTAAGCAATAAAGATCCACCGCGAGGAATGGCCTCGTCCGCGCGCGCGAACGCCAAGCGCATCGGCGGTTGCCGATCAACCCTCCGGGTAGCCGGGGCGTGGAGCCAAGGGCGGGTTATGAGATTTCGAGTCACCTTAACCGTCTGCTCAGGGAGCCAATTCACCTTAACCCTTTCCCGTTCCGAGATGTACTGCGAGTTGCACGGTGGGTGGTGTCCCGTTCGCCGCCGAATCTCGGAACACGCAAGCGGTTCAGGGTTCATGTTTCTTAGAGAGGCGTAGCGCCGTTGTTTTTAAAGACGTTGTTACTCACCGCGGAGAACCGTAGCGACACGACCGCACTCTTCGATAGTTGGCGCCAAACTGTGCCACACGCCCTCCCGCATGGCCTTGTGGGAGCCTTTGTACCGATAAAGCTGTTTTATTTTAGCTTTTATTACAATCCAAAGGGTTAACCTGTCTGTTCAGAGAGCCGAGTCACCTTAGCCTATTTACTCAGAGAGCCGCGCTCTCCACATCCTCCGTCGCCTACCGTACGTCTGCGTGCGCTGTACACGCATGCAGCGTGCACTCAGCCGTGATTGCCACTCCGCTGCTGGATGAGTGCCTCCCCACTCCGTGCGGGTTGCAGGGGGTCGTTTGACCGCAATTCAGACGACGTTGCTCGGCGCAGGTAGCTGAAGGCAGGGGGGAGCATAGACGCGTACGCATAGTACGGTACAGCAACGGAGATTGCTGCCCTGCCATCTCCTGCCCATAACAGTAGCTGCCCCACCACAGCCTCAAGCACCTGGTTTATGCCCGGTGGAGGCGGTCGACCAACCGAGCACTGCCCAGGCTCAAACCCGCTTGGCTTGCGAGTTCTGATGAGATCAGTCGCGCTCCGTGTGGTTTAGTCATTGGCACCTACGATTACTCGAACACAAAACGCCGCTCGAGTGATTGGTCAGACAATAGCCAATGCAGGACTCTCCTGAAAAATAATCTTGAGACTCGGAGAGTCTTTGCTCGATCAAAAGACTAAAGGACAAACACATTCTCACTGCGAGAAGTGGAGCTTGGCAGTGGTCATAAATCAAACCACCTGAAATGCCTTTCCAAGGATGCTGGAGCAGGGCACGGCGGTCGCACGGGGCGACCACCGAGCCCTGCAGGCGCTGCAGGCGCTGCGGGCGCTGCTTGCGTGGTCGTGGGCAGCAGAGGACGGCGCAGGAAAGAACCCCCGTTGCTGTGCATCCACGTCCACGCTTGCTCGCTCGCTCGCTCCCTTCACCGTCGCCTGTCGACTCGCGTCGTGAAGTTTGGCCACGTGGCCCTAGAGGCCCGCGTGGCAGTGGGCGGGGGGGGGGGGCCCTAATCCTGCAGCGAGTTAACAAAAGGGGGGCTCCGCGTGTATGTTTGGTGAACTTCTTGCGCGCCGTACGTAGCCATCAGCGTGCGTGGACACACGCGCGTCCGCTCCGTCGATGTCGCAGTGGAGGCATCCCGGCGTGATTCTGCTGACTTCGTGTTTTGTAGTCATTAAAAAACGGGGGAGGGGAGGGGGCGAGCATCCTTTGACCTGCGCCGTAGGAACTAGCGCAGAGGCACAACGCGGGAGAATGTCGTCACGTGGACCTCATCTTGGGACAATCGCTATTTCATGGGGTCTGATTAACAGTGAGGGACAGGAGGACAAGGCGAGGCTACGGGGCTGTGTCCAGCATTGTCTCTCCTGGCCCGGGGCGGCCAGCCAGGGGCATCGGCGTAATTTGCGAGCGGCGCTTTCAACTGCGGCGGGTTTGTGGGTTTTTTTGTTTGCCCCGGCGACGCGGCTGCCTCCCGAGGGCTGTCACACGCAACAATGCCCCTCTGTGGCCCGCGGCCCCGTCCGCGTGGCCTCAGCAGCAGCACGGCGTCGCGTCAGGGGCTGGGTTCACAGAAGCGGGTTTCTTTCGTTGTTTCCCACCCCGCCACCCCGTGCGCAATGAATTGGCATCGTCGTCGTTATTATTGTTGATGTTGTTGTTGTTGATGTTGTTCGACTTCGTACTGCGCGTGTGGGTTTTCTCCAGGGTCCTTTAGTTTACTCCCTGGAAGTGGATTAGCCAAACAAGTCCTTGCGTAGGATCCTGCTGGACAAACAATAATATCTTGATTCTGCAGGTGGAGTGGATTCTCCTTATTGCTATGTGTGTGTGTGTGTTAGTCTCTGTGTGTGTGGTTGGTAAGTGGGGAGCAGTAGTGTAGCGGTTAGCGCGCTGCGCTATGAATTCGGCGACCCAGGTTCAATTCCCGCTCTCACGGCCAACACCAGTGACGATTATCTGAATCGGTCCTGGGCCTCAAGATGAGTACCTGGTGCGGTGTGTAAACATCGCCACTGGGGAGACAAAGGCGGTCGGGCGTGGTGCTGGCCACCCACCCCCTCGTGTGCCGTTACCGGCCTTCATAGGTTCCCGCTAGCAGCACTTGCCCCTACATGCTGTTAAAGCCACACGGGGGATCTTTGTCCTTGGTATTTGTAGAGAGATGAGCGTTTGCTGCACAGTTGATGTGTGGCGGTCGTCTGACTAACGTTTGCGTTCGCTTTGCTTGTGTACAATGTGGCCTAAATGCTAATCTGTGTTGCTTCTGTGTCTACCCCACCCCTGTTTGTGTGTGTGTCTCTCTCTCTCTGTCCATCTGTCTGTTTTACCCCCCTTCCTCTATATATTTATTTATAAACCACGATTAATGTACCTCTATTCCAACCCCCTCCACCCGCATTATCGTCCGTGCCATTCATTGTGCACCCTCTCTGCTTGTCAATTAAAATTATTCTCGAAACATTTCCGTAAAAAAAATCAACACCGATGTATTTTAATACTTCTCTGACCTGGGATGCTCCTTGGAATATTTGCGCGGAACTTAAAAACACCCTTCCGATTTCCCCATTTACGCATGCCGGTATTTCTAATCCCCATCTATTTACGTATATATATGTACACATACGGATGTATACACACAAACGGATACATCTAACTTCTTCCATCTCCATCCTATCCTTGTGCACGCCACCCCTGGCTCCACGCACCCGCATGACTCCGTCCGCCCGCTACACCACCTCCACCTCCTCCTCCTCCCCCCCTCCTCCTCCTCTTCATCTCTCTCCGCGTGCCCCTTTCGCCGCCACGCCATCGCCGCGCACTCACGCGCGCGTCGCAGATGGCCAGCCGTCCCCTCCGTGGTCGTTTGACCAGCCCTACGGGCCCTACCTGAGCCAGATCGCGGCACCGGCGCTTCACACAAACGCGGGGCTCTCGCCTAGCCGCGCCGTGGGCATCGCAGGTAGGCGACGCCGCCGGCCACAACAACAACAAAACGCGCACGGCCCAGCCATGAGATTGACCCGTCCGTCCGTTCGTTCATCGTCACCGGCTCATTCGTTGGTTCATTCACTCGCCGCCAGGCGAAATCCCATTGCCGCCGCCACCACCACCGTCGCTTTCGCTTGATTTGTGTCGATCGGAAGGTCGCGCGCGGTGGGATAAAGTGTGGGTACCTCTACCTCTTCGAAGCCGTCTGGTCAGCGTAGAAGAGTAGACCAAAACATACCCTCTCGAAGGGCTCTCTAGAGCTCCCTCTCGCGAAGGAGCTTCCACCAGCGGTGGCTTGAGCAAGCAATTGCAGGGGCTGCACCTGTACCTGTGTGACTGCTCCTCACACGTCCTACCAGAGGCCATCGTAAGCTCGAACTGTGTGCCGCAGCCCACGAATGGCATTGACCCCGACGGGCAGCAGCACGTCCGTTGAGTCAGATCCCACGAGTCTCTCTTGCGGCAGTGGATGACCTGCTAAAAAAGAGCTAAACGGCTCAGCGGGCCCTACCTGGTATTGAAAGTATATATATGTGTGTATATTTGACGACACGTATTCGCCGTTCTCTGTCGTGGTGCAGGTGGCTCCGAGCTGGGTCCCTTTGGCGACCCGCGCCAGTTCGCCAGCCTCTCCTACCTGCCGGACCCGAGCCGCAACACGGACCCGCGCATGCACTACTCGGGGCCGCTGTCCGTCTACCCGACCCAGCAGGTGGGGGCGGGCTCGCTGGGGCTGCCCGTTCCGGCACGCTACGCCTACCTGCCACCGCCGTACCCGGCGCACACCCCTCCGCACAGCCACCAAAGCTCCCCCTTCACCGGCTCCTCTCCCTTCACCACCGCCGGCTCTTCCCCCTTCAACGCCGCCTCCGCTCCGTTCACGTCGGGCTCCTCGCATTTCTCCGCCGGCCCCGCCCCCTTTCAAACGAGCTCCGCCTCCTTCCAGCCGGGCCCCGCCCACTTCCAGGCTAGCACCGCACCGTTCCAGTCGAGCTCCGCCTCCTTCCAGTCGGGCTTCAACCAGCTGTACTACGGCCACTCGGGCGGCCCCGCGTACTCGCTGTCCGTGATGGCCGGCGACGAGCGTCAGTCCGCCGTCGGCGGGCGGATGGTCGCGACGGGCGTGGGCGTGTGCGTGGGCGCCGGGGACTCGGTGCTGCTCACGCCGGGACTGTCGAGTCCCGACGGGGACACGGCCGACGGAGGCGACGGCAGCTCCAGCAGCTCGCCCAGCAACGCCAACAGCCTGGCGGACGCGGTGCCCTCGCGGCTCGAGCCCGAGTCCGTGTGGAGGCCCTATTGAGTGGCGGCACGGGGCACGCGGGGCAGAGATGCGAGAGACTCGGGTTTGCCGGAGCAGGAGGGCCCTCGACAGAGGGCAGCCGGCGCTCTCCACTAGCTGATGGAGAAATCCACGTTTGCCAAGGGCTGTCTGCTTTGTCAACGTGGCAAATCTGCCGGGCTAATTCCGTTGCGAGAAAACACACGCAGAACAATTAATCTTTCCCGAAGTTTTTATTTTTACTACACCATGCTACCAATTACAGATTTAACGATGATGCCACGAAGCATTATTACTCGGATTGCTTGGCTTCAAAAGGTGGACGGAATTCCACGAGGAAATGAGCAGGCCTCGGAGCTTCCAGCGCAGTTACCGTGTTTGCGCTACGAACGCGTTTCCCGGTCTCGCTGCAATGCCGATGCAGCTTCTCTGGATGGGTGAGTGCAAATTGTACGGTGAACATCGTGGCGAAAAGATGGCAGATCTGAAATGACAGCTGCAGGGATAAGAAAACTAATATTTTCTGGACAAGTTGCTTTCATTTTCTGTTGCTACAATTCTGAAGATTTGTTTTTCAAGAATCTGACTGAGATGCTTCACAGGGCACACCAGTTGCCGACACTGCTTTCATCTTCTGCTGCTTCTTCTTGCGGAAGCTTTGCAGGTGTACGGGCAGTCCACTGCTGGATGAAGGCTTCCCCACGCATTTATTTTGGCGAATGCAGAAACGCCTAACAGGGACGGTCAAAGCGTTGACATCCATGACCTCCTCACTCGTGACAGTGTGGCCCCCTATTTTAAATGTTCAGTTGCCCCGTGGTTCATCTGACTTGCAGCTGATGACATGCATTGACGCTGAGCCATTAGTACTATCGTCGTCATCGTGAGGTGCTTTAATGTGTGTGTGTTTTTATTAATTGAGTTTAGAAAGTTGCTTTTCAGTCACGTGATGTAAATACAAAGTGAATACCTGCCGGGTATCTTGTTAACGTCTTTTTTTTTTAAACATAGTAATAATCTTTGTGTACATGCATACATTAGTGTTACATTGTTACTGTTAGTGGATGTAAATGGTTAAGACGTTGCAGCAATTGTAAATTGATCCATTAGAAAGCTAAATATATTATTAAATATCTCCCACTTGCAATTGATATAGTTAAAGCTTAATTGTTACTTTGAGTAGATAGATGCTCTTAATAGCACATTGAATGCAGAACCATTAATATCCATTGCGAGAGGGCACAAGTCAAACGGAATGCATTCAATTGTGAGTTTCAATGACGGGGCAATGCAATTATTGATCTCTATTGTAATCAGTTTTACTTTGGCATCGTCACGCAAGTATTTTCACCTCATCATCTTCTCACCCAAGCCACACTTCCGTATGATAGCGCACTTGTTCGGGAAAACTAAAACGTGTCAAATGAAGCAAATCGGAGGCAAAACTTAATACCAAAAGTGCATAATTGGTAGAAAAAAACCACAAATCAGAAAATTATGATCATCCAAAGATTGTTTTGGACGTAATTTATGTTTAGCCCTCTCGTGGAAATTAGATAGCTCCTGAAAAATGCATCGTTAAAAAAAACACCACAGTTTTGACTGGTCTCTGTAACTGATTGTATTACCCATGGGAGTGCAGTCTGGCTGACCAAATAATGAAATTAGATTTATTGGCAAAAATACATCAATCTTATAATACATCTTGATAAAATACCACCCAATTAATAGCCTTGTCTTTAATCCATGCTTATATCGAAATGCAACCGCATGTTTTAAAACGAGTTTAGACAACGTAACCTGGATTGTTTGTAGATTTTAACTTTTTTTACATTTTAAATTAATTTTCTCACAATTTAAATAGAATGAGTGAAATGATGGACCTATTTTCTTTGCGGCCATCTCATTTAACATTCTTGTGTAAACGTGTTTTCAATGCCAGTTAATAAGATTTGTTTCCTCCAGTCTTCCGTGAGTGTTGTACATTTTCTAGCTTCCACTTTCGAGGTATATACATTGCTATTTTTTTGAAATTATTAGTTTGTTGTGTGGTCACCTAATAGGATTACAGAAAATGAATGAAAAAAGTTAAAACATTGTACAGTTGAAATTTTAGCATACAAATATCACTTCCTTTAATATTAACTGTACGTGCTTTTACATGTATTAACCGATGATTAATAATGAAAAGGTTTATTTCGAAGCAAAATAAAGAAAAACGCATTCTTGCTTTTGCACTAAGCCATATTTATGTAAACAATATTAGAATGGTAAAAAAATAACTTTATCATTAATGTCATTAATATTATTACGTGGCGTATGGCCCCGTTTCAACGACCGAAAACGATGAGTTCAAGTAAAAAATAATAGTGCCTTTTGTTTGCAAAAAGCCATCTTTTTAAGGGGCGGTGTTCACGATGTCTCCGTGGCTCCGATCCAGTGGGCGGCCATTTCACGGCGGTAACCTCCCCACTCGCCTCCCTCTTGCGTTGGCCATGAACTCAGCGGATTACAAATCGGGGTCATCCACATTTCCTGCAATTTCCACGGCATTTAATTGGGTTAACCGTTGTTACGTTTGCGGCGTGGATTTCCCGGTTGTTATATCACGTTTATTTTAAGTTTTTGTTGTTACCATATTCACAATTCCATTTTCGTACACTTGGTATTTAAAAAAAAAAAATTTCCATGGTTAAATATTGTTTTAGAGTGGCATTTGTCACCATTACAGTAAACCTTCGACTTATAAAATAATACCCTGCGTTGTAAAAAAAAAACTAGTTAAGACTGCTTCCTCTCTTATTTCATTTAAAGTAATTACAGTTCACTGAGTGGGGCTGTGCCCGAGTTTTAATTCCGGCTGGCACAGTCATTTAATTGATGAACTCACCCGCAATTACCCCCGTGTGGAATCACCTCGCACTACTCATTCTGCCAGATAATTCGCAAGTGATTATGGTGCATAACAAGTCACAGCATTGGCTCGGATAGCCGCTCATTTGTCGGGAATAATGGCGCTTAGTTTCGTCTCATGTAGACCCCTGCGTGTTCTACTCAACGCCCGCTATGAGTCAGGCGTTGAGCCCTATTAGCGAGAAGTCCAGCACCTGCGGCGTCTTAAGCCAACCACCACCATTTTGTCAATGACCGAGTGCTTTCTTTCAGCGAAGTAACCATCTCGTATCATTATAAAACGTCTGCCCAGCTTGGAGGAGAAAGGCCAAGAGCTCTCGAGACGGGCTGCACAGAGCATAGAGCTCCCTTTCGTGGAGGTCCTGTGACTAGAATTGGCGTGAACAAAGCAATTGCAGGGGCTGCAGCTTTAACCTTTGATGTTATTATTCACAAACTTGAATGTGTAAAAATTTGCTTAAAAAGTCAGATATGGGTAAAAAAAAATCATTTGGGTCACGTTAATCCGAGGGTGCAAGCCACTTTTTTTTTAATGAAAATCAGCCAGGACATGTTCTTCCTTTGTTTCACAAAATAAGTGGGCGATTCGATGTGCTGCCTTTTGTAACAGCACCCTGGAAATTGAAACACACAGGTGTGCTTTATAATAATTATTATATATGTAATTTAGCTTAGGGTGGTTTCCAATTTTGGAATTTAGGCTGTGGCACTCACCTAATTAATATTAATACCGATTCAGAGTGTGCAGCCCTTTGCCAATCTACTGCTGGATGAAGGCCTCCCTGAATCATCGCCGTATCTCGCAATCCTCTGACGTGACGAAGTATAGAGGGTGCCTTGGTAATGAACGACCAACTTCATGAGAACCGACTTGTTATAAAGCAGGCCTTGATTACGTTTGGTGGGGGGCTCGAGTTCTTTACATTTTTGGGGGAGCTCTGCATTGTTTGGTCGGTTCCTTCCCTTCACTCTTTAACCACCATCCATGTCCAATGTCAAATGCACCATCACTTTGGTTATTGCAGTTCTGGTTTCACAAATATGATATGTGAGTTGTAAAGCTGAATCAAAGTTAAAATGAACAAAACTAAAACAATGTGGCACGTGACTGATAGTGATACACATCTTTATTATTTGGCTTTAATTACCAAATTACCTGCAGAATTAGTGCTACAGTATTGGTATTCTACTGTTTCAAAGCTAAATATACATACAGATTTATTTAGTTGGCCTCTCAGTATCCACAGCCCTGAGCACTAGTGCAGCAAAGTTAATTAAAACTATGTACTGAATATATATTCCATCAACAGCAGGGCATGCAATTTCCAGTTTGTACATTAACTGCATTTGGAGTCGGTCGATTCGTGTGGCACATCGAGACTTGTTTATTGTTGACCGGCCCCTACTGTACTTCTGTGAAAAAGAGCTTCATAGCTCATCGGATTCTTCCTGTCGAAATGAAGATTACGATTCTGACCGTGTCCGGTAGAAGCTTTTTGAAATGGTGCTGCATTGTATAAGTGCTTGTCACAAATGGCCCACAATACCTTGCTGGTCTCGTCAAGGAGCATCAACGATATTGCGAACTCCGCTCATCCTCGCAGCGGCTTTTGGCTCGCCACCGAATAAAGACGGTCACTGCATCGTGCGCTTTCAGATGTGCTTCTGCAGCCGTCTGGAACGCTCTTCCTTTCGATATTAGGTTGTGACTGGAGCTATGCAATTTTAAATCATCTCGATTGAAAACTCATTCCTTTAGTGTTACGGTTGTTGTCCTTCTCCCGCACCTCCGATTAGCACGGTTGGCTACATACGGTGCGAAAGAAGTTCCACGTGCATACATACAGAGCTCTCGCCAAACCGGTCAGAGCACATCATGCTCTATTGAGTCTCCCATGATTAAACAAAAAAAAGGGGCACCCATCAAAAAACAAAACTATATTTAATACACGGGACGTGCAAATTTGGCAACAGTTTATGTGACAGCGATGCTTTAGATTCACGGACATGTTTGTGCGGGAACATTTCAACGGCAGAACTTCAAACAGCTTCTGACGGGTAAACAACGCCCTGAGGATAACCCACAAAGGGAAGACATTTTTACGATAAACCCTTCGACGTATAAAGGAGGGAATTATTATTGTGCTTGCACCTGTTTATATTGCAGAGTTTATTTTCTTAAGCAGGCCTGCATGTGTCATTGAAATGTTTTTTTTATTTAGTCAAATAATGTTTGATTTCATTTCACTTTTTTTTTGCATTAAGTAGAAATATGTTTTGAATGACACTGCCACACCATGAAGCCAGTATGAAAGATTTTGTTTTAAAGACAACATTACTTTGCAGATGTATATTTTTGCTTTGCGATTACGGTTGCCACCTATCCTGGTTCTCCCGGGATCGTGATCTCTTTGAGGGACATCTCCTGGGAAAATATCTTAAGTCTTGCAAGGAAAATCAAACTCCTGGTGTTTTGTCAATTGTGTAAAGATACACGACTCAAGGCAGCGTATATATTCATGTAGTTCTCCCCTCTGCTGGCATTGTGAGTAATTATTCTTTCCATGATAAACCCCAAGGATTCTTCATACCTCAGAGGTGGCAACCCTACTTGCATCTATGAAGCAGAAGTGAGGAAATAAATGATTTAAGAATGAAAGTAAACACTGCTATTATTGAGATGCATTGGTCAGTCATTAGTATTTTTGTTTCATTACTAAGATGCATTATACCACAGGATTATACAAATTTAAACAAGCTACTGTGGAAATTGATGTTTTAAAGTTTACAGAATTTTCTTTTAATATGCCTTCGATATGTATATTTTTTTATATATATAAAAATCACGTCTGTTGGTGGTTACCTTATGTTGGTCATAGTAAAAGTTAGTTTTTTCTTCTTCTTTCAACTGGCATTGTATCTGTTTTTATATATATTTTTTAAACGTTGGCACTAACTTGTTCATCCCATGTGCTCTGTGTATATTTGTACCCAACATTTTACTCGCAATGTCTTCAACAAAACTATTTACGAACCGTTCTAACAATGCGCCATCAATGTGATCAAATTGCAGTCGTACATCGTCAGGGCCGTCCATGGGGGGTGGGGTGGTGGGCCCCCTTAAAACTAAACCGAAAGAATGACATCTGACACCGTGACGTCAAAGCGCCCCCCCCTCAAAATGCGAGGCCCGGGGCAGTCACCTCAATTTTCCGTACCCTCGGGACGGCTCTGGTCATCGTCGTCATCATCGCATCATCATCATCACCGCCAGCAGCCACGGCCAATCCAATGGCGGGTCGAAGGCCTTCCGAAGCCGTCTCTCGCGATCCGTTCTCGAGTTGGTGACCACAGATTTGGCGATAACAACAATGTGTTTGACGTCCGATCGAAAAACAAACTGGTAGGAAATGTTCGGACAAGTTAATGGAGGCTCACAAGTTGGGCTCAGGATAAATACGAGCAACAAACAAACTTAGAACAATGTAAGTGCAAAAAATTGGTTTGCACCTGAATATATCATTGGTTTGCGAATCGATTTCCCCAACACCCCCGCCCCCTATCAGCTTAGTTAAAGTTTTGTATGACTTGAGGACTTGAGATGAGACATTGGTGCAGAGCTGCATTGGCCACGTGGGGAATAGAAGTATTCTGTTGTGGACTGGAGTGGGCCGAGACATCCCCTTTGTGTCTTTGTCTGACAAATTAAGGAGACATTTGGTAGGCAAATTGTTTGACAAAGTTCCACAGAGCCCTCCGCTGCAAAACGTACTTGAAATAAAATAATACAGCTTTCCCCCAAGCGTAACTCAAAAACAGCGGCCTTAACATGTATCAAACGAGCTGTCAATAAATGTAACGTTATAAATACGTAAAGTAGTTGAACGAGTTCATATCCACCTGGAAATGTGAACGGCAGCTGTTCTTCCACCATCCAAAGCATATGGCCCATCCGTGATACCTGTTGTGTGAGCATATACAGTGGCAAAGGCGCTTGGCAAAGAGTTTATCCTAAAGATATGCGGTACACTGATGGCTTCGCGCCCAGCATTAAACAACATCGCATTGACAATACTCATAAGTTACAACTTTGTATTAAACCACTGCAGGATTAAGGCCCTCATCATGCCGTGTTCATCATGGGAGTGTTGTTTGGCCATACTTCGTGAATATCTTGATGAGCAGTGAACATTTTTGTCATTCAACAGTTTGCATTTGCAGGCTCATTAACTCACAGAAGACCATGAGACACGGATCTCGAGCATGACTCCCAAAGCCAGTTTCATGAAATGTGTTTTTGTTATTACCCATCTACCAATGACATTGTATTTAATGCTAACGTACAAATATATATATACAGTCTAGTATAAATGGAACTTTTTTTGTTTACCAGTGATTGATGTACAAAGGTAAGCTTTTGTGTACATATAATGTTTTGTTAGCTCAGTATATGTGTATAATAGAACTCGGTGGTGTGTTCTTACGTGCGTACATAACAAGAATGGCTAAGATTGATGACTTCTGTACTCTCCATGCTAATAAAACTCACTGCATTAAAGCTGGATGGTCGCATGCCACTGATGTCAGTAGAAGGTATTGCACTTCCTGCGACTGCCAATTATTTGCGTAAAAATAAATCATCCGCACGTTCGTCTACAATACTGCCCTATCTTATGGGACATTTTTTGTCAGTATCAAAATTATGAGAGAAAAAATATGTAAGAATATGCTTTGCTCTTTCTGGCAATAAAACAGGAGGTGTTAAATGTTAAAACACTAAATAGATGCCTATTGCAAGGGATCAAGTCTGCATTAACCACGCATATTTGTGGCAAAAAAATGGAAACAATCATCCTCTGTAAGCATTGTCTTTGAAACTGATTGCCCTTCATCCTAAAAGAAAATAGATAACACTACCCTGAAATAAAATATATTATAGGCGACAGGGAAAGGGCCCTTTCTTTATATAGTGCTCAGTAGAAGGGCCGTTGCCCGAAACGTCACCTGTTGTAGGTAGTTCCTTCCAAGGCCACAGCGTTGTTGATG
This sequence comes from Lethenteron reissneri, assembly GCF_015708825.2. Classification (NCBI taxonomy): domain Eukaryota; kingdom Metazoa; phylum Chordata; class Hyperoartia; order Petromyzontiformes; family Petromyzontidae; genus Lethenteron; species Lethenteron reissneri. Next base: position 1,197,477 of record NC_083784.1, read on the forward strand.
GAACATGTTGAGATTGTTGTTGGTTGTGCTTGTGCACCACTGCCAACGCAGTGCCACCAGATAACGAGTTCAATTATTTACCCAGTTCGCTGGTAGACTGCAACGTGACACGTGACTTGAAGCTCCAACCATAGTGAAAGGCATCCTGGATGTTAACTTCGCTTTGTCATTAACCAGCTCAACTTCCGCCCCCTGCATCATAAAGCTTCAGTTTGAACTCCATGCACACCTCCCAGCCCACACCCTGCCCTCACACTCACCCTCCCTACGATCTGTACCCCAATGTTGTGTCCGCCCAGGCTACCTCACTTATCTTACACTTACCCTTATCTTAACTATTAATCAGCTAATTCCCCCCCTCTTACCCTATATAATCACGGTTCTCTAAACAGCTCTCTTCATTCACTACAGTAATTTTGCTGTGGCGGTTCCACCTGAAGACGAAGGCTTGTGTTGCTTCTGAAACGTCGTGATTTAATTTAGTGGTTTTCATTTTAATTTATTTTATTTTTTACCCACGTGGCTTTACCGAAAACAACTAAAAGTATGCATCCTGGATGTGGTGTGCCGGGGTGCAGAACTCGTCCTGGGTCACTGACCCAGACAGATTCAGCTGAAATTACGCACTGACAAGACAAAAACAATCATTTGTTGCTCCAGGGAGGCTTAAACTGCGTCTCAAGAGGGTCCTAGCTGCATTTGGATATTAGGCTAATGCCATTTGTGAGTGTTTGGAATTCGGGAGGAAATGGGAACTCCCGGAGAGAGCCACCACGCATGCAAGGGAGTGACACGTGGCACTGTCACGCCTACAAGACCTGGCAAGCCCTGGTGGTTGTTAAACCTTCCAAGTACTAACTAGCATCGATCCTGCTTAGTGTCCGAATTACGATGAGATCAGGCATATTTATAGCACATTAGTGGTATGCAATGACCTATATGATATGCGATATTTAGTTTGGTTAATCAATATGCGTTTTACACACGAGGAGTGCGCTCCCAATTTTCTAATTTATCTGAAAAATGTGAACATCAGGCCTAGAAAAGACATTTCGGATGATCACAACAAAAACATTTTGTTGCAGATGTATCCACAGACCGCAGGGGACGTTGTATCGGTAACATCATTTCTGTGTTTTCCCACCAAAACGGGTGCCACGTGGTATCAAGCGACGACACTTTCCCTATGACGGCGACTCGTTAAAGTGCGACAAAGTAAATGATTCTAACACCTGGAACAAGATCCCAAATTTACGAATATAATGAACAAAAAAATTCGAATTACAAAACTGGGCACCGACGCACATATGTGTGGGCCAATTGCTCTATATAAGAACGGGAGACAGAGCAGAGCCTCATCATTCTGGCGAATTGCTCGATGATGCTGGATGCAATTACCAGCGAAATGTCGTACTCAAATTGTAAATGTTGTGGTTTCACGCTTCAACACACCGGTGGGCTAAAGCAGTGAACTATTTGTCCTTTTTCAACGTGACACTTTTTTACTGATTGGCCGTGTCGGGTGGTGGAGGGTTACGACACATTTATAAATAACGCGATCTAAACCCAAAAACGTTGATTATGAATAATATTGGTCGCGAAAGCCTACGTGTTAAACTGACAATTGCTTTCGTTAAAATAGAAATTCTCCGACTGCTGCTGCTGCTCGCGTCTGCACTTGCCGCCCGGCGGACTGCACGAGCGGCTGGCAGAGCAGGTGTTGACCACGAGATTCTAATTCACCCACAGTGCTTGAAGGGGCAACCCCAACATTCGCCGATTTTTTTTTTATCAACCACATTTTATGAGCATGCATTTGAAGCCGAAGGCTGCGGCGAATACAAACAGCTGATCCATCAGACGTGCGTCATAACTCTACCGCGGTTCGCGCGTCTGTCCGTGTTGGATGTTGGGCTGCGTCGTGATGGCTCTCACCCACAGATGCTGGTAATGGGTCTCGTATACAATTTAAAACTCGGTGGAGGTGTCCGATACAACATATGTCTCGGGGATAACTTCGAAAGGCCACTGCAAAGCAACACATTTGATCATACTCTTAGGTTTTTTTCGGTAAAGTCACGTAGGTAAAAAAATATAATAATAATAATAAATGAAAATAAATCAATTAAATCACGACGTTTCGGAGGCAACACAAGCTTCCTTCATCAGGTGTAAAAAGGCACAACAAAATATCTGTAGTGGGAGTTATTTGTGATGGGACATTATTATACAGTTATTTTGCTTATTATAGAGTTATTATTATTTTATAATTTTTTACCTACGTGACTTTACCGAAAAAACCTAAGACTATGAATCCTTGCAGTCACGAAAGCTTCAAATTTAGAAAAACACATTTGATCCTCAACCGATGATCATTTCTGATAAACGAACAAGTGGAAGCCTGCATTTACCCATGTACCCCTTGTAAACTCATTGTCTTTCGTACAAGTGACAGAATGCAGCTGTTGCAGTGTATTTCTGAAGAGCGGTAAATTAAGAAGAAAACCACATTTTCCCCCAGCGACGCGGCCCCGGTACACATGTGCCCTTTCATTACCTGTCGATTTGCCCTTCGGCAACAGGAAACCACTACGCATGAGGGCGTTTATAGGGGTAGCACTCCAATTGACCTGCCGATACTTTCTCGTGCAGACAGGCCTTGCTATTGGTGGCCGAGTAGGTGAACTGCACGTTAATACAATCACCACATCTCAGTCAAACGCTGTCATTATAAATGTTTGGGATTAAACTATTAAAACAACTGTATTTTACTGGTAGAAACCTCCTGGTTACACCAGCCCACGGGGGATTATTGTGTCCGTCGTGCAGGGAGGGGCTGGGTGGGGAGGGTGGGGCTGGGTGGGGATTGTGGGGAGGGGTGGGGCTGGGTGGGGAGGGGCTGGTGACCCCGTGGTGACCTTATAAAACTCAACGTTTAACCTACTCACGCCGGCTTGTGCCCACCCTCACAGTCGGGCATATTTGCGGAATACACCACGCCGCCGTTGACCTTGGCCATTGACCGAGCAACCCAACGTTCCTGCCAGCTCCCTCCGCAGGAATGTGTTTTATTTACCAGGTAAGGCCCACTGAGCTGTATAGCTCCTTTTCAGAAGCGACCTGGCCACACATTATAGCTCAACGAAGTGGCTTGTCATCGTGTGGACAGGCACAGCAGCCAGAGTTCTCTAAACGCGTGTTTGTAAATGTGGAGTGAAAAACCCGGAGGGACCCCGAGAAAAATCCACGCGACCACGGGGAAAGAGAGAAATAGACGCAGACTCCAAATACACAGCAGCAGGCCGTCAGTGGTCGGGATCGAACCCCCGACCACTTGCATACCGGGCGAGGGAGTTAACATCTCGCCACCGTGGCGCCCAGAGGCAAAATACAAAGGCACATTTGTGTACAGTGCTGTATATGCCAATCAAGGTATTGATAGCGTTAGTAAATATCCACATCGAGCCCTCAGTTCCACAATGTTTTGACACAAACTGTAACCGTTTGGTGCCGTGTTGCAACAGGGGGCGTGCCTCGCTTATGCAACCCAAAGTTGGCATTTTAGAGGCGCCGCATGAATCCTCTCGAATTGTTTAAACGCAAATAAATCACCACGTGTTGGGTGGCGGAAGAGTGACTTTAGTCGAAGGAACTCCCCACCTCACCCCACCCCCTCCTCTAACTGGTGTCACGAACACGATGACCATGCCCATTGGATCGTACAAGCTGTGCTCTTCGCCAGATGTCATTCTGCCCCCCCCCCACTTTTACTGTCGCTACGACGGAACAGTTCACGTCCCAGCCCCGCGGGCTCGGAAAGCAAAACAACAGGAGGATCCATTTATTATTCTTCCAAATTCGGTACAAAAAACCTCCCCCTCAATATGTCAAGAGCCGCCATGCACTGTGGCACTGTGGTGAAGACGAGACGGTGGTGGTCCTTGATGAATAAGACCGTCACGAAGGGGTCACTGGAAGAGTCGCAGGTGCCCCACTCGAAGCGAGAACGTCCCGAGTCGTGAATACGCCCCGCGCCTGCGGTGCCACGAAGTCCACGGCCACACGTGGCCACTGTGCGTGGCACGGGCTCAGAGACAACCGTTTAATCCGCTCCGATGGTGGCTGATTCATTGTGTGCGCGTGGAGGGCACACAGGCCGTTTTAAACAAACGTATCAGCGCATCTGTGACAGTTTCCGCCTGAGAATATCGCAAAGAATTTGGAATGCGAATATGATACTTTGCTTTTTTTAAAGACAGAGTTGTTCGGATGATTTCCTAGCCGCTGCTGGTAATCCGAACACGTGGTTCACTATTGTGTGAGCTCTGTTTCCCTGGCAGATGCAGTACGGGCTATGAGTTTTATAGCAACCAAATTGCTTGGGCAATCACAACCACATGAAGCGCTCTGGGTTTTTTTTTATGCGCACACCAATAATGTAATAAGCTTATACAATGCGGTATGACCGGTTGGGCTGTCAATCAGCACAAAGAGGCATAAAAGGCAAGTCTCAGACAATGCCATCTGAACTGCCTCTCCACTGTGCTGACTCTGTTGGGGCTTTTACAGTTGGCTCGGTTGCAAGTCTGGACCCCCCCCCCCGCTCAGCCCCAGACTTCTGGGAGGGGAGAATGGGCTTGGAAGGTAACTTCACACTTTCGCGATGGGGCCTCGCACCTGTGCTGTTTGTGGCGCGGCACAGGTGTGGGGATTTAATTTGAGGGCGCCGTCTCCACACACGCATACACAGTGAGGCTTTTGTCAATCACGGATTCTTAAACCCGGCGATACCAGCCCCAACTTTCTCCCCCAACGCAAACATGTCTCACGTCTTCACGTTCGCAATCATCATTATTATTGCCTCGACAGATCCACAACCATCATCGTTATCATCATCCATCTTAATTCTTGCCTCTGCAGATCTGCAATGAACGTCATCGTCATCATCATCATCATAATTCTCGCCTCTATAGATGCACAATCATCATCACTATCACTATGCACTACTCTACATGCCTACAGTCATCACCATTCTCTCCTATCTTGATCCACACTAATCATCTTCATCATCATCTCCTCTTCAGGTCTACAGTCATCATCACCATTATCTCGATCCACCATCATCACCCATTATCATCGTAGTGTTCTTCTCTTCCGATCCAAAATCATCATCACCATCATCATCAAAGTTGTTGATCAACCGACTGTCAACATTGTCTCCGTTGCCAATAGAACCATACGATAAAGGCGCAGCCTTGCAATTGCTCACTCACGCCACTGCTGGCATGACTCTGGAAGGCACTTTGGCCTCCTTCCACGTTGACCAGACGCCCTTGAAGCGATGGGAGTACCCACACGTGACGCCATCACACGCATCCTTCCCAATGACTGAGCGCTCAGTGGAGAGGCGCGGGGAGAAACTTCACTTTTTGCTTCACCTGTCACGCCCGGAGATCGAATTGACCCGGTGACCTCTGCATTGTTGCAGTTCCAGTGTGCTCAGGTGGAACCGTCACAATAGTGGAACCGTCACAGCACGATAGCTGTATCTTGATACAGCTATCGTGCTGTGACGGTTCCACCTGAAGACGGATGCTTGTGTTGCCTCCGAAACGTCGTGATTTTTATTTTATTTTTATTTTACTTTTATTAATTTGAATTATTTTTTTTACCTACGTGACTTTACCGAAAAAACCTAAGCATATGAATCCTTGCAGTCACGAAAGCTTCAAATCAAGTTCCAGTGTGCTCACCATTACACTTGTGGCAGCGTCCTGGTTATTGTATCCGTGGCCACAGTACAGGGTGGTCTAGATGTCGTGACTCCCAATTAATTGACCCCTAACATTTTTTCCTTTGCATATTAATATCTGTTTTAAATGAACCTTGCTTATTTATTTCAGAGAGCTTACAACAGTTTATATGCTATTGAAGAACGGCTCGTAGTGAGCATATGGGCTCATGAAAGATCACAAACAAGGAAATCTATGAAAGATGTTGGAAAGGACTTTTGTAAATCTGGAAAAATGGCCTTTGAGTTCCAGTAAATTGCAAAAATGCAAAGATGTTAGTGTTGCTTTCACAGCGTCAGTCGTTGTTTGCTTAAACAAATGCTGCTTGATAAAATTGTTCTGTAAAGTCAATACATAGGCTGATGGACTTCAACACGTTTCATTTATATGTGGAGAGACTAAATGGAGCTCTGATTGTACATTATTCGTTTTGCATATTAAGCTCCATGTCAGCGCATTGTGTCTTTGTGTACGACGTTGCTTTTGTCGTGAAATGGGGATCTCATATTTTATGGGGTCTCGTGTGTTCTATGAAGTGCCCTCGTTAATAACGTGGTCACCCAGAAGAGCCTCTTTCACAATTCTCAATCTTCCGGTGAGAGCCACTCGGGCAGACTCATTGACTCGCACCTCACTCTAACAGCTCTTTTGCAATGACGCTCAGATCCCAAGACCGTCGGCAGTGGACACCGTCCCATAGTTTGGTAGCTTAGACAAACGCCGCTGGACAATGTTGGGTCCGGAAAGCCAAGGGTCCGATGGACGAAATCGTGCTTTATTTATCTATCTATCCGTAGCGAGACTAAAATGAATTCTCCTTAGCTGTATCATCGTGGGGTCGTTTGATCAAATCCAAAAGCACTGCCAGGCAGAAGTAACACGAATACACTCGGTGTGAATGAAGAATTTAGGATCGCAATAAAAACCGAGCTCAGACGGCCTCCACTCAAACGTCACCCTTGGCATTTCTAAAGAGACCATCCGGGGTCATCCACGGACGCTTTATGAGCTTGCATTGGCGCTTTAATGGCGTTTTAATGGTTTTCTGTTACTCACAGTGGAGTTGTAAACTATCAGGATCGAAAATGAAGCCGATGCTCGCTCGCCTCTCTCGCACCGCGTCTATTAACCTGTTGCAGGTGTCTTAGACTTAGATGGGTCGCATTGGCTGACGCGGGATCTATGGGCCTTCATTGAATCCATAGACTACTAGAGGATCCATACACTTACATTGGATAAATAGTCGGACAATAAAACCCAGACTAACATAGCATCTATAGAATAGCACATAGATCTAACAGTAAAATAAACCCAAACAAACTAAACCCAGAGTCTAATGTGCCGATGCGTACCACGGTGCAGCATTGTTCATCTTTGTCGGCGTGACAGAAGGGGCACTATATTGTTTCACAGCGCGTTATTATTTTTGCGTCACGTGTCCTCGCCACGCCATCGTTGCGTGTGGATCAATACCCCGAATGTGAATTTGCATGGACCTCCCATGAGCGCGGTTGGCTACGTAACGGTGCGAAAGAAGTTTCAACGTACTGAGTAGACCTTCATCCAAGTTCAACATACGTGCATACACGCATGACGGTCGAGGCTAATAGCGGAGCGGCAGCCAAACGAGGGAGCAGTGCCGACGAGTAAGACTGCCGAGGAGATGGAGCGATTAGAGGCACGTGCTCACCAGCTCGTGGGCAGGAGTATGATTGGTGTTGTTTTTGTTGTTGCAAAGATGGCAAGAGTTTGGGCAAGCCTTCATCCGACAGTGACGAAGGCTTCAGAAGCGTGCGTTCAGAGGATTTAGTTGCTGTGCATTTCCACATGATAAGCCACTTCGTTGAGCTATCATTTGTGGCCAGGTTGTTTATGAAAAAGATGCACAGTTCAGTGAGGCTTTACATGCTAAAATAAAACGTTTAAAATATATTCGAAGCTTTCGTGACTGCAGAAATTACTCTTTGGTTCTTTCGGTAAAGTCAAGTAGAAAATAAAATAATAATATAATACGACGTTTCGGTTGCAACACAAGCAGCCATTATCGGGTAAGAATGAATGATAAAACACAGACGATTGGTGTGTGTCTCGCTCGGTGTGTCTCTGCTTGTGTCTGCCTCTGTTGTTTCCGTGTCTGTGTTTTATCATTCATTCTTACCTGATGATGGCTGCTTGTGTTGCAACCGAAACGTCACATTCTATTATTATTGATGTTCTACGTGACTTTACCGAAAGAACCAAATAATAAAACGTTTAGTTTAGTTGAATAGATAATCCCGCACCTCCGATTAGCACGGTTCGCTCACGAATGGTGTCGAACAAGTTCAACGTATAGAGTGTATACATCACGGCTGGTGATAACGATGAAGCAAGGACACTCTTCAATTAACCTACGCGGCCTGAGAGATGGGAGGAGGAGGAGGAGGAAGAGATGAAGGTGGTTAGGATTCGACACGAGCTCTCGGCTTATCGGCGAAGTAAACAGCTGCTTCCGAATGACCCCAGCAGAAAACACGTGGGCCCACTTGAAGATGGCTTGCAATGCAGACACGCCGAGTGGGACGCGCGCACGCACTCACACGGGAGGGAGAGCATCGCCCGCGATTGCCTGCGGCTCCGGTTCGAGCAGGGTGCAGGCGCACACTCGGGGGATCTCCACGTGTCACGTCACGGGGTGCAAATGGATGAGATGATTGTCATCACTAATTGCAATAATGCAAAGTGACGGCTCAACGACGAGAGCAGTTTTCCTCGGGAGAATGCATCAAAAGCACGCGCGACGGCGGTGCAGGGCATCTGCCGAATCTTCTTGGTTCTTTCGGTAAAGTCACGTAGAAGGGAAATAATAAAATAAAAATAATAACACATTTTTATTGTTTTATTTGTATTCTTTTTCTTTCTGTAAAGTCACGTAGAAGGGAAATAATAAAATAATAAAAATAACACAATTTCTTGTTTTTTTATTATTTTATTATTTCCATTCTACGTGACTTTACAGAAAGAACCAAGAAGATGAATCCCTGCAGTCACGAAAGCTTTAAATCGAAATTCATCTGCCGAATGTCAGTGAAGGTGACAGCCCCGTCATGTGACGCTGTTTTAAGCTGCTGCTGCTGCTGCTTGCAAACTCACGAGTCGATGTCGCACGAACATGGCACGTCTAACACAGCGAGCAGCGCATGAGACCTGCCTGCGTCCATGGCGCACTCTGCTCACGTTCTCACCCCCTTGTCGAGGGGTCCCTCGCTTCACGGACGTTGCCTTCACGCAACTCACGTTGTGTACAGACACACACACGCGCGTCTTCGATAACACTGGGTAGTAAGTGTTATATCATAATTGATTATGCCTCAAATGTACAGAAAATGGCTATTATTCCCCACAAACTTTGCTTTTGTGATCAGGACAGTGATGTTTTGAATTTTACCCATTTTCTATGAGAAAATTTGCCTATTTTCTATGAGAAAATAGGCAAATTGAGAATGTGTGTCGTTCCTTTACGTAAAGTTCTGGTCACAGAAGCAAAGTTTGTGGGGAATAATAGCCATTTTCTATACTTTAGAGGCATGAGCAATTAGAAAGTGACACTTACTACTCGTTAACAAAACTCGTGTTACAGAGTGGTGCAATTAGCGAAATCGAATTTCCGCGCGAACGAAATTTCTCCCGGGGCACGTCACTTCCAGATGACGTCTCGACGTTTCGCGCCGCCGTCAGCAGGCTTCGTCATGGCAAGCGCCAACTCCCGCAACAACAACAGCAACAACAATCTTTGAAAGCCCACGGTCAAAGTCGTGGCTCTCGTCCGGTTCGTGGCGTGGTTGGCCACTGCCATCTGCAGGCTGCAGCGCGAACTGCAGCACTGTGCCCTGCGGTCGTTCCACGTGAAACACAGAGCGCAACACGCGGAGCGAAATGTTGTTCACGTGATTTACCAACCCCCCCATGTAACTCTTTTCAACAGATTGTGGCTTAATTCTAGATTTGAAGTTTTTGATTTGAAGTTTTCGTATAGATTGTGGCTTCAGTGGACTTTTCAACGGCTTAATAGACACATTGGGTCGACATTTAGAGCTGTTGCTGCCGCGTTCGCAGTGCTGCACACGCACAAATAACAACACACAAATAACACCATACAAATAACAACACACACAGATAACAACACGCAAATATGATAATAGTTTTTACCCTTTTATCTGGCAACAAAACTGACACCTTTTGTACAAGGCGTCATGTTTGCATAGACCACAATACCTGCAGTCATAATGCAAACAAAAAACATAACTCTGATAATGTGCACTGTCCTTGAAGTTGATTGGTGCACACCCGAGACAGCTTTCCTTAGAGCCCAGTCTCACATGGTGTTGGACCAGATGACGCCAAAATAACAACACACGCAGATAACAACACACACACAGATAACAACATGTATAAAAGGCGACGTTTCGGGCAATGTCCCTTCTTCATGTGCAATGTAGAAGGCCCATTGCTGCAGCGTCATTGGACGTGTGAAGGAATTTGTGTCCTTGGCAAGTCGACTGACGTGGGACTAGGGCTGCAGGGCAGACAGAAGAGCGAGAACCTCGAAGGCACGAGGAGTCGTGGACAGCACTCAAGAACATCCGGAGATGCAAGAAAATCAGCAGCAAGACCCAACTGAACATGTTAAGAGCACGCGTGTTCGGGGCAGCTGTGTATGCCTGCGAGACTTGGACATTGAAAGAGGCCGACAGGGATACGATATTGGCACTCGAACTGTGCTGCTACAGAAGGAGACTGCGTCTGAGCTGGACCCAGAGCGTGACCAACGGTGAAGTAAGATAAATGTTGCACATAGAAGAAGACGACCCGGTGATGATGATGATGCAGGCAGTGACGAGAAGGAAACTGGCACGATGTGGACACTCGTGTAGGACGGACAACAACAACAGGGACATTAAAAGTGTCGTCGTTTTCTTGGTTCTTTCGGTAAAGTCACGTAGAAGGGAAGTAATAAAATAATAAAAATAAAACATAATAAAATAAAATAATTCTCACGACGTTTCGGCCACAACGCAAGCAGCCGTCCTCAGGTGAAGAATGAGACACTGCCAAGCTAGCAGCTTATATATAAGCTGTGTTTGCAGGTGGAAGAAGAGCGCCTTAACAAAAGAATGTGCATATGAAGAGGAATTTAGCATATTCATGGCAAATGCGTAGGAGGTGGGCGGGGGGGTTTCAAAGTCATATTATGCCCATGCATTATGCAGGATCAGCAGCACCAAGGGGGGGGTGCAGGGATTAGCAGTAACAAAGGAAAGGAATGTTAATGATATGTAGCTGCAGTTACTCAACAACAACGTAGAAAACTCAAGTATAAACTACATAAAAAACTAAAGTATAAACTGCATAGCACCATCAGTATACTTACTATACTCAACAATAAGCTGAGTTACTAACAGCAAGTAATACATTACAATTGTAATGTATTACTTACAATTGGTGCTGCTGATCCTGCATAATGCATGGGCATAATATGACTTTGAAACCCCCCCGCCCACCTCCTACGCATTTGCCATGAATATGCTAAATTCCTCTTCATATGCACATTCTTTTGTTAAGGCGCTCTTCTTCCACCTGCAAACACAGCTTATATATAAGCTGCTAGCTTGGCAGTGTCTCATTCTTCACCTGAGGACGGCTGCTTGCGTTGTGGCCGAAACGTCGTGAGAATTATTTTATTTTATTATGTTTTATTTTTATTATTTTATTACTTCCCTTCTACGTGACTTTACCGAAAGAACCAAGAAGATGAATCCCTGCAGTCACGAAAGCTTTAAATCGAAAAGTGTCGTCGTTGTTGTTGTTCTGGGTAAAAATGTCAGGAATCGGAACGAGAGGAAGAGCTCACAGAGAATGGGTTGACGACGACGCCATCAGAGATCGGTGCCGAGGGAAACGTGGCCACGACTGGAGACAGATTGGCAACCAGAAGACAGCGGAACGCGAAGAGACAAATGGCGACACCTCCTAGGGGCGATCCGCCCACGGATCGTGGTGACGGCGATGACTAAAAGCGACGTTTCGGGCAATGTCCCTTCTTCATGTGCAGTGTAGGAGGCCAGAGCGTGACCGACGAACGCGTTGGCGTCGTTCATTGGTCATCGAATGAAGCGAAGGGCGTGTTGACGCGTGACGTCACAGTCAGTGCGCGATGACGTCACGCGTCTCGACGTTGCGCATTACATAATGACGTCACGACGCGTAGACGTAACGCGTTATGCAATGACGTCACGACGCGTAGACGTAACGCGTTATGCAATGACGTCACGACGCGTCAACGTAACGCCGCGTCACGCGATGGCGTCACGTCGCGTTACGCGATGACGTAACGCCGCGTTACGCGATGACGTCACGGCGCGTTACGCGATGACGTCACGGCGCGTTCCGCGATGACGTCACGTCGCGTTACGCGATGACGTCACGGCACGTTACACGATGACGTCACGGCACGTTACGCGATGACGTCACGGCGCGTTACGCGATGACGTCTCGGCGCGTTACGCGATGACGTCACGCGATGACGTAAAACTCACCGGTGTCTCCGTGGGCCGAGTGTTCGCAGTCCGAGGCGAGTCGCGGGTGTAAGTGCGACACGGTTTTGTTTTGCTCAGTTCAAAACATCGACACACACACACACATCTACACACACTGACGTGCATGATGTATTAACGCGTTAAATGTATTAAACTACCGCGAGCTGAAGCGATGCCGCGTGGTTTGGCTGCGCGCTCGTCCACAGTGCGGTCTGTACAGTGACGTTAACGACCCGCACTGTACCCACGCCGCCTGCTCTCGGGTCTCCAGGCTGGCCGCGCAGCGTGGGGCCCCACCGCCTCTGTCGGCGTGGAAGAGTAGGCCAAACACCCTGTGGAGGGGCCAACTCGAGAGCTCGCTCCTGGCAAGAAGCGCGATTCGTAGCTGAACTTGCAAGAACTTTGAGGGCTGCAGCGTCCTCTGTGGTTTACTGAACGCAGTGTTACATCTCGCCTGCAGTGTTGTTTGAATGTCCATTGCACCGCTAAGATTATTGGGGTCCGAGACAACGTCCTCCGAAGAGATGGAGCGGTGAAATCAGCTCGTTTCTTCATCGCATGATCGTGAGAGATAGCGATGCTTTGATGCGGATTAACCCTGGCCGACGACGACGATGATGATGGTTGAGAATTCTTGGGTTATATGCATACGACTGTGATTGTACCCGTACCGCCAGGCTGGAGAAACACGCGTTCCCATCGCAGCGTGGCCCACCAACCCCTCACTCAGCCGCGCGTCCACCAGGTGGCGTAGTCGCCACGCGTGTCTGGGGAGCGGTGGCGCAGTGGTTAGCGCGCTGCGATATGAACCCGTCAACCCGAGTTCGATTACCGCTCAACGACGATCAATATCACTCGTGACGGATTGTTTGAACAGGTTCCCGGTGGGCCCTCCCCTAGGTCGACTCGGCCTCAGATGAGTACACGGTGCTGATGTCTACACATGCTGACGTGCACTGTGTACAATTACTATGCCGGCCTTCATAGATGCTCAATAGCAGCACTTGCCCCAACAGTATGTTAATGCCATGCGGTGGTGGTGGGGTCTTTGTGTGACAGTCACATCCACACTCATTTGCAGGACCGTGTGTCTATTTTCTCTGTACTCAAGCATACACTTGAAACCATTCTTTTATTTGACGAGGCAAGGCCCACTGAGCTGTATAAATGATCACCCGAGGATGTGGCTTATCACGTGGAAATGTATTGCAGTCAAATGCTGTCATAAAGCATGCTTCTAAATGTGGAGGGAAAAACTGTAGGACCTCGAGAAAAATCCACGCGTCCACGGGGAGAGAGAGACACACACACAAACTACAAATATGCAGGCAGCTGCTGCAATGCCGAGGTTTGTTTCGGCGCAGATGTGACGAGTGGATCGTTGTCATCGTCACCACCAAAACCAGGAGCACTCGCTCGAGGATGGGGAATGATATCCTCTAGACATAATCAGCATCGTTATCATTGTATCACCACGAGTGTGTGTGTGTGGTCCATGCATTTTGTTTTGGGTTAGATTCTTGCCGTTAAAATGTCCAGTTAATTTTTATTGATCGTGGTGTGGTTGATCCATATTATAGTTTTTTTGGGTTAGATCGCGTACATTTTAAAAACCTATATTATGGATGATATTGGTCATGAATTTTGGACAGTCCCACACAGTGTAAAACATTGTAGTTTACAAAACACTTCTGTGATTGATGACAAATAAAATAAAGCAAGCATTGTCGATTATCACATGCAATTATATGTCATGGTTATTATTTAAACATTCCCACATCAGTAATGTTATTTATGTCATCCAGGAAACAATAATAATAATGCGCTTTTCCAAGTAAATCCTCAGAATCTCAATATCTTTTTGGCAGAGGTTCGTGAATTGATATATGTGGCCAATTGAATTAATCGGTGATTATCTTAGGAGAGGAAACCCAGCTTCCGAGAGAAAGCACGTGCATTCCAGGGGCTAACATTCCGAGCTCTAGCACAGATCAATTCACAATGTATTTTCTCTTCTGCTATCTCCTGCCCACCTTGACAACACAGCGCACATGGGAGTTTTGCAAATCTCTGCGTGATCCACCTACCCTCATCTCCCAAGCACAGGATCAGAGGCATGTGCTGTACCCATGTGAGACCCATGTGTTCATAACACTTAGTTTCTCGATTGGTTTTCGATTGGTTTGTGTGCTTTGCAGGCTGCTGTGTGAGTTAATAGAAGGGCCAGACACGGTACACATCCACCATGCTTTTCAATTATCCTGTAAATTACATCTCGAGCATCTGTGCATTGGTCAAAGCGTGAGGGTATGAATTGTGCCTGGCTCACGCCACCAGACGTCGTCCCCTATGCTGTACACATCCACGTCCACGCTATTGATACGGAACCTGACACCACGGGCAGACATGAGGCCAGACGCGCACAGCAGGCATACATTGCCAATATAAGACGTAGTCTGTCATCTACTCAAGTTTTTTATATGTCAAATATAATCAATCAAACAAAGGTTATCTTAAAATAGGTGTGTTTTCTATTTGTTGGCGTCCCATCAATCTTCTGATAGGGTATTAGTACAAAGTTTAGAATGTGTTCGGTGTAAATATAGCTGGTTCATTTTGCAGTAACAGCACTTCTTAATCTCTGATTCACATGAACCCTTTCCGAGACGCACTGCAAGTTGCAGGGTGGGGTGTCCCATTCATCACTGAATCTCTAGAAACGTGCAAGCGGTTCATCGTTCATTGTATTTAGAGAGGCGTAACGACATTGTGCTCGCCGCAGCGAACTGTAGCGACACGACCACACTCTACGGTAGCTAGCGCCAAACTGTGCCACACGCCCTCCTGCATGGCCTTTTCTTCTGGTTCCGTTCCAATTACTTACACGATGACGTACATATATGTCATCGGCATGGGAAAAGGTTGATAAACAACTCACAATCATATTGGTTACATTTCATAATAATAATAATAATAGATAGGTTTTACTCGGTAACATAATACGAGTAGGATATATCTATAAGTAAATCATGTTAGTGAATGCTAGAAGACCAAAATATATTTTTAAGTCAATACATTATTTTTCAAATCAGAATATTAATTCAATGCTTGCAACAATACATTTGCATGGTTTTGTCTTTACCGTTAGAAAATCCCCTGCAAAGATTAAACATGTTGTGTCCTCTAACTAAATACTAATGGCTCACAACCAACTTCAGACATTGTCGATTATCATATATGATCACATGTCAAGGTTATGATTATTCATTGTGCATTGTTAATGTAATGTTGAATATATTTGTTTTAACACGTTTGGGATCTCGCCCAAACGCATTGTGAAGGAATTAGAATCGCCGTCGTCGACAACATCCAGCTACACGGTGGCAGAGTTTTAAGAGGCCACCGCACCGAGCTCATATAACATGCGGCCAAAGCTGCTCTACGATCGCCATGCTTGAACACGTCCTCCTGGAACACGGCAGTCCGGACAAAAGCTCGGCAGCCGTCGGATTCAACGATATTTCCTTTCGGTTTAACTGCGCGGCTTCTCCACGCCGCGTCACGTGTCTCTGCGCGCGCCGCGTGGCTCCGCCGAGAGCCCGCCTGACCGAAGGTGGATATAAATAATCGCGCGCATGTGACGGGCTGCAGGTCCGCGATGTAAGCGCCCCGCGCTGTCGCCGAACACGAGGGCCCCATGGCAGAGTCTGGCGTGCGGACATTCCGTGTCCCGGCGCGTCACGGCTACTCCGTCAAGTTCTCTCCGTTCTTTCCCGCTCAGCTGGCGTGCGCCGCATCGCAGTACTTCGGCATCGCCGGTAAATGCCGGAGGCTACGCGGCACGCCGTTTTTTTTGTTCTTTCCCCCTGCCAGCGAGACAAAATAGCGTTTTTGTCGCTTGCATTCGGTCCCTCTCCGCCATTGTGATTGTTATTATTCACGCGCCACGAGAGATCGCGTGAACTCCGTGACCCCTTTGGCAGGGTCGCACAGCATAGGGGTGCCTCCTGAAATAGTAACAGGTGCCAAATATACATCGGACGGCAGCACACGGGGTGTGTGTGATCGTGTGATGTAAATCATCTACTGCAGCTTCAGGAAATATAAAGTCTGCGCTGTGCGAGAGAGTGAAGTGATAGCTTCACCCTTGCACAATGACATTTTTATATAGTTTATACAGGCGGTATTTTATAGGTATATTTCAACACTTATTTTCATTGCTTTCAACTGAGGTTGGCAGCGTCGATAGCTCGTTAGCACTGTTGGTCTATAACATGGGGTCATGATACATCTCAAAGATCATGGAATATATATGAAACTTAAGTTCAATGTTGCATTCCTATTGGGGACTTTACCCTATATAAAACTGGCCAAATTTTTTAAAGGGTTGCCCAAAAGCTGGACACACAATCCAGCACAAAAATGACTATTTCAGCGATGCAGTGTTTTCCCCTGACAGCAACTTACATTAAATGTCGTCCAGATACTTACAGGGACACACGCATGTTGTGAAGCCTTACACAATCCATACACGTCCGTGATTTTATTGTTGTCTAATTGTTTGGCATGTGGGAGGAAACTGAAGGACCTTCAGAAAAACAACTTAATCGTTAGGGGTGTGGGGGATAACACTCAACAGGGCAGACAGGTTCATGAACACATTGTGTTTTATTGCCAAAGTTAGGCAAGCGTCCGTTTATCCGGACGGTGCGTTTGGTTGTGCGACCAGGTTTGTTGGGAGTTATTGTTCGCAGGTGACACATTTGGGCGTGCGCCGAACTTTCCGGAGCGAAAAGACGTAAGGGCTAAACTTAACCTCAACAGATGTTATCGCCAACATTCAATGGGTGTGACTTACCGGCAACTGGTAATCCTTTTGGAATGATTTACATTAGCACTGCTTGTTCTCGAAAACTGATGTCCCATTCCTGCATGGGGTGATTGAGAGGCATATTGTATTTATAATGTGGCTGCATTGCCTGCCTCGTGGACAATATCCAAGGCCAAACCTACCTGGGAAATTGCCCATCTCATATTATTAAAGATGCAAGGTCTTCTTACAAAGAACTTGTTGTTACCCCATTAGAGCTATTCATAGAAGAGGTCACTGTCATAGGCGCCTGTCGGGGAACACAAACAAATGAAGAGACATCATACTGGACGCGCGTCCCTTTACGGTGTGATGGCTCGTGGATGAAACGGGCGACGGAATGGTGGCCAAAGTGAGTAAGGAATCCAAGAAGACCACTACTGCGGAGATGGAGCGACGAGATCAGTTGGCATGCGGGAGTGAGATGGGTGGCACCAGCACTGGACCGTAAGGGACAGGTTGACGGCATGGGGAGGTCTTCATCTAGCGGTGGATAGACCATGGCTGATGGCGAGATGTTATCTCCCTCGCCGAGGATGCAGGTGGCCCTGGGTTCGATCCCAACCCTGGACGAACTTTTATCAATAATATTGAGTAGGTTTTTGACGATGTGCTTTATACCGCGTGTTGTTCAGTACGATGTCCGACGTTTCGCTCCGCCTGCTGGGACCTTCAACAGGTGCGTGTTGAAGCTTCCAACACCGGACTGGGTTTAAGCTCCCAGAATGTGGAACGAATCGTCGGACATCAACATGCAGTGAAATACAAACGCATCAGAGAGCTGTACTTTTATCAAACTCAATGCAGCGTCCCCTTTGGATTATAATCAGACGTCACATCTCGTTAGAATTTCCACCAGAGCCTGAATGACAACCACTTAAAAAAATGGCTGTGCAAATGCAGAAACCCCATGTGAACTCTTGTGCCTGAGCTCATGCGTGTGTGGTGTGTGGTTTGCACGCAGGGTCTGGGAGCCTCTTGATTCTGCACCAGACCCCAGAGGGAATTACCGAACTGCGGAGGTATGCCCACATGTGTCTGTACACACACCGCTCGCACACATGCACCACATGTTGATCAAGAATCCTTCCACTTATAAGGCCCTTCACAGTCTTGGGTCTTAATATTTATGGGAAAGGGTTAATGTCATCTGGCCCTTCTGTATGGGATAGAGTGTTTCTCCCTCGCACGACGGAATTTCTCCAGGTGCTCTGGTTTCCTCCAGGTGCTCTGGTTTCCTCCTACACATATAAATCCTCATTGGGTGGCTGAAAACACGTGAATAAAAATGCACCTCTGTGGGTTGTGGATTGTGTAGAGTTGTTCTTGAGAAACAGATTGTTTTGCGTGAGTGACGCAGCTCTGTGAACGCACAAAGTTATTATGAAGCCAGGGGGTAATGCCTGAGCGGACCTTTCCAGAGGGCGGGTGTCAAACATATAACAGCTGCGTGATCTATCACGCGGAAGCAAGCGATAGTTTGAGTAGAGTCCAAATGGCATTCATGTAACAACTAAATACAACTGCATCTTTTGATGCTGTAGAAAAAAATGGGGCATGCACATCACGGGGACAAAATGAAACTTAATATAATGTTTATATAATTCTAGATTTGAAGCTTTCGTGACTGCAAGGATTCATACTCTTAGGTTTTTTCGGAAAAGTCATGTAGGTAAAAAAAACAGAAATAATAATAAATATTATTTTATTTCTATTATTTTTTATTTTTTACCTACGTGACTTTACCGACAAAACCTAAGAGTATGTTTATATAATGTTTTTAAGTGAGGTGCGATTGCAATAATGCTGTGTACGGCTCGTAAGGTGACAAAGGTTGCAACGAAAAGGTTTCGGTGATCTAGTCTTGCGCATTGGGATCCTCGGATTGAATGCGAATTATAGATGTGAATTATTATTAGTAATGATAACGCACTGTAAGTCATGCTCTGACCGATGTGTCTTTGTTTAAATGTCCTGTTTAATTATCACAGCAGTGAGCGCTCAGTTCCCAAATATTTTATGAAAATAAATGGCCATTTTTATTAATATCATTGACCATCACAACCTCTTAAGCTCTTGATGTTCCGCTATATATGCACGTGAGAATCTCAACTTTGGTTATGCTTTGGATAGATTAGTCTCCACTGGCCATGGCAATGTGGAATTTCCCACATGGGCTCAGGACTGCCAAATTGAGATGAGCATGATCCACCAATTAGGAACATGGATTAGAGAACACACGTTGGGTCAAGGCATAATTCAAACTGTCAATAAAATTGAGTGGGCTTGGGCAGGATGTGTCCGCTGGCAGGGATGTACACCGATGGTCAATATTAACAATGGGAGTAGTTGCCAGGGAGAGGAAGACGTCTTAGAGGACCTCCACGGAGGAGTCCCAGTGATTGAAATCAGCTCCTGTGCAGTTGTTGGGTGGAGTATCACATCGCAGGATCGTGAGAGATGATGGTGGCTTGGGTAGGCCTTCATCTCGCTGTGGGTTTATCGTGGCCGAAGATGTTCACCATCAGCCACACCTCCGATGAGCACGGTTGGCTACGTACGGTGCGAAAGAAGTTCATACGCACATCCAGCAGTCTTCTGACTTTGCTATCATGCGTCGATTTGAGCGTGTTGTACGTTGAGCTTCTTTCGCACCATAGGTGCTCATCGGAGGTGCAGGGGGAAGGGAAACTAACTCAACACAAAAATCAGTTCTAAAGAAATGAGCTTTCAATCGATATTTAAAAGTACGTAGCTCCAGTAGTCTCCTGAAATCGGACGGAAGAGCGTTCCAGACGGCCGCAGTTTTCAATCTACGCGGAACGCGCGTACGACGGCGGCGGTGGCGCGTGCCGCTCTCGCAGGTTCGAGTGGAACGACAGCCTCTTCGACGTGGCGTGGAGCGAGGACAATGAGCACGTGCTGGTGACGGGCTCCGGCGACGGCTCCCTGCAGCTGTGGGACACGTCGCAGCCTGAGGGGCCCCTGCGAGTCTACCAGGGCCACAGCAAAGAGGTGCGGCTGGGGGATACGTGCAGGCGTGCTCGTGTGTTGTGTTGTTGCTGCTGTGAGAAAATGTGCTTACGTGGAATGTGCTTATATTTGTCGTGGGTTCAACTGAGGCGCAAACTTGATCTTGGAGGCAACACATTTATTAACTATCACCACAGGGTAACGATTAACATTACGGGATAACGACTTAGGGTGGTGACCGCCACGGCTAACTACACGCACCCTCGATGGGATAACTCTTCAGTCGGACCAGGACAGCTAAGACGCTGCCTGGTCTACGTGCGCGGAGATCGGAGACCGAGGAGCGAGGAGCGAAGACAGCGGATTTCTTCCCAGAGATGAGCAGCTTCGATCGGGCACGGAACTCGGCTTTTATAGGCTCCTTCTCGAAGCCTCTGGCCCCTACATCACGTGTTTCTCTCACTCCCCTCCTGAGCCCCCCTTGCCACCTCGTCCTGTCACGTGCCCTCTCAGGTTCACTCAGAGTACCATGGCATCGCAATAAAAAAAAGATGGTTATCTATCGGCTTAACTCAGCTAATCCCCTGCCCAACCGCCCGCGACGCCACAGGCCTGCCGCTTGCCCCCCCCCCCCGACCCCTTGGCTCCTCCCCCCCTAGTACCCTATATAAACACGTGTCTCTAAATTGCCCTCTTCATATGCTACAGTAATTCTTGCTGGAGCAGTTACACCTGATGACGGATGCTTGTGTTGCTTCCGAAACGTCGTGATTTAATTTAGTTTTATTTTTTATTTAGTTTTCACCTATGTGACTTTACCGAAAAAAACAAAAAGAGTATGGACCATGTCCTCGCCCGACCTCTCTCCCACCGTCACCAGGGCTATGCCCCCTAGAAAGACTTTCCATGGCATACTCGCTCTGGCGTTAGAGAGAGACTTTACACACGCAGTTGCACTCTTCTCTCGGTACTGGCGCTACACGACCGTGACTCCATATACATCGCCACATATTCACTACTACGCCTGCTATTTTTTTTTTTGTTTTACCAGGTAAAGCCCGCTGGGCTATATCGCTCTTTTTCAGGAGCCACCTGGCCACAATTGATAGCTCAATGTTGAAATGTATAGCAGCCAAATGCTCTAAATGCACGTTCATTAATGTGGAGGGAAAAACCGGAGGACCCGGATAAAAAATCTACACGACCACGGGAAAAGAGGCACGCAAACTCCAAATATACAGCAGGCGTCAGGGTGGGGATCACACCCACAACCTCCTGTAGACCAGGCGAGGTAGTCAACATCCAGCTTCTGTGCTCTATTAGCCTGTGAGCCGCGAGAGTTCAAAGTGAATGGGCGAGGGAAGTCTGAGTTAATATCTCAGCGACTGTCAAACACTACTCGGCTCGGAGTTAAACGATATAAGGAGTTCAGACTTAGTTCGGCATGAGATGGCCAAACAAAAGTTACCGTTCTGGCAAAGATCCAGGATAGTACGCGGAAAGTGCTGAAAGGGACTTCTTCTCCTGTCGCTGGCAGGTCTTAAAAAAATGTGTTGAAGGAAGTTTTACGACTGTGCTTGAAGGCACAGCTTTGTCAGCATGCGCTATCCCCACTACTGCTGCGTGGGTGGGTGGGAGACAGACACCTATCTTAGGAATGTTCATTCATCGTCACGTCACTGCGTCGCGCGCTTTCAGATGCGCTTCTGCAGCCGTGCGGAACGCTCTTCCGATATTCGGAAGCCACTGGCGCTATGCTTTTTAAAATCTAGATTAAAAAAACTCATTTTGTTAGAACTGCTTTTTGTGTTTTAGTTTGTTCTACCCCTGCACCTCCTATTATCACGGTTGGCTACGTACGGTGTGAAAGAAGTTCAATGTACACACATGCGTTCTCCATAACACTGCATGGGTGGGAGATACCTGTATTGGGAATGTTAATTCATCACGAGGGCATCGTTGTTGCCGTGACCCACAGTGGCAGAGCTGGGATGAGACATTCATTCTGTGCGATGGGTTTATCGGCCTCCGTTACAGATAAGCGAGATTGAAAAACGTAAAAATGCATTAGCGGACGGGTCAAATCCTGACGCACTATTAGCCGTTGGTGTAAGGGCCGCAGCGGAAAATGCCTTTTTCTGAAGTCAAAACAGATTGTGGTATTTATGCATTTATTTCCCCTATCAACCCATTAAAAACAACACGACGGATCTATAAGCTCCATTAGGGACCCAATTGTGTTGGCGTGAGCATTCACGTTTTATTTTTTAATGTTATTGGATGGCGCACCATTTAAGTTAATTGGATTACAAAGAGGTCAATAATATGGTTGATTTAAATTGCTTGAGTTCTGACCTCTGTTTGATGCACTGTTTTGTTTTGGGGTGATTATTGTTTTGTGGTCGCTTTCCATGAATACTTTAAACATTTTTCATTTCCCTTCATTCTTTGATCTGCCGATAATATGAAATTTTAATTATGTATCGACTCGGGACATAATCTAAAATACAACGCAAGCAACCGTTCAATACGCGCTCACCTTGCATTGCAGCGCGTTTCCGTTTGTGTGAATTTGCGACCGCTCGTTGATGATTACGACGATGATGATGATGATGGGCGCAGGTCTACAGCGTGGACTGGAGCCAGACCCGAGGGGAGAACCTCGTGGTGTCGGGATCATGGGACCATACGGCCAGAGTGGTGCGTGAGCACGTCTCGTTGACAATTAGTGTTGTTCCGTTTCGGTTTATAGCGTTGTCGATAATCGCATGGAAGACAAAGAGACACGATCGATTTTTCCTTTTACCAAACTTCGCCAACCAGCGCTCACCATTTTGTACAATTTTACAATTGTTGTAAAGCGCCTTGGTGTATGGCGCTTTATAAATCTACTAGCTTTACTACCCGGCTTCGCCCGAGACTTGGATTCTTGTCTTGGATTAGTACACGGCCTACGCGGAGGATAGGGGTGGGGGATGCGTGACGTCAGCAGGCACACTGCATGACGCTGCCGCATGCGGTGACGTCACAGATGTGACGTCACCGCATGCGGCAGCGTCATGCAGTGTCACAGATGTGACGTCACCGCTCACTTGCCGTGCAAAATATATCCATTATTGCACCCCCCCCCCCCCCCCCCCCCCAAAATACAAAAGTCTATTTTTATACTTTTTGCATGGTGTACAGTCTGGAAGCTACCCACATGCCAAATTTCAAGTTTGTTGCATGTCGGGAAGTATGCTAAACATTTCGAACAGTCACACATTTTCACAAATTTCCCTTTCACATATATATTAAATCTATATAAGAGAAGATGAGAAGATATGATGCACGGTTTAACAAGCTCCGTTGACCAATAGACCGTGACGAGGCCTTTATCCGCCAGTGGGCAAGGCCTGTCAAATTTTCGAACCATGTATTTTGTATGTAATCGGTTGTCGTGTAACGAATCGCGTTTGAACATTCTCGCGTACCGATCGGTTCGCGAAACTGCGAGAGATGGGCGAGACGGCCCGGCGAGGCCTTCACGCAGCGCTGGATCGATCGTGGCGGCGACGACGGCGACGACGGTATTATTTCGTGACGCGTGGCTCCGCTGAACGTGGCGTTGTTTACCGCCGCAGTGGGACCCCGCGGTCCCGTCGTCTCTGGCCGAGTATCGCGGGCACGAGGGCGTCGTGTACAGCACCGTGTGGTCTCCGCACATCCCATCTTGCTTCGCCTCCGCGTCCGGTAGGCATTGTTCGTCTCGCGGAGGAAGGCGCCGCGATGAGTTAACGCAAGGCCGCAAGGAGACATCCGCTACATTTGTACTCGTTGATGAGGTGTGGAAGTGTTAAATGTCTGTTTACTCAATCAGTCTTTCTTTTACGTACCAATGTCGTCCTCAATAAAGTAGTGCATCGGTGCACATTACAGCAGGATGGGAACGGTACAACAGGAGGAACAGCAACAGGAATGAAACAACAGTATTTGGCTGCTTTAAATAAGCCACTTCGTTGAGCTATCATTTGTTGCCGGGTCGCTTCTGAAAAATATCTCAATAGCTCAGTTGGCCTTACCTGGTTCAATAAAAAAACTTTTCATATTTATCAGAGGCAAGCCTTTCCATAAGGCAACAGCTGTTGACATCCCAGAACCTGCTACTTTTTTTATCTATCCCGGGATCCCTCGATGCTCTTTTTCCAAGCGCAATCTGCTTGCTGCAATCGCTGTGCTGCTCCGGCCGACCAGCCGGCCAGCCAGCAGGGGAGAGGGCGGGTGGCTTCCTTCCTGCGCGGACATTACTCACTGTCAGTTTAACACGTAGGCTGTCGCCTGATGAGGCTGGTTGTGATTACCGGCGAAACGTCACGGTGCTGGAATTGTAAATGTTGTGGGTTTACTCCCCAACACACCGCTGTGCTGAACTAGAAACTCATTGGCACGTTTTGTTTACGTGACAAACCTGACTGATTGGTTGTGTCCGTTGCCGGCGGGTTTAACGACACATTTATATTCACGCGATCTAACCCAAACAAACCTCTAATGGGTTGCTCGTTGTGCTGAATGTTCTCTCGCGCTGTGCGCGTGCACGCCGCTTGCCAGGCGACCAGACGTTGCGAGTGTGGGACGTGAAGAGCCCGCACGCGGCGCGCATCGTCATCCCCGCCCACCAGGAGGAGGTCCTCAGCTGCGATTGGTGCAAGTACGACCAGGTGACCGCACGCGGTCGCGCAGCGCTACAGCCACGAGCTAAACGGAGGTGGCGCCGTTGAGAGCTTGGACTGGAATCCCGCGCATCCACCTGTGTTTAATCTGGGTTGTTAAGTAGAGAGAGTTGATGGTTACCGATGACCGCACAACTGAATAACTCCTTTAAAAAGTTTTTTTTTTTTAAACAACGGTTTAATTCGCGGTCGCCTGAGACACGTGTGGCGCCTGCTTCTTGGGCGAGGCGATTCGAGAGTTTAGGGATCGCGGCGTTTTTGACCTACACAAATATATATTTAAATAATAAGGCGCCCGTACAAAATGTAAATTGCTTTAAAGTAGCGAATTAATTGATTAATTTATGCCGTGTTTGATACAGGCATGCATTGTCAGTGGATCTGAGTACGTGTGCAAAATGTGGAATTGATTAGACAACAGGAAGTAGACTAAATGTTGATTACAAGATTTGACCACGGCACAGGAGTCAAGTTAAGTAAAACCGTTGAAAATAAAAACCTCACACCAGAGGTCACTTGCAGGGCTTTCAGAGGTAGCTCTGTGTTGTCCGCTTCCATGGACCGTTCTCTTAACATGAAGGATTACATTGTTCTGCGAGAAATCCAAATGGATGCTCCTTCTCATAACACGACGCCAATATCCTAATCTGCATCTTAAATTTGAATGAAAAAAACCGGGTAATCACTCCAGCCAGACTGCTCTTGTGATGTCACTTCGATGCATCTTGTCAAACAAACTGGGGTAACGCTGCAGGTGTCTCTGCATCGGGAACCGTTGGGTTTTTGTTTTACTTGCATCTTTAATGAAAATAAAAAAATTTTCCCGTGAACGTTTCTAGAATCTGCTGGTCTCTGCCGCCGTGGATTGTGGCATCCGCGGCTGGGACCTGCGAAACATCCGGCAGCCGGTGTTTAGCCTGCTCGGACACTCGTACGCGATACGGAGAGTCAGGGTAAGGGTTTCAGATTCTAGGTTTTTATGGCGTTTGTTTAAATGGCTCGTTTGTATGTGTGTTTACATTTTTTCACACCGTACATAGCCAAACGCGCTTATCGGAGGTGTCGGGGAAGGACAGCAAACTAAACACAACAATCAGTGAAAAGAAATAAGCTTTCAATCTATGTGATTTAAAAGTGCACAGCACCAGTGGCTTCCTCATATCGAAAGGAAGAGCGGTCCAGACGGCCGCAGAAGTGCATCTTAGAGCACACGATGCAATGACCGTCTTTTTTCGACGGTTAGACAAAATCCGCTGCGAGGATGACCAGAGTCTGCAGGATGGTTTATGCTCCCTGACGAGATGGGCAAGGTATTGTGGTTCTTTTGTGGTCAGCGCTTTGTGTGTAATGAGTGTGACCTTTTCAACTCGGTTGCCTTCCATCGCAACTCATGTCAACTGCTCCAGAGTGCAGTCGAGCCAAGGAGATCCTCCACTGACAGCGTTTTCCCTGTTTGGCACACAAGGTACACGCTGCACCGGCCTGCAAATCGTTATGACCTGCCAGTAGGGGGTGATGCAGTACACACACAACGTTGTCGCATTTCCGACTGCATAGCCGCATGCGAGTGAATTAAACCCGGATGTAGTGAATTTTGGGTGGATATGGGTTAGCCGCATGTATGCAAAATCTCCAAAAAAATTACTCGAATAAAGCAAGGGAACCCTATAATTGATTGGCTATATTCACTGTTGCGTAAAAAAAAAAAATCCTGAAATGAATCGCAAACCTGAACTAATCCAAGTCAATCACCAATGGGATACATGTTTTCAACTCTCACAGCCACGGGTGGGTTAGGCCACGTGGTCGTGGTTTTGTTCCACAATTATTTCCATGAGCCCCTCCCCCACCCAACAAGATTATCACATTTACAAAGATATTTTCTATCCGTGCCGACATCGAATCGTGACCGATGAACCACCTCACTGGTGGCTAAAGACTCCATGACAAAGTTCAACATCAACGCATGACGGCGTCTCACTCTAACTTGCTTTGAGTTTAGTCAGGGCGTGAACTCCACTCAAAATCCGAGTTCATTACCTAGTGAAGCTCAACTGGGTTTTAGCAAACGGTTTGTCGTCCACTGAGTCGACCCCCCTAGCGAGGATTTGGGGCCTCCGGTTATGAGCGGAGCTTTCTGCCCCAGCTCCACGCTGGCTCATTAACGATCATCAGTCGCCACCGTAAAAGTGAAGCCACCAGCTCGTTTAACGCAACGTGTTTCTATTTTGCAGTGTTCTCCATTTCAGCCTACCGTCTTGGCTTCCTGCTCTTACGACTTCTCAGTGAGGTGAGCAGAAGCCTTGTCTCTCTCTCTCTCTCTGGCCACATCTGTAATTGTGCGGTGAGGTGGTTGAACCCCCAGATGATTGCGTCAGGATTAGCAGAGTGGTGCATCGCCGTGACGATGCCTTCTTCATTTTTGTGAATCGGATATTGCGTTGTTCCATATTCCGTGCTCTGTTCTTATCTCTCTAATGACAGCAGTGGGGAGTAGATATTTAGAGGGGGTGGAGGTGGTTACATTGTTAACCTTTTAATACAGGTTTTTTGACTCTTAATGTTTAAATAATATTTTCATACAAACATATGAAACAATTCGACTATAGCCTAATTCATAAGAAGCTATTATTATAAGAATACAATTTAAACTTCAAGTCATGTTTAAGTCAATCAGAATTAAATAAAATAACGAGATGGGTGGTGTCGTCACAACCATCACCACTCGGCTGGTTAAACGTCCGCTTATTTTGATCAAATTAACAAAATTAATAACATAAAAGATGTATTTTTACACATCCCATCCTTCCCACAACTGTGGGAAGGAGAAGATACGGCCCCATTTGTATTTTGTTACTAACGCTGTATTCTCCACTTCAAAAACATCGTGGATAAGATCACATTTTGAACGTGTAAGATCTTTGAATGCAACATTGTTGAAAATTTACCAAAAATATAAACACAGGTGTGCAGCATTGAATATTTACTCAATTAACACACGCGTTGGGCTTAATGTTTTTACTCGTAAAATGGAAAATAGCAACCTCAGATTACGGACGTGTTTAACGTTTAAAATGGGTGTTTTGTAAGCGATACGGCCCCTCTTTTATTTCGCGTCCGTTGTTGCGTGCGTGGGCTTCGGCGCAGATTGTTTTTCCGTCGCACTTCCACGCGACACGGGCGGCCGCGCTCTTCATTTGCGGAGGCTCTTTACCTCCGCGTGACATTTGGAACGATGAATGCACTGCCGGTATCGCCGCCACGGCGAGTGCCTTTTTATCTGCGGCGCTGACAAATGCGCCCGCCCGGATCTTATTTCAGATGCGGGGAGGAGAGAGCTCGCCTTTGCGCTCGGTTTTTATCTTTTTTTGTCACAATGGATGCGTGGGACTCTCCGTTCTGGCTATGGGGGCTCTCTCGCACTCAAGCGCCCTCCGCGCTCATCATTTTGTCTTGGCCACATCGACCATCAGACGGGGGTCTCGCTTCGCGCGCGTCTGTGCGTGCGGCACGGAGCGCAATGTCGCCATGGTAACGCCACTCGCGCGCGAGCAGCAGCAGCGGCGGCGAGTCCCGAGTGCTCGTTCGTGGCTTTTATTGTTGAGCTTCCGTTTTGAAGCGAATTGTTACATTCGCGATCGTCGGTGGCAGAAGCGGCGGCGGGTGCAGTGGTTCGCGAGCGGCGCTTTGAAGCTGCAGACCCGAGTTCGATTCCCGGTCACGGCGGTGACGAGTGATATCTGAACCGGTCCCGGGTGCGTCCCCTTCTCTAACCGACACTGACTGATCAGCATGAAGTGCGGTCAAACAGCCTCCTTGATTGACATGGCGTTGTTATTACTACACAGTACATGTAGAGGATTGTGACTGTGTGACCGAAACTCTGATGGTCTGAAATGTGGCATCACTATAAGCTTAGCCTATCCTTAGAACTTGCGAGAACAAGTTAAAATGTAGGCCATTCAACGCAATGGCCTGGTCGTTGATTGGTTTTACTCGTAGGGCGGGGACAGCCAAAACTTCCATTTTGCTTTACAATCTCCTGATAAACACCTAGAAGTCTACGGTTATGTTCATCAGTTGAACAAGTGATTTGCCTCCAATTAGCATGGTTGGCTACGTACGGTGTCAAAGAAGTTAAAAATACATGTAGCCAATATAAATCTAAGACTACTGGTATATACACTCTCAACTATAGAACATATCTGGGCTTCTTTCGTGGTGTGATTGCAGAGAAAGCTAAAACCCTCCACAGGGACTGTCTGGAGATCCCTCGGGTGGAGGTCCTCCAGCCAGCCTTGGCGTGAGTTGAACATTGCAGCCCTGCACCTTTACCCGTGGAATATAGCTGCATATTCTACACGTAAAGTGCAGCTCGAATGTTTTATTCCATCTATGGGAATTCATATTCAGCCGCGCCCAACTATTTTTATAGCAGTGCTATTAATATCAATATTCAGTGTTGTGTTTATTTTCTCTTCGCCACCTTGGCACCTTGAGAATGATTTCGTCCGAGGTCTCGTAACGATAAAAAATCCTCGATTAAACAATTAGGCAAACAGCCTTTCAACAACAGCAACTCGTGTCTCAACTGTCACCAGCACGTGTGACTAAACTCCACTCCCTGTTGACATCAAGTGCAACCTTTTCACAGGACTATAAAAATACATATACAAAATTATAGAAAAAAAACGTCAGTTCATACATGTAATGCTCAATGCACACTTAGTTGGTATTTTATATTTTCATATCAACAAGAGTGGCTATTCATGATATTTTTGAGCTTTCATCTTTGCTCCCCCCCCCCCCGCCCACTTCGTAAAACATGCATCTCTACGCTCCAAGTCTTTTCTCACAGGTTCCGTTCTGAATGTCTCTTGTACTTTTCACATCTGCAGCCTTTTGCCGGGAGCTATTTTAATTTCACGGCCTACAAATATAATAATAATAAAAGCCCTTTGCTACGCGATACAAAGCCGTGAACAAATCCCGAGCGCGCTATCGTTGCATCCCAAAGCGGCAGCGGTGGCGGCGTTGCCCCGAGCCCTCTCTTTGCACCGCCGGCCACCGCCGCGCAGAACCATGGCGCCGGGAGCGCCGTTTGTGCCGTTTTGTGCCGTTTGCCGATCCGATGCCGGCACCTCGCGTCATTTTTCTCTCTCGCTCACGGACAACGGGGGAAGTTGCTTATCTCTCGGAGCAGGAAGCCGCCGCCCCTTCTGTGTCGCGAGACGCTTTTTTGAGCGGCTGGTGCGGCCGCATAAAAGGATAATAAACGAGCGTTGTCGCCTTCGCTGTGAATGGGCTCCATTTGTCACCGCCACCGATTTTTTTTTGCAGTCGCAGCGTTCGGCGAGGGAGAGAGCGCTGTCGGCGCACACTGCACCACACCGGCGCGTTTAGCATTCCGTACGATTCGATGGACCAGACCGCTGACGGAGCGGCCGCTTGTCGGCCCATACTAAACTAAACTATTCAACTAAACCATTTTTATTTCACCAGGAAAGGCCCACTGAGCTATAAAGCTCTTTTTCAGAAGCGACCTGGCTATCACCAATGATTGCACAACGAAGTGGCTGATTTGTGGAAATTTACAGCAGCCCAAATACTCTAAATGCGTGATGTCGATTCTCAATGTGGGGAGGAAAACCGGAGGACCCGGAGAAAAATTCACGCGACCACAGGGAGAACACATGAACTTCAAATACTTCATCATCATCCTAAGGGTTAAAAAGATAAACGTTTCACGCGAGACAAAGTTCGCAGATTTATGCTCCCACCGAGTCAGAATCATGACAGCGATGAATTCTGGCAAGCGAGCGACTTCCACTTAACACAGTGTGCAATAAAACCCATTTAGCCATACCCAGGCCTTATGTATTATATCCCTGTTCTCACAAGACCAGAGCGCAGATATGCACGCACCATGAATCGTAAATATCATCAGCCATTGTCTATCCACATCTGGACGAAGGCCTCCCCACGCCGTCACCGTCCCAAATGCTCCAGCGGTGCGAGCAACTATCTCGCTCGGCACAACGACCGATCGATCTCATTGCTCTACCTCTGTGGCGATATGTTAACTTCCTCGCCTGGTATGCAGGAGGTCGGGAGTTCGATCCAGACCCTGACGCCTCTAAGTTTGGAGTTTGGCTACGAAACATTTCCACGTGATAAGCCACTTTGTTGAGCTATCATTTGTGGCCAGGTTGCTTCTGAAAACGAGCTATATAGCTCATTGGGCCTTACCTGGTAAAATACAAACTAGTTTAGTTTTTTGACAGTTTTAAGTGACAGCATCAAGTTTTTTCTTCTTCAAAAGCCGTAGAATATTCTTCTCGTTTGTAGTACTTGCACAAAATTGTGATTTTTAGCTCACAACTCAGGATTCGGTGTGCAACCTTCGAAACACATTAAATCATTTATGCCCACAGCTGGACTCGATAACCTCAGAAAAAAGGCCTTGAAATTGTATGATATCCCTCTCAAACAATACACACAGATCTTTTTTCTCCTTTATGTTAGCCGCTTAACCCACACTTTTTCCCAGCCCTCTTTAGTTTATTAAAATGAAGAACTGCCTTAACATGAAATGCGTACAGTCGAGCAGCAGTATGTTTTGTTATAGTGT
This sequence comes from Lethenteron reissneri, assembly GCF_015708825.2. Taxonomy (NCBI): domain Eukaryota; kingdom Metazoa; phylum Chordata; class Hyperoartia; order Petromyzontiformes; family Petromyzontidae; genus Lethenteron; species Lethenteron reissneri. Next base: position 1,229,027 of record NC_083784.1, read on the forward strand.
GCCATGCGTCGGAAATGTGTATAAATACTTCTTTTTAAATCCCTGATGTTAGTTCAACAAAAATGCATTTATGTAATTGACATTTTTAAATAACAAGGAAGAAAGATCACACGCACGCATGGATTGGATTCTCTTAACCCTTCTCCATCGTGCAACGGTCCTCGGATGTATTCGGTTGCCACTGTAGACGATACGTCCCAGCTTTCATCACGAGGTGATGTCGCGTGGCGCCGCACCACGTGTGACGTCGCGGGGTGAGGTCATTTGTGATGACGTCATCGAGAGGGGGGGGGCGAGCACATGTCGCGTGACATCATCATCTTGGCTGACAAGGATAATCCCTATAGTTCTGCTTTTCACTGCCAAGTTTTCGATAACTTTTTATTTTATAAGGCCTCAATGCCGACATCATTTTACTCAAATTTGATTTTGGAGCGTGGACCAAGCTTAAATCTACAAACTAATATAAATACCAAAAACATGCTGACTTAATGAACACTGCTGGTGTGGTCACTTGATCTGGCTTCGTCTCCTTTCGCAGGTTTTGGGATTTCCAGGCGCCCGTTCCCCTGCTCCAAACGGTGGAACACCACACGGAGTTTGTTTGTGGCCTCGACTTCAGCATTCACACACCTGGGCAGGTAACGTCGCGCATCAGGTGCTCAGCCATAAACGATTAGAGGCCGTGGGAGCATGCTCTGCCAAACCCAGATGGCATGTTACATAGCCTGGGATGCCAATTAGAATTAGAATATTTAGACTGGAGGAATCCGATAACCTATGCAGCTCTTCCTCACAGATGTCTAGTATGGGCGGGTCAGCGATGTTTTGTGATTATCCATTCGTGGTTTTTCTATTTGGGCCCTGTCATGTGAATATGGAAGTTCCACTTTTGGCTTATGGCATCTCGTGGAGGTGATTTCCACCCAATTGCCCACTCGAGCATCGGGCAATTATTTAATCAGTGTTTGCCCATGAGCCAATTTTTTTGAGGTTCTGCGTTTTAACAAATTTTGATGAGTTTTCAGGCCTTTGTTAATCCACTGCGAGATGAAGGCCTCCCAACATGTCGTGTGTCATGGGAGTTGCCTGACCATTCTTCACTGGAATGGTCACTATGAGTTGACAAAGCGGAAGCCCACGACGGGTCCAGATATCACGCGCCAATGCTGTTTACTGTGGTCGGGTATTGAATTTAGGTACATTGGGTTCATGGCGCAGAGCGATAACCACTACACCACGCCGTAACTAAATTCTTAATATAAAAAATGCACTTATGATAAAATCCATCTTTGAGGCTTGACATTTATAGACAATTCTAATATAATTATACAGTCCCATTTTCCTAATGCACTCTGTCATTCTTTGGTGTGTATAAAATGTTATACTTTCCAGCCTTCTTTCAATCTACGACTAGATGAAGGCCTTTCCACACCTTGTGGTCATTCACGGTGTTTGACCATACTTCACCACGCTGGTCATTGTACCGTGGGGGGCGGTGATGTCAGCTGATTATTGCAATCAAACGCAGGCCACGTGGTTCGTCGTTCATAACAGTGTGCTAACCGCGGCACCACCGCTCCACCGTGTATCTACGTACAAGCATGGACATTTGTCAATCCACTGCTGGATTAGCCCCCCCTTCCCACGCCGTGCAGGTTGTGGGGGTTGTTTGACCGTACTTCACCACGCTGGTCGGTGTGGGTCGATGAAGGTGGGGGCCACAGAGGGGGTGGCACCATAGTAGCACTACAGCTTTGTATTCTGCTCTATAGATGCTATTTCTCTGTATCAACATCTTTTCACCTCGATAGTCCCTTGAGATCGAACATCTCCTTTGTAAGCGTGTCCAGGGTATCAGTTAATAAATAATTATTTGTATTTGTAAGGCACATTTCATCCGTAGATCCCAATGCGCCCCGTGCATGTTAAGCAGGAATGAGACAGAACATGCAGGGTAAATGGCCAGAACTAGCCAAGGGAAAAGGCCAATCGAAAGAGTTTGGTTTTCAAGGCCGACTTAAACATATCTAATGGTTCTGATTGGCTTATTAGCAAAGAATTCCAAAGCTTGGCAGCTGCACTCCAAAAAGCCCAATCACCCCAGGGAAATGAGGTTTGACCTTTGCTCGATCAGCAATCATTCACGGGTTTTTGTTGTTGTTTGGTATCACCATTATAGTTAAAGGAAAGAGCCGATGACGTATTCATTCATTTTAAACATCTTTATTTTGGAACAATGCTCGTGCTGATGCGTCAAGAGGGATAGGATATGTGGCGGAGTGTTGTTTCTTTTCTTGTGGCGTCGCTGCGCCCGGCTGACTGGCACCTGCGCCAGGTGCGCGGCAACGGGAGGACAAAAAGGGAATAAGTGAACGTCACCGCAGGAACAACATCGCGGTGATGTTGAAACAAGGATGAATCACAGCATCCGGGCAAATTGTCGCATTTGAAAAGGCCCTCTCCATTGTGCTCCGTACTCTGTTTCTATATCGTAGTAATTGTTTTGCATTCAGCGGAAGAGGTTTATAGCAGTGCGATCGTGACCATGCGAGCGACACTGATTGTGGAGCGCATTGTAAACGACTGTAGCCTGCGCTGCTTTCTACGGAGGAGGAATAGCAAAACTACACAGACTCACTCGTGATGCCCGCTCCTCGTGCCCAGCACACCTTGACGTTGTCATTTAGCTCCTAAATATATTGCCATACGAAATAATAGAATGGTTTCTAATCTGCATATAGACTCAAAAAAATGTTTTACTTGTTAAGCTGTGATCAGCTAAGCAATTTTTATTTTGCCAGGTAAGGCCGACTCGGCTATAAAGCAATTTTTATTTCAGAAGCAACCTGGCCACATACTGATAGCTCAACGAAGTGGCTTATCATCGGGAAATTTATAGCAGCCAAATACTCTAAACACGTGATGTTGATTCTAAATGTGGAGGGAAAAAATCGGACGACCCGGAGAAAAATCCACCGTGACCACGGGGGAGAGAGACACGCTTTGTCTTCCTGCATACCAGGCGAGGTAGTTAACAGCTCGAATCGGCGAATTTAGCGGTGAGACCGTGATAGTTTCCGCCGCCCTTGGTTAGTCGTTTCCGGTGGGTTGTGTCCACGCGGCGCTTACGAGCGGCCACGCAAGGCGGCTGGCGCTGGCCGGTCGCAGGCGAGGGGCACGTGTTGAAATATTTGCCAAGCGGCCGGGGAGCGCCGCCTCGCCGAACGGAACCGCCAGCCAGCGTTGGCGCGTCACCGCCCTTCCCGTTTGACGCGGCTGGTAATTTAATTGGAAAACCGAGGCGATGAGCCGTGGCGCTAAGAAAGACGCCTTTGAGGATTTTTGACAGGCGGTGACACATTGGAGTGATCCGTGCTGCGAAAGGAGGGGCTGGGGTGGGTTGGTGGAGGGGGTGGGCGGTGCTGTTCAAACACCGCTCGCGCGCTGCCTCGCTAGGCCAACACCGCCGGTCGCGTTTGTTGTGACGTTACTATGGGTTGTCTTTTCTCTCTGCACCGGCAACAAGGTTTGAGCAGTGATAACACGCACGGCGATTCATCGATCTGCTCTCAGAGTGCAGGTGCTGTGCTGTGTGTGTCGTGGTCTAGGATATGAATTTGGCACGGTACTTTTTGAGTGGGGGGGGCGGGCGGGGGGACACCGTTGATGGAAAGGTCATGTGGTCAGGTGGGGGCGGTGCCCGCCAAAACATTTCCTTTCATTTTTTTTATGAAAAATATTTTTTTTTATTAATAACCATAACTGGTGAATCTAAATCGTTTTCAAGTGTTGTGACATTTCGAATAAATTTGAAGTGATTTAAGGTCCCCCTCGCAAAAGAGGTTTTCAACCTCAAGGGGTTTTTTTTTTTAGCTGGTTGAATATAAGTGAAACAATCTAAATATGGGGCGACCGGTTCGCATGGTGGGGGACAGCCCAGTGTCGCTTCTGCCCTCCCTCCCACCCACTGCACACCTCTGGGATTGCCCCGCCTAGTGCATTGAAAATACCGAGGTGTTTTTGTAATGCAAAGTTGTATTTGAAATTTCCAGTTGTATTTTCACCACTTGACCTATGCTACTTTGGACAGCAAATAAAGGAAGCGCCCAATCTCGTGTATTTCTGCAGCCACTTCTACGATTTCACGGACTTCATTCAAATTCACGATTTCTCTGAGCTCTCTGTTGCGCCCCAACTCGCAGCCTTGGGGGTGGTGCCCGGCCCGATGATTCCCCACTGACAATGCCCCCCCCTCCCTGTCTCCCTGTCTCCCTCTCTCCCTGTCTCCTTCCCTCTCGGGCGGTTGCAGGTTGCGGACTGCGCCTGGGATGAGACGGTGCGTGTGTACGTTCCTGGGTGTCTGAATACTGCTCCAAGCTGACCTATGGAACCAATGATCTATGACCGTCCTCCCTCCAACTCCCTCTCCCCCCGCCCCATCTACATCGCAGTTGGCATTGCCGCTAAAATTGCTGTCACATTGACTGCCATCAGTATTAGACTTGTTTCGCTCTTTTTATTCCGGGTGCTTCAAAAAAATGTTAACATTCATATGGCACTATCGTTTTTAATGACAAATGAACGGATAATACTGCACTGTGACGTGATAGCAAATGTCTGTTAATAGCTTCAAAAAAGTCTCCACTTGTTCACCATCATTGTCAACGCGTGCCTGCAATTCCTCCAGGTGGTCTCCATAGCGCGGAGGCACATTGGTGTTGTTGTTTCAAATTCCCAGAAGTGTTCACATTTTTTTTAAGCACCCTGTATATATATAATCAAAGGAAAGATTATTGTGAGTTCACTCAGCCGTCGTTGTGAATGCCGTCACCGAGTACTGCAATGGGATCTCGTCCCGCGTGGGTTAGCGACGAAATGGAACGCGGTGGCATTGCAGGACTCTGGTGACCGCGTGGGGGGGGGGGAGGCCTTCATCCAACAGTGGAAAGAACACGTCTGATGATGATGGTGATGATGAAACATCAAGAGGAGTTGACCACGTGTGTGTGTGTGCGCGCGCGGTGGTGACGTCACCGCGCGTGGTGCCACCCGCGTCCCGCAGCGTCGAACCCGGGTTCGTGCGACGCGTTGGCATCACGCCTCTCCACCCACCCTCCACCCGGGCTGTGGATCACAGTCGGTGCTGGTCGAAATTAAACATAATCCACTGCTGGATGAAGACATGTTGGCGCAGTGGTAACACTCGTGCCTCGGAGAGATTAGCACGGTTGGCTACGTACGGTGTGAAAGAAGTTCAACGAGCATACATAGAAGGGTTCAGGGTTCGTCCCATAGCTAAAAAAAATGACCCAATGGAACTGGTGTTGGGAAAAGATTCCAGTGCTGGAAATTTCTACCTGAAAATTTACTCATTTGGGATCACACAGCAGCGCCATCGCCCCCTGCAAAAAAAAAAAAAATTGGCAGAGACGGCATGGGCCACCACGGTGGCGAGATGTTCTCCGCCTCGCCTGGTGTTGCAGGAGTTTTCTTCGTGTTCTCCCCGTGGCGGCATGGATTTGTCTCTTCTTACGAGGATTTGGCTGCTGTGAATTTCCCCATGATAAGCCACTTCGTTGAGATATCAGTTTGTGGCCACGTTGCTTATGAAAAAAGCGACGTATCTATGTGGACATTACCCGGTATAAAATAAAAATAAATAGGTTAATAGGTCGGGCTTTCCTGGCTAAGCACGCATAGTAATACATAATACCTCACCATGCCATATGGGGGTGGTTTGACCATACTTCACCATACTGGTCAGTGCAGGTTGGGAAAGTGGGGGCCCAGGACCAATTCAGATATCGCTCGCTACCGATGGTGTCTGTAGCTGGGAATCCAACTCAGTCGTTGGGTTCAAAGCATATTGTGCTAATTGCTGTTGCATCGATTCATCCCGTGGAAGTATTTCACAAATATGAATGTGGCCGAGAATCAGACTCTTGATTGCTGGATATGTTCAACTGATGAATGTTAATGAGACGCAGATAATACAACATCATTGTGATATGATGGCGTGTGTAAAAAACATTTTTGAAAATTAAGTATTGGAAATAGAGATTAATTGTTTTTGCCGAATTTTGTTTTGCATATGGTGACATTTAATGTCAGTAAAATTATTTATGTGATCGACACACAAATAAGATGCTTTAAATGTACCTTGTGATGCACTTTAAATAAGTATAACTGTACCCTTTTAAAATACCACCTTATCAAACTGCTGCAGTAAGAGAGCCTCTGTATACCTACCGTGTCTGTCGTCAGGTTTGGAGGGCCGTATTTCACCATTCCTGATTGGTGTGCTTTGAAGGGAGCCCTGGACCAGTTCAGATAACGAGACAAAGCTCGCCACTGATGTTTATCGTGGCTGGAAATTGAACTGACTTCAATTGCCAGCGCTCTGACCACTGTGCCACCACTCCACCCAAGTATATACATATATATGCACCTTTTAATATATGTACATGGTATAGTCAGACTTTTTTTCAATCGACTGCTAGATGGGGCCTTCCCACTACATCCTCACACTGGTTGGTGTAGTTTGGTGGAGGCATAGAGCATCGATACGGGAGCATAGAAGTATGTTACAATTAAATTTGCTTCACTGCCCACTGCTGTCCATAAGGCAGTCCTACAACCTCTTTAACACCTGTTGTTGTGCATGGCGGTCGCTTATCCAACAACTACCCATGCTTCACTCTGCTTCGCTTTCCAAGGTCGGATAAGATCAGGTGCAAGATATACGTGCAGTACATCAACACGTCTCTTGGAATGTACAGCAGCAGAAATCAGCCGAGATGTCAATGTGTGCCTTTCCCATTTGCTGTGTCAAAAAATCCATCCGTGAAATGTCCCGTAAAATCATCAGCTGGGCCCAGACCATGGCTACCATAGTTCAGCAGCCTAAATAATTCCAGGGCATTGGAGGCTGGCTGGCTGGCTTTCGACTTAGACCATGAGGCCGACACTGGTGAGAAAATCTCCCAGTTATTAGGTGTAGCCCCTCCGAGCGCATGCTCGCGCCAGCGCTGGCAGTAGGGCCTCTGTTCTAGGGAGCTCCAGAGAGCCTCTCTAGAGGGTATTGAGCCGACTGTCCATGCTGGCCACATCTTGGACATGTGGGAGTATCCCAACCTGATTTGACCACATTTTGTATCCACTAACTCGTGTACCCATTCATGCGTCTGGGAGGACGTAGGTGGAGGTTTTTTTAATAAACTTGCACCACTTTCATCTGGCGCACTCCAGGAGATACAATCGGACATGTCATATTTGGCCAGTGTGGAAGGGAAGGTCAAATTACCCTTTGTGCCAGCAGTGGCATGAGCCAGTGCCGGATTAAGCTGGTGCGGGGCCTGTAGCATATGTTATAAAGGGGCCCTAAAAACACACATTCAAATTTTTTTTTTGTTTCGTAGTAAAATAATTTTATTTTTTTATTTGCTATACAGCCAGATAATGCGCCAAATCACTAACCTTAAACACCCAGTAGTTCATAAAAGTTGAAGGCAATATAATACTATAGTAATAGAACAAGTGCAGAATCTCAATTGATAGCTTGAAAGCATTTCGCGCGAGGTCCTTGAAAGTGCGGGGCCCGTAGCTACTACACATGTAGCTACTTGTGCTGCTGGGATAATCCGGCAGTGGCATGAGAGCAGGTAGGCAATCGCAGATCCGCAATACTAAATGCGGCTTAAGTCTTGGCATTCGGTGCGTTAGATGTACTGGACATCTCATGGTGTTCGTGGGTGTGTGACGAGGTTCATTCTCTGAACAGCAAACGCTGCGCTTCCTGCCCGATAATTAAAATTGGCAGTTTTGGTTGAGGCGCGGCCACGCGTTCCCATCGCGACGGGGTACGAGTGGCGTTCGGATCTCCCGGAGGGGAGGAGAGCTTTCAATTGTGTGCCGTCTCATCCAGATTCCGCAATAATGGGATGCATGATTCGTGGTGGCTTCTCGAATTTTCCGTGATGACATTTCCAGAATGCTCCCTCCCCTCCTCCTCCCCCCACCTCAAATAGGAATTGCAGATTCTTTCATTAATTTTGGTGGCACGTAACAGTCAAATCGATGGCAGCTGAATATTTATCAAATTGGTTTAGACAGCACAACTCGTCTTATATTATATATGTAAATGTTATATTTAAAATTCTTGAGGACACGCAGTGTGCTTGCGAATGCCCCGGCATGCCAAGAGATGGACAATGATTTGGACATGAATAACAAAGCAAAGTATTGAACTGTTGTTTCCTCTACCACAAGATAGTCCTACAACTTTACAGCCCTCTGTCCATCCGCTGGTGGATAAATGTCTCCCCGTGCCGTGTGGGTCTTAGGAGTTGTTGGACCATACGTCACCGTGTCTGTCGGTGTCTATGAGTGACAGGAGAGGGCCCAGAATTGAGCCAACTCCCTGCACGCCACCGCTTTTGTTACGTATGTCGGGAACCCAGCACCGGTTCAGATGTCACTCGCCACTGGTCAAAGGAATTGAACTCGTGTCGCCGGGATCATTGCACGGCACTGTCCACTAAACCACTACGCCACGGTCGTTTGTTTTGGCCACTGCACAGCTGCCGAAGCAACTCCCCTCGTCTATGGGAACCTCATTTGCCAGTAAAAATATGATAATTGGTTTTATACCCTTCTATCTGGCAACAAAACTGACACCTTTTTACAAGGAGTCATGTTTGCATAGACCACAATACCTGCAGTCATAATGCAAAGAAAAAACACAACTCTGATAATGCGCACTGTCCTTGAAGTTGATTGGTCCACACCCAAGACAGCTGACACCTTTTGGCGTCATCTGGTCCAACCCATGTGAGACTAGGCTCTAAGGAAAGCTGTCTCGGGTGTGGACCAATCAACTTCAAGGACAGTGCACACATTATCAGAGTTATGTTTTTTTGTTTGCATTATGACTGCAGGTATTGTGAGAGATTAGGAGCGTTTATCGGAGCGGCTTAAACATTTCATTTCGGAGCTAATCGTGCGACAGGCGCATCCTCGGCTCGTGCTCGCATCGCGGTGAATGTCAATGGGGAAATTGAACGTTTTTGTTTGCCTGCAGTGGAGTGCGGCGTTGGTCTGAATGTTGCGCACAGCTTTGCCGCTACGTGAGCCCGCCTCCACGTCCTCGCCACTGGTGGGAGTGCTTTGGGGCCGTCCATAAATGACGTCACGCACCTAGGGGGGGGGGTCAGACATTTGTGACGAGGGGGGGGTTTGAGAAATGTGACGTCACATAAAAATGCGCAATTTTAAATAAATATAGACAACACGTTCTCTACTTAATTAATTTTACTTTTTTTATAAATGTTTTCTCCTACAACATCAGAGTGCAGCGGCACATTGAATACGCACTACAATGACAATAGTTTAAAGCGATTTGAAGCATGTTTTATTTGGGGGGGGGGGCGTAGAGCTTTGTGACGTCATATTTGAGGGGGGGGGTCTGACTTTTTGTGACGCCGTGTGACGAGGGGGGGGTTGTCAAAAATCGTCCAAATTCGCGTGACGTCATTTATGGACGGCCCCTTTGCGCTTTGGGCAAACTGACGGTCCCAAATCTAAAATGTGTTTTTTAACGACCACCCTCGGGCACACTGGAATTACGAAATACAGAAGTCGCCGCTTCGCTCTCTGAACGCGGCAGTTGAAGCAATGGGGGGTGGGTCCCTTAAATCCCACCCGGCGGCGTGAAGGGGTACCACCCCAGTCGGTGACGTGTTTGGGGTAAAGCGTCGGCGCTCACACCTGTTTCAAGACATTTGGCCAACATGGAAGAGTAGGCCAAGCATCCCTTACAACAGGGGTCTCCAACCCCCGGGCCGCGGACCGGTACCGGTCCGTGTCCTGTTAGGAACCGGTCCGCACAGCAGCAGGAGGTGAGAGCGGTGAGTCCGCGCGTGGAACCCGCCCCCATTGTTTTATTATTCACCACTTCCATCCGCGCCTCTTTCCCGCACTGCGCACTTGTCTCAGTCACAGTGTTGGTGAGCCCACAGGCTCTAACCCCTAGTAGCCACAATGAGTAAAAAAACAAACGTCGCTGGAGAAATTCTTTGAAAAGGAGGAGAGACCCAATGATGACCCCCCGGTCTGTGAAAAAATTGTCTTCCACGAAACACGTCCCTGATGCCAACAAGGTTGGGGGCCGCTGCTGGCTTCCACGGATGCTCCAGGACCACTTGTTGAGGCCTCCTGGCAGTGGCGTGAGTGAGAAATTCGCAGAATACACATTCATCTTGATATGCTGACTGACGAGTTCTCAAAAATACGCTGCTTTTAAAGTTCAAGTCTCAAAACTGTTGAATGTCCCCTCGTTCACCGTGCAAGCATTTTTTTTATACGTGTGTGCATTTATATAATAATTATGTAATTTGTGCGCAATGTTCGTGCGGTGTGATATTTGGTTGTGTATATTACACTTGTCTGTAATAAAAACAGGTTCCACTCAGGAAACAAAAGATGTTTTTTTATCTAAGAAATTTGACCCCTGTATTGTAGCAATGAGCTTCCCTAGACAGCGCGGTTCCACAGTACACTGATTTATGTCAACATTAATACTGTACTTTCCCCCAAAATGCTGTTGATTTTTATTATAAATACAATAATTTCATAACGTGAACGCATCTAAATATCTCAGGATCACATGATGCTGTACAAGGCCGTCCATATAAACACGGGATATACAGTTTAACACGTAGCAGGCTTTCGCGACCAATATTATTAATAATAAACGTTTTCGGGTTAGATCGCGTTATTTATAAATGTGTCGCAACCCTCCACCACCCGACACGGCCAATCAGTAAAAAAAGTGTCACGTTGACAAAAGACAAATAGTTCACTGCTTTAGCCCACGGGTGTGTTGAAGAGTGAATCCACAACATTTACTTTTTTTTAGTACGAAGTTTCGCTGGTAATTACATCCGGCATCATCGGGCAATTTGCCAGAATGGTGAAGCCCTCACTTGCTCCCGGTCTTTTTCACTGATTGGCCGTGTCGGGTGGTGGAGTGTTACGACACATTTAGAAATAACGCGATCTAACCCAAAAACGTTTATTATGAACGGTACATACAAAAAATAATACTCGTGAACAAAACTAAAACTCGACTTGGGCAGATTGAGAAGATAGTCAGAAGCGCAACACAAAACCATCTCGAACGCGACTACCTTTGACAGCCCCTATCAGCGCTCTCTGCCTTCACCAACCCGCACTGACCAGCTTGAAGTGTCCATAAAATATATTTTTGGGGTTAGATCGCGTTAATATAAAAGTGTCGTCAAAACCCGCCACCACCCGACACAGCCAACTAGTAAGGATCAATTTGTTACTAGTACAGCACACCGGTGTGTTGGAGAGCAAATCCACAACATTTACAATCTGGAGTACGACGTTTTGCCAGTAATTACAACCAGTATCATCAGGCGGACAGCCAGATTTGTGGAGAAATCCTGTTTCGTTATTTTGATAGATCTGATGACGTCACTTGCGAGCCCTTCGCGTGCGAAGGGGGGGGGGGGCGTTATGATATGTGGATGACACTGATGGTCTGGCCACTCGGCAAAGATACACTTAACGAATTTCTAAACATCTCAAGTCGCAAAACCCGTCCATCCAGTTCACCATGGAAGTTCACGTTGACAGAACTCACCCATTTTTGGATATTCTGCTCGGGCGCGGCCTAAATTGTAAAATAACACAGCGTTTACCGAAAGAAATCAACTCACTGACGCCTATCTGAATGCAGTCACACCATCACCCCGCACAGAAATCCTCATGAAGAGGCTCAAACATCGGGCTAAGAAAGTGTCAGATGGTCGTCGTCTGAGAAGTGAAATAAAAAAACAGGTTGGCACTGAATACCAAAACTGGGTTAGAGGAGAAAGGGCGCCTTGACAAATAAATTTGCATAGCAACATAGGAATTTAGCGTATTTATGGAAAGGTGAGAGACTAGATTAGCTGATACTTCTTATCCCGGAGTTTGTTGAAGGATCTCAAAGTTATGTGGAATCCCACCCCGTAGTGGCGGTTAAATTTCCATTTAAAGCTTTCGTGACTGCAGGGATTCATCTTCTTAAATATACGCTGCCAAGCTTGGTGGTGTTCATTCAGACGCTGTCTTTCCGACAGACCTGTTCTTCACCTGAGGACGGCTGCTTGCGTTGTGGCCAAAACGTCGTGAGAATTGTATTTTATTACGTTTTATTTTTCTTATTTTATTATTTCCCTTCTACGTGACTTTACCGAAAGAACCAAGAAGATGAATCCCTGCAGTCACGAAAGCTTTAAATCGAAAATTATTATGACTTTATTTTTATTTATTTTTAGCAATATATTGGGGGGGGGGACATTTTGAGCATATTTGAATGTTGGGGGGGGGGGGGATATGTCCCCCCCCCCCCCAACAGATATTATAATTACGGCCTTGGATTATGGTTGATGTGACTGGAAATAGATTTTTGGCAGGAGGTAAATACAGGAGAACATCGTAGCGTCAATATTTCTAAGAGGAATGGAAACCGTTTTAAGGAGACATGAAATGAACTAGAGAGCGAGTTGGGTGAAGGGAGATGGTTACCAGATTCTCCAAACACAGTTGCGCCCACGTTTAAGATATAATATTGTTCTAGATTTGAAGCTTTCGTGACTGCAAGGATTCATATTTTTAGGTTTTTTGGTAAAATCACGTAGGTAAAAAATTTAAATTAATAAAAGTAAAATTAAAATAAAATTTATTTTAATTTTGTACCTACGTGACTTTACCGAAAAAAACCTAAGAATATATAATATTGTATCAATATATTATCAATATATATTTCTATTCATCTGAGAAATTCGTGCTGAAACCGAAGTACTCTTTTCCATGAGAGTTCTACATTCGGTTTTTAAAATATATATTTTCAGCCACTCAATTTGTCTTAAGACGTGTGGGTGGAACCCGCAGCACCTGGAGATGGCAGCACTCTCTCCAATCCCCCTACAGATGGAGACAGATGGAGATTAGTCCACTTGACGTACCGGCTCTTCGTCTACGCCCACGGGAAGGAAGTGTCACAACGTTTGTGCGATCCACCGACCCTCGCTGCCTCCACAGTGCTGGAGTACAGGCCACCACGTGCACGACAGCCCCCACGGCCCGGCATCTGTGATGACACGATCAATGGCACTCAACGTGAGATTAAGGTTCTAAGCAAACTCGGATGGTGAGAGAACCATGGTCAGAAAGTAACACATTCCTGCGGAGGGAGCTGGTAGGAACGTTGGGTTGCTCGGTCAATGGCCAGGGTCAACAGCGGCGTGGTGTATTCCGCAAATATGCTCGACTGTGAGGGCGGGCACAAGCCGGCGTGAGTAGGTTATACGTTGAGTTTCATAAGGGCACCACGGGGTGACCAGCCCCTCCCCAACCAGCCCCACCCCTCCCACCCCCCACCCAGCCCCTCCCCAACTAGCCCCACCCCTCCCACCCCCCACCCAGCCCCTCCCCAACCAGCCCCACCCCTCCCACCCCCCACCCAGCCCCACCCTCCCCACCCAGCCCCACCCCCCACCCAGCTCCTCCCCACCCTCCCCTCCCCATCCAGCTCCACCCCTCACATTTTTTGATGCACGACGGACCGACGGACACAATAATCCCCTGTGGGATGGTGGAACCAGGTGGTTCCTACCAGTAAAAGCAAGGTGAGTGACGGTGTCGAAGAGGTTCATTGGGGCCGTCCCTAAATGACGTCACGCGATTTTGGACGATTTTTGACCCCCCCCCCCCTCGTCACACGGCGTCACAAGAAGTCAGACCCCCTCAAATATGACGTCACGGAGCTCTGCCCCCCCCCCAAACCATATTTCCATTTTTTTAATAAAACATGCTTCGAATCGCTTTAAACTATAGTAATTGTAGTGCCTATTTAATGTGGCGCTGCGCTCTGATGTTGTAGGAGTGTTGCTATAACAATTTGTGTTGTTATAACAATTCTATATTTATTTAAAGTTGCGCATTTTGATGTGACGTCACATTTCCCAACCCCCCCCCGCCCCCCTCGTCACACATCGTCACAAATGTCTGACCCCCCCCCCAGGTGCGTGACGTCATTTATGGACGGCCACCGTTCACCTGAATGTCCATGATAGGAGCTGGATTGAACTGGGTCGTGATGGTTGCGGAGAGAATTGTGATTTTGGAGAGAGCAGAGAAAAAAAAGACTCTTTCCAGGAATTTAGCGAGGCGTGTGATATTTAGAGTGACATCCTTTTGGATGACACCACACGATCATGATCCATGTCTGAGAGCGATGCAAAACAAATGGCACATCTTGAAACTCAAGTCGACCAAATCGTGACTCGTATTGAACAAAGGTGTGCCGCCCACACACAGCAGGAAGGCACGACGCCCATAATGCATTGCGATGCAAGTCATGTGACTACTCCATTGCATGTGCCGTGCTCTCAGCCTTGTCTAGACCACCAACTCAAAATAACGACCTTTACCCCAGCCGACATCATTAGAGACTTGCTCCACTCACATGTGCCCTCAAGGCCTCTAAGATATGGTGGGGGATGCAGATCCTCTCTGCATTCTCAGGTCATAGAAGCTTCTGCCCATGGGCGATCGAAGCCAGCCTGCCACACTCTCTCCTGCGGAATTTCAGGATCTCTGAGTCTGTGGACATTAAAACAACAACAACAACCGCCATTCGCCACTAAGTGGCGGTGACGTCACCACGACGCTTGTGCCAGGCCATGTGCACCTTGAGGCCACGTGAAGTGTCGAACGCCCGCTGGCAGGAGGTTACGGGGCAGACCAAGGTGCCACGGGTCGACATTAAAAACACACTCACACACACACACACTCTCGCCTTAAACCGTGTCTGTCCACTTCAGTTTATTTAACCTTTTAGCCAATTCAGCAAATGGCTGTTTAGCTTTTTATTTGACCTTTTCTACTTTAAAGTCTCACGTGCCCAGTGTCTGCTGCTACTGTCTTGTACAGTGCGTCGAGACCCACGATGAGAGGCGCGTTTGGCTACGTACGGTGCGAAAGAAGTTCGACTCGCACGCACGCACAGATGCGCTTTGAAAAAAAAACAGGGTGATTCTTCTGATCAAAAAAGCCGAGTTGAGAAGTTGTGTCCGTCCGTCCCGTCACGTCAAGGGGCACATTGCGGGCACCGTGGGTGGGTGGGTGGCCCACGTGGACGCGTGTGGTGCCACAACGACGGGGCCGCTCTGCCGAACCAGGGAGCCGCCCGGCTTCCCCCACCGCACTGCCCCCCATCACCCGCCCCACATAAGCACACACCCGCACGCCCCCCCCCCCCCCCCATAGAGCTGGAAGGGAAGGTCACCTGATCGACCGGTTTTTATCCGAGAGACTCTTATCGGGATTAATTCTCACGGTTTCCGGCGATCAGGGAATTGGATGACCTCCCCGTGCTACGTGGCACCGCGGCGCTGCGGCCGGCCTTAATATGGTAGGTCGTGGCGTGGGGCATTCGGCCACCGCGGTTGAGGCGCATTTCCCCCCACACACACTCCCACGGGTCGACGGGGCGAGCAGGGGAGGCACGGGACAGCATGAATAGCGGGGTCACAGGGGCTGTTGCGCATAGTCATGGAGGGTTGGGATAATTGCGCTTGAGCGCGCAAGCCCCATTGGTAGGAAGGGTAAGGGAGTAATTAGGATTTACGCCTTGCACGCAGCACACTGATTAGCATATCAACAGCGCCTGGGGACTGCGGTGCGCGGGCTTGGGGTGCACGAGCCCATTGTTCAGCGCAGCATCCCCTTTGGGAGGTAGGGAGGATAAATAGAGGAGCGCAGAGGGGAAATCGCTCTCTTACTCCAGCGCCAGGCGACCAGACGCAGCTCGAGCCAGCGACCCGGACGTCCGTGCGACGCACCGAGGCACGCGGTTAACAGAAGGATCAGCGGACCGCCGTGGACACTTAACAGTGAGTAAGAAGGGGAATTAGAATCATAGCCGATAAATAGGGAATAGGTACAGGTTTAGTGGAATAGGCCAGCCTCGTCGACTCACTGATTCAACATCAATTCGCAGGTGGCATATAATAAATCATTAATAGCGAAGCGTGGTCTCGCGTGATCTTGTCGTGCAGTGTGAGCGTGTGGGTGCGCTGTGTGCACAGTGGTTCGCCACGGGAGTGAGCGCTGCGCGGAGCTGAGCGCGCGGGTTGCGTGTGGGAACGCGTGTGGTACTGTGTGTGCGTAAGCTCGCGGCGTGCGTAATCGGCGTACCCCAGGTGCGCGATTGTAACGTGAGCGGCCAGCGCGGCGCAGAGAAGCGCAAGAGTGAGTGCCGTACAGAGCTGTGTGTGTGGGTGTGCGCGTACGTAATTAACCATGCCTGCTACGCGGACCCGCGGTGGAGTGGAATCCTCGGGCGACGGCTCCCACCCCATGGGTGAGGAACTTAGCAGCGGTTCGCTTAGCAGCGGGGGGGCGATTGATGATGCTAGCCCGGCCGTTAGCATTATCGAGGGAGGGATCTCGGGGGCTAGCGACCCCCACAAATTGGTGTCGGAAGCGGTACGGACCCCCGCGTTACCTCACGCTAAAATAAGACTAATATTTACCGGCCGGGGGGCCCCTTCGTGGAAGGCATTCGCCCGCAATCTCTTAGGGGCCAAGGAAATTAATGGATGGACGGACGCGCAGGCAGTACGTCAACTTAATATGAATCTTGATGGGCGGGCAGCCGATTTTGTAGAAGCGTTACCCGCGAGCGCACAGACACAGCTAGAGGAGCTGATGCGCCGACTCGATCAGCGGTTTGGCACGCGTGACGAGGAGGAAGCAAAATCGGCCTTAGAGGCGCGCCGGCGCCAACCTGGCGAAGATCTACGTGATTACGCCGAGGATGTGCGCGAGTTAACAAAGATCGCACGCCCGGGGTACGCAACTGATGTTATTGAGGAACTGGCCGCCGAGAAAATCCAGCGGTACCTGTCTCGCACGGCGTGGTGGCAGCCAGACATGAGCTGCCCACGTCTTCCCTTTAACGCCCTTGTCGAGCGCGCACGTAAGTGTGAAAGAATTCACAGCGAACGCGCGCAGCTCCGGGGGCTGGGACGAGAGCGCGCCATTGCGAGCCTGCTCTCGGAAGACGAGGAGGAGGAACAGGAGCTCGCGAGGACGGTAAGGGGCCGGGAAAGAGAGCCTCCAGTGTCCCGCGAGACAACTCCGGGATGGGTTGCCGGTATACAAACGGGTATAAAGGATGTCTCCGGCCAGGTAACCCAGATAGACAACAAGGTAAACCAAGTAGGTGAGAGGGTAACCCAGGTACGCGAGGAAACGAATAAAAATATGACCCAACTGCAATCCTCCGTTGAGACCATCCGATCCGAAATGGGGGACCTACGCGCCACGGTGGGAGGGTTATCTGGGAGGGTAGCCCGACTAGAGGCAGAGGGTGGACAGCGGCGTAATGGGGGGGGAGGGAGCGGACAGGGGACCCGCTACGGAACCGCCCCCCCTCCCCGGGCATGTTATATGTGCGATCGCCGAGGGCATCTAGTGAGAGACTGTCCTGAAATCACCCGAGCTAGGCAGGCGCGGGGGTTAAACTCCAACGCCTCCTAGTGAGCGGACCAACTAGGGGTGCAATCGACGCGGTCCCGATACAAATAGACGATAATGAGAATAATGGCGAGCGAGTGATCTCCACACAGGTTCCAGCAACAACGCCCACGGAAACGGTGACTCCTGGCGACTGGCTGCGGGAGCTGGTGGCGGGGATCACGGGGGCCACGTCGCTGGTGGAAGGGGAGGTAAACGGGGTGCGTACCCGAATCCTGCTGGACACGGGGGCGGTGGCCTCGCTCGTGAGCGCAGCGCACTGCAGCGCGATCGGGGTCGACGTGCGTCACCTGCAGGCACCGGACCGCGCGCTGCACACTGCGAGCGGAGCCGGAATGGGGCTGCTGGGGAGAGCCACCCTAGAGGTCCGCATAGGCAGTCAGGTGTGCACCCAGGAGTTCTACGTGTCGAGTGCGTTGTGTCACGAGTGTATCGCAGGTACCGACCTCTTAGAACGGCTGGGACTCAACGTGCAACCCCGCCAGCGATGCGCCACCATGGAGAGCAACGGCGAGCGGATACCATTCTTGGGACGAGAACCGACGCGCCCCCGCTTCGCACCTGTGGCCGCTATCCTGGCGACGGCAGTCACCATCGGCCCGCTCACCGAGATGCTGGTGCCGGTGGCAACATCCCCCATCGACCCCGCGCTCCGACCATCAGGAGAGGTAATGCTAACTCCTCACCCGGAGTTGGCAAAACGGTATGGGTTAGTGGGATCCGCCACATTGGTAAACGCAGATGGGGACCGATTGTTTATGCGGATGTTTAACCCCCACAATACCCCAGCGATACTGCGACGGCGCACCCCAATAGCCACCGTACACCCCCTGCACGCACGCCACTCTAACGACTCGGTGTTCGCACTCTGGGCTGAGGACCCCGGGCGTCCTGAGGGTGACCAGGACCTGGCCTGGCGAGTCGGCCCGACTCCCCGAGCCGAGGTCGTTCCCCTGCTCGACGCGTTACATGTTCCATGGGCGGATTTACCTAAGGGAGAGGCCGATCGGTTGCGCGAGTTACTGCGGGAGTATGCCGACGTGTTCAGCGAACACGACTCGGACGTGGGTCGGACCGACCTTGTTAAGCATCAAATTGACACCGGTGCAGCCCGACCCATCAAACTCCCTGCGTACCGAGTGGGCGCACCCGAACGCGTCCAAATCAAAGAGGCAGTTGGGGACATGCTTCGCGATAACATAATTCAGCCCTCGGCGAGCCCCTGGTCAGCCCCGGTGGTACTAGTAACGAAAAAGGATGGGTCAACCCGATTCTGCGTCGATTACCGTAAACTAAACGCAGTCACGCTCGGCGATGCCTTCCCCATACCTCGCATCGACGACACCTTCGACAGTCTCGCAGGAGCGCGGTATTTTTCCACCCTCGATCTGGCGTCCGGTTACTGGCAGGTGGAGATGACGGAGGAGGATCGGCCAAAAACAGCATTCACCACCCCGATGGGCCTGTTTGAGTTTCGAGTGTTGCCGTTCGGACTCACTAACGCGCCCGCGACGTTCCAGCGGTTGATGGAGTTGGTGATGCGGGGCTTGCAGTGGGAACAGTGCCTGATTTACTTGGACGATGTGATAGTGTTCAGTAGATCTTTGTCTGAGCATTGGTCCAGGCTTCGAGAGGTGTTCCAGCGGCTGCGAGCGGCTCATCTCAAGCTCAAGCCACGTAAGTGTTACATCGCACAACGCGAGGTGGGGTACCTCGGGCATCGCGTCAGCGAGGCAGGCGTGCGCACCGATCCGGAGAAGGTACGCGCCGTAGTGGAGTGGCCACGGCCAAGGAATCTGACGGAGATCAGATCATTTTTGGGGCTCGCCACCTATTATCGTCGATTTGTAAAGGGATTCAGCGAGATTGCACGCCCCCTCACCCAACTCACCTCCCCTAAGCACCCCTACCAGTGGACGGGGGCCTGCCAGACGGCCTTCACCACTCTCAAAGACCACCTCACCCACGCCCCCACCCTCGCTTTCCCCGATTTTACCACCGATTTTATTTTGGACACCGACGCCTGCAGCAGCGGGCTGGGCGCGGTGTTGTCACAGGTACAGGATGGGACGGAACGAGTCATCGCGTACGCCAGCCGGACCTTGAGTGGGGCCGAGCTGAACTATTGCGTGACCCGCCAAGAGTTGTACGCCGTGATTTTCGCATGCAAACAGTTCCGGCCGTATTTGTACGGCAGGAGATGTCGCGTACGCACTGACCATTATGCTCTGCAGTTTCTTCTTACATTCAAGGAGCCGCGGGGGCAGATGGCCCGGTGGTTGGCGCAGTTGCAGGAGTACAACCTGCAAATCGAGTATCGGGCTGGCCGGACGCATGCAAACGCGGACGCCTTATCGAGGCGACCCACGGTGTACGCCGAGACGAGGGCGGAGGAGGCCTGCCCGTGTTTCACGGCGGGACGCTGCCGGCAGGCAACGGACCCCCGAGAGGCCGCGGCCACTGACCCCCCCCCAGCGAGGGAGAGTGCAGTGTGCGCCACAGAAACCCTCACAGGTGGCACTGAGGATCCCGTCGACCGCCCGGCAAGCGCGGGACCCGCGGCTCGGGACCCGATCGGACGGATCCAGGAGGACGTCGGCTGCGCCTTCCCGGGCCTAAACGACGAGCAGCTGAGACAGACCCAGCAGCGAGATCCGGATCTGGCGGCAGTGGAGGCGGCACTGCGGGAGGAAAAGAGCGCCCTACCAGGACCCTGGAGCGGTTTGTATGCCCGGTTGTGTGTGCGGAACGGAGTGGTACGGGAGTTAACCGAGGCCGGCCAGCCGGGGGGCATCTGTGTTCCTGCCCAGGTGCGACCCCAGCTGCTACGGCTGGTGCATGACCACCCACTCGGGGGCCATGATGGGGAACGGCGCACCCGGGAGACCCTGCGTCGCCAGTATCTCTGGCCCAAATTGGCACAAGATGTGGCCGCCTGGGTGCAGGGCTGCCGGGCCTGTCAGCAGTGTGGGCAAAAGCCGGCGAGGTACCAGGTACCCCTGAGGCCGTTCCGAGTCAGTCGGACGAATCAGTTGGTCGGAATCGACCTGCAGGGGCCCTTTCCACGATCCCACCGGGGCAACCGATATATTCTCGTAGCGGTGGAATACTTCACCCGCTACCCCGTGGCGGTGGCTATCCCAGATAAAACAGCCCTTGTAGTGGCCCGGGCCTTCGTGGAAAACTATGTACTTAAGTGCGGGATCCCCGAACGAGTCATTACCGACCAGGGTAGTGAATTCGAGGCCGAATTATTTCAGGCGCTGTGCCGAGAGTTCGGGATCCAGAAGGACCGAACCACGGCGTATCACCCCCAGGCGAACGGGATGGTAGAGAGGATGAACCAGACTCTGGCCGGGAAGCTTAAACGCATGGCGGCCGCGAATCAACAGGACTGGGACGAACACCTTCCCTATGCCCTGTTCGCCTACACCACCGCCGTTCACACCTCTACAGGACAGACCCCGTTCCTAATGATGTTTGGTCGCGAGTCTCGCCTGCCCGCAGATCTGCTGTTCGGTGTTCCTCCGCCGCAACGGGAGGAAGGGAGCCACCCCGTGGAGCACTTGCTGGAGACCCTGCGAGGGGCCAGGGGCCGAGCCTGCCCGCACGGAGAGGCCGCGCACCAGCGGCAAGAGCAGGGCGCCCGACCCCGTATGGAGCCCCCCTTCTACACTGCGGGCTCCGAGGTGTGGCTGTACACTCCCCGCGTCGGTGCCGGACAGGTGGGGAAGCTGACCACCTACTGGCGAGGACCCTGGATTGTGAGACGGCAGATCTCACCATGGACGGTGCTGATTCAGGGAGGAGAGAGGGGCCGGGAGATGGTGGTCAACATCCGCCGACTGAAGCCGTGGCGAGCAGCCCCCGAGGGGGGGAGCCCCGCCGTCCAAGTACCCCGAAACCCCGGGGTCCCCCCACCCCCCGTGCCCGGGGGCCTCGCGCAGTACATGGGCCCCACGGAGCCCCGGGCTCCGAGGGGCCCCGGGCGGGGCCGGGGGCGACGAGGACGGCGACCCTTAAACCCCACCGCCTCTGAGTTTGTTCCCCAGCCCGCAGGTGCCAGAGGCCGAGGGGAGCCGTTGGAATGGAGGAGGAGACCACCGCCGGAGCCCCAGGAGACGGAGCCGCCACCCCCGAGGCCAGCCACAAGGGCCGGGCGAATCCCGCGGACCCCGCGGCGATACCTCGTGGGGGCAACCCAGGCGAGGTGCTCCAGTCAACCCGGGACGGGGACTGGCACCCCGGGGGGCTATGTGGTGCCACAACGACGGGGCCGCTCTGCCGAACCAGGGAGCCGCCCGGCTTCCCCCACCGCACTGCCCCCCATCACCCGCCCCACATAAGCACACACCCGCACGCCCCCCCCCCCCCCCCATAGAGCTGGAAGGGAAGGTCACCTGATCGACCGGTTTTTATCCGAGAGACCCTTATCGGGATTAATTCTCACGGTTTCCGGCGATCAGGGAATTGGATGACCTCCCCGTGCTACGTGGCACCGCGGCGCTGCGGCCGGCCTTAATATGGTAGGTCGTGGCGTGGGGCATTCGGCCACCGCGGTTGAGGCGCATTTCCCCCCACACACACTCCCACGGGTCGACGGGGCGAGCAGGGGAGGCACGGGACAGCATGAATAGCGGGGTCACAGGGGCTGTTGCGCATAGTCATGGAGGGTTGGGATAATTGCGCTTGAGCGCGCAAGCCCCATTGGTAGGAAGGGTAAGGGAGTAATTAGGATTTACGCCTTGCACGCAGCACACTGATTAGCATATCAACAGCGCCTGGGGACTGCGGTGCGCGGGCTTGGGGTGCACGAGCCCATTGTTCAGCGCAGCATCCCCTTTGGGAGGTAGGGAGGATAAATAGAGGAGCGCAGAGGGGAAATCGCTCTCTTACTCCAGCGCCAGGCGACCAGACGCAGCTCGAGCCAGCGACCCGGACGTCCGTGCGACGCACCGAGGCACGCGGTTAACAGAAGGATCAGCGGACCGCCGTGGACACTTAACAGTGAGTAAGAAGGGGAATTAGAATCATAGCCGATAAATAGGGAATAGGTACAGGTTTAGTGGAATAGGCCAGCCTCGTCGACTCACTGATTCAACATCAATTCGCAGGTGGCATATAATAAATCATTAATAGCGAAGCGTGGTCTCGCGTGATCTTGTCGTGCAGTGTGAGCGTGTGGGTGCGCTGTGTGCACAGTGGTTCGCCACGGGAGTGAGCGCTGCGCGGAGCTGAGCGCGCGGGTTGCGTGTGGGAACGCGTGTGGTACTGTGTGTGCGTAAGCTCGCGGCGTGCGTAATCGGCGTACCCCAGGTGCGCGATTGTAACGTGAGCGGCCAGCGCGGCGCAGAGAAGCGCAAGAGTGAGTGCCGTACAGAGCTGTGTGTGTGGGTGTGCGCGTACGTAATTAACCATGCCTGCTACGCGGACCCGCGGTGGAGTGGAATCCTCGGGCGACGGCTCCCACCCCATGGGTGAGGAACTTAGCAGCGGTTCGCTTAGCAGCGGGGGGGCGATTGATGATGCTAGCCCGGCCGTTAGCATTATCGAGGGAGGGATCTCGGGGGCTAGCGACCCCCACACGCGCATGCAAGGGGACGTGAGCCGCGCATCATCATCATCAACCTTGCCCCGCATTGCCAGCATCACGGCAATGTCGCCCCTTTGTCTGGATCGGGGGTTTCTCTTCCTTCGCGTTAGAAATTGGGATATTTACAGCACAATGCAACGGGCTGTTGACTCCGCTGGTCGCGCGTTTAATCGATTAACGCAGCCGCCGTGCCGAGGCTGAAATTCCAGGCGCGATAAACACATGCCAAATGTAACGAATCGCCCCCCCCCCCCAATCAGGGAAGTGATTGCCATCGGCCGGGTGAAACTGCTGGCTTACAGTGCTGGCCGCGTAAGCAATGACATTATTCGTGAGATGGCGATGAGGTGGTGCATTGTTTTGCACCTCCTCGGGAATGCAAGCGAATCGTTCCACTCTCTGCCTCCCTCTCGGCTCCCAGGTTGGCAGACATTCGCGCAGAAGTTAATGCCCCGTAGGCAACACGAATTGTGTCTTGATGGGGCAGCACAGCAAGTGGGTTTCAGGGACACGGATTTTCTCCAGCGACTCCGGGAGCACACAACCAAGGGAAAAAAATAATACCGCAAAAATTACGATTGGCTGAACATCTGAAGCAGGAAGCTCATGTAACGGAATCACAAGACTATCATGAGGTCTTCCTGCGAGAGTTGAATCATTGTGCAAAATCACTGCGCTTTGTGACAAATGTTTTGTTTTTCTAAATCCCGTCTCGTCATCTCGGACATGCCTTCCGTAGATCTGGACTGTCGTGCATTGGCCCCGTGAGAACAAACTCTGAGACAGCGAGTGGCAACGACAGCATCCCCATTCCGGTTTTTGCAAGCCATCCGCACCAATTCCCCACGTGGCTGACATCTCATCGACTGCGATACGCCACTAAGCGGCTGTGGGAGTCTTCCTGCCCCAACGCTCTCCTGCCCGTACGTCCGCATCTCCTCTCGTCGCCGACGCAGAGAACGCGGGTCGGGGTGGTCCTCGACACGCTCCTCCGCCGTGCCGTGACAACGGCCACAATGGGCGAGATCGAGACGGATTAGGCGAGCGGGCATCCCGAAGCGCTCTGCAAGCTTTAGGGGTAATTAGTTTGGCAAGCATCCTTGAGTGGGGGGGGGGGTGTCGCTAGGCCACACCCCGAGTTAGGTTTTCGTTCCTCTATAAATGCGGCATTCATTAACTCGACGACCACTCATTCATTGAGAAATACACGTCCCACATTCATGGCAGCTGCATGTTCGTGCTACAGACATCACATCGGGTTCGACCAATTTGTCTGAAAATACGTTAAGTAATTGCATCATAAAATGCCAGGGAGGAATAGAGATTGTTTTTATTAGCTTGTTTTTTTTTTTGCACCGATAATCTCGTGGCGCGCCAGTAGGTGGTACGTTCAGGAGTACGCTCGTCGCGAGAATGGTTACAGCTTTGGAAGAGAAAAGTAGCTCACGGGTTCACCACCACCACCTCCTCCTCCTCCTCCCAGGGCATGAACGCAGCGCGTGCGGAATGCAGCAACGGACGGCACCAGGCTAAAGCACTCACAAGATGAGTTTGAATGGATCGTCCGGCCATTGAGACGATGAAATCAAATTGGCTTCGGTAAAAAAAAAGAGAGAAATACGAACCGCACATCAGAGCGAGGAGTCCGGGAGGGCAGAGGAAGAGCGAAGCAGTGGACGCATCGCAGTGCACATTTCGCTGCAATCTCCACTCGAGGTAAAGTCCTCTCTCTCTCTCTCGCTCTCTCTCTCGCTCTTGAAACGGCGTGGTATTTGTTCAAGCGTGCGATGTGATATTCGCTACTGCATATCAGCCACTGTCTATCTTCTGCTCTATTCATGACTCCCTTTGCGTTCACCACCAATGAATGGCACCTCACTATATTAATTTGAATTACCGATATGATAACTAATTTTTGATAACGCCGCAGATTTGAATGACTGCGGCATTACCCACACGTCTCGCCTTGAGCGGTGATATGTCTCCGCTGTTGATAAGGAGAACTGTCTCTTGTTAATACATTTTTCAAGATGCGTGCACAGTTTTAGGGCAGAAGCCCTGATTTAAATTGGTTTAGATTTGGTACTTATGGTTTTGTTTCAATGAAATATCTGTATGTTGCAACTCTAGGTGTTTTTGACCTACAGCATTGAAATAAATAAAAATAGAGGTTATTTTGTTTAAGTTGCTTGGAATATATTGATATGGTTCCATGAATCGTGGTGCGTTTAGTCAACTGTATCTTTAGAATATCGCGCGTAATTAATGTGACGTTGAATTCACTGATGAAAAGTCATCGGCGATGAGCTTAATTCGCCAACGTTGGCGCGTGTCAACAACATCGCGATGTCAACGTGACAATCTGGTCATACTTCACCATCCTGGTTAGTGTGGATCGGTGATGGTCAAAGGGGTAGTCCAGCACCCATGCACACGTCACTCATCACTGAACACGTATGTTGCCTCTGGGCAGGAACTCAAACGACGCGGTTACACCATCTCATCGCACGCACATTTTTTCCAGTCTTGCACGTACAGGGCATTCCGCACTCTTCATTCCCCCACCTCTGCTTGTCTCTCTACACTGTGTTCAAATATGAAGAGACTGTGCAAGAAAATAACACACCCATCCATCGTAAAATTGGACTGTAAATACACCTGAAAATTATTGCGACTTTAATTGAGTGTATTGCATTCGTGGTAATCAAACGGCCATTGTCGCTCCACTGTTGGATGAAAGCTTCCCCCGTGACGTCACGACCCCTCGTGGCCCAGTGCTGCCATGATCGCATCTCGCAACAGTCCACGGACTGATTGACGATCTACCCGCTCCGTCTCCGCAGTGGGGCTCCCCTCAGATGCGCTCCCTCCATTGGCTGCCATTCCATGACCAGTCTCCACCCTCGCCCCGTCTAGCCAGTGGCGTGACGAGCATGGGGGCAGAGGGGGGCAGTCAGGGGGGGGCAGGCAGGGGGGGCAGGGGGGTGCCTTGCCCCCTCCCCCCCTGGTGGCCGAAGCTACGAGTTGGGGCCCCCTTGGCAACCACGATGAGATCTGTCATCAACAACGGTGCCAAAGAACATCAACACTTGTTTACAACGCGGTTTAAATTTACGTCTTAATGAAAATGCTGTCCTGTACGCATCCTGGGTTCGACCGTGCGAGACAAATCAAACATTGGGGCCCAATCTGACCGAGTGCCGCACCCCCTGAGCTGATAGGGTCGTTACCACGCCACGTCGTTACCTCGCCACGTCGTTACCTCGCCACGTCGTTACCCACGCCACGTCGTTACCCACGCCACGTCGTTACCACGCCACTGCGTCTCGCCTTGCCATCATGATGATGTCTCAAATGTGTCTTTGTACCCTGATCCATGCATTCCTCTTTGGGTCTCGGTGAAACTCCCAGCATGCATCTCACTCGGCAGGCGTTCGTATTTATGATCAATCCAGCCGATTGAAAAAGATTGTACACGGTGGTCCAGATGTCTTGTATCCCCCTCGCCCCCCCCCCCCCCCAATTTTATCCTCTTTAACGTACTTTTATTTTTTAAGTAAGATTTATGTAAAACAGAAATTAATATGCAAAGGGTAAAAATTTAAGTGGTCAATTCATTGGTGGTCACAAGACATCAGGAACACCAAGTACAATGTACCTACACCCAATTTATTCAATTAAGTTTCATCGATGAACGTTAGCCGAGGCAGATTGCTTAACGAGCAAAATATTTTACGACGGACAACTTTTTGTACGACCGGTAGCCGAGCGCTTGAACGTCGTACAGGGCTCGACCCGTAACGCTCCGGTCAACGCTCGCCTCGAATGAATATCCCTCCGTGCACGCAGTCCTGGCAAGAGCAGGGGAGTCATGAGAGTTTTGCCGCAAGTCGAATTCAACTTGTGGTGGTGGCCACTACGTTTGGAAGACTGTGAACCGGGGACGTTGTATAACAACAACGCGGCCGGTCAGAAATGTCAACGTAAATTTTTTAAAAAAATATCCCGGTGCGAAATCCATCGCTCGTGCAGATGCATCGTGGCGCATAGCGATTGGAAGCATTGTTTGGTGGTTTGAGAAGAGGAGCCGCTGCGCGATGCGACTGGTGAAATGAGCGGTGAAGCAGACTTGTCTCGCCTTCTTTTAAATTTAGCGTCATTCTCCGACGCTGATGCTTCGTGCGAGATCTCCACCAGTGTGAAACCTTAAGTTGACCCTGCCCCCTGAGTCTAATAAATCAACCTCCGGACATTATATGTTTAGGGGGCTCAAATGATAAACGGTTGATTTCCGGGTTTTTGTTTCTCCTTCCTTTTTACCAGTTAACAGTGTAGACTCGACTATATCTGTGACAAGTTTCACTTATCCGGTCGCTTTCAAAGGCAACACACTTTACACTCCTGCGGAACATTCACTGCCGTTTCATCCTTTGCGGAAACCCAGCGATCACGCCAACGTTGGCCCAACGTTGGCCAACGGCCTAACGTTGCACGTTTACTGGGAACATTTAGCCACCATAATCCAGAATGGACTGTATAACTTAAGTGAAACTTATTAGATTACTCAGTGAAACTGGCATACCATGGAACCAATGCGCAAAATGCGTGAACGAAAAAAAACAAGGAAAATCTTTTCAATTTTTTGAAGATTGTAAATCATTCGGTTGCAAGGCGCCTGCCCCTGCTGGCATCATCTTGGATGGCATCGCCACCCACAGCGGAACAGGCAGAGAGACGCTGGGCCTGGTCACATGCAGCCCAGCTTGGGGGCAGTAGCAGAGGGCGTGGATGACTCCATCACCGTGCCTCCTCGCATTGCCCCTCTGCACCTACCCCCTCTGCGCCTACCCCCTCTGCGACTACCCCCTCTGCACATACCTCCTCTGCATCTACCTCCTCTGCGCCTACCCCCTCTGCATCTACCTCCTCTGCGCCTACCCCCTCTGCGCCTACCCCCTCTGCGCCTACTCCCTGTGCGCCTACCCCCTCTGCACCTACCCCCTCTGCACCTACCCCCTCTGCGCCTACCCCCTGTGCGCCTACCCCCTCTGCACCTACCCCCTGTGCGCCTACCCCCTCTGCACCTACCCCTTCTGCACCTACCCCTCTGCACCTACCCCCTCTGCACCTACCCCCTCTGCACCTACCCCCTCTGCTCCTACCTCCTCTGCACCTACCCCCTCTGCACCTACCCCCTCTGCGCCTACTCCCTGTGCGCCTACCCCTTCTGCACCTACCCCCTCTGCACCTACCCCCTCTGCGCCTCCCCCCTCTGCGTCTACCCCCTCTGCGCCTACCCCCTCTCCACCTACCCCCTCTGCACCTACTCCCTCTGCATCTACCTCCTCTGCGCCTACCCCCTCTGCGCCTACCCCCTCTGCGCCTACTCCCTGTGCGCCTACCCCTTCTGCACCTACCCCCTCTGCACCTACCCCCTCTGCACCTACCCCCTCTGCACCTACCCCCTCTGCGCCTACCCCCTCTGCGCCTACCCCCTCTGCGCCGACCCCCTCTGCGCCTACCCCCTCTGCACATACCCCCTCTGCGCCTACCCCCTCTGCGCCTACCCCCTCTGCGCCGACCCCCTCTGCGCCTACCCCCTCTGCGCCTACCCCTTCTGCGCCTACCCCCTCTGCGCCTACCCCCTCTGCGCCTACCCCCTCTGCGCCTACCACCTCTGCGCCTACCCCCTCTGCACCTACCCCCTCTGCACATACCCCCTCTGCACATACCCCCTCTGCGCCTACCCCCTCTGCGCCTACCCCCTCTGCGCCTACCCCCTCTGCGCCTACCACCTCTGCGCCTACCCCCTCTGCGCCTACCCCCTCTGCACCTACCCCCTCTGCACATACCCCCTCTGCGCCTACCCCCTCTGCGCCTACTCCCTGTGCGCCTACCCCCTCTGCGCCTACCCCCTCTGCACATACCCCTTCTGCACCTACCCCTTCTGCACCTACCCTCTCTGCACCTACCCCCTCTGCGCCTACTCCTTCTGCACCTACCCCCTCTGCGCCTACCCCCTCTGCGCCTACCCCCTCTGCACTGACCATTCTGTTGCGATGGGTCGGCGGGTCGTTCCGTACTTTACAGATTTTAATCGGCGAAACCGCTTCCCTGCTATGTGAATAATCTACACGCTCGTCTCCTCTTTTTCAATTCTCTACGTCTGATTACCCCCTTCTTCTTCTTATTATTATTCTATATTCATGAATCTTGGGACACACTTCGTATTTCCAGATACCCGAAGCTCAGTTTGCCCTTGCCGAGAACCGCCCTTTGGCTACGCTCTCTTTACCCCCCTCTCTCCTTTTGCACACGCCTATATTTACGAACAAAGAGAGAAGGGTTAAACAAATGATAGAAAAATAAAAACATTTATATCCGCTTCTGCTTGGACGAGGCGGCGAGAGGGGCCCGGTGAGCACCGCCACCGGGGAGCAGTGGCGCAGCGGTTAGCGCGCCGCGCTACTGACCCGGCGACCCGAGTGCGATTCCTGCTCACGGCAAACACCAGTGACGATGATCTGAACCGGTCATGGGCCTCCCCTAGGTCGACGCAGAAGAGCCGGGTTGTGCGATATTAGGCAGGAAAAGAGATGCAGAGAAAGGAAGGGGAGAGAGAGAGGCAGAGTCAGAGAGAGAAGAAGGCTGAGTCGGGGTTAGTGCCGGTGACAACGTTTGTTCGCTTAAAGACATTCTGCTTGGTAATATTGATTCAGAAAGCCGATATGCCCATGGACAAAAACCATTCACCATTTACACGTGGCGAGTTAGAATGGAGTTCTGCTCGTATATTTACTCTTCAGTGAAAGCTGATGTTCTGGGAAATCTGTAAAGCCTTCCCCCGGGGAATATCAACAGAGGCATTGTTAGTCAGTTACGCATTAACACGCCGCTCACGGTGATGCGTCCACACGATGTTCTCCCCTCTCCCGGTGTCGTGAGATGATGTCCTTCTTCCCGTGATGTGTCCCAGGTTTGGGTACCGAGGATGCGGTGACCGTGTGTGGCATGCAAACGTGGGGTTCGCGGGCAAATGGTATCGCGATGCAAGCAAGCGATGTCTGTTTAACCCGTCGGCTTTCGCGATTAATATCATCCATAATATATACAGCCGGATGTAGCTGTCGCCTGATGAAGCTAGTTGCAATTATTGGCGAAACGTCGTACTCAGATTGTCAATGTTGTGGATTTGCTCTCCAACACACCGGTGTGCTGTACTAGTGACGATTTGGCGTGTTCTGTTTACGTGACGGGTGGTGGCGGGTTTAACGACACATTTCTATTTACGCGACCTAACACCACAAGACATAAATTATAAGCGACGTCTGTTTCCACGGCTGTTTAAATCAAAACCATCCCTGACTGCCTGTCGGCTCAACAAAAGCGGCACGATTTATCGACTTGGAGACAAGTGTGATTGTTTGTGTTGTTTACGCACATTCCACTGCCGAATGAGGGCCTCCCTACAGGCGTAGGGGGGTATTTTGACCATACTTCACCACTCTGGTCGGGTTGGTGAAGGTCAGGCAGTAGAAGATGTTGCTGCTGCCCTCTCCTCCACTTAGGCCTCGGCAAGGCAAGGTAATTGTACCCTTTTTACCGGGTAAAAGGGTAAAGGTGTCGACATGCCAAGGGTCAGGGTAAAGGGTGGGGTACAAGGTAGGGTAAAGGGTAGGGTAAAGGGTAGGGTACAAGGTAGGGTAAAGGGTAGGGTAAAGGGTAGGGTACAAGGTAGGCTCGTTGCTTTATACATTTTCACTTACCTGCTAAAGGGTGAAAGGTAGGGTAGAGTGATTGTATTGTAGTAAGGTAAAAGGTAGGGTAAAGGTAGGCTCGTTGTTTTTACACTTTTACCTTACCTTGCCGAGGCCTACCTCCACTGCTCACGGCGCCTTTGACTGCACCGGTGATGACCCATCCAAGAACAATCCAGGGTCAACTTTAATTAGCCTTCTACATCTTGATAAGATTTGGCACATTCAGGGTAATTGGGATTCACAATTGGCTTCAAAGTTATCTTGCTATGTTGAAGTAAGACATTTCTGAGTTGTATTTTTTTCTCTCCAAATAAACCCGTGGATTTAAACAGTTTTATTTATGAATATTTTGCAGAAAACTCGATTCCTGTTCACACCGTTGTGTTTATTTGTGGCAAGGGGCAACGCTGTTGCTAAGAAATTGCACTTGAATGTCCTTACGTAGGTTAATGTAATTACGACTATGCCACTATTGATAAATACGGCCCGTGCCATTTTGCCCGCGGTGTGCTTAAAAGGAAGCCTTGCAATTAGCTGATGAGTTGGTGATTTATTCGGAAATAAAACACTTGGGCTCGTCAGCCTGCGTGCAAGACGAAGCGTGGACGCTCCAGGCAACTCACGGTGTGACTCATATTCCTCTCCGTTCAAAATAAAACAAAAATCTCGATACGTCAAGCAATTTTCAACATGCCAAAGTACGTTTGAAGTTTGTTCAGCGTGAATGTGCATTTTCAGGGGCCACCGGAAAGCCTCATTAAGTCAGAATTTAAAAAAATAAATTTACACGGTTAGTCTGAAGCGGCTTAGCGTAGCTGCTAATGCATATTAATGATGCCACAGAGAGTTTACACCACCGCAAAGAAAACGACAAAGGTCCCCCGTATAGCCTTCAGCAGACTGTTGGGGCAAGTGCTGTTCTCGAGCGCCTACGAGGCCGACACGGCACACAAGGGGGTGGGTGGCCAACACCACGCCCGGCCGCCTTTGTCTCTCTATTGGCCGGGGGGGGGGGCAGTACGGGTTCAGATAATCGTCAATGGTGTTGGCCGTGAGCGTGAATTCAACTCGGGTCGCCGGGTTCGTAGCGCAGCGCGCTGACCGCTGCTCCACCGCTCCCCATTTATCATCCCCATGATACCACTGCGCACGCGCACACACACACACACACTCGCTCGCCGCAGCGTGATTGTCATTATTCACATTCGTCGACCTTTATTCATGTGAACCCAATTGCACTCGAGCCATTGATCATTCAACGGCAGCCCCCCTCCCCCTGCCCGCCCCCACTGCCACCACCCGACGCATGCGTCCCGACATCACTCTTCACGGCACTAATAACGGATCATGATCTCATCTTGATACCTTCACAGTCAAATATTTACATTCTCCATTCAAGGGGGATAGATGAACACCGCCCATTCATTTTTGACACCGCAGACTGAGGCCCGGTGATGTTTCAAGTGTTTACGTCATAAGGTGAATGAATGTTTCCCCCAGCGCCATGCACGATCTCACTGATGGCAACCTTGCTCATAGCGAAACACAACTATCCATGGTTGTTGCTGATATTCGCTTGTGAAGCCTCATTTAAATTATTATTTTTTTGTAATGGGTTTAAATGGGACATGGATTTAAATACGACATGGCTTTCTTCCCAACTTCTAAATGAAAAAATAAATCGATTCATTGACAGCTGAGTCTCTGAGATGAACGTTTATTGTTTCGAAGTAATTCCAAAGTGCATCCCAGTCCCAATGATTTGCTGAGTGGTGATCAAGTCAAAATGCGGTCCTGAACCAGTGGCGCAAATTCCACAATCCCATGGCAGGAGCCATTCTCTCCAGAGGATGGAAACTGTTGAGTTCCCATAAAAAGTCAAACTCATGAAGAATAAAAAAATTCCCCCAATTCTACCGCGGTTGTGTTTTCGGTGTTGCGCCATGAGACAAAGTTTCAATTGAGATCTCTCGCAGAGCAGTGCAAACCTTCGTGGGAGAGAATATGGCCCAAGGAGATGGATATGACCAAACTACATCTGAGATTGCTTCAGGTGCCCTCTGGTCCTCGCAGTAGGGGGCAGCACTTTACAACCCACTCTGCCACCGAGAGTACGTTGTCTCGCGATGGCCAAACTGATTCTTAGAGTTGAAATGTTGCCAAATTAAGTGCAGAACCAAATTTAACATGATAGTGTTGTGTGTGTGTGTTAACGAATTGGCGACCAGCCTCAGATAATGAACACTTGAGAACGTGGTAATATACAGCTGGCTGCCTGGATTCGAAGCCAGGTGCCAGCGTGCTGGATGGCACTGCTGAGCTAATCTAAGTAAGAATTCCCCCACGTGTTATAGAATGTAACTGATATTGCCCATCGTGCGTAATGGTCACAACACCAACATATTCTCTCTACGCGTAGCGGCACCTCTTTCAAACTGCCCCGCCCCCCTGCGCCCACCCCAGGCTGCGACCTCCGGCGACCTCCGTGCCAGGATGGCCTTCGAGTGCGTCCGCGGGCGACGCGCTCGCGGGGTGCTCACGGCCGTGGCCCACGGCCTCACCTCGGCGTCGCTCAACCTCCTGCTCAAGGTGCTGCTGTCGAGCCTGCACTTCCCGTACCTCACCCTGCTGCAGCTGTCCAGCTCCGTCCTCTCCGCCGTGACGCTCGAGTCGTTGCGCCGCTGCGGCCTGGCGACGCTGCCGCCGTTCAGCTCGGAGGCGGCGCGCGTCTTCGCGCCCGTGACGCTTCTCTCCGTGCTGCACTCCACGCTGACGCTGCTGTCGCTGCGCGGCCTCTCGCTGCCCACGTACGTCGTCTTCAAGCGCTGCCTGCCGCTCGTCACGCTGGCGCTGGGCGCGGCGCTGCTGCGCGGCGGGCGTCCCACGCTGGGCATCATCGCGTCGGTCGTCGTCACGACGGCGGGCGCCGTGCTCGCAGGTACGCCGGCCGCGGTGGGTCCACGCCGAGCCGGGTGCTGGCGGCGCGTGCGGGCGCGAAGAGGGGGGGGGGGGCACGTGTCGTCGACGGGCACTGAGAGATCCCGTGGCGTCACGTTTTCGGATGAATCCTCAAACAACGTTTTTGTTGGCTCGTTACATTGTGACAAAATGTTAATTATCCCAAAATCCTCCAAAAAGATCTGAAATTGTCCTTGAAAATCTGGATTAAAAACTAAACATTTGGAACTCATCCCAACTGCATTGTTCATTACATATATAGGCCCAATTTTTCTGAACTTTTGGATTCAACTGAAATTTGGGAACACATCCCTACAAAACAGCAACATTGCTGGAGGAGGTGGAGGTGCTGCACAACCACCGATCGACCCTTGGGGAAGAAGACAGCACTTAGACGATGATCCGCAATCTGGTGAAACCAAAATAATGTCAAACACTGCGTGATGCTCCTATTCCTCCGCGCGCTGGTAGACATTATCCCTTATAGGCTGCCAAAGATGGAGCTGGAATGGCTGCAAGGATGGCTGGGCACTCCGTGGCAGCGATTGCTTTCGATGAAGCAAGGCCCACTGGAATATCGCTTGGCCCTAGAGCTGTCTCTGTTCACAGTTCATTACTCTTACAGCCCGCTCACAATTGCTCTGACTTTTACCATTATGGCATTTCATGGGTTTTTTTTACTGAAGCACAAAACCATTCAAAGAAGATTAGTTGCCCATTCAGATGCTTAAAGGTGCTCCCGTTATTAATCTCACACATTAAACATGCTAAACACTTGATATTTAATTATACGATATGGCAAAACAAAACACACACTCAAAATGAAAATAATTGTGCATCTAAAAACACAACGACAACAATGACGCTATTTTTGGCATGTTGCATCAATTCGCATTTTTTAAGATAATGGACATATATGGGGAAAATAAATGGCTAGCCAGTGCGTTGAGTGCGATGTTTGTTTGCATAAATACTTGCCTCACAATGCACGCTACGGAACCCAACATGAATATTGACTGCAGTGGTTTACTGCACGCTGCATAGTTATTTGGAAGTCGCTCAGTGATCAGAGCGCTCAGCAATCACCAGCTGACGTTCTGAGTTCGAATCTGGGCAACCACCCTGGATTGAGCCAGATCCACAAGGGGGAGCGGGGTTGACGGTCCCTGCCTGCTCACTGACGGATGCACATGCTGAATTTGGTATTTGGCAATGTCTCTTTCACTGTCATGTGGCAAATAATCTCATATCAAAGGGAATGGATAAGTGTGTAAACACCTACCGTGTAAAAGGTATCGGGGGCCACGCAATTGAATTTTGGGATAATCCTTTCACCAACCCGCACTGACCAACCGGTGCCGAAGCACTGTCTAACAATCACCATGGCCAATACACTTCTTTTGTCCTATGAAAATACTTTTCCCTGTCGTAGAAGCGTGGAATTTCCACCAAATAGCAGAAGCAGATCAGTGCCATCAGATATTAGTATTCATATTTAACATTACACAAGTGATGTTCACAAACAGCAGGAAGACACACACTCCAATCATGCCTAGTAGCACGCATGTCATGTAACCACCACATTGCATGCGCAATGCTCCCAGCCTTGCCTAAGCCACCAACGCGGAAGAGCTGAAGATGTGGCCAGATTATTAATTAGGCTGCCAAATGAAACAGTTTAAAATTCGACCCAATAGACAGCGGTACATTAAAGAGACACGATAGTACAGTAACAGCATGGTCATCAACGAGTTCAGAGCATTGGGCGTGATTTTACACATGCATGCAATGCGGTGACCACATTGCACGGGCGCAAGGTGTGATGGGAGTCGTGCGCCTTCGTGACGTTTGTGAGCGGCACTCCTGAGCGCATTGATCACGTCGCGACGGGCTTTATCGTCTTTGCAGAAAGCGTCGGCTGTTAAAGAAACGGGAGCAATGCCAAAAGGTGGCTCATCTGCGCAGCCAAAGAGACACTTTTGTTCATTTAATAAGAGTTCAGTGAAAAGCGGCCGCGTCACACCACGTGTGGATATCGCTGAAGGGAAGGCCGGCGACGAATAAACAAAAGGTGACAGGCGGGTGGATGACTCTCCGCCCTGAGCACCAAGGAATGAATGTGGGGAGATGAGGGAGATGGGAAACAGAGCACGGGCTGCCAGTGCCTTCATGGGTAATTGGGTTTTTCAATTTCGCCGCTGTTGACTGTGCCTTTCACACTCGATTCTTCACCACACTCCTTTGCATTTTATTACATTATATAATACCGGCCCATGAGATGTTTTTTTTTAATGATGCGATGATTACGGTGAATATGATGATTACGATGATGATGAATCAATTTTGGCATCTCCCCCCCCTCCCCCTTCTCCCCGAATGAATATAGATGCTCCCACAGTGATGCAATGGTTATTAGCACGCTGCAATTGTCATGCAAAGGTCACCGGTTCAGTTTGACCTCCGGGCATAGCGGCTGAAACAATGGGAGAGTTTCTCAGATGCCCCACCCCCTCACCACCATCTGGGGTGCCGCGGTGGCTATGAGATGTTAACTCCCTCGCCTGGTATACAAGAGGTCGTGGGTTAGATTCCGACCCTGGAGTTTGCATGTTCTCCCCATGATCGCATATATTTTTCTCCGGGTCCTCCGGTTTTTCCCTTCACATTTCGAATCAACGTGCGTTTAGAGTATTTGGCTGCTTTACATTTCCACGTGATAAGCCACTTCGTTGAGCTATCATTGTGGTCAGGTCTGAAAAAGAGCTACATAGCTCAGTGGACCTTACCTGGTAAACACAAAAGTTAAATAGCTCGTGCCTCTGTCCACCCATTATGGTATAAATGGGTCTGCCACATTGAGTCGATCTGCAGATCGCACGTGGTGGGGTAAAGTGTGGGTACTCCCATCTCTTCCAAGATCTCAGGCCAGCACGCAAGAGTCGGCCAAATACTCTCTTAGAAGGGCTACTCAAGCGCTCCCTCCAGTGGTGTGGGTAAGCAATTTCAGGGCAGCACCCTTTACCCCGTATTCATATTGCCTCTGTTGGCACTCGGTGTTAAATACCGGCAACACAAACACTTTTTTGCATGCACGTGCAACAACGTGAAGAATCACCTGCCCAACTCATCGCTCCTTCCCCGGTTTCATAAAACCGTCGCGCGGTGCCGCCGTTTCACCACACGTGATCGCCGAGCGGTCGAGGAGGTGGGGTGGAGAAATCGTCGACGCGGCCAGGAGTGAAAATGGTGTCCCCTGATTCACCGTCTCATTTGCACCACCCTCCGTGCGAGGAATTGTAGGTAATAGGGGGTTAATTGAAAGTGTCAGGCATGGGCGAGTCGAGTCCCGTATCTCTTCACGCTCCGCTCGGCATTCGTTCGCCGGCAGCTGCCAATTGTGGTCCCACAATGGTTCCGTCAATATTTGACGGTGCCTTTTAATGCCGTTTCATTTCCTGTCGCTTCGGTGAAATGCGGCCGAATGATTGAGGACAGCTGTGCCGATAGCGCGCTCCGTGTTCGATGGAGACTGCGAATGGACTAAATTATGTGGCTCGCGAGCCAATTCATAAGAGTCCTCGGCGCGTGAATGCACGATGGTGGTGATGGTCGGTGGCAAAAGCCCCCAGAATGCCATGCTCGGATATTGACGGCGTGAATTTACGGCAAATGTTCCCACGCATGTACCGCCGTTAGTAATTGCATTACCAAACATTTTTTTCACGGTCTCAGCAAAATAGTTCAAAAGTTGCCTGCCGGCTTCGGGGCCGCTGTCGGGAACTGTGCACCCACAAAGCTTCCACGCTTGATCATGGGGACGATGATCACCGGAACCATACCACGGTTGCCAACCCTCCTGGATTGGCCGGGAATCTCGACCGGAATTGGCATCGATCGACCGGTGGCGACTCTTGAAAGCAATGCGGGAGGTTTTAATGACAGGATATTTACAGAAATTGTATTATTATTATGACAGTAAAAATTTCTCTGAATTGCTTCAGTCAGAGTTGGCAACCCTCATGACGATCAATGGGCAGACAGCCCCTAGTAGGTGCCCACTGCACATTTCGTCATTTTTTCCCACTTTCCCCTGTCTGGTGCCAACATGCTCAAGTAGTGCCACATCTCTCTTGGTGTCGTCGTGAAGCCCATCCTCTGTTAGGTCTTCCGCACGTTGTCGTCCATCCCACACATGCTGGCAAACCCGACACAACGCAACACTAACACTCCACTGCGTCTGCTGCCCCCGCCGCCATCGCAGGCATCGGGGACGTGACGAGCGACCCCGTGGCCTACGCGACGGGCGTGCTCGCGGTGCTCGTCCACGGCATCTTCCTGGTGCTCATCCAGCGCACGTGCACCGACAACTCGGGCGGCCCGCTCGCCGCCCAGTACGCCATATCCATCAGCGCCTCGCCCCTCTTGCTGGCCTACTCGCTGGCCAGCCAGGAAGCCATCCACGTGTGGGCCTTCCCCGGGTGGCACGACGGCGCCGTCGCGGTGGCCTTCCTCGGCAGCGCGGTCCTGGCCGCCCTTCTCGGCCTCACCACCGTGGCCTGCACGGCGTTCAACTCGGCCGTCACCACGAGCTTCGTCGGGGTGGTCAAGAGCGTGCTCACCATCTCGGTGGGGATGCTGGTGCTGCGCGACCCGGCCGCCGAGCCGCCGTCGGTGCTCTTCCTCTCGGGGTTGGCGCTCAACACGGTCGGCTCGATCTTCTACTGCGTCGCCAAGTACTGGGAGACACGCGAGCGCAGGGACTACGACGAGCTGGAGGAGGCGCCGCTGTCGATGGCGCTCTCGCCGCAGGGAGGGGGAGGAGGAGGAGGGCAAGAGGAGGACGGGAGCGGTGGCAGTGGCGGCAGTGGCAAACATGTTACCGAGGGACAGGCCGGGGTGGCCATGGAGTGGCCGAGTGGTGACAAAGTGGACAACGGCGGCGGTGGAGGTGGTGGTGGTGGAGGTGGTGGTGGTGGTGGAGGTGGCGGTGAAAGCGCCAGAGGTGGCGTTGCTGATGACAGCGGCGGCGGTGGTGGTGGTGCCGCCGCTAAAGATGATGGCGCCGAGCAGAACATGAGCAGATTCCTCGCCGTGTGGAGGGTGCTGAAAGAAAAACGATTTCAAAATCACGAACCTTTAAAATGAGCCCTACAATATTAGTTCAGCCCTTTCCACGTGGATATTTAAAGCATCGCAAGGGAGGGGGGGGGGGTCGTTTGACCATCGTGGGGTCGTGACCATCGCCGACCTTGTGGCGTTATAAAGATACCTTGATGATTTTGATGCCTTTTTAAAAAAGCAATTGAGCTCAGGTTGTGATATTGTGCCAACGAGTGGTTGTGGTTGTTGTTGTAGCTCAAAAACGAATGGCTACACGTGTTCAGGGCCCACCTAGCTTGCAGTGCGAGCATGCGCACAGTGCCCACCGACCCTCCAGAAGGTGACGCAAGCA
The DNA here is from genome assembly GCF_015708825.2 of Lethenteron reissneri. Classification (NCBI taxonomy): domain Eukaryota; kingdom Metazoa; phylum Chordata; class Hyperoartia; order Petromyzontiformes; family Petromyzontidae; genus Lethenteron; species Lethenteron reissneri. The sequence goes on from NC_083784.1 coordinate 1,268,409, forward strand.
TGGACGATAACCGTACGGCCGTTTTGCACGATTTTTTGCTGTCGTCTTTTCCCCAGCGCCTCCTCTCGTTCGAAGCGAAACCACCGCTCGCTCCCTTACGCCGCACACGATCACGGTGCGTCGCGAGCGGCTTGCCGCAAACCTCCGCCCGCGACGAAGGAATTCGAGAACAGACACCTCCAGCCGTCAGCGTAGCGGCGTGGTGAACCCCACCGGGAAGCTGATGCTACGCACGCCAGTGACCTTCGCCGGTTAATAAATAAAATGTCACGGAAGATAAAACTTAACCGGCTTCTACTTATTCTCAAGTGCGTGCATTCCTTTGGTTGCTCGCTAAGTCTTGCCTACGGTGTTGCCTCTGTGCGTCTGCCGCCGAATGAATTGACTCTGCGGGGTCACTCGGATCGCCAGCGGCTGCCCTTTGCTGTCGGTGGTCCTTTTAAGAATTCCGAATGCTCGCTGACGCGCGGCATTTCACTTGTGACAGTGGTGCTGAGTCTATGCATGTCAGAGATGTGATATCCTGCCTGCCGAGGATTTTAAAGCTGCCTTTTTGACCTTGAACTATTTTGAATGATCTAAAATGCATGTTAATGCGATACATTTGAGTGCTTTGGTATTCTGTGAAACAGATTTGTTGTATTGTAACTTTGAATGCGTTCGATTATTCCCAGGACAATTATAAGGGCGTTCCAAATCAGATTGGTTAAAGCAATTATGTTGGATAATTCGGTCCACACGTTCATCTGACATTCTACTGCAATTTACGCATTATCCTTGCATGGGGTCCTTTTCTGGGTGAGGTTTTTAGTTTGTTCTTGCCAATTAAAATCCCATTGAGGAATGGGTGTCTTGCCTAGAAATAGGCGGCATTTTCCACTTGAAACTCTCGCTGGAAGCAGCGTCACAACATTACCAACCCTCGGTCAGCTAACGCTCTGTGCGATCAGAATCAGAATATTGATTTATACCGGTAAAATCCGGTGAGCTATAAAGCTCTTTTTCACAGATGTCCAGTAGAGGATGACGTTACAGAAAACAATTAATCTTTGAGGTTCCTTCAATTGCCATTGATCCACATGAGGCCTTGCTGCATCTTTTCGCATGCCCTCTTATGGTGGATTGTTCATTTGGCTGGCAATTGCACTGTATATCTTACAGTCCTCGAATGAGATTAAAAGCCAAATTGAATGAGAACGGTTTTATTTTTCCGCATCATTGGTGACCAAGCGGAAACCATCTACTCCCATCACTAAACTGAGAATCCAGTTCAGTGATGATAATAATCACCATGATGATAAGAATACGAATTTCAAATGTGCACAGCATTCACTTACTCTCGTATAGAGAGACCGACTCAGGGGCGTGGGATTAGCTACCGGCAAACAGGAAGGCAGCCGTGCAATGAGCCGGCGCCAAGGATTGCCCACGGTCTGCGGTCCTCTACATATAAAGGTGTTATCGGCCAATTAGTGAGTGTTTACAGGTGGGGTGAAACCGGAGCACCTGGAGAAAACCGAAGGGTACGAGGGGTACACACTGTATCCCATAGAGACGTTCTGTCCACATTTCGACCGTACTACCGTCTCCTGGCAAGCCGGGGTATGGCACCCCCTCGATGGCCACGGGAAGGGAGTTTCGCAACAATTGTGTGAACCACCAACCCTCGCCTCCACAGTGCTGGCTTACAGGCGTGCATAGCCACCACCGTCTGGATAATCACTGGCGGATGCATGGATTTTAACCGAGAATCTCAGCATTGCTGCTTCAGTACTCTGACATCTGACCCACCGGTCCATCTCATCTCATTTTCAAAGAACTCTTCTCCACCGCAAAGAAATGTCTGAGTTGGATTGTTTTCGTTTTCTAAATAAAGTGTTGCCTGGATTCTAAATATATTGCCTGGATTGCCTGGATTTGAATGCAGATTCTCAATGTTTTTGGCTTAGTGTTCTGATATGGACCACTCGTTGAGTTCTGTAGAATTGGAAGGATGCCCAGGTGGTCCCCCTCTTGAAGAAGGGGGACCGCACAGACTGTAACACCTCCAGAGGCATCTCCCTCCTCAGTATTTGGGGAAACGTCCTTGCAAGGATCATTCAACGTCACCTTGCCCAGGCACGCTGAGGAGAAGCCTGTCCTGTCCAACAGTTGTTTTAGCTGTTGAACAGGACAGTTGAAGAATCAATGAATATTGCAATGCGCGTTTATTTTGGAGTTCTGCTTTGAACATAAAATAATGGACCCCTTTAAATTTCTCTGGAACAATGTGATTTTGTACTCAAGACAGCAGTTTAGCAAGCGAGTTCATGCATTATTGCTGTAGGCTACATCACTCACAGATTACAACGTTTCGGATTTCGATTTTCACTTGTCTTAGAATAACGTCGGTAGTACCACGTGTCTTTGTTGTTGTGTGCATCTCTTTGCTGGACCCGAGACGCGGTGGTTTGCACATTACACTTGATGCCAGAGATCTGAGTTTGACTCCTGGAAACCCTAAAATAAGTTGTCAGTGATATCTGCACCATTCATGGGTACCCCAACCCCCCCTCCCCTAGCCCCCCCCCCCTTTCACCAAGCCACATTGACCAGCGGGGTGAAGTATGATCAAACGACTGCCATCATGCGTGGCATATTGTGGCGAAGCCTTAATCCAGCAGTGGATTGACGTGGGGCTGAACAATAAAATAAAGAACGTATTTCTTAAGAAAAAAAGCAGGGACTCGCAAGATACAAATGACAATGGGAATTATTAAAAAATAATGCCATCGCAGCCTGTGAGAAAACAACGTTGTATAATAATTCCCCTATGCTGTATTGCACTTGTATATTAAAAGGGCCTCACCCCACATGACTTGCAGGAGCTATTAATGTGTATATTCCATCAAGGTCCATAACATCTTCTGATCTTCAACTGCTCAGCACTCCCAGGTCTACAGGCTGCGCTCTTTTGGTGATCGGTGCTTTTGTTAGCGAGGCGCCCAAGCTATGGAAGGCCTTGCCACTTGCAATCAGGCAATCGGAGTCGGTAGATCGATGTAAGTCCGCTTTGAAAACCCATTTCTTTAAAGTGGCCTTGCCTCTTTCGTTTGGTCGGTTGCCCCTGCTCTGTTTTTGTTTCCTGCTGTTCATGCATTGTGCATTGGGATCCTATGATGGAATGCACATTATAGATTTTACTTATTATGATAAAAAAATATGCATATAGATGCAATGTTGATTTGGAGAACCTACCATGGATTACCATAATAAAAACAAATACAATGTGAAACTGTGCATTGACAATTACTATATGTAATTGCAGTTCGTTTGTACACTATATGTTTGAATAGCGATGTGATTACTTTACAATTCTTTCTCGAAAGTAAGAAGCACCCAAAACGTTGTGCCCAGTGTCACGAAAATTACACAAATATAATCAGACGCAAACAAAACAAAGATAAAGATCCCATCGCCTAAACAGACTTTTGGGGCAAGTGCTGTTAACGAGCACCTATGAAGGTTATCACGGACGGCACACGAGGCAGGGATTTTGGCAGCACTACGCCGGGCCGCCTTTGTCTCCTTAGTGGCGACGTTGATCAAACACACACTTACGTGAATATACAACAGGATCTTAACCTTCAAAATTACGTTAAAAAATGTTATTTGTAACCCGGAGAATGTGGTCTTTATTGAGGATAAAGCCTCATGGTGCGTACGGGACCTGTATGCATTTGCCAAAGGGTCTCTCTGTGGTGTCGTTGGCATCAGACACATGCCCACGAATCGATGCGCTCACCATTTTAATTGGGTGCCACTGGGGCTCCACGTCTGTTTGAGGCCCGAAATAAATCTAACTCGATAGCACGTCTACGGTCATTTGGATATCCTGTGTCCATTTCCCTCTATTGTGGTAGTTGTGTAATCGGAACGGGACTATATTACCAAATGTGTGCTGTGACATAACAGCGAGTTGGCTTGGGCTGGCACGCAAGAACAAATATGAAGCCTACGAGGCACCTGAACGGATGATGCAAACACTCTGTGGACAACTCGCGATTTGAGCTACACAGACAGATAGGTTCTGGCCTTTAACCATTATCATCATCTTCAGCCATGATCTATCCCCTGCTGGAGGAAATTAAGGCCTCCCTACACCATCGCCATCTCTCCCGATCTTGCGAAGCTACAACCCATTTCAGCAGCTTTTGGGCAGCCGTAGAACAAAGGTGGTCACCGCATCGCGCGGCGCTTTCAGATGCGTTGCTGCGGCCGTCTGGAACGCTCTTCCTTCCGATATTAGGAAGCCACTGGAGCTACGCACTTTTAAATCATCAGCATTGACAAACTCGTTGCTTTATAACTGCTTTTTGTGTTTAGTTTGCTGTCCTTCCCCACGGTTGGCTACGTACGGTGTGAAAGAAGTTCAACATATACACACATACAACCATGCAGCTGAGCTTATGCCATATTCCCATCATGAATGGTGAGTGTCCTCCGAGGCGTATTCCCCTCCCCTGGCTCCCATTCTGTCACCAGTCTCGCCCATAGACCTTCATCTCTGCTAGTGATGGCTTCTGCAAGGCTCACTCACTTGTCTTAAGCCAATACATTGTCTCTAATTTGTATTTGTTCTCGTGATCCATGTGTTCCTCTTTGTTTCTCTCAGTATAATTAAAGTAAAAAAAACTGTTTATTTGACCAGGTAAGGCCCACTGAGCTATGTAGCTCTTTTTCAGACGTGGCCACAAATGACAACTCAACGAAGTGGGCTTATCATGTGGACATTCATAGCAGCTGCCAAATATGTACCCTGAACGCGTGATGTTGATTCTAAATGTGGAGGGAAAAGCACGGAGGACCCGGAGAAAAATCCACGTGACCACGGGGAGAGAGACAAGCAAGCTTCAAATATACAGCAGCAGGCGTCGGTGTCGGGATGGAACCCACGACCTCCTGTATACCAGGCGAAGTAGTTAACATGTCGCCACCAGCATGCATCTCTCCATGCTTGTGTAATGTTTTGCCTTCTTTCATGTTATGTGTCAGTGTCCATGCGTCTGACCCTGTCATAGCAGGCATATGCACTGATTCGACACTGTTTTTTTTCAGCCATTGAACCACCAAAATGAACCTTCTGGATCTGTTTCTGAGTGATTGCTTCAGCCCGAGCGGGAGTCTCAAGTTCAAGCCCCCTCATTATGGCGTGTGGCCAGAACGTCAGGCTTCACATTTAACGGGCAGAGGCAGAAGAGGGAGGGATTCCTTTAGACACGCGTGGCAGCATGCGGTCAAAGTCAGCAGACACGGGCTGGCTCGAATTAGCAACGGTGGCTGCCTTCAGCCGGGCACGACACCGAACCACGTGGCCCCTCCCGACTCCACGGCACCACCGCAAGGCGTGATCATCGCACCGCGGTTCAAGAAACCCACGTGCAACGACCTGCAGATTTCTGAAATACGTCCGCCTCTGTCCACCCCAGCGGTACGCCGCACGGTAAATGGTCACCGCCGCAGTTAAGTTGAAGAATCGGTATGCAGGCAGCGTGTGGTGGGGTAGATAATGCGAAGTGTGTCTGGCCTGCGTGGAAGAGTAGGGCAAATACTCTCCAAACGGGGTGCTCCAGAGCTCCCTCGAGTGGACCTTTACACGTTTAATTATTTGATAACATTGTGTAAAAGAAAATGTGTTCCTGGGTAGTAAGTGTTATTTACTAATTGCTTATGCCTCATAAGCAATTATTCCCAACAAACTTTGCTTTTGTTACCAGGACATTGATATTTAGAAATGTAACTATTTTAAATGAGAAAACGTGGTGTGCATTTGTATCACACCTTCACGTAAAGTCCTGGTCACAAAAGCAAAGTTTGTTAGGAATAATTGCTTATGAGGCATAAGCAATTAGAAAATAACACTTACTACCCAGGGACAAAAATCGTGTTACATAGTGTTACCAGCCGCGTACATCTCGATAGAAATGGAAGGGTGTGTGTGTGTGTGTGCTACTGTCGGGAGGTTGAGTGACAGTCAAAAGGTTTTGAGAACGATTGGCATACGTTTGGATGTATTGGCGTCATGCAGAGGGCCTGTCTTCAGAACGATACAGAATTATATTTATACGGCACCTTTTCAAGATGTTGTGAACCACAACAAAAATAAACAAATATTTCAACACAGTCATGCATCGGCCAAATGGGGAGAAGGGAAAAACGCGTAAATCACTCTGCCGCAGATCATGCTGATATTAGCCAATCTAATGGGGGCCTTTCACATGCCAATATACTAACCAATGGTAATTACTCGATCAGTGGCTTGATTGGCAATGACTGGACACAGGGATTACAGCGGTGATAACAATAATTACAGCTGTGATAGCAATTATAATTGCATGGCTACTGCTGTGTGGCGTTATCAGCAGCTGCAGCTGCAGCAAGGCCCCTTGACCAGCACCAGCACCACCAGCACCACACAAGCGCGCGGATGAGCCGCGTTCGGGGAAACGCGCTGGGGTGGACACCTCTGATGAGCACCGGTGACTACGTACGGTGCGAAGGACGTTCAGCGTACAAGATGGAGACCTTCGGGATGGCCCAGCATGTCGACGTGACATGCTGAGCGATCACCACTCTCAGCTCTGGAGCATAGCTCATCGGATTCCTCCTCCTGCAGCCTCAAACACATTCCTGCTGCGGAGGGAGCTGGTAGGAACGTTGGGTTGCTCGGTCAATGGCCAGGGTCAACGGCGGCGTGGTGTATTCCGCAAATATGCCCGACTGTGAGGGCGGGCACAAGCCGGCGTGAGTAGGTTAGACGTTGAGTTTTATAAGGGCACCACGGGGTGACCAGCCCCTCCCCACCCAGCCCCACCCCTCCCACCCCCCACCCAGCCCCACCCTCCCCACCTAGCCCCTCCCTACCCTCCCCACCTAGCCCCTCCCCACCCTCCCCTCCCCACACAGCCCCTCCCACCCTCCCCACCCAGCCCTTCTCCACCCTCCCCTCTCCACCCAGCCCCACCCCTCCCATTTTTGGATGCACGACGGACGGACGGACACAGTAATCCCCTGTGGGCTGGTGTAACCAGGAGGTTCCTACCCGTATAAAGATTCAGATTCTAAAGTGGGCTTGAGCAGGAGGCATCAGTCGAATGGATGCATGATGGCTGCTGCTGCTGAGATTAACGATGGCGTTGCAAGCCAGAGGAGCTTACACCAACCACACAGAGATGGGTCAAAGAAACCAGTTATTGTACAGCAGCGAGGCCATGAGAGAAGGCAACAGCCTCTAATCCAGCAATGGGTGGATCATGTCTTTCATCTTTATGTGCCAGGCATACGACACAATTGGTGTACACAGGAGCACAGCAGTGAGAGTCAGGTGGTGTGTCTTACGTTATGTAAGCCTGACTGGGCATAATGCGGCATTGTAGTGGCATGCACTGGTGTACAAAATCATGATACCGGTAGGAACCCACTGGTTCCACCAGCCCACAGGGGATTATTGTGTCCGTCCGTCCGTCGTGCAGGGAGGGGCTGGGTGGGGAGGGGCTTGGTGGAGAGGGTGAGGAGGGGCTGGGTGGGAAGGGTGGGGCTGGGTGGGGGGTGGGAGGGGTGGGGCTGGGTGGGGAGGGGCTGCTCACCCCGTGGTGCCCTTATAAAACTCAACGTTTAACCTACTCACGCCGGCTTGTGCCCGCCCTCACAGTCGGGCATATTTGCGGAATACACCACGCCGCCGTTGACCCTGGCCATTGGCCGAGCAACCCAACGTTCCTACCAGCTCGCTCCGCAGGACGATGTGTTCTTGTTTTAAAAGTGGCGGTGTCCTGGTTGTAGAAGCGCGCCACCTCGTGGCGGCGAGGGGAAGCTCGCCTTCAGAGACGAGAGAATACAGAAGACAGATCTTGTTTTGGGGTTAGGGGCCGTCCATAAATGACGTCACGCGATTTTGGACGATTTTTGACCCCCCCTCGTCACACGGCGTCACAAGAAGTCAGACCCCCCCTCAAATATGACGTCACAAAGCTCTGTCCACCCCCCCCAAAAAAAATGAAACATGCTTCAAATCGCTTTAAACTATTGTCATTGTAGTGCGTATTTAATGTGGCGCTGCACTCTGATGTTGTAGGAGAAAACATTTATTAAAAAGTCTATTTAATTAAGTAGAACGTGTTGTCTATATTTATTCAAAGTTGCTAATTTCGATGTTAAGTCACATTTCTCACCCCCCCCCCTCGTCCCACATCGTCACAAATGTCTGACCCCCCCAGGTGCGTGACGTCATTTATGGACGGCCCCTTAGTTCGCGTAAATATATAAATGTGTCGTTAAACCCGCCACCACCCGACACAGCCAACTAGTAAGGGTTGTCACGTAAACAGAACGTGCCAATTCGCTACCAGTACAGCACTAGCCGGTGCATTAGAGTAATTAGGAGTAAATCAATACTCAATACGCCTTCTCTATGGACCTTGGTGGCCAGCCAGATGAAGTATGGTCAATAAACCCCCCACGGCCGATACAGCGTGGGGGAGGCTTGCATTGAGGAGTGAATTGATAAAGGGTAGTAGCAGAGGTCAAAATCAGGTACCCGATACCCGTACCCTACCCGTACCCGGCCGGGTACGGGTACCCGTTTGCGACCCTGGTGCGGCCGGGTACGGGTACGGGTAGACCGTGAGTCACTGGTGAGTAACTGTCACTCATTTCCCAACGTCTTTTCTCTTCTCACAATTCAAGTTCCTAGAATCAACCCACCCGCGCTTGCAACATGGCTTCATCCCAGAGGTCGCAATCGGGTACCCGATACCCGTACCCTACCCGTACCCGGCCGGGTACGGGTAGGGTACACGTTTGCGACCCTGGTGCGGCCGGGTACGGGTAAGGAATCAAAACCCGTTTGCGACCTCTGGGTAGTAGCAATGTGTTTTATTGTTATCGTACCATGATGGACCTTAAACCATCGACGTCTTCAGATTAAAACAATTCTTGTGCTGTACTACCATCTGCTGGCCACCTCACAACCGTGCCAGTTAGAGAGTCTCGCTATGCATCACAACCACGGTACGATCCGCCAATCCCCATCTCGAAACACTGGATAACAGACGCTCTTTATTCAACATCATAATAACAACAAAGAGCATCTTTGTCACAGCCAGAATAACTTACAACGTTCGATACAATACGGAGTTCTGCTTATGCACGATGCGTTATTCCTCGACAAGTCTACAGTGTAATGCAAGATGGCAACTCATCATTGATGCTGTGTACTGCGTTGATTTTTTTTTCCCCCCGTTTAACGGGAGCCCGTAGTTTATTTTCAGTGATCTCAGCTGGTAACCCATCAAGTGTTTGTTCAACAACTCCTCGACTCACTGTGCCGACCCATCGGACCCAGACCAAAGTTCGCTCCCTTAAACCCATGCTGCTGGAACGTCAATAAACCCGATGGAGAAAAAACACTTTTTTTGTGGATACACAACAACGTCTGGCTGATATTTGCATTTGATACATCATGCCCCACCACAACGAATAAGTATGTGAATATCTAATGCATGCTACAGGGAATCGTGACCGGCTAGTGTATATTATAATGATCTAAAGGGGGTAGGAATGAAGGGCATGCTTAGAAAATTCTAAATATTTGTTTGTGGGTCCCTCAAATTGGGGTTAGCAAAATATATTTGAACGATTTTATATTTTTGTTAACCGAGGCCTGCCGCAATGTTCGCATCTGTAGGGTCTGAAGTCTGTCGAATCCAAATAAACTTTCTTTTACAAACTACAATCAGGACCTGCAGACAGATTGGTCTTACTCATTTGATAAGGGCAGCCCAGTTGCTCTAAATTGCTTTAAATCTCGTGCCAAACACATACAAGCACGGGTTACACAACCTCCTTCATCAGGTAAAAAATTAACCCGTAAAAACAAAGTTTTTCACTATAAATCCTTTACATGCGTGGCGGCTAGAGTCCTCTCGTCCTCTGGCTTGAGATGGCTGCCACCTATGGGTCCGATGATTGCCTGCCACCATTAAGCAATTGGTAATTAAATATAATTTTTTTGTACTAAAAAGTGTAACATTTTGGAAAAAAAAATTCACGAAAATTAATTGTCACGCACAACGAGTCTGTGTGGAAAATGTCAGCTCGATTGGATCACGGGAAGTGGGTTAAAAAACGACCGAAAGATTTGCACGGTCGTAAGCGCGCAAGCAAGCAAGTGATATTAATATAAAGGATTTAAAAAGTGATCCGCCTCGCGTAGTAGACTGTGACGCGAAAGGCAACTGCGTGGGAATGACTCCCTTCCACTGTGGTTTCCAGTCGAATGCACAGATGCACGGTGACTGGAGCCTGACATTTTCACTAAGAAATGTCCCGGTCGCTTGGAGACTGGAGTCGGCCTGTTACCAGTAGCCACAGCCATTGCAAGAGGTATGGCGGATGGAGTGTGCCGGGGGGGGGGGGTGGTCATATTCCCCGTACGGTGTAATTGTTAGCACGCTGGGCTTGCAATGCACAGATGTCGCCGGTTTGATCTCTCAGAGCGGCAGTTGAAACAATGGGCTTCTATCTTGATTTGAAGCTTTCGTGACTGCAGGAATCTATACTCTTTGGTTCTTTCGGTAAAGTCACGAGGGGTAAAATGTGGGGTACTGCCACCTCTTCCTAGACGCCTGGCCGACGTGGGTGAGTGGGCCACAATACAATTTAGTGAGGGCTGTTTCCGGCAGTGCTGCGAGCAACTACCCGTCATCTCAGTAAGTCAACCCACGGCACCTGGATCTGTTTCGTGACCGCTGAAGCTTTCATAGTAACAGTACTTACTGTGCTGTGTCTTATCTATTCATTTTAGCCAGGACAACAATTTAAGGATAAATAAAAATTCTGATTCTGTACGTCATCTGCAACGAGCGTAACATCCCTTAACAAAGACGGCGCCGCAATTCAACTCTTAAGATGCAATGCCGAGCTTGCTTCCACACACCGTACGTTGCCAACCGCCAGTCCACACTCTGCATGTCCACGTCGGGCATCCTGACAGCAGCGGGTGGCACAACGCCACGTGACCGACCGCTTTCGCTGCCAGTGGACGCGCGCGTGCGTGCCAGGGACCCTCGTTGGCTTTGCGTGGAAAGTTCAGTACACGTGTGCTGCTGAGAACGGCACAATTAAAAGAGCGGTGAACCGAACACTGCCGGTGCGACCAAAGAGATTTACGGGCCCGCATTCGAATACGGGCGACCTTCAGACGGCAATGAGATAGATAGCACGTGGTGGCACAGTCGATGGTGATGTGGAAATTTAGGTGATGAAGACACATGGGCCAGGTCATGTTTCCCACGAGATCACATCCCGTGGCCCGGTAGCACGAGATCGGTGAGAGCCCAAGGAGCACGCCAAGTCATGTATGAACGTCGCTTATTATAAATATGTTTCCGCTAGGGCAGGGGTCGGCAACAATAACAAACATAAGACAATTTAGATTAATTTAGAATAAAGTATATGGCCAATCCATATGTGTTTGTTGTACAGAGTTAGACTGATCACTTTAATCTAAATTGTCTTATGGTTTACACCATTGGAACCTCATTTGCCAGTAAAAAAATATAATTGTTTTTTTTACCCTTTTATCTGGCAACAAAACTGACACCTTTTTAAAAAGGAGGCATGTTTGCGTAGACCACAAAACCTGCAGTCATAATGCAAATAAAAAACACAACTCTGATAATGTATGCACTGTCCTTGAAGTTGATTGGTCCACACCCGAGACAGCTTTCCTTAGAGCCTAGTCTCACATGGTGTTGGACCAGATGACGCCAAAAGGCGTACAACTCAAAGACAATGCACCATCAAAGTATGAGAGCCCGGGGTAAGCATTTACACCATTAAAAAAAGGTGTTGGTTTTGTTGCCAGATAAAAGGGTAAAAAACCTTACATCATATTTTGCTACTGGAAAAGGAGGTTCCAATTGTTGTACAGAATTAGACTGATAACTTTAATCTAAATTGTCTTATGGTTGTTATTGTTTGACTTGCATCCCACTGGGATTTTTGCACACAGCGTCAGGTGTACGGTGCTTTGTCTGGAAGACTTTGCTGTTTTATCCTGGATTTTTCTGTTACGCGTAGTCACTTTAAGATGTTCCTTGTTCATGTTTTTGTTTGTTGCGGTTGCACCCGATTCAAGAGCCGAATGGCTCACAGGGCTATACCTCATCAATGAACTGAACCTTTCAAAGAAGAAGAGCCATTTTGTCTTTGATCAAAATAGTTCAAGAGCCGCATCACACGCGGAGCTACACAAACATAGCAGCAGGTACGCAGCAGATGACAAACATTCTGAATTGAATACACAAAATAGGTGATGGTATATATTGCGTCTATTTAGTTCAACCCCCCCCCCCTTAGTTATTCTTTAACAATGCAGTTTGACTGTTGTACATTTTTCTGTCACCAAGCCAATTCCATAGTGTCCCATTACCTGCCATATTTAATCAATTACCTTTACGTTCAATTATGTTTCAGACTTAATATAGAAAAAAACGTCTGCTGCCCGCAAGGGGGAAGCCAACGTGCCGCATTTGGCTCTGGAGCCGCAGGATACTGACCGACCCCTTCTCTCGGGCAATGTTATTGACGAATGCGTCGCGTTTTTTTGGAACTTATACACCACTGTCAAAGCAGGACTGAAACAAACATGCGCATCTTAAATTTTGATTTAAAGCTTTCGTGACTGCAGGGATTCATATTCTTGGTTTTTTTCGGTCACGTAGAAGGGAAATAATAAAATAAAACATATTTAAAACAATAAAATTCTCACGACGTTTCGACTGCAACACACGCAATCGTCATCAGGTGTGAAATCCACAGCAAAAACATTTTCCTACAGCAAGAAAATTTTATTGCTGTGGATTTCACACCTGATGATCATTGCTTGTGTTGCAGTCGAAACGTCGTGCGAATGTTATTGCTTGATATTTTTATTATTTTATTATTTCCCTTCTACGTGACTTTACCGAAAGAACCAAGAATGAGCATGTTAATTCAACGTTCTTTGGAGAAATAAATAAAAACACTGGCTAGATATGTCTTTATTGCAGAGCTGTTTATTACGGCTGTAATCATTCACTGGTCGCCTCATCGCGATTCAGTTCATCAGCAGCAGCGGCCAGTTTCAATCCTCTCGCGTCGTGTCGCTCATTGCGGTTCTTTGACCAAAGTGCACCGAGCATGGCACAAGCGGCGAACGGCGTTTGCCGTTGACCATACTTCACCACGCTGGTCATTACGAGTTGAAGCAGGTGGGTGAGTGCGGGGGGGGGGCAGGATCTGACATTAACCGTGGCCTGCGATCGGACCCAACGGGTCATCGGGTTCATATCGCAACCATTGCACCACCGCTCCCCGCCCCACCGTCGTCACAAATATTCACAACACGGGCAATTTCCGCCCCGGTGCCTTTCAAACACGTGGCGACGTTTTTCCCGCGAGTTTTCCCACCAATCACATCGCTACGTTCGGGCGACGCCCCCAAGCGAGCCAATCACCGCCCGCCGCTCTCAACCCCCACCTTCAACTCTAGCCACGCCCACCACCGAGGGGGGCGCACGCGCTCGGTGACGTCACGCCTCATTGCCCCCTCCCCCTCCTTCTCCACGTGGCCACTGTCTAGTGCTGATGTCACCCCGCGCCCTGCGCTATTAAGCGGCTGCCTGAGACCCGGGCGACCTCCACTTTGCTCGCTCTTCGCCGCCGGTGTCGAGGGGGTTGCTGGGTGGTCGCCGAGCGGGCAGCTTACGGGAACTGCCTACAGCTCCGCAGATTGATTACAATGGCAGCGACGGACAGACTGCAGCTGGGTCCGCTGGTGGGAGCCGTGGATCAAGGAACGAGTTCGACTCGATTTCTGGTAATTGCGATTGTTTTGTTGCAGGCCACGTTGGCCTGCTGATGAGACGGCAGAAGTGACGACCACCAAGCCGCAAGCTCCCCCAGCTACCGGTTATTATCACGAAGTGTTGTTTTATGAAAGCATTGCACCAAGGGGTTTTGCTGATATGACGGAAGGGTGATGGAGCCCTCTGGTCGCCACGTGTTGTGTGCGCGCGATGTGCACACACATTGATGTGGACACGGCTCGGGGAGGAGGCCCTCGTCCCAGCAGTGGATTGACCCTGCCCGGGTGCGCGGTCGGGGCATGCTGCGAGGGTGGCGGCCTCCGTTGTGCTTCCGATTAAAACGCGGCCTAATGACCTTAGCACTGTACACAGGGCAGCGGCGGCGGCAAGCCGCACGTTACGCGCGTCGTGGGATCGGGCGTGGGGCAATGGATTGACGGCCAAACCGGTTGCTCTATCCTGCTAATGTTGGGGGTGTGTATGTGTGTGGGGGGAGCGGTGGCGTAGTGGTTGGCGCGCTGCGTGGGCAAACCCGGTGGGATCGATACGGTTCCCGCTCACGGCCAACATCTGAATCGGTGCCGGGGCTCTGGGAGGTTGTTAGCTCCGCCTTGGTTGAGTGCCCGGTGCGGCGCCGTGTGTAAAACATCCGCACTGGGGAGACAAAGGCGGCTGGGCGTCGTGTTGGCCACCAAAACCCCGTCCGTGCGCCGTTGCCGGCCTACATAAGCACTTGCCCCAATGGTCTGTTAGAGGCTACACGGGGGATCTTTGTCTTTGTGTGCGTATGCATGTGTGGTATGTCTCGGTTCATGTGTCCGCCAATGCGTTATTCCGTTGGTACCGCGTCGACTGGACAGCGACGGATGATGGTTGTCCACACGTGGGCTAGAGAGGGCATTTCATTGACACAACCCCAGAGAGAGAGAGGGTGGTGGTGGTGGAGCGGTGGCGCAGCGGTTAGGGCGCTGGGCTCTGAACCCACGCCGCCTGCTCCCGCATTGATTTCCAGGACACATCCTGACTTGAGTGGCCGAGTTGACGATCTGTACCGGGTCCAGAGCAACGCATGCCTTGCCAGAGCAACGCATTCCTTCCTGCGGTGAAGCATGGTCTGATCTATAACCCCGCCTTCCCCGCTACCAAGACGGCGTGGGGAGACGTTCATCCAGCAGTGGATTGACAAAGATTCGTAAAAGAAAGCAAGCAAAACAGGGGCATGGTAGTCGCGAGTGGAGAGGAGCGATTGCGCACGACGCAGTTGCTGTCAGATGAGCGCAGTAATTGAGCTCGCTTATTAACGTGAATTCAGAATCGGATCAATGTCTTGATTTTTCCTGGAGAAATCCGATGAGCTATGAAGCTCTTTCACGGATGTCCACGTAGGGGCGGGTAAAGACCGTTACCACAACAAAGCCATACAAACGAACGAGTGCAAAGTATAAGAAGTGTAATACAATCACTAAAATACATTTCCCCGAGCCTCTACCGTGTGTGCATGTCAATTGAATTGAAGACGCGTGATTTTCTTATTTTGAACAGAACCATCAATCTGATCGGCAAATCTCTTGTGCCCAGTCAGTAGCGTGGGAAAACAAATGTAGTAAAAGCCAGGCCAAGGTGACTGTGTGCTCGTGTATGACGAACGTGCCACGCGTGTGTGTCCAACACGATTCGTTTGCACATCCACGCATGTCAACCCACACGGGTTCTACCTCGTAATATTGTACAGGGAACGTGAGTTTGCAGGTCCAGACGGTGCACGGCCGTTTCAATAGGGGCACAAAACATGTGTTTAGTCTGTGTGTGTTTCTTCTGCCTTGTGATGGGACTTTGTAGGACTAACGTTGAGGTTTATAAGGGGCACGGGGTGACCAGTAAGGTCTGAATTGGTCTGTAATAATCAAGGGCACTGATAAGGGGTTTAGAGGTATGCACACTTATTTATCTCCCTCCCCCGTGTCAATGTTGCTGATCGTTAACCACTGCAGCACGAACACAAATGTATGTTGCGTGAATTTGTGTGGCTGTCGTTAACTTATTGGGACTTTGATGAGCCAACGACGCATTGGCATGATTTGTTTGTTGAAAAATACTGCCAGCCAGTTGCCAATCACCTGTGTATGCAACAGCGAGTATATTGCACAAACTTTGTATTGTACATGCAAGTAGTGCGTTGCACAATTTGTATTGTGCATGCAAATACTGCATTGCTCACTTTATTGCGCGTGCAAGTATTGCATTGCGCATCATTTGTGCGACTCTGTATTCATCCAAATAGATGTAGAAGTTTGCCAAGCGCAGCCTGTGCAGTGGAATTGTCGCGTGTGGTTTATTTTTTGCTCCTGTGTCGTGCACAGTGAAGTCTGTTCACCACCTCTGACGTACAATTAGCAGCAACAAACACGCGCACAAAGAACAACCCTGGGATGGCACAATTGTGTCATTGGAATGGATTGACAAGAGTTATTTTCTTCCTTCTACAGTCCAGACTGGTCCCATTTATTAGCCATCATCCCACTGTTCTATAATGAGCTCATCTCATGCACTAACTGATTGGTGATAGAGACGGGCACGAGGCATTGATTCAGGCCGAGATGAAGTCACTGGACTCATGGCAATAGATTTGAGAGCGTACCACTCATCATGCAGCAGGGGATTGCCCATGGCTGATGATGATGATGACATGGACAGCCTGGACCCTTGTCTATTCTGCATTGTTTTGTGTTGTTTCGACCGCGTTTTTGGACTCCACACAACAATAATTATAAAGGGCTTTATAAAAAAGTTGTTGTGTAATACTGTGCATAAAAAAAGACGACTCATCTCAAACTTGTTGAGCGAGGCTTTGAAAGTGCTCATTCGATTAGGCAACTGCAGACTTTGCCACAGCAATTTAGGCAGGGTCGGCTTACCCATTACATGTTAAAGATGTGTGTAATGTTTTACCCACGCTGTGCAAACAGTGTATTTTGTTCGAACTTTCCCCTTAATCTTGACGTTAATGTGTCATCCCAAAAGCACGTGTGCTTGTGTAACATAAATGACTTATTCCTGACTGTGTCCAGTTTATTTTTGTAAGCATTCACAATACGAACATTCAGTTAATAACGCCGAGCTAAATAGAACAATATATAATAGATGACGTTTTAGGCAATGCCCCTTCATATCAGAGACCGAGAGAGGCCAGTGAGGTAGAATTAATCATAGTTGGAGACTGCACAGTACAGTGGGGCCATGATAACATTGTGATTTTAAGAGTTTTTTTCGGAAAAAAATTAATATTCCATCGTTGTGCTCCCCCCCCCCCACATGGTATATTGTAGTGCAGTCCTTCCCGCTATCATTTACTCGTCTCTCCAGCCTCTACCTCGCTGCTAGGAAGAAAGGGGGCACCCTATACTTATTCTTTTATGGGCAGTGTTCTCGATAAATGCGTGGAGCTTTTGTTATTTGTGCCGGTGCGCACGCATGCCAACGGATCATCGGCACATTTTCACGGATTATACCACTCGCACCGTTCGTGTTTGCAAGAAGTACTTAATAGAGGAAAAAAACACACACAAGCCTCAGTAGATGATTGTGAAATCCCTTTGCAGGTTGTACAGGCCATGTTTACAGTAACACAAAGGGACCTTGATGAAGGCAGTTTTCACTTGCAGAAAAATGCTGCCATGGGTATAATGATTAGCAAACGCCGCACTTGCAACAGAGATTTCCACTGGTTCGATCTCCTGGCGCGGCAGTTGAAGCAATGGTAACAAAATGCTTTAATGCCCCAGCCTCTTGTCGTCCACCCAGCTGCACAAGTCGGGTGTGGGGGGATAAAGTGCGGGTACTGCCACTGCTTCCAACACGTCTGGTCAGCGCGGAGGAGTAGGCAGAAACTGGCTTTTTAAAGGGGGCTCGCAAGATTCGCTCTGTGTTGGAGGCCCTTCCTTCACCGGAGGTGCGAGCGAGCAGTCTCGGGGCTGCGCCGTTACGGGAGCCGCACAGCCAAGGTGTAAAAATAAGCAAAGTGCCGTGGTAAAACAAAAACAATTCCTGTCGTGTTTTTGTCTTGGTTGTACCTGTTACTTTCTGACCTTCCCCGATCTGTGGACAACCTTTGAAAAAAAGAGCTTTAAAGCTCCTCGAATTCCTCCAGTATAAATAAAGATTCCGATTGTGGATACGAGGTAGAGCTTTATCGTTCGGCGCGCGTCTGCGCGTCTGCCAAGTCCATAGCCGAGGTCACATTTAGAATTGGAGCATCTACACCGAGTGGGCATGCTCTGTGGAAAGCGAGGGTCACGTGAATGTCGCGGGGTCGTTGCGAACATCGACATCGTCCATCCTTTTGCAAGCTCGCTTCTTCAGAACTACTTTTTGTATTTAGTTTGTCCTTCCTCCGCACCTCCGATTTTAGCACGGTTGGCTACGTACTGCGGTGCGAAAGAAGTTAAACGTACGTACGCACTTGCCAGCTCGTCCCATTTATTATTATGAACTGACTTTGGCCGGATTGTTGTTTGACCCCTGCAAGGGTTCACCCTGTTTGGACTTTGTCCTCGCCGTTTGGGTTCATGCCAGATGTGTCAAATGCTGTGTGTAAACGTAGTGTTGTTAAGAGCAGCAGACTGTTGTTTGTAATGCTGCGCAGGGCAGGGCAGGCGAAGGTTGTGAAATTGGCTCGCGTGTTCATTTGCACGCGCGCACACTGATATAGATGATGGATTTATTTGCATAGTTATTCCCCAGAGGCAGAAGCATTCCTGGAATAATTAGGTCACGGAATAATAATTAACATTTACATTTGCCTTTTATAGTGGGCAAAAGTTGTTTCTCAGATTGAAAGCATAAAAGCACTCCCAAACATTTAATGTGCCCCACCTCCTTACTGACCGATACTGGCCATGTGGTCAATTAACCCCCCCACCCCTCCGAACGGCGTGGGCATGGCCTCATCCAGCAGTGCGTTGTTTTAGCTCGAGTGGAAAACATCGATGTTTTTGTCTGGTTTGTTGGGTTTTATGTTTCAATGCCAATATATATCCAATTTCCCTCCATGAAGAATACTTGCAACATCCTCTGTCAAAAGACGCTTTGTCTATACATACACACACACACACTATCTTGGTTATTGAAGGCAGTAATGGATGGATTAACATTTGGAATTTCATCCAGAGGCTGCATTAGCAAGACCGTGCAACTTGCAGCCAGAAGGGTTTCAAATATCAATCCACGCTGGGAGTCTACTTGACCCATCAACTCCATCGAGTAACATTTTTGTACCATTTAGTCAGTCCATCGCCGAGGTCCCAATTTGAACTGGAGGATCCACTTTGAATGTCGATGCACTCGTGTTCTCTCCGGTCTCTGCAGGTTTTCAATGCGAAGACTGCTGAGCTTTTGAGCCACCACCAAGTGGAGATAACGCAGATCTTCCCGAAAGAGGGGTGAGTGAGCAACGCATAGGCCGTGCACGCGAGCTGTTTGTCCCCCTCCCTCTATACCCCTTGTGTGTATATGTAGTGTAACGTTGGGGGTAATCATCGGCTTGCCAAGGATAATGTCAGCATTAAATAGGATCGTGCATGGTTTTTTTGCCTAAAGCCCTTTTTGAATGTGTATCTTTGCAAGTACGAAACCGAAGCTCCTCGCAGAGAATACAAACAATTGCCCGTGGGATGAAGCCGCTGTTTCTTTTGATACGTGGACCACATGGCCAGAAACGCGTTTACATCTTGCGTGGGGGTTTTGTTTTTTGCGATGCCCTCTTAACAACTCCCGTGTGCTTTCGGGTTTGGCACTGTACGTAGCCAACCATT
The DNA here is from genome assembly GCF_015708825.2 of Lethenteron reissneri. Classification (NCBI taxonomy): domain Eukaryota; kingdom Metazoa; phylum Chordata; class Hyperoartia; order Petromyzontiformes; family Petromyzontidae; genus Lethenteron; species Lethenteron reissneri. Next base: position 1,288,108 of record NC_083784.1, read on the forward strand.
CCAACGTTGGGCGATCCGAGTTCGATTCCCGCTCACGACCAACACCGGTGACGATTATCTGAAATCAGTCCTGGGTCTCGCCTAGGTTGACTCCGCTTCAAATGAGCACCCGGTGCGGTGTGTAAACATCGCTACTGGGGATGCAAAAGTGGCCGGGCGTGGTGCTGGCCACCAACCCCCTCGTGTGCCGTGCCGGCCTTCATAGGTGTTGCTCGCTAGCAGCACTTGCCCCAACAGTCTGTGTAAGGCTACACGGGGGGGGATCTTTGTCTTTGTGCGCCCGTGCGTGACAGGTGGGTGGAGCAGGACCCTCACCAGCTCCTCTCCTCGGTCCACGAGTGCATCGAGCAGACGTGCAGAAAGCTGGGACAGCTCGACATCGACATCTCCCTGCTCAAAGGTTCGCCTCCGTGATGCGGCGGGGGGACCCATTCGTGATGAGTCGGGTTTGAATGCCGCCCGTCATACGTTAGAGACTGCCCCCCCCCCCCGCTGGGCCTGGTGTTGCCAGGATGCTCACCTTGATAATCGCGTGGGGTCAACTCAGCCCCAGCCAGAATCAGAACCCCAGGGTCTTTATTTGGACTGGAGGAGGAATCCGATGAGCTGCTGTGAAGCTCTTTTTCACAGATGTCTCCAATAGGGGCACGGAGTCAGAACGTGAGAACAAACGGTGCAAAAACACAATAGAAGTGCCAAGTGTAGGAAAGGTACACAAATCACTTTTAAAAAATACGGGCAAAGCCCACTGAGGTATTAACTTATTGTTTTTAGAAGCCACCTGGCCACAAATTATAGCAGCTTATCACGTGAAAATGTATCGTAGCCAAATAATCTAAATGCACGTGGCAGAGCTCTTAGCCCTCTCCACTCTGCCTTCTATTTTCCCAACCCTTGCGGGCAAGCTCAGCCAACGCTGTCACATCCCGACAATGAACTCTGTAAATAAGAACGCGTGTGTCCTGTACCGCGGGGCCCGTGTGTGTGTGTGTGTTGTCGTTTGGACGTACAACGCGTCAGAAATGTGAATGAATAAAAGTTTTGGCTTAGGTGTCTACGCGTCCCATCCATGTCATCGCTGTTTCAATAACCGTAAATCCCAATTGTGATCGTTCCCCCCATTTTTCTCTTGGACAGCTGTTCACGGATCTGGGCCGGTTGACGTTGCGGTTAGATTACAAAACCCGCGATTAGAAAGTTACGAGTTCATTTTACGCCCGTCGCCCATCGGGGATTGATATAAATGAGAAACAGCTCTGTGGTACTGTGTTATAGAGAGACTGACTGGCGCCTTTAGTAGAAACTTTTGAAATTCCACTGCTGTTTTGGAGGCACCAATGGAGATATGAGTGCCGTCAAATGCTCGTTTGTGCACAGCACATGCAAACAACTTGCTTGGTGTTTTAGGGCAATTCTACAGCAATGCAAATCTGAAATTGATTAAAAGCCATTCGTTAAAATGCTGGCCCCCTTTTTAAAAGTTCTGGCCCCATTACTGTGCGTGCAGCAGAGGTCATTTTGAAGGGGATTTCACAGTGGGTGCCGTATTCTTCGCTTTGGTGTGCCGTTCTTCAACACGAAAGGTCAACAAGTGCTGTGCGGGAGATCCCCGAGCGGCTTTCCCGTCTGCTGACAAACGGTTGCCGATAGCACGACCGGCTTGACGTTTTGGGTGAAAAAGAAATAAAACCCGGGCGTAATCGCTCGAGCCAAAGAGTGTGACGTTGTCATGTCGCAGAACGCGTTTGTCGCCGACGCCGATACCACAACGAGGATAGAATCGGGGGGCGGTGAGGGGGGTGGAAATCCAGGAATTAAATCGGTTACACAAGCACAGTTGAGTGTGGAATAAAAAACGATAACGTTGCTTCGGAGAGGTGTTGGCAACGCTTTGGGGGTTGTGAAACTCCGTGTTTGTGAATTGTGCAGCGATCGGGATCTGCAACCAGCGGGAGACGACCATCGTGTGGGACCGCCTCTCGGGAGAGCCGCTGCACAACGCCATCGGTACGGCCGCTGCACCCCTCCCCCACACGCGTCCCCCACCGCTCCTCCGGCATCGTATTTAGAACAAGTTCAAATAAAATATTTTTTATAATACACTCTATTCGGTGTCTGAACAAGTTCACATACGACTCTTAACCGGCCAAACTCGAGAATTCAACTCGGAACAAATTTGAAGGCGTGTTTTAAATCGTCTGAAGATCAAATGTAATTTGACTCTATAACAGTAATAGAAGACTGACAATCGTGTGTGCCTGAAGCCAAATGGGTCACACAATTTAATAAAATATACTGCTCCGCAATTGGAACAATCAGTTTACTTTCACTCTGATACATTCTAATATTCCAACTTCATATAAAGCTCTCACAACCCAGCCAACTCCTCCGTCACCATCTCCATCGTAGCCCATCGTAACACGTGGCGTAACACGTGGCGTAACACCTGGCGCACTATTCCATCATGGAGGTCGACGGACCTTTATACGTGGTCTATTCACTGCTGGATGAAGGCCTCCCCAAGCCGTCACCATCTCTCACGCTCCTGCAGTGTAGCCACCTGTGTTGCGCACGAGTTGATTTCGTGGGTCCATCTCCGCGGCGGACGTGTTCTCTTGGGCTCGTTTCCATCCTATCGCTGCCACTCGATGGTTTTATTTTGGCCACCGGCCATCGTCCCCGCTAGCGATGGGCCCGCTTACTTTCCCCCCGTCAATTTGTCTCAAGCTCGCGTCTGTCACGGGGGGGGGGGGGGGGTTTGTTTGACCGTACATCGCCCGACTATTCGCTGTGGCGTAGTGAACGACAGGCCAAAGGGCCAGGTTCGGATCTCACTCACCCACTGATGTTACCCTCGGCCCTGCACGTGAACTCGGGTCATGGGATTTTGCAGAACATTGTGCGAACCGGTGCGCCACCACCGAGGTTGGTACAGACTCGTAGCCCTTACGATGTCGGTACATATTTTTATATTTTTTACCCAATCTACTGATTTGTTAAGATACAATTCTGCATGCCGGTCAGTCTGGCAGAACAACTCCTATGGGCTATCGGGAGGGGATCATGAATTCCTCGCATTCCCGTTTTGCATTTACCTGCATTTGTCTTGCAATTGGAAGCATTAAGCCTCGGTGAAACCTGGACAAAATATATTAATGGCCACATCATGCCTGTTAGGTTTAGGAGAAATCTGTTTATCTGTGCCTCAGGTTATAGAGAGTTCGGCCTTGTTTATTTTGTGTTGCCGCTGCCTAATCTGCCAGCGGCCTTGTGTTAATTGTCCCTTTACGATCCGTCGCACGCACAGTATGGCTGGACCTTCGCACTCAGACCACAGTGGAGAGGCTCATCAAATGCACGCCCGGCCAAAACAAAAACTTTTACAAGGTGAGGGCGCACGCACGCACGCACTCGCGCACATACACACACGTGTGCTGGACTTCTTTGCGCACTGTACGTCGTCAGCCGTGCTAATGGAGAGGTTCGCACGTGCCCCCACGCCCCCACGCCTCCTGTGTCGTGCAGAAAAAAACAGGCCTCCCGATCAGCACCTACTTCAGCGCGGTGAAGATGCGCTGGCTGCTCGACAACTCGGATGCCGTGAAGCTGGCCGTAGCGGAGGGGCGAGCACTTTTCGGCACCGTTGATTCGTGGCTCATTTGGGTACGTCGATGCGGTGCGGAGGTTTGCGCTTCGAGCACGGTGCAAATCATCCATCGTTATATACTGCGCACACACATACGTATGTCTGGTGAACTTCTTTCGTACAGTATGTAGCTAGCTGTGCTCACCGGAGGTGCGGGGAAGGACAACAAACTAAATACAAAAAGCACTTATAAATACATAAATGTTTAATCTAGATTTAAGAGTGCATAACTTCAGTTGCTTGCTCGTATAGGAAAGAAGAACGTTCCAGATGGCCGCAGAAGTGCATCTGAAAGCGCGCGATGCAGCGACAGCCATTCTTCGATGGCTAATCCTATAAGCTGCTGCGAGGATGCCTAGGGTTCGCGTGATATGCATTGCATGTTTATTCCCCACGAGATGTCACCGTGTATTCAAGTCTGATGGTTGGCTACCTGGGCACGGTGGTGACGAGATGTTAACTACCTCGACTGGTATGCAGGAGGTCGTGGGTTCTATACCGACCCTGAAGCATGTAAATTTGTAGTTTGCATGGCTCTCTCCCAATGGTCGCGTGACATTTTCTCCGGTTTTTCCCCTCCACATTTAGAATTAAAATTACGTGTATTTGACTGCTATTTCCACGTGATGATAAGCTATCATTGGTGGCCAGGTCACTTCTGATGAAGAGCTATACAGCTCCGGTGGGCCTTACCTGGTAAAATAAAAAAAAAGTTTAGTTCACAATTTAGAGTACAGATGCGGTTCACCACCAGCAGATTGGGGACCCGCGTCGCAAGCGAGTGTGAGACGCGACTAACCGCCGAGTACGCAGCCCACACGGCGCGGTGGGCCCCGTATCCCCGCGGCGCCTTGTGGCCGTGTCTCTGTCGACGGCGAGCGACGCCCCGACCTGCCGCTGACCTCTCTTCAACTTGGGCAGAATCTGACGGGAGGCAAGCACGGCGGGGTGCACTGCACCGACGTGACCAACGCCAGCCGCACGATGCTCTTCAACATCCACACGCAGGAGTGGGACCCCGAGCTGTGCAGGTGAGCTGCTGCTCTTGGAGCCGCTTTCTGCTTGTGCCCGTGGTGCTGCTGGTGCTAGTGGTGCCGCTAGGCCTGGTGCCGCTACTTGTGCTGCTGGTGCTAGTGCTGCCGCTACTTGTGCTGTTGGTCCTAGTGCTGCCGCTAGGCCTAGTGCTGCTACTTGTGCTGTTGGTGCTCGTGGTGCCGCTAGGCCGAGTGCCGCTACTTGTGCTGTTGGTTCTAGTGCCGCCGCTAGGCCTAGTTCTGCGACTTGTGCTGCTACTTGTGCTACTGGTGCTACTGTTGGTGTTGCAAGTGCTGTTGGTCATGCTGCTGCTCGTGCTCCTACTGATAGTGCTGCTGCTTGTACTAGTGCTGCTTGTACTAGTGCTGCTTGTACTAGTGCTGCTTGTGCTGGTGCTGCTGCTAGTGCTGATGCTGTTCGTGATATTGATACTGATGCAAGTGCTGGTGCTGCTGCTAGTGTTCATGCTCGTGCTGATGCTGTTCGTGATATTGATAGTGCAGGTGCTGCTCGTGCTGCTGCTCCTAGTGCTGCCGACATCAGTCTTTAGAGTCTTAATAAACTGTAAGTTTGTACCTCAGCAAAGCGTAGGTCTCTTCTTCCCTTTCAGCCTCTTTACGAAGGCCGCTGGGTCCACAAACATCTGGCAGCAGCAGCAGCAACAGCTGCCAATTGTCGCTTCCCGTCTGTTGCGGATGTTTAATAATAATAATGATCATCGTAATAATTAAATGTTATATCGCATCATTCGTGCAAAACTTCATTCAGCAACCCTGTACAAGACCATAGAACAAAACTAATGTATTGTCCCTCGCAATGAAACAAACATAGCAAGGTCGATTTAATTGAAGGCCGTAGTAGGCAACCCGGTTTGTAAATGGGACTTGACTGGAGGAAGGGACTTAATTTGACGAATACGGAGGAGGAGTGTGGTCCACACCATCGTTCCATGTCATTGCTCTCCGTCAGTGCCTCCTCCATCTCGGCTCCATCAATCCACTCATTCCTCTCCTTCACAGTGCCTCCTATCTCAGCTCCGTCAATCCACTTATTTCTCGGCGTCCATAACCTCTAACTTTCCACTCGCGTTGCCATTGCTTTTGCTGCATTGCTGTTTGGCGGCGTTCTTCTGACGGCGCCTCCTTTCCTGTACTTGACATCGGTAAAAAAAGGAGCTTTATAGCTAATCGGATTCCCCCAGTATAGATACATACTCTTAATCTGATAACCATACCAGGGCGGTCCATTTTTCTCAGTTTTTTTTCTCGTCGTGTTCATTCTTCCAACTTCTTTACAAGGTCTACCTAGGCATGTGTAGGTAACCATCCACAAAATAAAACAAAACAAATGTGGGTTTGTGTCCTCCTCCAAATGATGTGGCGGGTTGTTTTGTACGTTGGGCGCGCGTCGTGACTGCGACTCGCCGTTAGTTTAGACGTGAAGGGATGTGCGGGGGAGCCCCGCTGGGCAGTTAGCCAGGGGTACTTAAGAGCCTACATCTTGAATCCCTCCCTCACTTGATGCAGCTAATCTGGCTGTGACGGTCCCACCTGATGACGGAGACTTGTGTTGCCTCCGATACGTCGTGATTTTCAGTTGTTTTATTTTATTATTTTTTATTTCATTTTTTTGCCTACGTGACTTTACCGAAAGAACTAAGAGTAGGATGACAATCTTCTCGTCAGCCCCGTGCACCCCAGTGCCCTGCTCCTCACACACTCACCTTTGTTCACCCTTCACCCACGCACTTGTGTGCAGTGGAAGGGATGTAGGTCATAGGCTGAATGGATGATGATGATGATGATGATGATTCTGTTAATGCTTTAACTTTTTAATTGTTATATTTTTTTTTACTGCCAAACTCTTTTTTTTCTTTTTTACGTGAGAAACGAAGAAGTCAAAGTGCATCCCTTAAGTGAAATGCGCGTTGTGCAGATTTCCATTTCGCAGCGGTATCAATAAAATCCACGTTTCTGAGACGAAGTCCATTCTCGTTATGTCCCACTGTTGGTCCCACAAAGTCGTAGCGAGCTCTTCGTACAGATCACGATTCGTAGGCCACGACAAGGGCCATTGACCGAAACGTCGTCTCTTATATTTTCATTTTAAGGCCAGAGCATAATCGGTGGGTATTGAAATTGACGGGTGTTAAAATCTTGTTCTCGATGGTCCTCCCAACCCCACCATCCTTCTGGGTGCAGAAATGCCACTTGGTGAGTCATCCACAGCAGTTGTTCGGTGTGGAGAGATTTGGCGGATGCGGAATTTCCACCCCTGGCGCAAATCTGTCGGTGGACGTGTGACTGTGTGTGTGTGCGAGGGGAGAGGTGGTGTAGCGGTTAGCGCACTGCGCTACAAACCTGGCGACCCGAGTTCGATTCCCGCTCACGGTCGCACACCAGTGATGATTATCTGAACCGGTTCTGGGCCTCCCCTAGGTCGACTCGGCCTAAAATAAGTACCTGGTGCAGTGTGTAAACATCGGTACTGGAGAGGTGAAGGCGGTCGGGCGTAGTGCTGGTCACCCACCCCCTCGTGTACCGTTCCGGCCTTCGTAGGTGTTCGCTAACAGCACTTGGCCCAACAGTCTGTTAAGGCTATACGGGGGAGCTTCGTCTTTTTTCTGTCACAGCACTCATCTCGGCAAGCAAGATGTTTTCACTCGAGTCGCGTACAACTGCAGCCTGTTTACAAATCCACTTCCGGAGGATGGAGGTTGCTGCTCTCTTCTCTATTGAGTTGCGTATACACGATGGTGTGTTGGACATCACCGGCTGCTATCGATCTGGCCAGTGTGCGTGTGTGTGTCGCTTCACTGGCTGGGTGTCTTCCTCTCCGCCCCTCCGTCCGTGTCACAGGTTCTTTGAAATTCCCAGCGACATCCTGCCCAAGGTTCGCAGCTCCTCCGAAATCTACGGCCTCCTGGTACGAACGCTGCCACCGGTCTCGGTCTCCCTTTCCTCCCCTTGCCCCCTCCTCAACGGAGCGCTTTTGTTTTGCGACCCTTTAATGGCTTTTGAGGGCGATAAACGCAGTTATTTTTTTTTACGTTTACAACTTTTGGTTACGGCGCTGGTGTGAAGTCTTTAAAGGTCGTCGGGTTAACTGGTTCTGAAGCCCCCATTTTCTTGGCCCAATAATATTTCTGGCACCGTGTCAAAACATTCACTGTGTGCGTGTGTGCGCGCCAGCAAATGGGAAAACGCTATTAAATTTTCATGGATATATACACAAACACAGTAATGCATATTACTTTGTTTTGCGTGTCAGCGTTATGTGGTGTGGCCCAGTGTTTTCAAAGGTGCCTTGCACTGTGAACAAACTCGGCCATGAGTGGCGACGTTTCACCAAACCAATGAAGCTTGCTCAGTAAAACCGTCGCGACCAATTGCGATTTGAGTTATTGGCTGAAGTTAGCAAAACACGGGGGGAGCTTTTCGGATAGTTTTGAAAATGCAGCTACGTTGATGAGAGGTGATGCCGGTTCGTGATGATGATGCCGATGATGATGATGATCTCTTGGATAAGCTTTTTTTTGTCCATTTATTTCCCTCTGCGGCACGCATGCACAAATTTGGCTCTAGAAACTCGATCCGACCACAGTAAGTTTGCATTTGTAAAAGTGCTGTTGCTCCGTGATTTGTGTTTCACAATCATATTTGTGCACCGCATCCGTTGGCTTTTGCTGGACGCCAAATCGATTGTTAAATCGTTCCCTAATGCGGCGGTTAATCTGTGTTCCAGAAATCTGGTCCTCTCAGCGGACTGCCCATATCTGGGGTGAGTATCCTGCACTGGAACGGCGTTGTGTAAGCCTCGTGATCTCGTCCAACGTCCTTCGGCGCGACACAATTGCGTGGCGGTGCCGCGTCGGCAGTAGGTGCCGATGCGGCATCGTTCGTAGCATGGTTTGCGACGTACGGCGTGGAACAAGTTCGACTTGCGTATGTAGAAATAGCAAAAAAGACTCCACACGCTCATTGGGAACACTGCCTTAATATATCCACGTGTATACAATCGGCAACGTTTCAGGCAATGGTCTTTAGATTATTTTTTGTTAAGGCAGTGTTGTTGACGAGCGTGAGACCTCTTCAGCTTAAATGCGAACACTGGTGGCTCAGAGTTGAAGAGTGTTGAGCTGGCAATGCTGAGAATCCTTGGTTTTAATTCAAGCAGTCACCACAAGTATTTACATTTCCTGTATTTTTGTTGTTATAACTTTCTGACCTCGTGCCCCTACTGGACATCTGTGAAATAAGAGCTTCACAGTTCATCGGATTCCTCCACGATAAATAAAGATTTAGATTGATTAAATTATGTGATTCTGATTTAAACTGAGTTCTCATGTGCAAACAGTTGGTGGTCTCAACCCGGTCTCCAATGGCTGCATTTCTCAGAGGTAGCCAACAGTCGAGCTCTGAGAATGAAACATTTTAGTTTAACGAACATTACTCTGAGAGGGCGGGCTGAGCGAGCAAGTGCTGCAGCCTTGGCGAGTGAATCTGAGATCACTTGGCGAGTGAATCTGAGATCACTTGAAAGGAACTCGGAAGTAGTTCTGCGATTTCCGCTTCCGCCAGCTGTTTTCTGACGAGGGCGGTTGGCGGAGTTTGGCTGCTCCGTGAGCGTTCCGATTGGACTCTCCGTCTTGTCGCAGCCAGACAAAGATTCCCCATGTAGCCCTTGAACAGACTGTTGGAGCAAGTTCTGTAAGCGAGCACCTATTGAAGGCCGGCACGGCACAGGAGCGGGGTGGGTGGCCACCACCACGCCCGGTGGCCTTCGTTTTAAATTGGGCAATTGAATATTTTTCTGCGTTTTTTTTTTTTTTTGCGTGGGCAGTGCCTGGGTGACCAATCCGCAGCGCTGGTTGGACAGATGTGCCTGAGCGATGGACAAGCCAAAAACACGTGAGCGAGTGTGTGTGCGTGCGTGCGCTGCTCCGTCGCGGACGACGCGCGTGCGGCGAGCGCTCGTCCGTCAGAGGTCTCCGCGGTCGCCTCCTGAATTGCCCCTCCCTTGGGGCGCGGGGGGGGGACTGAAGCGGATGAGCCATGATGGTCAGTGATTGTGGAAAACTACTCTCACTTAGACTGCTGCCCCATTAGATCATATTGTTGCGAATAAATATTTTTAAAACCAAACTTATATACTGATTAAACAGAAGCAGAAATGTACTTCTGTATATGTGCGGTTAGCCATGGTTGGCCACGTATGGTGTAAAATAATTTCTACCTATGTACAATATGTAGGAGCGATGGTGCAGCGGTTCATGCCCTGTCCTACAAACCCAGGTGACATGAGTTTGATTCCCACTCACAGCCACCAACACCAGTGACGATTATCTGAACTGGTCCTGGGCCTCCCCTAGGTCGACTCGGCCTCAAATGAGTACCTGGTGCGGTGTGTAAAACATCGCCACTGTGGAGACAGGCGGCCGGGCGTGTTGCTGGCCACCCACCCCCTCGTGTGCCGTGCTGACCTTCAATAGGTGCTCGCTTACAGAACTTGCCCCAACAGTCTGTTAAAGGCTACATGGGGAATCGTTTTCTAAATATATATTAAACGGGCGATTAATCTTTTTGGTTCTTTCGGTAAAGTCACGTAAAGGGAAATAATAAAATAATAAAAATAAAACATTATTAAATATAATTCTCACGACGTTTCGGCCACAACGCAAGCAGCCGTCCTCGGGTGAAGAACAGGTCTGTCGGAAAGACAGCTGCTTGCGTTGTGGCCGAACGTCGTGAGAATTGGATTTTATTGTGTTTTATTTGTGTTCTTTTATTATTTCCCTTCTACGTGACTTTAGCGAAAGAACCAAGAAGATGAATCTCTGCAGTCACGAAAGCTTTAAAACGGGCTATTAATTTTTCAAATTTGCAATGCCTTTGTGCTCTTTTTCCTTTTGACATTCTCTGGTCTAATACCGTTGAGACAAGGCCATTAAGGAGGCTGTCTCTGTTGTAGGCCAATCACATCAATCAATTTGGTGGAAGGGGTTAAGCCTATTCTCTTTGAACACGTTCAAATACGATTCTTGCAGCCAAACTCGAGAATTAAACTCGGTACAAATTCAAAGGCGTGTTTCACAGTGCCTGGAGATTATCACGAGCCCACTCGTGTTTATCTCAATGCATCTTCAGTGTCGCTGTGATAAAAGGAAGAATGTTATGAATGATGAGGGCATTCTACTGATGTACGTAATGGATGATTGTTGTTTTGCCTTTAGGTACGGAACGGGCTGTTTCCTTTTGCATAACACGGGGACAAAGGTGAGATGCGCACACTCTGCTTTGGGCTTTTATTTTTGTTTTAAAATTCCGCCGGCAGCGACGTCGCCTAAAGCGTGCCGTGAATGAAAGAGAATGGAGGGATACTCTTAGGTTTTTTCGGTAAAGTCACGTAGGTAAAAAACTTTAAAAAACTTTACCGAAAAAACCTAAGCGTATGAATCCTTCTAATCTAGAAAGAATGGAGGGAGGACGATATATAGAGAAGAGCTATAAGAGATGGGCATCTAATCAGAAGAGCAGAGAGATGTACAGTAAAGTGATATAGCACATGCCTGAGACTACCCTTGATTGTTTCGTACACCTTAAACTAAAATAAATGAACCTTTATTAAAATCTATGATTGGCCACGTTTAAATGTAAGTTTGCTCGTTGCTGCGAGCCAAATGAAACGACACTCCGCTTAAAAAATCCTATGCAGACCTTATGATTGAGGCAAGGAAACACAACTGCAAAGGACTGAAAAAGGAACGTATCAGCCTTGCGTTATTGCGACAATGTCACTGCGGAAAGCTCACCGCGTTGTCTGCGATTCCCCTTGGCCAGCCGGTGCTCTCGGAACACGGCCTGTTGACGACCGTGGCCTACAAGCTGGGGCGGGACAAGCCCACGTACTACGCTCTGGAGGTAACGCACGCAGTTCCACCCCCCCTCGCACGGCTCTCTGTCATCTGGCGGCCCCCGACGCACCCCGGCGTGCCGTCAAACCCCGACGCTTTCAAAATGTGTGGCGGCCCTCGCACAGATGATGTCTTGTCGTCGAAAGTGGCCCCCCCCCCCCCCCCTCTGAAATAAGTGAAGAACACTGCTTTCGAGCATTTGGCTGCCATCTATTTTCCACGTGCTAAGCCACGTGGTTGGGCTGTCATTTGTGGTGGCCAGGTCGCTTCTGAGCTGTATATAGCTTGATGGCCCTTACTTGGTCATGAAAAAATCCGCACTTTCTCCCTCGGCAACCTCAGTTTTTCCGTGTCCTCAGGAATAGAAAAATAAACAGGAAACTTATCAGGGGGAAGAAGGATTGCGCGCAGTTACAGAGAGGGGATAACTGCTGTAAAGGCATCGTCTTCTGAGTCGAAGTAAAAGCTACAAATATACCAAGGCAATGGGCGTCAGCCGTCAGAATTATATTTTTTATGAAATAGAGATTTGAAAAGAAAGTGTATTTGTGCTAAACACCGACATTCGTGACGATTCGGCGGCCAAGACGGATTACCGCCGCAGTCCGGTCGAGAAGCAGGGAGCTCTCCGCCCGTACCATGGCTGCAATTGCCACGAGTGGCGTGTTTTGTTATTACGCAACTGACAAACTAAATCGATACCTTTTGAATTTATTTCCGGAAGACTTGAAGATTTCCCAGGAACGGCTCGCCAGGATAAGGTGGCGGCAACCCTGTGTGAGACTGTGATGCACAGTGCCTTGACGCGCGCGTGCGTTTATTTCCACCCAGGGATCGGTGGCGATCGCAGGAGCGATGGTCTCGTGGCTGCGAGACAACCTGGGCATCATACAGACCGCCGCAGACATCGGTGAGGGACTGAACCCTGAACCTTTGACCTCTGACCTGCCGTAACTGTAAAAGAAAGGATTTATGGGGGGCGGGGTTAAAAATAGAAATAATATAATCTCGTCAAGGTTGTGGTTGATGTCCCAAGCACAAGGCTTGGCCATTGGAAAGGTCGGGAGGTCAAATATTTATTGGAGGATTGGATCGGCCAATCCAACCCTCCTGAGGCCAGTAAAATGAAACCCAATAAACTTAAATGATGAAAGAGATAATGAGCAGTTGTCCCATGAAATGAACACCAATAAAAAAAAAAGATATATAACGGTTACCGATCGTAGTGCAAATTTTTATGTACGTATATAAAATTTGTCGTGTCTCTGTTTGTTATGCCTGTCCCTGTCATAGGAATGTGGAATTTCCACTGTTGTCTCATAGCCACCTTTGGAGACGAGTGTCGCCCCGCGTGCTCGTAATGAGGCAGTTTGACTTGATTTCAACTTTTGATCGACTGATAAACGAGCACAGTTTGTACGCAACAACAACAACAACTTGAAAACCATTGGCGCTTAACCAAGGCGATGATGCGCTGTGTGCGTGGTTTGGCGACGGCTCTCACCGCGCCCTGCCGCTCCTCTTGTCTCTCGCCCCAAACAGAGAAGATGGCGCAGCTCGCGGGGACGTCGTACGGATGCTATTTTGTTCCGGCGTTCTCTGGGCTGTACGCGCCCTACTGGGAACCCAGCGCTCGCGGGTGAGCGCTGCTCACGTCACTCTGCACCCCCCACCCCGGCCTCGCCCCCACTCGCCCCCCCTCGCCCCCCAGTCCACCACGCCCCACCGATTCGGTGAACGTACCACGATTTAGCGCGCTAATTTATTCAAGATGTAGCTTTTTGTAAGATTGTTTTTAACTCGGCTGTTTTTTTCTTCGGTTTCGTTGGTCCCATTTTGGTCGCTCAGTTGGCCATGTAAAATTCAACATTAGTAATGTGTCATTTGCATCCATTAACCATAGTTATACACCCACCTCTGGCTCGGTACCTCTTAACAGATAGGAGTAGCGACAGGAGAGTCGTCACGATCCATGGGCAGATAGCCCCTAGTAGGTGTCTACTGCACATTGTATCTACTGCACATTTCGTCATTTGTTTCCACTTTCCTCTGTTGCACCTATATGGCTCAAGTAGTGGTCACATCGCTCCGGCACCAATCTCTTACGATGTCGTCAGCAAGCCATTCTCTTTTAGGTCTTCCTCTCTTTCCGGTTCCTTCCTTTTTTCCCCGAACAACAACAACAACAACACACTTTAAATTTCGCTGTTGTCCATCCTATTTCACATGTGTCCAAATAGTGCCAGTTTCCTTCTCATCACTGCCTGCGTCATCATCATCGTTGGTCACTCGTCATAATTTACAGTCCTTTGTCAATCCACTGACCATGCTTCCGCAATGCTGGTCGCCGCGTGACCCCGTCGTGACCCCGTCGTGACCCCGTCGTGACCCCGTCGTGACCCCGTCGTGACCCCGTCGTGACCCCGTCGTGACCCAGTCGTGACCCCGTCGTGACCCCGTCATGGATCCCTTGCTGCCATTGTCTTCGCAGAATCATCTGCGGCCTCACGCAGTTCACGAACAAGTCCCACATCGCCTTCGCCGCCCTCGAGGCCATCTGCTTCCAGACGCGAGAGGTGAGAGAGCGCAGCGACAGTCGATGAAACATAGTCGAGTGTAAATAATGTCGTGAGGAATAGTCCTACCCACGGATCGTTTCTCCAGCGAGGTCTGTGCGGTTCAACAACGAGGACTGCATATGTAGTTGTGTGTATGTTGAACTTGTTTTGCACCGTACATCGCCAACCGTGCTCATAATCTGAGGTGTGGGAGAAGGACAATAAATTAATCTCAGTGAGCTCCTAAAGAAATGAGTTTTCAATCGAGATGTAAGAAAATATTCAACATACGTACGTACAGACAACACGGCCGCTCGTGCCGTACGGTCGCGACGCCGTCTCACCACCCCCCGCCCTCTTGCCCCCCCCCCCCCCCCGCAGCTCATAGACGCCATGAACCAGGACAGCGGCTACGTTCTGACGGCGCTGCAGGTGGACGGTGGGATGACGGTGAACCGTGTGCTCATGCAGCTGCAGGCCGACATCCTGAGCATCCCTGTCGGTGCGGTTACGCAACTCCACCCCCTCCCCACAACCCCACAACCCCTCGACTCAACATGCATAGAGAGCCACTTTCCCGAGCCCCATTGTCTCACGGCGGCGTGCGGACATCCCGCTCGCTGCACGGCCGGCGCAAGTGCCGCCGGTGTCGTCGCTAATTTAGGACTTCCGAGGAGAAATGCCTGTTGGAGGGCGCTTTCCAGAACGCAGACGTGCACGTAATTTTTTGTTATTGTTATTTTTCTTATCATTATCATCTTGTGGTTATGTACGTTGACCTTCCTTCGCACCGTACGTAGCCAACTGCAATAATCGGACATGCGGGGGAAGGACAACAAACTAAACACGATGAACAGTTCTAAAGAAATTAGTTTTCAATCTGGATTTCAAAGTGCATAGCTCCAGTGGCGTCCTCCTATTATCATCACCGGTGCAGTTCGCCCGACGATGCCGGAGACGACGGCGCTGGGCGCGGCGATGGCGGCCGGCTCAGCGGAGGGCGTGGGGGTGTGGAGCCTGGAGGCCGATGACCTCACGGCCGTCACTGTGGAGCGCTTCGAGCCGCAGATCAACACCGAGGGTGAGCGTGTGAGCGAGCGTGTGAGCGAGCGTGTGAGCGAGCGTGTGAGCGAGCGTGTGAGCGAGCGTGTGAGCGAGCGTGTGAGCGAGCGTGTGAGCGAGCGTGTGAGCGAGCGTGTGAGCGAGCGCGTCTAGGGGGGAGCGGTGGTGTAGCGAGTTGGCACGCTGCGCTACGAACCCGGCGACCCGAGTGCGATCTCCGCTCGCGGCCAACATCAAATATTTGAAGTGGTCCTGGGCCCTCCCCTAGGTCGACTCGGCCTGAAATGAGCACCTGGTGCGTTGTGTAAACATCGCCACTGGGGAGACAAAGTTCTTCAGGCGTGGTGCTGGCCACCCACACCCTCGTCAGCTGTGCGGGCCTTAAAAGGCTCTTGCAAACAGTACTTGCCCCAACAGTCTGTTAACGGCTATATTGGAGATCTTTGCCTCTCTGTGCGGGCGGAGCGGTAGTGTAGTGGTTGGTGGCCGATGCTACTAATTCGGCAACCCGAGTTTCATTCCTGTTAATGGCCAACGTCGGTGATAATAACTGAACTGGTCTTGGACCTCCCCTAGTTTGACTCGGCCTTAAATAAATACCTGGTGTGGTGTGCAAACATCAGCACTGGGGAGACAAAGAAACCCCATGTCACTTTGTTGATTCATGTCTGTTATTTAAAAGTAGGTGAGGGCACATTGAGATGCCAGGTTTCTTTTGCCAAGGGTGCCAAGTCAAAGTGTGTTCCCAAAAAAGTAGAAATTTTCTTTACAAAACCCATTGGCCCCGCGGCCTTCTGGGCCGCGGGGTTTCAGTACAGGAAAATTCTGGACCCAGGACCGGTTTCTACATTAATTGTCTCATCAGCGGAGTCAGGTTTCGCTTGAATTAATGCTTTGCCGAACTGCCGGATTTTAAAGGCCAAGGACGCTGTCTTCACAACATGGATCCGCTGGCGTGAATGTGTTTGTGATATGTAGTCATGAGCTTTTGCACCTCTCGCAGAGAGCCAAGTGCGATACATGCGCTGGAAGAAAGCGGTGCAGTGCTCCATGGGTTGGGAGATCGGGGATCCTCCGATGAACAGCAACGGTGAGGCTGACATCCCTGCCCTTCTCGAGCCGCGACGCGTGTCTCTCCGTCCGTGTGTGTGTGTAACGCCTACGCACTGAGCACACGAGTGTTTCTGGAGGGGGGGGGGGCGGTGTGTGGAGGGGTGGCCCGGATACAGCACAACATATGGGATAGGAACAAAAAATGTATTTATTGATTTAGCGACGTAGAAAGGGCGTGTGAACGTGTAGAATGCGTCGTCCGTTTTCATCGTTGGTTAAAGGAATCGGTCGCGAGTGAGGAGCGGCTTGGCCAAGACCAGCACGCCGCGCACAGGGCGCCGATGATCGTGGAACAACACCACGTTTTTTATTCCTTAATGTTCACACGTACGGTTAATCTGCCCACGATAGCAGAGAGTTGACTCTACAAGTTTACGCGTTTGTGAATGCAGGTATATATGCAGTGTATAGGCGTGTGCCCGAATGCGATATCAGAGTCTTGGGTTAAACTGATTGCCTAAAATTGGAGTTTGCTCGGTCATTTAAAGTCGCAGTGTTGAGCTGCTGCCACTAAGGCCCAGGATTCGAATCCAGGTGATGGGAACTTTTGATTTGAACCGGGTTTCCAAGTATGAAGAGTTGATGGTCTTGCCCTGGTCACTAATGCCTAAACAAAACAACAGACTTGGTGGTTCACTTACATTTGCAAAAATTACAGCTCTGAACAAAATTTAAATTTCATATTGGCTGTCATGTGATGTACACCTATCCACAAGGGAAAATAGAAAAAACAATTGTTTTTGTGTTTTGTATAAGAGGTCACACTTGGCAGTGCTCTCAGAACTAGTTGTACGTGATTACCTTCCCAGGCGGCGCACCGGTTTTCTGTGAGCACATCTGGTCTCATCACATGGCACCATTACCACAATGCGGAGTGAAATTGGAGACGACGCTAATTTTATTGAGAGAGTGGCGTAGCACTGTTGACATTGTACTCGCCGCAGAGAACCGTAGTGACACGACCGCACTCTATGATAGGCTGGCGCCAGACTGTGCCACACGCCCTCCGGGGGAGGCTCGGTACCGATAAAGTTACGTACACGTATGTCATCGGGACAGAATCGGAATCGGGTTAATCAGGCGGATGTTAACCAATGAGCATCGGAATCGCTACTAACCTCGCGTAAAGGCGTATTGCACCTGTGGGTGGCAGGCGATGGCCAACTACTCCGCATGTGCTTTCCCGCTCTGATTGAACGCGATTGGCTGAAGCACCGTGGCCAGCCGAGTCCCCTCCCCCGAGGCCTTGTCAAGGTTGGCGACCTTCGCCGGCGTTGGCGGCCGTGCTTGCGGCCGTGCTTGCGGCGGCTCTCTTCGATGCGTTGCCCGGTTCTAACCGCGCGTGTAGTTCGGCACGGCGCGTTTCGCTGCACGTGCAGGGAAGCCGGGAGGCTACTTGAATAAAAGCACGCGGCAAACGGGAGCGACGAGCGGGCACATCGCGCCCACCGACATCCGGGCGTGACCCGAGAGCACGTTGGAGAGCTCCGGCCGTAAACGTTGCCGTCGCGCTGACCCTGCAAATACGGCCGGGGGGGGCGGGGTGGGAACCTCAAATCTCAATCTGGCGGATTTCACCGAATCCCACGCGCGCCTGCGAAGGGGCCACCTCCCGTGCGGCGCACGACGGGACGGCGCTAGCGTGCCGTCGATGAGCTTGATTTTGCTAACACGTCGATTTCCTGACGTTGATCCGCGCAATTTCCCCCCCCCCTCCTCCCCCTCCCTCTCTCTGTCGTACCAACCCCTGCTCCCAATACGCCGGCTCGGCCACACAGAAGAGCTTAACATGTTTACGAGCATCCCCCTGGGGTCTTATATTCTGGGCAGTATGATAATGCTTATTGGAGCACGCTACATCTCAGGTTAGTTTTCTCCCGGGCTTGCCGCAGCGTGCTGCTTCGAACGGAGGGAGGGGGGGGGGTGTCTTCATTAACCCAATCCCCTTTGCATGAGCCACCCCTAACCTTGCTCGTCTTGTGTTGCGTGATGATGCCGAGGTCTGCATTCTCTTGCACCCAGAAGGAAGGATGTGTGCATTGACCCCACCTGGGAGTGTGAAGATGTGCGGGGCCTACCTGATAAATAAATACGACCAAACAAAGACTTGACGCCCGTACAGTGGGAAAATTGTTCTAATCTAGAGAATACGGTTATTAGATTTCTAACGTATTAGTAGAAAAATAATCTACATTATTCTGCAGTGAGATAGTGCATTACAGTATCTCACTGAAGGGATGCAGTGTCAGGTCCCTGCGTGGACGTGAGGAGTCCTTTATAGTGCTCTAGTGGTAGATATTTTAGTAACTGTTTGAAAATGTAAATTCCTTTACCCAAGAAAGCCTCACTTTCTTGGGAGGGTCCTGCGTTCGGTCGATTGCCCGGCCCCTTCGTATTTTCCCAATTGGAACGATTTGCGGGAGATATTAACTTTTTTATTATTGCCGTGCATTGTGGGTGCGCTTTGGGCACAGTACAACTCGTGCCCTGTCCACGACGGCATGGCGGGGTGGAACAGACTGCAGCGGCGAAAGGGCAGCAGCCCGTGTGATAAATAGAGCAGGCCAATGGTGGATTTAGCACAATAAACACTTCCTATAAAACATTTCCTTCCCCTTCGTTCAATATATGTGCACGCACCTCTATATGTCTGTGTGATATGAGCATTGTATGCGGACATGCACGCACGCGTACAATATGCACATGCGCAAATGGACATACAGGACGTCCGTACGGTTATCATCCGCTGTTAAAGATTTACGGTTGGGCTGCAGTTTGAACTGCATGTTTGATTGGTAGGGTGTGCCAAAAAACTGAATTAAAAAAATTTTCAGCGATTTATTTTAGTTGAATTTTAACAGCGCGGCAATAGAAGCGTTTGAATTAATTTTGCCAGAGTTGTCGGAGGACACGTAGGACTCTGGCATCTCGATGCGTGTCGCCAACCCCCTGGAGGGCACGTGGAGGTTTAACGTGATCGCACGACCGAGCGTGTGTAGTGTAATAGTGGGCAGCTGCGCTAAGAAGCCCAGCGGCGTGGCGAGTGATATCAGAACCCGGCCTGGGTTTTTTCTATGTCAGCTCGGCCATAAATGAGCAGTACCGACGGCAGTGAGTAAACATCGCTACATGGGCGTGGTGCTGGCCACGCACCACCCAATCGAGCCACGTGCCGGCCTCCATAGGCGCTCGCTAACTGCACTTGTCCCAACAGTCTACAGAGCAGCTATGAGGGCGGTATTGATCTCGTTTTATTGATCAATCCGAAAGTGATTAAAACCGGCGTATATGCAGCACAACATTGATTGTCCCCGAAACAACTACAGGCCGCAAATTGCAGTGAATTGCCAGCTCGGTTCCTCATTGAAGATGTCGCTTATGAAAACCGTCCCAGAGTGGTGTCTCATTAATATTCTTTCATTGTGGATGATACATGTATGGATGATGACCCTGTCTGCGATGTTTGTATAAATACAAATAAGGAAACGGTCGCCCGCTGGCTTGGCCTCCGGCTGCTATCGCTTGCTGCGAGCGTGCGTTCTCTCCCGCTCTTGCCTCTAACCCCTACGCCCCTTACCACTGCTGCGTCCGCTTGGCCAGCAAACTTGCAACGTTGACTCAACGGTGCACGTTTGCTGGGTAACATGCCTTGTACTGGGTACAAAGTGTCGCCCTCTCTTCCAAAGCCTTGTCTGGGTATGTGTCACGCACGGGGGAAATGATTTACACACACAACGCAACACACAACAACACCCCCTTACGACTGTCGTCTTCACTCCTCTGTCTCTGCTGTGTGTTGTCTCCTCTGTTACTCACTTTAGGCAGACACATTTCCTTGTAACCATTGACTGTCCCGGGCCACGGCAAAGAGGAACTTGGGTTTTTGAGTTGCTTAACGTTTTCGCGACACCGTGCGTCATGAGCTGCACACTGGCGTCTTGAATCGACGGTGCTCCACTAAGGGTTACATTTTGAGTAATTGGCCACAATTGCGCCGGTGATGTGAAAAGTGTGGGATTGTGCCGGTGTTCCGATACTTTGTTAAGTAATATATTTAAACCCATATACATCTTGGAAATGTTACTGCCGTTACGAACGGAATGCAGTTCTGAAACACGAGTTCCTCTTGTGCAATTGGTACGCACTTGTATGTTGAAATAATCATTTCCTACACGTGTGGTGATGTCTCTCTGAGCCTTGTCAGAAAATGTAACTTCCTAAAACACTAAGCGCCATGACACAAGATGGCTCCGCCGTGACGGCAACGGCTGAATCGTGTGCGTGTGTGTGTGTGCGTGTGTGTGTTTGTGTGTGTTTGTACAGGCTTACGCAACTGAGGAAAGAAGATTGTGAAGTCTAATGGCTGGTAACGACAAGAAAATTTGAATTAATAAAGATATAACCAATTATATTGATCATGTTAGCAATCCTGGAGTCTTGAAAATGCTACTTTAAGTACTGTACTGTACACCTTACTTTCTGAGGTGGCGGTGTTGCAGTCACAGTATCGATCACATTTCACCAACTGTCAAATACTACCGATGCACTCCTATCATGTGGAACTGAACTGCATTGTTTTAATTGAAAATTCAGTCTCGGGAGACGAATGCATGTTGAACGTCTTTCTCACCGTACGTAGCCAACCGTGCTAATCGGAGTTGCGGGGAAAGGACAACAAACTAAACACAACAATGTGTAAACTTGCATTGTGGGCCTCGGAGCGAAATTGGAATTGGCCGTGAAAGTGTCAAATGTTTTCACAAAAAATTCAGTATTTTTTTGACACGTCATTTAAAAACTAGCTCATTGACACGGTTTGTCTTGCTTAAAAAAAGTTATTTTATTTTAGCTCTTGTTATGTAAACGTTGTGTAAAGTCTACAATTACTTTGGCAGCCCATTAATTTATACCGAAGTTGTGACCCTCCATCATCGCTGTCGATCTGAGGCGAAGACTGCTTGTGGACATGACAGCATCGCTGTCGATCTGAGGCGAAGACTGCTTGTGGACATGACAGCATCGCTGAAAAAATCCGTAATTTCTCTCATTCCACAAAGTTGTCCGAGAATCGGTTTTCTGCCAAAGTTGCGCAATTGCCACGGTTTAGGCACGGTGCCCACACACTTTATATTGCAAATGGAGTCCGCTTTGAACTTTTAAATCGGCACGCTTGCTTTTCACTGTGACTCCAACATTTCCTTGCTGCGAGCGGTAATTTTTTTTCACAGACCTTTGCACAACCCGTTACACACGGGTGTGATTAAATGGATGGACGTCTGTTCTGAAATGGAAGGTAGATGAGACTGTTGTGTGATTTGAAATATGTTTGCCGAGGTCAGGGGTCGGCAACTTGCGGCGCCGTAGCCGCATGCGGTGGCTCTTGAATGACTGCTGCTTCGTGACATTATTCACTCGTTTTGAGGCTCTTGAAATATTTGCGTTTTTTTTACCGAATTCTTAAAATAAAATGGCTCCTGTTATGTCGATTGCCGACCCCCTACCCTCGGTGATTGATGTAAATATAGACGGGCGTGGCTTTGACGCCGGGTGTTCCAGCCATCGTTGCCCTTTTGCGCCATCCAGATAATCGCGTTCCAAACAAGTGTCTCTAGAACAAATATATAAAGGGGGTAAAAGTGTGGTGCTGTTTTCTGTGGCGGCGAAATAAGCACATCTCTTGAAAGCGGACTGAAGTATTCCTTAAGAGGGGTGCCATCGAAATGTATGGATAATTAATTGTTGCCATTCGTTGTACCACCTTGGTCTGCATCAATTGTACTACAGTTCCTTAATCCACCACCGCAAATGTTACGCTTATGCGCCAAGCCTTGTGCAGCTCGGTACAGCGGTGTGCGGTCGTGTATGTACGTTGAACTTCTTTCGTACCGTGCGTGTCAGCTAATCACAGTCCTGTTTTTGTCATAGCTCAATGATCTGGCAATGTCTCTAATCCAGTGTTTTTGCACAATGCACATTGCGTCTTGCTGCCAGTAACCGTGTGTTGCTCCTGCTTAAGGAGTCTCGATTTACCACGATGCGAGGGTATTGTACGTATGTTGGAGAAGGGTGCCTATTTGACTTGCATTCACTGGACTCCAGATCAGGGCTTCTATTCTCATGGAATATTTTCCATGGGGAGGGAAGTGATGGTGGTGGGGGCAAGCCCCGACTTAAATTTAGCCCTGGTTCAGATGCAAGGTTGCGTGCACCGGTTGCTTGTGTTTTTGTTCACTCCCAATATGCGCCCCGATGGCTAAGCTGGGGTTTCTCGCTGATTCCATATCCGGTGTGGCCGAAGCAACCCAGTGCAATTCACGCTCGAGGTGTATTTCCCTATTCTTTCAATTAAATTATTCATCGTATTGGCCACACCTGACAGCGGTAAGCTACAACACCTGCAAGTGGAGTCTGCGCTTGAACGTCGTTTAGGAAAAGGTACAGCCCTGCAATTGTTTATCACGCCACTGCTGGCATAAGGGCCCTCCACTCGAGTTTACTGGGGCCCTTTGAAGAGGTGGAATTACCCACACTTCACCCCACTGTGTGCAGCTTGCCGATCGACTGTGGTATAACCATCGATCGACTGCTGGATGGATAGAGGCGGTAGGGGTGGAATTTAATAAACTCGTGTAGCTTCCAGTGCCGTGCTGGTATATCGAACCGATGGAGTCTGGATTTGCAAGACCATTGTACTAACTATTGCAACAACGGCAACATCCCTCTTGAGTTATGGTACACACTGCCGGTGGCTGAAAGGGGATGATAGATACCATTGGGATGTTTCGGTCTGAAATCCATTTAAATGTGACTAGATTCTGTTGTGCCGTCTCGTGAGTAAGTATGAGGCAGGTGATATGATATTCCCGCGATTGATCCCTGTCCCATGTCACTGTCAACAGCGACACAACCAGTAATTTAAACTTTGGAGCTCCCAAGTGCTGCGTTTGTGTATCCCATAAGCAAACAATGTGCCGATTCGTAGATTTTATTCGATGATTGTGCTCTTGATACATGCAATCTATATACCGATATTGCATGTATGGTAATGTATGCAATATAGTCGTACACGTTGGACAATTAAAACAAGGAAATAATACGTGCGACATGGTAACAATGAGATTTAAAAAAGTTTGTTTTCTTTCGTCACGACCACATCACGACTTGAATCACCGGGGATTGTGGTGGATGTGTTGCGTTCGTTAATTAACAAATGTGTACGGTGTTTAAAACTGGTGGCATGTATCGTGTATGGCATTGAGTCCACAGATGTCAGAGTACTCTTCCAGAATTAAAGTCCCACTGTATGGTTGTGACAGCATTATTTCCAATTAAGCATCAAGGCAGCGATGCTTCAGTGCAGTGCCAAATTTTATTATTTCACAAACGTATCTCTCTATGAAAACGCACGTCCGATATTGATATTAGTATTGAAAATTATTTAAAATTAACTCGCTTCAGATTGCTGTAAAGGTAAATATACACGTTTTTAGAAGCGCTCTTGATTCAATTAGATATTGATGTGTGTGTGTGTGTGCCATAATTGTACATATAAAAGAAATGGCACTGAAGAATCACTTGAATAGCATCAGCGTGATATGTCAATGATGCTGAAGGATTAATGAATGCTGTATTTGTAGGGTATTTTGTAGGGAAACTTAGAAATATGTGATGCTAATGTAAGTGTTAATAAATGATGCAATTAAATGAAATTATTTGTCTTTGTGGTACATTTATACACTTACTTACCGTTCCCCCCAATTGATGTCTACGATAGTTCTGAATGGACATTAGTCTGGAAAAGCACTTCACAGAACTACTTCTGATATTTCTTAAAATGGCCTCGTGATTATCACGAGGCTCCACGATTTCCCTACCGACCTTGCAACCATCATGTGACGGTCAGACCAATGTGTTTAGTTATAATTATCAGAGCCGGAATTGCACCAAATTGCTAAAATAATTGGTGTGATTATTTCTATGCAATCATCATGGCTGACCAGAATGACCCGGCGAAAACTCGGTGCACTTGAGAACCAACCCAGCTTTGTGGGCAGCTGTCCTCGGTCTCAAAACACCCAAGAAAGCCTCCGAGTCTCAAGACTTTTTTCAGGATCCGTGTTCTTCATTGCAAGGCCCCGCGGGCCGCTGGTAGCCACTGGTGGCCTTTAGTGTGGCCCCTGACGTGCGGGCCCCCGACAATCCATAAATGTGGAGACCCTCCCCTCCCCCCATCATCGCGCTGATGTCAACCCCAATGGTTTCAAATGTGTGGCGGCCCTCACAATGATGATGTCTTCTCGGCGAAAGTGGCACCCCTCTGAATATTTGTGAGCAAAAAAACACTTCAGGGAGGATCATGCTATGAAAGGCGTGGTGGCCATTACTGTGACTATCTGTGACTAATTTTGCTACGTGGGTGAAAACAGGCGTGCTCAAAGAAAACGCCAGATATATCCAGTAATAATGGTGCGTGTGGTCCCAAGTAGGGTGCAGCAGTGGCTTGCACGCTTCAACTTGGAACTTGGCCACCTGAAGTTCGATTCTGGGCAAGGCTCGCGTCCGTGGCGAGTGAAGAGTGAAGTGTTCTGGGCCCTCGTTTGTCACCAAGCTGCACTCGGCAGCCTGGTGAGGTGTGGACAAACAACTTGGCGTGGAGAGAGGCCTTCATCCAGCAGTGGATTTACAGGGCCGTGTAAACTATTCATGACCATACTCTTAGGTTTTTTCGGTAAAGTCACGTAGGTGAAAATAATAGTAAAATAAAATAATAATAAATTAAAATAACTAAATTCAATCACGACGTTTCGGAAGCAACACAAGCCCTCCGTCATCAGGTGTAACTGCTCCAGTAATTTATTTATATAAAAAAACACGTGTCTTGAATAGATCTCTTCACACGCTGCAGTAATTTTACTGGAGCAGTTACACCTGATGACGGAGCCTTGTGTTGCTTCCGAAACGTCGTGATTTAATTTAGTTATTTTCATTTATTATTATTTTTTACCTACGTGACTTGACCGAAAAAAACTAAGAGTATGAATCCTTGCAGTCACAAAAGCTTCAAATCTAGAACCAGAATAGAACCAAATGTGAAGGATCCAAATCTCCACTCCACCCCCCAGACGAGCGTCAACTTGGAACATTCCTAAAACGTGCGTAACTCCACCAGAGCCAATTATTAAAACTTATTTACTCGTCAAACGTTAGTCGAGGTACAACTTGCTGGCAAATTTCACGAATAGCGATTAGTTATTGAGAACAAATCGCACGCTTTCAATTGTAATGTAGATGTTATAATATTGTTGCAAGAGTATAAATAAATTACCTTCCCCCCCATCCAGCGTGCAGCGTTGGACTCGTCTAACTCAAGGGCGTTTGACGCTGCGTGTTTGTGTTTGCGTAGCAGCGTTAATTTTCGCTTAAAACTTAAACATTTGTGCAGGTTTCGCGTCGTAAATCCCGAGGAACATGTTCGTGAGGGTTCTGTCCGTGTGCAGGTTGGTCATTTCCTTGCAAAGTCGCTCGGTTTTGGCGTCGTCACAGGAGAAAGTTATCTTGCTGCGCGCTGTGGTGGTGATAGTCACAGGCCGCTATTGGGACTAATGGCACAAACACAAACTTTTAGAGTACATTGAGCGCGATTAGGTTTTTAATTTCTCGTCGTTAGGAAAGACAGTGCCTTGTTTGCGTGTGTTTTAAAATTGCGATTCATGGCGTTTAGACCTTTAAATCAAAATGACATTGTAATGTAGGCGATGGCTAAGAGATCAAATCCAGCGCTCTGATGCTAAGCAGATGTTGCGCCAGTATACAGTAGTTGTCATTGGGTGGTACATAGTTGAACAGCGGAAAGGCAAGTGCATCAACATCGGTTGTTGTAGTGTGCGTGCTGTGCTCCCACGTCAATGATTGCCTTCATTGGACCAGCGAGGTGAAGTATGGTTGACTGCCACGGCTCGCCCCAACGTAGTCAAGATGTGGATTGACGACAGCATTGTACGTGGGCAGTGGCGCTAGTTGCCTAAGTGCCGTGTGTGTGTGTCATGTGTGTGTGCCATGTGTCTGTGAAGGGTATGTGTTGTTGGTGCACTGGTTATTATTGATATCATTCTCCTGTCCTAGCCGCT
Organism: Lethenteron reissneri; assembly: GCF_015708825.2. Lineage (NCBI taxonomy): Eukaryota > Metazoa > Chordata > Hyperoartia > Petromyzontiformes > Petromyzontidae > Lethenteron > Lethenteron reissneri. Next base: position 1,314,562 of record NC_083784.1, read on the forward strand.
TGCGCGGGCTCTCCGCACTGCGCTGCCAGAAATCGGAATGATGATTTGTCTCATGACGGCCACATGGGTCTTCGGCACTTCACATGGCCTCAAAGCTGCACCTGGCCTCGTGCAAATGCCATGGGGATGTCGCCTGAACTCTTCATGAAATGGCGGCTCTTGTTTGTGTGCGGTCGGCGAGGAGTGGATAGCCGGCGCAGTGCTTGGATTGGTATTGCAAGTTGAAATGGAATTGGTATTGCAAGTTGATAGGGAATTGGTATTGCAAGTTGATAGGGAATTGGTATTGCAAGTTGAAGTGGAATTGGTATTGCAATTTGAAGTGGAATTGGTATTGCAAGTTGAAGTGGAATTGGTATTGCAAGTTGAAGTGGAATTGGTATTGCAAGTTGAAGTGGAATTGGTATTGCAAGTTGAAGTGGAATTGGTATTGCAAGTTGAAGTGGAATTGGTATTGCAAGTTGAAGTGGAATTGCACACGGGTGGTGGTGGTGGTGGCCTTTAGCCACCGTTGTTGTTGCCAGCAACCTGTCCATGCCAAGCAGCAGGGTTACCCATTGGAGAGACATTTTAATTAGAATAAAGCTATTCATTTAATTTTAATAATTCGGTTATTTTCTCGTATTATGAAAACCATAGTGAGTGATAACAGTGGTGTAAAATACTTTGAGCTGTGATGTTGCACCACCACCAGCGCATTCACTGAAATGCCACTCATTGCGAATGCAGGTCAGAGGGCCTTAGGGTTGCCCTCAGGCCTGCGCTTCTGGCCCCGGTGGCCACCCACAAGAGCCGAGCTGCCCTGCACACGCTGCCGGATCTCCCCTATGACTACGGGGCGCTGGAGCCCCACATCAACGCCAACATAATGCAGCTGCATCACAGCAAGCATCACGCCACGTACGTCAACAACCTCAACGTGGCCGAACAGAAGCTAGCAGAGGCCGCGGCAAAAGGTATCCGCAGCTTGTTGCACGTCCGATTGTAGCAAACCGTATTACCTCTAAAATATTGACTACAGTGGTGAAGGTGTAGTCCTGCAATTGCTAGCTCACTCCACTGTTGGTGGAAGGTTCTCCACTCAAGAGGTAATTTTGACCCACTTTTCTACCCTGGCTATATGTCTAAGAAGTGGTAGGACTTCCCACACTTTACCTCGCCCCATGTGACCTGCTGATTGTCTAATTGTTGCATATTGGGATGCTTGGTTGGTTGGTTGTGTTGGGTTGCTCTGAAAACAGACATTTTGTGGGTCTCTGGCTCCAGGTGATGTCACTGCAGAGATTGCACTCCAGCCTGCCATCAAGTTCAATGGTGGTGGCCACATTAACCACTCCATCTTCTGGACCAACCTCTCGCCCAATGGTGGTGGAGCACCCACTGGTATGGTACTTGTTTCAGTTACTTCATTTTATCTTCGTTGAAAAGAATAATCTTTATCCACATCGCAACTAACTGGTGCTTTAGTCATACATTGAGCAGACACGTAGTCTTGTCTGCTATATTGCAGCATTGTTGATCTCCAGAAAGCATTTTGAAAGTAAAGTTATGTGCAGATGGTCCATGCTGTGTTTAAGGTAGGTAATTTAAAGGGTAATTTTGAAATTATGACGAGACGCTCACATCTGCGAGCCTACTCTTGTAATAACCTGCTTTTTTCTCAGGTGATTTGCAGAAGGCAATTGAGGCGGATTTTGGGTCATTCACGAAACTTCAGGAGAAGATGAGCGCGGCGTCTGTCGCAGTGCAGGTGGGCCAGGGAGTCGCTGCACGAGCATCTACGCAAAACCATAAACTAAAACCCACAATCATCTTTGCATCATAACATTAAGTGAGCATAGTAGGTGGCTCTCAACGTAGGTTTTTAGGGAGCAGCTTGATTTCCTTCGTCTCGCGCAGGGCTCTGGATGGGGCTGGCTGGGCTACGATAAGGAAACCGGGAGGCTTCGAATCGCTGCGTGTGCCAACCAAGACCCTCTGCAGGCCACAACAGGTATTGATGTGCTTGTTCACGCTGAAGATTGGCAGGAAGCGCATTGTCAACTATGAATTGATACTGGTAGGAACCTCCTGGTTACACCAGCCCACAGGGTATTATTGTGTCCGTCTGTCCGTCGTGCATCCAAAAAATGGGAGGGGCTGGGTGGAGAGGGGAGGGTGGGGAGGGGCTGGGTGGGGAGGGGCTGGGTGGGGAGGGGCTGGGTGGGGAGGGGCTGGGTGGGGAGGGGCTGGGTGGGGAGGGGCTGGGTGGGGAGGGGCTGGGTGGGGAGGGGCTGGGTGGGGAGGGGCTGGGTGGGGAGGGGCTGGGTGGGGAGGGGCTGGGTGGGGAGGGGCTGGGTGGGGAGGGGCTGGGTGGGGAGGGGCTGGGTGGGGAGGGGCTGGGTGGGGAGGGGCTGGGTGGGGAGGGGCTGGGTGGGGAGGGGCTGGGTGGGGAGGGGCTGGGTGGGGAGGGGCTGGGTGGGGAGGGGCAGGTCACCCCGTGGTGCCCTTATACAACTCAACGTTTAACCTACTCACGCCGGCTTGTGCCCGCCCTCACAGTCGGGCATATTTGCGGAATACACCACGCCGCCGTTGACCCTGGCCATTGACCGAGCAACCCAACGTTCCTACCAGCTCCCTCCGCACGAATGTGTTTAGTGCCTCCCCATTTCGTCTCCAGCTCTTGGACTTACAATCCAAGAAATCATCTGGCTCCAGCCCACGAACTGAACTCATCACTCCGTCTTGGCATTGAACTTGTAATCATGAGTTGCAAATTGGTATTCAAGCAAAATGAATATCTTAATTAATTTTGGTTTTTCCACTAGATTTTGATTATTCTACCTTCAGGGATAGCACATTCAGGTTGAACACATGGGACGAACACTCTATGCAGGTAATATAAAAGGCGCCTTTCGCGTGTGGATTGACAGACCTACTCAAATGACCAATATATTAGCTCTCTGACGATAGCTTCCAAGGGAGTCCTTTGATACGGTGGTGCACTGCTTGCTCGAAGGATTCCAAATGTCAATTTCTTTGTTTCATGACATTGCACTGGGCAGTCGAAGAATATAATCAGGGCAAAAACATGTACCTTTTTGAAAACTATTCCTCGTTTCATCTTTCTTGTGCAGGTTTAATCCCACTGCTGGGCATTGATGTGTGGGAGCATGCCTACTACCTGCAGTATAAGAATGTACGGCCCGACTACCTCAAGGCCATCTGGAACGTGGTCAACTGGACAAATGTGGCCGAGAGGCTGGCCGCAGCTAAAAAATGAGCACAGCACAACTGTGGCTGCACCCTTTCCTTACCCCTCGGCTGCAAAGTAGGATGGTAGCAAGGCCAGAATTCATCTCAAAAGCTGTGGTGCAATCGTGTTGCCCACGCATTGAGATATGGATTTTCCAAATGGTGTCGTTTTGGCATTAGATAATTAATCAGTCCGTTCTTTGGCTTACAACCAAATATTATTAGCTCATGTTTAGGGCATCTTGGCTTGTTTGACTGAAAGTTATCTGTAAGTACAGAAAATCTTGGATTTGGCTGTCGATTTCATTGGACTTATGAATTACACATGTATCCTTATGTGTTGTGCTCATTGTGATTTGGAATTTTGATGTATAATGGGATTCTTGCTTTGCTACTCATTCTGACTAGATCCCTTGAGCCACATGCAAACAGATGTCGTAGCCAGATAGAGTGGCATGCATATTAATTATTTATCTGACAGATTTGTTGTTCGTATTTGATTTTTGGGTTGGGCCACAATGCTGGCCACATTTGTCATTAACACCCTCCACCACCCGTCACAGCCAAACAAAGGAGGATCCCCTAATGACACATGGTTTGGCCAGATCGTTGTGCCATCACCCAATATATCAATTGTGAGTCATAATAAAAGATATAATAGTGTGCATAGTTTGCGCACTCTAAAACAGCTTGGACATTGAAATAAAGTATCTGAACATGCTCATGTAAACGAATGTAGCACTTGGCTGAACTGAAAAGGCACTTATATTTAGCGCGTTAAAGAGGTGGTTGCATAATGCACCGAAAGATATAGTTCTTGTTCTCATCTGTAGTTGATCGAATCGCCATTGGCAAACCACCAATGTTGGCATTTACAACTTAATTTGTGAAGGGTAGGGTGTCAATTTTTGAATTGTGATATGAAAGTGTGCCAGTGTTGGATGTTGGTGGGGAACTATAGCATTTCCTCTCTCGCCCTGCATTGTGCCATTCGGGGTTGGTCTGCTGTTTTGCTTTGTCGAAGAGTGTTTTATTTTCACAAAGAGGTTTTGTTGGGTTGATTTACAATAAAATCAAATCCGTTACAAATTATTTTGCTTTCACACGGTGTACTTTTGATACAAATATATTAAAACAAACATTTCCTTGTTTTAAATGTAAGTTCGTTCTGACAACAGAAACACTGTTGTGAAATGGGAAACGGCCAAGAAAATCCTTGGCAGAGATCTTCAACCGACGTAGTAAGGCGGCTGGAAATGTCGAAGTTGTTTTATGCAGTATCAGGGAAACCCCATTGTCAAATGCTTATGGTAAGTGCATTGAATGGAATCACTGATTTCAACATTAGGAGGAAGTCATAACTGGCTTCACATCACTCGTGTTTAGTGCGAGTGCTTTTTATACAGCATATGCTCTGCAAGTCAACCTGTAGCGCCACATAAAAAATATGATTTAGTCTTAATACTTTGGGCCTTTCGCACGTGTTAAGCAGCTTTTATTTAATTGTGTAAACGATGGATCAGTTTTTCCCTCTAGGGCTCATCAGCAGAGTCTGGCATGCAAAATACACACTGATGGTTTATCCGATTTCGATTTAAAGCTTTCGTGACTGCAGGGATTCATCTTCTTGGTTCTTTCGGTAAAGTCACGTAGAAGGGAAGTAATACAATTATAAAACATAAAACAATTCTCACGACGTTTCGGCCACAACGCAAGCAGCCGTCCTCGGGTGAAAACCAGGTCTGTCGAGGCGACAGACGTCCTCAGGTGAAAACCAGGTCTGTCGAGGCGACAGACGCTGTCGCCTCGACAGACCTGGTTTTCACCTGAGGACGGCTGCTTGCGTTGTGGCCGAAACGTGAGAATTGTTTTATTATGTTTTATTTTTATTATTTTATTACTTCCCTTCTACGTGACTTTACCGAAAGAACCAAGAAGAGGTTTATCCGATGTTAATTGTCATATACACCATGGTCCATCTGCATGATAATATAACGTGTGTAAAACCACCAGCGCACTGCAGTTGATTGTTCTGGGTAATAACCTTCATTTCCATGTGCACATCAAAAATAATATACAGCAGGCAATCAGCCTGTCGGCCTTCCAGACTGGTCTAAACAAATGGTGCTGGTTGACAAATCGGCACGCCCACGAGGACACGAGACCAGAGGGGTATTTTTTTTATTATCAAGTTACAGATGCAGAAGAAGACTTTCGATCTGCTTCGCTGCAGTGGTCGGGGGTAAGCTTTTATACAAGCTCCACTTTATTGAAACACGATTGCAGTGTTATCGAGAGTTATAGTTTTAAATGTGAATGTGCAATTCCTTAAGTTGCCAAACTGTATCAACGCACGCATGCCCACCGACTTGTGGACTGCAAGATTGATAAAGGCTTGCACAACGGCCTGACTGCTCATCATCGCTGTGTCACTCGGTTCACCGCAGAAGGTTTGCACAACACGTCCCCTCCTGGCGGGCCTGAACACACTGCTGATGTTGTTTGTGATCGACTTTGATGCCAAAGACAACGCTCAGTCCTCTTGACGATACACCATTGATGGTGCGTGTTGGCGTTAAGGTCGGAATGGTAAAAGTGGCAACGTGGGTGTCGTGCATGAAGTGACACTGAAACATTCGGCCGCAGACGAATTTTCGGAGTGGTCAAACGTGGCACGCTCATGGCTGGTGGCGAGGTATAACCTGCAGTCTTGCGATGCATGCAGAAGGGTTTGACATGAGCTTCCTTGTGTAATGCCAATAGAGCCTGCATGCGGTGTGAGTGGACTAGTGGCCACGAGAGGTAATGACGGGAGTCAGCCTGCAGTGCGAATGCACTAGTGGCCACGGGAGGTAATGTCAGGGGAGTCAGCTGTGAGTGCGAAGGGACTGGTGGCTACGGGAATGTTCGAGAAGGGAGCGTGGTCAGGCGACGGATAGGGACGGTGGAGTCTGTCGGTGGAACGAACGTCCAGAGTCAGGGAGAAGGTTCGAGAAGGGGGGCGTGGCCTGGTGTTGGTATAAAATGGGGAGACGCGCGGGAGACTCGGGGCTGTCGCAGTGGGGGTCTCCGCCTGATGTGAAGTGAACGTGACTGCAATAAAATGCCATCTCAAGAGAAGTGTGTCAAGTCGTCATTACATCTTGTATACAGTGTTCATTTCAGTCAGCATTTTTATTTGAGTATTTTTTGTTTAGCCAATACATACGACTCTGGATTTAATGTTGGCATTCTTAGTCTACCCGACTAAAGCAGTGAAACACCTCGTCCACGCTGAGTTATTGTTGGCGTGGGGGGCACGCAATCCCGCAGCCCCCAAAATATAAGTGAACAGTAATTATTTTATACGCAAATAGCTCATTCCTATCGTCTTCCTCGGTGCACTGACGAATCACAGCAAATGCTGTAAATAAATGAACACATTCATCAATAACATGTCCGCCCAAAAATAAAAAAACCCACGAGATTTCAATGATAAATGTTCATGTCCTCGCCTATTATATATTATTCCCTTTAGGAGGGCAGTGTTAGTGTGGTGCTGAGTTGTTTTGTTAGTTATCGTTGTGCATCACTGTATGTATTATGTATGTTGAACTTCGTTCGCACCGTACGTAGCCAACCTTGCCAACGCGGCGTCACCAACTTAATGTTGTGTTCCAAGTTCGGGCATTGACTGTTGCCACACTGAGCTGTAGATGGCAGCATTGTTAAACTCGGTTATTTAAAAGTATGGAGAGTCGTTGGCTTTCGTTTTATGGCCACTGCGTTCAAGCGTGTGCCAAGTACTAGACTCGATGCATGATATTCTTGGTTCTTTGGGTAAAATCATCACATAGAAGGGAAATAATTAAATAATAATCCAACATCATAAAATACAATTCTCACGACGTTTCGGCCACAACGCAAGCAGCCGTCCTCAGGTGAAGAACAGGCCTGTTGGAAAGACAACGTCTGAATGACGCTGTCTTTCCGACAGCCCCAACGCAAGCAGCCGTCCTCAGGTGAAGAACAGGCCTGTTGGAAAGACAACGTCTGAATGACGCTGTCTTTCCGACAGCCCTGTTCTTCACCTGAGGACGGCTGCTTGCGTTGTAGCCGAAACGTCGTGAGAATGTATTTTATTATGTTTTATTATTATTTTATTATTTCCCTTCTACGTGATGACTTTACCGAAAGAACCAAGAAGATGAATCCCTGCAGTCACGAAAGCTTTAAATAGAAAAATTCGATGCATGATATTCCCGTTTTTAAGGATTCATCTTTAATTGATCCTTCTATCAAAGCCTTCAGGCTGGACACACGCTATGAAGTCGATCAGTTTGCTTAGCCCAATGCTGGATAAATAAAGGGCTTAATTTGGAATGCATTTTGTGAAATAAGCGATCAGAGCCAGAGAAATGTGGCGTTCAGTTGGAAGCTAACTTCATGACTTGATTCATTAATTTCTGATGACCAAATAAGCAGAAATACACCCCGTCTGGTCAAATCTCGAGAGCTAAGCAGTGCTGAGTCTGGTTAGAGCTTGAATGGGGTCAGTAGCAGATGGCCGTGCGACAAAATCCATGTTTGTACTCTACTTTACTTACACGTCTGTGATCTCCGCCTTCACCGACTTACACTGACCAGGGTAGTGAAGTATTGACAAACAACCCTTACCATCCAGCATTAGATTTCTACCTGGGAGTCCTACGCTACAGTAGCTACATTCTATGCCTTGGTTTCATTTGAGGTTGCGTCACCGGTTGAAACCCAGATTTTCAGTCGTGTTGCCCTGAGGCTCTGACATGGCCAGTGGGAGTCCTCTTAACCATCTTGGTCACAGCATTACACCGCTAGACATTGACTACATCGCCTGGTGTACAGGAGGTCGTGGTTTCGATCCCAGCCCTGACGCCTGCTGTGTATTTGGAGTTTGCGTGTTTTCTCTCCTCGTGGTTAGCGTGGATTTTTCTCCGGGTCCTTCGCTTTTCCCTCCACATGTTTAATCAACATCACGCGGTTAGATTATTCGGCTGCTGTCAATTTCCGCACGATACGCCACTTTGTTCGGCTATCATTTGTAGCTAGGTCGCATTTGAAAAACAGCAATATGGCTCAGTGGGCATTACCTGGTCAAAAGTTGCCAGTGCTTTCGCAACCGGGGGGTGAGTCGCGCAACAGTTCCAGGTGCGCTGCGATATTTTCGGAATCGCGGAGAGGAAATAACCTGAAGACTCCATAATACAGGGTCTTTTTGGCGTTAGATCGCGATCTAACCCCCCCCCCCCCAAAAAAAAAAATCTGTGTTATGAATGATATTGGTCGCGAAAGCCTACGTGTTGAACTAAGCTGAAGCCTCTCCACACCGCACTAACCGTCAGCCCCCGGCGCTCACAAGTTATTCGGTCGGGAAAGCGGCGATTGGGCAAACAAACGGAGAGACGTGCAGAGGCACAGACAGAGACAACAAAAAGACAAAGATCCACCCGATAGTCTTAACAGACTGTTGGGGCAAGTGCTGTTGGCGAGCAACTATGAAGTCCGGCACGGCGCGCGAGGGGGTGAGTGGCCAGCACCACGCCCGGCCGCCTTTGTCTCCCCAGTGGCGATGTTTACACACCGCACCAGTCACTCATTTGAGGCTGAGTAGACCTAGGGGATGCCCCGAACCGGTTCAGATAATCGTCACCGGTGTTGGCCCTGAGCGGGAATCTAACTCGGGTGGCCAGGTTCGTATCACAATGCGCTAACAGCCACACAATCGCTCCCCACACACAGCGGCATGCAAAGACACACACACAGACACGGACAAACACAGAGACACACGTACACAGTGACATAGAGAGACAGACACGAATACACACAGACGCACTCACGGACACGGAGACACACACGGAGACGAATATACTTACACGCAGACTGAGAGGTACAGAGACACATGGAGACACATGGAGACACTCAGGCACGAACACGATTACACATTTGGACAAATTCTTGTCACGAATTTTGGCAGCGCGCCAATTTAGTTCCCTGTTGTCCATAAGATGAGCATCAGCAAGGGGTCGTGGATTCTCTCTCGGCCACAACGCAATCCCACCCGCTCACTCACCCACAGCGAGGTTAGGGTTCGGTGTGGCCGCGCAGATGGAGCAAGGTCGAAAGTGATCCGTGGATTGAAAGAGGTTAAGGAAGCACTTGCCCTCTGATCCACTTCTTCAAGTGGAAAGTCACCAAAAGAATCATCAAAAGTGTGGCTGGATATTGAGTAGACGGACTTTTGGAAAGTCGTAAGCAAATCTTCTGGGTTCTTTCGGTAAAGTCACGTAGAAGGGAAGTAATAAAATAATAAAAATAAAGGATAATAAAATAATTCAGTGAGAATTATTTTATAATGTTTTATTTTTATTATTTTTTAAATTATTTTATTACTTCCCTTCTAATAAAATAATAAAAATAAAACATAATAAAATTATTCACTGAGAATTATTTTATTATGTTTTTTTTTACTTCCCTTCTACGTGACTTTACCGAAAGAACCAAGACGATGAATCCCTGCGGTCACGAAAGCTTTCAATCGAAATCGTAAGCAAATGTCACAATGCAAGTCAGCGAGTAATTGCGCATATTAGTCAGAGACATGTGGGGAGTGGTCGTGTAGTGGTTTAGCGCGCTGCGCGACAAACCCGGGCCACCCTCGTACGGTGCTGAAAATCTGAAGCCGTCCTGGCCCTCCCCTCGGTAGATTCAGCCTCAAATAAATAGTGCTGTGTTTAAAGCTGAGCGCTGGGGAGTCAAAGTCGGCTGGGTGTGTGCCGTCTCGGCCTTCACAGGTGCTCACAAACAGCACTTGACTCAGCAGTCGTGTTAAGGCTATAGAGGGGATATGCCAGCACATGCTCCTCAATGCACATGCAAACGCTCTCCCAAATCTGCATCATTTTCTCCTGCAGTGAAGTTCGCCGGAATGAATCGAAAATATCGTGTTTTATACGTTGGAAACACTGATTTGTGAGGGTCACCGCGATATCGTTTTGACGATACGATATCAGATGTCACGATATGATGATTATCGCAAAACTGCATCGCTTTCCCACGACTTTATAATTGTATTTCTCAGTTTTATTGCGCCCTTTTGTGCTTTTGTTATTCTACTTCAAGGGCCGAATATGGATTGCTTTAAACGTTATTCAACTGCCTTTCACTCAACATAAACCTCCCATAAGCATTGTTAATCATTAACATCAATAACTCTTATCACGCCCATCATCCTGTCAGTTGCACGAAGGTAATTATAATCAAATACATTGACGTACTAAACTGATGAAAGTCATACAATGCCCTTGCTTATTACTCCAGCACAATATTTTACAACGCATTAATTTCACGGATCTATCAGAATATGTGCAACTTTATTTTCAGAGTAATTACATTAACGTAAATATTTTTTTCAGGAAATTAAACATTAAAATAGAGGAACGAGCAACGCTGACATTAGTAACAATATTAAGCGAAACAGATGATTAGATTATTTATTGATGGCCCTCATATCCTAGGATAATACATCATTTGTACGGCATACATTACGTATTTCTGCGACAACACGAGTTCCAATTCGGGGAGCAGTGCTCTTGAGTCGGAAGCGGTCAACCACACTGCCATCTCTGGCCAGATCGCCTTCATGAATGTAAAAAATAAAGATTCCAGCCACGGCAGTGCGATTGTGGACATGCAACCCAAACCGAGGACCATTTAGTAAACCCACTGTAGCCTATGCTCCTTCAAGATTACACAAACTCTCTTCTTAAGCCATCTCGTGGCTAGCAGACCACGCCATTTCTGTCGAGCTCCTAAACATGTTGTCATACGCAAGAATAAGAAGACTCTCTGGACAATGTTAGTCTGTGTGCAACGTAGGTCTATGGGCCACATGGTCACATAGAGGAATTAGCAACACAAAACTACAGGAGAAATAAACTCCTGAAAGCCCTCTCGTCGTGGCGAGCAGACCTCGAACTTGGCATCTGACCCCCCCCCCCCGCCGGACTTACTACGCCTGCCAATTCGCAAGCATAGAAACCTCTGGGCGTGGATAACGTTTATAGCAGCCAGCTGGTAGCATGAGCAGCTGGTGGCTGGGTATGTAGGTAGGCAGGCAGGCGGGAGGATGTTGTTGTTGTTTCACTCGTCCAGTCGTTTCTCTCCCATTGGGGAGGGGTGTGGGTTGCGACTCTGCTTGTGGTTGGGGACTTTATGGGCGTGAGGGTCTGCGAGCGAGAGGAGGCAAGGCACAGAGAGAGAGTGGCGATATCTGCAGTGGGCAGCAGGGTGGACCGCACAATGTGCGGGGCGAGATAAAAGTCGGCGGGCTTCCACGCGGACTGGCGGGGTGCTGCTCGGCTCGAGGCGTTCCAGAGTTGCCAGCGAAGGGGTCGTGCGTTGTTCGCGCGACGTTTCCCGGATTCGTTGTGCTTGGTTCAAGTGTGTCACAGTGCCCCCGGGGATGTGATTGTGCGTCGTTAGTCATCGTTTTTGTGTGTCCCAAGCGATTTGGTGCGGTGTGGTCAACGCTGTGCCGTGTGTGCGTTTCCACCACCACCACAGTTTTGTCATCCGTGTGGATGTTTAAGCATAGTACAGTACTGGAGTAATAGTCGTACAGAAATGCCCCAGAGTGTACGTGTGGATACTTTGTAAACAAAAGACGTTGATGTCCATATGGAGGTGCTGGTGCCTCTGGATATGCATACGTTAAGCAGATCTACACATGGACACAAGATTACAAGCAAGGTGAGAGTGTTCATTATTACTGATATTATGCATCGCTTATACAATGTTCTTGGGTCTTTCGGTAAAGTCGCGGAGATAGATTCAACGAAAATAACAAAATATAACAAAAAATCTACGGCGCTTGCGATCGAAACGTAGTTTTTTGTTATTTTTTGTTCTTTTCTTAGAACCTATCTACGTGACTTTACCGAAAGACCCAAGAATTTGAATTCTTGCAGTCACGAAAGCTTTAAGTTAACACTTTCCAATGTCCGCAACTTATCATATTTAACGCTTATTCAAAATTCCAGAAAGGCATGTTGTACAAATGCAGCATTTACCGACTACCACTTAATGGACCACGGCTGGTGATAATGATGATGGGTAATCATTGCTGCCAAATGGCATCTTGCTTACTGTATTATGACTTTAAATCGGGTCAGATTTTGTGAGTTTCTTGACAGCGTCCATTGCCAATCCACTACTGAATTGTTACTTGGAACCTGATGTTGTTTAAGCATAACGCCAGCCTCGACTATATCGCCATGTGGCGTAACAATGCCACCACATTATCGTTGTCTATATTATCTACGTTGTTAAATCGCTAGGGAACAAAATTGTTTGGAGTGGGACCATAGCCGACGAGCCAAACAAATTTGTGCTTTATAGGCAAAAAAGTTTGCACGGCGGTAACTTCACGTACACACACACAAGTGTCACGCGAAGCGTGTTTATGTAATCGTCGCGTGAATATTCTGTCACTCCCGAATGCGGCTGAACAAATTTAGTTTTGTGTGTTCGTCTGCCAAGTTCTAACTGTGATGTACGTTCTAGGAAGAGAAGCGTAGTAGCGACGCGACCTATACCCATCACGACAAGCGTGTTCTTGCTGTGTGAGCTCTTATCCACGGGATGCCTTTTCCAGATAACGACAACAAACAGCTCGCTGGCAAGGGTCGTGACATAAAAAAAAAATTCCGTTTGTGTGAAAGTAGAAAACCAAGAACCCCGATGGTTAATGGGCTTAGGAGACATAATTATAGAGCACATATCAACACAAGCAGCGTAGTTGTCATCTGCATCATCGAATGCCAGATGAGATCGGGTTACCCATATTGACAACTTGAGTGGTTTCCAATTAAGTGGGCGAGCTTGGAGCGCTGTCACAAGCTAACAACGCCACTTAACCCGGTACAACTGTAGACTACACGTGTGTGCCATTGTGGCCTGCGTAGGTGCTCGCTAACAGCACTTGCCGCAACAGTGTGTTAAGGCTATACGGGGGATCTTTGTCCTTGTCATTGTCAGGTGGTTAGCGCACTGCGCTACAAACCCGGCGACCCGTTGTACATATCAACAAGTGTGCACCAATACATTACATTATAATGATCAAACAGCTCGGTCGGTAGAGTGAGTGGCTGTTACCCCCCCCCTCGCATTGGCAGAGTTGACCTGGCTCCATCATCACCACCACCATCACCACCCCTTCAGGGTTGCCACGTTGAGTAACCGCACGGTGAGACACTGAGAAGGCGCCTGCAGTGAAGGATGCTGCAGAGCGACGTCTCGCGACGTGGAGCCACAGCCACACGTGGAACACACAGTAAACACGTCGACCGTATACCATATACCTGTCAACACCTTATCAGTGGCCTACCTTATTACAGACCAAGTCAGACCTTATTGCTCACCCCGTGCCTCTTATAAATCTCAAGGTTCATCCTGCAAAGCCCCATCACAAACAAATAAACCTGAAAACTCACTTTCCCCGTACAAAAAAACACGGGCTACACCGCGTGGGTTGACAGCTCTATGTGTGTGTGTGTAAACTCGCCGTGGGCTTTCGCGTGTTCGGCCTCCATGCGCGTTCGGCACGAGCACACGCGCGCCTGGAGAGAGGACGCCACCATCGCGGAGATGAAGCGATGGGGTCGGCTGCGGGAGCGAGACGGACGGTCGTGTCCCGAGACCGCGAAGCTCGTCCAAGAGGCAGGGGGGGGGCACCACCCGGGAGATGGAGCTGTGAAATCGGGATCATGTTCGCGAGTTTAGTTTTGTTGTCCTGTGCTGAGTGCGTTGGTCCTTCCCCCGCACCTCCGGTCAGCACGGTTGGCTACGTGCGGTGCGAAAGAAGTTCAACGTGCACCAGGTGTTGGGTGGGTGGATCGTTACATTGCGGAAATGTATTTAAAGATGTGTCGACCGCATGGGGGAGGCCTTCATCCAGCAGTGGATTGATCATGGCTGCTGGTGGCGATGGTGGATGGGCACCCCTGTATTTATGAACACGTTGTATACGATCAATTGTAATGTTAACTCGCCGATAATTATATAATCTGGCTGTCCGCCTGATGGTGCTAGTTGTAAATACTGGCGAAACGTCGTACTCGGATTGTAGATGTGGATTTGCTCTCCAACACACCGGTGTGCTGTACTAATAACGAATTGGCATGTTCTGTGAACGTGACAAACCTTACAAATTGGCTATGTCGGGTGGTGGCGGGTTTAACGACACATTTATATTTACGCGATCTAACCCCAACAAAAACTATATGATGGAATATAATTTCCCTTTATTTTAATTATGAATTATTGTGCAAGGCATGCATTTGCATTGACGTCATTAAGTGTTGCACTAAATAAGCTGTCGTATGGAAAACCATCTGCGTTGATACAATTTGTGGGACTGCAGTTTCTATGTTATTTTATTATTTGCCCATTCCACATCTGATCACGTGACCGGGAACGCATCCGACCTCGTCAGATCTCCGAAGGCTAAATCCTGGATAGTGCTGGGATGGGTGATGACCATGTACAACGGGGCATCATAGCTTTTGAGACTATATTGTGAGCAGCATAAATGAGTGCGGCAAAATGCCATTGTTGTCATGTACGGTACATTTATGCTCTTCATGTCTATGCTGCCCGGTTTTGCCAACCCGCCAGTAACCAGCGTGGTGAAGTATAGTCACACCATCATGGCGTGGGGGAGGCCTTCATCCAGCAGTGGATTAACAACAGGACTGTACATGGAGAGTACTGTTAATTCAAGTGTTCTCTTAGTATTGTGTCAAGAGACATTAATGTTGGCTGCAAGCAACAATCTGTCACCCCATGTCAGGGTTACGGGCCTGAGAAGGTGATGTTACAGAACTACTTCTGAGGGCACGTCAAAGGCACTTTTTAATCCACGACCTTTTAAACACTCGCCTTTTGCCCGTCCAAGGACGAGTGTGTTTCAGTAAATCTGAAACTTGCAAGCGAAAAGCAGAGCGCGACGTGATATATTCATTGCATCAATTCGCGTGCAATTTGTAAGGCCGCGGTGACACAGACTTATTTCATTTAAAGGTATAAATCCCTTGTTCATCATGACGTCCTATTTACTTTGATGTCTCAACAGCGCTACGGAGACCACATGATGACGTGAGGGTTCGGCCTTTGTAGTGAGGGTTGTGAGTTGACGCCGAGGAGGGGGGAGGAGGGAGCGCCTCGCCACCCCCCCATGTGGAGTGACGTCACCCGCTAATTAATATTAATGGCGGGGGGTGTCCATTTGGAAGACGTCACCTGCTCATGATTATTAATGAGGGGTGCTACATGTGGAGTGACGTCACCTGGTCACCTGCTCATGATTATTAATGAGGGGGGGGGGTCCATGTGGAGGACGTAACCTGTTCATGATTATTAATGAGGGGGGCTGGTCGACGTGGAGTGACGTCACGCGCGGGACACACAGACATTCTTGGCTCATAGTAGTAAATTCCTTGCAAATATTGATTGCCCCGTGAAGATGAGTGCTAACAAACCAGTGAGTAGTTCATATTCTTAGGTTTTTTCGGTTAAGTCACGTAAGTAAAACATCAAAATAAAAATAAAATAATTTTTTTTTTATTATTTTGATGTTTTACTTACGTGACTTAACCGAAAAAACCTAAGAATATGAATCTTTGCAGTCACGAAAGCTTCAAATCTAGAATCAGTGAGTAGTTTTCTGTCGGTCACTATCTACACCGGAAAATGCCCCATAATTCATTCCCAGTGATATGCCATACAGAACCATTTGCTACACACTACTATGCACGTGTGCATATTAAAGGTGCAGCCCTTCAACTGCTTTCCCGCGCCTCTGCTGAAGGAAAGGCCCCCACTTAGAGAGGCAGCTCTAGAGAGCCCCTGTAGACTCTCTAGGGTGCCTTGGTCTTCTCTTCCATGCTGCCCAGACAACTTGGAGGATATCGGAGTAACCGCACTTTACCCTACCAAAGGCAACCTGCCAATGGACTAACTGTGGTGGTACTCGAACCGGCGACCTGACGATTTCAAGTCCAGTGCACTGACCACTGCACCGCAGCAGCATCCCAAGAATACAGGACATGCTCCTCAAGCCTCCTCTCTGAACATTTGCACTTGTCATAATGCTACCGGCGGCTTGTACGTACGTACATTGAGCTTCTTTCGCAGCATGCGTAGCCAGCCGTGCGAATCGCAGGTGCGGGGGGAGAAGGATGACAAACTGCGTTGGCTCCTGTGGTGTTGGTGGTGATGCGCTGCCGTGCCGGTGTTGTCTGCGTTTGTTTCACAAGACGAGGAAGATGCTGCTGCAGCGCCGGAAATCGGCACCCGCGCTCAACGACAAGCGCTGCGCTGGCTTCAGGCAAGCCTCTCCACGCCGTCACGCACAGCACACAGCGACCCGGCTGGCCACCCCCAATTTAGTTTCGATAATTTGCTAAGTCTCCATCTCGTCTGGGGACGATTAGTCTTATTGAGCCGATTGATTGGGCGGAAAGATGAATAATGTATTACTTTTTTTTCATTCAAGAAAAAATGCGTGGCCACTAGCTTGGCAGTGGTGCAGAAGCGCAGGTCGCAAACGCTTAACACTGTCGTCACTAACTCTGCCCTAAATAGGAAAATATATTTAATTAACAATATATATATAATTGGTGCTGTTTTTATTCTTGGTTCTTTCGGTAAAGTCACGTAGAATGGAAATAATAAAATAATAAAAATAAAACATAATAAAATTATTCTCACGACGTTTCGGCCACAACGCAAGCAGCCGTCCTCAGGTGAAGAACAGGCCTGTCGGGAAGACAGAGTCTGTCTTCCCGACAGACCTGTTAAATTTTTATTATTTTATTATTTCCATTGTACATGACTTTACCGAAAGAACCAAGAAGATGAATCCCTGCAGTCACGAAAGCTTTAAATCGAAAAATTGTGCTGTTTTGTTTCTTTAAATGACACGTGTCATGGTTGATTACTCGGGGAACACTTTAAAAATGGCGGCTTCCCTTGGAAGCCACGCTCGGCGTGGCGTGTGTCCGATGATGCCAGTGACGTGATCAAACCCCCACCCATCACCTCCCGTCCAGCGGCACACATGGGAACGGACGGACGTGAGAATTTTTGTTCCCAAATATTTTCGTGTTATCCGAATCAATAATCAGTAGAGTAATCGATTAGGTAAATAATCTGGAGCACCCAACTCTGCTTTCCGTTGACAGCCAACTTGGGTTCAGTTAAGTGCACTTGAGTTGACTCGACTCGAGTGGCCTTTTCGTGGTGGTTACTTGAGTTCGTAGTCGGGTTCGTAGGCTCGCGGAAATATACGGTATGAGAACGCGCAAAACTACCGCAAGAACATGTTTAATTGTAACCGCCTTTCCGTTCGTTATCTCCACGTAATGGTGAAACAACTGAATGTCTTGTCGGCCATTGGGCCTTTAGGACTTAGGTTAAACAGCAGCATGTGTTTGAGCAAGAACTTCCTGCTGGGACTCCCGATGATAAAGCGCCCTTAAAGTGCATAATTTGTATGGGTTGGCATTGTCGACGAGTGCTGGTAGAAACGGGAGGTTATGAGTTGAAGTCTCGGTCAAGGTCAACCCAGCCCAGTATCTCATCCCTGTGGTCAGTAAATGAGTCATATGAATAGACTGGCCACTGCCATAGGTACGTGGAGTTCACACAATCATGGCCACAAATCAAATCAGTCGGCATTCTTTCATACAAATAGCTCGTGAAGATCATTTGGAACAGAATAATGAACAAGGCTAACCGACCAGTTGAACAAGCCAGATCCATACTATTAATCAAATGCAGGAAAAGACCAAATCAATGTAAATCAAATAACATTATTCATAGCCACTGCAGACTATAACATGGCATTTTACTCTGTAGAAAATGATGGAGTCGTCCAAGCTCTCAAAACCAAGGCTTAAATAAGTAAATAAAGTGTTGGGAAGTTATGAAACAAAAAACATTTTGTCTCAAGCCAATTGCATATCAGGGGGGAAGTCAGGCAAGGAGATACGCTGCTGCCTCAAAGTTCTTCACGGCAACATTATAAGATGTTTTGTGAAGAATTAATTTAGAGCTACGAGGGCAAAAACAAACGTGGAGCATTATAAACCATCTCATTTGCTGATAACAAAAAATCGTCAATCTGGCAACCTTTTGGGAAAACATATCTGGGGATTGATTGAAGAACTCGGTTATGAAGGCCGTCCAGTTGGGCTCAAGATGGAACCGCTTCATGGAACAAATGAAGGTCATTGTTGGAGCACACCTCGTGGCTGAGCCTTCAAGGCATTCCCGGATCAAATTAGCGAAGTAAAGGGGCGGGATGGGAACACAACACTCGTTTATTATTTTATATTTTACCATGGAAGGGCCACTGAGCGATAGAGCTCTTTTTCAGAAGCGAACCGGTCACAGATTATAGCTCTACGAAGTTGCTTATCACGTGGAAATTTATAGCTGCCAAATTCTCTAAACGCGTGTTTCTAAATGTGGAGGGAAAACTGGAGGACCCGGATACAAATCCACCCGATGGGGGGTGGGGGGCGAGAACGACGCAAACTCCAAATACACAGCAGGCATCTGGGTTGAGATGGAACCCATGACCTCCCGTATACCAGGCGAGGTCGTTAACTTCTCGCCACCTTGGCGACATGTTAACAGGTTGGGCAGTTTCTTAAAAAAAAAACTTGAATGGTAACCATGAATGTGTATGGCTGAAGCAGAGTTACTTTTAAACTGGCTTCTTAATTGACCAACACGCGACGTTTCCTTCTTCCTCAAAGAACAGCCTCGACCGGGTTTTGGGTAAGAGTGAGTTGATAGGGTTGCAATTAATCATATTATTGTCAGCGCAGCAGCAGCTCGGTTCAAATATGAGGCCATTTCAGCTTAATTAGGATGGTGGCAGCGGTTAAGTTGAAACACGTAGAGAAATAATTAGAATTGTTGCGCTTGATTGGCGGATTGGATGAACAAAAACCTCTTATTGCAGCCTAATTATCCGCTTGCCTAGAATTAATAAAGTACTGCAGGCAGAGCCATTAGTCAAGTTAATGGTATATTTAAACCACGACAAGCATTTTCATCACTAGTATCAAGACGACTACATCGCCTTGTGCGTTTTTACACAGGGTTATTAAAGGGTGATTTAAAGGCGGGCGAGTGGCTTATAATTCTTCAAATGTGTCTTTTGTTGCACAGTTTGCGCCTTGATGTGTGGCGAGCTCGTTATCCTTTTTTTTTAGTTTTTATAAATCCTGTGGCTCTTGGGGGCGGTTAGAAGGCGGTTTTACAGAGAGGCGTTGTACCCTGCCGATAACCGGCCTCGCACAAGGAAGTCACGTTCCTGCAGGCCCCGACAGAAACGCAATCGTGAACGTTTGCCCGTCGCTCCCACATCTGCGCGTGCCTGCCGTCGTTTTGAGACGTTCCCGGAGCCGTTTGCCGACATGTGTGGCTCCTCGCGCTAAACGTTGCTTTTCCCTCACTGGATTTCTTCTCGATCAATCGATCGATCGAGAGTTGCCTTCGTTACGATGAGGTACGTCTGAAAGATTGTGGGGGGGGGGGGGGGGGTTATTCCTCGCTCATTATCGTGCTTTTTTTAAGGCACAGGGCTGTTTGTTAAATGGATTTGATCAAAACATTATGTAAAAAGCAAAGGTGCAGCCCTGCAATTGCTCGTCACTGCTGGCCGAAGGGCCCCTCTACAGGGTTTTCTGGCCTAATCCACACTACCCAGATGTAGGAGTTACCCACACTATCCCATCTAACTTGTCCTGCCAAAGCACAATGGGCTGAAGTGGCCAAGACAAATGAGTGGTGTGTCGTTTTCATTACTCCCGAGGAAGCACAGCTATTTAACACTGCAGTCAGCCAATACAAATGTTGCATATTGGAAACACAGGTGTCTGTGTCAGTGTGGCTTTCCTTGCATTACCCACATACACAGAGTCTTTGCTAACCTGGCGCCTTTCCCAACCAAACCTTGTTACTCAACGCGATCATAACAAATAAAATGATGCAATATTTAAAAGGAAATATTGACACTTGTTTAAACAAATGTCAACATTTTTTTGAATGCCAAATTAAATGAACACAAAGCAGATATATGTGTATATGTCATAGTTTTTTTAATAAAGCTAAACTCTGTAGCGGTTGCGCAGTCGTTTAAAAATATTGTTGTGCAAGACTTTAATATACCTTGTCTGAGTGTACACATGGATATATAATGTGTTAGTTTGCCAGTGGATTAGCACAATAGATTGTGGGAAATTACAATGAAATCCCACGCTTTTCCGTCTGCCGCTGAGTAAAATAAGATGTTGATGTTTTGACTGATTCCTTGCTGAGAAAAAAAAAGATCTTCCTTTCTGCTGCTTTGTGACAAAATCCTGTTTTCATTTTACTTCACCTCTTACTTATTCCATACGCGTTATATGTAGACATGAAATATTCATGCAATTCTCATTTCTTTAGCATAATACTTCTGGGTTTAAATTATCACCGAATATTTTGCGGGTTCCTGGTCGACTGGAGGAGGCTGCATAGTACGAGCAGCCTCAGCCGCCTCTGGGTAGTATACTGGATGTGGTGTGCAGGGTGCTGAACGTGTTTTTCTCTCTCAGGCAACCAACCCAGGCAGGCCCAGCTGAAATTAAACCCCGATCACACTTGCAAAGCATTTTGCGTAAATCTGTACATTTGAAACGGCTACACTAAAATAAAATAAACAACATTTGTTTGCGATGCACCCTTAACGTTACAAACATCTCAGGATTTAAAATTACACCCAAAGCGTGACAGGGAGTGGGAGCGGGAGAGCAAGGTAGCAATGAGCGGAGTCCAAAGGCACCGTTGACGAGGTAGGTTCTGTGGAGAGGCTTGAAAGCAGAGAGAGAGAGGGGGACCACATGGAGTTAACTAAGGAGGGTGCTGCGGTGATGAGAAGTTAACTACCTCGCCTGGTATACAGGAGGTCATGGCTTCGATCGCAACCCAGACGCCTGTATATTTGTAGTTTGCGTGTCTCTCTCCCCCCGGTCGCTTGGATCTTTCTCCGGGTCCTCCGGGTTTTCCCTCCACATTTAGAATCAACGTCACCACGTGTTTAGAGTATTTGGCTGCTACACAATTCCATGTGATAAGCCACTTAATTGAGCTATAATTTGTGGTCAGATCGCTTCTAAGAAGTAGTTATACAGCTCCGTGGGCCTTACTTGGTAAATAAAAAGGTAATTCCAGAGGGTGGCCACGAGCATCATGATTTGCTAATCTTAACTTCTTTGACCTTCTGATTAATTCGCTTGCAGCGACGGCGTCCTGTCGCCGAGCTCGCCGCTCCAGTTGGGCCCGTGGAGGCTTGGGGAGGCCGGGACCACGGCCTCGCCTAGCAGCCCTCTCCCCAACAGCGTGAAACCGCGCTGGACGGACCTCCTGGCGCCGGTGCAGCCAGGGGTGGACGGAGTGCAGCTAGTCAGTCACGTGACGCTGCACGTGGGCCTGCAGTCCCAGGAGCGGTGCCTTATCCTCTTCCCCAGCACCTTGATCGTCGCAAAATACAAGTAAGCCAAGCTGATTTCGATTTAAAGCTTTCGTGATTGCAGAGATTCATCTTCTTGGTTCTTTCGGTAAAGTCACGTAGAAGGGAAGTAATAAAATAATAAAAATAAAACATAATAAAATAATTCTCACGACGTTTTGGCCACAACGCAAGCAGCCGTCCTCAGGTGACAGACCTGGTTTTCACCTGAGGACGGCTGCTTGCGTTGTGGCCGAAACGTCGTGAGAATAATTTTATTATGTTTTATCTTTATTATTTTATTACTTCCCTTCTACGTGACTTTACCGAAAGAACCAAGAAGATAAGCCAATCTGGTCATTTCGGATTATGGTGAATGTGTTTGTTGTTGTAGCCTCTAGAAGCATCCAGCAGCATCCCGCCTCGTGTGATGTTACACCGAGGCAGCCCAACAACCGCTTATTTATACTGGCGTGATGTAGTTCTGTTAATTTAATCGTGTTATATCTAATTCGCATCCGCGTTATAAAAAATGTGTTCCCCAATAAATCCATCGCGTTGTGTTAAATTTGCATCATGAAAACGTGGCGTCATAGGGGAAGTGACTGTATGTATGTTGAACTTCTTTCGCAACGTATGTAGCCAACCATGCTAATCTGAGGTGCGTGGGAAGGACTACAAACTAAATGCAAAAAATCACTTGTAAGGAAACGAGTTGTCAATCCGAGTTAATTTTAAAGTGCATAGCTCCCTGTGGCTTCCTTTATATCGGAAGGAAGAGCGTTCCAGACGGCCGCAGAAGCGCACCTCAAAGCGCCGCGTGACGCGGTGCCCGCCATCTTGCTGCTCCATTGTTCGTCTTGACCAATCATTTGACCCTCGTAGCTATCACGTGTCCCACCGAAGCTCGCTTACATTTGAACGATGACGTGTTCGTTCCTGTGCTGTCTCTCAATGCAATTCGAAGCTTGCAATCTCGCCATTGAATTTGGCTTCTGAGCACCATCCTTTTCAAGTGGGATGGTATAGTGGCAAGGCCTTTTCAAGTGGGATGATATAGTGGCAAGGTCAGTTAATTCGAAAATATTACATTATTCTGAATAATTAATACTCTGATCATGTCCATCAGGGAGTCGGTGAAGTCCTTTGCGAAATGCTGATCATGCAGTAGAGATGATTAGGCTGCACGAAAAAACTGGCTGTGTAAGGAACGCAAGTCACCGCATCGACCTTTCGTAACGATGACGATGATTAAATAAAATTGGGGCATTAATCATTGGCTCATGTTAAGAGCATTGTTGCAGGCTAAGATGTTCAGGAATTGTGCTCAGCACTGTACCACCGGGACGACAAAACAAATGATAGTGTGACCCTGAAATCTCTGCCAACTCTGCCAATTTAAATCCTTTTATAATGGCGTACCAGTTTCTCAATGCTAAAATTAGAAGAAAAAATAAATTTTATTATTTTTATATATACTGCGTATATAAAGCACTCTGATTATCCTTGAAAATCGGTGTGCACGAAAAGGGTTTAAAAATCTGCAGCTTTTTGCTTCAATTGTGTTGGTTCACAGCAAAAGGTTAAAGCCGCAGCCATGCAACTGCTTGCTCGTTACACTGCTGGCAGAAGGGCATCCACCAGAGGGAGCTCTTGAGAGCCCCTGCCAGCACCCTGCTAATCGCACCTCCGATTAGCACGGTTGGCTCCATACGGTGCGAAAGAAGTTCTACGTACATACATACTGAAGGAGGGTGTTTTTCCATAGTCTTCCACACTGGTCCAACATCTTTCACCCCACCACACGACTCACTCTGGCGATCGACTCACTCCGGTGGACACATTTATACTGCTCGGTGGACAGAGGCGGGGGATTTAAAACAAAAAAATTCCTGCTGGGGGATCCAACCGGCCAACCTCTGGATTGCGATTCCATTGCGGGAGACCACTACACCTCCACGGCTGTCGTAACTCGCTGATCCACCCATACTGGACGTCTGTGTAAAAAAAGAGCTTCTTGGCTCATCGGATTCCTCCGGCCTAAATAATCATCTCTGATCCTGAGGTCACGGTAATGGCGCTAACAAGGGTTTCCAAAAACAAACAACAACAACAACAACAACAACTGGATCCCGTGCGTTGCCGGTGTTGGGGGACGATCTCTGCAGGTCGGGCGGTGTGAAGCCCAAGACTGCCGTGCGTCTCTGCGAGATGTGGACGGCCTCCTGCCTGGGCGACGTGTGCGAGGCCACCGTGCCGCCGCTCTGCTCCTTCGTCATGGGGTGGCCCACCACCAACCACGTCGTCACCTTCAGGTTTGGCGACGCTTGCGGAGAAACCCGCCGCGTCCCTGGGGATCTCATCCGGGACGCGCGTTGAGCTGTCGGCTCCCTCACATCGTCTTGGTTGTTTTTTTTTCAAGGTTTTTATTATCTGGTTTTTACGGCTTTTTTTAGGGCTTCTAAGAAATATAACGTGAACGCCATTGTGTACTGCTACTGCTGCGTTCACATACACAACAACACAAACACCCTCAAATACCCATCCCCTGCGGCAGCCCCATCACACATGAGAGCACCCTCTGTGGCCCAACGCGTCAAAAAGAATGGAACGCCCCCCCCCCACCGTCCCCCCCCACCATCCCCCCCCACCATCCCCCCCCACCATCCCCCCCCCCACCATCCCCCCCCCCCCCACCATCCCCCCCCACCTTCTTGCCACCTCCCGTCAACTGAGCGTGGCGAAATTCCAGCCAAATTATAGCAGAAACTAAGGCCCACTCCCTCCCCGTCCTTCCATCTCCCCGCCCACATTTACACTCAATCACGAGCACCGCGCACACAGTGAGCGGCGGCTTCACTCTCTCTGATGTTTGCTACTCCAATAGGCCCCCCCCCCCCACCTACGCCTCTGCCATCCCCCCCCCCTACTCGGGCAGGCCCTCCCTTGGCCCGTAGCACGAGTCGAGCACTAGGCCAGAATTGTCAAACCGGGGTAAATTTCCGCTCGTGAAACTGGGACTGCCAAAGCCGGGATATACCTTGCCACGCTTTAGCTCACACCGCGTGAGACCAGAAGTCTAGTTGACGGATGACTCTGGGTTTCTTAGCGGCTACAGTGGGTTGTCCTGTTGACTTACCCCTGTCCATAGGAATGTGGAGTTTTCACTGCCCGGCTCGGGGTTGTAAACAGGAGATGAGATGCCCTGCCTGTGTTCACTTGATTAGGATATCACTTCGTATTTTCACTCTCGAATACGTAGTTCCAGTTTTCAGCGTTTGATTGTGAATAGCTAAGGAGAAGTTTGGTTAACCGCAGTCACCCCTCGCAGTGAGGTGACGCACTGAGAGAGCCAAATTACGAAGAATCGCGTGTGAATGTTCACGTCTGTAGTAATAAAAACAACACACTCACAAAGTGGTGGGAAAAAACTGTCAGGGGCCGTCAACGTTTGCCGGACACTTCGTGGCTCTGTTCACCAAGTTTACCGAACACAGGCCCCATATGCCAAGCGGCCGGCAACACCAAACAGCACTCTCCAAGACGATTTATTGAATAACGGATGATCATTTGCTTACATTTGAGCCAGGTTTATTAAAAGAATTTGAGGAATAAGAGGCGCTGGGGTGGGAGTGGATCGGTGTGCGGAAAGCAGGAGAGGTGTTGCTGCCGACAGCGGGCATGGTGGTTCGAGGCAGTCGGTCTGGTAGACCGTGTTCTCAACTCGGGTGGAAGAATCGATGAGCGAAGCTGATGGGAACAGGAACCATGATCGTAGTGATAGCAGAGTGATGAGGAGGCGAATGACCGCCCGGTTGAGTGGGTGACCGCAGGGAATTGGAGTGAACAGTCTCGTTTCTGTATATGCATTGCATGTGACCAAATCATCACCTCCGATTAGCGCGGCTGGCTATGTACTGTGCGAAAGAAGTTCAACATACATACATCCATACTCCAGGACGCGTTCCATCTTGGTGACACGTTAATATCAAATTGGAGTGTAACAACGCGGACGCCCAGACAAACACATCATTCAAGACCCAAACATCTCACCTCCTGGCTTTCACTTCGTTCCTCAGAGTCGCCGGTGGTGGAACCATCAAGGGCATCAGAACATCAACAGCCCACTGCGCACATCTCATTCACGAATAGAACATTAAAGATACGAGCTGCAGTAATTTAATTGTGGCCATGCAATCAAAACTATGGACCGCAGAGTAAACCACTGTAGTCTGTGCTCCTTTACAATCAGAATATTTATTTTATACCGGAGGAATCCAATAAGCTATGAAGCTTTTTTCACAGATGTCCAGTAGGGGCATGGGGTAAGAACGTTGTTACAACAACAAACAACACAAACACACGATGTTAGTGCAAAGTACAAGAAAGGTAAACAAATCACCCAAACACATTCAACGGAGGAGGAAGAGCAAAACTACACATTCTCTTGATGCAGGCCTCTCGTGGCTGGCAGATCTCGACATTGGCATTGAGCTCTTGAACATATTGCCATTGTACGCAGGAACAGAATCGTAATATCTAATTCAATCTCAAAGCAAGTCTCCTTCTCCACAAGCTGTTCTTTAGCGCTTGGGATATTCCCTACCCCACTGCGCCGCTCAGTGCAGATCCGCTGTTAAACCATGGAAATACTTCGCCTTGGGTCAGTTTGCGGTTAATTAAATTGTGTTCTCGCCATCTGTGACGAATCGCATCCTGCAGTGGGCACACTGTGGTATGGAGAACGTTGATATCTTCGTTACGGATCAAAAAGTTGTTTTGACAAACTCTCACGCTATTTTTCGCTGAAGCTAAACCATCTTTTTCTTAATTTATTGGTCAGGAACAAAATAAAAAAGCAAGCCATAACAAGCATTCGTCTTTGACGGATAAGTTAGCCTGACCTTTTTACGTATGATATTTGAGTCTGCGGTAAATATTTTGGATGCGTTCTCACTTGTATGGCACACGCCCTCCAGCGTAAAATGCGCTTGCCAAGTGGACCGGGTGTGCTCATAACGTATCACTTATCACGGTTTACTTTCACGTTTCTCTCTCGGAGCGCCGATCCACCAGAAATCCATGTCATGCGACTTAATTACACTGCCGCGTTTCTCTCAACCGTGAAGGGGATGGCGTTGGCACGTCTCTGCCCTTGTAAACGTGTCCGTCTGTCACAGCGGGCGGTTGCTCTCTGCCCAGGAGGGTGTCGGGATTGGCGATGCGGTCATGGAGAAAATAAATGTTGGAAAGAAGCAGTGATAGAGACGCACGCTTGAAATGACATTGAGAAAGAGAGAGAAAGAGACAGAGGGGCACTCGGAGATGAGAGACCATACGCCGGTTGCCTTTGTTTATTCAGAATCAGAATCTTTATTTAGACTCCGGGAGGAAATCCGATGAGCCATGAAGTTCTTTTTCACAGATGTCCAGTGTGGGACAGGTCAGCGAGTTACAACAACAATCAATACAACAAAAACGATAGAAGTGAAAAATAGAGAGAAAGTTTAGATCACTAAATATAAATACATAATAAATAAATTGATGTTTGCCACGCTTTGGCAAAGCAGCAAAAACAACAAAAAAACATTTGCAGACCACACCAAGATACCGCCACATAGCAGTAGCAGTCCCTCAATCAAGTGGCACATTCACATTGCACTGTCCATATTACACAGGTCGGGATCAAAGTTATCAATCACTTGCGCAAATGTGACGCCGTTCAAAGCTTGGGCAGGGCACACATCGCGAGAAGGGATTGATGGCAGGCGCTTTACGCGGGAGAACGCGCCCGAGAGAATGCGGCGCTGCGAGGATGCAGCGATGGAACGAGGTCCTGTGCAGGCGTTGCATCGCAGGATTCGTGAGAGATGGTGGCAGCCTTGGGGGCGAGCCTTCATCCAGCAGTGGATTGACCATGGCCAACGAGAATAATGTGTGCGCAACTACAGGCACCGAGTGGCTTTCTCTTGTTTTTGCCGTCAACATTTGTCCACCTGCGTTGGCACTGCTGGCTTTTAGCGCCCGTTCATGTATGTATGTTGAACTTCTTTCGCACCGTACGTAGCCAACCGTGCTCATCGTTGAGAGGACCGCCATATATCAATGGAAGTAGCCGCAGTGTAGCGGTGACAATTTTGAAGAGATTTTGGAAAGGCAGGCTCTCAGTTTGGTAAACTTTTTTTTTTTTGGCGATAGCCGGTGCAAAGTATACAGCGTCACATGGCCCACATTTCGTTTTCATGGCCCTTAGTTGAGTAAACAGCGTTGCCTTCTGGGTCACAATCAGAATGTCTGCGGAAAATTATCGGTCGTGTGGGGCGTTTTTTTTTTTCTCGGGACCTACTCGGGGTCCGAGAGTCTGCGGCTTGTGACGTCAAAACTTTACCGAAATCTGATCCAAACAAAGCGAGGCGAGGCGGGGTGGGTTGGGCTGTCGTAAAAAAGAATCGCACGTCAAAGAGAAATATCCGGCGGGCCTGTAAACAGAGCCCCGGGGGAATGGAAGGGTTCAGCTGTAAAGAAGATGAACTTGCAGAGAAGGATCAGCGCTGGGGGTGGCGGCAGCGGCGGCGGCGCTAAGCGAGTAAAAGCAGCTCGATGGACTGCGGGCTTCACGAAAATAGATTGAAGGTGAATTAAATACCAGGGTCGTATTCAAACATTCGCATCAACGTACTCAACACATGCATCGATAGTGCTGCTTTAAAAGGAATACTAAACATATCATAGATGTCACTTCAGGCATTGGCCCCCCAGCAGAGAAATATTATTGGCTAGTTTGCCTAATTTATATATGTGGTATATGTGTACTTTTTTCACTTTTAGTTGTTAGCGCATGTGCTGAGTTGTGCTTCTTTTTTGGGTGTTATGCGCCACTGCCAATGCATTGTTTGTCCCATACCAGTAACGAGGTAATCAACTTGAAAAGAAAACGAATCGCCCTCATCTCGAATCTTGTCCTGCGTCTATCTCCTCTCACCTCACCTCATCGCCACCTCTTGCCGATAGCTCTTCTGTCTTCTCACTAAGATTTTATGATTTTTAAGGGGAGTGGGGCTGGGGGGGGGCTAGCCCCCCAAAAATAATCTCTGCCTTAGGGCCCCCGATGGGCAACGCGCAAACACCGCGTATGTCAGCTGCTGCCCGCCCCAAACGGTGTTTTTGCGAAATCCTCCTCCTCCTGACTCGTTTTTTTTTCTCTTCCCTCCAAAAGCAGTGCTACTTTAGAAATGTGGACGTGAAACGGGGCTTCCTAAGTAAACAGCAGCAGCTGACTTTTTTTGTTATTTTTGATGAGAGCCCATGGAACAAATTGAGCCCACCCCCCCCACCTCCATCGCCACCGCCGTCTCCATAATAGGAAGAGAAAGTGAACCGACTCCAAGAGCAACATCGCCGGGCTCCGGCATTCCGCAGGCGTCCACGGATCCAGCGGCGTTGCGACTGTCGTCTGGTTTCCTGCGATAACGGCGGGACTAAAAAAAAGTCCCCCTGGGAAAGGGTGGGGGGGGGGTGGGGGTGCGAGGCAGGGGGGCACAGGGGGGGGGGGGCACGAGGTGGAAGAAGAGTCGGGGGGGGGTAGCAGCAGAGAAAGGGCTTCAGGGTTCAACAGGACAGGTTTCTGCAGCTGCCTGAATTTCCCTTGAGAAGTGCGATTGCAAGTATGGCCATGGTGCTCTCTCGCTCGCTCGCACGCTCTCGCTCGCACTCTCTCACTCGCTCTCTCAATCTCTCGCACGCACTCTCTCACTCACACACTCTCGCTCTCATTCGCTCGCACTCTCTCACTTTCTCTCACGTGCTCTCTCTCATTCGCTCACTCGCACTCTCTCGCTCGCACGCTAGCTCATTCGCTCGCTCTCTCTGTCTCTCGCTCTCTCTCTCTCGCCTTCTCTCTCTCTCTCACGCTCGCACGCTCTCTCTCATTCGCTCGCTCTCTCTCGCCTTCTCTCTCTCTCACGCTCTCATGATGACGGTGCTGTCGGTCCGAATTGCAATTCCAATGGGCGGAAGGATTCCGTGGCCCGTGGGAACAGTTTGTGGAATGAAGCGAACCAGGCTCGGAGCGAGGCACGCAATCTGCCGCGTCAGCGACAAGCGCACATCCTGGCCACCCTGGCAACCAATTCAGTCATCGTTAATAATAATAAATCGTTATTAACAATAATAGAGGCACTGGGAAATTGAACGCGAGCGTTATGCAATCGCACGGCAATGTTTTTGTTGTTGGTGATGAAGCAATGCTCATAAATTAAATCAATTGAAGCGAATCAATCTCTGCATAAGATTGAATTCCATTCCCTGGGGCCAGTCCAAAAGAAGCATTGCGGTTATTTATGTTTTAGAGGTTTCATTATTTACTCATGTTGTGCATGCTGACGTGGTGCGGTGGTGAGCGCGCTGGACTTGGACTCGATGTTGTTTGTTCGATTTCCTGGCGCGGCAGTTGAAAGAGCAGTAGTAGCGGTGGCTAGGAGATGTCAACTCCCTCGGCTGGTATGCAGGAGGTCGTGGGTTCGATCTTGATCCAGACAATGACGCCTGTACATTTGGAGTTTGCGTGTCTCTCTCACCGTGGTCGTGTGGATTTTTTTCCGGGTCCTTCGTTTTTTCCTTCCACATTTGGAAATATGCGTTTGGAGCATTTGACTGCTAAAAATTTCCACGTGATAAGCCACTTTGTTGAGCTATCATTTGTGATAGCCATGCCACTTCTGAAAAAGAGCGATATAGCTCAATGGGCTGTTACCTGGTAAAATAATAAACACAAAGTTTCATATTCTTGGTTATTTTATTTTGGTAAAGTCACGTAGAAGGGAAATAATAAAATAAAACATAATAAAATACAATTCTCACGACGTTTCGGCCACAACGCAAGCAGCTGTCCTCAGGTGAAGAACAGGGCTGTCGGAAAGACAGCGTTTAAATCGAAAAAGTTTCATAGTTTTGTGTTTTAAAGGTAATTAACGCATTCACCGCAGCGAGTCGATCGGTAGGTCGCGCATGTGGTGGGGTAAAGCGTGGGTGCTCCCCACTTTCTCCACGATGTGTGTCCCTGCGTGGAAGAGTAGGCCACAGATACCCTCCAGAGCGGCTCTCGTGAGCTCCCTCCCTCTCGAGTCGATCACGTTTTGTCAGCAGTCGCTGGCATCGCTCTACCTTTCATGTTAAAGTGATTCCGTCACATTTTAACAAACAGGGAATACAGGTTATGTCCCTAATCAAAGGTTTCTCATGATTTGCCTAATCAAGGTTTCTTATTTTGTATATACGTATGTGGGGAGCGGTAGTGTAGCGGTTAGTGCGCTGCGCTACGAACCTGGCGACCCGGCTTCGATTCCCGCTCACGGCTAACACCAGTGACGATTATCTGAACCGGTCCTGGGCCTCCCCTAGGTCGACTAACCCTTAAATGAGTACCTGGTGCGGTGTGTAAACATCACCACTGGGGAGACAAAGGCGGTCGGGCGTGGTGCTGGCCACCCACCCCCTCGTGTACCGTTCCGGCCTTCATAGGTGCTCACTAACAGCACTTGCCCCTTCAGTCTGTTAAGGCTATATGGGGGATCTTTATCTTTATATACGTATGCGCGCGGGCATGTTTACCTTCTGGCACATGTTTGTTGCTGATGCATGCGAATGGTCTTCTTGCACCGATCACCTATTTATGAATACTCCAGTAAGTTTGTACGTGCCTATGCATATTTGCATCTGTGCTCGTGGATGCATGTGTAAATTGACCAAGGATTTTGGTTCACAAGAATATTCGCAGACAAATGTCATTTCCACTCAATATCACGGACACGTGTTTTTTTTTTTTCCGGCGGAAGTGATGATGTGGGAGCTTTCAACGCTTCGGCTGTGACATAGAAACCGGACATTAATCAGCTGTTTTCACAGGTATTGAAGCATTTTGGCGGAGGATATTGTGGTTCATACCATTGCACAGTGCTTTTGCCCTTGGGAAAAGATATGTTGCCAGTGCTGATTCAGTCAACATTTTATTTGTATTCTAGTTTTAGCCTGAGTCGAGTCGAGGACAACCTATTGATTTTTAGCCAAGTCTGCGCTTTAAATTGAGTCATTCTCTTAGTCCGTGTACGAAGCGCTTGACTTAAATGACTCTGAACCAGGCAAACTGAGTTTGATTCCCTGCCAAGGCGAACATCAGTGGTGAGTGTTATCTGAACCGGCACTGATCAACAGGATGACGTATCATCACATGACCCCCGTGACTGAACACGGATTGGGGAGATTTTCTTGCAACAGCAGCAGCAGATTGATAAAGGGCTGCAGTTTATGACGACGGTGATGATGAGGATGACGACGACGGTGATGATGCATGCTCCTCTGTGTCGCCTACCCGATAGGTCTGAAGAGGACAGAGACGTATGGTTCGCCGAGCTCACCAGGTACGGCAGCTCTCACCGTTCATGCCTCATACCCCCCCCCCTCCCCCATCGGCAAGGGGAGCAACCCAGAACTTCATCCGCACGCTTCGGTGCGTGAAGCTCGGGCAAGGCTCGGTCGTCCGCCAGAAGCCCGAGGCTGCGCACGTGATCGACACCACGTGATCGACACCACGTGATCGACACCG
Organism: Lethenteron reissneri; assembly: GCF_015708825.2. Taxonomy (NCBI): domain Eukaryota; kingdom Metazoa; phylum Chordata; class Hyperoartia; order Petromyzontiformes; family Petromyzontidae; genus Lethenteron; species Lethenteron reissneri. The sequence continues at coordinate 1,346,976 of NC_083784.1, forward strand.
CACGCGATCGACACCACGTGATCGACTCCGCACGTGCAAGGATAGATTGTCGTCTGGCCGACTGCGCCACCAAGCCATGTCACCTTTACCTCTGCCCGTGCCCCCCACTTCACGTCGCCAACTGTGTACTCGGCTGCCCCGTTTCTCCGACTCGTGAACGCGGGTGGAAACGTTTCCTTTGCCGTTGCCACTGCCGCGAGCGTGGACCGAACAAACGGAACGGCCGCCACAACGTTTTCCATCTCTCTTCTCCGCGCCGTAGCTGCGCGGTGAGGTAGCCGTGACCCCGCTAATTGGCGAGCTCGTTAGCTCCCCGGCGTGAGTTATGGCCGTGAGAATTTGAGCCGACTCGCTCGCGTCGCGTTGCTTATCGCCGCTCGGTGTTAGTTTCAAACCAAAGCGTGCGTTGCACCGATTTGGTCAACTAAAATTTTATCCGCGAAAACACTTTGGATGCGTACAATATACAACGATCGTTAGATTAGCTTTTATTTTTATTTTACAACTTGCTGTGGGTATTTGGAGTTTTTATTTTTTTAAATGTGGGTTAAACAAAAAAATCTCGCATTGGCCTTTCGCCGTCGGTATCCTGTTTGCCCAGACTAACGTTATCTAATATCCCCCTATACATTTACTGTAGATGAAAAAACAATGACCCTCCCATATATCCGTACGAGACTGGAGGGGCTGAGTGCTGTTCTGGAAGCCCGCTGCTAGGACCACTCCGCCCCTGGAGGTGGTACTCACACCGCTGATTATCACGGTTCGCTATATACAGTGTGAAAGACGTTAAACAAACACGATGGGATTGCTCGGTCAGCACAGTACTCATTTTAGTCTGAAATTGACATGGAGAGAGGTCCAGGACGTGAATCGACGGTGGTCGCTGATGCGTGCGGCTCGAGATGGAACTCTTGATCGCCGGGACCGGAGCGCAGCATGCCAATCATCGTAACGAGTGCGACAGCTCTGTGAGAAAAAGACGAAAGTTTCCCCCCTCTGTCTCTACAGACTGTTGGGGCAAGCGTTGTTATCGATTATATAGACGAGGTACTCATTTAAGGCTGAGTTGACCTTGAGAAGGCCCCTGACCGGTTCAGGTATCCGCCGCTGATTTTAGCCGTGGCCTGGAATCGAACTCGGGATGTTAGCAACCGTGCACTAATCGCTACGCCACCACTCCCCACAACACATATATGCACACGCACACACACGCTTATCAACCGCTCTTACAAGACGTCCGGCTAGCGTTTCGGAGTCGGCCATATACCCTTCAGAGGGGCTCTCTGAAGCTCTGTCGAGTGGAAGTTGCACCGCCAGCATTGGCGTAGGCGAGCAAGCGCACACCTGCACCCTCTACATTTCTATCCACTACTATTTTACTTTTTTTTTTTTCCAGGTAAGGCTCACCGAGCTATAAAGCCCCTTTTTCAGAAGCGACCTGACCACGAGTGATAGCTGAACGAAAGTGGCTCATCACGTGGACATGTGGGCAGGGCAGGTATTGAACACATCCAACCCACGTGTGCTCGCATGCGAACGTCATTTGTTGCCCGCAGGAGAATTGAAGCGGAGAAAGCCAAAGAGGAGCCGAAATCCATCCCGCTGAAGATCCTGGTGCAGGACATCCCGACGCCGGCTTTTGTGAGTCGCCCAGCGTCTCTGTGCGCGATCGCGTGGCACAGCGTAGGATGGCTGCTGCTGCCGCTGCTGCCGCCTTCGCTTCGCTGGACACGCTCTGCCTGGGTATCTGGGGACTCCCTCGAGCTCGAAGACTTCGTGGTTTCGCATAACAGGCTGCGGCCTACACATACGGAAAGATTACGGATAGCTTGTGCACATATAAACTTAACTTACACTAAGGCCCCGTTGAGCTGTTATAGCTCTTTTTCAGAAGCGACCTGGCCACAAATGATGGGTTACCATTACGTGGACATTTACGGCAGCCAAATACTCGTGTTGATTCTAAACGTGGAGGGAATGCAAACGGAGGACCCGGATATAAATCCACGCGACCACAAGCAGAATATGCAAACTCCAAATATCAAGGCGTCAGGGTTGGAATGAAACCCACGACCTCCTGCACAGCAGGCGAGGTAGTTGACATCTCGCCACTGCGGTGCCCCCGGAGGCTCAAGGACCCTCCACGGTAGTGCGGTTGATGCGGCGAACAACTTCGCACGGTGGAACACCGAGCGAGCAACTCTGCACTGTCGCTCATTCCCCAGAAGCGTCGGTGACGATCGCTCACTATGTGCCTCCTGAAGCTCTTGGCTGGATGTCAAAACGTGTTGCGTAAAATGTTGTTATTCCTTCAAACGATGTCATCGCCTAAGTGAAAATATGATGGCACTGGCTGGCAATTCAGTCTTAGTGCTGTGAATAGTTGTTTTTTGTCTTTTACCACATTTACAAAGTTGTTTGGGGAGTGGTGGTGCAGTGGAAATTGCATTGCGCCGTGAACACGACGACCCGACTTTTATTCCCGTCCGTGGCTGACACGAGTGGCGATTAATGTCTGAACCAGTCCTGGGTGCCCCCCCCCCCAACACTTAACCAACCTGCACTGACCAGAGTGGTGAAGTATGTCCAAACAACCCCCATGACCAACAGTGCATGGGGAGACCTTGCATCCAGCGGTGGAATAACAATGGCTGTGGAGAAATATTAAAGGGAAAAAAATAATACACATCAGCTCTGTTGGCACCTTGTCATTTGGAACTCTGGCAGAAAGCAGTGGGAAGTACGGTCTCTGAAAGGTGATGTCACACGACTACTTCCGAATTCCTCGCAATTGCTTTTACTATTGGGGACATCCGTCGCACGGCGATGAAACTTTAAAATTTTTCGTCGAGTGACGTCATAGACGACGGTTTGACTCGAACCGTTTTTTGTGCCGTCCTTGGTGGCCGGGCTGAGACCACCATCAGCTCGTCGTCTTTACCGATCACCGTGATCATATTGCCATCATCCTCCTCCGTCTACGAATCATCAGTGTCATCTTTGTTGTCCATGTGACCATCCCTCCATTGTGGTGTTCAGCGTATTAACGTTAGAAAAGTCATTTCCTGCCCTAATGAGCATTCAGGCGTTGCTCATCTCCGGTTTGCAGCCCTGAGCCCAGTGGTGGAAATCCCACATTCCTATGGCAGGGCCGGGGGGGGGGGGGAGAGTCTACGGGGAAAGTTTATATAACCAAGAACCTCATGGAAAAGTTTCCAACTTACTAACCTGGCATGTTCACGGGGAGCAGAAATCCGGATTCCACTCCGAATGCCGATCCAGGTTTTCCAGCTTTGCTGGCGCGGTGTTCTCACGCAGCAGATTAGCCATCCGAGGCACGTGGCTGCCACCTCCATTGCAGATGTTACATTTGTAACGACTGCTGGCCATCGTTCAGGAGTCTGCAGGTGCCTCACGGCATTCACGGCAGCTCGATGAGAGCCACAGGGCAAGCTGAGCCAGCCAGAGGCACCGTCGGTGTGAACAATGGCAACGTCTCTTGACAAACGCGAACATATTTCCCATTGTGGTTTGAAGATATGAGAAAGGTAAACTGTAAATAAAGCACCCATTTTCTTTGAGCTCGTAAGTACAATTAAGGATAAACTTTTGCATTTCTTATGCCAATGTGAAATTACAGTTGTGATAGATCGCCAGATTTATTTCGGTCGTTTCTTTATTTCGCACCCCCCCCCCCGTCCGTCCGTCCGCCCCCTACCAATGGCTTTTACGGCGCCTTAGTGCTCGAAGGCTGCCATTACCCCGCGGTCTGCGTAAACACCCTCGCGCGATAACACCGCGTCGGCTCGGCGCGGGGGGCCAGTGGCGGCAGGGGGCGGCTCGTCCTCAACCTCGTTTCCCTGCCACCGCTCCCCCCTGCTCTGTTGTGGCCGTGGCCGTGAGTGCGAGACGTTCAAGTCCGCCGTGAAAAACACTGCGGAGCCGGAACCCACTTCCTGCCGGCCACAAAGGGGGGAATGAGCGGCGGTGAATGGACGCTGACTCGCGTCAATTCGCCTTCCCTCCGTTTCCCTCTTTGTTGGCGTTCGTTTGCAAAACCTTCGGCCCCATGGCTGCCGGCGTGGGTCGCGTGGAGTCGCCCACGCCGACACGCCGACCCGCAAGTAGGCAGCGAGATGCCTGCAGGAGGCGGTGCAAAGCCGTCGGTGGCCGCCCTGTTGTCGTAACGGGGAGCTTTTGATTCCTCGTCATGAGAATGGGATGTTACCTTACTTGCGCACGTGTGGGTGTTCTTCTGGAACTCGAGTTTCACGCCATTCCTGAAAATGTACTCGAGGTGGCACAGTTGCATTTTGGATGCTTGGACAATCCAAATTGTAGCGTTGCTGTAATGAGGTATTGGACGGACATCTCGTGAAGAAAATACTTGGCAGCCATTGAGGCCTTCCTGGATGAAGGACAATTGCATATGGGGGGGGGGGGGGAGAGACACAGCGGGGGGGGCAGTGGTGGCACAGCGGTTCGCACACTGCTCTATGAACCCCGGCAGTCTTGGGTTGCGTGCATGGCTGACATCAGTGGCGAGTGATAGCCGAATTGGTCCTGGGGTTCCCCCTTGATCAACCTGGGCTGACCAGCATGGTGAAGTATGGTCAAACAAACCTCGAAAGCATGGCCTAACAAGATGTGATTACCGATACGACATTGGGAGGTCTTCATACAGCAGCGGATTGATGAAGGGGCAGTAAATGATAATACAGAATGTGCCAAACATCCAATAGCAGAAACTCTCTGAAAAATAGTCTTCAGACCCAGTTTTTTCTGGGTGAAGTACTATTTGTATATATGTACTGTTAACCGACAGACCCATGCAGCATACGGATTGCCATCCTCATTGACAGCCATTCTCTACCCGCTGATAGATGGAGGCCACACCAGGTTGCTGCAGTGGCGAGATGTTAACTCCCTCGCCTGGTATGCAGGAGGTTGTAGGTTCGATCCCGACCACGATGCTTGTATATTTGGAGTTTGCATGTCCTCCCCATGGTCACGTGGATTGTCCTCCAGGTCCTCCGGTTTTTCCTCCACATTTAGAAACAAGCGTTTAGAGCATTTGGCTGCTATAAATTTCCACGTGATAAGCCACATTGAGCTGTCATCTGTGGCCAGGTCGCTTCTAGAAAAGAGCTGTGTCGCTCATTGGGCTTTACCTGGTAAATAACATTAACATTATTTAGTTTAAAGCAGTGTTTAGCGCTGAGCGCGTGCAAACCCTCACATTCCCTGCCCATTTACGCTCTGCTTGTTTTCATTCCTGCTCGAAGGTTGTCCCCTTGACCCTCTTTCGGCTGCCGCTTTGTCATTGTAATTTGTCCGTGGTGTTTGGTTGTTGACGGTCCCTCCGTCTGGACAAAACGGGAAACTCCTCGCTACCGCCCCGCATGGCTCATTTACGCCGTCATTAAAGAGGGTGTGAATGTGAGGCACGGCATGACGACCACGTGTTCGGTAGGGGCCGATGCCTGTTGAAATAACACTAAAACTATTTGTTATTCTACCAGGTAAGCCCCACTGAGCTACACAGCTCTTTTTCAGAAGAGACCTGGCTGGAAGTGATAGCTCAACGAAGTGGCTCAGCATCACCTGGAAATGTAAAGCAGCGGCCAAATAGTGTAAACGCGCGTTTATAAATGTGGAGGGGTAACACGGAGGAGCGGATATAAATCTACGCGACCATGGGGAGAGAGACTTGCACACTCCAAATATACAGCAGGCGTCAAGGTCGGGATCGGGATTAAACTCACGACCTCCTGCATACCAGGCGAGGTAGTTGACATCTCGCCACTGTGGCGCCCCCTTACAAGTGTATAGGCGTTAAAATGTACCCTGAAGCTGGACAGACAGACACACATGCAAACAGCTGTACGATAAAATCTTGATTTGAAGCTTTCGTGACTGCAGGAATCCATACTCTGTGGTTCTTTCGGTAAAGTCACGTAGGTAGAAAAAAAGCAGCACGAGAACCGGATTTCTGAATGTGCATTTTGAAACCGTACATTTACTTGGCTTCTGTATTTCTTTTCGCTTTATTGTTGCGCTGGACTTGTGTTTATGTTGTTGCCTGTGTCCTATTTGTGACCCAGGTCACTCTTGCAAATGCGAGACCCATCCTGGTCTCGTGAGTTCTCACCTGGTTCAGCGAAATCAACTTGAAACCTGAAACCTTTGCGATCATCGTCCTCCGTTGTGCGCAGGCTAAGACCCTGTGCGTTGGCAACACGGACACAGCACAGGAGGTGATCGCCATGGCTCTCAAGCAGTTCTCGATCACGGTGAGCGACGCGCACGCATTACGCACTTGGAATGGGCAGACGAACGCCATGGTACGATGGGCTATATTAATGTCCTGTCTTGAAAACTTGCCTCTTTCAACTGGCCTTTACCCACAAGTTCTGAGCGTGAGCCCTGCAGGTTCTGTTCATTTTCTGCTTTCCATGCACGGCACATTGGGATCTGTGGATGAAATGCGCCACTTTACAAATGTAAATTATTATAATCATTGTTACGATTTGGCCAAATCACTTGGAATGCGCCCCTGATCTCGTCAGATTTTGGAAGCTAAGCCGGTTTGAGCCTGGATAGCGCTTTCAAAGGGCGACCACTGTGTATACAGGGTTGGTGTAGGCTGCTGTGGAATTATGCGGAGCGCAGGAGAGGGTAGTGCAGAAACATCCGTTGTCGCACCATACTTCTGTGCTCCCCACCTTCGCCAACTCGCACTGACCCAGAGTGGTGAAGGATGGTCGAATAACCGCTCCGATCCGCACATTTTCCGGGACCTGGAGTCAACTAACACAATCCTGCGGAGGGAGCTGGTAGGAACGTTGGGTTGCTCGGTCAATGGCCAGGGTCAACGGCGGCGTGGTGTATTCCGCAAATATGCCCGACTGTGAGGGCGGGCACAACCCGGCATGAGTAGGTTAAACGTTGAGTTCTATAAGGGCACCACGGGGTGACCAGCCCCTCCCCACCCAGCCCCACCCCTGCCACTCCCCACCGAGCCCCACCCTCCCCACCCAGCCCCTCCCCACCCTCCCCTCCCCACTCAGCCCCTCCCCACCCTCCCCACCCAGCCCCTCCCCACCCCACCCTCTTCACCCAGCCCTACCCCTCCCATTTTTGGATGCACGACGGACGGACACAATAATCTCTTGTGGGCTGGTGGAACCAGGTGGTTCCTACCAGTATAATTACTATTACAGCAGCTGGATTATCTAATATTGCCCTCATGTTGTAATTGCAATCTCATTACGAATGGCACAGTTAGGATGGTAATTGAGCTGTCAGCGTCTGCTGGGGCCTGGATGTGATGGAACGTGCTGACGTGTGTGAATATTCTTTTCAGGGCCAATCCAGCGATTTCAAGCTGTGGGTTTACTCTGGCAAAGATGGGACTCCTTATCCACTCATAGGTAACGTTTGTTCTTTTCTATTTATAGCACCTGTTTAAAATATCGGACAGTATGACATGATTGCGATTGTTTTTATTCTATTTGAAGTTTGTGTACAAGGGTAATTCGAGGTTAAACTCTCCCTATTTGTCCTAGATAATCGTAGGAGGGTGACGTCTTGATCATGTCGGCTGAGCGCTAGTGGCAATTTATTTATTAGCAACCTCTGTGTGAAATGATGCCACAGCTGCTGTGCAAAGCAGTTTGGGTATTTCCGAGATGACATTGTAGCGAAATTGTGATTCTACTAAGAGTACAATTTGGAATAAAAAAAATGAAAATTTTTAAACATTTTTTTTATCATGTTTGCGAAACACTTTAGTATGTAAATTCATATAAATGTAACTTGTTGACAATGTTGTTATCAGCGTTTTTGAGTGTTTACCCCTGGTGCCGTGGCTCACCCTGCAAGGGGGCAGGGGGGACGCCACTGCCACTTGTCGCAGGGGCGGTGGGGGGGGGTTCTTAGTTCGAGCCCATGGGCTGCCCCGGTAAATACTGCCGGGTGCACGAACCAAAAAACACTCGTCATCCTGCTTCACAGTGAATGTGAGCGAATCCCGTGAAGTTATTTGGAAAAGACGAGGCCGCTGCGTGCCAGCTTCACCGTCCATATTTGACAAATTTGCAAATTACCCACAGATCACCTGCTTGGGTAAAAGCCACGTGACAACATATAAACTAAACTACTTTAATACGATTTTTATTTTAGCAGGTAAGGCCCACTGAGCTCTACAGCTCTCTTTCAGAAGCGACCTGGCCGCAAATGATAGCTCAACAAAGTGGCTCGTCACGTGGAGATGTCTTGCAGTCAAATACTCAAAACGCGTTGTTCTAAATGTGGAGGGAAAATCAGGAGGATCCGGAGAAAATCCACGTGACCACGGGGATAACATGGAAAAGCCAAATATACAGTAGGCGTCAGGGTCGGGATTGAACCCACCACCTCCTGTATACCGGGAAAGGTAGTAAACATCTCACCACTGCGGCACCCCTACTGGCAGACTGTCCATCTGTTAAACATTGTGCCTTCGTGATTGCCTCTGCGCCACAGGACTGTTTACATGCTCCTGAACAAGTGGCTTTTACTCTCTGGCATGCGCTAAATTCTCATTCAGAGTTCAGCCCAACATCCCAACGCAGTGTCCCTCAGCAAGAGAGCCTTGAAATCCATTATAATATTTGCTGGATAAATTAGAACCCCGTGGAGTGTTTCTGAATAAATAATGCGTTTGTGTATTCTCAAATTTTCCCAACACTGCACTATAACTGCACTCCCGCTCTCAGGCACGGACAGGATATGTTTTGCATTGTTAATCTTGGAGTCATTTTTCAATTCCGTATTCATTCTCTCCTCCCTGTAGGCATTGAACCACTCGCAGCCTTCTCTTGCAATGGTTTATATTTAGCATTAATCTAACGTTTTATCGCTTCGAAAAAAAAAAACATTGCAAGCTGCTGCAACAGAGCGGCAGTAGAGATGCGCGTGTAATTTAGTCGATGTAACTAAAGTTGGGCAGCATGGGCGATGGCGCAACGTGCCGCGCGCAAGACACCACGGCCACCGCAATCTCCGTCCGCATTCGATCGCAACATTGAACTTCTTTCACACCGTACGTAGCCAACTGTGCTAAATTACTAGATAATAATTATTTTTTTAACCAGGTAAGGCCCATTGAGCTTTTTCTATATCCAGAAGCGAGCTGGCCACAGATGATGATAGCGCGGCGATGACGATGGCGACAACGATGGCACCCTCGTCTTTGTTGCGCAACCCCTGGTGGGGGCCGTGGAGAGACCCGGGGGGGGGGCGGGGGGGGGGGGGCAGGATGTGTGCTCTCACTTCTTGTTCCTCTTTTATTTATTTTTTTGCTTTGCTTTGCTTATCAAAAACAATGCACGCTTGCGTCGTCGTATCGGGGTATGTATGTATATTTTTTAAACGACCAAGAAATGGGGGGGGGGGGGGGGGGTAGAGGGGCAGGGGGGGGAAGGGATGGGGAAGAGTAAAGGGGGCACGTAACAAGTAGACGCACAAACGGAAAAGAAATATAGGGCAAGTGTGATGTGATTAAGGAATCAACATCTGTTACAACACAAAACTCAGAGGCTCCAAGACCCTCTAGACTAACCAAATTTCCTTTTTTTATTCAGTAAGGCACACTGAGCTACACGGATCTTTTTACAGAAACAACGTGGCCACAAGTGATGGCTCGGCGAAGTGGCTTATCACGTGGAAATTTATAGCGGCCAAATACTTGATTCTAACGGTGGAGGTAAAAAATGGACCACGGGGAGAACGTGCAAACTCCAGATATACAGCAGGCGTCAGGGTTGGGATCGAACACACGACCTCCTGCATACCAGGCGAGGTAGTTAACATCTCGCCACCGCGGTGCCTACAAACATTCTATCCGGATGTTTTTCGGGTTGTGCCGTTGTTGCGCGTCATTGTTCGCCGGTGACTTCTGACCATTTCACTCCCAAGTGCTGGCGGCTTCTTTCAGAACCGAATTTAAAAGCCTTGCAGGGGGTGGGGTGGAAGCGAAACGTCGGGACGGCGCGCCGAGCGGTAAAATGCCATGGGTCAAAACTGTAGCGAAAACCTCTATGCAAGTGGTTCTCGAACTGTGGTACACGAAGCCCTGGTGGTCCCCTCATGGGCCCCTGGTGGTCCCCTGGTGGTCCCCTAGTGGGCCCCTGGTGGGCCCCTCGTGGTCCCCTAGTGGGCCCCTCGTGGTCCCCTGGTGGTCCCCTAGTGGTCCCCTGGTGGGCCCCTGGTGGTTCCCTGGTGGGCCCCTGGTGGGCCCCTAGTGGTCCCCTCATGGGCCCCTGGTGGTTCCCTGGTGGGCCCCTGGTGGGCCCCTCGTGGGCCCCTCGTGGTCCCCTGGTGGTCCCCTAGTGGTCCCCTGGTGGGCCCCTTGTGGTCCCCTGGTGGGCACCTGGTGGTCCCCTAGTGGGCCCCTCGTGGGCCCCTGGTGGGCCCCTGGTGGGCACCTGGTGGTCCGCGGGGCTACTACCGGGGCAGGGGGGGCCCACTGAAAAGAAGACAAACACCGTACTATGATCCTCACCAGGGAAATGTACAACTTGAAACAACTAGTCGGACGCGGTGGTCCACAACATTGTTGGAGGTTGAAGAGGCGGTCCGTGTACTCCACGAGTCTGGGAACTGCTGCTCTGCGCGGTCGCGTTCGTTGAGTAGACACAACGCCCACAGACCTCCAGTTCCCCTAAACGCGTTTCCGCGTGCACCTTCCCCCCCCCACCCCCCTCCCCCTGCTGTGCCCCACCAGGGCACGAGCAGCCGTACAGCGTGCGCATGCGGCACGTCCGCGACGCCGTGCAGTGCCTGGGCTCGGACGTCCGCGTGGGCGGCAGCTCCTTCCCCGTGGACGCTCGCTTCCCGGACGAGAGCCTGCCCCCCGACCTCCGCTGCCACTTCGTGCTCCGGGCGACGCAGCGGCGGCCGTCGCAGCCGCCGCCAGCCGCGACCTACGTTCGAGACGAGCCCGTCGGTGAGGGGAACGTGCGACTACTCTTGTGTGTGCGTGCGTGCTTGTGTGCGTGTCGACTTGGCGTTGGTCGAATCGGCCTCAATTGAGTACCTGTGAACATCGCCACCGGTGAGGCAAGGGCGGCCGGGCGTGGTGCTGGCCACCCACTCCCTTGTGTGCCGTGCCGGACTTCATAGGTGCTCGCTAACAGCACTTGCCCCAGCAGTCTGTTAAGGCTATACGGGGAGGATCTTTGTATTTGCGGTGGCATAGAGGTTAGCGCGTTGCACTACGAATCCTGCAACCCGAGTTCTATTCCCGATCACGGCCAACACCAGCGACGATTATCATAGGCACCGACACCCGTTCCATCACTGTCTGGCCAGCATGCCAGAGGAGGCTAAAATTCCCTCGACGGACGGGGGTGAGGGCTCTCTGGAGCTTCGTCTCGTCTAGACCAGGGGTCGGCAACCTACGGCTCCGGAGCCGCATGCGGCTCTTTACGGGCTGCTTCTTGACGATGAGTACGTATGTACCCAGATGCATTGCGGCTCTTGAAATACTGAATTTTGTACCGAATTGGAAAGAAATGGCTCTTCTTGTTATTTTGGTTGCCGACCCCTGGTCTAGACCCTTCCGCTAGCAGTGCAAGTGCAGGGCTGCCCCTTTGGGCCTCGTACGTACGTGGAACCCCTTGCACGCCGTACGTAGCCCAACCGTGCTAAACGGAGGCGCGGTGGCGGCCTGCGTGTGTGCGCGCAGACTCGAGTGGCGGCAAGCTGAGGAGGAAGCGGTCGCTGATGTCGTGGACGCTGCGACGGAGCTCCTCGCGCTCCGACTCGGACGCCCCCCTCTCGCCCCTCTCCCCCGCCGCCCCCTCCGCCGGCGGCGTCTTCGGGGTTCCCTTGTCCCTGCTGTGCCCGGATGGGGCGCCCCCCAGATCAATTATGGTACAGTCCACGTTTCAGTTAAACCAATGCCACGAATGCACGTGCTTGTTAAATAGAGTTGGGAAAAAAATGTCAAAAAAGATGAAAAGAAATCCAGGTAAAATATTTTGTTTGTAATGGCTTTAATGAAAAAATGACACTTCAGGCATCCCACTGTTCAGCTATTGCTCTTCTCGGGAATGTTTTGTCTATCCAATCCACCTGTCCGTCCTGCCTCACATGGGTTCACGAAAAACCCCAAGACGAAACGCTCTCCACATTACTGCAAAGCTCACCAATAATAATAATAATAATGCCCACGTCGGTTTATGTTTTTTTTTCGGACAAGATTAGCAATTAACTACCGTAAAAAAAACTGCATTTCTTTGTAAAGAACTGTCAGGCTGCCGTAGCAACACGGATACAACTCGGGTACATTTATCACTGCAGTGGCAAGGACGCGGCCTTGTCCACGGGAGTGATAAACTTCTCTCTCGGATTCGATTTTAAAATAAAGAGATGGGAATGTAACCCGGACAGATTTCATCTGTTGTAAGAAAATGAAGCAAAGTGGGGACTCAAGATAAATACGAGTAAAACAAGTCGCGTACAAATTTTTTTTTCGTGAAACATTGGGAGGTATCTCTCCAAGATACACGACAACAATGAGGAAACACACCAGACTTTACATTATATACACGTTACGTGAGGTGGAAACATGATGGGGTTATTTGTTAAGGCTGGTGGCATTTGCCCATAACCCTGACCCTCTTACTGTTTCGCCAAGCATTGAAGGAACAAAGCAGTTTAATTTGACCGTGTGAAGTTCTACAACAAAGCGATGACGCGTAGAAACGTGTACACAATAGCACTCGCCCCTTGTGCATTCTGCAAAGAGCATGGGAAGTTTCTAAAGAACTGCATTGTGGTTCTTCTTGTCTGAGGTCACCCTCGAAGAACGCTGAGCAAATGTGACCGACTTACAGGTGGAAGTTAGATGGAGACACAACTGTCGACCGGTTTCGTCCTTTTTAGGACTCATCAGCTCAGTACCGTCACCAGTGCTCGCTGATGCAAAGTCTGCCTCTGGGAACCATATATGTTGCAGCACCCACTTCTACAGACTTGGGTCCATAGCTTGGCTAATGGCAACCAACATAACATGTGTACATGACGAGAAAGCCCATCATAATTGCGTTGCGATGGGTTTTCGTGTCATCTACGGACACGCTCAATCGCGACGACACTGGTCTCTGTGCCGCAGCTAGATGGAGAGTGGCATTGCAGTACTGTGAGAGACGGCTATTGCATGGGGAGGCATTCATCCAGCAGTTGATAGAGCATGACTGATGATAATATGAATGAAGACGGAAAATTAAATTGATCGAACGTTTCGTTTTTTCTTATCCTATGTAGCGCTGCCACGTCACGAGACCCTTTTAACGATGGCTTTAATAATCCCCCCCCCCCCCCACCCGAAACGTAGGCCTTGCTGTCGGCAATATTTCGGGAGGGCCCCTTCACCCGGGGGATTTTCCGGAAGTCTGCGAACATGCGGCACTGCCGGACGCTGAGGGAGAGGCTGGCCTCTGGGGAGCACGTGGATTGGACGCAAGAGACACCGCACGTCGCTGCGGCTGTCTTCACGGTAACTGGGAGAGAGCCAATCAAACACTGGCCTGGAAGGACGCCGAGAGGTCGATGGACTAAAATTTGCAATTACCGGAAGTCGTACCCCACCCCCCCAACCCCCGATTTAGGAACGGGTTCCGTTTCCCCGAGAGCCGTTCGTAAGTCGGAACGGTCCGTTAGTCGCAACAAAACCACGTGCCGTATTTAAACGCACGTGCGGTCGGTGTCGTAAAATGTGTTACGGTTCAACAGACAAAGTGAAGGATTGTTAAACTCATAAATAAGGAGAAATATTTAACAATTGCACGTTTTCCGAACCAAATAGTTCCGCGGTTCGGATCGCAAGTGTGAGTTCACGTTCGCAAGTCGGATGGTTAAAAATAAGTGTCTCATGGTAGCTCGTTCGCAAGTGTGGATATTTGTAAGTTAGGCGTTTGAAATTCGGGGACTGCCTGTAATACATCGGTATACAAAGTAGATGCGTTCCCAGAGCTTTGTTCGTATTTTGAAACCTCGTAGATAGAATAAATTATAGCATTAGTACTATGAGGATGCGTTCCCAGCCTTGGAGACTTACCATGTAATACTGTAACACTTCGTAAATTACCATTCATATTGTAAACAAAGAAAATTAATATGGAAAATAATATAATATACCGTATAGTATTTTATATTGAGATGTTTTTCACAAAGAGTGCAGATTTGATGGTAGTTCCTTCATAGTTGCTTCCAGGTAACAGGGGTTAGTTTAGAAATTAATATTTTTTTATGTCGTATTTGTTAAATTCAATATTATTGAGCCCTGTTGCCTTATTCATATCAGGTGCTTTTGGCTTCATTACACAGGAGGCATAGTTAACCTAGGCGCCTGGCAATAATTAGCTCTGTGATTAATAATTGCACAGCTGCGTAAACAGACGTTGATTCATGAGGGAATGTCGGTATTTTTATGCCTCGTCACCTGTAAACACCTCCGCTGATTCAATTTGGTCACCACATCTCGAGGTAGGCTGCTTATTGCGGTGATATTGTGGAAATCATTTCGGATAAATATCGGCCATAAGAAGTGAGTGTGGGAGACAGAAAGAAGGACACGTGGATTGGAGAACATACACCGGTGACATCTTGCTGACCGTTCAGAAAATATTCATCAGCTTGGGTAGGGCCCGTTGTGGGCTGGGACGATGACCGGTGATGGTCAAGACTCATAATCAACGTTTTTGGGTTTAGATCGCGTTATTTATAAATGTGTCGTAACCCTCCACCACCCGACACGGCCAATCAGTAAAAAAGTGTCACGTTGACAAAAGACAAATTAGTTCACTGCTTTAGCCCACCGGTGTGTTGAAGCGCGAAACCACAACATTTACAATTTGAGTACGACGTTTCGCTGGTAACGACACATTTATAAATAACGCGATCTAAACCCAAAAACGTTGATTATGAATAATATTGGTCGCGAAAGCCTACGTGTTAAACTGGTCAAGACTGACGACAGTGGCATCCAAAGGAGGGAACGTCACAGAGATGGAGCAATAAGATCAGCTTGTGCGTGCAGTTGCTCAGAAGATTTTTACATCCTGGCAACGTGACAGATGGCAGTAGCTTGGAGAGGACTTCCCCCTGCAGTGGCGAAATGTTAACTCCCTCGCCTGGTATGAGCCAGGGAGGGGTTCAGTAGTGGAGCGTGGGTTCGATCCCGACCCTGATGCCTGTATATTTGGAGTTGCATTTTCTCGCCGTAGTCATGTGGATTTTTCTCCCGGTTCTCCGGTTTTTCCCTCCACATTTAGAAACGTGTGTTCAGAGTATTTTGGCTGCAATAAATTTCCACGTGATGAGCCACTTTGTTGTATTTGTTGCCAAGTCCCTTCTGAAAAAGAGCAACATAGCTCAGTGGGCCTTGCCTGGTAAAATATAAATAGATGGTGGCCGACAATGATGATGAAAGGCCACAAATTGCAAACAATGAATAACACTCAGGGTTAAGATAATGTTGCAGGAGGATTATGCTTCGGATGTTTGAACCAAGTTTTTATTCATTCATTTTTGCTTGTGCGAGTGCCTGGAGAAAAGCCATGCACAGGAGGCGATGACGCCACTCAAAACCTGCGCATTAATCGCGAGGTACCTGCTCTACTGCCTCCTACAGGAAGATGCTGTCCGTGGTGGAACGTCCAGCCCTGTGTTGACTCGACGCTGGTTCCCCGTGTCGTGTGTCGCGTGTCGCGTGTCGCGTGTTCGTGTGTCGTGTGCCGTGTGCCGTGTGCCGTGTGTCGTGTGCCGTGTGTCGCGTGTCGTGTGCCGTGTGCCGTGTGCCGTGTGTCGTGTGCCGCGTGTCGCGTGTCGTGTGTCGCGTGTCGCGTGTCGTGTGCGCGACCGCCGCAGGACTTCCTGCGCAATGTGCCCGGGAGTCTCCTCTGCTCGGAGCTGTACCACGGCTGGCTCGATGGCATTTCAGAGGAGCACCCTCAGGAGAGACTGCAGAGCGTACGAAGGTCAATAATGATTACAACGCTGGCCAAGTGGCTCAGGGGTTCAGAGCACTGAGGATGCCACTGCTGAAACCCGGGTTCGAATCCGTGAAGCCGCCTGTCGTTTAACCGGGTTTTTAAGTGTATCGGGTTGACGGACTTTGCCTGGTCACAATTTATTACGGATGATGGCGATATGTTTAGGAGCGAAATGCCACAGTCAGGGTTTGCTGGCCACGATGAGGGGGTTTCAGGAGAGAGTTCCTGTAGTTTTGCTATTCTTCCGTTGAACGAGCGCAGACTGCAGTGGGTTTACAACATGGTTCGTAGTTTGGGTTGCATGGCCACATTCCCACTGCTATTGTTTGTCTTTCATTTTCCATTCATGAAGAAGCGCGCATCGGCCTGTTCTGATGGGGGTTGATGGTTACGCCACCAGAGTGTTCGAGAAGCAATGTCAAAGCCAGGAGGTGCGGTGTTTGGGTCTCGAATGACGTGTTTATTCTGGTCAATGACCGTACAATAAAAACATCCATCAGGTAATCTACAATGTTTGCTTTAACTGCCATGTGACATATCTCCATAATGGGCCATATTTGTGAAAGTGCAGTGCCCCGAGTGTGGACGAGGCAAAGGAATTGACCTCAGAAGTAGTTCTGCGTTATGGCTTTTTTCAGGTTGTTCTTTGACACAGGGCGATGCACCATTGTCTGCAGTCGTTCCAAATGGATGTGTTGCATCTCATGACGTAATGCCGATGAGCGTAATTGGAATGTAATTCGGATAAAGTGGAATTAAATTGGCTACCCCTAAATCCATTATTCAAAGTGTCAATGTCAAAGTGTTTCCACTCGTAAATGAGCAATGGACAGCGTATATCTCCAACATCGGTTCTGAGGCAGTTATACAAATTCCACGTAACTGTGGCAAGGGCCAGTCTCTCTCCGTATGCAATACCCGCTGCTGTATACCCACCAAATGTTGGCTCAACGTGCCGAGACCTCCAAAATGATTTCCTAGCAACATCTGAAGGCGTGTTTATGGAAATGGCAGTTTGCTATCGCTGCGATCTGCTGGCTCACAATACATTTTATAAACAAAACATGAACAGATTAAATACCATTATTTTTTTTCTACTCCAGATCATTTGCTACCCACGACCTGTTTGAGACGTTTTGCCGACCCATTATTCGGCTTGCCCTGCCGGGGTTGCCGCGACACCGTTTTTCACGACGCCCACCGCCGCCGCCGCCCCCCCGCAGTCGGTCTATCAGCAGGTCACGTGCGGTGGGGCAAAGTGTGGGTACTCCCACCTCTTCCAAGACGTCTGGCCAGCGTGGAAGAGTAGGCCAAGTTACACTCCAGAGCGGCTGTCTAGAGCTTCCGCCAGCGTCGCCGTGAGCAGGCAATGCAGGGCTGAAATGGGGTGCCCCTGTGGCCAGATGTTAACTCCCTCGCCTGGTATGCAGGAGGTCGTGGGTTCAATCCCGACCCTGATGCCTGTATATTTGGAGTTTGCACGTTCTCCCTGTGGTCACGTGGTTATTTTATCTGGGTCCTCTGATTTTCCCCTCCACATTTAGAATCAACATCGCGTTCAGAGTATTTCGCTGCTATAAATATCCACGTGATAAGCGACTTCGTTGAGCTATCGGTTGTTGCCAGGGTGCTTCTGAAAAAGAGCTATATAGCTCATTGGACCTTACCTTGAAAAATGAAAATTAGTTTAGTTTCGAGGGTTTTGGAGCCTCTCAGAGTTTCGTTTTGTTACAGATGTAGTATCCTTAATCGTTGACCTTTTATTTCTCCAATTAGCACGGTTGGCTACGTTTAGTTTTATTTTAGTTCACGTTGAGCTGAAATGTGGCCTGTACACTGTCCGATTCGGGGTTGGTGGCTGTGCAGGAGGGGGGTAGAGGGGTGGGGATGTGCTCACGTGGAACCGTAGTACCACGATCGATTAGTTGAGATTCATCTTTTTATTCATCGCTTTCTTCCGCGAAGTATTCGCCACCGTTGTCGTGCAAATCAACCCGGAGTGAGTTCGACCCCTCCCTCCCTACCCCCCCTCCCCCTCACCGCCCCCGGCGCAGGCTGCTGCGCCGCGTGCCGCCGTGCCACCACCTTCTGCTGCGTGCGCTGCTCTGCGTGCTGCACCACGTCGCGGCGCTGGCGCGGCACAACCACATGACGGCGGCGAACCTGGCGCGGTGCGTCGCGCCCAGCCTGCTGTGGCCGAGCCGCGGGGGGGAGCAGCAGCAGCAGCGCAGCGACACGCTGCAGGTAACGACGACGACGGCGGCGGCGGCGGCGGTGGCGACTAGGAACGACGTCGACGACAACATCGACAGCTCTCTCCGCGTGCTCGCATCGTCGCGTTGGCTCCCCCCGTGTTCCCTCCAGACGAGTGGAATTCAAGATCGTGCTGCTTGTCCTCGTAGGCCTTACGGAGGCTGTGGCTCCACGTTGTGTTGAGGAGCTCCTTGTCAAGTGGCTTCACACAAAAACGAGGGACTACTTTTCAGTTTCGTGCCTTCGGTTTTTACTCGCCGCCGTCGCCGCCGCCGTCACCACCGAGCGTGTTCCGTGTGCCGTGTTGCCAGGTGGTGGAGCTGGTGGAGTTCCTGATCTGCCACTGCCAGGAGCTGTTCGGAGAGGACGTGACGACGATCTTCGGTCCTTTGCCCGAGCCGAGCCAAACGGACACCGACAATTCCGACTCATCAGGTTTGGGGAGAGCACGAGTAATTAGACATTTTCAACTATAGAACAGAGTCGGCCATACACCTTTCAGAGGGGCTCTCTGGAGCTCCATGTGTAGTGGAGGTGCTTGCGTCAGCAGTGGCGTTAGGTGAGCAAGCAAACGCTTGCTCCCTCTACACTTCTATCCACTACTATCAGGGAAGGCCACGCTGAGCTACACAGCTCTTTTTCAGAAGCGAACTGGCCACAAATGATAGCTCAACGAAGTGGCTTATCGTCATGTGGAAATTTGTTGCAGTCAAATTCTCTAAACGCGTGATGTTGATTCTAAATGTGGAAGGAAAACCGGAGGAGGACCCGGAGGAAAGTCCACGCCACCACGGAGAGAGAGAGAGAGAGACATGAAAATTCCAAATAGACAGCAGGCGTCAGGGTTGGGATCGAACCACGACTTCCTGTATACCAGGCGAGGTAGTTAACATCTCACCACCATGGCACCAACTGAAGGGACAGTTTCACGTCTTGATGAATGCAAACACACGGCCTTGGCTATTTGCGCCATCATTGCTAAGGGACTGAAAATGAGACGAAATAAAACATTCACCTAACGCCTGAATTGGGCCTTGTTGTTTCTGCAGGGTTCGTAGTCTGGGCATTGACGGCCTATGTCTTGTAATGCACGGGCCTTGAAAACATCAGATCTGGACATTGCATTTCAATGAGTTATAATGAAGTATTCTTAGGTTTTTTCGGTAAAGTCACGTAGGTAAAACATTAAAATTATTTTACTTTTATTAATTTTAATGTTTTACCTACGTGACTTTACCGAAAAAACCTAAGAATATGAATCCTTGCAGTCACGAAAGCTTCAAATCTAGAATTATAATGAAGTGTTAAATGTATACGTGTGTGTGTGTCATTCAGTGGGGAGCGGTAGTGGAGGGGTTAGCGTGCCACTACGAACCCAGCAAAGCGAGTTCGATTCCCACTCAACGATTATTTGAACTGGTCCTGGGCCTCCCCTAGGTCGACTCGGCCTCAAATGGGTACCTGGTGCAGTTTGCAGTTAAAAATCGCCACTGAGGAAACAAAGGCGGCCGGGCGTGGTGCTGGCCACCCACCCCCACGTGTGCCGTGCCGGCTTTCACGGCCGCTGCTCACTAACAGCGCTTGCCCCAACAGTCTGCTACAGGCTACACGGGGGTGGACCTTTGTAACATTCAGTAAGCCCGCCTCTCGTCAGATGTTCCGAACGACGTGAATTAATTGTAAGTGGCACGCTCTCGCTGACGCCACCGGCACGCCGTCTTCTCCGTGTCCCCCGTGTCCTCGCTAGACGCCTCCTCGTCCTTGCGCCAACGCGACTCGTTGTGCGACGGAGCGCCCGCGGGCCTTCACGACGACGGCCGCGGCGACGACGACTCCCAGCTGCTGTCCGAGTGCCTGCGGGCGCTCAGCTTCAGCCGCACGGCGCAGGCCCTCTTCCCCGACATGCTCTGCCACCTCGGCGTCAACCGGCGGCCAAACGCCGGCGGCTCGCGGCTCGACGCCTCCCCGGTCGGCAGCGACGACGGCGGCGATGACGGCGCTCGCGGCCGTAGCCACGACAACCCTGACGGCGGCGACAGCCCCGAGAAGAGCGGGCGCCGGCGCGTCGTCGGCAACGACCGCAACGGCAACGTGGAGTACGGCGACGACGACGACGACGTGTTTCGCGCCAACGGCATTGGGGGTCGTCCCCCGGCGAGCGCGGACACCCCCGCGAGCCGGGCGGCCAGGAGCCGCGTGCCGTTGTCCAGGCCGGCGTCGCTGAGGCTGAACTTCCCCTCCTACGGGCCGGGCTCGTCCTCCAACCTGTCGATGGGCGGAATGTCGACGTCCTCGCAGAGCTCGGCGGAGAGCCTCCTCTGCCTCTCGACGTCTCCCGACTCGCCGTCCGCGCCCAAGCTCGCCGACGGCCGGACCCGGGGTCGCGACGCCGCCGCCGTCACCGAGCCGCTGAAGCGCTCGCTGTCCGCCAGCGGCCCCGGGCTCAACCTGTCGTTCGACTCCGCGTCGACGTTCTACCGAACCGAGAAGGCGGCCGCGTGGCCCGTGACGAGCGAAATGCGGAGGCGGCTGTTGAAGTCGTCGCAGAGCCTGAGCCCGGGGCCGCACGAGCCCACGCAGTCGGCCATCTTTTACCGGAACCGCTGCACCGCGCCCCCCTCCTCCTCCTGCTCCGTCGATTCGCTGCACTCCGACCACCCCGCCGCCGACCGCCCCCGCCCAGGAGCGAGCGTCGCCGGAGAGAGACGGCACGCGTGGTCCGCGGGGGCCTTGAACTCTCCCGAGCGGCGGAGGACGCCCGGGCAGGATGGCTCGATGCAGGGCGTGGTGGAGTCGCTGCTCAGCCCGCTGGTGAACCGCTCCTGGTTCCGCACGGGCTCTTACACGTTCAAGAGGATGCCGAGCGGAGACGGGCGGCGGGGCACGGTGGTGCCGCGACGGGGGGAGGAGTCGCCGCTCTTCAGGGGCGACTGCGGGATCCTGGAGGCCGGAGCGGCCGGTCGCAGCGCCGGGACGCGCCCCCTCCCCTCGCCCTCGGATTCTCCCCGCAGGGGGGCCGCCCGTGGATTTGCCCCAGAAGGGTTGTTCTTTAGTGGACAGCGCTCGCCTGACGAGGGCGGTGGTGGCGGTGGTGGCGGTGATGTCGGTGATGGTTGCAGTGGTGGCGGTGGTGGCGGTGGTGGCGGCCGTGGCTGCTGTGCTCGGTGTCAGGACGGCGGATTGCCGGCCTGCCGCGGGTCGCCAGCGTGCGCCGGTTGTGGCCAAACGTGGACGGACGGCCCGGGCGACGGTGCAGTGGAGAGCCACGATTTGGAACGCAGAGCTTAACCCCCCCGCCGCAGGTGCATTGAACATGCGGTGCATTCCTAGGCGTGTATACAACACGCGTGCTCTCACACGTGTGTTCTCACACGTGTGTGTGTATACATACACACGTGTGTGTGTATACATACACACGTGTGTGTGTATACATACACACGTGTGTGTGTATACATACACACGTGTGTGTGTATACATACACACGTGTGTGTGTATACATACACACGTGTGTGTGTATACATACACACGTGTGTGTGTATACATACACACGTGTGTGTGTATACATACACACGTGTGTGTGTATACATACACACGTGTGTTCTCACACGTGTGTATGTATACACACGTGTGTATGTGTATACATACACACGTCCAGTGAAAGGTGAAGGCACAGCCCTGCAGTGTCTTGCTGAGGCCACCGCTGGCTCAAAGGCCTCCGCTTGAGGGAGCTCTGACGAGCCGTCTGGAAGGTAGTTTGGGCTGATCTATCGCTCTGACCAGACTTCTCAGTGGGGGCGAGAGTACCCACACTTTACGCCACCTGCGGACCGACTGTGACGTACCTGTTTCATGCCGCAGAACGACACACGGTGATGTGTATGTCTCGCGTGGTTTTTCAAGAGTGACACGGCGCTGGGTGCACGGCTAGCTTGTGCACTCACGCTTGTGCCTTCCAAGCCAAATCAGATCGTTGGCGCGCTTGGCATCGGCGCATTCCTTAGAGCGCAGTGCTCACGCGAGCGCAATCTATTTCGCAGATGTGTGGCGTCTGCGGTAGTTTAAAAGGGACGGAGCGATGTTGCTAAGTGACTTTACCAAATTAGGTAACTTGTGAGGTTTTTTTGTCTCACAAATCTGGCAAATGTGGGCTGTGGCACCAGCATACATGGTCTACGCGCATGTACCTCTGAGTGAAAATCGCTCGCTTGGGGCCAATGTTCCGCTGTCTTTGCAAGATCCTAGCCCTTTTAATTTAACAATTTGGCGGCATTGTACATTTTTGTCAGGATTTTATGAACCATTGTATTTTCATTTCAAGCTTAGCCTGAATCCAGTATCGTTGTTCTAAGTGTTTGTAATTATTTTTCTTTATAAAAAAAAAAGAGCAAATATCTTCACAACGTCGTGCGAGACTCGAGCATCGCACCTCCTGGCTTTGACATTTCTCCTCGAAGACTCTGGTGGCACGAATTGACCGCATCACAACGTCAACAGGCCGATGCACACAACTCCTTCGTGAATGGAAGATTAAAGACAAGCCACAGCAGTGCGGCTGTGGCCACGCAACCCAAACTGTGGACCATGTCAGCCCAATGTCGTCTGCGCTCCTCCAATGTAGGAAGAGCAGCAGAACGACACAAACTCTCTCCTGAAGCCTTCTCACTGCTGGCAGACCTCAACATTGGCATTTATCTCCTGAACATATTGCCAAATGCAAGAAGAAAATAACGACAATTTATCGGAGGCACGTAACAACAGTCTTTAAAACTTGGCAAATGTCATGTCAAGTTAATTAACGTCTTGGAATTTAAAAAAGGCATTTACCATATTTCAGTTATTTTGTAATTGCCACAGCTGCGCTTGACGATTTAAATGTAACACACTTCGGATGGTATTAAAAAGAAAATAACTTAAGTAACTAAAAAAGAACGTGAACTGACTGTGTGAATCCACTGCTGGATGAAAGCCATCCCCTGCTGGGTGGATGAAGGAGATTGTTTGAAGGGGGAATGCCTGGGACCAGTGGTTATGATATCACTTGCCACTCACTTGACCCACGGCCACAAATAAAATTTCTGGTCACCAGGTTTGGAGCGCAGCGCACAAAACCACCGCACCACAAAATTGCAACTGCAAGATTTGTATAACTTTTTTAATCATGATTTGCTTTGAATAGTTTTAAATATGGTACTGTACATTTGCGTGTTTTACAAAAATTTAAAATTGTAATCTATGCGGTTTTGAAAAAAGCACGCTTGGCTTGAATGTTTAAGTATCTTTTTTTACTTAGTCATGGTTGGCTGGTCCAAGAACATTTATATTCACGATATTTACATTTAAATGCTTGTGTTAATGTTCATATTTCGAGAACATGTAATTTGCATAAATATATTTTCTTACGTAACTGTAAGTCATATTTGTTCTACTTTAAAGCCAATAAATCCTTGTTTGAACTTTTGAAATTAGAATGTATTTTAAATGTGAATTTGCATTGCGCGCCATTCCACCACTACGAAGATCCGGGCCGGCGTTTGCAGCACGCTCTCGTATTCGGTAAATCCTGGAATGGATACTGTTCTTTACAGAGTGGAGTTGTGCTTGCCAGACACGTGTGCGTCTTTCCTCGGGTTTGAAGTTGCTGTGTAGTGCTCTGCGTTGTCAGAGGAGGGAGCCATAGCATTGTCAGCCTGTGTACGTTCGCACAGGTCACACCAACGCCCGACCGTAACCAGTCAAGTTGAAGGCATGAAGACTGAAAGTAGTCCCTCGATTAAAAAACACGTGTTTTAGGAGACGGTTTCAATCAGATAAAGTCGCCATCATCAGTCATGGATGAAGGCCTGCCGCTTTTCCCTTGCGAAATGGAGTCATTGTCATGTCATGCCCATCAATAGGAACTACTTGCTATTTCCCCCACTGCTGCTGTTACAACTCTGTGTAGTCATGTTGCTTATTGTTCACCCGGGTGTCTTGAAGCATCTCCGTTGCTCTGTTTGGACATTCCGAGTGCCGTTTCTTCCTCTCATCTCTTTCATTGCCCTCTTTACCCTTGCGACGGTAATAACCTCTGCCGTGTTTTACCATCTTCGTGCATGCGATGATCTGTGCCTTGTAAATATCGCAAACTTGTGTCCGTTTGCCATGGTTCCACCTGGGCTTGAACTCGGGTGGCTGCTGGTTTTAAATATTTGAGTTTGAAATGGGTATTTATTTTTTCATATTTAAGTTTAAATCCCGGGTAGTTTCCTGGTTTCAAACTCAGGATCTCATCGGAACTTGTCAAGCCACCCGGCCGACCCTGACGTGGATTGTTTCAAACAAGGGAGTGTTCCGCCTCTTGTTGTCGATGGCTGTCAACACACGCGATTTAAATGCGTGCCTTTTAAAGCCACCGGTTTACCGTCAATGTCGCCATGTCTGGGGACACGTTGTGAACCCCATCGCCCTCGTAAACAGGGTGGAACCGCCACCTAAAGTTGACTGTTTAGGGCCGAGTTGCTTAACAAGTGTTTACAAAAAAAACAATATTGAATGTAGGTGTTTACACAAAGAGGTAAATTGTGTTTTACGTCTTGGGGTGGAGCGGTGACGCCGTGGTTATTTTCACATCATCGCTGTCAAGATGAACGTGGCAACCCCACCAAGGCAGTGCCGGATTATCCTCGTAGCACAAGTAGCGACATGTGTAGTAGCTACATGCTTTCAATCTATCAATTCCGGTTCAGTGATTCTGCACTTGCTCTTACTATAGTACTATACCGCCTTCAACTTTGATGAACGACTGGGTGTTTAATGTTAGCGATTTGTCATATTATATGGCTGTATAGCAAATGAAAAACCACAATTACTATGCAAGTGAAAAATTGTGTTTTAATATTTGTGTTTTTTTAATTTAGGGCCCCATTAACACATTGTCCTGCGAAGGGAGCTGGTAGGAACGTTGGGTTGCTCGGTCAATGGCCAGGGTCAACGGCGGCGTGGTGTATTCCGCAAATATGCCCGACTGTGAGGGCGGGCACAAGCCGGCGTGAGTAGGTTAAACGTTGAGTTTTATAAGGGCACCACCCAGCCCCACCCCTCCCACCCCCCACCCAGCCCCACCCTCCCCACTCAGCCCACCCAGCCCCTCCCCACCCTCCCCACCCAGCCCCTCCCTGCACGACCGACGGACGGACACAATCATCCCCTGTGGACTGGTGTAACCAGGAGGTTCCTACCCGTATAACAAACTCGCCTATAGCCCGTCCAAGCACGGGTGGACAGTGCAGTTAATCTGAAATATTCAATCGACAATAGTGACTCGCTCATGATTATGAATGAGGTGCTGCCCCATGTGGTTTGACGTCACCCGCTCATGATTATTAATGAGGGGTGGGGCATGTGGAGTGACGTCACGCGCGGGACACATTCTTGGCTTATTACCGACTACACCCAGAAATGTCTCTTCGTCCTGCGCGTGACGTCACTCCACATGAGCCCCCCCCTCCCCTCATTAATAATCATGGTATGGTGACGTCACTCCACATGCCGCACCCCTCCCCAATAACCATTAGCGGGTGACGTCACTCCACATGGGGCAACACCACCCCCCCCCCCTCATTAATAATCATGAGCTGAACAATTTTTCTATTGAATATTTCAGATTGACTGCAATCTCCACCCGAACGCTCGTGTTAGTAATGCTCTAGGCCCCGCACGAGATGAATCCGGTGCTGCACCAAGTGGCGAGTGATGTCTGGACTGGTCTTACCTCCATCCCCCCTTCTTTTCGCCCCCCCCCCCCACTCGCAAGCTCATCATTGCTTCCAAAATGCACGCTGTTGACAACGCACAAAGGACGTGTAACTGTAAAAACGTTTAACTATTGTTTATTTTACCAGGTAAGGCCCACTGAGCTATTGCTCTTTGTCAGAAGCGGCGACCTGGCTATCGCAAATGATAGCTCAACGAAGTGGCTTATCACGTGGACATTTCAAGCAGCCGAATACTCTAAACGCGTGGCGTTTATTCTAAATGTGGAGGGAAATACCGGGAGGTCCCGGAGAAAAATCCACGGGGAAAACATACAAACTCCAAATTTACAGCAGCAGGCATCAAAGGTCGGGATCGAACCCACGACCTCCTGCATACCAGGCGAGGGAGTAAACATCTTGCACGCGATCAAGGACGTCCACTAATTGTGAAGGGGAAAACCTCCGTTGATCGCAGAGATTGAGCGATGAGATCGACTCTCACTGGAGCGAGATGAAATTAATAATCGTAACTGAAATGTATACAGCGTCTTTTTAAAACACACCGTGGACATTTCCAAGGTGCTGTCCCAGGCAATACGACAGCACGCACATCACGTTCAGATTCAAGAGGTGAAACGATTCAAAACGAAAACAGGAGCTGGGCAGATGGACCAGTGGCACAACTCCCCTGTGGCACAAGCCCTCTCAACCACCAGATTGTAAATGTTGTGGGTTTACTCCCAAACACACCGGTGGTGCTGTACTCGTAACGAATTTGCATGTTTTGTTCACGCGACAAACCTTACTAATTGGCGGTGCCGGGTGGTGGCGGGTTTAACGACACATTTATTTTTAAGCGACCTAACCCTAAACAACTTCTTATCAACCACAATAGCTCGAAACGAAACTTTTCTTTAACCAGGTAAAGCCACCCAATTATTAGAAGCTCACTGCGCTGTGACCCTGGCGACCCGAGTTCGATACCTGGCCCACGTCTCGCATCAGGTGGGGAGTGAAACCTGTACCGGTGCTGGCAGGGCCCTGCCATCGAATTCCCTCTCCACCGGCCGCCACTTGCCGGCCAGGTGATGTAATGATCAAACAAACATCGCTCATCCAGCAGTGAATTCACAAAGGGGCTGAAAATAGTCAACTTATATTATGAATATGCCACTGGTAGAAACAACAATTCATTCAAGAGGACACAATTTTTTGATAAATTGTGTTTATGCCCGAATAAGTTGTCTACTCTCCCAAGTTGCGGACAACAATCCTGGGCCTGGGCTCCAGTCAACTACTTTTATATGGGTGCAGTGATTAGCAGAAAAAAAGTCTGAATTTCTGTGGGGCGAGCTGAACTGCACTCTGGCGAACAATCCTATTAGGCCGGTCACGATAAAGCCACCCCCCACCCCGTGACCGAAGAAACCCCAGGGTTCGCGATTCAATTCATGAGTCAATTACTTTGTGAACAGCGTGGTGCATAGTATCCTTACGTTTACGCACTGCAGGATCGCAATGACACAGTGGACCTTCGTGAAGTGGTGGATAGATGGTGGATGATGAAGATGACAGGTTTATTCTGTTTGTGAGTAGGATGCCTTGTGTGGCGATACTCTCAACTCTTCCAAAATGCATGAGCCAGCATGGAAGAGTAGGCCAAATCTCCTCTGGAAGGGCTCTCCAGAGCTCCCTCTGCTCGTGGAGAGGCCCTGATGGCAACAGTGGGGTGAGCGAGTAATTTAAGGGCTGCACCATATACATTTGTATTTGTCCTATCAATTTCGAAAGCAATGTATCTATGCATGAACGGAACTTCCTCCAATAAGAAGGTGAAATGGAAATCCGGCCGTGCTATTTATTCAGCGTTGAAATTATTCACCTACGAGTAGAGTGAGTGCACTTGCACTCAGTCGAGTGACGGTGTAGGTGAATATCTTTCACTTCTAACCAACCTGGGCAGAATTGCAGGCAAATTATTCACACCACGCCTTGAAATCCAAACTGGTGTCCCTCGATTTGACGAACGTTCGGTTGAAGAAATTTCGCGTTCACGCAGTTTAACGAAATCGAGTTTCCGCGTGAACGAAATTTCCCCACGGGAAGCTGCGGCGCCAATCCCTCCACGGCAGCGTCACGGTGTCCCTGTGGTGCAACAGGGAACAACATCTCCACATCGCCTTGCCAGTCAACCCAACATGCAGCCGATCGTTTGGTGACTTCCCTGAAAAAAGCTTCAAACTATTTTTGTTTTAAACCTTAAAATGGATATAGGTGTACAGGAATATGTATATGCTTATAGGAGAATAGTTGGAATGTAAGTCCGAAACACATTCCTAACGTTTAGTGTCACATGAATAGGACATTTCGTTTTCCACGTGTTTTTTTTATGAACGCATGCCTTTCGTAAATCGGGATATGCCTGTATACTCTACATGCTCTAAAATATCTTAATTGCCATATATTTTTTAATTGACACATTAATTATGTGAACGGCTATGTTGCTATGTTTCTCATCGAAAACTTACGCAACTGACCGATCTAGCAGTTGTGCTTTAATATTACACGTTCAAATTTCATCCTTTGTGTCAATCCACTGCTGGATGATGGCCTCCCCACGCCGGATCGGTCATGGGGGTTGTTTGACCCTACTTCACCACGCTTGTCCGTGTGGGTTGATGATGGGAGGTGAGAAGGCCGAGACCAATTCAGATATCACCTGCCACTGATGCTAGCCGTGGCCAGGAATTGAATTCAGGTACCAGGGGTTCGTAACAGCGTCCTAACGCGGTCCCATTAGTATACTATTAGGCTTGTAAAAGCAAAACAGATACTGTGCAAAAACGGAATTAAGTTTCTATCCAAATCTAGAATTACGTCTGTGCCACATGAACTCCAATGGATAGGAATCAATTGCCATTTCAAGGGGGAAAACATAGTTTTGGTTATGTTGAAACGTATACTACAACCATTTGATGGAAACATTTTAGAACTCCAAGGTACAGCGAAATATTGCTGCCGGAGGGAACTTTGCATTTTCAAAGTGCATACGAGATGGCATGTGGTCACATGTCGAAACGTCCCAGTGCTAACCAGGTGGGTGCCCTTTGATATACAAATTGTTCTTCCAAAAGGCATGTGGGGGTCTTCCAAGCACAATCAATAGATTGATTTCTTTATTCAAAAAGCAAGTTGCGGCTCTCTTTGGATAGAACATCTCATTTTGCAAGAGAGATACCTGAATCTTTTATATAGACTCGATCGATTGTGTATTTTATTCACAGAGAGGCATGTGTGTGCTTTGCAATCGAGATAAAAGGGGGTGGGGGTGGGGAGAATAAATATATATAAAAACCTTTCAAATCAAGGAAACTCGGATGACCCGGCAGTATGAACTCACTCTCACCTGGTCTAACCCGCTCGAGGCAGTCATTGCCCGTGTCACGTTTGCACGATCGTCTCCCGATTGTGCTGTCGGCATCGCGCCGCGAGACGCGGAATTCATCGCGATCTCTCGCCGAGAGGTGCTCGCTGGCACGGTAAGGGAACGGCCCGTGGAAGTGGACATCAAAGAGCCACCTTTCAGATATCTTCACGTCACCGGCTGGTCTCTCGCTGCCCTTCATATGAGTAAGGATTGTCACGTGACAAGTCAACCCGATATTCAACGTACCACAATTAATGTTCGATGCTTATATGTTTGATACAGTCGTTGGTGACCTGGCCGAGACCAA
Organism: Lethenteron reissneri; assembly: GCF_015708825.2. NCBI lineage: Eukaryota > Metazoa > Chordata > Hyperoartia > Petromyzontiformes > Petromyzontidae > Lethenteron > Lethenteron reissneri. Next base: position 1,376,742 of record NC_083784.1, read on the forward strand.
CAGCTCGCTGACACTTGAGAACCCGGCTTAATCACGGGCGGCTGAAGCCTGGAATCGAACACCAGTTTATCAGCGGTGCTGGCTGAGCGTCTCCCACCTCTCACAGCCGCACAGCCACATTGCGGGAGACATTCATCCACGTTTCTCTCGCCGATTGAGAGACAACGCGGTTGTTCACCGTCGCCGTCTCGCCCCAGTGAATGCGATCTGTCGAAATTAATCTGGGACCTTCAGTGGCACATCAGCAGCAAGGGGAGGTAGGGGGCGTCATCTCACGACGTGATAGGTTTTTTTTCTTCACTCACTCGTTTAGCTCGCAGTGCAAAAGAAGCAAATTGTCTAGACGAGAAATTCGAAAACATAAATATAGATTTTTTATGGGGTATTTTTTTATTATCTCTGTTATTTGTGCGGGTTGTACCGTGGTGTCGTTCGGCATGATGTCACGAGTATCATTTCACATGTCTGATTAGCGCTGGGATGTTGAACGGTGACCACATCACGGCACCTTATATAAACTAAACAAAAATAACTATTTAAATGTTTACCAAGTAGGGCCCACTGAACTATACAGCTCTTTTCATAAGCCACCTGGCCACAAATGATAGCTCAACGAAGTGGCTTATCATCGTGTGGAAATTTATAGCAACCAAATACTCTAAATGTGCAGGGGGAAAAAACGGAGGACCCGGAGAAAATTCCACGCGCCCACAGGGAGAGAGATGGACACGCAAACTCCAAATATACAGCAGCTGGTGTCAGGGTTGGGAGCGAACCCACAACTTCCCGCATACCAGGCGAGGCCAGCATGGCGTCCCTATATGCCCCTTGAAGAAACAATTTCCCTCCAGCAGGATTGTTTTTCAGTTCCCTGGAGTTATAATTTGTTTCGGGTTTTTTCTAAACGGTTGTGGCATACTTTTCAAAAGAACAAAAAACATTTTTTTTTAAGAATGCCGTCATGCCACTGGATCCCTAACCATTGCGGTTAATGTGCCACAGATGCAATTATATATTTGCATAGAAACGTAAAACCGTTTTCGCATCGTAATTGTTTGTTTTGCTTATTGCGTGATAATGCAACATGCACACACACGCACACAAAAACACGTGGTAAATAAAACCTTCTCACGGTCGATTCGTTCGCACGTTCCAACGGATGCAGACCTTTCACGGCACCACTTTGCCGACGCGGAGGTGAGGATGTTAGCAGCTTAGGACCGACACATCACCGACACACAAAACACGCACCGCGGAATAGCGCAGTGGGCCACGTACGGTGGGAAATAAATTCAACATGCGTACAGCGCAAATGTCCCACACACTGCCGCGTGCCTCGAGCCGTCGAATCGACGCCTAGATCCTAAAACGTTCGAGTGACTGAGGTATCCGGACGGACGCCAAAACTGGGGGCGTTGATTGGTTGACCATGTGGATAAGTCGAGGAACGGGCAGCGAGGGGTCCGCTGGAGTCGGTGTCAGGGGCGAGCGCTGAGCGCGAGTGCCACGTGCGGGAAGAGGAATGGACGCGGGGGTTTTGTGTTGAGGTGAAATTGAGAAGTAAAGTGCGCGCAACACACAGAAGATACGGAGAGCGACTCAGCATCATTTAGTACAATACCAAGGCGGGAAATTTTGTAGAATTAATTCAATAAAGAGGGAGGGGGTGAACAGTAGGGACCCAGGAACGGCAACCCTCTTTTCCCCATAAGGTCTATAATTCTCTTTGTTTTTTTTCGGTAAAGTCACGTGACTTTACCGAAAAAAAAATATAAATCCTTGCAGTCACGAAAGCTTCAAATCTAGGTCTATCATTATTTGTCGAACGCGGTTTCGCCAAACGCGGCGTTTTACAGGAACGTAACCCCCCGCGCGATCGGCGAGGTTTCATATCCAGGACCTCAAAGGTCGCTGAGTGCAACATTAACTGTGCCACGTGATCCCTGGAGCTGATTCTGCATTTAGAACAATCATGGCGCGCACACAATCAAACAACAAAGATCCCCCATATAGCTTGAACAGACTACTGGGGCAAGTGCTGTTCGCGAGCACCTATGAAGGCTGGCACGCGACACGAGGGGGTGGGTGGCCAACACCACACCCGTCCGCCTTTGTCTCCCGATGTTTACACACCGCACCAGGTACTTATTTGAGGCTGAGTCGACCTAGGGGAGGCCCATGACTGGTTCAGATAATCGTCACTGGTGTTGGCCGTGAGTGGGAATTGAACCCTGTTCGCCGGGTTCATAGCGCAGCGTAGCGCTCACCGCTACACCGCCGCTCCCCCACACACATACAACCACACACACACAGACAACCACACACACACGCTAAATGTTAAATGACACCGTCCATATTCACCACGCCAACATCTGTCGGGCAACGCGCGAGGCGTCTCGACGACACGGCGAGCTGTGGCCGCGAGGACTGCGTTGTGCGTGGGGAGGGTCCTCCTGTCGGGTCCAACCACGCCCGCGCATCATCGTCTTCCATCTGCCTACGGAGGGCCCCGCGGGATCGACACGATATGCGGGTTTGTGTCACCTTCCTGCAGATGCTGGAAATTCCTTGAGCTTTCGTTAAAACGCCGGAGCCCCTTTGGGGAGCTGAGGTCATCGTTAAGTTCCCTGCCTGCTATGTGACCGGCCGCACCCCCCGTCCCACCTCTGCGCAAAGCGGTACCGGAGCGACGGCGTGTCGAGAGAATCGCGCAGCCCGGAGCGGAGCGTGCCCGTGGGTCCCGCTGTGACCTACGAGCCGGTCACGGAGCGACTCTGCACGTCTGCTCCTTCGACTGCTGCTGCTGCTCCTTCGACTGCTGCTGCTGCTCCTTCGACTGCTGCTGCTGCTGCGAGGGCATCTGCTCGAGCGGTGTCTCTCAAACTTTTGAGTTTGGGATGCCGGCCGCTCGGCCGATGCAAAAGATTTCCCCGGACCACCCAGCCAGCCCCACACCCCTGGTGACAAAACGCATTCAACTTCTCTCTCTAAATACCACTCATGCTAAATTATTCATATAGCCAAACACGGATATTTTTAAACACAGAGATACTTTTTTTGTTAGGGGTGGCATGTAGATCTTATGGTTAGGGTAGTTTAATCAGGGTAGTTTACGCCGTTTGAGACTAGGCTCGAAAGAAGTCTGTCTCTGGTGTGGACCAATCAGTTTAAAAAACAATGCATATACTGTCAGAGTATGTTTTTTGTTTGCATTCTGGCCACATGCATTGTGGTTAATGCAGACATGATTCCTTGTAAAAGGTTTCAGTTTGGTGTTTTAACATCTTAACACCTGTTTTGTTGCCAGAAAAAATTGGAAAACCTCATAGTTTACCTAACTTCATTTTTTTTATATCATAAATTTATATTAAATAATGTCCGAAACAATGGGGGGTTTTAACACGTAGGCTTTCGCGACCAATATTATTCATAATAAACGTTTTTGGGTTAGATCGCGTTATTTATAAATGTGTCGTAACCCTCCACCACCCGACACGGCCAATCAGCAAAGAAAGTGGTACGTTGACAAAAGACAAATACAGTAAAGCCTTGGATTGCGAGCATAATTCGTTCCGGAAACATGTTTGTAATCCAAAGCACTCGTATATCAAAGCACTCGTACATCAAAGCACCCGTATATCAGTTGTAATCACGTGACGCTCGGCAGACAAAGCGTATACACGTACTACTCGTATTGCAAGACCTCGCTCGTTTATCAAATTAATATTTATTTAAAACATTTGCTCGTCTTACAAAACACTCGCAAACCAAGTTACTCGCAATCCAAGGTTTTACTGTAGTTCACTACTCTCGCCCACCAGGTGTGTTGAAGAGTGAAACCACTGTTGTCTTTTGTCAACGTGCCACTTTTTTGCTGATTGGTCGTGTCGGGTGGTGTAGGGTTACGACACATTTATAAATAACGCGATCTAACCCAAAAACGTTTATTATGAAAGGGGGTATAATAATAATATAATCGTTGCCGCTGTTGTCGAGATCAAACTGCGTTCGCATCACAGCCCCGCGGCCCACCTGGAGGAGGCGTCCACGTGGCCCGCCACCTGCCCACTCTGTCGGCCACGGGCGTTGTGTGAACATTCTTCACGCGGCCCAGCGCAGGAGACCCCTCTGGGTTTGCTCTTCCACGAAGCTCATGGTCCACGCTAAACCGCATCCACTGCACAAACCGTGACGGTAGATGCGGATACCTGATGATGCACAAATGGAAAATTAAAAACTCTCCAGGAGCAGTCTGCGACTTTAAACATCCAGACGAGACCGTAACAACTTATAATGACGCAATGCTCCGATCAACAAAGACAAAGAAGATACTCTTAGGCATTTTCGGTAAAGTCACGTAAGTAAAAAATAAATAATAAAAGATAAATAATAAAAATAATAGAAGAAATAATAGAAATAAAATAAAATAATTTCTATTATTTATATTAGAATTAATAGAAATAAAATAATTTATATTATTTCTATGATTTTTCTTTCATTATTTCTTTTTTACCAACGTGACTTTACCGAAAAAACCTAAGAGTATGAATCCTTGCAGTCACGAAAGCTTCAAATCTAGAACAAAGGAGACATCAAAGCGATTATGATACACTCCGCTACTGCTCCTGACGCTGTGGTTATCTGGGGCTTGACCACCCGAATGTGAATCACTGTAGTGGCTGCTCTGCGTGTACGTCAGCAGCCGTACGACAGAAGGAGACGCTCGCCAGTGTGGGCTAGTGCGGGGATTGTTCCACAACTGCTCTGTGACACCACCCATGTTTGACCGTGGCTGGGAATCAAACCTGGGCCAGACGCGTGTTCCTGGCGCGATGCGCTAAACACTGTGCCACCACTCCACCGCCTTCCAAATTAGCAAATCGAGATGGAATTTCGGTCATGGATGGGGAAGGGGGGGGATTGTGTCAGCCAATCATCCCTCAAGGGTCGATAAAACGCATACCATCGTGGGGAGTCAACGGCGGTCATCCTATACATAGACTTGGCTCCTATTAATAGACAAGAATGTGGAACGCTCACGAACGGCTCAGAGACGCCAGTGACTGAGTGCCTCCCTCTTGGCTGCCTTTCAACCGGGGAGCCACTCTGCCACTTTCATGAACTTTTCAACACCAATCGATCTGCAGCGATCAACTCTCTAATTAGCCGGTTCACCTAATCAGCTGTCGCTATACCAACGAAACTCGGCATGATACAATACGCACATCGCGCTATCTATATAAATATAAAGACCTTAATCTGTGTGTACGTCTCTACAACCTCGGAGATACTTGCCGACAAGGTAGCAAGCTGAAATTGTGCACATAGGTAGCTGTTAGGACACAAACAACGGTAGGGGAAACACATACTAATTGACTGATTACTAACGTAGTATACAATCACAATAACCCTCCCCTCCGCCACCTCTGATTTCTGCACCTGATTGGGTTTAGTGATTGGGTTCACTAATTAAATAATACACATTACAATTAATTACTAATCTACAACTGATTACTAATCATACCAATTAACCGATTAATAATCTATTATATAATTACAATACCCCCCCCCTCTCCACCTCTTATCTCTGCGCCTGATTGGGTTAAACGATGACGTCACCCTGCTGCTGCTCTATTTAAGACCGGGAGCAAGTGGAGGGCTTCACTATTCTGGCAAATCGCCCGATGATGCTGGATGTAATTACCAGCGAAACGTCGTACTCAAAAATTGCAAATGTTGTGGATTCACTCTTCAAAACACCGGTGGGCTAAACTAGTGAACTATTTGTCTTTTGTCAACGTGACACTTTTTTACTGATTGGCCGTGTCGGGTGGTGGAGGGCTACGACACATTTATAAATAACGCGATTTAAACTAAAAACCTTTATTATGAATAATATTGGTCGCGAAATCTCTATTTTGTGCCCCATAAACAGGTTTGTGCGTGGTGTCATTCAGAAATCGTTCCAAATATAAGATTGCGTGTTTTGTTTCGTTTTATAGAGCCTTAAACAGCAAATAAAGTGACAAACATTGTTCTATCTTTTTTGAACAAAAAAATACGCATTTTATGATATTCAAATCTAAATAATTCGAAAACGGTAAAAAGATAGGAGCCTCCCCTCACAGATTATTAAATTGATAACTTTTTGTTCTTTATAATAAAAAAAGAACGGAATCTTTAAATTGAGCGGTTTCCAATGGGTACGTCGTTAAATATAACAAGTTGAATCAAGTCGTCAAAAATGTGTTTTTTCGTGTAAAAATACACATTTTTGGAGTAGTTGTCAGTGTTTGATTGCAGATAAAAATAGTAAAGAAAAATCACAAGGTTGCTTATTACATTAAAACGTTTTCGTGTCGAAGACAGGCTTCGTGAACTCGTATATTATTTTATATATGATAATAAATATATAATATAATATCGTTCTTCCCACACGCAAGGCTGACCACCGTGACTCGGGGTGCAGGTGGGCTGGGATCGGTGAGGTCACCATCACCTTGCCACGTGGTGAGGTCACCTTGCCACGTGGTGACGTCACCACCACCTTGCCACGTGGTGAGGTCACCTTGCCACGTGGTGAGGTCACCTTGCCACGTGGTGAGGTCACCTTGCCACGTGGTGACGTCACCACCACCTTGCCACGTGGTGAGGTCACCTTGCCACGTGGTGAGGTCACCTTGCCACGTGGTGACGTCACCACCACCTTGCCACGCGGTGAGGTCCCCATCACCTTGCCACGTGGTGAGTCTCCCGAAAGTTTGGAGGCCGGTTTCGGTCCCCAGGACGCGACGTTTCATTCGTTGGCTTACGTCGGGGAGGGGGGGGCAGGTTTAACGTTGCTTGAACGTTCCTTGAACGTTGGCCCGATATCAACCCAATGTTGGAACCGACAACGCTTGGCGCGTTCACTTGAATCGTCGCTGCTGCAGGGTGCTCTGTTCGTTTCGCGCGCGTCGTGGCGACGAGACGCGTGCAGGTGAGACTCATCCGGCCCGCTCGAGTTCCCGCCCGGCTCGGCCGAGATGAGCGTGAGACCGCGCCGACTTTGTCCCGGTGGGAGGACGGCGATAGGACACTTCTGGTGACATCCACAGCTCGCCCTTGCTACCAAGGTGTGTGCGGATATTCAGTTTCTACCGGCATAAAACACACACACACACACTTTATTGCAATACATATAAATCGATTGTTCGATTTAACCGATTGTTTGTTTCAGCCCTACTCAACAGATGGCAATCAATTCATCTTGAACACATTCCTGCGGAGGGAGCTGGTAGGAACGTTGGGTTGCTCGGTCAATGTTCAGGGTCAACGGTGGCGTGGTGTATTCCGCAAATATGGCCGACTGTGAGGGCGGGCACAAGCCGGCGTGAGTAGGTGAAACGTTGAGTTTTATAAGGGCACCACGGAGTGACCAGCCCCACCCAGCCCCACCCCTCCCACCCCTCACCCAGCCCTCCCCACCCTCCCCTCCCCACCCAGCCCCTCCCCACCCTCCCTCTCCACCCAGCCCCACCCTTCCCATTTTTGGATGCACGACGGACGGACGGACACAATAATCCCCTGTGGGCTGGTGAAACCAGGAGGTTCCTACCGGTATTAAGTTCATGAAATAAATCACGCGGGGTTGTTTCTGCTCTTTGCTGCTGCTACAGCGACCTCCGCCTGTGGGTGGCGCTGTAGCCCCAATTGTCTAACACCGTGCACGGGGCGATCCATTCGTAGACACCCCACTAAAATAATAATTACCATGCAGATCTTGCAGACAATGTGACTTTTCACGACAAATATCTCACGCGTCTACCACAATTCCCAATACAACCGATTCATCGTTTGACGCTCAGCTCACGCGGCTTTATCGATAGTAAATCACAATGTCCAATCATCCGTTGACAAGGAAGCCAAGGGGGGGGGGGGGGGGTCGTTGACATCAGTGGGACGTCTATAAATGGATCACCCTATATATGTCACTGCGTACATATTACTCATTTACATATTCCTCGGCAACTCGTGCCTTCTAGGAAAAGATAATATGGCCATGACTTTGTGTTCTGATGAAGGTCCCATCGCCCGATATAGACGATTACCGAGTTATGAATTTGTTCTAAAAGGGCTTAATTATGATAGGAATGAGCCTTTAATTTGCACGTGTTTTTCAACCAGCTAGACTGAGAATCAAACCTAACATGTCTCGACTGCAGGTCCAGCTTGATTGTGGCCACGCACGTACGCATGTTGAACTTCTTTCACACCGTACGTTTGCCCAGCGCGCTAATCGGAGTTGCGACACCACGGTAGCCCTGGCTGCAGGCACGAGAATTGGCTGCAGGAATAACCCGCATTTGTAGACAGATGCCGCGAGTGCGAAAGAGTGGAAGCATCGCAGAAGGTTCGTGGCATGGTCGTCGCAAGATCTCGCAGCTTTCTGCATCGACTGGGACCGCAGCTGCGCTAAGCAGCCTGGGTATTTTCAAGAGGGCAGCACGCGTGATGTCATGTGCTGTGTTTGCGGGGGGGGGGGGGGGGGCAGCAGCGTTGTGTAAACACAGTGTCATTGGTGAAGAAGAATCTCACTGCAGAGCCGACGACTGTGGGGACCGCTGTCAACCACGTCCCAACAACAACAACATCCACGTCCCAACAACAACAATCACGTCCCAACAACAACAACATCCATGTCCCAACAACAACAACAACCACTTCCCAACAACAACAACTACGTCCCAACAACAACTACGTCCCAACAACAACAACATCCACGTCCCAACAACAACAACATCCACGTCCCAACAACAACCACGTCCCAACAACATCCACGTCCCAACAACATCCACATCCCAACAACAACCGTGCCCCAACAGCAACCACCAGGTCCCAACAAAAAACAACGTCCCAACAACAACAACAACCATGTCCCAACAACAACAACAACATCCATATCCCAACAACAACCACGTCCCAACAACAAGAACCCTGACACAACCACGCGTACTGTGGTGGAACAAGCGGGCTGCTCCACTCCGCTATCACCACGGATGCCGTCGAATGGCTCACAACACCAAACACACAATTGTGGCCTTGCTGTTGCCTTTTGTTCAAACCTCGTGTAAAGAGAAGAATTGGTGAAGGATAAATGTCAAATCAGCTGAAATTACAGAAGGTTAGGGTTGGGTTGTCAGGCAGGGTTAGGGGGCTGTATGTTTGTAGGATTGAGTGGAATGTGTGTGTCTCTTGTGAACGTGTTTTGCGCAGATTTACAGCGGGGTAGTGGTAAAAATGCGATGATGTTTAAAAAAAACCGTCCTGAAATGGCTGCGTACGCGGCGCTAAATGACCTCAATAATTCTCTTGCCTTGTTGGCATTGAGGCGTCGCAACACCGATGGAACGCGTGTGCATGGGAATACTCATCCGCGACAACGCAACACAACTGGAGGGGCGAGTTTTGTAGGCTTCACTTTATTTTCACAATTTCTTCGACTAAAACTGCAGCTTCACCTCGAGACAACCTCTCTCGTGATTTGTATGCGTGATTGGATTTTTAAGAGTGGGGCGCCCGAGTGCGTTTTCCATGACCGAGAGTCTCACACGATCCTCCCCCGTGGTGCACGATAAAAACAAGCAAATAAATGCATCGAGAGCCCCCGGACTTAGATGTCGAGTGTACAGGCGGTGTAACTGCACGAGGGGTTGCCACCTGTCCCGGATTGACTCCCCAAGTTCTCTCGTCGTCGTCTTCTTCTTCCCGTGTGTGCCAGTCTCTTGCACTGCAGAGGGTGGCAACCCCAACCCCATGGGCCGCAGGGCTCCAAGGCACCTGGCTCTGATGATGAGGGGTAGAATTTAGACAGAGGGGCCACCAATTCGTTCCCTTTTGCCCGATGCTAACCACGCTATGCTACTGACGACAAGCAAACGCAATTCGTAATACTACTATTATTATAAGAGTCGCTGCTTCGCTGTTTAATGACGCAACCTTGAGAAATTATTTCGTAAGCGCTTGTCCCTGGGTGTAAAGGTACGAGTCTTAAAGTCTATCGGTGTGCGCGTATTAGACGCTTGATTATTAATACAACGCGTACCGAGTGACTTATGTGCAGTAATTGGCAAAACGTGCGCCACTAAAGAACGCCTACAGGACACGAGCCTGCGGTTACCAACGTATGCTAATGGCTCAAATGAGTTATAACACATCCGTGACATTTCCACTATTGGCGGTAATCATTCTTTATTATGATGAATTAATTTCCCTGGGACATGCCGTAAAAAGCCACTCAGTGCAAAGTCTGTTCAACGAGCATTGGTGACAAATAAATGTTTTCTCTCGCACGTCCGCAGACCACAGTCCTCCGTCAGCAACACCTTGTAAGGGGTTTCAGCTCATTACTGCAGGTAACAAAAAACAACTTTATTTATAGGTTTTATGTCTTGGAATTCTAAAGCACAGGTGTGCAGGCATGTTGAAAGGCGCGTGCCGTCGTCCTCGTGGCACGCTTTTTTCGCGTCTCTATCGTATTTATTGCCGATAGTTAAATCGACAATTTACACCACCGCACAATGGCCCGGGCTGATGTAGTAAGGCAATGCGTCCTTAATGACCAAAGCAGGCAGATGTGGCCATTCGAGGCGTTTTTATTGAGCAATTCGTGGGATTTTTGACCCAGGCTACGAGGTCAACCCACCTGGCGGGCACATTAAGCAGCTCCCACGGGATGACGGGTCTCCTCCTCCTCCACAGCAGACGGGACCTCTGTTCAATCACATCTCGTGTCGCACACCCACAGCGCCCTTCTGTGCGAGTGTGGGCGAGAGGGCCTCTGCTCTCCGAGACGGGACGAGTGCAGACAGCTGATCATTGCTGAGCAAAGTGAGCAATTGACAAGGGACAGCAAACGAGGCTCTATCCCCCCGTGCTGTCGCCGATCTCGAGTACATTCCTCTGTTTCCAGAGGCAATTACGGCTCTGCCTTGCTGCTGGCTTTGAGTCTCCCGGTCAGAGTGTCGTAAATTAACTCCTCAATTTAACAATGACTATTATGTGGTGTTACGGGCAGCGTGTGCGTGGAATGCGATGATTATTTACGTAGGAAATAGAAGCGGCCGACAGTTTTTGTTTTATTATCAGCATTGCAATGTTCCGCAGCTCGCAAAAAAAAAAACAACCCAAATGAGAAGCGGGAATGGGAACGTGAAGAATAATTTACGGTCCTTATTTGTGAATCCCTTTCTGGATGAAGGTCTTCTCGATCCGTCTCGGTTATGGGGGTGGGGAGCGGTTTGACCATACTTCACCACGCTCTTGAGTGGTATAAATGGCGTGGGGGGGGAAGCAGAATATCACTCGCCACTGATAATAGCCGTGGCCAGGAATCGAACTCGGGCTGAATGCACAGCGCCCTAACCGAATCCGATTACCGTACTTTCAGACGCGCTTTCTGCGGCCGTCTGGAACGCCCTGCCTTCCGATATTAGCAAGCCACTCGGAGCTATGCACTTTCAAATGATCTCGATTAAAAACGAATTTATTTTAGAACTGCGTTTTTGTGTCTAGTTTGTACCCCCCCCCACCCCTCCGATCATCGCCGTTGGCTGCGGCACGGTGCGAAAGAAGTTCAACATACATGCATGCATGCGTACTGATGACTTCATTAGGTAAACAAACAAAAAAATCCCCATTGGAAGAACACGTGCAATTAGGAGCTTGCCAAAAGGCCACCGCGGCGCTGCGGTCATAGGCGGCACAGATCCAAACATTGCTCACACAGCAGAGAGAGAGAGGCAGATCTCATTATTCCGTAGCTGCTGCAGAGTTAAAATTAACGATGACATCTCTACGGATCGAGCGAGCCCAGGGAGACGACACACACACATCGCGCGGCCAAAAGTCGACACACACACACATCAGTACATCAGTAGTCCGAGGCCCTTTTAAAATCGCGGTCCTGATGATGCCAGCCCAAACACACGCGGCTTGGACATATACACACACACAGAAACACGCAATTTACACCTGCAAGCGGCGCACGTTGGGGACGCGTTTAAAAGTTTAGGCGTTCAAAACCACGGCGTGCCCCTTGCTTCCACGTATCTCGAGAGGGCTTTTGAGTCGTTACTCGCCCGCCCGCCTGCCCTGCCTGCCCTGCCTGCATGCCTCCTCCACCACACCTACCTCGCCAGGCGCGCGCGATGTATTTATATAGCCGGGCTATTTTTAGACGGCTGCCAGCCATTGGCGGGTCCCGAAAGCCGTGGGATTGGCGCTGCTACCTTTGGTGTGACGCCGAGGCCCTCCCGGGCGATGATTCATTGTCCCGCGAGGCACAGAGCCGCCGACGTCGCATACGACGCGGGCAGGCGGGGGGTGGGTGGTGGTGGTGCAACGCGGCCGTCGACGGCGTACCGAAGCCACCCCCGAGGGCAAGGGGAGACCGCTCCCCACATCGCACACCGACACGCAGTCTGTGACACACCCAAACACGTGTGTCCCCATTCCTCAGTGCGCACAAAGACGCGCCCCCCTCCTCCCCACCTCCCCACTATCGCAATGCAAATGTCGGGGGGGGGGGGGTGTTAGCGAGTGGCACCAGATGAAGGTCAATGACGACCAGGCGGTGGTGGATGTGCGGCTGACTCGTGTCACCCCCCACCAGCTCCCCCCCCCCCCCCCAGCGTTGATGATGTTTCAACGCGTCACATGCACCACGTGTGCTCATTTACGGCTGAGTTAACCCAGGGGGAACCCAGGTGGGGGGGCCGAGGAGATGTTCGCCCCCCCTTGACCTTGGCCGTGAGCAGGTGGATCGAGATCGGCTCAGCGCCGATCTCGGCGCTAACCTCTGCGCCACGCGGCTACACCCACGTCGTTCAAAGACCCCCCCCCCGCCTGTGCAAGTGCTGTTAGATCTTGATTTGAAGCTTTCGTGACTGCAGGAATCCATACTCTTTGGTTCTTTCGGTAAAGTCACGTAGCTAGAAGTAAAATCAAATAACAAATAAAACAAATCACGACGTTTCGATTGCAACACAAGCGAAACGTCGTGATTTGTTTAATTTTACGTGACTTTACCGAAAGAACCAAAGAGTAAGTGCTGTTAGACAGTGGCACCTATGAAGGCCGGCACGGCACACGAGGGCGTGGGAGGCCAGCACCACGCCCGGCCGCCTTTGTCTCCCGCTAACCGCTCCGCCACCGCTCCTGGCAGAGACACCCCCAGAGTCGACTGCGCGCTCATTACCAAGTGGAATGTGCTCAATATGCCTTGTGACGCACACAACACGCACAACTATTTAACATTCCAAGCCGATGTGCATTTGTGTATACAGTACATACCGTACGCCCATAACCTACGTGGTGTATGGCTACGGCCCAGGAGTCGTGTTTATCAATGTAATTATTGGAAGCATGATAGAGATTTCCCTTTAGGGGGGGGGGGTGGAGGAAGGATAAATAATAATAAAGTATCACTGTCAGATCTTTAAATGTACAGGTCACGCATCAGTGGTGGATATTCCACATTCCCATGGCAAGAGACTGGTTGGTCTCCTAAAAACTCCCACTGTTGATGAACCTTGCTTGAGAGTTACACTTGCAGTTTTACCGGAAGCCCCATCTAGTAAAGTCTTACGTCCTACCAGCTGAGGTGTAACTTGGGAATGTTTAAACCAGCGGGGGTTCTATGTATGTGCAGTACACACACAGCGGTACCCAGATCATATAATGCTGAAAATCGATTCAGATGGCTTGGCCATGTCATTAGTAGAGAGGAACACCGCATTGGAAGGAAGGCGATTGACGTGGAAGCACCAGGGCCCCAAAGTGAGGCAGGCGTGGGGAGAGGTGGGTACAAAGCAGTGAACCTGGATATGACGGAATGTGGAGTGGACGTAGAGGTGACGACTCAGGAAAGGAGATGGTTGGGAAATCGGGACTTGGCAGAGGAAACTCCACACGATTTGAGAAATGCCTGAAAGAAGTTGATATTTTTCTCGACAATAATATTTGCATATGATTTTGAAGAGATGTTGAACGCTTCGTTCTGTGTCTGTGTTTGGGATAGGAGCCATAATATGTAAATGAGCTCAACACTGAGTTAATTATGCCAACATCAGGCACCTTGCCAGAGATCTCCAGATATCTGCAGATTTACTGAGACATGTTTACACTCCTAGTACTTGAAACATCCATTTATTCTGATCGTTTTAACATTCCATTTATTGTAGCGATGAATTACAAGCTCTGCCGTAGTTACCATGATGCTACATTACATAACAATGGTGTACACGCACGTGCACGCAGCTTAGCCAGGATTTATTTCATATTGCATTTGATGACGCTGGTACCAGGCTATTTGCCGAGTGGTGATGAAATGTATAAAATCTTTGTCAGATGACAGAAGAGATATAGACGAGAGAGAGATAGAAAGATGCAGTGAGGTGAGAAAGATATCCACAAAAAACCGAGATGTCAAGCGATTCGAGAAGAGAGATTCAGAAAAGATATAATTTACAGAGAGAAGTTTACTTTTTAACGTTACTTTAGTCCTGATGTGTATTCATACATGAATTTGAGCTGATATTTTAACCCCTATTTGGTTCATGGCGAGATGTCAACTACCTCGCTTGGTATACAGGAGATCGTGGGTTCGATCCCGACCCTGACGCCTGCTGTGTATTTGGAGTTTGCGTGTCTCTCTCTCCGTGGTGGCGTGAACTTTTCTCCAGGTCCTCCTCCGGTTTACCCCTCCACATTCAGAATCAACGTCACGCGTTTAGAGTATTTGGCTGCTAAACATTTCCACATGATAAGCCACTTCGTTGAGCTATCGTAAGCGGTTAGGTCGCTTCTGAAAATATTTATATAGCTCAGTGTACCTTACCTGGTAACATAAAAAGAAAAACTACTTCAAATCTAGATAAAAAAAAACTATTGCTTCGTTTTCGTTCACTTGGTGCGTTTTCTTGATTTGCTTATACTGCACCTTTCGTTGCTGCCGGCAAGGTGGACCCAGATTAAAAGACTTGGGCCACACAGCACAAGGCAGGGATTCACACATTGGTGACATTGCCCTTGTATCTGTCGTGACCGATCAAAACCGAAGGCACGTTGCTAGCTCTCATCTACGCCTTGAGGTAGCCGAGTTAATGCGGAGATGCCTGTGTTTGATCATTGCCTTTGGCAGGATCGCAATGATGATGGTCGGCAAGACGAGAGGGCCTCCGTGAGAGAGGTCAAACCGGTGGCACTTCATGTTTTCTCAAAATAAGAGCAAGGCCAGTTTGATGTTAGCTACCTCGTGCCTTTCGCACTGCCCATTAAAACAAATCCACCGACCAACCATGAGTGGTCATCATCATGTTGAGCCATGATCAACCCACTGCTGGATGAAGTCTCCCATATAGGCCTTTTCCAACTCTCAATGTGAAGTAGCAATCTGCCTAGCACCTGCATGCGAGTAGAGGGCATCGCTCCATGTCACACGTCTGCCCTAGACATCTTTTGGAGCACGGTATTCTCCCTTGGTTGACACAGTGAGGAGTGAGAGCTATAGGCGGATGACATGCGATACAATCTTCATACTGCAACATGTGCGTTTGTATAGTTTTAACAGCCTAGCTCCAACTTCTAAGTATAACAGTTTAAAAGAGGAAGGCCCCTTTTTATGACACACTATAATATCCGATGGGGCGGCACTGCTTGAGTCACGAAAGTAACGCATCTTTGCTTACGTGAGACCTCGTTTATAGGTGTTGGCCTGCAGTAACATTTGCTTTAATTATCACCTCTTTATGTCACCACGGGCATAATATTTTTTAAACAACGCCGTGGCCGTGTGACATGTTTCCAGTCTCCGTATCCTCTGCGAACCAAGTGACGTCTCAATAACGGGCCTACTTCTGCCAGTGCACGAAAAGCGTTTCCAATTTTAGAGGCAATCGCACGGAAACGGAAGAAGCAGAGACACGCGCGAAGGGCAGTTGGAGGTGGAATTTTTTGTTGTTGTGGTGTGTAAAAAATGTTTTAAAAATTGGCGCGATGTTTTTTGCTATGTGGTGGTCGAGGGATAGAAAATTCATCGCTGACATTTCACGTTTAACCCCTCTGCCGCCGGCGCCAAGGACCTTCCCAATGGCACCGGGTATTTCGGTGGAACGCTATCGATTTCTCTCCCATTCAATATGCTACTTTTGCTTCAGAGGCGAGCAATTGGTTCATGGTGCCACTGCAAAAGAGCCAAAGGAACTTCTTCCCTTCGGGCGATGGTTGATGCATTGAAGCAAAAGTCACGGAGTGTCAAGTATAAATCTCTTGAGATTATTTTCAAGAATGGGTTTTTTTTTTAAATTGTCTTGTGCCCCGTCCAAACCACCTCAATGCCCCGTTTCATCTGCTCTGCCGTTATCTCGTTCCAGGCCCCTGCCTGCGACGGCAGATTCGGCTGCGCCTCCCAAGACAGAATTCACAAGGTCACGGCTCACATCAGATGACCCCGAAACGCAGAAGCTGTCCCAGTTGACTCCTCGTACATCGATCAACTCTGTGCTGAGCCATGGGGGAGGCCGTCACATTTTGCGCGGTTGCGTTCACATTCCATCATTGTCATTCACGTCACCGGCCGTGTTCGTACGAACGGCGAGTGAACCCGGGAAGACATCGAGGGCTTTGTTTGCACGCTTTTGGATAATTCTGGCACTGACCGGATATTTCCTTAAAAGCGATTTCGCCGAATTCGTTGAGCAGGTTTTGGTCAGATTCTCTGTGCGGAGTGAGTTGAGTCCGAATTCGCATTCTATTCACATTCTGATAATAGGTTTTTCCACTTTTTTCTGGCTACAAAACATGTGTTTAAGATGTTAAAACACCAAACTGAAACCTTTAACAAGGAATCATGTCTGCATTAGCCACAATGCTTGCGGTCAGAATGCAAAGAAAAAACAGACTCTGATAATACATGTGTTACAATATGATAATAGGGGGGAAATCTACTATCATATTTTGGTACTGGCAAAGGAGATCCCATGATGTACTCACATTCTGGCTGGCCATCGGAACAAAGACGCTCAGTGCATCGCACGCTCTCAGATGCACTTCTGCGGCCGTCTGGAATGCTCTTCCGTACGATGTTAGGAAGCTATGCCTTTTTGAAATCGAGCTTGAAAATTAATTTCTTTAGAACTGCTTCTTGTGTTTCGTTTCTAGTCTTTCCCTCGCACAGTTGGCTACGTACGGCGCGAAAGAAGTTCTACATACACACAATACTCTTTGTTTTTTTTTTGTAAAGTCACGTAGGTAAAAAATCGAATAAAATACATTAAAACAGCTAAATTAAATCCCGAGGTTTCGGGCGCAACACAAGCGTCCTTCTTCAGGTGGGGACAACGTAGCGAAAGCGCAACCGCTTGCAGCAGCCGATCTTCTCCACCATCAGGCCTTCTCGCGACGTATCCTGCCCCAGCCCTCTGCTCTGAACGGCCACTGTGATGCCCCATGATGCTCTATCCACTGCTGCATGAAGATAAAACGTGTCAAGCTACGGCTCAGTCCGTCTCACTCGCTCCGTACTCATACTTTCGTGATTTACTGAGCCTTCAACTTCCTTTTTTTGCTGCGTTCAAGCTCATATCGCTTGTCATCACATCGCCATTCCTTTTGTGACAATGTGTTGTGATTCCTTTCCTCATTCTTCATGCGTTGACAGTTTTGTATATTCCTCGACGTGTACAGATCGTTTGCCATTCGTTCCCCTTTCCAGATCTCCCCTCTCCTCCCACGTGCTTTTAATACTTCCAGATAACTTTTTGCCGTTTGTCTTGTAAGCTGACTTTGCTTTGCATGCAATTCGTGTTTGTCTCCCTCTGGCTACGTCGAAGTTGAATGCGCATTGTGATCAACAACTTCCTGTGTTGAATTTTCCAAGGACAGAGACGTCCCTCGCACAAGCCGGGAAGGTGCTGTCCACCCCACGCCCTCGCGTGCCGTGTCTTCGTAGGTGCTCGCGAAGGAGCGCTTCCTGCCCACAGTGTTAAGGCTGCACGGAGGATCTTTGTCTTGGTTTGTGTGTGTGTGTGTATGTGAGACTTTGAGTCAATCTCGTTCCTTAGGGTCGGTCAAGGAGCAGAGATGAGAAGATGATCGGTCAAGTTTGCGTCGGGAGGCAGGTGGAAGGGTTGAGGATGTCTATCAAAGCTGCGAGCACGTGCCGATAATTAACTTGAATTTTTTTCGATTTAAAGCTTTCGTGACTGCAGGGATTCATCTTCTTGTTTCTTTCGGTAAAGTCACGTAGAATGGAAATAATAAAATAATAAAAATAAAACATAATAACATAAAAATTCTCACGACGTTTCGGCCACAACGCAAGCAGCCGTCCTCAGGTGGGGAACAGGTCTGTCGATGAGACAGACTCTGTTCTCCACCTGAGGACGGCTGCTTGCGTTGTGGCCGAAACGTCGTGAGAATTATTTTGTTATGTTTTAATTTTATTATTTTATTATTTCCATTTTACGTGACTTTACCGAAAGAACCAAGAAGTTGAATTTTTCTTCCAAAAAATAGAGATTCTAATCGATGGGTATGTTTTGACGGGGGTAGTGTGTGACGGTGTGGACCGCGTTCCTTTAACACCGCAGTTCAGCGGAAGGGAAGGGGCGCGTGCCTCACACCCACATGGTTACAATAACGAAACTATTCTTCTTGTTCTTATTTAACCAGATAAGGCCCACTGAGCTACGTAGCTCGTTTTCCGATGCGACCTGGCCACAAATGATAAGTCAACGAAGTGGCTTATACTCTTAGGTTTTTGTCGGTAAAGTCACGTAGGTAAAAAATAAATAATAATAAATAAATAATAATAAATAATAGAAAAAAATCACTTGATACAGCAATTGTGCTGTGACGGTTCTACCTGAAGACGGAAGCTTGTGTTGCCTCCGAAACGTCGTGATTTATTATTTTATTTCTATACATTTTTCTATTAATTATTATTATTTATTTTTATTACTACGTGACTTTACCGGAAAAACTAAGAGTATGAATCCTTGCAGTCACGAAAGCTTCAAATCTAGAAGTGGCTTATCACGCGGAAATGTATAGCAGCCAAATACTCTAAACGCGTGTTTCTAAATGTGGTGGGAAAAACCGGAGGACCCAGAAAAAAGCCCACGCGATCACGGGGAGAGAGACACGAAAACTCCAAAAATACCGGCGTCAGCGTCGGGATCGAACCCACGCCCATCCTGTATCGAGGGACTCGGCATTTCGCCCCCGTGTTCGTCAAGGTCAAGTCGGCACGCGTGCGGGAGTTGGGCTCTGCCTGGCCAGGCTGTTGGCGACAGCATCGGAGACCCGGCTGCGCCCAGAATCAACAATGGCGAAGTCGTTCTCATTACCCATGCCCCCGGATGGGCCCCTGAATGTTCATTAGAATTTTTTTTGGGGGGGGGGGGGGGGGAATAGTGAGCGCTGTGTTCCTGTTCCCCCGCTGGCTGCAAGCTCTAAAAGACATCCTACACACTCTCTCTCGTACCCCGCTCCGATCTCTGCTCAATTTACCTGCTTTTGTTGTCAAGTGCTCTGCCCCGATATATTTTTTTATGTGTCTAAGAATTCCACGCTGAGTCGTAGGCATATTTTTTCAGGCGTTGTCCTGCATTTGGTTTATATTTTAAGATGTTTTCAGCCAATTAATGACGAGTGTTTATTCTACAACGTGGGAGGAAGCCCACGCCTTGCGCGATTGGGTTACAGTCAGCAGGCACGTGCAGCAGCGAAGCCACCGTCTCTATGGCTCGGTGTTGGAACGTACAGTTGAATTAACTTTAACTTGTTAGCTTGTCTTTTAAAAGCCTTGATGAGAGCCGGGAAACTCTTATCTGAAGTGCTGTTGAGTCCTACAAACTCACATCTCTGTCAACGCTCTCTCTACGCTAGCAAAGGTTTCCATTTTTTTTTATGCGAGTGATGTGGTCCCGTCCTCTTTCTTGTTAGAATGTCACACATGTCTGGTGAGCCCTCAGTCAGTTCGAAGCTCATGAATAAAGCCCCTTTGTGCTTGTGCATGAAGGATTACGCCGTCATACATCACTCTGCATGGAAAAGTTTCGCCTCTGGCATGTCCCACTCAGAGCAGCACATCGAAGGCCCTTTAATGTCTCAAAGCGAACACAAAAGTTTATCGGGGGAGGAAAAAAAACCCACCGTGGGCGTTGTAGGATGTCAGCGGACGCATGGGGATTTCTAGGAATGGCAAGGCCTGGTCGCAATCCAGCCCGGTGGCGCATTCCCGCACACGCGGCCTCTGTCACGTTTTGCCGATCTTACGAAGCGTTTCGCAAATCCGAACTTCGATGGAGAGGACGGGAATGGATGGACGCAGCTTTCTTGTATCGAAGAGAACGCCTCTCCTGACTCAGCACAGCTCGGTGGCGGGCACCCCGAGCGCAGTAGATTCATTGGAGGGTGGGAGGAGGGTGGAGTGCAACAATGCATGGACTCATCGTTTAAAAGTGGAATCTTGGGCTCTCGGTACATCCATTGAATTGTGAGAAATTTTTAATTTCGAATCGTACGCCTGTAGGGTGGAGTGGTGGCGCAGCGGTTGTCGCACTGTGCCACAAACTCCCACGGCTTGGGTTTCATTGGCGGTCACGGCTCGTGTGAGTGATGAGAGTTATCTGAATCATTCCTGTACCCCGCACAACCCCGCCTTCCCGCTCACACATTAACCAGCGTGGTGAAGTATGTCGAAACAACACCCACGACCTCCGTGGTGCGTGGAGACCTTTGTCCAATAGTCGATTTACAAAGACCAGCAAATTATTATTATATATCGGAATGCCGTAGTGTAATGGTGAGCATGCTCGATCGGCAATCCAGAGGACTTTGGTTCAGCCCAATTTCCGGGTGTGTCGGTTGAAACAACGGTGCGAGTTTTTCAATTCCCCCCCCCCCCAACATTCTCTGTCCACCCGGAACTACAAATGGGTCGCACACAACAGCAGAGGGCGGTGCAGTAAGTGGACTCGTCGCCATCTGTTGTCCATCTGGACGGGGCTTGGCGCGTTGTCCCCTGTTTTCTCCGGGTGCTCCGGTGTCTGCTCACAAACAACTCGTTCGTTGGGCTGACAGAATACGACGGTAAAACCCAAGGCAAGAAAGGCCCTTCTGAAAAAAGGGGCATACGATGCAAGTGTGGCTTTGCTGGCTAAACAAGTACATTGTCATAATAAATATACATTATTATAACTTATTAAGAATGTAATTCATTTGGAGGGTCCTTTCCTCCCACAGCGGCATGAGCAGCAATTGCAGGGCTGCGCATTCCCCTTCATACTGCGAGAAAAAAAGTTTTGCTGGCTGGATTCCTGGCTCGCAGGCACCACGGTGGCGTCGGACGGGCGTTTAGAGGGTATTTGTCCACAGATGTGATGCGAAGAGGTGGGAATACCCACACTTTATCCCACTCCACATGAAACACCAAGTGGCTGTCTGTGGTGTTTGCGCTCCTGTGCCGCTGCTGGGAGGACCATAAGTGAAACTTTGCCCCGCCGTTTCGACGTTTTAGTTCTGGCGCCGGTAGATGGAATCGAACCGATGTCCTGTTGGTTCGCCGAGTTCGGTGCGCTAACCAATCGCGCCGTGCCGGCAGACGCATCAATATCGCGCGTCCAAATAACCACGCCTGAAGGCGCCCTCCATTCTCGATCAGTCCGTACGCGAGTTAAGCGAATGGCTTTGACCTCCGAGTATCCCCCGCGTGTGATTTTCATTCCGAGTGACTCACTGTGTGTGCGAGCGAGCGAGCCAGCCGGCTTAGCGCCACGTGGGATGCACGTGAAACCGAATGCTGTATTTGCTCAGGGAACAGAGCTGAGCGGGTGAGTGGGCAGTGAACTCTTCAGTTTAACACACACACACAAAGCACACGTAGGACATATTTACCGTACAGTATATCATGACGTGAAATTAATATCACACGGTATTTTTTTTGTAATTAGGGGCCGTCCATTAATGACGTCACGCACCTGGGGGGGGGGGGTCAGACATTTGTGACGATGTGTGACGAGGGGGGGGGGGGGTTGAGAAATGTGACGTCACATCACAATTCGCAACTTTAATTAAATATAGACAACACGTTCGACTTAATTAAACGTTTTAATAAATGTTTTCTCCTACAACATCAGAGTGCAGCGCCACATTAAATACGCACTACAATGACAATAGTTTAAAGCGATTTGAAGCATGTTTTATTTTTTTTTGGGGGGGGGGGCAGAGCTTTGTGACGTCATATTTAATGGGAGGTCTGACTTTTTGTGACGCCGTGTGACGAAGGGGGGGAGGGGGTCAAAAATCGTCCACAATCGCGTGACGTCATTTATGGGCGCCCCCTTTGTAAAGAGAACGACACAAATCTGGTCACCGCGGCGCGCAGTCGCTGTGGTCACTTCCACGTGGCTATGACCGTCGAGGTCTCGGGTCACCTGTGGGCGGACGAGAGTCGTAAAGCATCAAGCACGTGGGCTCCTGGCCACCGTTACACCTTTGCGGATTCATACAAACAAACACAACTGCAACCCAAAGACCTCTGTCATCCCCCAACCCCCGCCGCAACGGCCAACACGGAGAAACACCCATGGCTACGCATGTGCTCGCTCCCATTAAAATCAAGCAGCGAAAACAACCCTCGTCTCCAAGGGGACATGGGGGGGAGAGGTGGTGGTGGGAGGGGGGACAGGCGAACTGAGTCGGCCTACAGGGCGGGGATCTTCACAGCGCAGCCCCGGTGATGCAATCACCTCGGTGACGCTCCACGCCACCAGGTGTTGGTGCGCAGCTGGGCGGGGACACGTGGGAGGAGGAGGAGGGGGGGGGGTCGGGGATCGTGGCTCAACATCGCCTGGTGTGGAGGGGGGGGCCGCACGATCGGACAGTGAGGACAGGTGGGACGGAGGTGGGGTGGAGATGCGTGGGATGGTGGGGGGGGCAGGAGATCGTGGAGGGGGGGGAGGGTGTGGCCGCATGTCCCTTTAACCACGGCGCTCCGTCCCACAGGTGCAGTCAGAGTGCTTGGAAGGTCGAGCGTTTGGAGGTGCAGCGGAGCGCATCGTCGTGCAGGCTACGTTCTTCGTCGAGGTCGCGTCGGCACGCGTGCGGGAGTGCGGCTTTTGTCTGGCCGGGCCAGTTGGCAAGAAAGCATCGGGAAAAGCGGCCGTGACCAGAATCAAAAATGCCTAAGCCGGTAAGTTGGAGACGTCGGTCTTTCACCAGCTCAATGCTACGTGTATTTGCTGTGAGTGATCCGACGAGTGTTCGCACTTTCAGGTAGCACTTTGTTTCTCGCAGTGTGTTTGTCCATAAACATCTCAACCTTCAAAAAGTGTGTGTGCGTTTGTTTATTATATAGATCCAGCTGGTGGGAATTTTTTCTCAATTTTATCACGTTTAATATATTACCTGTGCTTGCTACATTGTATATGAATTTATATACTTCATATAATTTATTTTTCGTGCTTTGATTTATACTTTGCATTCCTATCGCTTTTTGCATTGTTATAACTTCTTGACCCTCCTCTGCTGAATGTATGTTGAAAAAGAGCTTCATAGCTCATCGGATTTCTCCAGGATAATAAAGATTCTGATTCTCTACATGGAGTCCGGATTATTAGAAACGCGTTTTTTTTAATTGCTTACTTAGCAATGGGGAGGCGCTCATCCAACAGTGAATGTTGGTTTAAATAATTGTGCAATGGCTGGTCAGAAAGCCACTAAACTGGTTAGACGATGTAGGCACCCCCCTATGTATTCCTGGAATGGAAGCTGAGAACATCGCTGTGAAATTTACTTTGACGAGAAAGCAAAGTGGCAGTCCAAACCACACTTTTAAAATTCCATTCTCAAAAAAAGCGTTCAAAACTTGTGTAAAGAAGTAAGCGCGTGTGTGGACAAATATTCAGAAGACTTACTCTTCTGTTTTCGGTAAAGTCACGTAGGTATAAAATAAAATAAATTAAATCAAGACGTTTCGGGCGCAACACAAGCGTCCGTCCGTCATCAGGTGGGACAACCACAGCAAGAAACAATTGCTGAAGTTATTTTAACTGAAGTTTATTTTTTTTTACCTACGTGACTTTACCGAAAGAACCAAAGAGTATAAATCCCTGCAGTCACGAAAACTTCAACTCTAGATTCAGAAGGACTTGTTTTTCCGCACAGAGTTGCTCGCCACAAGGCAGCTCTGTTCATGTTTATCGCTTTCGGCGCCCTTGCGCTGACAGCTTTTTAAAGTGGCCGCATTTTTACAAAAAACTATAATTGTTCGACAATAACATTTTACCTTTTCCAAACATTCATATTCGTGCCATCAATGTTTTTAAAGCGCGCACTTTTTTTTTTAAACAAGTATTCCACTCATGCACCAACGATCACATTGAGCTGTCCTGCTTTATAGTAACAGCGCGCGTACATTGTTGGGTACGTTCTGCAAAAAAAAAACTGGTTTCCTTAATTACGTGTTTGACAAAGCATCTCATATTTGCACAGCGCACTGTCATGTACACTCCCGTATCATTTGTTCCACGAACACACACATAAAACACGCAGATCTCCCTGATAACCATGCAGAACAATTGGGGCAAATGCTGTTAGCGAGCACCTATTAAGGCCAAGCGGGTTTCGTCCCCCAGTGTTTATGTTAACACGCACACAGTGCACAAGGGCACTCTGTAAGCCTCAGTTGATCAACGTCTAGTGCAGCTAATTGCCACTATTGTCATCCGTGCTGCCAATTCATGGGGCTACGGTATCTGGTTTGTTGCGCTAACCACTGCTCTGCTGCTCCCTACACACCCACACACAAAAATAAAGTTGAAATATTGTTGTTGCTTTTGCTCTACAATGGGGAAAGCTGTTTTAGCAAGCGGCAGTTATGCTGGCGCTGTGTTCCAAGGCCATGTACGGCCACAAAACCTGCACGGCCGCCTGCATCTGCTCAGCGCCGGTGTTGACTTGGTAATGTAAGGTCCGTCCGTGCCAGCTACGGACACCAATTTCCACTAAACTTGCAGGTTTTTCGGGTCGCCTTCTGAACGCTCGCAAACACGCGCTCCCCTTGGGGCAAGGTTGATGCCGCTGCTGCTGCTGCTATTCTGCCAAAACCTATGTTTCGTACGTGTCTCTCCTTAATAAAGTTGCAACATAACCGGTTGTCGGGCTTTTAACGAGGGCCAGAACAACCCAACCCCTAGGCCGTATCGCGCGTCAATCCCTTTTGGTAAAAAAAAACAAGTGTAAAGTCGATCCGTGTTGCATCCCGTCTGGCAATTTACCTTTAAAAGAAAATACCGCGAGATCAAGAAAGGCACTTTTGATTATTTTATTTTGAGCGTCGTGAAGTTTCATTCACTCGACCGAAGCGCCCGTTTACATTAACGACGAGAGATACGTTTCCAGCGTACGAGGAAAAAAAAAGTATTTCGCTGAAACTATGCGCCGAGGAGGAAAAAAATAACACGAGGGGTGGGGCCCTTTTGTTGTTGTTGCAAATGCAGTGGAAATCCAGCGGATTCAGCAGTTGTCAAAAAATGCCATGGAATATGTCTCGTCCCGCAGCGGTGCGTCTCATAATTGGTACAAGTCTCCAGATGGCCGTGTGTGCTTTCGTAGTGATTTTCAAACACTTTTAATTGAATAATGAAATGTACAGCTGTCAAGCAGGTGCTCAATAATCTACTCATTTGGCTAAAATCGTCTGCCCACGTGCCTCCACTTGTTTATCGGTCATTTCTATTCGAATGCAGGACACCCACGTGTTGACTTAACAAACGTGAAGATTTCAACTGTGGCACATGAAGTGGGCAGCTCTTGAAAATCTTGAAAATCCATACACGAGACTCCAGCTGAATTATCATAAACGATAGCAATCATAATGTACAGCCCTTTGTCAATCCACTGCTGGATGAGGATCGTTTGGCCGTGCCTCGGTGAAGCTGAGACCGAGTCAACCCGTTCTGATTCGGCTCATCCAGGGGTCGTCAGCCTGGATGAGCGGCTCTTCGATGACTGCTTCGTGACGTGACTTATTAAGCACCCACCGTCTCCTATTTACGTCCATTGAGACTCTCGAAAATATTGAGAGGATTTTTTAGGTCTGGTTATTTTGACAGCGCTAATCATTAAACATATATTACTCACCTTGGAAATGTACAGGGGTATTTCTTTTATTTTTATTTTAAATATGCTTTTTGGGTAAAAGCGACAAATGTAATGTGAACTTGCTCCCTGATGTGAATGATGTCAAGGGGCAACCTCGTTTCCACTCGCTGGAAATGCTGACAGTGCACTTTGAGAAGTCCTTGTGGAAGTTCAAAGTAAGCGTGGGGTTAGAAGGTTTCCGTGGCCAGGCACTTGTTAAAGACTTGTAGGGGATAAAGAGGTCCTCTCGTGCCAGGCATCTGAAAATCGTACCCTTCGTGTCCTTTGCGATGGACAACGAACGAATCCAATACTAAGAATATGAATCCAATAATAGTTTAAAAGCCATGGAAACTTAATTTAAACTCCGTACACAAATTAGCCTAGCTGGGTGTTGAGCAATGGGTGGCAATGTCACGTTCCTATGGCAGGGTCCAGTCCGTATGTTACTGTAGTTTAAAATTGTACCTTGATGAGTGAGTTGAGAATACAACCACAGCACTGCGCAGCTGGAAAACAATAATAATAATGGTAATTACAGTAATTCATACATTTACAGACTACCGCTGCGTCTGGATAGACACATAATGCTTTCATCTGTTCGTGTTAATTTATGCATTCATTAAATCTTTATGCATTCATTTCACTTGGTGCACAACTCTAATGATAATTGTGTACGCTCAGGGGTGAAGGCACTGAATTAAAGTATAAAACTTTGGACGCAGCACGAGGTTACGCAGTCGTTTGCATGCCGTGCTCTGAACCTGGCGGCCTGAGTTCTATTCCGGGCCATGCCTGACATCATACTGTGGATAGGGATGTCAGAACTGTTCTTGGGCTGGAACGGTGAAGTGTCGTTAAACAACCCCGTGACCAACAGCATGGAGATACCATCATCCAGCACTGTATTATCAGGGTTTTTATTAATATTCACTTGACACTAGTGAATCACTACCACCGTGTTGTAAATATCCTAAACTAGCCACTCGTTAAAAAGCACGTGACATTTGGGGTGCATCTCAACAAATGTATGAGCTCAAGAATGGGAGCACAAAAATATTTGCTTTGGATCACGAAAATATTTACGAGCTAAAATACGGGTGAATTTGCAGCCCTGAAATGTCTCGCTCACGCCACGGCCGGAGTCAGGGCCTCCACTAGAGGGAGTGCTAGCGGGGCTCTGGATAGGCCCTCCCGTGGTTATGGGGCCTTCTCTCCCATGCTGGCCAGATGGCTTTGAAGAGGTGGGCTTTCTCACATTTTATCCCACCACAGGTGGCTTGCCAATTGACTACCTGTGGTGGACCCGTTTATAGTGGTAGGTGGGCAGAGGCAAGGTGGGATTTAAGAAGCTCGCACCCTTATTTCAACTCCCATGCCAACGATCTCTGGATTGCAAGTCTTGTGTGTTGCTAACCAACATCGCCAAATACCGTCTGGCAAAATCTTCTCAAATGCCCTCTCAATTCCGTTCATCGTTTGATACTTAACTTTGCTTTATTTGTGATTGCAATCACTGTGTCACGTACGTGCCAAGCAGAAGTACAAACGTGTGACTTCTCTTCATGGATCGGGACATATTAAAGGGTATTTGATATTTAAATGCAAGATGTCTCACGTAGTCATTTGTTTTTACCTGTTCTTAATTGTGTCAGGTTTTACATTGGTCCGACGTTTGTTTTGTGGCAGCTTATTTTAGGAGCCAAAACGCCCAGCCAGGAATACCCCTGGCAACTAAAATCCAGTAAATGCAAACAAAAACTGCACAACAACAATAATACGAAAATAATGCTATAATAATGCTCACATTGCAATAACTGCATGAAAAATGTATAATGAAGATGACGTAGAGTGCTTCGGGTAATCCCCGCTGGATGAAGGCACTGTCAATTAAGGTAAACTTTTTTTTTAACCATAATTCACCATGCCGGTCAGTGTGGGTTGGTGAAGGGGAGAGGCGTGTGTGGCAAGACCAGTTGAAATACCACTCATTGTTAGCCACGGTCGATAATTATCAAACTCAATTCTCAGGTCGCCGGGTTCAAAGCGGCATTATTTAAGTGGTTTAAAATTAACGTTTAAGCGACCTTGTTCTCAGCGATCACGCGACACTCATTCGGATTTAAGAAAGAAGGATTTCAAAGGACACTAGCGTCGTTTAATAAAGGACATCGATGAATAATAGTCACGCACCATACAACATGAAACGGATGGCACGGCAGTGGATACAATGAGCCCGTTTCTTGAATCCTGCCGATCTCGTGGGCACACCGAGGGACACGTGGGCACACCGAGGGACACGTGGGCACACCGAGGCACACGTGGGCACACCGAGGGACACGTGGGCACACCGAGGGACGTCGATTGGCAGGTTGTGTTTGGTGGGGGGAAGTGTGGGTACGTCCACCCCATTGAAGACGTCTATCCAGCGTTGCAGAGGAGGTCAAAAATATCCTTGACGAAGCAGCTCTCTAGAACTCTTCCAACGGCAGTGCTATGAGCAAGTCATTGCAGGGCTGTACCTTTTTTTGAGTATAATTGATATAACATATTGAGAAAGACGAATTTACCGTGAGTATTTTTTTATCGGAGTCCGACTGTAATGCTAAAGGAGTGGAGCCACTCGAGTGAGTGAGCGGTGTGAGTGTGTGAGCGAGTGTGTGGTTGGCCGTGTTCTAAATGGCAAGGTCTTCCACGCAAGAGCGGCGATCACATTCCTGCGCCAGGTGTGGTAAACAGCCCTGGAGGGTCTGGCCACTCGTGGGAGCAGTGTTGAGAAAGAGCCCCTTGAGTAACTGCTCCAGGCCGAGGATTAAAATAAACTCCAGCTCCACCTCCTTGACGTTTTGGGGGCTAAACTGTTCTTGTTGTTTCTTCCCGGCTTGTTCCGTAGCGCCGATGTCAGCTTTTTTCAACCGCACCCGTCTGTAATATTTACAGCACGTACATTTGCCAAAAATTCTAGTGCCCGTACCTTTGTGGTTAACTTGCCGCTGTGAGTCAAATATTAACGTTGCCTCCCTGCTCAAACAAAAATGGAGTTATCATCTTGGCCGAAAGTCCTGATGCAATGGTGGAAATGTTTAATTCATAATGACAAGGCCTGTGGGCATGCCCAGCGCTACATACATCCGGTGCATGAGTTTGATTCATGGCCGAGGCTACCGCCTTTAACGAATGACACCTGAATCGGTCCTTGCCAGTGCCGGATTAAGCTAGCGCGGGGCCTGTAGTATATGTTATGAAGAGGCACTAAATAAATAAATAAAAACACGTAAATATTAAAACACACATTTTTTTTACTTGCATAGTAAAGTAATTGTATTTTTTTCATTTGCTATACAGCCGGATAATACGACAAATCGCTAACCTTAAACACCCAGTCGTTCATAAACTTGAAGGCGGTATAGTACAATAGTAATAGAGCAAGTGCAGAATCACTGAACCGGAATTGATAGCTTGAAAGCTTTTAGCGCTGGGCCCTTGATCGTAGCTACTACATGTGTAGCTACTACATATGTAGCTACTACATATGTTGTAGCTACATATGTAGTAGCTACACATGTTGCTACTTGTGCTACTAGGAGAATCCGGCACTGCTCCTTGCCCCCTCCTCACCTTCACCAACCCGCACTGACCAGCATGGTGAAGTATGGTCAGTCAAACCCCGTGAACTACAGGATGGAGAGACCTTCATCCAACAGTGGATTGACAAAGGGCTATAACATATAAATACAAACTCTTTGGTTCTTTCGCTAAAGTCACGTAGGTAGAAAAAATAATAGATCACGACGTTTCGATCGCAACGAAAGCAATCGTCATCCGCCTGATGACGTCGTGATCTATTATTTTTTCCACCTACGTGACTTTACCGAAAGAAACAAAGAGTATGGATTACTGCAGTCACGAAAGCTTCAAATCAAGATATAATTACAAATTTAACACGTAGGCTTTCGCGAATAATAATATAAATTATGGCAAATCGCCCGATGAATCTGGTTGTAATCACCAGCGAAACGTCGTGCTTAATGGTAAATGTTGTGGGTTTACTCGCCATCACACCGATGTGCCGAAGTTATAGAGAATTGCCACGTTTTATTCACGTGACAAACCTTACTAATTGCCTGTGGTCTGGTGGTGGTGGGCTAACGACACAGCGTTAATATTTACGCGATCTAACCCATAAAAAAGCCCTTTATCGTGAATAAATACAAATCGTCATCCTTACAAGTCACATCAATTAGGACCGCAGAATAACTCGGTGGAGCCAGCGACGGATTCCAGGTTGGAACCGACGTCCAACTTTTAGCGTTGAACGAGTCCCACGTTCCCAGCGGCGGCGCCGCCGACGATTTCGCTCTCCCTGGCTCCGTGCGCTCGTTCCCCAGGCGCGCCCTCTGCGCCGTTCACAACCATCAGCTTGGGCGTGGTGCTGTTGTTGACGTAATTCAGTGGTGAAGGGTCGGAGGAGTTATTCAAACACCAATGTAAAAGGAACAATGACAGTCAATAGAAGTCTTAAGTGTCCCCCGTCGCTCGATCGAGAATTGGGGCGGTGCCCAACTCAGGTTGTTTGGTATCCGGGACAGTGGTGGAAATACCAGGTTTTCTGCGGCAGGTGCGTGCGTGCGTGTGTGTACGTTGAACTTCTCTCGCACCGTACACAGCCAACCGTGCTGAATCGGAGAGTAAACGCCACAATTTAATTAGCTCTCGGATGCGTTTAAGCGCTTGCAACACGCTTTGGTCGGCAAGGTGTCCGACGGTTTGCTCTGCGTTGTACAACCCGAAAACGCGTCGCCACGAAAAATAACACCTGTAGGGTAACATTGTATTAATATTAATTTTATTCCGGAAAGCCAAGTCAATTATGTACGGTCTTTAACAGGAAGGAGCTGCATCGGTCAATTCTTTTGCGATCTGTTTTGCATGTGGGAGAGAAATGGGAGTGCCCTGTGCAAATTCACACTCAGAAATCTGTACAGACAGGTCTGGTCATTTATCGTCTCTGCTGATACATTGTGCCCTGCAGCTAGTCCAACATCCTGGGAGTCTTACACATAAGAAAACACCTCTGTGATCCACTAACCCTGCATCTAAAGTGTTTTATGTAGCCCAGGAGAGCCTGACTGAGTTTCAAGAATCCTGCACTGGGAAGTTTGGAAAATTCCATTTGATAAGCATTTGGCTTGAGGAGATGTAACATTCAAAGCTCTGCATGGGCCCGTTGAACAATCCATTGCTGTGCTTCCACCTCCTGGTCACCCTCGGAGCTCGAGTCTACAGCACTTCGTATTGACAGTAAGGTGCTGAACCTCCACAGTTCCAGCTTACAGGGATATATAGTAAGAAGGTAAAGATGCAGTCCTGAAATTGTTTGAACATTCCACCGCTCATAGAAGGGCCTCCACTGAAGGGAGCTCTAGAGCAGTGTTCTTCAGAGGGGAGCACTTTCACCGATCAGACATCATCCCCCACACCGCCTGCAAGGGCCGCTTTCACTCGTTGCGGATTGTCAGGAGGCCGCGCGCCAGCGGCTGCACTAAAGGCCACCAGGGGCTGCCAGTGGCCCACGGGCCTTGCGATGAAGAACACCGCTCTACTCTTCCATGCTGGGCGCCACGGTGGCGAGATGTTAACTACCTCGCCTTGTATACAGGAGATCGTGGGTTGGATCCCGACCCTGACGCCTGCTGTGTATTTGAAGTTTACATGTGGTCCCCGTTCTCTCGTGGATTTTCCCCTGGGTCCTCCGGTTTTCCCCTCCATATTTAAAAACAAGCGTTTTGAGTATTTGGCTGCAATGTGTTTCCCCATGATAAGCGCCTAAGGTGAGCTAGAATGTGTGGCCAGGTCGCTTCTGAAAAAGAGCCACATAGCTCAGTGGGCCTTACCTGGGAATATAAAAACAGTAAATAAATGTGAGTACCCAGTGTTTACCCAACCACATTGGACCAGACGATTTGACTTGTGTGCCCCTTCGTATCCTGCTGAAAGGACAGAGGTGAGGGGGGGGATTTTAAGAAACTTGTACCATTGTTTCAACTGCGATATTCATGTACAATTATAGAGATACAGATGCTTTAATAATATCGCCGTGTTTTGGAGTTTACACGCGGAATCACCAAGTTGGCAAAGAAGCGTACGTTTGATGATTTAAGAAGCGTACGTTTGATTGCAACGGTACGATCTGTGTCTCGGACAAAACAAACTTTCTTTGTAAAGTTGTTTTTGCGTTCGTCAAAATACTTAAACTGCTTTGAAGTTCATAGCGACTTTTCTAATGTGCATACACGCTTTGTTTTCCAGAAACAATGGAGTTTGGCATCTTAATTCGATCACCGTGTGAATAAATGGTTGACTCTTTTTATTCGAATATCGTAATTATTACTCTATGCTAGCCATGGCAAGTTGAAATATATATTCCACAAACTTATAATTGCAAAAGAGCAATTATTTGAATAAAACATATTTTACGGTGGAGATAAAAGCGTGTGCGAAATTATTGTTCGTTCTTCATTTTTACAAAGCATTGTTTTAATCACTCTTGTCAACAGGAGCAAATGGCTGCTGTACAACTATATTTTACAGTTATGGCGTTATTGTTAGGCTTGGTTACAGACTTTATGAATATTTTACACGGCAGAGCATAAAGCAAAAAGTTCCATAAAATATGGAGCAGGTGGCTAACTTTGAAAATTGCTCAGCCAAATGCAGGCGGCTTCCAAAATCCCTTTAATTATTTAGATGGGACACATTAGTTGTGAACTCACGTGTTATACAGAGAATAAGCCACTGAATGTTTGATCCACAGATAAAAGGAGGTTTGTCTCTTCAAGGGGTGGGGAGGGTGAGACTGTGTTGTGAGACTGTTGTTGATCTCCATGAGAACTAAAACCACGGTTTATTACATGACACACAGTCCTATGTATGGATGGGTATTCAACGTCTTTCGCACCGTGCGAATATGATGTGTGTGGGGGGGGAAACAACAACAAATTCAAGACTATAAAACAATGAAGAAAAGATTAAAGAAGTTATATATAGCTTCTCGGAAAATAAGAGATGAAACAAAACAACGGAGCGTCTTTAACATTCACATAATAATATAGAGCAACCGAATCGTCGACGTTGTTAAATCGGGTGAGAGAACTCAGGAGCGCTGGGCGAGTCTCATTAGCAAGCGTGGCCTGGGCCACCAGCATGACGCAGGCAAAGTACATCGTGGTCCCCGCCTGTCTTGTGACCTCCAATTAATTAATCCCTACCGTTTTTTGCCTTCTGTATATTCATTTCTGAGATGTTAACTACATCGCCCGGTATACATGGGGTAATGGGTTCGATCCCGACTCTGACGCCTGCTGCTGTCTATTTGGAGTTTGCGTGTCTCTCTCCTCGTGGTCGCGTGGATTTTTCTCGGGGTCCTCTGGTTTTTCCCTCTACATTTTTTAATCAGCATTAACGCGATTTTATAGTATTTGGCTGCTATAGATTTCCACGTGATCAGCAACTTCGTTGAGCTATCATTTGTTGCCAGGTCGCTTCTGGAATATAGCTATATAACTCAGTGGGCCCTACCTTTGTAAAAAAATAGTTAATAGTTTTCTGTTTAAAAAAAAACCTTACTTTAAAATAATATATATTCAGCTTCAAAGAGTTAAATGCGGGTCACCAGACATCTGAACCACGCTGTCGAATACAGTGATGAAGTAAAGTGTTGCCCCCCATGCTGAGATGGCAACTTTCACTGCCTGGGATCTGTGGATCGACGTGGCAGTAAATACCAGTGGGGAACCACCACTACTCGTGTGGGACCTGCGCCGGCACGGCTCGCTTGTGCCAGTGGAGAAAAGAGGGTGTTTGAGTTTGTTCATAAAAATGAAAAAAATAATGTATAAATTGTGTTGCACTGTGGAGTTAAAGCCACTCCATGGTCAGGCAGTAAATCCAGTTGCGTTGTGGGGTGTAAATCAGCTGCAATGTAATGGAAGCTCAAGGCTCACATTTAATATACAGCCTAGAGTGTTTGAGCTTAACTCTACAGCAAGGCGAATTATATTATGGGACCTCCTGCAGCTACTACTGAATACTGTATCGGAACAATATTTTCCGTGATAATCTGAACTCATTCCTGTTAGTTGCCGGTGTTGCGCATACAAATTGCATGGACGTCCAACGTCTTTCACACATTGCGTAGCCAATCGTGCTAATCGGTGGTGCGGGGCATGGCGAATAAATAAACGTCGTCATGTTACATAAGAATGGTGCATTTTCAAGCGCCGAGTGAATTGATGGCGCGATATTCGAGTGCCTTTCTAGCCTTTGGCAAACTGTCTGGTTTTAGTGGGGAACGTCTTTAAACGCGAACACTTCGTGCGGCATCATCGCAAGGAAAAGATCGAATGGCGTCGGTGTTGCCATCACCTGCAGCGAACAGCGGCTTGTTTCGCGACTTCACGCGATTGAAAGCGATCGTAGATCGTTTTTTAGCCACCAGTTTACGACGGCGATCTCGCACCATCTGTTGATCTCGTTCACACAACCTCAACAAGCATTCGTCAATAACACAGTGACCTTCAAAGGGAAATAATATATATAATAGGTGACATTTAGGGTTATTGTCCTTTCTTCAGAGCACATGATGTACCCTAAACTGCGCCTATTGTAAATACAAATGTTTCCTGTTAAGGCCACAGTGTTATTGCCGAACGTGAGTTTGTTGTTATTAATTGTGCTTGTGCACCGCTGCCAATGCATCGCCAAATAATAATCGTAGTAAGTGCATCTCCGTACTATGCGCGAATCGCAAAAGGTGATCTTGGTGACACACACGGCGCGTGATTGTGTTCGAGAAATCTTACACGCACGCTGCCCTGCCCATCTTTGGTAACCTGCTCATCTGGTTTGGGTGCAGTTCAGTTTTGCCTTTGGCTTCATCAGAGGAAGGGGGGGGGGGAAGTAGGAAAAAAACACCGTCCATCGGAGGTTGTTGGCTGGTTCGATGGATAAAAGAGCGATAAAGCGTCGACTTGGTCTCAGAGTCACGTACTCTCACCACACTTGTCATCATAGCATCACCAACATCATCATCATCTGCCGGACGAATGGCTTCTCAAGCCGTCGCAATCACTTGAGCGGCACTTCAATGCAACAATCCAGGGTGCTGCTGGCTGCATACCTCTCGACACGTCTGTGCACTGTAACAATGCACCCGGTCCCATCGGGTGTCGGAAGCTAAGGCGGTTTGAGTCTGGATAGTGCTTGATGAAAGCCATGCGTAAAATAGCTGTTGTGGGGGGTGGGGGGGTGGGCAGGTCAATTTCAGCAAAATCAATTGTGTTATATATCTTGCTACGCTCCAACGTCTACGTGTGCACTTTGAACTTCTTTCGCACCGTACGTAGCCAACCGTGCTAATCGGAGGTCTACAATTCCCCACCGTGAGCACGCGGCAGTGACCGGCGCGGTGAAGAATTCACGGCGCTTTGGCAATCCGCTGCTAGATGGAGGCTCCCCTCCGCACACTCTGCGCAAACTGTGTGAGTGCAAGCGGGGGCAGCTGTAAACTTCCAAGGGTCCGATAGATACGGGCTGCCAGGAGGCACTGCCAACTCTCACTGAAGCTATTTCAGAATATGATTATTAAAAAAAAATCTTAAAATATCCAATCATTAAAATCTCCCCGGAATTGCTTTCGATGGTCACCCGGTAAGGAGACTGACACCAATCCTGGTGGAGACTCCCGGACAGTCCGAGAGGGGCTGCTGACCCCGGCTGCCACACGGACATTGCCAGGGAAGAATTGCGCACGTGCTTGTTGGACTGGAGAGCGAGTGCGAGCATCTCGTTGTGACTTCCGAGTGCAGAATTTAGCCACCCCCCACCCCCAAACTCGCACTTCCCCCCCGAGAGGCTGTCAATCATTCATCTCGCTGGCCTCGCATATCTCGCATCAGGAATGTGGCAGGCAGGGCCGCGTTAAGATCCTCTTCCGCCTGAGCTCGCGAGGCAACAGGAAGGAATGGGATGTCGACATGCCGCGGTACATTCCGTCAGAAATGGAGACATCTCGTGGAGACCGCCAAGACGATTAAAACCGCACCCAAAGTAGCCCAGAACAATATAAAAAGGTAACTGGTATTTCATTGTCAAGCTTACAATGTAATATCCCAATGCTGACAAAAATATCTTGCGAATCGCTCAATTGGGATAGTCTTAGTAGACTGTTGGGGCAAGTGCTGTTAGTTGCGAGCACCTATTTAGGCCGGCACGGCACACGAGGGAGTGGGTGGCCAGCACCACGCCCGACCGCCTTTGTCTTCCCAGTGGTGATGTTTACACACCGCACCAGGCACTCATTTGAGGCTGAGTAGTCGACCTAGGGGAGGCCCAGGACCGGTGCATGTATTTGTCACTGGTGTTGGCTGTGAGTGGGAATCGAACTCTGGTTGCCAGGTTTGTAGTGCAGCGCGCTAACCGCTGCACCACCGCTCCCCATATTGGGATCACGCAGTAGCAACAAGATTGCCCCCCCCCCCTCCCCCCTGTGAAAACTTGGCAGGACCCTCCTGCAAAAGAGTCTTGGGACTCAATGAGTCCCAAGACAATTGGGTGAGTCCCAAGACTCATCTTAATAATAAAACGCAGACAAAGATCGATCAATGCTTAGAATCACATTCAGAGACGAACAGAGGCTGCCACGTTGGTGTTAGCGGTCAGCACGCTAGACTTGCAATCCAGAGGTCGCTGGATCGTTGAAGCAACGGCGCGGGTTGCACACACCCACGGGCTCAGTCCAGCCAGCAGTATCAATGTTGCACGGTGGGGCAGAGTGTGGGGACTCCCATTTTTTCCGAAACGTCGGGACCTCTCTTGAGGTTGCTCTCGAGCTGAGAATCACCATCTCTATTGATACTGGTGGAATCCGAAGAGGTAGAAAGCTCTTCTTTCCCCCTACAGATGTCCCCGTAGACGAGCTCCCTCTAGTGGAGAGGCAGGCCCCTTCCATCATAAAGTGGCGTTTGCAAGCGATTGCATCCTTACTTTATTACAGAGAGAGGAACACGCGTATTGGTGGAACAAACGCTGGGTAATGACATCGCACTGACTGCTCAAGAAAATCCATTGGGCAGGACGCCACGTCGCTAGGAAGGTCGAGATTCACGATGGAGTGACAGTCGAGGGCAGGGACGCGCTCGAGGTCGAGCGATGAAATAAATTAATCCGCGTGCAGACGCTGGGGTGGATTTGCAATAGCTTGGGGATGGAAGGCCTTCATCCAGCAGTTGATTGATCACGGCTGATAATTGGAACGAAGACGCACCCGGGCTGTTGGTGAGAACGCGTTCCACGTTCTGCGGCGTTTGCCATTCATTTGAACACCGACCCGAAACGGCACGAGCGCATGCCGCATGGCAAACACCGCCGGTGAGATCGCAGATATCAGCAGCTTTATTCAAATCCCGTTCAAACGAATGGCAGTACAAACATGTCTACAAAGACAAAGAGCCCCCGCATAGCCTGTAACAGACTGCTGGGGCAAGTGCTGTCAGCGAGAAACACGAAGGCCGGCGCCGCACACGAGAGGGGTGGCTGGCCAGCACCACGCCTGCCCATTTTTGTCTCCCTATTGGCGATGTTTACACACCGCACCAGGTACTTATTTGAGGCCGAGTCGATCTAGGGGAGGCCCAGGACCGGTTCAGATCATCGTTACTGATGTTGGCCATGAGCGGGATTTGAATTTGAGTCGCCAGGTTCGTAGCGCAGTGTGCTAACCGCTACGCCACCGCTCCCCACAAACATGCTTACGCCCACACACACACAAGGCAGCACCCGAAATGAAGAATGCACCGGGCCGCACACACGGGCACACGCATCGCACGCCCTGCCACCTGTGCAGAGCAGAGACCCACGATGCACATGGAGCCCGGATATCCGATTTCATCAAGCAATGGATTGCCCTATTAATTGCCGGTTCGAGTATTCGACTAATTGGACAACACGAAAATGGGTTGTGGGGAGCGGGGCGGAGTCTCACCTCAGGCACACTCGTGTGCCGCTGGACGGGAGGTGTGGTGGGCAGAGCTTGGTAACAAGATGGGAATCAATAGCCACGTAGATTTTGCTTTGGGGCTCCGACCTTCTAGGGGCAGGATGTCGGGGCTGCCCCCCATTTTTAAAAGGGGGGCCGAGTATTTACCACAAATAAGAAGTAGTCGATTACAATCTCAAGTGGACTAATCCACTCATCGCCCCCCTATATGTGTCTATAAGTGGACATAACTTCCGCTGCACATCGCATTTCATTGAAGTACATCAAGCCGAGCTCAGAAGCCAAATTCTTTGGGTCTTTCGATAAAGTCACGTTGATAGAACGTTTTCCAACTTTGTCCCTTGGGGGAAATGCTTACGCTGTGTTGAGCGACTGTGAAGAGAACATACAAACTCCAAAAAGGGGCCTTAATCCAGCAGTGAATAGGTCATGGCTGCTGCTGCTGCTGCTCATGATGATGACAAAGGGGCAGCATGATATCCTTGCTCCAACGAGGATTAGGTGGGTGCTCCTCTCTTGCTTAGTGGTGCCGAGCCAGCGGTCGACATCCCACGTTCAGCAACATCGTGCCACTGCCAGCAACCCGACAGACGACGTCAACGCGGCTGCACTCGCCCCCCTCATTCTTTTCTTTGGCCAGCGCCTCGGCTGCGTCCAGCCCACGGCGTCAGCGATTGCACAACGTGGGCTGGAATGACGGATCGCTACACTGTTGAGACGCGCCTCGACTCGGCTGTCGGCCCAAAAAAGATCCACCCCCTCCTCCCACTCGGCCACCCAGTTGTGCGAGGTGTGAGACAATAGTGGAGTCTCAAGCGACGAACCTCACTGAACACCCGACGCAGGGACAGAGACCCTGGGTTCTCTCTGCTGCCCCAGTGACAGCGGGGACCGCTCTCAAACGTGTCCCGACAACAACACAGCAGCAGCAGCCACACACGGAAGAAGGTGCGAGGGTATTTTATCCATAGATGGAAAGCCACGGAGATGACCAGACTGTGAACGTGTCGAGGTGCAAACCACCACTGCTGACTGCCCCATGCAGCACGTGTACTCTGGTGGGATGAGCGGACTTCCCCACTGAGCTATGCCACACGATTCCATGGAATGGATAACAACATTAAACATACAATTGAAGGATGTTGGGTTTTTTTCAAACGCCATATGAATGAAGAAAACCGTTGAAAAATTTCCCAGCTCTCAGCGGCTTCAAATATAAGTCTTTAACAACAAAGGAAACGTTTATCGCGGATTTCCATCCATGCCGCCAATTACTTTTATATTTTACTCCAAACACGATATTTTTATGTCATATTTCAGTATTTTTCTTGCGACTGTCCAATTTACGTAGTCAAATATTAAGAGCAGACTCCTATTTGGTGACTTCAAGGATCACATGTTTGCCCGTCGTCCCACGCACGGTGTGACATACGCCCTCCAAGTGGATTTGTAGTCTCCCACGGAGTTGTGGAATATTCAATTTCAAGCACGAGTGACGCAATCGTGTTGGGGGATGTGATTCCGGAAATTTTTCGGATTAACAAAACCATCCGAATATCAGGAACAGACATAACATTTTTGACTGTCAACCTCCCCTCCCCCCCAACATTACTGTCAACCCATATGGGTTATTCCGTATTCTGATGCAGGGAAATTTAGTTTTCATGTCCATGCAGCTGAGAGCTGTTTCAATAGGGGCAAAAAACATTAGTTTTTGTCTTTGTGTTTCTCCCTTGTGATGGGACTTTGTAGGATGAACGTTGAGATGTATAACGGCGCGGGGTGACCAATAAGGTCTGAATTGGTGTAATAAGGTAGGCACTGATAAGGGGTTGACAAGTATGCAACAATTACTGATTATTTTGAAGGGAAGTGATGTAAATGAAATGGTGCCAACTTCCACTGTTTTCCCGCCGAAAATTGTGTCACGTGGCATCATTTGATGTCACCTTTGCGGGTCAAACAATGCATTAAATTTTTACCTTAAGGTAAAATATATATTTTTTAATATCCAGCATTTTCCTTAAAATCCCAAATACTTTAAAATCCAAAAACTCATTCCAAAAGCATATGCATACATTACTTGAGGTTCTAGTCCTCATAATTAAATGTGACCTATTGATTTCAGACAAACACTTTACCCCTCTGACGATTTCTTCAAACCGGTCCCCACAACAACATCGGTATCCCGCGGTGTGAGGATATGTGATTATTGGTGACAGGAGATGAGGAGACATGGTCCGAGATGTGACGACATGTGATTGGCGGCTGGAAATCGTGTGGCGTGGGATGAAGGGGGTGAAATA
Source organism: Lethenteron reissneri (assembly GCF_015708825.2). Classification (NCBI taxonomy): domain Eukaryota; kingdom Metazoa; phylum Chordata; class Hyperoartia; order Petromyzontiformes; family Petromyzontidae; genus Lethenteron; species Lethenteron reissneri. Next base: position 1,417,290 of record NC_083784.1, read on the forward strand.
AGAGAAGGCGACTGTGGCATACGTTATAAATGGGCCCTAAATAAAAAAAGCACAAATATTAAAACACAAATGTTTTACTTGTGTAGTGACAGAGAATCGGTCACTTAACAGCATAGCGCTGGCTGCTGGCAGGGAAGGGGATCTGCAGCTCACAGCAGCCCTGACTGACAGCAGGTCACGTGATCGACCCGAGAGCGATCGAGGGGAAAGCTCACGGAAGGGGCACATCGAGAACCCGCTAGAAGGTTCCAGAAGGGGGGCGGGGCCAGGGGCGGAGCCAGCAGGCTACGCTGGCAGTAGAAGAGGGGCCCCGGGAGGGGAGCTCGGGGCTGTCGTGTGGGGTGGGGGGGGTGGGGGGTGGGGGGGTGGGGGGGTGGGGGGGTGGGGGGGTGGGGGGTGGGGGGGTGGGGGGGTCCCCGTCGTGCTGCTGCTGCTGGAGTCTTCACCGTCTCGGCGTCGCCAGTCAGGCAGTCTGCCAGCCGTGCTGACTGGGAACTTTAGTCACCCAGTGTGAACTGTTAAGGGCGTTTAATAAACAGAGTGCCTCCTACTCTTAGTGTCTCTGAGTCACTTGCATAGTAAAGTAATTTTATTTTTCCATTTGCTATACAGCCAGATTATACGACAAATCGCTAACCTTTAACACCCAGTCGTTCCTAAAAGTTTAAGGCGGTATAGTACTATAGCAATAGAGCAAGTGCAGAATCACTGAACCGGAATTGATAGCTTGAAAGCATTTCGCGCGGGGTCCTTGAACGTGCGGGGCCCGTGGCTACATGTGTAGCTGCTTGTGCTACTGGGATAATCCGGCACTGGGTAAGGGTGCACGTCGGAGGAGGGACTGTAGGAGAGAGCGGGGGGTGAAGGAGGGAGCTGCGTGCTTCGGAGGTGTTGGCCAGGAGAGAGGTCCGCCAGACCCCCGCGACACGCGAATTGGCAATCCGATAACTGTGAACTCATTGGCTACCACATTCTGATGAGCCCCCCCCCCCTCTTCTCCCCCCTCAACTTACTTTTAACTTTTAAGGGATTATATCTTGAATCATTGCCTCACTTGATGCAGCAAATCTGGCTGTGACGGTCCCACCTGATGACGGAGACTTGTGTTGCCTCCGAAACGTCGTGATTTTTATTTTATTTTACTTTTATTAATTTTAATGTTTTACCTACGTGACTTTACCGAAAAAACCTAAGAATATGAATCCTTGCAGTCACGAAAGCTTCAAATCTAGAACTGTGAACTCGTTTATTCAGCCGGGTGGACAGAACTGTGAAAGAATTTAAGAAACTCGCCCCCCCCCCCCCCATCTCTTTTTTTCCCCAACTGCCGCGCCATCAGTTTTAAACGCCTACGTGGCTGTTATTCATCGATGTCCATTGCTTAACCAGTTTTGGTGCCCTTCGGAGGTCCGTCCTTCCCAAATCCAAATGAGTTGTCGCATGAACGCTTAGTGCAAGGTCACTTAAACGTGAATTTTACACCACTTAATTATGCCGCTATGAGCCCCCGTCGACCTGAAACTAGAGTTTGATGACCGGCCATGGCTAACAATGAGTGGTATCTCAACTTGTCTTGTCACAGCGCCTCACCCCCCACCCCGAGCGTGGTGAAGTATGGTGGAATTATGCAAAGGTGCAGGGTGACCCTCATCCAGCAGTTGTGACAAAATGGCAGTACGTGTGATTTTATTACACACTGTAAAAAAAGACGAAGATCCCCCGTACAGCCTGAACAGACTGTTGGAGTAAGTGCTTTCAGCAAGCTCCAATGAAGGCCGCACTATACACCACACTACACACACATACACACATACTTGTGTGTGTGTATGTGTGTATGACTCACGTCTGAATACTGAGCCAGTACTTCTCGGTGCCTGGTTCTCAGTCCCAGAAAAGGAGCGTGATTTATTTGCCGTTATATTTATTATTTCTATATTTTAAAGCCCTTAGCAAAGCGCCCATAACAGGCAGTGACAAAATGAAAAATCTTCACTTTTTACCCAAAGCGGCCCCCAGAGTCGCAAGCGTCTCTCTCTCTCTATTGAGAGATTACGGGACTCCTCACAACATTTAATCAACATGCTCCATTACCCAACCCTCCTGCGTGCACCCAACTAGCAGGGGTCAGTAATTTCCATTTTCACTCTTGGTTGTCCTCCGTCACCCCCTGAGCTGAACCTGACCCAAGTCAAGTGACCCCCCCCCCCCCCCCCCATGCAATCTCGAGACGGTTTTGTGCGCGATGGTCAGTGACCAAGCCCAGATCATCAAACACACACTTGCGCACACAAGATGGCCCTTTTTTTTGCCAAGCAGAGGGAGCGGTGCTAATTTTTCGCTTGTCTGCCCCATGGGATCTCAAAGGGGGGGCTGAATCGGTACCCTTACATGGAGGGGCATTGCTTCCTTGAGCCTGCCCAGTCACAGCGGTGGGCGGGGGGGGGCTAGTGGGGGGGGGGGTGAAGATTTATAGCGATGTATTTCTCTCCGGCGGATCTTAAAGGGACGTCTCGCGCGGAAAACGCCTGATGGCCTCGGCCCAGTCGCTCGCAACGAGCGAGAGAGGAGAGATTGAGAGAGGGCCGTGCGGTGCAGAGCTCTCCCCTAGGTTGTGAAATTTGCACTTAATTCAGCCGCCCTAGATCAGAGAGGTCAAATGAGGCTACGGGGATGTCACGGCGGGAATTTATCTTCGGCGGCGGTAAATGTTGAGGATTTTAGGGATCGGCGTACTGTATATTGGTAGGCCATGCCTGCGAGAGAACAACCGCCGTGGAGATGGAGTGATGAAAATCAGCTCGTGCGCAGGTGCCACGGTGGATTACTACATTGTAGGATTGTGGAAGAGGGTGGCGGTTTTGGGGGAATCCCTTCATCCAGCAGTGGATTGACCATGGCTGATGATGGTGGTGACGATAGGGTTCCATAAAATCCCTTCCGAGGTAACGGATGGCTCGTTTTCCGCGGCGTAACGCTCGAATAGCGATACAAATGTGTGCTCGAATATCATTTACACCGAGTCGTCTCTGCGAGAGTGATCGTGCAGCCGCGTGTTGCAGACAGATCTAATGCGTGAATGCTTTCAACCTTGTTGCCCGCACATCTCGTGTTATGAATATGAGGTCGAAGCGAATTTGTTTGAACAAACGTGGACCGTCGCCGCATTAAAAATGTGCAGTGTTGTTTCGAGTCTCGCTTTAATGGCTCCGACATCTTACCCCGCAACACCCGAGCTCGCTCCGGACACTTAAGACGGCGCTCGGTCCGCTGATGCGTATTGTGTCGTACAACAGGTGACCCTTGTTCCTGCACATAATTGAGCGGCTTCTGTTCATCCAATGTCACTCTATACTGTAGAGTGTCGTCAAGTTGCTCCTAATAGGTAAACAAAACACATTAGCCTTCGGTGCAAACAGATGCCCGTGCGTCAACTGATCATTCGATAAACACCGTGTTATTCTTACATACAGCAATTGTTCGATATCCGCTAATGAGGATGTTCTTACAAACACAACATGTCAGCGTTTGCCTGCGTTATCGTATTCTTGCACGTTTTCAAAAGGCCCTCGACGGTAAGGAGAAGCTCGTAAGTGTGATGGGACGTACACGTTGCACCGTGTGCGTGTTTGTGTGTGTGGCCTTTGTGCAACAATGTTAAGATTGCGTTGTGCTGTTTGTCAGTGTTTGGCATGACCGCACGCGCCTGCGAAAACCCATCGGCTGAAACTTTGATGCCTGCATTTTTTTTTTTTTTTCTTTCCCCGATGCCAACATGAACTTAATTCCCTTTGCTAGCCGGCTTTTTTTTGAGCTACCAAACATTGATACACCAACTAGAAAGACAACTGTATTGTTATGCACAACAATGTGTTGATAGCCGATACCCAATAACCCGTTTCCGTGAGGGTCGTTAGTTTAAAATAAAGGTTGACTTCAGGTCATAGGCTTGAAGGCTTTTGTGCCAAAACCACGTTTGTCATTTTGAATGCGTGGGGTTATTATTTAGTGTAAACGTACGCATTGTGCATTCGCAAGATTTTTTTCTGGGTGATAAAAGTCAAAGTCTCACAAGCAGAATGTCTGGCCTAATTGTTTATTGCCTCTGACCAAATCACCCTCGAGGTGCCCAATTCCCGACGGATCTCAAAAGCTAAGCAGGTTCGAGCCCAGCCAAGCCCTGGATATAGGTGGCGATGAAGGCTTGCCAGGTGTTGTAGGTGTTGGAGCAATGAAGATGGCAGTGCTGGGTGTTACTACCTCAATGTGTGGTGGATGTTCTCTGTGTTCCTCAGCTCCCTGCTGTAACAAGAATAGCAACATCCCAATGCGGAATCATCCTGAAAGAGAATCTTGAGACTTGGCATGGCTTCCCGGAAAAATAATTATTCAATATTTTGATGGCCCCCTTTCTTGCTCGTAACGCGTACACGTGATGTACCAAATGCGTGGACAACCACATGCAAAGCGGCGTGTGGTTATTATCCGTATGCAGCTAGGGCACACAGGGTATTGTGTAGAAACATTTTGTCCAGCGGCAAAACACGAGACCACGATTATTGGAATTCATGGGCTGACGAGGTTCTTCTGTGCTCTGTGCTCTCTGTGTCTGTGTTTGCAGATCAATGTTCGGGTGACCACCCTGGATGCGGAGATGGAATTCTCCATCCTGCACACCATTTACGGCCGGCAGCTCTTCGACCAGGTAACTCGCGGGTGTCTGTTTGTGGACGTGCGGTCTGGAATTGGGAAGGGCGGGAGGTGAGCGGTGGCGCAGTCTGCACGGCAAGGAATGCTTGTCCGCATCGTCTCCTAAGGCTCAAGTGTGGGCTCTGTGCATCTGGTTCGTTGTGTCTGCGTGCGTGCGTGTGCGGTAGAAATTGTTGCATTAATCATTCGCCTTTTTTACCATCAAGTTCATGAAGAATAATAGCAGTGGCCCGCTCGCTGCCCATGCCTCCCAAACCTGGGCCGCCGTAACAGGACGGCCGCGCTCGCGTCCCTGCATGCGCATCGGCGCTTTAGCATCCACGTGCACGTAGCCTGGCACCCGTGCCGTGGTGACATCACTAAGGCCACTCTATAAAAAAAAATGTTTTACCAGGTAAGGCCCATTAAGCTATATAGCTGTTTTTCAGAAGTAACCTGGCTATCACAAATGATAGCTCAACGAAGTGGCTTATCGCGCGGAAATATTTAGCAGCCAAATACTCGAAACGCATGTTGATTCAAAATGTGGAGGGAAAACCCCGGATTGTCCGGAGAAAAATTCACGCGACCACGTGGAGAGAGAGAGACACGCAAACTCCAAACCAATACACTCAACAGGCGTCGGGGTCGGGATCGAAACCACGACCACCCGTACACCAGGCGAGGTAGTTAACATCTCGCCACCGTGGCGCCATTCACTCTCAAATGGCGGCGGTTGTTGTTCTGGTGGCGTCCACATTAACCCCGAAGCCGCTACTACCCTCACAATGCACTCCACCTGCCCCCCCCCCACCGCAACTCCCCACTTCCCCATCTCCTCTCCACCCACCTAAAGGGCATCACCCACATTAACCCTGCAGCAGCAGCAGCAGCTGCAGCTGCTGCTGCTGCTGATGCTGCTGCTGATGGCAGCCGCCGCACTATTTACCTCCTCCTGCCCTTGCCGCCACTTCCCTTGCATTCCGCTGCTCGCCCTTTGCAGCGCACACAACCCATCCCGTCCGCGGCAAGCTCGCGGAACGGAACGATGAGGATCCCCCGGGGTCCATCCGGGCGAGCGGGGGGTTTTATTAGAAATTAATGAATGACGTTCAGAACGGACGTTGTTCGTTGTTGGCGAGAGGCAAGAAAGACGTCCATGTTGTTGGCAGATTTAGGCTTTTTCCGCAAAATTATCGAGTGACGGGAAAATATCATATTTAATTAAAACGTATTGCATTCGCATATTTTGACCAAATCGCCTGGCATGCAACCGATGTCATATGACTTCAGAAGCTAAGCAGGTTTGGAGCCTGGAATAGGTCTTGAATGGGTGACCACCACCGTCCATCACCAGGACCTACCACCCACCCACCTGCACAGCCTCCGCCTCACCCCAATTCACAATCCGCACTGACCAGCGTGGTGAAGTATGGTCAAACAACTCCCCTGACCGACACGGCCTGGCGAGTGATATTAGTGATACGAGGACAACGAAGCGCTCATTCGGCAGCGGGTTGACAAACGCCTGTAAATTATTATTATTATTAGTTGATGATACGCATTGAGGCGACTGTGAACGTGGGTTACTAGATGGTAGGGATGCCACCTGCCCGCAACATTTATTAGGCAATGGGCAGCGCATAATTCGGGTGGAAAGTCCACCCTCCTCCGCACTAATTAGACGAATGAAAGAGCTCGTGAGGAAGTGGTTGACTCGATTGTCCCACGCAATTGCCAGCCAGGATGCGCGTCTCTGCGTCGTCGCCTGAATTTTGTTCAATCCGAGGGCGATAACCCGACAGGAGGGGCAAATCGTTTTGCACTTAACTCTGCGACTCTGGATTACGTCCCCACCCTGACCCCAAACGACCCAGAGGATTGGGCCCCCCCATTTTGCTTCCGCCTTTCGCCTTCCCTCGGCATCGATGGCGGCGGCAGAAGAAGAAGAATGGTGTTGGGAAACTCAGAAGTTGCACCGCGTGAAGCGGTCATGGCGTTCGCCGAAGAATGAAACAAATAGCGACGCTCGCAAATAAATAAAGAAGAACACAAAGACGCACGCACACACGAACGCTTGCTCACAAGTCACGACTTATGAGATTATACCGGTTTGGCTGCAGGCACACCTAGGGCGTGCTTATTCTCAAACAAAGCCCCTTGGAGCCGCTGAGGCCTGCCATCGCCTGCTGTGGCTGGCGTCAAGAATAGCCAACCTCCTAACCCCCCCCCCCACCCCCCCACTGCTGCCCACTCACCCTCCCCTCACGTCCACTCCCAGTCGTGTGCCTCCCAGTTGCCATCTCATGGTCACCGCACCTCACCGCGGCGCACGGAGCTTCCAGGTGCGCTTCTGCTGCCGTCTGGAACTCTCTTCCTTCCGATGTTAGGAAACCACTGGAGCTCTGCACTTTTAAATTATCATCATCATCGTCCTTCCCGCGCACCTCCGATTGGCACGCTTGGCTACGTACGGTGCGAAAGAAGTTCAATGTACACACGTAGCGGTCACAGTTGTCTCTGTGTGTGTCACTGCTGCAGCCAGTCGCTAGAGAGGACCACAGTGCAAGATTAAAGTGTGGCATCTTTGAAAAAATAAAGCCCATTCGAGGCTTCACTTGTAACTTGCTGACGTGACCTGACTATAGACATTTGTGAAAAAGAGCTTCATAACCCATCGGATTCCTCTTCCAGGATAAATAAATATCCTGACTTCTAGCAGCCACGCTACTTGACACGAGCCCAGGGTTGTGTGTACGTGTGTACGTGTGTACGTGCTTGGGGAGTGGTGGTGCCGTGACTCGCATGCTGCGCTACGAACCCGGCAAACCGAGTTCGATTCCCGCTCATGGCCAACGCAAGTGACGATTATCTGAACCGGTTCTGGGCCTCCCCGTCGTCGACTCGACCTCAAATGAGCACCTGGTGCAGTGAGTAAACATTGCCACTCAGCAGACAATCGTGGTCGGGCATGGTGCTGGCAACCAACCCCCTCGTGCTCCGTTGTGGTCTTAATAATAGGTGCTTGCTAACAGCACTTGCCCCAAAAGTTTGTTGTGGCTATACAGGGAATCTTTGCCTACAAGAATAAATTTGCATCATTTTGTGAGCGATTTAATCTATCAGAAGCACGATACATAACAACGCTGCCGCTTGCATAAACGTGTCGGATAAGTAAGCGCATAAATTTACGAATATTTGAAAATCTACTTTATCCGTCCGCTCGTCTATAAATCGCTTAAAGTTTCCCCGTCCCGTGACTCTTGACATTGGCAAAGAAACGAGAAAAGTTTTGCGTTTAATCAACTACTTGGTGAGTCGCATTGGTGCCAAGCCTCTGACGGGCTGACAAGTCCATGAGTAAACATTTGCTTTAAAAAATGACATCGCGTTCTCTCTCCCTGGAACGAGATAACGCCGCCGCCGCCGCCGGATTACAGCAAATCCTGCAGGAGGGCAGTGCCCCGAGATTAAAATGTTCACGAAGTTGTGCATTGTTTAAAGGGCTGACTGAGGTTTTGCCGTAAAGCGGAGTAGATAAAATGAGCAGTTTAACACTTTCGTGACCGATGTTATTCATCACAATGGGTTTTTCGTGTTAGATCGCGTAAATATGAACGCTGTGTCGTTAACCTACTACCACCCAACCGCAGCCAATTAGTAAGGTTTGTCACGTAAACAAAACGTGGCAATTAGTTACTGCTTCAGTACACCGCCGGTGTGCTGGAGAGTAAACCCAGCACAACATTTGCAATGCTGGTTGTAATTACCAGCGTCGTACCCAAATTGTTAATGTTGTGGGTTTACTCTCCAACACACCGCCGGTGTGCTGACGTAGTAACTAATTGGCAGGTTTTATTAACGTGACACATCTTACTAATTGGCTGTGTCGAGTGGTGGAGGGTTAAGGACACATTTATACTTGCGCGATCTAACCCAAAATCCTTTATCGCGAAAATGAGCAGATTGCAATAGCAAATTGATTGTGTACCCTAAGTTCTATTCAATTTCTCTCAAACGATATTAACGTGGCCTATTTATAGTTTTTTTTCACGTTCATTTAGCAAGAATGCCCTTGTATTTATCGGCCGCACGTTCAATTGCATTAGTATCAACTTTCAACACCACGCACCAAAAAAAAAAGAACCGAGTGAGTTCCGTGTCTCTGAAATATTGAAGTTTGCAACGCTTAAGATTTGTTTTTTCGAAAACTACTTAAAAAAAAATTTGTACACAACTATATAAAAAAAAAACACCTGCCCCATAAAATTCGGAGCTGAAATGACAAGCACACCTCCATCCCCAATGGATGCTAGAGTTGCAGCCCTCTGTGGAGGTTTACATCCTGCTAAGGTTTTACGAGCCCGATCCGCCATTGGGAAACACGTGTGGGTAGGATTTTTAATCGACGAGCTACAAAGAAAAAAAAGCCAGGGACATATCGTCGGAAGAACCGGGAGAGTTCAAACATGTAAACACTTTGCATCGAGTGTCGTATCATCCATCACCGTCGGCCGTGATCACTCCACTGCTGGATGAAGGCGATCCTGGAAAAAGCAGGACGGGTGGCAACACCCTGATCTGTGGGAGCAGTGGTGGTGTTTCGATGTAAAGCTTTCGTGACTGCAGGGATTCGTCTTCTTGGTTCTTTCGGTAAAGTCACGTAGAAGGGAAATAATAAAATAATAAAAATAAAACATAATAAAATTTCGATTTCAAGCTTTCGTGACTGCAGGGATTCGTCTTCTTGGTTCTTTCAGTAAAGTCACGTAGAATGGAAATAATAAAATAATAAAAATACAAATAAATTATTGTATTATGTTTTATTTTTTTTATTTTATTATTTCCATTCTACGTGACTTTACCGAAAGAACCAAGACGATGAGTGGTGGTGTTTTTGGCCCAATTCGGGGGCAACCTCGGCCAATATTACGTCTCGTGGGCCCTGCCTTCAATTTACAAACCCCTCCGTGAGATGACGGACAGGATGGAGATGAGAGGTAGGGATGTGGCGACACGAATGTGGACAACCGACGGCGGTGTAAAGCGACGAGCGAAGAGGGGGGTAGGAATGAGACGGGGGATGTTGGTGCAAGGTGAGCGAGATTCCGTGAGATCAGAGGGAAGAGGGCTGCACATCAAATAGAACTGAGAGGGTCGATTTATCTTCTCCGTGTTCATTTTCTCATGTTCAGATCTGAATTAGAGCGAAATGTTTTGGTGCATTCCGATTCAAAAGGTAATTTATCCGGAGGCCCCCTTGAGCCGCCTGGTTTTGCTTCGCCCCTCGTGCCGCCACTGTGCAGGAGCGCTGGGTGTCATCTCAGAGTTGAGGTGCTGACGGGGTCTCCTCTTTGTGCGCACGTGTGTGTGTGTGCGTTTGTGTGCATGTGTGTGTGCACGTGTGTGTGCACGTGTGTGTGTGTGCATGTGTGTGTGTGTGCATGCGTGTGTGTGTGCACGTGTGTGTGCACGTGTGTGTGTGTGCATGTGTGTGTGTGTGCATGTGTGTGTGTGTGCACGTGTGTGTGTGCATGTGTGTGTGTGTGCATGTGTGTGTGTGTGCACGTGTGTGGTCCGCAGTGTGGAGCGGTAGTGTAGTGGTTAGCGCTATGCTGCGCTACGAACCTGGCGACCCGGGTTCGATTCCCGCTCACGGTCAATACCAGTGACGATTATCTGAACCGGTTCTGGGCCTCCCTGAGGAAGACTCGGCCTCAAATGAGAGACAAAGGCGGCCGGGCGTGGTGCTGGTCACCCACCCCCCCCCCTCGTGCGCCGTGCCGGCCTTCACAGGTGCTACTCGCTAACAGCATTTGCCCCAACAGTCTGTCAAGGCTAAACGGGGGATTTTTGTCTTTGTATTCCGCAAGGTCGTGCGCACCATCGGACTCCGCGAGATCTGGTTCTTCGGCCTCCAGTACACGGACCTCAAGGGCTCCATCGGATGGCTCAAGATGGACAAGAAGGTACTGGCACACGTGACATCTCCCAGAAGCCCACGCAGCAGGGCCGCGTTATCTAATTTAAATAATGAAGTGATCGAGTAGCCGGCCGATTTTATCGATCGGATCGCTCGCAAATTAGTTGGGAAAGAGTTGCACCCCTGTTCTCATGTCGCGTGCCGCTTCACAGAAGCCTGAGGACGTCGCCGGCGTCGTCGTGAATTGCATGACGCACGGCATCGCTCGCCTCCTACCTTTGTTGAGGCAGCAAGGTGCATTGTGTGGGACGGCTTCCAAGTAATGGACCACAATTAAACAAAAACGTAATCCATTACAACCGTTAGTCGATTAATCTATGTAATCAACATCACCGTATAATGGTCCCTGCTCTACGACCACAGCCTGCATGGCACACAGACAAATAAACTCACCCACACTTCATTAAGCAGTGTCGTGTGTGCTCACAGCTGCTGCTTGTAATGTTGTTGTTTTTCTCAATTCTCATCTCGGCTGTGTCCAGCGAAGATTTCCCAAGTGAAAATGGTGCTTGTGAGCGCACAAGTCAACCGTAATGTTTGGCCGGTCTTTTGGGTTCGTACAAGGGTGAGAATTTCTAGAGATGACTTCTGCAATGGCCCAGCCCGAGTGTTGGCCAGCATCGTCGCTTTCGAGTTCTCATTCCCTCACTTCGTTGGCGACATCAGCATTCGCCCGTGAAGGCTTTCGCAGCAAGAGGAATAGCCGGTATCGTAAAAGTAATTTATTTTTAAATGTTTGTAAATTATGCCGGCTGCGTTGTCCTCATTAAAATTCCGCCTGTGCCGTCAGCTTCCTGCCATGCGCTGAACAACAATTCTATTTGGAACTCTAGTTGTGCCAGAGTACGGCCCCAGAATATGATGAAACAAAACTTCTTTCTTATCACCACAGCGTTGCTTCCTTATATTCCCTGCAAAAAAACCCATCTTTGTCGCATGGCAATCAAACCATAATTTCGACGTCTCGGAGCTGAAACGTGCCGAATTAAAGTAGAAAAACGAAAATTGGATGTGTTGGACACTGGCGAGACCATCAGCGCGCTACCCTTGTGTGTCCAGTTTAGTCACGGACGGATGAAACCTGAATTCAAACCCCGACGCCAGCAGTGTTGGCAACGTCCTATGACCCATTAGCCACTCTGTCGCTACCTGAGTGTGTTTATTTTAGTGAAACGTGAGTTTGTATTGAGCGGTTAAACTGGTATGCCCTCATTTGCCTTCAAGATACTACCGGCTAGCAGCTGTTGCTACGGAGATTGCACAAATATGTTTTGCTTGGGAAGAAGCTGAAATATGATGGTCGTTTCGGCGCATACAAGTGGGTCCGAGTGACCGTGCATTTCCCTCCCAGGTGAACTTGAGAGACAAAGAGTTTCCAAAATGTATAGCTCTATTGACGTGTAAATAATATGGGCATTGTGAGGCTCGGAGTACGATTTCTTCAGCTGCAGTGGCGTTAAACCATGCACTCATGGAACAAATGCAGTTCAAAGCCATGCCACTGTTCACGATGAAATTAGATTTTTTTTTTTGGTCTGCATTAATTTTCTTATCCAGTAATTATCTCAAACATGCCTTTGTTCTGGCGCCTCTGTGTACTGTACGGGAAGCGTGGTATCAATAATAAATGATGGCATCCCCGAACTGCCAAATATACTTATTTAAGCTTGTTACGTGGTCACAGTCCACCAGCCAGTGACAACAACACAGGGATCCTGGAAGAAACATCCCATCACTCTCAGCTCAGTCACCACCAATGACTGCACACACACAAACAAACAAATGACCCATTGTTATTCAATTTGGTTGGGCACAATTTGGCTCCATCACAGCTGTGGTAATGTAACATTACATAGGGTTTGATTGTCAGGCAGAGTGTTTTAGAAAGTGTGTGTTAAAGATACGCAGGCGACGAAGATGCTCTGTCAAATATTTGTTGTGCAGTCAATCACGGACACGTGGGGGTAGGATATTTTTCAAAATTGGATTTTTTTTCGTGTCGGTGACTCAACGCTGATAGAGCACCAGGAATAGTGTTGAGGAGAAGAGAAAAAAAAATCCCCCAAATATATAGACGCAAAATAAAATGTGGACGAGCCGAACAGTGTGATAAATTATTTTTTTAATATTTTCTGAAGATTGAAAATATTGGATGTCACGCGATGCTCTGCTGGCTTTGAAATCCACTCGGGAATTATTCTCATGACATGCTTGATTGGCATTGTAATTCGTAAAGAAGTCCAGAGACACGTATAATAAAAAGAAGAGGCAGTCGCCTGGAAGAAAAAAAAAACTCCATTAACGAATCTGTTTAGTTCTCTCGTTGTGGAGCGCTGTTCTCCCATTATAGCAACAACAACAAAGCAATCGAAACTCCTCATTTTTTTAAGATGGCCATTAAGAACCACATTAAGGAGATGATACTCATTTAGGAGGCATACTTATTTTTAAAAGCCCTCGCTGCATTCCGTAAGCAACGGCTACACGAATCCTCCGATTGGCTATTAGGGAGCGCCAATTAGCCTGACAGCACCGTGCCGTTGCTGTACTCTCCGCTGTGCCTCTTTAAAAGACCCAGGTGTGTTACGGTGCGCGCAAAACGGCCGCGTGGTGTTCGGAGCGGGAGGCCGTCATCCGGGGGGCGCCTCCCTGGGTCGTTCGCATTTCTCAGGGGGCAGTTGGGGCCTGTCGGGGAGTGAGCCCGGACCCCTCACTCCGCACGGTTAGCTGCTTCGCCGGAGAATATCGCGTGTCACCACGACACAGTCTGTTGAACGCTCGTTGGACACAATCCGAGCTCTGTGCAGCAGGAGAGTGACACTGAATAGCTCTGCAGGGGGTGATCTGGCATCACGGGCTGCGTGGTATCTAGCCGGCTGCTCTTCCTCGCTTAATGCCCTCCCTGTGAACTCCTGAGGGTAACGCCAAAAGTTTCAGGGCATCTTGCTTTGATGTTGGTGAAAAGGTGAAGATTAAGGGGCACCCCTGTAATTGCTTGTTCACGCCACTGCTGGCGGAAGAGGCCCTCGCACTCGTTGCACACAAAGTGTTCGCCACAAATTAACCACGATCTCACCTCGGAGCATAAACCATCACGCAAACTTTGGTCACCCTCGCAGCAGCGGCATTTGTGGCTGGCCGTCGAAGAAAGACGGTCACCACATCGCACGCTTTCAGATGCACTTCTGCGGCCGTCTGGAACGCTCTTCCTTCACATATTAGGAAGCCACTGAAGCTATGCACTTTTAAATAATCTGGATTGAAAACTCACTTCTTTAGAACTGATTTTTGTGTTTAGTCTGTTGTCCTTCCCTCCCGCACCTCCAATTAGAACGGTTGGCTACGGACGGTACGAAAGAAGTTCAGCATACATAGCAAACAGGAGAGAACACTTTCTCGAGCTAAATCTTTTCCTACTCTGCCACATGAGACCTGTCGATAGTCAAGAGGTGGTGGTGGGCGAGTTATTACTGCTGAGTGGAGAGAGGTGGGGGTATTTTAGAAACTGGCGCCATTATTTCAATTGCTGTGCCCAGATATTGAACCGGTGACCTGGATTGCAAGTCCGGCTTGCTAACCATGACATTCCAGCAGCATCCATCGCCTTTGAAATTGATGAGGCCTTATAATAACACTGCTAGGCAGTAGTTCATTATTGTTTCTGAGGATAACATTTAATATTCTATAACTTTATCAACAACATAAAATGAAAAGTCCCGTGTGAGGGGGAAAAAGTCAGTGTTGTAAATTGCAATTTGTACTCATGTCTGATACACTTTTGGTATTTAAAGTTCACAAACATAAAATAGATAAAGACTTTGAGGCACATATTAACCTGATAAACTTTTCTAGGAGTGTAAATAATTCCTGAACACACAGCTACCAGCACTCAAAGATGCTAAAATATTTAGACTGGAAATGTATTTAACTTTGTGTTAATTTTAAAAATATTTTTTGTCAGTTTCATGAGGGGAAATATTGTTATTCCATCCTAGTGAGCTCCATTTCACATAAATCCCACGTAGTCGTTTTGGTTATTTTTTTCACCTCTTAAATGTCAAAAGAAAAGGTCTTGGGTGTGAGATTATTTTAAAATGGCGGTGACAGCTGTCTCATTCTGAAACAACAGTATTGCCTCGTGCGATACTCGCAGCAAACTGCGTGCTCTTCCATGAAATATGTGCTTGCCATCTGCACTTACCCTTCACATTGTCTTGGGCTATTTTATTTATGAAATGTCCCCATTGGGGAAACAATTCGGCGAACAGACTCGTGTAAGCTCACAGGTCTTACTCGACTCAGTCCTTTAAAAAAAATATGTAACAAATGGGAACTCTTCCCCATGGACGTTCACTAAGTGCATTTTAGAAAACGGGGAAAAAAATAATTCGATGTTGAAGCCAGAGAAGTAATCTTTAACACGAATGCACATTCCCATTTGTCAGAGATCACCAAAGTGCATCGCGTTAGTTTGCCGGCTCAGCAGGAAAATCCGAGGCTTGTCTCGAGTAGCAATGTTTCATTTTCTAAAACTACTCTCTTTCAAAAAGAGATTATTATGGACAGTTGTGAAAAAAATACTGCAAGGCCCCGTTGTGGAAGTGAAGCGTCTCTTTGATGTCACCTGTTAATCTATCAAAGGCCGGCTCTGAGCCTTGGCAAAACCAAGGTAACTTAGACAAAATACAAACCACGCATGCTGCTACTGCTGTGATAATTCTACAAGTCACTGGAATATATATTTATTACCAAACCAGAAATATCTAGCTTCAACATCGTCGTGCTCCAATGGGTCAGTGCACCGGACTTGCAATCCAGAGGTGGTGACCAGTTTGATTTTATCTCCTGCCATGGCAGTTTAAACATTTGAGCCTGTTGCATTGAGAACCACCCCCTGCATCTCACACCATCTGCGCACCCAGCAGTACGCCAAAGTCATGGGTGGTGGGGTTAAAGTGTGGCACAATAGCCCAAAAACACCTTCTCGAGGTGCTGTCGGGTCGGTGCTCTGCCTAGTGAAGGCCCTTCTGCCAGCAGTGGCATTAGCAAGGTATTTTAGGGCTGCACCTTTATCTTTTACCATACGCAAACGTTTGAAGAAAACAAAATATGACAATCAACTAAGGCAGATGTAACATCTAAATACGGATTGCAGCACTGTACACACTGTCCTGCCGTAGGAGGAGCTAATACTTGGCCTTAAGGTATTTATTTGAAATCTGGTGCTTGTGACCTAACTGCATTCCGCTAAAATATGTCGCAGAACTGCATGTTTAGAATGTTTTCTAACCCAAGTTTATTGCCGTGCAAAGATGCTTAACGATCTTCTGACTATGACAGATGTTGAAAACAGCCTCGGGCTTCTGCTGTCTCAGCACACGTTTTAGCTGTGGTTGCTCCACACAATAGCAGCAGTGCGGCCTACATCAGGATATTGTTCCTGGGTTTCTGCGCTGTACAAAGGAACTTGCCTATAGAGGCATGAGTAGCCAAGCACATTGATCCTGCGTGAATGGCTCGACCCCGAGGGATCCATTTGACATGGAGGGTAATCGGTGGGCAGTAGAGGCCACAGTAGAGGTTTTTTGGGGGGTTAGATCGCATCAATATAAATGTGTCTTTAAACCCACAACCACCCGACACGGCCAATTGGTAAGGGTTGTCACACAAACAAAACAGGCCAATTTGTTACTAGTACGGCACACTGGTGTGTTGGAGAGTAAACACATAATATTTACAAAATGTTCTGCACTTCTATACACCCATGTCAATGTGCCACACCTTTCCCAATCAATGCCACTGACCAGCATGGTGAAGTATGGTTAAATATCACCCACAACCCCACCCCACCCCCACCCTGTGTGGTGTGGGGAAGACCCTACTCCGCCAGCGGATGAAGCAAAGGGCAGTTCTGTGTGTTATTCAATAACGTTTACAAAAATAAACATTACAAGTCGGTTGTTGTAGTTAGAAAATAAAAAGTCGTATTTTTCGCTTCGGCATCGGCACATTTTTTGTCGTTGCGTCGGTGTGGGTTGCAAAATCCTCTTACGGGGTCGTCACCAGTTGGAGGGTGTGGTACCCCGAGGTATGTTGCCCCGAGGTATGCTGCAAGGGTTGGTGGATGTGGTCCAAAGGCCGCCCGTTTTGTGTTTTGTCTCTTCACGTACGTCGTGAAAAGGAATGCGCCATCGTCACCGTCCCAGCGTCGGCACGTCCCAGTGCATCCGACGCTCTGATATTTTACGAGCGTTTTGAAACGCAACTAAAATTTTTTTATTTTGCCAGGTAAGTGCCCGCTGAGCTATATGGCTCTTTTTCAGAAACGACCTGGCTGTCACAAATGATAGCTCAAGGAAGTGGCTTATCACGAGGACATTTATAGGAGCCGAATACCCTAAACGCTCGTATCTCCCATATAGGGACAGGCACTCAGCCCAACTGTGCTCATATTTTTCTTGAGTTCAGGCCACTCTCAACAACACTAATATGCGGAGAGAACGTACGGATAAATCATTTAAATGTTTCCCTCTTTTTCAGCCAGTAGAGGAGCTGATGACTCTACAAAGTCTATTTTCAAGTAGCATTTATAATGAACAATAATGTGCATTGTTCTTTATAATAAAACTAGAACACCCAGAAATAACCCATGTGTACAGATACCTGCACATTGATATGTCGTAGAAATCCACACGGAGGAATCTAGAGCCTACTTGGTGTACTAACAGGTGGCGGCTGTTCCAAGGGCCTACTATTGCACCGTGAAACTCTACTTTACAGTCCTAACAACGATGCCAAAGTTAATAAGCCACTTTCACGATTATACGAATGATTGATAATTACCAAACAACTTTACATTGTCTGAATAATCCTGGAACTGGCCACATGCACTTCCACTCCTGGCCACCGGATTAGTTCTCCCCCCCCCCCCCGTCTCCACGGGCACATTCGAGCCTTGTCAAGACAGGAACCTCGCAGTATTTTGCCGAGCCGGGAACCGAACCAAAGCGCGAAACTCTGGCCTCACAGGACGCGTGTGAATGTGGCTCGGAGGGGCCAAGCGGGGCCAGGCGTGGAATAGGAATGCCTTTTTAATGTCGGCGGCTCTAGATTGTTTCTCACACTGCAGAACGTGCCATCGCCACCATCCCGGCGTGGATGACCGAGTACATCCGATGGCGCCTTCTGCAGTAGGAAAAAACAATCTAGAGCCAACATCCCGATCTGCGCCGGGCCGGCACAGCACGGGTCCCGGGCACGGCTCGGTTGCGCGGTGGAAAAAGAAAGGTGATGAGAGGGTGCCCACCTGGCCTGACGAAGCCGGCTCATTTCTCACCCCCCCCCGCCCCAACCTCCCCTCCAAGGTCTCCTCGCACGACATCCGCAAGGAGAACCCGGTGCAGTTCCGCTTTCGCGCCAAGTACTTCCCGGAGGACGTGTCCGAGGAGCTGATCCAGGAGGCCACGCAGCGACTCTTCTACCTGCAAATCAAGGAGGGCATCCTCTCGGAGGAGATCTACTGCCCGCCCGAGACCGGCGTGCTGCTCGCCTCCTACGCCGTGCAGGCCAAGTACGGCGACTACAGCAAGGAGAAGAACCCGCCAGGGTACCTGGCCAATGAGAAGCTGCTGCCCTCACGGTGAGAGAGCGTTTTGTTGTCAGTCTGTTTGTGTGTGTTTGTGAGCGTGTCAGTGGATTGTGTGTGTGTGCGGTAGTTGGGGAAGCGGTGGTGTAGCGGTTCGGCACGCTGCGCTACAAAGCCGGCGACCCGGGTTCGATTCCCACTCGCAGCCAACACCGGTGACGGATACCTGAGCCGGTTCTGGGCCTCCCCTAGGTCGATTTCAGCCTTACACGAGTATCTGGCACGGTGTGTAAAGAGCAGCACAGCCTATGTTGATGACACGGGGATTTTTGCCTTTGTTCTACATCTGCCTATTACCTCGCCAACCGTGCTAAACGGAGGTGCGGGGAAGGACAACGCGGAATATTTGCCCACGTGACAACTTGATTTTATTGGCTCTGTCGGACGGTAGAGGGTTATAGTTAAATAAAAAAAATGACATACCTACACCATCTAGCCCAAAATAAACTATGAAGCATAGTATTGGTTGTGAAAGCCCGTGTAAGATTAAGGTCATTGGAACAAAGGGTGTCAAATATAAGCACACGATGCTAATGGTAGAGTAACAACAACAGCAACAACAGCAACAAGGGTGACGAGTGAGACCCGTTGAAGGTAGGCTACGAACGCTGTCAATTTAACATTTTACATGGTGGTCAGTCTACAGCTTGCGTGGGGTGAATTGTGGGTGCTCTCACATCTTCCAAGATGTCTGGCCAATGTGGAAGAGTAGGCCAAATTCTCTCTATAGGGGCTCTCCCTAGAGATCCCTGTAATGTAGCTGTGTCCCTTCTGCCAGCAACAGCACGAGCAGTAATTATTAGGGCTGCCCGTTTGCCATTCACGTGCCAAACTTGTGGAGCGCACTGTGGGTCGTAGGATGACAACGGCAATGTCATGCGCAGGCTATCTACATGATCGCGCTTCTATTTCAATGTGCTGACACGACAGACTATGTTGATGGCGTAATAATTGCCAAGGGACTATGCCGTTCAATTAGACTGGCGTTGTCGTCCACAGGAAGGCACGCATTTCCGAGACATAATCCGGTTTATGTGCAAAGTAATTACGCTCTCTGTCGCCTTCGCGGTTACAACCCAGAGTGGGTGGGTGGGTGGGCGGGGGCGGGTCGGTGGGGTGGCTGGGATTTTTTAATGAAAGGTTCCGTCATACGACCGCTTGCCGCTCTCGCAGGCAAAACCGGGCCACGCGGCCGCCGTGAATTTGTGGGGCGAGGCGGCGCCGGCGGCAGTCACTTGAACGCGGTCGCGCCATGCGGTAGCCCGTTTGTGCTTTTTTGTGCTCCTGTCGTAAAACGAGCAAATCGAGTGCAACGCTCAGCCGTTGGCGCCGCTCTTAAAACGCTGTTGCATAAAATGTGAACTCTGGCTTGGAGCGCGGGTGCCGGGACTCTGGGCCCGTTTCTGGGCGCGTTCCCCTGTTCCCTTTAAACCTCGCAGCGATGAACGCCGAGGCTTGCAGTAGTAGCAAGCCCACGCTGCTAACACGGCACCGCGCTGACCGATTTACAAGACGAATGCAGTGGGGCTCTGTAAGTGAAACGATAATTATCGTTTAATACTTCACCTATACGTACCACTTATAAGTGGTGCGTGTAGGTGAAGTATTAAACTTCAGATTTTGTTTTTAAAATGATCGTTTCTTTTATTTTAAATTTGGCTTTCACATAAGCCACCCAATAATTTTTTTTTAACCGCCGAGTGTATCACGGAATTGTTTTAGCTGTCGCGGCTATTAAAAGGAGTGCCCGCAACTTCAACGGCATAGTTGGCGTGTATAATTGCACGTGCTCGTGTCTTCGCTGTGAGTGAGGATTGTGTTACTTGTGCGTGCATCCCATTGTGGAATTGAATCGCAACACCTGCCATGCAGACCCCCACATTCAGTATGCGTACAGCAATTTGGCTGGCTTACACGATATGTTCTTCATGCAGAATTGATGTCATGCTGTAATGTAACCTTGGAAAGATTGACAATTGCTGCTTTGCACGGTTGTGTTATTGTATTTAATTGAATGATGTGCCCCAATTAAGACGTCCGTTTGGTTTGGCGAGGCTCTGAAAAGCTAACGCGTATGCATTACAATGATTAAAATGCGAAATTATGTTTGGCATAGAAAAATGTATATACGTATTACAAAAAAAACCTAATTAATATAATCTTCTGTCGCTACACTACAGGGGCTTAGCAATCGAGCGCAATGGCGATTGCAATGCTGCTCCGTCACCGACGCTGCCCCACGGCGGCCTCGTGGTCAGATCACTGGACTTGCCATCCAGAGGTTGCCGGTTAGATTCTAGCTCCCGGCACGGCAGTTTAAAACAACGATGCGAGTTTCTTAAATTACCTCTGTCCACCCAACGGTGTTTACACGGGTATGTTTACACGGGTCTGCCCGCAGTTAGTCGGTCGACTGGTCGCGTGTGGCCGGATAAAATGTGGGTACTCCCACCCATTCCATGGCTTCTGACCAGCGTGAAAGAGTAGGCCAAAATACCCTCTAGACGGGCCGTCTAGACCTGCCTCCAAGTGGGAGGCACCTTCCGCTAGCAGTTGCGTGAGCCACCAATTTTCCATGCCAGGGATTGAGCAAGCAGGAAATATCTTTGCCACGAGAAGCCAAATTTTACTTTCAAATCGGACATCTGGAAAGTGTCACGCAAATAAGCGGCAGACGGGTTAGCGCATTTGACCTCCTGTCGTGCCATCCAGATTCCTGCCGAAATCCCACGTCGCTTGTCCAAATGCCGCAGGTGTTAGATTTGCGTGGAGGGTTTTCTTTCAGGAGAATTGAACCGATTTATGTCACGTCTCTTCCTGTTCACGTGAGATGCTCTGTCGCATTACCGCTGACCCGCTTGCGTACGTTTCGTTTACGGAGAACGTATATAATCATTTACGGCGGGACGTGCATGTGTTTTGGCTAACCGCTACACCGGCCGCTAAAAACGCACCAATCCGAATTTCATGCCCGCCCACCGGGCTAACATCTGCGGTGAACGTCTCAACCAGTCCCGGGCCACCTTTAGGTTGACTCGACCTTAAAAAATGAGTACCTGGTTTGGTGTGGGAGAAAAGAAACCACCCCCCAAACTGAGGAGATGAAGGTAACCGGGCATGAGCGCTGGCCACACTCGCACCCTTGCGATGTGCTGTGCCAACCTTCGTAGGGGTGCTCACTGACAACACTCATTGGGTGGGCTACGTGGGGGGAGGCGGGGGGGGGGCACTTGGTCTCTTCTTTGCGTGTGACAAACATTCCTCTATTGAGCGAGCGGAGCCATTTCATTTTTTAGTGCGGCATTTTCCGTTTGCGCCTCCGTTTTGAAAGGTCAGGGGTGCACCCTTTTTTGCGTCACCTCGCACAACGCCTCCAGGTGGTGACCATGGTAAGTAGCCATGACAGTCGAGCGGCATTGTCACACCCGGATTGAAGGTCGCGTAGAAGCGCGGGACGGTGGCTCACCGTTCCAACAATATATGGGCAGCATGAAACGATACGTCCCGAACGTTGAATAAGCGCTGTGCGCAGCGCAAAAAGCCGCTTGCGATTGTTGCAGCGTGAATCGGCCCCTCCGCATTACTCCAAAACGGCAGCGTGGCACCGTCTTGGAACGTTACCTTGTTAGCGCTAACATCCTACAATGTTGATCCCACTCACTGGCACGCGGGTTCCAATGTCTAAAAGCGTGCAATGCAATGTGCTCGTTTGCGTGTGTGTGTGTGTGCGTGTGTGTGTGTGCGCGTGTGCGCGTGAGTGTGTATTGCGTATGTGTGTGTGCGCACGTGTGTGCGTGTGCGCGGGGAGGTTTTAATAACTAAACCTTTTTCTTTCTCCTTCCCCCAACTCTTTGAATGTGCAGTGTGTTGGAGCAGCACAAGCTATCAAATGCCCAGTGGGAGGAGAGGATACAAGCGTGGCATTCGGAGCACAATGGGATGTTGCGGTAAGAGAATCGTTCCGCTGCGTGCGCGTCGGGGACCGTGATGGAAAGCTGCGGCATCGTTGGTTTGCGCCCCAGACCCAAGTTCAATTCCCACTCACCGTCAACACCAGTGGCGAACATCTGAGGCCCTCTCCAATGAGTACTTGGCGCGCTGTATAAACGCTAGCACTGGGAGACGAAGGTAGCCGGGCATGGTGATGGCCACACGATATATCCATTTTCTAAGCTGGTCTTAATCAGTGCTTCATAATTAAATGTTTTTGGGTGAGATCGCATTATTATAAATGTGTAGCAACCCTCCACCACCCGACACGGCCAATCAGTAAAAAATGTGTCACGTTAACAAAACGCCAACTCGGTGCTTATTTACCACATTGTTATTACAGTTCTTTGTCAATCTACTGCTGGATGAAGGCCTCGTCCATACCATGTAGGGCCATGCCATGTAGACCATGACGGTTGTTTGACGACACTTCAATGCACCATGAACCCCGGTGACCCTGAGTTCTGTTCCCGGCCACAAGCTAAGATCTAGCGGTGAGTGACATCTAAACTGATCCTCGACACCTGCCCTCAGACAATCCACGCTACCCAGCGTGGTGAAGTATGGTCAAGCGACTCTCATAACCACATTACATTCATCCACCCATCCATTGGCGAATTGTGACAATGGGCTCTAAACTCGGAAGGAGTTATTGGAACGTGACCAGAAGCGGCCGCTACGAGGGGTGACGTGCACGATCCAAACGTACTGACACAGAACGCGTTTATCCGTTAATAATGTTTTCATAATTCGTGTTCTTGATGGAGCGCCTCGGAGCGCTTTACACGGACACGCGATAGGCGACTTGCATCACATCTCAACACATTTGAAAGGGCACCCCCAGTGGCAGATGTCCCGGTGTGGCGCAAGGTGACGTGGCACTTGGCCCTACAAGCGCTCGTTCCTTAGTCTGCCAGTCGGGGGCGATGGTTGCTATGTGGTTTAGCCTAGGGTCACCCCCAGTGGCAGCTGTCCCTAAGGCACAAGGTGACGCCACACCTGGCTTGCAAGCGGGCCAGTAAGGGGCCGATGATTGCTGTTATGTTTAATCCCAATTGATTATATTTGTTCTGTCAAACATGCGCAGATGAATGAACGTGCATACTGTGCAATGTGGCTGGAAATATAAATATGGATGACAACAAGATGGGGGGGGGGAGGGGTTGGAGGTGGGGGGGGGTCCTTCCAAGCCTTTTATTTAAACGAGCAAGACGACATCTGAGACTAGAGCAAGGAGATTGTAGTCATCGTCCGTCCCAGGAAATGTGCTGGCTTCGTTCGTGGCCTGGGCTCAGAGAGCCGGCCCTGCGTTTTCACGGCGGAGGCTGCCGTGCCAATCCCGGACGCGGGGAGCGGCCTTGGTGAGGCGGCTCGCTCGGCTCCTTCAAAGTGCGGGAGCCATGCGCTTCACCCTGGGTCAACCGCCAAACCAGTTGTGAGGTCACGGGGTCAACGCAGAAACGGGATGCGCGCCTTCCAATGACGCCGCTTGATCAAGCGTGCGAGGGATTGCGTGAGTGCACAAATTCTATTTTTTATTTTATTTTTTATACACCATGGGGAATTTGCTCAAATAATAGTGAAGTAGCCCGACCTAAATTTCGATGTAAAGCTTTCGTGATTGCAGGGATTCATCTTCTTGGTTCTTTCGGTAAAGTCACGTAGAATGGAAATAATAAAATAATAAAAAATAAAACAATCAAATAATTCTCACGACGTTTCGGCCACAACGCAAGCAGCCGTCCTCAGGTGAAGAACAGGTCTGTCGATAAGAGAGCGTCTGAATGACACGTCCTGGGCTTGGAGCGTCTATTTAAGCTGGGAGGGAGGAGGAAGAGCTTCTTGACAAAATAATTTGCATATCAAGAGGAATTTTAGCATATTTATGTAATATTACACTATGTATTATTCTACCCACCCTACTGCACACCACACTGCTGCATATTCACCATACAACTACGAATCTTAACATATTTAGGGGAAATGCAGATATGCGACTAGTACTACTTGTGATTACCTAATCAAATGTGGGTTCATAGCACAGTCGCTCCGTCAATACGTTCACATTCAAATCTGCATGGAAACCTGACCCAAGACAATTTTCTCACTGCTCAATCACCAGTCCTGCTCCGCCGTGCCACTTTCCCGCAAGGCTCATATCTCTAGCCTCAGGCGTTGACCGCTGTAGTACGACGGCGATACGGTTTGATAATTTAAAAGTGAGATTATGGAGGTGACTGTGGTGGTGGCGATGGGGTCAGAGCGTTGAGCCGGCACGGCTGAGAATTGAATCCCGGGTGTGTGTGTGGGCAGCTTTCAGCAGCTCCTAATTCTAACTGGGCTCTCCAGTGCAAGCTCCCGGACCAGTCACACCAACGGCTTGCACAATAAAAACCATCAATGCATTTGCTTTTGCACTTTAATACCTTGGAGGATAAAAATAACTCATTTGGTTTCAATGTTATGCACAAAAAAAGCTATCTCTTATGGGGAAGCTGCAACACCAACTGTGTGAGGGATTCTAGATTTGAAGCTTTCGTGACTGCAAGGATTCATACTCTTAGGTTTTTTTTCGGTAAAGTCACGTAGGTAAAAAATAAAAATAAAATAATAAAAATAATAGATATATTATTTTTATCTCTATTATTTCTATTATTTTTTTTTTACGTGACTTTACCGAAAAAAAAAACTAAGAGTATGTGTGAGGGATGAAGATGTCGCTCCAAGGAATCTTTTTTGAGGCGAAGTCCCGCGAAAAACGCCTTCCACGGCCGTCATCTGATGCACGGGTTTCAAGTTGGTGATGAGGTACAGAGATGAGGATACGGCACTTCCCATTAGCACGGTGGGCTACGTACGGCGCGAAAGAAGTTCCACGTGCAGTGGCAGCAGCTTTAATTTGCGAGAGCGACGTGAGCCGTTAGTGTGCCGGTAGGGGGCGATGTTTGCTGCCGCGTGTGTGCAAGTTAGTCTGACCGCCGAGTGATTTGCGGTGCGACTTTCGGATGGGGCAACGTTGGAACCCTGACGCCCGCCTACTCCAGCCCGTGGCGTCGGTGGATCTTTCGAGTCCGCCGTGAGGCAGACGGTGTGCTGAGTGGTCGCAGGATCTTTATGGCTATTGCACGCACAGCGGTCGCCATCGGGGTGACCGAGCCACTCCGCCGCCAATCGCTCTGCGAGATTCCGAATGGATTTCTTCATCTTACGACACAACGCCCATCGTATGATAATAACACATTGGCAAATAAACCAATATAACATATCCATTATTTATAAATGTGTCGTAACCCTCCACCACCCGACACGACCAATCAGTAAAAAAGTGTCACGTTGACAAAAGACAAATAGTTCACTGGCGAATTGCCCGATGATGCTGGATGCAATTACCAGCGAAACGTCGTACTCAAAAATTTTAATGTTGTGGTTTCACGCTTCAACACACCGGTGGGCTAAAGCAGTGAACTATTTGTCTTTTGTCAACGTGACACTTTTTTACTGATTGGCCGTGTCGGGTGGTAGAGTGTTACGACACATTTATAAATAACGCGATCTAACCCAAAAACCCAATAACGTTGATTATGAATAACATATCCATGCGAAGTAAATCGCACTTTGTGTCATTTATCTGGTGACGAGCATTGTCCACAACGACACCCAATGATCATTTGTTTGTGACAACAAAGGAAGGTTGTGCATCTCATCTGAAGCGCATCTGAAGGTGCACACGTACGTACAGAATGCACTTGCACGCCCTCAGATGTACAATCACAATATCATCACACACGCACACGAGAGATCGTGTGCGTGTGTGATGATACCGCATACGTGCAGAATGCACTCGCACGCCCTCAGATGTACAATCACACACGCACATACGATAGATCGTGTGGTTTGGTGGGAAGCTGAGCACAAGCCTTTGGCCTTGAATAAAATAGAAACACAACCCCTCCGTGGTATTTCTAAAGGGAGTGAACTTTTCATTACGACCGTGCACAGAACATTAGTCAAGGGGGCACTGGAGTGAAATGGTTAACGCGTTGTGGTGTCCATTTGTGTTTTGGGTTGATGTTCCATTACATGACTTGTCTGTTTTTTTGCGGAGGCGGTCTTCAATTGATAATTTATTACGCCGGTGTGCGTTCATCCACTAGGTGTTAAAGTTTGTGTGTGTCTGGCCATATATGTGTGTGCTGTATATATTTGTGGGGAGCAGGTGGGGGCAGTGGTTGGCCCGATGCGCTACGAATCATCAACTCCAAGTTTAATTCCCAGCCACAGCTGTCACCAGTGAGGAGTGATGTTAAGAGTAATTCTGGACAATTCTCTAACAAAATAAACGATCGGACAATGTGCATCCTTCCCATTATTTTACTTAAATGCCACCTTCCCATATATGATCCCTGCACGTACCATATTTTAAAATTATTTTTTAACGCATCTCATCAGCCACACACACGGCTGTCCCCGAGAACATAGCTTCAGCAGCAACACGAGCAAACCCTGGACCGTCTTCAGCGTTCATTGCTTCACCAGCAAAGCCAGACCATCGCTACGTTGAATCGGCCTTACATGTTCGCCTGGCGCTGCATTTGCACGTAAGCACTGGGGAGGCGACAACGGTGGCCGGGTGCGTTGGTGTGTACAACAACCACCCGTGGCCGTAAGAGGTGTTCGTTTTAGCGGTATTTATTTATTTATTTACCCCCACGGTTTGTTAAAGATGACTACTTGTGGGTGGACTTTGTCTTGTTTTTGTTCGTGTAAACCGCGTGCCAACCCAAAACGCATTGCTACAATCCACGTGAATATATTTAATGTGGTTATTATTATTCGGATTGTTAACACTTGATGCCAAGGACGGGTTGAACTGGAGCCAAGAAATACTGCTGCTGCTGCCTGCACTTTTGCATTGCTCCTCCCTGTTTTGATAACAATTGGGGAGCCTTGGCATAAGTGCTTATTATTGCACTGTGCCTTATGAAATACGGCTACCTGAGTTAGATTGCCAGCCATGGCTGGCATCGGTGCGTATCTCAAACAAATTCACGGCCCGCTATTTCACGAACTATCAATGACCAGCCCGGTGAAGTATGGTCAAACAACCCCCCTTTGACTGACACAGTCTGGGGAAGACATTCGTCCAGCAGTAGCTTGATTGAGGGCTGTGAAATGTGAATTATGATATCGCCTGCTCTGCATCAACCGAAACTGAAATGCGTAGATCCTCACGAACGCGACCTAAAGTTTGTGGCTAGGTGTTGTAATTTTCAATTTGAGGCGTTACAAAGTGAAGGGACACTTTGTTTTTGCTGGGAGCGTCGTTGTCCCAATTAACGGCTGAAGCTTTAATCTTAGCCTGGTTTCGTTTCGCTTGTGCTGTGGGCATGCTTTTCCAGAACCGCATCACCCGCTCAACAAATTAAAATACATATTTTTTCCATCCAATCGCCATTATTTGCCGTTTAGCAAATGCATTACGTTAGATCGATTGGCAAATACTTCAAAGCTCTAACCGATACGCATTAAAGAAGAATTTGCACGTTAATACAACGGGGATGGATAAGTACAAATATAACTGCACGGGAATTAAATTAAATCCATTACCGTTGCGCAGAGATGAGAGCCGTGGGTTTGAGCTGTTTAAACCTTCCCCTTTGCAATAAGATACTTTATTAAACGGCCTTTCTGATTCTCCCAGCAGACATGCAAATGCCCCATTATGCGGGAAGCCACCAGTGATGCCGACGGTCCCTTGTAGTGTATTTTATTTGGTTTTCAAATGAGAGTATTACCACCCCTCGCGCGGGGAGAGAGGAGAGTGCTTGCGTGAAGAATGCACGGAATACATTTTCTTATTTTAACCCCCCCCCCACGCCCACTGCCTTACCCCACCATCCTGGCATCGTAGCGCATGCTTCCAATTCGGTGCTTTGGAATTGGTGGTGGGGGGTGGTTGGTGGCTCACACAGGGATCGTTTTGTGTTTGAGACTCCCCACTTTGCTGGGCCTAACGATGATGTTTATAGTATTTGGCTGCTATAAAATATCCACGCGATGAGCCGCTTCATCGAGCTTTCATGTGTGGCGAGGTCGCTTCTGAGAGAGAGCTACCTAACTCAGTGGGCCTTAACCTGTTCGGATAATTATAACTAGCGCCGCAGAGATTGCAGCGCCAATAACATCGTGAGCGCCGTCTCTTCGCCCGCTGCACGAGTCTCGCTCCACTTGATCCCGGTTTCCTCCCCCCGTGCAATCTACTCGCTAAGCGAGCGATCACACGACCGGTTTGTTGCAGAGGTTCGTGGTTGAAGCTCAGAGGCGGCCCTGGTTAATGCTGCGGGGGTATTAACCGGCAAACACCACGCGCTGTCTGCTTCACAGTGGACACAATGGGGGCCATCCCGTGACGTTATTTGAAAAAAGAAGATGAAGCCATGTGTTGGTCCCAGCATCACTTTCTGACTTTATCAAGTTCAAAAATGACGCACGCAAATTGCCCAATTGGGTAAAGCCACAGAGCAACACCATCATAGTTGATGATGATGACGACCTGATGTTTGTCTCTTATTGTTATGTTTTTCACTCGCGTTTGTATTTGAGGAGTGAGACAGAGGACATAATCACACAAACAAATATTCCTTGTATATCTTTAGACCAAAGGTCAGGACACATACGTTTAATTAACGTTAGTTAACACTGGCACTAAAACATTTAAATTGTTAATTTAAGTTTTTTTAAAATTCTAATATAATCAATATCTGTTTTTCTTTTTCCTTTTAAAATCACATTTGAAAATGGAAAGAAAATGACTCAAGACGAACGAGTTAAATTAGTTTTTAAAAATCTTAACTTAATTGCAAAAGATAATTTCTATTTGCGGAAATGTTAATGGAAGTCAGTTTAAACATTTGTTAAAATAAATGAAAAACCCTGTTTGATTTCTTACAATAAATATAAGAACTCCTGTACAATAACCCGACGTGTCCTGACTTTCGGGCCACGCTGTCCAAGCGCCCGATATGAGGCTGGCACGGCACGCGAGAGCGTAGCAAGCGCCGTGCCTCCGGTGCCTCCCCAGTGTTGCCCAGTCCGCGATGGCGCAGCGATTCACTGGGTCGTGCCCTCGGTGTCTTGCAGAGAGGACGCCATCATGGAGTACATGAAGATTGCTCAGGACCTGGAGATGTACGGGGTCAACTACTTTGACATCAAGAACAAGAAGGGCACCGACCTTCAGCTGGGCGTCGACGCGCTCGGCCTCAACATCTACGAGAAGAACGACAAGTACGACCCCCGCGCTCCCCCTGCTTGCTAAGGGGGACAGTTTCGTTCGGCCCGTTTGGCGATCCACCGCGGCCGTACGGGGAACTCCCGCGTGTCGGGCCGATTAATTAATAATCGTGTGAAAAATATCTCTTCTTGGTTCTTTCGGTAAAGTCATGTAGAAGGGAAGTAATAAAATAATAAAACATAATACAATAATTCTCACGAAGTTTCGGCCACAACGCAAGCAGCCGTCCTCAGGTGAAGACCAGGTCTGTCGGGGAGACAGCGTCTTTACCGAAAGAGCCAAGAAGATGAATCCCTGCAGTCACGAAAGCTTTAAATCGAAATTTAACGTGTGAAAATAATTATAAAGTCGGTTTTATACAGCGTAATTCGCGCAAAGGCCTTCAAAGCGCTTGACACGAAACTTAAGGTTACGGAAAAAGCCTGTTGTAAAAACAGGCGAGATTTAAGACAACGACACATTTATACTTACGTGATCGAACCCGAGTAAAAACCCCGGTATTTTGGATTTATGATGCGGTTTAAAAATTGAAACAGACTCGGGTTCCCTCGTGTACTGAGGAGGAAGGGAATGCCACGTCCGTGGGGCCTGGCTTCACTTCTTCAGCTGGGTCTGTCCCGGGTCTCCGGACCCATAAAGCTACTTCTACACCCGGCACACCACGCCCAGTATACCCGCAGCTACGACTGTGGCTACCAATCGTGTGCCCGCTCCAGCCTACTGCCATGCCAGTGCTATCCACAGCAGCAATCAGCTGCCAGTGATATGAGGGGCAATGACGTCCAAGTGGTTAGTGCACCGCGCTGTCAGCTGCCTCAAGTTCGGTCCCCAGCCATGGCTAACACGGTGACCGAGAGTGACCCCATGAAATGGGTTCTGGCACGCCCCGCTCACCAGACCCATCACCGCCCCCTTCGCCACAACCCGCACGACACCAGAGCGTTGAAGCATTGGTCGAAACGACCCTCTGGAGTGCACTCAGAGATAATGCCCTCGGTGTGATCTCTCCACACGCGACTGCCTCCGCGGCTCCGTTCCGTACATTCACGAGGCATCCTGTCCGGGCTTTGCAGTGAGCCGGTACGCGTGTCGGTGTGTGCAGGTTGATTGTCGTAAAAAATTCACGAGCGGATGGAGAGCGCTAATTAGGGGTGCGTGAAAATGACAATCAGCGGTGCGCGCGTGCAGTATTCATCATGGGCTGCTGGGTATTCAGCATGACCTGGCGGGATATAGTGCTGCGCAACATGAAGAGGCATATATTTTGTATTCAACATGTTCTATGTTTATTGGCACACCGAATCATTAAATAATTTGCAACCAGACAGTAGTTTGAGCTAGGACGATGGAAGTGCAGTGCGCACGCACTTGGCCAGCGGTGTGAAGGCGGTGTAACTGCACCGGAGCCCACTGCCCCCAGGTGGGAGGGATACAAATAGTAGGGCGGGGATGGAGGAGGTGGGAGTGGGCCCCGGTTTGGTGGGGGGGGGCATTTAATTCCTTGTACCAGGGCCCTACACCAACCGTGCCGTGCCAGTGCCACTGGGCAGCGCGAAGGATTTATCGCGCGAGGTTCATTCCTCCAACCCTCCGGCGTGTCCGCCGGCGCGTTGGCTACGCGCGTCGAGACCGGAAGAGGGTCCCTCGCGTTCGTCAGCAACCGGGACTGCGGCTGATTCCCCAACGCCTTGCGGTTTCTTCCAGTGCTTCTGCTGCACGCTGTTGAAGATCGCTGACGTTGTTTGCGGTTCACACAAACGTTTCGCGTGCATAAGGGAAATGTTGCCGAAGTTTGAAGTTGCTCAGTTCAAACTCGGTCGAATTGTAGTTTGTTCAATATTGGACGATACCTTTTTTATGGACAACCCTGGACTATATATAGGGGTGCCACAGTGGTGAGATGTTCACTACCTCGCCTGGTAGGATCGATCCTAACCCTGACACCTGTATATTTGGGGTGTGCGTGTTCTCTCTCTAGTCACGTGGATTTTTTTCTTCGGGTCCTCCAGTTTTCCCCTCCACTTTTAGAATCGACATCACGCATTCAGAGTATTTAGCTGCTATAGATTTCCACGTGATAAGCCACTTCGTTGAGCTCTCATTTGTGGCCAGGTCGCTTCTGAAAACGAACTGCATAGCTCAGTGGGCCTTACCTGGTAAAAAATTAGTGGATATATTTGTGTGCGTCTGCTTCAGTTCCCTTCCGGCTTTGTTTCAAGACACTGGGGTCTCTCCAGCTCTGCCCATCTTGCGCCAGCTGTGCGGCTTCCTTGGAACTAATTTTCTTCAAACTCAAGACGCACGTTGTGTGCCGGGCCCCACGTGACTTTTTTTTCATATCGTTGTTTCAAGAAACTTACTGTTATTTGTGCTCAAATTCTAAACGTTTTATTTGTTGCCTCCCTTATGAAGTTCACATTTCTAATAACGTCCACATTTCCAGCAAGCGGTGTATGTCGCGGAGTGACACGTTGTTATTTGAGCAAGGTCTTCCGACCGCAGAGGGTGATTGCTCCTTGTTACTGGTAAGCTTCAGCTTTATCTGATCTTGCACACAGGCTGACTCCCAAGATCGGCTTTCCGTGGAGTGAGATCCGCAACATCTCCTTCACGGATAAGAAGTTCTGCATCAGACCCATCGACAAGAAGGCCCCGGTGAGTTTCCCTCTCAAGCCTCCTGATCTGCCACTTACACGGCTTGTTGACTTGACAGATTTAATGACTAAGTCAATTCTGTGTGTATATATATATATTTGTGGGGAGCGGTGGTGAAGTGGTTAGAGCACTGCTCTATGAACCCGGCGACCTGAGTTCGATTACTGCTCATGGCCAACATTGGTGACAATTATCGCTTACCTGAACCAGTCCTGGGCCTCCCCTAGGTTGACTCAGCCTAAAATGAGTACCTGGTATGGTGTGTAAACATCGCCACTAAAGGCGGCCGGGCGTGGTGTTGGCCACCCACCCCCTCGTGTGCCGTGCCGGCCTTCATAAGTGCTTGTTAACAGCACTTGCCCCAACAGTCTGCTAAGGCTGTACTGGGGGATTGTTGTCTTTATATATGTAAAGCCATATATTTACTGAAGTGGGAAGAGCCAGCAAGGTGACTCGGCAATAGAGCGAGAAGCAACTTACGATCGTAAGGTTGCGAGTTCAGATCCTAGTTGGGGGTTGACTCGGCCCATAATTCCTCTGGGGTCGATACAATGAGTACCTGTACCACTTGTTTTGGAAAGTCAACAGTGGGTATTCTATAGAGAGACTCCATCCACACTTTGGGAATGTGGAATTTCCACCGCCGTGTTTAGGGCTGTAGACAGGCAATGAGTACCACCACCTTCTTCTTGGTTCTTTCGGTAAAGTCTTTACCGAAAGAACCAATAAGATGAATCCCTGCAGTCACGAAAGCTTTAAATCGAAATTTATACCACCACCTTGATGCTCATTTGATGAAGAAAATCACTTTCAAGACCATTTTCATTCTAATCAATACTAAACCATTCACCCTGAATCTACCTATTCTCTTCTGGTCTCAGAAGCTAAGCAGCACAAGTGTCTGGTTTGTAGGTGGATGAGCGGTTACTTGGGAAATCTGGATTCTGGAATCTATCTGTGTGGAGCTTTGGTGGGTTTTCTCTGCTTTCCCAGTTTTCCTCCCACATGGCACCAAACTCTCAATCCTGGCATTGAGCAAAGGCCTCGTTTCAGGATCCTACTGAAATGTTTGAGACTGATTGAGGCTTTTATGGATAAATATGTGGCACAATTACCATTATTATTTTTCTGCCCATTGTTGTAATTAGTAATTTCTACAATGTCACTTTGAGAGTGCTGCTTTCGGCTCATTAGAGCAGGGAGACTTTTTTTAATTTTAATTTAGCAATTGCTCCAATTTTAAAATAGCCCATTAAAAGCTCGTGCAAATGGCACCAAATTAAAGGGATAAAAGTCGCCACGGGTTTGGAAATATAATTTCACTGAAGCATTTGGCGACGCAGCGTTGTAGATATTATCAGCAAGTGGAGATTGAGAGGAACGAGGCAAGTGCAGGAAGGAGGAGGGCAGATTATTGAGACATCCGTTGGAGTGACACTCGGGGAGGGGGTCGAGCAAAGGGAAGACACAAAGCTGGATGGTTAGATGCTGTGAGAACGGACCATGAAGGTCGGGTATAAACTACTAAAACATTTTTTATTTTACCAGATAAGGCCCACTGAGGGATATAGAATTTTTTTCAGAAGCGACTGGGCCACAAATGATAGCCCAATGAACTGGGCCTATCACGTATAAATTCATAGCAGCCTGGTAAAAATTTTAATAGTTTATAGTTTTTTAAATAAATGTTTTAAATATTGGCATGAGGGAATTATGCTCGTCACAACTGACCCCTATTTGACGGAACAGTTGCGAGCACATTGAGACCCAAACCGAGGACGGACGCATGTTGAAGATGGTCGCGTCAGCCCGTGCGCACAGCGTCGGTGATGCTCGTGGTGTACTGACCGTGCCCCCCCCCCCACTCCGCGCAGGACTTTGTGTTCTACTCGCCGCGTCTGCAGACCAACAAGCGCATCCTGGCGCTGTGCATGGGCAACCACGAGCTGTACATGCGGCGGCGGCAGCCCGACTCCATCGAGGTGCAGCAGATGAGGGCGCAGGCCAAAGAGGAGAAGCACGTGAAGCTGCAGGAGAGGTGCGTGCGCCCTGCGCAATCGAAACTCGGTCCGCCGTGTTGCCACGGAGTTTTGTGAGGCCACTCTGGAAGGGGTCGGGGGTACCGCCGGTGTCAATAAAGTTGTCCAAATCTGGTGGCCCGCGCGCACGGACACACGCGCGTGCCCGCACGCCTACCGGATTATGAGTGCATCATGATCCAGAGAATGTGGTGGATGATGGAGGAGGGGGGGGGAGGATGCAGGGTTGACGAAAGAAGGGAAAAGGTTCCATTGGCGAAGGTTCACCCCCTGCATAGGACCGGCTGCACTTCAGGCTTCATGATAAGAAACTTCATTTGTCAGCGAGTCGGTCTGTTAGTCACGTGCTTGCTTCGGTAATTTTCATAGCACAGAGTCCAGCAAGGGCTCTTTTTTTATAATTGAAAGGAATCGTGGACTCGCGGTATTTGATGATCATCATAATGATGATTCACAATCTGACGTTATACCTAGGTCACAAAAACCTTGGCAAAACAATGTCACCGTCTTGAGCTTTTCCGGTTTAAACCGTTTCTAGACTCCCTTTTAATTCTCCTGATTTTTAAGTTGAGAGTTGGGAATAATTTTGTAAAATGAAGACAATGTAGGGCCCACGATTATTGGAGGAGGAACTAAACTGTAAGATTGTAGAGGAATTAAGGCCCTTAAATGTTTGGGGACAAATATATTGAACTTTACTTTTTTTCTTCTTGGTTCTTTCGGTAAAGTCACGTAGAATGGAAATAATAAAATAATAAAAATGAAACATAATAAAATAATTCTCACGACGTTTCTTATTATGTTTCATTTTTATTATTTTATTATTTCCATTCTACGTGACTTTACCGAAAGAACCAAGAAGATGAATCCCTGCAGTCATGAAAGCTTTAAATCGGAACTTTACTTTGTTTGTTTTTTGAACCAAGGGGTTAGAACTTTTTTTTTTACTCGGATGCTTTCTGGGTTGCCGAATCCAAAAATTCCGGCGTCATCACACTTTTAAGACTCCAGTTTTTCAGGCGCTCGTTGCAAGAGTGTGACTTCGAAGCCAATGGAAAGCGGGCAAAGCCCAGCGCTCGTTAGGAGCATGAGCGCACAACAGGACGTGAACTTTGGAATGACACCCAGAGGTTGTGACCACGTCCATGTGATCAGTATGCCCCCTGTCTGCAGAACTAATGTCTCTAGCAAACAATACATCAACTTTACTTTTAGCCCTAACCTGCTGTCTGTTTTTTTAACCTTGGCCTATTTAAATACGTTGTTATTGTAATTATTAACGATCTGTTTTTTTACATTGAAGGTTAAGTGTAACTTTTAATTGGGGTGGTGAGGCATCATGTCAGCTAGTGTACTTGGCAGATTTGGAAAGGTGCATCTATGGGTTAATTTTTGCCAGTTTCAAAATTACGAAAAAATATAAGAATAGGCTTTACCCTTTCTGGCAATAAAACGCCGAATAAATACCTTTTTTCAAGGCATCAATTCTGCATTAACCACACATATTTGTGGCAAAAACATTAGCCTACATCTCGTAACGTCTCTCTCCGTCGTGCCTTCCGAACGTTGCCACGTGTTGTTCGGCACGATGTCCGACGTTTCGCAGCACAGTGCCGAGAGTTTCTCGAAGAAGCTTCCAGCACGCCGTTGTTTTTACACAAACAACGACAACAACAACCAAACAACAACAACAACGTGGGAGTGTCGAGCCGATCGGTAGCATCAACAGCGGCCATCAATCCGATGTAATCGAGGGATGAAGTGAGCGGCTCATTTCGCCTTCCGAAGGAGCACGTGGCGCGAAGCGGCGAGCGGTGCGCATGCGCGGTACCGACCTGGAGAGGCATCGGTAGACAGCTGCAGAGCAGCACAACGGCCAAA
Source organism: Lethenteron reissneri (assembly GCF_015708825.2). Taxonomy (NCBI): domain Eukaryota; kingdom Metazoa; phylum Chordata; class Hyperoartia; order Petromyzontiformes; family Petromyzontidae; genus Lethenteron; species Lethenteron reissneri. The sequence goes on from NC_083784.1 coordinate 1,453,463, forward strand.
ACCTCCACAGAGGTTGTGTCGTGTAACATCAAATGTAACACGAGGTCGTTTTTTGCTTCTAAGTCCATATCCCATCATTAAAAACAATTGCTCGCGAAACAGCAACACATTAATAACCGCGTTCAATACTGAGGCTTCCCTTTTTGAGGGACAATGGGCCTTAATAGCCTCCCAGCCGGGTAAATGAAAGTGCAATTGAATTATAAACTGCTACGTGTTGAGACGAGACAGATGGTCAGGCATATTTTTTAACAGACTCTAATTCGATTACAACTCTTTGCCTGCTGGTTCAGTGCGAGAGTTCCAGACTTACGATCAGAAGGCGGCGAGTGCGAGTTCACATGCCAGCCGAGGGTCAGATCAGGCCACCATTCATCTAGGATGATTAAATTGGGTGCCGCTTTTAAGGAAGTCAAGAGCTGTTCGAAAACGAGGAGACCGGGTTCATGGTCTGAGGTCGCCATGTGGCTCAGAGCTCAGGAGCAGCCCAACCTAATCAAATGCGGGTTCATAGCACAGTCGTGCGGTCAATACGTTCACATTCAAAGCTGCATGGAAACCTGACCCAAGACGATATTCTCACTGCTCAATCACCAGTCTTTCTCCGCCGTGCCACTTTCCCGCAAGGCTCATCTCTCTAGCCTCAAGCATTGACCGGTGTAGTACGACGGCGATGCGGTTTGATAATTTTAAAAGTGAGATTATGGAGGGTGATTGTGGCACGGCTGATAATCTTTGGGTGTGTGGGGAGCTTCCAGCAGCTCCAGATTTAAACTGGGCTCTCAGGTGTGGAGAGTTGAAGGTCCTCAGACGAGTCACACCAACGACTGCAAAGGGAAAAAAACGGGTGTGATTTATTTTTTCACTTGGTATGAATGCTCGCAGAGTGTGCATAGAGAGAGATCAGCGATTGTCACATGACAGTCGAGCCGTTATTCTTACTTCCCAGGGTTAGAAGTTCGGTGTGTGTTTCGTGCTGTTAATGGTGACCATTATTTCACTACACTCAAAAACCTGAATCAATAACGGGGCAGTGGAAACCTGGATTCAAACCCAGTTCAGGCTCCGCGCTCTGACCACTTGGCCGCTTTTGCCACACCTGACGGCTTCGCACGGATGATGATTATTATTATTTTACGAGCGGTGTAAATGTGTCGACCCGCATCCTGGCGCCGCAGGGCTTTCCTGGAGAACGAGAAGAAGAAGCGCGAGAATGCCGAGGTGGAGCGGCAGCAGTCGGAGAGGGAGAAGCGGGAGCTCATGGTTCGCCTGCAGCACGTGGAGGAGCAGACACGCATCGCCCAGAAAGGTGACGGGGGAGCGCTCGACGCGGGGTTGTTGTTGTGTGCACAACAACAACCGCCATTCACCACTAAGTGGCGGTGACGCCAGTTATACACGTGAGTAACTTGCGTGCACTTTGAGGCCACGTGAAATGTCGAACGCCCGCCGGTGGGAGGTCACGAGGCTGACTGAGATCACCAGCACATGCACACGCGCTCCTTACTTACGCCGCACGCGCAAAGACAAAGATCCCCCGTGTAGTTCTTAGCAGACTGTTGGGGCAAGCGCTGTTAGCGATCGCCTACGAAGGCCGGCACGACACATGTGGGGGCGGGTGGCCAGCACCGCGCCCAGCCGCCTTTGTCTCCCGAGGTGGCGATGCCGACACCGTCTGCTTCACGGCGGACTTTAAAGATCCACCAACGCCATTGGCAGGAGTAGGCAATCGTGTGGCGGGCGTCAGGGTTCCAACGTTGCCCCATCCCAAAGTCGCACCCCAAATCACTCGATGGGGGACTAACGCACACACACGCGGCAGCAAACATCACCCCCTACCGGCACACTAACGGCTCACGTCGCCATCGCAAATTAAGGCTGCTGCCACTGCACGTGGAACTTATTTCGCACCGTACGTAGCCCACCGTGCTAATCCGAGGTGCGTGTTCCACGAACAAAAGATCTGGCCACACCAAACTTCCCAGTGCAGGGGGCCCTCCGTGAACCGTGCCACCCGTCTTTGCCCACGTAGAGCTGGACGAACAGATGCAGCGTGCCGCCCGCCTGGAGGAGGAGCGACGCAAGGCCCTGCAGGAGGCAAAGAAGCTGGAGGACCAGAAGAGGGCGGCCGAGGAGGCCAGGGCCAGGCTGGAGCACGAGACTCACAACCAGAGGATGTCTCAGGAGCAGCTGGTGAGACGCGTTCAAGAGGTCGACTAGTCAGGGGCCCAGAGGGAGTTTGGGAGTGGGGGGGGGGTGTCTGACGTGAATTGTTTCCAAGAGGGATGTGTTCCCGATATTCTGATGAATCGGAAAAATGTCATTGTTTGAAAAAAAAACTAAAATAGTAGTTTTGGATTGATCACGAAATGTTTCGTGACTTGACCGGAAGTGACATCACTCCCATGATTTCATGTGCGCGCTTTTCCCGCCAAAGTTACCGTCACGCGATGTCGCTTTTGCTTAAATGATCAAACTATAAAATGTGTAGATTAAAAAAAGGTTTAATTTCAAAAGCTATTTACATATTTAAACGGATCATATTTCACAATGAAAGTTAATACAACTTTAAGAATTAAAATCTAAAAGTGTAACATCTTATCTGTGTATTGGGCCAAGAAAGTCAAACATTCAAGGTCTAAAAAAGTGACATCCAATATACATTCTGAGTTGACGGTGGTTTTTAGTTCCATTACCGATAGGAGTATGGGGAGTTTGCCTCCTCCCACTCCATTACAGATAAGAGAAATTTTACAGAACGAAAATTAAATTGACTTCACTCAACTACTGGCTACTGACTCGGTACCGAGTCTGCTCTTTTTGTGCTACGCACAAATCGTCAGGATTTCTGTCACTTTGTTGAAAGTAGAAAAAAAAAGACTCGGAAATATCACCTTTTTTTTTATCCCACGACACCCACGCAGTGGCTGTGCTCGTGCTGTTTAGCAACACTGCGCCGCTTACCCCACCACCGCACGCTTGCTAGAGAACATCACGCGCGGCGTCAGAAACGACGCGCTTCCGTGGAATTAATTAACTTATTCATCGATTTTTGTCGACTGCCTGGTTCGTCGCCTGATTGCATTGAGAGATTTGTTTGATTGATTTCGAGCGACTGTGGATTTGACCGATTGCAAAATCTTTACTCGGGGCGGCTCCGTTAATTTTCATGGAGCCTGGCTGGTGATGAGCGCTTGCATCGTGTTTTGTGCCTCGGTCCCAAACCGCTACTTATTTGTTGCAGATAGAATGCTAATTCGCCCGTGAAATTCAGCACACAAAATAATACCATTTCAGGTTCTAAGATCCATTGCATAGGCAAGACATTATCGCGAAAAGCGTATCACTCTGTGGTTTGTCACTGCGGAGGGCCGAAGGGCCCACGACCTCTCAGAGTATTGACCTCGTGTCTTCGCCCTCCTAAGTGCCCTCCATAAAGAGGTCACAAATCTGCAGACACGCCTCTGTGCACTTCAATTACTTAAGGATTCCTGAACCAAAAAATTAATATTTCTTGATTCGATTAATCCGTTTCGTGGTATGAATAAATAACGGCCATCTCGGTGAGCGGCTTGCAATTGGAAGGTTTCCAAGTTCAATTCCTGGTTGGGGTTGACTCAACCCATCATCTCTCCTGGGTCAAGAAAATAGGTACCGCTTTGTTGAAAATTCAGCAATGGTTGTTGTATGGACATACTTGACCCTTGTCATAGGAATGTGGAATTCGAGCGCTGTAAACGGGGTATGAGCACGTCTCAACGCTCATTTGAGCAGGACATCGCTTTTTTAACGTGATAGTTTTTATTGTAGAAGCGTGGGCGTGTGTTGCTGTGTGTGTGTCTGCAGGTCGTGTTGTTTAATTTATTATTTTAAAGTTATCCCTCGCTGCCATCAGAGATTAATTTAGATTGGGAATCAGTTATTTGGTAAATAAGCCAATTACATTTTGTAATTGCTGTAAGCAGTTAAAACAGAGATAACAAAACAAGATAAAAGCTCACAATATGGAACACCACATTATATATTTCGATTCTGCTTGTAGATTAAATACAATGTTTAGACTGGGAAATGTTGAGGTGCAAGCAAATTAAGGACCCAAGTAATTTAAACAATTCGATGCAACTGGGAGTATCGAATGCGAAGTAGTTCTTGAGTAAATTTCATGAACGGAGCTAAGTGGAAGGCCGCTATCGCTGGCGTCATTGAGAAAGGATGTGGCACAAGGAGAGAGATTCCTTTTTAAGCAACCACGGCTAATCTACAACTTTGATAATAATCCGTCAGCGGAAGATTGAGCGTTGTCTGTGTGTGTTCGTCTGTGAAGCGGGTGTGCGGGTTTGAGAGTGGGCACTGGTTGTAATGCGAACGGCCTCACGGTACGTAATGAGTGCGTGCGCGAGTGTTGCGTGCTTTCAAACAGCCTCTTGCCCCCTCTGCAGCCTTGATGGACCGATGGACATTTTCCCTTTCGTTTGCAGGCAATCGAGTTGGCTCAGTACACGCAGCAGATCTCCTTGCTTGAACAGGCCAAGCAGAACAAGGAGATGGAGGCCAAGGAGTGGCAACAGCAGGTACACGGCACACACAAACACACACCGAGCCAACAGCCAAGTCCACCCACCATGCTGAAAAACAGTGGTATAATCCGAATCGTATAAACCAGCGTATGTGCGGCAAAGCAGTGTATTGGATTTGGAGTGTACCATTATTTTTGTTTGTTATTGCAGGAGCGACAGGAATTCAATTGCGTCCGTAAATGATCGTTTGATTTGCTGTTATTTGACCCCTCGAGTCACCGCATTGCATTCCAAACTCAGTTCCGTGTTTATTGGCCCACAGGGCTTTGGACATAAGACAGCCCCCTTAAGCTTGTGCGATGGATGATGTATGAATGCAGAAATTGTGTTTAGCTATTCAACGATGATGACCACCGAATTTAAATCGGCTATTTAAATCGGCTAACTGTTGGTGAATGCCAACACTTGGACCCCCTGATTACACGTGACCTCTAGATGCCAATGAATGGGGAACACGCCAGATGGGGGTGGGGGGAGGGTCTATTAAATGATATATTGGGAATGCGGGCTATATAAATGATTGGTAGTGCTTTTGAATTGTAGCAAATTGTGCAATTCTCGTGTGTGCCTGAACGCCGTCTGTTAGCTAAAAACAATTGTTACGTTACAGCTGAGTAGGCCTTAGATTAAGCACATTTGGAAGTTGCACCATTACAATTTTGAAATATTCACGTTAAAATGAAAGAATGTTCTCATCCGAAGCACATTTAATCCTTGTTTTATTCTGGTTGAACCAACTTGGCCAAGGTCTTTGATTTGAATGAGTTCTGCTTTGTGGAGGTGGCTGGGTGAGAGGTCACAGACACTAAGCTGACAATGATTGAAATCATAGATTCAACTTCAGTCAACCTTAAATTTGTCAGGCTCCTCAAGTCTGTGGATTGTCTCATCCCAGTCACCGATGACTTCAAAACAATATCAGCCTTGTTTTTAAAGTTATGGAGGTGTGGCTCTGTGATTAGAGTACTTAACTTACAAATAGATCACATTACATTCCGATACATTCCAGCTCTCAGAATTAAAAACATCAGTTTGGCTGTCATGCTATGAACATTACCCAGGGCGAATGGGAAAGTGCTGTCCCCTATTGCACGAACCAGAGGTCAATTGAAGGGATCTCAGTAGTAGCTCTGTACTATCCACTTCCTTCTGCCATACAAAGGGTTGCACTGATCTGCGAGGTATCCAACCTAATGGTTGTCTCACGACACCGATAACACCCTCGCGATGAAACTGCTGGTAAAATAACGCCGTGCGTTTTTGTAACTTTCGTTTCGCTTTGACCATTCGTAGGCCGAGCTTGCTCAGGACAACCTCCTGAAAACCAGGAAGGAGCTTGACGAAGTGACGAGGGCCCCCAAGGTGGTGCCGCACAACAACTCGGCTCCCGCCCAGACCCTCATCCTCGTGGGCCAGCCCAACGTCCACTCGCCCGCTCCGCACGAGAAACAGTTCGGCTTCTCAGACCATGACATGATGTACGAAAACGCCCACGGCCGAAACGGAGGCTACGTGCAGCAGCACCAGCAGCAGCACCAGAATCAGATGCCTGGCCTGCCCAACCCACCGTCACCCTCCGACCTCTACGGGGACTACCAGGAGGACGGGGACGAGGGCAGTGCCGAGCTGCCCTCGTACGGCTACGGCTTCAACAACGACCGCAACGAGGAGAGGCGCGTCACCGAGATGATGAAGAACGAGCGCGTCAAGTTGCAGCTGCAGGTCCGTACAAAGACAAAGATTCCACCCCCCTGTGTAGCCTTCGACGAGCCGTTAAGGGAACAAGTGGTGTTTGCAAGTTGGGCGTCGTGGTGGCGAAATGTTAACTCTCTCGCCTGGTGTACAGGAAGTTGTGGGTTTGATCCCCATTTGTATATTTGGAGTTTGCGTGTCTCTCTCCTCGTGATCAAGTGGACTTTTCTCCGGGTCCTCCATTTTTCCTCTTCACATTGAGAATCAAAGTGTGTTTAGAGTATTTGGCTGCTGCTATCAATGTCCCACGTGACAAGCCACTTCGTTGAGCCATCAGTTGTAGCCAGGTCGCTTCCTAAAAAGAGCTGTATAGCTCAACGGACCTTACCTGGTAAAATAAAAATAAATGTTGAAAATGGTTAGTTTAAGCTGAACAGAGGTGCCCTGTTGGAGAGATTGGAAATGGCCAGACAAAGTTGGGCTAATGACAGCGTTCCGCTTTGATGGAGAATGATAGCAGAAGAGATGGGGGCAGGTGTGCAGATTTTTTAAATGACTGAAGCATGGTATTTCAATTACCAGCTCCACTTGGTATATGCACATCTATACGTGCTGTAAATGTGCTGAATATGTATTGGCATGTTGCCTTAAGGACGGCGGAGTGTATATTTACTTTTGAAGTGATATTTACACGCCTCTTCAGCAGTCACGCCGGTAACAGAAAACGATGTTGCGTAAATATCGGTGACGGCTACATTAGGTTGAATAGAAGCCGAATAAATTATCGCAAAATTGACAGGCCTTCCCCACAAGGGCAACCACTTTTTTTTACTTCAACGTACTCTGGCACACAGATCTCATAAATTATTTAGTGCTTGCCTGTCTGCGAGCGTGCCTGCGGGTGTGGCGCCCTTGACCTGTGTGATTAAATTTTTTTGTTATTCTGTTTGTGCGTGCGTGCGTGCGTGGCTGACCTCAGGCACTCAATGACGAGTTGGCCAAGGCACGGGACGAGACGAAAAAGAATCAGATGGACATCCTCCACAGCGAGAACGTGAAGGCGGGCCGCGATAAGTACAAGACCCTCCGGCAGATCCGCCAGGGCAACACGAAGCAGCGCATCGACGAGTTCGAGGCCATGTGACGGGATTTCACGAACACAAAACGATTGCACAGCCCACACGAGCACCAACGTGGGAACACGCGCGCATCGCCAATGCACCGTGACGGTGTGAGCACTCAAATTCATTACACACGCCGGTTGATTCAGATACTCGCATGCACGTCCGCTAAAATGACACTTGTCCTGGTCTCTTACGTTCACACCGGGTGAAACAAAACAGGGGGCACGAACAGGGCTAAGCAGCTAATACAGTGCTTGCGACGCGGACGCATTTATATATTGTGTACATGCAAATTGTATTGTAATGCAATCTGGGGTAGTCGTGGGGGTAGAGGAGGCACCTATGTACTCGGTGTGAAACTTCCTGAACCTTTTCCCGTTTCGATAATGTACCTGTACGTCATCAGTTTTTCTTCCGGCTCTGTTCCAATAACGTTTGCAATGATGTACGTGAACGGAACAGGAAGAAAAAATCTAATAACGTAACTTTATCGGTACCGAGGCTCCCACAAGGCCATGCGGGGAGGGTGTGTAGCACTGTTTGGCGCAAGCTTTCGTAGAGTGCGGTCGTGTCGCTACGGTTCTCTGCGGTGAGTAACAATGTGTTTTAAAAACAACGGCGCTACCCCTCTCAATAAAATGAACAGTGAACCGCTTGCGCGTTCTGAGATTCGGGTAGGGACATCTCGGAACAGGAAAGGGTTAGGTGGGGGAAGTCTTTAACAGCAGACATTGGTGATGTTGTCAGCTGTGTGCCTGCAGAAAGATCTTGAAGGGGGAAGGAAGTGATGGAGACATTTGGTAGCCCTCAGCCACACTGTGACCCCTTGATGACCTTTTTAGATTTCACTATAGTGCCTTCCCATCCTTCGTGGTAGCATGTTTTCTCCTGCTGCAGAGATTCACGGTTCGAATTCAGCGGGCTGCCCTGGATATTACTGCAAGTGTATAAACCGTACTACCTGTCGTCTGCTTCACAGTGGACTTGTAATTCGCAAGACTAGGCCATCGTGTACCGGCGTCGTTGTCAAACATTGGTCACTTGTTTATTTTAACCTTCAAATTACTCAATTAGTGACTATCCATAGCAATCATTGCTCACCCTACTGCGAACAATGTGGCAGTACCCTCTTGAACTATAGTCATGAGACTCGGAGAGGCTTTTCTGGGTTAAACAAGCGTAATAATAATATAAATACACCAAGAGGAGATTTTTCTGAATTGGGGGGGGGGCAGTTTAAGTTGGGCGGGGGGTACTGATGTTCATTTTAGAGAGGAGGCATGTGAGGCCCCCCCCCATTAGAATCGCCACTCGCGCTAAATTGCATCACGCAGGTTCCCACGCGCGCTTGCACGAGCAATCGCGCTGCTGCACAATGCGAAACAGTGCGAGTGTTTACGCTTTGCTCCCGTCCATGTAATCTGAGCAGTGAATTTATGAGAGTGGGCTAGCAGGGGCATATGTTTGCGCGTGCACCACGTTGTGTTGTGCCTGTGCAAATACCGTTCGGCTAAGAAGAAGCAAGGTTGAAAATTGTCCGATGCATCAATTGCATTGCATGCATGCATGCGATATCGCTGTGCCTGCATACACACACCACCAATGGCCTTTCAAGTAACCAAAAATTATGAACATTGTATGCAATTTGTCCTATTTGGTTGTAATATTTATATGTTCGTTTGGGTTTTACGGTGTATAATAGTTCACATTAAGAAATGTGTTTTTTTTAAATATAGCTTTTATATATGTTTCTGTTGGTTTAGTAGAATTAAGGGCTTTCAAATGGTTTCATTTCCTATTCGGGTCTAGCCATTAATATAAATCTTCCACTAAACGTAAGATAATTATTATATCCAGACTCAGTACAATATATAGCATTGGGTAAATGTGTACATACACAGCATGCATGTACATTATAACTGTGTCTGTGCTTGCCTATATATGTGAGGAGCAGTCAAAAAGATGTTTAAAATCAAACCCCTAAAATAAAGTTGCAATTACCTAATGATAAGCTTATGTTAATACTCACGTTTGTATGTTATGGTATAACTTAAGTGAATATGTTTTGACTTTCTCGTGTTACACACACATTTATGTACCCTAACTCCAAGACTTTAATAATAAAGGGCTTCTCAGGCCATGTCGGATAAGGCAGTTGTTTTACCATACTTCACCATCCTGGACAGCGCAGATTGGGGCAACCCAAAACCTATTCACGTATCATTCACCACGTATTAGTTGTGGCCAGGAATCGAACTCGGGTCGCTGGGTTCATAGTGCAGTGGTGCGCTAACCACTGAGCCATCACTCCACCAACATACCCTTTGTGTGCTATTGCCCAGATAATCTGCTTCTAATATTTGATGAATTACTTTAAAAAACACATTAAAAATATTTTAAATATTTGCTAACATTTGTGGGAGCTAATGGGTTTAATCAACGATATATTTCTGTTTTTTATTGTAAAATTTAATATTTTACAAATAACTTGATGATTAAGACCATTTTATTTTAATTATACGATGGTTTTTATGCAAATATATGATACTGTTAAAGTAACATTGATGATGATGATGTTGGCAATGAGTTGAACAATGAGATCATCCGAGGTCCCAACGGTCTTAGCACCCCTCTACGAGTCTGACAGACACAATCCATATTTCATGACTGTCAACTACAAGAATGTTACAATGATGACGTGCCTACTTGCACACGGGGGTGTTTGTAGTATCGCCATGTCTCCTTAAGAGATAGCAGTGACATTCTTGCCCCTAGCAAGTGTAATGTGATCAGCACACCCTATTGACCAATGCCAAACAGCGCATGTATCATTTATTCCCAAACCTTGTCAAAAGGCTGCCAAAAACAGTGTAAATGTTTAATGCTTTGATTTGGTTTTTACTACTTTTTACGTGCATTCAATCGTCTATGACATGTACCGTCGTATTTCATCAATAAATGATGGCTTGGCATGCATATAATTACGAGTGGCACTAATGCTTTGTCGTTGCAAAGAGGGGGAGTTTGTTATTTTGCTACTGCTGTGATTTCGCGGCCAGACGGGCTAAAACACAATGCAGACCTCTGGAAGAGAACGTTGCAGGAGGTAAGCGTTTGTAGATATGATTAGGTGAGAAGTAATACACTGTGTAGCAAATACGTGCAGGCTCGAGCAGGGCTGATTACACTGGTCAACACACTTTTTCTGGCATAAGGTATTCCAACGGTTTTAAGGTCATTTTGGGGTGCTAATTCAAAATCTGGCATCAGTTTTTGTCTATCACATCAGGTTTTTGAGATATCAAATATTGCATTTTCAATAAAAACTACAGAAGAAAAATATTAAATAAATGTGGATATCTACATAAAATTATATAAACACAATATCCTAAAAATACATCACCATATTTTAACACTAAAGCAGTCACTGACTCGCAACAACTTGCAATCATAAGTGACAGAGTTAATTTCGGGTAGCATAAAAATGATGTGATAGAGCAAATCTGAGATCAGATTTGAAATCAGCACCCTGAAATTAGTCTAAAACAGCTGCAAAAGTCCAGGCCACAAATTTTTTTATTGTTTTTGTTGACCAGTGTTATTAAGACAGGTATTTGAGTCTTCTCTTCGAGTGCGGCTACCTCGGAGCAGACGTGTCTATATATCTAAAATTATGTGTGTATATGTGCGCAAACGTGTTTTTGAATCGAGGTATAATTAAACCATAACAGTTAACGGTATTGTCTTGAAATGGCACATTTTGCAAATACCTCAATTTTATCTCCCCGGTTTTCCGTGTTAGGGGCCGTCCATAAATGACGTCACGCGATTTTGGACGATTTTTGACCCCCCCCCCCCCTCGTCACACGGCGTCACAAAAAGTCAGACCCCTCTCAAATATGACGTCACAAAACTCTGCCCCCCTCCCCCCCCCCAAAAAAAAACATGCTTCAAATCGCTTTAAACTATTGTCATTGTAGTGCGTATTTAATGTAGCGCTGCACTCTGATGTTGTAGGAGAAAACATTTATTAAAAAGTATATTTAATTAAGTAGAACGTGTTGTCTATATCTATTAAAAGTTGCGCATTTTGATGTGACGTCACATTTCTTACCCCCCCCCCCCTCGTCACACATCGTCACAAATGTCTGACCCCCCCCCCCTAGGTTCGTGAGGTCATTTATGGACGGCCCCTTAGCATATATACCAATCTACTAATTATTTAGTGCATTACACACTGTTGATTGGCAGGTCATTTGCCTGCTAGCAACAACGGTAATTTACATGCCTGCCAAAAGATGGGATGGGAAAAGTGCGACATTTCTACCTCGTACAAAACAGGACATCACAATGAGCCTGGTGTTTTTTGCCTTTAATGAATAAGGGCGGGGGGGGGGGGCTCTCTTCCCTGTGCATCCTCTAACCTTTGGACAGCCCTGGTCGTTTCTGAATTACCTTTATCAGTGTGTAATGCGACTGGGTTGCACAAGCAGGCCTGTGACATTACATCTCGGGGGTGTGCGTGCGTGCTGTGAATGCGGTGGTTCGTGCCGAATGCTACCACCGGACGCGTGTAATTTTTGGCAAGTTTACAAATGCACATGAGGATTTAATCTAATCCTGACCCACAGCAGGAAAATGAGTGCACCGCACCATATGTTTATGCGTTGGCTTTAAGCTTCGTGCGTTCAAGTTCGCTTGCCCCTTCGGGGCCGTCCATAAATGACGTCACGCGATTTTGGACGATTTTTGACACCCCCCCCCCCTCGTCACACGGCGTCACAAAAAGTCAGACCCCCCCTAAAATATGACGTCACAAAGCTCTGCCCCCCCCCCAAATAAAACATGCTTCAAATCGCTTTAAACTATTGTCATTGTAGTGCGTATTTAATGTGGCGCTGCCCTCTGATGTTTACCCCCCCCCCCCTCGTCACACATTGTCACAAATATCTGACCCCCCCCCCAGGTGCGTGACGTCATTTATGGACGGCCCCTTCAACATTCTTCTCCCGAAACTGGACCGCTCTATTGTTGAATTTTAAGGCCGAAGCTGTCCCGTAATTCTCTGTTTGGGTGCGTGTGTGGAAGGCGCAAGGCAATAACCTTAAACACTATCAGCTGGAGTACACCACGGATCCAGAGATATTGGCCATTGCTCTTCTTTTAAGAGATATTCACCATAAAGAGAAAGAGGCTATTAGATTATTTTTTGCAACTCACCCCCCCCCCCCATCAAATATTGATTTCCCCCGTACAGTAGTAGGTGGAGCAAATGATGATTTGTGTGCGCGCACCTCCCATAAACTGGATTAGCAGAAAATATACGATAACTGACTTGCATACATGATGTATGCATGTTGAACTTCTTTCGCACCGTTATGGCAATCCTGTGAAGATGGTTATCGGGTCTTGTCAATAGAGTTCGGGGACTTTAACCTGAAGCAACTGCGATTCTGTGAATAAATTACAGCAATGAACTTGACCACATTTAGAATTACAATACAACGGTTTAACACACCAATGAAGGCATGCATTATGTAGCTAAGTAAATTAATTAATATTAATTAATACTTCGGCACGTGAATGTATGCAAAATATATTTATAATAATAATGCAATTTAAAACTGGCGTAAATTTGCGGACGTAACGGCCGCAACTCAGAGGCGCGGAGCCAAGCTCAGAGTCGCTCGAAAGCACGTGGTTATAGAGGTGAGTTTTTAAGTCTCTCTTGAAGGAGGCGATTGAGGTGATGCTGCGAATGTGCAGAGGGATATCGTTCCAGACTGTTGGGGCTGCCACCGAGAAGCGGCGCATAGACATGACCATCCTGGATCTTGGTATCAAGAGGAGGTCGTGAGTCGCGCTGCGCAGGCATCTGCCGTGTGCTGCACTGCAAGTTGTTAATAACGAAGAGAGGTACGGCGGGCAGGCAGATGTGAAGACATTGTGGCAGAGGCAGGCGATCTTGTATATGATCCTACTGGAGATGGGTAGCCAGTTGAGGGCACGGAGACAGGCGAGTGAGTCGAGACGGGGATGAGTGTGGCCAATGACGCGTGCTCGGTTGTTTTGTAGTCTTTGAAGTTTTTTTAGGTTAAAGGTAAATGTGCAGCTTTACAATTGCTTGCTCATGCCACCACTTTTGGTAGAAGGGCCTTGCCTTGAGCGAGATCTATTGAGCCCATCTAGAGAGCAGGCTGGATATATTAAATTAAACTGTTTATTTAGCTATATCGCTCTTTTTCAGAAGTGACCTGGCCACAGATGATAGCTGAACGAAGTGGCTTATCATGTAGAAATGTATAGCAGCCCGATACTATAAAACATGCTTCAAAATGTGGAGGGAAAAACCGGGGAACCCAGAGAAAAATCCACGCGACCATGGGGCGAACATGCAAACTCCAAATATACAGGCATCAGGGTCAGGGTTGGGATTGAACCCACGACCTCCTGTATACCAGGTGAGGTAATTAACATCTCGCCACTGCGGCGCCTATCTTGGTAGAGGTGAGGATTACCCACGCTTTACCCCACCACACGCGGCCTGCCGATCGACTAACTGTTGGTCATAAGAACTCTTTTTGGGTTAGATCGCGTTATTTATAAATGTGTCGTAACCCTCCACCACTCGACACGGCCAATCAGCAAAAAAGTATCACATTGACAAAAGACAAATAGTTCACTACTTTACCCCACCGGTGTGTTGAAGAGTGAATCCACAACATTTACAATTTACAATTCCGATGCCTGATGATGCTGGATGTAATTACCAGCGAAACGTCGTACTAAAAAAAACTGTAAATGTTGTGGATCCACTCTTGAACACACCGGTGGGCTAAAGCAGTGAACTATTTGTCTTTTGTCAACGTGACACTTTTTTGCTGATTTGCCGTGTCGGGTGGTGGAGGGTTACGACACATTTATAAATAACGCGATCTAACCCAAAAACGTTTATTATGAATAATATTGGTCGCGAAAGTCTACGTGTTAAACTGTTGGTCATAAGGATTAGTCTATACTTCACAATGCTGGCCAGAGTGGATTGGTGAAAGAATTGAACTGAGGTAGCTGAGTTTATAGCGGGCATAGCACTATCCATTACGCTACCAGACCAATGCTGTACAGTACGTGACGAGTGGTTGAAAAACAATTCTGTGGGTACATTCTGTGAGCGTAATGAAAGGTTAGAGACAAGTCTTTGAAGGATGGCACTTTAATTATTCATGACATGCAGTAACACCCACACATGTACACACACATTCAAAAGTATGCACACATTGTAGCAAGAACGGATAACTACGTCTTAAATGCAATTAGCTCTCAATTTCAACCATGGATCTGTGTTTGAGAGTTGGGCAAATTGAAAATCCGTCTATTAATTCCGTTATACTTTCTAACATTAAGCAATACATTGGATAGTTCAATTGATTAGCACTGTGCAGTTACTGTAGTGGCAGCTAATGAAACGGTGTTAAATCAATGCATTTTTTCATTCATTTATGTATACATACAATTAGAAACACATGATAGATCGTTTCATTATTTTTTCATTCATCCAGTTTTTGGGTAATTCTATTATTTACTTGTCATTCGTGCAATTAACGATGTCTTATAAATGTGCTTAATCTTTCACGAATGTATTTTGTTCAAGCCACTTGAACCATTCAGAAATGACACTGCAATTTTACACACAAACATGGCCAAACGGAGGTAACAACTTCTGAAACAAATCTTACATGCGCAACGATTGGGTGATGCGTTCCAAACGCATTTGTCATTGGAAGCATTTCATTCGCATTACGCAAGCAGTCAGGGGCAAACCCGTTTGAAAAAAGCTTCACATTTCATCGGATTCATCCAGTCTAAATGAAGATTATGATATTTGAACACAGCCCTCTTTGCTCTGGTTCATGTCCACAAATTTGGGGCAACCGTTTGATCAATATGACCGGTTTTCAATGGGGTAAGTCCCTAATAGCGACACAACTTCATACGATAGTTGGGTGCATATTGGACCATCATGAAGAGAGTTATTGTGTCCTCCGTTACAGATGGATGGAGCAAGGTGATGCAGAAACGATTTCAACCTTGGTTGCAAAATGTTAAAGGCTCCACATCATTTCCTCCCAGGAGTTATTTTTGCGAGTGTCCACGGTGTCATTTAGACGAATGTGTCCTCTTTCAAAGAGTATGCAGCGGCAGGCGCTCGAGCAAACTTTGCATGCATGGCTTGGCGACAATGAGGGAGACGATGACTGCGATTGCTGAATGAGTGCCTTATAAGTAAATGTCACTGAATGGTTAATGGTGTAGGTATGTGGCAGTGTGCAATGATAATCATGACTGATTGGATGTGTAAAAGTGTGATACATGACGGTGCTGATTACGGCATTTGGTCACCTTTTCAGTTGCTACAAAATGAATGATGTCGTAACGATGATTCATTCTATGGGCATTTGATCGTAGAAAAGATAATAACGGCGATGTTAATGGTTATGGAAATCCTGTACTTACAAAAAAAATATTCACAATTACGAATGAACGCATTTAAATAAATTTTTCATTAGAAATTATTTGGATGATTAAATTAAATATCCTTCTCACGGATTTTAGTTTTTACAAGAAGTATAATTGATTGCACTGCCAAATAATGAATGGCTGGATTAAGAAAAGATACAATCAATGCTAGCATAATGTAACATCCTTTAATAAACGTCCACAATTATGATACTTAATACGCGAATGAATTAAACGTCCCTCGTAATTATCACAAAGTGCATGATTCTTATGAATCGTGGAACATTTGAACTACTTGGTTAATTAATGACTGAACGACTTAATAGTTACGGTGTTAAAACCGACAGCATGTAAATCCATGAATTAATATGTGACTAAATGCATGTTATTATTAAATAACTTAAGTAACGACTGAAAAAGGCTGAAAAACGAAAAACGCCACACAATATATAACAAATGTTACTAATTACGTGAATAAATAATTTACTGACTAAATCCATCAGCGACTGATTGCATCAATTAAAACACTCCTTTATAACTGCCACGAAATGCATGATACCAGTGAAAGAACCATTGAATGAATTGCTAAATTTAAACGTGAACAAAGAAATCAATAAATTATCAAAATACCAAATAATGACTTGATTGAAACGTTGGTTTTCGTGACCAAATATGGCTGCCGCCTGATGATGCTGGTTGTAATTACTGGCGAAACACCGTAATTTAATTGTAAATACTCTTTGGTTCTTTCGGTAAAGTCACGTAGGTAGAAAATAATAGATCACGACGTTTCGATCGCAACACAAGCAACCGTCAGCAGTTTCCCTGCTGTGATTGTCCCACCTGATGATGGTCGCTTGTGTTGCGATCGAAACGTCGTGATCTATTATTTTCTACCGACGTGACTTTACCGAAAGAACCAAAGAGTATGGATTCCTGTAGTCACGAAAGCTTCAAATCAAGATTGAATTGTAAATGTTGAGGGTTTACTCTTCAACACAGCGGTGTGCTGAACTAGTAACGAATTGTCACGTTTAGTTTATGTAACAAACCTTGCTAATTGGTTGTGTAGGGTGGTGGCGGGTTTAATGACACATTTTTTTTAATATAGATTTGAAGCTTTCGTGATTCCAAGGATCCATACGCTTAGATTTTTTCGGTAAAGTCACGTAGGTAAAAAATAATAGAAATAAAATAATATAAAATGAAAATAAATCAATTAATTTAATTGATTTAATTGATTTATTTTCATTTATTATTATTAGGTAAAAAATAATAGAAATAAAATAATATAAAATGAAAATAAATCAATTAATTTAATTGATTTAATTGATTTATTTTCATTTATTATTATTTTATTTCTATTATTTTTTACCTAAGTGACTTTACCGAAAAAACCCAAGAGTATTAATGACACATTTATATTTACGCAATCTAACCCAAAAACCGGTATTTATTAATACCTTGACAAATTGATTGCACATATCAATAACTTTTAATTAATACATACATTAATGGAACACAATTCATAACAACTTTCAATCATCACATGAAAGTTCCACGAATGTTTAAATTACTTAAGGTGAATAAACGAGATACCAAATGACGGAATAACTGAATGACCGAAGGGCTGAACAGATTAATGAATGACCGAATGAAGGACTGGAAAAACAAAAAACCCGAACCAATTAACCCACCAATTAACACCCTCGGCTGATAGAATGAAGAAGTCGTCAATGACAAACCGCGTGGGCCAATGGGGAGGGCCCGTGTCGGTCACGTGCCCCCCCCCCCCCTGTACACCACGAGGGGGGAGAGGGAGGAGGTAGAGGAAGCCCCTAAAGCCGTCTTCGCCGGCTACAACAGCGACGCTCTCCCGCGTACCCCCCCCCGCCTCGTCATTACCGTCCTCCCCTCCCGTCTCCTTTCCACCCCGCGTAAGCCTCGGGACGTTGGTGGAACGTATGCGCCATCGCGCCACGTTGAGTGCAACTCGCTGCGAGGTAAAGCGGAACTTTTGTGGCGTGCGGCCTTGCACGGGGCGCAGGTTGTGACGGGCCTCGGATAGATTCCCCCGCCGGGCAATGTGCGTCCTGGTCCGGCCGCCGAGCACCCCCCACGAGGGGTGGTGTTGCCAATCGCCCTGGTGGTCGCGCCTTTGTGATAATCTTTGTGTTCTGTCGGCTGCTATGCGAAGTAATTAATACGAGCGAATTAAGCTCGTATCGGGTACGGTTAATTGCGGGTTTCACAGAAAACTGGTGCCGTTTAAGAGCCCTTGTTACTTTTTTTTTCGATGCTGTATGCAGTGACAGGCGAGCTGAACCACGGGTCCACCGGTTTAACGCCCTCATGAGTCCTGTTGGTTGTGATTGGCTCCAGAGTAAGGGTTATATATGTTTGTACGACTTGTGTACAGTTCGTGAGTTTTCTTAATAGTGATGTCACTTCTATTTCAATACTGTATATGCTTTCATTAGGAGTTATTCAGTCAAATTTAAGGACTCAAAGTCAAGTCATTCGGAATGTTTTACTGCTCAAATGAGCAGTCCTCAACTCTGTTGGATACCCAAAGCGTCATGGTGGAAATTCCACATTCACACGGCATTAATCGGTCTATCAATAGGACAAACAATGTGGTCGTCTTAGCCACATTGGAGCGGTGGCGCAGTGGGTTGCGCATTGCGCTCTGAACCACGAGGACAACAACGCCGTCAATGGCGAGTGACGACATATGAGCCAGTCCACTGACCGGCGTGAAGTACTTTAGTCGAACAACACCAACCAACCACGCCAGGCATGGAGCAGTGGATTGGTAGAAACATGGCTGAAGAATAGCACCCAAATTGACTTTTCATTTTAAACTTTAATGTAATTTTGGGAGAAATGTGGCTATGCAGTAATCACCACGCCCCAATAATTGCATTTTATATTTTACTTTGATAAAATTAAAGAAGGTCATGTTAGTTATGTAGAGATGCATACTTGGAATCGTCCTAAGATAATGAACACTTGCTTCAGTGAACACACACAGATCAGACATCTTCTTTAAGTAAAGTGGGTATGGCAGAACACATCACTGTAAATGGTGGTGGCTGACAGATAAGAGTAATGATGGGATGGCAACTGAAGAAGAGGATGCACCTCAGAAGGAGGCTGTCGCAGAGATGGATCAATGAGATCAGTAAATGTGCAGGAGTAAGATGGATTGTATCATCACGGGACTTTCAAGGATTGCAGTGTAAAACATTACTTTGAGACCAATTTGTCGAGTCGTGCATGATAAGTGAAGTACGTAGTCTGTCTATGAACGGATTCTGTAAGCTCATGACTCCCATTAGTTCATGTCCTGGGGTAAGTCACTGAATCACCTTCACAGCCAGACTACCGCTACACAAAAGGGCTAAATCAAAATAGAACATTGCACTCAATAGGAAAGCGAATGATGCTCTCATAGGGAATTTCATGTTCAGAAACTTGTAAGATTCGTTGCTCATTTGTGGAATTGAGTTGTACATTTGCATGTGTAGAAACGTTTCTTTACTCGTGTGCAATGAATTAGTCTGCTTCCCTTTAGAATGTTGCATAAGACATGAGAATCAACTCCATACCCTTTTGACGAAAAATGGTACGGATTTTAACAAAGCGAACGCTACTTGGCCACTGAGGTTTCATGGGTTATATACTATAGTTTATTTATATCTAGCCCTTGTGATTCACCAAATGTATTGCCTTCATCGAGAAATTAAGTACTAACAATTTGAAATTAAGAGGTACGTTATGTTTTCAGTGATGTGCCGATTCATCTTCATGGGGAAGACAGGCTGACAATTTTCTATCATCAATTACTTTTGCTAAATTGCTTGGCCTGGACATGACCAACACCGCTTAGCTCAGTTGCTGGTATCCGGCCAGTACTTGGTAATACTTTACAACGGCAGCCAGGGATTAGACACATGAACATACATGCGAATAGTGAGTATCACTATTTATCAATTGTAATCTTCATCAACCATCGTATTTCCCTGCTGGACGAAGGCTTCCTCCCTATGTCATTGCCATGTCTCACTGCACCGATCTTCCACAATCCATCTCGCTCCTGCACATGAACTGATCTTATCACTCCCATTTCCACTGTGGTTATCGTCTTGAGCACGTTTTCACCTTACCTTTGCCTTTCTGTCTCTAGTCTTGTTCATCAATCAGCCATCGTCTCTTCTCGCGATGAATCGTGCTCAGGCCCATATTGTTAGCAGTCGTGGTGTCTGATTTGCGTTTGCATTAATTCCGTGCTTCTCCAACTCCACGCATCTGCTGCACAATTCTTTGTGCCCTTTTTCAGCTTTTGTTCCCTTTTCTTTGTCAATGGCCATGTTTCAGGGCCATAAGTCAGAATGCAATGATAGACGATTTTCTTGTTAAGACACATCAGTGTGCTCTATTCATGAAGCTAACGTTTACAATCCAATTTAAATAACATAGGAATGTATACTGTGCCAGTGCATAACGTACAGTACTGTATCTCAAGATAGTACACGAAGATTCGGCTTTCCAAAATCTCTCAATCTTGCACTTGTTTGCCTCTATTTAATAACTCCGATCCCAGTTCATCTTTAGTAGTTGCCCTCTAATTTTTTTTTCATATATTCATAATCACCGCCATTAAGTCGACATTGTTAATTCAACTTTTCACATCAGCAATGCAATTTTCACCACGTACATTAACTTCCGTTACATATTTGGTTTGTTTATAGAAAGGTAGATATGCGGTGACTACTTAGGTCTATCATCGTTATAGTTCTCTTAATTGATTCACTTAGGGCTTTCCATTATGAATTCAAGTGCGGCAGTATGTTTAAAGGGTCATATATGTTGCTGATGCTTTGAGAAAATTAACTTGCACAGCATGTTTTCTCTCGCGTCTTTCCAATTCTCTTCATTGGCTCTCTGAAACTAGTCCACTTGAACATTTATGATCTTTATCGAAGAGCAATTTAACTTGCACTAGTTGGCTTTAGTTTTCCCCACCCCACTCCCGTATAGAGTATATTAAAATCAACTTTCTAAGGGCAGTGTTTGGAGACTTGCAGCTTTCGGTACCAACAGCCGACTTGTACACGGCCACCTTCGGATCATAGATTTAAGTTTGCTGTTGTCTGCTTGTTTTTTATTTACTGAAAACCTTTATAGGGGAGATAAATACAAGTCTACTTATGTTTTGAGGACTATTCACAGCTTAGCTTCCTTTGCCATCGGTGTTGTTCAAGCGAAGCATTTAATTCTCACACTTTTACATAAGCAAGGCAGTATACATTTTTATCTGGTTTATTTTTAAAGTTGTTTGGTTGCGGAAGTGCTATACGTCACGTACTCCAGACCATTTCTAATATTAGCTTAGCACGCACTCGTAAATTAAGTGTCAACGGGGTTATACCTCCCCACCTCTCATGTTAAAGCGAGTGTGGATCAGAGCGCATCTCCATTGGCAGTCCCAAGGCAGTGGAGGATATTCCACACTCCTATGCTGGGGCCAGCCTCTTTATAGAACAACTTCAAAGTGATACGTCATTTAATACAATAACAGGTTATTTGTGTGGGCAGGGTGTGTCACTAATATTAAATCCGAGGTTGCGACATACCGATGAATCACCATCACTCACGTGCTTGACTTGGTTCGGACTGGTTATAGTATTCACACGCTACCCTCTGAACAAAATGTCCTGTGACCATGAGAGGCTGAGCTAGTAACCTCTTGCCAAGCGTCACACTTTATTATTTGTTACCCTCCTTCATACGGTGTGAGCACGTGTTGTAGTGTGTGTTGTAGTGAGTGGGGAACGGGAGTCGTGGAGCCGTTCGCGCTGCGCTACGAACCGGGCGACCCGAGTTCGATTCCCGCTCACGGCCATCACCGGTGACGATTATCTGAACCGATCCTGGGCCTCCCCTATGTCGACTCAGCCTCAAATGAGTACCTGGTGCGGTGTGTAAAACATCGCTACTGGAGAGACAAAGGCGGCCGGGGGTGGTTTTGGCCACCCAAGCCCTCTCGTGTGCCGTGCCGGCCTTTAAAGGTGCTCGCTACGAACAGCACTTGCCCAACAGTCTGCCAGGGCTATACGGGGGATCTTTGTCTTTGTGTTGAAGCGGTTAGCGCTCCGAACCGGGCAAGCCACGAGTTCGGTTTGAGCACATGGCCAGCATCAGCTGCGAGATTGTGTGAACTGCTCTTGAACCTGCTCTCGGTCGACTTGGCCTCGTATGGGTGTGACTGGAGCGGTGTGTAAACATCGGTAAAGTCCTGGGGAAATGCCGGGGGTGTGATGCTGATCACACAGCCTTAATAGCTGCTCACTAACAACACTTGCTCCGACAGCTTGTTAAAGTTTAACACGTAGGATTACGCGATCAATATCATCCATAATACAGGGGTTTTTTGGGGGGGGGGTAGATCGCGTAAATATCTAAATGTGTAATGACACATTTATATATTTGTGTAATGACACTATTATATATGTCCGCGATCTAACCAGAAACGCTTGTTAAAGGCAATTCGGGGAGGTATTTTTGTGTACGCATTGTAGGCTGATAACTTGACCGAGACAATGCCGAGTTAAGGATTAATGAAGCAGATGCATGAGTATTGATTTTCGCTAAGAATGTAACATTTCAACTCCTCCCATGAGTCATTGAATGTTCATGATTTGGGTTCGTTGCTTGAGTCACAAATTGAAAAGGTGTGTTTTAGTGTTGGGCGAGTGGGGTGCATGTAAGATGTAGAGGCAGCAGGGTTTATATGAACCGATGGCATGAAATATATATAAGAATACAAAATAATTGATTCTTGCACGCACTATTCAGTGTTAGTATGTGTTATGAGTGCTCGAATTGATTTTAGTTGAGTAATTATAATTAGACAAGTTATGGCAGGCTTATGTAAAGAAGACATTTTAAGTGATCTTATGCATATTAGATGTACATAACAGTACAAACCATGTACGTACATGTTTAAAAAAAAGTTATTGGAAATGTATATCTTGATGATCGTGACTTTTAAATGTGGTGTCGTATCGTATTGTGTGACAAATGATAGCGCAGCAGCCCGAGTGGTGGACGTGTTAGGGACAGCGCTTTGCTGAAACGCGCACACTAAGTCCGCTTCATCAAGATGTTCTGTTATTGGAATGTTCGTAGTTGTAGGACACTGATTATATATCAGGATGCCGCTTGCCTTTTAACGGTTGGATGATCTGTAAAGAGAATAGTTCCTCCTTAATTAAGGTTGGCGACTTATTAACTTGACGCTTCCCACCACCATACATTTTTTTCGGCGCCGCTTCGTTTAAAAATCCGGTCACAAATGGAACGAAAACAAACGACGTGTAAGCCAGCATTCTGTGGGTGATTGCCGCCTGTAACTCTAAACACACCCACGTGTTGTACAGCGCATGGACATGGCGTTGCCAACGGAGGGCCGGTTGCACAACTTGAGATGGTATAAGTGACCAGGAGTGTTCGTCACCCTTTGTACAAAAAGGTAAAAATGTCTTGCAAGAATTGTAAATGGCACCCACAGTGCTGGCTCGAGTAAGCGCAGGGCTCTGAGTCGGTGAGGGTGGGCACGGTTGGTAGAATTTGACGAACGATTTCGAAATGAGTTTGTAGCTGCGAGCCCAGCCGACATCTGGAAAAGATGGTTTTCCCAGTATTGGCGCAGAGGCCTTCTTATTTAAAGCCAATAATTTGTTTTATTTTTTTATATACGTTTATCAGAATGTGGTCAAATGGTGTGTTTTTTTTTTACAAACTGTTGATTTGTTTCCAACCTGCACACACTTTTCTGTCTGAGCTTTTGATAATGTACGCCAAGTGTTAGAATATAATCAGTTCGAGTACTTATTCGAAATAGTATATTCTTAATTGTAACCACCAAAGCGCACACCAATGCATGATTTGTATTTAAGATTAGCCTTGACATTAAGCAGATCTGTTGGAGAGACACCAGATGTTATTTTTGTGCTGTTATCCCTTAAGATTATTCCTGATGAAGATGTCACTTTGCTCCGAGTACATGTATATCTGCAGCGCTTTTGTAAATCCGCTGCTGGATGAGAGTCTCTCCATGCCGTTCATGTCATCGGGGTTATTTTACTGTACTTGCTCACCCTGGTCGGTGTGGGATGGTGAAGGCGAGTCGACTACACATTGGAGCATAGTACAGTACAATAATCAATGTTGCTTCTTATGCCCTCGGTTGCCAACAATGCAGGCCAAACAACAACAACAACCGCCATTCGCCACTAAGTGGCGGAGACGTCACAACTGCGCTTGTGCCAGGCTATGTTCACGTTAAGGCCGCGTGAAGTGTCGAACGCCCGCTGGCAGGAGGTCATGGACAGACCCAGGTGCCATGAGTTGCCTGACTGAGATGACTGGCTGATGCACCACCTGTTCCCCCTATTGTGTCCCAACTTGCTGTGCTTTAACCACCCGGCACTCCGCTCATTGTTGTGAGCGTCGCTCCTCTGCCCTCCGTTGTTGCTGGAGGGCGACCGCCTCCAACTGCCCAGTAACATCGTCCTTCACGAGCCTTCCACAGAAGCTGATCTTGACACCGCTTGTACCAGTCATCGGCAAATCCACTCAGCTCCACATCCTCCTGTACCACGTCACTCCATCTCTTCTCTAGCCCATGCCGTACCTGTTTAGCCACCTCTATCCGGCCAAACAAAATCTGTTTAGGCATGCGGTGGCTGGGCAGGTGGACGACATGACCCAGCCTACAACACACACATCTGAAATGTGATTACTTTGAGTGCTGTGGTGGCGATGTTAACTACCTCACCTGATATACAGGAGGCTGTGGGTTCGATCCCGACTCACGCCTGCATACTTGGAGTTTGCATGTTCTCCCCGTGGTCGTGTGGATTTTTCTCCGGGTCCTCCGGTTTTCCCCTCCACATTTAGAAACACGCCTTGAGAGTATTTGGCTGCTATACATTTCCACAAGAGAAGCCACTTCAGCAATAATTTTTGGCCAGGTCACTTCTGAAAAAGAGCTATATAGCTCGGTGGGCCTTACCTGGTAAAATAGTAATAGCATTCTGGGTGATTTGGTCATAGGCTTGTTTCTGTCAGTAATGGACCAGAATAAATAATAAACTTCATAGATTTCAAAATTAGTTTAAATGGCTCTGTACTCAGATGTGCTGAGGAGCTGTTGTGTGTGCGGTTTGATTATGTGATTAAGGTGATTGGAAATTGGTGATGTCATTGTGATAGGTGGACATAGTTGATGTTATTTCAGTGGGTGGAGATTATTGTTGTAATCCAAGTGGATGCGAATAGATGTCCTCGTCGTCACTGTGTCACGCTGGGCGTGCATGGTGGTGACTTTGCTGCGTTTTGGTGGCCAAGGTTCTCAGTGGCTGCCAAGTGGCCGTTATTAAATTAGAAGATATGTAATATATAAACGATTGCTCACTTGAATCCAAGAATCATGACTTATAACAAAAACATGTTAAAATTGGCTTTTGAAAAGAATTGCAAACCTATTTTACCAGCTGCGATGTACACGTGGGTGTGTGTGTATACAGAGTTAGCTAGTCCTGTTATTTTATCTTTGTGGTCGTCTCTCTCACCACTTTGGGAGCGATGCAACAGATTGGTTGGCATCTTGGCCGAACAGAATTTTGAATCGCGGCCAACAATAGCAACACACATTAATACTAGCCAGATGGAGTGGCTTGAAGGCACACACACACAAAAACTGCCAGCGTGCTTTGAGCTATTTCTGTATTATTTTGGTATATGTGGCAAGAGCCACAGATGCCTGTGCGCTCCCATCTGTTTATCATGAGCAGCAATGCTGGCTCGCCCCGACCAAGTGGTGGCAGAAACAAATGTCTTCAGTTGGAAACTGTCAGGCTGTATGTGATCAAGCTCACTTGGTTGGCTGGTGTTGACTGATTGGATAGCACTGTTAATAATTGATGCCAAGTGTCAATTCACAAAACCGTTGGTTACTATGCATGGTGATTGCAACCACAAGGGATGTAGAGGCGTGCGCGTGTTTGGTCTTTGGACAACTCGTCAATTAAATGTATCGATCGACTGATCATTTTAATTGACGTCCTTTTGTGGTCAGTTATTCGCACATTTTTAAAAATGGTGGCCACCCTGACATGCTGTTTCCTGGAGGTGGGAAACCCCTGACAAGCCACGCCCAGCATGACACGGCTTGTGATGTTGTTGATGTCACCTCCCGTCCAGCGCCACCTGGGAGAATAGAAATGTGCCTTTTTTTCCCCCAACCATTTTCACGTTATCCGACCAGTCGGGTAATTGGTAGGGTAATTGCTTGCTTGTATGAATGGATAGGCCCCGCTATAATTTGATCTGAGTGCTAAATTGAACAGAATGTGGGCTCGGCACAACCTTTGCTTGCTTTGTGACCTGTATGAGAAAATGCCACCAAGGCGTTTTTGTTGGAAAACAGCAAAAATTTAATGGCAGATTGTGTTTTTTTGGCGAACATAAAAATGAAAGCCGGTAACAAATACTATTTAAAGAACTGCATAAAAAAACTTGCGTTTAAAAAAATGCACATTTTAGTGTAGTTAAAGTATCTACATTTTTTTTAATGCCATTGAAGACTCTACTGCTTTTTAGAAATGTGGTCGTGCCATTTTACATTTTGTCCTTCTGGATAAGGGAACCCTGACACCATCTCTTCAATTTATGTATGGGCAATATATATTCTGTCTCTTCTACTTTCTCCCCTGTAACCCTGAAAGATAGCGCTACATAAACACACCCCAACGATCCTCATAACCTCACAGTTTTTTTTTCAGAAACTTGCTTCGCCACCACAGCGTTTACTTTCCTGAAATTGTGTTTAGGTTTACTTGAATAATACGCGTTTATTTAACATTTCTCATTTAACCACCAAAATGGTCATGGCTGATTGCTGTTTAAAAAACCCTATCCAAGTGGCGCATGCTCCATGACTATTACAAATGTTCCGATAGAACTCTGCGTGTCTGTTCATTATTGCAATAGTGGATACGCACCATTGAGAATTGGGCCACGTTTCAGTCCCTGGAGTCTTAGCAGTTGAGGACACGAGGAGGAGGAGGGCCTTGCTATGTGGAATTTATGATGGGTCAGCAGCCCGCTGTGATGGTAGCCTCTCAGCTTCTGCCACGGAGTCGCCCACAAGTCTTTATGCCTCTACACATATAATAACAGCAATAACCACAGTAATTACTCTTAAATGCCAGTGAAATTGAATTATGCTTGCGTGTGTGTGTCCTCGCCGGGAATGACAAAGGCAGCCGGGCGTAGTGCTGGTCACACCACCACCCCGTGTGCCACGATGGCCCTCGTGTATGTATGTTGAACTTCTTCCGCTGTGCAATTCGGAGGTGCTCGTAAACAGCACTTGCCCTCTATGTCTATACAGGGCATCTTTGTCTTGGTGTCTTTGACCGATGTGTATGTACTGTACTGTTGGTGTGGACAAAACAAAAGCATGTCAAACTGCCCACCCATTTGAGCAATGTGTGTTGTACGTGTAGGACAGTATACGCACACAATGGGGAGTGTGAGTCAGACTGGGATGCCAGTGGCACAGGTTTGAGACTTGGTCATCCACACACAAGTTTAATTCGGAATCTAAATCTGACCTGGGCAACGATTAGGTTAACTCCCGCTTAAAATAAGTTACCTGTGCTGTGTGTCAAACACTGGTGCTGGAGAGACAAAGGCAACTGGGCGAGATGTTGGCTAAATGTACTCTGCTGATGATGAAGCCAAACGTGGTTTGTATAATTATAAAAACAAGCCTCTGTTGCTTGTAATGATATTGACCTTGGTGATTGGTGAAGGTCCATTAACTTTGGAGTCCATTTAATCTACGCTCGTGTAACTGTATCTTGTATATAGCTCAACAAACGTCGTTTATTTGGGAAGGTTGTATTTGTATTATTATTTAAGGTCATTAGGCCAGTATTGTATATCAACTAAATTTAGAAAAGCTTGACGAGAGGGTGCCCCATTAATTTATTTTGCCTGTTTAAAATAACCAAACGAGGAACCCTCATTGATCGCGGAATGCCGATGAAGCAATTGCGGGAAGTTCACACATTTTTTGGCGGCCTGCACGTTTGTAACAGGGTTCACCTCATGGCCACATGCATGTAAATATAGTGCAACCAAGTGGGGGGGGGGGGGGGAGGTTGTGATGCAGCGTGATTAATGGGGGCATATTTCGGGGGTTTTATTAAAAGCCTGGTCCGTGGGCTTGGAGCCTGCCTCCATAATTTTAAACCTGGCCAAGGAGCACTTAACCGCTTGTGCGCGCAGCTGTTTGCGTTAGACGGCCGGTGACGGTAAACCATTGGAAGCACGGTGTGTGTGCCGTTTGCACCGATACTTTTGGAGAACATGGTTTACATACAGGCTGTTGTCGGATTCAGGTTTTACATTAATTGAAATGCATAAAATGAAAACCATGTGTGTTTTGTGTTATGGCGTCTTATTGTACCACAACAACAACCGAGGTTATAGCATTCTCAGAAATCAAATGCCGTGTTAATTATTTAGTGAATCGTTAAAAGTAAAAGATCATCAGGTCAAGTCAACCATTGTTTCTCCAAAGAGGGAAGTTAAGGGGATGGTTGTGACACTGGAGCGTCAGGTTTGCCTACAGTTATAGACGTACACACACCATACGCGTTTTTACAAATGTTTGCACAACTTCTCTTGCCACAGTGCGTTCCATGCAACACGCAGTGGCCACACAAAAACAAATTAAACACAATCACCCAGGGTACAAGCATCTAAACGGGTCACAGTTGGTAGGAACGACCCATCCTGCCTCCTATTTTCTTTATATTTTGTAATGTGAATTTTGAGGTCTTCTGACCGAGTATAGCTCGGTTGTAACAAGGTTTCGATTTAAAGCTTTCGTGACTGCAGGGATTCATCTTCTTGGTTGTTTCGGTAAAGTCACGTAGAAGGGAAGTAATAAAATAATAAAAATAAAAATAACAATGATAAAATATTTTATTATATTATTATATTATTATTTTGTTATGTTTTGTTTTTATTATATTATTATTTCCATTCTACGTGACTTTACCGAAAGAACCAAGAAGACGTAACAAGGTTGTTTTTATTTTTGTAAACTGAAC
Organism: Lethenteron reissneri; assembly: GCF_015708825.2. Classification (NCBI taxonomy): domain Eukaryota; kingdom Metazoa; phylum Chordata; class Hyperoartia; order Petromyzontiformes; family Petromyzontidae; genus Lethenteron; species Lethenteron reissneri. The sequence continues at coordinate 1,482,569 of NC_083784.1, forward strand.
ACGGTTCAAACTAAGACTTGCAGAGTGCCGTGTGGCCGAGTGACGAGAGTGTACGTGCAGTATTTAAGACTTAAGAGGAAGTGTGCCTTCACGCGAGGCTGCCCCGATAAGCCCTTGGGGGCTGAGGCTTCCGTGGCGATGAGGCCTCGTGACAGCTGCACTCGATGGGCCGCCAAGTGACTGATATCGCTCCGCACGTAGAGGCCACGGACCCACACGCACAGGATGTGGAGTGGGGGTGCAGGGGGGCCATCTGTAGCAGTCCTGCCAGACGGAGAAGAATATTAGGGTACATATTTAGCCCATTGATTCGTTTTGTTACGTGGACTTATTATGCCACGATGTAATGCTTGGCAGAGTGGACTTGCAATCCAGGGGTCATCGGTTTGATCCAACTTTCCGTGGCACCGCAATTAAAACAACGGTGCAAGTTTCTTCTATCACCCCCCCCCCCGTCTCTGTTTACTGACACCGCAGTTAGTCGATTGGCAAGTCGTGTGCGGTGGAGTAAAATGTGGTGGTGCTTGCGCATCATCGAAGACGTTTAGCCGGCATGGTAGCGTAGGCCAAATACCCTCTACATGGGCTCTCTAGAGCTCCCTTTAGTGTACGCCCTTGATTCAGCAGTGGTGTGAGTGAGACATTTTAGGGCTGCAACTTTGTCACTCTTACCTTTTTATGTATAGTGATAGCAACGTTGTACAATACTTATGAGGGCCCGTATGCTTGTGTGACTGATCATCACATTAGCAGCTGGACGATGAAATCTAGTTCAATAATGTTTGGCCCAGTTTTAAATGTAGAAAAGAAAGACTGATGGTGGGTTTTATTCCTGGGCTCCTTGCCCAGAACAAATGAATTTAGAATAAAAATTTAAACTGGTTCATATTCTTGTTTCTTTCGGTAAAGTCATGTAAATAGAAAACAAATACAAAATAATAAGATACAATTTTAAACAAAAGAATAAAATAAAATTTTTTTTTTGTAAAAATATTTAAAGAAAACAAACCACGACGTTTCGATCGCAACACAAGCGGTTTTCATCAGGCGGAGAGATGAAGACCGGCTTGTGTTGCGATCGAAACGTCGTGGGTTTTTTTGCTTTTATTATTTTCAATTTTTTATTTTAATATTTAAATTTTATCTTATTTTTTCTATCTACGTGACTTTACCAAAAGAACTAAGAATATGAATTCCTGCAGTCACGGAAGTTTTAAGTCTAAATCTAAACTGGTTGTCGTGGAAATGTGTAAGTCTTTGAGGCTAGGGACCAGATAACAACACAGCTTGTAAATTATTTTACAATCCATGGAAAATAATGTTTTTAATTTGCACTATGTTATTCTATTTGAATGAGTGTTTCTTAGAACATGCCATAATATTTATAATGAGGCATTTGAAATGATCCTTTGTCAAAGATTATCCCATTAGGCTGTTGTATCGGACAGATATTCAAACTTACAAAAATTGTTCATGAATGAAAGTTGGTTGCATTTGTACCTCGGTTTAAAATGGAATTTTAGGATTATTTCTATTTTAAACAAAGGTGGTGATTTTCCAAATAAAATTTTGTGTCTCAGAATTGAACCATGTCCAATTACATTTAACAAATACATAATTTTGGTCACACACGGATTTAGGATCTAAAAGTTGCAACTTGGATGTTTTCTGGGTCAAAAATATTTTCTTTAAGTGTTTGAAATGTATTAAAACTAAACTTTTCCGGTAGTATAACTGAAATATTGAGTGGTGTTAAGTAAGATGTATATCTTCTATATTTCCACTGTCATATGTGCCAAACATCCTAATAGAGGACCACAGAGCTTGGGACATTGTTGGTGGAAATTCTGGCTGCCCTTCCCTGCTTGTCTGTGGTGTCTCGCTTCTTTGTATCTAAGGAAAACTGCGTTTTACAAAATTTGCGTAATATACACCCTTTTTTACCATATTACGGCATATAATGTTCACACATTATGTACCACATGCTGGTACGTTGTGTTTATCGGCGCACTACCGTACACAGTAGAAAACCAATGATAATTAAGTTACAAATGAAGAAAAGTGCTTTGTCGCTACAGTTATTAAATTACATAAAATCATGTTACTGCATTGCCAGTGATGTACAAGCATACATAACAAAAAATGCGTCACGTTTCTCAATGCAATTGCTTTTAAAATTGGAAAAAAATAGATAATAGGCTGAGTTTTGGGCCATGGCCCTTCACATGAATGGTCATTCTCTTGTGTGAAGATAAGCCATTGTCCAAAATATGTCCTATTACAGAGGTATTGAGTTTTCACTCTGCAGTGTTTAACTTAAATGAATACAATATGATACTATTGGATGTTTGCTTAGAAATATATTGTTTGTGAAATGAACACTTCCAAAAAAGTGATAGTTGATGATTTGTCCGCGATGCTCGTATGGTTATAATCAGTCTCGAGTACTCGACCAGGCTGCAGCCCGGAGCTGGGATAGTCTCACAGCTCTTGGTCTTAATGCCTCATGGATGTGGCCTCGGTCCCAGGGATTGGCTTCGAGGCACTGGCCTTCATACTGGCCCTCAGTCTCGACGATCTATGATCTAAACTATTGTGAGAAAGTAATTTGCATGACCTATTGCCCGTTCGTGCCACAGCTATAGCAGAAGGGCCTCCAGTCGAGGGAGTTCATGAGAGCCTCCCTCAAGGGTATTTGGCCTACTCCTCCACACTGGCCAGATGTCTTGGAAGATGTGGGAGTAGTCTAAAACGAAATTCAATTTTATTCTACCAGCTAAGGCCTACTGAGATACACAGCTCTCTTTCAGAAGCGACCTGGCCACAACTGATAGCTCAACGAAGTGGCTTATCACGTGGACTTTTATAGGAGCCAAATACTCTAAACGCTTGTTGTTGATTCTAAATGTGGAAGGTAAAACCGGAGGACCCAGAGAAAAAAAATCTACTCGACCACGTGGAGAAAATGCAAACTCTAAATATACAGGCGTCAGGGGTCGGTATCAAACCCACGACCTCCTGTATACCAGGCGAGGTAGTTAACATCTCGCCTCCGTGGTACCCCAATCTGGTGTTGATTGGACTGACTTTGACACTGGCCTCCTGCACCTTGGCCACGTGATGTTCAGCCTCATCGTCACTTGGCCTCATGGATTCTGTTCTTCAATCCAAGACCGGAATTAATAAAGTAGAATTACTGCAAACGATCAACATTTTTAACCTGTAAGTTTCACAATGAAGTTAGTTGCAAAGTAATTGCTGTATGCTAATGCAGTATGCTAAAGGCATTTGTTGTTTTTTTGCAAATTAACATACTCACAGATTTAAATATAAGATTTTAGGCTTTTAACAAAAGTTTGATTACTTTTGTGGTGCGGACATGATTTCCATGTGAATGTAAAAAATGTAAAACAAACATTAGTATGTACTCATACATTTTAATTAGGGTCTGATTGCAATGAATGTCTTTATTAATTGACCAATGTAACATTGCACTTGTTATTTTTTGTTTACTAGGCAACTAACTTGTAATAGTGTGTGCTCTGTGTGGTTAAAATATACAATATTTGTGTTGTCAAAATCTATACGAAGAATACTAATGTATCCGAGTCTCATTTGGAGTACCAGAGCTCAACAATAATATCCAGTCTGTCTCGTGTATATACGGGAGTAGAGTTCGAATCTAAGCTGATGCGAGTTTCCTTTTCCTCTTGTACATGCATGGTAAGCTAAACAAAACACCCATGCAAGATTAATAATACATATGTTGAATAATACTGTTGTCATGTTTTATTTGAAGGTTCTGCGTTCGGACACGTGTGCATGAAGAGAGTTGCTCCCTCTGACAAATGAACTGCGCCGCTTGCAGTTTTGATATGCCAAGGAGTAAAGTCTAAATAGGTCACCACGAAAGAAGGAGGTAAGCATGGCGCTGCGTCTTTACCCTCTCGGCTATGCATAGTGTATTTCTCTTTCGAGTGTGTTTCTCTCACAAGGTAGCGAAGGGGGCTTTGAAGCCAGCCGTTGCAAGCTCAAATGCAGTGTCCGTAAATGTGAATTTGTGAAATTAACCAACGAAACAAACGCATGCTGTACCCATTTGTACTCTATGGGTGGGCGGGCAGAGGCGTTAAAGAGAATTAGGAAACTTGCTTACGAGTGAAAATTTATTTCTAGATTGAAAACTGATTTCTTTAGAACTGATTTTTGTGTTCAGTTGTCATTCTCCCGTATCTTCGACGGTGCGAAAGAAGTTCAACATGCCTACGTAATAATTTACAGCCTAGGGGGGGGGGGATTGTTTGACCATTCTTCAACATACAAATCGGTGTGGGTTGGTGAAGGGGAACGTGTGAGGTCAAGATCGATTCGGATATCACTGATCAATGGTGTTCGCTAAAACCCGCTAAGCAAACCTCTGTTTGTGAGATGCACAGTACAGTGTGATAACCAATGCATCGCTGTTCTCTTTGATCTTGCTATATATGTATGTGAGGCACAGCATTGATGCAAGTTACAATGTAATCTGCATAAAAAAGAAGTTTCCATTCTATCAGTCCCATTCTCTAGACTAATTTTTCATGCACATGAATATTTTCTTTCTATCATTATGTCAGTGTGATAGCCCACCCCCCCCCCCCCCATAATTATTCTCATTCAAGCCATTAAATGAGGTGCAAAAAAGCGGAGGTGATTTTGACATCCATTCTATTATCTGCACGGGAGAAGAATAAGTTCCGTGGAGAGAATGGAGGAATCACTGATGGGGCTGTGTGGCTTGCATTGTGTTCCTGTGTCGAAATCCCCTGGGGACTTGGCTGAGTTTAAAGATGTTTCTGAGCTTCCCAGAAAACGCCACGGAGCTCGATAATGGCACGTCATGTGGCAGCAGCAGCAGCTCAGCAGTTTTCAAGGATTTGTATTTTTGTGATCATTAAAATAAAAATAAAATTTAGTTTAAACACCGTCTGGCTTGTCAATCATTTGGTCTGCAAAGCTGTGTTTGTGTCTGGCTTTAATACTTTTTTTTACAATGATTCATACTTAAATAGGTTTATTATTAGTATCATCACACATGCCCTCTTTGTACAAGCCAGAAAAAAAAATACAAATGAATGTATCTTAAAAAAATCCCATTGAAATGATCTTTTCTATTTATTTTAATTATTTGCTACTTACACCGAATGCAAATCCATGCTGTGCTCCATGTTTTGGAAAGCAATCTCAAGTGAAATAGCGTCCGCCCAAGTCCACACTCCTCATCGTGAGGTTTTATAATTGGCTTCTAAATTAAAATTGCTCCGGGTTTGTGAGCGCCATTCCCAATACGCATATCGTTCTGTCAGACCGGCACGTTGTAGAACTACCGCAGCAAAGCCCCCGTTGAGTAATCCTACATTTTAAATTATCGTCATTTCATCCAGGGGAGCCTAGCTTAAATTATGCAAGTCCGTCTGATCTTCTCCCCTTTTAAAAACAAATACACGAATAACATTGACTTTTGGGAGACGTAAGTATGTATGTACCGGAGCTTGAAAACGCACATACAATGCAAGTTCATGTTTTTCCCCACCGTTGGCAATGCCTGCCAATCGATAAGCTACAGTTTAAGCTTTGAGATGTTTTTTTTGCCTCTGGGATGATTCGGTCACAGAAGCAGCAGCAGCAGCAGTCTCAGACAGATTGAGAGATTACGTGAAGGAATACCAATACCCCCTCTGTGAACCCTGTTTGTGCAGACACCCCATAGTATGCCAATTTAATACCAGTTGAAGGTATCCATTTGCTTGCTGCTAATCCTTTTGTTTGCAGACATGAGCATGTAGTTCTGAGATGTTGCACAAGTTGCATTTTTTGTTGTAACGCTGTGCAGTTTGATATATTTTTTTTATAGTCTTCAAACAAAACATGTCCCATGTTGAATCGTTCAAAAATGGTGGTCTCTGTTGGTGTTACTGGAGCCATTGGTTGAAATTCCATATTTGTGGGATAAGTCTGCCACCTTATCATGACCACTTTCATTCATTACCACGACCAGTTCCCACCAAGTGGTGCCCAGCTGTTTGTGCTCGTGTTATTGACCCCAAGGGGATTATGGTTCGCGTTGACTCTGGCCATGAATTGAACTCGTGAGCTCTCATGCTTGCAAGCGCCAACCTAACTCTCTATCCTGGCTCGTGTGAAGCCATATGGAGCTAGAATTTCTAACGTTCTATCCAAGCGGGTTTGGCAGCACTCTGCATTTCAGAAATACATTTCTAAATGTCTAGGCTGAGAACAAGCTCGATATTTAGCATCACAGCTTGCATAGCTATACGAGGTTAAGATTTTTTTACGTTGGAAATTTACTATTATCGTAAAAATATGGTATGGAATACCTGCATAGTCTTGCCTCAAACATAAATAAGGCTGAATTAATATTGTGAAGAGGGATATAATTATTATTATTTAAAATGTTAATGTTTAAAAAAAATGAGCCTCTATAAGAGTCACTTTTGCAAGTGACCTGCTTGAAATTTTTAGTCATGAGGCACAATCACAGAAGCGATTCATGCGTGCACCACTGCTATGGCAACAGTTTTATGAATCCGCCTTCTTGGTGATGAGGTCATAACCGAGGCAGTAAAGTTTTATTAATAGTCGTTATCTGCATATTCCCTGCCTCATATCTGCACATCCAATGTAGAAATTTGACTCGTGTGGATATGGGCCCGGGTGGTGGATAGTGTTGAACATATAAATTGCGTAACGTAATTCCCTTTGATAGCTAAGCGACATTGAATTTCAAGCCTAAATTGCTTAGGATTATATTTTATGAGTTCATTTTGATCAATGCTGGAGGTGCTAAGATTGTTGAGAAATGTAGCACACGTAGCAGTCCTATTTCTGAACTTTTAAAACCCATTGCCTTTGTGTGAGTTGGGAGAGCCATTGTTTTCATTGTGAAAAAAACATTTGCACGACCAAATTTTGTGCTCATGCCACAGCTAGAAAAAGTGGCCTCCAGTCGAGGGAGTTCAAGAGAGCCTCTCAAGGGTATTTGGCCTACTCCTCCACACTGGCCAGACGTCTTGGAAGATGTAAGAGTCGTCTAAAACTAAACCAATTTTATTTGACCATGTAAGGTCCACTGAGCTATAGAGCTCTTTTCATAAGGGACCTGGACACAAATGATAGCTGAACGAAGTGGCTTATCACGTGCACATTTATAGCAGCCAAATACTCTAAAGGCGTGTTGGTGTTGATTATAATTACGGAGGGAAAAACTGGAGGACCCGGAGAAAAAGCCACGCCACCACGGGGAGAACATGCAAACTCCAAATATACAGGCCTCAGGGTTGGGTTCGAATCCACGACCCGCATACCAGGCAAGGCAGTTAACATTTTGCCACCTTGACTTGCTTATCAACTAAGAGTGGTGTAGTCCAATTTATACTGGACGGACAGAGGTGTGAGGTATTTAAGAAATTTGCGCTATTGCTTCAACTGTCGGGCCACGAGATTGAATAGACCCAACGACCTCTGGTTTGCAAATTCGGTGTGCTAACCATTCCACCGTGGTAGCATCCATCTCCCAACCCCCCCAGTGAAGAAGTATCCTTGCGTAAAGCCGTATAATAGACTGCAAGTCTTTCAGCTGATTAGTTATTCCATTAACATTGTGGTAAGGCAATTTCAGTTATCGAGTTCACATTACGATCATTAATATTTAACGTTGCTAATCAATTTAATTTATCTACTTGGTCAAAAGTTAAATCACCCTTGGGTGTCAAAAATCGAAACTTGCTTCAAGAACCAAAACCATAACATACTTATAGAAGTTAAAGACCTCCCCCCCCCCCCCTTCCCTGCGTGTGTTCTACTAGGCTGTTGGGGAAAATTCTGTTAGTGAGCACATATTAAGGCTTGCCTGGTGCTAGTGTGTGGTGTGCCAGCACCACACCTGACCACCTTTGTCTCCCAAGTCCTGGTTAAACACTGCACCGGGTATGTTTTGAAGTTCGAGTTGACCTGGAGCTGTTCCAGGACCGTTTCGTATAGCATTTGCCACTGATGTTAGCGATGGCTGAGGATTGAACCCAGGTTTCTGAGTTCGTAGTGCACTACGTTAACCACTACGCTACCATCCTACATACGCGCTACCACCCTACATACGCGCTCGCACACAAAGACAGCTTCCCTGTATAGCCATTACACACTGTTGGAAAGTAGTGTTGGCGAGCACCTATAAAGGCTGGCACGGCACGCAAGAGGGTGGTACGGCCAGCACCACACTCAAGTACACGGTGTCATTGACCAATTGCTCTGCGCTTTTTGAACAGTGGTGAGGGTTGTCCATTGAGAATAAAGACACACTGCCATGGCCCCCCCAGTGCCTTTTCTGGCATTGCCCGCTGCGGGGAGAGCATGGCATTCATTCCCAGCGCAGTGTTGGTGTTGTACCCCTTCATTTCCAGGTGACCCCATCGCAGGGCACGTATTATGTCAACTTCTCGTCTTACGGCACTTGCTGGGTATTTTTGGCGTCATCCTCGCGTCTCGGTTGTGGTGGTTAGGGGGAGGGGGAAATGCAGAGGGGCACGTTAGGTAGTTCACGCGCGCGCGGAGATATCCTCTGCAGAATCCTTCAGCGGCTGTGTATCAGTGGGTTGTCACCTGAAGTGGCCCGTTCAATAATGAGAAGCTAAATATAACGGGGGGGGGGGGAGTGGAGGGAGTGGTTTGCCGAGTCGCTGTGGGGGGGGGGGGAGGCTGGTGAAGTGCGTAGGCAACATGGGAGGGGGGTGCTCGTGTTGGTGGAAGCAGTGGTTGTTACCAAGGGGGAGTGGCAGCCAGGGCATGTTGGTGCACGGTCCATAAGTGTCAGTCTGACATTTTCCAACTTTAATCTCCAAAGCAGCTTACCAGACATAAACCATAACATTGCTTTCCGTATCATAGGGGTTATTAGGGGATGGGGGGGATGGGGTGGGTTGTGTTTACGTTTCCTTTTGAAGGCTTATTTATTATCTTTGCTGCTTTTACAAGTACACTTGCATCTTTATTTCGGTATTCAATGCAAGGGATATTCTTCCGAAATGTGCAGTGATAACGGCTAAGCACTGCTATCACGTGACGTGCGACAGGAGCTTGTTTGGCAGATTTGGGTCACGTAACAATGCTCTTTAGAGATATTGCGTGTTAAAGGCACACTCTATAAAATGGCATTGTAACTGATGTCCATATTTAACAATATTCTCAAGAAGAAACAGTATATATATTTGTCGTAAATGCCATGAAATAGTATTCCATTGGGTTTCTAAAGGTGATTATTTCATTAACGAAAACATTGAAATTGCTCCTAAAAATTAAACAAGGGCTCTCTGAAAGATGCCTGAACATGAAGTGGCAACAATACACGACACTTGAGTCTTGTATGCCCAGAGTTGATATGTCGGAGCAGGTACATATCGTGGACTTGTGAGTCCCACTCTCTGAGCTGGACCAGAGTCGTCTTCTGATCACGGTGGAATTGTCCCGGTGAGGGTGGAAATTGAGCGGCCACGGCGCTGGCCAGGATAGTGCCGCACACTGCTGCCCTGGTTCCTTGATATGCACCCGCTGGTGCCTTGAGATGCATCCTCCGCCGCCTTATCAAACGCCGGCCGCTTGTCTTTTTTTTAATTCCAGCGCTCCTCGTCTCGCAGAAAGAGGTGGTGGCACAAGCGTGCGATATTTGCCCCCCACCTGCCTACCGCTCGATGGTCTCCACCTGGGCTTGGGGCTCGCGGCATCGCGTCTCCATGCGCTGCGCCGCGATTGTTTTGTCCGTTGCCTGTGTTTTGCGAGCGTGCCTGGCGTACCGTCCGCGGCAAAACGGCTTGGTCCTGCCGTGCCTCGGCTATTGGGAATACAGTGAGGCAAGCATTTGGCTTGCTAGGGGGCTATGACTCTGCTTAAGTCGAGCTTAAAATAGGCCATATTTCCGTGATGCCGCATTGCTGTAATGTCTCCTACTGTCTCAGGGGCCCACCGCTCGGAATATGCGTGGTGGTGTTGTTGTTGGTCGTCTAATACCTGATTCTTATCAAATTTAATGACGCCACAACCTACATTCGATAGATCAGTGGCGTAAGGTAACAATGGTCACGCGTCGTCAGTGACGGAGCTTTTGGAGGGTTGTCACCAGAATGCACCTGGTCTGTAGAAGTGCTGCTCCCAGCCCTGCACCGCGTCTGCCTATTCCATGGAAGCTGTTGCATTCTTAAAGCATTTTTTTTCCATTTCATTTCCTGCCCAGTATTAATCAGTGTTAGAGCGAAATGACAGGAAAGTGACCTTGCTATGTTCCCACTTTGAAAATATAGTTTGTTTTTTTTCACGAGAAAATCAACAATATTTGTGCAATCTAACATGATGGCAGTGCTGATCAATGTTGCTTTGTTGCCTAGAGTCGGGCCATTATTCAGGTTTTTCGTTTGTAAATACATTCAGCATTTTTTATGACACGCGAGACATGTTATCAATCACCTTAATACCACCATGCATCATGGGCTACAGACGGGCACAGCGCTGTGCTTCTGAATTGGATAGGTCAAGTCCAATCAGGCGGGGTTGGGGGGGAGGTCATCCCTATTCATAAGCAGGGTCAGATCCCAGCCGCCTGGCTCTGATGGTCACGCGACTCTTCGCATCCTCGTCTACGAGTTGCTTTTCACAAATAGACCTTTGCCAAAGGAGGCGGGGCGTGAGTGGCAAATTGATTGAAGTCGGGACTGAACGCAAATAAACCCCGCTGAACCGGGCATGCTTTCCCTGCACGCAAAGTCACCCTCGGTTCTCGCTATGAAATATTCACGTTGCAGAAACATTCTTAGGCAGACTTTTATCCATAAGGTCAAATGGTCTCCCATGCTCAAATGCGTGCAAGTGTGGCACCCTATCTCAATTGGTGGCCCCCGACCAAGCTCGCGGTGGCAATTCCTCGTTCCCATGGCCGGCTGGGGGGGGGGTGCATTCTTTCAACAGGATGACCACAGGTTAACTCCTCTCCCATTCTGAGATGCCTGCAAGTGTCCCGTTCACCACTGAATCTCGGAACAAGCAAGTGGCTCGGCGTAGATTTTATTTAGAGGCATAGCGCTGTTATTATTAAAAACCTTGTCCGCCCCGCAGATAACTGTAGCGAAACGACCACACTCTACGATATCTGGAGCCAAACTGTGCCACGCGCCCTCCTGTATGGCCTTGTGGGAGCCTCGGTACCCATAAAGTAATTTTTTTTCTTCTGATTCTCTTCCGATGACATGCGTCGTCACACGTCATCTGAATGGAATCGGAAGAAAAAAACCGAAGTACGAGTACGTACACGTACGTCGTCGGAATGGCGAAGGGTTAAACGTGTGCCGTCCAAAGCAATGCTCGTTTTAACGACAACCGGCGAGTCCGAGTGCTGCACCAGCAATGCTGCCTGGCCCTGAGAGAGAGAGAGCGAGCCCTTGAGGTGGCAGCGGTGGCAGCGGTGGCGGCAGCATCGTACACGTCGACCGTAAAGATGGGCCTTGCTAATGGTGATGACTCGTGCGTCCCCGGCGTTCTCCCCTGTAATGTTGATGGATGTCTCTGCACGGCTTTGTTGATCGTGCACAAGTGTGCACAACTCATGTTGTGCCTGTGTACAGACGCGGAGATTGCGTCCACGGCAATCACACCATCTGGCCTCCCGCGCATTGTGTTTATTGCCTCTTATCTAGGAGTGATCCCCGCTGAAATTCAGATGTCGGCTGTAATGGGTTTTATGCAAATTGCGTGGCGCTACGCTACCTGTGAAGGAGGACGATGTAATCATCTTACTAGGAAGGCGCTGCTATTAAAAAGCGCAAGTGAAGGTTAACATAAATGCTTAGAATTGAAACTCCTGGGGATAATTAATTAATTGTATGGCATATAGAGGTACTGTATTCCAATGCGTCGTCTGTGCAACGAATGCTTGCTTTTCCACTCAATTAAAAGTATGTTTACTTCGAAGACCAGTGTATAATATCGGTGTACTTGCTGCTATCCATTTGCTAATAAATTGGAATGTTCATATTGAATACATTTGTAAGTGTCTTGTAATGAATAACGATGACATATTTCCTACCCCTATTTTAACACGGGGAGGTCTCTCCTCCCAGTGCAGTCATTCGAATTCAATCTCCGACTTTGTTTCGAACTTGAAGATTTTTTTATAAAAAAAAAGCACCGATGTTTTAGTTGGTAAGACATTTCCCAACATCATCCAATTGTAATGGCATGTGTTGGCAAGGATTTGCATTAAAACGAAAACAAAGTGTTTAATTTAGATGTTAATGTTTAACACCTTCGCAGATCAATAATTAGGATATAGCGTTAAATGTGCTCACTAAGGTAAATTTGAAATGTTGTAAGATGATTTCATTTTGAGGATTTTTTCGAGAATATACTGCAACTATGCGTCAATACCTTTTTCTCAGAGTTTTTAATTGCTATTTATGCGATAACATGTAATTAAAGGCTGAGAAACCTTGCAAATGGCAGGTATTTGCTCATTTCAAATATATCTGTGTAATTCATATTCCTCACTTTTATAATAAGCAATGCATCTCGTACCAACTAATTAACTTTTTCGCCGCACCAAGCAACTTGAACGATTTTATAATTTTAATGCTTCCCAATTTCTGAAAAAAATTACTACAGCCTCATTCATAATGCAGTATACATGAATTGATTTTTTTTTTTACAAAAAAGTCAATTTATTGGCATCCTTAGATTTGTGCCTGGGCAGCTACCCCATGATTAAAAGCCATAATCTCAAGTGTAGCAAGTCGATGGTCCTCAACCTGGTGACCAGTGGCTGTACAGAAATCATTGCGTGACATCTCGTTTCGCATTGGATATGGCCACAGTCCAGTTCTGAGCAAAACTAACAAAATATCGACGTGACTGTCATGTGACTAACATTCTCTTCGCGGAGCCGGTTGGATGGTGCACCCTCTTGCTATGTAGAGGGTAAAAACATGAAGAATGTAATTTGTAGCACGCACAATGTTTCACGGACATAATCGACCGTACCTCTAAAGCGAGGAACCCAATCTCAGGCAGGAGGTGAGCCCTTTAAGTGTTTCTTAGAAGTCACAGTGGATTGAATGCTGCTGCTTTTTATGTCTCTATTTTGAACTTAGCCAACCATGCTAATCTGAGGTGTGGGTGAAGGATAACAAACTAAACACAAACAGCAGTTCTAAAGTAACAAGTTTTCAGTCGAGATTTTAACGTGCATAGCTCCAGTGGCTTTCTAATATCGGAAGGAAGAGCGTTCCAGACGGCCGCAGAAGCGCATCTGAAAGCGTACAATGCGGTGACCACCTTTGTTCGATGGCTAGCCAAAAGCCGCTTGCTGGTTTATACTCCTTGACGATATCAGCAAGGTATTGTGGTTCGTTTGTGGCATGCACTTTGTGTGTAATGCTTGCGACCTCGTAATGTATTCGTTCGGCGACCGAAATCCATTGCAGCTATGAATGTTGAGCAGCACCAGTAGGATGATGATGATGGCCACGTTCCAGATGGCAGTGGCTGCCGCGGGGAAACGACGGCCGGCTGTGATGACGGCCGTCATTTCCGTGACCACGGCCCTGCTCCGGGGTGTAGAGACGAGCGTGTGAGTTGCGCTACGGAGAGTTGAAAGAGGCCAGTTGAATTATGTTTTCTCTATGGATAGTGCCGTGAAACCTCACTTCTGCGGGACCCATTCTAACCACGGCTTGCGCTGCGCTGCCGGGCGAGATTTAGAATCGAATTCTTTATCTCGTTACCAGACGCTGATTGCACGATTGTTATCAATTGGGAAACAATGAAAACATTAATTAAGGCGTAGATTATGTGGTTTTGTTTGGATATATACAAAACTAGAAGTATGCGTGCCAAGTTTAGAACCCACATTTTTCCAAGTTATATTTTTCAAAGGCATAAGAACCCCCCCCCCCCCCCCCCCGATTTTGGGGATGCTAGACATCATAATTATGGATTTTCCTTAGTTACATGGGTGGCAATGTTCTGAGTGATTCGCATGTCTTGTGTGCATCTTCCTGCACAGAATTTGAATATTTATTTATACTGGAGGAATCTGATGAGCTATAAAGCTCTTTCACAGATGTCCGATAGGGTCACGGGATCAGAACCTTACAACAACAAACAATTCAAAACACACAGGAGTGCAAAGTACAGGAAAGGTAAACAAATCACTTAAAAATATGCAAATAAAACTTAACAATTGTTTATCTTACCAGGTAAAGCCCACTGAGCTATTTGCTTCTTATCAGAAGCGACCTGGCCACAAATGATAGCTGAACGAAGTGGCTTATGTTGAAATTCATAGCAGCCAAATACTCTTAAACGCATGGCTCTAAATGTCGATGGAAAACACCTAAAGGACCTGGAGAAAAAATCCACGTAACCACGGGGAGAACATGCAAACTAGGTGTCAGGGTCGAGTTTGAACTCCAGACCTCCTGCATACCAGGCGAGGTAGTTAACATCTCGCCACCGTGGCACATCTACCACTGACTTGTGCCCGTGCGCGAGTACGGCCGTTCGTGAACGCACACCAACCCGCCGGAATGCATTTGCAGCCATGTCCACCGAGCAAGGGATTTGTTTCGAGCCGTTTAGCAGCATCGTCAGGTTGCCTGCGCTGCGTGCGAGCGCACAGACCGTTTAGCGCCATCCGTGTGCCGTGGGAATCCGGGGCAGCGAGAAGTGGCACCCGCGTCGACCGCCTCTTATATTTAGCCGTGTGAAGTCACCAGTGCACATGCTGGCTACCTGAGCTTATATATATATATATAAACCCACTCTTTCTGCCCCGCAGCCTTTCAGCCCGGGGAAAAAGCACTTGGCCGTGATTTCTTGCCACACGTCGTGTTGTTGGGCGCTGTGTTCGTAGGGCTCCAGCAGTGGGACAGATCGACCGCACTTGCAGACTCCGAACCTTGTCGAAGTGAGGTCAGCAACAACACAAGGGGGGGGAGGGGGGGGAGTTGAGTATTTTTTTTTGACGACCGCAGAAGTTCGTTTTGTGAGCGAGCAGCTCCGTTCGCGCAGGAACGGCTCTTTGAAAACCCATCTCCTTATCTCTCGCTGCCTGTGTAACCTTCACCGCCCCCCCCCCTCCTTTCTTCCTTTCTCTTTCAGCGCCACGAATGAACGCAGCTGCTCAGGACGCTCAGCGGGATTTTCTTCTTAACCCGGGGCGGAAATACTGGCGCACTGGAGTTCCTCTGAGCGCCGTGAGTACGAAGCAATTAGAGCAAAAACGCACAGCACGCGGTCCTCGGCAGGGCCGGCGTGCACGCGAGCACGGCCGCTGACGTACGCTCCTATCGATCCGTGCCCTCCTTCCTCTACTCGTGCGCACGCACGCACATGCTCTGCATGCACATGCATGCTGTAACGACAAAAACTAAACGCGCGCATTGCCGGCCAGTGAACACTGTTGATATTGCCGGAGTTTGACGTTTGGTGCGCGTGTTCATTTGAATGAAAGTTTTTTTCGCGCATTCGATAAATTGGCCTCCGATTTCAAAGTGTGCGGCCTTTTCACTAAAATGTCAACGACATTGAGTTGTAACGTCAAATAATTGGCGTCATTTCCTCCCGTCGGTCTCATTGGTACATCGTTCAGCGACGTCTTGCAGGGTATGCCCTGAGGATTTTTTCGCAGTTGGAAGCGTTGCCAACAACTGACACTCGGCACTTTGGCAAGGCGGGAGACAAAAGGATTCCGTCTTAATGTAATTGCATGGATACCGTTTTATGATGCAGCGCAATGAGTGAGCGAGTTTTGGACTGTGTCGATCCTCGTGAAAGAAATTTCCCAATTAGGGGAAAAAACTTGATGCATTGACCCAAAGCCTTTAATGCCAATAGCTTGATGTTGTTGTATGACAGTGTTTACATTCGGTTAAAACCAACAGCAAAGTGAGGGTCAATATCTTTCAATTGTGGGATGGTGCTCATTCGTACCCCCAAGAAAGGTCACCATCTGTGTGGCAGGGGCAAGGTTATCCTGAGCACGACGACTCCTGTCAGTGGGTTGGTCCGCGGGACGAACCGATTGGGATTTTGTATTTGCGACCTACACATAGGGTCAAGTCCCCCAGCCATAGCTCACCCAGCTGCATCGATCTTTAGTTGGCGGCATTTCTGATTCGCAGAGATGAGCTGTGCTTCTCGAACTGTCTCTCGTCAATGCTTCAGTGGCACAAAGGGCTCGTTGGGATCCTGGTGCACACGTGACCAGCGGTGCCCGGTGCCCAGCGAATTAACGTGATCTTATCTTCTTATCTTAAGGGAATGTATATGGCGCCTTAATCAGGCGCTTTACAAAAGGAATTGACAACGCTGCAACATATGAATGTAATGGCGGCGATGAGGTGGATGAAATAGATGAGAGGAAGCAATCTGTGGCGCGTGATTTCGGTGAAAGCGAAATTGAGGACGGTAGATTATGATGATGATGAATGGATTGAATGAATGGCAAATGAGTGAGCGAGAGCCATATAATGAGACTATGAAGAGGGAAGAGTATAACGGTGGTGGTTGAGGGGGAGATTAAGGGGGGTCGTGGGGTGAGCTAGAGAACAAGTGAGTTTTGAGTGAGGGGTGGAAACTAGTGAGTGAAGGTGACTTTAAGAAGCGAGAGAGAGAGAGAGCGTGATTGAGCGTGAGAAGGAGAAACGGACAGAGACGGCAAATTATTGGGCGGTGCGCGGTAGTTTGCTCGCGATCCACTCGCGGCTTTGGCTGACAAATGTGAGGTCGCAGTGCTCTTGAAAGTATGGGCTAAGCTCGTCTATAACTCCGCAAGTGGACTCGTGAAGGTTGAAACCTGTTGTGCGTGCACGGTGTCGGCATCTCGTGTATAAATAATTATAATCCCCGCATCACTTACCCCGTCGTGAATTGCATCGATTCGGTCAAATCGGCCTGTCGTTCATTGACCGTCCTACAACCTCGTGTGGTATTTTTTGTTTCTGTATTTTTTTGTCTCGTGTATTACTATTGTTCTTTGATTCTTGTGTACATGGGGAGCTTTCAGCGGTCTACTGCGAAGTGAAACCACCGGAGCTGTGCGCCTTGAAATCTAGATTGAAAACGGATTTCTTTAGAGCTGCTTTTTGTGTTTAGTTTGTGCTTCCACCGCACCTCCGAGTCGCTCTGTTGGCTACGTACGGTGCGAAAGAAGTTATACACACATACATACATTTGTGGGGCTAAATTTATGCATTCATTTTGTGAAGGTTCACAGACATCTGATAAATGTATTCCAAATGCATAAGTGAGTGAAGCCAAGCTGTGGCCAAGTTGAGGGTGCTTGTGAACACGAACGCCACCGTCCAGCAAGATGAATGTTTGTCTGACAGAGAATTCAATGTCATCGTCGTCGCCGTCACTATACTCGGCAACGATCAATCCACTGCTAGATGAAGGCCCCTTCAAATTGTCGGCATCTCTTATTACGGTCCTGTGGTGCAACTGGACCTAGCACCTGCGCTCGAGCTGCTTTCATCGCTCCATCTCCGCAGCGGATGTCCTCTTGGGCACAAGTCCTCGCTTTGCTGCCACCGTCCTTGGTCTCGAACGCCGATCGTCGTCCCGTCCAGCCACCAAGTGTGCTGCCGAAGCCCGTTTACTTTTCTCAGTGCTCAAGAGTGTCTCTATTTACTAACTTTAAGATGAAGAATAACACTGTTGGGACGTACTGATTTTTGACATGTTTTCCAAATTAGTTTTTTTTAATCAAAAGCAATTCAGAAGTGTCAGAACTTGCCAGGATATTGCTCAAAACATCCGTCCGAGAGCTTTTCAGATGAGATATTGATCAGAACGGTCAAGTAGTTGTGCAGACTGAGATTCGTACAAAGATTAAAACTTCACCGTTACAGTACTTAATTGCTGTCATCATCATCATCCTGATTCTTGTCATCAATACATAATTTATCACAGCAGTTTCGCAGACGGATTGCAAATTGCGACAAGTAATTTCAACCATCGATTCAATTTAAAGTAATCAGTGCAATACAGCTAAGCTGTGTTCAATTCATTCGCTGTCCAACTCCCGTTTTTACTTTAATGTACCCTGTGGGATACATTTTTTAAAATGTTTCCAACGCAGATGGAAACTGTTGAGATATTAGCTCTGTCCATCTGCCTAAACCGTTCGGGGGGGGGGGGGGGGGGGGGGGGGACACGGTTACTCTTGTGAAGACGATCCAATAGGGAACAACTGCAGTGTAAATGTGTGTGTGTAGCTATCAGGGCCTCACCCTGCAGAAATCCGGCCACATTGATCAAAGGGTTGCAAGAAACATGGAGAGGAAAGCAGCACCACGAGGATCCGCCTTGCCGTTGACACATTCCCACGTTATTCGCGGTGAGGAATACGTTCTGGACATGCTTGTGGATTTAACACGGAGGCTTTCGTGACCAATATTATTCATAATATAGGTTTTTGGGTCAGATCGCGTTATTTATAAATGTGTCGTAACCCTCCACCACCCGACATGGCCAAACAGTAAAAAATGTGTCACGTTTTTCAAAGGACAAAATAATTCGCTTCTTTAGCCCACCGGTGTACTGAAGAGAGAATCGACAGCATTTTGAAATTTGAGTAGTACGACGTTTCGCTGATTATTACAATCAGCTTCATCGGGCAAGAATGAAGTCGCCCTGATGCTGCTCTATTTAAGACCGGAAGCAACAGGAGAGCTTCACCATTCTTGCCCGATGAAGCTGATTGTAATTATCAGCGAAATGTCGTGCTACTCACATTTCAAAATGCTGTTGATTCTCTCTTCAGCACACCGGTGGGCTAAAGAAGTGAATAATTTTGTCCTTTGAAAAATGTGACACATTTTTTACTGTTTGGCCGTGTCGGGTGGTGGAGGGTTATGACACATTTATAAATAACGCGATCTAACCCAAAAACCTATATTATGAATGCTTGTGAATAGCAAATTTCGCGGATTATGATATTGGCCTAGGAAAACTATCAAATACATGAAAATTACATATCACTTCATCTCATATCAATGTCTCGCATCACTTTATCTCTCATCACTTTACGTTCTCCATGCAGTGGTGGTGTATAGTTCCGCATGCTGTTCGCGGGGAGCCAAAATTGCGGCTCGCAGGTTCGTGAATATCAGGGAATACTGCGCTGTGCATGCCTCGTCATCGTGCGGGATGCCTCGTGACGTCCCACTTCAGTCCTCCCTTCCCCGCGTTCCCGACGATGTCGTTACGTGCAATGTTCACACGCTCGCGCGCGCTGTTTGACATCTCATTGCGCAGTCATCGGTCCGAATTAAATACTCCATAGGACGTAATGCGTGCTATAAATTGTTACAGATTGATTGCACGGGCGTGATATTGTATCCTATGTTTTTAATTTTGTGTGGGGCTAATTGGTCCTTGACCTTTGCACACCACGGAATGCTTCCTGTGGCGAAGGAGGGGGGGTTGTGCTGTTCCAAGCAAGCACAACAATCGGCTGAGCCCATCCCCCTTCAGAGGATGAAGCACCCTTTGATTTGGTGCCTGTTTTGCATGACCGAGGGGCACCCCAAGCACGTGTTGTTGTTGACCTTTTGTTTGTTGTTGATTTTTCGTTCCCATGCTGCACCCCTGGGGAGTCTAGACAAAACGTGTTCATTTGCCCTGTTAATGTCTCTTACATTCCGTGATTCATAAGGAAGATTTTTGTTTTAATTCCACGCAGTTTAAGCGTTTAATCACGCCGACGTTGGCAGTGCGCGTCTTACGCGAGTATCGTTGCTGTTGCTCTCCGTTTATTGTTGCGTTGTTATTGCAATTAAAATTACATTAGTTCACACTTGGGCTGATAAATACAAATCACACAGTGCGCAGAAAGTTCATTTTCAGTACGTATATCGGGGAATGGTGAATGTGGTTTTTAGTGGGAAGCAACAATTAAACTTGTGGTCAAACAACACACATACCAATCGGCCCTGACCAGCATGGTGAAGTATGGTCAAACAACCCCATCCACATGCCGTGACTGATACATTTACTGCCCATAGTAAAATCAATGCCCGGATAAAATTCTGTCCAAGTGTGGGTTGTTTGACCATACTTCACCTCGCTGGTCAGTGGGGATTGGTGAAGGCCTGGCTGTGGCCATACTGGGTTCTATTGTAAACTAGCCTTTTGCCCATCCGAGCACGGAAGCTGTAATATTAACGAAAATTGTATCTTGTGTAAAAAAATTAATGGCAGTGAATCTTGCACGAAAGTATGTCATCAAACACTTCACTGCATTTGACTGTAGCACTGTATTAATGGCAGTGAATCCAGCACAAAACGAAGTACTAAAACACTTCACTGCAGTTCACTGTAGCACTGTATATAACTGACCTTCAATTTGTTCAAATTCACTGCTCTGATACTTTATTCTCGGTCGCTGGGGTTGAAATAATTTGGAATTCGATACAATATCTGGAAAATCACAGAGAAATGTCTATTTTACCATAACGTAGAAGCATAAATTAGACTTACCTTTTGGCTCAAGTGCTGAAGAAATAAATAAAGACACTAAATCCACTTTGTTGCTGCGTAGAATTGTTTATTAGATTCACTTTCAATAAAGAAACGTCAAACTTAAAGCGAATTTGCGAGAAAGAAATTACCGCTCGACCTTCTACGTGAGTGTAAAAATCCACCCGCTCATGAATATTAATGACGGGGGGGAGGGGGAGGTGTGCCATGTGTAGTGACGTCACGCGCGTTACACACAAACAGACATTCTTGGCTCATCAAAGTAGCAATTGCCAGTAATGCAAGATGTAGCCAGAAACTGAACTCAGGCTACCGGGTTCATAGGGCAGTGGACGTACGACTGCGCCACTGGCACCCCATCATATTGGAATATAAAATCATACTCATAAAATGTATTTTAAATCACTAATTTTATGTTCAAACATATACATGCATATACATGCTAATTTGTGTGCATTTAGAATGTTTTTTTTCTCCTTAATACCATGCACTTTTATCAAGAATTCAATTGGGAGTGAGAATATATACGTGCATTACTAGGCAAACACTAATATCGGTATTGTTTAAGTTTTGGATGACATTTCCAAGACCCATGCAGGAGCCTCTGTTCCCTTGTGTTGTTTTTTTGTCCCCATCTACCTTTGCACAGGATCACTTGATGCGTAACCCGCTCCCCGCTCTCACGCCCGGGCATCTTTATTACGGCAATGCACAGCAGCGCGATCTGCAGCTGGGGGGCCAGCCGCTCGCCATGAAGCTTAACCTCCAACCTTGAAGCAGCGCCACGGGCCACGCTGCCCCCCTCTCTTCCCCCCGGCTCTCGTGCGGCGAGCTATCAAGAGCGCCAGCGCCTACGTCTCTTCCACTCGGGTGAGCTGGCGCTGCCGTCGTTGCACCTCGCCGCGGCGTTGACGAGC
Organism: Lethenteron reissneri; assembly: GCF_015708825.2. NCBI lineage: Eukaryota > Metazoa > Chordata > Hyperoartia > Petromyzontiformes > Petromyzontidae > Lethenteron > Lethenteron reissneri. Next base: position 1,504,063 of record NC_083784.1, read on the forward strand.
TCGGTGGATTTTACCCCGCGCCGGGTCGGTAGATTGAACCGCGGGGTTGCGAGGTAATGTTTCGGAAGCGTGCTCCGAACGGAGGGACGCCGCGGGTTGGCGATTCGGAGCCCGTGGTACGTGGGGTGTGCAGGAATGGGAAAAAATGATGGTCAGACAAATCAAATGGAGCCGTCGCTGAGATGTAGTTTTGCTCGTTAACCTCGGTATCTCCCCTTCTCTGAATGCATGCGGAAATATAGTTGTAATGGTGTACATTGGCAGCTGCAACCGGTTTTCATTTTTTATTTCTTTATATGCCACAGCAAACTGTTCTTGAACCTGCATCCATCATTAGACACGCTTATTCGCTTGCGAGCACTTGATAATAGACACATGCAGCAGGCATTTAAGTCCAATCGTATTCATTTTCCCTTCTGTTGCTCGGGAAAATGTAAGCACAGATGGCGGTAGAGGAAATAAAAACGGTGCCGTACGAGAAACGGTTAAACCCGCGTTAGTCCTGGGGCAGCCGTGTCACATGCGTTCTGTCCGACGTTAATTAAACGTGCCTCGGAGCCACCGTTTCATTGGGGGCAAATTGGACGATGTTGTTTTCGTCTCGGCTAGCAGTGCTGGGGCCATACTCTCCCTCATTGGGGAAAAATGCGCAGATGGTGCTCATTCCCATTTCCCCGTCGCACGCTTGCTCGCGCGTGCAGAAGCATGAAAGAAAAAAAATTGGGGCGCGGCTCCGACGGATGAGTCGCGTTCACGCAGAGAATAGTGAGGGGGGCTGCCTTCGAAAACCCTTTCCGTGACGATGCCTTCGGCAAAAGGCTCAATTGCGAGACCTCCCCGGCGGTCCCGGCGGACTGAAGGCGATTCGTATTCAACTCCGGCAACCGCTGGTAAAAAGGCGGCAGATATGGGGGAGGAGGACAGGCCCCCCCCCCCGCCCCCAGCAACCTCCACTCCCGCCACCTCCACCGACAAGTAAGCAAATAAATTCATAATGCTATAAATAAAAGGGGACAAAATTGCTTTGAACCATCTCGACTATGATAAAAAGCAATAATTTATATTTCGTCTCCGTGCTCACCATAAGCTTCAATTCTCTTAAGCCTCATTGCAGCTTGCCCATGATTCGACTTGCGAGATAAATCAGGCGGTGGCGGCTGGCAAATGCCACTGTTTGGGGCTTGTGGCTGGCCTCCCTGGCAAGGTGGAATGCTTCCGGCAGGCTTTCGAGATCACACTGCTGCCTGCTCGCACGTCCACAATGTTGGTGATCTTTTGCCAAAATCGGAAGCTATGTTTTTCTATTCATCATTGAAGGCAACTAAATCCCCACAACTAATATTTTATTCGGATTGATATGTCCCGTAAGTTTCGATTTAAAGCTTTCGTGACTGCAGGGATTCATCTTCTTGGTTCTTTCGGTAAAGTCACGTAGAAGGGAAGTAATAAAATAATAAAAATAAAACATAATAAAATAATTCTCACTATTTTATTATTTTATTATGTTTTATTTTTATTATTTTATTACTTCCCTTCTACGTGACTTTACCGAAAGAACCAAGAAGATGTCCCGTAAGCTTAATTTGGTATTCCTTTGGTTCAACATGTAATTATGTTGTCTGTCTTGTTTACAGTGGTCATTTAAATTAAGTATTTATTTTTATTCAGCTGTACATTTTTTCTGCATTGCCTAAAAAAGCACATTAACTCAAGCACTGCATTACCACTGGCAGAAAGATAACAACAACAATAAGAACAACAAAACATCTCCTTTGTATTTAATGCACATAGAAAAACAGGTCACGTCTGAATTCCGCTTACGTACCGTCTACCTCATGCGTAACAAGCTTGCGTCTGATGCAAATGAGATGTGACATCTTCAGTCTGATTATGAAAAGAAACTGCACAGAAAAAATCTCTCAAGGGTTATACATGAAAACTAGAACCAAGCTGCCTAATTAGGAAGCTTTGATGCACAGCATTTTCACTCGTTTAAAAATTAAACCGTTTTTTTCATTTTAACTTTGTATGCATTTATTTAGTAAATTTTCCCAATAAAAATTGAGATTATACCTGCCAACTTGGCATTGTTGGCAGGCATGTAAACTAAACAATTGTATTTCACTGAACTATTTTTTTTATTTTACCAGGTAAGGCCCACTGAGCTTGTACAGCTCTTTCAGAAGCGATCTGGCCACAAATGATAGCCCAATGAAGTGGCTTATCACCGTTGCGGTTTAAATTGGTGCCCTTCATGAGGTTGGCACACCCTTCAACAGTGGGATGGTGGGCTTGGGTTAGTAAAGATGAAAACAAATCTGTACAAAAAATAAAAGGACTCTAATGGAGATAATCTGTAACAGGTGACTAGCCTTATAGTGGTCACCCTAATGCCTACTGTGTGCATGAGGGAGTAAGTGTAGTGTGTGGTCTTCTGTATGTAGGGATTACGCTTCTGTGTGTTGTTATTTTAAAAGGCTCAGGCCCTGCAATTTCTTGCTCATGCCACTGCTGCCAAAAGGGCCTCCACTAGTGGGAGCTCTGGGGAGCCTCACGATAGGGTATTTTGGCCTGCGATTCCACGCTGGCCAGATGTGTCCCACACTTTACCCCACCACACGCGGTCTTGCCGATTGACTGACCCAGTTATATACTGCCGGGTGGACAGAGTTTGGGGGGGATTTAAGGAACGTGCGCCGTTGTTTCGGCTGCCATGCCGGGAGGTTGAACCGGCGACCGCTGGATTGTAAGTCTGGTGCGCTCGCCATTACGCTGTTGTGGCAGCAACTCACTTGTGTGTGTTTTTTATATGTTTTATAATTCTCCCTCAAGGTACACCCCGCTTCTAAGGGTGGCTTGCGACGTTGGCAGATGACATTGGGGGGGGGGATTGGTGGGGAAATAAACCGCAGAGCATTTATCACATGATAACGCTCTTTCGCACGTTTTCAATTTCCCAGTGAAACAATAGTGATATTCATCTCCAGATAGGCTGGGAATATGTAAAGGAGCGTCGCTATGGGAATGCAGTGAGATTTGTTGGCTTTTAAAACCTAGCACTGACTAAATATGCTGAAAACGACACTTCTTTTTACGTGATGGATACAGGTGAAATTGGATTTTGCAGCTTTCCTTCTGTGAGACGATGCTTACGCTTACAGTTACCAAAATTAGATGTTAAGTGCATTATTTAGATGCAGTTTTACATAACGTTATTACCTTGATCTTCTTTCGAACTTTCTCAGAATTGTCCTCCCCTTGGGCACTAAATGGCTGTATAATTGACCGATGTATTGTATGCCGTTGTAATTCACGCGGAGCAGAGCACATGAGATGATGATAATGATGCATGGGGGTTTGGCATAGTTGCTCCTCGCTGCTGGAATGACTGACCAGAGCAAAGTTGTTTTAGCACTCGTGGTCAAATGTGGTCCCGTACAACTGGTTCAGTTTTTGCCAATTTAAATAGAAACTGGCAGCCACTACATTGGCCACATCCGAAACTGTCATTTTGAACAAACTGAATCAGGCTTATTCGTTTGACACACAGTATCATATGTGTTCAGTAATTATGTTCTGAGAATAATCTGCTTCTGACATTCTACATTAGTAAATTGCTCGGCGCTCCGTAGTATCCAAGCAAATTCCAACAAATGCCTTTACAGGCACCCTTTGGTCAATGACTATATATTAATTTATGTGGCAATGCGCCACTGAGCGAGACCAGCATTGATTCAACCAGCCTGTGCATTACAGTCGACAGCTGTGTGAAGTTTGGTTCATCTTTGGAAAATGCAGTGTATACTCTTGATTCTTTCGGTACACGATCATCATCATCTGATGATCTAATGATCATCATCTGATGATCTAATGATCATCATCTGATGATCTAATGATCATCATCTGATGATCTAATGATCATCATCTGATGATCTAATGATCATCATCTGATGATCTAATGATCATCATCTGATGATCTAATGATCATCATCTGATGATCTAATGATCATCATCTGATGATCTAATGATCATCATCTGATGATCTAATGATCATCATCTGATGATCTAATGATCATCATCTGATCATCTAATGATCATCTAATGATCATCATCTGATCATCTAATGATCATCATCTGATCATCTAATGATCATCTAATGATCATCTAATGATCATCTAATGATCATCTAATGATCATCTAATGATCATCTAATGATCATCATCTGATGATCATCATCTGATGATCATCATCTGATGATCATCATCTGATGATCATCTGATGATCATCTGATCATCGACTGATCATCATCTGATGATCTAATGATCATCGACTGATCATCATCTGATGATCTGATGATGGACGCTTGTGTTGCGCCCGAAACGTCGTGATTTATTTTATTTTATACCTACGTGACTTTACCGAAAGAACCAAAGAGTATGGATTCCTGCAGTCACGAAAGCTTCAAATCAAGATTAAATGCAGTGTATTTCAGATCAGGTTAATATGTATAGTACAGTGCTTGGATTTAAACAGTAGGGCAGTGGAGGGATGGATAGAACAATACAATTTGGTGCAGCTCTTTGAGACGTTTTATACGTTATGAGCACAATGCAAGTTGTTGTTGTTGTAATTTGTACATTGGGGGCTGTGCAGTACTATTAAGGACTAAGAATAAACGAGCATTACTTAAATATTTTTTTCCCTTTCACTATTATTACATACGCAATCAAAAATAATTACACAAAACATTAATAGGACGCTGCCGCGGTGTTGCGTCGCAGACGATCACAATCACGATGACGATGATTGTTATCCTGAGCAATGTCGGAGGCACACGCACACAACCACAACAACTCCGTCAGGTGCCGAGGGGAGCACTGCATTCCCCCGGTGGTGTTGTGGGGCAGCGGCAGTTGCCGGGCACTTTCCAATGGTTGGTGGCCCTGCCGGTATTTGCTGCCCGGCAAGGTTACAGCCAGGCGGGCGCTGGAGGGGTTGGGAGGGGGTATGTCAACGTTGGCGAGGCGTCTCTCGCCGCGTATCGGGTTTCGGTTATGACGTGCGTAGCCACCCCGTGCGCCTGCTCGTCACTTAAAGCCGTGCTTATGGCAGGAAAATTATGAGAGGTATCCATACGCGCTCGTTATAGTCGCAGGGGGCGGGCGGGCGGGGGCAAAGATTACCGTGTTAATCCCGCGCCTGGTACCTCGCTAAAAAATAGCGGAAATGTAGCCCTCGGTCTGTACGCTATTAAGTGAGTGCTTGTTAACACATTTTGCCTCCCGTGTGGAATCGGCTGGGCACGTAAAAAAGCATGCGGCCGCGGCGGTCGCTCCGATTCGATAAGCGGTCGTCCTGCGCGCTTTCGTCGGGGTTGGTGGCGTTGGGTAATTAATTTAAAAGGTGAATTGGAAATTTTAAGTTTCTCATCGGATGCTTGTGTATTTGGTTGCTTCCACGTCCCGAGCAACAGACCAATACACCTGGCAGAAAACCAAGTGAGAGTGCTCTCAGACAGCTTGCTAGCTGTGCACGAACTGCCGGCTATTATCGGCGTGCACCGTTAATCAACGGCTCGCACGAACTTCGAAAGGTAGCGCCTAGACTGAAAAACCTCTGCTGATCCCCAATTCATCAAGTCCGCGCTAACTGACATCACGTTTGCCCGCCGTGAATTGTTACCGTTATGTTATCATTACTGTCATTGCTGTTGGTAGTAATAGAGAAATGTCTCTCTCCGTCTCTCTCGAAACAAGAATTTGCGGCATGCCAATACTAAAGGAGGGGAAAGGATAGGAGGCGATAGCAAGAGAGACATAGAAGAGAGGTGCGGTGTAGGTGTTCCTTAAGGAGCACACGATTGAGAAAGGACTGCGATTGAGAGCGAGTTGGAAGAGATCTGTGTTTTGAGTTCCCATTGCTCCGTCAATCCCCACGTGTCAAGCCGCCCTCGGCATCCATCTTCACCGATTGTTCGTTCAATTGGTGTTCCCCTCTCGCCTGCCGTAGCCTCGTCCTGTTCGCAATGCGTGCAGGCAGCGTCGAGGATGAGCGCTCTCGGCCTCGCCGGTCTCACTGATGGTGTGCTGTCGTAAAACTCTTGTGGTGCGATAAATAACTTTCTGCATACAGTGTATGTAGCAGCGGCTAATCATGGCAACATGATTCTCATAAGTCGTGTAGACTAGGCACACGCGTGTCTCTAGGCACACTTGCGTCACTTTGTGTCTCACCGCTATTAGGGCCCTTCAATCAATAAGGGAATTGTCCATGTGTGTTAGAAAAGGACGACCAATCTTGCCTTCCCACAATTTAGCATTGATCAATGAGGCTGTTGTAGTTTACTCTATGCTTAACAGGGTTAATACCTGGTTTATTGTCTTGAAAATATCCACTTATTTTTTTGAAAGATGCAGAGAAGAGTCCAGTTTAATAATGAAGATGGATAAAGCCTTGACAGGTCGTGGAATAACGGGGAGAGTTTTTTGCAGCGAAGGAAGAGAAAAAAAGGCTTAGGTGTTTCATCTCAAACTTCAAAAACCTATGTTGGCAGTGTGGTATAGCAGCACTGGCTGAGAAAGAAACCGTTTCCACTGTCATCATTAGCTAACTCTCTTCTCTTCTGCTGCTCTGAAGTGAGCAAGATATCGACAGGGTGACCCAGTAGTCAGGACACAAAGGGTTATTATATTAATTTCAACAAATCAAATTCTTCTTCTTTCGTATGGCATTGTGAAAAGCAACAGTTTTTATTTTTTCTTGATGATCGTTCTAATTGAATGCAAAGGTTCCTCATCGAGTCCAATGATGTGGTTGACGCAGTGTGGATTTCAGCGATACCGCCAGGATGTGCATGGATGGAGCATTCATCGGCGACATGCTTGGATGGTGTTCGGTCTTCTCCACAGTAGCAGTCGGGCGATTCTTTGATCTTCCATTTATGGAACGTGTACGCGCATCTGCCGTGTCGTGTTCGAGCGCGGTTCAGCGTGGTCCATAGTCATCGTGGAAAAGAGAATCCCGGTAATTCCACCGTCGCATCGTGAATTCGTTTTTGTTTGCCACGTCCATAGCCGCCCACGATTCAGAGCACCGAGTGGCGGGGTCTTCAAGTTCTGCTGCGAGAGCTGAGGCGCGTATCCAGAACGGTTTCCTGGATTTTAGCCTTGGGCAGTGTGGGGGTCCCTTTTAGATGTTGACGGAGCGACAGAGTGAAGTTCTTCATTATCTTGTTGTTGTACTCCCGTGTCCGTCGCACGTTGGCCGGAGTGATGTTCGCCAGCACAGGAAGCCACGGGAGCAGAGTAGGCTTTAGGGAACCGCCGATGATACGAAGCGCGTTGTTTATTTCGGCGTCGACGAGGTTCGTGCGAGGGCTCGTACCCCACACTAATGCACGGTGCTCCGCAGTAGAGTGAACGAGAGGGGCCTGCGTCGATGTCTTCAACGTGCTGGCGTCGCTTCCAGCAGGTTGTTCCTGCAAGTTTCTGAATAATATTCACTCGTGCTTTCGTTTTACCTTCAGGGTTATTTAACTGTTCAAATTGACTTCCATGAATAATAATGCAAGCATTAATTTTCTTTTAAAATGAAATGAGGACTTTTTTATGATTACAGATGTATCATTTGGATGTTTGTCAAATTATTATGTTTAGTCTCCAGTCAGGATTTTGGGTCGAGTTTTGTAAACGACGGAATTGAGGTGACCCTCACAGGCAGAAGAAGAAATAGAGATCTTGATAATGGGGAAATAAATAAATAATGATATACGTCACGCCGGTGTTAAAATACATGAAATAATCCTCTGTGTCCTGATGTTTGGGCCACCCTGTGTATGTGAGAACATTGTTTGTCCAGGGGGCCTTCAGACATTTTCTGTTCTGAAGCAGAGCTGCTGCTGGGAGCATTCATCACTGTCATCATAACCAGCCACAATCTATCCACTGCTGGATGAATGCCTCCCGAAGCTGTCACCACCTCATACTTTCTTACGTCGCAACCATCCTATCCATCCATCCGTCCATCCGTTCGCCACCTGCACTCGAGCTGATTCCATCGCTTCACCTCCACGGTGAACGCCCTTGCTGGTACTTTTTCTGCTTTGGTTGCCACTCGGTCGTCAGTCTGAATAGTCGGACATTATCCCTTGTTGCGACGTGCCCCCCGCACAAGCCCACTTTTAGTTTTATCCGTGGGCTTTCGCGACCAATATTATTCAAAATATATTTGTTTTGGGTTCGATCTTGTCGGTATCGTAGTCTTTTTGTTTTGCTGTAACCCCCCCCCCCACCTCACGACAAAGCCAATTGAACGAGGTCGTCACGTGGGCAAGTATTCCAGTTGATTAGTTTTTTCAGCAAACTCGTGTTGAGAAGCAAATGCATATGTTAATTTGGAACTATTTTGCTTACTTTTCTTAACGGTCAATATGCGTATATCATCGAATTCATTTGTTCCTCATTCTGTTTCTCGGTCTCATTTCGATCGTGCACCTTTTCTTTCCGCCTTGCTCTCTTCAACTTTTGTATCTGTTTTACTTTTCCAGATGTCTGATCCTTATATCGCAGCCGATAGTATGTGCTGATTAAATCATTCTTATTCAGGTATACTGATATGTTGCATTTCATTGCGAATTTCAGTTTTCTAAAAGCACTCATTCTCGTGTTTTTCTCTTTATTTCATCACGTTGGTGCCACTCCACCTTCAGTGACCGCCTGCGGAATTTTCCGCTTGAGTCATTGCACGAATATTCTTCCGTTGTGGAGGCAAATTGTCGGATGCTACTTTGGTTTTGGTCGTATTGTTATTGAGCCCCACTTGGCAGCTGTTTTTCTCAAGTTCTACTTGCAATTTCCTCCGTGTTTGTCTCTTGACTTTACTTTTGAACATGTCTTTCGCGAATCTGTGGTAGTTAACGTTAACTCCATTTCTATTTGCGCCTTTGTTTCTGCAATCTAATTTTCGGAAAGCATCTTCGAATGGCACTGTGATAAACACTTTTAAATTGTGTCTGCTAATTTTCTACGTGGTGCAATGTCAGTATATCTGTTCTATTTTTAAAAATTGTTGTTATTTTTTTTATTTAGACCTTGGATTTTTGGAGAGCGTGGATAATTGCATACATTTCTATCGTGGTCTACAAAGGATGGGCATGATGGTATCTTAAATTAATTTGCCTTTTCCTGAATCTCATCTTATGGATGTATTTTATGGTAGATGAAGCCTTCATAAGTCCAGCCTCTGCTTATATGGTTCTCTGGCCTTGACATTTAACATTTATCTCTTTCCAATGAACTTCGTGAACAATTTATGTGCTTGCGATGAGAGGCTAATATGTCCGTAAATCTTGAGGTAATTTTTTATCTACCTTTTTTTGCATAGACATATGCACGAGAAAATTAATGTGGAGTAGTCCAAATGGGGACATTAGAAACACGGTTGACGTGATTCTAACAGGCAAACCCCACATCGTCAAGAGATGTCTCTCTACTCGCAGCAAGTGAACATGACCTTGTGTGTGTCGCAAGTTTAGGGAGCGATAGTGTTAGCGGTTAGCGTGCTGCGCTACAAACCCGGTGACCCAAGTTTGATTCCCCGCTCACGGACAACACCAGTGACAATTATCTGAAACGGTCATGGGCCTCCCCTAGGTCGACTTAGGCTCAAATGAGTACCTGGTGCGGTGTGTAAACATCGCCACTAGGGAGACAAAGGCGGCTGGGCGTGGTGTTGGCCACCCACCCCCTCGTGTACCGTGCCGGCCTTCATAGGTGCTCGCTAACAGCACTTGCTTCAAAAGTCTGTTCAGGCTATCTGGGGGATCTTGGTCTTTTGTGTCGCAAGTTGAATTACGACATAGCCATAGGGAGAGCAATGCTAATTGCAGGCAAAAAAAATTCGTGAATATCAAATATCGAGGTTAGGCGTTGGAAATTTTGTAACTCTCAAGCAACAGATTCAAATGCCTAGAAGCAAAATCATTTAATGGAATGTCACGATTTCAATGCAATAACTATCATCGTAACAGATTGTATAACTATTGTAGTTACAGTGTCTCGCAAGTGATGGAAGAAGTTCAAAAGAACAAACCTGACATTTTTTCTGAAACCACAAAACACTTGTTGTGAGGAAGAGGAAAGATTATATATATAAAAAAAAAGATGGAGATGCCTTACAAAATATGGAACTTGGAGCTGGAGAAAAATTTGCTCGGGAAAGAATGAGGACAGTAGTCGAACTCAACAAACAATTGCAGATGTCGTTGCAAGAAATTGGAAGCGTGAAAGCAGCAAAAAAAGTAGGATAATGATTGGCAATTCCCAGGAACCAATAATAATCTGCGTTTCAGATGAAGAAGAGTGTGTTCAAGATGTCGCACTTGAATGTGTAACCAATGGTCTTCAGCGTATGAAAACACTAAATACTCCCGAATAACGGGACATCATTAAAGATGCACCACCGCTGCTTGGAACAAAATTAGTCTGCCTGTTGGCTGATTTCAAGGAATCCAGAGAAATAAATACCTCAATAATGGAATTATGCCGATGATGCCTCGATCATTATTTCTGGAATCATTAGCTTGCAATGAATGTTATTTTATGACGCAGCACGTATTACAATGACATTGGTCAAGGCTTTCTTTTGTTCAGCCAGAGGTTACTTGAATTGTTGACGTTTCCCTGCTTTGAGGGGGGGGGGAGGGACATTTAGAGTGGTAGCGTAGCAGAGTGGTAGCAGGGAATTTTTAATTAGGCCAAAACTTATCCCTGTGTATTTTTTCTAAGTTATAATTAGGGCACATTTGGTCTTTGGTGAATGGGTACTCTGTGTATAATTAAATAACGAATGATGCACACTTCCCTTGGGCCAATGTTTCTCCAACTAAGTGCACTGGTGATGTTTTTCATCGCTCTCTATTAAACTGTAACACCATCACATGTTTGGCTCGTTAGCCATACACCGCCGATATTGACGAATCCCTAAATATTAACAACAGTTTCCTTTTTTTTTGCTTTAAGAAGCTGTGTTTAAGGATAACCCATAAATGGTAAAAATGCAAAGTTCACAGCTTGTTTCAAGCTTTTGTAAATGTGTGTGTGTGTACTTGTCGTCTTTGTGTGGAGGGGAGCGGTCGTGAAGTGGTTTGCGCACTGCGTGACAAACCCGGCAACCCGAGTTCGATTCCCGCTCGCGGCCAACATCAGTGACGATTTTCTGAACTGGTTCTGGGCCCCCCCTTGCCACAAATGAGTAGCTGGTGCGGTGTGTAAACATCGCCACTCGGGAGACAAAGGCCGGGTGTGGTGCTGATCACCCACCCCCTCGTGTGCTGTGCTGGCCTTTGGACGTGCTCACTCGCAGCACTTGTCCCAAAAAGTCTGCTAAGGCTATACGGGGAAATATTTGTCTTTTATTTTGTGTGTGTTGGTGCATCTACCATTCATCTCAAGTCGGTCAACCCATAGCACAAGGGACTGTTCTGTGACCTGCCAGTGGGCCTTCCACACTTCACGTGGCCCCAAAGTGCACCTAGTGTGACGCGCCATGGTTCCGTCACCGCCACTTAGTTGTGAACGGCGGTTATTGTTGTTGTAGGTGTGTCTTTGGTGTAAAAGAAAGATCATTGCAATAACGGGTCTCATGGGGGTGGTGTAAAGTGAACTTAACGAGTTACAGGACAAACCTATAACTCAAACCCAAAAATAAACTTTCGTGTAAAGTTGTTAAGCAAAGATATTTCACTAACATGCATTTTACAGCACAGCATTGTTTATTAATGTTCGCTGTCAGCATAAGGATAAGTCGGGCACATTTATAACTCTGTTTGAGCCTCCTGTCATACTTTTATGTGCAGTGGATGGCTTCTTTTCTTTCCTCTCCTCTTCCCCCGTCCAGAAAGCCTTGCCTATATAGAGCTTTGAACATTGTGGCACATTGTGTTCCATGATATACCAGCCTGTACGCGTGTGCGTGTGTGCCGGACTCAGAAACTCGCCACAAGAGCACTTGCCCCTACAATCTGCAATACTAATTGAGGTTTCTTTGTGTGTGCCTAGCCGATGGAATTATACCGAACATATACTCCCTGTGGCTACTCATAATGTCTTTACTAAATTCTCATTATTAATCATCTGAGGGCTGTCACATCCGTATAATTACCATTTTTTTTTTACTTTGTCACGTGGTGTGTCGTGTGGGCCGCACTTTAACTTTTTCCACCCGTGTTTAAATTAGTTTGCTGTCCCTGAGAAAATGTTCCCAGTGTGATAGAACTGTTTTCACACTGTTTTTAGCGCTGGTTTCAAAAGAAAAAAATGCACGACTCAGTTGCTTCTTTCAAATTCACCTCGTCCGCGCTGGTACGGAGTGTCGCGACCCAGCCAGCTGCCCAGATGCATTGCTCTTGTGCCAAGGTATTTTGCGCAGCAGCACCCAGCATTGCGTGGCCTATCTAAAGAGAACAGATGGTGCAGTGTTCTGCAGCGCCCGAGGATAAAAACGTGGGCTGCTCTGGCTGCTGCTCGCTCACCGTCCCGTTGTGTGCGCATGTGCCTCGCACATTGACCTTGCTAACAACTCTCTTGTCCCATTAATATGGGGGGGAGGGGGATAGCTTTATATTTCAACAAGGAAGGAAAACAAATATTAAACACCATACACATTACTACTTTTACGTTTCCTCATGGTGTGTTAACCTTAACCCTTTACAGCAGCTGTGCCATTTATTTTAATTGATTTGGCTGCAAATCCAAATTGTCATTTAATTGCATATTAATAGAAAATTGTGTAGTTGTGGTTTAAAAAAAATACATTTTCCCCCCTAGGTGCAGTGTGCTTTGTGTCGCGGCTGTAGATCTGGTGTATGAAAAAACACACGTGCATGGTGACCAATATCCCGACTTCATTTGTTTTTGGCGCCCAGAGAATTGTAAACGAAATGGTTAATGTGGTCTTCATGGTGTTGCTTAGCACTACACTGAGAACAACATTGCAGGGAAGCTTCAGAGCTCTCTGCGCCCAGTATTGTATGTTAAGTAATTTAAACTACAATGCTGCCAACATTCCCACCAACTTTAAAGCATTTGTGCCAATGTGCATAGGTGTGCGCGTAAGGAAATATTGTTCGTCATGTTGGATGTGTTGAACCCAGCTTGGCTTTCGCATTGAGCCGACATGCGGCTAGATCACCATTGCCATTATTTTTATCGTGCCTTCCGCTCGTAAAACAAGTCTCGAGGCCCTGCCGTGGCATCACAGCAACTGCCAGCAGAGCACAGAATTGCAAATCGTACAGCGAATGGTCCGCTTGTTTAATTACAATTCATACTCGTCATCGTCATCATCCGCGCACCAGCCTCTTGCCGGGTTGGTGGACGTACACAGCGTCTCCAGATCAATGTATCTTTCCACATGTCCCCTTCCCCAGTCTTAATTTCCATCGTCTACTTCAACATTTCAATCCCATCGCTTTCTTGGATGTGTGTGTGTGTACGTTGAACTTCTTTTTCACCGTACATAGCCAGCCCTGCTAATCTGGGGTGCGGGGAAAGGAAATCAAGCTAAATGGATGACCCCTTTGGTCTTGTCCACTTTTTTCCTGTTTGATACATCTCTGTTTTTTAACAGCCTGTTGCGCTTGCATTCTTATATATTTAATACCGCAGTTATCTTATTCAGTGTAAATCTGCAATTTGCATTGCGACCACGTAATGTGAATTGCATGTGTTTTGGCATTTATGATTTGGCTTACTCACTCTATACATTTCACTTTAAAGTCGGCTGTAATCTATGATGATAATTTAACATTATAACGAATCTGCATCAGTGTGTATGTATTCTGAATTCCTATTTTGCCGTTTGATCTGCTCAATTTGCTTATACATTTGTTCGTAATGTCCTCCTGCAAACGCCCTTAGTCTTGTAATTTTGAAATGTTTTGAACCATTTTTACCTACCAAAGTCGGCAAGCAGCAATTGGTTTCTTAATTTTTGCCGTTTGCTTGACATTATTTAAAAATAAATACATTTCACCAGTGTATCAGCCGTGCTTCCAATCACTGCAGATTGCCAAGCACATTGGGTGTCCCATGCCTAATTTTGTATTCCTTAATTAAGTGAAAATGCCCAAGAGACAAGTCAGAAAATATCCCCGAGAACATGCGTGTGCCGCACTTTTTTGACCAAGGCATGTTCATGAATATTAAAATTCATACTTATTATTGCATGTGTTTACTCCGTTGTTCCGTACCCTGTACCGCTCTCTGTTGTGTGTTCATGTTGTGCCGTGTGTTGTTCTCCACGATGTCCGACATTTTGCTCCAACTGCTTGGCGCTTCAGGATTTTAACTGAAGAAGCATCCAACAAGTGGAGCTAATTTTGATGCTGGAAAAAAGGTCCAATTTTGTAGGTGCTCTTTGTGCTTGTTCGCCTTTTGGCGTCCTCTGGTCTTGACACTGGTGAGGCCGTCTTTGGTGTAGGCCAATCAGTTTCAAAGACAATGCTTATACAGGTAGTCCTCTTCTTCTTGTTTCTTTCGGTAAAGTCACGTAGAAGGGAAGTAATAAAATAATAAAAATAAAACATAATAAAACAATTCTCACGACGTTTCGGCTACAACGCAAGCAGCCGTCTTCAGGTGAAGAATGAGACACTACCAAACTAGGAGCTTATATATAAGCTGCATTGGGGGTTGAAGAGCGCCTTAACAAAAAGAATGTGCATGTGAAGAGGAATTTAGCATATTCATGGAAAATGCGTAGGCGTTGGGCGGGGGGGTGTCAAAGTCATATTATGCCCATGCATTATGCAGGATCAGCAGCAACCAAGGGGGGTGCAGGGATTAGCAGTAACAAAGGAAAGGAATGTTAATGATATGTAGCTGCAGTTACTCAACAACCACGTAGAAAACTAAAGTATAAACTACATAAAAAACTAAAGTATAAACTGCATCGCACCATCAGTATACTTACTATACTCTATAATAAGCTGAGTTGCTAACAGCAAGTAATACATTACAATTCTACCTCGTAAAAATTCTATAATATGCTTCCATCTAAACCTTATTCTCTTATATCACACGAGCATATACCGTACTATATACTGCCATAGATAAACCCAACATTAAATTATATACTGTATTGCTGTAAACCAACCTATATCTTATACATTTAATATAACACTATGTATTATTCTACACACCCTAATGTGTATCGAAATGGTTTATTACGTCCTTCCAATGATTGCTGAGCCAGAATCCATCTTCTCGGTTAAAATTGTCTCTGTGTTTGTATATGTGGATCGCCTCATGAACGAATCTCTCATGATAGCCAGATGGCTTGCAGAGAACCTCTGTCTTGGAGAAGTCGATATCATGTGAGCCCACTGAGTTGTAACAGTGATCTGCCACGGCTGAGGTGTTTGTCCTACCGTGTTTCAGGTCAGCTTTATGTTCACGGATGCGGTCCGAGACATGTCGTTTGGTTTCCCCAATGTAACTGCTACCACAGAGGCAACTTAGTTTGTAGACGCCAGGGTACTGTATGTCTGGAACCACATCTTTTACAGACGGTACCAGATCACGGATTTTATGTACTGTGTTGAATCGGACCTGGATCTTGTGTTTAATCAGGATTTTGGAGATCTTTTTTGTGACCCCAGCAATGTAGGGTAAGGTGATGGTCTTGAAAGGCTCCTCAACAGGATCCTTCTTGATGGTTGGAGTGATGGCTTTGCGGATTGTATAGTCGGAGTAACCATTTGCCTTAAGAGCTTGGCGTACGTGTTTGAGTTCACTGGAAATGTGTTCATGGTCGGAGATGCATTGGGCTCTATGATATAGAGTCTTGATGAGGGAATTCTTCTGGGATGGATGGTGGTGGGAATCCGGTTTTAGATAAGCATCCGTGTGGGTGGCTTTCCTGTAGACAGAGTGGCTCATTGAACCATCAGGTCTCCTTTTGATTAGGACATCCAAAAAGGGTAGCTTGCCATCATTTTCGACTTCCATGGTGAATCTGATGGCTGGGTGTATGGAATTGATGTGGTCGAGAAATTGGTCTAGAGCAGGCCGGCCATGTGGCCAGATGACAAAAGTGTCGTCTACGTACCTCTTCCATAAGGTCGGGCGTAGAGTGGCAGTCTGGATAGCGTCCGTCTCAAATTTCTCCATGAAGATGTTGGCTACAACCGGAGATAGGGGGGAGCCCATTGGGGTGCCCTCAATTTGCTTGTAGAAGGTTCCATTCCAGGTGAAGTATGTATTGGTTAAGCAGTGTTTCACCAGGGGGGGTACCCCAGCATTCAGTCCTTGATGAACCAAGTCTTCAATGATTGCGATGGTGTCAGGCACAGGTACCTTGGTGAACAAGGAAACCACATCAAAACTGACAAGCAGGTCGTCTGGGGACAGGGCAATCCCCTTGATTGTCGATACCAGGTCAGTAGAGTTTAGTACTGCAGAGGTGGTTTTTCCAGTGAAAGGCCGTAGGATTTCGGACAAAAAACGAGCCAGTTTGTAAGTGGGGGAGTTGATAGTAGAGACAATGGGACGAAGAGGTGTATCTTCTTTATGTATCTTTGGCAAGCCGTACAATCTTGGTGGTCTGGCTGCAGAAGGTTTCAACGAGAACTGTTTGGTCTGATCAATTAATGCGGTTGAAGCAGAAATGATGTTGTTGGTTTTGGAGACGAGGCTGTTGGTGGGGTCTCTTTTTATTTTTGTATAGCTGCCATCGTTTAATAGTTCTTGAATTTTGTTGTTGTATTCTATTTTGTCCATGATGACAGTGGCATTGCCTTTGTCGGCTGAGAGGATGACAATGTCATCCCTCTTTTTTAATTGAGCTAATTCAAAACGCTCCTCTTTGCTGATGTTGCTAGCTGGCATCTTAGCGTTTTTGAGGGTTACAGAGATTTCAGATCTTGCTACGTCTGCAGCGATGTGACTCAAGCCCTTGAGAGCTACATCTACTCGAGCAATTATATCATTAACTGGTATGTGTCTAGGTGTGACTGCAAAGTTTAGTCCTTTAGCTAAAACGGATTTCAAACCTTCAGAAATAGGACTGTTACTGCGATTAATTACGACTTTGTTAATATCTAGCTTTTCAATGTGTGGGTCCGGTTTCTTGTTTGAGAGGCGATTGAATTTGGAAATCAAGTTGTCCTTACATTTAGTCGACATAGCGGCAGCTGAAGAGGCAGTCATTTTTTCCACATGTTCCCAATCCGATGTGGACATTGTTACACTCAAAGATAAGTGTGATTTGTAGAGTGTCTTGTCTAACTGATCTAGTTCGGTGCGCGTAAGTCTGATTTTCTCTGAGATAAGAGCTAAGCTAGTTCTAGACAGAATTCGTTTCGCATTAGAAGAAGTTACAGCAGCAGATGTTAGTGTAAATGCGTTTGGTATTACCTTAGAGTCGCGGCATCTCTTCAGAAAGGTGAGAGACTCGATTAGCTGAGCCTTCTTATCCCGGAGCTTGTTGAAGGATCTCAAAGTTATGTGGAAACCCTCCCCGTAGAGGCGGTTAAATTTCGATTTAAAGCTTTCGTGACTGCAGGGATTCATCTTCTTGTTTCTTTCGGTAAAGTCACGTAGAAGGGAAGTAATAAAATAATAAAAATAAAACATAATAAAACAATTCTCACGACGTTTCGGCTACAACGCAAGCAGCCGTCTTCAGGTGAAGAATGAGACACTACCAAACTAGGAGCTTATATATAAGCTGCATTGGGGGTTGAAGAGCGCCTTAACAAAAAGAATGTGCATGTGAAGAGGAATTTAGCATATTCATGGAAAATGCGTAGGCGTTGGGCGGGGGGGTGTCAAAGTCATATTATGCCCATGCATTATGCAGGATCAGCAGCAACCAAGGGGGGTGCAGGGATTAGCAGTAACAAAGGAAAGGAATGTTAATGATATGTAGCTGCAGTTACTCAACAACCACGTAGAAAACTAAAGTATAAACTACATAAAAAACTAAAGTATAAACTGCATCGCACCATCAGTATACTTACTATACTCTATAATAAGCTGAGTTGCTAACAGCAAGTAATACATTACAATTCTACCTCGTAAAAATTCTATAATATGCTTCCATCTAAACCTTATTCTCTTATATCACACGAGCATATACCGTACCTGTGCCTGACACCATCGCAATCATTGAAGACTTGGTTCATCAAGGACTGAATGCTGGGGTACCCCCCCTGGTGAAACACTGCTTAACCAATACATACTTCACCTGGAATGGAACCTTCTACAAGCAAATTGAGGGCACCCCAATGGGCTCCCCCCTATCTCCGGTTGTAGCCAACATCTTCATGGAGAAATTTGAGACGGACGCTATCCAGACTGCCACTCTACGCCCGACCTTATGGAAGAGGTACGTAGACGACACTTTTGTCATCTGGCCACATGGCCGGCCTGCTCTAGACCAATTTCTCGACCACATCAATTCCATACACCCAGCCATCAGATTCACCATGGAAGTCGAAAATGATGGCAAGCTACCCTTTTTGGATGTCCTAATCAAAAGGAGACCTGATGGTTCAATGAGCCACTCTGTCTACAGGAAAGCCACCCACACGGATGCTTATCTAAAACCGGATTCCCACCACCATCCATCCCAGAAGAATTCCCTCATCAAGACTCTATATCATAGAGCCCAATGCATCTCCGACCATGAACACATTTCCAGTGAACTCAAACACGTACGCCAAGCTCTTAAGGCAAATGGTTACTCCGACTATACAATCCGCAAAGCCATCACTCCAACCATCAAGAAGGATCCTGTTGAGGAGCCTTTCAAGACCATCACCTTACCCTACATTGCTGGGGTCACAAAAAAGATCTCCAAAATCCTGATTAAACACAAGATCCAGGTCCGATTCAACACAGTACATAAAATCCGTGATCTGGTACCGTCTGTAAAAGATGTGGTTCCAGACATACAGTACCCTGGCGTCTACAAACTAAGTTGCCTCTGTGGTAGCAGTTACATTGGGGAAACCAAACGACATGTCTCGGACCGCATCCGTGAACATAAAGCTGACCTGAAACACGGTAGGACAAACACCTCAGCCGTGGCAGATCACTGTTACAACTCAGTGGGCTCACATGATATCGACTTCTCCAAGACAGAGGTTCTCTGCAAGCCATCTGGCTATCATGAGAGATTCGTTCATGAGGCGATCCACATATACAAACACAGAGACAATTTTAACCGAGAAGATGGATTCTGGCTCAGCAATCATTGGAAGGACGTAATAAACCATTTCGATACACATTAGGGTGTGTAGAATAATACATAGTGTTATATTAAATGTATAAGATATAGGTTGGTTTACAGCAATACAGTATATAATTTAATGTTGGGTTTATCTATGGCAGTATATAGTACGGTATATGCTCGTGTGATATAAGAGAATAAGGTTTAGATGGAAGCATATTATAGAATTTTTACGAGGTAGAATTGTAATGTATTACTTGCTGTTAGCAACTCAGCTTATTATAGAGTATAGTAAGTATACTGATGGTGCGATGCAGTTTATACTTTAGTTTTTTATGTAGTTTATACTTTAGTTTTCTACGTGGTTGTTGAGTAACTGCAGCTACATATCATTAACATTCCTTTCCTTTGTTACTGCTAATCCCTGCACCCCCCTTGGTTGCTGCTGATCCTGCATAATGCATGGGCATAATATGACTTTGACACCCCCCCGCCCAACGCCTACGCATTTTCCATGAATATGCTAAATTCCTCTTCACATGCACATTCTTTTTGTTAAGGCGCTCTTCAACCCCCAATGCAGCTTATATATAAGCTCCTAGTTTGGTAGTGTCTCATTCTTCACCTGAAGACGGCTGCTTGCGTTGTAGCCGAAACGTCGTGAGAATTGTTTTATTATGTTTTATTTTTATTATTTTATTACTTCCCTTCTACGTGACTTTACCGAAAGAAACAAGAAGATGAATCCCTGCAGTCACGAAAGCTTTAAATCGAAAAAAGGTAGTCCTCTACTTACGATGGAGATGCGTTACGACGACCCCATCGTAAGTCGAAAATATCGTAAGTCGAAGATGGCCTAGCCTGCCCAGGAGTCTTAAAGAATGGTGATAATTTAGCAAAACAGAGCAATTTACAGTACCGTACGGTATAAACTATATACTGTATGTATTTATTAATTACAATACTGTATTGCACAGTAAAAACAAGATATATTCTTATCCTACCTATATGGACTGCAATTTAATAGAAAGTTTTTTCAGGAAACAATCCTATCTGCTATAAAAACTTTTAACATGCATTGAACGTATCATATCGTGGTAACCTTAAAATGAAATCGCTAAAGCCACGTATCATACATGCATTGAACGTATCGTAACGTATCATATTGTGCTGTACTCACCAAGATTCTGTCCGTCTGCACACTTGAACGACGTTAGGTTGTTGATGGCTACATTAACTTAGTTGTCGGAAGAGGAGGATGGCGATGACAAGGTACAGTATCGTACCTCGTACGCTGCTGCGTTTGCCTGTCGCGCGAAATGTCAAATATTTTACAATTTTGTCATATCGCTATCGCCATCGTAAGATCGAAATATCGTAAGTCGCACCATCGTAACTCGGACTACCTGTATTATCAGAGCGTGTTAGTTTGCATGTTCACCACAAGTACGTGCGGTTAATGCAGACTTGAGGTTTCTGTTTGGTGTTTGAACATCTTAACACCTTTTTTATTGCCAGAAAGGGTCAAATCTGTTCTTAGTTTTTCGTAAGTGGAGCTAAACTTAATGCGATGCCAAGCAGCATGTGCGGGACGACTGAAATATATATCAAGAGAGATATTAATCATTTCTGCGTGGCTGCTATAAGTGATCCTTGCCCTCATTCTAAAACCACCTTCTGAGTGGATTAACTCAATACAGCAATGGAGAGGGGCCCGGTCTGGAAGTGCTCATTTGGCGCTTGACAGCCTCTGAATGTTATAGGCTCCTACCAGGCCGATTGCACATTCTCAAACACGGCTTTAGCCAAACCACCTCTGGAAGATCGCAGGTTAACCACAGAACATTGATTGCATCTACTATTTTACATTGTTGCCCATGAGTAAATTGGGTGAACTTTATGGTAAACTGTTAAGGAGTGGCAGCCAAGGAATGGAACACCTCTGCTTTGTTGTGGTTGACTTTGTTGTGGTTGACTACGTACGGTGTGAAAGAAGTTCAACATACATGCATACAGATGAAGTGATGTTATCGGTCTCGTGTGAGAATGCCAAGTGGATTGTTAAGTTTGCAGAACCGTGAGAGATGGTGACACCTTGTGGAGGCCTAAATCCTGCAGTGGATTGATCATGTCTGATAATAATGCTTTGCGTAACAATCCATTAAAAGTGTTCACACATAGGGGGCAAAAGGAGAGTTAAATATATGAAGTACCTGCTGGTAACGTCATGTTATATGATGTCACTCTCACTAGGTTTACAGCCTTCAGCCAGCAGTGGATTGACAGCTGATTTTTTATTGCTTTTATTTAATGTTATGCATTTTATGGAAAGGAAGCCTTTGCAAATACCCTATTCTTTGGTTCTTTCGGTAAAGTCACGTAGATAGAAAACTTATAATAAAAAAAAAGACCACGACGTTTCGATCGCAACACAAGCAGTCGTCATTAGGAAAAGGGGGTTCGCCTCTAAAGGCAAACTGTTTATAAAGGTTTAAGATGGGCCTAGCCCAAGTGTCAGCAGCATTGGCGGGGCAGCTCATGTTAATGTAAGTGGTGGGCAGCGACGGCGCCGGTGGTGGGTTTCCACCAATTAAAGGGCTGCCAGGTAATCATTGCACCTCGCTTTACACACTCACACTGGTGACGGTGGAGGTTGCTGCTTGAGGTGATGGTAGTAGTGGGTAATTATTGTACATGTGGTGGGCTTCCACCAATAAAGGACTACTGCTAGTGGTGATGGTAGTCGTGTGCAGTGATGGTCCTGGTGGTGGGCTTCCAGGTCTAAAATGGATAACATAACAGCCAGTTATGACTTGGACTGGTTGATACCATCCTTACAGTGATTGCTGAGTTTGTACCCATCTTCTCAGTTGAAATTGTGTCCATCTGTATGGATGGCTTCATGAACGAATCTGTGTTGATAGCTAGTGGGTTTGCAAAGTACCTTGGTCTTAAAGAAATCAATTTTGTGTGAGCCAGCCGCATTAAATTAATGATCATCCACGGCAGAAGTATTAGTCGTACCGTGTTTCAAATCTGCCTTATGCTCACGAATACGGTCCGAGACATGTTGCTTAGTTTCCCCAATGTAACTGCTGCCACAGACACAGCTTAGTTTGTAGACGCCGGGGTATTGCATGTCAGGGATCACATCCTTCACAGATGGGATAGAGCTCTATGGTGTAGATTTTTGATGAGGGAATTCTTCTGGGATGGATGGTGGTGGGAGTCAGGTTTTAGGTAGGCATCAGTATGGGTTGCTTTCCTGTAGAATGGCTCATTGAGCCACCTGGTCTCTTTTTGATTAGGACATCCAAGAATGGTAGCTTGCCATCTTTTTCTACCTCCATGGTGAATTTGATGGCTGGGTATATGGAATTGATGTGGTTGAGGAATTGGTTCGGAGCCGGTCGGCTATGTGGCCAGATGACGAACGTGTCATCCACGTACCTCTTCCACAACCACGAGCGTAGAGTGGATGCCTGGATGGCGTCAGTCTCATATTTTTCCATTAAAACATTGGCTACAACCGGAGATAAGGGAGAACCCATTGGGGTGCCTTCAGTTTGTAGAATGTTCCATTCTAGGTGAAGTATGTATTGCTGAGGCAGTGTCTCACCAGGGCCCGGTACATCAGCATTCAATCCTTGTTGGACCAAATCTTCAATGATTGCAATGGTGTCGGATACAGGAATTTTAGTGAACAAAGAAACTACATCGAAACTAACGAGCAAATCACCTGCGGACAGTGAGAGGTCCTTAATTGACGATACCAGGTGAGTTAGGTGCAAAAGAGGTGGTCTTACCAGTGAATGGCTGTAAGGTCTCAGACAGATATTGGACCAGTTTGTAGGTGGGTGAGCCAGTGGTGGAGATGATGGGGCGAAGGGGTGTACCTTGTTTATGGATTTTTGGTAAGCCATATAATCTGGGTGGTCTAGCAGCAGAGGGTTTTAAGGAAAACCGTTTGTTCTGTTCAATTAATGAAGCTGAATCGGTGATGATACTGTTCGTTTTTGTAACGAGGCTGTTGGTGGGATCTCTTAAAATGTTTGTGTATTCACCATCATTAAGTAGGTCCTGTTGTGAGTGTATTTGTGTCCTGGGTGTAATCGTGCTAACATCAGAAATTTTGATTGACTGAAATTTCATTGGCAATTGTACCTTTTCAAGCCGTGGCCGATACGTTGACGTTAGGCAGCGAGTGGTACACGTTTGAGAGTCTGCGCTCGCGAGACGCTGCCTGACGTTGGGCCACTTGCACCGGGGCCCGTTGAGACCGCTCAATTTTGATCCGTGGCTTTTGGAAGTCATTCAAACGCGAGATTGCTGTGTGTCCGATGTGGCGTGGCATAATGAAATCTGTCGAATATAGCCGCTCGGAGGTCGTAAAAAGTGCTTAGGAGAATTCCACGATCTTGATCTGTACACTCGAGAGCTATTGTTTGAATATTAGCCTTAATGGGGACATTGTGCTATCCTACCAATGAGAGCGCATTTTAAAAGATAAGCTGTGCTGCCCTAAGATGGTCTTCTAAAGACCGAAGTGATTCATGTGAAAGAGGCAATAGCAGGTGAGGCAGAGGCTGCGTTCCATCTCATTGTAGTTTATCTCGGTGGAGCACTGGGTGGCTTAAGATCAATGGAGCATACATATTCTATTGTCTGCCTGCAGCAAAAACAAATTGCTTTTGTGTCTAAGCTGCGGAAAAAATACAGAGGATGTTATAAAATAGGCTTATTTAAATTGCTGTTTGATAACGTAAATAAAACAAATATTAAACGAATACACAAATTGCGAAAATTGCTCCGGCACTTTCTGTCCTGATACAAATTGGCGTCGACTGGAGTGCAAGCAGACACATTAACAGGGGGCTGGCCAATTCCTTGCTGCTGAAGAGCTTCTTTTTCTGAATGCCAATCTCTGGATTAGGGTTACAGACCATTGAACCGCCCACAGACGAACCCACGTAATCACCGCTTGGGTTGTGACTCACTTAAATGAGAGCTACATCTTGAAGGAAGTTCCTTAATCTGTGTCATGCCCTATCATCAGTTTAGCAGGCGGTGTTAGAAGACGCGCCGTTGGCTCCCGCTGTTTGAAACCATTGGAAGAAAATACAAAGTGAGGTTTGCTTCTTTGTTTTATTGCATTTGTTAATTGACGTTCCTTTTGACCCATTAAGGCAGTGGTCGTCACTCATTTTAAGAGGGGGGGGGGCACTTTCACTGATAAGACATGACCGACGGTTTCAAAGACATTTGAAACCGTTGGGGTTGACAGCACTATGATGGGGGGGTGGGGGGGGGGGGTGTTTTCACGTATGTATTGTCGTTTGCCGCACGAAAGGTCACTAGGGGCCACTAGTGACCCGCGGGCCTTGCAATTAAGACCACTGCATGAAGACAAACAGCCCAGTATTAAGGAAGCCCCGTTCCTCCCTCTAGTGGAGAACTTTGACACTGCAGGCAACATTTAATCGAGAAAAAATTGACTGCCGGCACACGATTTTTCCTATGCTTGTGAAGAATGTAGTGCGACCTTTATTCCTTTTGACAGTGAAATACATTTGGCAGCAGTCTCAGCATCGCGATCGCTGATGGAACTTGTGTTGTTGTCGTAGCACAACTTTGTGAAACCAAGACAAATTTTTCTAACCACAGAATGAGTGGAGAGAGCTTGCAACCACTGCACGTTCAGGCCACCAATCTTGTCCCCACGTTAGAGTATAATTGAGAATTGCATCGGAAGCGCGAAAAGGCTTCTTTTGTTCATTAGACACAAGGCACCTTGGTGTTTCGGCCCAGCAATTTCGTAAATCACATTGTGCCACGATGTAAATAAGTTACGGGGCGGGCGTGATATTTGTGGCCTGGACAAGAACGCAAAGACAATTTCTACTGCCTCATTTGCCAGCAGCCAGGGTGGCGGCACACACGAAGCCAGGCTGGATAAACCCACGTGGGTAATTTAATGGCTCCCCTCCTATTTCCTGCTCCACGATAAATTTTGCCAAGGCCACTAGCCCTGAAGAAACTGGGCGACTAATTAAATGGCTTCTTCCCGCCCCATATATTTTTTTCTTACTCTAATGATGAATGGTAGCCTGGGCGCGTGCAGCTCCGTTTAAGCCATGCAAATGCGGCGATGACATGGGGCAATCGTAAACGGTGGTGGTGCCTCGAGTTAAGATGCAGCGATCTCCAGGGAGATTGTAATCATTGTTTGATTTGGGTTATTGAACGGTCGCTACATAGTTCCTCGAAAAATCGAAGGTATAAAAATTAAGTGAATAATTGAGGAGCAGAGTTTCGGCAAAAGTAAAGCTGCAATTTCATAACCGTGCTTTTACGATGGTGATATGATCATGCTTGGTTGGCACCATAGGCTACATTTTTTTAACTACGTTACTTATCAAAGAAAACGTATGCAAACTTATATCTGTACGCAAATGGAGCATGCATTGTGTTAAAAGGTAAAGGTTCAGCCCTGCAATTGCTTTGCCATGCCACTGCTCGTGGTGGAACAGCCCCTGTTGTGGAGGGTATTTGTCCGACTCTTCTATGCTGGCCAGACGTCCAAACTAACTCTTTTTTAATTTATTTAAACAAATGATTAAAAGGTGTATCCTGTGTTTTAGTATTGCTAAATATTGTATTACTGTGCCAAAACGTGCCTGAAAAAGTGCCGTTTGAGCCTGATTTTCCAGGCTCTGTAACGTTTACAAATGGTTCGCTGTGCAGTGTTGTGGCAGGCAGTGTGATGGTAGTGGCGGCGGAATGAATCCTCGCGCTTGCCACGTTTGTTGATTCGCTTGATGTAGAAGACGGGAGTGCCCAGAGGCAAAGAATTGTCCGGTGAGTAATTATTTCCAAGTCTGGCAGAGAGGAGACTAATGCCCCTTGCAGCCTTGCCTGGTGTTAAAAAAAAAACCTCTTTTGAATGTCAGGTTTTTGCCTTGTGACTTCACTCGTATGATTTAGCACACCTGTCCCCTCAGATCCGAGGGTCCCTTTTATACCTGTGTTCGGAGACTGAATGCTTTTTCTTTCTTTCTCAATGCGAGCGCAGCAGGCTGTTGCCGTCGCATAAGAGCGAGCGTCGTGGCTGGCGCCTGCGTGGCCGTGCCGCGGCGTTCGCGATTTACGCGCTCGTCCGCAGGCACCGGCAAACGTGTGCGCCAAGCCGCCTGTATAATCAAGAGAAAGGGGAAGAAAAAAATGGATACAGTGGGCCCCATTAGCACTTACACGTTGTCATTAGAACTGTGGCCGTTCGCTGACGCCTGGCTTTGTTCTCGCGCTTTCCTGGGCATCGTCGTGTGTGTGGTGAGGCCAGTGTGGGGAGTGGTAGTGTAGCGGATTAGCGTGCTGCGCAATGAAGCTGGAGACCCGAGTTTGATTTCCGCTCATGGCCGACACCAGTTACGATTATCTGAACCGGTCCTGGGCTTCCCCATCGGTAGACTCTGCCTCAAATGAGTACCTGGTGCGGTGTGTAAACATCGCCACTGGGGACACAAAGGTGTGTGGTGCTGGCCACCCACCCCCTCGTGTGCTAGCCTTCATAGGTACTTGCTAACAGCACTTGCCCTGACAGCCTGTTAAGGCTATGCGGGAGATCTTTGTCTTTGGTGAGGCCAGTGTCCATGCTAACCAAGTGTCTGGTCAACCCAATGTTTACAAGTGTTATATTCCAGTGCACTATATTTGTCTGGAACCTCAAGTGTTTTCCGGTAGTTTGTGACTTGATATATATTCGAGGGAGAGAGTGCAGTGCTGGCTTTTACAAGCCCGCCACAAGATTACATTTTTGGGCTAATCGGAAAGGTATAAATTAAATAACCGATGATGCATTGTTGCACGGAAGAGAGAAGGAGCAGTGGGGGACTGGGAAAGTTCATAGCGCAAGTGTTAAAAAAAATAAAGTTTTAAGCCTGGCACTGATAATGTGCTGCACGAAATTACAGTCGTTTGAGTATTTTATGGTTTATGAGTTCAAGAGAGCATAGCAGTTGCAGCTCTCCGCCTTAATTTTGTTGCACATGGCTACGTGGCTATTGTGCAAGTGTTGTTTTTTTATTTTGATAGTTTAGTTCCAGATGGCATTCGCCGTTGGTACAAAAACAAATATTTTAAGCAACATTTAAAACACGAGCACTGGCTCTCACAGGTGTGGAGGCCACCTGCTCAGGTAAAACGATACAATGTGGGCCGTACTTTGCTGACAGCATTAATACTTGTCAGAGTATTAACATGCTGTGGTTTAAATCGGGCGAGGAATTCTAGGAATTGGCGTAAAATGGATGCTCGCGTTTTGTTTCCCTCCCTTCGCACGGAAACTGAGAACTTTGTGAAAAATATAATAATAATACAGTGCGTTCACATATTAATGGGATTAAAGACATGCGGTTATGTTCTGCCTCCCCCTCACTAAATGTGTTGTTTAAATCTACGGCGCTTATGGGTTTTCGTCTGTTTTATGTACATTCGGGCCTGTTGGCATCGTGCTTGCCTGCCCTTGGGATGAGGAGCTTTTGAAGAGAGTGTTCGTCTCATTGACGTATCCAGCAGATAGGCTCTCCCGCTAAATTTGTAACCGCCTATTTATAATGGCTCATATGTAGGCGCCTTGAAATGAAGGTGGGCAAAAGCACATCGTGTCCATTGCCGTATAAACTGGAATAGCATAAATGTAATAGATGATCGATTGTTCTGAAACCTTCGTAAGATCCGCACAACTGCTTTAGGGTGTTTTTACAAATCGAGGGTTTCTAATCATGCAATAAGCATGGCTGTATTTTCAATTCCATTGATTTCACTCTTGAGTCAGTAATGTCTCTACTGTGTGCGGAAATATTCAGTGTTGTGCTGCACTTTGAATCCACAAACTTAATGTTTCCCTGCCGCCTTGACCAAGCCGCATTGACGAGGGTGGTGAAGTATGGGTGAAAATAACCTCTACAAACTGCACGGTCTTTAAGGCTGTCATCCAGCAGTGGATTAATAAAGGGCTGCACAGGAAATTGACTGCCTTTATTCTCTTCACAATTTACAACGAGGTTTAGCTCAATTGATTGACATCAACACACTTTCAAGCAAAGTATAAATTGTGTCTATTTTGAGATTATCTGTTAGTTTATATGTACACGTTCAGCCATTTATCAATTTATTGCAGGATGAAGGCCTCCCCACACTGTGGATCATGGGGGTTATTGGACCATAATTCACCTTGCTGGTCTGTGCGTCTTGGTGAGGGCGTGTAGCATAGACGTGGGAAGCGTAGGGACTTACAGTACTGTACAGAATTAGATCTTGCACCACAGCCGTACGTTGTCCACAAACATGGCCCTGTAGCCTATAACAACCCGGTGTACATGGTGGTCACCTATCCAAACACTCTCCGAGCTCCACCCTGCTGCTTGGCTTTTGAGGTCCGATGAGATCAGGCACATTGAGGGTTATTTAGTTGATAGGCTCTTCTACTTTAATAGTATAAAATAAAGTAATAATTGTGTGTCCAACCAAATTATAAAGACATCACTAATATTCCAAACCCTTGCTGTAGCCAGACGAACTCAGCTCCACCCACTAGGCTGAGTCCTTAGGGAGTGTTCATACTTCCTAGTGGCTCCACTTTATAAATAAGCTGTCTGCAGCACGTAAAGGAAAGTGCCCAGCATGCCATGCTTCCTGTTGGCAAAGTACAAGCACTGGCATTGCCCTTCTGCCCTCTGCAAATACAAACGATAAATGAATGTCAATTGTCCTGAAGATTTTAACATTGTGGCCCGTGCAGTTCAAAGTATCTTTGGGCCACACGCTGCCAGGGAACACTTGTTTGTTGGCGTGGCCTCACCTCCAGCTATTTTAGTTTCCATTTCCACCAGTGTTTTTTTGCAGTGGTGTCTATTCATTTCTGGCTGAGTAGACCTGGAGGGAAGCCCACAACAGGACACCGGAATGGAAGCTGCGCCACTGGCGTGAACTTTTCTCAGTGTCGTGAGCCACTGTGCCACATCGCTGCTTGGTAATTTACTTGAGGGTAAAATCATGCCACTATGTCAGCAATATAAATTCTAAAGGTCGTGCTTGCTTTACTGTCTCGCTATCATATCTTTCACGAGGACAGCAAAGAAAATAAGACAAGCGTGCGAGTGTAGTTGCTCAACGTTGGAAACAAGCACTTGCCGATTTATTTTTTTAATCCATTTCCCTGGCTTCTGGTATCGTGGTTTCATCGCTAAAAAAGGTGCGATCTTGGGAGGGCTCCTGAATAATTTAAATGCAAATGCATGAAATTGCTACGCGTTAGCGGGCCCCCGTAATATTGCGTCTGGCCATTCCTGCGCCGCTCTGTTTCTCTCATGATTTTGATTGAAATTTATGAGGAGTGACTTAAAAAGAATTCCCTGCGTTTCCTTGCCACACCGGGGAAGCAGGAGCCGGGAAATTGAGTTTACGTGTTTTTACGCCACTGCCCCCCCCCCCCCCCCCCAATGTGTTTCCGTCCTTAAAACCGTTGATGCATGCCCCTTACCTCGAAGACACTTTTAGAAGCCAGTGTTTTGTTAACCCTACTGCGAGCGCCTCCGCCGTGAGGCGCCTTTCTTGTTTTGTTTTGCTCTTTTGAAAGGGGTTGTGGCCCTTCGGGGCGGCGTTCGTGTTTGCGATTGTCGGGGAGAATCGTCTGTGATCACGCTGCTTAGGGAGTTGTGATTAGACCGCAGAGAGAAAATTGCAGACTGTACTCTCGCTGTAATCGCCGCCAATATATTTATATTTTAAATAGTGCATGGACATTACACACATACAGATTCACGTGAGCCATGTTGTTGGGTGTATGTGTCGGCACAACGTAGGGCTATTTGTTTATTATAATAATTGCACATTGGCTGCTTTAATTACAAATTATGCTGATGAGTGAGCTATATTTGTCCATCATTGTGAATGTCTCCAATAACAATTAGAGGCTGTGGTAGCTTAAAACTGATCATCCACAGCAGCTGTGGGGCTCATGCTAATGCCGATGTGATGTATAATCAATTACACATCGCATCTATAAGTACTTAATGTATATCTAAGTGCCCAGATTAATATTAATCAATTCTAAAGTATCTGTTCTAGTTAAAATTGTAATAACATTATTTCAGTGGAAAATTAGAAAATGATGCAAATATGTACAATTTGTAATATATTATGATATATATGCAAGGCCTGTCCTCCAATCCGCATTATTTGTTCTTATCAGTTTAACATTTACTTAAGCCTGATGAATGCAAACGGATACGTAGATAATTTGTGTAAGGGATACCGCGCCGACGTTTGTCAACGACCACTTCAATGTCAAGGGTAAATGTAAATCTGCGGAGTCCTGGCTGGAGGTTGCGAGGTCTCTCTTTGCCTCGAACGCCAGTCATCCTGACCTTGCTCATAATTTAGTGCAATCTTCGCACGTTACGGATGTGTTAGAGAGACAAGTGAGACTCGCAGTCGTCCTCCCAGGGCTGAGTGCCATTTTCCAAAGCAACGGCCCCTGCTGCACCCTGCTGCACCCTGCTGCACCCTGCTGCGCTCTGCTGCACCCTGTATAATGTTACGCAAGGGGGGGCATCGCCAGAGGTCGCAAACGGGTTTTGATTCCTTACCCGTACCCGGCCGCACCAGGGTCGCAAACGGCTACCCGTACCCGTACCCGTCCGGGTACGGGTAGCCGGGTATCGGGTAGGGTACGGGTATCGGGTACCCAATTGCGACCTCTGGGCATCGCCCAAGTTGGAAGCCGGGGATGTGCATTGCTCATTCTGCCGCAAGTAGCAAGCCGGTCGCACGCGTGCCAATTCAGACGGCGGACATCGTGCGCCCACATAAGGAACTTGCCTTCCAAGTGCGTGGCCGCAGTCAGCCACGTGTGTTTTGTGCATTCATATGGCATTGTTTACCACTGCAATTATTTGCTGTTTAGCTGGCCCGATGGCTCGGCGGTGGAGCAAGCGGGTCGCAGACGGAAGGTTTGCGGGCTCAAATCCTGTTTGATGTTATGACTCGGCCCATCATCCCTCTGGGGTCAATAAAATGGGTGCTATTTTGTGGGTAAGTCAGAAGTGGTCGTCCTATGGAGAGACTCGCCCCTGGCATAGGATTGTGGAATGTCCTCTCATGCCCGAGGGCTGTTAAAAGGAGATGAGCATCACCAGAATGCTCATTTGAGCTGGAAATCACTTTCAATTTTACTCCAAACCCAGCACTTCAGACTTGTCTTCAGAGACGACAGCCACTTGCGTGCTATTGGCTACATACCCCCCGCATCCTCCGAAATCCGCTGCATGGGAGCCTGGGTGGCCACGGTGGTGGAGGTGATGGGCGAGGGGGGGGCATGGCGGTGAAGGGGGGGGGGTGCGCGACCTCCCTCTTTAGCCCCGTCCTCCCGCACGGCATCTGTGATGATGTCCTCAGGCGGTAACAAACGAGAACCCCGCTGCCCCACGCGCACCCGCTTCCCTGCTTAACACTCTGCCGGGGTTTTGTCCCGGGTTTTTTTTTTTTGGCCGATCGATGGCGGTCAATACGGTCAAGACTAATTGCCTGTCAGAGGGCCCTGTCCCTGAGAGACCGCCGCTTTGTAATGGCACATGCGACTGTTTTTGTTGTGCCATACCAAACTCTGCCGGTTGAATGGGGGTTAGGAAGTATATTTTACTTCAGCGGCGCGGTGTGTCGTCATGTTATTTGGTTTTCGGGTTTGTCCACTTTGCCGGCTGCATTTGTTCACCTTTGAAAGAGTCGAACCCAAATCGAGGGTGTATTGATGGTTTTAATGTGGTCTACCTCGTCTTTAACATTGCACAATAACCTTGTCGATATGTCCCATTACGGTGCCTTAGTTTGGTTCATTAAACCGTAGCGTGTTACAGCGAGTTCTAATAAACAAAATAACCTTTGTGTGCTAAATTTAAATTGATTGCTTTAAACCAGTATGATTAAGTGTAACTACTGTTTCTTCAGAGCAACCTCTTTACCTGTGTTTTATATATACCCAGTTACATGGGTATATTCTTAGCAAGCCCATTATCACACAAAACTTATTACATTTTGTGTTTGTGAGTGCTGTAGAAACCGCTATTATTTAGCCCTATACTGCTTATAGATGAAGGAATATTGGTTCATTAAAACAGCGTGCCCTACAAAGCGATATTTCCTGTTTAGTAATTACTGAGGCATGCACTGTGGGCGTTATTCATCTTTGAAACTGTACACGATATTTTATTTCAGCGTTTACAAGCTCATTAATAAGTGGGTCACCATGAAAACAACCTTATTTCCTTCGGGCACTTTTATCAGTCGGATACATTATTAATACACTAATGTTAACATAAAATATATTTCTTAAATCGCCAGACCGTTCACACATTTTCCAGATGTGCACCTGACATTTTCTGCTTTTTTCACCTGACGCATTTTCCAGCGAATTCTTAGCAGCGCAACGGTAGTCGGTTGCGGTGCCGTTGCTTCCTGTTTTCATTTTCCCCGCATGAGAAACACAATTGCTCGTGCCATTAAGAAACTAACTGCGCCAATAAATCGTGGACGAGTGTTTCCGCCTGTCTGTGCTCTTTGAGGACACATTAATTGAGAATAACTTTTCTATTGGCGATCAAATAAATAAATAACAGATGGAGCTGGAAGACCAAAAGCACCGGGCCCTATGAGGAAGGCAAGTGTGTGTGTGTGCTTAGTTCAGTTGTGCTTCAGGGTAGGCGATGCATCACATGACGGCGATATGGAGTGATTGGGAGGATGGCAAGTGTTAAAAATAACGGCGTATTTAAGCATGTGTTACATTATATTGTTTCATATTTCTTCAAAATTGCGTCACAATCTTGAGTTTTTCCAATTCATATCGGTGCACGTTTGGGATTACGCAGGGGCAAAAAGAGCAACACGTGGATTCGAGAACATAGATCGATTCATGATGTAATGTTGATCTTTAAAAGCGGGGCCGGTGTACGACGCGTCGCTGGAAGGGATGACGCCCCGCGGGCGATGATAGCGACAGAGTGGCAGCCGAAGGAGGGAACCTGTGCGGAGGTGCATCCGCCGCACAGATGAAACGATGAAATCGTCTCATTTGCAGGCGCTTAGGCGGATTGTTACATCACAAGACCCAGTCAGAGGTGGCGTCGGCTTGGGGAGGCCTTCATCCAGCAGTGCATTGATTATTGCTGGCAATGGTGGTGATGGTGATGCATGTTCGATATGAATCTTGGATGTTTTAAATGGAAGTCACAACTGTGGACGTGCATACAGGCGCGCGCGCTTGTGGAGCGATGGCAGTGGAGTTCACTCCGGCGCATGCGCGCGGCCGGGCCGGCGCTTGCGGGTGCTTGGGTCTGGGGCAGGTGGCCAGGCCCGGTACTTGCGGCCAGGTGGCAGGAGCCATCGCTTGCGCTGGCGGGCAGACCGCGCGCGGGGTTGTTGGCGACTCGGACGCTCGCAGCGAGCGGTCACGTTTCTGGACGTCGAGCCAGCGCGCAAGTGGGTCACCGGCTCACTCGTTCGCACGCACGCATCGTGCGCTGCTAGGGTAGGGAAGCGGGAGACGAATGTGTGTGCGGGTGTAATGAGGTGCTAGACAGGCAACCTGCGGGCAAGCTCGCTTGTTAGATATTGGCCGGGTTGGCGAGTTCGTCTCATTGCTCGCTGCCGCCCACGCCACCTGAGCCTCTCCTTCTGCAAACCCCCCCCGCCCAACGCTCTGTTTTTTTCCCCACTGTCCTTGCCCGTGTCCCCCAGCGTTCGCACCGATGCTCTTGTCCACCTCTGTGACCGACTGCTTTCGCTGCATCTGCATGTGCCTCCGCCCCGTGCCGCGGCGGGTGCTGCTGATGCTATTTGTGTACGTGAGTGAGTTATAGCGGGTCATACCACAAGGCCGTAAAATATGATGTATCGTGTTGAGAGAGTGCAAGTGTAATTCCCACAGGACATGCTTCTGGGCACCGGCACAACTAATCCACATTCTCTATAGTCATATTTTTCACCAGCCCCTGTGACTTGCAATATTAATGCAATGAATTCATTTTTCCTGGTTTTATTATTTTTTTTTATCAGCCACGTTTGGGCACAATGAAAACTGCCAGTTATAATTTGCCCTTAAAAGCACCTCTATATTTTTTCTGTTGCTTTTGATTATTTGATGGTATTTGTGATTTTATTTTAGTCTGGAAGATAGTTTTTTTTTACTTCTTATTTACCCATAATCAGCCATTTTTTCTACTTCTTCAAATGTGCCCCATCTCCCGCTCCACTTTCCTTACCCACCAAAGCGTCGCCACTTCTATTTTTCTAATCTTTTCAATTGTCTTATCGCAGTTGTAAAGCAATTATAGACGTACGACCGCGTTATTACGAAGCGCATTTATTAACGCTTTGGAGAAAGATGTCGACTGGAACGCGTCTCTTGTTCCAGTTGTCTCCGCCCCTGTGTGTCGGTGAGAGATTACGAAATATTGATGGCTATTACACCAAGGAGATAAGCCTTACCCCTCCGTGCCGACGGCTTGGCGGTGGAGCAGTACAGCCGTGAGGCGGAATCTCATTAGCAAGACGCCGGCAATGCCTTTAAAAAAAAAAGAACCTCCCTGAAAAAAAACCCCGCGTCGTTGGGTTCTGTTGAAGGCGGCATGGCCGCGTATCGTGGAGTGGGGGGGGAGAGAGACGAGGGGGTTGGGCTACTTCTACGGGAGGGGAACCAGGGAAGGGGTAGAGCGCGGTTGCGGCAGTCTCGGTGGCAACAGAATGAAAAAACCTACGGTCGGTTAAAACCGCTCGCTGCGCCGAGGGCTCTCGCTCGCTCGCTGCGCCAAGGGCTCTCGCTCGTTCGCTCGCTCACTCCCGACACGCGGAGTGCCGAGAGGGATTAGCCAGCGCCGGCAGCGGCGTTCCCGGCGCGGTCGTCGTGTCGTGAAGCGTCTCGCGAAATCGGGCCCCCCCCCACCCCCCCACCCACCCACCTCCGAAGGGCAGACGGTGCAACTCTTGATGTGGCCGGCACGGGGAGGGGGCTGCCGGGTGGCGGTGTCCGGTTCCGTCGGCGGGTAAATATGAAGAAAATCGTACCGTGCCTGACCTGCTGTATCGGCGGCACTCGCGAGTTCGGCGCACAAGACTACATGTACGTCTCTAGCA
This sequence comes from Lethenteron reissneri, assembly GCF_015708825.2. Taxonomy (NCBI): domain Eukaryota; kingdom Metazoa; phylum Chordata; class Hyperoartia; order Petromyzontiformes; family Petromyzontidae; genus Lethenteron; species Lethenteron reissneri. Next base: position 1,539,484 of record NC_083784.1, read on the forward strand.
GGTACTGCTGGCACGGTACCAGCGCCGGTGTTCGTAGTGAGGGATTGCGCGAGAACTTGTGTGCGCGTTTGTGTGTGTGTTGGTGAGTGCTCGCTCGCAGCACTTGTCCCCAACAGTCTGTTTGGCTATACAGGGGGGGACCTTTGTCTCTGTAAAATAGTGGGAAGCGGTAATGCAGGGCTGAGTGCGCTGCGCTACGAACCGGGGCGACCTGCGTTCGATTCCCGTTCGTGGTCACTATCAGGGATCAATGTCTGGAGAAGTGGTCTCTTCGTTTGACTCAACCTTAAACGAGAGCAGTACCTGGTGTGGTTCTTAAACATCGACACTTGGGAGACCAAGGTGGCCAGGTCTGCTGCTGGCAACATCATCCCTTGGCATGCAATGCCGGTCTTTATAGGCGTTCGCTAACAGCACTTGCTCCAACAGTCTATATCCCTGTGTAAAGGATGTTTGTGTAGCACAGCTGTGTGCATAAAGTAGCACTTTACTGTGTGTGTGTGTGCGCGCGTGCGTGTGGCTTTTGAATGAGTTCAGCTTATACACAACTGGCTGGGTGTGCGTGTGTTTCTCCAGTACGTGTGCGTGCGTAGCAGTTCCCATTGCGCGAACACGTGCCCTTGCGTCCGCTCGCGTCCGCTCAACATGATTGCCACCTTGCTTTGTTCCCTCGTCAAACTTAGGCGAGCGCTTGCCTCTGCCAAATAAATTACGGGGGGGGGGTTGAAAACATACACGAAGCGCCTGCTTTGCTTAGTTGCATGCACGGTGGGGGGATAATGAGTCTCGAAAAATAATGAAGATGATGGTAAGATATCAAATAAAAATGGTTAACTACTCGTGGATTCGTCTTGCTTACGGTCAGGGCATTGGTTTTTGTGGCTGGCTGCCATCGCGTGGCCCTCCCCTCATCGCCCCCACACTCCCAGTCTCCCATGCATCTGTTGTTTTGTATGTTGCGATGCCTTAACATTGAGCACATCTGATGAGGCGCATCTGCTGCCAACAGCAATCTCACACTCATCACCGCCCAAAACTCTCCCTTGTTAGGTTTCAACTCCCGTTGTGTCACCACCTGAAGGAAAAAAATGTACAGCCGATCCTGTTTCTTATTTTTGTTGTGTTTAATCCATTTCTCGTTTCATCTGGTTGCGTGTGCTGTCGTCACTATGAATTATCTGGGTTGCTTTTTTTATGAAATAGCTCACGATATATATTTAATGATATGATACTTTCACGAAACATCGGTGGTGCTTTGCATAGATATTTACATTTTGCGCGTGTTCTTTGTGGCACTCGTGTGTGCCGAATAGATTGGTGAGATGTTTGTGGGTTGGCCTGTTTCTGCCTTTCTGATCGCAATTCATGAATGGCTGTGTCAGAAAATGCCGTTTATTATCCCCTTGAACATTTATAACTTTCACGGAGAGCTTCTGTGATATATCGTGCAATTGCTATGCAGCAGAGCAAGCAAACTATAAGTCTCGTGCGCCTTTCAAGACCTGTGTCGCTCTCCCGTGATGGAGCTATCCCAGACAGATTGGAAAGACGTCGCTCCTCGTTATCATCGTATGTTCGTTGTTTTCCCCGGTGTTGCGTTGGCAGCTGCTCCAGAGTACAAACGGATACGCATGGCGCGTGCTTTGGAGCATTTTAGACCCGGGTCATGTGCCCAGTCCAAATGTTGCTTTGGCCTCTCCAAACATAAATATTCCATTCAGCTATGATGCCGAATTTAAAAATACATACGCACGCGCGCACACACACACACGCAGCCCCCCTCGATAGATCTTATAAAGCACGTATCTGCAGCGTTTGTAAAATAGCTCGTTGGTTTATCTCAGAAGCATAACAATAGGTTGATATTTTACTAAGGAGGGTATGTGAGGGTACGTGCTATTTCTGGTGGCATGTGTGACCAAATGAGCTAATGGGAATGCACATGCACAGTAATACATTGGAGACAAATATCACCGAGTCCCATGTGCCCATTTTCTCTGAGATCAATTGATGTGCCTTTCCGCTAAATACAGACGCGCTGGCTCCGATTGTTACGGTTAGGGAAATTATATTCTTAAAAATGCAACGCATTTCTTGCCCTGTTGTTAGTGTTCACCTCTTACTTAAATGAGCATTGTTACACTCATCGCTGTTGGCAGTCCTGAGATTGTGGAATAAATTCTACAGTACAACACAATGTGTAAGCATTTGGTGGGACCACAACTCAAGATTCTGTACAGAAACAGTGGGTCTAATCATTTTATACGGAGGCAGTTATAGGTAGAGTAAAACAAGTTAAGGTCATGAGGCCGGACTTCAAAATGGAGAGGAGGTTGACAGTTCTGATAGCTGTGGAAATTGGGCTCCAGACTCTGCGGTCATCAGAGCAGAGCATGAGCAACCTCCCACAGATCGAACGTTATGTGGGGGCTTCAACAGAAAGTTACTGGAGCTGAGAGTCCACGAAGGGTAGCAGAGTAAGGTGAGAGGTAGGCAGGGGTGAGTTTGTGTAAAGATTTTGAAGATGGTGAGAGCACAACCTTAAAATTGATCCGGGATTGGAGTGGGAGCCGGCGGAGGGATCTGAGCATCGTCTTGACATGGCCCCGTTTACAGCATTTGAGATGATCTGGAGTTTGGCGATGGGGAGATTTGGTAAGGCCGCGGTGGGGAGGAGAGGGAGTTGCCAAGCACAAAGTGGTACTCTTCAACCCAGACTGGGAGTTGAACTCACGACCCCTGAACCGGGTGCTGCAGTGAAGTCAGATTGCATGATGTTGTTGTCCATACATCTCAAAATGTAATGGCTGTTGTAAACTGCTGTTAGATTGCGGTGTGAAGAGACTATCGTAGGGCTGCCAGGAGAGACTGAAATCACAGGGAATTGTAAAGTCCTTCACTAAAAAAGGTCCTCTGTGGCTTTGTCCCTGCGTGGACAAGGACAGGCCGACACTTTGAGCAGGAAATACGTTTGAGGTTATTTTTATGCAGCTGCAGACTGCATATGTGTGATGTCTTCAGTTAAACTGCACATACATTTTTTTGCCAATATCCTCAAGGGCTTTGGAGGGGACACCTTGTAAATAAGAATGTGCCGGACTGTGTGCGTCTACATTTGGTTATTTTATTTATTTTAACGGGGTATTTTCTATTTATTTGAACATGTTAAATCTGACTTCCATTAACATGAATGCACGCGTTAATTTTGTTTGGAAAGAAATGTAGGACTTTTTTTTAAAAGATAAGTATAATATTTGAACGTAGATGATATTTTGTCTCAAGTCATTCAGGGATCTTGGTCGAGTTTAGTAAACAACAGATTTGAGGTGACCCCCACAGGTAGAAGAAAAATCAGATGTGAAAATTATAAAAGATTAAATATTAACCTGAATAATAATCAATTCAAACGTTTTAATACCTGTGGTGAAATAAATGAAATAACTGGGTCCTGACTGTTGGTCCACCCTGTATGCACGGTAAAATTTCCGTTAAATAGATGTGGACAAATTGTGCTGTAATTTAGCATCCAGACTGTGAATCACAATGGGATTTGATTTGAAAAATTATCCTTGCGTCATCTTGTTTTGTATTCACTTAATAGGTTGTGACTGTTAAATATAACCGCACGTATTGATTAGTCTGAATCGATTCTTATAGTCTATGATAAAAAAAATTTGGCACGGAGCTATATCTCTTGAATTATTTCGCACATAGTGAGGACTTTGCTAAAAATATGTTAGGTCGATCCCGTTTTTTATGCATACGCACAAGCATTTTTCGCTTTCAGTACGTGGCTTGCAAATTTTATAAATGAAGACCAGCTTCCAGTGGACATGACAAGTTTGTATTAATGGTTCTTGTTCTGGAAGAAATTAGGGAGTGAGTGTTCAAGTAATTTCACTTTTTTTCTACAGCATACTCAAGAAGTCTGCACTGAATCATTGATTCAAGCTCAAGACTTACATATCGTATCTGTATTTTTATATTTACTGTGGATGAAAAGAATATTCTTCAAAAGACTTTAAATTATATATTCATTGCCTGGTCTGGGATTAATATTATGATGGGTTTTTTTTGCATACACATCTGATATTGCTCCCGATAATACGCTATAATCACATAATGGAGCGTCAGAAAAAGCATGCTATTAGGTGTATGATACTTTTATGGACACTGCTCCAAATCCAATGGATAGTCTTACCAATCGCTTGTTTACAGACGTCTGACTTCGCTTCTAGATCTTTCCATAAGTGCGTAGTGGTCAGCATATGTGCCAACTCGCAACAAGGTGGTGTGTGGAAACATTTCGCACGAACACTTCCTCATCAGCTGAATTCTGCAGAACCTCGCATCAATATTCTCCAAAGTGTACAAATAAATAAAAACATTTTTTTTTCTTAAACCGAAAAGCACCAAACGGTGAAAAGACCGATTTATTTTAGCAGTCGACATTGTCTTGTCTTACATTAATTGTTTAAGCGGCGATCAATTCAAGAAGGCGTTTGTTTTATTGTTAAACTGCAAGCGCAGCTGTTTGTTCCGGCTATTGCCCGGCTCATTGGCATGCTGGATGGACTGGGCTTGTGTGACGGGCTACAGCCTGGCCCGGCGAGTGATTGACGCTCCTTTCGAATGTGATCATGGCCAGCTTAGGCTTGCTGCCGGCCCCACTTCCCCACACCGCACCGCGCCATGCCATATACCACAATACCACCCTCATCCTGGCCTCTTCGGGAAAATGGTTTTCAAGTCCTTGAGATTTCACGCATGGGTCTGCCAATAGCCCGCCACTGTCTTGGGTGCCAAATGTTGCACGCGTCGGCTGCGTGAGCCGTCACGTTGGAGAGATTCAAAAAGCCCCTCCTCGCTTCCCCCCCCCCCCCCCCCCCGATATTTCAAAGCAAAAGCGCGAGAGCGTACACGCTTGTTTACTAATTTAGAGAAAGAAAATTGCGGAGCAAAATTTAAAACGCGCGTTTTTCCATGCGATTGAAAAGGTAAATGGAATGTAAAAAAAGCTAATAATTTTTCAAAATTATAGTAACAAAGGCTGTAAAAAAAATAACGTTCCTTTGATCAGTGAATGCCACACTAAAGACATGGCTTTGAATATGGGAGATGTGTTGATTCCACCTCAGACAGCATTTCCTTTTGTCTTTCCAATGCCCAAGCTGCTGTGCTGTCATCATCTCTTCCCCTCCCCACTTGGAAACAAATATTAATTTTTACCCCTATTCAATGCCTTTCATTCTCGTAGAGCGTGTGGCGGGGGGGGAAAAACGACGCGCTAAATGTTATCGTTTTGCGTGCCTCTGACCATGTTCCCGGCTTGTGCCGTAAATTATTCATTTGGGATTCTAAAGCGGCTTGCATAATTTATGCGGAGCGCCTTGTGGGTTTCCAGTCGGGTGTCTCGTCGTCCCTCCAGACGGCCGTGCCTGTAATGCGACCGTGTTGGCCCCACCGCAAATATTGATTGTTTTTGCGAGAGGGCATCTTTATTTACATGACAACATTCGCCGGTCGCGTGGCCGCTTGCTTGTGCAACGCGCGAATGGGTTACCGAAGCCAGCAGGCTCTCATCGTCGGTCTGAATTCCTGTCTGTGATGGCAAGTTGCAAGGGCAAAACATTCCCATTTGCCTTCATCCCTGCTGAAAATGTTATTGGGTGATGGCAGTTTTGTGGTCTCATGTCCGTTATTAATGCTGGCGCCCAATGTCTCTTATTTTGAGAATGAGCCAGAAACGAGTGGCGAGCGAAGCCGTGTGCGGCGTTATTGGACAAAATGCATTGAGATGGTGCCCTCTGAAACGATGAGTTATAAAAGGTGGATTTTGACTTAAAACTTTTGTGACTGCAGGAATTCATTTTCTTGGTTCTTTCGGTAAAGTCACGTACAAAAAAAATATAATAAAACATTTTTGGAAAATAATCAAAGCAAAAACCCCACAATAAAAATAGTAAAATTAAATTCTAAATAATAGAAAATAATAAAGCAAAACATTTTAAATTTATTATAATTTTTCATTTTATTTTCTTATTTTTATTGTGGGTTGTTTGCTTTTATTATTTTCAATTTATTAATATTTTAACTTTTTTATTATTTTTTATCTTTGTGATTTTACCGAAAGAACCAAGAATATTATTAAAGGTGGCATTAATTACGTATTCATCTAAGTTTTGCGTGGAGTTGTGAATTGACCCAGTGCATGACTTAACAGTTCACAAATGCAATAGTAACTTCCTATTGCTTATTTTTAACACATTAGAAAATATTTATTTAAGTTAAATCATGTCACCGCTTTATTGAAATGAATTAAACGGATGGAACACATTTGTAACTGTTAATTATTGTGAGACACTGATTGTACCTGTTATGTAAATAACTATTTTTTTGACACATGGCTGAAATATTTAGCATTACCATGTAAAATAAGTCGTTATGGAAGAATATGTCATCTTCTGTTCTTTCGTAACTGTTCTTATAATTTGGCATCTTAGTATTTTCTATGTAGTTTTTTGTACAACATTATCTTGATGCTGTACAAATTTCCAATTAGTCTGCACGAGTTGACTTATGTTTGCTCATGACAAGCAGTACCATGTGTCCAAGCAGCATTTGAAGAGTTCAGTTTATCACTCATGTTAAACCCACACATTTCAACTGTAAAATAAATGAAATAAACACATTTTGTTAATATTTAATGCACGCGTAGAAACAAACAGCTGTTTACTAATACAACTCGTTTACTGCGTAGTTATTATTATAAGCGTTTGCACTGTGTGCCAAGCCAACGAACAGCATCATCTTCAGCACGCTGAAGCGTCGTTCACAACGTGACATCGTCCGCGGTGCTCACAGCTGCAGGTTGGGTCAGTAGCCTGACCCCATCGGACGAGGTTGACCTTGCAGCGACCTTGTCCCGTCCGGAAACGGTTCAGCGTTGTCCATTTTCGGCGTGAAAGGTCGAAGCCAGGAGTACAGAGACGGCTCTGTTGCAAGGAAGCGGTTCACAACATCAGTTGTCGACCATTCTGCGCTCCATGCCGAATTAGATTTCGTGTTGTCTGACGGCGGATCCAACCAGACTGGACGTCTCGAAGACTGGCATGCTGTTGGGTGTAACAAGATATCTGCATGGAGTGGTAACCTGTCATTGGCATGAACCTTTGCCAACAGCTTGGCCTGTTGCTTCCTGTCGACGGAGATGTGGCGGTGGGATGTTGCAGAGTACTGGCAGCCATGGTAGTGGAGTTGGGCGCAGCGTCCCAGTTATGGTACTCATAGATGTATTGGAGTGGGACGATCTGGACCAGACTGGAGCACAGCAGTTTAACACGTAGGCTTTCGCGACCAGTACTATTCATAATAAAGGTTTTTGGGTTAGATGTCGTTATTTATTATGGAGCACAGTACTCCGCTGTTCAATAACACAGCTGTTGTCTGGAGTCTGGGCACCCCAAATTGTACCAGCCAGTTTCCGGAGTAGATTGTTCCGAGTGCTGACTCTTTCTGCTGTTTTCTTCAGGTGTCCGTCAGCGATCTGTGCAAGGTCACGCCTAGGTGAACCAGATTCGGGTCACGCTTGATACGCTGACCTTTGAGGGTAGATGTTGAGTTCCTGCTTTGCTTTCGCGTTGTGCAAATGAAAAACACTGGAGACTGTTTTGATTGCGCTTGGTCGTCGTCGCCATCTACTGAGGTACCTGCGCCATCATCTCCACATCTCTCTCTACATCGGCATAGATGAATTTGCGTGACAGTCACTGGAAGATCGTTGATGTAGACATTGAAGAAGCTTGGAGATGGTACTGAACCTTTTGTTTGTCTTCTCCAAGAGCTGCACTTGTCTCCAATGTGCACTCGAAAATTGTCTATCGTGGAGGAAAAGTTCGAAAATTTCTACTGCCCAGCGTGGCATCACTCTGGATAGCTTCAACAACAGGCCTGCATGCTATGTCAAGTCACCAATCAAGATAAAATATAGAACTCTGACGTTTACACAATGCTTAAGTTAAAGTGTGCCCTATACTCACAACACTGTTGGGGCAGTGCACATTTGAATTTATGGTTCTGAGCAGGTGGCAAAAAAATCCTAATTCCGTGAAGGAGACCAGTCTATCCATAGCTAAACTCCTTTAAACGAAAACAAACTACGCATTTTAATTTTAATAACATATCCCGTGGATTTTCAAGATAACGCACAAATGTACAACTGCAGCTGCCAAGATATGAAATTGCTCATGTTCATGTTTGGCGGCAGCAGTGCTGTAACTCACGCCAAGGGCAAGGAGAGAGAGAGAGATGTGCTTCCTGCTTTGCCTTCAGGGCATGGAGGGGGAGGTGTTTGAGCAAGAGGAGAGTTGAGGCAGGGTGGTTTACGGTGGGTAGGGTGCAGAGAAGGACCGCCGGGTTCGGGTGAGGAGGCGATGAAATCTCAAGAGCTCACGACTTGCCGCCTCGCTCGCTCGGTGTCTGCGCGGTGACAAATGCACCGAGCGCCCATCCCCTCTCGCCCGCTTTCACTTCCTTCAAATGGATGTCCTCGCTGCCAGCGAGAACCCGCTTCACCGTATCTTCATGGGTTTCTATTTATCGTCACTCTCTCATCAGCTTGAGAAAATGGTGGCTTGTTCGACAAGCTCTGCGCTGTTCCTCTACTACTTTTTTTTATTTGAAGCCCTGGCAATTTATGGTCTGGGTGGGTTCTGCTTATCAACTCTACTCAACAGCATTGGATGGAAGGGTTGGCAAAGATATACCGCAGTGGTGGTCTCCAGTGAAAGATGAACCTGGTACTTTATACTCGTGCTGTGTCGATTTACTGCTGTTAAAATTAAAATGCCACATTTGTTTAAGGGTTATTTATGGGAGGTGTCTTGAACAAGCTGCATGTGATCTGATAGGGGCTTGCATGGCATTTGGGGTTATTTCCCATGACACTTTCTGGCTAGTTTTTTAACGTTATTTTCTATTACTTGGTAGTTCATGTTCTTCGCCTGAACGTGTAGAGCAGGGCCTTCCGCAGGTCGATTAAATCGGATGTCATTGTTATTATCGTCACGTATAATTTATGCAAGTGTGTCGTCTCGTAACCTTGTTGAAGCTCATTTATGAGTTTCATCCACTGAGCTAATTCCATAATTTCGGTAATTATCCGTAGAGAAAAGCTTGCTGTTGTTGGGTCTCACCCTTAATTTGGCTGGCAAAACGAAGCAAGTCCGGGCTAGCAGTGTGGTTCAGACTTTGTAATTACTCATCATTGGCAGTACCGTACAGTTCAGATATTTTGTTTATTTGTTCATGCCAAGTATCGTTAATTGAAGACATTGAAGACCAAATATAGTTGTTTATTTTACTATTGCTCTTCGAGTTATGCGGGTGGGTTGCAATATGGGTAGATGACATATATATTGTCAACGGTTCATTTTGAGGATTATTTTGCAATACACGTATCCTATTTTCAACATTTTAGTTTTGTTTGATATCAGCACATCAATACAAAATGTGAGCCTTGAGGTATTTAATGAAACTATATTTGCAACAAATATCAATGATGTGCCTGCAAGTGCATTATTGGGTGTAGTTTTCACCATTTTTGACATTCAACATGAACACTACAAGTCAGAAATTAATGCATTTGAATTCATAATTTTTTGAAACGCACAGCTGGCCCACCTTAATCCCATCCCACCTGGATCTCACGAACGTGCGATGATAGATTGAGTTGTCACTAAACGGCGCTGAACCAAGGTACTTATTTGAATGTCACGGAAGTATTTTTCTTCGTCCCACCGTATCGCGTGCATACTCTGGCTCGCTAAACTGCGCTATCAAGTCACGGGCAATTCTGCTAATTTTTTGGAGCCGGAGCATTAACGCCTTCTTAAGCCATTACTTAAAATCAATTTCGATGGTGCAGTATTTTTAAATCCCAGTCACGGCTAAGCAATGTTACTAATATTGGCAGGCTTTGGTATTTTTTGGATTCGGCCTCGTTGAGTGAAAGAAGGATCCTCCCACTATGGCAGCAGTTCTTAGCCTTTACTGCAGCCTTGCACCCCTTGGTTTCTCAATCGTTAATACAAGTACAATGTTAATAAATACAGAGGTTGGATGAAACAAAGTAGTTGTACTTACATGCCCGGGCTTAATTTACCTTCTCAAAGAATCTGGCCATATCTCGCACCCCCAGAGCGTGTGTGCACCCCAGCTTAAGAACCACTGCAGTGTATGGGGGTCACGAGTTTGACGTGCAGTGTTGGACCTCAAGGGTGCAGAGGTTAATGAAGGTGTAAATTACACGCACGGCCGATGCAGCAATGCAAACGTAAACAGACATGAGCTGGGTCTTCCCACCTCACCAGGTCACCAGGTTTATGAATGGATTTATTAATCCTATGTGTGTCCACCCATACCCTTGACATCCCACCCCAGTGGCTAATATACTACACATTAGTAATTGTTTGCATTTGAATGCATTGACACTTCACTGTATCACTGCGTTCACATGCAGTGCATGCAGCGTGCATGTAAGCTGTCCATATAGCAAGGTTTTGAAATAAAAATGGTCAATGAAATACGAAGCTATATCGAACCCAAACATTTTTGATTACTTCCCATGTAACAGGAACCACTTTGTTTTCCGGGGTTTCAATATTCCAGTTTATAGCGATTGATATATCGGTGTGCAGTTTGGAGCATTTTCGACTATGTATTTCCTAATACACATGTATAATATAATTAGGGCTGGAACAATGCATCAATGGAAAACGATTCTTGACCCAAATGATGCATCCATCAAATCCCTTTGCCAACATCCCTCTCCTGTCCATCTCTGCAAATGTAATGTATATGGAAATATGCTAATGCTATTTTAGTGTACGCACCAACGTGGCATTGGGAGCCTCGCAGCGTGTGACGGGGGAAGAGATCAAATGGGACAAAGTCCTGCAGGGATGAACGCAATCAAAAAAAAAATACCAAGTACAAAAGACAAGAAGTAGACGGTACAAAATGCGTGACGGTGCACGAAAGACGTTTTGATAAGACAGACGGTACAACACGGACGGTCGAAAAATATTACGGACTAGACGAAATATATAATTCAAGAAGGTACGAAGGAGACCTCGCAGCAACAGTAGGCACACATTACAGCTGTAGGGCATCTATCAATCCGGACAAAACGGCTGTAAGTATACGGTAGGAAACGCCCGAGGCCAATGTGTTCAGTGTGTTTGTCTGGTTGCAACGAAATTCGGGGGATATTCGTTTAGTTTCCTATTGTGTTCTTGCGTACTCGTATTATCAACAATACATAATATCGTAAAACAGTTCACTGCAATTCACTGTCATTTAGAAACAAAAATATCTAAATCCATGATCGCCTAGCCAGGGGGTTAAGTTGTCCCGGCTGTCGTTATAATAATATCCTAATAAACCTATATGTGTGCAAAGCTCCATAGATTCTGAGATATGTGATGGGGAGCGGGGGGGGGTGTGATTGAGAGGAAAATAACAACGTTCTTTTGCATCTCAAAATGTTTCCAGGCAGTCAACTGGGCACTATTCATCATGTCTGAAACACCTTAATTAAATTTGAGGAACATTTTAAGCTTGCGGGATTACAATTTAAAATTAAACATAGCCTTTGCGGACTGTTGGCCATGATGTGTTAGGGTGGCTGTCCTGCAGCGTCGTCGCAGCGCTCTGTGAATGGGCCTTCTTTTTCAGCATTTGGCTCCGCAGGTCTCGGAGGTAATCGCATCAAGCCAGAGGCCAATGTGTCTCATGGCGGTTTTATGCGTATAAATTTGATTCTATGAAGGCGAAGATTTTACCTGCTAAAGACCAATGCTCTGTATTGCACATTAAAATCATACTGGATACAAAACGTGAAAAAATACATCTCGGTTATCAATAAGTTGCCGTGAAAATATAACACAGGCTCGTTTTACCTAATTTCCAGGAACACAGTGTCATGATTCGTAGCGTAGTGGGTGATTATAGGTGCATGGTGCGCAAGAGATGTAATAAAAATGCAATGTTGCTTTGATACCGCCCTGAATTTGTAATTTCATTATGCATCCACTATGTACATGATTGAGTGTGGCCCCTGCCTCTATCAAATATGAAGGAGTTCTTATATTAGTATTGCTTTCCTTTGTCTCCACCTCTCACTGCCCTGCCCACCCCCCCCCCCCCATCTTGACCCCCTTCACTTCATTGAACATTGCATGCAATGACATTGGCATTGTGCTCAGTCATTCTCCCAACAGTCTTCTTGAGCAAGGCATAAAACATATTTATTTAGAGCTCTCTAGATTCTGAACCCAGAGCCGTACCTTAAATGCAGTTGCTTTTCAACCGAGTAAGTGTTGTTTCCCAAAAAAAATATGGAAAGCCCCGCACGCACACATGTGTACGTCTGGGATATGCGATGTTTATAGATTAATAAATAATGAAACATTTCTATACATCAGTCCGGATGCAGCCGCTGTATTGAAGTTTCCTTGCATCCTGTTTGGCTAATGGGCAAGTTGAACACATTTTCAAATAGGGGGTCAGGATAACCTCAGCTGTGAAGAGTTCAGTGTTAAAATAGTTGTTGTTGTTGTATGTGCTGTAAAACATTTGTATTTTAGCATTTTGTCTGTGCAAGAATGTCACATTGGGTAGTGAATTGTAACTCCATATTGAATTGAACTTTGAACGCAAGACCAATTTTGCGCATTCTTAAGTCGTAGCCGATCACGAATTCATTAGCAATGTCGGGGCTGAACGTGTCACGAAAAACCGAGCTCATTAAAACTAAAACGTGATGACACAGAAGTTTTGCCACCAATAGTTTTGCTGACGAGTTGCGGCGCGCACTGCTTGATGTGATGCTCGGATGAATTTAATTTTGTGCTTTGAGGCTTCTCAACGACTTGACCCCCTCGGTCTCAAGGCAGGAAGGGGGGGGGACTAAGACTTTGCACGTGAAGTTTGGAAAATGAGTTGTAAAAGCACAGGTCACATGCTCTAATGAGACAACCATAGCAATGTGCCTTATGCTGTTGTCATGCTTGGGTTTGAGTTTGGGCTGCAGAGGGTCTTTGGAAATGGCAATAATGTGACTTTTAATTGTGGACATATGCCTTCCTCCAAGAATAAGATACTGTGATGGTAATATCATGTAGACTGAATGTGGTGTTTAAGAACGTTCACTTTTGGTCATCGGTGTTTATATAGAGAGTAATTAAAATCTCGCGCATTGTCAATTAATTTCATTGCACCTGAATGTGTTGGTGCGACAGTTTAACCCGGGGGGGTAACGATGCAATATTTAGCTGAAGCTACGGAGCAAGAGTTCCTATCTCTAGTGCTCAGGGCCAACACATTCTCACTTTCAGCAACAAGTTGTAAATAAATTAATTACAATTTCGTTATCTTATTTAAATACAAATGTGGGTGGCTGGTTGGTAGGGGAAATTTAACTGGATTTTCTTATTTTGGCATGGAGTTGTGCTCCTCCGCTTGACAAGCCAGCGCGTAAAATATTTGATGAGAATTTATTTGCGTGGCATGGGAAATGCTCCCCACGGTAAGGCTGTGGTGGGGCTGTATTCCAATATTTTCAGTGGAATTGTCCCTTTTACAGTAGCTGATTATTATATTTATTTTGCCGGATGGTGCATTGCAAATGATCGCACGCACAGCGTCTGTGGCCAAATTTTAAGGCCATTATCTCAGTGCAGAATGAGGTTGGGGTCTGGCAGGATTTTCGATGCGTTTGGCATTTATGACATGCGTCGCACAAATGGAACTTTGGGGATTTTGCACCATTGTGATTGTCTTCAGAATTTGGTTATTCAGCATCACATCCCCATTTCTTCCACCGATAAGTTGACGAAGATTCAGACGTGCCCACCACAGTGTTTGCAGTTCTTTTCATGGATGTATGTTGAACTTCTTTCGCATCGTACATAGCCAACAGTGCTAATCACACCCCTCTCCACCCACCTACAACCACGACTCCTAAAAATTAAAATCAGCAAAATGAGTACGGTAATTGAAAAGCGAACATAAATTAATGACGGTGTGGAAATAATATTTTGCCACCGAATAGATTATTGCGGTGAGGTGGTGGTGTTTTTATTTACTGACACTTTTGAGAAGCAGTGAAGTGGATGTGAACGGCTGTAACTATGGTTATAATGCACACGCGATATCCCTTTCGCTCTAATAAATACCTAGAGCCGTTCCTGTGGGACCTTTAAACCATTGTCAGCTTCACATTTTCGGATCCCTCCAAATATCCAACGAGATCCACTTGGACCCTGGCTTTTCAAATAATTTTTTCCGTGATCAGTACTTACCCTGTGAGGGTTAACTTGCATAACATGCTGTGGCCGAACTTTTCTAGTCGGTCGCCTTTGGGACTTGTCAATGGGTGACTGCAAATCGCTCGGACTGGCTATTGATGGTACCCCTTGGATTCCGACATAAAGCCTGCTGAACAACACTGAAACATTAACCCATTTCTCTCATCTCACTTGATGTTCCTGCCCACTCTGCGTTCTAAATCTTTGCTGTCTCTTGCTGTTCCTCCGTGCGCACAGTCTCGGTTTCACTGAATCTCTCTCCTCGCCCCTCTTCACTGGTATCAACTGCCCTTGCACGTCAAACAATCACCCCCCTCTCACTACTTTCCGCTATTCTTGCCCACCCATCCTTCGCCCCTCGTTGTCCTCCCCATTCGTACTAACGCCTTCCCTGTCCCCAACTCCCCGTGGTCTCACCCATCATCAACCCACCCACGTGATTCACATCTTCGTTTACTCCACGCATCATCACCACCGCCTCACTTTCCACGCATGTCCCATCCACTCGTCTCACTTCATCTTGCCAACCGTCTTGTACCGTAGTTAGTTCACTGTACAGCGCCTTGGTTAAGGCGCTATATAAGTGTATGATAAGATAATATTTCATTGTAGCCACCTCGGTTATTTTTCGTCTCTTAAGTAGACCATCACTTCCGCTGAACCTCTGTAATAGAAAAGTCTACCTGCAGTCGTTTCTGCTTTTTCAGTTTTGGGGCCTAGTGGGGGAGGTATGAAATATTGTTGTCTTATGACCGGCACAATGTATGATTAGAGTAGGTTTTTCAACTATGAATTGATTCAATCCATGTGGCCATAATGAGCCTCCCCCAGGTCGACTCGACCTCAAATGAGAAGTTGGTGCGATATGTAAGCGTCGCCACGAGGGTGCTTGCCACCGACCGCCTCGTTTTGCGTGGGGCTTTCATAGGTGCTTGCTCATGGCACTTGCCACAATAGTCTTATAAGGCTATACAGGGGATCTTTGTCTTTGTGTACATACATGTGCACAAGGGTAAACTGACTTGGTATAAGAAAAAAAATGCCCTCCATGCAGATCATTGCTATTCATACATATGAACCAAGTTGTTGACCACGTTTGTAATGATTTTTTTGTGCCGTGGTTTTTTTCCTTTAAATTAGAATTTTTCAAGGTGCCCTTTTGTTTTGTGTTTTTCCTTTTGAGTGCGCTGTGGATTTTTTTTATACAAAGGCAATGCTGCTGTGAGCTTCCCCCTACCCCAGCTCCTGCTGCTGTGTTTTGCCGGTCAGCAGAAGACCATCTCTGTAAGGAGGGGCTTGCCCCATTCTCAGCACTGGCTGGTCCTTCTGGCTCGTAAATATTGAATGCTTTCATCCAACGGGTGCTTTCGTGACCACGGCAGATTTGAGCACGCTTTATTTTTACCCAACCTAAGGCAGCAACGCTTTGTACAACCGATGGATAGTGTGTGTTGTGTGGTGTGTGTAAGGGTGCTAATGTACAAGTTGAATGATTATGTTTCGCATGCATATGTTTGCATCTTTGTATTCACCTGTTGAGGTGGTCACGTGATTAGGTATACCTATTTAAGAGTTCCTGCTTAGAGGGGACCCCCAAACAATGAATTCCTCATACAGAAGATTGCTACCTGCTACTGTAACTCTGTGTTGTACAAATATTTACGTGCCTTAATATGTTGTGACACAACAATGATAGTTAATTTTGAATTCTTGAGTTATCAATGTTTATGAGTGATGAACTGAAGTGTTATTTAAACCAGTTTAGGCAAGCTGCATTTGGGAGGTTGTACGAGTCTCCTGTACCACCGGATCTCAGTCTAAACACACAGCGTCATGCCTGAAACTGCTTCAGAGTTGAATATTAACAACTTGAGCACATTCGGAAGGAGCCGGGTGCAGGTTTTCAAGGAACATTGAATAAAAAAACCCTAAGATGTAAATTTTTTCGCTCCGGTGGAGTGATCGAAAATGAATACACGTCGCAAAAAAACCGCCACCTAATTTCTTCATCTCTATTCCGCGTGTTGAAGCGAGGCCTCCATCGAAAGGGCTAGTGTAAATTTTCGGTCATCTGACACGAATAGAAATCGTTGAAATGTGCACTACAAAGATGCTCTGTCGGAATGCTTTTGGCCGTTCGTAGCAGCTGTCCATATGCATTTTCATCGCCAGAGCGCTAAGTGCAAGTTGTAAGAGAGAGAGAGAGAGGGGGGGGGGAGAGAGCAAGCAAAGGCGTGATCATTAAATCACATTACACTCGATACATTTTATTTTTTCACAACAGTGTGGCCGCTCGTGTATCCATCTTCATCGTCCTCAACGATAGCAAATCCTCTGGCGCCACAGGTGCTGTCGTCCGCACACAGATGAAATGGGCAGCCCACCCCGCCGCACTGTGTGGGGAGACTCCCCATCGCTTTCACCTCCTGGCTTCTGCGCATCTGGACGTCGCTGGATTTCCCGCACCCCTTTTGCGCCGTTCCTCCACCGTTCTCTTAACAGACTCAAGATGTCCCAGAGACCAGTGCAGGGAAGGGCTTCTACTTATCGCTAGATTAGAGCTTCATCGCGCATTGGATTCCTCCAACATAAAGAGAAAACATATTCTAGATGTATAGATTATTCATACGGTAGCCGCCGACACACTGCAAATGTAGACATCGGAACACCATTCTGGTATCCAGTACTTGGGGAAAACCCAGGTAATGCATTTTTGTATATGCATGAACATTAGGTATAGGGGGTGGCCTTTTATTTATGTCAGCAGGAAGGGCCCAATGAACTGATCGTCCCTGTTTCATGATCATCCTGCGAGGGTACAGTTGTTGCACGGTACAGATTAGTGACGCAATCATGACTTACATATCTCGCGATACAAATGGCCAGTAGTATTGGCATGCGTATCGTTTGTTACAGGAATAAGGAACCGTTAAAAAATGCAAAGCAAGACCAATTTTTTACAAACAAAAATAAAGGAAGAGGAACAAAAAAATGCCATGAAGCGAGAAAACACGGAATGCCAGCAAAGAAAGTGGGAGGCTTGGGGAGAGACTCTTAATTTATTTTGCATCATTTATTTGTACGTTTGGGGGGATTCTTACGTTTAAAATGGAATCCTCCCCATCAGAAAGACACTTCAACCAGCCGTGTGACTGGCAGCCCGTCTGTCGAGGCACAGTCCCAGGGCAAACATTTGATCACGGTTGTGGTCTTTCCTATTGGGGGGGGGGGCGGCTTCAACCCCAAGGGTAGTCATGATAATTCTAATCGTACAAAGTAGGATATTTGAGATTTAAATAATTCAACCTCTACCCATACATACCTCGATGAGCTCCTCGTCAGAGCTACGTCCATTTTATAAAGTCCACGTGGGACTACCCAAGTGGGTCCTCAACCTCCCGCGTGTGCACGATAGCGCTATCTTCTTCACCCTTTGCCGATCCCAGATGTCTGTAAGTTGCAGGTCAGGTGTCTCGTTCACCTCTGAATCTCGCAAACGCGCAAGCGGCTCAGAATCGCAGTGTCTACAGCAATTTTGCAGACACGTGGCTGAGAACCACTGCTCTCGAGCAAAAATATGCGTCCTTAAAGAGCCTCGAAGGTGAAATTGGCCTAATTTCTGCAGGGGCAGTGCACTGGTTTGTTACTAGCTTGGTGTGCCAAGATGACCCTTTTTGAGTGGTTCAGGCTCACTCGCCATAAGGGATTGTGTGACATCGCCGGCGGGGGGGGGGGGGTGTCTTTAGAAGGCTTTATTGAAAGCAGGGACGCGGCACTTTGCACACACTTGAAGTACGTTGTTACTTCCTGGATTCACACTCGCGTCTCACGACGCGGAATGCTGCATGGTGGGCACTATCAGCAGCCGTGACTTGACCGTCTGTCTGCCTCAAGCCACTCCAGCTCTGGAACTTGCCGTATGTGAAAATTAAGAAGATAAATGTGGACACCTGTTTGAATACAAATGTGAGGAAAATGTTTTATGCTTCTGTTAAATTTTTTTTTTCAGTGCCGGCTACTTTGTTACACCTTCCAATTCTCCCATCAGAAGAGAGCTAATGGTTTAACATTGCATGGTTGTTTGTTTAATGACCATATATTATATTCTACAGATTCATTTTAATACTAGATTTGACGTTTTAATGACTGCAAGGATTCATACTCTTTGGTTCTTTCGGTAAAGTCACGTAGGTGAAAAAAAGAATAATGAAAGTTTTTAGATAAAAATGAAAATAACTAAATGAAATCACGACGTTTCGGGCGCAACAGTATGCCGTATTCCAGCGATTGTTTTCTCGCTGACGGACGCTTGTGTTGCGCCCGAAACGTCGTGATTTAATTTAGTTATTTTCATTTGTATTTAAACTTTTTTTTTATGTTCACCTACGTGACTTTCCCGAAAGAACCAAAGAGTATTCATTTTAATAGTTGGATAATACTCTGCAATATTCGCAGTTTATG
This sequence comes from Lethenteron reissneri, assembly GCF_015708825.2. Lineage (NCBI taxonomy): Eukaryota > Metazoa > Chordata > Hyperoartia > Petromyzontiformes > Petromyzontidae > Lethenteron > Lethenteron reissneri. Next base: position 1,558,314 of record NC_083784.1, read on the forward strand.
TCGGTGTCTTATGCAAATACTTGATGCAAGTTTTCAAGTTTATTTTACCAGAGTTACCTGGTGCATTAGTCTGTCAGTAGGAGGGCGGTGGTTTGCTGCTGTGTGTACAATCCCAACTGAGTAAGTAATATGGTGGTATAATTTTCGAATTTGGCAAATTGGTAACCCCCTGACACCGGCAACGTCACGAGCCACTTAGGGGATTTTCCACTCTGAAGCAGACGGCTCGTCGTATGGTTACGGCTATTGCACCCACCGTGATAATAATCGATGGTAAGCATTGCAGTAAATGTTTACGGTTCGTATATTCACTACTTTGTTTATTATCAATAACTTTGATTTCCGCATTATACATGGAACACAAGTGGTTAATTTTAATACCATCCGATGGCCAATGACCAAATTGCCCAGAATTCTCGTAATCTTTCAGATCTCGGAAGCTAAGCAGGATTTTGTAGCCTGTATAGTGCTTGGACGGGTGACGACAACTATGCACGCCAGGTTTTTCGCAGGTTTCAGTTCAGTTTCAGTTCATTTATTAGGTATAGCCCTGTGAGCCATGCGGCTCTTGAATCGGGTGCAACCGCAACAAACAAAAACATGAACACGAAACATCTCAAAGTGACTACGCAGGTGACTGCAGAGCAAAAGCAAATGATAATTTCAGATTACAAAGAAAGAGGAATACCATCACAACCGGTGTAAGTTGCCACGGTGCACACCAGGACCACGCTTGGGATGCTTTGGCTCCAACCAAAAGGCCCCGACTGCCAAAGAGCCGCAAACGGATTGAAGGTCCGAAGAGTAGCGGGAGCCGTGCTGTGCCGAGTGGCCGCGCCGTCTTATTTGTGGCTCAAATGAAGTACGGCACTTTACTCAATAAAACCCCATCGTTCATCCAAAGTGGCATTCCAGTGATAATCGTGCATTTGCAAAAATGGGCAAAAGTTCTAAATGAAGATGTGTACTAAAAGCGGTAGCCTAATGGTGGCTTCATTAAAAAGAGTGTTCACTGGTTATTTTATTTGACGGATGGTTGGTTTATGAATTTCAGCTGTCCATTTATATGTTTAACTCACATTTTCCATGCGGTCTTTGTTTCCCTCGTGTTCCCCATGTCTGTGTTGCAAAGATATGCATTTAATTACGTTCATTCAAGACCTGAATGTATTTTCATATTAGAGAAATAATTGCTTGAAATTATTAATAAATAAAATTGCTATCTTTAAACAAAATATGAATAGGGCAGCAGACCAGTTCCGTGTGAATAGCAAGCATGGCGTGCAGCTTCTCAGGCCTTGCCGGTTAAATTCACACTTTCTCTGATTTCCACCACACAAAAATTAAGGCCTCGATTGTATGTATGTTAAACTTATTTCGCACCGTACGTAGCCAGGCGTGCTTATCGGAGGTGTGTGGGAAGGACAACAAACTAAACACAAAAAGCAGTTCTAAAGAAATGAGTTTTCAATCTAGATTATTTTAAAGTGACTAGCTCTAGTGACGTCCTAATATCGGAAGGAAGGGCATTCCAGATGGCCGCAGAAGCGCATTTGAAAGCGCGCGATGCAGTGGACCATCTTTGTTCGATGGCCAGCCAAAAGCCGATGCTGCGAAGATGATGAAAATGAGAAGAGCTGAATGGTGATCAAAGGAATAAACAACCAGCAGCCCATCGTCCTTAGCCCTCAGCCATTCCACACTTGCAAATGGCAAAGCCATCCAGGCACCCGACAGAGTGATAGAGCATTACCCCATAACTCAAAACTCGCTCGGCACAGCTGGTGTACAAATTAATTACCACAATTAAGCAATTTTGGGGTTGTTTTACTCCTGTGTTTCTTGTGGTTTTTCAGACATTGGTTTCGGCAGGGTTGGGCTGTGTATTTCTCTTCCATGTGTCTGGCATTTTTGCTTTATTAAAAAAGTAATTGGTTGTTTTTATTCGTATGCATTTGAGCACCTGCATACTCGATGTTGATTTGTAAACGCAGTGCTTCGTTTATTATTGGTTTCTCAGTAATGATCAAAACCTTTGTCGTTGTACTCTAACCCTCTGGACTCAAGCAATGAATGTAAAATTTGTATCAATTTCTGCCTCCATATTGGAAACGTTGATATGCAAATTGCATGGAATTCAAGCATGCAAATGTGATTTTGGAAAAACCCCGACTGCCACCATCAATGCCACCTTGTTACAGAAAACAAATATATAGCGGACAACGGCCCTTTTTGTTGCCACGCGATATACATGTCTTCGCCTGAAATATTACGCAGGTCGTATGATTATCTGTTGAGGTTAAGATAAAGGTGCGGGCCTTGCAACTGCTTGCTCACACCACTGCTCGCAGAACGGCCTTCCACCGGAGGGAGCTCTAGAGAGCCCCTCGACAAAGTATATCTTGTTATTCATTGTTGACAGTGCTAGTGTTGGGGGGGATGGTGCAGTCACATCTTGGGGTATGGAAAAGCGGTTGAGAGGGGCGTCGTAGGAAGTGGTTAACTCAGATTGCTGGAGCTCGCGTGAGAGTGTGGGTGTTTGATTTTGCATTGCCTTGACGGCCAGTAAATAGGGTCTCCCCGGGTTCCAGTGGTGAAAAGTAGAATATTACAGGAAGGAGATAAGCCAAGGGTGGTATTTCCACTTAGTTTTGCCGCATTTGAACACAAAGCCTGCATTGACGTCTGTTTCCAACGTATTGCATCCAAGGCAGATTCGATTTCCATAATCCCCTATTTCTTTGCAGCTGTAAAAATCCCATTTCAGACTTACAGTAATGTTATCGTTTAGTTACGCCTGAATTCTATGGGATTTTCTTCCAAAGTAAATTGTTTTTGCTACCTGTCTGTAATATTGCAAAAAAATACATGTTGTTTATCATGCTTTATTAAGTGTCAAACGAAAAAGGTTGAGTATAATTGCCTTTTGCTAAGGAGTAACGTGTTTGAATAATGTTCTTATTGGTACACAAACATCAGAGTGGACGATGTTAAAATCCTTGGTGAGCAACAAAGGCTGTGAGCCGTCATGGCAAGGCAAGGGGTGACGCACAATGAGCTTTCAGCGGTGACGGTGACGTGGCTGGAGCGGCAGCGGCAAAATGGACGTTAAAAAGCTCGTGCTGTTATTTTAAAAAAGAATAGGCCAATGTCTGTCTCCGTCCAAATTTGACAAATTACCCTCGAATTACTCAATTGGGTAAAACCACATGGTCCCCTACGTTTAGACTGTACATGTCAGTGTAACAGTACCGGCATGGTCGCCTCCGTGCTGTGAGAATGGCACACATACTAAATGTGGTGCTAAATTTAATAATGTTAAACATAATGCACTGCACGCAGCAAAGAAAACACATGCTGCATTTGTTTGTAACCATGCTATACAGACGCTACACAAGTGAGAAATCCCTGCTGGATCCAGACTTACGACTCACGATGGAAAGTCCTGAGGCTTCACTTCGTAACTTGTGAACTCGTCTGAAAAACAAAAATGGTGGTTTATTCATACAATTGTTCCATTCTGGTGGCTGACAATAGCAGTGGAAAATGAGTGACTTCCAATCGCAGAGAGACCCAGGCAAGGAAAAATATAGATATTTGTTTATAACAGAGAGAGTATAGATAGAGGGAAATTCATGCATTTTTGTAGGGATTGTAGAGCGAAATTAATTCATTTGTGTATGAATTGAAGCTGCCCCACTTGATACAGTAATTTTGCTGTGACGGTGCCACCTGAAGATGGAAGCTTGTGTTGCCTCCGAAACGTCGTGATTAAAAAAAATAACCTACGTGACTTTACTGAAAAAACCAAAGAGTATGGACCCTTGCAGTCACGAAAACTTCAAATCTAGAATTAATTGAAGCGTTTACTCTCGGGCTTTTCCACTGCACCTTCCATATTCAGTGTCTTGTAGATTGGGGCATAATTACATTCTTTTTCAGGAATGAAAGTGTGAATAGCCATTCTCGAAACGGTTCCGCCCAAGTTTGTCAGACTGCTGAGTGATGATACTGTGCGTAAAAAAAAAAATCCATAAATTATTTTTGGAGTGTGCGTTGTTGGATATGTTTGAAATAAATGAGTCGCAAATATTAATAGCAGCCATATATCATGTTTTTGCAAGGGTGGGTAACCATCGCTATTTGAATCTATATATATAAAATCGTTCATGTCTGTCTGTCTGTGTGTGTGTGTGTGGACTTTGGCCCATACGCACTTTCATTGGACGGCGGTTGCCCCTGGCAACGGCTAGCCACGCCTTCGCCGCTTTCATTGGACCTGGCAACGGCTAGCCACGCCTTCGCCAAGGGCTGCAGTTTCATTGGACGGCGGTTGCCCCTGCCAACGGCTAGCCACGCCTTCGCCACTTTCATAAGCTCCGTATTTAATTAAATAATAGCCATTACACAGTATTGTTGGAGCGCTAGGGGGGGGGAAGGAACGCCACCCGTACCCTGCCTCTTCCAAGCCGACAATTTTAGGCGAGGCCGCAGGCTTTGCACGCTACTAGGCCTCGACACCCACCACGCCACTCTGAGGTAAATTCATCAAAGTTTTTCCTACTATTCACTACACCCCCACCACAATGTGTGCTATTAATATTACTTTTAAACCCAACGCGCCAACAATCGATTACTTTAATGTTCACTGTACAAATACTCATTAAGCTGGGTGAGCGTACTGCCAGTCTATCATGTACACTGTAGCCTGCTTATTAAGCTCGGTGAGCGTACTGCCACTCTATCATGTACACTCTAGCCTGCTTATGAAGCTGAGTGCGTGTACTGGCAGTCTATAATGTGGACTCTTGCCTGGTTATTATAATCGATTCTTTATATGTTCTTTGTACAAATAGTCATTAAGCTGCTTGAGCGACCCCAGTTCGATTCCAACTCACGCCCACCACCGCTGACGATTATTTGAAACGGACCTGGCCCTCCCCTAGGTCCACTCAGCCTCAAAAGCGTAACTGCTGTCGTGTGTGAACATCGTCACTGGGGAGACAAAGGCGGCGGGGCATCGTGGATCCAAGTCCCGGGCGAAGCCGGGTCATGTGTATGTGTGTTTGTGTTTATGTGTATGTCTGTGTGTCTCTATGTATGTGTGTATGTATGTGTATGTATGTGTTTGTGTGTATGTGTGTGTGTATGTATGTGGGTTTTTTTATGTCTTTATGTGTATGTCTGCGTGTCTCTATGTATGTGTGTATGTACGTGTGTGCATGTGTTTGTGTGTATGTATGTGTGTGTCTATGTATGTGTGTGTCTATGTATGTGTGTGTATGTGTGTGTATGTATGTGTGTTATGTGTCTGTCTGTGTCTGCATGTATGTGTGTGTGTATTGTGTTTGTGTTTGTGTGCATGTATGTGTGTGTTTGTGTGTATGTGTGTCTGTGTGTATGTGTTTGTGTGTATGTGTGTGTATGTATGTGTGTGTATGTGTTTGTATGTGTTTGTGTGTTTACGCTCGCATTACACAAATGTGTTGCTGGTCTAAGGCGTTCCTCGCACAGCATTGCCGCTTTATTATTTCAGTCGTTTACTGCCTTACGCACCCTGAAAGTCGTGTGTGTCTGCAGCAAGCGCGTGTATGTGTGCCTATGGACGCGCGCGCGTGTGTTGTGTAGGGGGAACGGTAGTGTAGTGCTTAGCGTGCTGTCTGTGTCTGTGTGTGTGTGTGTCTGTCTGTGTCTGTCTGTGTGTGTCTGCGTGTGTCTGTGTGTGTGTCTGTGTGTGTGCGTGTGTGGTGTGTGGGGAGCGGTAGTGTAGTGCTTAGCGTGCTGTCTGTGTGTCTGTGTGTGTGTGTGTCTGTCTGTGTCTGTCTGTGTGTGTCTGCGTGTGTCTGTATGTGTGTCTGTGCGTGTGTGGTGTGTGAGGAGCGGTGGGTGTAGTGCTTAACGCTACGCTGCGCTACCAACCCGGCGAACCCAGTTCCATTCCCGCTCACGGCCACCACCGGTGACGATTATTTGAACCTCCCCTAGGTCCACTCAGCCTCAAACGAGTAACTGGTGTGGCGTATTAACATCGGCACTTGGGAGACAAAGGCGGCTGGGCGTGGTAGATCCAAGTCCCGGGCGAAGCCGGGTCATGTGTATGTGTTTATGTGTATGTCTGTGTGTCTGTATGCATGTGTGTATGTGTGTATGTATGTGTGTGTATGTGTTTGTGTGTATGTCTGTGTGTGTATGTATGTCGGTTTTGCTGCCGTGGTGGATCCAAGTCCCGGGCGAAGCCGGGTCATGTGTATGTGTTTATGTGTATGTCTGTGTGTCTGTATGCATGTGTGTATGTATGTGTGTGTGTGTTTGTGTGTATGTCTGTGTGTGTGTATGTATGTGGGTTTTTTTGTATGTGTTTATGTGTATGTCTGCGTGCCTGTATGTATGTGTGTATGTACGTCTGTGGATGTGTTTGTGTGTATGTATGTGTGTGTCTATGTATGTGTGTGTATGTGTTTCTGTGTTTGTATGTGTGTGTATGTATGTGTGTTATGTGTCTGTCTGTGTGTCTGCATGTATGTGTGTGTGTATTGTGTATGTGTTTGTGTGTGTTTGTGTGTTTACGCTCGCATTACACAAATGTATAATGCGGGTCTAAGGCGTTCCTTACACAGCATTGCCGCTTTATTATTTCAGTCGTTTACTGCCGTATGCACCCTGAAAGTCGTGTGTGTCTGCAGCAAGCGCGTGTATGTGTACCTATGGACGCGCGCGCGTGTGTTGTGTAGGGGGAACGGTAGTGTAGTGCTTAGCGTGCTGTCTGTGTCTGTGTGTGTGTGTGTCTGTCTGTGTCTGTCTGTGTGTGTCTGCGTGTGTCTGTATGTGTGTCTGTGCGTGTGTGGTGTGTGAGGAGCGGTGGGTGTAGTGCTTAACGCTACGCTGCGCTACCAACCCGGCAAACCCAGTTCGATTCCCGCTCACGGCCACCACCGGTGACGATTATTTGAACCTCCCCTAGGTCGACTCTGCCTCAAACGAGTAACTTAACTACTGTAGCGTATTAACATCGCCACTGGGGAGACAAAGGCGGCCGGCCGTGGTAGATACAAGTCCCGGGCGAAGCCGGGTAGTACAGCTAGTTTGTGTATATTTGTAGGGCGCCACAGTGGCGTGATGCTATCTCCCTCACCCGGGATAACAGGAGGTCGTGGGTTCGATCCCGGACCCTGACGATGCCTGTTGGATATTTGGAGTTCGCGCGTTCTCACTCTCCATGAATTTTTCTTCAGGCCCTCTGGTTTTGGTCCCCTCCACATTTACAGACATGCTTTTAGATTATTTGGCCGCGACTATCAATTCCCACACGTATGTGATATAGGTCACCTCGATGAGCTGCCGTGTGTGGCTAATGTCACCTTTGAAAAAAAGTTGAATGCCGAGTGGGATTTACCTAGTAAAAGAAAGTTGTTGAGTTTTAGTTGCTTTAACACGTGGAAAAATCAACACTTTTAAGCTGACCACAGTGGAGGAGATGGGTTTGTGCAGGTTATTGAACAGCAGCAGACTGCAAGGGATATTCATTACAGTGTACCTTATAAGAATGCTAGTTGGTGGCATGCCCGCACATTTCCAAACCTTGTAGCAAAATCGGTAAAATTCAGCCTTTAAAAGTGTTCAGTATCTGTAAGCGTTGGTGGAGTTGATTTATTAATTAAACACTATTCTAAAATCCCTATGCATGGGTGCGGCTGCACACTGAACGTTGACTTGAATCCAATACTTTGGTTAACAATTTTTTATTCGCAGCCGTCTACCTGGTAATGTCCAAAATTTTTCAAGGTGCGGACGAAACCCCTTTGAGCTGTGACTTAAATATTTTGAGATAAACAAACAAAGTTACAATCAAACGAAAGCATTCAGAATGTAATTATAAGATATTCGTACATTTTCTGATTCCATATTGGCAACTTTGTTAATTAAATTACCACGCAGTTCAAGTACGCAAATTGACTTGCACGTCGCGTACGGTTCGGCAATTGACAACACAGCAACGATTTCCAAAGATATAATTGAAGCAAAGCCTGCCCCGTCACCCCTGTTAGCAAGGCCTCCATGTCCCTGCAGGGACCGATGCTTGGATGGCCCCCAGTGCTCATCGACCCGTTCCTTGAACTACATGATCTTGCAGACGCTGCTACCGCCACTGCCAGGATCACACAGAGTCCTCTCTCTTGTCCCCTCGCCCGTCTGTGAGCTCGGGACCATCATGTTCTGAGCTTTCACGGCGTCCTCTCTGCTGCATGCCAGCGTGAGACGGTGTGAATGGGATGTCTGGCGGTACGCAAAGACCCCCCATACTCACGAACGCACGCCTCATTGTGCTGCTGTTCCTTGAACCCCTGCCATGTCTTTTTATTTCTTATTTAAGGTATCAGAATATTTCTTTATACTGGAGGAATCCCATGAGCTGCAGGTCAGAACAATAAAACAACAATCCAAAAACGCGATTGTGGTGCACAGTATAGGACCGGTAAACAACTCAAAAAAAATATAAAAATGTAACAAAACTTTAGTTTTCTTACCAGATAAGGCCCACTGAGCCATTAGCTTTTCCAGAAACGACCTGGCCACAAATGATAGCACAACAAAATTGCTTATCACGTGGAAATTTATTACAGCCAAATACTATCGGTAATCTAAATAATTATTAACGTCGGTCATTGGGAGAGATGATACGGTGGCCAGAGGTGGAGGGAGCGTGGAGTGGTGGGCAGTGAGGCAGTCACTCGTGCTATGAGTCAGACCGTTTTTTGTTTGCCAGGTTTTATTTATTTATTCCTTGTTCCTTCGTGATTGCGAGCTGGCTTAGCAGAGAGATGTGAAGGACATCCTGTCGTCGTCGCTGCTGCTGCCCTCGCCGCCGCCACTGCAGATGCATGCGTCATCGTGGCGATTCGAATCGCAAGGCAACAAAATTATACGTCCACAAATATGCGTGCAATTGGAGCGATTTTTAAAGAGGCATCGCCAGCCAACGCAAATAATAATGACCAATGCAGCAAGGTGCATTCAAATGACGCTTTGTATTAATAATGTTAATTAATAGTATTAATGCATTATTGTTGATATTGTTATTTGTGTTGTTATTTACGTGTTATTTTTTCCAGTACCTCCGTGTTCTGATGTTAACCCGGTCCTCCGTGCAGATCGCTGATGATGATGATGTTCTTGTTCTGTGCACATGCACCACGGGATCTCCCTTGCAAACTAGCTGGGGGTAACTGGCTGCTCGGGATTTTCCATGTACGACATTGATTTGTTCATTCTAATTTAATTGTTCAAGGCTATTGTAATATACATCAGCAGACATAACATTTTTCTATGTATTTCTGAACATGTAATAAGCATTTTATGTTGTTTAACCTGCGGTTACTAAGCAGTGTTTGTCATTTCACACTTCTTTGCCTTTACACACAAGTTGTTAAATACTTATTTATTTCGTAGAGTTGTTAGAAATTAGTTTAATCCCGGTTCTTTTTGTGGCATGGCAACAGTTCTAGTTTGCTCTCGTTCCTTGTTTTTCATTTTCTAGTAAAGTAAATTGCAGTCGGCAAATAACAATAGAAAAAATATTCACGTTGCGTAACATTCACCCCCCCCCCCCCCCCCCATGTGATGAACCCCATCGGTTTGTACCACTTTGGTGGGATGAGGGGAGGAACTGGTTAAGGTGGTGGTCTGTTTTTCTCCGTTGGCCTTGCTGGTGGTTCGGTTGATTGTGCTTGGGTTGCAAGGAGCATTGGTCCCATCGTTTCTTTGAATTGTGTGCGTTGTTTTCGACCTGTTGCAGTTGTTGCACCAGTTGTTCCCGATCGAACTGAGCCCTACGCGGTGCGCTGTTTAGTTGTGAATTATTTTCTGGTTGTGAACGATGATGATGATGATAATTTTTCAACTCGTGAATGTTGCTTAATAGTCAGTGCCGTGTTAGAAACTACCGTCGCACCGTTACCCCCTCATTGTCATTCCTTTGATAATGGCAGAAATTGATTTTGCCTCGTGGCTTTCAAAGCATCGATTTAAAAAAATAATTGTTGGACAGACACAGTTGGAAAACACATTTTATTTTTTAAAGGCTGGATGCGGATCAAAATGATGAAATGAAGGGGTGAGGCAATGGAGGTTGGATTGCTACTGAATAATTTAGTTTGATCATGAAAAGCAACAAGCCAATGTGCCTGAAGAGGAAAGTTTTAGATCGTTGACTGTTACACTGCTAAGGGCAGGGATCGAAAACACGGGATGCTGACAGAGGTAATGGGACAGAGCTGAAAAGTACGCAAATAGACTTGCATGCTCACACGGAGAGAGATGACCGCAGATCAGAAAATCGAAACGTCACATTGACTTTTAAGAAACGTTAGTGGTTTTGGATGATGACCATCGTGGAGATGGAGCGATGAGATCAGGTCATGTGCAGGGGCGACATGGATTGTGGATTTGCAGGGCGGTTAGTGATGTCGACGACATGAGGAGGAAGCCATCAGGCAGTGGATATATCATGTCGACCGTTGATGATGATGGTTTTTAAACGCATGGTGTTGTCGAACAGATTTCCTAACTGCGACGCTCTCGTGTCTTCTCCCCTCCCGCCCCCGTGTGTCTCAGGTCACTGATAGATTCTGGGGAGGGCGAGTCACTTCTCACCATGTCGCTGGCTAGCGAGCCTGGCGTCGTGAGCCGAGGCCAGACCGGCAAGCCCCCCGGGGGTCCCATACCGTCGTGCCCTCCCAGCGGCACCAAGCTCTTCACCAGCACCGTCCACTGCACTGCCGTGCTGGAGGTAAAGCCGGAGAGCGGTGGTGGTTCTCGGAGTGCGGTCCCCGGACCACCGTCGGGGTTCGTGATGCTCCTCCAGGTGGTCCGCAGGGCTGTGATGCAAACGCAGCTTGATGCCGACAATAATGACAATGCTTACACCTTTTGCTTTGGCCGTTAATTTATATTTTACTCGTGATATTTAATTTTGAAATGAAGTTAAGTAAATGACCCTGATTAAACTACGCTCACCCTAAAGTATGAATGCCCCCCCTCCCTCCCAAAATAAAAATTAAAAACCTTGCTGCGTAAAAAAACTAAATTCGATGGTGTTTTGTGTCCAGTCATTTGTGACTAGGTTTAAATTTGCTTTAGTCACGGGTGGATGAATTCTAGATTTAAACAAATAATTCTGCAGTGTTACCGATTGCTCTTGACACCTTAAATTAACTGACAACCCACCCCACAATTTGACATTTACATTTTATTCTCGCGTGTCTCAGCAACAACACTAAACAGAGTCAGCATGGTTGACAAAGTAAAACACAGTAACACAGTACAGCCAACAAAAAAAAAATACATGTGCCTTAACCGTGTCCAAACATGCAACATCCATGCCTTACTCCTTCCCATCGGATTATCAGGCGTGTAATTAACAATATCCAAAACACAGAGTAATCACCCTGTCATAGATTACACAATATCCAAAATTAAAAGGGAGAAAGCCTGCCATGCAATGCCATATTGTTGTGGATCACATCTAATTAAAAGGCGCTATAGATAAATGAAGCGTGTATCAGAAAAATAGATATTACGTTCAAAATACAACAATTGTCAATTGCAGTACCCTTGAATTGTTAACCTAAGCATAGATTTTGCCTTGTAATCGTTCTGCTAGAGCTGTAGAGATTTTTTTGTGGAATGGAGAAACCCCTCCACCTCCCTTTGGATCAATCACAACATTGGAGTAGTGCTGCCGTTCCTGTAAACCCTTGTGACTATTCCACGTCAATTTGGGGACACGCGCACTAAAGAGTCGTTGAAACGCTGCTTAACTGGCGTAGCCACACCTGTGCTTGTGCATGCCGCAACGTGCATTCGGCCGGCTGATTGCCACGCGGACGTTGCACGGAGCTAAGTTAATCGGTAATATCACGTAATCAGTGATCGCTCTGCGTACACGCACTGGAGGATGTTGCATGTCGCAACCTGCATTCAGTCTGTTTGTCACACGGTATCACACGGGGGGGGGGGGGGGGGGGGTTAGGTTAGCCAGCAGGCTTCCCGGTTTAACGGATTTTAACTTTGTTTAAAAGGGACGAAATACGCAGTGCAGCTTGAAAAATGAGGCTTAGGGTGCAGCGGAGGAGGAGGAGGAGGTCGGTGATACTTGACCCTTCATCGCAAGTCCACGTGATGTCCCCCAGTCCAGCGATTTGCAACAACAAATGTAATGATCCTGGTCTTTAGAAGTCTCGCCTTGTAAAAAAAATACACTTGACTCTTCCATTTACACATTGCACATTCTATTTTGCAGGGTATCCATAATGGTATCGACGAGCATTGAAGAGTAGTAATTAGGTAGCAGTTTCAAATACACGGTTCAATGTTGCTTATGGGAGCCATGTTGGTGAGACGCTATCTCACTCGCCGGCTATGCAGGAGGTCGTGGATTTGATCCTGAATCTGATGCTTGTATAGTTGGAATATGCCTGTTCTTTTTAATGATGAATGCATTAAATGACATCATAGTTGAAGTTGATTCTTTACTTATGGTGACGGATGTGACCGAATGTCCGTGACCAGGAGGAATACACCGTGCACTCCAAAAGCTGTGATATTTCTCTTCTTGGTTCTTTCGGTAAAGTCACGTAGAAGGGAAGTAATAAAATAATACAAATAAAACATAATAGAATAATTCTCACGACGTTTCGACCACAACGCAAGCAGCCGTCCTCAGGTGAAGACCAGGTCTGTCGGGGAGACAACGTCTCGTGAGATTTATTTTATTATGTTTTATTTTTATTATTTTATTACTTCCCTTCTACGTGACTTTACCGAAAGAACCAAGAAGATGAATCCCTGCAGTCAGGAAAGCTGCGATATTATTTGGCGAGCATTTCTAGAGACGAAACTCAACACTCGCTGAAAATGATAGGTTGCACACTTTCCTTGAAACATTTCTTGTTTTGCTTACACTGGATGGGAGTCCATTCCATAGCTTCGGTGCAACCACCGAAAATTTGCCCGCTCTGCAATTGTGCCGTCGGTCTGACGCTGCTGCATTGTTAATAGAGACACGCGTTAGAGCTAAGACAATCTGTGGCAGGGTCAGCAAGATTCTTCGTGTTGCATTATCACAATGTCAAGATAACTTCTTGGGCTGTTGAACCTTGGTGATAGAGGGCAGAACACTTGGCTCCCACATTGCTTTGGCCACTTGGAAAAAGAGTCGTTGGCTGCAGTCGACTTTTAAATACAGCTTAACTGAAGTAGTGGCACATTTTCTGCTTAAATGTTGCAACTGGAGGTTAATACACATGTTAATTGGTGCAATTATCCTCAACGCAATGTAAATTGCACTTAAAGTGGCAGTGTTTAACCCGAAGCATTGCAGTGAAAAGCAATGTAGCACAGCGCATTTACGTGCAGTGTGCCGCAAACCCAACAGCGCAATTCACGGCACGAGCAGCATTGTTTCGGTGATCTCAATACAGATGCGCATATTTCTGGCAATGGCTTTGCACTTGACTATTCATAGACGACCTCTGTGCATAAATCAGCTATTCATGCAGCTCTACAATTTGTGGAGCTGCCTTTGTGACTGCTCGCTACGTACGTACGTACATACGTTGAACTTTTTCCGCCGTACATTGCCAACCGTGCTAATCGGTGGTGCAATGTCCAACAATATCACAGCTGGCAAAGTGTTCCCATTTGACGATGTTTCTTTGTGCTTTGGGTGAATTCTCTGTCCAACTTATCGTTTGCTAATGTTTAACATTAATTAAGGGGCCCAGAGGCACCGTGAGAATAATTAACATTCGACCTGCACACTTCTTAAAATTCTTGTGAATAGTTTCCCCCCCCCCCCCCCCCAGTGTAAAAATAAAGTAAGGCAAACCTGAGCTTGGAGCATTGTGACTTGTCGCGTGTTGACGTCTGTGTTTTGTTTGAGGCGTGTGTGCTTTCACACGGCAGTCAAGTGCATTTCGGAGCATAAATTGTTAATATTTACCGACTGTTACTCTCCTTTGTTCTGCAATAGGGGTTTGAGCGTTTGAGGCAGGACGGTCTGCTGTGTGACGTGTCCCTTCTGCCGGGCGACGGGGAGGAAAGTTTCCCCGTGCACCGTGCCATGATGGCCTCGTCCAGCGATTACTTCAAAGCCATGTTCACCGGTAAAACAACCTTTCATCTTCCGATCCGCGCAGCAGGACACGCAAAAACACAATTGCGTTGGATTTTTTTACGGTGTGGTTTTTTGTTGTTGCGTAACGTGTGAAACTAACCACGCCGAAAAGTTGGGTAAAAAAAATGATTTGCGCATTTGGAGACTCTTTTTTAAGGAGTTGTATTTAGCTTATTCCGTGGTGGAGTGTTTATTTGTATGGTTGAGGATCACGAAATGCAATACGTTGCAATCGTTGTCCACGGAAGCCGACTGTCGTAGCGCTAGATTGCAAACACACAGTCGTGGATCCTCGTGACATTCTTTTTTGCGTGATTAATTTTTACTACGGTAAGTGAATCGAGGCCACCACCCAGTGTGTGTGGGATTAAAGCTGAGGGTGCTGTGTTGTTTTAAAAAAAAAAATTACGGAGTCTCGCAATTTACAGCTATTGCCTTATCAGTCCGCTTTTGAAAATAAAAGTTGGTTGCGATTCTAACGACATCGAATAAGATCTTGGTTTGCTTCATCAAGTTATTAATTAATGCTCAAATAATGTTTTGGTTATGAAAAAGTTATAGAGTGCAAATGTTTCATATCATGTTACACCCTTATGTAACGGTCTTGCAACAACATAGGACAGAATTAGCAAAAATAACGCCGCCTTAAAAAATTCACGTTTTTACAACAAGTTTTAGGTAATGGCCCCGCTTCCCCGAGCACATGCATAGAGGAGGGGCCAGTGATGGTTAATGAGGGTTGGAGATTGCACTTAACACTGGGGCCTGATGAAAGAAGATCAATGGCCAGTTTTTTAATTGGCATGTGGATAGTTACTTAATAGCCTCTGAGTAACATACCAACCCTTCCACTAATCAAAACGTATGACTGAAATAAATTCGTATGAAACAGCAATAGCAGCTTGCAGTATAGAAATGACCTCCGCATGCATTATGCACTCTTGAGTGAAAGGCCGTTTCCATTCATACCGGAGAAGAAACGTTGTCCCAATGCATCCCGTATAATTAATTAAGCACTTCCCCTTTCCTCTGCCTTTGAACCACCGTCAAAACTGTCACCCCGAGGGTGACACCTCTCGCCTTGCCATCGTCCCTTGTTTAATTACCCACGTTCATCTTTGACCATACCTCGCTTACCACCTCTGTAAAACCGTATTGCCTTGCCCTCCCTTTTGCCCTCCACCACCACCGTGTCACGTTCCTTCGCCCCCCTCCGACACAACCCCCGTCGGCCATCGCGTCGCCCCCCCCCCCCCCCCACGCAGGCGGCATGAAAGAGCAGGACCTGACTCAGATTAAGCTGCACGGGGTGAGCGGCATGGGGCTTCGTCAGATCATCGACTTTGTGTACACGGCCAAGCTGTCGCTGAGCATGGAAAGCCTGCACGAGACGCTCGAGGCAGCAAGTTTCCTGCAGGTGCTGCCCGTGCTCGACTTCTGCACGGAGTTCCTCATCTCGGAGGTGAGCAAAGCCGCACACGGAAACGACAACAACAACAACAACCATCTCAATACCTCGCCGATCTCGTCAAGGGGCATGAACCACCATCACGGGAACCCGGTCATTTGCTACTAAGTGGCGGTGACGTCACCACGGTGCTTGTGCCGGGCAAAGTGTGCCTTGAGGCCGCGTGACGTGTAGATGGCTTGCTTCCAGGAGGTCATGGAACAGGCCCAGGTGTTATGGGTTAACTGACCGAGTTGTCTGGCGGACACAAATACAAAGATCCCTAGAAAGACCGGCACTTCTCATGAGAGGGTGGTGTAGATGTAGAACCACGCCTGGCTGCCTTACACAGCGTACCAGGCACTGATTTAAGGCTTCGTCAATCTAGGGGATGCCCAGGGACCGGTTCATATTTTCGCCACTGTTATTGCTCGTGAGCGGGAATTGAACTCGGATTGCCGGCATTGTGGTGCAGGGCACTAACTACTACAGTACAGCTCCCCTTGGGGACACACGTGCAATTGCACGCTAGCTGACCGTCAAGCCAGAAATTGCATGTTACCAACCCTCTATTATCTGGGGTCAGTGGGTGAAGGATACACGACCATTCATCCGTAGGTCGAATGTTGCTTGGTGAATACTTGCACCTCTTCCTAGATATCTAGCCAGCGTGGAAGAGTTGTGGTCAAAGTGTCCTGTAATGAATCAGAATCAGAATATTTATTTACCCTGGAGGAATCTGATGGGCTATAAAGCTCTTTTTCACAGATGACCAGTAGGGACGGGTCCGAACGTTACAACAACAAACAATAGGAGTGCAAGGTTATAGGAAAGTAAAAAAAATAAGATACAAATAAAACTAAATATGTTTATCTTACCAGGTAAAGCCCAATTAGCTATTAGGTTTTTTTAAGTAACCTGGCCGCAAATGATAGCTCAACGAAGTGGCTTATCACCTGGAAATACATAGCAGCAAAATAATGAAAAAATGAAGACTCGGTAGGAAAACAAGAGATGAACGCAAGCGATTGCAGGGCCACACCTTTACCCGCGCCCCCCTTTTCCCCTTTATCCACGTTCCACCTTTTTCCCCTTTATCCACGTTCCACGCGGCGCTCGCCCAGACGACGCTGGAGAACTGCGTGGAGGTGGGCCGCATCGCCAACACGTACCACCTGGCGGCCGTCGACCGCTTCGTCGACGGCTTCATCCTGCGCAACTTCGGCGCGCTGTCGCAGACCGCCGGCTTCCTGCGGCTGCCGGCCGAGCGGCTGGAGCGCGCCCTCGCCAGCGACTCGCTCAAGCGCTGCACCGAGCTGCAGCTCTTCCGCGCCACCTGCCGCTGGCTGCGGCACAGCGAAGCGGCCGACACTGGCGACGCGACGGTGGTGCCAGCGGGAAGCAGCGGCACCGGCGCTGCCGGCGGTGCCGGAGGTGGCGCAGGTGGCAGTGGCGGCAACGGCAGCAGCGGCGGCGGCAGCAGCGGCGGCGGCAGCAGCGGCGGCTGCAGCGGCAGCGGCGCGTTCGGGGTGGGCAGTGGCACGGGCAGCCTGGCCCGGCACAGGGCATCGAGCAGCGACACCCTACCCAGGCAGAAGACTGATGTAGACTCATCATCCGTGGGTTATTTGTATTACTTTTTCGTTGATTTATGTTTTGAATTGGTAATTTGTTGCTTTTGTTAACGCTGTGTAAATTTACTCGCTTGCCTAATGTTGGTTTTGTTTGACTCTCACTCATCCCCTGTGTGAGAGCACTTGACTCAATCAAATCTTGGTTGGGGGTGGACTCAATTCTTCATTCCCACGTTAAGTCTCATTTACAGGAATTACCCGGGGAATTTAGTCCGCCAGTTAGGGATAGATAGATGATTGCTGCTGTGCTTAATCCCAATAGAGTTATTCACGGTGTCATTTCCGAATTTGGTGAATTTGCATCCTGGCACCGGCACACAGTTGAACTGCTCATTCCGAGTGACATCTGAGGATCTTTAATATCCACTGTAAAACAGGATGGCACCTATAATGGGTATTGCATGCACAGAAATTGGTCGGTAAAATCTGTGATCAATCAAATGAGGAATTCATTGCAGGACCTTTGTAGGAAATCAATTGTCATCCTATAGAGAGACTCATGTGTGTTGATCCCTAGCAATGGGGATGAACACAATTCAAGTTTATATAAGCTTGCTGGTAAAACATTTTTTTAACTCTTGACGTGCATAAAGTTGGTACTTTCAATTGCTCACGTTTGCACGTGAGGAATGACGCACCATTTCAGCGTGTACATATCCACACATTGCCATATAAATCATATAAACTTGAGAGCTCACTCGGCTGACTGTCCATCAGCGGAAGTGAGTGCAATAGTGTCACCAAACCGGTCGCACTTGGTTCGTTAGCTTTGTGGGTCAATGTGTTCCCTGTAATTGTCGGAATGCTGATAGTGGAGGCACATAACAGTGGGCCAATTTTGTAATGCTGCAAAATTATCGCGCGCTTTCAGGTGCACTACTGCCGCCGTCTGGAGCGATCTTCCTTCCGATGTCAGGAAGCCACTGAAGTTACGAATTTTTCAATCATCTAGATTGAAAACTAATTTCTTTAGAACTGCTTTTTGTGTTTTATTTGTTGTCCTTCACCTGGCACCTCTGATTAGCACGGTTGACGTTCAACACATTTTTCTTGATACATACGAGTGCATTTCCCCTTTTGCTCGTTCGTCCCCTTGCATGCCGCTAATCCGTTCGTGCGTCTGTGTGTGTGGTGTCCGCGTGCGGCTATCCGCGTGCCCCTGCTCGTCTGGTTTGGTTTCGTGCAGACGATGTCGCGCTGCAAGGGGGATGGAGAGCCGCATGGAAGCCGCATGCGACAAGCCTCCCGTCTCATGTCCCGCATCCGCTTCCCGCTCATGTCCCCGCAGGAGCTGCTGCACGAAGTCCAAACGGTCAGTGCCACGACGCGTCGCTCCCCTGCCGTGCCCCTTTTACCGTCACAGATCTGTTGGCGGAGAGCCGACTCTTGACCACATTTGCAATGTCAGGCGTAACGTACGCGCTATATCCTGTCTGTTTATGTATCCGTCTGCTTTTATTGCCCCTTTTCATATCCCTTTTATAATCTTTTATCAGAATCTGTATTATTTAGACTGGAGGAATCCGATACGCTGTGAAGCTCTTTTTCACGGATGTCCAGTATTTAAATGCTCGCTCGCGGTGTCCCAAGTTGTGGCCGAGGCGAACATGTTTATTTTTAGTGACATTTCACGAAGCCCAGCACATGACGTTTGAGCAGAAAGTGGCTGTCCCTGGAAGACGCTGCAGCATTGCGACTTCGTAGCTTGCCCCTGGACACCGGCTTCTTCACTCCCCACGAGCGGACATCTTTTACGTAGGCCCTGCAAAGAGCACGTGCCGCCTAGCAATCAGCGCGACAATTTTCCTTCTTGGAACTGGAATAAGCTTAATTCCGTGAAGATGAAGAGGAAAAAAATGTGATTTAATGGCTTTTGTAAAGTAATTTTTGACTTAACTGAGACCATCGGCTCCCACTATACTTGGCAACTTGGTTTAATCAGCGGTGCCTGGCTCGGATGCAACCGCCAGATGTAAGCGGTGCTGACGCGCGGGGCTCGGAGCAACCTGATCAGTGACACGTCCTCGTTAATTAATGCATTTCTCGTTGCCCGTGTGCTGGTTATTGCAGTGAAATTGCAGAGATTAAAATAAAAAAGCCACCTTGAAATGATTAAAAAAGTACATGCTGAGCTGAGGAAATGTCATTTTTTTTATTCTTTTGCCACACAGCATTTTTCTTGTTGCAGAGTCAGCACTGAAGTTTTGACGGATCAGTCTTTGCTAAAGTGGCCGCGATGGTTTTTTTTAAGAAAAAACCTTCCATGTTTCTCCCCCGGGTGTCAATGTCTGTTGAGAGCAATTAACTAACTTGGAATATTGTAATGCATGTATACACCAAGCTTAATTATACTGGAAAGTGGAGCGTGTTTCATTAATTTTTATTCCATATCACCAAAAATGTGGCTATACAGCCTGGGGGGGTATGCTTGATCGTTGTGCAAAGCTCTCTTGAGGCACCTGCTTCTGTAAAAGCTATTACAAAGCACACCGATGACAACTGGTGAATTTACACTGACAACTTTGGCTAATCCCATTCATCCTCATCATTAACACATTCTCGGCCACGGTCGTCTTTGTTCGTGGACAGCTCGGACATCTGGACACTGAACCAGAGTCTTCAATATAGGTACACGCCGAGAATGGTAGGGATGTTATTGCAGGGTAGAGTAAGAAACAAGCAATGGAAATATTGTCAGTGTAACCTGGGAGAGGAGGTTGTTGCCATGGTGGATTACATGCGCAGGGTGGAGGAGGGCAGCTTTCCAAGACAGGCTTGAGAGTTGCATCCAGAGGCCTGGTGGCCAAAGGGAAGCCCTGAAGCCAGATGATGTGATTCTGCAAGATCAGACTTTGGGAGGACGGGTGTCAACTCTTCAACAGTCGATGGTGTGGCCATGGCGGGAATACATTTTTGGCCGTGCTGACCTTTCGACCTTCCCCCCGCCCCCCCCCACCGAACCCAACTGCTCCGCGCGCAGGTGGAGTTCATGCGCTCAGACGCCGCCTGCGTCAACTTGCTCCTGGAGGCCAGCAACTACCAGATGCTGCCCCCCATGCAGCCGGTGCTGCAGTCGGAGCGAACGCGCATCCGCTCGGACGCGACGCACCTGCTGGCGCTGGGCGGCGTGCTGCGCCAGCAGCTGCTCGTGTCCAAGGAGCTGCGTTTGTACGACGAGCGCACGCGGCTCTGGCGCTGCCTGGCGCCCATGGAGGCGCCGCGGTACCAGCACGGCATCGCCGTGGTCGGCAACTTCCTCTTTGTCGTCGGCGGGCAGAGTAACTACGACACGAAGGTGAGTGCCTGCCCGCCTGCCTGCTAGCAGTGTGACGGCTGCAAAGGACAAAGGGGGCCTTTTATCAACAAGCTCCTTTGCTGTTGCGCGTCTACTTTCTACTCTTTTCCCTTAATCTATTTTGTCTTTGATTTTCTACTTTTTAACCTTTTTTGTTGTTGTTCTCTCCCTCCCCCCGTGGGCAAAGAGAAGGCTCACTCATGCTGCCCAGTTGCAAAAAAAATAACAGCTTGTGCTTACAAAGTTGTGTCGTGCATCTTGCTCAGTGTAACATGTCCATTAGCGTCTCATTACAGTGATTTGTTTTGGCTTCTGATTATCTCCGAGCCTTTGGCGATTCCTCTGAATGCCAAGATAATTGTTTTCTTCTACGGCATTGACTCAAGCTGATCAGCAGTGCCAATGTCTGTACAGCGGTCGAGTTGGTCTGCTCTTGAGCCTGTAACGCCATCTAAATATTCCGAGTTTACCTTGATGGCTTTGTTGTTACGGAATGGGACGTCGGTATTGGTAGCAACAATCGACAAAAGCACCGTGGATAACACAGTTTTTAGATGCCTTCATTGGAGCCATAATTCATCTCGCGCATACCTAGCAATAATGCACCGTGATTTTATTTTGCTGGTTGCAGTCATTGGTAGCAGCTGTCGTGAATGTCTTTACGTTTCGCCCGCTGCGCGCTTGGGTGGCCAGGGCAAGACGGCGGTGGACACGGTCTTCCGGTACGACCCACGCTACAACCGCTGGGCGCAGGTGGCACCGCTCAACGAGAAGCGTACCTTCTTCCACCTGAGCGCGCTCAACGGCCGCCTGTACGCCGTGGGCGGCCGCAACGCCGCCGGTGAACTGGGTACGGAGCCGCGTGCCGGCACACAAAGACAGTGATTCCCCCGTATAGCCCTTGGATAGACTGTTGGGGCAAGTGCTCTAGGCGAGCACTTTGAAGGGCGACACTGCATACGAGGCCGTGGTGTGGTCTTGGATGAAAAAGAGCTTTATAGCTCATCGGATTCCTCGAGTATGAATAAATAATCTGATTCTGAGTTTCTGGTGCGGAATGTAAATGTCCGCACTCGGGAAACAAACACGGTCACGCATGATGCTGAGCACACCACCACTCGTGTGCCGGCCTTCATCGGTGCTCGCTAACAGCACTGGCCTCGACGGTGCACAGAGCCCAACTACATAAAGGATCTTTATAAATGTGGAGCTCCAAAACATGGTCAGGAACATGAGATAGTTCAGAATTGTTTGTTTAGCAGCAACATACAACTTGCATAATCAACGTTTTTGGGTTATTCATAATCAACGTTTTTGGGTTAGATCGCGTTATTTATAAATGTGTCGTAACCCTCCACCACCCGACACGGCCAATCAGCAAAAAAGTGTCACGTTGACAAAAGACAAATAGTTAATTGCATCCAGCATCATCGGGCAATTCGCCAGAATGGTGAGGCTCTGCTCTTGCTCCCGGTCTTAAATAGCAGTATAAATTTACGGGACGCCTAATTGCGACCGCATCTCGCGTCGTTGCAATGCAACGCAGCGTAGACTCGCGCAGCGTCTCGTTGCAACGCGCATCCCGAGCACGCATCTGCCGCCGAGTTTGCGGCTTCCCCCCCTCCTCCGTGTGCACGCGCATCACGCTCGTCCGCGTGCGCGTTTTGGCATGCAGCGACGGTGGAGTGCTACGACCCGAGCAGCAACGAGTGGACGTACGTGGCACGCATGGCCGAGCCCCACTACGGCCACGCCGGCACCGTCTACGGCAACCTCATGTACATCTCCGGTAAGCGACGCCACGCGTGCGGGGGCCAGCCACCGCCGGTCGCACCGGGAGAGATGGGAGACGGAGAGAGAGGATATTTTCTACTGCCCACTGGCGATAGCCCAAAGCCAGAGCGTGAACACACCACAGGCCTGTCGAGTGGGCTGGCTCCTCGGGGAGTACCTTGTGGGTGGAGGAAACCGAGGGGCCAGCCACAAGGGAGAGATCCCTATGAAGGGAGTTCACTTTGGGGGCTTTACCAGGCGAGGACCCCGAGAATGGGGAATCGCTTGTGGGGGCTTGGGGGCAGAAGGGACCCCTAGGAAGGGGGCTCACTTGGGGACTTGTGGCTGGGAGGGGTCTCCTTGGAAGGGAACTTGATTTTTAGGGCTTGAATCTGGCAATTGAAGGTGGACTTAGTGTGGTACTGGCCACACCTCCACCTTGCATGCCACACAAGCCTCAATAAATGTAACCTGTGGGTGAAGGAGCGCCAGTGCGTTGTGAGTTGTGGGAGTTACTTGACCATGCTTCACCACTCTGGTCGGTGCGAGTTTCTAAAAGCGGCGGGGGGACCAGGGACTGGTTGAGACATCACTCGCCCCACCGATGTTAGCCGTGACCGGGACTCAAACTGGGGTCTCCGGGCTCGTAACGCAGCTCCTTGAACTCTCCACCATCTCTTCGCGTGCCAGAATGAGTAGCGCTCCCTAAAACCTCTCCCGCCAATGTCAATGCAACTCATTCAATACTTTAAGACTCTCCTGATGTGCTTTGCCCAACAGAGCCGTTGTGATGTCCTCACTACATTTAATGACACCTTAGCCGAGGTGCAGTTACCAATCGCGAAACTGTGGCCCATGGAGTACGCACTCTGCCCTCCTTTGATCATTCACCAGCAGCTGTGTTTGGGACATTCACGAGGCGACTTCTGCAGCCGTCCCAATGGCTCCCTCACCAGCCTCGACGTGAACGTGTAGAAATGCTGCCGGTCAAATTCCCACCAAGCAAAAGGAGAGTAGAAATGAGAGGGTCATCGGTGGGACCCTTCGTTTGATTCGTTCCTGATGTGACCCTCCCCCACTAATGTAATCTCTTTCATCCGTTTCTGTTTATTTATTTAGTTTCCCTTATTTCTGCTTTCGTCCTATTCCTTTCCCTCTTGCTCTCACTCTTGCCTACTCCTGAGATCATAGCCGGGGATCTCTACGACTAGGCGCATTTGCATTGGTCACTTGGAAGATGTGTACCTCGGTTCCTTGTTTTGCTGTATCGTTGTGTAAAAAAAAAAAGTTCCTAAAATATAATTGGAACAATGGGGGGGGGATAGCTATGTTGCCCATAGGGTCCCGTGCGGCTGGACCGGACGTCCGTGTGTTTGCGTCCTCCCTTTGTTCACGCGCCCACCACCCGCGTACTCAACTTCCCCCCCCCCCCCCCGCATCCGCACGCGCCGCCCCGTGTCCCGCAGGCGGCATCACGCACGACACCTTCCAGAAGGAGCTGCTGTGCTACGACCCGGAGTCGGACCGCTGGACGCAGCGCGCGCCCATGTCGACGGTGCGCGGCCTGCACTGCATGTGCACCGTGCGCGACCGCCTCTACGTCATCGGGGGCAACCACTTCCGCGGCGCCAGCGACTACGCCGACGTGCTCTCTTGCGAGTTCTACTCGCCAGCGGCCGACAACTGGACGTCGGCCGCCCCCATGCTGCGCGGACAGAGCGACGTGGGAGTGGCCGTCTTCCAGGTGACTCGGCGGGGGGCGGGGAAACCCGTAGCGGGGTGCGACGTTTCGCGCCTCCCGATTGGCGCGGTTTTGCTACGTACAGTGTGCGGCAGGAGTCGAACGCGTGTGCGTGTTTACGCGCATCCTTCGCGCTTGATCAACCAATCGTTTATTTTTACGTGCCAATACCGGATGCACGAGTCGTCCGTGCCCCCGACATCTTGTGTGTCTCTGTCACGGCTCGCTGACGGTCTGTCTAGGAAGGGTGTGCTCTGCTATTGCTGACCCGTTGCTAGCTTTTTCATCGGTTCACCCTGTTGTGAAATTAATCAATCAGTCAATCCTTACTTTACATGCCAATATCGCCCTCAGTAAAGTAGGCATCAGTGCACATTACAGTGGAACGGGAATGGTTACAGGGAGCATGGAGCAACGGGAATGAAAAATAAAACCCGTCACGACCTCGGCGGCTAACGCCAACCGAGCAGAGCAAATTGCAACCGTGCGCAAAATAACGCGCAACCTTTAAAACTGATTGGCTTACACCAGAGACAGCCTTTTTCATGGTCTTGACTCTGGTGTAGGTCAATCGGTTTAAAAGACAATGCATATATCACCATAGCATGTTTGTATGTTTTTGCCCCAAGTATGTGTGCTTAATGCAGACTTGAAGCGTTGCAATAGCGCTCAGTCTTTGGTGTTTAAACGTCTTTAACACAACTCCTGTTATATTGCCAGAAAGGCTAAAGCCTGTTCTTTTTTATTTTCATCAAAAGTGCAACCGTTCCCCCACATGGCGTCCCCCTGTACGCTCTATCTTCCCCTGCTTGCGGTTTTTCTCTTAAATAAAATATATCTGGTTAAGGGGGGATGCTTGCAAACACTCTGGACCGACAACAGACAAATGTGAGCCCCATTGCTTGCTTGAGCTGTGGGACAAGCTGCGACTTGGAGTGTTCGTAAAGATTCAAGTCTGAGAATAGCATTGGTCTTATTTGTTTGTTGTTTGCACTTTGTGTATATTTCACGTAAATACGTGAAAGCGGTGAGCTCGTTCGAATTATGGTCCGCGCTTGATACGCACACACGCGTGTGGACTAAAACTTTCGTGTTTTTTTTTTGGGTTGTCGTTGCAAGCGTCCACGGAGCTCTCTATTATTGTTACGTTAGCATCGCCCCGCAGGGTCACGAACGCTACGTTTTACCTACATTTAGATTACAATTTATCTTTCTGTTAAAATGCATGTCACGTTAATTACAAGCCAGCGCTCTTAGCCGTGGAGTCATTTTAGCACGTGAAAATGTGCTTGTATCTAAAGTTATGACTTCCATGTTTTACTTACACAGTTCGTAAAACTTTCATGTTTTACTTGCTCGGTTCATAAAACTGACCATGTATGGGATTTGAATTAACGACGTCGATTTAGCCTCGATGGCGGTATTAGTTGTGTTTAAGGTAGCACAAGACTCGAACATTGAAATTCCTCGAAGACACTATAGGTGTAACCATCAACCGCACAAGAACATCAACGGACTGATGCGGACCTCTCCGTCATTGATTGATGGAAAATTAAAGGCAAGCCGCAGTGCGTCTTTGACCATGCATATCCAAACTATGGAACGTATAGGAAGTAAACCACTGTAGTCTGCGCTCCTTCAACAAGGGAGTAGCAAAGCTACACGAACTCCCGACAGAAATCCTCTCGTTGCGAGCAAACCTCGACGTTGCCATTTGGCTCCCTGAAAAGAATGTCACGTGCAAGAAACTTTACAGTGACTTATCGACGATCCTACGAGAGTAGCGGGAGCAACATCCCAAACTCCCCCCGGCAGCTGCCTTGTAATACAATCTTTCTGGATAGGACAATTATCTTCGCGTCAGGCGAGGCTTGTCCAGCCCACAGCATCGTCAGCACCTTGACTTCTAACACCATTGCCCTGCCAGCGCACCTCTATTTGCTCAGTCGGGAGATTGCCCCCTTCCCTGCTCTACTGCGTCCATTTCCAGTGCACAATTTGGTCCTGTCTGTTGATCCCCCCCCCCCCCCGGCCGGCCGGCCCACCCGCCCCCTTCTGAGCCGAGTACAATCACACGGAGGGGACAGATTAAAGCCCGCACTTGTCCTTGAGAGCACACACTCAACGGAGCTGGTTCAGCGCTCTGGCGGGGCTCTCATTCGCGATGGCCCTCCGGCCACCGAGGTTTAATGTTGACTTCTAACTGCATCGGTGTGTTTTTCAAATCCCGCTTTCCCCACCCAACGAAGATTTATTTTTTTATTTGAACGTTAAAAATCGTCACTCGTCGCACTGAATTAGCTGACATTGCGACTCGAGAAACATTGGATGATGTGTTGCCGCAGAGAACAACACACGCTTGAAATAAAGTGATGAATTATGCATATTTGTGGTGCAAGATAAAAAGTTATAATTTAGATCTAGGAGGTGAATTTTATTTTCATTTTAATTAGTTACATTTGCATTTGGCTTATTTTCGTCCATCAAATTTAAGTATCACTTGCTTTTTAAAGCTGAGAAGGTGAAATATTATGAATAATAATACGAAATTGTCTTTCGTGGGACCGGGGAGACATTTCTTGCGAGAATAATTTCACCATTGGTGCCTGGAAGCCAAGTAATTGTTTAATAAAATTGTCAAAAACAAGTTGAAGTGTAGGGTTTCGCATCTATAAATAGGAAGTTAATCTTCTGCATATTTTGTTGGGTTTCTGTTTACAAAAAAGACTACATTATATCTTCTCTATTGTTTATCTTCTATCAGGCTTGCTGTAGGCTATGCTGACTTAACAGCCCGATCATATATCATTCCTTTCTGTTTACAAGTTCGTGTCGTAAATTCTACTCCTGATTTACAGATTTCTGTTCATCAGTTGCCAAATTATGCTCCAGTAACAGAGTATATAATTATCAGAGTGTTTTTTGTTTGCATTCTGACCACAAGCATTGTGGTTAATGCAGACATGATTCCTTGTAAAAGGTGTCAGTTTGGTGTTTTAACATTTTAACACCTGTTTTGTTGGCAGAAAAAAGGGTGAAAACCCTATTATCATATTATATAACCTTGGGCGCAAATAACCACTTTCACATTTGTGCACCCTCAATGCCGGTTGCAGCCGAGTCGGTTATAAATACTGGGCCACGAGGCAATTTACCCTTTGGCGGCCGTCGGCACCTGCCAGGCCTGAGGGGGCCACCGGCCAGGTCTGAGGGGGTCACCTGCCAGGTCTGAGGGGGTCACCTGCCAGGTCTGAGGGGGTCACCTGCCAGGTCTGAGGGGGTCACCTGCCAGGTCTGAGGGGGTCACCTGGCAGGTTTGAGGGGGTCACCTGCCAGGTCTGAGGGGGCCACCTGCCAGGTCTGAGGGGGTCACCTGCCAGGTTTGAGGGGGCCACCTGGCAGGCCTGAGGGGGTCACCTGGCAGGTTTGAGGGGGTCACCTGCCAGGTCTGAGGGGGTCACCTGCCAGGTCTGAGGGGGTCACCTGGCAGGTCTGAGGGGGTCACCTGCCAGGTCTGAGGGGGGCACCTGCCAGGTCTGAGGGGGTCACCTGCCAGGTCTGAGGGGGTCACCTGCCAGGTCTGAGGGGGCCACCGGCCAGGTCTGAGGGGGTCACCTGCCAGGTCTGAGGGGGTCACCTGCCAGGTCTGAGGGGGTCACCTGGCAGGTTTGAGGGGGTCACCTGCCAGGTCTGAGGGGGCCACCTGCCAGGTCTGAGGGGGTCACCTGCCAGGTTTGAGGGGGCCACCTGGCAGGCCTGAGGGGGTCACCTGGCAGGTTTGAGGGGGTCACCTGCCAGGTTTGAGGGGGTCACCTGGCAGGTCTGAGGGGGTCACCTGCCAGGTCTGAGGGGGGCACCTGCCAGGTCTGAGGGGGGCACCTGCCAGGTCTGAGGGGGTCACCTGCCAGGTCTGAGGGGGTCACCTGCCAGGTCTGAGGGGGTCACCTGCCAGGTTTGAGGGGGTCACCTGCCAGGTCTGAGGGGGTCACCTGCCAGGTCTGAGGGGGTCACCTGCCAGGTCTGAGGGGGTCACCTGCCAGGTCTGAGGGGGTCACCTGCCAGGTTTGAGGGGGTCACCTGCCAGGTCTGAGGGGGGCACCTGCCAGGTCTGAGGGGGGCACCTGCCAGGTCTGAGGGGGTCACCTGCCAGGTCTGAGGGGGTCACCTGCCAGGTCTGAGGGGGTCACCTGCCAGGTCTGAGGGGGTCACCTGCCAGGTCTGAGGGGGTCACCTGCCAGGTCTGAGGGGGTCACCTGCCAGGTCTGAGGGGGTCACCTGCCAGGTCTGAGGGGGTCACCTGCCAGGTTTGAGGGGGTCACCTGCCAGGCCTGAGAGGGCCACCTGGCAGGCCTGAGGCCCAAGCCGCCACCGCTCTTCTCAGAGCCGTCGGTGCTTGGCCGCAGCACGGACGTTGAGCGACCCTCCGCACCGCGTCCGTTTTCCTGATTTTTGCACCCTAAGAAGCGAGGGGTGTCACGGAAGTCGGCAATGACAAAGTAAATATGAGGCCGGTAATGATTATTTGCCTAACCACGTGATTCGATAAATTGTCACGATTCGGCAGAAAGGGATTTATTCCAAGAATATATTCGTATTGGTTTCGTTTGTCCCGTTCAGTTTGTAATTGTTTTTGACGTAAAAATTATTCATGTTACCCTGAAGGTAACATTCAAATGTAATATGGCCAGCATATATTTTAAAGCAATATTGCCAGTTAATTTGATGTATGTATCGTGAGAGAAAGAACCTATTAAATTCATGAATAGGTAATGAATAGGGAAAAATAATTTAGCCAAACGTTGCAAGGAGGTCAGTAAATTTATTTTAAACGTTCTTG
The DNA here is from genome assembly GCF_015708825.2 of Lethenteron reissneri. Classification (NCBI taxonomy): domain Eukaryota; kingdom Metazoa; phylum Chordata; class Hyperoartia; order Petromyzontiformes; family Petromyzontidae; genus Lethenteron; species Lethenteron reissneri. The sequence goes on from NC_083784.1 coordinate 1,587,214, forward strand.
TAAAAAAAAAAAACGAGTCGTGTAAAAGCACCTTCTATTTGGTGTTATTTGAGAGCCGTTTTTGTAACATTTTGGTGTTCGTTTACTCCGATGCCATCGCCAGGGCCGCATCTACGTGGTGGGCGGCTACTCTTGGAATAGCCGCTGCATGGTGGAGATGGTGCAGCGCTACGACCCCGAGCGAGATGAGTGGCAGAAGGTGTTCGACCTCCCCGAGTCTCTGGGCGGCATCCGCGCGTGCACCCTCACCGTGCACCCCCCTCCGGACGACGACGCTCAGCACCCGGACGACGACGACCGCGGAGGCGGTGGTGGCGGTGGTGGTGGCAGTGGTGGCGGTGGCGGAGGTGGTGGTGGCGGCAGCGGCAGTGGCGGCAGCGGCGGTAGCATCGGCGGCGGTAGCATCAGCGGCGGTAACAGCAGCGCGGGAGCTGGGGGAACGGGCGCCGGGATGGGAGACCCGCTCAACACGCCCTAACGCGGGGGGCGCCCGCTCATCGACGGGACGATGCGGCGAGCTGAGCGCGCGGCGCCGGCTCGGCACCGGCAGGGCCTCTTCCCCCGAGAGGTTTTGGGCATCCGAGGCGTTGCGCTGCCATCTCGGCGAGGGTGTCCCCCTCCCCCCGCCCCCCCCCCCTGTCCGATGGCTGCGCCCGAGTCAAAGCAGCATCCTTAGTGACCACACCCCGTCTCTCGAGCGGCCGTCGACGCTACGGAGGAAGCCGGCCGCCCTTTTAGCGTTCGCTGAATCGCGTGGGGGTCACGCAAACGCCTCCCCCCGACCCCCCCCCCCCCGCTGCACTCGCCGTCTCGCGTGACGAGCGTCCTGATTGAATTTGCGGACACTGGCAAGCGGTGCCGTCCCCCGCCCCCCTCCCCCCGTCTCTTCTCACACCACACCTCTCGCTGTCGGCGTGAAACTGCACTTACTTTTATATTACCTGACAATGGGGTGGGTCGCCCCAATGCATTTCAGATTCCAGGTTATTTTTTTTTTTCAAAAGCAGGACAAAGAGAAATTGATCCCATGGCCCCGTGAACGCTTCACCGAGCGTGTGATGCACTTGGTCGTCGCGCACTTACGGAGAGGAATTGGTTCTGCGCTGGTGCCCTATAAAAATAAAATGTCCAATTTTAGCCCCAACCAATGGTCATGTAAAATGCTTTGGTTGTTCTCGATTTCCATCCCGCGGGGGCGACACCACCATTAACATTTCAGCTTTCCATGCTGGCACCTATCTTTCATTCATTTATAATATCGGTGTCCCCCTGCATGTGCAAGACGCATACCTCGGCGCATTGCTGGAGGGACATGGAAAGCCGCCAGATGAGTGTGGTGGTCTCTGAGGAAGCAGTTGGCTTCCACCTTGTGAGCACTGCTGGACATGTAGGGTCACTGCTACGGCTGAAGCCCGAGTGAAGCTGTGCACGCATGGAATGCCTTTTGGCCTTTCGAGAATTAATGCGACAATTCATTGCAAAACTAAATCCAACTCTCCACTTAGGGCGGGGGGGACCCTTTATCATCTCTTTTGGAAAAGTTAATTTTGCTCGACCACTGCCTTCATCGGTTCATTGTTGGCAAATTGCAGTGTTAAAAATGCTATGATGGTTAGTACATAAGATGGTTTACTTGGACAAATGGATAATAAAATAATACTTAAATCTCGGTTCATGTTTAAAGCTCTGTCAAAGCCATGTGACTTAAAGATTTTGACGTACAGATTTGCTGTTGGTATTTTTTTAACAATTTTTTTTCATATTTTTCATCTCCTTTTGATACGAGCTGCTAATTTGCAGCAGGTCGCATGGTGCTCGTAGAATTGGTGACCTTCACCAACAGCTGCACTGCAGAAAACTTTGCGATCAACTACCAGTGACTGATAAATTCTGCATTTCCAAAATAATTGTACGGGGGCACGGTGGAGGAGGGGGGGGGGGTGGTGTGCATTGAGTGCTCGAGGCTGCACTGACCGTTGCATTGCAGTTAAATTCCTGGCCACTCTTAAAATACTGTAATCACAATTTTGGGGATAAAATCATCGCAGAAGTGCTTGGGGTCATCCATTCGCCAGGAAGTCTCGATGCATCAAGTTCCGAGCCCTTACCGCCACAAAAAGCGTGAAAGACGGTCATCCGAGTTGCAGCGCGTGGCTATTGTTTGTGTTCACGGTGTCTAAAAGCAACGTACACGTTTCACGTAGAGCAGCGGGGACAGTATGTGAGTTGCAATTCAATGTTGTTATCTTGCCGATGTTGCTATCACCTGTTCCGTGTGTGAGGAGCCCAGGGCCAAGAGGTGTCACCTCTTCCCTGGGATGGTTGTTTGCCGGTTGGAGTGTTGTTGTGGTCCATCTATTGTCCATCGCTCGGGCGAGATGGAATTGGTTAGCTTCGTGATTACCACACCGCTTGCCATAGAGGCAGCCCTCTCAGGAGTCTATTACAGCAGCGAGGCGCGGACGCGAGAGTCGATTGCGTCTGAAATATCACAATCATAACAGGTTTACGGGATCGCTGGAGGGGACCACGTCCCGGTGGTTGAGACCAATGATGGAATGGCGACCAATGGGGTGAACGTGCACGAGAGGGCCTCAATGGACGGGATGGAGCCAATTGATATCAGCTCCCTTGCAGGTAATAGATGGACTGTGACAGGCAGACGCAGGGCAGAGAGATTGGAACATCTTGGGCAGGCATCCATCGTGGTTGGTGATGATGATAGTCGCTGTTATCCTGGTCTACCTTGCGATAAAAATGATCTCAATAGACTCTCTGATAATATAATCACGATAAATACAATTCATACTTCTCACTGCATTGCTCTTTGGCCAATTGACAGGCTGCAACCATTGGAAATGTAACATATTTTAAAGACAGAACATTATCTCTTGAGACATATTCCTTTTTGGTTGCTTCGGTGTGTTAATTAAAGGATTGGCCGAACAAGAGTGCGTGATTGAGTTAAATAAAGCTACGCGAGGGGGGAACCTTGGACACGGCCTTGGCCACCCACTGAGCAACTCGAGTGCGGTGGGATCCAGCGTGGCTACTCGCACCTCTCCCAGGATGTCTGGTGAGTGAGTGCCAAAGAGTCGGCCGGCCCAAATGCCCTCCAGAGCCACAGCCCTCTTGGAGGCCCTTCCGCCTGCAGTGGTGTGAGCAAGAAATTACGTGAGAAGTGCCCAGTGGCTGAACTTTTATCACGAATTTAATTTGTTTCAAAGTTTGAAGTACGTAACTAAATGCTCCAAGATGCCTGCAGAGCCCAACACTGGTTCCAGTGCTGCACCGTGTGTGTAACGAATTCGTGCCGTGGTTTTCTGTTGTGACGGGGCACGTATTTGTGTTATCTCGTCAACGACGGTGTCTGTCCTCGTTCCACATTGTGCACGAACTCAACTTGTGTGCGGATGCCCATTTTTGTTATTTCAATTTTCTGCTTTCTTTACCGCAGGCCCTTAAAAAGGACTTGTCTCGGAATAGAGCATTGACACGTTTGAAGGCGGTGGTCACGTGTTAAAAATAGCGCACGTTTTTATTTTTAAGTGTTGTCCCTCATGGTTTCGTAATGTCTTATTTTACCACGTCCCCTTTGAAGAGTGTACAGGCTGCGTGTGTGTAATGGGATGTCCACGCTTTGTTGGTGTAAACTTTAGTTTGGCATTTTTCAAGGAGAATCGATGTTAGCCTGCGATGAGAACAAAGACCCCGGTACAATTCCGTTCCCCTTGTCGTAAAAGAGATGCTGTAATTGTTACGCAAAAAGGGAAGTGTCTCTCCTTTGACCTTACATGCCTTCTTTCTACGTTATCGCTTTATTTTGCTGCTGTTGTTTTGCGCTTGGCAGAGTTTAACCGCTTTTGCCCGGAAAATGTTTTTATATGAAAAAAAAAAGTTTTTCGTTTACCGGTTACAAGAGCAGGTGGAAACAATTTGTTGAAAGTTTCTAAACAATTAATAATAGTACAACAACAAAAACCCTATACGGTAGTTTAACTTGAACGCGCGTTCACATGGCACCGCAAAAAAAAGGACCGCAGCTGTACGGAGTTTGAAGGACTGCTTTGACTTTCACAAGAACTCTTTATTCTTAGTTTTTTTTTAAAGCGCTCACTGCCGCCGGATGGAGGGGAATCGTGGATTTTGCGTTGCCCCTTCCCCAAGCGATAAACCCTCACGGGCGTGTGCGCACGGCAGCGTGAAGTACGAAAGCACGGGGCGTTATTTTTAAACGCCTCGCGGTTTACTTGAAGGTCAGACACTGTGGGCGGCATGGATGAGAGCGGCCCCCTTCCCCACAACCCCTCCATCAATTTAGTCTCTTTTTCCTCCTCCTCCCTCGTCTGAAAATAAGAACAAGCGTGCACTCCGAAATGGTGATGAGCAAAAGAAAAACTAGAAACGGAACGCATTCTTTCGTGAGAACTCATGTAACAAACATCACAGGACCCGGGAAGCTCGACGAAGGCTAGGTGTACATTTAAAGCTTCGCGGGATGCAAGTACAAAGCCGTGTCTTCTGCGTTCGACAAGACTTCCGCAGGAGGAAGACAAACGATCGTCAAATCCGCTCTCGTGCGAGGACGGGGGCGGGGAGGACCTCCCTTGCATGGTTTGCCGTAAAAAAAAAGATTCTCTGAACGCTGCTAAAAAGTGCCAGTGCCATTTTTATTTCGGTTTCTTATTTTCGTTGGCCTTTTGCTGACGCTCTCTTCAATTTTTATTGCCAAAATGATCTTCAGAAATAAGTGGCGGGTTGTACAAAACGCGACGTGTCCGAGAGATTGACGCGAAGAGAGTTGCATCGCGCGCATCTTTGCGACGCAGCGTTTCTGCATGTCCTAACATCGTTTATTTACAGACGACGGATGCCTGCGTGTGTTTTTTTTTGCGAATGCTTAATGAGGACGTTTGAAACGGGAGCCGGATAAGACGAGACAATGCGGCAGTGCGATGGGCAGATCGGCCACCGTGATGACCGTTACTCTTCCGCAGATGGTTTCGAGGTCATATCGTAATGGTGCATGATGCGGTGCCAATGTGGCTTCTGCGATATAGATACCAAGATGGTTACTTGTCCCTGCCCCATTCGCTGCTGATACTATAAACGAGGCATCGTCAGGATTTTTGGTTGCAACCGTGAGTTGCCACCAAATGTATATTAAGTGCGAAGAAGTACGTGCATTTCGCAGTTGGGACGTTTTTACCAACAGTGATTGCCAACAGTAAAATTCACCCATCGCGCAAATCAAATGTTGGGCAGAGAATCTCAAAGCGGCATTTTGTCTCCATCCAGCTACACCGGCACATGTACGTTCAATTCGTTGTATCGTGGTGGAGGATTACCACTTGTAACTTGCTTCCACATGCTTGCAGGTGGCGGTGAAACAACCGCGTGTGGACACATATGGAGAGCCACGTCTCAACATGAGTTTTCAAAAGCTCGTGAAGGCATGGGGGATCTTGCTGGCAGATGTGCGCACATCAGACTCTTAACTTTGCCTTTCAGTCACATCCGAGACTGCATTATTCACCCGCTCCCCCCGGAGAGCTCCGGGCTTGTCGACTGGAGTGTGTGGCTCTTAATAAGGTGGTCGCGAGGAGCTGGCACAGTGGGTGCCTTCTGTTTAACCCCGTTACTTAAACCTACAGCTGAAAAGTTCAGGGCTTGGTGGGGGGGGGATGCCCGCATCGTTCATGCTCGGATTGTGCCGTGGCCACATTTTCATGCGGCGTTTGTTGCACCCGATCTGTTTTGTCGTTTATTTCTAGACTTTTGGAAACACTGGTTAAAAAAAAAACCGAAAGAGAGCTTATGTCATGGCTCAAAGGCAAAGTTATAATGGTAGAAGTGTATTTTTAACATCCACCAATAATTGACATGCAAAGTGTCGGCGTGGCTCTAATATATTTAAGTACCAGACTGCATTGTGTGCAAACCTATGTATAGTGTGCTCGTGACATGCATTGTACAATTGTTGCCACCAGTCAAGTGCTAAGTTATACTGTGTATGGATTAAAAGGAAATACTTGCAGTTTTGCATAAACGTATAATATATAGGGTAGTGTGCTTAAGGCCGTGTATATAGAGCTGGGTTGCGCAAGAGGGGATTGTTGCCAAATCTGTTTAAGATATATCTTTTTATGGAAAGTTTGCGAGACTGGGAATTTTGAATTAAAACTAAGGAGAGCAGAAAAGAGATTGTATCAAAGTTGCTGCGTGGTCTACTGTGTTTAGTGCAGGTTGTGAGTAGGTCTCTCAAGGGGGAATTTCACAGATGCCTTATCGTAACAACGTAGCCCTTGTAAATGACGTAACCCTGCAGCACATCGCGGCTGCCTGCACCATTTCTCGTGAACATTTGCGAGTTGTGGATCTCTGCTTTGCTCTGGTAAAAAGTTGTGTCATTGCCCGGCGTCTGTACATAGATTCGTTCTAAGCTTTATCGATTGCAGTTGGGGGATATAATAACAGTCGAGCGACCATATTGGGTCGTGTTGACATGCACTGTGTAGCTTGATCAATGACAGCACTGTGTATGTTGTATGTTGATTCGGGGCAATGTGTGTGTGTTTGCTGTGCGATCAGTTCATGGGATGGGTATATGTTGCACAGGCTTGTGGGTTGGTTATTGATTCTATATCTCCCGGGGTAGAAGTGAATGCAGGTGAACAGGTTGCGCTTATACCATTGTGGCTCCAGACAGTGCAATCGTAGTCGTCACGTTAGAGACTGGGCACGCGTAGAGTCGGCCCAATCATCCTTCGCGTCTGTCCTCTGGAACCCTGTAATGCTCTGGAAGTGTTGCTTGAGTTGAATTATAATAAAAAAAATGACGATAAGAATTAATGAAATATACCAATGTGTTATTGTCTTTTTTCTATTTTGCTTGAATAAACTTCCCATGATTTTACAGCCATTGTCAATCCCACTGCTGGATGAAGACCTCCCCCACGCTTGTGTCCGCTATGGTTGGTGTTTGACCATACTTCACCGAACTGTGCGGGTTGGTAAAGAGCCGGTTCAGACATCGCTCGCCACTGATGTTAACCATGGCTGGGAATCGAACTCGGGTCTCTGGATTCGTAAGCACAGTACTCGAACCCATTTTCTATAACTGTGGGCTTTAATATTGGGGAATTGTCATGCTGAGTATGTATGTGAAATTTCGGTGTATTCTTGATGCAACAATTTGCCTTCACGATTCAATGAAATGTAAATGCGATTCAAGCATAGATGATTGCACCTCTAGTGGATGCAGGGTTTATATAAACACATTGCAGTGTTGATGAATTACAAAAAAACATCGATCCTTACATGATTCAGTGTGCGTATCGTGACATCGATATTAGTAGAGGAAACGTTGCTTCGTTACACTTGTGATATTTTCCGAGACACGAGGCATTTTAGGATATGGTTAGCCACTCACCCTGCTGCTGATGTGTGGGTGAATTTGGTGGATCACACACGGATGGAGCCATCGTGTGCATGAGAGACGCCAATATACAGGACGGAGAGAGAGAGAGTGGTGTCTGTCGGACGCAGTACACGAAGTCAGTCCCCGACCTCAAGGATCTGCAGAGATGTCTGTCCACACATTTTACTTTAAACACATTCAGTGAGAGAATTTCGACGAGACGTACTCTCCCAAAACGGGGTCTTAAAGGCTCCGCGAGGTTTCTCCGGGTTGAATAAACGGATTGTTTTTTTGCAATTGGCAGCGACTGCCTCCCACCAGTCCCAACGGCAGTATTGATGGACTTCTCTCGTCTACCTCCGGTTGCTCTGCCCTTCGTGGCAGCTCATTGGCTGCGGGGACATTCTTTGCGTCCTTTGAGCATCAACAACTTCGCCGTCCGATTTCCTCGCGCTCCCACCGCGCCCACCGGTCCGCTCCGGTGAGGCCGCGGGTTGAGGTCGCAGCAGAGGTTGTTGTTGGGTTGAGGCAAGGCCGGAGCCATGGAGTCAACATTGGGGGGGACCAAATGTTCCAGGGGGTCTGGGGGTCTCCCCCCCCCCCCCCCCCCCCAGAAAAAAAAATCTAAATTTGTAAACTCATTTCCTGCCTAAAATATGAAAAAAATTCACGAACACATGGGATGGACTTTTTATTTATTTTTACAATAATGTATAATAGTGTATTACATTGCTCTGTTTTTTTATTTTTACCTTTTCTTGTTTCGTTGTATGTAATGGCAGAGATTAGGGATTAATAAAGTACAACCATAACCACAATCATATCAACAGAAATCTATTTTATAGCGATATATTGTGGGGGGGGGGGGGGGGGGAATTTTTAGCATATTTGAATATATATTATGATTACGGCCTTGGGTCGAGGTGTCCGTGCTGTCTCCGCGTTCGCCCCCTTTGCTTGCTGAGGTTCGCGGGGATTCGAGAACCAAACGGTTCCTAGCTTGGCCCTGGGTGAAGACTGGCAGGCGTCTTCGCCGTACATCCGTGCCTACCGCCGCTTCGTAGCGGATATTAAAGATGCGACGTTATTCTCTAAAATGCTGAGCCTCGTGGGGCGACCGGCATCACGATACAATTTTTGAAAGAGTAACCGTAAACTCTTCTTGGTTCTTTCGGTAAAGTCACGTAGAAGGGAAATAATAAAATAAATAAAATAAAACATTATAAAATACAATTCTCACGACGTTTCGGCCATAACGCAAACAGCCGTCCTCTTGTGGCCGAAACGTCGTGAGAATTGTATTTTATTATGTTTTATTTTTATTATTTTATTATTTCCCTTCTACGTGACTTTACCGAATGAACCAAGAAGATGAATCCCGGCAGCCACGAAAGCTTTAAATCGAAATTTAACCGTAAATTATTATACATTTAAGTTGCGTGCAGTAATTGTTCAACACCTGAGCAACATCGCTCCTCCCCCCCCCCCCCCCCTTCTGGCTATCACAAAGGTGCGAATGAATGGTGCTAATGCCAAATGAAGTAATTATTTTAGGCGCAGCGTTAGACATTAGCAAAATTAGCCCGGGGTAAAAAAAACCCCAATAATCCACAGGATCCTTTAAAAAGCTCCACTCTTGACATTCGCCTTGCTCTGCTGCTGTTACTGCACCGCGGAGCGTCTCCCACACGCAGGTAAGGAAGTCGATAAATAATAATAACAACAATAACAATAGCCGCCCTCTTCAAGATTGCCGTGGCTCTCGACAGAGGCGCGGACTCGATGATTACGGGGCAATTCATTTAGCACGGGTGGGCAGAGTTCCAATTGCGACGGGGTGGTAACAGCGGCTCATTGGAGCAGCACCACTCATTAATTGAGCATATTTACCCTTAACTCGGGCGTTGTAGACCTAGAGAGGCTTGTATAGGAACAACAAATATAACGTAGGTAAAACAATTAAAATTGATACAGCAAGCGCGCTGTGACGGTTCCATCTGAAGACGGAAGCTTGTGTTGCCTCCGAAACGTCGTGATTTTTATTTTATTTTTATTTGATTTTACTTTTATTAATTTAATTTTTTACCTACGTGACTTTACCGAAAAAACCGAAGAATATGAATCATTGCAGTCACGAAAGCTTCAAATCGAGAACAAATATAACCATTAATAACCGTGGCAAAATGTATTCCGCTGCATGTAATCATATTAATTTAGTACCAATTAAAAGAACTTCGAATTTGTTGAGCCGAGGGCCGCGATGATTGACGCAGCGCCAGTGTGTCGTGTTGTTTTAACGGCTGAAACAATCGCCGTTCTAATTAGGTTCGCAAATAATAGTTGTACTGGTTGGGGTGGTGGAATGAACTCTTTCGTTCAGGGGTCGGGAACCTTTTTGACTGGGAGAGCCATAAAAGCCAAATATTTCTAAATATATTGCATTGAGAGCCTTATAGTATTTTTAACGTATAATAAATTAAATAGGTCTTACTTTCAATGCGACTTCTGGTGCTGCATGGTTTTGCTGATGGCCTTGTAGTCAGGTTCATACGTGGTGAGGTTGAGCTTCATGCAGGCGTGATCCGTGAAATTTATCTTCAAAACTAATTTCTGTTTACTTTAAAATGACACAGTATTATTCAGCAATATCACAAGTATTTTAAAATCAGTTCCAAACCAATTTTTTTTTCAACTCAAAATTGTCTGGGAGCCATATGCCGTCACTGGAAGTAGCCATATATGGCTCGCGAGCCATAGGTTCCCGACTGCTGCTTTAGTTCAATACGCCAGCTGCGGCTTGCTGCTGCCGCTGTGATTGTTGTCTTGTGCGTTGATGGCTCTCTTCGTGAGCAACGTGAAGGGTTTGGGCAAGTCGCATTTCACGTTCGTGTCCTTTGTTGACGACTTCAATTGCCAGCAGCGCGCGTCACCAGAGAGACGAGATGGAGCGATGAAATGAATTCATCTGTGTGCAGGTGCCACGTGGATTCACGACATACAGCCCCGTGGGCCAATAAGAGAATCTCCACAATCGAGGTGTTTGTGGGTGAGATCGCGTGCATGTGTCGTTCGACCCGTCACCACCACTCGACAGCCACATTGTAAGGTTTGTCACGCACACACAACGTGCCAACTCGTTACTAGTTCCAGCACACCGGTTGTGTGTTGGAGAATTTACTAATTGGCTGTGTCGGGTGGCGGGCGGGTTTAACGACAGACTTATGTTTACGCGATCTAACCCAAAAACCTATTATGAATAATATTGGTCGCGAAAGCCCACGTGTTCAACTGGAGCAAATCTGTCATAGTACCGATGTGTTCCTATGGCTATTTGATAATCCCCACTCATTTCAAACTCGTATCACATACATCACTGTTGTTGACCACATGAAGAAATTGGAAACCGCTAAAGTTACGCCGCCCAAATAAAATATCTGGTTATGGGCACGTTCACTAATCACAGGACGATGAAAGGTTTCAGAAGATTAGGGTGGCCTTCATCCAAGCAGTCGATTGACCATGGCTGATTATGATGATGTGACATTTTTTAACAGCAGATGTTCGCGAGCTCCATATGGCCCTCATGTGGCGTTGCTTCTCTTGACCACTCCTCCTCCCCATTGTCCCGAATTATCGACAGCTTCCATTGAGGGCAAGCCCGCGACCAAGAGGCAACACGCATGGCTTGAGAGCTTCGGTTCTGTACGCCAAGCGTACACTCACACGGGTATCACGTTACCGTACGCGAGGCTAATGTAGAGAATGCAAAAGGAGGAGAGTCAATATGCTGACCTTTAGTATTAGAGCGTGCACATGACTGATGGGAGCAATGACGGTGGGAATGATGGTGATGATTAATATAATAGTCAAGGCGGTGACGACGATGACGAGAATGATATTGGCAGAGGCAAGCGGCTCTGGCCAGAACCATTTTAATGTTCCTTAAGCAATTTTCTCCGCACCTCGCATCTCCAGTATTTCCACACATAACCACCAATTCCCAAATCCATAATAAATCTCTTTAATAAAGTCAGGGGCGGGAGAGAAAAAAAAATTGCTATTTTAAGCAACCTTTTTTGTTACTTTACAATATTGATCAAGATATTGATTGCGTTATCAAGGGTTGAAGATTGGGGGCCTGACAGCTTATAATTGGATCGTGGCAACGGAGGGCCCCTGGGATGTGTGTCGGGTTGAGTGTATTGGCCTCTGAGCCGAGGGATCACAGGCTTTAGGAAATTATTCATTTATTTTGTGCTAAGTAGACAATGTATGTAGATTGGCCGCTAACATTTTTTTTAAAAAAAGATCATCGTTAAACTTCCATTGTGGGTGCCTGCACGTTGCCTTGATTATCTTTTAGAAATGCATCCTCGACACTTTCAGTGATTGCAGGTCCTGCACTCGGCTGGGTGTGCGTTACGGTGACGATGGAAGACAAATGGTGAGGCGATGTTTTGGACAATTGATCTTTGTCCTGCAGAGGACCATCAATTACGCTGCTATTAATTATCGCGGCCATTTATCTCCGTGTGTGTCATTCATTCGCCCTGGCTGTGACTGCGATTATGTGAGCGCTCCTGTTTCATTATTCATTGCTGGAGTGTCGCGGAGTATTTCAATTAGGATGCAGAATGCGCCTTTGGTAAGACGTCCTCTAAAAAAAGACAAAACCTCCAAACATTTTAATTAGTGTCCTCCTGGAATGAGTAATTTTAATTTACGCGGGACGACTGGAGCACCTCGGGTGGGAGCTGTCGCAGTGGTCTGCGCGCCACACAATCAACAGAGCGGCCTGCGTTCGAGTTTCAAAGGTTTAATTTGAAGTGCAATAATAAAATGTATTCACATTTGGAAGGCGCATTTCATCCGCAGATACCAATGCGCTTTGTGAGGAAAGCCAGGCAATAAATAGAACCTGCAGGGTAAACGGTCACAACGAGCGTATACAAGACAGATTGAAACGGCTCTCACGACCCCGATTGTCTTGTTAGCAAAGGCACAAAGCGTTGCTCCATAGTCCGAGAGCTGCACTGGCAAAAGCGCGACCACCTCAGGAATTGAGCCTTGGACCTTAGAGTACCCCCAGCCACAGGCGAACATTCATAGTGGCAAAAACGAATCCTGAGCAGCCATCTTCACCCATCTGCACGGACCAGCGTGGTGAAGTATGGTCAAACAACCCCCCACCCTGTGAGCAACGTAACACTGTGAAGCCTTTTCCAGCAGCTGATTGAGGGCACGAGCTGTAAATGAATCACGATTTGAGTGTTCCCTCTTGGATTTCCAACAGGATGAAGTAAAGAAAATGAGGTTATGAACAACTTTGCCAAAGGGTATCATGTGTTCTTGCATTATCTGTTGGCACCCAAGGCTAACATAGAACAGAAGTCAGTTGCAGCCCGCTGTCAAATTCATAGCGGCCTGAACGTCAGTTTGCGTTAGTTATTTCGACCATACTTCACCACGATGGTCAGTGAGGGTTAACAAAGGAGGGGGGCAGGACTGCTTCACATACCGTTGGATATGGCTGCTCAAGTCATGTGGATTGTATATATGTATGTTGAACTTCTTTCGCACCGCACGTAGCCAGCCGTGATAATCGGAGGTGCGAGGGAAGGACGAAAAAATGAACCCGTAAAAACAAAGTTTTTCACTATAAATCCTCTCGTCCTCTGGCTTGAGATGGCTGCCACCTATGGGTCAGATGATTGCCTGCCACCATTAAGCAATTGGTAATTAAATATAAAAAAAATCCTAAAAAGTGTAAAATTTTGGAAAAAAATTTTCACGAAAATAAATTGTCACGCACAACGAGTCTGTGTGCAAAATGTCAGCTCGATTGGATCACGGGAAGTGGGTTAAAAAACGACCGAAAGATTTGCACGGTAGTAAGCGCGCAAGCAAGCAAGTGAACTTAATATAAAGGATTTAAAAAAGCAGTTCTAACAATGAGTTTTCAATCTAGAGAATTTAAAAGTGCATATCTCCAGTGGCTTTCTAATATCGGAAGAGCGTTCCAGACGGCCGCAGAAGGCCATCTGAATGCGCGCGCTGTAGTCGTCTTTAAGTGGAATGTATTTGTATAAATGCCCTTCTCTGCGTGTCTGTTTCGCTACTTCGTCTTTGTTTCTCTCCTTTGTCTTATTTGCCATCATTTATTCATGCCACTGGAGCCAGCGTGCGCAGCTGGGTGTTGTAGCAGCACGCGTTGAAGCTGACACGCATGGCCAGAATGCCCAGAGCGATGGATGTGAGATCAGTCTGCTTCCCTCGTCCTGCATCCTGACGAAAGGCGAGGGGAGGGAGGTGAATCGTGATGGCATCGAGGGTGATTTTTAGAGGGTGGCGCTCAGTATTACAGGAAGCCAAGCAAAGCCCGCGGGGCCCCAATCAATTCAAGGGACTCTGGGTCCATGGATCTCGGGATATAGGGTACACAAAATCGAAGTCAGAACCGTATGAAAATGAAAAAAAAAGTTCATAATTCTAATAACATAAAAATCCGTCAATATACAGTGTGCCGTATGCTTCACCTTCTATGCCCAGTGGCGTCACTCACAAGAGTTGGCCACCATGGTGTGCCGGCGTCATCTTACACATTATTAGCGACTATAATCACCCAGAAATGTCTGTCCGTCCCGCGCGTGACGTCACTCCTCGTGAGGTCCACCCCCCTCATTAATATTCATGAGTGGGTGGATTTTTACACGAATGCCGGTCGAGCTGAAGTGAATAATTTAATAAGCAAAGTCGCTGCAAATGTGACGTTTCTTTACAGAAAGTGACGGTAAAAAATAAATCTACGCAACACAGTGCTACATCCGTGCGTAACGTCACTGCAAAAGAGCCCCCCCCCCTCATTAATATTCACAACCGCGTGGAAAATTAACACTAACGTACAAGGTCGCGCACTCCACATGCCGCACCCCTCCCCAATAACCATTAGCGGGTGACGTCACTCCACATGGGGTAACCCCCCCCCCCCTCATTAATAATCATGAGCTGAACAATTTTTCTATTGAATATTTCAGATTTAATGCAATCTCCACCCGTTCAATATTCAAGAGGGATTATATACGGCACACAATGACTCCTGCCTAACGAGCATTGTAACAACATAATTGTAACGACTGTAGTCTATGAACTGAATTATCTCACGCAACTGTAATATACTTAAGTAGCTTGTCCATTATAATGTTTGAAATCACGCGACGCATCCACACATCACTGCTGCTCGTGGCCGCACCTCCGATTAGCACGGTTGGCTACGTACGGTGCGAAAAAAGTTCAACATACGTTACACGCATACAGAGGGCCCACTCTGGACTGGTGGTCTCGCATTGAACATTCCACTCTGAGACTCTCAGCTCAGAAGAGGCTGCTGGCTGGAGCTTTCAAGGGGAGGCTGCCCTCTGCTGTTATCAGCCAGCTATTGCGAGTTGACCCCCATGAAGTTTGCAAAGCTGGAGTTCAAGAGAACACCTTGTGAAAGATTCAACTGCAGAAGATCCCTCTGGGTTTGATCTTCCACGAAGCTCATGGTCCACCCTGAACCGCATCCACTGCACAAACCGTGACAGATGCATCAATGTAAAATTAAAAACTCTCCAGCAGCAGTGTGCGACTGTAATCATCCAGACGAGACCGTGCACCTTATAACGACGCAATGCCCCGATCCACAAATATGAAGGAAACATCACAGCGATGTCTTCTTGGTTCTTTCGGTAAAGTCACGTAGAAGGGAAGTAATAAATCTAATAAAAATAAAACATAATAAAATAATATAATTATATGATATATTTTATTTTTATTATTTTATTACTTCCCTTCTACGTGACTTTACCGAAAGAACCAAGAAGATGAATCCCTGCAGTCACGAAAGCTTTAAATCAAAATTTATCACAGCGATGATGATGCACTCCGCTACTGCTCCTGACGCTGTGGTGATCTGGGGCCTGACCAACCCGAATGTCAAATTGTAGTGGTTGCTCTGCATCTACGTCAGCCGTACGAAATACGAAGAAGGTATTATCATGGCCTTTTAACTAAACGTGTTACTTTACCAGGTAAGGCCCACTGAGCTATACGGCCACAAAAGACTTCACGTCCTTTGCTGGAGATGTCGAAGCTGATGCGGAGCAAGCCGCGTCTCTGTTAGAGGGTGGGATTTGGTGGTGCTGTGAAAACACCCGCGGATTATAATTGTCTAACGAGGTTGAGTTTGAATTCCTTCAATCGGTGGCTCCAGAGCCGGCCCAGCCACTAAGCGACCCTTGCAATTGCAAAGGGCCCCGTGGCCAGCAGAGGGCCCCCTAGAGTCACTGTTAGCGAGTAGGTGAAAAAAATCATACATCAAAGGGGCCTCCAACCAAATTTTGCTTAGGTTCCCCAAAGGTTTAGGGCCGGTTCGAGGTGGCTCGCTACTTAAAATTAACTTCGGTTAAAGGTCAAGGCGCGGCCCTGCAATTTCACCGTCCGCGCCACTCTTCTACGCTGGACAGATATCTTGTAAGAAGTGGGAGCACCCACGCCTTCCCCCACCACCACCCGTCACCTGCCGATCAACTCGACTGGGGTGCCCCCAATTATTCAGCTGGGTGGACAGGCACGGTGTGGTGGGGGGTGCTGTGTTAAGAAACTCGCGTCGTTTCAACTGCCGCACCGGGAGATCAAATCGAACCGATGACCTCGGGATTGCAAGTCCAACGTGCACTGCTCATTGTACAGCCGTGGGCAGCATGAAAACAAAAAGGGGTGTTTGTCAATGATGTAGTTCCACACTTGCTGTGTATAACACCGTGGGAATTCAATTGTTCTGATGTGTTGAGTTGCCTAATTAACGAGTACACGCGTAAGGAATGTTGAAGTTTCCCGGGGGGGCACAGGTCAGTGATGGTCAGCGGAGACCGTGCCAAGCTACTCTTCCAATCTAAGTTACATTCATTCCATTTGTTAGCCTGTCCGCGGATAATTAGGGCATTTTGCCCCACCTGCAGGAGTTACAATTGAAAAGTGTGCAGCTGCCACGATACATTAGTGTAATTGGTGCTTAGTTTAATTTCCTCGGTTGGATTGTGCCAAAGAACACAACTTTTACATTCATTGCACAATACAGAAATGAGATATTTTTTTGCTAGACGGTGCTGCAGCATCTACGATGCTTGGCCAAGTCTATAAACGACTGTTTGGAATGTCGGCAAGTGACCTGGAGGAGCTGGCAAACAAATAATCCACGAATACAAGGGGATTCACAACCCGAGCACTGAGAGATGCAGGCGTTCCTTGCTGTAATGTCATCTGGCAAATTTCACTTCGAAACATTTAACATCTGGCATTCTCAAGAGCCAACCTCCACGACCAAAAACCATCATCCATGGTGCACATCGGAGTAAGTCCAAGAATACGTTTTTTTCTGAGGTACAATCAACCAGTTTTTCTTTTTTAACATAGTTGCTGAGCCACAGGCTAACAGCGTCTAACGGACGGCAACAACGCAGCACTTTTGATTTAAAGCTTTCGTGACTGCAGGAATTCATATTCTTGTTTTTTTTGGTAAAGTCACGTAGAAAGGAAACAATAACATAAGAAAAATATAAAACAATAAAATTATCAGCAAGCAATCATCATCAGGTGTGAAAAACACACCTGATGATGATTGCTTGTGTTGCAGTCGAAACGTCGTGAGAATTTTATTGTTTCATATTTTTATTATTTTATTGTTTCCCTTCTACGTGGCTTTACCGAAATAACCAAGAATATGAACGCAGCACTTCTTACACTCGAGAAAGGCTAAAGGGATTGGGGAAGCAGACGATGGGAGAGAATTCCAACTCAAGAGGAAGAGAATCATTCTGCCCTGCAGCGTCGGTGGTTGAACACAGCGCGGACGAGATGAAAGCCAGGCACGGGTAGTAGATGCGTTACAAAAAATTGGCGTAGCAAATCGAAACCGCTCAGCATGGACCGCATAAAAATCCAACCCGCAATGCTGCCTGCCGAGTAGCACACACAGCACACACACAGCACACACAGTACACACAGCACACACAGCACACACACAGCACACACAGTACACACAGCACACACACAGCACACACACAACACACACACAGCATACACACAGCACACACACAGCACGCACACACAGCACACACAGGACACACACACAGCACACACACAATATACACCCAGTAGGCACACAGTGCGGTGTCTGGGTATGTGTCACGGTGTATCTCTGTGTTGGAGAGCGGTGGCGCAATGGTTAGTGCACTGCGCGCAAGTTCGATTCCCGCCCACGTGGCGAATATTTGAACCGGTCGACTCAGCCTCAAACGAGTACCTGGTGCGGTGCGTAAACATCGCCACTAAGGAGACAAAGGCGGTCGGGCGTGGTGCTGGCCACCCATCCCCTCGTGTGCCGTGCCGGCCTTCATAAGTGCCAACAACACTTGCCCCTACAGTCTGTCTCTGTGCGTGTCCGTGGGTAACTTAGTGTGTCCGTGGGTCTAATGTGTTCACGCATTGTAAGCATGAAATTGGACGCAATAATTCTTGCAAAGTTGCACCACAATGTTTTCCCCATGATAGATCTAACAATCACGCTCTCATACGACCGCCAGACGGCGCTCCCTCACTGTTCAGTCGGCCTCAGTTTCACTCAAAGAGTCAGAACCACAAGGGGCCATTGAGTGGCTTAGATATTCACGACTGTTGCTTGTGAGCGGGAATCGAACGCGGGTCGCCGTGTTCGTGGTGGCGCCGCGCGATAAACCGCTGCACTGTCGCTAGCCCGTGCCGCCTTCACAGACTGTTGGGGCAAGTGCTGTGAGCGAGTAGCACCTATGAAGCCCACACAGACACCCCCCATTCACGAGCACACGTGCGTGCAATGAATGACATGCAGAGTCTTCATGCCAAACACGTGTGAAGTAACGCATGCAATAAACGTGCCCACGCGTTGCAAAGTATAAACACAACGTGTGTTTTCCATCTGTGAGCAAGAGTTGCACAGCTCATCGGATTCATGCAGTGTTTGTAAATATTCTGATTCTGACGCATTCTCACGATGGCACAGGTGAAGATGAAAGTGTGACGTTGTTTGCGCACGGAGCCTCCACTAGAGAGAGCTCTGCTCAGGTGCAGGCAGACCTCGCTTAGCGCACAAGATGAGTTCACGGAGAAAGGGAGCGCTAATCGAATCAGCGTTACAAATTGGGCCATTATAGCCACCGCAAACATGGAGTTGTATTACTTCTTACGTATGAGCAGCGCTAATAATAATACAGATGGTAACGATTTTATTTTCTGTAATTAAAACGAGTATTATCATCATAGCATCAGTGCGCGCTAGGGTAATTGGGCTATTCATTCAGCCTGGCCACAGATGTGTCGGAGGAAGAGGGAGTAGACCCACACTCTTCCTCACCGCACCACACACACGCACAGACATCAACACACAGACAAGCATAGACACACTGCCGCAGTTACATTGAGCAGATCTGGTTTGGGCCACAGCTATTGCAGTGTCTAACATTTGAAAGGCGTATACTATCGAATGTCCATTTACACGACAAAAACAAGAACACCAACAATAATAGCCGTTCCCCAACTAAATGTGGTGACGTGATACGACTTCGCTCGTGCCACGCTTGGCTTGGTGCCAGGCTAGGTGTACTTTGAAGTGTCGGAGGCGCGTTGGGCTGGTCACAAAGACAGACCCCAGGTGTTACATAAACATTTACACAACAAACACCAATCGTCAATCACCACCACCAACTACCACGCTTGTGCCAAGGCTAGAGTTGGGTGTCCAGGATAGCTGCACTTTGAAGTGTCGAAGGCGCGTTGGCAGAACACGAGGTCACCAGCCTGACCCAGGTGTTGTGCGTTAACAGACTTGAGATGACGTGCAGACACAGACAACCACGTGTCCCCCCCCCCCCCACCGCCCCCACTCTGTGCCACCTACGAATCCGTGATCAACCTGTTCCGGAGATGTTTGTCACTTTATTTTTGACGATATGCCGAAAGCAAAATCGTTGCAGCACCTTCCTCGTCACGCGCTGCTCGCGACACGCGCACGGCCGCTGGGCCGCGGGCAGTTGGCGAGGCGAAGACCCCCCCCCCCCCCCCCCCACGGCTTCTGCGTAAAGAGCGCGCAATGGAACAGCCGACTTTTACGCACAGCTTATCCCCGCAGTGACGCGCGCTGCAGATGAAAGATTCCATCAATCTTTGGGGCGGAGGTGGGGCTAGGGGGATTGTTGAGGCAAGAGCAAACACAAGCAACAACCACAGCCACCACCACCATCACCGCCACCTCCTCGCTAAGCCCCCCGTACTTCCTCAATTCCTCTCGCTCCCCTCCCAATCCTCACTCCGAGGGTCTTTTTGTGCCAAGACGAGACTCATCCAACTGAGCAGGGCGGCGTGCGTGCGCGCTCCAACCCGCCCCTATCGAGTGGTGGAGGCGCATGCATGTGTGCAAACAGCCTCAGCACCCTCCCCTATAATTTCGGCACTTGGGGTTGCACTATCGCAGTCACGGGGCTAAGCTGCTGGCACATGGATGCTCGATACGACGAGAACGCACACGAGCAGTAGAGCGAGAGAGAGAGAGGAAAGTTGCTGGACGGACTGACTGCGCCGGACAGAGAGATAGGACACACACACCACACACACCACTCGCTCTCACACGCCCAGCCGGGACGAGAAGTCCAGCAGCGCACGTGTTCAACAAACTTCTCCCCACGCGTCCAGACAGCCCAAGGCGTGCTCGAAGACATCAGCAGCAGCAGCAGCAACAGCAGCAACAACATGACAATGTATTCATGAGCACGCGCGCATAACTCCACAAAAGTTGCAAGCAAATAAAAGCATTTTTTTTGTTTTTACAAAATCAATTCTAACGAGGATTTCTCCCCGCCAGACACACTGCTATGGTGACCCATGTCCTGCTTGTGCTGGTGATGGCTGTACTAGCGGGGTCTGCTGTTCACAGAGGTGAGTCCCAGGGAACGCATCATCGGGACACTCCGGCACGTGGCAATTGCAACGATGATAAACAAACACCTCGGGGTATATTGGCTTTCTTCAACAACAACAACAATACCACCCAGCAACATTTGTGCACGCATGCAAAGTCTCAAGACCGGTTTCGACCTGGGTTTCGTCGAAAACAAATGCTGCCCTGAGTTCGTATTGGCAAGAGAAAGCCGCATGCGTTAAACCCACGTTGCAGCATAGCAATAAACCTAATTCTGCTGATATTCAGAATGTCGCGTTTGCTTGCTTAAGCAACAAATGCTGCTGGACAATGTTTTATCCCGTGAAGCCAATAGGCCGACGTGACTAAAACGTACCTTTATTTAGCTCTACAGACACAGAATGGAATGCCGCTTATATTTCGTTTTTCTTATAATGTTCTACAACCACACGTACTCGGGTTGTAGACACATATCACCGAATACATGACAATGTACAAGATGTTTTCACTAGTGAACATGCATATATAAAATATCGGGTTAATGTAAAATACGTACAAACGTATTGCGTCGCGCGGATCAGTTAAGGAGTTGATGAAGGTGGGGAGCATAGAAAGAGCATGGTGCATACAGTACAACACTAGATTTTTCCGCAACTTTCGTCTGCTGACAGCATACAAATAATCGCAGGGGTGTTTTATACTGCCAGATGAGTAAATGAGGATCGTGACGTTTTGGGCGACTGACCTTTTTCAGGACATATTGAGGTTTATACAAAGAGTCTTGCACAGTCTTGCTAAGTGAAGATTAGTTGGTGGCAGCCGTCGGATTACAGACTCGCTGGTGTGTGAGCAACGAGGCATAGGCTTTGACAACACGGCATGGAATGCGTTCCAGAAGTTAATATGCAGATGTTTCTGATGCAGGGAGACAAGCGTGACTTGAACGACTGCTGTCAATTCTAGTGACGTTCTAGAAGGGTTGGAAACCACAGTTTTAATATTAAAATCTCCCCCTCCACTCACGACAACCCCCCCCCCCCCCCCCCCCCACCGAGAGGCTTGTTTGGTTTCACTCACAGGGAAGTGCCAACCTCAACTCATAGATTGCTTTAATTCTCACGTCAGTGAATCGGGTAACTCGCATAACTTTGGGTGTTTCTGCGACGAAAATTTGATCGAAAGTGGAAGAAGGTTCATAACTAGCAGATCATATGCCGGACACGCGAATATTATCTGGGCAGTGGTGGCTATACACGTCCGTGACACTTCAGAACTGTGGAGGCAACGAGGCTTGGTGGATCACGCAAAATGTTAGGCGTCCAGGAGGTTGCCATACTGCGAACTAATCTCTATCTGTGCCTTCTACATGGGATAGAGCGTTGCTTCCTCAGAAGCGTGGGTTTCTCCCTGCGTGTATAACAAACTCATTATTTGGACGAATGTATCTTAATCGAGGATTGCAGAGCTTGGGAAATTTGTTGACGCCGACTCACGGCTTGGTGGTTCCCCCTCGCGCCTCCAAGGCATTCTCTCTGCCTTCGAGAGCGAGCGAATACTAAAGAGATTGGTTTTGTGAGTGCTTCCAAGTTGTAAAAACAACTAGTGAGCACACATGGAGGGTGGCGTGAAACTTGCCTTGGCCTTTGTCACGTGACTGAAGTTTGCACATATAACCGGAGAAGTATGTTCTGATTCTCTAAGTCGGCTTTGTTTTAGTTAATTGGCCTCTTGACTTTCCAGATCGATATCCAGCATAATTTGTTTAAACAAGGAAACTCTGGAACAGTTTCGACTCTCTGGATCTCCACAAAAACCTCTATTGCGGATATTGGTCGCAAACGCATACGTGTTAAACTGTCTGGGTTTCATCAGTAGAGTCGGGTTTCTTAAACAGATGCTGCCAGGTTATCAGATGTTTGTTTGGACAGAGCAAGAACCCAAAACAATTCCGTTCTATTCAATGCAAAAAAGCAATCTTGTATATCAGCTCATAATGCATTGTTGTGGAGTATCGTGATTCAAAGCACATTTAAGCAAACTTCTTTCCGTCTCCAAATAAAACATATTGTTATATTTGAGGATTTTTTTCTTCTCCCAGTGTGCTAGCATATAAACCAGGCGTGTATTCCCAACACGCGGAGCGGAGTGAATGTTGGGAATGCGAACCGCTGTTGTTTGCCAAGAACTCCATCGCAGCCAACTCCATGCTCCGTGCATGAACCGTGCCGCGTGTTCGCAGCTCCCGACTACTGAGCCAACACGAACGGCAACCTCCACTGGTTCGGCGTTCAGCCACTCGTGATTAAACCGCGTTGCCAAGTGTAGCAGCGAGTTGGTAGTTCTAGCCAGAGGGGTAACGACATGAGCTCAGGTGGTACAAAAATCGCTCAGGTGGGGCCCCAATATTTGATTTGTCTCGCACGGTCGAACCCAGGATGTTCTACACCGCGGCTCTTCTAGCCTCACCACATCGTTGCGCTCACGGTCTCGAACACTTAACGCTGTATGGGGCGCTCCGTCTTCGCAAAATAAGCGTTGTTGGCGTTCTTTGACACGGTGGTTGTCAAGGGGGCCCCGACTCGTAGCTCTGGCCACCAAGGGGTGGTCACGGCAGCTCCCAGTACCTGCCACTGTCTCGAGCCCGAATCACCAAGGAGCACACAAAACACGCACCGCGTTTACATGCGGGGTCGTCACTTAATCCGGCTGAAAAAAATATCCATCTCTGAGATTCTTAAACATTTGATTGCCATGCGACCAACGCTCTTTGCAGAGCGGCCAAAGTGGCGTGCCTCGAGTCGTGTGGATAAACGAGACCTGAATGACTTTCAGAAGTAGTTCTATGGTGTCTTCTTCCAGACCCGCTGCGCAGCCACCGAGTTTCACACTCGTAGCTGCGGCTCGTGACTCAACGCTGGACGCACAATTGGAATATAATTAAGATTTTAAAACATATATATTTGTGTGTACGTCTCACAGCGCGGATGACAATTACCGCGTGTACGATCGCACGGAAAACCTTCCCCTGATAACGGTGATAGCTGCCAGTCGCGTACGCTTACACAGAGTCGCGTCCGCTTACACAGAATCGCCCCTTGAAGCTGCAATAATGATGATGATGATAAAGGGGAAATGTCTTCGTTGTGAGGGTTAGCACACGGGACTTGCAATGCTGGCATCGCCTGTCCGATCTCCCGGGCACGGCAGTTGAAACAATGGTGCAAGATTCTAAAACCCCCTTGAATCTGTCCACCCAGCAGGTCAGTCTAACTGAGCACTCCACAGTTGTGTGACAGGTCGCGTGCGGCGGGGGTAAAAACGTGGGTAACGCCCACCTCTCACAAGACGTCTGGCCAGATGTCTCGGAAGAGTAGGCCAAGAGATTGTCGAGAAGGTGCCTTCTAGAGCACCCTCTCGTTGTATATTACGATAATGTTCAACTCGTCGCTCGAGTAGAGAGCGACTCAGAGAAGTGGGAAGGCAGCAGCCACGCGGCAGTGAGCCGGCGTCAACTCTCGCCCAAGCTCTGCGGTCCTCTACGTACGAAGGTGTTACAGGCAGCTGAATGAGCGCCGCGTTTACATGTGGGAGGACGTTTGAGCACCCGTTCCGCCAGCAGTGGCGTGAGCAAAGCAATTGCAGGACTGCACCTTTACGCATTGATGGATAATAATGTCGATGATACGGAAAGCGCCACAGCCTTCAGCACCGTCACACAGCGCGAGACGCAAATGAGCACAGTCCGTGTTGATGGTGCCAGCGCCCGATCATCACGGGAGCGAGTTGAGACAGAGGGCGCTGGGCTCGGTACGACGCCGTGTGTCACGACCTTCGGGAGACAAAGGCGGCCGTACGTTGGTGTTGGTCACTCACCTCCATCGAGTGCAGTTCCGACCTTAATAGGTGCTCGCTAACAGCACTTTATCTTGCAGTGTATGCTTGCGATACATATCTGCAGCTGTGCCAAGTTGGTAGAGTTTACGCACAGAGAATGTTTACTGAAGCACGTTAACTAAAGGAAAATCACAGGTTCAGTTAATGTACGCAGGCGATGGAGCGGTGGTGCAGCGGTTAGCGCACTGCGCTGCAAACTCGTCCACCCGAGTTTGACTTCGGGCCGCGGCGAACATCAGTGGCGAGTAGGAACTAAACCGCTCCTCGTTCTCTCCCTTAAATGCCCCCCCCCTTCCCCATTTAAAAGCCCGCATCGACCAGCGTGGTGAAGTATGGTCAAACAACCCCCACGACCCGCGTGTCATCCCCCAGTGGATTGACACGCGCCTTTAAATGAGTATAAGAACAAAAAACATCGATTTGAAACGGAAACAAATTGGCATGTAAGCGCTGGGCGACTGTGTTTCGCGTCTTTAATTAATATTGCAGCAGCAAGGAAACGCGAGTCGCGTTTGAAAGTTAACCCGCTGATAACAAAAGCAACAGCAACAAGGGTGACGGATCCCAGATGTATTCGATGGCATTGCACCAATCGGGCGAGGGCGGAGGAGGGTGAAACAGTGTGCGTCCATTTATAACCGAATCGAGTCCAAAAACGTGAATTACCGTGAGAGAAAATAAAAATAAAACTTCAACTCCAATTCTTATTTTCGTGGAACACGCGCCCTGTGATGCAACAACAGCTCGCCTCGGCCAACGCCTCTCTCAACCATTCTTCTTCCCACTCCTCTCTCACACGCTCTTTCGATCCGGCTCGATCAAGCGAGGGATGTGAGAGGCCCGGCGGTGGGGACTGTGACGGCTGCGTGCCCGGGCCGCCTCCAAATGGGAGATCGGTCACTGAACTGCACGGCGAGTTCGTCTCTGCCGTAGCTCACGAACAGTGACGTTCTCCTACAATTACCAAATGTAACACCTGGGGACTCTCTCGCAGTGCACGGCACACCGGTTATGAAGAGCTGGCCAGGGGGCTTCGTGGTGTAGCCATCGAGTGTGCAGACGGTGCAACTGCGTAGGCACGAAGCGCCCACACATTCTTGATTTAAAGCTTTCGTGACCACAGGAATCCATACTCTTTGGTTCTTTCGGTAAAGTCACGTAGATGGGAAATTAATAGATCACGACGTTTCGATCGCAACACAAGCACTCGTCATCAGGTGAGACAAACACAGCAGCAGGATAACTGCTGACCCATGCACTATTGCTCACGGCTAACATTAGCAACCATTGTGGTGAAGTAAGGCCAAAACAACTCCATGGGGAGGCCTTCGTCCAGCAGTGCATAGACAGAGGGCTGTAATCTTCTTGGTTCTTTCGGTAAAGTCACGTAGAAGGGAAGTAATAAAAAATAATAAAAATAAAACATAATAAAATAATTCTCACGACGTTTCGGCCACAACGCAAACAGCCGTCCTCAGGTGAAGACCAGGTCTGTCGGGGAGACGCTGTCTACGTGACTTTACCGAAAGAACCAAGAAGATGAATCCCAGCAGTCACGAAAGCTTTAAATCGAAATAAAAGGGCTGTAAGTTCAAGGAGTATTTTACCGGGTGATAAGTTACGATTGCACTGCAGTCAATGATGAAAACACGACTTTGCAATGCAGTGCAAATGCACGCGTTTCATCACGATCCAAGGTGCACGGTGATTGTAAACGTCCACACAGACGCCTTCAGAGGCATTCTTTTCTGTTTAAGAGCGATGCAAAGACGCCAGACCCCCCCCCCCCCCCCCCCAAGAACGACTCGTGGCAGGGCCATTTACCAACTATTTCAACAGCAGCGGCGTGGGCATACACAAAGCACTGGACGTCTTAGGTAGCATTGCGTGAACCAACAGCTCCCTTGACTCCGGCCTCTCTGGAGAAGGTGTTCATAATTTGACCGCGAACCCGAGTTCTACTCCCGGCTACGGCCAGCACCACGCCCGGCCGCCTTTGTCTCTCTACTGATGATGTTTACGCACCTCACCAGGTACTAGGCTGAGTCGACCTAGGGGAGACCCAAGACCGGTTAATATGATCTTCGCTAGTGTTGGCCCGTGATCTGGAATCGAGCTCGTGTCGCACTACCCGCTACACTACCGCTCATATATTCACACGGGGGTGAACTCCACATAGCCTTTTTAACAGATTGTTAGTGAGCGCCTATTAAGGCAGGCATGGGCCACAAGCACGAACTTCTGTGCGGGAAAGAAGTCCGTGCAGAGTGCACGGCAGACAACAAGCAGATCGTATCGCAACTCATTCTATTAAGCCTCTAACATGTGTTTAAAGTTTAAACACCGACTGTTGTAACCCCCCCCTCGCCCCTTAATCAAAGTCACGCTACAGGGTTACACGCCACGGCTTACTCTCAGCCGGAATTAGTCCACGAAGCTGTTCGAATAATTATTTTAAATAGGCACTCGGCCACATGCATGCATCCATCCATCTCACCGTATGTTGTCTCTTAATGATCTTCATACACCTGTGCACACGTGGTTAACGGAATGTGGTGTCCAGTAAGACAAGCTCGTTATGGATGGCCGCACAATGTACGCCCCCCCCCCCCCCAATTAATTAACCTCTAACATTTTTGTCCTTTGCATATTAATTTTAGTATTAAATACACCTTCCTTTACAATTATATTACGTTTTAGAGAATTCATAACGAGAAGACTATTTATTTTTACCGCACTGGAGCAATCCTACGAGGCTATAAGCTCTTTTTCACATATGTCCAGTATTAATTAAATTGGGGTCACAAGGCATTTGGACCGCCCTGTACCCTCGTGGTAGTGCCTTACGCCACCCCCCCTCCTCTCAAGCCAGCCTAGCTCGAGAGACAAACAAAATCTCAGAGAGAGAAATCCATTCTAGATTTTAAGCTTTCGTGACTGCAAGGATTCATATTCTTAGGTTTTTTCGGTAAAGTCACGTAGGTAAAAATTTTTAATTAATAAAAGTAAAATAAATAAAAAAAATAAAATAAAAATCACGACACAAGCTTCCGTCTACGGTTCCACCTGAAGACGGAAGCTTGTGTTGCCTCCGAAACGTCGTGATCTTTATTTTATTTTACTTTTATTAATTTTATTTTTTTACCTACGTGACTTTACCGAAAAAACCTAAGAATAAGAGAAATCCATGCCGGGTTTCACCCCCCCCAACCCCTTTTGCCTTCGCAGAGAAACGCGAGCCGCTGACGCTCCGGATCCACTCGGGAGGAGACGGAGTCACCTTCAACTTCCACCCGGGCTCTACGGGGGGAGACGCGGTGGACGAGGTGGAGGAGGTGGCTCCCCCACCCAGACGGCGTCAGAACCACGGCCCCGTGCTGCAGGGCGCCGCGGGGAACCCGGCGGCTCACGGCCGCGCCGCGGCCTCCTTCCTGCACCGCCAGGGGGCATCGCAGCTCGGTGAGTGGCCAAGGGCCAGAGCCAGCCCCCACCACCCCCCGCCCCCCCCCCGCCTCTCTTCTCTCGCTTGCGTTGCTGAACGAGTCCGTCCGTCTCCGTGCGCGGTGCGTTTTTGTGTTCGCCGATGTTCAGAGGGGTGGGTCACTGTCGCCGATGAGGCCATCACCCGGTGTGGGTGAGGACCGACACGCATCCCAAACCATTGGGGGTTTAATTCTAGATTTGAAGCTTTCGTGACTGCAAGGATTCATACTCTTAGTTTTTTGGGTAAAGTCACGTAGGTAATTTTTTTTAATTCAAATTAATAAAAATAAAATAATTGGGGGTTTGACAGAAGCGCGATGATGCTGGTGGTGGTGATGGAGAGGGGGGGGGGGTCTTTTCACTCGTTGTGTATCGTCGGGGGGGGGGGGCACGTCAGTGACTGCACTAGAAGGCCACCAGGGCACGCAAGTGGCCCACGGGCCTTGCAACGAAGAAGACCGCTCACTGGTGGCGAGTCGCCTTCCTGTCGCTCTTCCATGGCGACCGCCATGGGTCACTGCTCCCACAAACTTCACTCACTGAGTCCTCCACCCATGTTGAGGACTGCATCTACCAGACTGGATCTACCATACTGACTGCATCTACCAGACTGGATCTACTAGACTGGCTGGATCTACCAGACTGGATCTACCAGACTGGCTGAATCTACCAGACTGACTGGATCTACCAGACTGACTGGATCTACCAGACTGGATATACCAGACTGACTGGATCTACCAGACTGGATCTACCAGACTGACTGGATCTACCAGACTGGATCTACCAGACTGGCTGAATCTACCAGACTGGATCTACCAGACTGACTGGATCTACCAGACTGGATCTACCAGACTGACTGGATCTACCAGACTGGATCTACCAGACTGGCTGAATCTACCAGACTGGATCTACCAGACTGGCTGAATCTATCAGACTGGATCTACCAGACTGACTGGATCTACCAGACTGGATCTACCAGACTGACTGGATCTACCAGACTGGATCTACCAGACTGGATCTACCAGACTGACTGGATCTACCAGACTGGATCTACCAGACTGACTGGATCTACCAGACTGGATCTACCAGACTGACTGGATCTACCAGACTGGATCTACCAGACTGACTGGATCTACCAGACTGGATCTACCAGACTGACTGGATCTACCAGACTGGATCTACCAGACTGACTGGATCTACCAGACTGGATCTACCAGACTGACTGGATCTACCAGACTGGATCTACCAGACTGGCTGAATCTACCAGACTGGATCTACCAGACTGACTGAATCTACCAGACTGGATCTACCAGACTGACTGAATCTACCAGACTGGATCTACCAGACTGACTGGATCTACCAGACTGGATCTACCAGACTGGATCTACCAGACTGACTGGATCTACCAGACTGACTGGATCTACCAGACTGGATCTACCAGACTGACTGGATCTACCAGACTGGATCTACCAGACTGGTTGGATCTACCAGACTGACCGCTTCGTCTCATCCTGAATCAGAATCAGTATTTATGCTGCTGGAGGAATCCGATGAGCTATAAAGCTCTTTTTTCACAGGTGTTCAGTAGGGGCGGGTCAGGTCGTTAAAACAACACACAATACAAAAACACAACAGGAGTGAAAAGTATAGGAAAGTTAAACAGATCGCTGAAAATATATACAAAAATATATACAATATATACAAAAATATATACAAAAAAAACAAAAATTTTCCTGTTACCAGGTAAATCCCACTAAGCTATGAGCTTATTTTTTCAGAAGCGACCTGGCCACAAATGAAAGCTCAGCGAAGTGGTTTTTCGCGTGGAAATCTATAGCAGCAAAATAATCTAAAGAGAATGGCGGAGCAGATAACATGAATATTCGTTTGGTTCTTTCGGTTAAGTCACGTCTAAAGATAAAATAATAAATTAAATTAAATAATAGCATACGACGTTTCGATTGCAACACAAGCATTTGCATATCAATGCAAATGCTTTCTCTAACCCCCTCCCTCTCTCTGCCTCCTCCCCCCTCTGTCTATTTAAGGCCACCCCACAGAGATGATCACCCCTCTCTGTTACCTGTGTTGCTCTCTCTATGTATCTTGGTGATATCTGTCTGCTAATATGTCTGTCTATAGTTTTCTGGTTAGATTTTATGTCGCTATTTCATTATACCTGATGATGATTGCTTGTGTTGCAATCGAAACGTCGTATGCTATTATTTAATTTAATTTATTATTTTATCTTTTGACGTGACTTAACCGAAAGAACCAAATAATAATTCCTGCAGTCACGAAAGTTCAAAAATTAAGAATGAATATTCGTCCAAACGGTGTCATACAAACACCGAATCCGGCACGTGGTTATCTCCTCGGGTCACTTAATAAGGCACCAACAAAAAAGTTAGCCGACCTAAAACAATCAAAGATAGCCGCCAAATTCAACGGTGGTCACAGCCAAAAATCGTGGATATCTTGGGGGGGGGGGGGGGGGGAAATGCAGCCATGTTTGATTTTAGATGGCCGACATTGTTTTTTGTTTATGAAAAGATACACGGCTGTGAATGTCCCTAGCAAACCTTGACTTAAAGCTTTCATGACTGCAGGAATACGTATCGCAACACAAGCAATCATCTTCACCTGAAGACGATTGCTTGTGTTGCGATCGAAACGTCGTGATATTTATTTATTTAGTTTTCTATCTACGTGGCTTTACCGAAAGACCCATAGAATATATTTCCCTAGCAAGTTTCATGCTTGTATCACGCTTGAAACAATTATTGTGGGAGAAAAAGAATGCACTTCATCCACTCCACTAAAAAATCGGAAGAGGTTACAAGAGACTGCTTGCTCACGCCACTGATTGGCGGGATTCTGCAAGAAGGGAGCTCGAAAGCGAACCCAGCGGTCTCCACTGCTGAAGGTAACACAAAGTGTTAGAGAAACGTAAACTTTTCCGACTTCTGGCAGTTTGCAAACCTGTGGGAAGTGGTCCGCCAAAATTTCTGCAGACACGATTCGTTTCTTCTTCACAAAACACTGTCATCTGAGTTGCCTGATGGTCCCATGAGCAGTGTTTGAAGTTTGACAGAAGTCCACAGGTCTAGACAAAGTTGGGAACCACTGCTCTATAGAGACTATTTTGGCCTACTCTTTCACACTGGCCAGGCGTCTTGAAAAAAGTGGGACTACCCTCAATGGGATTTTTGCACACAGCGTTGAACGTACGGTGTTTTTTTTCTGGAAGATTTGCTGGTTTATCCAGGATGTTTCTGTTGCGCGTCGTCGCTTTAAGATGTTCTCTGTTCATATTTTGTTTGTTGCGGTTGCACCCGACTTAAGAGCCGCATGGCTCACAGGGCTATACCTAGTAAATGAAACTTGAACTTGAGGGCTTAATTTTTGATGGAATATTTGCGGATGCTCCCCCAATCACTCTACCAAGGAGCAAAAAACAGGATTGGGTCACATAGCGAGTCAATTACTCGTACGACGAACGTTTTGTAATCCCAAGGCGGTACTCATTTCTATCTGATCCATAGACTACTTGGGGGGAAAAACATATATGTGTTGTGAGCATTTCCAATTGTATACCGCAGGTCCCTTGGGGTTTGTGTTTGGCGAAGTGACACTTTGGTTAGAGTGTTCGCCTTTCAGTCTCTGGGAACAGTGTGAGTTTAAATTCAGGTCAGTTTGTTGAAACAGCCCATCATTTTCATCCTCCCTTCAGGGCTGATGAAATGAATACCACATTTTGTGGAGTCAAACGTGGTGGTTCTATGGGATTGGCTGGGCCCTGCGATAGAAACTAGAATGTTTCATCACTCGCCAGTGTATATGAGGATAATACTAATAATAATTATGATGTCCTTTATGTGTTATGCCCCTTATGTTCGTGGGTTTTGCAGTCTCCTCCCACGCTTATAAACACTCATTAATGGGGTTGGCCAAACACCAAAAGACTATAGGAACACAGAGCTTGGGCAATTGTAAGTGCCAGTTCTGGATGCCTTCCCACTTGGTCTGTGGTTTCCGTGCATCTCAATCTATATTTATAAAACCTCGATTGAAATTAATTTCTCTAGAACTGATTTTTGTGTTTAATTTCTCGTCCTTCCCCAACTAGCACGGTTGGCTACGTACAGTGCGAACGAAGTTCAACATGGACACAAACATCTCCGTGTAAAAACTGTGCACGTTACACATTCTCCGGAGTGTTGAGATGCAATTTGCATGAATGACGCTTCGTAGAAAAATAAATAAGAAACCGAATGTGGCGTGCAACCATCAGCAACGGGGGTGACAAAAGTGACCTGGCCACACACCCTCCCCCTCGTACGCTGCGGCGGCCTTCATAGACGCCCGCTGACAGCACCTGCTCCAACACTCTTCCATTTGCATCCGTGTGTGTGTGTACCATATTTGTGTGCGCGTGTGTCCGTAAATAGGTGCAGGCCCTCGCACAATTCACGTGCTGGCGATCCGCTCTCAGGGCCGGGCGGGCTCGGCTGCCCAACGGCCACACCACCTGAGCATAGGTGAGGTCGCGGGGTCAGGCGCTCGCTGTCGGCGAAAAGGCACCGCTGATTGCAGACGCCGCATTGATTTGTGGAAGGAGACTTTTATAAATCTTCACTCGACGTGGTTTTGTGCAACCGGGCACAGGCCGCGCTGCTGCGTGTTTGCCGGCCACTTGACGTACTGGGGGTCTTTAAGGCTTTGCGCTCAGAAATTGTGTTTAAGATAAAATAAATAAAATAACCCGACAGTTTCCACCCGGACCGGGGTTCACCGTACGTGCGTTGTCTGTGATGGTGCTCATGGGGGTATCTAATAGTGTGTAAGGGATTGGGAAGTTTGGCAAGCAGGTTTGTGGCCGACATGTTCGCATTTGAGTGTTACCTTCTCATTCAAGTACGGCTTCCTCCAGGCACTTAGATTTTCTTCCACGAACAAAAAAAAAATCTTGAAAAGGAATTGGCCATCAACACCAAAGCAGGGTGCTCCTGAGAATGTCACGAGACTCAAGGAGGCTTTCCTGGATAAAAACACGTGATTGTTGCTTTGTGTTATTTGAAAAAAAAATCAATATGGTTTCCTGCTCAATTGAGCATGGGGTAACACTCATGCCCCGTTTACGGCTTTGAGCCAGCGGTGGAAATTCTACATTCCTATTTTTCGTGGCAAGTTTATCCAGAGGACAACCGCTCTTGATTTCCCCAACAAAGTAGTATGCGTTTTGTGAACTCCGGACAGATGATGTCGACCTGGATTTACACGTGCACGTGTGTGCGTGTGCGTCGGGGAGCGGTGGCACAGCGGTTAGCACGCTGCACTGCAACCCCGGAGGCCCGAATCCAACTTCTGCCTACGGCAGTCATCGGTGATGATTATCTGAACCGATCCTGGGCCTCCTTTATGTCGACTCAGCCTCCAATGAGTACCTGGTGCGATGCGTAAATATCGCCACTGGGGAGACAAAGGCGGCCGGGCGTGGTGCTGGCCACCCACCCCCTCGTGTGCCATACTGGCTTTCATTAGGTGCTCGCTAACAGCACTTGCCCCAACAGTCTGTTAAGGCTACACGGGGTGGGGGGGAATCTTTGTCTTCTGTCGCGGCTCAGACGAGCGAGTGTCGATGATGAAGGACGTGCGGGTGGAGATGCTGAGCCCCGTGTCGGTGCTCATCACGTGGCGGGATCCTCTGTACAGCGCCGAGCACGAGCAGGGCAGCACGCAGCGGTGAGCGAAGCGCGCACGCGGCACCCACCATCGAATGAGGGCAAGGGGGTAAAGAATTGCATTCGGGGCCCACGTGAAGGCCCATCACTTCCTAACGGTCTGCAAACAAATCACCGCGGTCATCTTAGACTTCGACGCGCCCATTGTTGTGGCGCTCGCTCACCGATACACGTGACCGGCGCGGGGTCGTGGCTATCCTGCTTCCCCACGTCGACCGATCAGCCGCAGCCGTCCAAGCGACTTCAGCCGGGGCTCCAAGATCTGCCTTGAACTGCGTGTGGGTCAACCTTGGAGCCCGGGTGCCAGTCTCTGCCCCAGGGCCTGTGCCGCATGATCGGGTAGCAGCGGCAGAGGTTGAGAGTGGCATGATCTGGCATGTCGTCAGACATCTGTCTGACGTGTCCAAACTAATCGGGTACGAGACGGGAATATTTTCGACCTGGCAAAAGCAATCAATGTGCTCCTGGTTTTAATGCACTCAGTCATTTGCCATCACTTGGCACGAAGCACCAGCAAGCGACGGACACGGATGGCTGTGAAGGGATGTGCAGTCCTGCGAGAGATCTGAATGGGGTTTTCATCTAATGATATGACGGCAAATAGCACAATTGGGATTCAATTTGAGAAAAGGATGAGACCAAAAAATCAGGTTTAAGTTTTGCAGACACAGTGACCGGAGTTCACCTTCTGGCTCACAGCCAACACCAGTGTGACAATTATCTGGACCAGTTCTGGGCCTGCCCCGAGGTCAACTCAGCCTCAAATGAATACCCTGGTGCATTGTTTAATCATCGACACAAGGGAGATGAAGGTGGTCCGGTGTGGTGCTGGCCACCCACCCCTTTGTGTGCCAGACCGGGCCCCATAGGTGTTCGCTAACAGCCCTTGCCCCAGTTTAAAAGGCTATACGGGGAGTCTTTGTCTTTGTAGACACACACACACAGATTGGTGCCAGAAAGACGTGAAACTACTTGAGCATATTGGCACAAGACAGGAGAGTGGAAACAAATGACGAGATGTGCAGTGGCCACCAACGGGCTGCCCAGGGATCGTGATGAAGATGATGACACACATATCCTCAATAGCTGGGTTAACACGGAGGCTTTCACGACCAATATTATTTTTAACAATTCTGGCTAATCACCTGATGAAGCTGGTTGTTATGACGGGCAAAACGACGTACTCGAATTGTAAATATTGTCGGCTTATTCTCCAGCACACCGTTGTGCTGAAGTAGTAACTAACTGGCACGGTTTTTTTTACATGACAAACCTCACTAATTGGCTGTAGCTGAGAGCCACCAAGACATCCATCGAGCAAAAATCTGCAAGACGGAGAAAACATTTCAAGGAGCACGCGAGAGCGATGAGATGCCTTTCATCCAGCAGAATATCTCGGCCCGCAGCGTTCCCTTCAAAAGGCCAGACGGGTTCGGAGAGGATCTTCTGTCTGTGCGGCCCTCTTTTCTCTGGCTGCGCCCGCAGGTACTACACGGTGCGCTACCGGGAGCAGGTGCCCACCGCCATGTGGGCCTACCGCACCGTGAGCCGGCCTCACCTCGTGCTGGGGAACCTGCGACCGCGCGCCGAGTACGAGTACGCGGTGCGCGTGTCGGAAGGCCGAGTTGACGGAGACTGGTGTGGTCCATCAAAGCAAAAGCAGCAGCAGCAGCACCAACACGTTGCGAGTAAGTGTCTGTGTGTGTGTGTGTCTGTGTGTGTCTGTGTGTGTGTCTGTGTGGGTGCGTTGGTGTACGGTGTTTTTTTCTGCAATATCTTTTCTTGGATTTTCTGTTTGCACTTAGTCACATATTCACTTTAAGATGTTTTTTGTTCATGTTTATGTTTTTTGTTTGTTGCGGTTGCACCCGATTGAAGAGCCGAATGGCTCACAGGGCTATACCTAATA
Organism: Lethenteron reissneri; assembly: GCF_015708825.2. Taxonomy (NCBI): domain Eukaryota; kingdom Metazoa; phylum Chordata; class Hyperoartia; order Petromyzontiformes; family Petromyzontidae; genus Lethenteron; species Lethenteron reissneri. The sequence goes on from NC_083784.1 coordinate 1,622,652, forward strand.
CATGAACTTGAACTTAGGGTAGCGATTAGCGCGCTGCGCTATGAACCCGGCGACACGAGTTCGATTCCCGCTCTAGGCCAACACCAGTGCCGATTATCTGAACCGGTCCCGTGCCTCCCCTAGGTCGACTCAGCCTCAAATGAGTACCTGGTGCGGTGTGTAAACATTGCCACTAGGGAGACAAAGGCGGTCGGGCGTGGTGCTGGCCACCCACCACCTTGTGTGCCGTTCCGGCCTTCATAGGTGCTCGCTAACAGCACTTGCCCCTACAGTCTGTTAAGGCTATATGGGGGATCTTTGTCTATCTTTGTGTGTCTGTGTGTGTGTGCAAGCGACACACGGGCCACAAGCAGCAGCAGCGGCAGCATCAGAACTTTGGGTTCAGGTTTTTAACCGATTATTCATTTGACAGGTAGGATTTCGCAGCCAATATTACGACTGCCTTGGATGTGTTTTTTTACATTCTAATTTTGCCCCGCATCTTGTCCTGATGATGCTGATGATGTTTGACGTGAGTTGCAAGCGAAATGTCGTGTCGACATGGCCGATGGTCGTTGTTCGACTTGCAGGTGAGCGAAAATAATAATAATTGCAGCGTTAAACGTGGCAATTCAGTTATTAAATTCGTCATGAATACAAAAGCATTGCAGCTAGACAATAAAAAATTCAGCTGAGTTTAATTGGATTTAGAATAGTTAATAGCTCCTTAAAATTGCCGGTTAAAATCCCTGCAGTGGCACGGACAAGCAATTGCAGGGCTGCACCTACAACATTCCACACCTATATCATTAAACAGAATAGAAAATAATTTATGATCAAAATCAGTTCCTGAGGTAATGACTTCAAGGCAAGAGAGCGATTTAGAGGGAAGATTGTAACGCAAACGGTTATTAACTCCTGGAACAGAACATTGTGATGTTGAAAAATGTCTGAGGCTTCAAAGACTTAGGTCCGGAAGGAGTAAACTAGATAGGCTGACGGGACGGAGGGTACAAGTGATCATAATAATCTTAATAATCTTTGCATTTAAATGCCTCAGCATTTCAACCATTCAAAGGGAGCCCTACAGTGGCAGCTGCCCCTGTGTGGCACAAGGTGATGAGCACCAGCCTGAAAGTGGGCATTAGGTGTGGCAGGGGGTGAATAATTTAGTTCATTGTCGACAACAACGACAACAACAATTATTTTACCCAGCAGAAATGGACAAATAATGAAGTGAACATCTAAACATGTCGCCGGAGCTATTGAACTAATCCAGCGCTTGACAGAAATGATAGAGGTTTCCAATTTAAACCGCAATAACCACGTTCAACATGTTATTGGTTCTTTTCGGTAAAGTCACGTAGAAGGGAAATAACAACATTATATAAATATAAAACAATAAAAATTTGAAATTTTCTTGCTGTGGATTTCACACCTGATGATGATTGCTTGTGTTGCAGTCGAAACGTCGTGATAATTTTTATTGTTTTATATTTATATTATTTTGTTATTTCCCTTCTACGTGACTTTACCGAAAGAACCAAGAATATGAATCCCTGCAGTCACGAAAGCTTTAAATCAAAACTTGACACATGTTGTCACTGCAATGCTGTTTTGGGCACGGGTGCGTTGAGAGCTGTAATCTAAATACAGTTTTGCGCACGGCTACTGTTCCGTGTGTTCATGTTATATTGCACAAGTGGGCATTAAAACTAGATGAAAACGGGCCATTTTTCAGGGTGACACGGAGCTAATAGTAAGCCCCGAAGCAATCACAGGATTAGATTGCAAGGTCTTTGTTCGGCATTAAGGAGTAAGGAAAAATGGCTAAACTGTAAGGGATCATTATTTTGATCGCTGTGTATTATATTTAATTAGCACGATACATATTCATCGTCAAAATGATCCACAGCCGTAAAAATCGGCACGCGCGTGGTGGCCCCAACGAAAAATAATCTCATCCAATTATAATTTGACAAGACACAATATCTCGGTGGTGGTGCAGTATTACATTTTTTTACGTTATTACGTAGCAGTGGGTTTGAACCCATGCCTTTTGGATTCGGTAACTTGAGTTCAATTCCCGACCATGGCTTTACAATGAGTGGCGAGCATGCTGGAGTACGATGGAAACAAACCCCACGACCATGAGGAAGCCTTCATCAAGCAGTGAATTATTGACAGATGGCTGTGCACAATTGTTTTTACCATCATAATAAATTGACACACTTTGTCAATCCACTGCAGGACGAAGGCTTCCTCATGCCTTGTTGGTCATGGGTAATGTTTGGCCATTCTTCATCGTGCTGGCCAGTACCGTGGTCAGGATAAAAAACAGGTTTTGCTGGTTTCATGGTGCACCGTGGCAAACCACTGCACCACCACTGTCCTACCACATTTGTATTTACAATTAACCAAGCTGATTGGGTTTGTACCTATCTTGGATTTCCCAGGATTGTCCTGTTTTTGAGGTAGTAGCTGTACTGGGAAATCTGTCTTCCTGGAGCATGAATGGTCCCAGTTTTGTGTCAGCTGCGTATTAATAGCGCGTCGCTCAAGACGACGCATTTACGTTCGGTTTTCCCGTCTTCTGGTATTCTGAGATATCCTCATGCCCGTGAGATGTCCCGGCTCTTATTTTCCTACCCCAGAGATGGGAACCCTAGCCACCAAACCTGGGTCGGCATGAGTTCAACCCCGCTTGGGAATCGACTCAACCCATCATTGCCATCTCCACAGGCCATCGCGTGCATCGTTACTAGCCAATGGGAAGAGCAGCCACGGATACGGTGTGGTGTCAGCACGTTTGCCTCCGGTTTCCAACCTCTGCTTTCGCTTACAGGGCCACTGAACGCTGACCCGTCCTCCGTCATAGGGCCTCGCTCGGCCTCTGCTAAGGCACCCAAGGCGCTGAGCAATTCCATCCGTCGGAAGTCGCCCGGAAAGAATGGTTATCTTCACCTCCTCCACCTCCTCTACCTCCTCCTCCTCGACCTCTTCCTTCTCCACCTCCTCCTTCACCTCTTCCACCTCCTTCCCATGCACCATCCCTAGCGTTGCCAGCTTCGAGATTTTGTTGGGGATTTCGCAGTGACTTTGGGATGCTACTGTGGTGTAATGGTTCTCACACTGGACAATCCAGAGATCACTGAGTTGATTCAATGTCCCGGCGCAACAGTTGAAACAATGAACATGTTTCTTAAGTCTACCCGCCTCTGTCTGCCCTGCAGTCTAAATGTATCCACTCGTGGTTAGTTTATTGGCAGGTCGCGTGTGGCGGGGTAAAGTGTGTGTGCTCGCACCTCTCCCAAGACATCTGTGCAGCATGGAAGCGTGGGCCAAATATCCTCTCGAGGGGACTCTCTCGAGCTCCCTCTAGTGGAGGGCTTTCTGCTAGCAGTGGCGTGCGAAAGCAATTGCAGGGCTGCGCCTTGACGTTTAACCAAAGCGACGAGCGACCAATCTAACGACTTTCTGGGACGAGAACGTGATGCACATTTAGGAGCAATTTGCAGGAACGTAATAAGAATGCTGTATCAGTTTACAATGCTCTGAGCACTTTGTAAATAGTCCAGCGGCATGCCACGGCTTGAAAAGGTCTGTCCAGTGACATTTAGAGACTTTTTTTTTGCGGTACGCTTGGCGAATTTCGGCTTTAAGAAGTTGGCCTCAATTGGCCATCCATCCCGCCAGCGTGCACTGATCTCTCTCTAACTACAAACAGAAGAGCTCGTTTTCGCGTTTGCTTTTCCAGAGCAACGCTCGTCACACGGCACTGCCGTGCCCAGATGCTTTCAAGCAAGAAGTCGCTGACTCGGCAAACAGCCTCCTGGCCCCCGGTTGCTTAACAAAATTGATGGTGTGGACACGTGCCCTTCTACCACATACATCAAACAACATAGACACATGCGTGTGTGTATGGTGTATGTGTGTGTGAAGAGGGACCGGTAGGGTAGCGGTTCGCACGCTGCGTTATAAACCCTGCAACCCGAGTTTGATTCCCGCTCACGGTCAACACCAGTAACGATTATCTGAATCGGTTCTGGGTCTCCCCTAGGTCGACTCAGCCTCAAATAAGTACTTGGTGCGGTGTGTAAACATCGCCACTGGGGAAACAAAGGCGACCGGGCGCGGTGCTGGCCACCCACCCCCTCGTGTGCCGTTCCAGCCTTCATAGGTGCTCGCTAACAGCACTTGCCCCAACAGTCTGTTACAGGCTACACGGGGGATCTTTGTGTGCGTGTGAATAGGGAGTGGTAGGGTAGTGGTTGGCACACTGCGCTACAAACCCGGCTACCAGAGTTCGATTTGCCGGCCACGGCCAAGATCAGCGGCAATAATCTGAACCAGTCCATGGGCATCACCTAAGTCTGCTCAGCCTTAAACCAGCAATCGGTGTGTTGGGGAAAGATCAGCACAATTATATATGGGCGAGAGAGATGGACATTGCGCATACATTCCACTTAACAAGCAAGACAATGACGGCACCGTATTCTAGTTGCTCTACCCAATCAGTTGGAGGCCCGTGGCTTGTTGCAGCCCTGCCACGCTTACCCACGTGGAAGAGACCACCTGCTCTCGTGGGCTTATTGTAGGTGTACATATACAGCGGTTGGAACGTGCCGCTATTGGATGAACCCCCCCGTACTCCTGTGTTTCTGCAGAGGGGAAACGGCATTGTCGACTTGGACTTGAGGACAAACAGCTTTCGTAGCAGGACTTGTAACATTTCCGTTTTGACCATTACCACCATCTGGGCCGGTCATTCTACCGCTTGAATCAAGGTCTCCCCGCCACCTCCACTGTCTCTCGCCATCCCGCGGCGACGTCGCATTCTGCCCGCCGCCTGCAAGCCTCTCCCCGGTTGACGTCCGCTGGGACCCATTCCGTCCCTTGGCTGCCATTCCATTGCTGTGCTTTGACCATCGTCCGTCGTCCCTTCGAGTGACGTATCCTGCCCCAAGCCCCGCATACTTGTACTAACACTTTGAACGGTGTCATTAATCTGCGTATGTTCTCTAATCCATGTGTTCCTCTTCATATATACATTTACTTACATATGACAAAAGACCTACGTACTGTATGTCAGGGGTGGGGAACCTATGGCCTGCAAGGCCATATCTGGCCCACGAATTAATCTCATAGAGCCCGTGGCCGCACAATGCCACATCGACAAGGCCCACAAAATAAATGTATTTGTCACGACAAGCATGTCAGCTGTACTAATTGGGTACTAAAGGCGAATATGATCAACCTGACAACACCGTGTTTCTACTATTAGCTCGCTCAGTTACTTATATCACTGCAAAGCAGTCATATTCGATCCCAAGTAAGATTTTCGACCCCGACCGTTCACGTAGAGTGAAGGTGAGGTGGGATGGGGTGGTCGCGCAGTGGTAATCACGCTGTTCTATAAACCACGAGGTCTGAGTTCAATTCCTGGCCTTGGCCCACATCAGCGATGAGTGACAGCTGACAGTGCGTGTACTCCCACCTCTTCTAAGACATCTGGCCACTGTGGAAGAGTAGGCCAGACACTCCCTCTAGAGGGCCTCTCTAAAGCTCCCTCTGGTTGGAGACCCATGTGCCAGAACAGCGGCTCGAGAGAGCAATTGCAGGGCCATCATCCCGAGGGGAGATTCAACTGAGGACTTGGGTGATCCCGTCTGCAGGAAAAAACGGGAAGTCGGAGCTGGGTCCACGGACGGACAAGAAGGAGAGGCCTTCTCCCAAAGCGCAGAGCGCCATCCCCGACAAAAAGTCTCACTTCGCCGAAAACAATCTCATCGGGAAATGGGTACGTGTTGAGCCTCCACGCATTCACGAGAGGGCACTTGGTCACTCACAAGCGCAGGTCGGATGGATCGGAGAAGCACCGTCGAAATGGCGTTGTTTATGCATTCACGGGAAGCTGCTGTGTGACCGCGTGTAAACACTGGCGGCATACTTTTCTGTCGCACCTCCGATTAGCACGGTTGGCCACGTGTGGTGCGAAAGAAGTCCATGTTCTTAATACGGCCGGGTGGCTCAGCGGTTGAGCAAGCGGCTCGCAGGCAGAAGATTGCGAGTTCAAATCCTGGTCGGGGGTCGACTCAGCCCCATCGCTCCTTTAGGGTTGATAAATATGAGCACTTCATTGTGGGAAGAGAAAAGTGGCTGTCCTATGGACAGACTCACCCCCATGATAGGAATGGGGAATATCCACTACTGGTTAAGTGGCTGTCATCAGGAGATGAGCCACAGACTCGATGCTCATTTGAGCAGGAAGTCACTGACATTTGAGGCCCTATATTCTTTGTTGTAATTATGTTTCTGCATAATCGATAACATCAACAATAAGTGTATGCTCTATTGCTCGCTTAAACGAATGCTGCTGGGTAACATTGGTCTGGAGAGCCAGTAAGCTGATTGACCAAAAATATTCAATTTTATAAATGGAGATACAGGATGGAGGCATATATCTGTACCATGGGTGCATTAAACCTGTAAGTGTTTCTGTCCTTGTATTGCTATAACAGATTGGCCATTTTTCAGGACGCTGTGGCTCAGGTGATATTATGAAATGGTGGCGTAGCTGCTATTGCAATCGTCCCTCAGAATTACGCCTTGAAAACGATCGTAAAATCCCAACCCAGCCCCTTTCTTCTCAGCAGTAAAGTGAGATGTGTCCATTAACTCTGCCGTCCGACTGTTACTCTGATTTCGAACAGATGATCGACCCAAACACCAAAGTTCTGTTCACGCCAGATGGCAACATGGTTTATGATCAGCACGGAAAACCAGTGAAGCTGTGCATTGGACACGATGGAAGCTCAGTGGCAGGTATTTATCCATCATTCATCCTGTTGCCAATTCAGCATTTTGTTTAGCCTTCCGAACACTGATCCACCCGCTCTTCCATCTGTCCACCCATTTTACGATCTGTCCACCGTAGCATTTTAACAACTCGCTTAGTTTTGATCTGGAGCTGCCAGGAATGAAATGGTCACGTGGCAACATGTCTATTGGTGTATCCCTTGTGGTGGGGAATAATACGGTTACACCGTCTCTTGTCCAAATCCACAAGCCAGATATGTACTACATATGTGGGAGGCTCTTCCTATGCAATGATGCTACAGTTAAGTTGATCAACAAATCACGTGTGGTGGGGTAATGAGTGGGTACTCAATACATCTTCTGAGTCATGTGGCCAGCATGAAAGAGCAGGCCAAGTCATGCGCAGAGAGGCTGTACAGAGCTACTCCGAGTGGAGGCCCTTCCACCAACAGTGGCGTGAGCGAGCAATGCCAGGGCCTACAAATGCAAGATGGTCTGGATTTATAGCGCGTCTAAATGCAAATGCAGAAAGCACAAGATTGGGGACCATGCGAATTACAGGTGACGAAACGGGGAGGTGTTCCCGTTTTCGTAAGTAAGTTGTGATTGGAATCAATTTATGGATGGGAGACAGTCAAATCGTAAGCCGAGGGGAAAGAGGCAGACGCTGAGCCTGGATTGGAACAGGGGGCAGGGAGCGTTGGGCAGCGGAGATAACCAGGAGGAGATTATTGCAGACACTGTTGTCTTCTCCAGAGGGCCTCGGTTGCTGGAGCTGAGAGCACATGAAAAGGAGTGGGTGCTTCGGGATTTATTTTATACTCGTGTGAGGAGTGATATCAAGTAATATATGATGATGATGATTATGATGATGAGTAAATGGAGAATTTGGCCATGGTCGTTCATACAGTCTATTTGCTCCATCGTTGCGTTTAAAGTCATCAGGTGGCAGATCTGGCACACAAGTTGTAATTCAATTCGCGTAGGTAATTAATTCCGTGATAAAAGCCTTGAATGAAAAAAAGCAGCGGCGGTATGGGTAATTTCATCTGCAGCTCAACGGCCATTAAAACCCCAAGCCAAACTCGCTCTGAGATGCATATGGAGCCGGGGCATCAATTGTGGTAATTATATAACGCTACCACGTAGGTTTCCACCAATTGCGCTCTATTGCCCTCCGATGTGGGTTTTTTTTTCCGGGTTACCACGCGTCGTTCGGCACGATAAAACGACGTTTCACTCCACGTGCTGGGCAGCTTCGTTAGGAACCAAATTATTGTGTTCCAGAATGATGATAATATTACTGTAGTTTATAGTCATAGTAATGTTACGTGCGGTTTACAGCGCTTGGAGAAGTCGTGCAAGCGGGTCGTTGGCACAAATCGGAGCGACTCGTTGCACGGCCGTGAAACCCTTACGCAGAAATAAATTAACGTCTGTTTTTACAATAAATGATAAAATTCAGCCTTTTGTTCCTAACATTAACTAGCTTCAGTAAGCTTTTACTACCACCCCCATTTACAGAGACTTGGTCGATCTTTATAATTGACAATGTTTAGCTTCAAACCATTCTGCAGCTATAACACGTTCACGATCACAAAGAAGTGAATGCTACGCAGCGTGCGGAGCGAGTTTGACGGGTATCACAGAGTGCCACTGGCCAACACACCGGAGCGATAATGCCATGCCATGCCGTGCGTTGTAGTTGTTGTTGTCGTTGTTGACGATCCTCGTTTGCCCGACCACGCCGCTGTGCCCGCACAACCCCTGCCGCGCAGATGTGAATGGGCAGGCTATCCTCGGACACAATGGCTCTCTGCTGTACGGCTACGGGCCGAGCGGCAAGCCGCTGGTGGACACAACGTCCAGCCCGATTCTGACCACGGCCGCCAGGATCCTCCCCAGAGCCCGTGCCCCCAAACCCACGAGCAGGCCGAGAAGACCCGCAGCCACCACAACTACAGCCGAACCCACCACGACGACCACAACGGTACCCACGAGCACCACCTCAACCCAACCGACCACCGCAGTGCATGAGGCCACCGCGGCCGCGAGCGAATCGTCGTCCGTCGCGGCTGAACCGACCACCGCAGTGCATGACCTCGCCACCGTAATCACCCGGGCAGCCACCGTCACAAAGGGAAGGTCCACAGCAGTGCATGAGACCACCACGGCCGCGACTGAGCCTACGGCGGAACAGACCTCCGCAGTGCATGAACCTTCCACTAGAACCCCGAGACGGACCTCCGTTACAGAGGGACAGGCAAGCACGGTGCATGAACAAACCACAGTCGCAGACAAACTCACCACACGTCCGACCGAGCCTACAACAACTACCGCAGCAGCACCCACCCACGTAGTCACCGTGGCCACGACCGCCGCCACTACCACAACCACCACGGCCACCACGACCACCACCACAACCATGCCTACCACCACCACCACAACCATGCCTACCACCACCTCCACATCTATACCCACCACCACTGCATCCACTGCCACCGCAAGCACAAGTGTTGCAACCACCACTGTCCCAACGACCACGCAGCCCGCCACAACCACAACGGAAGCGGCGGCGACCACCGCTACCACGGCCACCAGCACAACCACAGCAGCCACCACCACCACCGCCGCCGCCGCCGTCACCACAACCACCACCGCCGCCACCACCACCACCAAGAAGACCGTGGCAACGACGGTGAAACCGCAAGCGGTGACCACCGTGCACAGCACCCTGGCGCCCCGCACCAAGAAGCAACCCACTGCCAAGCCCACCCCGAGGCCCATCAGCCGCACGCAAGCCAGACTCAACCCGAGCCAGACCTTCCAAGGTAACCCCATCGCTTAAATTTCGATTTAAAGCTTTCGTGACTGCAGGGATTCATCTTCTTGGTTCTTTCGGTAAAGTCACGTAGAAGGGAAGTAATAAAATAATAAAAATAAAACATAATAAAATATACGCTCCAAGCGTGGTGGTATTTCATTCAGACGCTGTCTCCCCGACAGACCTGGTCTTCACCTGAGGACGGCTGCTTGCGTTGTGGCCGAAACGTCGTGAGAATTATTTTATTATGTTTTATTTTTATTATTTTATTACTTCCCTTCTACGTGACTTTACCGAAAGAACCAAGAAGATGAACCCCATCACTTGTTGGCCAAAAGTGGCCCGGAGATTCACAGGGGCCACTTTTTTTTAAGCATTGCTGGCAGTGGATCGATGAAGGAGCATAATGTACTCTCGTTATCTTCATGGTGCGGTTTTTGTTTTACAATTTTCAGTTGCAGCTACCTTTGGAAAGTGACCATGTGTGAAAGTGATGCGCAATGAGATTGATTCACCAACGACTGAGCAACGTTGTGCACATGTGGTGAATGTAATTACAGCACAGTGCAATGCCACGTATCTGCCCTGACCAATTAACCGCCCACACCCAGTGAAGTATTTACTGACGGTGTAGCTCTCATTTGATATCGACGTTCACATCTCGCACTTTTCCACACATCCACCTATAACTCAGTCCGCACGTAAATCAGATAGATATATTATGTACGGTACTGTGTGTATCCAGATAATTATAGAGGTTGGTCTTGCTTGGCACTGGCTACGTGGGGTGGTTTTGCCCAAGTCTGCCCAATGTCTGGGACCTTCCACTGGGACACGCGGCGAGCTGCCAGCCCCGCCTACTTTTACTTAGACACGCCCACTCACCCACTAGCCCCGCCTACTTTTACTTAGCCACGCCCACTCAACCACTAGCCCCGCCTACTTTTACTTAGACACGCCCACTCACCCACTAGCCCCGCCTACTTTCACTTAGCCACGCCCACTCACCCACTAGTCCCGCCTATTTTTACTTAGACACGCCCACTCACCCACTAGCCCCGCCTACTTTTACTTAGACACGCCCACTCACCCACTAACCCCGCCTACTTTTACTTAGCCACGCCCACTCAACCACTAGCCCCGCCTACTTTTACTTAGACACGCCCACTCACCCACTAGCCACGCCTACTTTTACTTAGACACGCCCACTCACCCACTAGCCCCGCCTACTTTTACTTAGACACGCCCACTCACCCACTAGCCCCGCCTACTTTTACTTAGTAACGCCCACTCACCCACTAGCCACGCCTACTTTTTACTTAGACACGCCCACTCACCCACTAGCCCCGCCTACTTTTACTTAGCCACGCCCACTCACCCACTAGCCCCGCCTACTTTTACTTAGCCACGCCCACTCACCCACTAGCCTTGCCTACTTTTTCTTAGCCACACCCACTCACCCACTAGCCCCGCCTACTTTTACTTAGCCACGCCCACTCACCCACTAGCCCCGCCCACACCGTGAGTGGCCTCCCCTTCTCTATTCGTGACGTTAGCTCTGACTACCGCAAAACAAAGATCCCCCGTGTAGCCTGTGACAGACTGTTGGGGCAAGTGCTGTGAGCGAGCATCTATGAACAGCACACGAGGGGTGGGTGGCCACCACCATGTCCCCCTTTGCGGTGATGTTTGCACACCGCACCAGGTACTCATTTGAGGCCGAGTCGACCTAGGGGAGTCACAGGACCGGTTCAGATAATAGTCACTGGTGTTGGGCGTGAGCGAGAATCGAACTCGGTTCGCCGAGTTCGTAGCGCAGCGTAGCGCTAACCGCTACGCCAACGCTCCTACACGCCCCACCTACTGCTCTACCAACGGAGCCCGCACTACTGCTCAGGTAGTGGGGGCCTAGTGGCCATTATCATGAGTCGACCGTGAGGTCAGAAATAAAAAAAATAAGCGGAACCAATTGCAGATTTGCCCACAAACTTCAGGACACCGGGACTGTTCCGGTCAAACAGGGACGCCTTGGGTTTCGCTGTGGGAGAACATCCCACTCCCAGTCTCAAGGCTGAGCGTTCATCACCTGGTCCTGGGTCGACTCGAGCTATCATTCATCCAGGGCTGATGAAAGGAGAACTACTTTTTAGCTGAGGTCAACAGCGGTTCTGTAGATGGACTTTGTCCCCGGCTAGAGGACTGTGGAATTTTGCGTCACTGGCTCGAGACGTTGAGCCTTGCCCAATGCCCATTGGGTACGTGGGTAGGCAGCGTGCTGAAAGTATTTATTGCGCGTGCAAGTGGGTAGCAGCAGCGACGTGTTGGTCGTGCGCTGAGCTATGAACTACACTGGTCAACAACAAAAAAAAAACTTTTTTCTGGCCTGGACTTTTGCAGCTGTTTTAGACTAATTTCAGGGTGCTGATTCCAAATCTGATCTCAGATTTGCTTTATCACATCTCATTTTTATGCCATCGGCATACCCCATTTTCATTGATTTTACCCGAAATTAACTCTGTCACTTATGATTGCAAGTTGTTGCGAGTCAATGACTGCTTTAGTGTTAAAATATGGTGCTGTATTTTTAGGATAGTGTGTTTATAATATCATTTTATGTAGATATCCACATTTATTTAATATTTTTATTCTACAGTTTTTATTGAAAATGCAATATTTGATATCTCAAATTAGGGTTAGGTCAGCACCCAAAAATTACCTTAAAACCTTTGGAATACCTTATGCCAGAAAAAGTGTGTTGACCAGTGCTATCCTCACTCCTCCTGTTATCCGATGCCCGACCACGGCTAAGAGCCACATCTAAGCGGTTTCCTGGGCCACCCTCTTGCCACCAAACTTCACCAAACGGTCAAAAAAAACCCATCAGGACTGGCACGATATGGTTGTTGAGCCCTTCATCCAACAGTGGATTGACAAAGCTACAGGAGCAATTGACGGGTGGGAATTGCTATATTTATTAATATGTCCTCATTATATTTTTGTGCGTGCATGTGCCGTGGCTACACTGTTATAACTCTGGCACGGCTCGAGTTATATGTTCATGTAATTACAGTAAGAATGTTGTATGAAAGGTTGAAGTGTTGCCAGCTGGGCATATCCAATGGCAAGCCCTACGCTCCCTGCAGGTGGAAAGCCCAATTTTTGCTATTTCCCTTTGCTCTGCCAAATGGTCAAATGCAGAATGGAAATCTGATTCCCCAGTACGGGCTTCCTGCCATTGAAGGTTACTGGAAATGTTCCCTGGTGGACGATATTATTTGATACACTGGCCGTGGACTATCGGAATAGGTTTTAAGATAAACTGATCGCGTTTGGTTCTGCGTCGTAGTTTCTACGCGGTGATGGTTTCCTTTGTATGTAATCGTCAGCTGCAAGCTGCTGGATAATGACCCTCCCCTGTTTAACCACCATCTCTCGCGATTCTGCAGAGTAACAATCCACCAAGCACCTGCATCCCAGCTGATTTAATCGCTCCATCTCCTGGGCAGCCGTCCTCTACACAACGATACCTAAATAATTATAGTAATCACCACAATGCACCGCTGCGATGTTTCTGTCTGCTCGATGCGGTCAGAGGAATTCCGTGCGCGCTTTGCTCAAATTTCAGATAAGGCTCTGCATTGAGGGACGAGAGAAACTTTTCAAAACCTGATTTATGGGCTCTCTCCATCATAGTTCTCCTGCCCCAAATGGACTCGCGAGCAATTTCCACCCTTCATCTGTTGCTGCTTAAATTCCTGAGGCTCAGTGCAGCCCAGCAAGAGGGGGCAAAGGATATTGTCTGAAGATACATTTTATTATTTATTCTATCCATGACTTGGCCGAGAACTGTAAACTTACCAGACGTGACGGTATTATCAGATGAGAAAGCAACACCGATTGTCTAGTTTAATTCGCCAGCCTTTGGCATTGAACCCAACTCGCATAGATACTGGAGAAATATATCGATCAAATATATTAAACAATATTGACCAGTATTCTCCTCTGGATCACCCAGCCAGTTTTAAATTGATACGATATATCATTAACAACAAATAACAGTGCGTTATTTTTGTTAATTAAATATTTTGTATCACAATAATTTTTCATGGTTCTTGAAAACTGATATCAGTTTATAAGTAAGGAATATAAAATGTGGTTTATTAACGTACGGCATAATAGAGACGCACACCATCCCATTACTCATATGAGCAGCGTGACGCTCCGACTTTAGTTTAAATTAACAATGTAATTACTTACTAATTTCATTCAATTTTAATACAAACCAGCTTCAATGAGATGAATACCATTAATAAGAAATAATCGTATTTTTTAAGCAAAATCATTTAACAACGGTAGGGTTTTTACCGCTGCTGTCCTAGACATTTCTACCGACCTTTATAAGACCGCTCCTACTAATGCGAGAGCTCGACTGCGAATCTCTTTTCATTTGTTGAGCGTCTTCATAATTTTTTCTTCCCTAGCTCGCGGACTCTGATGGTTTTTCTTGTTCCTAAAGCTGTCTGGCAGGCTCCGCTGATAAACTTCGTTCTCATTGCCCCAGCGCACGTGGCCAAGGCTTTGTTAGTGCTGTTCTCACTTCAATCACGTGCACTGTGTATTTTTTTCCGTATTCCGTGCTTATTTTTCATAGTAAACTGTCTTTCTGGGAATACGGAGTTGACGTGAAACACATTGTTTACATTACAGTGTCCCGTGACCACATGCCAATTATGGCATTACAGATAAGACACGCAGTAAATTTCTAAAGCACGCTCTCCGAAATGCCACAACATTGTAAATAATGTGAGTTCGGGAAAGGGAACTGGTCGCAGATGTAGGACATTTAAGGTCATTACAGAAATATCATTATACGTAGGCGCAGAGGCGTGGGTTTTCTTTTCGACGGAGAATATTTAAGATGATTTAATCCGAAATAAACATGTTGACATTGATAGAGGTTCTACTCGCGATGTTATGTAAAAGTTTTAAATGCTAATGCGTAAAATTAGCCCCAAGCCAAAGGGCTGCATATGGCAGTTATTAATGTAGGCCTAATAACCCAGCGGTGTGGTTTAAGCGGGGGGGGGAAGTTGCTGTTTAGGCACGCTGGGAGATGCAATAAAGGGGAGAGACAACTTCGGGGGTTGATGTAGTGCGGCTAAAATGCGTGAGGTGCTCTGAGCGGATTGACCACACGGCTATTAGACGGTCCCTGCGTGACTCGCGACGCTTGAAGAAGAGGGGGAGGAGGGGACCCTGAAGAAACACGGCCTTGAGGGGATTTTCACCGAGGCCCTCTGCGTTGAAGCGATGAAATTCTACTGTTTCGGCTGCAGACTAACACATGGGCCTGCATTGCTTTTTGGCAGGAAAAAAACGTGTTTATCTATATATGAAACAAACCAAGTGAGGGTGAGACTTCAGTGGGGGTGAGAAAATTAGACAGAGGCAACATTAGTGTGTGGGCCGGCTAGGAGATTGTTAGTTTTCGCTCCACAGTAATTGAGGAATTTCTCTGCGAGGCCATTGTGATCAGCGCTGACCAACCGTGTAACCTTCCCCCAGCCACACTGCTCATCAAAATAATAAACAGTTCAAGTAACGGCTCTCTCCAGCGAGCACTCCTGCCTTGAGTAATACATTACTTCAAGACCTTTGAACACCGCGTATCGCGTCAAGGAATGAGTGAGCGAGCGAGCGAGCGAGTGCTCCAGAACATTGACTTGCAACGTAAGGCTCGTCAGATTGGTCTCGCGATGTGTATATTCATCTTACTGCTTAGCCGCGTCGCGGTGACACCGGTCACTGAGGGACATCGCCCACTCCCGCACACTTTGCTGCAAGTACATTTGGTAAGTGGGACATTAAGCCTGCCGTCTCATTTGTAAATTGGTCTGAGATTCAGTGTTGACTCTTTTCCGCTAGATGGTGGGACTGGCCACAAGGGCAAACTTAAGAGCGTGTGGATCGCTGTGAGAATGGAGTTTACGTGCGCTGGAGATATTTACAACTTCCATAATGTACTCGACGATCTTTCAATATAGACAAGAATCTCAACACCCCTGCCAATAACACCGGGTGACGTTTCAAGCCATGTGCCTTCTTCATAGCACGTAAATAGAGGGGCCAGAGAGACAGAGTGGATAATGAGAGGTAGCAGAGATTGCACTTTACACCTTGGGGCTCGATACGAATTTTGATCCAAAAACCTCATCTATTATGTATGTTTTCTTTAAAGCCACTGTGTTCTTGACAAAGGTGTTGCTTTTGTTTGTTTGTTATTTGTGCTTGAGCACCAATAGCGATGCAGCATCACCAAATTACTTGTCAAAGCGTGGACCACTGCGGTGCAACATCATCCATCCATATTCTTAGGTTTTTTTTGGTAAAGTCACGTAGGTAAAAAAATTAAATTAATAAAAGTAAAATAAAATAAAAATATGTTTGTCTATAGTTTTTCTGGTTAGAATGTTTTGTTGCTATTTTATTTATATCTGATGATGATTGCTTGTGTTGCAATCGAAACGTCGTGATTTTTATTTTTATTTTATTTAACTTTTATTAATTTAAAATTTTTACCTACGTGACTTTACCGAAAAAACCTAAGAATCCTTGCAGTCACGAAAGCTTCAAATCTAGAATATCATCCATCCAGCCGTCCAGATATCTGTACACAGCTCACTGCAATGGCCGCGCGCCTGCGTGAGTCACAATAATAAAGGTCCATTGATTGTCCACGGCAGTGTAAAGATGCTCCCACCCGGGTGCCTCTTGAACTTTGTCTTCATTACGTCTTCCGCACGACGCGTCACGCGTCAGGGAATCGCTCCGTTCAGCCCCTCCCCCCAACCCCTTTCTGTCTCTCCGTTCATTCTCTTCCCCAAACTTCCTGGAACTTTCCACGACTTTCCACCAATCACATTTCATTTCTCCTCGACGGTCCCCCCAGCCGATCTCCTCGTTTCCGCTTAGTCTCCCCTTTGACGACCAATCCGACGTGAATGTTCTGCACCTTCAACTCCGGGCCCCCTGCGTCGTCGGCTTTCCCTGTCATTGCCCCTCTTGCCGACGAGGATCCCGCGGCGCTATTCGAACTCACGAGCAGCCGCTAGACCCGGCGCGTGGATGTTATTTATTTCCTAATAGGGGATTGCCTCTCGGTATCCCTTACAAAAGTAAAGACGTATTATCCATCCCATATTTATCGACGATATGGGTCACTGCAGCAGCCAATGAAAATTCAGCACTTGCGTATATATGTGTAAGAATTTATTGAAGAACTTAACAAAGAAGGGCTGCACAGTTTGGGCTCGATAAACTTGAGCAGAAAACTAAATTCACAAAGAACAAAGGTTTGTAAAAAAAAAATCATTGTTGATGAGAATGATGAGGATGATTTTCCAGGAAACAATCACCGAGTCTCCAGGAAGCAAGGGAACAAATGGCAATGAGTGAATTGGTGAGTGAAGGTGCTTCAATCCTTCCCACTGCCACACGTGGGATCCCATTGAGAAGTCAGATAGCAAACTATGAGCTCCACCCCAGGATTGATAAAAAAACATTTCAACCTGAGCCAAACTAGTACATTGAACAGCAGTATCAACTGATCAGAGGTGAAGAAGGTTTTGGCAGGAAAAGAAAATATAAAACCAAAGTTCTTCGAGAACCTACCACGGCATGGGCATTCACAGTTGTGTCTCGTAGCTCTCCAGCGCATTCTCGGGGTGTGCAATATAATTGCTCGGCACGAAGTGCAATGTTTCATTCCACTTTCTGGGAGCTACTTCAGAATTCATAGCTCAAAGTCGGATCAAGATCAGCAAGCATTCTTTTCTTGAAGAAGCTCTCGGTGCGTGGAGCGAAACGTTGGACACGATGCCGAACAAAACGCGGTGCAAGCGGAAGTCGCGACTGGTAGCTACTCTGCTACATCTGCAGCAGCATCTGGGACCCACGGATGTGGTCGAGTTAGAAAGCGTGCGATGCGTGCTCCACATCGCGGCCGAACCAGACGTTTGCCTCCCTCCACCGCAGGCAGTCAGAGCAAACAAGGCGTGCACCCGCTCAAAGCGGGGTAACGCTACCTCCCCACGACGCTCACGAGCACAACGAAAGCACTCTTTGGTTCGTTCGGTAAAGTCACTTTACCGAAAGAACCAAAAAGTAATTCCTGCAGTCACGAAAGCTCCAAATTAAGTTTTCACAACGAAAGCGCCATCGGCTGCCGTGCAGCGGTGATGGTTAAACGACGCCGATACCGCCATCGTTGACACCTGCGTCCGGACGGTCGCAATCCGCTTGGGCCAGGGGAAGTGAATAATGATAATAGTAATATTTGTTTGAAAATGCCATCTGTATAGGCCACGGTTTGAAGTGGATGGAATGTTTCGCAACGTTATTATTCGACTTGGATTTGGACTCAGCTTTTGGTGAAATCTCTTGGCAGCGGACGGGCGTCCATTGGGAAGACTCAGCTATGTGCGTGCTGTTGGCGATGCTGGAACGATGGGGTCCTGAGACATACACACATTTTCTTGGAATCTAGGCCACATTGCAAATGCTGTCAGTATTTTCTTACACGCCATGGCCAGAACTCACAAATGCCATATCTTGGACTATGTCCTTGGTCAGATTTCCATGTGTAAGTACTCTGTGTAATACAGAGTATACAGTAAATATAGGGTAACTTAAACAAAGACATCTTGAGCAGGTTTGAAGCCAGTGGAATGGAATTTAAGATCGATTTTTTTGGCAGCCATTTGTCAATCCGCTACTGGATGATGGGCTTCCCATGCCTTATCGGTCGTGGGTGTTGTTTGAGCATCCTTCACCACGCTCGTCAGCGCAGATTTGGTGGAAGACCGATTCACACGGAGAGAGGGACCCTGACGCATTAACGCTTCACGACCTCAGTTGGAGAGCATCGATAAAACATACGTGAAGAAGATTGTACCTCTTACCGCATCACCCAGGCGTCGTGGGCACACACCATGAAACACATTTTCGGCTCATGAATTAAGCATACTGTTGACAGAATGTTGTGTTCCGATGCCAGGTATTCAGAAACGCCGTTGGCCTTGGATAATTGATGAGCGGCCAGCATAGCGGCCACCCGTGTAAGTCTTCTCTCCACATGTCCATTATTGACCAGCACCAACTTGAAACAAAAGTTGAAGCAGCGAAGTCCCTTTACTTGAGCCCCATGAAATCTAAAGCTTGACGCAAAGGAGATTTCCCACAGTTGCATGTGATATGCACACTCTGAAAGAAGACGAAAAAACACTCGTGCACAAATATGCACGCAATATTGGAAGTCGGTGGGAAATATCCTTGGGCGTTTTGTTTGCGTGGCAAACCACACTGGCTGTGTCTGGTGGTGGAGCATTACGTTACATTTATAGTTACGCGATCTAACCCAGAAACATTTTTTTATGGATCCTTTGGCGGTTGGTGAATTTTTTTTCTTAAAAATGTAATCTGAAAAAAATACATGTGAATCTTTTTTTAAAATTCATGTCCACATCTTCTTGATTCTTTCGGTAAAGTCACGTAGAAGGGAAATAATAAAATAATGAAAATAAAACATAATAAAATACAATTCTCACGACGTTTCGGCCACAACGCAAGCAGCCGTCCTCAGGTGAAGAACAGGTCTGTCGGAAAGACAGTCGTGAGAATTGTATTTTATTATGTTTTATTTTTATTATTTTATTATTTCCCTTCTACGTGACTTTACCGAAAGAACCAAGAAGATAAATCCCTGTAGTCACGAAGGCTTTCAATCGAAAAAAAAAATCATGTCCACAAACGAGAGAATGCAAGGTTACCACTTGCAAAGCACGTGGTCGACTGAGTGACCCGCGGGTTCACCCATTCCATCAGTCTACCACGTGGTCGTCTCGCAGGCGACCAGCCTTCTCCGTCTTTGAACGGTCATTGTCTCAACGAATTCAATTGCACGGCTTCGCCAACTGCGATCGTTTATCGCACGCTCCGCTCGTGGTGTGATCTAGAACTCTCTCGCCGTGTGCTTGCGTGATGCGGACACGTGGAGGCGCTTTTTTTTCTATCTTATACCGTGAACACCTGGTGCCACTTACGGAAAGTAACGCGTAATCTCCGAGCCACGTCCTGGCGAGCCAAGGATGGCTGAGACTGGCAAAAGCGGTGGCAGAAGCGGCCGGCACGTTCGGGGCAGGGATGCGGGGCAGGCGGGCGGGGGGTCTCTTAATTCCTCTCCGTTTTCACCCTCTTAGTGAAATTACATCGCACTCTGTCACTGCGCGTCAACAAAGCAGCTGGTGCCTTTGCGAATAAAAAAAAAGAAAGAAACCTGCCGGGTAGCACCTGCGCAAAACAGATCGCCGTGGATTGCGTCGAATTGTCACGGGGACGTGCACTGTCGAAAATAGCGCACTCCATTATCCCCAAAAAAGCTGCCATTAGGAACGCGCACGTCGGCTTTAAACAGTTTCGATTATACACCGCACACTGCATTTGTCATCTCAGAAGCAAAGCTTGGGAAAAAAATATTTTTTGTCCGCAGCTAACAAAAAAGGGCATACATTTGGAATGAGGGGCGATTCGACAAGCTTTTGAGAAGGAATGTTGCCCGATGCACCACTTCACCATGAGTCTTTTAATTATTTGGGATAAGATAGCGGAAGTCGCTTTGTTTCATGAATGGAACCCACAGCTTTATAGCCGTGTGGCACAGCAGTGGAGACAGTGTTACGCCAAGATTAGCGATGTGTAGCACGACGCAGATTAATTGATTACATAGATTTTTTTAAATAATTGTTATGATCACATTATGTATGTATGTTGAGCTTCTTTCGCACCGTACGTAGCCCACCGTGACTCTTGCTGCCACTAGGGGCTGCTACATTCACATCGTAATCGCGACCACCCCCCCTGAATCGTGGAAATGTATTGAATTCCAAAGGTGTGTGTTGGGAGGTGAATTGTAAACAGGCCTGTGCCATAGAAATGTGGAATTTATGCTCTTGCTCAGAACCACCAATGGAGATGAACACCACCCTTTCGAATTTGGGTAAAGGGCAGTGCTGCAATTGATTCCTCGTGCCACTGCCGATGGAAGCACCTCCACTCAAAGAAGCGATAGAGAGCCCCCTATAGAGGGCATTTAACACGGTTGGCTACGTACGGTGCGAAAGAAGTTCAACATACATCTGGCCTCCTCTTTCATGCTGTACCCCATCTCACAGGACCTGCCGATGGACTAACTGCGGTTGTACCTGTTTATTATTCTGCTGGGCAGGCAAAGAGGGAGAGTGGGGAGCTTGGAGGAGAGATGTTATTTAAGAAACTTGCTCCATTGCTTCAACTGCCACGCCTGGAGACTGAACCGAACCATCGACATCTGGATTCCAGGTCCAGTTTGTAGGAGCGTGTTTAACGGGCGACGAAAAAAGATGTATTTTTTTGACCGTGCGAGTCTCTACGAAAACACAAATATTTGTTTTTTCCAGAACAACAAAAAAACAACACGTTTCTTCAAAATGTCAACACGTTAGTGGAAAACCAAACCCATCACCGGAGCCATGACAAGCTCAGTGCGAGGTCACATCAACAGAGAGCTTCTTTGCTTTCTTATGATTCTGTCTTACACGAGTCTGCGGGTCTTATGGGTGCCATTAGGACGGGGGGATGCAAGTGTCTGCTGATTCCCAACTGTTCCAGCACAAATACAAGATATGAACCTTCGGTAACATATGGTAGAAGTGTTTCATGCAGTCCACTCACTGTACAAGGTTGTTTGTCTGTCTCGATAGGGCATCATGTGATTCTGGGTTATATATATATATTTTTTCATTTTCAGCTGACCTATATTTCTTATTCTAGTTATAATTATTACTTTTAAAGTTCCACCCCCCTCCTCCCCTGAAAAAACTGTATCTGGCATTTTGTCTGCGTGTGAGTGTGTCATCTAGTGATTTATGTCAAAACATCGTTTTCTACTGTAACACGTGAACACATTCCAAGTCTGTATGGAAAACTCAGCGGTTGAAAATATCAGCTGGAGCCCATCAGTAACACACACACACACAACGTATATTTGCTGCACACGATAGAATGTGAATTGTTTCCCATGATTAATATTGAACAGAGACACTTAAAAGTGCGTCTGGCCAAAAGTGGCCTGGCATATTTCACCTACGGTCAATGAACCTGGAAAATAATATAATAATATTCTAGTGAGATTTATTGTTTTATGTTTGTAGCTTTCAATTGTGTAGATTTCTTTTTTACTGTTACATCAGTGGTGTGGATTGGAAAAATAGAGAGACATTCCTTTGTTGAAAGTCCCCGTCTTGACGCTCCACGCTGCGTCTACAGAACTCATCAAGGCTCTGTAAACACACGCACAGACGTACAATTCGGCAGTTGACCAAGTAGCCATACGCTCCAGAAAGTAAGATGCGCTCCAAACATGTGTTCCATGTAGTTAGAGAAATCTGGTCAACAACAGTCGCCATTCGCCACTAAGTGGCGGTGACGTCACCACGGCGCTTGTGCCAGGCTAGGTGCACCTCGAGGCCACATGAAGTGTTGACTGACTGAGATGACTGGCAGATGCACCACCTGTGCTCTATATTGTGCCAAAATCTGGTCACTCTCACGCACATGCTAATATACACGACACACGAGGGGGTGGGTGGCCAGCACCACGCCCTCGTAGCGATGTTTACACACCGCGCCAGGTACTCAATTTGAGTCGATCTTAGGGAGGCCCGGGACCAGTTCAGATCATCGTCAGTGGTGTTGGCTGTGAACGGGAATCGAACCCGGGTGGGCCAGGTTCGTAGCACAGCACGCGTAACCGCTACGTAAGCCGCTCCCCACAACACACACACCAACACACACACACACCGGATTATGATACACACTGTCAAACTTCTGCTTAAAAATTACAGGGGTGGGAAGTGTGTCTTATAATGCAGAGAATACGGCAACGCCTGAACATGCACACGGCAGCCCCAAGCACGCAAGGAGTCATTCCGATTGCAAAGCTGCGCTACCACAATGCAAGCAGGTGCTTCTATTGGCCACTCTCCTCAATTAAATCCCTTCCCAGGCGGCCTTGATGTGTTGTTTTCTTTTTGTTTATGCACATCAAAGACGTCCAGGCGTGGTGGTTGCAAAGGCTACAATCCGTCGACTTGAGAGAGAGAGAGGGTTGATGGCTCACGTAGACACGCGGAAACACCACGCGTCTCGCAGGCGGTACAGAAAGTAGGATTCATAACGCATCTTGCGTCAGTGTTCGCTCCTGCCCTGTGGGAGGAGGGAGGGGAGGGGGTTGATATTAAATGTCGATTTAAAGCTTTCGTGACTGCAGGGATTCAGCCGTCCTCAGGTGGAGAACAGGTCTGTCGAGGAGACAGAATCTGAGGACGGCTGCTTGCGTTGTGGCCGAAACGTCGTGAGAATTATTTTATTATGTTTTATTTTTATTATTTTATTATTTCCATTCTACGTGACTTTACCGAAAGAACCAAGAAGGGTTGATATTAATTTCGTCTTTTATGTTTAGATACACACCATCTAGTAAGTAAATATCTCTTCAAAAATATAATTCAACAGAAAATTTGTGCCAGGTCCAGCCATATTTGCCACTGTGGTTTGAAGCTATTAACCTTACCCATGATATTGAGAGTTTAATTTTAAAGTGGAATGTAATGAAGGGACTGTGTTGTCTTGATGTTGTTTTTGTTGTTGTTTTGCTGCCTTGCCCAAACTTGCAGTCTATCTTGTCAAATCTGCAGGAATGTGTGTACGAGTTTTTGACAAGATGTGTACTTCAGTGCTTCACATGTATTCACTTATTTATTCATTTTGTGGTGACTTGGTTCAACTTTTCTCCACCTTACTCTCATATCCTCCTTTTTTTTACGTAACTTTCCTGACCTGCCCCGAATAGACATCTGCGAAAAAGAGCTTCATAACTCATCAGATTCCTCCAGGATGAATACAGATTTAGTTTCCGATCTCCCCTTCCCCCTACCCCCACCTCATTTGATTTTTGGTGATCAATCGCCATCACGCGAAGAACCATTCCAAAATCCCCCAGAGCAGCGGTGTGGAAACACACTTCGGGTGGCCCTTATTTGTTGTTTTAGCATTCATCAATTGGGAGCACAATTTCCCACACACTGCTACAAGAATGGCTCTTCATCCCTGAGATAGCCAAACCAAAATTTTAATTTTCACAGAGCTGGAAACCACTTATTAAGATTCTTAGGTTTTTTTCGGTAAAGTCACTTTACCGAAAAAAACCTAAGAATATGAATCCTTGCAGTCACGAAAGCTTCAAATCTAGAATCACTTATTAAGAGTGGGCATTTTGTGTGTGTGTATGCATATAATCTGCTACGCTTGCGAAGTCGGTTTCTTAATTTGGCGCGGCAAAAGCCTTGGATTTTAAAACCTCAGGATCTGAGCAGTGCTGCTTCAGCGCTCTGACCTCTGAGCCACCTGGCCCACCTCGTGTGAGAAGGAGGGAGGGGGGGTGTCTCTCTCCACCTTTGTTTCCCACACTTCGCGTCGACGCTCCATCAGTCAGGAAATCAATCAAAACAACCCAAGCAGGACTCTCCTCCCGCAAAGCAAACAAAAAAAATCTCCACCATCCAAGAGTGGAGGCTCTCCTGGATATTCACGGAATTACTCGCGCAGATGTTCTGTAGATTCAACGGAAATGTATAAACGAGACTTAAATTCCCTTTCCAAACGTGCCTTAGCCTAGCTTTTCAAGAAACCCCCCATCTGGTATCGTGGCCTGTTATTATTTTGCCCTGGGCTTTTTCGGCAAAAGTCTTAGAGATAAGCGAGAGGCATCGTTGCCAGAAATTGGTGGGGATGCTTCTGTGCCGTGTGAGGACTTCGTGCAACAACAACAACAAAGACTCGTGGTGGAGCCCGATAACATCGCACAGCATGCTTCCAGCAAAAAAAAAAATCATGCGAAATTACGTCAAACTGCAGCCCCCTTAATTTACAACCAAGCTGCATTATCAGCCGGGAGAGTTACAAACAAAAAAATGCCGGGCACATTTTTTTCTGACAAGGGGTTTAATCCACCGAGTCGAGTGACCACGGCAGACGGGAACGATTTAAATGCAATGTAGTGCCCCGGATATTGAGCGTCACTCACGAGCGCGGTTCAGCCGCACGGCACGAGGAGTCAGTAAATGTTCATCGTTTTTGAAAAGAATCACATTACACTGCGAGAACGCATTGTACGGGCGTGCTCAGTTGGTCGTAGCGATGCTTGTTTCATTTGCAGCTCTACACGCTTCACGCATTGCCTTGTTTGTCGCTACGAGCAAACGTGGCCAGGGGCAATTTGCGGGTCACGATTAAGAAAGCTTCTAAATTTGTAAAGTGGCTTTGTGTTTTCACTGTGAAATTACTGGTCACGTGACAGAGGAGATGTACAGGCACTGCAAGATTGGCCATCCAATGCTGGATGAGTGGGCCTCCAAAACGCTGCACGGCATCACGGGAGTTATTTGACCATACTTCACCACGCTGGTCAATGCGAGTTGGTCCAGGTGCCTTGACTCGAATCCTAGCCAAGGGTCAACAACATGTCTGATATCTCAAAGGTTGGTAAAACGTACGAAGGCAATGGTTCTTGTCATTGGAGTGTGGAATTTCCACAACTGGCTGAGGGCTGTGAATTTAAATATTTACTGTATAAGCGACGACCAAATCACTATAAATCACCCTGAATGCACACAGCATCATATGACCTGAGAAGCTAAGCAGGCTTGGAGCCTGGTTGGTACTCGCACAAGCGACTGTCGGTGTGAGGCTGCGACGAGGCCAGGAGACGGCAGTGATCGTGCTGAATGTTGATACTCATCGCGTATTTTCTGGGTGAACAAATGTTGTTGTTGTGATGAGGTTATAACTTCATGATGTTCGGCAAAGGCCTCCCAAATGTCTTCCAGTCCTCCCTCTCCTCATTTGTTCTTGTTTGGTGACGGGCTCCGAATCCAGAATCAAAATCTGTAATTAAACTGAAGGAATCCGATGAGCTATGAAGCAATTTTTCACAGATGTCCAGTCGGGTGAAAATTTTCTATTTTTAAAAATAAAAATCCTTTGATTTCATGGGAGAATAAATAACTGGCATCGTTAACATTCACTTGAGTTTGTGGAAAGTTCCTTTGAATAAATCAGAGCTCATAGTGCCAAGGGCGAAAGAGAGAGAGAGAGGATGGGAGAGCGAGATGATGTGAACACTTTGGCGAGAAAGAGAGATGATGGGAGAGAGAGAGATGTGAGCACATTGGCGAGAGAGAGAGAGAGCGAGCGTACGGGCGAGCGAGATGATGTGAACACCTCAGCAAAGTGTCTCCGTGCCGTTTGTTCAGCTAACCTGACGTCCTCATCACCCTGGGAGCTCGGCACGCTGAGCTCCACTCCCTTCACCGAGTTTGACATCGCCGGCAAGAAGCGCTTCACCGGTGAGACACTACTCCATTTCACTCCACGCGCCTCCTGACATCCAATCAGACACCAAGTGTCCCCCTCTACACACACCCACGGGAAAGGATGGAGAGTTACCGAGGCGACAGGCAATTCAACAGGATAGCCCAATGGGGAACGCCCCCCCCCCCCCCCCAAGTGAATGTGTCCACTGCATCCCCTCTGGATGTGTCGGGGTGCAACTCAGATTCTTCTGGTCACGTGGCACTCCGCGGGTGGCTTCCTGCCGTGTGCCAGACACCGCAGAAAGTTGATCTCCGCCGATGTTCGAAGCTAAGCGAGGATGAAACTGATTAGTACTTGAATGGGTGACCGCCTGGGAATACAAGCCGAGGATGACTGTGAGCCGGCGGCAAGATGCTCTGAGCGTGATCCCACTCGTGTGCATAGTGGGTTTTTCTTCAGGCACTTATGATAATAAAAACACATTTGATATTTGCCAATAACACAGCCATATTGACGAATGTGTTGGCGTTCCCTTTGGGTGATTTGTGCCAAAGCTGCAACATCGAATAATCCGGGTCCTCTTGGTTTCCTTCTGCATGCCAAACAACTCGTTCAATTGTAAGTGGACACCTTCCGTGGGCTGTTGAATGCTTCACAACAACGACAAAAATACTGGACAACGCTAATACTAAAGATTTGTACTCATGACTTGCTGGTACCAATTTCTGTTCTGGCCCCTTGGATTAGCTTTAACTGACTTGTGTTTGTCGAGGCTATACGGGGGATCTTTGTCCGTATGTTCGTATGTATCTTGAACTTCTTTCGCATCGTACGTAGCCAACCGCGCAAATCCGAGTTGCGGTGAGGGGGGCAAGAACAAACTAAATGCAAAACAAAAAAACACTTCCAAAGAAATGAGTTTTCAATCTAGACGATTTAAAAGCAGCATAGCTCCCAGTGGCTTCCTAACATCGAATTTGTCCGCGTTGAACAGCGCCGCACGTCAAGTTTATCAACAAGGAGCCGAGCGTGCCGTGCTCCATCACGGAGACGATCGAGCGCCTGCGTGGGGAGGGAGAGAGCTGGTCGGGCGTGGGTCACTCCTTCAACGACTCGCTCAACGTGACGGTGGTCGCCATCGAGGGCTGCCACTCCTTCATCGTCCTCGACTGGGACAAGCCCAACAACGACAGCGGCAACATCACCGGTGGGGCTTCGCGTGACACCGCCGCTCCGCGTCAAGATCCCCGCCGGCCGCGTCGCTCCGGCAGTGGAGCGAGCGGCGAGCGGGTGGAAGGTCCGCGGACCTTAAGACACGCTTGGAAGTTGACTAAGCCCATCATCCCTCTGGGGTCGATAAAATAAGTACCACTTCGTGGGGGAAGTCAACAGTGGTTGTCCAGTGGATTTTACACCGACGACTCGAAGATGAGCATCACCTCATTGCTCTTGTGAGCGAGGAATCACGTTGACTTTTGAATCACACTGTCGTTTGTTGTGGTTGTATAAACATATAGATATATAGCAGTGAGCGACGGACTCCCCCCCCCCCCCCTCGTCTGGGTGCTCCCCCCTCGTGTGTGCCCCCCCCCCACCCCCCTCACTGCAGCCCCCCCCCCCCACCCTTCCTTGCCAATCAGAACGCTGGGAACAGACAGAATGACAGACACGTTTCGTTCTTTGTACAAAATGATGACGATATCCCACTTCCTGATGAAATGAACACAATTTTTTTTATTGCTATAAATTCAAACCTGGTTGGGTATCAACTCAATCCATCAACTGTCTGGGGGGAGGGGGTTGGGGTCAATAAAATGCTTAGCAATATGCGACATTGCTTCCACTGGTTCATGGGGTCACCAGTGGAGACGTGCATCGCCCTGCACACAATTGAGCACGGGAGAACGTTGCCTCTCATTATAATTATTGTTATATACGTGACACATTTACATACGCAACGGGAGAAAAAAATCTAGGGCAGCAAGTAGCTGACTTTAGGTTAACGATAAGCAACATTCAAATGCCTGGAGGATCAAATTGAATATACTATGTCACCACTTTGACAATTGAATATAACGAGCGTGGCAATTGATAGGCATTGAAGCAATGGATTTACAATAACTGATGATGCTGATGATGATATACTAAGATGCCTGTGTACTTTTCAAAAATAATTTATGGTATATTATGATTTAAAACACGTTTTTTTTCCGCCCGGTTTCAATACTCGCTCCCAGCTCTCGACACAGAGAGAGAGAAAAAATGCACGTGCTTCGCGCAGCGAAGATCGGCACATTAGTCAGACCGCGCTCAAATTATTCAGATGCAGGCCCTTTAATGAGAAAGAGATGACACCTGGAAGAGCTTCACTCTAATTCGCTGTAATTGATGTATTGCCTACTTAACGAGGACAAAATGAGACCCAGCAGAGGCATTGTATGATCACCTCCAATTAAAACACTTGCGGGGATCATTAACGAGAGCGAGATGACACCTGGGCGGCGATTCGCTTTTGAGGCGAGCTACCGCTGCCGACACACCGCCAATCCCAAGGTCCGCTCGCACACGGCGGCGGGAGGGCATCGGCAGCTGTCGCCACCTTTGCGGAGTCGAATGCCCTCGGCACAAGAGCTGAACGTGCGACGTAGTTGTTGTTATTACTACGACTGCTTGGACGAGAAACTGCCTTTCTATTTATTTCCAGCCCTCGCGCGCATTTTCCTGTTTGCTACGGACTTAATCAATGGCAGAAAGTGCTGGATTTCGGACATCACCCTGAGCTCGATGATCAACATTCAAAAGCCCGTTAGCTTTGCAGCCGTTTGAGCTGACTTTCAAAGCAATCAGGTGGGTTTTTTTTTCTACCTCTGACCAACTTGTTTGGCCTCCCTTCATCGCCTCCTCAAGGAAACACGAAAACACACACACACGTGTGTAGAAATTGATTTGCGACTGCCCCGGTGGTAATTTTTGCTTCGCTAGGCAGGGGTACACGTACGTGTGCAACGGGGTCGGCGGCACGCCGATGACGTCCACTTGCGAGACCGTGAACTTTAACTGGCCCAGGGAGTAATTGGAATGGAGCGAATACTTTCCCGTGTCTGTGACGTCCGTATAGCGAGTGAAAATATTTTTATTTTCACAATCTAACGTGACATGTGCTCCTCATTAACGTTAAATGAAGCAATTTAAATTCAGATTACATGCGCAAGGGGCATGAGGTACCATTTTGTGAATTATACATAAACCGCACGTGTGTATATGTATGTACCGTACGCGCAAACATTTGTACACGAAATGTAGAGCGAGCAAAATATTACCTCGTCGTTTTATTCTCCCATCTGACAGCAATTATACCAAAATTTTACTAATTTTAAATTTTCATCCCTTGTTTATTTTGTTTCCTCTCTCTCTCTCTTACGTTACTGTAAGTGACCCAATAATATCTGAAAATTCACATGTGCAAAGCTCGTCAGGCACTTGAAGCCTTTGCTTAATGTTAAAAACATGCACACGAGATCAATCAAAGCCCCCTTCCCATGCTCTGGCGAGAGCGCCGTGCGGGAGAGGGGAGAATTTTTTATTTTTCGTTTGGGTTCGGGGGGCCCATTCCGGTAAGAGTGTAACACTGTCCACGCTTGGCCTCATAAACACTCCCCGCTACAGGAGCAGCTGCGTCCCAGCAGAGAGTAGGAAACCTCCAGCCAAAGAGAAAACGCATTTGGGTTAAATCCCCAGCTGTTTCTCTCCCCGCAATGACCTCTGCTACAGCCTTGCGGTCTGTCTCGACGTCTCGGATCATTCGGGACTTCTTCGCTCGCCTCTGCCGCTGCCCCTGCCACCTTTCACGTGGCGTTTGTCCAGAGGCCCTCTCCGCTCGCACGAGGCGCCTCGTCAAAAACAGTCGCGGCGGCCGCCTTGATTTTGACGCACAGCCTCGGCCCCCGATCGCCGTCTTTTTTAATTCAAAGAAACGTTCCGCGCGACTCCACGCACTTCGCCGACATAACCTTCGGGGGATTCGCACAAGATAAATATATAAAATGTAAATAAATTACACGCATGAGTTTCACACGAGAGTTACGCTGGCAGCTGCTTCATTTGTAAAAAAAAAAGCTCAGCAAAAACATTCAGTCTGAATTTGCACGTGGCATAGAGGGAAGGAAAAACTGAAGAAAAAAAATCTGTCATTTTCTGTGAGCCTCACGACAACTGGAAATTGACAACCCTGGGTGCACGCACAGACATCGGGAGCGGAGACCGGAATCGGAGTCGAAAGTGCGCCCGCGCGCGGGCATTCCGCATGACCCCCACAGCGGCATGCGAGCCGCGCAAATGCGAGGAAGTCGGCAGTGTTTCAAAGAATAAAGGTCAGAGCGGAATTGCGCTTGTAGAGGTGAAGGGAGGGGGGTGGCAAAATAAATAAATAAGAAGCAAGCGCAGAGGTCATTAATTTGATTTTAAAAGTGCACTCGCATTAGCGACTCTAAGGCGTGCAAGCTGTGCGCGGTTTTAAAATTTTAAAATAAAATAAATATGTCGTGGTCGATGCACCGCGTCTCTTTGTAGTTCACTCCAGTCCCGTGTTGATGGCCAGACTGATTTCACGAGCGTGGTCTGCGAGCACTTGATTAAAGCAATTGGTTGCAAAGGTATAATTTACACGACGGCCAATATATGTTGCCATCACATCGCTAACATTGGCATGCACTATAGGCATCAAAATAATAAGAGACTTGTTTAAAGTGTCGGTGGGCATCTCTCAATATCTCGTCGGCATCTCATCTCATCTGGAATGACTCCATGCCCCAGGTGTATAGTTGAAGTGTGCAGGATGCTGTTTGAATTGACGATTAAAATGATACGTGCAGAATATTAAATATTAACGTTGACTCTTCAAATGGCTAACATTAATATTGTTTTACCTATAGTTTTATCAATAATACAAATATTTTTCTGAAATCTTTTTTCGATGGAGTTATACATCTATCCGTAATTTGAACTAAAACTACTTTGTTATGGCCACTCAAATGAGAAAGAATGGTGGTGGTTAACACGCTGTAGTAGTTTAGCACAATGTAAACATGGCAACTGCGTTTGATTTCCAGCTATGGATAGCCATCAATGGTGAGTGATGTCCCCTACCCCCACCTTTAACCCACACGATCACCAGCATGGTGAAGTATTGTCAAACCACGTTTCACTCGCTCTATATATTGAATCTACCAGACCGTCTCGTCTCAACCACGCCGTGTTCAGCCACCCTGGCGCTGCTTGCCAATGCAATCCCTTGCTATCGTCTCTTTTCTCAAGTTATCATCGCCTTGCACAATAAAAAAAAATGTTGACCCTCTTTGAAGCACCTCACGGCTAAATGTGTCTTATGCGCATCAACAAATGAAAAACAACAACCATTCCTCTTCTTGGTTCTTTCGGTAAAGTCACGTAGAAGGGAAGTAATAAAATAATAAAAATAAAACATAATACAATTATTCTCACGACGTTTCGGCCACAACGCAAGCAGCCGTCCTCAGGTGAAAACCAGGTCCGTCGAGGCGACAGAGTCTGAATTCCACCTTTAATAGCGCTCATATTTTTTTCTGGCCGCTTGACATTTTGGGGTTTTTTTTGTGCCTGGCACTCAGCGGCGGCTATTTAAAAAAAGAAAAGGGTCACCCATTATGAACTGCGTCTCCCTCACGCCGACCCGGTGACCCTCTCCCCAGGATACGTGGTGAGCAGCGCCACGACGGAAGGAGCCAAGATGAACAAGTGGCTACAGGCGAACGTGAGCAACGACACGATCTTCCCCGTGGAGAACCTGCAGCCCAACACCAAGTGAGTTCGACCGACTCACACGCGCGGCACAGCGGCGGCGGCTTCGAGGGCGGCTCACCGCACTCCACACCGACTGAGTTGAAGTGCGCCAATGGGAAATCGCGTAAAGCACTGAGGGGGACCGTTCATAAATGACGTCACGCACCTATGGAGGGAGGGGGGGTCAGACATTTGTGACGATGTGTGACGAGAGGGGGGGGGTTTGAGACATGTGACGTCACATCAAAATGCGCAATTTTGAATAAATATAGACAACACGTTCTACTGAATTAAATAGACTTTTTAATAAATGTTTTCTCCTACAACATCAGAGTGCAGCGCCACATTAAATACGCACTACAATGACAATAGTTTAAAGCGATTTGAAGCATGTTTTATTTTAAAAATGGAAATATGGTTTGGGGGGGGGCGGCAGAGCTTTGTGACGTCATATTTGAGGGGGGATCTGACTTTTTGTGACGCCGTGTGACGAGGGGGGGGGGGTCAAAAATCGTCCAAAATCGCGTAACGTCATTTATGGCCGGCCGCTGAGGACGCCCTACAGCAGTCGCTTTGCGCAGCCCTACAAAAACAAAGCGCGGACTACGCAGAATTTTATTTCGCCGCCCGTTCAGTTTTAGTTTCCCGATTTCCTCAATTATTGGAAGCATAACATTTGCTTTAAAGGGCATCCGGTGCTTCCATGTTTCTGCGTTTACCTCTGAAGTAGCACAGGCCCCAACGCCGTGGGTTTTAAATGCACTACTCAATGATGTGGAAATGCACAATTAAAATGATACGTAATAGAAACATTCATTGAGATAGATTTTTGACATTTTTTTATCGCAGGCCCGAAGGGCTAAAATACACACTGGCCAGAAACTAGGAAAATAAGAATATTATAGATAATAATAAATTACTAGTACACGATTGCATTGAACAAAAGTGGTAGTTAACTTGGGGAAAACATATTATAGGAGTTCCAAAGTCAAGCAGGGCAATGAAAATAGGAATATATTTTATCTCTAATTATCCAGGAAATCCTACGTGTAAAGATGATTTTCAGGAGGATCCTGCTTAGGTAAGGCTATCAAATTTGTGGAAGGCTCAGCAGCAACATATCGTGAGCTGGCAGCCGTCTGTCAAGCTCGACCTACATTAACATAAACACGGCCACTCACAGCTCCCCCCCCCCCCTCTGCTCTCCCAACCCCGCCTACTACTCACCTGGCCCCTGCCTACTCCTCCCTAACCCCGCCCACTACTCACCTGGCCCCGCCTACTCCTCCCTAACCCCGCCCACTACTCACCTGGCCCCGCCTACTTCTCCCTAACCCCGCCCACTACTCACCTGGCCCCGCCTACTTCTCCCTAACCCCGCCCACTACTCACCTGGCCCCGCCTACTTCTCCCTAACCCCGCCCACTACTCACCTGACCCCGCCTACTTTCCCTAACCCCGCCCACTACTCACCTGGCCCCGCCTACTCCTCCACAACTTCCGCCCACTACTCACCTGGCCCCGCCTACTCCTCCATAACCCCGCCCACTACTCCCCTGGCCCCGCCCACTTCTCCCCACCTTCCGCCCACTACTCACCTGGCCCCGCCCACTCCTTTATAACCCCGCCCACTACTCACCTGGCCCCGGCCCCTGACAAAAGCCATCTGTCAAGCCCGACCCACATTAACATAGACACGGCCACTCACAGCCTCCCCCCCTCTGCTCTCCCAACCACGGCCACTACTCACTTTCCACCTGAAGACGGAAGCTTGTGTTGCCTCCGAAACGTCGTGATTTTTATTTTATTTTTATTTTACTTTTATTAATTTAAATTTTTTACCTACGTGACTTTACCGAAAAAAAACCTAAGAATAAAAAAGCCACGTGCCAGAAAAATGTAAAACAAAATTCGACTTTTGTTGCAAATGTTTCGGGACAACGGGGTAGCCTTTCTCAAGACTAGGAGTGTCTGTCCAAGCTGGGACATTGAACAATTTTAACATCCAGTGATTGGCATGCAGAACGAACCCGTGTGCCCGGAGTAACCCCACTCAGGGGCCATCCATTTAGTCCGTACGCAAAAATCTGTCAAAACTTAACCCTTCCCCCCCTCCCTGTACGCACACGTACTTTTTACACCCCCCCCCCCCACCTACGTACGCTTAACGCACCCCACCCCCCCGAATCCTATAGAACGGCCGATATTGTATACACGCAGAAACGATCAAGGAGTAATAATATTAACGTGTTTAAGCAAACAGACAGTCCACCGCCGGACGATCTAACTCATTTGAATGCCAATGTCGACAAATTATTATCGAGGCTTCACCCCCCCCCCCCCGTTTCCTGTGCGATGTACATTGTCAGTAGACCCCCCACACGCAAGCGTACGCATTTGGGTTAACCCCCCCTTCCCCCTCCATGCGTACGTACTAAATGGATGGCCCCTAAGCTTATGAGGGCGTTAACATTCAAAGCTGTGCAGAGATGTATTTGAATATCAATCTCTGTCGAGCCATTACCTGAGCACCTTGCAGCAAGCTCTTGAGAGGAACGCATCCCTGATATTGGTGAAAGTATCAGGGAATAAAGTACACAGCATGATTGCTGGCATTTTACAGATAATCACGACATTAAACTTCTTCTGCTGAATGACATCGTGTGCAATGTAAGCCCCATGAAGTATTCGCAAGTTTGCTTGCGAGAGAGCCCCCGACGTTACATACACACGCTTTCACCACCAATATCATCCACAATATAGGGTTTTTTTTGCCTGTCGGGTGGTGGCAGGGTTTCACGACACATTCATTTTGACGTAATATTATTGGAGAGAAGTGTTGGCACATTTGGCGCAGATGACTTTGTTGTGAAGTCTTCTGTATTCACGGCCGAATGTCCAACAAGATCGCACACTCGATGTCCATAGCGAGGCCGGGGATGATGACTTGAAGTAAACAACGATGTGAGTGGAAACGAGCTCAAGAAAGCTGTTGCCTCTTCAGCCACTGGAAGAAGAAACATCCCAAATAGGGCAGCAAAGCTTATAGGCCGTGCCACGAGCTCAGAATCATTGCACAAACAAAGCCTCTCGTGACGACCGACTACAGAAGCCTCGTGGCTGCAGCGGGCTTGGGGGGGGGGCTGGAAGTGGCTGAGCCTCCCCCCCAATCTACTTGAAGACCCAGGCCCCCTTATAAATAAAGAGGGGGTCGGGGGCAAAACCAGGAGGAATCTGGAGAAAAATCCACGCGACCGCCATGGGGAGAGAGAACACACGAACTCTCCAAATATACAGGCATCATCAGGGTCAGGATCGAACGCATGCCCTCCTTCAAAGTAGGTGAGGGAGACTGGTCTACAGGCGTCACGGAGATCAAGGGTCATTTGGTTTGAAGTTTTGAACCCTCATCGCCTTTTTAGCCGACTTTTTAAAAGAGCATGCCATCTATTCTAGATTTGAAGCTTTCGTGACTGCAAGGATTCATACTCTTAGTTCTTTCGGTAAAGTCACGTAGGTAAAACATTAAATTAAAATTAATAAAAAATAAAATAAAAATCACGACGTTTCGGAGGCAACACAAGTCTCCGTCATCAGGTGGGACCGTCATTTTTTACCTACGTGACTTTACCGAAAGAACTAAGAGTAAGCATGCCATCTGTTTGCAGACTTTCAATGCAATTCGGGGTTTGAGAATAAATAATAGCCTTTGCAAGTTTCATGGGCAGGTCATCGCTTATGGCATTGCGCTTATATTAAACATTAAGAAATAAATAGGGGTCGTGCACTGAAGATAAACGGGAGCTCAGGCAGGAACAAGTTTACGTGTATCATGGGATACCTTGATGCCAGTGTTAAGATGTTCAAACACCAAATTGAAACATTTTGCAAGGAATCAAGTCTGCATTAACCACACGTACATGTTTGGTCTACACCATATTCTTAGGTTTTTTCGGTAAAGTCAGTGACTTTACCGGAAAAAACCTAATAATATGAATCCTTGCAGTCACGAAAGCTTCAAATCTGGCCTACACCAGTTTCAAAGACATTGCATATATGATCAGAGCATGTTTGTTTGCATGTTCACCACAAGTACGTGTGGTTAATGCGAGCTTGATTCCTTGAAAAAAGTTTATCTTTGGTGCTTGAACATCTTAACACCTGTTTTATTGCCAGAAAGGGTATAATGTATTCTTATATTTGATAAGTTTACGTGTGTGAGTGTATAACTCAGTGCTGCTGTAACAGAACATGACAGACACATTGTCTAGACCACAATACCTGTAGCCATAATGCAAACAAAAAACATAACTCTGATAATATATGCACTGTCCATGAAGTTGATTGGTCCACACCCGAGACAGCTTTCCTTCGAGCCTAGTCTCAGTTTTGTTGCCAGATAGAAGGGTAAAAAACCAATTATCATATTTTTTACTGGCAAATGAGGTTCCATAATTGCTACGTGGTGAAATCTGTGTGGTAAAGCACACGTATTGCCCGATGATGTTTTCCCAAAAAAAATTTGTCGTCTTCTTCTTAATACATTGAGTTGTTTTTTTCTAACCTAAAATGTTGTTGTTAAAATACAATTATTTGGTTCAAAGTTATCAATGAGCCCCAGAGGAAACTACAAACGCAAAGGTTCAACTTCTTGGTTCTTTCGGTAAAGTCACGTAGAAGGGAAGTAATAAAATAATAAAAATAAAACATAATAAAATAATTATCACGACGTTTCGGCCACAACGCAAGCAGCCGTCCTCAGGTTGCTTGCGTTGTGGCTGAAACGTCGTGAGAATTATTTTATTATGTTTTATTCTTATTATTTTATTATTTCCATTCTACGTGACTTTACCGAAAGAACCAAGAAGATGAATCCCTGCAGTCACGAAAGCATTAAATCGACATTTAAACGCAAAGGTGTGCTCACTAACTAACAGCAGGATGACACGACTCCCATCATGCCTTGGCGTTCATATCACGTGACCAGCACATTATGCTCTCAGCCTTGTCTAAACCACCCACTCAATAGAGCTGAATGTGTGGCCGTATTAGTGTTCATGTTTGCCTACTTCTTTCCAGCCTGCACGACACGAGAAGTTTTCTCGTCGCTTACGGAAAGTGGTATAGTTGACTCAGGCCCTCTGCAAAACACATCTGAAATCCAATGTTAAATTTCGATTTAAAGCTTTCGTGACTGCAGGGATTCATCTTCTTGGTTCTTTCGGTAAAATCACGTAGAATGGAAATAATAAAATAATAAAAATAAAACATAATAAAATAATTCTCACGACGTTTCAGCCACAACGCAAGCAGCCGTCCTCAGGTGGAGAAGAGGTCTGTCGAGAAGACAGACTTTGTCTTGCGTTGTGGCTGAAACGTCGTGAGAATTATTTTATTATGTTTTATTTTTATTATTTTATTATTTCCATTCTACGTTACTTTACCGAAAGAACCAAGAAGATTAATCCAATGTTCTTACTCCAACTCCAATGTAGTACAACTGCTTATGATACTTCATCAGGGCAACATTTGGATCCAGTTGTCTTGACTTTGGGTCTCAATCATGAAGGCTGAATTATGCATAATTACCCATTGTAGTCACATGTCTCTGACACAGCCAAGGTACTTAAATAACCTCAACGACATCGCAATGATGCAACGAAGAAAAGAAAAAACCTGTACCCAATAATTACGATGAAATCCATTCCACAATTCCCATGACCTCAGTGCTTAAACCATCAGCATTCCTCTTTCCCCCTCTCTCTCTCACATCCCCCCCCACCCACAGTCCTGTCTCCAGATGTAAAGCTACGATTACATTTGCCGCTCAAAATGCGAAGTATGCAACCCACATCGAGAGACTAAAGACGATGTAGCAACAAGAGAGGAGATGATAAACACAAAACTTGTATAATTTCTACTTAATGTCCCGCTCACGATGGAGTTGCAGCCGAAGTGATTCGTGCCCTGCACGATGAACATTGCCACCCGAGTTCATTTGCGCTTCTGCGGCCGTCTGGAACGCTCTTCCTTCTGATATTAGGAAGCCACCGGAGCTACGCACTTTTAATTCTAGACTGAAAACTCATTTTCGTAAAATTGATATTTGTATTTCGTTTGTTGTCCTTCCCCCGCACTTTCGATTAGCGTGGTTGGCTACGTACGGTGCCAAAGAAGTTCTACGTACAGTACACTTCCCAGCCAGTGATAACATCAGTGGCGAGTGATATCAGGACCGGTTCTGGGGAAACTCTCTCTCTTTCCTTCACCAACCCCGCACTGACCAGCGTGGTGAAGAATGGTCAAACAACATATCGTGTGACTGACACAGCGAGGGGTGGCCTTTATCCAGCATTGGTTTAACAAGCAGCTGCAGAATTATAAGTCATATTCATGATTTAACACCTAGGTTTTCACAGCCGAAGTTATGGTTCATAAATTGATTTTTGGACTTGGCCAAATCAGAATGTTCTGTTCTGGTTTTCTGACGAAGCTTGGTGAATTTTCAAGCGAAACGTCGCATGTGTAAGCACTCAATCTGGTCGTGAGAATAATTATTTAACTTCCTGGTAAGCTGAAACAATAACAACTGGTGCGTCGATTTGTTTGGCCGTGTCGGGTGGAGGAGGGTTTCAGGAAATACATTTGGCCAGATCATTACGTGGCCTAAAACCCAACAAACCAATTATAATTCGATATGTATGATGAAGTACAGTATTTAATTTTAACACTCGTGTGTTTTCTTCTTGCAGGTATGTGTTTAAAGTGCAGGCAAAGAATGAAGACACACTCGGGCCTCCGTCTGACACTGTTTCTTTCACTACAGAGTCTGGCAAGTCAGATACTACTTAGAAATGAGTAGTTTGTTTTCCTATTGGGGCTTCACAAAAAAAGTATTTATTAAATTGTTCTCGGGGTCCCTGAAGAAGGATTGCCACTGGTGCCTGAATCTCATGGCTTGGCTTAAATTCAACTTGTTGAGATTGTTAACGAGGTGTTTACAGTTGGAGTGGCTCTTGTTATGCACTTAAATCCTGGAGAGCGGAGTTCGATTCCGAGCCATGGTTAACATCAGTGGCGAGTGATGCCCGAACCAAACCTTCCCACCCCTTCATCAACCTCCAAGACCAACGTTGCCCAGGGAAAGCCCTCGTCCGTTGGCGGATTGAGAACGACTGGAATTTTTTGAAATGTTTCTTTAAAATGAGATTCATACATCATTCTGTGATCTGTAGTTTTCATCGTTGTTCAGGACAAGGCAATCCAGGGAGTCAAAGAGTTTATGATAGATATTTATTTCGTTTTATGTATTCCTTTATAGTAACAATATATTTGTACATAAAGATCGGTCTCTAGATCAATGGGGCAAGTTTATGAGCACCCCCCCCCATCACGCACCACTTCTATCCATCCAGCAGCGTAATCAGCTTCACCGCAACTCGTCCATCGACAGGTCACGTGGGGGTGGGGTAAAGTGTGGGTACTCTCATCTCTTCCAACACATTTGGCCAGCCGGGAAGGGTGGGACAAAAAAACCACCCTCAATCAGGGCTCTCGATAACTCCCTGTAGTGGAGTCCCTTCTGCCAGCAGTGGTTGTGAGCAAGCAATTGCAGGGCTGCCCCTTTTATCATTTTATTTACAGATGCAGGACCGTTCTGAAAGTACGTATTGACACTCAGTGACGCCTTTAGAGATAAATAAAAATGGTTATTATCATCAACAAAACTTTAACCACCTTTTTTACATCGATACAAGGCATTTGCAATTGCAAACTCATTAATGCCTGCAACACACCCACTTGGGTTACTGAGCAAGGCATGGCTATTCATAATCTCACTTATTTGACTGCCCTGTTATTCGACTGTCCTGCTCAGCTTGTATAACCCTTAAACCCAAGCACATGTGACCGCGGGCTCACTTCGTGGCATTCTCTTGCAAGACCATTGAATTTATGTCACATTTTAACAATGGGGATATTTAAACAGGGCCCACCTAACCATAAATCCTTTATACAGCCGTTAGGTGTTCACTCGTTAGGCCTCGGTGTGGAATAAACACCGCTATGTGGGGCTGTAGGAGGGGTGGCGCGTTTCCATCGCTTCTTTTGTTTCATTATTTTTCGTTTGAATGCAACCCTTATGTCTGCAGATTCCCTTCGTGAGAACTGACGCACTTGTTATTTTTTTTTTACACATTTGTGTTGCAGAAAACTCGGTGATATTTGATCGGTCATCTGGTGAGTACAAAAAAAAATGTTTTATATTTTTTTTGAAAGACATTTCATTCGTTCAAGATAACTCACACACTCCGTTGCAGACCCTCCCGTCCTCACTTCCCCTCGCACAAAAAAAATGTAATATCACGAGGGGATTAAAAGTCAGGGCGGGTGCCGCCTGCTCACAATTCTTACTAAATGAGACCCAGTGTTGTGCCGTAAAAGTCTGCTCCATACTTATCTGGAAACCAGACCTCCTTGCTCTCATAATTCTCCAAAAATTGCCAAACAAACCAGATAAGTTAAACCGAAGGGGGGGGGGGGGTGGTAAAGCTCAGACGCTTCTTGTGTGAAAAACATCTTTGGGTGGGTGGGGGGAGGAAGCGGTCGCTTTGTAGAGTCTCAGCCAGTGCTAAATTGAAAAATGTCCGTGATAAAGAAGGGACGCCTTTCACGGGGGGTTGGTGGTGGTGGGGGGGGCGTCTGTAGCACGTATTACACGACTGGTTCGTTTGATTTTTTGGAGGGGTTTCACGGCACCTTTTAATGCCGCTATTTTCCAGCCGAGTGTTGGATAATTTTAGCGCAGGCTATACCATCTGAGCTTCCCCTGAGCGCCCCGTCTGACACAGTGTATGGGGTTACCGCGATTAAATGTGCTGCGCGAGCACAGAAATCGATTCGCTACCATTCTCTTGAGGATTTGGCTTAAATTAAGCAAGTGTAAATATAAATAACGTACTTCACAAGAAAGCAAGAACATTGTGTTGCGACAACCGTGTCGGTTTTCCAAACGTTCGTGACCAATTAACACTTTTTTTAAACGATCCAACAGAAGTTTTTTTTTTTCCACGGCGGTATTTAGTAGTCCAAACACTAAATTTCTCAGCCGAAAGAAAACAACTGCATGCGTGACTGCTCAAAGGATGCTTGCTGACCGCGGTGTCACGGTCAGCGCACCGGACTTGCGGTCTGGAGGTCTCCAGTTCCATACCCTCTCCATACACGGCAGTTGCAACAACGGAGGAGGTTTCTTAAATCCCTCCGCCCGTTCACCCAGCGATATAAATGAGTTGATCACACAATCGATTGGCAGGCCATGTATGGTGCCGTGAAGCGTGGGGGTACCTCTTCCAATTCTATTGACCAACACGGAAGAGTGGGCCAAACACCCTCATCCGCCAGCAGTAGCATGAGCAAGTAAATTCAGGGCTGCACCTTTACCTCCACCTTCTACGATTGTTTGAGCTTAGCCGCGGGCGAGAGCATGTGCCCGCTCACAACAGCACCTGCCCTCAACAGCCCTGCGCGGGTCTACCGTTCTACCGTTGTCTCTTGATCCGCGTGCGTGTGTCCGCGTGCGTGTGTGTATGTGTGTGTATGTGCGGGTGTGTATGTGCGTGTAGTGGGGAGCGGTGGTGTAGCGGTTAGCGCGCTGCGCTATGAACCTGGCGACCCGGGTTCGATTCCCGCTCACGGCCAACACCAGTGACGATTATCTGAACCGGTCCTGGGCCTCCCCTAGGTCGACTCAGCCTTAAATTAGTACCTGGTGCGGTGTGTAAACATCGCCACTGGGGAGACAAAGGCGGTCGGGCGTGGTGCTGGCCACCCACCCCCTCGTGTACCGTTCCGGCCTTCATAGGTGCTCGCTAACAGCACTTGCCCCTACAGTCTGTTAAGGCTATACGGGGGATCTTTGTATGTGCGTGTGTGTATGTATGTATGCATGTGTGCGTGTGTGTGTCCGCGTGCGTGTGTGCGTGTGTGTGTGTGTCCGCGTGCGTGTGTGTGTATGTGCGTGTGTGCGCGTGTGGTGTGCGTCTGTGTCCGCGTGCGTGTGTGTGTATATGTGCGTGTGCGCGTGTGTGCGCGTGTGTGTCTGTGTCCGTGTGTGTGCGTGTGCACAATTGACGTTTGCTTCGATCTAATGACCCTGGGTGCTCGCGCGCAGGCACGGAGCCGATCTGGACACAGTTTCCCTTCCGCTACGACGACTCGCACACCGAGTGCCGGGGCAAGCAGTTCGTCAAGCGCACGTGGTACCGCAAGTTCGTGGGCGTCGTTCTATGCAACTCTCTCCGCTACAAGATCTTCATCAGCAACTCTCTGGGAGGTAAGACGCACGCCGGGCACAATCTCGTTGCCGACGCAGATGTGACACCTTCCTCCGAGACGCAATCCGCTGTATAACATTCGGGTTCGGGGAGGGGGGGAGTGGTGGCACGGTGGTCTGCGTACTCAGAATCAGAATATGTATTTATACTGGAGGAAGAATCCGATGAGCTGTAAAG
Organism: Lethenteron reissneri; assembly: GCF_015708825.2. Lineage (NCBI taxonomy): Eukaryota > Metazoa > Chordata > Hyperoartia > Petromyzontiformes > Petromyzontidae > Lethenteron > Lethenteron reissneri. The sequence goes on from NC_083784.1 coordinate 1,665,069, forward strand.
CTCTTTTCCCACAGATGCCCAGAACGTTCCAACAACAAACATTCCAAACACGCGATAGGAGTGCAAAGTACGGAAGAGAGATGAACAAATCACAAAAAAATACATGCAAATTAAACCAAACAATGTTATGTCTTACCAGGTGAGGCCCACTGAGCTTGTGGCTACCTGCCCACGTGAGTTCAAATCCTAGCCACGACTGTCAAAGGGGCGAGTACATGACGTTATTATCGTTACTGTGACGCGTGCAACGCAACATGGTTCATGCAATTACATACACAGATAGAGAACTTAAACAATGCAATACACGGTGCAATGTGAAACGATGAAAACGCTGCGTGTCCAACCTCATGCAAACTGAAGTCAAAAAACCCCTACACAGTTCGACACACTGCAATGAAACACATTCAATATACCGCGATACAATAACATCTATACATACAGTAGAACTATTTATATATATATAATTCTACGCTATTAATTACATGGAAACACAATCAATCACCTGGCAGAGCTGAAAATGGGCTAAAATGTTGGACAGAAATAATGCCAAAAAACTGAGTTATTAGTCACCGGCATTTGGAGGTTGCTTGCTGCGAAATCTGAATTTGAAAAATGAGATTGGGTCCGCATTGCGCACCAAAGGGGACTCCGTTCCAAGCGGCGGAGAAAGGCACGTGGTGGGCTGGAGATGCCCCCTTGTAACCGTCTCCCCGATGGTGCGAAGATGGATTAAGGGGGTAAAGGGTAAAGCAGAGGTCCCTGTAGGATCGAGATGGTTATGGCCGAGAGAGGGGAGATTAGGTCAGCGAGATAGGTTTCTGCGGGGCCAGGGAGAGATTTGGAGACTGCAAAGGGCATCTCGTGTCTAATCTGCTTGTAGGTGCCTCGACGACCATGGAACTGGCTTGCACCACGGTTGACATTTAAATTGCCGCAAACACCCCCTCTGTGCGAAGTAATAATTATTACTGTGCCGCAACATCGCTGTAAAGTGGTCTTTTAAAGACTTTAAATCACCCATTACTAGTGGAGGTTATTTTATTCCATAAGCAAAAACATAAATGAATCAAAGTTACTGCAAATGTAATTTTCGTGTTAAAACTGTTTATCCATCTTATTCTTCAGAAAACATATCACTCTCCACGAGTTTTTATGCACTTAATTTGTCAATATTTAGTTTTGAGAATTTAGACTATTGGTATGACTGCCGTGAAACCGTGCACCGTGATTTCCCTCTGAATTCCGCGACCCAATCCATCTGAGGGGCTCGGTTTCTGACACAGCGCGATGCAACCTCTGCTCGTCTCCAGCTATGACAGCGACAGCACGATTTGCACAACAATGGTAATAGAGACGAAGCATTGTTATGCTGTCCTCCAGCTAACTTGGCATTGCTGGCTACAACATGCATTGTAATCCACTGTTTTATATTTATTTCATTATTTTCTATCTACGTGACTTTACCGAACCAACCAAAGAATTTGAATTCCTGCAGTCACGAAAGTTTTAAGTCAAAATGTAATCCACTGCCCGGAATTTTTCATTTGAAACATTATTGTGCATTCGTCCAGGCTATTTATGTTTCTAGTTTGTGGACCTGTTTTACCACTCGCGGCATGCGGCCAATTGTGGTGCACACGTGGCCGATCGATTACACGTGGCTCTATGAACAGATCTAACGCGCTGTCATCGAGGCCTGACATTAAGCCTCCGGATTGCTGGACATTTGATTGGATTGGAAGTCCCGCGGGATGGAGGAGGGCACTCCGCACGGATGCCCGCTCACATCTTCATTGCCTCAGTCTTTAAGTGGAACAGACTAATGTACTGTCAGCTCAGAACTGCATTTTAGCCACCGCTATGGCGTGGCAAATGCACAGCAATTATTTTCGATTTACCGCGGGTTTCCTTTCTACCACCGTCAAATGAAATTGTATACTCTGTCCAAATAACTGCCGCAAAATAACTGCAATTTGCAAGACATTAAAATTGTTATTTTTTTTTCTTAAATAGGGATTGCATTACATAGTCCTCGCTGTTTGGTACAGCTCCGTTTTATGTCTTGCGTGCCTTAGTGTTTCTTCTGCTCTCGGACGCTAGTATATCGAGACAATTTTCACATCCTGTAGCGATCAACTAACCCCAGCCTATGAGCATGTTGATTAGGATCCATGTCATTGCCGCTTTTAAAGCACATCAACTGCCTCCACATCAGTCAAATATTTGTTCATATCCACCTGCATTTGTTCAAGAAAACAAACTTTGAACCGTTTCGATTATCTGGGTCTGGCCCATTAACAATGAGTGCTACTGAGTATCTAGATATTATTGGCAAGAGCACTCCATCTCCACCATGGGGTCCTCTTCAACACCAAATGCAACGGCGCATACAAGCAGCCCATAATGCGTTGTTGTGGAGCATTGTAAAAAAGAAAACCAGGAGAACTCTGTTCTGTGTCTCGACAAATAAATAAACTACATCTTTATTTGTTTGGGAAGTCAATAGCCGTCAAACAAAGCTACTTATCCGCATTGGTATCCTCACGCCGTGTAAAACTGGAGATGCCAAGCAGAATTAGGTTTATCCCAGCATCAGCACCAGCTCACGAAACAATTACTCTAGCAGTCAGGCTGTTACAGTGGCCAGTTTCTGTGTGGAACGTGGGATGAATTAGCTAGCAATAACAACGGTGGGCTGGAGATTATAGCAAACGTGTGATGCGTATCACAAACAAGTGCAGGTTAAAGGGCAGTGAAATGTCTGCATCAGCACAAATATGGCTACAGGCGCCTGGGGACAATCCACACGTATGACGGAATGTCACTTTGGCGCCACGCAACGAGTCCTTAGTCCAGCAATGTACTTGCTGTTCTGGCTGCTGCAGGTTAATGTATCGCACAGGCCTCCTCTTAGTGTATGTCATCCGTCAACTCTGCCACGCAGCCACTGGATTACAGATGCCGATCACATCCACCGCATCGATATCATCAGCCATTATCAATCCACTGTTGGATGAAGGCCTCCCCACGCTTTCGCCGCGTCTCTCATTTAGCCGCGAAGCGGCAAATCCACCGAGCACCTGCACACGATCTGATTTCATCTCACAGTCCCCGCTTTCTCTCCCTTGGCTGGGACTCCATCATCAGTCTTGACCACCTGCTATCGGCGGGAGTATTACACCCGACACCACCGTGACGTCGAAGCGCGAGGCCCCCCAAAGCGCGGGGCCCGGGGCGGTCGTCCCGATTCACCGAACCCCACGGGATGGCTCTGGCTAAGTCGCGGGAGTGTGAGGTCTCTGATTCCGCACCGCCGATTTGCACGGCTGGCTACGTATGGCGTGAAAGAAGCTGAACGTACTACATACGAGCGTCTTTTTCAGGCGATGTGGCCTGTCCGAACCGACTTACTTTTTCTTCACAGTCAAACTGATGCCTCCGAATTGCAGACAGTACATTCTCCCATCCCAAGTGCTCCTCGTACTGTCTCTCTCGATGCAATTCCGAGCAATCGGTCGTCTCCGCGCTTCTTTGCGCACAGCCACGGTGCGTGTAGATGATCACACGTCTTCTGGTTTCTGATAGATGTCCGTGTGCGTTCGTGTGTGTGCGTATGTGGGCAGGTCTGTTTTACAATGTCGGTGATGGATATGGACACGCGGAAGACCACTGCGAGTTTGTCGATTCATTCCTGGATGGGCGGACAGGACCTCGGCTGGATGAAAACCAACTGCCCATCACACAAGGTCTTGCCACACAGAGATCAATGCATTTGTTCGTCTCCACCATTATCACCACCATCGTCGATCCGTGAAATGCGTTGAAGTCCTGAGTAGCCATATTGGATGAGGGCAACCATTACCAGTCAGGCACTCAGTGAGACTTGAGACGAGATGGATCATGTTCCCTTCACCAACCCACACTGACCAAAGTGGTGAAGTATGGTCAACCGCTCCGCCATGACCGGTGCACTTAAACCACGCCCCCCCCCCCCTTGACTCTGGGCAGGTGGAGGAGCAGGGGATGTGAAGAACCACTGGCTATGAACAGAGACGCATTCTGCATATTAATAGCATACTACATAACAAAGACAAAGATTCCTCCCGTATAGGCTAAGCAGACTGTTGGGGAAAGTGCTGTCAGTGAGCACCTTTAAAGGTCGACACGCCGCACGAGGGGGTGGGTGGCCAGCACCACGCCCGGCCGCCTTTGTCTCCCCAGTGGCGATGTTTACACACCGCACCAGGTACTCGCTTAAGGCTGAGTCGACCTAGGGGGTTCAGATAATCGTCACCGGTGTTGGCACGTGAGCGGGAATCGAACTCGGGTCGCCAGGTTAATAGCGTGGCGCACTGACCGCTACACTACCGCTATATAAACGCGCGCACACACACACACAATTTGAATCTAGATTTGAGAACGCCTTCTATAAGCACAGTACTCGTATAAGCAGCACAGGCTTACATTATACTGGTGGGGTGAAGGCAAAGGGCAAGTTGTGACACGAGTATACGGGAGATATGAGCACTGTTGGCCTTGCTCTCGAAGGGGTGTGCTGACATCTGGCTCCGACTATATATACACAATGATTGGGGTGGAGAGTGGTCACAATTGTCAGTGCACTCTGTTGTGAACCTGGCGACCCCGGGTTTAATTTCAGGCGACGGCTAACGTCAGTGGTGGAGTGAATATCCGAACGGGGCCTGGGTCCCCTCGCTCCCGACGTGGTGAAGTAGGGTCAGACAACCCCTGACGGCTGAGAGTCTGGGGGACCCTTCATCCAGCAGTGGAATCACAAGGGCTACAAATATAATATTTGTTCATATGTAATACGTGATTTTTGTCTGAAATCAAATCAGAAAATTCACTTACACAATGTATTAAACACTCTTCTCACATATCTCTGGGCTAAATGTTATAAAAAGGACATGTTCCTTAAGACGTGTTTTCTGGTTGCACTTAAGTGATTTTTTTTTACGAAGAGATGTACATTTAATTTGTCTAAGCTTTGAAGTGAAGCAGTGGTTGTCCGATGTACAGGATGTCCCTGCTATGTGAACAAGGAATTTTCCACCACAGGTTTATGGCACACATCAGAGACACATGCTGCCCAATAGACATTTAAACATATTTTTCCGCACGAAAAAAATCTAACCAGAAAAATTCCCTCGACGGTTACACGCGACAACATATTAAATAAGCGCAGGGTTTGTTCATCGGATAAATAGTTTTTTTTCCTCCGAGTCTATTTCAATCACACCGCCAGTCTCATACTAGGAGACTAATGGCTGCAGCTATTTTCGGCTTAATCCCACAACTATATTATTGCAGAACGATGGATAAACAGAAAAACGGTCCCATTCCTCATTTTTGCCGATTCCATACAAAACATTCACCCATTCCACCACGATCCATGCTAAGATTTTGGAATGGCCCACAGTGGGTAGAATCGCTTCTGCAAAATTGGCTGGCTAATACCGGAAATTTTACAAAAGTGTCAGAACAAACGTTACATGAATTGGGTCCTAAGTGTCCATTCAGAACTCTTGCAGCGAAGAGTGCATCATCTGTCCCACAGAATGACATATTACAGAACTACTTCTGAAATCCCTTCAAATGGCATCTGGTGCTGCACTATCTCACGTGACCTCTGTTGTTTGTGAATGCGGTGCATGGCAGACTTAAGTGCTCTGACCCCTGACCCCTTAGCCAGGAGCATAAACTATCACGTGAACTCTGGTCATCCTCGCAGCAGCTTTTAGCGAGTCATCGAACAAAGACGGTTACTGCACTGGGCGCGTTCAGATGCGCTTTTGTGGCCGTCTGGAACGTTCTTCCAAAATTAGAAAGCCACTGGAACGGTGCATTTAAAAATCTAGATTGAAAAGAATTTCTTTAAAACAGCTTTTTGTGTTTCGTTTGTTGTCCTTCCCCGCACCTCCGATTAGCGCGGTTGGCTACGTACGGCGCGAAAGAAGTTCAACACACGTACACACCCATATGCACGGCGCCACATCTGATATCCGCGCTGCTCTCTGCGCTCACCACAGGTTTCTACCGGCGGTACCGTCAGGAACCGCTGAACTTTGGCTCGATCGGCGGCGGCGTTTACCAGCACGGGGGCAGCGGCAATTACTACGTAGCCTGGTACGAGTGCGGGGTGCCCATCCCCGGCGTCTGGTGGTAAAAGGGCGGGCAGCCAACGCCTCCGCTGGGCCGCCTCTCTTCCCACCGTTGTACCGCCCGGGTGCCGAGCTGGAGGAACGCCGCGATCGCCGTCGACGGATTGACGTCGGAACCCCCCCCCCCCCACTCGCGTCGCTGGAGGAGTGTGCGCGCGAGTGTCAACGTGCCACCTTGCCGAACGCGAGCAGTCGAGACGGTCGAGGGCAAAGCGGCGTCAGCCGGGGGGCTGGAAGGAAATTGGCTGTTCGGCGCTTTCCTTTCACAGTTTAGTTTTGTGCCCCCCTCCACCTCCACCCCCCTCTTTAAGCTCGGTAAATTGTCTTCTCTGGTTGCACGTGTGGCTCTGTTCCTCGTGCCTCGGCTCTTTTGGGGGCAGTAGACGCCAGATGCTGCGCGTGTCTCGTCTCACGGCGCATTGGCAGCTTTGCGGCGCAACAAATAGAAGAGTGCCATTCACTGCAGTTCACCCGAAGGGTTGGTGACTGATCTATTCACAACTGCTTTTTGACTGGCGATCCGCATTCTAATATTGGTAAAAAGGAATGCCGTTTTAAACTATATAAATATAATATGTCCATGAGACTACGGTGTCACTAAGACTGATGTAACGATAATAATGCAAAAAACGAAAAAGTAAGAAGTGATAATCAACTAAGAATAATAAATACAAGCTCTTTAGCCACGTGTCAATGTCAATGGTGCTAGTGTTACTACTTTCATTGGTTTCCATCATTGTACTGTAACCATCACACCATGCCATGTCCGTTGCTATGTTTGTCCAACTCTTAGTTTGTCTACCCAGCATTCATAATTAGCTTGCCAAAATAATGTTTTTTTAAAGTAGCACAACTGGCCAAGTATTGAGTGTGTAACTGTTACATTTTTTGTCAGACTGTTAACATAATAGGCCTGGGCTGTACATGTATAAACTGGGTAGGTTCTGTGAGCAAAGTCTAGTGTCAACAAATAACAAACGTTGGTTCTCTTGCATATTCGTTCCACCGATGACAAATATTTGGTGAACAATTATAACAGCAAAAAAGTACGGGTCACAAATATCGATGAGTGGAATTGATATGCCCAAGTCTTGGTTCCTTAGAGGGAAAACATTTGAGAGAGGGAGGGGGGGGGGCGAATAGACATTCCCTCCCTGGTGTTTACAACAGGAACCTCTCTGCTCATAAAACGGATTCATTCTTCAAAAGGAAGTGATAAACGGTCACTCCACCGGCTCTTTACTGTCCCAGATGTTCGCTTGAGCCAAAAAATTGTTGGGCAGAATCACTCACTTCAAACAGATGTGGGATAAAAAGAGAGACGCGTCCCCTCTGGCTGCGCATGGCATCATCACTGGCTGAATGTGGTCTGCGATGAGCCTTGATGATATATAACAAAAACCCCATGCAGTGGCTATCCCCAGATATTTACGATTGACAGAGAAATTAGCGCAAAGTTGTAAAAGGTTCTGATGGTGCTGCAGGTTTTACTACTTTAAATACGAAGCTTGTGGAAGTGTACCGTTGAGAGGATCGTTCCATGGCCTCCCTTCTCATATCTAATGCAAGTAAAAACAAACACCACAACGTGATGCAAGCAGTAGTGTACGATAGCTGATACTAACAACAATTGCCAGCTCTGCTTACATTCAGCTAGACACAGCTCGACTCAATGATCATAGAACACAATATAACTGCATTAATCGGACTCTTAGCACGACAAAAAGGGCAAAGATCATCCCGCATAGCTCTTAACAGACTGTTGGGGACAAGTGCTATGAGCGAGCACCTATGAAGGCTGGAATGGCACACAATGGGGGCGGGTAGACAACGCCATGCCCGACCACCTTTGTCTCCCCAGTGCTGATGTGTACACACAGCACCAGGTACGCGCTCACACACACCCCCACATTATTCACATGGGCCATTTCGAAGCAACGGAATTACAGGATTGACGCGGGCGAATTTTGACACGGGGAATGTAATGGGCTCCTATTGTGTATCAGACCGGCATTGCCATGTAAGAAAATGTTGAAAGCTTGAATTGAGTAAGTCTCAGCAAATAAGACTGAGCGTTTGTTATCGCGTACTGTTGAGATGTCAGGGGTTGTACTTCCATTACCGTAGGCTGAAAAGAGTACAGCGCAGAAGATTAACAGACTCGACGCAATTGTCAAGCATTAGACCCAAAAGGATCCTATCCTTAGAAAGTGTTTTTTTGTTAAATATATGCGAAATCAAAGATTAATCGTTTGAAAATAGGAAGGGTAGGGTGTTTAAACAAGACTCGCAGCCTTAGATTCACTTCTGATTGGATTTGCATTTAAACTTATCAGTAACTTGATCGTAGGAAGCCGCTCGTCTTGCTCTTTGAAGCATTTAAATTCAGTTTTTGTTTTGTTTTACTTATTACATTGTACAGAGTATGTGCCGGCTTGAATGTAATCTTAATGTAGTTTATTTTGTATCAGATTATAATTTTGTAAAACACGTGTTGCTCTCCCAGCTTTGTGTCATGGTTGTTTTGAAGGAGAAGTGTTGATAGTATGAAAAGCTATAACAAATATAAATAACAACATGTGTTGTTTATCAAATATTTTTCCTTTTTTTGTGCACACAATTTCGTATGTAACAATGAATAAATAAAACATTCTCCACGTAGGAACATTTAATATTGGATTTATAATAGGATAATTGGGAAATGCCTAACGTGTTTTTCTACACAAAGATATAAAAAAAACGTTAAGCGAAGCAATTGAATCTTCTAATCAAGTTTGTGCCAATTGGCAGGTTTTCGCGGGCAAAATGAGCATCTTGATTCAGTATGTATGGTCTGATCCTGGGAATATGCCACGTTGGTTTGAAATGTATACACATTGTTCAACATTGATTAGTATAATGTTCGTATGAAAACTCTCTGCGTAGTGCGTTACACCAAGCAGGAGTTTGTGTGCCCAAAGAGTATTTTAACTTTCTCTCTCTCCCATGATGAGTGCGTGTTACAATTGTGTATAAGTGTACAATATGTTCCGCGAAACGTTCAATATCACTTACATTTAAATTCGTGCCGGATCACGATTACAAAGTGTCGCGTGTGCAAGAGCATCACGTAACAGATATCAATGCACACATTAAGAGTGTGGACGCCTGACACTTACATTTGTACCGCATACTTAAGTAGATTTCCATACAAAAAAGCTGTCTTTTGTTTTAAGTGAAACTTTTTTTTGTCTTCTATTCGAACAATTTTATATTGACTAAGATAGTATAAATGGTCAAGAGGATATTATATATTTTAAAAGGATGGGTCTTTAAGCCGTACCTTATCGCTCTAATAAAGGAAATATATTTTCTGCTCTTGCATACAGATGTTGCATGACTATACATCTTTTGCCTGATTATAGAAAAATGTCTATATTAATAAATTATTATTGTACATGGCATGTTGTGAGGTTGCATTTTTTTTTCAAACATTACACAGCATGTGTTACAAGATACTCACCCAAGGAACCATTTATTTGTGGAAAATATTCTAAATGTACCAGATACAAGTTGTATATCAAGAAGATAGAACTTACTGTGGTGACGTATTTCGTGAGATGTTTGTTGTTATTATAAATTTTTGTATATTTTGTAAGTTATTTATATTTTGGCAGACTATAACCACTGAGATGTTTTAGTTTTCATGTCAAGTTTTTTTTTTCCCAGCATGCGTTGCCACTGCATGATCCCTGTGGACAAGGAGAAAACACATCTATGGGCCAGATTACGGCTCATGCATCAGACAGTCCCTCTGCACATTAACGATAATCATAACGATAATTACACATTTGTCTCATTCCTCGGAGATTAAAACAATAAACACCCTCAGTCCAGATAACTATAGGATGCCAGTTTTTCACCATTAGTCAGTTTATCTGCATCCAAACGGCAGAATGAACACATACAAAGAACACCCGTGTATCCTACAACAGAGTCTTGGGGCAAGTGCTATGAAGGCCAGCATGGCGCACGAGTCAGAGGTGTGGCAAACAGCACAGCTGGCCATCTTTGTCTCCCTGGCACTGATGTTTACACACCACGCCAGGCACTCATGTAAGGTTAAATTAACCTCGTGAAGGGTCCAGTACCGGTTCAGATAGTAGTCCTGGCTGAGAATCAAACTTGGATGGTGGGATTTGGGGATGACGCACCCGAACCACCAAACTACGACTCTCCACTTCACACAGTGAATGGTTCTTCACGGCTGCAATGCCAAGGAACATAGGATGGCAGTTTGTCCATTAGTCAATTGTCAGTACACAAAGGATGCACATGTCGTGACGTTGAATGAGTCATTGTAGCACGTGGCGCTGGGAGATTAGTAGACAATGGAATTAGGGGTAGCGGCCCGCTCTGCCAGTTGGACCTGTGGGCCAAGCGCGGAGCCTTCTGGGGGATCCAGAAGGGGGCGTGGCCGAGGGCGGAGCCTGGCCAGCGCTGCGGAGGATAAAAGGCGAGCTCCGACTCACAGTCGGGGCTGCTGCCGTCGGGAGAGGGACTTGTCGTGCTGCTGTTGTCGTCGTGGTCTTCGCGTATTCAAGCTGTGGGTCTGGAAGCATGTTGGCTGTCCCTACCCGGTATGGAGTTATGCAATATGGCTGTGAGAGCCATCAAAAGCAAGAGGGATAATGCCTCTTACTAGTGTCTCTGAATTGGTACACTACACACACACCCATGCCACAATCATGAAATCAATGATCAATGAAAAAATAGACAACTGTATGACACTAAAGAATGGTCTGAAAACATCTGAAGAAAAAAAAACTCCATACTGGACCCTCCTGAAACAGTTTTCTGGGTAAATAAGTAATTACTTTTGATCATCATTATGAGACCTCCTTTGGCAGTACCAAAATATAAGAATAGTTTTTTCTCCTTTTTTCTGGCAACAAAAGGTTTCAGATTTGTTGCCAGAAAAGGGGAAAAACCATTCTTATAATTACTTTTGACTTAAAACTTTCGTGACTGCAGGAATTCATATTCTTTGGTTCTTTCGGTCAAGTCCTGTAGATAGAAAATAAAAATAAAAAACCCATGACGTTTTGATCGCAACACAAGCGTTGTCATCCTGATATATATAACAGGATATGGAAGGTTCAGACGATCCTGAAGGTCACCACAGAACCCCAATCTCTTTGACATTGCTCGTGAAACTGAAGAGGATTGATGTACTATTAGAAGACAATTGCAACGTATATATATATTTTTTACAATTAAGTGGGCAATTTTTTTTTTATTCCAAACTGTTTAAATTACAATTTTACCCACACTACGGTGTTGAAATGGGTTATGCCATCGAGGTAACACGGGACGCACAATCGTGTTTGCAGAATACGAACAACACTACATGTGACCTGAATGCGCAACTATTTTGTACAGAGAAAGAAAAAAAAGTGGCAAAATATGAAAACAAAAGTTGGTTGAAGGCCATGGCGAGGCTTAATCTACAAGCCCAGTTGAGAAGCGAATTGACCATCGCCACCGTGCAGAGCAGCGCCATGCATCGTGGTGCCGATAGCGGGATCCGTATGTCACGTTTCCATCGCCCTCGCGCAATTTATTTCCTTCGTAATCACAAAAAACGTATCGTCATATTCCCTCTTTAATCATAGACACAAACACTGCGTTTGCAGAACAATCTATTGCTACGTATGTACGTACGATGAACTTCTTTCGCACAGCATGTAGCCAACCGCGCTAATCGGAGGCACTAAAGATCAAACAAACATCTCGAATTTCTACACAGCGTGTTTCACAAGCGGCCTGCCATGAAGGGGCTGCCTGATATCATCTGCAGTGTGCAGGTGACACCCTCGTGACGTCACCAGTGACCCAGTGTGCAGGCGAGACCCTCGTGACGTCACCAGTGACCCAGTGTGCAGGCGAGATCCTCGTGACGTCACCAGTGACCCAGTGTGCAGGTGAGACCCACGTGACGTCACCAGTGACTGAGTGTGCAGGTGAGACCCTCGTGACGTCACCAGTGACCCAGTGTGCAGGCGAGACCCTCGTGACGTCACCAGTGACCCAGTGTGCAGGCGAGACCCTCGTGACGTCACCAGTGACCCAGTGTGCAGGTGAGACCCTCGTGACGTCACCAGTGACTCAGTGTGCAGGTGAGACCCTCGTGACGTCACCAGTGACTCAGTGTGCAGGCGAGACCCACGTGACGTCACCAGTGACCCAGTGTGCAGGTGAGACCCTCGTGACGTCACCAGTGACCCAGTGTGCAGGTGAGACCCACGTGACGTCACCAGTCACTCAGTGTGCAGGTGAGACCCTCGTGACGTCACCAGTGACTCAGTGTGCAGGTGAGACCCACGTGACGTCACCAGTCACTCAGTGTGCAGGCGAGACCCTCGTGACGTCACCAGTGACTCAGTGTGCAGGCGAGACCCTCGTGACGTCACCAGTGACTCAGTGTGCAGGCGAGACCCACGTGACGTCACCAGTGACCCAGTGTGCAGGTGAGACCCTCGTGACGTCACCAGTGACCCAGTGTGCAGGCGAGACCCACGTGACGTCACCAGTGACCCAGTGTGCAGGTGAGACCCTCGTGACGTCACCAGTGACTCAGTGTGCAGGCGAGACCCACGTAACGTCACCAGTCACTCAGTGTGCAGGTGAGACCCTAGTGACGTCACCAGTGACCCAGTGTGCAGGTGAGACCCTCGTGACGTCACCAGTGACCCAGTGTGCAGGTGAGACCCACGTGACGTCACCAGTGACTGAGTGTGCAGGTGAGACCCACGTGACGTCACCAGTCACTCAGTGTGCAGGTGAGACCCTCGTGACGTCACCAGTGACCCAGTGTGCAGGTGAGACCCTCGTGACGTCACCAGTGACGCAGTGTGCAGGTGAGACCCACGTGACGTCACCAGTGACCCAGTGTGCAGGCGAGGCCCACGTGACGTCACCAGTGACTCAGTGTGCAGGCGAGACCCACGGTGACGTCACCAGTGACTCGACTATCCTATTTTAGGAAACCTTCCTCTGTCTTCCCAAAAGAGTGATCTTACAAACACGGTATAATGTCTCCAAAGCGTGTTTTAATGACGCAGCAGATTCGTTGTAAGTCCAAATAACCTACACGTGACAAGTTCTACTCCGTTACAGTCAAGTGAAAATTTAAATGTGAGACCCTGGAATTGCTAACTCATAACCACTGCTGATGTAAGTGCCTCCACTCATGACAATTCGAGAGAGTCCCTTTCCAGGGCAGTTGGTCTACAGTTCCACGCGACTGAAAAAGCAATACTGTGCTTATATTAGAGCGCAAGATGGCAGCCAGGGCCATCGAAGAGAATGATTTATTTTGCACCAAACGATAAACTCGACTCCACAAAGAGTGGAGTGTTGATAGCTCTCCGAATGATGCCCTATGGGGACATGATGGCCTGTCGTCTCGCGTTGCATCCTTAAATGGTTGTTGTCTCCGTCATCTCCTCTACTTGGTTTCCTCCACGCAAATGGAATCGAACGGATAATTTTAGATTTGCAAATTTCCCGCCCTCTGTGAAATGGCATGAAATTCACAGGGCAACTCTGGCTCCATTTGCAGTTGAGTGAGCCGGCCCCAGCAGCAATGGTTCACGACTGCTGCTCTGTTTGCCCTGTCACCCACGAAAACAGCTGCCCTCGGCCGATAACGGGTAACGCCCTTCAGACATAAAAATAACCTTGTGCATTAGTGCAACCCAGCAGGGTGTGACCGACGGGGAGGATGCGGGACAGAATGCCACGTAACCCACTGGAATATTGCCGGTACAAATCCACCCATTGGCATCTGGCGAATGCCCGGGGGGTGAGAGTTTCATATAAATATTGTTATTTCAGATTATGCAGCAGAAAGAGATAGAAAAAAGACCGACGCATTGTCAAGTAGTCAAATTCTTCAGAGATTGTGGTCAATTGCAGCAGCAGCAGCATTTAATTACACTGGCATTGGTGTCAAAATAACTTTGCTACTTGCTGTGTGGATGTTGGACTTGCAATGATGAGGGCCGCCCAGCACAGCAGTTGAAACGATTTATTTTAATGACAAATTAATATATTTACGCGATCTAACCCAAAAAAACCTCTTATGGATGATATTGCTCGTGAAAGCCTACTTACGTATTAAACTGTCTTACCCCCCCCCCCCCCGCTGCCTTTGTCCAGCCAGCTGTATCAATGGGTGCAACTGCAGTTGGTCCATCGGTGAGTCGTGTGCGGTGGGGTAAAGTGTGGGTGCTCTCTGGTCAGGGTGGAAGAATCGGCCAAATAAACTTCGATAGGCCCTCTAGAGCTCCCGCGAATAGCGCCCCTTTTCTGCAGCAGACGCATGAGCAAAGTCATCGCAGGGCAAAACCTTCACCACCTTTACGGAACAAAATATCACGATGGTAAATACATAGACAATGTTATCGTCGCACTCGTGATGAGTTTCTCGGGATATTAAGTGCCTCTTTCTGACTCGTTTCTGGATGAAGGCCACCCATCGCCATGACGGCCACGATGGTTTGTGTTTGGCCACCATTCTGGTCGGTGTTGTCTTGGTGCAGATGGAGACGCAGCGGTGTAGTGGTTAGCGCACTGCATTATGAACCCAATGGACTGAGAATTACATTCCTGGTAACGGCAAAATCAGCGGCGGGTGATATCTGAACTTGTCTTGGGTGACTCCCTTTCATAACCCGCACTAAGGTGAAGTACTGTATGGTAAAGTAACAAAAAACCCAACGACTAATCAAGAGTATTGGCAACGGGATATAAATTATTGTAGCATTGTTACGTTCAGTGTATGGTTATCTATACAGCATGCGCACAAGTTCGCATGAACACAAGGTAAAAGTTATGAAAGTGAACACCTGCGAACACTTGACTAAATACACACGTATTTGAGGCATGAAACAACACGGCACGAGATGAAAGGTTCACTGCTGGATTGAAAGGTAAGCTCTCCCTCAACGACAACTCGTGTTGTAACACAACGACAAGTGACATCGAGACACCCACTTGCTGCCTCCGGACGCTGCTTTTAACGGGACCAAATTTTTTCAGATGAAAGAGACCAAATTCCTAAGAAGAAATGTGCCGAAGCCAAAATGTAAACGTTTTAAGTTATACCAATTTATGCGAATAGCATCTGAAACAAATTCCACATTGGCTTTTAGCTCTCATCAAACGCAATGTGTGCGATCTGAGGATTGCAAAGAGTGCATTTTTTTGGAGCAAACTTGCATAATTTCTTCGCTTCAGCTTGTAAAACAATGCCCGTGACATGTTTTCAATTAGGTCTCGCAGGTATTAAGTCCCCGCACAATCGGCTACTTGAGAGCGTGTGGAGGAAGGGGCTGAACAATGACCCCTTTCACATTAATTCATCACAATTTGCAAGAGTGAATAGAAAAGCAAAAGAAATAAAACCTTTTTTCCGCACAAACAGAAATGTTCATTAATGCCTTGTAGGTATTTCACGATCGGCCGACTTATTGTCGATGGCTAAAAAAAGGTTTTGTAGTTTTTTTCTGCAATAATTTATCACAAGTTGGTAGCGTGCACCTGGGTGAAAATAATAACTCTGCACAAAGAGTAACTTTCTCGGTTAAGTATTCAACGTGGCAGCTTGGCAAGGAGAAGCGCGGCTCCTTAAAGCATGAAATCCCAAGCTGTCGCTGAACAAGACGACATCAGCACACAATCTACAATTGTGCAGATTTTCAACAACAACAGCAGTCAGAAAATCAGAAGTCAATGTTTGCAACCGTGTATCTGCCAAGTCGTCTCAGTCACGCTGCGCTCTGGAACTTTCACGTGATTGTTATTGATTCAAGGCCTTGCGGTTTGTCCAAAGCAACTAAACTTTTTCTAAGTGAAACATCTCTCCCAAAAAAATTGCAAATAAATGATGATTTTACAAATAATCTTCCCATAATCCTTTTCTCTTAAAACGTACTCTGTCCCCTAAAACGTACAAAACCATTGTTTTTAGCCCTTTGTCGATCCACTGATAGATGAAGACCTACCTCCCTGCGCCATGCTTCACCACGCCGGTCAGTACGCGTTGGTGAAACTAAGGGCCCAGGAGGCGTTCAGATATCGCTCGCCACTGATGGTGGCTGTGGCCAGGAATTTGACCGAGGTCATCGGGTTCATCATTCAGTGCCAATCAGCATGTCGTCGCTCCCCTTCAGTATATCACCGACGACTATAAGCAGAGCATCCACTGCTCCGCTCGAAAAAAAACAAGATAACAATAAATACATTACATATACCATTTAACAAAAATGCTTTGTCCATTCAATATTCAACATTAACACGTGACTTATTCTATCGATGGAACCAGGAACGGCGCACGCAGCATTTGCTAAAATGAAGCCTCTCCGATTGTTGTCCTTGAGCTTGCCAGCCCTTCATGTCGAGCAATCAAACCACGTGCTGCGTATATGGATCATTACTCAGCACGTCGATTAATGCACAACTTGGAAATAGAAAAATTACACAGATACAAAGCGTTTCTAAAAAAAAAATCAATGGTGGTTAAAATAAGATACCGTGACCAGAACATCAACGGTGGGTTTAAATATTGACATGGCAGTGTCAGATCGCCTACAACCAATTGAGGACCCAGCAAAAGCAATGGCAACGTTGGTTTAAGGTCACAGAGGTAGAGGATGACCAGAACAACAGATGGACTGATGTAGTGGAGGAGGAAGAGGCACTCCAATTGAGAGGAATGTATATTCAACTTCTTTCGCACCGTACGTCGCCAACCGTGCACATTGGAGGTGGGAGAAACATGGAAATGACGTGGAAACATCAACGACAGATGGAAGATGAGTGGGGGAATGACATTCTAAGCTCGTGGATAAGAATGACCTCCGTAAAGGAAGATAGGGAAAGAAGACACGAGCAGCTTTGTGACCAGTGGGCATTGCAGCTATGAATTCCTGTATCAATTTGTGTGGAGCCCTTGGTGTTACCGCCTCAAATGCACAGTGGGGTTTCTCCATTTACTTAAGTTTTCCTTCCGCTTACAAGTGAATCAAAATTGGGGATCTTCCAAGGGGAACCAGATAACCTGAGAAGAGGCGCAGTGCATGAGGGGTAACACTAAAACTCCACGTAGAATGGCCACCACGTAAAGTGGTTATGAGATTAATTGAACAAAAGTACAAATATCTAATCCTACAGAAACTTCACGTTTGCATGCATATAGAGATTCTTATACTTTTGCTCTGCCAAACCACTAACATCTTAGCCAAATGCCCTTTATTTAATTTACAACACACTTTGAGAAATTCTGGCAGAATTTTAGTTCAAGCAATGAAATGCAACCAGATTGATAATAAAAAAAAAGATCTGTATCCAACCATACTCTGGATTCCCTCTGACTGTGTAGTCATGGCAGCAATGGGCTTAATGCCATCCCTCAGACGTCTTTCATATAAACTATTTATTTTAGTACCATTACATAACTTAGATTTTTGAATATTGTTATAATTATTCACTGCGATGGCTTGTGTATTGATTTCTGTGGTGCTGTATACACTTTGCTGCTCTTCCAAAATGTAAAAGCTTTTCATGCCACAGATGATTAAATACATGTCTGATTGTTTACAACGATTACAAAATGTTGGCCAAGCCAAAAAGCGTTTGTTGGTAATGTTTCATTTCAATGTCACCAAATAATAATGATTTTGTTGAATAGCACATGAACTATGGATTGAGTATTTGTTTTTTTATTAAACAATGGGGTAGTTGTGTAACCCAGCTGTAAATAAACGTGCCTTTGAATCATGTACACAAATCCAACTGTAACTTCTCGTAATGTGCTCCACAAACATTATTAAACTGACCTAAAAATAACACAAGTATAATTTGCAGCTCATTTGTCAATCTGCTGCTCAATGAAGGATCCACACGCCATGTTGGTCACCAGAATTGGCCATAAAGTGGAGATGATCCCAGTGTCAGTGATGTTAGAAGTGGCTGTGGATTAAACAACGGGTTGCAAAGTCCATAAAAGAGCAGTCCTCTAACCACTGCTCTATAAATCCAGCAAACTGATTCATTTACATTATGATATTTCATAGCACAACGGCGCCAATGTATGAATAATATGGGAAATATATATAGCCTGCAATACCTAAATTCATAACCATTTGCTATGCCTCCCAATGTGAGCATTGTGCCATAACCATGATAATGAACTCAATTTCCGCATGAATACAGATCACAATGGCCAATGTCGATGACTGACAAAATTAATTGTAGTGTGAAATAGAATAAGTATAACCCGTAAAAACAAAGTTTTTCACTATAAATCCTTTATATGCGTGGCGGCTAGAGTCCTCTCGTCCTCTGGCTTGAGATGGCTGCCACCTATGGGTCAGATGATTGTGTGCCAGTATTAAGCAATTGGTAATTAAATATTTAATTTGTTTTCCCTAAACAGTGTAAAATTTTGGAAAACATTTTTCACGAACATTAATTGTCTCGCACAACGAGTCTGTGTGCAAAATGTCAGCTCGATTGGATCACGGGAAGTGGGTTAAAAAACGACCGAAAGATTTGCACGGTCGTAAGCAAGCAAGCAAGCACGCAAGCAAGCATACTTAATATAAAG
This sequence comes from Lethenteron reissneri, assembly GCF_015708825.2. Taxonomy (NCBI): domain Eukaryota; kingdom Metazoa; phylum Chordata; class Hyperoartia; order Petromyzontiformes; family Petromyzontidae; genus Lethenteron; species Lethenteron reissneri. Next base: position 1,683,903 of record NC_083784.1, read on the forward strand.
GATTTAAAAACGACAAACTCGACAGTGGCGATCTTCGAGAATGCTGATCGAAAAATGAGTTTGGAAAGCGCCCGTCCAGCGCTAATCACCAAAGCGTCGTGTGCGACTCCAGAACAGCAGCCACACGCACGAGAGTAAAACCTCCTCGCTGGGAAAAGTCTGCACAAGTTATGTCACCCAAGAGAACAAATACATGTCTTCCCAATAAATAAAAGAGCACGAAATACCAAATCGTGAAAATGGAAGTACTCTACGGACTGTTCACGAAGTGCTGCGGAAATCGCAATAACCGAGAACACACACAAACACTTACCAAACAAGAACGTGTCACATAAATAAGATTAACAGAGTGTACGTCAAGCAGTGCTCTGACAATGCGCAGCACGCATTGAGAATTTGGTCCAGAGCATTGTGGTTATCAATCATTCCGCAAACAAGGGTTATTTTAATGCCATTAAATGTGCTTTAAACGTGCAATTTGAATCACATAGCGCGAACTTTTGGCGCGAATAAACAAAAGGACAATTAACTAAAACATGCCTGAGGATTACGTTGGGTGTAATGTGAATATATATATTTTAAGGAATATTTGGACAAAGATTAAGTGGGCGGTTTGATGTTGCGCTATTGAAAGCAGCTGGGCTCTGTGGTTTGGGGATGGTACGTCACAGGCTCTCACTGGGCACTGTTCATCACCGTAGAGGTCACACAGACTGAGCGTTGCCTCATTCTATTCTAAATTGTCTCATAACCAGCAATTAGACTTCAACTGGGTTCCAATATCCTTTGTCCTCTGGGAGAGGATAACGTAGAATAAGCATTTCGCTTCTCTTCAATCAAATATATAATTTGCAACAATTATTTAACAAAACCTTACCCAAATAACCATCACTAAATGGCTAAATGGGGCATTTGCTAAATCTCTATAGGACATATGTTTAACAAACTCATAGTCACGTGGCATTACCGCCCATCCCCATGAGCAATGAATGTTGGGTTTTAATGTTTGCGTTAAACCCGTTTTCATATTTGATCACCAACACGCTCCGATTGGGAATGAATTGAAATCCTTCCCCTGCCAGGCACCCATAAAGTCATTGATGTATTTATCATTTTACGTTTAGTGCCATGTGAGCCCCCCACCCCACGCCCCCCCAGCACTCGACCCTTCTGCCTCCAGTTCCTCAGTGACGTGCACAGTGCAGTGTAGCTAAGTCTATCGCATCAGAGACGTCATCACTTATGAATCTTCAAGTGAATGGAAGACCGGTCCGACCGAACGTAGAAAACGAAACAACACAGCCGTGAAATGTCCAATTATGCAAGTAAATCATCGAACCTCACGCACTCCCGGCAACCACTTTCCTCCTTCAAGAATACAAAAAAACTTGTTTTGCGGGGATGAAGCAAGAGATGCGGAGCGTGTCGGTGACCAACTATGAAAACCGGGCTTAAAGTCGTACTAAAACCCACTTTCTTCATCAATTAGTCACCAACAAACTCTGATTAACTACCGATTGAAGCTATGATGAAGCTTCGTCAGAGGCGGAGAAAACAGATTGATCTTCCAAACGCATTCTTATTGAAGCACTGCAGCTGAGAGGCAGGGCCAGATCATGGTCCCGTGAGGCCCCTGGGCAACATGTATTTTGGAGGCCGCCCCCCCCCCCCTGCTTTCCTATATTGGTGTCTTTCTTGCCTTCCTCCTCGCAAAATCATCCACTAGATCGTCAAAATCTCGCCGTCTGACAAGGTCTGACATAAGTGACAATGAGCTGAGACGTGTTTGGCACATGCTACTCAGCAGCTCATGTTTTATTCTGCCTCAGAGGGAAAATGTCCGCTCACCCTGGCAGTTTGTCACTGGCAAAGTTAGAAAAAAGTGCCACGAAAACCTTGGGGAACACTGACTGCAGATTAAGTGCCTGCAACGTCTCAAGCAATTTAGTTGGGTACTTCTCACCCTCAGAGTCAGACATGAAAGACTTGAATTGGATTAGTTCGTTGGCAAAGTTCATGCCCAGGTCTTACAGGATATGCAGCGGAGAGTGTTAGACGCCTGATCTGACATCAACAGAACTCCAGAGACTTGTCAAACGCTTGTAAGCGTCCACAGCAATGTTTAAGGCATGCCACTAGCTTATCAATGACCACATAAAATGTTTCTATTTTGAACTTCTCCCTCCACTCAAGTGTCACACCTGGCTCTGAGCTCTCATCTGCAAATGTTTTGCGTTTCCTCTTTCGCTGAAGATCGTGCTCATATGACCGAGAGAAACCTGTCACATTTAAGGCTGCCCTTTCAAAAGCCTCAAACTGGTCTCGCTGTCCCGCCACAAAATCCCTCAATGAAGACATAAGCTGTGCTGCTACAGAGATGCCAATGTCACTTTTCTGTAGGTGCATGCTTGTGGCATGGAACCGGTCAAGTATAACGCCATGAATACCATCTCTAAGGTGTCCAATTTAGCACATAGTCCAGCAGCCTCAATTCGAGGATCTCTTTTCACATGATCATCATTGCACATACCACCGAAGGCCTATCTAATGTGGGTGTAATTTCTCCACAGTGCCTTGGTTGACTCTGCCCGAGCACTCCACCGAGTACTGGACAGCAATTTTAATGCCAGTCTGACGTCTGTCTTCTGAAAGGCTTTCCCCCATCTGTGAGTGGATGAAGAGAAAAACGTGTACAGCGACTGCAACATGTTAAAAAACTCGTCAGCCTCTGGGCTACTGCCGTCTAAGGTGTTAACACCGACTAAGTTAAGTGAATGCGCTGTGCAAGGCACATACTCTATCAGAGGGTTTTTTGTTTCAGGTGGGCCTGTAGCACCTTGTATTTTCCTGACATGTTTTTTGCATCGTCATATGACTGACCTCTACAGTTTGAGAGGTCCAACCTAAGGCCCTCCACCATCAAAGTCACACAGTCTGCCAAACTTTCACCAGTGTCGCTCTCAATTGGCTCAAAGCGCAGGAATCGCTCCACCACCTTCCCGCTGCTGTTAACAAACCGAAATATGAACGTCAATTGGTCCACATGTGACAGGTCTGGGGTAGAGTCAACAATTATTGAAAAAAAATTGGCATCCCGAATCTCATTTGCTATTGTTTGGCGAGTTTTATGACCCATTAGCTCAATGAGTTCTTCACATATTGTCGATGACCAAACTTTTTAATATGTTCAGCTAAGAATGGGTCAAATTGTGATAGTAATTCTAGGATGCCAAGGAACTAACCATTATGGGTTGACCCAAACCGTTCATCATCTCCCCTAAACGCAAGTCCTCTTTCACCCAAGAACTTGATCACTGCTACAACTCTTTTCAAAATGTCCCTCCAGTATTTAAGTTCCCCATCAAGTTGCTGCATGCGATCTGCATCTATAGCACTGCCCTTTGTCCGCTGGTGCAAGGCAAGCATGCGTGATCTGTGTCCTGCACTCTTTTCGTGTTCCCCTATTCTTTCAGAGTGCTTCCAGACACTAAAACCCTGACTAAAGCCACCGAGCTTACTGGAGAACAGTTTGCATGCGAAACAGTACACACAACATGTTGAGGGTGGGTATAGTAGCTATTGTCTAGAAACCTTCTGCCCATTTGGCAATATACAGTTCAGAAGTTCATTGTTGAAACTTCTAGTCTTTCCACCAAGCGCTCTATCCCGGACTGAAGCTGGGGATTTTTCACTGCGGTTTTGGAAGGGGACTGCTCCTCTTTCAATAAGCACTGACTTAACAATGTCACTGAACATGCTTTGCCATAATGCAGGGTCAGTGACTTCATAGCACCAGGAATGGCTTTGTTGCTGATTTGATTCTTGTGAACTGCCCAACTGCTCCTGAGGTAGAAATTATGGTTCTTGTATACCATTAGCTGTTGAGGATTCGCCTTCAAATAATGGCTCTGGGGACTGACAACATTACGGGAAACTGAACTAGCGCTAGTCCCTTCCCCTGCCTCTCTTGCCTCCTTTTTATTTTTGGCTTTCCTTTTGGAAGCACCACTATTCCAACGTGTGTGGTCCATATTTCGGAACTAGTATGCTATTTATATTAATATATTTATGGCATATCTCAATACTTATTGAATGTTAATTGAATTAATGTATATTAATAATGACAACACCCTTCAAATACTGTTGCTGAAAAATACAATCAAGTGGTAGTATTTTATAGTCTACTTGTACCTAAATGCAGCTTTGTGTAGATAACAGAAAATAATAGAAAAGCACATCAAATAAAATAATCCTAACCTTTTAAAAGGCTGTTAGAAAATAGCCCTTAGGAGGGATTGTTGAAATATCCTTTAAAAAGGCTGTTGTTTTAGAAAATTATGAAAAAAAGGCTTTGAATATATTTACTGTGGCGTACCAAGAAAGAAAACAGGCATCTGTCTGTGGCTTTTCCTACCAATAAATGTCTTAATATACTTGCCTGACACAGAGAGAATTACGTTGCTTGAAATTCAAAAGTAACTTTTTTTTCATTGGCTGAACAAGCAACAAAGGTTTCTGATAAGTCAGTGAAATGACTTGGCGGAGACTATGCACAAAGGCCACACCCTATCGATGGGGAGGGGAAAAAAGACCTCGTAAGAGCTGTCGACAATTTGCACGTCAACATTAGCATTATCTACTTCCGTGAATCTAAAAACAGACGGTCTATGAAAATAATGAATGGAGTTTTCCTTAATCTTTAAGTATAGATTGGGTCTCTTATATATGCGTTAGTGTATGAAAAAAATATAGCTTTTGGCATATTTTTTTAATGTTTCACAAAACCGCGGTGTATTTTTAATAATTGATTTGTCAACGGTTAACTAAGCTCTCAACAAACGACGAGCCCTCGGTCTCACTAGCGGGCTTTTTAGTGCAGCAAATTTGGTTGTAAGGACAGCTAGCTAGAAAAAATGGCAGCTAGCTAACTAATTTATGTTAACAAGCTGAATCATATGGGCAGCTAGTTAGGGAAAATGGGCAACTAACAAAAATAAAGGGATAACTAGTTACAGGAAGTCAAATAACGACCGGCTTGCTATAATATGACGCCCTTCCATCTGTCCTGTTATGCAGAATGAACCGACTTGTTGGTGAATATTGTATCATGTCACAGCATATTGTAGCATGCCAACCAGTGGTCAGATCACACTTTAAGCCCCAGGGGCCTATGGGCCCTAGTGGTCAGTTCACTTTAAACGCCAAGGGGCCTGGGGGCCCTCACACTGTAAGAGCTGAGGGGTTTGGGAGGCCCTAGTGGTCAGCTTACGTTTTAAACACCAAGGGGTCTGGGGGCCCTAGTGGTTATCTCACACTATAAGCACCCAGGGGCCTAGTGGTCAGCTTGCACTGTGCGCACTAAGGGCGCTGGTGTTGGGGGAAGAAAGTGTAGTGACACTCGACAAGGCAGTCTTCAACATGACACACGGGTCTTCAAGGATTCTGTTCATTACAAGCGTCTCGAGATCTTGCATCCCCCCCACTTTCTCGAAGGTTCCTTGACCTACTTTCCCTCCAGCCAATCACCTTCCAATCTTGATTTGAAGCTTTTGTGACTGCAGGAATCCGTACTCTTTGGTTCTTTCGGTAAAGTCACGTAGGTATAAAATAAAATAAATCACGACGTTTCGATCGCAACACAAGCGGTCGTGCACGTTTTCGAACAGATCTCAACCGACCTCCCTGTCAATCGTCCTCCATTTCCCGCTCTTTTCATTGTATTTCTCCTTAAATCCCCTTAAATTTCCCTGCCCTTTCAGGCCTGTTAAATACCAATAATAGGGCTTTGTTTTAACTTCTTGATTATCCATGTCACGTGGTGCCCACCACGTCAGGTGAGCATCATTGGTCGTGATAAAATCTCTACACAAGTGTCCCAGGCCCCTCCACCACTGGCCAGACATGGCACATGCATGATCACGTCCTACGCTTCACAGAACCTTGAGACATACCACCTCGCGACTGCATTTTCTCTGGAGGTGAACCGGTTTTGAGTCGTGCCTCTTCGAGCCTCCTGATGATCCGATGGAAGACCTCCGGGAGCAGTGACCACTCGCAGGGGTTCTAGGGTCTCCCGACTCGGCATGGAGTTTGGTTCTCCGGTCTCAGTGAGGTTCCGAGCCAGTGGCCGTACCCACTTGTCCTCCAGCCACGTTCGGAAGCCAGATAATTCCCACACCATCTTGTCAGCCCTCTTCTGATCCCACGTAAGGGCCTCCTCACTGGTTCTCTTGCCTCCCCAAGCTTAGCGTTAAACTCCCCCTGGGACTCAATGATTTCCCATGCCAAGTCGGCAAGGGATGATGGGGCCGCGTGCGCATTTCCGCTCCTAAATCTGCCCTCCTGGTTGCTGATCTCTGCAGGGCCGCCACTCAGCGGCACTTCCCGGCCTCCGTTTGGGCCTTAGCTAGCTTCGGCACTGTCAAAACGGACACCCCTCGGTGTCTCTTGGGGGGGGGGGGGGGTGCACGATCTGGCTACTGAATTTGAATCCCGACTCACATCCTCAGTGCATCGTGATTTGCGATGGCGCGCAAAGGGCTGCTCGTGCGTTTTTTCATTCTTTCTCTCTCGCCGCCAGCACGATGAGAGAGTTGGTGCTCAATGCCCGGCGGCACGACGCTGCAACAGCAGCCGGCGTGTGGAAACGTGCACCCCTATTATTGACGCGTCGTCGAGTCGAACGTCAACAGCGTCGCGCCTCCCCTTTGGAGAGGAACGTTCGACTGCGGGCTCCCGCGACGCATCGTCGCGAGTGTAGAGTTCTCCGAGGCCACGGTTCACGCGGGGGAAATATCAGAACGCTATCGCGGGACGCCTTCAAGATTTCAGGTCTCTCTGAAACAAGCGTTCAATTGTTCAGACGAGACGCAGTTGTAAGGCAGCTGTGCCGCATTAACCAAACAAGCCCCAACTCCCGTTTACATCCGTAGGCGCCGATGAGAAGAAGAATTAAACAATCACCCTGATGTGTTTAGGGGTTGTACGACGTGTTGTTCAGCACGATGTCCGATGTTTCGTTCCACGTGGTGGAAGCTTCTTCATCGATTGAATTCGGTTACGGAAGAAGCTCTTGGCATGGGGAGCGAAAAGTCCGGACATAAATTAGTATCCTATAAAAGCTCACAGAACGTGGTGTGAATCATCAGACATTGTGCCGAACAGCATGCGGTACAGCCTGAAAAATAGATCTAAGGTTTATCTCGCGGTACAACTGCGATAACCAACACAGTAGTACTCTATCCTAGTTCTATGGGTGTCGACCAGACGAATTAAATACATTTTAAAACTGACGAGTGGGTGGTTCAGAGGGCTAATCTTTGCATCAGATCACTGTGTCCTGGGCTTAAAAAGTGTAAAACATGAAAACAAATTGACAAGCCGCTTTTATTATCTGGCATTGAGATGATGGCGATCACTTAGTGAAGGAACATCCATTAAATCTTTGCAGAAGTCATGTGCAGCGAGAGACATTCTGTTCGTGTTGATCTTTCAAGCAAAAATAAAGTTCCCATCCAAAAACTGAAATTTACAACGGATCTTTAACCATCTTAAGATGGTCTGTTTGAAGTCTTGCCGCCCTATGCATCATCATCATCATCTTGTCTGGGCGCCACACCGATTTAGTCTTGCCCCGTAGCTAATTAGCCACGAAAGGAATGCGAACTACTACCATCGGGAATTGTGATACTGCCGCGTGCCTGTCGGCCTCATGTTAATGGCCTCCCGTTGAGCTGAGTTTGATTCTGGGCCAGGGAAGAAATGGCTGGAACTCATTCCCCGCTCGCAACAGTTGAAGCATTCCATGTGTGGGAAGCCTAAAGGTCCCGGGACTCGTGGCCCGTGGACCTTTATTGTACGCCGCAAAAAAAGAAAAAACTCCCTTCAGATCAAGGTGTTGACAGATAAATTTGCCATCTCGAGTCTGAGAGGCTTATGGAGCAGCCTCAAAAGAAAGGAGATTGATTGATGATTGAGCAGAGATAACACTGGAAGCTTAGGCACGAGCGCATCGGCAAAAAATGCGGCTGTGGCTCACTGATAGGAAGGGTCTGGAGTTGTGCTTGTTTTTTTGTTTCCATTTTCCTCCAGTTTCATCCTGATTGTGCTGTCCGAATCGTGCCTTGAGATGAAGTATCCATTCGGGTTTTCTTCCAACAGCAACGCAACCATTCGTGTCATCGTACGGGTCCCGCGGAAGAGTAGAGCGCACATCCACCTCTGACATCCATTTAATTGACCTCTGGTTCACACAATTGAAGGCAGCACTCTCCCACCCGCTATGCCACGGACACTCATGTTTGTTGCGTAGCAATCAAACTGATCTTTTATTCTCAGAGCTGAAATTTAGTCAAAGGAAACCGCAGAGCCAAATTTTACGTGATGGTTATTTTTGACCAGTCATTGGCGATCAGGCTGAAACGATCCACTCATGACACTTGAGAAGCTGCTTTTAATCACAAACCGCTGCTTGGATTCGAACCCAGAATCTCAGCTGTGCCACCTCAGCGCTCTGACCTCTGAGCAACCAAGTCGTCTCGGCGCTTTTATTTTTTTACTTTTCAAACGTCAACCCCCCAAAAAACTCCACTCTGCTTCCTTGAACGGCGAATTAAGATTGGCACCAATTATGAAAATGCAATTTGAAAGTGTGGGAAAACACATACCTAAACAAAACGAGCATGAGAATGAAACAACAAACCGCTTGCCTTGAAAGGCAGGGCTGCTGTGGCACGAGTTGGTGATTGGCGCATGAGGGAGATCGCTTGTACCTGCCGGGCGTGATTGATGTTCGTTTGATGCCTTGTGCCAACTCCGCTGCCGTACACGAGAGGATCGGGCGATGTTTATGGCAATTATTAGCCCGGCTCGGTGGGGAATGGGTCTGCTGAGGGAGCCGTGTGTGAGGTGAGGCCTTGGTTAGAACAAACAAAGCGAGGCCGTGTCATGAAACGGCCAGCAGCATTCTCGGACAACACGTTGTCTCCACATTTGAGCTGCTAAGGGCGAGTTATTCAAACCCACCGTCCCAGACTCCAGCCCCTGTGGACTTGCCCTCAATAATGTGTAATGGCTCTTGTTTATATTCGCGGCACCGAATGTTTCTGTGAAAGGGCTGCTTTTAAAGTTTAATGGACGTGGGCGTGTGGAAGAGAACTCGGTCATTGTTTCCTCATAAACACGAGAAACAAGATGAACTAAACTTCAGCACTCATCCAAGCCAGAAAGCACTCGTGTAATTTCACACTTGTACGCTATAAAATAGCTGGTTAACCAAAGTTCAGATGGTTTTTTTTATTCTCTTCATTCCGCGTGATGTTTCCACTATTATTGTTTTGAAAGAAGTGTCGAAATCAAAACTAAGAGCAGAATTTAATTCGGGCTGAACTATTGCAATGTGGCATACATTGCGTTTGCCAAATGGATTGACATTAATTTAAGGACTTGCTACTCAAAGTCGACGGGTGGATCAAGGGTCATAGCATTGAGCCAGCACTGTTGAGAGAGGAACCTGGGTTCAATCTGGGGTTCAGCCACACCACCCTAGGGGAGCAGAGTGGCTGAGAGCAAGAATTACCTGGGTTCGATTACCCACCCAGTTACTTTTCTGTGTGGAGATTGTATGCAGGTATCACGGTGGCGAAATGTTAACTCCCTCGCCTGGTATGCAGAAGATCGTGGGTTCGATCCCAACCCCGATGCCTGCTGCTGTATATTTGGAGTTTGCATGTTTATCTCCTCGTGATCGCGTAGATTTTTTTCCTGGTCCTCCGGTTTTCCCCTCCACATTTAGAAACACGTGTTTACAGTATTTGGCTGATAAGCCACATCGTTGATCTATCATTTGTGGCCAGGTCGCTTCTGAAAAAGAAGCTGAGAGCTCAGTGGGCCTTACCAAGTTTAAATGTTCTCCTCCTTTGTTGCTGCTAATCCTGCATAATGCACGGGCATAATGACTTTAAACCCCTCGCCAAACCTCCTACGCATTTCACAAGTAGTACTAATCGCATATCTGCATTTCCCACAAATATGCTAAATTTCTCTTGATATGCAAATTATTTTGTCAAGGCGCTCTTCGCCCCTCCATCCCAGCTTAAATAGTCGCTCCAAGCCTGGAGCGTGACATTCAGACTCTGTGTACTTGACAGACCTGTTCTCCACCTGAGGACGGCTACTTGCGTTGTGGCCGAAACTTCGTGAGAATTATTTTATTATGTTTTATTTTTATTATTTTATTGTTTCTATTCAACGTGACTTTACCGAAAGAACCAAGAAGATGTTCTCCTCCTGTTCTTCATGAGTTTCCTCTGGGTACTCTGGTTTCCTCACGAAGCAAAACAAAAAGATACACGAAAAAGTGGCAATGGTCAAACATCCCAATCCTGAACAAATACCTGGACATTAATACATTTGGATTATGTGGAGCAACATCTCCCCCCTATTGCGAAAACTTGGCATGACCCTTCTGAAAAAGAGTCGTTCAGACTCAGTGAGGCTTTCCTGAGTAAAACAAACGTGACAATAAAAAACAACCACTTGTGATGATACCAGCATCACAAGTGTCGACGAGATGATCATCTAAGCATGGTCACCAATGAACAAATCGTCACTTTACAGACTTGTATTTTCATTTAAATTGGCTGAGAAAAAACAATCTACATATATATAACACCAGCTTGACCACCATGCGATGAGCATTCATTTCCGGTGCTGCGTGCGATTTGTAAGAGATTTTAGAAGCAGTTTTGCGATGTCGCCGTCCTGTGACTCTTCTGGTAGTGATGTTACCGCTCTTAGCGAGCTTCAGATGGATACTTGGTTTCATAACACGACAACAGCAACATTGTAATGAAGCTGGAATATAAAAAAAATTGAACACATACTTTTTAATTAATTACCAAGTTAGATTGAAATATTTTGTTGTAATTTAAGTTGTCCTCAGTTCATTTGGGTTCATTTTTTTTTCATTTAAATTTAAAGTATTGCTCTTCACAACACAGTCCTGCTGTTCAGCTGCTGAATCTTCATCTCCATCTGCTCTCGAAAGCAGGCAGGCACGCAAATAAATAAACGAGAACACGGCGAGCATTTGTACATCTGCGCGGTGATCATTCAGAACCGCCGACGTAAATTAAAACGAGCTGCAAAAACATGTACTTACCAAGATGAAAAACTGTACATATGGTGTCTTTCTTAGGAATGCGGGACAGCAGAAATCGACAAACCATCGTGGCCACAATACCTGAACTCTCGTGTTTTTGTTCCCTGCCTGCAATTTTCTCTTGCCCAAATCTGCAATTATTTAACCAATTATATTTACCAGCCCCCCCCCCCAAAAGTTAACTTAATCAAGAGCTGATTTCACAGCTGGTTGTAAATGTGAATTACAAAGAGGGTTTTTTTTGTGTGTTCACGGTAAGTGGTACTTAATTAAAGAAAAAAATTCTCGCATGTGAATTCTGACGATTAATTCACGATGACGTTAAGAGTTCTTTAACCCCACCTCCCCTTAAAGAACCGCGACAAAGAGTGCATATCTAATCCAACACAAACATTCCAGCGATTACCGAGAAACGCAACTCGTCATAATGGACTTAGCAGGGCCTTACATATGGACTCTTAGAATGACCCCAGAGGGGACACTTTAGTACTTTTATTGCCCAAAGGACAGTAGCCGCGTCCAGTACACTCCGCACTTGTGTCAGCCTCGCCAGTTGCGTTATGTCACTCACTCTTTGCTGTTGTGTCATTTGTGTCCTTCTTCTTCTTAACAACAAACCTACGAACGTGCCAAATCAAACCAAGCGAGTACATATTCAATGCCGACAATTATTGTGTAACTGGCGGCTTGTTTTGCACGCTGCGTTTTTATGCACGCTCTAATAAAGCGTTTAAAATGCTCTTCACGATCAACAAATTACGGGTTGCGGTGAGAAACTGACCAGCACCTCGTGCAATATTCATGTTTTAAACGTTAAGTTATAACTTGAATGCAAAAACAACGCGTCTCTCAGTGTTGTTGTTGAACTGCAATCTCTTTCTCCCATCCCGACTACATTCCAGTTCCATGAAAAAGCTGCCAGCGCGCGGAGAGCGAAACGTCGGACATCACGGCAAGCACCACGTGTTAACAGCGCTGAGAGCACACCGGGGAGGTGACCAGCAGAGCCGTGGCAACTTGCACAGTCGGAGCGAGCAGACTGTGGGAATGCGAGCGTAGACTCCGCGAGAAGGGGAGGGGGTGTCTGTGACCCTGTAAAACATCCCCCGGTGATTGCACTCATTCTACAGCTGCGCCAGTTGAAGGTTATTTCATGCTACGCTGTGTAGTAGAAAGCATTAGGGTATAGCAAAATGTTCACATTACTCAGTGGACTTTTTGAAAACCCAACGTTGATTATTTTGGACCCCCTGAATGAAAGCTCTTTTTTTCATATCCCCACCTTTTTTCTTTTTTTAAACCCACAGGTATTGGCTCCCAAGCTCAGCAGCACTGACGGGCGTTATGCTAAAGTATTCTGGTTGCAAGAGCAACATTGGGGCGTAGGGGGCCTTCGTTTCCCCATGGGCAAAGGGGAAATAAAAAATAATTTTCAATAAATGTCTGCAGAAATAAGCAAAGCCATTAATGGCAATCACAAAAGAAAAATAACTCGGCATCCGCGAGAATAAATCGTTAAGAAATACCGACGATCGTGATTCCGTCAAAACTGAATTACAGAAAGGAATACAAGGTTCGTAAGATATAGTCGTTTGAAGAGAAAGCAGACCATGAGTACAGAATAACCGCAGTTTGTCTTGGTCAATGTGGAAGAATTATGACGATGCCACAGCACTTAAGAGTCAAAAGTGAATTTAAACGGTAAAGTTACTCGAGGAAAGTTATGAATTTGATTAAACAGCTTTCACTCAAACCTTAATTGAAGCTCCCTACAATACATTTATATTCGGAGAATAAAACTCCGCTCGCTCTTGGAGGATCGTGATTACAAAACGCTCTGAATTAATGTGTACAATGGAGATTGGTTGTGATCCAGCTATGGAGTTCGATGTAATGCACACAAGTTTGTATTAAACAAATCATTGGCTGATAATGCAATGGAAGTACGCACAGATAACAAATACAACTCAAATGTATCAATAACACCGTCTTAAAATCAAAATACATAAGAGGATACTTTTTGGGCAATGGTCCTTCTTTGTTGTGTTTTTTTGTATTGTTGTTGTTGTCACTTTGTGGACCCGCCCCGACTGGATATATGTGACAAACAGCTCCGTAGCCCATTGGATTTCTCCACGATAAATACAGACTCTGATCATTCATAGGACACGTGCATCCTTGTTAGTCAATGTTATTGACGAATGTGTTACGTTTTGCTGTAAACTGGTAACAGTGATTTAATTTTACATTTGCTTACAGTTTGAATTATTGCACTATGTAATACACTTTTTGTTCCTGGTTAGTAAGTGTTATTTAGTAAATGTTTATGTCTAAAAAGACTAGAAAATTGCTATTATTCCCCACAAACTTTGTGACCAGGACAGTGATATTTTGCACTTTACCTATTTTCAATAAGAAAACAGGAAAAATGTTTTCTTTTCGTTCACATAAAGTCAGGAAAAAAACATATGAATCAAAATGACCATGTATTTATAATAAAGTAATACAAAAATAACTACAAATGATTTAGAAGTGAGTAGTTTTTCGAGATTTACAATTATACTGTAAATCACTTTCACGAATCAACATTTTTCATATATATTTGTTCAATAACATTGAAAATTGTTAAACATTTTACATTTAAAAACTTTAACAATTTTAACAATTTTCATAACCTAAATTTCCGAGCAAAAATTGTCCATCTTACCTGTCAAAGTTTTTTTTGCATTGCTCGCAGGTGGAATGAAGTGCCCAGGGTTTGTCTTGATCCCTGACAGGCATGCCGAAATATGCCTTGTAGGCCTCACACATCTTAGCAGATGCTTTCACAGAGTACTTTTTCGCTTTTGTCTTGATAAATTGGCCACAGACATAACAAAATGCGTCTGTCAGATGCTTGCAGCCTCTTGATGCCATCTCAGAAAAATGCAGATATGTATCCACTTAGGCAGCTGGAACTAAACTGAACTGGTGGGCTTAAGGCCCCTGTATTTATACTACTATTTATATTATTGGAAAATTCTCTAATCTTCTAGAAGTTACTCCAAGTTTACTCAGTACTGAATCTATCTGGAATGTTCTGTAAAAAAGGTAAATTTCAAAATATCACTGTCCTGGTCACAAAAGTAAAGTTTGTGGGGAATAGCTATTTTCTGTACTTTTGAGGTATAAGCAATTAGGAAAAAATCCACTGCTGAATGAAAGGCACTCCCAGGCCATCACCATCTCTCACAATCCTGCAATGCACCTCTTCAAGAGCCGAATTCATTGCTCCATCTCCTTGGTTGACGTGGTCTCTTATACGCCTTCCATGCCTTGAACTGAAAACTAATTTTATTTTACCAGATAACGCCCAGTGAGCTATAGCCCTTTCTCAAAAGCAACCTGGGCACAAATGACAGCTCAACGAAGTGGCTTATCATCACGTGGACCTTTATAGCAGCCAAATACTCTAAACGCATGTTTCTAAATGTGGAGGGAAAAACCGGAGGCCTGAAAAAAAATCCACGTGACCACGGGAATAGAAACACGCAAACTCCAAATATACAGCAGGCATCAGGCTCGGGATCGAACCCACGACATCCTCCATACCACGCGAGGTAGTTAACATCTCACCACCGTGGCTAACACTCCATCATTATCCTTAAACATCGCACAACTATCTCTTCCAGTAGCGTGTCCTGCCCAAGCCCAGTTACGTTTATGAACAATTCGTATTACCCCTTTGACCTGAGTGTTTTCTACTCCGTGTGTTCGTCTTTTTGTATCTCAGGGTAATTCCAAGCGTGCATCTCTTTGGTGCTCATCGTGCACTTTTCAGCTTTTGTTATTTACTTTTTGAATGCCCAATGTGGGTTCACAAACATAGTCATATACGATTGAACAGCCTCCGAAAGTTGGCATACTTCACTTTTTTTTTGCATTATTGTGGTATTTTGCAAATAGTTGTTTTGGTCATCTCCTGTGAATAAAGTTCTGACTCGAAGTATTTGAATTATATTTGTTTGTTAACTTTACCAACGATACATTAATTAGGTCAGCGCACAAAAATGTGGTGCCAATTGAGGTGTCAGGATTTTCCAAAGGTTCCTTTGCAATTTCTTATGATCAGTGGGACGTTACTCCATGGCTGCTGCACTGAAACTGAAGTCCATTCGCATGCAGTGGCATGACCAAGCCCCAGGGATACTCAAACACAGGGGCGCGTGAAAGGGAAACCTTCAACATCCCGGTCCGCCACTGCCGAGGAGCGAAATCTATCACAATCAGCCATGCATGTGCATGTACGTGTGCACTGGCGCTCGCTAACAGCACTTACCTCAACAGTCTGTCAAGGCTATGTGGGGGAGCTTTGTCTTTGCAAGGGCACGCGATAGTGTTGCAGTTATCACGCTGCGCTGCAAATCCGGCGACCCGAGTTCAATTCCCGCTAATGGCCAACACCGGTGACGATTATCTAAACCGGTTCTGGGCCTCCCCTAGGTCGACGCAACCTGAAATGAGTACCGGGTGAGATGCATAAACATCGCCACTGGGGAGACAAAGGCGGCCGGGTGTGGTGTTGGCCACCCGCCCCCTCGTGTGCCGTGCCGGCCTTCATAGGTGCTCGCTAACAGCACTTGCCCCAACAGTCTTTGCACTGGTCAAAATTAGCAATATAATCAGACACCCTTAGCATTTGATTTGTGTGCTACGAACAAGAGCCATTGCCCAAAACGTCGCCTGGAGTAAAACGAGTTTCCAGTAAACGTGTAGAGTGGCGTTTAACATTGTCCTTCTAGCACACGAGGCGGCTCTCGAAAGTGGACAAAACAAAAGTTATCTCACGAATTTCACCGATCCCCCCCCCCCTCCTTCTGGGCGGTGACGGTGTCCTCCATCTGTTGCGCCTCTCCCCACGGATGTGGAACGCCTTGCCCGGTCGTGTCCGCGATCCGGCCAGATGTTAACGACCTCGCCTGGTATACAGGAAGTGGTCGCGCGTTCCATCCCGACCCCGACGCCTGTTATATATTTTAGAGTCTGCGTGTCTCTCTCTCTCTCCGCGTGGTCCCGAGTGGAATTTTCTCCGTGTCCTCCAGTTTTTCCCCCTCCACATTTAGAAAAAAAAATGCGTTCAGAGTATTTGGCTGCTATACATGTCCACGTGATGATAATCCACTTCGTTGAGCTATCATTTGTGGCCAGTTCGCTTCTGCAAACGAGTTACACAGCTCAGTGGGACTTACCTGGTAAAATAAAAAGTTTAGTTTAGTTTGTACCCAGCCTCCAGAGCATTTCATTATTTCATTTATTCAGATTTCGGGTCTCTAAATTAGCTTCTATGCTTCTAAGTTTGTCCTGCCCTTGGCCAACACTTTATTTAGTGATGTACAGCATCCTGATTACCTTCAGAATCAGAACATGTATTGATACTGGAGGAATCCGAAGAGCTATAAAGCTCTTTTTCACAGATGCCCAGTAGCTATGACGCCATTTACGACCTTGTAGAAAGGCACTATTGATGCAATTTGTTATGATTATTATTCAATGAGTGGGGTGTGTTTTGGTTTGCATGATTGTTATTTCGTCAGCAGCAATTTTTCGAGTAAAACAGTAACGGCCCAGGTAGACCTTTGTTAAGGTGCAACGCTGAAAGTGCTTGACCACGTCACTGCTGGTGGAAGGGCTTCCATTAAGGGGAACTCTACAGATCTCCTCTGGAGAACATGTTGTCCTATTCTTCCATGCTGACAGACATCTTGGACGAGATAGGCGTTACCCACACGCTAACCACACACCAACATTGACGGCAGTGGTGGATAAACAAGCATAAAACAAAACAAACTCAAAACATTACAACTCCTGTTATACATTCACTCATACATCCTACCTTATCCACCCATCAGCAGTCTGTGTACCCAGTAAGACGAACTTAATGCCCTCTCAGTCATTAAAGGTACAGGATTGAGGTGTCGCCCTGAAAATGCCAACTAGCACCACGACTGGCAGCGAGGCTTCAAATAAAGGCAGTGCTTCCTAACCTGGGGTGCGAAATGCCACATTTTTAAGAAGGTAAATCATCGAAAGACAAATTAAACACGGGCACGTAAGTACTACTACGTTGTTGCATCAACCCCGATGTATTTATAAACATTACTGTATAATTGTTTTTTTACGATCGAGAACTAAAGGGGTGCAAGGGTGCAGGAAAGTTTCGATTTAAAGCTTTCGTGACTGCAGGGATTCATCTTCTTGGTTCTTTCGGTAAAGTCACGTAGAAGGGAAGTAATAAAATAATAAAAAATAAAACAAAATAAAATAATTCTCACGACGTTTCGGCCACAACGCAAGCAGCCGTCAGACGCTGTCTCCCCGACAGACCTGGTCTTCACCTGAGGACGGCTGCTTGCGTTGTGGCCGAAACGTCGTGAGAATTATTTCATTATGTTTTATTTTTATTATTTTATTACTTCCCTTCTACGTGACTTTAACGAAAAGAACCAAGAAGATGAATCCCTGCAGTCACGAAAGCTTTAAATCAAAATTTGATTCCATCATCTAATCAACAACCACAGGAAAGGTTAATAACCACTGCACTCAAGAAAGCATGCGGGATTCCTTCCGAAGGAATGTGGCCCACTCTCACGCCCTGGCCAGGTATCTTCGGAGTGATAGGGGCACCCACGCTTTGCCCCACCACACACGGCCTGCCGATCAAACTATTTAGAATTTACCACGTAGGGCCCACTGAGCTATTTAGCTATTTTTCAGAAGCAACCTGGACAGAATTGAAAGCTCAACTAAGTGGCGTATTAGCACGTGGGAATTTATAGCAGCCAAATACTCTAAAAGCACGTTTCTAATATATACTTGTGGGTGTCGGTAGACAAGGCGGGGAAGGGGGTGTAATAAATGTGCCTACTGCCTCTAAATAGCTGTGGTTCCATTAACACCGACACTCAAACAAGTGTTTTGTTTTAGCAGTGACAGTCGCAACAAGAAAACAAGATATCACACGATGTTGTGTTCACTGGAGGTGGAAATTCCACAGATTGTTGTTTGTGCTGTGGTGTAATAACTCAAAGCACAGCGCGGCAGAGCGAAACGTCAACAGCGTGTGAAAATGTGCAAGCCATGGCATTTAAAAAAGCCCCATCCGGTGCGGTCAGAACAGTTAACCGAATGATTGATCATTTCACTTTAACAATACTGAGCACACCTGATGTGAGTATATATGTTTAAAAATGTTAATCCTTAGTGGTTCATTCTTTGAAACACATGTGTGAGTATATATATGTAGCAGGGGATGAATGAGTCACCCTCTGGAATTTTCATTTTGATGCGTTGTCAGGGTCACGATTCAATTCTGGAATCAATTCGTGATATTGTGATGATTGGTAGCGGCCTCTAGTGGCTGCAGGGGTGACATGAACCCATCAAATAAAGCATAACATAGATAAAGGGGCAGGCCAGCAATTGCCTGCTTGTGGCACTGCTGGCATTAGGGCCCCCACAGCTCGACAAAGCCCTCTTGAGGGTATTCGGCCTACTCTTCCACGATGTTGCCAAACATCTTGAAAAAGAGTACCAACACTTTACCCCACCACATGCAACTTGCCTATTGACCAACTGCGCCAGACCCATGTATACAGCTGGGTTAAGAGGCGGGGAGACCACGTGGAGTTTGCCAATTGTCTCAACTGCTGGCGGAGCCGGGAGAAGGGCGCCATGGTGGCCAGATGTTAACTACCTCGCCTGGTATACAGGAGGTCGTGGGTTCGGTTCCGACCCTGAAGCCTTTATATTTTGAGTTTGCACGTTCGCCCCGTGGTCGTGTGGATTTTCTCTGGATCCTCCCGGTTTTTAAATCCTTTATATTAATATCATTTGCTTGCTTGCTTGCACGCTTACGACCGTGCAAATCTTTCGGTCGTTTTTTAACCCACTTCCCGTGATCCAATCGAGCTGACATTTTGCACACAGACTCGTTGTGCGTGACAATTTATTTTCGTGATATTTTTTTTCCACTTTTTCGTACAAATTTTTTTTCATATTTAATTTAAAATACCAATGTGATAAAAATGAAACTCTTACTCAAGAAAAACAGAAATGAATAATAAAATAAAACCGATGCCACGCATATAAAGGATTTATAGTGAAAAACTTAGTTTTTACGGGTTAATTTTTCCCTCTACATTTAGAAGTATTCGTTCAGAGTATTTGGCTGCTTATCCACATGGTGAGCAACTTCGTAGGACGATCATTTGTGGCCAGATCGCTTCTGCAAAAGAGCTACGTAGCTCAGTGGGCCTTGCCTAGTAAAATAAAATATTGTTTAGTTTATGAAATCGAACTAGATTGCAATTTTTCGGTGTGCAAACCGTGACACCACGGTGGCATCTATACATACACCATACATGGCATTGCTGTTCACACATGTGGTTTGATAGCCTATCCATGAGCTTAGGAATATATATTCATGGCTGAATCAATGGATTGTGCTAACGCTGGTGTGCCGTCTTGTATTCGGCTCTCATCAACGGAGAGCAGCTGTGCCATAATTACCAAGTTCAAATTCCAAATAATGTTATGTACTTTGTGCACAAGGTGTTTCCCATTACCTGTTTCTAAATAAAGTTCCCCGATTAACTTCACATGAAAAGGAACTGAAAATGTGCATGCGCACGGTTTAAATTTAGACGTAAGTATTCCAACGAAGTGTCTGCACATATTCCCTCGCATGCGCGCACACACGCAAGCACTGGACACGTAAGAAGAACAACATTGCAACCTCGGAATCTGTCCTTTTCAATTTTTCAAACGAAGCTCACAGAAAAGTGGTTAGGTCAACTTCGCTCGGGAAAGAATTTGGCCCACGCCTTGTGCACGTGGAGCCGGGAGGAGCAAAAAGAAAAAATCTACGTGGTTTTTGTGAGCCGAAAAATAAAACGAGGCGAGGCTAAAAGACAGACACCGTTGTTTTTTTGTGCAGACATTTACAAAAACAGCCACATTCATCGTTCAATAAAACGTTCGCATCGGCTCCAGAAAATCAGATGTAGGGTCCTTTTGTATAGCTCAACCCTGAATCCATTTACAAGAGCTCTGCTTGACGTTACACAATAAATGTGCAACATATGCCGGCTTTGAAACAGCCTGCCATTATTTGTGAACGGACGAGAAACATGAAATAATTGACCGGTGCTCATTAATATAACGCGTCTTCGCTTTTAATTCCACAACTGCGTCCTGCGCACGTGTCTTGTCGGCCGACGTTGTCTCGCACGACTCCCTCGCAATGCAAAGCCGCCGCGGTTGTGCGATCGTCACGATGTTGTGCGGAATGGCCTCTGACGCCGACGGGGGAAGTGGGTTTGCATTTCATCATCGGTGCAGTGACCCTCGGGCACCTGTGCACGTGTGGAATAGGTGCAGACGTCACCGAGATTTGCGAGTGCCACAAGGCAGGGTACTAATGAGGACTTTGATGAATACATTTCAAATAGATTTCGCATCTCTTTGAAGTCGAATAGATTTCACATCTGTCTGAAGTCTAATAGATTTCACATATATTTAATGCCAGAGAGATCGCACATCCATTTCACGTGGGCTTTGTATACAGTATATATGTGTATGGATGGTGCGGTGTTGTAATGGACCGCACATTGGACTTATAATCCAAAGGTCACCAGTTCGATCCGAGTTTTTCGGTTTGGCCATGTTTGTTTGTTGTAGTACAGAGTTATACTGATGGCCTTAATATAAGTTGTCTTGTGGTTGTTGTTGTTTGACTTGCATCCCACTGGGATTTTTGCACACAGCGTTTGTGCACGGTGCTTTTTCTGCAATATTTTGCTGCCTTTTCTTGGATTTTCTGTTTGCACATATTCACTTTAAGATGTTTTCTTGTTCATGTTTTTGTTTTCTTGTTTGTTGCGGTTGCACCCGATTCAAGAGCCGAATGGCTCACAGGGCTATACCTAATAAATTAAACTTGAAATGAAATTAAACTTGACGGCAACACTCGTTGAAACAATGGTGCATCTTTCTTCAATACCGCAGGCCTCTGTCCACCCAGCAGTGCAATTGTGAGCACCACAGCCAGTCCGCCTGCATGTCGTGCGTGTGGTGGGGTGAAGATGGGGCGCTTCAGACGCATGGGCAACGTGGAATCAGGCCAGATAGTGTTTCGAGCAGTGGTTCTCAACCGGGGGTCACGTGGACCACTGCAGGTACGTGCCAAGTCCCAGGGCGTTCGTGACGTGAGCTATCCATGTGTGTGATCTTATATCATGCGTGGCAGGCATTGGTGAATAAACATGTATTAATCTGCCAAAATGAATAAATTACGATTACATTTAAATCAACATGGTAACCTAAAACGATATAAAAGACCTTTTAAAACTCAATGAGCACAAATAATAATGATGTTTCCAAGAGTAGCTGCCATCAAGGGCGAACAAATTCCGTCACGCATGCAGAACGTCCGTTGGATTTTTTTTTATTTGCCTGCACTGACTTAGCCAGATAGGATGCCTCACAAAAAATGGACAATTGGTGAAAGCATTAACGTTCATTATTCATACATTGATTTCTGAGAACTATGTTGGGAACTCTTTGATTTTTTCGGTAAAGTCACGCAGGTGAAAATAAAATAAAAGTAAAACAACTAAATTAAATTACGACGTTTCGGAGGCAACACAAGCTGTCGTCATCAGGTGGAACAACCACAGCCATTTTTTTTACTGTAGTCGGCAATGTTGGGGTCAGGCAAGGGGATATTCTGTTGATAGAAAATTTAAAAAAGGGGGTACTACAGTAGCCAAATAAAGGCTCGGGAACCACTGGTGAGTGAGTGCTGGCCAGCTGCACCTTTACCTCTAAAGTGAAGGAAATGCCACATCCATTTCGCATAGGTCTGTTGTGCGTCTCTCACTGATCTCATCATCTTCTTGGTTCTTTCGGTAAAGTCACGTAGAAGGGAAGTAATAAAATAATAAAAATAAAACATAATAAAATTATTCTCACGACGTTTCGGCCACAACGCAAGCAGCCGTCCTCAGGTGAAAACCAGGTCCGTCGAGGCGACAGAGTCTGTCACCTGAGGACGGCTGCTTGGGTTGTGGCCGAAACGTCGTGAGAATAATTTTATTATGTTTTATTTTTATTATTTTATTACTTCCCTTCTACGTGACTTTACCGAAAGAACCAAGAAGATGAATCCCTGCAGTCACGAAAGCTTTAAATCAAAATTTGATTCCATCATCTAATCAACAACCACAAAAAGACTCGCACTCGTCAACAACACTGCCTTGAAAATAATAAAATCAGCGACGTTTTGGGTAATAGCCCATTGTCATGATGCCACACGTCTGGTTAATGCGCAACAGATTTCGCATAAAATTCACGTAGGTCATACAATATTTATTTATTTATATCACATCTAGTTAACATGAAACAGACCACACAACGAGTTCGCACAGGCCCGTACCCACATGTCTCACGTATCTCATCTCGCGTTCAAGTGAAACGGACTTCAAATCTCTATCACATCAAAGGGACTTCACGTCTCTTTTGCCTTGAGCAGCAAGTAAGCCGTCGTGAAACGGCAACAGCAGCCAGTGACACAGCCCAGGAGCGATTGTTTCTGCACCGCAGGACATTCGCATCAACACGTCCGCCCAACGCAACACACTTTCTTTTTTTGATGGCAAGATCAGGTTGTGTTCCCGCACGCAACGCTTTGATTCCGGAGCGTAATGATGAATGGCACGCGGTTTGCAGCCACCCAGAGAAAAGCGAAGGCGCGAACCGTTGCTAAAGTTCCGCCGATGACGTCCGAGCGTCAAACGGGCGTCCTGGAGTGGCTGCCGAGTGATTCGTAGACGACAGCGCTCGCCGATTTATACCAATGAGGGCAAAGCAGCAACAAAAAACAACAGCTGTGGATTTGAACATTGAAACGGGTGGAACTTGCGGTGACCCTGCATCACGAGAGGGGGTTCGTCCTCACGCCGGCGGGGGGTGAAGGTGGGGGCGGAGAGTTTACAACGCTGTGGATTTAAACTAAAAATATCAATCGCATTTTGTTTGTAAAGCGCACGTAGAAAACCAGAACCTGAAAAACAGAGAGATGACCGCGTATGGGTTTAGAGCAGTGGAGCTTTAAACCTGGGGTGCACACGCTGTACCCCCTGGGGGAGCGAGACGTGGCCAGATTTCTATAGCAAATAAATAATAATAATCGACACACATTAATTAAGCAGGGGCACGTAAGTACAACTGCTTAGTTTCAGCAAACCTTTGTGTTTATTCACGTAAAAATACGATTGAGAACCAAAGAGTTGCAAGGCTGCAGGAAAGGTGAAGAACCAGCGGTTTAGACGAATGGATTGAAAGAAATAACCCCCCTGCATTCTGAGTCTTTTCTTGGGTATGATGGCAATATGTTCAGCAGCGAAACGCTAATGCCGAGGTGTACCAGCCGCGAGATGGCTTCTGGAGATGGGTTCCTGTCGTTTTGCTCTTCCTCCGCTGAGAGAGCGTGTACTGGAGCGGCTTACAATATGGTCCTGAGTTTGCACTGCATGGGAACAAATGGCACCACTGCGGCTTGTAATCTTTAATTGCCTGTTCGTGGAGGAGATTGTGTGCATTGGGCTGCTGGTGTTCCGATGCGGTTGACGCGATGTAAAAACAGCAACGAGAAGCTGTGGAAAAAGCAGGGACGAGGAGAGAGAGAAGGATGAGTGGAGAGTTCACAACGGGGGGTACCGATGAAGAAGCTAGCAGTGGATCAGCAAAAGGCAGAGCAACACCCTCGCCTGTAAGACCATCAGCGATGCCGTGAGAGGCACCGCTACATGTTGGAGCACGGACGCCGCTGTGCATCGGATTCCGTCAATGTTCGCAAGTGGGTCAGGTAGATCGCGACTCGCTCCTGTCCGATTTGTGTCTGTTAAACAACAACAACAGAAAATGAACCTGGGTATCACACGATAGGATAAAAGTTCACAGCGGTAAAAGTATTGATTTTGCAAACACCGCCGTTTGCTCGTCTATAAACGTGTTTGATAACAGAATTTACTTTGGCAATAACCAAATAAATACGTACAAAATCTGTTCTGCGAGCCCTCGCCCAGGACCCACTCTCCACACAACATCTCCAAGCCAAATTGCAGTGTTTGGAGGAGACGAAATCGCCAGCCTTTTGAGGCAAAACATTACCAAATTACATCGTAGGGGCCACTTTTGAACAATTTTGGGTAGAGGGTGGGGGGGGGTAGCAAAGTGCAGGATGGGGTGGCAATTTGTCTGTCCAAGGATGAGAAGGGACCCTGCCCAAGGCTGGAGGCCCTGTTTGCGGCACACGTGGTTATTGCGCTTGCCCTGAAACGTGGGGAACGTGCCGTGCAGCGGCAACTTTCGAGCGGCGTCATGAGATGCTTCCAAGGAGCTCAATACAAATGGAGCACGGCGAAGCGCCTTTGACCCTTTCACGGCTAATATATTGCTTTGGCTTTCTTACGAGTGAGCAAAACAAACCGATTGCACCTTCTTAGTTCTGAAGTGGCAATTTATTCCCATTTTTTTCATTTCGGCGTAAAACCCATATTAATTGTATTACACGACCATCGTCACCATCAGCTAATTTTCGCCGCTGCTTTACGAAGGCCTCTACCTGCTGTCGTCATTCTCTCGTGGCCGTGCGCTGCAATAATCCATTTCCCTGCTTGCTGCAACGTGAGCTGATCTTAACGTTCCCTCTTCGTGGTAGCGGCGGTGCCGTCACCGCGTGCATTACCTCAAATGGCTTCGTCCCTGCGCTTTATTTTCCAGAAGTCAAGATGTCATCACGGCCAATGCCGTAGATGCCGCCACCACCACCACCTCCACCTCGCCGACGCCATCTACCCTCGGCCAGATCCCACAGCGGCTACAGCAGGCCTCCAGTATTTTTTGTTAAATGTTTTTTTTTTATATTGTAGTAAGAACGCGAGCCTGGTACAACGTGCCGGAGATCTCTCTGAGGGTATCCCATTCTGGCCTTGGGTTGTCCATTCGGTTTCCAGTCTCGTGGAGACTATTCCAGTACCTGTCGAGGCAACGGGCCCTCTTTCTACCCTGTACACGTCCCAACCCAGCGCTATCTCTAGTGGCTAATCGGTGTTTTGTTTTTGTTCAGGTACTGTAATTTGCTTTGACCTTCAAAATCGCACTTAGACTCTTCGCACGTGTTTGCATGGGGACATTATGGAAGTGACTATGCGATGATCACCAGTCATGGAACAACTTTACCGATGGTGACAATTCATAAGCCACAGACTTCAAATCGCACATTTTAAAGTGGTTACGTGTAAAAAAAAGATAAATAAACGTGTTAATTCGTCAATTTATTCATCCATGATCCTAAAGGCTACCATTGGTCGCCACATTTTTTTCATCATTTTGATACTGGCAAAAATGTCCCATCGATATTAATAAACACTATAGACTAAACATCTCAGTGTAGGAATCTCCGAAAAACTGATCCTTGAGACTCATTGTGGGTTTCCTGACAAACATAAATCGATAGAAGAATTACTAATATGCATCTGTATTTGTGGTCCTGGCCACAATTTGGAAATTCCATATTCCTATGACAGGATCGAGCGTCTCTGGACGGAAACCACTTGTGGTAGAATAATAATAAAATATCGGTGCCGAGGCTGGCGTCTCTGCCCACCGCCGTCAACCAGACATGCTGCTCACTCTTCCTTCCGCAAAGGAGTCGGTGCACAACTGCGTCATTTGACAAAAACCCTCCGCGATGTGGCTTTGGCTTGTGTCTCGCTTGCCCTTCGGCACGGTGTCCGACGATTCGCTTCACGTGCTGGGAGTGAAGCGAAACGTCGGACGTCGTGCCGAACGGCACGCGGCACAAACCTGAAAACACGTCAGAGCCGGACAGCACACCCGTGGCAAACCACGCAGCAGTGTTTACAGATACTAAGCAGGATCATCTGCAATCCTCTTCTTGGTTATTTATGATCCAATCCAAGTTCCCCACCATTTTGGTGAGTCCTAACCACTTTTGGCTCTTTTGACTACTCTATTGATTGTATTAAATATGTATCAGTTACAGAGCTGGCCACAGAGATCCTTTATTTAAACCAGGTGATACATCATTGAGGCAATGTGTCTCCTTTGCAAGAAAGATCCTGGGTATGATAGACTCGAAATGAAATGCGCGAAAGGATGCTTAGTGGTGTGAATTAGAAAAACTAAATACAAAGACCAAACGCCACGTAAGAAATTTAAATTAATGTAAAAAAGCAAAAATGGCTTAATTTTTACATTTTGGGATAATAATTATTCACAGATATTAATAACAACAATTCTGTACAGCCCTTTGCTGGATGAAGGCTTCGGCATGTCGAGTTGATCGTGAGGGTTTCTCTGACCATACTTCACCACACTTAGTTGATGCGTCAGTGAAGGGAGGGTCCTGCATGGCTGGTTCAAATATCACTCGCCACTGACGCTCGCTGTGGCCAGGAATAGAACTCAGGTCGTTGAGTTCCTCACGCAGTGTGCTCACCACAAAACACACCACTATGCCATAATTATTTTATTATTGATGTGCAAAAACAAAACAAAATATTTCTATCAACAGAAATAATAACGTCTGTTCCGCATAAACTGAAATGAAAAGCCACCGACAAATGCTATTCTTCCGTGTAATTTTCATTTCTGCGTTGCAATCTCGTTGCATTTCTCCATGCGCTGAAGCTGAAATAAGTAAAGAGTGAATGGATTGCATCCATTCACTCTTTAAAGACGCAAACCTTGTTGCCCTACTTCATCTGCAGCAAACAGAATGTTCCTCTGAATTCACAAGATGGGGTCATTTCAAACAGTTAAAATTGATAACACTCTACATTCGGTTGTCAATCTTTTGCTGGATTAAGGCCTCTCCACACTGTGCGTTGCGGGGTTGTTTGACCATGATTCACCACACTGGCCGGTGCAAGTTGGATAAAGGAACGGAGGCAGGACCGGTCCAGATATCGCTTTCCACCGAGGGCTCGAACTCAGCTGTTTGAAGTTCACCGTGTCGTGTGCCAACTACCGCACCACCACTCCACAACCAGATTTCAACGATGACATTTTTAAAAGAGCTGGACGTCTTTTCTTTTTTTAAATCTCGTAAATATATTTGGTACGCAAATAATCAGGTTAATGCACGTGCCAAAAAAAAACCGATCCATAATTTTTACCCAAAATCCTCTTCGGGAAAAAAACTGGTCTATGTTATTTAATTCACTTTACCTGCATATAGGCGATGGCAAGTGTGTGTGAACAGCGCTGTGATCCAGGCGACACAAGTTTAATTCCCCACCAAAGCTAACATTATTGGCAAGCGATATCCGAACCAATCCTGGGCACTCACCTTTCACCAATCCACAGTGATCAGTGTGATGAAGTATGGTCAAACAACTCCTATCAACGACGTGGCACGGGAAAGGCTTCATCCAGCAGTGGATTTTGAAAGCGTAATTTTACATTTTATCTCCATGTGATTGACCATTGTAGCGGATGCACCGGTTTTTTTTACTTTTACAAGGTAAGGCCCACTGAGCTATGCAGCTCCGTTTCAGAAGCGACCTGGCCGCAAATTATAGCTCAAATAAGTTGCTTATCACGTGGAAATGTATAGCAGCAAAATACTCTAAACGCGTGATGTTGATTCTAAATTGCGGAGGGAAAAACTGGAGGACCCGGAGGAAAATCTACGCGACTACGGGGAAAACCCGCAAACTTCAAATATACAGCAGCAGGGTCAGGATCAAACATATAACCTCCTGTACACCAGGAGGGGCGGTCAACAATCTCGCCTCCATGGAGCCCCTACTATAAATCCTTTATATGCGTGGCGGCTAGAGTCCTCTCGTCCTCTGGCTTGAGATGGCTGCCACCTATGGGTCAGATGATTGCCTGGCAGCATTAAGCAATTGGTAATTAAATATAATTTGTTTTTTTCAAAAAAGTGTAAAATTTAGCAAAAATGTTTTCACGAAAATTAATTGTCACGCACAACGAGTCTGTGTGGAAAATATCAGCTCGATTGGATCACGGGAAGTGGGTTAAAAAACGACTGAAAGATTTGCACGGTCGTAAGCGCGCAAGCAAGCAAGCGAACTTAATATAAAGGATGTAAAAAAACACTACGCAGTGGTATTACTGCTCCTTCCCTTCGTTAACAAACCAAAAACACATCCAGTGAAGTCGATTACAAAGTACCAACGGAAAATGCCCAGCTCCGGACATCCCTCTTACAGAAGAGGCCTCTTGTACCGACCCATGGAGAGCAACACGAGGCAAATATTTCTTCAGGAATTGCGAACTCTGAAACCTGGTTATCACATACGCCTCATATCGCTGGCACCAGATCTCCCTCACATCCACCTTGGACATGGCTTCAGGGCCCAACTGGGGGAAGTTAATGTTTTTTACGATTTCACTTGCAATCATATGAAACAGATGGCAGCTTGAACGAAAGCAAAGATGAAAACGAATATACGGATGGGAGGAGAGGAAATGTCTGTAAACATTTCGGGGAAAAGAAAAAAAATATTTAAAAAAATTTGAGTTTCTTTCGAAAGGAACATAAGAATGTTCGAATGTACAAATAAATACTATTAGTAACAAACACCACAATCGCTGATTAGTGCTGGCACATCGCTCAAAATGTTTCGTCTTGTTAATTCATTCATCAAACCATGAGTATAAAAAAACAGCTTGAAAAGTAATAACGTGCGCTCATGATATTAGCATTAGCGTTGAAAGAAAACACGTTCAGTAGCGCTGGGGAGGTTTTCACAGTCGTGCTGTACGGCTCTGCAACGCGTGCTCAGGTTTGTGCTCAGCATGCTGTCCCGACCTTATTCGCCACGTCCTGATGAAGCTCCCAGCACGTGCATAGAAACGTCGGACATCGTGGTGAACAACACGAGGCGTCTGTCAAACGCTGTCAATTTCGTTCAACAAACCGGCATGCACACAAGCACAGCCCTTTTGTAGCTATAAATAAACGAAACTATTTTTTTTTATTTGACCAGGTAAGGCCCACTAAACTCGACAGCTTTATTTCAGAAGCGACCTGGCCACAAATGATAGCTCAACGAGAAGTTGCTTATCATGTTGGAAATGTATAGCAGCAGCCACATACTCTAA
Source organism: Lethenteron reissneri (assembly GCF_015708825.2). Taxonomy (NCBI): domain Eukaryota; kingdom Metazoa; phylum Chordata; class Hyperoartia; order Petromyzontiformes; family Petromyzontidae; genus Lethenteron; species Lethenteron reissneri. The sequence goes on from NC_083784.1 coordinate 1,713,262, forward strand.
AACGCATGTTTTTAAATGTGGAGGGCAATCCCAGAGGACTCGGAGAAAATTCCATGCGACCACCGGGAAAACATTCAAACTCCCAATATACAGCAGCAGGCGTCAGGGTTAGGGATTGAACCGACGTGCTCCTGCATACCAGGCGAGGCAGGCAACATCTTGCCAGCGTGGCGAAGTGTTAACTACCTCGTCAATCCACTGCTGGATGAGGGCCTTCCCACGTCGTGCGGGTGTTTGAATAGCAAAGCTGCATCTCGCTGGATTGAGGTGGTTCTCCCAGCTCTTCACAACATGGACCACCCCCCATCACGCACCTCCTCAGGCTGCTGTCCGCAGCAAAATGTATCGGCCTCGTCTCCTCCGTCGGCCCCGAAAGCCGTCTGATTGTTGCCACAGTTGACTGTGCATCTTCCAGAAACACCACGCCACCGGGCGGGGCCCTGCCAATGGCATAAACACCACGCCACCGTATCCTAGCGCGGCAGTGCCATGTAATGAGGGATGTCCATAAGAGGTTTTCGCATAAATCAGAGGTCGCAAACGGGTTTTGATTCCTTACCCGTACCCGGCCGCACCAGGGTCGCAAATGGGGCCCGTATACGGGTACCCGTTCCCTACCCTAACCGTACCCGAAATGAGTGACAAACGGTTACTCACCAGTGACTCACGGCCTACCCGTACCCGGCCGCACAAGGGTCGCAAACGGCTACCTGTACCCGGCCGGGTACGGGTAGCCGGGTATTGGGTAGGGTATGGGTATCGGGTACCCGGTTGCGACCTCTGGCGTAAGTGTAGAAATGTGTCGTTAAAAACCCGCCACCACCCGACACAGCCAACTAGTAAGGGTTGTCACGTAAACAGAACGTGGCCAATTCGTCACAAGTGCAGCACTAACCGGTGTGTTGGAGAGCCAAGCCACAACATTTACAATCTGAGTACGACGTTTCGCCAGTAATTACAACCAGCTTCATCAGGCGACAGCCAGATTTGTGGAAAAGTCTTACTGTTTCGTTCCTTATATATAGGCGTAGGTGTGTTGACCACCCTTACTTGATATATTTAAGCGATCTAACCCAAAAACCTCTATTATGGATGATATTGGTCACGAAAGCCCACTTTATTTGCAGCGCGTGTCACCTTCCAGAATCAATCTGGACCAGAGGTCGCAACCGGGTACCCGATACCTGTACCCTACCCGATACCCGGCTACCCGTACCCGGCCGGGTACGGGTACCCATTTGCGACCCTGGTGCGGCCGGGTACGGGTAAGGAATCAAAACCCGTTTGCGACCTCTGATCTGGACTAACCGTATCGGTTGGGTCTGTCCGGCGGACTGTCCATCCGTGCAGGCGTGAGCTGCGCCGCAGTCGGGCACTCTGTTGCCGAAGAGCGGTGCGTGGGTTTGTCAGGCGCACGAGGAAGAGGGTTCGCCACTTCAACTCAACATTGTCTCTTTGCAACATTTGTGTGATTTGGTGTCGCGCCTGCTTCATGCTAACAGACACAAATGCAAATTTAAGTTCTGCGTCTTAAACGGGTCAAATTTGCAGTTTACAATATACAAAAAGCAATAAGGCTTGAATCTTGATTTGAAGCTTTCGTGACTGCAGGAATCCATACTCTTTTGTTCTTTACCGAAATAACCAAAAAATAAGGCTTGAATTATGTGCCAGTTAAACATTTGCTGCACTGCTTTAAAAAGTTGGTGCTTGAAATATAAAAACGGGAGTGTGAGATGCGTGCAAGCGAGTGATGACAAGCAGATCAAGCGATGCTTGAAAAATAGATGTACGTAGCAGAGGACTCGAATATATGTGATCATGCATAATTGTTGTGTATTTCTAGTCCTTATTGTACATTTTGGAATGTTATTGTTTGGGGGCAAATGTATCGCATAACATGCACCGGGGAAGGCGTTGTAATTTGACTTATATATTTTTATGGAGTCATTGTTACTGTGAATGGGAGTAAGCCAATCCATTGTCATTGTGACCACCACACGTGTGATACAGCTGGCATACATAAAACCTCAGAACCAACAAAGAAATGAGTTATTTAAACATTATTCATTGCCATTACCACACTAAGTCACCAAGCCATATTAGGTTACCAAAGAAACGTTCAATTCATGTTCTACAGACCATATATTGGATGTGGGAGAATGTAAAGTATTATATGTGGCCGCCTATTAGTGCAACTCATACACAGTGCACAAAAAGACAAATATAAAGATCCCCCTATAGCCTTTACAGACTGTAGGGTCAAGTGCTGTTAGCGAGCACAGTTGTACACAAACACGCGCACACATGCATGCATGTGCATGCACAAAGACAAAGATCCCCCGTGTAGCCCCAACAGACTGTTGGGGCAAGTGCAGCTAGCGAGCACCTATGAAGGCCGGCATGGCACACAAGCCCTGGCCGCCTTTGTCTCCACCGTGTCGACGTTTACACACCGCACCAGGTACTCATGTGAGGCTGAGTCGACCTAGGGGAGGCCCAAGACCGGTTCAGATAATCGTCACCGGTGTTGGCAGTGAGCGGGAATTGAATTCGGGCGGCCGGGTTCGTAGCGCAGCGCTGCACCACCGCTCCCCATACGCATGCACACACGTACTCATACCTGCATACGCGTGCACACACGTGCTTGTACATGCATACGCTTGTTGTAAGCTACAAAATACATGGTGACGTCAATATAACTTAGCAGCTATAAACGCATTTCCAGAATGACCAACAATTGGGAAACACGCAGTTAAAAGCATTATTTATAGAAACACAGATTACATTTTTTAAATCTGCAGCCAACAAGGCTGGCCTTGGCAGTACAGCTTGGCGTCACGACCCACGGCTGAAGTGTTCAACTTTTCCAAGTTGTCTGGACAACCCAAATGTTATGGCATTTGAAAACGAGTGATACACGTTCCAATGCTCGAAAATACCTCGATATATCGCAAAGAGATAAACACTTGCAAGTGACCCACTCCACTTCGTGCAAACAACGGAGGCAATAATGTAGGGTTTTGACATTTTTTTTTAGATGTGGAATAATAACGTATGTAAACATTCACACTCTTGGGGATTGTATGCTGGCACGCATTTTTATTCTACTGCTTAATTTTGTCATCATCTTGGATACTGCCAAAAAAGGTCCCGTAGATATAACTGCTCAAGCCGAGCTGTAATTGCTCTTATATGCGCATTTTCTTCGTGCTGTTCGCTTTTTGGCATTCTCTGGTCTGACACTGGTGAGAGAAGGTCCTAAGGAAGGCTGCCTCTGGTGTAGGCCAATCCGTTTCAAAGACAATGCGAATATTATCAGAGCATACTCTTTGGTTCTTTCGGTAAAGTACCTACGTGACTTTACCGAAAGAACTAAAGAGCATGGATTCCTGCAGTCACGAAAGCTTCAAATCAAGATTATCAGAGCATGTTTGTTTGCATGGTTTGCCAGAAGTGTGTGTGGTTAATGCAGCCTTGATGCCTTGAAAAAAGGTAACTATTTGGTGTTTGAACATCTTAAAGCCTCTTGTTTTAATTCCAGAAAGGGTAAAACCTCTTCTTATGTTTTCATCACATTATTATTTATTGTCAACAGTGGCCTAGTCATGCACAAATAAAGCATGCGTAGGTACCCCCACCAAATTCAAGAAGTCTGGTCACCATGGAAGAGGAGGCCAACATCCTTCCACAGGTGTTCTCTATAGCTCCTTCTCGTTAAAGGCTCTTTCTCCAGCAGTGACATGAGCAGCAATCAGACGGATGCACCTTTTACCAGAAGACACATCTCCACACCACAGTAACAGTGTGGCACTCTGAGGCCAGAACATCGCAGGGAAAATCTTTTAATTCCGTTGTTGGTTCTCTAAATTAATTACGTGTGCTAATTTAATTGACTCAGCATATTCCCTCCTCCATGAATACGTAGTAGAAAGAGCCAGAACCGGGTCTTGCAGCCAACCCTAAAGTATTTGGTGACACCCTGGCATTAATTTTCTATAAATGCCGAAAGAATGAAACAAATGTATTATGGCAGGTAATTTTTTATGAATTGCTTCCTGTGTTTCGGATTGATTTCGGGCAGGTGAAAGTATCATTACACAAAGGAGGCACTCATTGCCGCCGCATTCTGCAATAAATGTTCTCGCTGTGTCAGAACATTTGTCCTGGCTTTAATTTGGCGCAAAGCAGAGAGGTCCATTGGCTCGAGTTTTGCCATGAGGCCTCGTGCCCTCTCAAGTAGGCAACATCAATAATTGTGAGTAGTCATCCACAAATATATTTTTGCACAATGCCATTATTCACACTATTGTGTTGACTTCAAAATAAAATAATCCCGAGTAATGTATGTTATTATCTACCCTGGGAAGCCTTGGGGAGTCTCAAAAAACTTTTTGTCTTATTTTTCTCAGGAGGGTCATGCATTGGAATGCTTTTGTTTAATTATCTAAAATTAGTGGTTGGCTTTTGGAAATAAACTGGAAGAATTGGAGAAAACTTACGATGCATAGGACAAAACCAAAAACACTCAAAGTTCTGTACAGATCGATTCAATAATCCCTTGTTCTCCTCCATCTCCTCACCATCTGGCAGCTCAAGTCCACAACACCTGGTATATCCAAGAAGCTTCCAGCCCAATTGTACTCACCAGGCTCATTGGCTCAACCCTGCTTGGCTTACAAGATCTCAAATAATGGGAGGCATTTGAGATAGCCCAAAGGAAACCCACAACTCCTGGCCTCCTTGCAGCCACAGACGCACAACACCATTTTAGCCCTGTAAGATGGTAATCCATGCAAAAAACTAATGAGGCACAACCTTGCTTTATATTGGAACAAGTTCAGACACTCATGAGCCCTGCACTTGGGAGGCAAATGCATGTTTTTTGTTGTTGTTGTCACCCAGATCACCTGCCCTAACGATGAATGCGTTCTGGAAAAATCTTTTTCCTCAGCCTCCGCATTGCCTCCACAAGGAGGATGTGTCATCGATGCAGGCGTAGAGCTCGGACACAGAGCCGTGATTCACTGCCCACGAGTGCCACCTCGCCACATGCTCCAGCATCTTTCCACTTTGTCCGTGGAAACATCAGCCTGCAAGCTCGGAGCCAAAGTAAACGGTAGGACTACCCCCCCACCCCTCCCACGACACACCCCCCCCCCCGACCTGGCTTCACACACTCACACACTCACTCACACACTCTCACACACTCTCACACACTCACTCACTCTCACACACTCACACAATCTCACACACACTCACACACACTCACTCACACACACTCTCACACACTCTCTCACTCACACTCTCACACTCACACACTCTCACTCACACACTCTCACACTCACACACTCACACACTCACACTCTCACACACTCACACAATCTCACACACACTCACTCTCACACACACTCACACACTCTCACACACACTCTCACACACACTCTCACACACACTCTCACACACACTCATACTCTCACACACACTCTCACACACACTCATACTCTCACACACACTCTCACACACACTCATACTCTCACACACACTCTCACACACTCTCACACAGATTCACACAGATTCACACACACTCTCACACACACTCACTCTCACACACACTCACACACACACTCTCACTCACACTCACACACACTCACACACACACACTCACACACTCTCACACACTCTCACACACACACACACTCACTCAAACTCTCACACACACTCTCACACACACTCACACACTCTCACACACTCTCACACACACACTCTCACTCAAACTCTCACACACACTCATACTCTCACTCACACACTCTCACACACACTCACTCACACACTCTCACACACTCACTCACACTCACACACTCTCACACAGATTCACACACACTCTCACACACACTCTCACACACACTCACTCTCACACACACTCACACACACACTCTCACACACTCTCACACACTCTCACACACTCTCCACACACACACTCACTCAAACTCTCACACACACTCTCACACACACTCACACACACTCTCACACACACTCACACACTCTCACACACTCTCACACACACACTCTCACTCAAACTCTGACACACACTCTCACACACACTCACACACACTCACACACACTCTCACACACACTCATACTCTCACACACACTCTCACACACACTCTCACACACACTCATACTCTCACACACACACTCTCACACACTCTCACACACACACTCTCACACACTCTCACACACTCTCACACACACACTCTCACACACTCTCACACACTCACACTTCACACACACACTCTCACACACACACTCACACACACTCACACACACTCACACACACTCACACACACTCTCACACACACTCACACTCACACACTCTCACACACACTCACACACACTCACACACACTCTCACACACACTCACACTCTCACACACACACACACTCACTCTCACTCACACACTCACACACACTCACACTCTCACACACTCACACACTCTCACTCACACACTCACTCACTCACACTCACATACTCACACACTCACTTACACACTCACACACACACTCACTCTCACTCACACACTCACACACTCTCACACTCTCACACACTCACACTCACTCACACACTCTCACTCACACTCTCACACTCACTCACACATTCACACTCTCACTCACACACACACTCACACACTCACACACACTCACACTCTCACACACACTCACACACACACTCCAAGATCCACTCCGCCACAAGAAGAAGAAGAAGACGCAAACCCGGCGTCGCTCAACGCACACTTGCACAACGCAATAACAGCTCTCACGACCGACACGGTTGTTCTCGACGCAGTCATTGCTCATTTAGTCGTGCACTCATTCACACGTTTAATTATTCATGGACTTAAACGACTATTTTGTAACTTTTGTTCCAAAATATTCCTTCCTGCCTTACTTTCAAAGTCCAATATTTATTGTCTGTGATCAAATTAGCCTGAAATATGCCCGATCTTGTCAGATCTCGGAAGCTAGCTTGCAGGTAAACGGGAGACTGCTCGGCAACACTACGTTCCCAACACCACCGAGGTGCCGTGGCCTTGAGGTTGTACAGACACAGAGGAATATTCCTACACAGAAATATGCCGATACATATCAAATCGCCCTGAATGTACCCAATGTCATCTGATTTTGGAAGCAAAGAATTGAGCCTGGATATTACTCATATGTGAGACTACCTGGGTATGTAAGGTGTTATAGGCATGGCCTGCAAGGTGGCTGATATGGCAAAAAAAATCTATGATTTCGTGAACCTATCTGTGCACAGCTTTGTTACACCTATGCGTGAGTTGTCTCACGAGTGCTTCCATTTCTTCCTGGACACCACTCTGTGCATGTTGAGTATTTGGATGCGATAAATAGAAATATCCACGTGGTGATGAGCCACTTCGTTGAGCTATCATTTGTGGCCAGGTCGCTTCTGAAAAAGAGCTGTATTGCTCAGTGGGGGCCTTAGCTTGTAGAATAAATAAAAAATAGTTAATATTATTGGTTCTTTCGGTAAAGTTACGTAGAAGGGAAATAATAAAATAACAAAAATAATAAAAATACAAAAATTAACATGACGTTTTGACTGCAACACAAGCAATCATCATCAGGTGTGAAATCCACAGCTGTAGATTTCACAAAATTTGAAATTTTCTTGCTGTGGATTTCACACCTGATGATGATTGCTTGTGTTGCAGTCGAAACGTCGTGATCATTTTTATTGTTTTATATTTTTATTATTTTATTATTTCCCTTCTACGTGACTTTACCGAAAGAACCAAGAATATAAATCCCTGCAGTAACGAAAGCTTTATATAAAAATAAAAAATAGTTTAGTTTATTTTTACTCAGTGAAGTATTCCTCATGTTAAGAACATTATTAGTATAACACATTTTTGAATGGTGCTTTTAACGTTAATTAGTCATTATAATAATAATCATTAATATACTGTGATGCGTGTTGAGAAGTGCTCATCTCGATTTGGTCAGCTCAAATTGTGCAAAATCCCACAGTCTTCGTATTGCAACCAGTCTCTCGATTGCAATCAGTGCTGAAGTCATGTAATCTGGTACTAACATAATAGGACCCACCCCACCAAAGAGTATAATACGTGAGGTTGAACCCCACTTTTGAAAACAATGATGCCTTACAGAGCACAGTCCCAAAGGCCCAAACCGCAAAGCAAGCCAGCAAACAGTAGCCCTTTAACAGCTGTAACAGATAAACGCATTTCTAGAATTGAGCAAGGTTGTAGGGACTTAGCAAAGAGACGTTGAGAGGGAATCCCAAATTCGAGCAGAGGGAGAAATCAACTCGAAGGAGAAGTGTTCTGAGCTGCGGTGCGGTGGTCCAACACAGTGTGGGTGAGGAGGGACATGCAGCATGGGCGGAGAGAATCAATGAGCAAAGTTCACAGACACACCAGGCACGGTGGTCGTGATAGAAGCGTAATGAGGAGCCGACTGACCGCCGGCTGGAGTGCGTCGGTGAATTAAACTCCGAATCGAATGTCCGTTCATCTGATCTCAGGGCAGGACAAGTGAGCGGACAGAAGTGGCAAATCCATCGTGGAAGAATCACAGAAGATACACACGTTCAAGTAGAATGTCACTATTTGCAATCCAAATATCATTCTTTGGTTCTTTTCCTTCGTTAAAGGGCTCGCCCACTTCAGCAATTGTTTCTTGCTGTGGTTGTCCCACCTGATGACGGACGCTTGTGTTGCGCCCGAAACGTTGTAATTTATTGATTTTATACCTACGTGACATTACCGAAAGAACCAAAGAGTATGGATCCCTGCAGTCACGAAAACTTCAAATCTAAATCAAAATATTATTTTGACAAAATTACAACAATGAATAATTATTTTTGTCATTCAGTTTATCGCCGAATTTATATTTGAGATTAATTTGAATAGCCCCAGATTGTGCAAGCTTTGCATTCCCACGTAAATCATTCACGCTGCCTTTTGCACCACGGCCAAGAATGGTGTTCATGGTTAGGGATGAGGTTGGGTTAGAATTATGGTTAGAAGGTTGGGGTTGGGTTAGGGGTTGGGTAAGGATTGGGTTAGAATTAGGGTTAAGATTGCACGCGAAAGAAGGCACTCACATGCACAAACACTTAACGCTACGCAGTGAAGCGATGTCTATATGGAGAGGAGTCCCCTGCTGCTGAAGCAGGTAATAAAACAGACTTGACAAGGCTTGCCCCTCTCCCTTCCGTTGGCAAACCCCTCTTCTGCCGGCATTCTTTGACAGAGCACAGGTCTGTCTCGCGAGTTGCCTTTCTGCCAAGACTCCCAGCAAGTAAAAAAAAAGTACTGAAAGTTGAAATATTTGTTAACGAGGGACGACGACATTCACAATCATTTCAATTTAAAAATGTATGACGGTGCAATGGGCACAACACTCTGTTTAAATCTTAGATTGATTTTTTTTTTAGAAGTGCTTTGTGTTTAGTTTCTCCGATGAGCACGGTTGACTGTGTACTGAGCGAAATAAGTTCAACGTACGCACAAATCACAAGTTTCAAAGCTGCATTGACGTATACGTTACGATGATGAACCAAGCTCTGCATGAAGGTAACGTCCGCTGTGTGTCTGCGGCGTTAACGTCACCCGTGCTTTCGGGACAACGAATCCATTAATCAGACCGCAATGACGATACCCCTGAAAAAGTTATTGTTGGCCTAATTCAATTTCGAGCAAATAAATATATTAACTTATAATACAATTGGCCGTTCTGTGTCTCACACTCGTGGCCTATTAAAAAGTTCGGGCAGGATTTAGGTGAAGATTGTTCTTGGCTCCCCAGCGCCCCTTCAGGGTCCAAGAAACATATTTGTCGTGACAGCACGGGAAGAGCTTGCGGGTTATTTATTGGAGTCTAGCTGTGCCGAAAGACAACCTTAGGCCAAGAGTACAGGCAACGCACCCACAGATGGTTGACTGTAATAGAGTGCAGTTTCTCTCGATAATAGTTAGAGGCCATCAATAATTATCAATTTCTCGGGCACACAAAGAGCCCTTTCTCGTGGTGATGTCGGTGGATGGTCCCAAAGGACCACTTTGTTTTATGTTCCGTGGCCATGTCAAACAAAAATGGCGACAAAGTCACGCACAGAGGGCAGCACTTTTACATGCACATTCGTTCTTACCTCTTTGTTCATGTCTGCGCTTGTTGATATGTAAACTCCTGTGTCAAGGCGCTCTCCTCCCCCGATCCAGCTTAAATATACGCTGCCAAGCTTGGCGGTGTTCATTGGGACGCTGTCTTTCCGACAGCTCTGTTTCTTCACCTGAGGACGGCTGCTTTTATTGTGGCCAAAACGTCGTGAGAATTTTTATTTTATTATGTTTTATTTTTATTATTTTATTATTTCCCTTCTACGTGACTTTACCGAAAGAACCATGAAGATGAATCCCTGCAGTCACGAAAGCTTTAAATCGAAATTATACATGAATAATTTACTCTGGAATAGTACATAAGAATTTTAGTTGTAATTCGTCTGACAATTAATGCGTTATCCATAGAAACAAATTTGCACATGCTAAATTAGCACTGGATAGTACTTTTCATTTGGAGATCCTGAACCAGTGATTAGATTTCCACATTCCTCTGGTGGAGACCAATCTCTATAAGATGTTCATTGCTGGCTTCCCCCCAAAAAATCGTACTCATTTTATCGACCACTAAAGGGATTCGTGGGTTCAGTCGATGTCCACCTTGGATTCAAACTCAAAACCCTCTCCGAGACAAACACTGCTTCAATGCCACCCGAATAGAAACCACGTGGAGCTCCAGTGTGATGGTGTTAGCACACTGGAGTCGCAATGCAGAGGTCACCAGTTCGATTTGATCTCCAGGTGCGGCAACCGATACAAAGGAGCGAGTCTCTAAAATGCCCCCGCCTTAGTCCACCCAGCTGTATGAATGCGAGACTCCCTGGGAATGTCAGGTGGTGGGGTAAAGTGCGACAACTCCAACTTACTCCAAGACATATGATCAACGTGGAAGAGTAGGCCAACATACCTGCTGAAAGGTACTCTTCAGATCTCCCTCTAGTGGAGGCCCTCCACTAGAGGGAGCGGCGTGAGCAAGACATCGCACCTTTGACATTTGCACACAGCACGCCGCATTGCAAGTGAGTGCGGCCAAGGCTGCAAGGCGTCGCCACATTTGACAATTAATCAAGCAGCGTCGTTGTGGTCCCACGGCACTTAATAGGCGAGAGATCAGGCGGGGTTCACGCAGCTTGGAAACCTTAGACCGCCGTACAAGCGTTGCTACCTTTTAGACCATCCGACCCTTGCCCGCACACGGAGTTCTGCATGGCGATTATGTCACAGTGTGTACCCACAAATTGTGCCGAGTAGCAGGCGTGCGCACACAAACACAAGCAACAGCTGTGTGCAACTCGAAAGCATTTCACATTACGAGCCGTGTTACAGCTTTGACGAGAGGGGGTCTCGGGAAGAAACGTTAGTGTGCCAGGCATCGTGCTCGGCTGCCTTTGGCGGTGCGGTCATTCCTCGAGCCACTGCGTCGACAGAGTTTGTCATTTATCACTTCGTAAACCGCGGTGGCTCCGCATCGCGAGCGAAGTGACGAATCGTCGCTGTGAACGGTCATTTAGCGTACGATATTACGTCTGGAAGAAAAAAAAACCAGAAAGCATCAAACTGTGGGCATTAACGGCACATGGCCACGTGGGATATTTAACCGCTACAAAAATTGCGCCGTAGAAAAAATAGGTATTTGAACCAAATGTTACGTAGGTCGTAATCGCACTCGTGAGCTGCAATTTAAAATCAAATGAGCCATGTGTTGGGGAGTATATTATGCAGGCTCTTGAACAAAATAAAAGTTCATACTAAATGCAATTTCATTTTGTTGCAAACTAAAATCACAATGCGCTATATACACACACGTCTGCCCCATCAGAGATGGATTGGCAGTCATTGCGAGCATCATCAGTGGCAAGTGATACCCGAATTGGTCTCCTGCGCGTCCATCATCGTGGTGAAGTATGGTCAAACAACCCCCTCGTGACCAAAGCAGGTATCCCTCACCCGAGTGGAATGGCAAGTCATTGACGTGGGTACAATATACGAGCTTTCAATTGTTCAAATCACTGAGGAAAATAGAAAGATATTAGCAAAGGCACCGTCCATAAATGACGCCACGAACGTAGGGGGGGGGGGGTCAGACATTTGTGACGATGTGTGACGAGAAGGGGGGGGGGGGTTGAGAAATGTGACGTCACATAAAAATGCGCAACTTTAAATAAATATAGACAACACGTTCTACTTAATTAAATAGACTTTTAAATAAATGTTTTCTCCTACAACATCAGAATGCAGCGCCACATTAAACACGCACTACAATGACAATAGTTTAAAGCGATTTGAAGCATGTTTTTTTTTTTGGGGGGGGGGGGGGGAACAGAGCTTTGTGACGTCATATTTGAGGGGGGCCTGACTTTTTGTGACGCCGTGTGACGAGAGGGGGGGGGGGTCAAAAATCGTCCAAAATCGCGTGACATCATTTATGGACGGCCCCAAATCGAAGTGTTACTTTTTCTTCAGCTTGGCTGTTAAGCTTTTTAAACACAAGTCAGCAAACACATAATAACTTGAGGAATCCAAGTCCCCTTGATAATTGCGATATAATTACCTGACCGGATTTCAACTGTTGAGACGATTGAGTAATGGCACGGGATAAACTATTTCGCGACAGTGAATTTACAACGGTAATTCGTGAACCCACGTTTAATCACCGCTCCAAGAGGAAGCGTCCCTGTGAAATTAGTTGAGGAGGAAGAAAAAAAAATACAAATCCCAGTCGACTCAACTACTCGGTGGAAGAATTACGATGGAGGAAGCATATTGATGTGTGTAGCTTTAAACAAGACACCCCCCACCGCCCGCCCACGAAACACCTGTGGAAGTTTCTCCCATTCAAGCCTTTCTCAAATAACAGTCCCATTGCACGGTCCCAAGTACCGGTTGCGCTACGAACCCGGTTAACCCGAGTTCGATTCCCACTCACGGCCACCGACACCGGTGACAATTATCCAAACCGATCCTGGGTCTCCCCTAGGTCGACTCAGCCTCAAACGAGTACCTGGTGCGATGTGTAGCCATCGACAATAGGGACGCAAAGGTGGCCGTGACAGGTGCCGGTGCTGGTCACCCACCTCCTCCTCCTCCATGTGACTTGACGGCCTTCGTAAGGTGCTCCAAGGTGCTCGCTAAGAGCACTTGCCCCGAAAAGTCTGCCAAAGGCTATGCGGGGGACCTTTGCCTTGTTGCGTGTGCCTGAATCAAGTGGCTCGGCAGAAGGTTGCGAGCCCAAATTCTCCTTTGGGGGTCGACTCAGTCAATAATCCCTCCGGCATTAGTACAACGAGTACCACTTTGTGGGGAGGTCAACAGTGGTTGTATGAATATACTCGCCCCCGCCATAAGAACATGGATTTTCCACCACTGGCTCAGTGCTGCAAACAAAAGAGCAGCATCACAATGCTCACTTGAGCATAACATCATTTTGACTTTTTTCATATTCAAGGCCAGATTCATATTTGTCCTGTAAATTTGACCCGATTTGTGCTATCGACATCATGTCATGAGACAAAGTAACCATTCCATTCTCTGGCAGGGCAGCGCAACGTTTTAGTTTGGGAATAGCCCGAGGAAGCAGATATAACAGAGCTCCCTCTGAGAGTCCTTCAAGTGAGATATGGTTCACACAGGCAGGGGATAGCACTTTCGCATCCACTCTGCCGAGTCAAACGGATATTAATTCTCAGAGATGGAACTTATCCAAAATAAGCACAGATCTAAAGTTAATATGATGGCTTTATTGTGCAGTCAATCGCGACCGGGCTGCAATGATCAACTTGCTACACTTGAGAACCCAGTTTAACCAGACCCTGGATCCAAACCCAGGACCTCAACGATGCTAGCACAGCGCTTTGATCATCGAGCTATTCCAGGCACCTGCGTGCCAGCTTTAAATATCAATGAAACAGCCAAACCACATAATTGGCAATTTGTCCCATAGTTGGTAATGCCAGAATTGATTGCCATGGTTTTTTTTTGCCAAGAATCTGACTAAAATAACAACACTTAATTCCGGCATTTAACGTCTCCATACTCAAGTCAATGTTGGGAAATGTTCATCTTCGATTGCTGCCATTGAGCCACCAGTAGGAATCTCACATCTTCTTGGTTCTTTCGGTAAAGTCACGAAAGAACCAAGAAGATGAATCCCTGCAGTCACGAAAGCTTTAAATAGGAATTCCCACATCCTTCAGCCTGGAACCAGTGTTCCTCATAAAACAACCACTTTCAACTGTCCCCCAGAATAGTATGTATTTTATCTGTCCTGAAGACATGATAGGCCGAATCCAGCCTCTAACTGGGTTATATGAACTCTTTGAACTGTTTTGGGGTAAAACATTGGCCATTACTCAAGAACTACTTCCTTGGAAAGTTGGCAGACTTTAATTCAGGTGAATACGTAGAGCTTTTGATAGCTTCGCCAGAATGGATAACTTGTTTTTGGTTATTTGTGTGTGTGTGCATGTGCGCACTTACATCCGAACATCTATCCATCTGGTTTTTCATGAGGCATATAATTTTCCAACCGCAATATCTTGATAATGGTTAAAACAATTGTTTTCGCAATCCGCCTCTTTATTGAACGAGGTATGTGCTAGTTTAACTCTTGCTAGGGCGTCCTTTGTTGGAATCTATAGTAATATCTGCTAGCTGGGCATTAATATACACACTACCAAGCAAGAGTTTAATTAGTAAACACCACAGACAATGGAGCAGGAGATTTCTAATACCATGCGCTCTTCATTGTTTGGCCACAATAATGTACGCGCTGTACAGCACATTCTAAATCAAAATTCAACTCGCCCGTATAAACTAGGGCTGCATTTTCTCTTTAAATTACAATATCCTGAGACACCTTTCGGGGAAACCTGAAAATATAAATCTTCTTTGAAACACGACGAGATTAGACTCCCAA
This sequence comes from Lethenteron reissneri, assembly GCF_015708825.2. NCBI lineage: Eukaryota > Metazoa > Chordata > Hyperoartia > Petromyzontiformes > Petromyzontidae > Lethenteron > Lethenteron reissneri. The sequence goes on from NC_083784.1 coordinate 1,728,342, forward strand.
AAGAGATCATCTTTAATTTCCTTCAACAATAACTCTGAAAACAGATAACATTTTAATGTACTATGGAAGAGCTTTAGCATTTTATAATTATTCTCATATAATAGAAGCACAATACTTTTTCTTTCACAATATATATGTTGTATTTGGCAGTCTACCTATTAATTTTAGCTTAGTTTGCAAAGATCCTACGAGATATGTCACGAGGTGTTACATTATGAATGCCATCGGAAGAAAAGTAGCATGATCATAAATGCATTAAATTATTAGCTCAAAATATAATGGAAACTGGTGCATGGAATACGGAAAAGAAGAAAGCCTCGGACCACATGGGAAGACTTAGCAGATAGACTTGACACAATGAGATTTACAGCACTAACCGCAAAGGCGGCGGCGAAAGATCGGAAAAGGTGGTGGGACCTCGTGTCGACAGGCGCGAGTGGAGTAATAATAACCATAAATTAAATTTATGAAGCGCCTTTCCATATCAGAGTACCTGACGACGATAATGGCGAGAAGGGTTGATGACCAATCGTAAAATAGTGGCAACTCAGTGACAGAACCTGTCCGAGGGGTGGCCACTGAAGAGATGGAACTATAGAATCAGCTTCTGGGCAGGTAGTACGTGGATTTTTGTATTGCTTAATTGTCAAAGAGCTCGTGGCGGATTGAGGAGGCTTTTAGCCAGCAGTGGACTGACCATGTCCGATGGTGATTCATCGCATGATGGCAATACCACAATTGGAATATAATTAGGAGAAACATTTATTTAAAAGGAAACCTCACTGAGTTGGAAAACCTTTCAGGAGGTTCCCCTACTTGGGATGTTTAGGAAATTTCCTTTTGAATAGCTGTCCATGTGGAAGGAAACCAGAGTTCCTGCTGAACAACAGACAACCGAAACACGAGGAAGGGAACAACTCAAACCGCACATTTAGGTCAGCAATCTACTTGCCATCCTACCTCCGACAAAAAAAAAAACATGTCTGTCCGCTCGTAAGATGGATGGACCACACATGTGAACACTTTGCACGATCTACTGACAGGAGCCTCTACGAGGTCACGAGTCACCGGATTACGAGTGCGTGGGACGCTGCCACGGTGTGGTGGTTCGCTTGCAAATCCAGAGGTCGCTGGTTCGATTCCATCTATCCCAGGTTGATTTGCGAAAGCTGAAAAAGTGGGTATGTTACTAATAATCTCTGTCCACTCAGTGGTATAATTTAAAACTATAAATTATTTATAATTTTTACCAGGCAAGGCCCACTGAGCTATGTAGCTCTTTTTCAGAAACGACCTGGCCACGAATGACAGTTCAAGGAAGTGGATTATCGTGTGGAAATGTATAGCAGCCAAATACTCTAAACCCATGTCGATTCTAAATGTGGAGGGAAAAACCAGAGGAAAATCCACGTGACCACGGGGAGATTATGGAAACTCCAAATATACAGGCATCAAGAACTGGATCGAACTCACGACCTCCTGTATACCAGGCGAGGTAGTTAACATCTCGCCACCATAGCGCTACAATTGAGTAACACTAGTTTGTTGATCGGCAGGTTGTGTGCTGTGGGGTAAAGTATGGGTTGCTCACACCTCTTCGAAGACGTCTGGCCGGCGTGGAATAGTCGGCAAAAATATCCTCGAGAGGGGCTCTATAGAGTTCCCTCCAGTTGAGGCCCTTCTCCCAGTAGTGGCATGATGAGCAAAACATTTCAGGGCTGCACCTTTACCTTTGACCACGACGGAAGGCACCATTCTAACCAGGTTGGTATAGTACAGTGCTGGTCTGAACACACGCGCGCTGACTTCTCCCAAATTGCTTAAAAACAACAACCCGTCTTGAGACCTCGGCAGAGATGGCAAATACATTTTTCTCGTATCTGTTCCCAATCGGATTCAATTTATAAGTGAGTCACAGTGTTTTACGCATTTAACTCAATGCAGGACTGTATGTGTTGTGATCAAATATGATTTACAGGCTGTTTCCCATTGCAAACATGGGTGCACAATGTTTTGTGCTGTTGCGTTTAATAATAAACACATTCACGGACCCTCCGAGTGTCTCCTACAACAAACTGTGCGCCATAGATGCCTGTTTGTTTTCTGATCGTAAATTGAATGCCCTTCTGTACAATGCTAGGAGCACATTTTTATCAGAATAAAAATCTACGAGGACATTATTATTCACGCTACCACGCGAAATGAGCTTTCGTGATATTACACTTATCGTTATATCAGTTTGCCATAACTCTAACTGGATTCAGCAAATAAAATGTGTAATTTATGTTTGTACTTCGCTGGACTTCCAGTACAAATAACAATCACTTAAAATCATTCAACTGTAGTTCACTGAGCGTAAGCCTGCCATGAATCTTCTAATTAACGCAACCTATAAAATTATTGTAACATGCACGTTGTCAGTTACACAACTAAGCAATTAAATAAATTAAACATATTATGAGTTCATAAACAAACAAAAAGGCATCAATTACTTTGGAACACATTTTGCAAAAAAAAGACACGTAGCGGGTAACAGCTATTCATTTCGAACTTTAATTTGTGTGGTTTGTAAATATTTTGTCAGGAAGTATAACTAATAATGCTTTTTTTTTTAAATAAGCAACATAGCAATAATTGTTTTCAGTTAACAACACGATTCTTGTTCATCACAGCAAATCTAGAATCTACCACGATTCCATTTGCACACGCTGCAAAATTCGAGCGATGCAATGAACTACCGGACGAGCTGCTGCACGCTACGGGGGTGACAACCCAATCGCCGTGAATGTGCGCCCACACTTCTCAGAGCGCCTGAAGCCAAAGCTGGGTCGAGCCCAGTTAATTTTCGAAGGTAGAGGAGCGCCTGAGAATAATACCACAGGCGTCATAGGACGCAGAGCCGGCCCAGCCACTAAGCGACCCTTGCAATTGCAAAGGGCCCCGTGGCCAGCAGAGGGCCCCCTAGAGTCACTGCTGGCGAGTGGGTGAAAAAAATCAAACATCAAAGGGGCCTCCAACCAAATTTTGCTTAGGGCCCCCAAAGGTCTAGGGCCGGTTCTGATAGGACGAGGCGGCGTGGTAACCACCTCGAGATGGCAGCACAACGGATTCTTGAATCGATCTGTCATCGATCCGGAGCATTAAGCGTTTACCCGCTCATGCGAGGTGGTCGAGACTCATGGCGGTCAACAAAAGGCAGCGTGGCCTCAGAGAACGTCCACCGCAGAGATTTCAATAAGCAAAGCAACCGGTTCGTGCGGAGGCGCTAAACAGATTGTTGCATCGCGGAACCCGGAGGGTTGGCGATGGTTTGGTGCGGGAGGGGGTATCAACCAGCAGTGGATGATAATCGTAATGTTTGCGTCTCAATGTATTGTTTACACTCATGTTGAATTGTACAATTATGGCGTCGGGAACATAGGACATAAACGCAGCATCGATCACTCATATCGCTCGGCTCTAGATTATTGAGGCATCCTTTGTGAGTGAGCGCCTATTAAGGGCAGCCACTGGCACGGCCGTCAGCCTTGTTTCCCCAGTGACGATTGTTTACACAACGCAGTAGATACTAATTTAAGCCTTGAACTATCACTGGAGAAGGCCAAAACCCAGTTTTTAAAAATCGGTGATGTTAGCAGGGGCACGCTACCCATCACGCCACTGCTCTCTCTCTCACACACACACCGTTCATACACACAACAATTGTAAGTAAGCGATAGGGGGTTTTTTCTCCCCCCAATCTGTTGGGTAAAAAAATAAAAACAACCACTCGAGGGAGACGGAGAGTGCAAGCGAATGCACAATGCCGATGATTGATATCCAATGGTCTTGACCTCAACTCGGACCGTGATAAAACAATGGAGTCTCATGTGGAAAATAAACATCTATGGAAACTGGTTTTGCACAATGTTAATGATTAAAATCACACATTCATGTCCGCAGCTTGGAAGCCCACTGGTTTACCATATGGTTTTATTAAACGGACCTCTGGTAGACTCATTTTGTTGAACTTGGGAGCTCAATGTTTTTACGCATTAAGTGCTCACAAGTGAAACGCGGCGTTGCGCAGGCTGGCGTTCGCTTCTGCCCAGTCTCGGCACGAGGCTGCGACTACGCTGAAAGCACGGATTATTGAACTCGGTTTTCTTTTGAAATAAATCATTTCAACTAATGATGTCAGATATTTTTCCACTTAGCAGCAGGCCTATGGGGTGCAATGCATTATGAATGACACGCTTTGAAGGACTGACTTTGTTGTCGGTATTTGAGATGCCCCAATAGCATGCCCCCATTAGCATGCCTGGATGCACAGTAGCATTAGCGCTCTACGATTCTTCTATCAGTTTTAGCGTCACACTCAAAATAAGTGATAAATAATGTGTTTCAATCATGACGGGGATTGTATAGTGTCACGTGTTTAACACGAGACTGAAACCATCTCAAACTCTAGGCTAGCCCTGCACCATGACTGACATCAATCTGGGCCGTATTTTTAAGGCCAATTTATTTGACAAAAATCAGATTTTTCTATGAATAAGCCACAGTCAACATGAGTGGCGAATAATATCTGTGCCACTCCTCACCCCCCTTCATTTCATCAAAACTGCTGGCCGTGGTCAAGTTTGGTCAACCATCCCTCACAAGAGTCAGAGCATGGAAAAGCCTTCATCCAGCAAATTGACAAAGCATTGAACATTTTTGGGGGGAATTAATTATTAATAATAGCATGGCCTCCATTGTATATGTGCCAACTTTTCATTCACTCTAGCTGTTGCAAAACATCAATGGGATTTTAGTCAATCGCTCACTCGGTCACGATTGCCCGCTGCATCAGATAACAAGGCCAATAACGTACAACGTGGTGCCATGAGGGACATGGCCTTTCCAGCGTGGCGAGATGTTATCTGCCTCGTCTGGTAAGCAAGAGATTGTGGGTTCAACCCCGACCCTGGTGCCTGTAGTTTTGGAGTTTGCACGTTCTCCCCATGGTGGCTTGGAATTTTCTCCTGGTTTTCCGCTTTTTCCCTCCACGTTTAGAATCAACATCAAGCCTTCGGAGTATTTTGGCTGTTATAAATTTCCACGTGGTGATAAGCCACTTCGTTGAGCTATCATTTATGACCAAGTCGCTTCCCAAAAAGGGCCAGTTGGCCTTACCTAGTACAATAAAAAAAATCATCATCATCATCCTACTTCTCCAATTCACCAGGTATGATTGAAAGCATGCGCCGACCACTCAGTCAGTTCACAGCTGGGGTCCGTTGCATCGATCCGCGACGACCCCTCTCCGCATGTGACCTCATGCCGAGTCTCGTTGGCAATGGCGGACGCGGAGTCGTCGGTGGTGGATTTGAGATAGGCTGGGGGGCGACTGCGAGAGGACCGGGGGGTCTTGAACAGTTCGGCGAGGGACGTCTGCCCGATCTGACGCCAGTGGTGAGATGTATGTCCTTTGTGAGTAGGCGGGGGGTGGGATTGACCCGAGCGTGCGATGTTTTCGAAGAGAGCGAGTCATCGACGGCTGATCAATGCTTCATGGCCACGTTCCCCCCCCCCCACACCCATAGTGTGCTTGCCATCCGTGTCACACAATGGGTTATACCACTCTACACCAAGAAAACGTTATCGCTAACCCATGTAGATTCCCTTCTCTCGCTTTAAGTCACTCTTCAGTAACTCTCACGAGTTACTGAAGAGTGACTTATAAAATCGCGAAGGTAGCACACGTTTCTGATCGCATTTATTTTTGCTGTTGCCAGGTCACGGTTTGAATTGTAACCTCGGCCTCCACAGTTAACTCTTTGCAGATTTAGCGAAAGGAAATGCACATCCGGCAATCACCTTCCCAAGGAACACATTATGTCCATTATTAAACATTCCTCTAATGGGATAACCGTTTACTTGCATATCTTGAGCGACTGTTTCACCTGCCAGACTCTGAACATTTTCTCCCTGGTACAGAACGGACAGAATACGAAGCGAGGCAGCTTTTGTCTCAAAGCGCCTCAAGCGCAGATTCCAAACGTTTTGTCTGCTCGCCACAGAGGGTCAAATCGCCTGCCAAGTCATGAACTGCGGAGGTGATGTTGCCCGAGACAAGATCTTGCGCCGGCTGTCTTGCCGGACATCAAGTTGCGGTGCAGAACCGTTGTGACACTTCCCCGTCTACTCTGTGCCCGCGTGAACGATCACGTGTTAAGTTCGGCAGGGTATTTGCTACGCCGCTGCTTCTGAGATCCATCTCTATCTATGGAATTCAAAGGCAGATTTCAATTCGCAGCAAAGCGACATATAAAGGGTTATTCAATTACCGGAGTTTCTCTGCCAGTTGCCCGAGGCCGAGTGCAGTATCCATGGTTGATCGACCAGCAGTGAACCCGGAATATTTCTGAGTGATGTTTAAGAAGACAGCAGCAGCAGCAGTTGAATTTTGGTAAGAAGAACGTGGGAAAAACAACTTTTTTTCACCAGGGATCTGCAATGACGCGAACGGACAATAACTTCTGCAGTCTGAGTGATGAAGCTGTATGTTTGTAACAGTAAAATAATGATACAGGTGGCGACATGGCCTAGTGCAGTGATCGGAAACCAAAATTCGGTAAAACAAAAAACCCCACCAATATTTCAAAAGCCCGGAATGCGCGTGGCGAATACGAGAGAGTCACGAAGCGATCCTGAAGAGCAGCTCTACGCACAGCTCCAGAGCTGCCTCGGAGCAATGCCGCCTGTTGCCGCATGTGCACGGTTCAAATCCAGCAGCCGCCCTGACCACTACCGCGGGCATAATAGCCGTGGTGATACTACGCGCCATCTGCCGCACGGTGGACGTTAAAGACATTCTGACGTTGTTTTCAAGAGTAGGCCATTGGGTGCCGGCATCAAGGTCCACATTCGAAATGTATTTGCTCAATTATTCAATTGCGATTATACATAGCAATCATTGGCCCCCCTCTCCTCCCCCTACTCGCAGATCAGTACCTCCAGTCACTCTTGCTGATTAGACTGCCTCAGCCTCTTGAAATCTCACCTGCTTCAAACAAAGTCAACTCGAAAACGTGTCGCTTCCCTCTTTCTACTCAGCTGTGAGTTTTACGGCCACCCGTACTCTCCGAAAACAGCTTTTTGTGGAGCGGCGCGACCGTGGTCGGTTCAGCTCGCACACCTCGGCAGCAACGTCGGCGTGGTGTCACATTCATCCGCGCAACTCGACTGCAACTTCCTCCGCATGGCTGCTCGCACCTCGTGCAGTGAGAGAATGACAGCAGAGGAGTCCGTGTCATCGACTGCAGTTGAAGCCACGTGCCAATGTTCAGCCTCAAGGTGCAATATTACTCATTACAGGATGGACATAACAATCAACACGTACACAGTTATTGATGTAATGTGTCTGGCTGAATAGCAGAATCCACTTCCACAAGAGATCCTGCCTTGCCTCCTCGTGATGTCTGGCATCTGACGTCAAGGATACAGAGCTGAAGCCGATGACGAGGTAGAGGAAAACAACGTGTGCCATTAAAATCTATATAACAATGTGCAGAATTGTGTCAGTCCACTGCCAGATGGAGGCCTCCCTATGCCATATCAGTCATGGGTGTTGTTTGACTATACTTCATCACACTGGTCAGTGCGGGTTGGCGATGTGCTGGGGTGCCGGACCGGTTCAGTTATCACTCGCCACCGATGTTATCCATGGCCAGGACTTGAATTCAGAGAGAGATCGCTTGGTTTAGAGGCCAATGCTCGAACAACGCGCCACCGCCGCTCCACCCGCAATGTGAAAGTGTAATTTCTCCTTGCTGGATCGAATCCACCCCTATCAACGCTCGAATCACAGGCCGACGGCTGTGGGCCCATGCATGAAATTGTCCGGCGTCTTAGCGAGCAGCGAATTTAAGTACCAGGCTCATGCCACCTAAACTGTAAAGTCTGATAAATAGATGAATACACTTTCGCGACCTCTTCACGCTCCACGTATCGTGCCACTTTAGCCTAAAGCGCACACTGCCTGGACACAGCGCAAGAAAACCCCTCCACCCACCCTTCTTGCTTCAGGGGGTCTAAAAGCGAACAGCACACGGAGCAAAATGGACCCTCAAAAGCTATCACCAGCTGCGAAGCAGACCCAACGGAAACCATCCTACAGCTGTTTTAGGATTCACAACAAAGCACCAACAACAATCATCTATATACAGTTGCTCAAAGCACTCAGGACAAGCCAATGGGGCAACAACAAAAACATATTTCCCCCGCAAAAAACACAACTGCACCTAATAAAAGTCTCCGCGGTTACGTTGCTTCACAACAGCAACCATGCCAACACCGCCCGCGATGCGCGTCACGGGCAATGGGGCAACAGTGGGTCCCTCATATTCTCCTATGGTGCATTAATTTATCGTGGCAGATACAAAGCGTACATAGAACACACGGTCATGTGCAATGAAAACACGCGCATAAACCGAAACATTCCATCAAGCCTGCATACGTAACTCGATCGCCGATGGACACGTTCCATTTTCATCGAAGCGGTGTATGTTTTAACGCTTTAAAATGTGTTCGTACAAACATAATGGACATTACAGTTCTTCAAATATGGATACGTTTCAAAGCATCCCGTATCCGTTATTGTAAATCAAAAGTGATGCAATAAATTATGGACGTATAAAAATTAATGAGTCGTATGGTGATTTATAAAACGCTGCCTCTATAATGTGTCCAGCAGTTTATCTCTCTCAGCAGAGGCAGGGAATGAACATCGGCGTTAGTTTACAAGGATTTAAAGGAAACTCTTCGTGAACACACAACAACCAGCGTGGTGAAGTTTTTATTAAACAACCTCCATGATTGACATGGCATGCGAAGGGCCTTCATCCAGCAGTGGATTGACACAGGGCTGTGATAGAAAAGAAAACGTTCAAGCTGAATGGATTCACTAGCAAATGTTAAACTGTGCTAAAATGTCATAATGCTGAGCATTATCAAAGCAATCTCGAAAAATGTAGGAGCAATATTGCATTTTTTTACAATCGTTGACATACTCTTATAAATAGCCATTATAATGAATGGAAAAAGAGCCTGTGGTGAATGGTATGCCAGTGTTTTTAAATCGCATGCATTTTCCAATGCAATTTAAGAGCCTTAAACCGAAAGTACACAACTCACACGTGTTTGGCGCCTCTATCCATGAGGTGGCCAATTTTATGAGTGTAAAAATATAAAGTTGAAATTATTACATTATGATGTACTTAAAATGCGAATAAAAACAACTTGGTAATGTACAGCACATTGTCATCCCATTGGAGGATAAAGCCCTACCCGTGCCTTTCCATCAGGAGGATTGTTTGGCCATGCATGAATATGTTGGTCAGTGCGGGATTGTAAAGGCAGGGTTGGGGATCCCACGGCTGATTCAGAGAGCACTTGCCACCGATGTTAGTTAAGCCGAAGATTGAACTCATGTTGATGGGATCATCGTGCAGTGTGCTGTCCTGCTGCTTGCTACATAGCTAACAACAGTGGTGAGTGAAGTCAGAACCGGTCCTTGGCACCCCTTGCACGAACCCACACAGACCAGCATGGCAAATTATAATTATAAACAAACAAACAAAATACTTGATTCTCAACGACAAACCATAGAGAGTCATGTATGTCTCCAGCCTTAGAAAATTCAGAGGCAGTGATCACAAACTTATCTAAAGATATGAGCAAATTAATTACAAGCACAACCCAGACAGTTGATATTAATATTGATAAATATATTTCAAAGTGTCAGAGAATTGTATGTTAAGTAACAGATTTAGATCCCTCAAGAATACAAATGATAACATTGATATAACCCTTGTAAAAAATTATTAATACCATTGTAACACCACTGGAAGTGAGGAACAAGGTAAAAGAGCAATTAGGGAATAAGTGATCTGAAAATATAAAAAGCACTTTGAAGAAAGGGAGAGATATTAAGAAGGATATCGATGCAAAACAAATGATAGAATACACATATAAAACCATTGGGAATATAATAAGACAACACAACGATGACTGAAGACATCATGACAAGCAATGGCAGTATGAATGTAGTAAAAAGCCTTTGCCGATTGACAAATCACTAATAAGAGGCCACAGGGACCAGCAGAATCAGAAATCTCATGGAGGAATTCGATGCAAAAAAATTCACCGCAAAAATGTTATACCCAGAAACAAACTCATGTTTACTCCCATGAGGATGTCCAGATGTCCGCTTGTAGATGTTAGCGGTGCCTTCGCCAGCGTGACAAATCTAAAAGTTCGTGGACCTGGCGGAAGAGCTGTGTCCATCATAAAGGAAGTGGGACCAGCTGTTAAATCAAAACCGAGCAAGACATAATCTACTCAATGTTTACACAGAAATGACAGACCTCGATGTTGGAAGAATGCCTCGGTTCTTTTGATTCCAAAAAGGGACTAATGATTAATTTGAAGAATTACTAACCCTTTCGTCACTTATCATGTGAAGATGAATTGTTCACAAGGATCATCAGCAACGTAGGCAATTTAGGAGTCAACAATCCACACGAAAATGCTAGACTTATACAATATTGCACGAGCTTTTACCACATACATCAGATTCTCGAACAGGCAATTAACATCCTGTATCACTAAGCCGGGCGTTTGTTGACAACTAAAAGGCATTTGAATCGATGAAAAGTAATGCAGTCCTCCAGGCTTTCCCAAAGTAAGGTCTTAATAAATAAAAATAAGTAATATCTAAAAATACTTTTTTTAAACACGCTTTAATGAAATGTACCGTACGAGTAATGGCAGAACTCCACGACTCCAGGAAGTGGCCCCGAGGCTTGCCATAACGTAAGGGCCCGTGGTGATTTACAGCTAAAGTCAGTTAAGCGTGGACAATTAGACCCAAGCCGAAACATAACATATAAAAAAAGATGGTTTACATTTTTTTTTAAATGATAGAATATAGTATTGTCACCAGTATGACATAATTATACCAAGTTTGCAGTCGATGCCACATTGGGAAGTGGGATAAATTTGATTTACAAGATTTGAGGATACGACAACAACAACATAAGGATGGCACAGCTACAATGATGATGATGATGATTGCAACATTGTAGGAGAGCCTGTGACGCAGTGGTTTTCCGATGGAGCTATGCATCCGGGAGCCTGAGTTATATTACCGGCCACAGTTAAAAATCAGGGTGTACTATCACAAACTTGTTTTGAACCACACCATTCGACAACTCTCTCTGACCAGCACGGTCAAGTGTGGTGAAAGAACCCCAATGAGACAAGACCTACGTGACTTTACCGAAAAAAAAACCTAAGAGTATGAATCCTTGCAGTCACGAAAGCTTCAAATCTAGAACCCCAATGACCAACACAGACATGCGGTGGCTTTCACCTCGCTTCGATTGAAAAGGGACTGTAAGTTCAGTGAAATTCTCAAGTGAAGTTTTACAGCATTAAGCATATACTACTTTATCTTCGATTTAAAGCTTTCGTGACTGCAGGGATTCATCTTCTTGGTTCTTTCGGTAAAGTCACGGAGAATGGAAATAATAAAATAATAAAAATAAAACATTATAAAATAATTCTCACGACGTTTCGGCCACAACGCAAGCAGCCGTCCTCAGGTGAAGAACAGGTCTGTCAGACGCTGTCTTTCTGACAGACCTGTTCTTCACCTGAGGACGGCTGCTTGCGTTGTGGCCGAAACGTCGTGAGAATTATTTGATTATGTTTTATTTTTATTATTTTATTATTTCCATTCTACGTGACTTTACCGAAAGAACCAAGAAGATACTTTATCTTCGTCACAGTACCTCCCCCACATCCCCAATGAGTCCGGTTGGCTTATTACGGTGTGTCCGCATATATTCCATAAGCCACCAGGCATTTTAGTTTTGAAGTTGTGGCAGATACGTTGAAGCAACGTTTGATTTTTCAAACACAGTGGCTGAGCACAAGCTTCCAAAAGACCCAAAACCCCCAGGCACCGATGACACACCTGAAGGTGTAATAGATATGTTCCTGAATTAAGCAAAGGTTATCATAAGAACTCGGAAAAATAGACTCATGAGAGGGTATTCCAAAAGTCGAGCAATACGAGGCCAGAAGCAGAGAGAGAAGAAGTGTTTTCAGTTGCATTTTGGTGGATGAACAGAGTGTGGATTATTTGGCTGCTACACATTTCCACGTGATAAGCCACTTCATTGGGCTTTTATTCACAACCAAGTCGCTTCTGAAAAGGCAGCTAATAGCTCAGTGGGCTTTACCTGGTAAAATAACAAAAAAGCTTCGTTTTATTTGTATTTTGTTTTAGTAATTTGTTTACCTTTCCTCCACTTTGCACTCCTATCGTGGTTTTGTACTGTTTGTTGTTGTAAAGTTTTGACTCGCCCCTACTGATCACATGTGACAAAGAGCTTTATAGCTCATCGTGTTCCTCCACGAGGAATACATATTCTGATTCTGGTTCTGGATGAGACGAAGCGGGCAGTCTGGTAGATCCAGTCTGGTAGATCCAGTCAGTCTGGTAGATCCAGTCTGGTAGATCCAGTCTGGTAGATCCAGTCAGTCTGGTAGATCCAGTCAGTCTGGTAGATCCAGTCTGGTAGATCCAGTCAGTCTGGTAGATCCAGTCTGGTAGATCCAGTCAGTCTGGTAGATCCAGTCAGTCTGGTAGATCCAGTCTGGTAGATCCAGTCTGGTAGATCCAGTCAGTCTGGTAGATCCAGTCTGGTAGATCCAGTCTGGTAGATCCAGTCAGTCTGGTAGATCCAGTCTGGTAGATCCAGTCTGGTAGATCCAGTCAGTCTGGTAGATCCAGTCTGGTAGATCCAGTCTGGTAGATCCAGTCAGTCTGGTAGATCCAGTCAGTCTGGTAGATCCAGTCTGGTAGATCCAGTCTGGTAGATCGTCAGTCTGGTAGATCCAGTCAGTCTGGTAGATCCAGTCTGGTAGATCCAGTCAGTCTGGTAGATCCAGTCTGGTAGATCCAGTCAGTCTGGTAGATCCAGTCAGTCTGGTAGATCCAGTCAGTCTGGTAGATCCAGTCTGGTAGATCCAGTCTGGTAGATCCAGTCTGGTAGATCCAGTCTGGTAGATCCAGTCAGTCTGGTAGATCCAGTCAGTCTGGTAGATCCAGTCTGGTAGATCCAGTCTGGTAGATCCAGTCAGTCTGGTAGATCCAGTCTGGTAGATCCAGTCAGTCTGGTAGATCCAGTCTGGTAGATCCAGTCTGGTAGATCCAGTCAGTCTGGTAGATCCAGTCAGTCTGGTAGATCCAGTCAGTCTGGTAGATCCAGTCTGGTAGATCCAGTCAGTCTGGTAGATCCAGTCTGGTAGATCCAGTCTGGTAGATCCAGTCTGGTAGATCCAATCTGGTAGATCCAATCTGGTAGATCCAGTCTGGTAGATCTAGTCTGGTAGATCCAGTCTGGTAGATCCAGTCTGGTAGATCCAGTCAGTCTGGTAGATCCATTCTGGTAGATCCAGTCAGTCTGGTAGATGCAGTCCTCAAAATGGGTGGAGGACTCAGTGAGTGAAGTTCGTGGGAACAGTGACGCATGGCGGTCGCCATGGAAGAGCGATAAGAAGGCGACTCGACACCAGTGAGCGAGTGCCACGGTGGCTAAAAGATGTTAACTACCTCCCCTGGTATACAGGAGATCGTGAGTTTGATCCCGACACTTACGCCCGTTTATTTGCAGATTACATGTTTTCCTCGTGGGTAGTGTGGATTTTTCTCCGGGTCGTGCGGGTTTTCCCTCCACATTTTTAAACATGCTTTTAAATCATGTAGTGACTATAAAAGTCAACGTGATGATAAGCCACTTCGTTAATCGGCCATTTCTGTCCAGGTCGCCTCTGAAAAAGAACTAAATAGCTCGGTGGACTATGGTGATTCAGTCAGTGCTGGATCACCACTAAACCCAACTGCTTCACGACTAATTATGTCAAGTACAGCGAGGTAGGAACTTGGTGTTCAATCACCAGATATGACAGCAGGAAGATTGCAACTTGGGCTGAAATGTTGCTTCTCAAGGAGTGATAAGCGTTCTGAAGGTGTAATTAGATCACGGAAAGTGGATATGCGAGAAATAAATTGATTACAGTTGAATGAGGTGGGCCATTAAGCAGGCCGTGAAGGGCGTTAAGGAAATAAATCCATACGGTCTTTACTTTTCCCATTGTCAATGTAACGTTAATGTCTGTGCAGGCTGTGACCAAATAAAAACGTAGTTACATTGCCCCGTAAAGTCTACAATAAATGTTTATAAAACACAACTAATTTAGCCGCACAGTATCCTGTTGCACCCTTTGGTGTGTCCTGAAAACCAAAAACTTTTCTCAAAACTCAAAAATATTTGGGCAGCTGATGGGAAGTGTTTTTAACATTTCAGTACACATTTGACAAGAAAAGCGTTGCTTGCGCAGGGTACACCGCTGGGAGGGATGACGGCCGATGGTCAAGAATGGTGACGCACTGAAGAGCTGGAGCGATGGTGAAATCAGCTCGTGTGCAGGTGGGCTATTCCATCACAGAAGATGGTGGAGTCATGGACAGAGGCTATCATCATCCAACAGTGCATGCACCGTGGCGTAATGATGATGACGGTGATGCGAAATTTTAAATGCGCAAAGGTTAAATGGCATCGACTGCTAGGTTATCAATAACTCGGCGCTTAACCGTGCAGGCGTGACCTCCCCATCTTTCTCCCAACTCATCTGTGACTGATTTACTGCGAGTCTACGATGCAGTCCGTTACATAATAGCCTCGGCCCGCGAGGGAGCGTTCACGCCGGGAAAGACTTCCGCTCATGTTCCCCCACGTGAACCGGTGGGGGGTGGGGGGGGTGGCTTCCAGCACGTGCGCGCAAGTGAACAAGAGAGCGCGAGCGAGCGAGCGCTCCCTCGCTCAGTTGCACTCGGGGCAGGGGTCAGTGAGAAGGGGAGCACGAGGGGAGCTCCAGGGAGATATGTGGGGAGAAAATGCATCTAAATAGGTTCGACGTGGCCAAGGCAAAGGCGCAGCTCTGCAATTGCTTGATAATTTCAGCCATCAGTAAACTTAATATCTTTCACTTGTTGGTCTTTAAAGCCATGGGTCAAAACAAACGGATTATCGGTACCACCGGGGATGGCAAATGCTACTCGGTTTTCTTAACATTTTTTTTAACACTAGATCACAAATATGTATGATAGCAAGCTTACCGTGGTAGCTTTTAGGAGAAAATGGCATGAAACTGAGAATACAGTATTGGAGCATTGTTTTTTTAACACGTAGGCTTCAACGACCAATATTATTCATAATAAAGGTTTTTGGGTTAGATCGCATAAGTATAAATGTGTCACCACCCAACACAGCCAGTAAGGTTTGTCAGGTAGACAACGTGCCAAAAACCTTTATTATGGAGTACGTTTTGTAGATAACATTGTTTTGGAGAGGGAAAAAAACAACTATGTGCTATGAAACATCAAAAAAGAGGAGTGTATATTAAACAGACAATAAAATACGTAGCTTTCTGTCCACCCCAGGAGGTGGGCTACGTGAAACTCGCCTGCAAAAAATGGCTCCAGACTCGTGTAAAATGCCCTTCCTCTGCCGTATGCAGTGCTTGCTTATCCTCGACCGAATCCTCATTACGTGACATATCTCCACGACTGTTCAGTGTCTACCCCATATCCCTTTGGTGTTCTGGTGCAGCCCGGAACTTGTTTATTCAACCCACTGCTGAAGGAATGGCCTCAACTCGAGATGGCTCTGGTGGGCCCTCCCGGTGAGTTATTTTGGCTCGCTTCATCCACGCTGGCTAGACATCATGGCAGAGGTGGGAGTACCCACACTGCCCCATGTTACGCAACCCACCTATCGACTGAAATTTACATGTATAATACAACTGCAGCGAAGAGAGAATGTACGTATGTGTTGAACTTCTTTCGCACCATACGTAGTCAACCGTGCTAATTGGAGATGCGGGGGAAGGACAACAAATTAAATACAAAAATCTGGGTTTAAAAGTGCATAGCTCCAGTCGCTTCGTAGTATCGGAACAGCGTTCCAGACGGCCGCAGAAGCGCATTTGAAAGCACGCGATGCGGTGACCGTCTTCGTTTGATGGAAAGCTAAAAGCGAAGCATTGCACCGCAGCAGAAACATCTGTTGAGAGATTGTGTTTACTTGTGTTGGAGTTGTTGGGCAAGGACGCTATTGCAGAAAACTTACTTGGGTTATACACAGAGTGTGTCTTCAGAACCAGAATCAATGTCAATCCACAGAGGAGAAGCACACTACTCATGTCAGCATCCCATTCCTCTGGACCCTAAAGCCCAGGAGCATCGTAGAGTAGTGTTTCCATCCCGTGCCCCACTTCATGTGGTCTCCTGTGCGTCCACGTGTGAGCCCAAAAACACATGCGTGGGTCCCGCAAACACACACGGACACCGTACACCCATGCACTGCACCTTGAAGCTCTTGATGCGTTTTTGAGTTGTACCGCGTGTTGTTCGGCACGATGTTCAACGTTTACTCCATGCGCAGAAGCTCCCGGTATGCGTAGCGAAACGTCAGACATCATACAGCACAACAAGCCAGCTAAAAACCTGAAAACACAGCTTAGAGCTGTGTAGCACAGGCAGAATAAAAATCTGAATATTTATTTCTACTGGAGGAATCTGATGTGCTATGAAGCTGTTTTTCACAGATGTCCAATCACGAAAACCGACGACAAACTGCGCTATGAACACACAAGCGCAAAGCTGCATACTTCACACGGTGTTCAACACATACATGTATGTTGAACTTCTTTCGCACTTTACGTAGCCAATCGTGCTAAGCGGAGGTGCGTGGGAAGGACAAGAAATTAAACAGAAAAAGCACATCATCAGCATCAGCAGCCATGATCGATTCACTGCTGGATGAAGGCCTTTCCAAGCTGTCGCCATCTCTCACCACCCTTCGATGCAGTAATCCATCGAGCACCTGAACGAGCCGCTGTGTACG
This sequence comes from Lethenteron reissneri, assembly GCF_015708825.2. Lineage (NCBI taxonomy): Eukaryota > Metazoa > Chordata > Hyperoartia > Petromyzontiformes > Petromyzontidae > Lethenteron > Lethenteron reissneri. The sequence continues at coordinate 1,745,345 of NC_083784.1, forward strand.
CACGGTGGATATACTATACTCTTAGTTCTTTCGGTAAAGTCACGTAGGTGAAAAATGAAATTAAAATAAATAATAAATAATTAATAAATATCTTAATTTCATTTTTTACCTACGTGACTTTACCGAAAGAACTAAGCGTATGAATCCTTGCAGTCACGAAAGCTTCAAATCTAGAATTAATACCCTCTACCGGGTGGATATACTCTCAGGCGTTCCCCACTTTGCCATGAGTCTTGACCACCGGCCATCATCATCCCTTCTCGTGATGTGTCCAGCCTGAGCCAGATTCATTCTAATAGCAGTCAATTTGATGAGTTATTAAACATTTCAAGCCCATGTAAATGTTGGCCGCTTTTAAGTTATATTTTTTTGCGTCTGTGTTGATGTCGGATTTTGCTGATATTCATTTGAAATTCTGGTATTTAATTAATGTTGTTTGAAAATGTTTTGTTTTTTAAAGTTATTTTCCAATGATGCGGGTGTGCACACAAACGGCACCCACATGGCCATTCCGTCTGTCACATAATGGGCAGGCTTTTCATTTTTTAAGTGAAAACACGGAGTTTTAAACAGTGCTGTGGTTATGAACTGATTTTTTTTACATTAAAGCAGATGTTGCATTGATGGAGATGCCTGGCATTTTGGTTACAGCCCATGGAGAAAAATCTTTCAATGTTGGAATATGTAGAAGAAAATAATATTTCTTTTTCCTTTGTTGGTTTGTCTTTTATTTTTAAGGGTTACTAGGGGTTTATAACATTACTTCGGCAGAACACTGGTGGCCCAGGAAAACACACACGAGCCCTCAGTCCACTCAGACCCACGGAAAACAGATGTCAGCCCTGGGTAAGGTCTCCGTAAACCCAACTGTGAGTAGCAATCGCCCACTGATGGGGAAAGAACATGCTCGTTTAAAATAAAAGAAAAACAATGTGTGTGTATATATAGTAAATCTAAAACACGTTTAATCCTCTGCGGCTGGCCGAGAACTGACAGCTGTCACGCCGCACATCGCAACTTACGTGTTGAGGTGCGATGTCAAAGGCTATGGCTCGTTTCGAGTCAAAACTGTGAAAATATTCCTGCGGATCTGCTGCATGGCATGGGCCATGTTGTCTTTGGCAGCCGTTGAACGACCCCGCGATACGATGATGGGTCAAGGCCACAGCCAAGAGCAACTAACCGTGCCGGCTAAATTTAACAGAGTGTTTTTTTGGGGGGCAATTACGGGAATTAAAGTAACGGCGCAAAAACCGCACACCTGTGTGACCGGTGTTGTCATGTTGTTTAAATTTTTCTGATCGAGTTTAAATTAGCGCATTTAAAGCGAGGATCGGTGCATTTCATTGTAACTCGGCCCAGCGGTTGTGCGAACAAGTTTGCAATCAAGTTTACCCCCCTCCCCCCATCTCAGCCCACCTCATCCGATTACGTTCAATGAGAAAACAATTGTCAAAAATGGCACGGTCCCCTTTGTATGGGGGGAGGGGTGAAATCACTGGTCGTGTCCGCTTCCTTTATGACTGCAAAAATATTCCGCCGCAAAAGGAATCAAGTGCCAATGGCGAGGCAGACGTTGACCACGTAGTGTTTTGTTGGTGGGTGTCCCGTGACCCCGCCCCGCTGGTTTGTGAATTCGTGAGAAGGGGCCCCTTTTGGCGGTGACAAAAAAAAACAATTTGTGTTGAGCTCGTACCAAGTCTCAGTTTACAAATCAAATCAGCAGACACACACACGGCACACAGTACAGCAAACACACCCGTCACACACAAAAACAAAGATCCCCCGTATAGCCTTAACAGACTGTTGGGGCAAGTGCTGTTAGCGAGTAGCTCCTATGAAGGGCGGAACGGCACACGAGTGGGTGGGTGGCCAGCACCACGCCCGGTCGCCTTTGTCTCCCGAGTGGCGATGTTTACTACACACCACACCAGGTACATATTTGAGCTGATTCGACCTAGGGGAGGCCCAGGACCGGTTCCGTTAATCGTCACCGCTGTTGAGCGGGATTCGAACACGGGTCTCCAGGGTTTGTAGCGCAGCATAGCGCAGCGTAGCGCTAACCGCAACGCCACCGCTCCTTACACACACACACACGGGGCACACACACAACGCAACACGCTGGGGAAGAGTTTGACCAAACTCCAAAGTCCTTGACCCACTCGCCCACCCCCACACACCCCCAGCTAGTGGCCTCGGCACAAACATTCTTGGTTGCCGCTATTCTGCAACCGATCTGTAATCCAATGCTAATTGTATGGAAAACCATCAATCATCCAATTAAATGCATTGGCCACACCTGAAGCGGTCGCACATTTGTTCCACATTGTGGCGGTTTGACCTTGAAGCCAATAAGCAACTGAAAATATAACAAACGGAAACTAATGGCAAATGTAATGGTTTTGGTGTCGCCTAACCTCAACATACATTTTTTTAATTCTTCTTAAAAACTGATCTTGCAAATATCACGCTTGCGAGAAGAGGGGAAAAAGAATGCCATTTTATCCACGTGCACCCATTTTGCAAAAAAAATACATTTTAGCCTAATCCAATTGGCAGTAAACATGAAGTGAAACTGCGTCGGTGTAAGTGTATTGATTTAAATTACATTTCCACACGTTTCATTGTCATCGTGCCAATGAAAATAATTTAAATTAAATTAGCATAGTTCTTCCATTTGTTAATCTCGGCCTTTCGATGGTGGTCTGACAGCGAAGCGGAAAATATTTTCGAGACGGGAGTTGTCAGGTTCACGTGTCGAGGAAGCAGAAGATATACTTTGTCCGGGCAAATGATCAAATGCATTACAATTGAGTGGTCTTAAAAAAATGTAGACAACCTACATTTGATTTAAAGCTTTCGTGACTGCAGGGGTTCATATTCTGGTTCTTTCGGTAAAGTCACGTAGAAGGGAAACAATAAAATAATAAAAATATAAAACAATTACATTCTCACGACGTTTCGATTGCAACACAAGCAATCATCATCAGGTGTGAAAATGCTCTTGCTGTGGTTTTCACACCCGATGATGATTGCTTGTGTTGCAATCGAAACGTCGTGAGAATTTTATTGTTTTATATTTTTATTATTCCATTGTTTCCCTTCTACGTGACTTTACCGAAAGAACCAAGAAAATGAACCTACATTTGGTCAGGGCTAGAAGGGCCGTAAGCCATTCACTTCCCGACGTTTTGGAAGCGAGGGCCGAGCTACGGTGTGAGTTGCAGTCAGCCGTGTGCTGTGGTTGTTCCAGTTGTTCACTATTATTAAAGGGTGTCATTGTTACGAGCCCATCCTGAGTGTGATCATCTTTGACTAAACAAGTTAGTAAAAGGTGCCTAATAAGAAGAAATAGACTACAATAGTGTGGGGCTGGCGCAGTGGTGGAAGCGGTTAGCCCAAAACACGAGGAGTTTAATTCCCAGGCCACATCCAACATCAGGGTGGCGAGTGGTATCTGAACCAAATCATGGGCCCCATCCTGTCACAAACCCACAGCATGACCGGTACAGCGTGCGGAGGCCTTCGTTCCGCAGCGGATTCACACATAACTGTCAATTATTATTCACGGCGCACGCAGCTGAATCGTTTACACAACGCAATAATGTCCTTAAACCACCACTGAGCTCCCAGTTATCAAGCCTTCAACAATGTTGCGTCACCGTCTGCCTTGCACCACGGCGATGGGCTTGGGTTTGTCGCGTTAAAGTTCCACCAGCGTTGGCTTGCTGCACAGACGCCTTGGCTGGTTCAGAATTTGTTAATCAGTATCCTGTAACGCCCACCCCCCTCTCTCTCTCTCCCCCGCGAAAGATCAAAAACCACGTAGCCTTGCACCAAAGGGTTTAAGGTTCATGACGGTGAGTTTTGAGCGACGCCAGATCTTCGGCGGCTCCCCTCAAGCAGGCGACCTTTGTGCGGAGCTGGGCCATCTGGCAAGCCGGGCGCAAGGGCCGAGACGTTTCCAGGGGTCGAGCGAGATGTTATCGTGGCACGTAACTAGCACTGCCTCAGCACTTTAGTCGAGTTCGGTGAATGCGAATCGATCTGGGCAACTCGGAGGACTCCCCCCCCCCCCCCCCCCGTGGTCACCCATCGTCAATCCACTCATCTCATTTAGATCTCTCGTCACCACCGCCTCATTTTACACACAAAGCCCATCCACTCATCTCATTTAATCTCATAATAATAGGGGTTTCCCCCTTTTTTCTGGCGACAAAACTGAAACCTTTTTACGAGGAATCATGTGTGCATTAACCACAATACTTGTGGTCAAAATGCAAACATAAAACACACTCTGATAATATATGCATCGTCCTTGAAACTGATTGGTCCACACCAGAGACGGCTTTCTTTTGAGCCTCGTCTCAATTGGTGCTAGACCAGAGGACATCAAAAGGCGTACAGCTCAAAGACAAAAGTGCGTTTTTTGTTTGCATTTTGACCAAAAGTATCGTGGTTAATGCACACATGATTCCGTGTAAAAAGGTTTCAGTTTTATTGCCAGAAAAATGGGAAAAACCCTATCATTTAATCTCGCCAACCGTCTTGTACCGTAGTTAATTCACTGTACAGCACCTCTTTTTAGGCGCTGTATAAATGTATGATACGATAATCATGGTCCCTTCTGGCGGCAAATGCCTCTACTCGTGTTGAACACTTTAACCATAGTAGGTGGCTGGCAATATCGGTTCGTTGTGACCGATGGGCGACTTGATACGACATTATTAAGTGGCGTACAATTATCACCCGCGTGTCAAGTAGGTTGCATGGGGGGGGGGGGGGAGATCAAAGCCCTTAACGGATTGCAAAGAGCAAGCTTACATATTGGACACGTTTCAAAGTACCCACTATTTCGGCGCAATGAATACCCAGAGCACGTGGCCGTTTAGGAGGTGTTGGCGTCAAGAGACTCGCGTGCCTGTGACCATCGTATAATATTTTGACTGCTCTAGGTATGTGTCGGCTAACCCCGTTCTCAGATTTCTGCACGCAGGGAAATTAAAATATGCTTTTCCAACCACAGAGGGGCCCAGAAAGGATATGTTCTACCCAGTTCCACTTATGTTACGAAGAACATGCGAGTCTTTTGCGGGCCCGTTAAGTGGTGTTCAGACGTAAATACCAATGCGCCTTGTGTGGTGGTACCCTTTTGACCAGCCACCACTCGGGTTTTCACCTCTGGGAGCTAAAACAAAAAACTGGAATATATCATGGGGATGAAGAATATCTCATAATACCAGAAGAGGGGAGAATTCCATCTCGAATAATTGTCTTGAGTGAGGTATCATTACGCAACCGACAAAAATCTCTGAATTTTAATGTCCTGGAAAGACATCTAGATTTTCCCAAGACAGCAGCTACCTATAATAACAACAACAACAAAAAAACAATGACCATCGAACAAAAAATCGTGGTTGCCCCATGTTGTGCTTCCACAGAATTTAAATAAAAAATAACCCTTGGTCTGACCTTGTCAAAACCCACCATAAGCGTACAACATATCAATGGGCCTGTTCTACAGAACGTCAATGCCTCTCTGATGATTATCTCCACAGTAAACCAAAAAAAAAGTCATTATAAAATCCCAGAGACCCAGGTCTGATGAAGCGATACAACACACGTGTTGCTCACAGTGTTGGCTCTGGCTGTGCGGCAGCAGTAGGAGCAGAAAAGAGATTCTCTTGAATAACCATTACCCCTCGCACGAAGGGGAAACCTCCAAAATAAACATCTTACACCTGTGCCGCCACATTGGGATTCGAAGGTGCCCCCCTTGGTTACAGGCCCTGTGGTTGAATGAGAGTTTAACAATCGCAGATTGATGATCTGCATGACACGGGCCGTAACCCACAGCATGCAGCGTGCTGGAAACTCAGCTGTCGACATGTTATGCGCTATTATTGTGCGTGATTGTAGCACAGAGAATCCTCACCTGGGTTGTGAAAGCCAAGCAGAAGCTATGCAGTCTCTGGGCCAGGTAAACATTTGTGTGAGTGACCATACACCAATAAAGCTTCATCTGGGTCATGTGTAAGAAGCTAAGCAGAAGTCAAGCAGGAATTACTCTGGGCAATATTTGTGTGGGTGGGCATGCCACCATCATGCCCCACGGTGTCCTTTTCAAAAAAGCTAAGCAGTTCTTGGTAAATATTTGTGTGGGTGCTCATGGTAGCAGTAAGCCTCACCTAGATCAATTTCAAGAAGAAAAGCAGAATCGGTCCTGGTGAATATTTTGCATTGGTGGTTGTGGCACCATCACGGCTCACCCGAGGCTCGCTCAACAAAGCCACGCAGAATTGGTCGTGGTAAATGTTTGTGTTCGTCTATGTCATGGCAGTGAAAACCTTACATGGGTCATGTTCAGATAAGCTAAGCTGGGGAGACAACCTGGTGCAAACTTGCATGCTGCCATGGCACCCTGAAGTCTCAGACACCGAGGGTGTAGCACAGTCAAGAAGCTAAGCAGAATCGGACAAGTTAATTATTTGGATGGGGACCAATAAGGCGGGGTGGAAAAAACGATGGTCGCTCGCTGCATGGAGGGGAGTTGGATTACCAGTAATGGGGGTCCCTGTTTGAGCAGAGGTGTTATTTTAAAATGGGGGATCGTTGGGACCTTGTTAATGCCGCTCTGCTTTATATCAGCGGCTATTACGAAACGCCGAGGAAAAGCGTGGCACGGTGCCAGCTCGACAGAATGCCTTTTTAACGTGATGACTGCCGCTTGTCTCGCATATTTGAGATTCCGTCGTGATATTAAGTTGGGTTCCGCTGTAATTAGTCTCACACGCAGTTTAAGGAGCATTAATCATGTCTTTTAGTGACGCATTATGCCGCCCCTGTGCTCTCCGTTGCAGTCGAATGCGTTGCACGCAAGATTAACTTCTAAATGTGAGGGAGACAAACTAAACGCTTGCAGTAATTGTTCTTTAGAATTAACAATTGCTAATTTTCAGCCGTCATTGGTCACAAATTGAGCTATGAAAAAAATATACCAAAAGGAGGCGAACCCGCGTGTCTCCGAGGTCAGATCGCTGAACCAGTCCCGCCGAGACCCCTCTGGGTTCAAATTCGGGCAGGCGACCGCGATTCAACTGCGTTCTCAAGTGGAGGCGATTTGGTGATGTCAGTCCCAGTCAAGCAACGATTGTACACCCCCATCTCCCCCCCACCCCACCCCCAAATCACAAAACACGTGTGGCATTTTCGCTTGAAAAATATCCATCGCTCGAGAATGAAAGCATTTGTCGTGATTGACATGCGGCAAAAAAAAAACCGTGAGATGACGTTGAACATTGCGTGTCCCCAGTGTGAATGAGTAGGCCTGCTGACGGGATCTCAAAAGTAGTTCTGCGATGGAATCTTCGGGATGCGTTCTCCGACACAGGAGGGCATTGCACCGCCAGCCGTGACAACTCTAAGATGGATCGTTCTTATTTCCATAAGATGACGCCAATGTCACGATGGGGATTTGATTGGCTATAAAGAAAACTCGTAACAAAATGTGTAACTGTATCACACATATGCAGATCTACTGCATGCGACACTGAGAGACCATAATGAAGTGTCTTTGCCGGTTCGTTGTTTATTTATTAAGAAATTAACATCTTTGCAAAGTGGGTGGTATGTTTTCAGAATGTCACACTGGGTGGCATTTTGTGGTTATGATTCAAGAAATTGTTGTAAAGAGAAAGAGTTATTAAGGAGAGCTGTAATTTATCTTAACTTTACTGACCATTTCACCATTTCTTGTAATGGTGCAAACAGTGTCAGATGGTTGACCAGATCCATATGCACATTCATATTATGGGTTTGAGTTATTAAATGGAGTCAGAAGTCACGAAATGCGAGTATTTGTCCAAAATTACAGTTACGCTCAGAACTTAAAAAGTGCTTGTTAATGAATGTGTGATTCGAGGCATGTTTCACAAGGTTACTTGTTTGTGCTGCATGTACCTGACCTGTTATTTCTATTGTTTGAAAAAAAAACAGTGTTATTAAGTTTGTTTGTGATATTCCATTGCCAGTGGTGCACAACCACAAATGAAAAAGAACAAAACTGAACACAATCGTCGATTCAACGTTCCAGGCAATGCCCCTTTCCGAATACCAAAAAGATGAAGGACCATGACCTGACATGTCGCCTATTATACATTTACTTTCCTTTCCGAGGGCAGTGTAAATGACAAATGTATGCAATTTAGAATGAGCACAATTAGTTTAACCCACGTGTAACTTGAACTGCCGGGAATTTATTATTTCGAACAGTTCAATATTACTCGTCAATCAAAGACGAGTAACCCCCCCGGGGAAAAAAAATACTGAACGGTGCAAGACCAAACTGGGGAGAAACACTGCCCCATTACAAATATTCCCAACCTTTGAGTAGTACGCCTTTTTACATCGCCGCGTGGGGATGGTGAGATCTTGGAGTTGTATGCCATGCCCGATGTCAGCTATGGGGAGGAATACGAACACCACACATTGTGCAACTTCCGTGAAATCCGGCTGATTTCGGATCTTGCGAGGATCATGTGAGGATCATTACTAGCGCTCTGCAGGAATGTTGCGAGCCTAGTTAAACATGCTAAATATCAAATTTCTCTCCCACCCCCCCCCCCCCCAAAAAGGGGCAGTAAAATAAAAGTAGAATGCACAATTCCCATTGCGACACGCGGCGGCAGCAGCAGCAGCACATGTTGCCGCATTTTCCCATCGCCGAGCACAGCGCACCTGTTAGTTGCACGAGGTCAATGGGGGCCCCGTGACAGAATGATGAAACGATGAAACGTTAAGAGGCAGCAACAATTGTACATGCCACTCAGCGGCATGGATTTGGTGTAAATTGCGTCCACATGTTGGCTCGGGCCAGCCTCAAAGGATCCCTCAAATATTGCGGGAGCAATTACAGCCGTGCCAGGCTGCCACGCTGTTTGGCAGAGCCCTCGAAACAGCACTTTCCACAATAACGGCATTCAATTGCATTTGTCTTGTGTCTGTGTACACCCCTCCCTCCTCCAATATAAAAGAGAGAGACATTTTGATTGTGGCATACGTGCCTGGATAACGCCTTTCTCCTATTTCTTGGCACGTGTGCAAGTCGTGTGCCGTTGTGAGCAAACGCTGCCGTGATTCGTAATTAGTTTATTTTGAGTTGCGTCTGTCGGTGTAAATGTTCAACTCTTCACCGCCCAACAGAGCCAATCAAATTAAGTTATCGCGTGGGCAAATATGATAATTGATTGTTGTGTTTTTTAGCAAACCTGAGGAATGTTGATAACTTGATTTGATTGGCTCCGTCGAGTATTGGAGGGTTATTCATTTTTAAAAAATGGCATTCTACCTACAGGATTTAACCCAAAACAAATTCTGAATCATAATAATGGTCGTGAAAGCCTGCGTATAAAATGAAACGTTATCATATTTTCGCTACAAAAACACACATAAGAACAATAGTTTGAGCAATCGCCCTTCATCTTAAGTATTTTGTCCCATTTTACAAGGCAAGTGGTTTCTTACGTTTTCTATTTTCATCCATTTAAATAAAAATGTCAGTGACAACGATGGCAGACGAGTTTCCCTTACGTCTTAGTGCTTGAGCCGACCCAGTCCCCTTTTGAGTTTATTGTTGTGTTTCTTTTGAGCAATCGACTTTTCCCCGATTGCGAATATCTCTCGCAGTGAATGTTGTTGAACCGAATGAACCAGAAAATGTTCTGTGTCGCTGACCGAACAACATCACAAATCGTGTGCCCTGTGCGGGTGTGCGCATGTGTTGATCACATCGCATTCGATGCCGCGATAATTTTTTCGGCTCACGATTCATCGATGCTCATTGCCAAGCAGGGCATAATGGTCACTCGTGTTTTCTTTTGGAGAGGCGTTGTCAATTCCTCTGCTTAGGAGAAGAGTTGATCACCATCGTCTTGGAAACGGTGATCTCGTAAAATTCAGTTAATTTGCGGTTTGTTTAATTCTGCTTATGTGTACGGGAATGAAGGAGGCACACTTGGGTGAGAGTTCTACTCTTACATTTCACGCCGTGCCTCTGCTGACTTGGCAAGGGAAACCTTGCGTCTTTCGGCTTCGTTCTAGATATTAGAAAAAGACGAAAAACAGGCAGTAGTCACTGTTGTTTAACTTTACATTTCATAAACTTCGCTTGACGAGGAACGGAGTGGGGGCAAAGTTTTAACAATTTCCAAGGATGGTGCCAATCACTGAGTGATAGGCTCTGAGCATGCATTTTTTCCACTAATCGATCTCGCAGCCACTGAACAAGGCCACGTGGCTTGCAGGCTAAGCCCCACCAAAACATGCTTCACTTGAGGATTTAATTTAACATTTTATCTACTTCTTTTTGACATTTCCCTCAATTGTATCATCGGCATCACGAGATCAGAAGCAGAACCAGAACATTGCATTTATTATGGAGGAATCCGATGAGCTATGAGGCTCGTATCCGCATTTGTGCAGTTGGGGCGGGTTAGAAAGCCACATCAACAAACAACACAAAAAGACGCTTTGAGTGCAAGATAGAGTAAAGGCAAGCAAGTCACTATACAATACATAAAGAGACTTATTGCGGAGCAGTACGTCTCCTTATGTTAGAGAATAAACTGTAAACAATATTTGTTGTATGTTACCAGGTAAGGCCCACTGAGCTATACATCTATCTTTCAGAAGCGACCTGAATATCACAAATGATAGCTCAACGAAGTGGCTTATCATGTGGACATTTATAGGAACAACCAAATACTCTAAACGGCCAGTAAACGCAGAGGGGGGGGGAGGCATGGGTTCCTGCGCCGTGATTAAATTGCCCGCAAAATAAAAATAAATGCGCGACTCCAGGCACTAATTGTGGCGTCAATTCCAAATAGAAAACTTTGGGATGGGATTGGAGGCTGACTCGATCTGGAATCGATAGCGGCTATCACTGAATCGAATAGATTTCTAAGCTACGAAAATGTCAGAACCGATTCAAATCGGCCCCCTGCGCAGGGATTTTAGTTCCGCGGTGAACATGGCCCACTCGCAGGTCACCCATATGAATATGCAGGAGTAAGTCTCGTAGCCGGTCAGGTCGCGAGAGAGGCGTGAGATTGACAGCCCCAACGGAGGACACAGTTGGAGAAAACGACCTGGGATGTGGCCATCGCACTCTGAAACACGACACGAACTCTCTCTCGCGAAGCCTGAACTCTCTCGTGGCGAGCAGACCTTGACACTGGCACTTAGCTCCTGAGAACAACAAGGCCATCATACGCAAGAGTACAAACTGTATTCTGTCATTGGCCAATGGGCTGAAACCATACAATTCGCAGCACGCCAGAGAGGCTATCCACACATAGCAGGCAAAGTAATTTTTTTTCACTTCTCCACATTGTGATTTCATCCAGGCTCTCCAGAGAAAGGAGGCGCAAATTACTCCTCAGACATTCAATGGCAAGAGACTCTAAACGTATACCCCCCCCCCCTTCCAAGGCATTCGCGAACATAAAACATTTACCAATTGTGAAGAAGATGCAATTGGGGGTAACCAAAGTTTTGCGAGATTAATGATTCTTTAAAACGTAAATCGCCCTGAAAGCATCGACGCAATCCGCCGATGACGCAACGAATCATTCTGCACGAGACGAAATCTACCGAGGCATGCAAAGGGATGTTTGAGCAACACAAGATGCAAAGCGTCTGCCCCAAATGTTTCTCACTCGCAAGCGGTCCCGTGACGCCCACAAAGGCAATCAAGCAAACACATCGAGAAATGGCGATTCCCGTGAAGAGGAAAATCACGCACGTGTTGTGGCACCACACACAGAAGGACCAACCCCTCCAACAATTACCGGTCAGTTTTCATGTTTCTTGTCAGTTCCATGGCGCTGCAAAGAAAACACTGCGTACAACCCGCGCGGCAGCTTGATGGCTGACGGTATTTGATCGCAGCCATCGTAGATTCTAAAAATCAACCCATAACAGAACGCAGAGGGGGAGGCCCTTGGGTCTGTTAGAAGCCGCCTGGCTCTGCCCTTCCATCGTGGATGAACGTGGCCCCCATTTCAAAACCTCCGAGGTGCCTGAGAGACCTCAATGGTGAGAGAATCTCCATGGCGGTGCCCCTCAGTGATGTGCTCGTTCACCTTCTCGCTCAACCCGAAATTGCTCTCAGTAGCGGCCCCTGCTCAGTAGCGGCGCTAGAAGTAAGTCAACTAAGCAAGAAGGTTAGGACTCCACAAGAAGCTCACGCAGGGTGTCCTGGATTCGTGAAGCCACATTTTTTTTACGGGTGAATTAAATAGCGGCTAAAAAGATGTAATCCTAAAAAAACATAAGAAGCGAATTAACATGAAGAGCCAATCGACCTCTCATCTCCATCTGGTTTGCATCTTCTTATATCACTACATCTGTCTCTTCTGTTATCTCACAAGAAGTTAATGCATACAATGCCTCCCCCACAAAATAATAATTTATACTTAGCCCCCCCCCCCCCCCTCAGTGGGCTAGCACCACCACTGCCTTTGTGGGAGGACATTGTAAACCCCTAAAAAAAATAGACATTGCCCAGTTGCATTCATTTCAATATTTTTGGAATGTACGCAGTGCAAAAGGTGTTCGATGTACGAACACAAACCATACTTTTGACCGACCGCCCTGCCTGCCCTTGGGTTTGATGTTCTAGCAAACCGACGTCACATTTCCAAACGCGCGGCGTTGCTTACGAAATTGAATAACAAACCGAGGAGAAGAAGCAGCAACAGCAAGTAAAGAGTCCCAACGTCCAAAAGGTGGGTGGTGCACCCTTGCTTTAGGGAAAGCTGGCTTTGGGGTTGTGTGCCTTGCGTGAATTACAATCGTCTGACCGGTTGAAGGTGTTGACCTTATTGAAGCGGGTCTGCATTTAAAAAGAACTCGCGCTGGTTTCGATTGCTGCTATGAAATGGTGTGCTACCGGTGTGCCGAATCGGCAATGTGTATCTGTAAGCCGATGCCACAGTGCAGAGAATTGTAAAGAAAGCGTGAAAATTCAATCAGATCAGCACTGTAGGAAAACCCTCATATTGGCAAAACAGTTTGAAATCCAAAGCATTTGTCAATAACGCAAGAACAAAAAAGCGCGTGTTCTTGATGTGCTTTCAACAAACACGCATTACATAATGTAGACACACATTATGTAACGCATATATGCATGCCTGCATGCGACAAGTCAAACGCAAAGCGTTATTCAATATTGGTTTCTCTCAGGTCAACTCGGTGTTACATAACAGTGTAACAAAAAAAATAGTTAGTACAGAAAATTAATATTATTCCTCACAAACTTTGCTTTTGTGACCAGGACAGTGATATTTTGAAATGTACCTATTTTCTATGAGAAAACGTGGTGTGCGTTTGTGTCATTCCTTCACGTAAAGTCCTGGTCACAAAAGCAAAGTTTGTGGGGAATAATAGGCATTTTCAATACTTTTGAGGCATAAGCAATTGGAAAATAACACTTACTACCCATGAACAAAAATCGTGTTACATAGTGATAATCATTCCCTCAGCGTGGCCTCCTGTCGGTGTGGAATATCCATGTACCAAGTGTCCTTTGCCGGGCATGCAGGCAAGGTCAGAAAAAGTGTATGTCCCATGTGAGATAACAAATATTTTATTTCATATTTTTAATATTTTATTTCTTCGAATATGTTTTTCCTGGAAATTCCCTTGAGATGGAACATCTTGAGTGTCCAGTGTGTCAAACGAAACTCCCATAACAAGCAAAAAGCGAACGTGGCAAGCGCACACAATCAAGCTGAATGTTTCTTCTTGAAGTGTTGACGTGATCTAATTTAACACTTTCAACAAAGATTTTGGACATTTTTTTTCTTCACATGTAAACAATTTTTTTCCTGCGCGCAACACTTATAACTAAACATTAAAGCCTGAAAATGTATATTTTTTCACAAGTCCATTCCACAGTTTCTCGCGTGTCAACTGCCTCCTGTGATCTTCCACAACGGGTGCCAACGGAACTGGCATCGATATCGCACCCACGCACACCAACCACTTTCAATTTATCGCACATTTCGCAGGCCCTTTCTCACGTTATTGCAATGTGCCCTATCGTGTGCACGCCTGCGCTAGCAGAACCCAGAAGTCTCCAAACTAATAGCCAATGTGATGCTTCCTTGTTTTCTCTCACCATTCTTCAAATGACAACAATCAAATGGAGGTGGAGAATGTACACATCACGTTCGTTATTTCGTCTACAGACGCAGCCCCTTTGTCAATCCACTGCTGGATGAAGGTCTCCGCAGGCCATGCAGGTCCTGGGGGCTTGTAGGGTGCAGGGGAGGATAAACACAGGACAAATAAACCTTATGGCGGTACCCCGGGGTCCCATAGTACACCGGTTCTTGCGTAATGTCTGTGATGCAGTCATTGTTAGTCTGTGTTGATGGTCGGCGATGCGGCAATCGACTCATCTCGACGAGCTGTACACGATGCACCACTACGATGCGTACGAGCGTTCAGGGTTTCAGCGCAATCGCCTCGCTGCGTTTCGACATCGCGGAGTAGCGCTGATGTTGGATTGATTGGTACCCCAGTCGCGGCGTTAAGTGCACCCCTGGAAAAAAAAGTGTCCCAGAAATAAAATATTTAATTGCCTCGGCCATTTTGTATTATGTGGTACCCCGGGGTACCGCCATGAAGATAAAAAATGTTTTCTCTGCTCGAATTTCTCTTTTCCACAGCCTTATTTTATCTACTTTTTTACGACGCCTCGATCCATGAAAATTGACATTATCCGTGGATGAATTCTCCCTGCACGGCCCAATTTTACCTCCTATTTATCCATGGCCTCAACCGATTGGTGAAAATTCTAATTATCCTGGGATTCATTTTCCCTCGTCGCATTTTTTTTCCGCGGATAAAAGCAAACCTGAAGTGGCAGCAGTTACATCCTGATATCTGAATTTATTCCCAAAGCCAAGTCGCCCAGAGTTGGTCTCCTAGAAGTGAGAAATTAATCCAATTATCTAATTTTTTTGTGTAAAAGAAGAGGATTGAACTGCAAGCGACAACAATAATAAAAGCACTATTGGAACCTCATTTGGCAGTAAAAATATGATAATTGGTTTTGTACCCTTCTATCTGGCAACAAAACTGACACCTTTCTACAAGGAGTCATGTTTGTATAGACCGCAATACCTGCAGTCATAATACAAACAAAAGACATAACGCTGATAATGTGCACTGTCCTTGAAGTTGATTGGTCCACACCCGAGACAGCTTTCCTTAGAGCCTAGTCTCACGTGGGTTGGACCAGATGACGCCAAAAGGCGCACAACTCAAAGACAATGCACCATCAGAGTATGAGAGCTCGGGGCAAGCATCTACACTATGGGAACCTCATTTGCCAGTAAAAATAATACAAGAATAATCTAATTATCCGCTTTTAGCTGCGAACAGCTGCAGTCGTATCGGGAGTTATTTTTGTTGACATGCGCAGAGGCGGAGGGGAGGGGACACAAGTTGAATAAACTTTGTAAAGACATGCTACACACTTAAACAGAAGGAGTAACAATGTGATGCACTTGTGTTTATTCTGCATTCCTCTCGCCCCCTATGATATGGTTGCAGTGTTCTCCGAACTGACGAACTTGCGGCCAGCGTTAAACATTTTACTCAGAACCTTATGGCGGGACCCCGGGGTCCCATAAGGCCTCGGCTCTCGCATAAACTTCGTTGCGACGTCATTTTATGTCTGTTGAAGGTGAACGACACGGAGATCTAATCCTCTCGACGAGCTCTACACGATGCGCTAATCAAAGTTTTGTTTCTTCTGCACATTCCTCCTCGCCGCGCTTGGACGACATGACAACAGAACGATCCGCGCCAGGTGAAATTTTGTTTCCGCGGAAATTCGATTTCGTTAATCGAAAATTGGCCGTAATTTTGTCAATTGCATTAACGCGACATTTTTTAAAGTGGGCGTTCGTAAATCGAAGGATACCTGTATCCAGGATAGCATTGCTGAGTCTTGAAACTTTCATCAAAAGTTACATTCCATGAGTATTTATACGCAAATTAATGTAGGGTAACTCAACATAGCCCACAATTCAAAAGTCTACATTGACAGGACAGAACCGAATCTATGCACTTCTACCTGCAGCACTTGACTCTCTTGCAGATGCCGTCTTTTAAGTGACCTCTCAAACTATACCATTGCAGTGCCTTAGGGAGATAAAGTTGTACAGAGATCGTCATCAACCACGGTCAATCTACTGCTGGATGAATGCTTTCTCAAGGCTCCCTCCCCCCCATCCTCCGCCGATCTCACGAAGGAAGAATCCACCCGGCACCAGCATCGCGAGCCGATTCCATCACGATACATTTTCGGTTGACATCAGCTCACAACGCGTTCCACTCCTCGGCTGCCACTCTCATCATTATTCTTTTGACCACGAGGCTTCAGTCATGTATAATGCAATTCGATGTATATTAGTCAGTCCAAAATTATTAAGAGTCCTCAATTGGAGGACCTTCATCAGAAACAGATATGGCTGTAACCCCGTGCCCTGCGTTATAATCCCTTGGTGATGCCACCCGACGCCAAAGATTGTAACTTGTGCCACCCTGCAGGACACAATAACAAACGCAACCCCATCCAAACACGGCTGCGATATCTACCGAGGGTTATTTAAAACGACAGAGGCTTTACTTGTCACACAGTCGGGTCTCTGCATTCGCGTGGGGAAAAAGTCGAGCGAATATTAATCTTTGGTTTACCCCCCCCCCACCCCTTAAAATAATTAATTATATGCCTTTTTGGAAGGGTCAGCAAAACAGGTGTTAAGATGTTAAAACACCAAACTTAAAACTTTTTACGAGGCATCTTGTCTGCATTAACCACAAAACATTAACGACGTAGAAAGTAAACAATTACACATCACAAGCAGTTATAGTTATAATATATACTAAAACGAGTCACGTGGACATAATGTTGGAATTCTTTTGAAGCCTCGTATGTATGCATTATGTAATAATGATACAAAAAATACATTTGATATTGTTGGGGGGTGAATTTAATTAATAAATTCAATTGCATTCATTTTAATATCCTATTTAACAAATGCCTCAGGAGACTGCCATGGTGTGATGGTGAGCACACTGGACTTGCAAAGCCAGAGGTCACCCATTCTCATCCTCCTGAGTTGGAACAACGGCTCACGTTTTTACCGACCGCGCCTCTGTCCAACCAGCAGCTATAGCATGGGTACAACCACACACACACACCAAGGTGAAAGTCGTATCGGCAGGTCGTGCGTGGCGGGGTAAAGTGTGGGAATGTCCACCTCTCTCAAGCCGTCTGTTCAGCACGGAAGCGTGGGTGAAATATCTTGCAGGAGGGGGCCGTTTCTAGAGCACCATCTAGCAGAGGTGTGGACTCGAGTCATGTGACTTGGACTCGAGTCAGACTCGAGTCCTGAATTTGATGACTTCAGACTCGACTTGGACTTGCATAACAATGACTTTGTCCCACCTCTGCCATCTAGCGTAGGGCCTTCATCTGCCAGCAGTGGCTTGCGCAAGCAATTGCAGGGCTGTAGCCACGCGAACCCGACCTTTACAATTATTTTCAAGCTCTATATATTCATGCATTACGTAATACGAGGATTATATTGATATTTTAGGGTGATATTAATTATAAATATTCATGCGTACACATTTGATATCCTGTTTAACAAGTGCCAGTGTGTATTTAAAAAAACGGAAGGTTATTTGAATCGAATCAAGATCGTCGCCATCGAGTTTAAAAGTAGAAACACATAACGGACAAGTACAGTATGTCTCATTAAAAATAATAATAAATATACGTTACTTTTCAAGGCAACAGCAGCCTGTGCTTGGCTGATCCCTGGGCAATCAAAGTATGTTGCTGTAGAGACGAGCCGTGTTTGCTTGTCCTGTAGCCAAGGGCTCCATGCAGCCGAGTGTTCCTGTGCAGTTGCTTCTACTCAGCAGGAGCATGGGATTGAGCGTTCACTCCACGTACAAGTCATGCAACATTTATTTTTTGGGAGCCGGACAAAAAAAAAATATGCTCAAGAAAAATAAATGACATTAAGAGTTTATTGTTTTTTTTTATTATTGTAAAAGTGCGTTTGCAATCAACATCAGCCAGTATCTATGCACTGCTCGATGAAAGACCACCCTATGCCATAGCCATCCCTTGTGTTGGTCTTGTGTCATCACAATCCATCCCGTTCCTGTGGAACGAGCCGATCTTATTCCACAATCTCGGCAATGATCATCCTTCTCAGGCGCATTATCTCGGTTGGCTGCCCGTCCATCACCATTGTTATCCAATGGCCAATCACCTCTTTAGCAACCTGCCATGCCCAAGCAAACTTATTTTACTAACAGTCAATATCATGTCCCCGATTTCCATTTGCGCCCTGATGCATCTGCCACTCTTCCCGTCTCCCTGTGTCAATTCCAAATCGCGCATCTCAAAGTTTTCAGCTTTACGCGTAACAATGTTTCAGATCCAAATGTAATAGCCAACAATTCGCACCGACTGAAAAGCTTTCCTCAGGAACAATTTATATTCTGCTTTACGTTTTAAAGTAATGCTTTCCAAAAGCCCTCCATCTTGCTCTCATTCACTTCAATAAATTACCTCGGTTTATATCTTCCGTTACGTGTGGGTAGAACGATGGTGCAATGGTTAACGCGCAACACGAATAAACCGACTACTCTCGGCCACGGCTTAGAGCTGTTTGGCCAGCAATATCTGAACCTTATTTGGCAGTGCACTCCCCTTCAATAGCCTGCACTGACCAAACGTGGTGAAGTATGGTCAAACAATATCCACGGCGGAAAACTGTGGAGACCTTCAGCCAGATGAGTATTTAGGAAGGGCTTAGACTTCCATACGGAGCCATGTTCAAATAAAAATGTGTGTTACGTATAATAACCTAAAATTATCATTATTATTTTTTATAGATCTGTGTTTATATTATCTGTGGATTAAATAATGGGTAGGCTCTTTATTGGACAAACCAGATAGGCTCTGAAACCAAGTCAGACAGTTCTGAACGCATTATTATACTTTGAAACTGTTCAGTCCAGCATCAAGTGCATGTCACGATGAACTGGCAGAAGAAAAACTCCAAAAAACGCCCCTACATTCTCATGCGTGTCTCATATTTGTACGTACATTGAACTTCTTACGTAGCCAACCGTGCTCATCGGAGGTGCGGGGCAAGGACACACACAAATCTGGATAAAAAATTGTTTTCAATCGAGATTTCAAAGTGCGTAGCTCCAGTGGCTTCCTAATATCGGAAGAAAGAGCGTTCCAGACGGCTGCAGAAGCGTATCTGAAACCACGCGACTCAGTGACCGTCTCTGTTCGATGGGCAGCCAAAATATATTGCACGTATATCTAGCCGTTAACCCTGTACATTCAAATTTTTAAATGAATGTTCCCTTATCGGGTGAGCCGAGTGTAAAACTCTAGCTCCCAAAGTAGAGGCCAACATTCGCGTGCACCGTGCGTGTTTTGTGCACACAGAACACCGGTTCCCCCTCGCTGCAGCACATGACACAAGTACAAAAGGAAGCTTGGTTGGGATGTGTTTTCAGTTTATTTTGTTCCGAGCAATTTTAGTGTCAGAAGTGGCCTGTGTGTACGCACAAAACATAAAAAAGCGACCACTTTTCCAAATAAAAATATTTGTAAAAAATGTTTTGTACAATTGCTTTTTTACAAGTATCCAAGCGAAACTATATGACTGGCCAAAAAGTCAGTGTCCAATGTGTCAGTGTGGAAACATCCTTTATTTTTGCCTCTGGACATCATTATGGGTACACACACGTACATACCCATGCCTTCAAAATAAACAAACACCCCTCCCCCATATGGGCTACATAGGCTGCTAGGCCAAGCTCTGTTAACCAGCACCTATTAAGGAGGACGTGATGCATGAGGGGATGATGCGTGTGGCCGGAACCACATCTGGCCACCTTTATCTCTCCAGTGTTGATGTTGACCCACCATACCAGGTGCTGGTTGTAAAGACGAGTCGATCTCGGGGAAGCCAAAGGCCACTTCAGATTATTATCACTCAGCACTGCTGTAAGCCGTGGCCAGGACACGAACTCGGTTTTATAGCTTTGTAGCGCAGTGTTCCACTGTTCCGTAACGAACACAGACAGAGACACAAGCTAAACAAACACCATAAACCTGCCATGAGCCTCATTGTATTGACATCACGACGCTAGCAAGCCTACGTACTGTGGCTGTCACATTCGATCATTACCGTATTGACACCCTTAATAATGGGGATGCTGATTTGGTATAATGGTGAACACACTGGATATGCAATCCAGAGGTGGCCAGTTCGAATTGGATCTCCTGGCGTGGCAGTGGAAGCAATGGCCAAGTAAGTATCTTAAATCCCCCCTGCCTCTATGCTCCCAGCTGCATAGATGGGAACACCGCAGTGACGTGATCAGACGTCCGCATGTGATGGAGTAAAAGACGTCCAAGACGACTGGCCAGCATGGCAGAGTGAGCCAAATACCAATAGCATGCACTGGCCAACGTGGTGAAGTATGGTCAAACAATATCTGTGGAGACCTTCACCCAGCTGAGTATGTATAAAGGGCTTGGGACTTACATATCGAGCCATGTTTAAATTTGAATTTATGTAACGTATAATAACCTAAACTTTTCAATTGTATAATAATAGATCTGTGTTTATATTAGCTGTGAGTTAAATAATGGGAAGGCTCTTTAGTGGAGGTTTGGCAGCCGCAGCAGCAGCAGTATGATCAATTAATTGTTGAGACTGCACCTTTAACTTACCAGATACCAAATCCGTGTTATTACATCCCCACTACAGCCCCTAATCAAGTATGATGGGAGAATTATCAATTTAGCACACCACTGAAGAAGTATTTCTACATGCCAACCTAGAGGAGCCCATGATGATATTGGCAAGGGGGCCAGACATGTGTCGTAGAATGACCCGTTGGTCCAGTATTCATCAAATACTTTTACAAACTGTCCACTCGAGGGAAAACAATATTCTTTCTGGCAACACGGCTCAAAAAGAGCCATGCAAAGGAACAACAACACACAGCAAAACAGTTTGAGACCGAGCCTGCATGCGTTTGCATTTTTCCGAGCCACGAGGCTGCGCATTTCACTGATCCATGTCACACAATTCAGATGAGACACACGGCCGTGTTTGTACCAATTTCTCTGCGGGAACTGTGCCCTTGCACGGTGCACGTGGTTTGCATGTGGCTTGCGCCCACGTGCACTATGGCATTTTCGTTCCGAAATACAAACGTGAGAAGTGCAATCATAGCGCAGTACGATCAACTGTTGGCCCTACGTGCCCTTTACAAGCATCTGCACATAAGAGTAATCCAAACATTGAGACAGTTCAATGCGGTGTTCTTCATTGCAAGGCCCGGCGGGCCACTGGCGGCTCCTGGTGGCCTTTAGTGCGGCCCCCGAGCCCCCAACAAGACACAACGATAAAATAAAATAATTCTCACGACGTTTTGGCTACAACGCAAGCAGCCGTAGCCGAAACGTCGTGAGAATTATTTTATTTTATTATGTTTTATTTATATTATTTTATTACTTCCCTTCTACATGACTTTACCGAAAGAACCAAGAAGATGAATCCCTGCAGTCACGAAAGCTTTACATCGAAATTTAAGACAACGAGTGAACACACCGCCCATCATCATCGTGTTGCTGTCAAACCCCCAATGGTTTCAAATGGTGTGGCCGCCCTCACACTGATGATGTCTTATCGGCGAAAGCGGCCCCCCTCTGAAAATTAGTGAAGAACAATGGTTTAGTGGTTGTCTTGTTAGCTGTGCCTATTAAAAGTCAATGTCAAATTATAAACAATGTGCTGGGCCAAGGCGTGGCCAGGGCCTCAAGTAGGCTCATGCCATCTCAGAGTACGGAGAAGGCACGGACGTCGTAGTTCGTGTTTGTTCGGCCTTACGACGAATTTAATCTTCGACTAAACTTACAACATTGCTATGGTGGCACGAGCAGATATGTAGTCTGGCCCTAGGATTTTAATCTGGGCAGAGCTGTGATTAAGCAAGGTGTTAAAACACCGTGAGTCCAGTTACACATGACTGCATGAACAAAATAATCACGCTACTTTCCGACTTCCACTTCATTTGACTTTTTTCAGCTGCTAGTTAAAAAGGTTTGATACATTAGCGCCTTTTTTTCAGGGAATACATTTGTGGTTCCTAGTTGGGGACGGGGCCTAATCGAAGAAAACATCAGATGTAGTTCTATAACACCATCTTCCATGGTTTTGTAGGGTACTGTACATGACAAGGGTTATATTGGGGTCAGTGGAGATGAGTGGAAGGTTCGAGAAGGGAAGTAGAAGACAGTAGAGTCTGCTGGAAGAATCTACCAGTGGGAAAGTACTGGAAGTTACCGGGGCGTGGCCGAGCGGGTATGTCAGGGGGAGCGAGGCGCGAGATGGGGCCGCTGGCTCGGGGACTGAAGGACGACTGCAGGTGGACGACATCTGAGCCGACTTTTGGAGGTCATAATGGAAACCATTGGACCAACTGTTCGATGTCTATATGGTGGAAAACATCAAAAATGACTGCTCGAGATTAATATAGTGGAAACCACCGGAGCTGCAGATAGTAATTGCCTTGTGAAACGTGTTAGTCGTACTCTCACCTTGTGAATACGTTACTGTAAAATACATCGTCTAGAAATTGGAATCTGCGAAGGAGCTTCTTTACAGTTTTTCTGACACCGGGTGGAAGACTCCAAGCTGTGAAAGCTCCAAATGGACATTTTGGCAGTACACCGGTGCAACAAAACACCGGTCCTCATAAAACAGTCCTATAATCAAAATTTGAACCGACATTCGTCTTCCAACTGCTTCGACATCACGAGAACTGATTTTGATACACACCGCAAGATTTTCTGACTGTGGGGTTGTGAATCGTGGGGAAATAAAGAATTATAGCGATACATTGTTTTGCTATGGTACGCACCGGTGTACCGCCAATACGTCCAGAAATGTAAATTTCATCACGTGACAACACCAATGAGAAAGCTACCGCCCTAAGTATCGCCGTCTTATTTCTCGAACGCCGGTGTAACACCCCGACCTGGTGTATCGTCGATAGAACACTCCCACTTTGGTGTATGTCATTCACGCAAGGTATAAAACGTGCTGCAAAGTTCTGCCCAAAAATTACCATCTTTTTATTCTCTAAACAAAAAGATGCAAGGGGGGCGAAACGGCCGAGTCTGCGCCGCGTGGGTACAGCACTGGCAGTAACACGTGCAACAAAATGGCCACCGCCACACGTCTCACTGCAATAACGCCATGCCACACTCCCTACACCCTATTATACGTCGCCAACCACAGTGCACATCTCCCGCAGACTACACTGATGCATGGTCTCTCTCCCAACCCCAATATAATTATTCATAAGCCGTAACATATTTTATTACGACAGCCCTCGACATGGGCCTAGTTCCATTCCCTTAATTTGTAGTCAATTGCATTGAGTAAACCCAGCCTGTTTACCTAGCCAACTCGTGATAAAATGCTGACGAACAAAATGGAACCTCACAGACATCCCAAAGACCTAATTTGGGACCCAAACATCGCACCACCTGGCTTTGACAACCCTCAAAGACACTGGTGTGCCATCAACCGCATCAGAACATCAACAGGCCAATGCTTACATCCCCTCAATGCATGTAAAACGGGAGACAAGCCACAGTGTGACTGTGGCCATTAAACCTAAACGATGGGGAACATTGTAAACCACATCGTAAAACACTGTGGTCTACGTTTCTTCAACGGAGGAACAAAATAGCAAGATTGTTCAAACTCTCTCCTCAAGCCCTTTGATGGCAAGCAGACCTCGACTTTGGCATTGTGCTGCTGAACGTATTGTCATCATACACAAGAATAAGAACATTACTGTGTAAACAACGAGTATCGTCTGAAACAGAACGATACGAGGGCAAACCGGGATGGTTGATGAGGCACGTGTACAAACACGTCGCTGCCCTCTGTCTTGTCCGTTGGCAGTCACGTGACTGCTGACCCACCACCTACCCCCGATCACCTGTCTCGTGACCCGAGTCGGTATCTAGGGACACCTCTACTTACGAACATTCGACTTACGAACTTTCAGAGATATGAACAAAACGGTCCATATGTCCAATTGCCTGTTCAGACCGAGAGTTGTATGCTCAACCGCCTCGCAAAGATGTCGGTGGTGGCATCTACATCTGCAGAACATTAAGAACCAGTGGCATCTACATCTGCAGGAGATTATACAACTTTTAAAGCCATTCTCTGTGTTTAGTGTACATGCTGACAACATGTTTGGAATCGACAGAAGTTGGACTTACGAACAAATCGATTGATGAACAGACCTCTAGAACCTCACTCGTTCGTGAGTCGATGAGTCCATGTATTTGACCAAATCCCCTCCCCGTATCATTAAACCACGAGTTGTCCCGCTGCACTGCTGTTTACGCACTACACCGAGGGACATGAAAGTTGATTTAGGAGAGGCAAAGGACCTGTTCAGATTTAACTCGGCATCGATGTCAGCCTTGGCCAGGAATAAATTGGGAGGATGAAAACAAAAGCTAACTTCATCGTGTTGTTTCGTCTTGTTTTTTCCTCTTCTCTGTTGAGGAGTCCTGAGCTCGTGGTGTAGACCAACATTGTGATGGAAAACGATAAACTAAAACAATAAATTACGTAGCAAAAGTGAAATAAATTACATGGTTTTTTCTGAAACACCAGACAAAACCTTGAACAGATTTTGTATTACTCTTAACATAACTTTAAAAAATGCACACAGACGCTTCCATAAAAAACCCTAAATATTTTGCCGGTTTGTGATCATAATAAGGCTAACCACATAAAAGGAACGGCTTCTTAAAAAAAAACCTCCGGGGAGAAAAATGGATAGAGGTTGACCGGTTTAAGCAGGACAAATGTTGGTTGACATTTTCTACACTCATCACACTGGGGGGAAATTATAGAAGTATGTTGTTTATTCTTTAGAAGGGTCTACTAACCCTTAGCAAAAACGGACCCCAGTTAATCTCTCAGAGTAACACACTGCCGACGCCACTGCATTTCAACATTAGCCTGCAGACCCTTGATGGTTGTTTTATTTCACGATAAAATGGGCACACGAGGAGAATGAATGTCCACTCATAATTAATAAGTACATGCTCTAGTCTGCAGCCCAAAGTATGCTTGCAAAAATAACGATTGCTGATCTCTAACAAGATGCTTTAAAATAACACACAATGATGAACTGTGGGTGCGATTTGTTTTTCCCTTTGCTGAAATAGGGCCAAATAAATCCTTTGCTAGGAATGTATTGAATCAAGCATCGAAAAAGTCGCCCCACACTGGCTTTCCCCAGACGCCAAGGAGCGCGCCTTTGAGGGCCTGGTGATTGATGAAGTGAATAATCACACGTTCTAGGACTTTCGTACTGTCAGAGCCAAATTTATATTTTTTGCAAAGCATGACTGAATAATTCAAAAGGCTACCACCGATGTAAACAACGGGTGGATAAAGAGCACCTTGTCTGGAGAATATTTGGCTTCTGCTTTACGTTTCCACGTGATAAGCCACTTCGTCGAGATATCTTTTGTGTTGGCCAGGTCGCTTCTGAAAAAGAGCTGTATAGCTCAGTGGGCCTGACGTGGTAAAATCAAAAAAATTATATGGTGTGGAAGGACCCACACTAAGAGGCTTTGTGCCTCTGTGAAACCGTACTTGCAGGGGATCACTCAGGGTGTTTCCAGTGGAGTGTGCTATTTTGTCCAGAGGGAGGTCAAGGGATGGGGGTGTTACTGGGGGGCATGGGGTAATCAAATCTTTTGGTTGTGCTGGCCCACTTTCACCTGCAGCGCAAATCAAGCATACCCTTCAATCCCAAACATATGTTCCGAGGAATCTGGTATTACAACAGCTGTCTTTTGAGTTGCAGCGTTGAATTATGATTTCAAATATTACATTTCAATCCAAGTATCAAGTTTCAAACCAAATATTCAGTTTCGTTCCACTATACTACAATAAAAACATAGCGCACTACTGTATCTCATACATGTGTGTTGCTGCTCATGACAAGGGCGCATCTAGAATTTACGAGGTTATTTTTCACAAGTAAATCATGCAAGAATATTAAGTGGCTGCATAACTACCGTACAGTTGACAGTTACCCGAGTCACCATTATAAATAAAATATGGGTAACGATTTTTTGGCACGATCTCACCTGCTTTGATAAAGGACACGCGGTACAATGTTTATGCGTAAACCAAAGCCATCTCTCACCACCGTCGTCATTTTTTCTTTTGTACAGCGAGCGGTGATTATCACGATGTTGGTGATGTGTTTTTGGTCTGTGCTAACAATACCACGGCCAACGCAGTCCCACAAACTGCAGTTAAACATTGTTACGTGTATATATATTTTACGTAATTCTATTGACTCAATGGCTCACATTTTAAGGCGATCGCTCCGGGTTTGGAATGGCACCCACGTGACGTCTCGACGCAGATACAAATGTCTGTCTTCATCGCCAAAGTATCATTGCAGAAAATAAAGCTCCGTGCCAAACTGCCATAATGCAATGTTTGATGAATAGCTGATCCCCATGGTTGCCATCTGTCCTGGTATACCCAGGGACGACCACTTTCTTAAGATAAACTGTCCAAGGAAATGTGTAATTCTTCCAGTGACATTTACATTTCTTGTTTTTTTTCAAGTTGTATAATAACACCGTTCTAAACAACACGTGTATGTGTAGATCTCACCCCTTCTGGTATTGGTGACATTTGCTCCCAAGATTTGTCTCGGTTTCTTTTTTGTTTTGTATTTCCCGGGTGGCAACCCTACCGATACCAAACCCTACATGGGATATGCGAGCACAAACATGCAGCATGATGCTCCGGGGCATAGTCATTTTGCTTATGTGAAGGTCTTAATAATTTAATTAACAGTAAACACCGTCGTCTGAGGACTAGGAAGAAGAGTCATAAACACCCTTTACTGGCTGTCGTAATGAATGCGAAGCTGCCATGGGAATGAGAAAAATCATTAGCATATTTAATTAATGTCTCATTTCATTGTTTTCACTTTGCATCTTGCCACAAACTGCGTCGAGCACATATCTATATATATTGTATATTGGCCCATTTAAATATCTTAAATACTGCTGTGGTTTTTCTTATTTTATTTACAAAAAAAAAATCCACAATTTTTTACAGACTTGGAAAACGTGCGAAAACATGCCGTGGCTGCAGACTGTGGACAATCAATTTCGTTTTTGCCTAACCTTCTTAAAATGCATGAACAATTTCCAACAGCTACAAACCCACTAGCCCGCTGCTTGGAAGGCATTCACAATTTCAGCGCTCCCAAACGTGAATTGCGCTGTAACACGGCGAAGCCATCGAAGAAAAATAAGTCGCCGTTGTTGTTGTTATTAGCAATGCGTTATTTCGGCCGCAATGAAACGGTCAACGTTTGACCTCGCGACGCTTGTGCAGAAACTCGCAGCCGTGTTCTTTCATTCACGAGGAGGCGCACATTATTCTCGCACTCGCTCAAGAGGATGCTGCTTGCGGGCGTTCCGGTTTCTTTTGTAGTGTTCAATGATCGCCGAATACGGCACAGTTACTCTACCCGCACACACTCTTTGTGGTGCACGGTGCAGCGTGGATGTTACCATTGGTGGAATTGCTCAGCGAAGCGGAATTGCGATCCAGAGCTCGTCGGTTCGATTCCATATCCCAGGGCCGCAGTGAAAGCAGCAGTAAATGACGACACCATAATTAGATCGATCGGACAGTCGCGTGTGGTACGACCCACCTCTTCTAAGACACATTGCCAGCATAAGAAGCGAAGGCCAAATAACCTCATGACAGCCAGCTGGTGGTCCGAGCAAGAATTTGCAGGCAGCAACCCTTACCTTTCCTACACTATAGTAAGCGGGACACATTATCACGCTTGTGTGGGTGGGTATGCTAACACTTCTTAACATGCTGTAATGCAAAACAGTTATTAAAGAATTATGTCAAAAGCAAACCGCTTGAACCGCACAACAGCCTGCAGTAATTACATGGGCCAGTGTTTTTAATCGCCCATGGGGCATAGTGACCCAGACGCAATGCTAGCAGCTCGTAAAATAATTAAGGCCACGGCAAACCCATCGACCCACCTCAAAGACACTGCAAATGTTATAAGGGGAGGGGGAAATAAATAAATAATCAAATAAACAAACAATATGTCCCGTTATAAATGTGAACACGAGATTCCCGTTGTTCAAGAAACATTCTTGGCACACTCTTTGGTTATTTCGGTGAATAAATAAAATAATAATAGAATACGACGTTTCGATTGCAACACAAGCAACCATCATCAGGTACAAATGAATGAGAAAACGGTCACATTTTCGATTTAAAGCTTTCGTGACTGCAGGGATTCATCATCTTCTTGGTTATTTCGGTGAAGTCACGTAGAAGGGAAATAAGAAAATAAGAAAAATAAAACAAAATAAAATACAATTCTCACGACGTTTCGGCCACAACGCAAGCAGCCGTCCTCATGTGAAGAACAGGGCTGTCGGAAAGACACCAAGCTTGGCAGCCTATATTATATATTCTAAATATACGCTGCCAAGCTTAGCGGTGTTCATTCGAACACTGTCTTTCCGACAGCCCTGTTCTTCACCTGAGGACGGCTGCTTGTGTTGTGGCCGAAACGTCGTGAGAATTTTATTTTATTATGTTTTATTGTTATTATTTTATTATTTCCCTTCTACGTGACTTTACCGAGAGAACCAATAAAACATAGTCAACTAGGAAATAGAATGCAATAAAACACAGTGAGTCGGCCAACACAACAGTCAACACCCCACCTGGTTGATTACGTTCTTCCAAAGATTGCTAAATTTGAGAGAGAGAAAATAACACATAGACACGGAGACACACAGACAGACACACAAGCAGAGAGAGAGAGACTCACACAGAGACAAACAGAGAGACACACACATCGGCACATATTAAGACGTCAACGAGTGAGGGGTTAGAATTTAGGATCTGGTGGGTGAGGAACACGTGGTGGAAGGTTGCGCATTGCATCGTGTTGAAGCTCAGTGACTGTATCGCTGCAGCTTTCCCCGTGATTATGTTGATGGTAGATTATGTTAATGATGGTAGTTAACTATAACCATTTTTATTTTACCAGGTAAGGCCCACTGAGCTATACATCTCGTTTTCAGAAGCGACCTGGCCACCACAAATGATAGCTCAACGAAGTGGCTTATCATCACGTGGTAATTTATAGCAGCCAAAATACTCGAAAAAATGTGGAGAGAGAAACTGGAGGACACGGAGAAAAAAATGAACGCTACCGCCGGGAGAACATTCAAAGTCAAAATACACAGGCGTCAGGGTCGGGATCGAACCCACGACTTCGTGGATACCAGGCGAAGTAGTTAACATTTGACCACTGTGGCAGATCTTGATATCATTATAATATTGCTGTCACCAGCATTAACAATACGGAATCACGTCGTAAATCTGACCGTCACACATCTTCACCGGACCAATTAACCGCCCACGCCTGATAGTGTAAGCTATCATTCTCTGTAGCTGTTCATATATAATTCAAATGTAGAAATATAATTATAATCTTATATAATTACATTATTAAAATCATATTATTTCATATGATTAGTCTGATTATAATCAGACCTTTTTACACACAGTGATGAGCTCTTGACCTCGCCTACATTTGCTTACTTAAGGTAGTTTGTATACTTGTCAAGTAAATTATTTGATCATGAGAATGTGACTGTCACTTGATATGAGTGTTCACTAATCCGGCCTTTTGACATATCCACCTTGAGAGTAACTCATCCCTCAACAAGTTGGATATGTGACGTTATGCTGCGTTAATAAATGATGTTAATACATAAAAAAAACACTTTCGGATAACTTCAAATAAAAACACATTCCTGCGGAGGGAGCTGGTAGGAACGTTGGGTTGCTCGGTCAATGGCCAGGGTCAACGGCGGCTTGGCGTATTCCGCAAATATGCCCGACTGTGAGGGCAGGCACGAGCCGGCGTGAGTAGGTTAAACGTTGAGTTTTATAAGGGCACCACGGGGTGACCAGCCCCTCCCCTCCCGACCCAGCCCCACCCCTCCCACCCCCACCCAGCCCCACCCTCCCCACCCAGCCCCTCCCCACCCTTCCCACCCAGCCCCTCCCCACCCTCCCCACCCAGCCCCTCCCTGCACGACGGACACAATAACCCCCTGTGGGATGATGTAACCAGGAGGTTCCTACCAGTACCAAAACCTTCACCCTTCACACAACTTCCACATGATATCGGACTCAAAATCATGCAAATGTAACCAGGCCACAGCCACGGGACTCAATCAGTATGCCACATTCTCTCTACTCATGTAAAGGCGTTAATTTTTTCCTTACAAAGCCACATATAATACCTCAAACTAAAAAATAATGTATTATTCACGTCCAATTGGAAGAAAATTACTCGAACAATGTCTTCAGTTCTAGATTTGAAGCTTTCGTGACTGCAAAGATTCATAGTCTTAGTTTTTTCGGTAAAGTCACGTAGGTAAAAAAAATGATGACGGAGACTTGTGTTGCCTCCGAAACGTCGTGATTTTTATTATTTTATTTTATTAATTTTAATTTCATTTTTTTACCGACGTGACTTTACCGAAAAAACTAAGAGTATAATGTCTTCAGTATACAGGTAGTCCCCGACTTACGATGGTCCGACTTACGATATTTCGATCTTACGATCTTACGATGGCGATAGCGATATGACAAAATTTTAAAATATTTTACATTTCGCGCGGCAGGCAAACGCAGCAGCGTACGAGGTACGATGCTGTACGTTGGGACGCTGCCGGGATGTACTGTACGCATATAGTTTATATAGTATGATACTGTAAATTGCTCTATTTTGCTAAATTATCACCATTCTTTAAGACTCCTGGGTAGGCTAGGCTATTTTCGACTTACGATATTTTCGACTTACGATGGGGTCGTCGTAACGCATCTCCATCGTAAGTCGGGGACTACCTGTATATGATAAAAAGTTTATGTTACTTGTTGTGAATGCTAGGTGGATTTGGAACCCCATCAAAACATCTGAATCCAGTTGTTCCAGTGACTGAAAAAAAATCTAATTAAGTGATAAATGTAGTCGATTAACGGCAGCACTAGCCACGGATTCTATTGCACGTGAGATAAACGTGTTTTATACATGGAGGCATGATACATTGTTTTGTTTTGCACAAATAGTTGTTACGAAATTGAATATGAACCCTACCCCACTTAATCTGCATTCATCATATTTTATTCCAGGTCTCTCTTTGCAAAAGGCGTACAATTTTCTCTTCATCATCTTAATCAACAATGAGTCATCCAGTCCTGGACAAAGGCCTCCCCAAGCTTTTGCCAAGCGGATTGCATCACTCCATCTATTTTATAAGTTAATGCAAACAAATGTTTTTTCTACTTAAAAAAGTCGCCTTGCGCGAGAAAAGTAAAAGCTACCAGCCTGACAAACTTGACCACATGACACTTGAACAGCAAAGCCTTGTATGGAAGACAGAATATACACCATCGTTCTGCCATCAGCAGCAATTGCACTTCTGTTGTACTTCAGTTTTACTGGTAGGAACCTCTTGGTTACACCAGCCCACATGGGATTATTGTGTCCGTCCGTCCGTCGTGCATCCAAAAATGGGAAGGGTAGGGCTGGGTGGAGAGGGGAGGGTGGGGAGAGGCTGGGTGGGGAGGGTGGGGAGGAGCTGGGTGGGGCTGGGTGGGGTGGGGCTGGGTGGGGAGGGGCTGGTCACCCCGTGGTGCCCTTATAAAACTCAACGTTTAACCTACTCACGCCGGCTTGTGCCCGCCCTCATAGTCGGGCATATTTGCGGAATACACCACGCCGCCGTTGACCCTGGCCATTGACCGAGTAACCCAACGTTCCTACCAGCTCCCTCCGCAGGAATGTGTTTTCAAAGAAAAAAAAGTTGCTCAGAAAATTGAGGTGGCTGGGTTGCTTACGGGGATAATGTCCATGTCAGATTACTGAACCGGAACTTCATTTGGTCGAGTTCAAGCAAAGAAAACAATTATTGTTGTACGCTGTCCGAGGACTCGCCGCATGTGAATCAGAATCTTTGTTAATACCGGAAGAATTTTGATGAGCTATAAAAAATAATTATAGAATGTACAGTAGGACATCTGTGGTGGGTTTAATGGCCGTGTCTCGATCACCGATGGTTGGCCATGGACAAAAAAAAAACATCGCAACAAAATTGGCGCTTCAACTCTACTTGGGCCACGCCAACAAAAAACAACAAGGCGAAAAAAGTGCAGCTGGTCTAGAAGTTGGGTGGTTTACGTGCCTTTTGCTGACGTAATGATCATTACGAGCGAATCCTAGCCTTGGGTCGCTGATTCGAATAGCACGAGCGTTGTGGATGTTGTTGTGGCCAGGAAGCTGACTTTTGTAATAAGTTTTAAACATTTTCTTTGTACTCTTAGTTTTTTCGGTAAAGTGACGTAGGTAAAAAATGAAATTAAAATTTATAAAAATAAAATAATAAAAACGTCTAGGTGCACCCCCTTAACTTGTATTTAAGAACTTGCATCTTGGAATCCCTGCCTCACTTGATACAGCAAATCTGGCTGTGGCGGTCCCACCTGATGACGGAGACTTGTGTTGCCTCCGAAACGTCGTGATTTTTTTAATTAATTTTAATTTAATTTTTTACCTACGTGACTTTACCGAAAAAACCAAGAGTATGAATCCTTGCAGTCACGAAAGCTTCAAATTTAGAATTTTCTTTGTAATTCGCTGGTCGTAAAGTATTGGGACCCAAGAGGGAAACATGTGGAGGAGTAAAAGACGGTCCCCCAAAAACTGCGGGAAAAGGAAAATACATGTATAATAGATAACATGAATTCAGAAACTTCTGCAAGCAAAGAAAAACGTTCGCAAAACACAATAAAACTTGTATTTTCTTTTGCCAGAATACTGTAGTTTGAAGGACATTTGGTGGAATGTTGACCCCCACCAGGCTATGTCCTTCCTTCTCACTGCAACAGATCTCAATATCAGTCACCGTGCCCCATCATCATTTCAATAAAAAAAAAGATTCCAGGCGAAATATTATGGTTAGAATTTTTTTTTGGTTTTTAAAAAATAAAGATTGGTTGATCTGCTCAAGATATGTTGTTGGTACCGACAGACTTACAAGGATAACACATCTTCTTAGCATATTGACCTAAAAAAAATCCCACGGCAGATAAGATGTTTAAAAAATATATATTAACTTAACGATACAAAGGCTATCTATTGGATAAACTGGCTGTTGCCAAAGGAATGTGGAATTTCCACAACTGGATGAGCATTGCGAATGGTAATCCGTTGCATCTAATCCTCATTTGAGAACGTGTAAATGTACAGCCCTGCGTTCACCCAACGTTGGATGAAGGCCTCCTCTTCCTTCGCTCCGTGTCCGTGACGGGGCGAGGGTTTTGTCCCCATTATCTCGCCACACCGAAGAGTGTGGGCGTGTGAAGGCGGGGAGCATAGATGTACAGTACAAGGGATGTTGCTGCCGATATTAAATAAATAACCAAAACCCTCACTCACAGTAATAATATTTTGCCTATTAACACAATCAATTCCCTCTCTGACAAGGAATAAGAATCCCTGACCTCATGCACCTCTCTCAGGACCACAGAACCTGGCAGGTTTATCCACAGACAAATAAAACACAAGGACACGCACACACGCGGATTGCGAAACCCGGTGAAGCATTCAAGGGGAATTTGTGAACGAGGAGCTGGACTGGACGGCGACCGCTCGCGCTACGGAGCGACTCTCTCCGTCTCCTTTCGTTTAGGGCGAAGCGATGGAATGGATCAAAATAAATTGAACTCGTAAGCACGATGTTGTCCATTCGCGGATTTCTTCAAAAACACAATGCAAAGGGAAAACTTTTTTTTATCTCTCTCAAATTGTTTTTGTTGTTTACAGGTTTCCTTAGCTCTGTACGGGTTTGCTTTGTGTGATTTCGCGTGCATGCAGTGAACCAATTCCGACCCAAAATTCGCTCCATGCGGTTTGAATCCACTCGCATGCGGTCGGACATGGGACAACATCGTCCCCTGTGTACTGGTTCGGTTTGTGTGATTTCGCGTGCATGCGGCTTACCAATTCCCACCCAAAATTCGCTCAATGTGGTTTGAATTCGCTCGTGTGAGGCTTATGCGGCGAGACGCGGGACAACGTCGTGTCCTGTACTCTCCGCGCTGCTCGGCAGGCAGCCGTCTCCTCGTGTGATCTCCCGTTGTTGCACCCTTTTCTTGGAACGCTTCTAGTACTGCTACGATTGCATAAAGAGATGGCAAGCTTGTGTTGTGATATCTTAGCATGTACAGACAACAGTGACTCACTTTATATTTACGACCGAAAGAGGAGGGTTTGTCCACGAAGCTAGCTGTCACCTGATGATGCTGGTTGTAATTATTGGCAAAACGTCGTACTCCGATTGTAAATGTTGTGGGTTTACTCTCCAACATAACGGAGGTGTGTTACACTAGTAACGAATTGTCACGTTCTGTTTACGTGACAAACCTTACTAATTGGCTGTGTCGGGTGGTGGTGGGTTGAACGACACATCTAGATTTACGCGACCTAAGCCAAAACCCTGTAATATGGATGATTTATAGTGTGTCAAATATTTTCCGTTTGTCAATCCACTGCTGGATGAAAGCCTCATCATGCCGAGTTAGTCATTGCGGGGTGTAAGGGGTGGGGGGGCATGCTTGGCCATACTTTTCCATGCTCGTCATTGTCAGTTTGTTAACGTGAGATGCATAAATGGTGGAACGTAGAAGTACAGTACAATACATGTTTCTGCACTGTAATCCATTGCTCGCCACGTTCGCGTTAACGTCTACGTTGTTTTAAGTATCATTATGCAGTGCTCAATATCAGCGAAACAAAGTAATTTGCCTCCTGTGGAGTGCGATTGAAACAAAGCAGACAACATCTCCTACACTAGGCACGAATGCAATCATACGTAGTAAGTGAACACATCAATTAAATTTAGTCTTCAATTCTAAAGAAGTTCCACACTGAAAATAGGCTTTGGGGCAACGATGCCTCTTGGCAAGCAGGCAGTCCGTGGAGATCATAATGGGATTCCACATTCAAAGGACAGGGTCCTGTCCCTTACATGGTCGACTTCCTTATTGCCTCCGGAGGAAATGATCGGTCCAGTTGACCTTCGACCGGAATTTGAACTCGTTGACCTTTCAAAACGCGAGTCAAATGATGTACAGTAGAACATTCCTGGATGTGCATTTAAAATATATGCTTCAAAAAAATGTAAGGGAAGATAAAAAAAAAACCCCAACACAGCAGATGTTTTTACTTCTCTTTTTCGTTTTTTTATATCCGGGAATGTGCTTCCATTGTGGACTTGGATAATGTGGCTTGATCACGCACAACGGCGGGGGTGGCCCGTGGGTAAATAAATGGGGCCACGGAAGCAAGTGGGGGGGGGGGGGCGGGGGAGGGGGGCTGCAAGGGAGGGGGGGGGCAGTAACTCATTGGTGAGCGGTGCCGTACTCAGCGATTCGCGCCCCGTTTCACGAACCCGGCGACCCGAGCTCGATTTCCCGCTCACGACCAATATCGGTGGCGAATATTTGAACTGCTCCTGAGCCTCCCCGAGGTCAACTCGGCCTTAAAATTAAAACACACGGGAGACAAAGGCGGCTGGGAAGAGCGTGTACCAATGTCACGGTCCGAATTTGCCAAATAAAAAATATATTACTCACTTGAGATGACGCATGGCAATATTGGCCCCTATTGTGAAACGACTGCAGATTGTCTGTGGGGAAAAAAAGCATCTTCGTGGTCACCCTTGTGCTATAATATCG
Organism: Lethenteron reissneri; assembly: GCF_015708825.2. Taxonomy (NCBI): domain Eukaryota; kingdom Metazoa; phylum Chordata; class Hyperoartia; order Petromyzontiformes; family Petromyzontidae; genus Lethenteron; species Lethenteron reissneri. Next base: position 1,781,419 of record NC_083784.1, read on the forward strand.
GCGCAAATACCAAATAAACAAAATTATCACTACTCTTTGGTTCTTTCGGTAAAGTCACGTAGATGAAAAATAAAAAAAAATAAAAAAAAATATAATGAAAATAACTAAATTAAATCATTACTGTAGTGAATATTCACGACGGTAATTTTACTGTGGCTGTTCCACCTGAAGCTTGTGTTGCCTCCGAAACGTCGTGATTTAATTTAGTTATTTTCATTTTATTATTATTTTTCATCTACGTGACTTTACCGAAAGAACCAAAGAGTATGGATCCTTGCAGTCACGAAAACTTCAAATCTAGAAAAAATATATATAACTTTTCTACGGCTGTTTAGATCATACTTTACTGTGTAGAGGAAAACATGCTTCACACGCTTCCATAACCGAGAGTAGTTATTTAATTTAACGCGTGTTTATTTATTTGGTTTAATGATTTTTTTTACCGCGGCTATAAACACCAGCATTGGGAATTTAAAGTCTTGCCCTCGAACGAATTCCCAGTGAAGAAAGTTGGACTGAACTCGAAGCCCCACGGCGTAGTTCATTCGATTTCGCCGGGAACTGTTCACAGGGCCCCGACCTGGGGTGGAGCGATCGCCCGATTTTCATTCCAAAAAGTAACCTCACATCGTTGCCCTCGCAGTCACGTTGAACACTGAAGGCCAACTAAACGAGAACAAAAACAACACACACACACCTCATTTTCGGTTTGCATTGCCATTCTTTTTCGGCCATCTAAATGCCTTCAAAACAAAAAGGTCTCCTGCCTCAGCGTGCACTCAGTCAGGGATCAAATCTTATTGTCATCATCGCCCACTAACACTAGGGCAAGAAGTTTGGTTGCCCACTCTCTGGAGGTACAGAAAACTGGGACACCATCATGGGAAGATGATCTCACAATCGTAATCAACGGTATAACTAAACCGATTATCTTGAGTGGTATGTTATTTACGCAACGGACAAAAACCAGAACTCTTTAATGTCCCGAGAAGACTTTCCCGGCACAGCTACCTCAAAAAACAAAGACGCACGATCTTGAGAAGACCAGCAACGGTGGCACGCAATGCATCGTGGGCCTTGGTACATCCGTCTGCGATGTCATATTACAGCTCGTGAAATGCCTCCAAATGGCCGTGTCACTCATTGGCGATTGCTTGTTCCATTACTTCACCGTGCCGGGTGAGCGCAGGTTGGAACATCGGCGAAGGCGCGCAGCGAGGTCCAGGGAACAAACACCAGGTCGGAGAACAACTCTGGACTTCCACAAGACAGGACGTGGGCAGGAAGGAGAACTCCAGAGCATTCAATTGCTCAAGATGCTGGACAAACGCTGGGATTCAAGGGACACCCCTGCAGCTATTGCATATCAATTTAAGGACGAGGTTTTCATTATATTTTATTTTTATTCATACTAAATTTACAGCAAACAAACTATACAATCGAGCAAGTATGTGCTGAGAAGACAGACGTCGTGTGCCAACTCACAGCTGTTAGTCTTCACAGTTCCAAGCAACGCAATTTCCCAGGACCTTGTTGTTGTTGTTGTGCGCTTTTTACAGCGGTCATCAGGCGATCGTGTTTGGCGAATAATAAACACGGGCACCTAGGGTACACGTGACCCCTTGCTCTTGGCCGTCCACACAGAAGAGCAGGACACAACCGTTGTGAAATTGTGCAATGGACAGACGCCAAATACACCCGTGTGGGAGGGGATTCGAGAGTTAGCACCGTCACACTTGAAGTATGTACTCTGTAGTGTGTACAGCCAAGAGCGTTTCGCGAGGGATATTAAAACCACGTACAGGCTCAAGTATATTGCATTCTATCGAGGGCTAATTTTTCCCACTGAATACTTTTCGGCTCACAGTTAGGACTTCACCACAGTGAAAGGCAGGATGGATGTGGTGTGCCGGGTGGGAAAGCAATTATGGGGAACACAGACCCAGCTGAAATTAATCCGCATTCTATATAATGACAGTTACCCGCTAACATTATTAAACTTTCTTCAACAAGGGCGGGATTTAAATAGGGTTAAATGAGCTTATTGAGAATAAAATACTGTGTTTTCATTTCGAAACTATATTTCCCCATATTTCGTAAACTGTGTAGATAAATGATCTGGCCACGAATTTGATCTCTTACAAACATTTGTTCTCAAAATTTCTTCTCAACATTGGCAAGACGGTGGATATTTTTCTTCTGTGAAAAAAGGGGGCAATGGAAATGTTTGCAGTTATACCACGAAGCACATTGTATGGGCGGCCCTGATGTCGCATCTGACCTAGAAAAAAAGAAAATCTCGATCCAAAGTGCAACGAACAAACTTGATCACCCACCAAACGCACAGTGCGAACAAATAACAAAAGACTAACACGTTTTAATAACACTGCCTTGAAGTGTATATATATATAAATAAGTATAAATAAGTATATATATCAGAGGTATTGGCCCTTCTTCATTGGCGTATGTACTATGTAGAAAGGGCCATTGGGACACACATCGCCGATTATACAGATTTTTTTTTATTTTAATGCCACAGTTATTAATTATATTATTGACGAGTGTATCGAATTTTGTCAGCTGTAGCCGAGGCACCACCGCCAACGCAGCAACGTCGCCAAATCATGCGTTTCATTATTATCGTACGGCAAATAGTAGCGCTGGCTTAAGGAAGTCGTAACACTGACCATTGGGGCCCTGCGGGTGTGTATTCACGTAAGTGCAGTGTTCACGGGAGCAAATGTTACAGGATACAGAGCGACAGTTACAACAGCTGCAAAGTTGGATGAAGATCTATGGCCACTTTCACTCATTTTATTACGAACCATTCGTAGATTTAACACTGATCAAAGTTGGCTTAACTTGACCATTTCTGCTGGTCCCTAAGCATGAAAATAAGTCTTGGCAAAAAGTAACCCCCAAAAAGGTGGCATTCCAGAAATATTATGCCAAAGCGGTGCCACATGCACAAACATCTTTAAATGCACCCTCGGCCATGATTTATAATCCAGCAATTGGAGGTGAGCCTCAGAAAACTTTCAAACGAGACCCCTGACTATTTAAAGGAGCGGAATGGATGAAGTGCCATGCCGTTCAGAGTTTAGGCTTCCGGTCACGAGACGTGAACGGCGAACTTTATAAGTAGCAACCCTCCCAAAAAATAATAATAATGTTTTACTACGACGGTGGGGTACAGTCACAACTGCGTGTCACAACGCACATTCCTAATGACGTAAATATGTCATTAATGCCCACACTTAAGCATGTTGGGAACCACATTGATAGTGACACGTGAGGTATTGATACGTGAGGCATTGATACGTGAGGCATTGATACGCTTTAACCACCTCGTGTATCTTCTTGGTTCTTTCGGTAAAGTCACGTAGAAGGGAAATAATAAAATAATAAAAATAGAACATAATAAAATAATCCTCACGACGTTTCGGCCACAACGCAAGCAGCCGTCCTCAGGTGAAGAACATGTACGTTGGCTTCCTCCGACAAGCCAAACGCCCCATACGTGTATTCACCAAACGTCTTAAAATCCAGGACCCCCTTGGAAAAAAAAGAGTCTCAAGACTCAGTGGAGGCTTCGAGTGCAACAGGACGTGATTATTTCATGGGGTGGGGGTGGAGTGGTGGCACAGTGGTTATCACACTGCTCTAAGAAGCCAGCAACCCGAGTTGTCTTTCTAACATCAGCAGCTCGTGGTGTATCAGTAACAGGTCCTGGGACTCTGCCTTCACCGACCCACACGAACCAGCAAGGTGAAGTATGATCAAACGACCTCCATTACCGACAAGGTGTGGGAAGGGCTTCATCCAGTAACGGATTGACAAAATGCAAATCATTCTTATGACTGTAATTGTATAATAAATTGCTCGTGTGCAGTGGAGATAACTGTTAAAGATGTAAAAGAAAAATGCAATTATGTTAAATAGCCTATTTTGGCATTACTACAACTTCGCTCACAATCGCAAACTTCCACGGCATGCATTTGCATAATGAGTGCTCATAATGAAGTTGCTACGTACGGTTGTGAGTGAGTGAGCCTATAAATAGCATCGCGTTCATTGCATGAAGTGCGATAAATAAAAGCGAGACGGAAATTCGAAGCGCCAGCCGCTATCACATCGTTTGTTCGTTTCTCAATTCGCTTGTCCTGGTGAGGTTCGTGGCGACTGCGTGTTGAGTAGTGGCGGTCCACACCTCCATTTCCCTAGCGACCTACTACTACGCTTTACAACACTCTGCATTACTATGCATTAGTATACACTACTCTACACTATACACTACTCTACACTATACACTACACTATACACTATGCACTACACTATACACTATACACTATATTACACACTACACTATACACTACATCATACACAGACTCTAACTCTTCCTGGGGAATTCCCAGGCGTTCCCAGGCCAGCCGAGCGACATCATCCCACAATTACACTATACACTATTCACTACACTATACACTACACTATACACAGACTCTAGCTCTTCCTGGGGAGTTCCCAGGCGTTCCCAGGCCAGCCGAGCGATATCATCCCACAATTACACTATACACTATTCACTACACTATACACTACACTATACACAGACTCTAGCTCTTCCTGGGGAGTTCCCAGGCGTTCCCAGGCCAGCCGAGCGATATCATCCCACAATTACACTATACACTATTCACTACACTATACACTACACTATACACAGACTCTAGCTCTTCCTGGGGAGTTCCCAGGCGTTCCCAGGCCAGCCGAGCGATATCATCCCACAATTACACTATACACTATTCACTACACTATACACTACACTATACACAGACTCTAGCTCTTCCTGGGGAGTTCCCAGGCGTTCCCAGGCCAGCCGAGCGATATCATCCCACAATTACACTATACACTATTCACTACACTATACACTACACTATACACAGACTCTAGCTCTTCCTGGGGAGTTCCCAGGCGTTCCCAGGCCAGCCGAGCGACATGGTCCCACCACTAGCAGCAGCAGCAGCAGCAGCGTGTCCTGGGCCGGCCCCAGGGTCTTCGCCCAGTGGGCCGTGCTGCTGCTGCTGCCCGATAGATTTCCAGGGGTGTCTACCCTGGGGCGGGCTTCCTTTACCGGGTGCCTGAATGAACCTCAACCTGGCTCCGCTGCTTCATGAATTTTGAAGCAGGTAATTGGCTGTGAGCTTTTAATTTTTGCTGCAAAGTGCCGGTGGCCATCTTAAGGTTCAATCATCCTCAAGGGGTTTGTTGTTGTTGTTTTCCAGCGGTCAAATCTCTTTGCATTGTACCCCATTTGAATGTGAACAGAGTGGCATTGGCGTTGAATAATCTGGTAACGGACCTTTGTTAAAGTCAGAAAACCACGGGTGTTGGGTTCCTGTAAGGTCTGCAAGTTTGGTAGCTGTTGTTAGAGCGTGGCCTTGACTACTTCACCCTCCTCTCGGGAGACAGAATCAAGTGAGGCCCCCCGGCCCCACCCCTGGCTCACGTTTAAGGCTGTCCGAACGCGCGGCACAGCGCGGTGTTCACAGTGTGGTCGTGGGGGATGGTTGGTGGTGGTGGTGGTAAAGTGTGAGTGCTCACACCTCTTCCAAGACCGCCTGGCCAGCGTGTTAGGGCTGCGAGATGCCCTTTCTGAGAACTAAAAGGGATGCAGGTTGAAGTCAAGGTTAAAAACCACTGCTCTAAGCTGAGGCCCATTCTGCCCGCAGTGGCGCCATCGACGCCAGAGAGCAATTGTGCCCCTTCAGTTCAATTTTCCAGTGCAATACATGTGAACACGACTTTGCTGCTGAGACCCCATCTAAGGGTGGAAACTGGTGCAGAATTTGCTTGCTAAAACAAATCCTGCAAAATAATACAAAACAGGGGGGTTAACTGGGGACCTCAATAAAATGAACGATTTTTATGCAGAGACACACAGACATCACTCTTCTGCAAAAGCAAATGTGCAACGTTGGTGTCCGCTTCATATTATTTGGCACCGAGGGTAGACCCGTAACTGTAGTCGTTGTTTCACAGTCTTTGGAAAATATTTTCGGCATTTATAAAAATGTATAGGAATGGAACGAAGCTATAAATAACTGGGTATGGTTTCTGGGGTCAAAAATAAAACAGCGTGTTTCAGGAGTCAAAACTCGATGCAATCCAGTCCATATTGCATTGTTTCCACAACGGGTGCGTGCAGGACTCAACAAATTGTGTAGGCATCATCATTATCATCATCCTGTATTGTGATTTTTAAAACGTCAATGTCTCTAATTGCAGCAGCAATCAAATTGTGATGATGATCGTTAGGAGAGGATGTTATTGCATTGGGGTTGTTGTAAACACATCTATTGGCATCCTATTCTTATTTGTAATATTTTGCTACTGGCAAAAAGTCCCATGGAATCCGAGAGGAACTCTGAGCACCCAACGACAATCAAAACCTTACACACGCGCAAAGTGTAGGGGGGGGGGGGGTCAAACTAAAAGTTCCACACATCGATTTGAGAATTGCCGCACTCGATATCCGATCGCCCCTTCGCAGCCTACGACTAGATCACCGCTGTTCACGCGCGGTGTTCACACGCGGTGTTCACAGGTGGTTTTCGCACGTGCTGTTCGCACGCGGTGTTCGCACGCGGTGTTCGCACGCGCTGTTCGCACGCGCTGTTCGCACGCGGTGTTCGCACGCGGTGTTCCCGCGCGGTGTTCGCGCGCGGTGTTCGCGCGCGGTGTTCCCGCGCGGTGTTCCCGCGCGGTGTTCGCGCGCGGTGGTCGCGCGCGGTGGTCGCGCGCGGTGTTCGCGCGCGCTGTTCGCGCGCGGTGTTCGCGCGCGGTGTTCCCGCGCGGTGTTCCCGCGCGGTGTTCGCGCGCGGTGTTCCCGCGCGGTGTTCCCACGCGGTGTTCGCACGCGGTGTTCCCGCGCGGTGTTCGCGCGCGGTGTTCGCGCGCGGTGTTCGCGCGCGGTGTTCCCGCGCGGTGTTCGCGCGCGGTGGTCGCGCGCGGTGTTCGCGCGCGCTGTTCGCGCGCGGTGTTCCCACGCGGTGTTCGCACGCGGTGTTCGCACCCGGTGTTCGCACCCGGTGTTCACACGCGGTGTTCGCACCCGGTGTTCACACGCGGTGTTCCCACGCGCTGTTCGCACGCGGTGTTCCCACGCGGTGTTCGCACCCGGTGTTCGCACCCGGTGTTCGCACGCGCTGTTCGCACGCGCTGTTCGCACGCGCTGTTCGCACGCGGTGTTCCCACGCGGTGTTCGCACCCGGTGTTCACACGCGCTGTTCCCACGCGGTGTTCGCACGCGCTGTTCGCACGCGCTGTTCGCACGCGCCGTTCGCACGCGCTGTTCAAAAGGACGATGAACCAGGCTCACAGCTTGCCGAGCTTCTAAAATCCGTGGACTGGGCTCAACCGTGGATGATTTGGTCCACATCGACAATTGCTTGCAGCTCACCATGAACTGCAATCCACCGCTCTTTCGGTATATACCCAGCACGCGGCCAGCCACTGATGCCGACACGAAACTCTGCCAAGGACGAACAAATGCCGAATTGTTACAAGCTGCCAACCCATTTTGTTTCTCAAATTGAGGTTACCTTTGCCAGTTCTTCACTCAGCTCTAGGAATTCAACGAACATGTTCTCCGTGTCTGGGCTGTGTTTGAACTTGGGCAATAACTCGATCAAGTCGATTAATCTATGAATTCATACATTGTAATCAACTACTTTTTGGGGGGGAGAGGGTGGTATCGATAATTTGGGTCTCTAGGAATGAAGATCGCTCTCATATCCTGCCTTCCAAAGGCGGGAAACCCCCTACAAGCCACGCCCCTGCCGGGTGGGGCTGACGATGCCGCTGGAGTCACAACCCCCCAACACCTCCATCACCTCCCGTACAGCAACACATGCTGGATCCAGGGGGCGAGACTTTACTTTTCAAATTATTTTTTTATTACGAGTCGAGTTATTGAACCGATGATCGATAGAGTAATCAATTCAATAATCGGACAGCGTTATATGGATGTGTTCGCGATTTTACGATGAATCAGACATCTCGAAATATTAGCTATTTCAGATGATCCTTATTTATTTTTTTAGTCTCAGACGAGCAACGTCCATTTGGTACGGGAACATCCGTCCTTCCCAGCCAAGTGTGTTATCTGATGGAGCCTCGTTTTGATTAACCGTTCTCTTGCCGTGTCTGTGTTGTACATCCCAATGCATCTTGATTTCTCCCCGCCTCTGTTTCTCTATTCTCCCCCCCGTTCTAGCTCTCCCTCCCTCTATATTCCTCCCTTATCTCCGCACTATCTCTCCCTATTTCTCTCTCACCTCTCACCCTCGCTCTCCTTATCCCCTCCCCGTCCCTCCTACCGCCTGTATCTTTCCCTCGCTCTCCTCTTTACGTTTTGCTCGCTCGCTACTCCCCGTTTTGCGCGCCCTTTCACCTATTTACCCCACCCCTCTCCTCTCTATCTCTTCCCCCCACCACTATCTCCCTCCCTTTATCACATTGCGTGGGCTGCACGGATCGGCAGGGGGATGGGGGTGAAGGAGGATATCATAGCGCTCACTTGGCCGCGCGCCAGCCACGAATCCAGGCAGGAATCCAGCCGGCAAACTTTTTTTTTCGAATATCGTGTTCAGTGTGATACATCTGAAAGGGCATGGCATCATGACGTCACTAATAATCACACGTGCTCTTGCGCGTGACGTCACTTTGTTCGCACAAAGACACGTTAAGAAAATCCGAAGAAGCGAAGAGGGGGGGGGGGTGGACGAATATGCGAAATTGTCAACACAAATCCGAAGTGTGAAACTCATCCCTCTGGTATACACATTGCGAGCACACGTAACGATGAATCGACCCGTGCAGTGGTTCAACAACAGCAACACTAATAATGATGCATTTGTTTGCGAATCTCTGAACTGGTGGCATCGGAGTCTCCACCACCCCCCCCCAGCCCCTCTCACTCGCTTGGCACCCAAGCGGGTGCCGCCTCCCAGGAGCTTGGAGTCTCCCCAGCGCAGATGTGCTTTGGGGCCACGTCGAAACGACGGGGAATGATGGGGGGGGGGGGGGAACTTCATTATTTCTCTTTTAGCAAAAATCCGCCGCAACCCTTCTCCTGCGCCTCGCGGCGGCGTCATTACCATCGCAGACGTTTTTCCACTAGCCCACGGGTCGAGCGCAACGCTTTGCAAAAACGCTTCTGCTGAAGCTGCCGTCGAAGCCGCAGCTGACGACGACGACGACGCTAAATAAGTCCACGGTCCCCCAACGACGGCGCGTCAACTTGATTTAATTTTCGTGAATTTAAGGAAACGCAATAAAATTACAGGAGCATTTTTTCCCTCCTCTCGACTCGGAATGGATTTTATATGACCGTTTTCTGTTTTGTGCGTTAAGCTCTGCAGAGTTAGAAGAAAATATAAATGCCGTCTCATGTGGCACGAAACACTTGCATCGCTCACTTTGCGTTTGTGTGTGTGTGTGGTCATTCATTGAATAGAGTGGAATTAACACATTCCTGCGGAGGGAGCTGGTAGGAACGTTTGGTTGCTCGGTCAATGGCCAGGGTGAACGGCGGCGTGGTGTATTCCGCAAATATGCACCAGGGGGTGACCAGCCCCTCCCCACCCACCTCCCACCCAGCCCCACCCTCCCCACCCAGCCCCTCCCCACCCTCCCCTCTCCACCCAGCCCCACCCCTCCCATTTTTGGATGCACGACGGACGGACACAATAATCCCCTGTGGGCTGGTGGAACCAGGTGGTTCCTACCAGTATCATGGCTGGTGTTTCTCTCTCTCCTAAATGATATGCGTTGCTCAGAAGTGTCATTTACTGTACCCGAAATGTACCGGCACACTCAAGAGTGTCTCTAATGTACTAAATAGTACAGCTTGTACATCTGTTAACCTCCTCCAAAATGACCTTGTTACTATATCCAAGGCTCCGCGTTTTAGTGACAACACAGACAGTTGAGGAAACAAACGCTAAATCATCAGCCTTGGTTTTTACTTATTTATTTTTCTCTTTATTTTTTTACTTGACACGATTCCAGGAATTAAGTGAAGCCTAACTCCCAAAAGAATGTCCCACTTCTTCCATATATAATCCCAACTCATAAATTCGGTCCAAAAATTATATTGTAAACAGATCAGTGTTTTTCCTTCCCCACTCCCAACGTCTCATTATGCAAAGTGAAGTCAATTTTATCCGAGTTAATGCGGGTCTTCATTGCCCCCTGCTGGCGTCCGCGAACGTAAAATCGACATTTGGTAAACCGTAGTAATAATAACAAACGACGTTAACATAGCGGTGTAAAAAAAAACACACAAACAACCGAAACCACATCGGAATTATGGCGCAGAAAATAAAAAGGTGACATTTGTACACCTTGCCAAAACTCGAGCTCTCAGAGTACATACCTGCTGCGCCCCCCTCCCTCCCCATCTTGGCTTCATGTCGAGACTCGCCCCCATAGTTCCCAAAAGAACGATACTTAAGAGTGGCCCAGTGGCTGGTCTGTTTGTTTCTACCTCCTCTGAAGTTTTTGAAATCGGTCCTTTCGCGTCCCATGTCGTGCCAAAGCTTCCGCCGCTCCCCTTAAACCGCGCCTGCCTTTGTTGCTCTGCGGGGCGCATGCCGCCACCACGATGGTCTTTGTGGTCTTGGCAACATTTGGGGGGGGGGGGGAGAGGGGTGGATTTTTTTAGGAGGCTTTGAGGATTTAGGCTCTGTCCGAATCGACGCCTTTAGGTCGCGATGGACAAACAGCGCTCCGTGCACAATGCGGCAATTTCGCACCATTGGGGGCCATCCATTGAGTACGGACGCATGGAGGGGGGTTAACACAAATGCGTTCGCTTGCGGATGGGGGGTCTACTGACAATTTAGGCATAGGAAACGGTGGGGGGGGTGAAGCCTCGATAATAATTTGCCTACATTGGCCTTCAAATGAGTCAGATAGTCCGGCGGTGGACTGTGTTTGCTTAAACACGTTAATAGGATTAGGAGGAGAGGGGTGTAAGAAGTCCGCGTACCTACAGGGAGGGGGGTAGGGTTCAAGTTTCGACAGATTTGTGCGTACCGACTCAATGGATGGCCCCTTGCGTCTCGTCAGCAACGAGATGATTATTTCTGGTCCCCTCCGTGGTCGCGTTGTGTGCACCGAGTGACGGCCACAATCCCTCCTCTCATCCCCAGAACGAGGCAGACAAGCCGGGGTCCGCTAATTACGATGGAATTTGGCAATCAACCCTCGCAGGGATAATAAGGCTCTGCTCTGTTTCACCACTCGTGAAAGTAAAAAATAAATAAACGCGCCTCAGTCTGTGGGCACTCTCTGGATCAATTTTACATTTTGATCAAGCCTTCAATTGCTTTGTGTGTGTCTGTCTGGTGATTCATGGCTTTAGAATGCATTAACGAAGCGTCACTTATTAATGACTTTGGTATATGCGCACACAGAGTGGTGTTCCTTTTTACCTGCAAGGGAGAATTTTGTAATTGCGTTATTTTTTATTCGCCCGACGCTATGAACATATTCCTGGCGTAATAGTTAAAGCGCTCGTCAATGACGTTCGCGAGGTCTTAAAAATATACCGCGTATTGTTACCGTAAAATGTTACCGACTCTTAATGAATATTTCTAGACTTGAAGCTTTCGTGACTGCAAGGATTCATATTCTTAGGTTTTTTTCGGTAAAGTCACGTAGGTGAAAATTATAAATTAATAAAAGTAAAATAAAAACAAAATAATAAAATAAAATAACATGATATATAATATATTATATTATTTGTATTTTACTTTTATTAATTTTAATTTTTCACCTACGTGACTTTACCGAAAAAACCTAAGAATATCTTAATGAATAGTCACTGTTAAATCACCGCCGTGCTCGGACCGTACACGGGGTTACGATTGCAGGCTGTTATCATTGCTGTTTGTCGGATTTTTATTTAAATATCTTGTACAGTACATTAAGAATACGCGCTCACTTTAAAAATTCAGAGGATACAAGCGGTCGCGGAGGCTTGGAAGTCATTGTTCGTTAAGAAAGTGGATAATCTAGAATTGCTCTGGCATAAACCTTGGCCATCCGACCAGTAATTCTGGTTTTCAAATCATTACAATTGTAGCTATTGAGGTACTGCCACGTGCATTGAATGGAGTTCGCGTTCCAAGTCCTATTATATATTTTGTCAATGATCCGATGGATATACTCTACATCGGTTGTCATGAAACGTCTTGAACGGTTGAACAATCCGCTGCCGCTCGTTGGGTTTAGACGGCTTTCGGAAGGACCTTTTCTCTAATCTCCTCAGTTGTTTTTTTGTTAAGCAGATTATTTTCCAATTGCGATATTATTATGTAATGAGACGACGAGGACATGTTCACGTTTAATTCTCGCAACTGGCACGGCGGTGGCTCCTTGCGTCTGAGAGCGGCACCGGAAGATGCTGTCATACACCTGCCTCCTCAAATCAATTCAGAAGGCTTCTTGATCCACACTGGAGGCAGATTTAGAAGGAATATGCCATTGCTATCTGCAGTGGCGCGGAACGCGTGCTTTGCGCGTTTTGCGTTTACCTGTTTGTGTGTGTGTGGTAACTCGTTGAATAGAGAGGGATTATCATGGGTGGTCCGTGTCTCTATTTTTAAATCCTTTATATTAAGTTCACTTGCTTGCTTGCGCGCTTACGACCGTGCAAATCTTTCGGTCGTTTTTTAACCCACTTCCAGTGATCCAATCGAGCTGACATTTTGCACACAGACTCGTTGTGCGTGACAATTTATTTTCGTGAAAAAAAATTTCCCAAAAGTTTACACTTTTTAGGGATTTTTTTATATTTAATTACCAATTGCTTAATGGTGGCAGGCAATCATCTGACCCATAGGTGGCAGCCATCTCAAGCCAGAGGACGAGAGGACTCTAGCCGCCACGCATATAAAGGATTTATAGTGAAAAACTTTGTTTTTACGGGTTAATTTTTAAATGATACGCATTGCTACGGAGCGCCATATACTGTACCCGAAATGTACAAACACAATTCGGTGCATCGAATGTACCGGATTGTACAGATCGTGCATCTGTTAACCTTCCCCAAATGACCCGCAACCAACGTTTGTCACGTTTAGAGCTGGTATGTGCCAAATAATGTTTTTTTTTCATTTACCTCGCTGACGACTATCAACTCATTACATTTGACTTTCCAGTATAACCCTGGGTGGACGGACTGTGCGTACGTAGGCCGAGTGCAGTGGTTCTTAAAAATAAAATCTGCAGCCTATATCGTTGAAACATTTATACTGTTCAAAGATACATATAGGGTTCGATTAAACAAAGTAGTTGTATTCTTAGTTTTTTTCGGTAAAGTCACGTAGGTAAAAAATTCAAATTAATAAAAGTAAAATAAAAATAAAATAAAAATCACGACGTTTCGGAGGCAACACGTGCCTTTACCGAAAAAACCTAAGAATATTAATCTTTGCAGTCACGAAAGCTTCAAATCTAAAGTAGTTGTACTCACGTGCCCGTATTTAATTTGTCTTTCGATTATTTACCTTCTAACAACAAATCTGGCCATGTCTCGCACCCCCAGAAAGGGCTTCTCGCACCCCCAGCGGATGCGAGATGCACCCCAGGTGAAGAACCGCTGGCCTAGATGGACAGCTGGCCATACTTCCCCCATATTGTTGAGTGCGTGCTGGTGAGTGCAGACCAACGGATGTTGCCGCACGTCGTCTCTATACCGCCACAACGCCCCGCACACCACCTGCACTTGGCTTTCGCGCACGCCGGTCAACCCATTAAAACGACCCTGGCTTCAGCTGCCGAGAGCTGATGAGAGAGGGACGCTATCCCACGTGCTTCGGTCGTAAGGGTTGCTCTTGAATGGGCGTGGAGATCAAGGACTCTCTCTCTCTCTCTTGCTGGAGTGATACTCGATTCACCTCTGATTTGTCCTCGCATATTTTTATTCTTATTCTTCTTCAATATTACGCAACATCATTTACATTGAGAATGGAGATGGCCCTCTCGCAGTTTACACGAGCGTAGCACCAACAACAAAATATTGGTTGACCAACCCCCCGAGACAGTCGTGCATGTGCAGCACACGCGTGCCCATCTGTTTCATTCTCACAAGAGCTCAAGTGAGTTGGTTCTGTTCACGCTTCTCGCATTCATTGACCAACATTGAAATGCCCCCAAAAGGGATACACCAAACACACACACAACATTGTTTGGAGGTTTAAAATAGAATGATCACGCGTTTCGCATTTATAGGGCCCATGATAAATGCCTCAGCTATTCAGTGCCGTACATCACATCTCGTCACATGACAACAACTCAAAGGGCACCCCCAGGGGCAGCTTTCCCCGGTGTGCTAACTCTGTAGTCGTCGTTTATTTTTAAATCCTTTATATTAAGTTCGCTTGCTTGCTTGCGTGCTTGCGTGCTTGCTTGCTTGCTTGCTTACGACCGTGCAAATTTTTCGGTCGTTTTTTAACCCACTTCCCGTGATCCAATCGAGCTGACATTTTGCACACAGACTCGTTGTGCGAGACAATTAATGTTCGTGAAAAAATGTTTTCCTAAAGTTTACACTGTTTAGGGAAAACAAATTAAATATTTAATTACCAATTGCTTAATACTGGCAGACAATCATCTGACCCATAGGTGGCAGCCATCTCAAGCCAGAGGACGAGAGGACTCTAGCCGCCACGCATATAAAGGATTTATAGTGAAAAACTTAGTTTTTACGGGTTATACTTATTTTGAATTACCCTGTGAGCCAAGACGCTCTTAAATCGGGTTTCATCAACAACAAAAAACTAAACCGCCGCTTCTCCGACATACAAATACATAAACAATAACAAATAAGCGACATAAATGTTTTATATCAATTCATAACGTCTCCGGCCCTGGCATGCAAGTGGACATTAGCCTGCCAGTAAACGGGAAATAGTTGCTCTGCGTAATCCCGGTTGAGTAAATTGCGAGTAATCTTTCAAATGTCCCACATTAGCACCATGGCGCACGGGAGAGATTGGCCTAACATTTTCATTCCGTTGCTTTGGATTCACGTCCAGTGTGACGCGGATGGTGCTAACTGTCGTAGTAATAACGGGGGCAGAATCGTAAAACCCACAACCTCTGCGACCAGCGGGCAAACGCGTTACCACTGAGCCAAACGCTGCTGCTAATCACACAACATACAAGAATATTATTATCGCTTTACACGGAGGCTTGCACGACCAGTATTATAACTAGCCAAATTTGTTTCATTACATTGTGTAGGTTTAGTGTACCTTTTTTATTGTGATAGCTGAGCTTTTGTTCACGCCTGATGATGCTGGTTGTAATCTTCCACTAAAAGTCGTTGGTACAAAGCTGATAAATAGTTGCTTGCTTGTCAACATTCCGGCTTTTGCTTGTCAACCAAATGAATTGTCAATTTTGCCCACGTGAGAAAACTGAATTTGCTTGGCTCTGTCGGGTGGTGGAGGGTCATATAGTATAGAGCATCGACATTATACCTACACGATTGTCTAACCCAAAATAAACTAACTATGAATCAATCGTTATAGGGGCTAATGTAATGTCATGATAATGTGAAAGGGCCGGGTGTGTTTCTGATATTCCCTGCCCTCTCAAATGCAGTGACAGTAGGTACAGATAAATGTGCACATTCGTTAATATATATACCCGTTAAAAAAAACCTGGCATGTTTTAAATCACGTGACATCAAAATTAAAAGCTATAAATCCCGACACACATCTCAACTCAATTTGGCATTAAAAGAACACGAGAGAAAAATGCAAACAGCAGCTGTTTAAATGTAGAAATTATAACAAACGAAACGCACACAGCCTTCACCTCAACATTCATAGTGTCTGCAGCTACGCGTAGCGCAGCACGTCCCAGTGCTACAAGCGTTGCTGCTGAATGAGATGCTAGACATGCTATATATGAGATGCATGCTACGTATGAGATTAATGCTACGTATGAGATCCATGCGATATATGAGATGCATGCTGTAGGAGCTGCATGCTATATATGAGATGTATGCTGTAGGAGCTGCATGCTATATATGAGATGCATGCTGTAGGAGCTGCATGCTATATATGAGATGCATGCTGTAGGAGCTGCATGCTATATATGAGATGCATGCAATCTCGCAGGAGAGCTTGATGGTCCATCCACTTGCATCCCGTGGAGGATTTGTGGCTCCGCATCCAGAATTATTTTTGCCAGTACCTCCAATTTGCAATGTTGCATTCTACTCGTGTGGGACTGGCCTACGAATGGCCAATGGGAAATACCCGGGAGGACATCGGGGATGGAGCGATGGAGTGCGCACAGTGCCGCATGAAGCTAGTGCGGTGCCTGTAGCATGATGTGATAAAGGGGACCTAAATAAAAAAAAACACGTAAATATTAAAACAAACATTTTTTACTTGCATAGTAAAGTAATTGTATTTTTCATTTCCTATACAGCCGGATAATACGACAAATCGCTAACATTAAATACCAAGTCGTTCATAATGGTTGAAGGCGGTATAGTACTATAGTAATAGAGCAAGTGCAGAATCACTGAACTGGAATTGATAGCTTGAAAGCGAGCATATGTCACTTTTGCTACCAAGATAATCCGGCACTGAATGCGTGTTCGTGTTCTCATCGCGAAAACCGTGACTCACAGATGGTAAGATCTTGATGGACAAAGAAGGGGCAAAAAAAAGAATCGATGGACTGAGTATTGCAGCGATTTGTAAAGGAACACGGATCAAGAGAACAAAGAGCTGCTGGATGAACTAGAACATATCCCCACCACCGGGGGATGATGAAAAAGATAACGTCTTGTACGGAGAAATAGAAAAGGCAAGAAAACATCTGAAGAAAAACAAGAGTCCAGGAGTGGACGGCATGAGCAGATCATTGATAAAGTCTGGAGGGAAGAAACTCATTATAAAATAAATCCATGAGCTATGCAAGCGGAGTATTGAGAGAAGTGAAACTACCGGAGGAGTGGACAATCGGTGAGATCTCACCGATTGTAAAAATTACAGAACCATCGCACGAATGAGCCACGTGGGGAAGGTACTCATGGTAGTTCTATTACATCGATTAAAAGCGCAGACTGAGGATTATTTGGCGGATGAACAGGCAGGGTTTAGGAAAGAGAGGAACATCGAAGAGCAAATCTTTATGTTAAGGCTTATAGTAGAGAAAGCAAAGATAAACACATGCATGCGGAGGGAGCTGGTAGGAACGTTGGGTTGCTCGGTCAATGGCCAAGGTCAACTCAGGAGACAGGACAACTTCACCGCATCAAAGGGACGATGGACGGTGCCATGTACCGTCAAATCTTGGGTGAGAACCTCCTTCCCTCAGCCAGGGCATTAAAAATGGGTCGTGGATGGGTATTCCAGCATGAAAATGACCCAAAACACACGGCCAAGGCAACAAAGGAGTGGCTCAAGAAGAAGCACATTAAGGTCCTGGAGTGGCCTAGCCAGTATCCAGACCTTAATCCAATAGAAATATGTGGAGGGAGCTGAAGGTTCGAGTTGCCAAACGTCAGTCTCGAAACCTTAATGACTTGGAGAAGATCTACAAAGAGGAGTGGGACAAAATCCCTCCTGAGATGTGTGCAAACCTGGTGGCTAACTACAAGAAACGTCTGACCTCTGTGATTGCCAACAAGGGTTTTGCTACCAAGTACTAAGTCATGTTTTGCAGAGGGGTCAAATACTTATTTCCCTCATTAAAATGCAAATCAATTTATAACATTTTTGACATGCGTTTTTCTGGATTTTTTTGTTATTCTGTCTCTCACTGTTCAAATAAACCTACCATTAAAATTATAGACTGATCATTTCTTTGTCAGTGGGCAAACGTACAAAATCAGCAGGGAATCAAATACTTTTTTCCCTCACTGTATATATAGGCAGATTTTGTGTAGCAAATGGACGCAGCTTTGTAAATAAATAACTAACGTACTTTGAGAACAAGATCAATGACACCTCTTATGATGTGACCGACATCACTGCGATGAAATTGTACACGATGTCAGACATCACTCGTGTGAACATTTTAACATCTCAAAGCATTGATTCTCACTGGGGCATATTCATGTCAGTGTGTATCTGTGATTTTGAAGTATTTTGTCTAATTAACCAGACATCAAGCTCGTGCTGCCGTCAGCCCGGAACTTGCAGCTGATATTTGTATCTGAAAAACGCGGCGTCCAGTTTGGTTTGGGTTGCGGCTTCAACGTTTTCCACAGCAGTTCTCCACTGTAAAACATCACCATCATTGCGCGTTTGTTTGCCAAATTATGGATGTGCACCTCCTGCTTGCATGTGGCGCTTTGTGCAGTCTTTTCTTTTGTGCATTCACGGCCGTTAATATGTAGTCGTCTACTTCGTATGGCTGGGGAAGCAGTTTGTAGTTTGATGTCGAGGTTAGCGATCCATCCAGCGGCTTGAGGTGAGGCAGAGTGGGTGGTGGTGGTCGCGATGCTCCTGGGAATGAACCTCTCAGGGGCAAGGAGTTCGGTACGTGGGTCGATCGTCTGACTCGAGTGGTGGCCACGGTCACAATTTTGGGCTGATCCTCTTGCTCCACAAGTGCGCCACTTGTGGAGCAAGTGGGACCGTCATCTTCCCTGGCCTGTCTTTAGGCGCTTGAGGGTAGTGGCTCAAGGGCATGTTTTTCAGTTTCATTTCATTTATTAGGTATAACCTCTGTGAGCCATGCGGCTCTTGACTCGGGTGCAACCGCAACAAAACAAAAACATGAACAAGAAACATCTTAAAGTGACTACACGCAGCAGAAAAATCCTGGGGGAAAACAGCAAAGTCTTCCAGAAAAAACGCTTTGTTGTAACATTAATAAACATAAACATTGGCCCATTTTCAATCCGACCAATAGATGATGGCCGACCAAAAGATGATGGCCTCCCGAAGCCATGACAGTCACGTGTTTTTTGTTGTTTAACCATACTTCACCTTGCTGGTCAGTGCAGGCGGAAGGTGGGATATAGCGAGATCAGTTCTGGTATCATTTGGCCGCTGATGTTTGCCGGGGTCACGAATCCGACTTGGGTTACTGAGTTTATAGTGCAGCGGGTTAACACATTTACCAGTCTTCTTGGTTCTTTCGGTAAAGTCACGTAGAATGGAAATAATAAAATAATAAAAATAAAACATTAGAAAATAATTCTCACGACGTTTCTGTCTTTCCGACAGACCTGTTCTTCACCTGAGGACGGCTGCTTGCGTTGTGGCCGAAACGTCGTGAGAATTATTTTATGATGTTTTATTTCTATTATTTTATTATTTCCATTCTACGTGACTTTACCGAAAGAACCAAGAAGATGAATCCCTGCAGTCACGAAAGCTTTAAATCGACATTCACCAGTGCCCCACTCAATGGTTTAATTCCACATTTTAAATATACAATATCTAAAAAAATGTCATCTGCGAATACAGCAATTTACCAGCACCAATTCTATCACCGCTTCCCTTAGCATACGTAGCAAAGAGAATGTTTAAACCCCCGCACGTCCAAATGGAGGAGATTAAAGCTTGTGGAAACAACGGTGACAGCACCAGTTGAATGACTATCTCCAGCAGCATAGCGGGTGTGGAGGTATCATTTAAAATGCATGCAGATCATCATACTTTCAGGCTTGATTTGAAGCTTTCGTGACTGCAGGAATTACTCTTTGGTTCTTTCGGTAAAGTCACGTAGAAATAAAATAAAATAAATAATAGAACACGACGTTTCGATTGCAACACAAGCAACCGTCATCAGGTATGAATGAATGAGAAAACAAACCTAGGTTGCTTGTGTTGCAATCGAAACGTCGTATTCTATTATTTAATTTATTTTCTTTCTACGTGACTTTACCGAAAGAACCAAAGAGTCATCACACCTTCAGGGTTTAACAATCGAGTATTGAACCTCTCACCTGAGACAAGGGAGGGGATTTGGGTCTCTAAACACGTTGGCATTTAAATTACATGCACAATGCACATGAGAGGTATTTTAATATATTTGTCTTTATTATAGTAATGTAGTGTGTTACATCAGAAAATAAAACAAAACTGAAAACAAATGTTAGAATATACCGTCAAAACGATTAAAGTTTTCAACACACACACACACACGGCCGCCACATACGAACACACCATATAGGTATGTTGCTGCCTGTTTGCGTGCAGTGCTTTTGTAATGGAGAGTATATGAAGTAAGGCACCTTTGCAATGGGAGACAAATCTTGTTGCGACTCCCGTATATAAAATATGGCACACACGCGCGCGCACACACACACACGCGAGCACACACGCACACACACGTGCGCGCACACACACGCGCGCGCACACGCACACACGTGCGCGCACACACACGCGTGCGCACATACACCAGCTGCACGCTGCTCCGCATTATTTGGCATACATGTGTTTTTTTCCCTCTCATCTCATCATCGTCGTCATCGCGTCGGTTTTTTTTGTCAGTTTTTTATGTGTTTTTTTTTCTTTAAAGGATCGTAACATATAAAATTCGAGTTACTTAACGTGATTTTTGCAAAGCGATCTCGAAGGCGCGAAAAGAAAAGCCACGCGCTTTTTTGTCCAAACATTGCGCCATGACGGCCGCGTGAGAGAATGTGGAGCGATGGTTTTGACGGGGGGCTGCGTGTGCGCCGAGTGGGGGGGCGGTTTCAGGGGTGCCTGTCCGAGATGTTAACTCCCTCGCCTGGTATGCAGGAGGTTCATGGGTTCGATACCGACCCTGACGCCTGCTGTATATTTGCAGTTTGCATGTATTCCCCGTGGTCGCGTGGATGTTTGTCCGGGAACCTCCATTGTTTTCCCCCTCCACATTTAGAACGAACGTGCAGTTTTAAACGATTTGGCCGCTATAAATGTCCACGTGATAAGCCACTTTCGTCAAGCTATCATTTGTGGCCAGGTCGCTTCTGAAGAAGAGCCGCATCGCTCAATGGGCCTTGCCTGGTAAGATAAAATAAAAATCGGTAATAAGTTTACGTGACAACGGACAGGTGGCGATCTTCAAGAGTGAGCAGGACACGGTTTTTCTATTGAACTTGCGTCACAGTGAAGGCAGATGTGTAACTATAAAGAACAGCAGTAAAGGGTGCACATGAACTGGCCTGTATGCCGAGTCCTGGAAGCATACGCGCTTTGACAAGCAGGCATGGAGACTCTGCGTAATGTTTGGAATACAAGAGATTCGAAGTTAAAGCTCGTAGAGGTGAAAACGTTCTGCCCTAATGGGTTTTAGAATTTTGCCGTCATAATACTCAGGGGTGGATACATGCGCGCCTTAAACTTAAAGACGTTGAAAATAAGTGCGGATTTTTTTTCTGTCCGAACAAAAAAAAAAATCACCGAAGCATCGCAGAAACACCACATGGTAATTTTTGAGTGTATGCCTGTCAAAAAACCTCTAATGTACAATTAGTAAATAAACATTAAAATTGTCTGTTTTATAATAAATTTTAGGAACATTTATTTAAGGGGTCGGGTGTGGTGGGGATTTTTTTGCTCTTAATATCCAAATTTTTTTCATGGTGGAAAATGAGCATCAGCTCTCTGTATTGATCGTGCCAGCAAGTCACCAGCTTGTGCTCCGTGTGATGGGATATTGTAAGAAGCTTGACTTAAAGACACACCACGATTTGCCAAAACCCATCAACATTGAGTGGAACCTATGATTTTACCATGAAGCACTATGATGCACTTTCTGATTTTAATAAAAATCTCATTCTGATCATCTTCAGCGATGCACGTTGCAAGTCGTTTCCTGAAATACGGTGGCTGTGTGAATGAACTTCTAAAAGTAGACATACACCGATGAATAAACCCATTGATGCTAAAACATTTGTTTTTATATTTTACACTGTATAAACCCTACAATATCTCATTTTTCAATTCGATTTACGTTGTTTTTTTTAATAAAAGTACCCTTTGTTATTGTAAAGTTTTTTTAGTTTTTGTGTGTGTGTTTTTCTCGTCTTCTTTTCAGTATATAACTCTTATAATTACAAACATTCTTTTTTAACAATCCGGAGAAAATGTGGCCTCACAAAGGGCAGTCAAATAGGGCAGCACTGGGCTGTCAGCAGCTACTGAAAGGTGACATTTTCTTACATGTGTACACAATTGCATAGCATGGAAAACCCCCATTCACTGACCAACAACAGGCTTAAACACAGGTGTTGAGATTTACAAAGTTGGAGCGTGAGCCAATAGGCCATTTCAACTTTCCATATTGGAAATAAAAGAAGAAAATATATATAAAAAAGCACACTTCCTCACTCTGTCTTATTTCCTTCATTGCCTTCGTGATGTGCAAAGCAAAGGGGAGAGTACAATATTGGAGCTGCGGGTTGTTAGGTCGGGTTGGCGAGATGGATGCACGAAAGCAGGTGCTGTATGGTCAGATCGCGTGTGCAGAAGAGCAATGCACGCCTTGCTTGAGATGTCCGTGGGGATGGCGGGCGACGAATGGGCATCCTCTACTCCCTGCCTGGAGTGTCCTGCTGGGCTGGCAAGACACTGGCAAGGCCCCCTGCGGTATCCTCGTCCGTCGGGACACCCGTGCCTACATCGTCACCTGCGGAAAAGGGAGGAGACTGGGGGTCAGATAACGACTTAGGGGTCAGGCATAATGGGGGAAGGGGGGTTTGGTAAAGGCAGTGATGGGGCGGTCGGTGCGACCGCTGCAGCGAGCGGACTAGGAAAACGTCGTGGCAACGATGGTGGCGTCAAAATTTATAATAAAAAAACCCACTCGATTATTGATTCCATCGTTGCTGCAGAGCTATAATGCCAATTACTCGATGTGAAAAAAAAACAAGTCAGATTATTACCGAGATGGAACAACAACAAATGGTTGCACTGTCATATTGAACAACTGTAATTTGGCTTTGGGCATACGTATTTACGCGTGAAAATGTGCAAAGATAAAGATGATTACGAATACCACGACTAAACATGCAAAATTATGTGCGGTAAAAAATATTTTAGAATACATTCCGGCATGTGAACAGAAATTGTATCCTAGACGAGGGAAACTTTTTCGTCGAAATCTGCAATGTTCTTTACATCCCTAGCCAGATAACAAAACCATGCAATTTCAGTTGACATCCACATATTCGCAGTTTCAAAAGTGTGAATGTGCATTATAGCTCGAGAATGAGCTTATTGGATGTGCTGAGCAAGAACAATAAGACAAAGACAGAATGCACATTCATTATGGAGCAGGAGCCACAGCCTAAATAGAGATGAGGTTTGCATTATCAGTAATAAGCTTCTGCACCTGAGTTAGGCACATGTAGAATCCGCATTATTGACTGCGGTGGAGACACATGATTGACTGCAATGGGCATGCAGCCCGCCTCCTCTTGATTGATTGAGGGCAGACACACAGAGCGAGAACCTCCGTAATTGACCGAGATAGACACGATGCATACTCCCCCACCACCACCACGAGGTGCACGGCACAGCCAAACTGACTGCTGAAGGCACGAGACAGAAAACCTGTGCCTCACTTCACCCCCACCCCCCTCCCCGCTACCCCATCACTCTTGTAACTGTTGCTGACTGAGACTGACAAAGTGCGACTACGGGATGGTATATTGTTAATGACGGAGGCACGCACGCATGCGTGCATGCGGGGCATCCTGCAAGTTTTAAACAGCTCCAGTAAAAACCGGATTTTATCACGAGAGTTAGTTAAACCCGGTTTTCGTCGGTAGTCACCGACATGATCCGGTTGAGGTACAAATTAACTCCGTCCCTGTGCCAGGCAACAAGATAATAGTAATATGATTTAATTGAAACATTTGTGTGGGCTCACACGAACATAATAGGATTGGATTTTTTTACGTCTTGGGCTGACATTTTGCTCACGTAACCGAACATTGGTCGCAGATATGGTCGAATTAAACTGGATTAATTTTTATTCTGAGCGCCAGCTTAGACACGTTCACCTTTAAGGTATTGGCGGTGGATGAGTTACGCGATGAAGGGGGGGGGGGGGGGGGGGGCACGATACGTTGCTGGGTGTCCGGCACAGAGACGGAGTTCGTTTGTACCTCTACCGGACTGTGTCAGTGATCACCGTACAGACAATTCAACCACCCGAATCAGACTGACCTCTCTGAGCTGGCTCCTTGGGCGAACCTCTGGAGGAGCCACAGGGAGCGCAGGGAAGCAAGAGGCGGTACAGGAGGGAGAAGAGAAGATAGCAGCAAGGGGAAAGGTAGAGAGGGCCCCAAGCAAACAGTGAAACAGGCATAGAAAACATTTACACTTCAAGTTAACAAGAGTGTCGCAGCAAGGTTAAAGGTGTTATAGATTAGGAAAATTAAGATGTGACTTTAAATAAAGTGCGTATTCACACATTTATAGACGTTGCTTGCAATGTTGGAGTACAACAGTCTGACAATGGTAAAAGATAAAAGTGTAGCCCTGCAATTACTTGCTCGTCGCCAGCTCAGTTCTGACCACGAGTGCCAAGATTAAAATGAATGCACCTCTGTTAATTTGTTCTCTAACCTGTGACCGATTTTTTGGTGAGAAAAAAGCGTAGTAAAAACAAGAAAGCAACATCAACATCTTGAGAAAAAAGGGAAATGGACAAATATCGCAAAGCAGGACTCCCGAACAACAATGGTCTTGAGATTCAACGAGGCTTCTCGTTAAAATAAATATTATTATTCGCATTCGAATTGAAGGACAAATGGTCAGCAATGAGGCATTTGTTGGCTGCGAAATGTCCTCTTACACTGTACAGCCACATGTCTGTCAGCTGTGTCAAAAAGAGTGAGGAGCAATAACTATAAAAACCCCAACATGGTTTTGTGTAAATGTTAATGCCTTATTTGTTTCACCATTATGTAGTACGTTGCCTTGTCCGGCACCTTATTAACTTGTACACAGCCAAAGATGATCACACGTAGGATGATCTCGTAACAGTAAAACTCTTTAATTACAAAGAACGTAACATGCCACTTTTCAACGGCAAACCATGGCTCTGCCCATGTGACCACATTTGTCAGTTTTATGCTCTTCACTTCGATGTGAATTTCACCAAAGAAAAACTTGCATCAGAAAATTAAGAAACGTTCACGCGTGCACCGCCCACTCTGCTCGTATTGATTTTGGCAGAGAGGGCGACGGACGGGCGATGAACACGTGGCGCAGAGAGAGCGAGCGAGCGAAGAGAACCATTTGGAATTGACGTCTGACGAATGTAGGAGGCCTCGTGGTTGTAAGTCACCCACAATCACGTCTCGTGCGATCCATAAACAGGTGTCTATCCAACGCTATGGATTACTGCAGAGTAACGGCCTGCAAAGCGCAGATTGTGCTGGCTTGTATATATTTAAAAAATAAAACAGCAAAAACTAATTGCCTCGATACGCAGATGGGAAATAAAGACAACGTGGGGTTATTTTAAATTTCTGACAAGGAAAGTCAGGGGGATGTAGGCAAATTAACAAATGTGTTACCGTATTCGAGAAATGTATTTATTTGATATAATTAGTTTTGTTTTTAAATGACTCAGAGATTGCCCATGTTGACAAAGGAACATTTATCTGGAAAAAAATAACTTGTGAATCATCAGCTTCGTAATTGTGGACAATTATAGAAATCCAGGTTACGACATCCACTTTCACAATGGTGTACTCATGAACTGACACGGACTCCCAATGTGTCCACAAACATTAGGTCTTGAAAATATATAACTGGGGTTTATATGGTTAGGTGTACAGTATGATCATAATAAATCATATGAATATAACTCTCACTGAAACGTGTGTACGTGCCGCGCATAGACATGTTTGCCAAAGGACACAATTTCGGGATTGTTGGTCCAGAAAATAAAGCACCCAGAAGCAGTTTTTTTCACCACTCACTTAACTGCTGGGCTTTCAAGCTCCCGTTGGAGCACGGTGATGTCAACTGCTCACGTCAATTAATCGAACCTATTTTTAACAAAAAATTACTCTGGTGCAGTGAATGGAAATCAAGATCCGATAATAATTAAACCAGGATCTCTCTCTCTCTCTGAACGGAATGGAATACACTGTGATTTGATTTCCCTTCGCTTAACCCAAGACTTCTAACCCAACACATCCGATTAGCACGGTTGGCTACGTACGGTGCGAAAGAAGTTCAACGTACGTGCACGCTGCTAAGGAACCTTCGTCGTGCTCGATTTCTGACACCGTGAATCAACAAGCGGAGAACCCGGTCACCTTAATTTTTCACGCTTGATGCAATTTTCGAACATGATGACATGTCCCGTGGGCCATTTATTTAATTGGAAATGACACATGCCCTTTTATAAAAGCAGGCACAATCCGTGGCCAAGCAATCACAGCATCCCAATGTCACGCACATGTGACAAGAACAATGTCTTTTGCTGGTGTTGAGTCATTGGTAGCTAATGTTGTTTCCACTATATACGTGTAGGTTTGTTTGGCAAGTGATGCACGGTTGATTCACTGTAACCTGGCAAATCGTCAAGCCAGTTAAGACGTTCCAAACGTCTCTGCGAGTGGTACATTATTTGTGGCTGTGAGAAAGGCGAAAAAAAACAATTCGGTTTAAGTGCCTTTGGTATCACTGTACATACAATAAGCAATGCGTTTTTAGACAGCAGAAACACCTGCATTATGAGATTCAGAAGGTTGAAACTAGTCCAGACTATGCTCCCTGAAACAAATGCTGCTTGATAACATAGGTCTGGTAAACCAATAGTCTGATGAACTAAAATATTGTATTTTTTATGTAGGGAGAGAATGGGTTCTGCTTACATAGTGTATGCTTTTACATCCAGTAGATGCTGTTCTTGAGCCGCCAGAGACCTTGATATACCCCTTTATAAAGGTGAAGTTATGTGGTCTCAATGTCAAGCTCATTTACTTACAAGCACAATGCTCAAGAGCTCTCAATGTGACGCACGGACATTGTCAAACAAGTGCGTCGTGGTTCTGCGGAGGAAATCCTCATGGCTGCTTTGTGGAACGTACAAATTATCTCACAACACTGTCCACAAATTGCAATGTTGTCAGTTTTACAACCGAAACGATTCACAATTTAATCCATCACTGTGCATATCCGTCAATGGAAGCAACGGGGATATTCTCAGGGAAATTTATAGCTACTTAAGTGTGAACACCAAATGCATTGTAATTTGCAACTAAATCATTCGAATAAGTGTAAATAAACGCAAAGTGACACGGCAGTAGAGCGGTGGGAGGATCACCATCGGACTGTTGCGGGTTTAAATCCTGGTCGGGGTTGACGCAGACAATCATTCCTCCGGGCCCAATAATAATAATAAGACAAGGAGCACTCTGTGGGGAAGTCAACAGCGATTGTCCTATGGAGGGCCTCACCCCTGTCACATGAACGTGGAATTCTCACCACAGGCTCATGGCCGTGCACGGGAGGTGAGCGCCGCTGGTTGGAGTCTTGGAGCCAACACTCGTTCATGGAGCCCTACACGGGACTTTTAGCGACATGGGTAGGATATACGATTCTAAGCGCTGATTACCAAATACCTTAAGACCTGTGGGAAAAAAATAGTGCGGTCTGCAAAAAATTGGCAACATGTTTAACGTTACTCAGTAATAGGACTTGCTCAGGCCTCTACCAAGCTATACGGGGATTTAATTTTAAAATGTAGAGTATTATTTAAACTGACTTGTCTCCCTACATCTGCAGGTCTTTATTAAATCCTGATTTCAGGTTGTGTGGATACAAACTCGTCACTTGCTGTATATTTAATCAGACCAAAACACGCAATATTTAAGAAGGGTCTCTGAATTGATAATATAATTTAGGAAATGAAATGAATGGAATGGAAGTGAAACCGCGGTTCAGTGTTGGTGCATCCCCACGACCACTGCATGACGCATCATGCGGGAGGCTCTAACCTGGTAAAGCAACGGCGCAATGAAGTTAACGGAACAGAACTGAAACCAGGGGTCAGTAACGACGTATCCCCATGACCAATCCTGACACATTGCAGTACGGGGCGTTACCTGTGGGCTCCGGGGGGCGCAGACCTCCAGATCCTCCATTACTCAGCGGGTGGGATTCCTCCTGTGGTGGTGGCGGTGGTGGCGGCGGTGGCGACGGCAGTGCCGGCGTTCCATTAACCCTGCCTTCCTGCTGGGGCTGATGGGAGCAGGAGGGGTTGCCATATACGGGGTGGGGTAAGGACAGCGAGGGACGAGAAGCAGAGATCAGAGGCTTGAGATGGAGATCACAAGTTGTTGGCCTGAGAGGACGATATTTTTGCCACTGCGGAGAAGAATCTTCCCAATATGCCAACGGACGTTTGTGGCACCCTCCTGCGGATCACCGGACTGCGTGCCACTTCGGTTTATTGCCGTGTCGCCGGGCGTTCATTAACACCACACGCGTGTTCAAGACACGCGTGCGCATGGATGACCGTTCCAGGAAAACATGCAAATTAACTCACATTTCAGTTTGCGGCGCTGCAATTAACACCGACGTCACCGTTGTGACAGCTTACATCGGAGCAGGGCAAAGCATATTTAATGAGCATTTGCCACGCGGGAGTTGTTCACGGGAAGGACGACGTTACCATAACACACGCTAACTATTTCGTTAAGCCAATTTTGGATACGGCATATAATTGCGTCTTTCGCGAGCGGGTGGGATCGCCCTGTAAAGAAGTTGCAGTGGTGCTTCGAGCGCTCTGCAGGAATTGGCACCGCCGCCCAGCAGGTCATTCTTTTTTTTTAGGGGAGGGGGGGCGGGGGAGGCGGGGGGAGGAAACTATTTTTTCGTTGGCATTTCCTCGTCTTGGGGCGAGCGCGCGAGCGAGGTCGTGCCCAGTGTTGCTGCCTAAGGCCCCGGTAGCCGCAGGGAACTCAATCAGCGCGGCGTCATGGGAACAGGCCAACACTCCATCATCCGCGGAATAAAAATAACTTCCAAGTGGACAGGTGTCACGGTGATCCATCTTGTTGTTCCAGTTGCTTTTCCAGTAAAGAGAGCAACAATGCAATGTCACGGCCGATTTTTTTTAACCCTTCACAGGACACGATCACCTCGACGCGACGATTCAATTAACCCCCCCTCCCCCACATCCCCCGCTAGATGAACCACTCTCCACTTTTTCCCCCGTGACGGCTTCACAGCTCGCCCCGGAGAGGCGGGGCGCGGGCTGATGGGAAGCTCCCTCTGGGACGATCGCCGTGCGCGCGGTAAGCTCCCGAGTCACCGGAGGACCGTGGCACGTGGGCAGCGCTTGAGCGAAACAACGGAGGGCGTCGGTGGAAGGATACAGGACACGCTTCTTATTTGTGGCAAGGGTATTTTTTGTTGTTAAATGAGTCACATGTGGGCTGCCGGGGTAATGGTGAGTTTTATGAGATGCTGGCAGCGTTTATGACAGAACTGGCTGTGTGTCATCAATCGCTCAAGCACAGCTGGGCGACTGTGTAATTCCGAGCCACTCGACCGTGTCATGCGCATGGCCGCTCGCATATGGCAGCAATGAGCGTTACCATGCTGTTCCGCAAGTAGCGAGCACCTATTAGTGCTTCAAGCACGCCTATGACATAACGAAGGTGCTTTTGTGTATCAGTGAACCGTTTAACGTGGACGTAATTTGTAGGTAGCGGCAAGAACAAATTGATTTTTGTCCCTAAGTGATGGTGGGGCATTAGTGGCCCACCTGCAATGGAAATTGGTTTCCTACCAGCCGTCAATGCGATTGACCCACATCTATGGGACAAACAGGGCCGGAGGACCATTGTTATGGTTGTGTTTCGACAATACGGTTTGTGGGTGTTACTTGAGCATTACTGGGAAGAATAAATAAAAAAACAGCCAGCATTTGTGCCAACGGTGAGCGCCGGCTTTCATTATGGACAAATTTACCGACGGAGCCAAAAGTTCTGTTTTGGCAATGGGTCTAAATTAGCCGCCGACGCCTTCACGCCGCCCGCCCCCTCGCGGGCACCCTCGTGGTGCAGGCCTCGCGGACGATGCAGAGCGCCGCTGTTTACGCATCATCATTTTTTATGTCTCGCATGAATAAGTAACCGCATAAATATATTGAACGCGCCGGCATCCACACGTGAGCGCATAAATAAGTGAGCGACCGAACAAATGGACTAATAAATTAAATAATCACATCAATAAATAAACGAGCAAATAAATAAATGGTGCGAGGCGTAATAAATGAATAAATTGACATGCACATGCCGAGGCGCAAATTATTTAGAGCTATGCAAAGTTTTGCATGGGTACCGGGGCATGTGCGCTTAACCCAGATCAAGTGACGTGCGTTTAGTTCCGTGAGGATAATAACAAACAAACAAAAACACCATTCCCAAAACCCTCTCTCCAAGCGCATGAATACCACGGCATTGCAGTGTATTCAGATGTATGCCGTGAATAAAATGTTCCCCCTGCAAATAATGCGGCACATCTGCCAACAATGGGGTCGAATGAGTTACAGGATGTGAACCCTGCTGTAAGGTCAAGGCCGATCGTCCGAGTCCTTGGTTAGTAAGCGTGGACATGGTCAGTGCTGACAGCGGTGCAACTGCGCTTGCAAAGGCAAACTGAAAGCAAGTTCTTAAATTCGTAAAACTATCTAAGTTTGATACATTACAATATAGATGGAGGGGGTTTAAAGTTTAATTCGCCTTTAAACATTGACGTGCGCTTAACGCTGCAGTATTTATGACTCGCAAACGGGCGTAATGGTTTGCGGATTGTCGAGTGAGGACACACCATTTGGCATATTTTAAACTAAATTTCTTACATTTTATAGATATCGTGTAAAAATGTTTTGCAAGAAGCCCTTATGTAGCGTGCAGTGTGCTGCTATACGATCGATTGATTTAGACTTCATCACAATTCATCCCCATCCCTCACCTCTGGGCGATTCGACAATTTGGCACAATTTGGGGGGGGAGGGTGGGGTTAAGATTTTGTTAAATAACTGAAAATGTTGTCTCATTGGCACCATCTCGTTTGTACAGTCTGTAGTTTTTGTAAAATCTCGTTTGTTTCGTTGGCCTAAAGGTAGCACATTAGTCGTAAACCGTCAATTTTTTATGCACTGTGATTTGATGTATGATTCAAGACCACGAGAATAGATTTTAATTAATGAATCACTGAATGCGCATATGTTACAAATATCAGCGACAGTATGGAGACATTAAGGAGGGCCTGTGACACTGGGAATTCTGCTCCAGGAGTTGGACAGTTCTTGGAGAATAATCAAACATTGTACAATTTTGTTTTTAATTAAATGTCTACAGGACCCAGCTGCTGCCTTGTAAAAGAAAGTACAAAAATATATAAGAACAGCTTTATCGTATGTATTCACTCCTCTCTTCTCAAAACGTTTAACGTCAGACCTAAAGAAAATGGCATTTATATATATGTAAAAAGTTCAATTTATAAAATGCATATTTAAAGACTCTCCATCCAAAGAAAAGTCTTGCCAGGTGGGCTCAACACTCAAATGACCATGCCCGGGTTGTACAGTCTTGCAGTCATCACGTGTGGCCAACACATCTCAGCGAATGACAAAGAACCCACATGAATTCCCTGATTTCGCTTAGAATGAATTGTAAATCAATCGCGAAGCATTCCTATTGATCTCAAAGTGATTCGGGACAATTGTAATGGATGATTTGGTACCATGCATTTATTTATTTTATCCCCCCCCCCTTTCCCCCTTTCGCTTGAAAGTGTGTGTTTGGCTTTTCATTGCCGCTCATTCATTGAAATCGACCAAAAAAATGGCTTTGCATTTATTGGGGGATAGTTCAGTGTTAATCTACAACAGTTTGGAGTCGATCCACGCCCCCGGGGGGTGTGAATTTTGGCATGCTCAGCGCGTGACTGATGGCCCTCGAAGCGAGGCACAATAAATCTTCTGGCCGAGGCTGGGGTTGAGGTTTTAAAAAGGAGGCATCTCACCTGGTCCAGCAGCTGCCGCAAGCGAATCAGCTGGGACTCGAGCTGACGGTTGTGATCTTCCAACACCTGCATCCGACGGCACAAGCAGCGGCAGCGGCTCAGCGTTAATGGCTTTCCGGGAAAAGCCCCCCAATCAGAGAGACCACAACTTAAAAGAGATTGGGTGGGGAAAGGGGAGAAACAAGAGTGGGCTCTCCAATAGAAGACACTCATTGTGAGATTATTTCTAAATGACATCACCAGTTTTAGATCACCTTGGGAACAACTGGGAATGCTGCAATGGCTAGCGGAGTGTGCCGGACTCACAATCCAGAGGCCGCTGGATTGGTCTCCCGGTACAGCCGTTGAAACTATGGGAAAATCTATTAAATGCCCCCCCCCCCCGCCCACTGCCCCTCCCACCTCTGTCCATCCAGCAGTGTACATGGGGACGCTAATGTAGTCAATTAGCAGGTGGGGTGTGTGGTGAGTTCAAGTGTGGGTACAGCCCCCACCTCTTCAAGGTATAGCTGACCAGCAGAGAGGACTAGACCGATATTCCCTCGGGAGGCTATCTGGAGAATTCCCTCTGGAATGAAGGCCCCTTTTGCCAGCAGTGGTGTGTGCAAGCAATTGCAGGGCTGCACCTTTACCGTTTTCCACCACCTCTTACAGAACAATTCAAAACAAAGTAATAAATGTAAAATAGACAATCAGGTAGATTGAAGCTGAGATTGCTAAGCGGACACAGCCACCGTGCTTTCTAATGGTCACCCTTGTAAACGAGACATGTTGTTTTAATAGCACTCACCTGGATTAAATAAAGGATATCAATCAACCGCTGAAGCCAGTAAAAACCACAGCGGCTCTCTGGCAACTTGCAAGGCATTTATCTTACACCCTGCTGACGTTGCGATCGTCCCGAGGGAATATTTCATGTGGTCGTGTAGAACACTGGACATGACTTTCAGGGATGTCCCATTTCTACACGGCACGGTGTCATCTTCTCCGCAAGCAAAATACTATCTCCTGAATGACGTCAGCTGGTAAAAATTCTGCCACGATCCTTCCATTGCCTCCGGACGAGTGAAACGCTGGAGCCAATAACAACTTGTACCGCTGTCCCGGCTTAATTTTGGATTCCTGGTGATACGGCAATAGTTAGCACATTGGTCTGCAGTAGACGTGGCATTCTTTCAGGGAGTAGAACTTGACTGCTGCCTGTCGGTTCCGTTTTTCGCATATTCCATGTTTTATCTGCATCCCTGCTTTGCTTCTGCTCCGGTAAATGCATTGCAACATCGCGTGTCCAATTTGCTTGGGAACCGAGGTGTATGCGGATATGTGAAAAGGTCTCCATTCGTGAACATCTACAAAAGCCGAGAGCAAGGTGCTACGGGGAAATGCAAGTAAGCGGATGCACGCGAGATTCAGAACACATGACCGCGTGTGAAAGGGGCGGGTTTGTGAACGTCTATAGAGAATGGCAGCTCACACCATCGTTCCTCACTGATTTTCAGAGAGGGCGGTGGGGGGTACTGTAGGCTATCAGCAGAGGTCGCAAACGGGTTTTGATTCCTTACCCGTACCCGTTCCCTACCCGTATCCGTACCCTACCCGAAATGAGTGACAAACGGTTACTCACCGGTGACTCACGGCCTACCCGTACCCGTACCCGGCCGCACCAGGGTCGCAAACGGCAACCCGTACCGGGCCGGGTACGGGTAGCCGGGTATCGGGTAGGGTACGGGTATCGGGTACCCGATTGCGACCTCTGCCGGTCAGACATCATCAGCGTGAGGGCCGCCACACCGCCTGCAAGGGGTGCTCTCACTCGTTGTCGATTGCCGGGAGGACGCGTGTCAGGGGCCGCACTAAAGGCCACCAGCGGCCGCCAGTGGCCCATGGGGCCTTGCAATGAAGAACAGGGGCTTACACCATCGTGGACAAATACTTGCAACTAAGTGTGGGCAGTTAATTTGTCAGGGCTGCCATGTGACGCTCGGACACAAGTGACAGTGTGATGGACTTCGTTTTCTTGAACCTCGGCTTGGCAGCGTTCCTGTCCCCTACTCCTCTGCTGCTCCAACCGACTAAAAGCAACTTTCCGATGTCGTCGGTCCATTTGTATCCCACTGTTTACGTACAATTTGGAGATCCATCTCTTCTCCATAGACGATTTCCTGATTTAATTAGACCACCTGAGATTCTGTCTTCCTGCCGCTGTAATTACATTTAGTTGTGGATTTGTATATTATCTGTACATATTTTATTATTCCCAAGCCATTCTTCGTGACATATTAATGCCATGCCCAGACAGCCTCTGAAGACAAATTTCTATATTGATGCGATATTATATACCCACATTTATTATTCCGCTATTGTAATGTGCAGGCTTCCTCACCTTGAATTAACAATAGAAGTGCCTACACATTTTCTGGTCATTTTCAACGGCAGCTCTGAGCGTTGATGCCATCTGGGAATGGTGTAGACCAACAGCGCGTTTGACTTTGACACCATCAGGCAGCGAAAGTACATGTAGCCTCTAAATAGGTAGGGGCGTATACTGCATCACACTCATTTATCCTTGTACCTCTACAACCTCCTACAATGTTAAAATGTATTTGAATTACATAATCAGTTTACATCTCATCATAGGTGACAAAAATCAGAAAAAAATATTTAGGGTAATTAATGTGCTATACTCTTGTCAATCCACTGCTGGATGAAAGCCTCTCCATGCATTTCAGCCCTGGGGGTTGTCTGACGAAACTTTGCCCATGCCCTTTGTTCCGTGTTGATGAAGGACAAGGGCTGGTTCAGCAGATATCGCTCGCCACTGATGTTAACTGTGGCCGGGAACCGAACTCAGGTCGCTCTGCTCATAACGCAGTGCGTAGACCAACGTGCCACTGTTCCACCCCCTCATATACTCAACACGCCGACACATTTTGAGCATTAACTGCGTGCCTATTTTGTGTGAATTCACGTGCCAATTTAAGAGTTGACTTATTATCCCATCGTCCCTTTTGGGTTGGTAAAATAAACACTAGTCTCTGCCACAGAAATGTAGACATGTGACATTTCTACTGCTGGTTGACTGCTCCGAAAACACCACCAGTCCTGAACTAAAACGACAACATTAACGTTATGCTTATCCGGCCGAGAGCCAGAACCAACAGCCCTGGTCACTGGAGGCCACACTTGCCACCGGTATTTAAAGGTGAGAGCTTCTACGAGGAGGAATGCTGGGAGAGTTGCCCCGGGTGGCTCAGAGGCCCTGAGGTCAGAGCACTGAGAAGGGCCTGCTGATCTCCTGGGTTCAAACCCAGGCAGCTACCCGCGATCCAGATTGCATTCTTAAAGCGTAGAGTTTATCACAGTGGTCTTCATTGCAAGGGCACCTGATGTGCAGCCCCCGACAATACACAAGTGTGAAAACACTCGCCATTATCATCGTGCTGTCAAACCCCCAATGGTTTCACATGTGTGGCAGCCCTCAAGCAATGTGATGTTTTATCAAGGAAAGTGGCCCCACCCTCTGAAAATGTGTCAAGAACACTGGTTTATTGTCTCCGCCTGGTCACCAATGACTGCACAAATAAACTAAAACGGTCACATTAAATTTGATTGTGCACTTGACTGGGCTAATTTGGTTTTACTGTGATGCTACAATCTCACAGCAGAGAGTGTGAAAGAGTGCGCCCCCAACAGTGTGAATCATGAAATGGCCACTTTGCAAAATAATTTTGTAAGATGTCCAGCGAAAAATTGCTCATATGGGGCAGCAACGACTCTGCAAATGGGGTCTTTGTCTTGTCACACAACACCGAGAGCACAATTGTGAACACAGCCGGGGAAGGAGACCAACAGATTTTAATCGGACCTGCATGCGAGCTTCCAGCCGACCCTTGTGTTGCCGCAGCAGCTTGGCCTCTGCGATGAGCTCCGAGTCACGTGGGCTCTCGGGGGGCATTGTGGGAGGGGCCGGCAGTAGCGCGCCCAGGCCACCCAGCTCCTGCTTCTGCCGCAGGCGATCGTACTCCGACTGCAGGCTCCTGCGGAAGCACGGCATAGGCATTACACGCGCCTCTGTCGAGCGGCGATGGCCGATCACAGTGGTGACGGCCCCTGCCACGGTGGTGATGGGTTACCGTGATGCGAGCTTTGGCGGATCACGAAGATTTCTAAACTCCTTAACTTGTTGGGCTGTGATTTGGCCAGTAGGTGGCATTACAGAAATTGGATGTATTCATCTGTGCAGAGCTTTGGGTGTATATCCCCTCATGTCCTTAGGTTTACTCCGAGTTAATCTGGTTGTCTCCTGCTTGCCAGCTGTGAAATGATCGTAGCTGATAATGATGATGATGACATTGTACATAGCAAAGAGTCATTAATGGAATTGGCCAAAGTTCCAAATGTAGGACCCTCCAGAAAACGAAGGGCTTTGGAGTCTGAGCGAATCTTTGTTGTCTAAATAAAGGCCATTTATAATATCACTACACCAGTTGTCTCAGTGCAGTGCCTCGCTCACATTCCTCATCTCAGCACGGAGTACGTTGGAAACACGTAACCCTAAGCCCTAGACGGGGGACTGGTGCGTCGCACAGCAATCACATGCATACGGCAGCCACTGCAAGGCTACGAGGTCGCTAGCAG
This sequence comes from Lethenteron reissneri, assembly GCF_015708825.2. NCBI lineage: Eukaryota > Metazoa > Chordata > Hyperoartia > Petromyzontiformes > Petromyzontidae > Lethenteron > Lethenteron reissneri. The sequence goes on from NC_083784.1 coordinate 1,818,099, forward strand.
GCGGCCGCACAAACGTGTAAATAGCTGCCCTATCTGCATAAGTTCTTCCCCATGTACATTACTCAATGAGATAATGGCTAAATGTTCCATTGTCAGGCCCTCTTCAAACGCAATATCCAAGATATAATTAAACATAAAACAACCATTTAATTATTCTGTGCGTATGATATATTTATAATCCACGATCTCACTCGTATTAATCACTGATTGGCAAAAGCAAATGTAAATGTGATTAGTAACTGGTAATTTAGAAGCTGGTCATTTAAAAAAAAAAGATAATTAACCCCATGGACCTCATTACAATTTGCAGAACCTTTTTTTTCCTTTGCAAAACTTCGCAATGTTACTTTTTAAGCTTAACTCATACATGTTGTTTTACAATTTTGTTTGTATTACGTTAGTTTCTTATGCTAAGTATGACCACACTTATTTCTTTGTCCACTGCTTTCATCTTGGACCAAATTTTACGGGTCCATTGCTTAATTATTCATTTATTTGCGTTTGCCACAAAAAACGCCAAACTAGGTAAAATGAAAGCAGTCGAATTGGACGAACGGGTTCGGCCCGAGCTCCCTTTGCACCCTTACCAGGCTGAGCCAGCACCAACTGGGCCACATGGCTCACTCTTCATGGCTCACTTTGCCAAGGGAACTACGTGCATTTAAGACGAGCCACCCGGTCACGATGGCAAAGGGTCAACGTGGAAGTGAGACGCGTATTGCAGTGACATCTCTGGATTGGGGTCAACTTTATAGAGCCGTGATTTTTTGTTGTCAGTGCCATGATTTTATCCCCAAAAAAAAGGTGCAGAAAATTTCAACAATTATTGAGTGGCAGTGGCCGAGCACATAGAGCCCTGTGGGGTTTGCTTCCAATAGGATATAAACTTCTTGACTGACCGACTGGCAATCCGGCAATATTTTAACCTTTCTTCTGCTGAAGCCTTCATTCGTGACTCCATCACTTTTTGCTTTCATTACTAAAACTCCTTCCACTGTGAACTGCCAAAATCCCTGATATCCAAACTTCAGTTGATTCACAACATTGATTTCTAAGCTTCCTCTCTAGTCCTGCAGTATAGGGACACATTGCGCCAGTCCTCCATTCCCTGTAATGATTTCCCATTTGTCTGCGCATCGACTACAAGATTTCTCCTGTCGTGTCCAAATCTTTCTTTGCCTTGCTCCTTCTCACACTTATAATCCCATTTCCCTATTATACTCCTTTTCTCACTCGACCTAGCCCAGCCAACTTGGTCTTCTCTCGGCCTTCTATCAAGTCCCACAAGAATAAATCTAGGCCCTAGTCTCTGCTCTTTCTAGTCAGGAATGTCCTTTCCCCTCAGTATAAATAAAAATAAGATTCTATGTCGGTCTCGAAATAATAATAAAAAATCTATGTTCCCACTGATATTGCCAAACGCCTGCTCTGCTCATACATATTTGCATGTTTGTCCATATATATGCTTATTCATTATGTCACCCTCTTAATGTATTGCCCTACCAAGGCTGTAGAGCAGCTATAAATACCTTTCTATTTTGGCACTGTATAAAAACGAGTGGCATTGCATTATCTAAACTCAATGCATTTATGCAACCGAAACGATGCATTTAACTGCACCCAATATGAAAACCTCATTGATTTAAAAGTAATTACGTCTCTCTATTGTTAATGCTCACATTTCATTCAGTCCACCACGGCACTTGCGCACAAGATTCTGCAATCTCTTGCATGCACGGGCGTGCGTGCCCAAGTGCGTGCGTGCGTGCGTGAAGGGGGTAGTGCAGAGAGGTGCACCAATTGCCACCCGAGTTTGACTCCCGCTTGTGGCCAACATCAGTGATGAAGGTCTGAACTGGTCCTGAACACCTCGAGTTCGACCCAGCCTTAAGCGAGTGTGTCAACATCTCAGCACCGGCGAGACGAAAGGTGGCTGAGCGTGCTGGTGACCTCACAAGCCCCTCTCATGCAACCATGCCAACCTTCATATGTGCTCGCCAACAGCACTTTCCCGATAGTCTGTTCGGCTTTAAACGAATGTTTGACATTGTGCGTGTGCATGCACACGTGGGAGTATGCATGCATCTGTACGTGTGTGTGTATGTATCTATGCGTGACACAGCCTCAAATTAGTCCTGGTGTAGTGTGCAAGCATCGCCACGAGGGAGACAAAAGCAGCCAGGTGTGGTGCTAGCCACCCACCCCCTCGTGTGCATGCCGGCCTTCATTAGGTGCTCGCTAACAGCACTCGCCCCAACAATCCGTTAAAGTTTTACAGGGGATCTTTGTCTCTGCATGAGCGTGAGAGCCGATGCATGTGCATGTGCGCGACAGTGCGAGTTTGCAGGTGCGTGCGCGAGCATACGTGTGTGTGCGCACACACATGCACGTGTGCGTCGTGTGTGCGCGTGCGTGTGTGCGTGTGAGTGTGTGCGCGTGCACGTGCCTGTTTTCGTCCTCCAAGTCCCGCAGGATGCGCTCGAGTTCGCTGCGCTCTTGGCTGTCGAGAGAAATGAGGATCTGTGCGGGGCTCTGCGGCTGGCTGCCTGGGGATTCTCCACTCAGGCTCTGGCAATAGTGCTGGATCAGCAAGTGCTCGTCCTCCCTATAACCGCACACATACACAGACACACGCACACACACACAAAGAAGGCACTAATCGTTGAACGTAGTGCCAGGAGCATACTTGGCCCCTTGGGCACGGGCAAAACTGTGTGCCTAGAATAATAACGCCCAAGCGGTTAAGGTAAAAAGGCTGTGCGAAGGGAGCCTATTAGCCCGATCCACAGCGGTGTGGGAGCCACGGGTCTCTGTAGGAGACCCTTTAGGCTAAGCAAAACGGGCTGTTACGTCTGAGCAGTTAGGGAGTCTTTGTACAATGAGAAAGAACAGGCTTTTAATGCGGCTGGATGCCCTTTTTGTGGGGGAAGAATAATCCATTGTGCCGAGACCACTCTCTCCCCAGATAACTTTGGTCACAGTGTTAAAGAATATCCGGCAAAGTGGCTTGCAATCGGAAGGTTGCGAGTTCAATTCCTGGTTGAGGGGGTTGACTCAGCCCATCATCCCTCTGGGGTTGATTTAGATAAGTACCACCTTGTGCGGAAGTCAGCAGTGGTTGTCCCATGGTTACAAATGGCGCCTGTCATAGGAATGTGGAATTTACACTCCTAGCTCATGACTGTCAATGGGAGATGAGCATCACCTCAGGGTATATCTGAGCAGGAAACCACTAACTTTTTTTTAACACTTGTTAATGAATACATTTCCATTCATCATTTAAAATATTCTGGAAACACATTGTGTCCAGATCAAATGAAAACATATGAATGTAGACAAAAGCTTTTTTTTTTTCAAATGAATGCCATTGGTTATTACTAACATTTATAAAGCAATTAACACTTTATCAGTACCAATTTTTTTTATTAATTACACCATTGAACCCTGCCTGGTATTCAATTAATTCGCTCTGCATTCTGTTTCCGGGGAAATACTCGGAGCATTCAGGAGCTTGTGACAAATCTGTAATTTTGAGGGCTCTGATGGCGGCTTATTGCTTTTTTTTACAAACACGCGCACGCACGTTTGGCTGGGATCTGTGGCATTTCCCCGACAGGCGACCTTTCTCACCACACCGAATTACGTTGAAAGAGGTTCCGTCAAGTGTCCATTCACCCTGACGAGGAAGTGCGTGCACGTCCACTCTGGTGCCATACCCTTGGCACACCCGATGCTTAGTCCTGTACGAGGCCAGACTGTGCCCATGAACTGGTCTGGTTATTGCGGAAGATGTGATGAAAATGAGAACCGAGCTCAAGTACGATACGTATAAAAAGGCATTGTCGGTCGTACATGCTGTTTGTGCGAGCAGCAACTTTGTCCAAAAGCCTGAGCGACATTTTCACGTGCTTGTACGCAACACCCTTGTACAGCTGGGTAGAAGGATTGAGAGTGGATATGACCCAAAATCAACGACGATTTGAGATCTTTGCACTTGCGGCTAAACTTGTATGTGACGCGTAGAAAGGGTGTTATGGAGTAGACAGCCCCGGAGTAAGATGGATGCGTGCTGTGCTAAAACTGAACAGGTGTAATCGAAATATTTATTGGTTTCATGGAGCTGCCTGCTGTCATTGCCAACAAAATCAAAACAAAACGCAATTGTTTAGGGAAGGGGTGGGGGGAGTGGTTTGCTTATGCAGTGCCGTTCGTGATAATTTAATATGGATAAGGGGGATAACGGGAAAAAGAGAATTTCAAGTGCTTCATAAATTCAGCTGCATTTTGAATACATAATGTATCCACAATAAGTGAACCTGGACAATGTTTAAGTCTGCTGGGTCAACTCACAAAAACATCGGGACACCTTGTGTAATGCCGAAATCAAGCCGTGAGCATTTGATGTAAATGTGTTTTTTCCCCCAAATTATTTCCCCCTCCCCCCCTGCAGGTTACATGCACAAATGCGCAATTCATGAAATGTAACATCAATCCTACAACATATAAAGGTGGCCACTAAGATCTCCGAGTTCTGAAAAATCTTCCAAGTCATGCTTTATGGTATTTCAAACGATGACAAGCTACGATGGCTTGCACTTGAGTTACCATTACAATGACTGACATATATATACTGTTTATATATATGCTGCCATATTTCCTCTACACGTCCTCACAGTTTAAAAAAATACAAAAGTTTGACCGCTACATTGGTAATGAGATTCAAAATAGTATTTTATCATTTGACAGCCACATGTATGCTGAGATACATAGAAAATGCAACGTTTGCCAGGACTGTCAAAGAGTAAAAACTTTAACTGTCCCTGCTTAGGACTGATTTCAGTCAAATTTGAACCTACGACTTAGGGTTGTCTACGAAAACATGAACACGTGATTCAATAACAGTGGCCTTAAAATGGCAAAAAAAAACACAATAGGAAACATTTTGGACAAACGGCCCTTCTTCGTAGCACGTACAAATAAGACTTTTAACAGTTTGTTTGAAGATACATTATCGAGCAGGCCACATTTTCTATGAACTATCTACACACAGTGACAACAGCACTTGTCCACAATGTTATGCCAGCCACTATATCAGTCTGGCTCAGGCAGTTTGAGGCCAAGCCTCAACTGAGCAGAGTCACAAAGGAACAGTGCTGCAGTGGTGACCTCCTCCTCTTCCACTTCCAGAAAAATAGTACAAATGAGAGGATGCCACTCTCAAACGCAACACCACCTACTCTAGCGGATAGCTCCAGAGAGAGAGAGAGGGGCGGGAGAGAAAAACAGCTCAAAGGGTAAGCCGCAAGGGGTTCAGGGTCCAGGGTGCAGGAAGAAATCCAAGGCAAGAGAGACCTCATTCAATATTGATGCTCACTTTAAGATGAGCGGTCTTGCTAAGCCGTCTGTCACTTTTTAGCAGGTACGCCAGTTACTTTCCTCAAATGTGGGTTCATGCAGATAGCTCCAATGTCATGAATAACTTATGAAATATTTTCGGTGGCTATCACCTGCTCGAAGGGTTTGGTTGTATTCTTCTTCTCCCAGAAAACCAATGTAAATTTGATGAAATCTCAAAATAAATATATTCAACGTGCCACTACTCACGTGTCGCCACGAAGCAACGCGCAGTGCACGTGACCCAAACTGACGCGAGACGAAAAGCTAAGGGGAGACGCACACGGCGCTTGCCTCCTAATGGGATCCTCGTTCGAGTTGCGAACTTAGTTACGAGTTTGTCGTGAGCCATTGCCACAATTCAAAGGGATCCTCAGCTGGTTTAAATAAGCAATACGTATAAAGTATGCATTCTGTGTGGCTGCGAGTGCATGTGTATATATATTCTTATACATGAAAACATCTCTGGCCTCTGCCGACAGTGTCAACGAAAATAAAGTAATTGAGAAATCTAGAATATCAGAAATATTACGATTTATTATTCTTGGTTCAATCGGTAAAGTCACGTAGATAGAAAAAATAAAAGTTAATAAAATAATAATTATATTGTTATACTTTTTAAAATGTACTTTCATTTTTTCTATCTATGTGACTTTACCGAAAGAACCAAGAATATGAATTCCTGCGGTCACGAAAGTTTTAAGTAAACATTACGATTTATTCAACGTAAACTTGGATTGAACTGTTTTAGAGCCGGGGCTGTCCAATTTTTTATTAATTTAATCTTCTACTGACCATTGGTTTGATTACTGAATTCATGTAGCATCCGTTCACAGCAAACTAATTAACACATCTCCTTCATGAATGGGACATTAAAGACAAGATGTGCGGTTGTGGCCTTGCAACCCAATACTGTGGACTGTAGAGTAAACAGCTGTCATCTGTGAACCTTCAACGCAGGAGGAGGAAAAGCAAAACTGCACACCAACTCCCTCCTGAAGGCCTCTCATGGCGAGCAAACCTCAGCATTGGTATCTAGCTCTTGAATATCTTGCCATACGCAAGGATAATAATTGTCTACGGGCAACGTTGAGTGTGCGGGCACTGTTCATAATCAGAATCTTTAATTTATCCTGGAGAAATCCGATGAGCTATGAAGCTCTTTTTTTACAGATGTTCAGCAGGGGCCGCTCAGAAAGTCACAACAACAAACAAATACAAAACGCGATATGAGTGCAAAAGTGCACGTGTACGTATGCGCGTGTATGTTCAGTCCGTGGGCAACGTTCAGTCCGTGGGCAGCGTAGTAAAATAAAGGAGGAACAGCAAAACGACACGAACTCTCTCTCTTCTGAAGCCCTCTCGTCGTGGCGACGAGACCTCGACATTGACATTTAGAACCTGAAAGTATATTTCTGCCACCCAGAGTAGAATGTAACTTAAACGAGATATCTCAACGGGATGTTTGCGGGCTTGAGCTACAGCGGCTGGTTCGTGAGCGCATATTCGTGTTGTGCGCGAGTAACGTACAAGCTCTCGTTGGGCGAGCTGTCATTCAGGAAAGATCCGTTCTTGAACTCCATCTCTGCCAACCTGAACAAAAAAAATATTACACCACATATCAGAGAGGGTTACTGCATTCATACTAACTAGTTTTATGTTACCAGGTAAGGCCTACTGAACTACATAGCTCTTTGTCAGAAGCAACCTGGCCACAAATGATAGTTCAACAAAGTGGCTTATCATGTTTCCATATGATGAGCCACTTCATTGAACTATCATGTATAGCACTCCAATACTGTAAACGCATGTTCATTCTAAATGTGGAGGGAAAAACTGGAGAACTCGGAAAAAAATCCACGCGACCACAGAGAGAGAGAGAACATGCAAACTCCAAATAAATTCGGCATCAGTGTCGGGATTGAACCCACAAACTCCTGTAAAGCAGCCGAGGCAATTGCCATCTCGCCACCACGGACGCCCGGTGTACATACATACATACACACAGCAGAGTTTACTGATAAGATAGTAATAATTGTCAAGAGTGGGATAAAAATCGATAATGTGAACTGCGATTGCCATTGCGTACAACTCTCTTGGGTATTGTTGCATCAGTGGATGTTAACGGTGGTAAATAATTAAATGAGAACACACGTGTTATTTCTAATTAATCTCATTGAATATAGATATGGCCTCATTACACTGTTCACGATTCATATTTATTACGAGGATTACATATTTGTTTTAAATTAAGTTCCTTCGTTTCATCATTTGTTTCCCTTTGATTTTTTGCTGTTGTTTGGAACCCTGTTCAAAAGAGAATACACATGAACGCGCACGCGTCCATTTGAATTGTAGACCGTTTAATATTTAACAACAAAGTGGTTTTTATCTTGACTTAAAGCTTTCGTGACTGCAAGAATTCATATTCGTTGGGTCTTTCGGTAAAGTTACGTAGATATATTCAAAGAAAATAAAAACTACGACGTTTCTCCTGATGACGACCGCTTGTGTTGTGATCGAAACGTCGCCGTTTTTTGTTATTTTCTTTGAACCTATCTACGTGACTTTGCCGAAAGACTCAAAGAATATAAAGTGCTTTTTAACAGACCTACTACTATATGACTCCCTGTATTTACAAGTGGCCCTAAACACAAAGCAAGGCCCAGATTATTTCAAATGCTCATCAATTATAGAAAAACAACTGCCTCTCATTAATTTTTAAAGGCTTTTATTTTTTACGTTGTTTTGTTGCCAAAGTGCCACCGCATATGTATATATTTCTCAAATAAAGCTCGCAGCCCATTGGTTTTGTTGCCTGTACGAGAGTTAAAAAAAGAAAATCGTTGACCTCATGGCTTAAAATACGAAAGAATGTGCTTCTCGCGAATGTAAGTTAGTGGTTTATAGAGGATACGCAAAAGACTACTTTGCAGAACTCAAATCGATTGGTCAATTTTTCGTCGACCACCTTGTGTGTACGCGTGTGAACGTGCAGCATCGAATCATTTCACGTGACGCATTTTACGGAAACCTCAAAAACACATCCGTCAAAACACAAACAGCATATATGTGTACAAGGCATCTGTGAAAGAACAATCAATTATTGAAAAATTACATGCTGCGTTTTGAACTGTGTAGTTGAAATGTTTGGCAACATATTCCCCATATACTTGCATTTATTTAAACCAAAAAACTTGAGTGATCTTCAACAAAGACAAAGATCCCCCTTTTAGCCTTAACAGACTGTTGGGGCAAGTGCTGTTCGCGAGCACCTATGAAGGCGGGCATGGCGCACGAGGGAGTGGGTGGCCAGCCCCACACCTTACCGCCTTTCTCTCGCTGGTGGCAAAGTGTAGACATCACACCAGGTATTCATTTTAGGCTGAGTCAACCTAGACGAGGCCCAGGACAGGTTCAGATAATCGCCACTCGTGTTGGTCACGAGCGGGAATCGTTCGTGGGTTTGTCGAGATTGTAGTGCGCTCACTGCTACTCGATTAGCACAGTTGGCTACGTATGGTTCGAAAGAAGTTCAACATACATACTAAGCGTACTCCATCGCTCCCCACGACGATCTTCAACAGCAGCACGTAACAGAAACAATTCGAGGAAACACTTCCCCGATGTTGGCGACCGCCGGGGATTCTCTCAAATTTCGATGCAACACGAGTCGCCCATCCCGTGGAGGTTAAGAGGGACACGAGACTCGTGAGATCAAATTCTAACGTGACCCAAATGTGTTCGCACGTAGTTTCATCGATCAAGCTGCAACTGCTGTCTAATTATAATTCTCTAATCATGAATGATACCTTGGTGGACACCGTTATTTTAAGTATGAATGTACTTTGTTATACGTATATATTTTGGTTCTTTCAGTCGTAATGCTCGTAGCTTTGAAGGTCACAGATATTTACATCGAAAGAGGTAACCAATGTAATGCCATGTCGTAATTACGAGAGACGCATAACATTTTAGGTTTGCGCAAGTATTTGGACAGGCAACCGACATATATGCTTTACGTTCACAGGTGCGGTGGCAAGAGTATTACATCAGTTACCGGGGTAATTGCTATTTATATCGGAAACACACCAGGGAAAAAGGCGAATTAATGCAGCAATAACTCAAGTAATTGCTATTTATATCAGGAATACACCAGGGGGAAAGGGGGTACTAATGGAACGGCTGCGGTAAAGATACACGTGTATGTTGGTCGTGTCCCTCACATTACACGGTGCCCCCTACCACTGTGCCCTGCTTATCGAATCAATCTCATGTGCCGTCTGTGTAAACCAGGGGACCAGGCACTCACCTGCTGGCCAGGTGCTCGATGCGGGCATGGGTGTCTTCGTTCGAGAGCTGCGGAGATGGAGACGGCCTGGTGGGAGAAGGAGACAAAGTACGGAGAAGGGGGGCGGTGGGGGGAGGGGAGCAGATCCCCGCGTGTTGAAACTGGCCTCGAGCGAAGCACGCAAACGTGCGTGCGATATAAACAGAGACGAGGCGTCGTCTCGGAACAGGGGGCCCTCCCCCCCCCCACACAACCTTGTGCAGTGGAAGCTCCGTCTCGTTACAAGCTCTAAAGCTGCGCAAAGGTTTACACGGTCGCCCGCACGGCTCCACGTTTGGCACAGGAGTCGTCACCCAGTCCAGGTTTTACACTGCGCTGTCCCCCCCAATCAGGTACGCCACGGGCGGTTCGTTATCATGCTCATGTTGAGGATCCCCCTTTTTTTTCTCTTCTTCTAAAACAGCGCCCGCACGTTAAAACAAATTAAATTGCGTGTGCGCAACATAAATCCCGGACCGGATAATCGATGCCCGGCTCGATGGAGCCTTGGTGACGGCTGCGATGGCGGTAGTTGGAAGCATGCGACACGAGTAATAATGTCCCCAACGCGAAACCTGCTGGAAATGGCCCACCCGTGTTAAAGTGGTTAAAAACAAACAGCGACAACAAAAGACACGCTAAAATTAAGATGTGGGGTGTACGAGGTGTTAGGGAAACAGAAAACGGAATGAAGCAGTGAAGCAAAGAGGGTATCGGTAGTGACGTGACGACGCGGCAAAATCCTTGCACCGTTCGGCGGCGTTTACGGGGAAGAGTTAAAGAGTTAGCGGCGGCGCAGGGCACGCAGAAGACACGACCACGCCACCACCACACCCGCGTACTCACGCAAGCGCAACGGGCACCAAACGGATGACAGTGACCGGACTGAAAAATAAAACGTCAGGGTGAAAGGAGAGGACAGAAGAGGGGTAAAAATTAAAACTTAGAGAGAACCGGGAAGCGTTCAGGACAGGTGTCGTGTGGCAAAATGGATGCGTATTTTTTTTTTGCGTTATGCGTAATGCACCTCAATGCATGGGTGCACATTTCGCGTACGGCATATGGCATTACCACTATTCGCATTATTTAAATTAGTCCCACGAGAAGGTGTTTTATATTTTTGAAGGGATGTCTCTATATCTGTATTCACGTAACCCAGCAGCACCTCATCACTCCGGAGCTCAAGGTGCTAACTCCTATTGTCACAGCTCACCGTGGCCAATCCACAGCCCAGGCTTTAAGCAAACAGACCAATTAAATAGAGCTCGTGTCTTTCAGCTCACCTTCACCTGACATATGCCTGCACTCACAATTCATCCACCGAGCCATATTTTTCCCCATGCCCTCTTCCACCTACAGGTCAGTAGATTCTTCAGATGCAGAAAGGTACTCGCCCAACTGTGCGTTGTACCGATAATTAAGCTGAGGCAATAGCAATCTGTAGTGATCCAACACAAAAATAACAACTCTCCATCATTTACCCAGAAAAAAAGCCTCCTTATTGTCTCAAGACTCTTTTTTTCGTAGTGGGGCCTTGAATTTTGGACCTATTGCCAATTCCATTGGGAAAATTCCATTGTGGGAATAAACCTGTGTACCCAGAGGAAAAAAAAACTACGAATGGGAGGGGGTGACACTCGGCACTACCATCTCCTGGCCACCTCCTAGCCCCACGCCCGCAGCACGTGGCAAGCCCCGTTGTGTGGTCTCGCAAACGGGTGTTAACCAGGCTCCGGACCTGCTAAGCTTGCGAGCTCTGATGAGATCGGCTGCGCACAAGGCGATGCGGTTGTAGGATACTTCATTCGCAAGGTGTTCCTTGGGCCCGAGCCGTAGAAGTTGAAACCAACAATACAACAAAAATTCAGCTTTTCCATATGCTTGCGTTGCTCTTTCCGTAGCCTTTCGCCGACTAATTTGTTGCATCAGTTTGACGGAAAACAATTCCCGATGCAACATGACTAAAATGCGACATTATGGTGGCATGATGATGTGCGTGGTAATACTGTATGTATGAGCCACTAAACATGACATCCCCAGAGAATGACCTGACAAATTGTATACCACATGCTCAACGGTAAGTCCATAAAAAATGCGATAATTGGAAATTTAAATTAATTAAGCAATTTGCGACCGAACGAATTATATCACATTAACATCTCGATACATTTCAATGCCCCGTCTGCTGTATCACGCGGCAGACACAAACAAACCAAAAAAAACACCGAGAAGGAAAAAATATCACTTCCAGTAGGGATTTCACAAGTAGGAACTGATTACTCTGAATTGCCTCTAGGTAAAGTGTGAATTTCAAGTATAGTTGGGTTTGACAGCCATACAAAGTGGATGGTAGAGGGCTAAAGATAAGGTCACATTGGGGGGGAAAAGCTGTTTAACGAAGTGCAGGAGACAAGAGGCGCACGCGGGGCTCACGTTTCAAGGTCGTCTCCCTCCAACACCGTCTGCACGGGCAGGTAGCCTATCCGTGGGTGCTTCTCAAAATACTTCTTGGACTTGAACTTGTTTTTCAGCACCTTAGCAAAGTCCCGAATGTCCTCGCCGGAGGTGGTCTGCGGGGGGGGGGGGGGGGGGAGGAAATAAAAAATATGCGAGCGAGAGTGAGGAGAGGATCGGTGCGCGGGGCCCATGAGAGAGTTTCGGTTTTTTTTCGTTGTGAATGTCTCGCGAGAGATGCGGATGAGGGCAGAGGACGTAATCACGATGCACCAATTTTCATCGACCAACGACTTTCGATTTGCGGACGTTGCACGTGACGGGTTTGCGCGATTTCTCCCCCCGCCCCAATCATTTCCGTCACATTCACCACGATGTAAACCACAATCGTGACCGCTTGAATTGTGAAGGGAGGGAAATGATTACATCCGTGGTTATTTTTTTAAATATTCCTGATGTTTTATCCTGATTGTGCTTTTGGTGTCATATCACAAAGAGACAAAGAATCGATTCGGAAAGTCTCGCAGAACAGTTTCACCCCACCGCCCTCCCCGCACCCCCCCCCCCCTGACCTGTACGTGGAAGGAGGTATCACAGAAGTACTTGGGGCGGTCCATAAATGACGTCACGCGATTTTGGACGATTTTGGACCCCCCCCCCCTCTTCGTCACACGGCGTCACAAAAAGTCAGACCCCCTCTCAAATATGACGTCACAAAGCTCTGCCCCCCCCCCCCCAAAAAATGCTTCAAATCGCTTTAAACTATTGTCATTGTAGTGCGTATTTAATGTGGCGCTGCACTCTGATGTTGTAGGAGAAAATATTTATTAAAAAGTCTATTAAATTAAGTAGAACGTGTTGTCTATATTTATTTAAAGTTGCGAATTTTTATGTGACGTCACACATCGTCACAAATGTCTGACCCCCCCCCCCCCAGGTGCGTGACGTCATTTATGGATGGCCCCTTGTAAAATCTCTTTGAGAAACCCCTCATGCACACGAGAGAAAGAGAAGCATCATCCCGCGTGCTCTGTTACTCGGGATAATGTTCGTCGCAGGACAATAAAACGTATATTTTTAATTCTCACAGCTGGAAATTTAGACAAATTACATGCAATACCGAATTTCATATGATGGATATCTGCACAGTCATTGATGACCAGGCTGAGACCACCCGCTTCGCTGCACCCGAGTTAATACACCGCTCATTAGTGAGATGTCGTTATTCAAGCAACGGAGATACCAAATAAGATGCACACATTTTATCTTTAACTATTCACACCGTCGACACTCAGCATTGCAGCACAATGATACATCATTCGCCTCACTGCTGGGGCCAGTGTTGCCATGGTATGTTTATGTTCTGAATATTTCATCACAATAATAAACCCCTACATTCTGGATGCTTATTGAAGCCTGATGAAAATCACGAGAGAAAGGGCTTCTGAACTCTACGGAGCGAGAGAATCACGGTCTTGGACTTCTGTAGCGTCCCTGAAGCACAACGCACCGCGTAGCTATCACCGCGTCTGCATTTATTTCCATATGATTAAATCGTGTTTTTCGGAAATAAATTAATGTTTGCACAAAGCATTGAATAGCCATACTTGAGCGTGGACAGTCTGTGGCCTTTTCGAGCACACAAAAAATGCAGCTTTGTATACCACTGCAAATAGCCTTCGACTGAATTAAGCAAGCTTTTACGTAACGTTTAAATTGCAAAATAACTGGTTTTATGTTTCAGATCTCCATATATATAAAAGGCAAAGTTGTGAATGTGTGTCTGTTCAAAATGTTTAGCCTACTTCCCGACATGAAACAAACTGGAAATTTGCCATGTGGGTACTTTCCAGACTGTACACCATGCACAAATCATAAAAATACACTTTTGTTTTTTTTTGGTGGGGGGGAGCTCAATAATGCATATATTTTTTGCACGGCAAGTGAGCTGTGACGTCAAATCTGTCATGTGACCCGCGCATGTGGAAGCGTAACGCATTGTAGTGTAGTAGTTAGCGCGCTGCGCTACGAACCCGGCGATCCGAGTTCGATTCCCGCTCACGGCCACCACCGGTGACGATTATTTGAACCGGTCCTGGGCCTCCCCTAGGTCGACTCAGCCTCAAACCAGTAACTGGTGTGGTGTGTGAACATAGCCACTGGGGAGACAAAGGTGGCTGGGCGTGGTGAATCTAAGTCCCGGGCGCCGGGTAGGAAAGCTCGTATGCTTATAAAGCACGGAACATTTCAAAGATAGAATGAAGTACATTCTAAAGATCGGTAAATTGAGACTCGATATAAAAAAAAATACACTTCCTCTCATATCAGCAGGCTAATTTGTTTTATCTAGCCCTCGATTGTTGGGAGTTCTGATTGAATGTCAACTTCAGCTGGCGTATCTAAAAGGCAGGGAAGATTATGAGGAAAAATAAAACCAATTTGTAGTGCATTTTAGGAAACCAATTACATCTAAAGTAAGGTGTAAAGTACATGCTCGTAATTTCATCTCTTTTTCAAAGAGACATTCAATCACCTTGCGAGTGCGCACACAGCAGTTGTGTCTGCAGCAAGAGAAAATATGACATCCAAATGCTATTTGGATACAAAGCTCCGTGATAATTTCGCGCAACATGTAGCAGCTTCATTATATTATTGGCCCCTATTTGTGCAAAGTATAATCGAGGGTAATTTAAATGTAGCCAATTTAATATCGAACCAAGTCTGGGAGTGAAACGCCTCACGGCTTTGCTCTCCCACCACACACAAGCCATCATTACTGGCGGCTTTAACAAAGCAGATCATAGCCGCGAGTTCGAACCGAAATCACAGGGTTGAGCACCCTACGATTCCTCGCTACCTCCACTCACAAAGGAACTCTTGTAATCAGGAGCGTCACCGACCAGCCACCGATTCTGCACATTTGAAACGCCGTATTTTCTCTGGACCATGCTCTCTAAAGTAAGATGCAACCAACATCTGTGCCCGGGTGTCAATAAAGTTAGACAAAATCTGGTCAACACACTCACACCAACTGGATCATTTCACATTCAACGCATTCTGCAAGCGTTGAGAAACGCTGTCACAACCGGAGAATGCATGCTGGCTGCAAACGCATCGCTGTCTCAGAGGATTCGCTCTTTTGAGCTGGTGGTCTGGACAAGGATGAGAACATTGTGCACGCAATGTGTTGATCACATGACATGCGCTTCTGCGGCCGTCCGGAACGCTCTTCCATCCGATATTAGGAAGCCACAGGAGCTATGCACTTTTAAATCCAGATTGAAAAGTAATTTCTTTAGAACTGATTTTTTGTGTTTAGTTTGCGGTTCTTCCCCCGTATCTTCGATTAGCACAGTTGGCTACGTACAGTGCGAAAGCTCAACATACATACATGCAAGGCATGATGAGAATTGTGCCTTCCCGCTGTATTTGAGTAAACCTTTGTGTCACCAACCACATTATAAGATACACCCCGAACTTTGGTATCCAACGAAGAGTGAAAAAATAAAGGTGAAAAAGAACACGTGCATCACAATCGAGAGAATGTGCATCCGCAGCGATGGAGTCGAGTGGGCTGTGAGAACTGACCGGCGTGCAATATTCCACCATCGGGTAGCTGAGCTTGTGGCCTTTGGCTGTCCGGCCGGAGAAGAAGCAGCTTTGGCATACGTCGTAATTGAAATGCTTCAGGCTCCGATACCTGCCATGCAGGAAAAAATAACATCCACAGCACGCGCGCGGTGATGCACGGCTTGCACGCCACCGTATGTGCACCGTCACCTCTGACTGACAATGGGTGTTCAGGCTTAATATATTAAATAGAGTAAGAGCCCCCCGCGTGACCTTGGTGAGTGTACACAGTTTGATTCCAATAAAATGTAAATCGTTTAAGAGACAAAAAACAAACCCCATCCTCTAAATGTTTAATTTTTATACTCCAAAGAGGAATAGTGATTTAAGTGCAGCATCAATAAAAAAAAACGTCATGAGGTAGGCAGATGGGTCAGTGGTTTCTTTTGTTTTTCCTAACGAGCCCACAGCCGGACAAAATGACCCATCACATCTGGTTTTCTGCCGCCACGTTTAGGGAACTGTGCAATGACCAAATGCTGCCTCGTGCAACATACAAAGGTGTCCCGTATAGCCTCAACAGAAGTTTGAGGCAAGTGCTGTTTGCGAGCGCCCATGAAGGCCGGCACGGCAAACGACGGGGTGGGTGGCCAGCACCACGCCCGCCCTTCTTTGTCTCCCTGGTGGCGATGTTTTCACACACCGCACCAGGTACTCATTTGAGGCTGAGTGAACCTAGGCGATGCGCAGGTCCGGTTGAGGTAATCCTCACTGGTGTTGGCCGTGAGTGGGAATTGACCTCTGGTCGCTGGGTTCGTAGCGCAGCGCATACGCCGCTACACTCCCGCGGCCCATGCTGCCTTGTACAAACACACACTAACTCAAATCCTATCACGTACGATTATATATCCATAAAAGTGTATTATAACTGAATATACTTTCAAAGTATCAGCATAATCATAATAAATGGGACATTTTTATTGGCATGCGGCCTTGTCAGTAAGATGCCGTGGGTAATATTGTCTTGAAAGATTCCAATTTCAGCACAAATGCAAACTTAATTTTGATCGTTTCAGGAACTTTGCTGCATCAGCGCATAATGAAAGAAAATAAATAATGCAATTTGGTTGCTGTGGTGCTTCAAGGGATCGCACGAAAATGCGGTGATTGACATCTGCTTTCAGAAATGAATGTGCAGTGCTCCGTTTTAGTTGTTGTTCTCATTCGTATCTGCCCCCCCCCCTCCCCCCATCTGCCCGTCTCTATCCCAGTCTCCCCTGCCTCACACCTCTTGAGCCTTCCTATCTTCCCTCCTTAAATGTTTTCCTCTCCTCCACTGCCCGCCGTGTGCGGCCGTAAGTACCAGCGACGAGAACCATACGGTTCTAACCCTCGGAGGTTTCTGCATGATGGTGCCTGCCACGGCACCGGTGTAGACTACCGTCGACCGAGAAGACTAACACACAGTGCCGCTGCCTCCACACCTCGCCGGCATCGCGACTTACTGGACGTCTGTGGAAAAGAGCTTCCTAGCTCATTGGATTCCTCTAGTCTAAATAAAGACTCCGATTCCAATTCTTGCCCCAACCAACCTTGTCCTCTTTTCAATCGTTCTCTTTCACTATTTTTAGCCTCTCCTGCGGAGAGATTTTACCGCTATTCGTAAAAAAAACTTTCTATACGTAACTGTCATCATCATTGTGAGCCATCGTCTATCCACTGCTGGATGAAGGCCTCTCTAAGCCGTCGCCACATATCTCACGGTCTGGCGATGCAACAATTCCATCATCGACCTATCATTCACGGCTAATTTCATCGCGAGCACAATCTCCAACCAGGTGCGTTCCCTCTCTTTGGCTGCAACTCCGGTCATTCTCGCAGCAGCGGCTTTGGGCTCGCCATCGAACAAAGACGGTCACTGCATCGCGCGGCGCTTTCAGATGCGCTTATGCGGCCGTCTGGAATGCCCTTCCCTTCCCATATTAGAAAGCCGCTAGAGCGATGCACTTTTACATCAAGAGTGAAAATTAGTTTATTTTGAACTGATTTTTGTGTTTGTTATCCTTCACCCGCACCTCAGATTAGCACGGTTATCTCCGTACAGTGCAATAGAAGTTCAACATACGTACAGGTCATACCGTGCCACTTATCACGTTTGATTCCAAAGCCATTTTGTGCAAGGTGAGCCTCTCAAGAAGCTAGCTTTCTGTTTCTAATTTTAGCTCTCAACGACACTAGCGCGGTTGGCTAAGGAGGGTGCAAAAAAAGTTCAAAATATACAAATATCTTCCCGTTAGTCTCGACCATAGGTCTAGCGACGTGTGCTGCCCAAGCCAACGTACTTTCCTTCACGTGATAATGTTAAACAAAGTTTCCACGCACGTTAAACACTAAACATAATCTGCTTTGTTTCTCGCCGGCATTCTGCTCGAGCTTTCACCAGAGAAAGAAAGTTTATTGAGGTGGCCTCAAGGCATGAGGAGGGGGGGGGGGGTTAACATGAGAGAAGCTTAGAGGGATAGATGTGAAAGCATGCAGGGGATGGGAATAGGCAGCGCTGCCAGAGAAAGGATTTCCAGAAGTTCAGGGGGGGTGATGGGTGGTGGGTGGCGGGGGAGGGGTGGGCACCCACTGATTTACCGGAAGCCAACGATGGGACACTCCTTGCAGATGTTGCACTTGGCCTGGTGCTTGGCGGTCTCCGAGGCGGCCACCCGGTGCAGCACGGGCAGCCACACCATGGACTGTGGCTCCATCCGCATCCACTCCAGGAACATGGTCGCCTCGATCTCGGGCCGCCCGTTAGCCTGTCCCGGGGCCCAGGCGGGGGGGGGGCATACGCGGCGCCGCGCGCTCGTCACGACGCTCATCACGACGTTCGTCATAACGCTCGTCACAACGACGACTATGCGAGGGGGGGGGGGGGCTTTAGATGTGCCGGAGCACGGCCTGCAGCCAGGTTTATTTCGGCGCGGGCGGCAAGAGATTTAGCCGCCTGCCGCACCGCAGACTAAGCTCGGGCTCAGCTCGCGATGAAAACCTCACGTTCTGCACAGAGTGGCACGCATACGAGCAGCGGCCGAAATCCTCGGAGAGAATGGCATATTAAGCGTGCACATGCGCGCACCGCACGCGCATTATCTTCCGTCTCGAAAATGGCAATCCCCCCCACCGGAGCGCGGATTAGCAGAGACAGAAAAGTTATTTTAAAAATCTCTCCGGCGGGTTTGTGAGTTGTGCCGCGGCTACTGTTCGGTACGATGTCCGCTGCTATGCGCCACCACGCCAGGTTGTTTCGCAAGACGTCCGACGTTTCATTCCAGGTTGAGAGGGAAGCCTCGCGGAGGGGAGCCTCACGGAGCGAAAGGTCGGACGACACACCGAGAGAAACACATCGTGCAGCCCGATAACGCAACATCAGAGAGCGGTATGGCACAACGGAGGGAACCTACACAATCGTTTAGTTGGGCCGATTCGTTCAGTTACACACTTTGCTCTCGCAGGCTGTTGGGGAAGACGGTGCATAAGGTGTTTAATAACCTAGCAAGTTTGGCATGATGTCTGATGATTTGTCCCATGTGCTAGGCTGTTCCGCAAGAGAATGTGTGGGCAGTGGTGTTGGAAGGACCGGCAGAAAAACACCACACCACACCTCAATCATTATTAACAAGGACATTCTTATCAGCTGAAGAAACTTAACTGCACATGAATAGCGATTATACGTTTATAACCACTATCTCTCTTTTCACAGTTACCAAAGCGGCAAAAAATAGATTTACATTTCACGTGAGAATCCATTTCAATTGAAAACAACACATTCGGAGACAACATTAACTTTGCGTTGCGGTACTTTCTGCACCGAGTGATATTCCAATTGTACTCTCGGCATCATGTCTATTTAACAAATTCATTTTAAAATGGAACTCTCACAGCATGCAGTGCATCATGTCGTATAAGAAAACAAGACGCTATCACGTAACCACTTATGAGGTCCCTGTAACAGGAATCTTATCCTCACTAGGGGGCAAACATGTTTTTTATGCAAGCTGCGAGATGTTTCATCCTCATGGCAATAAAAAAAAATGTAATCTTCAGTTTCGAAATATGTTAATTTGAGTGACTATTCAAGTTTGATACGGCAGCAGATGTGCTATGAAGAAAGACCATTGCCTGAAACATCACAGATTAAAAATAACGCAGTGTTGTTGCTGAGTGTTATTGTTGATAATAGGTTTTCCCCCTTTTTTCTGGCAACAAAACAGGTGTTAAGATGTTAAAACACCAAACTGAAACCTTTTACAAGGAATCATGTCTGCATTAACCACAATGCTTGTGGTCAGAATGCAAACAAAAAACATCATCCGATATTATATGCATTGTCCTTGAAAATGATTGGTCCACACCAGAAACGGCTTTCTTTTGAGCCTCGTCTCGATTGGTGCTAGACCAGAGGACGCCAAAAGGCGTACAGCTCAAAGACAATGCCACTATCAAAGTAATGAGGGCTCGGGGTAAGCATCTACATCATTAGACCTCCTTTGCCAGTACCAAAATATAATAATAGGGTTTTTCCCCTTGTGTGTTTTTTGTTTGCATTTTGACCACAAGTATTGTGGTTAAAATTATTTTGAGCCTCATCTCAAATGGTGTTAGACCCTGAAATGTCGAGAAGCCGGTTTTAGTCACAGGCGGATTTCCTAACCTGGACTTGAACTCAGCGCTTGGGCATGGCTTTTAGCCTCAACCGCCGGTTGTGCGCGAGCGTGCAGACTCACGAACTGGAAGCAGCTGCGCACGCTGGGCTCAATGTTGCTGCCCCCGAACGAGGCCACCTCGCCGAGCTGCCGCGGGATCTGCACGGCGTCGTGCAGCATGAGGCCCAGGCGCCGCTGGTCACAGAGGCCCGCCACGCTCGCCACCTGCTTGAACAGGACTGCGGCCCCCACGGTCGCACGGCGGGAGAGATTGCGCAGGGTGGGCATTGGAGGAACAGGAGGAGGAAGAAGAAGAAAAAAAAGATTTAACTACACTTATTTGTCAATCTTATTTGACAGACAACCATTACTGTTTTACCATGTTTAGTGGTGGTCTCCCTGTAACAGGTTGATTCACAAACCGTACCTCTCCATAACAAAGGCTCACCCTCTTAAGCCTCACCTTACCATATTAATAAAAAGTATGCGGTTCTTGCCCTACCACCTTCTCCAACCATTATATAAACGGAGTGGTAGCTCCTGCAATCTCTCATTTACTTGATACAGCTGTCGTGGCTGTGACGGTTCCACCTGAAGACGGAAGCTTGTGTTGCCTCCGAAACGTCGTGATTTTTATTTTATTTTACTTTTTAATGTTTTTACCTACATGACTTTACCAAAAAAACCTAAGAATATGAGGAAGAAGGTTAACGCACGTGTAAGGGCTTGTACACAAAAACAAAGATCCCCCTCCCCCCGTAGAGCCTTAACAGACTGTTGGGTAAAGTGCCGTTAGCGAGCACCTATGATGGCCGGCATGGCACACGAGGGAGTGGTGGTTGGCCATCCCCGGTGGCGATGTTTACACGTCACACCGGGTACTTATTTGAGTCCTGGGGGAGGTCCAGGACCGGTTCAGATAACTGTCACTGGTGTTGGCGGTGAGCGGGAATCGAACTCGGGTCTTCGGCTTCGTAGTGCAGCGTGCTAACTGCGACACTACCGCTCCCCACAAATGCGCACACACACACAGATAGACGGACAGACAATGCTTATACCACTGCCAGGACAGAGGTCCTTGTGACCACTGACTTGCTGGCCATGGTCAAGCAAATGCTGGGACATAAGGCAATAAGTTGTGCCCTGCACACACACATACACAATGCTTATGCCAATGCAAAGAGAAAGGTCCTCCTGGCTACGGTGTGGTATCTATTGGACCATGCTCTTCCATGCTGGCTGAATTGTTTGAAAGAGGTCGGTGGTTACCCACATGTTATCCTACCGTGAGCGATTTCCCACTTGGCTTAATGCCACTGAAGCAGTTTTACCGCTGGACATGTAGAAGTACTGGTGCATATACAATGCACGCTCTGCAATGCTGTGCCAGTGGATGGGGGGAGAAAGCGGCGGTGCAGTGATGAGTTGCCCCGCGCTATTAACCTGGCGACGTGACTTGGATTCCTGGAAATGGCTAAGATCGGCGGCAGGCGACACCCGAATTGGTCCTGGCCATACCGCACCCTTCACCAACACCCACTGACCAACGTTAGGTGAAGTATGGTCAAGCAACCCCCCGCGACCGACACACGGCGTGGGGAAGGCCTTCATGCAGCAGTGGCTTGACGAAGGGCTGTAAGCTCATGATTGCCAACACGTTTTTTTTTCTCCGGATACTCACTTGGAAAAATAAAGAAATGTAATATGTAATTTTGACAACTGAGTTGCAACTGCCTCGTTCTACAAACATTCGCCTTTCTACTTTAACACGCAGTGTACAAATGTCACGGTAAATTGCGGGCATATTTAAGTATAGAGGTGAAAAGCTAATGTAATAGCCTGTTATTGCGAACAATACTGGGGAGATCTTTAAAATCTGCCAAAACAGCACATTGCATGTCGCCTTTCCAAATAAGCATATACTAATTCGACGGGGCTTTCACGGCACTTAAAACTGTGGTGGGTAGAAAAATAGGGACTTGAAAAACAAATCTCTGGACCACACAGCTGTCCCAGAGGTACAGCCCTATCCAGTGATGCGTAATGTATTCATGCAGAAACACTACTAGTTTTAATTGGTATGTTCCCGGTGCAGTCGTTGCAAAAATCGCCTTAATAAACAAATGAAAATGTGTTAGCAAGGGGCATTGTGGGCCACATGCATTAAGTCTTGTCATGGAAAACACACTGCGTATGTGTACTTAGCCTACTAATTAAATTCATTAAGGTGAATTATTAATGTTCGTTGTTGCCTTTTCAATTTACGCCATAATCAGCTTTCTTATTTAATAATCGGCTCTCGATTCAACCTAGTAGCTACATTTTATTGCACGACCCATTACAATAAATGTTGATTAAACGCGATTAGCGTTTTTCGTGGTGAACACACCGCGTTTCAGAACCACGAGAGCATTAAGACCATTTGGCACATTTATTTACGGACTCCAGATTTCCTGCTGCTAAAGAGCATTAATAGGAATTAATGCAAATGCGCGCGTAATTATATATGCGGTTGCGCACACACATTATCTCGATGGTCGAGGAAACGGGACGATATATTTTTTTTAATGAAGGGGTCGCCGAGTGTCCCGTTGACCCCGACAGCTGCCGAGAATGCCTCCGTTGGACAATTCGAAAAGAAGGGTTTTGTGTTTTTTTTCTCTCTCTCTCCGTGAATGCTTCGCGTTAAATATCGAGGACCGTGTTTCGCATGATGAGCTCTACGAGAGATCAAAAGAGACTCCACTTAGCGTAATAATTCAGAGGGAAGGACTTCCAGCCGAGTGGCCGCATCTCTAGAATGGCAAAGACGAGACTCCCCAAGGTCAGATTAGGCGGAAGAAGCGGCACGGGCGGGAGGGGAAACCAAGCCAGACCCAGATAAATACGATTTTATTAAAAGTGCAATGGAAAGAACTAAGTCCCCGTCGCTCAGCGTGACCTTGAGAGAGAATATTCAAATTAATGGCCAATCGCGTGATACCGATGGCAGTGCATCGCCTGATCCTCCAGGATTGCAGCAACGTCAAAATACGAGGCGCACGTTGGGAAAAAAAAATGGGAAGAAGTGTCGTACGTTGGCGTTCATCTTCCTGCATTTAATGATTTATGTTAACTCAGAATTCTGGTATGTGTGTGTGTGTGTGCATTTAAATGTGGGGAGCGGTGGTGTAGTGGTTAACGCGACGCTGCGCTACGAACTTGGTGAACCGAGTTCGATTCCCGCTCATGGCCAACACTGGTGACGATTATCTGAACCGGTCCTGGGCCTCCCCTAGGTCGACTCAGCCTCAAATGAGTACCCGGTGCGATGTGTAAACATCGCCACTCGGGAGACAAAGGCGGCCGGGCGTAGCGTTGGCCACCCACCCCCTCGTGTGCTGTGCCGGCCTTTGTAGGTGCTCGCTAACAGCACTTGCCCCTACAGTATGTTAAGGCTGTATGGGGGATCTGTTTATTTGTGCATTAAAAGACATGGCATGAAATCAGCCGATCCTGTTCTCCTCTGCCTACGACCATCTCCTAACTGCAATGGGATTTCAATTGCACCTTACGTGAAAAATGAATGTAAATACCTCCCCTTTGCGTCCCGGTGATATGCACGCTGCACTTGTATGTACGGCATCCTGAGATGCAGGCTGCATTTCAGGTGAAAAGTCAAAGGTGCAGCCCTGCAATTACTTGCGCACTCCACCGCTGGTGGCAGTGGCCTCCAGGAGGGGGACATCTCGATCTAGATGGTGTTTGGCTTCATCTTCCATGGTGGCCAGATGTCTTGGAAGAGGTGGACGTACCGACACTTCACCCCACCACGTGTGATCTGCCAATCGACTAATTGTGGATGTGCCCATTTAAGCCGCTGAGTGGATTAAAGAACCGTCACCATTGCTGCAACTACCCCACTGGAAGATGCAATTGAACCCACGGCCTCCGGTGGCAAGTCCAGTAAATCCAAACTGCTGCATACATTGTATGGTACATCCTGTTCCTGATGACGAATGCTTGTGTTGCGATCGAAACGTCGTAGTTTTTTGTTATTTTCCTTGAACCTATCTACGTGACTTTACCGAAAGACCCAAAGAACATGATTCCTTGTGTGTATGTAAACACACAAACTGCATCGCATTGTGCACATGCATTAAGGGGGTAAGGAAAAGGAGACATTTAAACTCTCTCTTATTACTTTCCGAGTGCAACGTTGAAAGTGGGACCACGGCCTGGTGAACGTACATCTGTATTTGTCCTCGAGGTGAGCGTTGGACAGGGAAACGAGCCCTGTCTTGAAGGACAGCTCTCGTATCTTGCCTCCGCGCCCCCTGGAGAGCACAACACAGCAGTCGAATACAGGAGCAGAGCACAATCAGGAGTACAACATATTCAGGAGTAGAACGTAATCAGGAGTATAACATAATCAGGAGTAGAACGTATTTAGGAGTAGAACACAATCAGGAATAGAACACAATCAGGAGTAGAATGCCTTCTGGCAATAAAACAGGTGTTAAGATGTTCAAACACCAAATAGAAACATTTGTTTGCAAGGAATAATTTCTGTTTGGTGTTTTAACATCTTACCACACCTGCTGTTTGATTGCCAGAAAGGGTAAAACCTTTTCAGATTTTTTCATACTTTGAAACTGGCAAAAAAAGGGTCCCATTTTACACAATGCATAGACAAGCATCATACCAACTGGATTAAAACAGACCAACACACACACACACACATCTACCTGTGAACAATAAACACAATCATTGTTGTTATAGTTGACGGCGCTTAGTCAATCCACTACCCTAGGAGGTCTCCAAATGTCGTGTAAGTCATGGCGGTTATTCGACCATACTTCACCACGCTGGTTAATGCCGGTTGGAGACGTGGGTATGGGAGCGGGGACTAGTTGTTCGTGTTTAGGCATCGCTTACCACTGGTTGCAATTGTAGCCTGGAGTTGTACTCAGGTACCCAGGTTCAGAGCGCAGTGCCCTAATCATTGCATCACTAACTCCCCCCATTATTGTTAGGCATCATTAGATATATTTAAAAACCTTGTTTTGCCTCATGCTGGATTTACCGACTATGAATAATCCAATAAGTGCCTGATTCGAGAATTGAATTGAAAACGTATTATTACGACTGTTATGTAAAACATGACTATGTCAGGAGCGTATATCATTTACGCGGTTCTTAAATGTAACATTTTTATACGCCTGGGAGAGATGGATTTATCGTGAGAGTAATCATTTAATTCAATGAATCAATGCATCGTGACACCCTTGTGAGCAATCGCTGGGAAGGAGGAGTAAACACCGAGTGGATAAAATGGTGGTCGGGTTCCCCAACCCCCCTCACAACCCGCACTGAGCAGCGTGGTGAAGTCAGTTTACAATAACCCCCAAGACCGACACGGCTGGCTGGAGGACTTCATCCAGCAGTGAACTGACAAAAGGGGTGGGAAATTACAATTAATTATTTGGTAGGATATCTAAATATCTAAAGGCGATTGACAAGAACGATAAAGTGTAATCTTCCAATGCGGGGTTACGTACAAATCTCTCCTTCTCTCTGGAGTTACCCAGTGTTGGAAACACTCAAGTGCAAAGCATCCGGGTCTCAATGACATTGGCCAAAATGAAGCCTTGAATTTTAGACAAGCGAGCAATGCAAAAAATTATGGCAAGAAAGTGAAGACTGATTTATTTATATGCCTCTCTCTTGCTTGGCTTGGAGCTGCTCTGAACAAAAAACCGGAGAGGCTGTCCCATAACAATGAGGTTGTCCAGACAACATGCACAAGCCTAAGCCCTCACGTCCCACTCGCATATTGACACAAAGGCAAAGATCCCCCATATAGCCTTGACAGGCTGTTGGGGCAAGTGCTGTTTGCGAGCACCTATGAAGGCCGGCATGATACACAAGCGGGTGGGTGGTCAACACCACACCAGACCGCCTTTGTCTCTTCAGCGGAGATGTCTTGACACACCACACCCGGCACTCATTAGAGGCTGAGCGGGAAACGAACTCGAGTCACAGGGATCGTAGCGCAGCGTGCTAACCGCTACACTGCCCCTTCCCCGCGCATGTTGACACAGTCTCACGCGCACACACGTGGAAAATAATGCAGCACAAACTTGGCTGATAAATAAGACTGCTGTCTTTTCCCACTGGCTAACAAACCAACCAGACAACCATGAACAAACATGCATGAGGTGCAACCCACAAGTTTTGAAGCATCCGCTTGAGCAATCGTGCCTCTTCGGATGGCAGTTTCAGAGTCGGGCTAAATGTAGCAGCAGGCGAGACTGTCCCGAGAATTATGCGAGGCGCGGAGATCACGGTGTCACGGAGCACCTACGTGTCGTAGACGTTGAGCAGCCAGTTGAGACACATGTCGACGCAGAGGGGCAGGTTCACCAGGTCGCTGTGCTTGCGCTCCAGGCCCTGGTAGATGGTGGTGAGGCAGCCCACGGCCTCCGACACG
The DNA here is from genome assembly GCF_015708825.2 of Lethenteron reissneri. Classification (NCBI taxonomy): domain Eukaryota; kingdom Metazoa; phylum Chordata; class Hyperoartia; order Petromyzontiformes; family Petromyzontidae; genus Lethenteron; species Lethenteron reissneri. The sequence goes on from NC_083784.1 coordinate 1,845,013, forward strand.
TCCATGAGGCGGTCGTTCTGCTTGAGGCCCGACTGCTCGAACACGTTGGTGAGCGCATCCAGGCTCACGAGGTCCACTGCGGTGAGGGGAAACGAGCAGATCAGAATTCGTGAGCACATCCGGGCTTTGTGCCGTTCCTATAGAGCTGGTAATCAATATAGGTTTGATGAAACAAAGCAGTTGTATCTTCTTGGTTCTTTCGGTAAAGTCACGTAGATGCTTAGTACTACGTGACTTTACCGAAAGAACCAAGAAGATGAATCCCTGCAGTCACGAAAGCTTTAAAACGAAATTTAAAGTAGTTGTACTTATGTGCCCGTGCTTAATTAGTGTTTTCGATGATTTGCCTTAAAAAAAACTGGACATGTCTCGCACCCCTAGGATGAAAGGGCATCTCGCATCCCCAGGGGGTGCAGCGTGCACCCCAGGTTAAGAACCACTGCTACAGAACAAGGCATTGTGGACATTTGACCGATTGGCCTAAATTAGCCGTAACTTTTTAGCGCTCCACTGCCCCTCCTGTAAAGGTTTCCTGGCTTGCATGAGCAGTTGGCATTGTGGTCTGGGATGTTGCCTTAATGAACGAATTTCTCCGCGGTGATAACTATTTTGTTACTGTTGTTTGTGACTTTTGTTTTCGTGCCATTTCTTGATTTGTTCATTAATTTTTATTTTCTAAAGGGTTTTAATTTGCTTGCCATTTGGTATAAATCGGATTCGGCCCTCGTAATACAATCAGTGTACGGCGGCGTTGGGGGATGAAATGAGCGTGAATGACCCCGTATGAAATGTAATTATTATTTTTGTGAAGGCGCCACGTTTCACAGACGTAGTGTTGCAGGTGCACTGCGACAGGGGGCGGTGATTGTCGTGCTCTCTCCCAATGGAATAATTTGCGGGGTAGTTTACCGAATTTGGACCGCGACTCTGGCGCAGGTGCCCTCTTTTTCGAATGACGTCACAGCGTCTTAAACGTCCACGAGCAACAAATCACCCAGATTGATTTCCCGCACCTCCGGCTAGCACGGTTGTCTACGCACGGGTGCCAAAGACGTTCAACATACACGGCATACATTTGTGCTCGATTTCGTAAAAGCTCGGAAGCTAAACAGCTGCAGCTTGTCGTAGTGTTTGGATGGGTGACCATCCGTGCGCACACACACAGTTGCCACGGGCTGCTACGCGACTCCGTAGTGGGCATCAGAGGGTAGTGCGAGAAAAAATGTTTTTCTACTGCACTTCTGTGTTCTCCCATCTATGCTGCCTACCTTCACCAGCAGCGTGGTGAAGTGCAGTCAAACAAATGCCCGTGATTGGCACAAAGAGTAGAAGCCCTCACGCAGCATTGGATTGACATGGGGCTGTTGTACGGGTTACAAACAAACCAGGCCACATGTGATACTTAGTACAAACGTGAAGGGAGTTGTGGGTTTGACTGAATTCGTTGTGGATGGCTTGTCTGTCCAATCTGAGCGTAAGCATTTGCTTTTTTAATTTCATGTAAATTATTATGATTGCGATCGCTATTCACACTTCGGCCAGGTTTTAAAACAGCTTACAGACCTAATGGGGGTCTATACGAAGATGTATGCTTAGGTTTTCACAGAAGTAAAATTCGTCCGACCAAAATCACACAGCAGCAGCGGCCAGCAACACCACGCAATTGATCAAGAAAGAGCCGCTCAATTCGGTTCCTGTAAAAGCTTGCAAGCATGTTGAGTGAATCGTCGAACATTGTACCGAATGACACCCGGTGCAACAACCTAAAACGTATCGGAGGCTAAATAGAATTGCTGACGGTTACATGACATAATTACGACCAAATACACCACTCTAAATAACAACTGTTTATCGCTTTTCGAAAAACCAATTCAGCTAACCAACTACACGACGTAAAATGTTATAACCTGGCCAAATCTATGAAGTAATTTAAGGAGTAAATGTGAACTTTAATTGCGTCGCGTGATAATAATGGGAAAGAAACCTCCTACAGTTTTGTCTTTGCAGTCATCGCTGCTCCCATGACAGCACCATCTGTGAGATTTTTTTGTGTCCATGCTGCACCGACACGTTTTACAATAATGTATTACAAAGCAGGCTGCCTAATTAGAGCGCAATGAGATATGCCAAGGCTTTTTTTTCCCCTCCGTGCAAAATTATAATTGTCATTCAAAAAAATAATCCCTGAAAATAGGATAGACAAAAAGTAACAAAAATACATTTTGAAAGAAAATAAATAAAACATTCCATTCTGTACTTTTTTGCGACACCAGATCACCAGTGGGACAGATATGCACTCGATGTGATGTACCGCAGCTGCGATTTCTCTTACACATTTAAATAAATGAATAACATATTGCTCATCTTATTTTCACTTTCACGACCGGACGTGATGAAAGGGCTTGGCCCATGCCGGAGAAACACAGGGATCTCGGCAGGACTGGGAAGGCAATGCATCGTTGATGTGAAAAAACTGCCTCCCAGGAGCAAAAATGCAGGGCATTTGCAAAATTGGATGCTGGGATGCATATACTGCACTTCTGTGGCAGTTTGACGACTGGTTGAACACGAAGTTTTTCAGATAAGACTCAGTTGCATCATGGTGGCTCAATAGGCACAAAACACTTGGATATTAACAGAAGAAAAATATCCCACAGAACTTCTTGTCAATGCATTGTCTTGAGTGGTGCATTATTAAGTAATTGACAAAAGCCAGAATTTGTCATGTCCCTGAGAATGCTTACATACTTTCCAGAACAGCTACTTCAAAGTAGGAGAATCCGGCCAAATACAATGTTTAACCCTATGGCCTGCATATGGCCACGAGAAGAGATGTACGCACGTTTTAACAGAAATTGCATGAATCTCGTATAAAATCATTCACTCCCGAGGCCTACTGCAAATACATCTTTGCCCAGATTCTCTCCGCATGGCCGTGTGAATCTCTATTTTAATTTTCTATTTTTTCTTCAGGGGGCATCAAGACCAAAGCGATTTGACTTTGTCCTTGGGTCATGGAAGCAGGATGCAGGGCTGGCCCGCAGGCTGGCCAATTGGCCGGCCGGCTATGCGCGATGGCAAACGATCCCTGCCGTGCAACCAGGAACACACAACAGGAAGTGTCCGCTTTGTAGGCAAGAGAGGTCTTCGCTGGCTGCCGACGAACAAATAATCCCCGACACATCTGAAGCGGGCGAACCTTTCTAATCGCGGCCGAGTGGTGATCAAGTGCTCGCACAAGAGAAAAAAAAGGGCTCTGCTCCCTTCTGCTGCAGGTCTGCTTTTGAAGAAGCATGTGTCTCTGCGGGGTCTTTTTGTTGTTACATTTATAAACAAAAAAAGTTTACAGTTTCAGATGCTTCAATAATCAATGCAAGTATGATAGCGCACACAAACTCATTAGCGGAGGTTTGCTTATATTTTACCCACAATGCTCAATGGCAACACATTACGAACCTGTGTGTGTAATTGCATCTTCCTTTTAACGGGGTCCCATATTTTATACGGAGTACTCTTTCCAATAACATTTGGTAATCCCACAGCACACAAATCCAAGCTTGAGTATGGCTTGTTAAACAAATTCTACTTTATAATATTGGATTTGAAGGCTTGATTGGACTAAAAATATTTTTGTTTGTACGTGGAGACACAAAGCAGATGGCTACTTATGTTGCAAGTACTCTAGGATAAAAGGTGTAATGTCACTCACTGGTGTCACAACCTCATCATATATTTTTCTAAGCTTGTTTTGTCTTTCATGGCCATTCCAACTTGCTTATTCACAAAAAAGGAGAACGAAAAAAGGCAACGCAACGGAATTTCATTGAGATTCAGCGACAGAACAGCGCGATTGTCTTACGCGTGCTGCAGTGCATTTTCAAGGTTGGTACACGCTCAAATTAAGGTCATCTCATTCCAAAGACGCACACACTCCAGTGACCACGAACAGCCGATGCTGCGAAGTATCGACCGGATAATGGCACACATCACCGTTCGCACACCTAATGGCTCCATCTGTGGCCGTTCATCTGTGCGTTATGTCGGTCGCGGAGAAATGTTCCAGATGCCAGCTTTCGGTAACGCGCACACTACCCCCGGTTTTATTTTATTGCCCCGGCAAAAAAAATGCGTAAGCTGTTACCCCGCACTAAATCTGCGTCCGTCCGGGTTTTATTGCAGGGCGTGGAACTCGGCGTAATTCGCCATGCATTTTTTTGGGTATAAATATGAGGTCTGGGCCATTAAGTCACGATAATGATGCCACGGCACCCGCAGTGAAGGATATTTATCATGTCTCTTTGTCAAAAAGCCCGCCCGCCGAGAAACATTAAGCCAGCTGCCTTGCCAGCAAAGAAAGTCCCTTGCTCTTGGTGCTGGCAAAACATTTTTTACATCTAAAAATCTAATTTAATTAAACGCCAAGGCCTAGTGTAAGTTTCATCATTATAATATGGTCAGCTCTTCTCGCTTCCACTTCACCGCTACATTATATCATCAGCTAAGCCTGCAGGTCAGAGTTGAATATATAATGATCATGCAACTGGACCTGTTGTCATGCAAGGGACTTTTTTTTTTCAATATTGCAATGCCTAGAATGACTCACCACCTCATGCATTTTACATCCTATAACTCCATTTATGATCCTGAATGGCCATTACATTTGCTTACTGTCTCATTCTGTTTGCCCTCTCATTGATCAAATGGTGGTATGTACACCCCATTGAGCTCTCTTGTGTTCTATAAAAAAAATCGCCCCAAGTAAAATACATGACAAAAATGTCCCAGTGCTTTTGGCACACAGCATGCCGAGCTGATTGAAGCTTCTCCCAATATACACGCAACCACACACCTGCTGTTTGCATTTGCAATTTTAATTTGCACACCTTGTTCCAAAAAAAGAGGAATTTGTTGAAAAAGGTGCGGACACAGATAGCGTAAAGGATACCCTAGGCTGTAATTTATTTTTCAAGATTGTTGCCGTGTTGTTTTGCTAAACATCCGTACGCAGGGTACTTTAATTTAAAATCACAACCTTCAATTCCAATAACAACTTCGAATTTACATTATATATATTTCTTATTTTATGTTCCCAATGGTGACCTTGCAAATACTAACACCTTTTTTTTTACAGCACGCTTTTTATTTTACCGTTTTAAAATGTAAATGAATTCCCAGGGTGTGAACATCTATTTATTGCAAGCAGGTTATGTGCTTATCACATTTATTAGAGGATATCAGACAGCCAAGGCTGCGGACATGAACCAGCCGAGCATGAAGAGGGGGAGTCAAGCACGGCGGAGCTCACAGCACGACGCCCTGTCGCCCCCCCACTCGTCATAATGGTCACACTTGGCCTGCCGACGTCACTCTCGCGTCACGCGCCAGTCGTTCCGTCTCGTTGTCACGGCGTCTCTTTTAAGAGGCCCCAGGCTCCGTGATGAAATTTATTCAGAAGGGGTTACTTGTTGAGCTGAGGTTGAGGATATTGCCATGCCACTCGTGACATCGCTCTCGATATCATCGGCGCGATGCGCTGCTGTGTTTTGGCTGGCCTTGCCGGCTGAACCGCAGGTTACCCGTTATCGTGTCGCTGCAACATCTGTTGAACCCTGATTCAAATGCCCTGCTGGCCATCACTTCTCGGGACGTAATTTTCCGCCACTTTACGTCAGCGTGACGACTGAAGCGCCGCCGCACCTCCAACGCGAGCTTCGTTTGGAGATGAAAAGAAAAATACAGAAAGCTAGTTTCTTGAGAGGCTCGCTCCGCACAAAATGGCTTTGGAACCAAACATGCCAAGTGGCACGGTATTACCTACAATGTTGGCTTTTCAAATAAAAAAAGTATTTTCAGTTTTTGCTTGTGGCTCGTACCCAGAACTATGTCTTATTCAATCAGGTGCTCTGGGCTCTATTCCAACATTGGGTGGCCAATTTTTTTTTTACAATTTTCAATTGGACTGCGTGTTGAGCTAGGACCGCTCCTTCCGGTCAGCTTAGCCTGAAATGAGTACCCAATGATGAATGCACGGCAACGCAAAAGAACATGCCAGCTACTCATTTTGGTTGTGCCCTTTGCCAAAAAACGAAATGTTCAGTAATGGCACCTGTCCTGTCTCCATGGACATAGAGTACTTTTAATCATGGGCCTTTCATCCCATGGCTTCAGCGTCTGACTCGAACTTTCAAAGCCATTGTGAACGTTCATTCGGGAAAAAGAAAAAAAAGACACAGTCATAGGCTGCTTGTAACGTTGCAAATATAATCTGTAACTTACAATAGTTTTTTAAGGAGCAAATGGAGAGAGAGGTATCTGGGTGCTCAAGACTTCACAGCACTGAGCTGGTGCCACTTAGATCCTGTGTTTTATTCCAGGCAGCCGTCCGTGATTAAACGGTGGCTATTCGAGTGTGGTGAATTGATGGTCTAAGCCCAGTTACCAATGAGAGCACACACACAAAAGAAAACTACCACTGGATTAAATTTGAATTTGCACTCATATTTAGCTAAATTCCAGCCCTCGAAATAAATATGTAATGCATTTAAAATCGCACCACAAGCATTTTTCTCTGCATGATAAAAACTAATGGAGAGGCTTTACCCTGTAGTAGAGGAGTGTATAGTGAAGCACAGCAGCCACTCGTGTGGATGAAAGGTCAGAAGGCGTTCTGCGATATTGCATTCTACGGACTCTTCTCCAACATAGCATCCCTGTAGCGTGGGGGTAGGGAGGGGAGATGGCGGGGGAGGGGGGCTGTGTCCGCTAGAGGTTCGGCCTCCCATTCTAAACTCTGGGTCAAGTAGGCGACGGGCACCACGCAGCCTTTACCCGTATACAATGGGGGAGATGGCTACAGCGGAATGCATGGTGGACAACGTAGGTTGCATTCTTGCTTGTCCGTTCCGCATTTAACAGTTGCTTAAAGTTTGTTTAACATTCACCGGTGCCTTGTGCCTCCCCCAACCCCCACCTCCTTTAAAGAAGGGCACCGAACTGGGTTGTGACTCGCAGTGATGCACTGCTTCTCTTGGGAGCAGAAGCGAGAGCGCGTGGAGGAAAACTCACAGCAGAGCGCCTTCTGGAGTCGCCGTAGCTTCATGGCGGTGCGGTAGGCCGAGAATCGCACGTTGTTGAGGTCAGCTGCAGTGGAGACACAAAATAAAACAGCCCAGGCCGTATTGCAAGTCAGGGCAGAGCAAAGTATGCCCACAGACATTCACACCGATGCACGGTCTTGGTAAGTGCGGTTTACTTAACCCTGTTAGTGCTTGGGTGTCAACATCCCCCACCACCGTTGTAGCTTTGGTCCAGCGTTATAGATCTCGTGAATTTGCGGCGCTTGCAGATGTATCTTTTTTCCCCTACATCTTTTCCAGTACCATTTTGACCTAAAACGCCTTGTTTTCTGGATTTACTGCATTTACGATGATCTATTATTTATGCTACCTAGGTAAGACCAACTGAGCTATGTAGCTTTTTTCAGAAGCGACCTGGCCACCAATGATAGTTAAATGAAGTGGCTTATCATCAAGTGGAAATTCATAGCAGTCAAATACTCAAACGCATATTTCTAACTGTGGCGGGAAAAACGGGAGGACTGGAGAAAAATCCACGAGACCTTGGGGAGAACATGCAAACTCCAAATTAGGAATGTATCCCAGTATTATTTATCTATTTTACACATTCTTCAAGTCTGGAGCTAGGTAAAGGGACAGAGCTCTGTAATTCCTTGCTCAAGTCAAGGGCCTCTATTGGAGGGAACTCTAGAGGGTCCTTGGTCGACTCTTCCATGCCGACACAGACACGTGTTCGTAGAGGTGGGAGTTCCCACACTTTACCCCACCCACACACGACCTGCCAATCGACTAACTTTGGTGGTAAGAAGCGGGGGGTGAGGGGGATTAACAAAAGACTTCCACCATTGTTTCAACTGCCACGCCAGAAGATGGAATTGAACCGGTGAATTGAACCGGTGAATTGAACCAGTGACCTCTGGATTAAAAGGGCAGTGTGTTAACCATTACGCCACAGCACATTCCAAAATAGGAACCATTGGCCAGACACGTCAGCCACGTATTACAATAGACTTGAGGAAAAACAGTATATAACAGTATAGAAAACAGAACATTTCATAGTCTAGGAGGTATACACTCGTGTTGTTTTTTATGAGATAGAGTTTGGCGCATAAGTGCAGTGACTTACATAGTGATTGGTAGAGTTCGGTCATTCTGGGATGGTCCCAAAATGTTGTCTGAGTCTGGTGGCTGAAAGAAAAAAATAAGGAGATGGGGGTGGGGGAAGAACACACGCAATGACACAAAAACTCCTTACAATTCAGAGAAGAGAGGCCCCGGCAGCAAATTCTGGACTTTGGAATTGCTCACACCCATTTAGAAACAGTTTGCATGTTGTAAATCTGTAGCAGTTCCTTTGTGAGGACAAAACTATCATCGGGCCCAGAGGGGGTGGGTATGGGGGGGGGGGGACCTCAACACAAATCGAGCTTCCACTGTGGCACCGATCTACAAGTGGACTCTACAGAGCTTCACACGTTTGGGAACGCGTTGAGCAAAGTGTGTCACTGCCGATGACGACGACGACGACGACGAGGAATTTCGCAGTCATCTCCAGCATCTCAAAACACGGCCTCAGATGCAAGGAGGCACAACGGACCGCAGCGCGGGCAATTACACTGGAACCAAAAAGCAAAAGCTCAATTAAATAAATAAACGCACCAACAAATGGCCCGTGTCATGCGCCCTCTTCGTTAATGGACGACGGGTGGCCTTGGCGAGCAATGATTTGGTTTATGGTGCATAACTGTAAGCTACAAAAACCGACACAGTTAGCGATGGCAGCGCAGATGGTTGTAAAAAAAAAGTGTCCCATTAACTGTATGACCAAAGCAATTCTCTGGCAAACCTCTAAACCCTACTGCACCCCCCCTTCCAAATCCTCCTCCTACTCAAAAAAAAATAATGATAAAACTGCCACATTTCTCACAAGAATAAAGACCCCCTAGGCTTCAAATCACCCTGGTGTGCCGCTTGGATCACCAACCCTGTTTCGAAGACCGTGGGTTTTTCCATTTATTAAATCCCTCGCTTTGTCTCAGCTATTATTGCCTGGCATTGGCCCAAGGAAGCTAATTTCCTGAGCTCATCTGTAACACTTTATGTTGTTGTTCTTTTGGATTAATTTCCTGGATGTTAATTAAAGTTTTTTTCATTTATATACTGCATCTAAATCACCGATGAACTCATTTCACCTAGATATTCAGATGTTTATTGTTGTTAGTTTTTATTTGTTAATTTAGCCAGGCAACCGTTATCTTGAGTGCTGCTTTCATTCTTCAGTGGTTTATCATGTTTAATCGCGTTTAATACAAATGCATTATGCTCTCACTTATTTAGCCGAAAAAAAGTCCTCTTGATTTGTTTTTTAATGCACTCTCGCAAGATAAGAGACCGTGCACGCTGTGCATGTAACTCTCGTTACGTAAACGCATCTTTGCTTTTGCGTGTAACATCACAGTGTGTTTTACTTGGCACTGCCGCACTTATTTGAAGCGCGCTTTTTTGTTCACGCAGGAGATTATGGTTTACGTACAGAGTGGGTTCAGGAAGATGGGGAAAAAAAGTGCAAATGGCACATTTTGCAGGCACAACATCAAGTGCAAATGACACATTTTGCAGGCACAACATGGCTTTGCGGCACTATCGCGTGCATTGCCGACAGGCTGGGCTTAAATTCACAGACAATAACGCACGCGAGTTACTGTGACACAAACATATGGGGACGGAGGCGACATTGTTTCAGACGCGCACGTTGTTGAACACTGCTGGCGTCCGTGTGCTACGTGGGGGGAGGTGGGGTGCTGCCATAACACATTGCTGGAATGGGGGGGGGGGGTACTGACAGACCGGGGTGTGTGCGTACAGAAAGAAAACATCACCCGCAGAAATATCGAAGGGTGAGAAATTAAGTATGTCAACACATCACCGTCCAATAAGAAACTTGTGATATATATGGTCATCGCTTTTTTTATATTCAACACCCAATGTGCAAGTCATCTTTAGGGCAGGTAATAAGGCAAGTTTATCAGCTCCTGACACCTGCGGAATTACTTTAAATAGCAAAGTGCTGCTGGGCCACACGCTCTGAAAAATGATTACCCGTCAGTGCATATCATCTCCCATGGAACACCATTTCTCAATGAGTAATACGCACGGAGACCTTGCGAATGGCGAGTAACACGCTATTGCCGTTGAGCTTTAGTTTCTCCCACCCAGCATTGATTCTCTGTGCCGGATTCAATGACGACGAGGCGTAGACGCAGCAAGGAGATTCGCAATGCTTGGGATCACACCGAGGGATGGATCGGAGAACCTACTCGGGTTTCCGACGTCACGAAGACCGAGAAGTAAAATAGTTGTGCTGGAGGTCAGGACTGACAATGGCAGTCGAAGCAGACAAGACGCCTGAGAGGAGGTCTGAGCGTCACTCCTTTGTGCCCAATATTAACTTTTGGCGACGTATGTAATCCATGTAGGTATGCTGAACTTCTTTCGCACCGTATGTAGCCGACCATGCTAACCGGAGGCGCGGGGGATGGGCGACAGACTAATCACAAAAAGGCAGTTCTAAAGAAATACTCATTCGTAGAAATCGGAAAATAGCATAACACTGACTCCTTGTAAAAACTCTCTCGAGGCTTGGTAAGATTTTTTTTCGGGTAAATAAAGGACGTTATGAATATTATTATTCGTGCAAATTTTTTTTTTATGACGGCGGCATAACATGACTCTGCTACCTCAGGTATGTTCACGAAACACGAGTCCAGAAACAAACTCACGGACATCCCCATTGCGCCATGCTATGGTCAGAGTTGTTAGCGAGCACCTAATAGGGCATAAGAAGGCTGTAGCAAGAGCACCTGCATTGCCTCCCAAGCACTGAAATTGACCACAGCATACCAGGTTCTAATTGTTTGGCTTAGTCACCCTCAGGGATTCCACACCTCCCATTAGCATGGTTGGCTACGTACGGTGCGAAAGAAGTTCTACATATATACAATAGAAGTGCATGTCCTGAAATTTTACCCATATCACCACGCGAGTACGAAAGACAACAATTCCATCAGATAGCCGTCCAGGTTATTGCGGCACGGTACATGAAGTTACTGGTATGGTCAGCATCACTCCCGGCTGCTTTTGTATCCCCAATGCCGACACTCATGTAAGCATAGCTTAACATAGAAGGGGCCCAGGAAAAGTTCTGATACCACTTTCTACTGATGTTAGCCGAGGCTGGTAATCAAACTAAAAGATTGTGGGGGGTTCATAGCATAGTGAATGAAAAACAAGGCACCACACAGCCGCACAGACAGATGTAAACATAGATAAGAAGATTCCTTCGCAGATGGCCGCTTGATGCACTTACAGTAGATAGCACTGTGCACACATCCGAACTTGGAGAATCTTGAGTATGTTGGCATGAGTGTATGTACGTGTGTATGAAAGAAATGTTAAAATGTATTCCAATAACACAGATAATAAAACTAGTCAAACAAAAATCCACAAACAAAAAGTACCGTCGATTTTGCATTCGGCAAGAACTGAATAGGGAATAGTTGAAGGATATTTCACATGAGACATCCTCTTGTGGAAGTGCGAAATAAAAGGCCGAGCGTGATTTAAAGATTCTCTCCTGAGTCACAACTGAAACGGATGAAATCTTTTCCGCTGTTGAAATTACTTTTAACGAATGACAAATGACATTTCAGTGAAGTGCTATACGTGCAATGCATCGTTAATTTTGTTATTTCATAACTGCTAGGCAAAAGTTTATTTTCAATTCAACAACTCTCTCCGACGTGGTTCCATTGCATCGAGTCGTTGTTTGTTCGGCCATGATGTCCCGACGTTTCGCTACCCATGCTGGAGGCTTCTTCAGAATCAGGAGAAGCTCTCTTGAAATCCGATTTCATTCCTGAATTGGAATTCAATGTCTGAAGGAGCTCCCTGGCACGTGCAACGAAAACATGGGACATCGTGCTTGACGACACGCGGAGCAACCCGACATCACCTTGACAGCTCTGAAGCACAACCGTGCAAACCTACACACTTTGTTGAGGCTGCAGGAGGAGGAATCCGATGAGCTATGAAGCTCTTTTCACAGATGCCCAGTATGGACGGGTCAGCGACTTGTAATAATCGATAAAGTGTTGGAATGACGGATGGATAAACAAGTTGATATTTTCTTCTTAAAAAAATATATACATCTACATTTTAAACTTGGAACTTTAATCTGATCGAGACATTACCCGAACTCGTATAAATAAAATAAAATAAACGATCCATTGACCACCTAAACTTCCTTTGTTTTTTTTTGTGACATCAGTCGAATGCATTTGACATTTACATCTCAAAGGCAAGTCGGGACGTATGTAATGCAAGCGAAGCAGTACAACGGAAGAGTGAGAAGATCTTAATGCCACCAGCATTGTCCATTGCTCGTAAAAAATTCTCATCATTTTCAGCTGGTTATCATAATACGCCCCGCTGTCAGAGGCCAAGGCTCCAATCTAGCTAGCAGTGCCTGGAATTTACTTACTTTAACCAAACGCAATCAACTTTTTTTTGCAAAGATATATGTAGGTAAATACAGATGAATGACACTTAATTAACCTTGCGATGTCACCAACCCGTCAATGTAATTTGTCAAACATAAACACTAAGCTGCTAATTTGGGAATGTTTGACATGCGCTCATTTGAACATTCTCTCCTTTTGTCATTTTTTTTGGTAATTTTATCGCAATTGCACTGTCGATGTGATGTCATTAGACGAGGGAATCCATTCAGATCTTCTCACGGAGCAGTGCAACGTTTCATGTTAGAGAATGGCCAACGGAAGCAGATATCACAGAACTACTCCTGAGATCGCTTCCCATGAATTCTGGTCCACACTGTAGGGGGCACTGACAATAACACATGACAATCAAACCAATATTTTTAAACCTCAGAGCTGGAGTTTATGATTTTAGTGGCACCAGCTCAGCATTTCAGACTACTTCTGAGCCATCTGGTCACCTCAATTTTATATTCTCGTATAAAAACTGCAACCAATTAAACTCAGGTTTCACGGCAATCTTGCACGACTTCAACTCGGGACCAGGCGACACAAACCAAACCCACTTTTGCCTGCGCGCAAGTGCAAATATTTTTTTTTAAAAACCCAGCGGAGCCGCACACACACGATACAGGCAGCAGATAAAAGTCTTACCACAAGCTGGGATCCCTCATTGTAAAGTCAGATCGCTGTGTCGGCGGAGTACAGAAAATTCGCCGATCAAAACTTCTGTCCGCCGAGTTTGTCGGTTGCTCTCACGCGGAGAATCCAAAACCGGGGCAACTGAGTTAGCTATTTGAATGCCTCGGCTCTTTAACCCGAAGGAGTTGAGGAGGGGCTTCGGCAATGAAAAGGAAGGCCTGGGGGGTGGGGGTGGTTTCGGCTGGTGTTTAATCGTGTAAACCATCGGCACGGTGTTTGCGTGAGCGAGCCCGGTCCTCTCTGTTGGACTCGTCTGCCGATGTGCTCATGTGGTGCGGGCGGGGGAGGTTTAAAAATTTGTCAAAGATAAAGCTCTACGACCCTCTTGCACACCTTAGTCCACTTCATTTAACCTTTGAAGGTAATGTGCTCAGCTCGATAGATTCTGCTGTGTGAAGAGGGAGGTTATGAAGCAGAAAGAATGGGCAATGTTGCAGTATCTATCAATAGAAAAATATATTTCTTTCCAAGCGGAAAGTCTGCAGGCACAACCAAATGAAGACGACATTTTCCGGCTTCCTTGCAAGCATTGCGAAGGCAGACTTCGCAAATGCACATCACGTCCATTTGTCGCGATTAGCAAAGTGCACTCCTGTATTTCCATTTAGAAGGGTGGAAAGGCCTCCGATTTAAAACTTGCAGATCTCGACAGACAACAATGGCAGCCAAGTAACCTGTGTATTGATTTGTTTGAACGATTCATCTTAAAGGTAAGCAAAAACGAAATGGGCAAACTGCTAAGACATCTGAAAAGCACCGCACTGCCAAACACTGACCATTTCTGTTTGGGGGCTTTCTTTTTTTCTAATCATCACTCCCTGACAAAGCTTTTTGGGGCAATGAAAACAACAGTTGGGCCCCCCGATCCGCACCGCTGCTAAATGACCCGTGTTCTAAATCCTCGACGAAGGAGTTCTTCTTGGGGGTTAAACGGCACCCACCATCCCACGGCTTTGCGCGTCCCCAACTGTTTGCCCAAGACATGGGGGCAGCGGCGGCGGTGGTGGTGGAGGGAGCGAGCGACTCGGCACAGCGACATTAAAATGCAAAAGGCAAATCAATGTCGGGGATCCGTGAGCGGAATAGGATGGGGGGGATGGGTAGAGAGAATACGATTCTCCTTCAGAGACAAGGCAGCTTATTAAGAAACACAAAAAAACCCTCTGACCCCGATTTTGAATCACGTTTGGCCCCGTCAGCCCATGCCTTCGTAGATTAATGTACTTATGGTGGGGAAAAATAACATATTAGGCCACTGGGGTGCAATGTGTACATAAAGCATGCACACATACATAATGTATAATCCTTGTCACTGTTGCGGTATTTTTTTACACGAATGCTTCCCCGCAGTTATAGCGTACTCTGTACCTTACATTATTTTTTAAACTAAAAAACAACCGAGATGCGATAAGATGCCTCGTACTCGTAAACACACCTCAAACATGGTAATTGTTTTTTTACCCTTCTATCTGGCAAAAGGCGCCTTTTGGCGTCATCTGGTCCAACCCATGTGAGACTAGGCTCTAAGGAAAGCTGTCTCGGGTGTGGACCAATCAACTTCAAGGACAGTGCACATTATCAGAGTTATGTTTTTTGTTTGCATTCCGACTGCAGGTATTGTGGTCTATGCAAACATGACTCCTTGTAAAAAAGGTGTCAGTTTTGTTGCTAGATCGAAGGGTAAAAAACCAATTATCATATTTTTTACTGGCACATGAGGTTCCAATGGTACACCTCAAACATATTTCAGTGTAGCCTTACGGACCGTTTGGGGGCTAGTGCTGTTTGCGAGCACCTGTTAAGGCCGGAATGGCACCATAAGGAAGGGGGTGACGTGGACAGCGCCAACCCCGGGTGACCTTTGTCTCCCCGGTGCTGATGTTCCCACACCACACCTGGGGCGGGGGGGATGTGTCCAAGGGGGGTTCGGGGACCACCACATGCCACCAACGCCATCCGTGGCTGGTAATTGTCAAATAATAATGCATATGCGCGTGATCATCCAAGAATCAGTGGTTTGGCCTTACAGATGATCAGGGCGAGCGCTGTCAGTGCCTATTAGGTATTTATATGCAGCAGGAGGAAACAAAGACTCCCATTTAGTGCTGTTAGCGAGCAAATATAAAGGCTGACGGTGCAAACGGAGGTGATGATACGAGCGCTACGCCCGGCTCACCTTAGCCCTCAACTGAACACTGCACCCAACCTAGGGGAAACCCAGGATAGATTCAGATGCCACCTAAATGATATCCGTGACTGCGAAATGAACCCATGTCGCTGGGTTTAAAGCACAATGTGCAAACCACTGAACCACTGCTCCCCCCCACGTGAGGATGACAATGAATAAGACACCTCCATATAACCTTTTGAGACTGTTGGGGCAAGTTCTATTATCGAGTATCTTTCAAGGGCAAGTATTTAGCATGAGGAGGGTGTGATGGGGCGGCCTTTGTCTTCCCAGTGACTGATGTTTACACACTGCACAGCGAACTGGGAGAAGTGCAGGTAGTCGCCACTGATGTAAGCCTTCAGTTGTAATCAATCTCGGGTAGCTTGGTTTGTAGTGAAGAGCACGAACCACTACATTACCGCTCCTCGATGAAAACACACACGTTACCATCAGGTACTCTCTACCTGCTTTTGCTTGAACCCTCCCCACTATCTGCAGGTTATGTGTGTGTGTTCACTTGTGGGTGAGTGTGTGAGATTACTTTAAGATGGACTCTCAAAGGAAGTTTAACAACTTCATTATTTCACCTGTCAGATAAAGGTAAAAATGCAGTTAAACTGTCACGCATTTGCAAGACTTTCTGGAATATGGTTCTTTTGTTAAAAAATATATCCCGAGAAAAGTCCTTGCAGTCAGCGAATACTTTGTACAATTTCTGACTTGAATGTTAATTCTGATTCAGCGGCGGTATAGAAATCACAGTGTTCGGGAAAAGATATGCCAAAGTTTCTTTTTAATGGGCTGTCTGTTTACCAAAGCCGATCTTGACATGCTGCTGGCATCTGCCCTGTTATCCTCAAGGAGAAGAGGCAAAGAAGTACGTTTTAGCCTCCCGTTTGGCGTAGATCAGCAAATAAAGCGCTCGCAAGATAACATTCAGAAACTCTGGGGAAGAATGGCTGGGCATTGTTTGCCAATGTTATCAGCACAGTTGACTTGAAAGGAACACACATACATTCCTGTTGCTATTGTTTGGTGTGGTAAGATGACACTTCTCATTGCAGCACAAAGCTTGACGCAGCAGTAGTAGTGTTTAAAATTACTCAGCATCTCAAATGAAAATGGCAAATGATTGACTGGAGGGCGGTTCGAATCCAGCAGCGGCCTTGATTACTACTGTGGGTGTATTATTCGTAAAAACAACGTCTGATTCACAGTGGATGTTAAAGATCCTATGACGTCATTTGTAAAGTAGGCCATTGACATTCTGCTGGCATCTGCCCTGTTATCCTCAACGAGGAGAGGCAAATAAATACTTTTTAGCTTCCCGTTTGGCGTAGATCAGCAAATAAAGCGCTCGCAAGATAACATTCAGAATCTCTGGGGAAGAATTGCTCGCCATTGTGTTCCTGTGTCATGGTCCAACTTTGCCAAATCTGCCTGCAAATTACTCAATTGGAATCTGAAAATCAATCATCTCTCTCTACTTCGAAAAGCTCAAAACGAGTCATGGGACCCAAGTGAGGCTTTCCTTGGTAAACAAATGAAAATTATTTTAAAAATACACAAATTCAAGTACGTCTGAGAATTGAAACTCTACGTTTGAGTTAATATGCAGTGTGCGACGTTTGTCTATATGGTTGTTTACTACGGCAGTAAATCATTCAATTCTATAAAGTTTTAATGTGAAGCAAAAAAAATATTTTTCCTGGCTGAGCCTCATCTCCTGTTATGTTTTTAAAGAATAAAAGTGATTTGACACTTTGGGGGAAAATTTGTGAATTACCTCAATATAAATATTCGTTTTTTACTCCATTGCCTCTGGGCTTTTTGATCACGGCTCAAATGAAATGAAGGGGTAATTTGATACGGCACGATTGTGGCACGCTGCTTTCAATCCCCAGCATCCCCATTCAGGTGCCACTCGGTGTCCCACAAGTGCCATCCAAGTCAACACACACTCATCTGGGAATGTCAAGAATTTATAAACACAGCATTACATATTTAACAAGTCCGTATTGCATCTCATCGTCACTTTCACCGAGCTAGACATTTTCGTTTTAAGATTACACAGTAGACACCAGCTCTAAGATGGGTTTTCAGATTGTGTTGTTTGGCGTGAAGTCCAACGTTTCGCGCTATATGCTGGAAGGTTCTCCATGAACTCAATTGAATCCCCGAAGGACCCCAGGGAGTCGAGTGAATTCCTTAAGAAGCTGTGAAGCAGCTCCCAGCATGTGGAGTGGAATGTCGCACAACACGCGGGATGACCAGAAGACACATTGGGGGTAGCTGCACAGCCCAACTGTGAAAACCTACGCGACCTTATAGTTCGTAGGCTGATGACTGCGACTGGCAGCGCCCGATATCAGCACGTGTAGCAGAGTGGAGAATGCCTTCGAAAAAATGGGTTAGCAATACTCTTAGTTCTTTCGGTAAAGTCACGAGTCTCCGTCATCAGGTGGGACCGTCACAGCAGCCCCACCTGATGACGGAGACTTGTGTTGCCTCCGAAACGTTGTGATTTTATTGTTTTATTTTTTATTAATTTAAATTTCAATTTTTTACCTACGTGACTTTACCGAAAGAACTAAGAGTATGAATCCTTGCAGTCACGAAAGCTTCAAATCTAGAATGGGTGAGCAATGTTTGACACGCAAACTTGCGGCTGCGCGTTTTCAGGTCCTCGCTTTGCTCTTTGAGAAGACAGCCTTGGGTGAGCTGTTTGGGTAATTACCGCCAGAGAAGTGCCTCCTGTGAGTGGAGCCATAGGTGGTGGGGGAGTTTTTTTTTGGTGTGGATTTTTTTCACCCAGGGCACTCACTACACTGTGATTAAAGTAAGTGGGGCTGTTTGAGTTGTTTGAGAGAAGTAAGACGCCTGGGGGAATGGATCACTAAAATAACAGCTTCGGAAGGCCAACGCACACATACAAATAAAACTATAAATAGACGACCAAAAATGGAATAAACTGAAGAAGCGTGAAGACCAGATGCGTGCTTGGAATTCAAATGAGACGCAAAAATTGGAGCACGTGGGTTTCAAAATATATGCAGGCTAATGACATCATTCAAACTTGTTAAGAAAGGTAAGTGGGTGAGTGCAAGGACACATCATGGCGCGAAGGAATGGTGACAGATGGCTCAACAACAAAGACGGAGCAGCAGCCAAAGAACGCAACGGATCTGAGAGTCGGTGCGCCACGGAGACGGAGCGGTGGGATCACCTGCAAGTGCGACAGACGGAGGATCATACCGCAGGATCGTAAGAGATGGTGGCTAGCTGAGGGGGGCTTCGTCCAGCAGTGGATAGACCACGGCTGCTGTTGATGATGGTGAGACAAACAAACATCTGAATGCAAGCAACTGCAAAATTATTTCCAGGTGCCTCTGGAAAGTAGCCGATAAGCCACACATTTTGGGCATAAAACAATGCGGTTTGTATCTAAAACAATAGTGCTGTAAATGGTATTTATACCTTTCCATTATTTAATCATTTTACTACTTCCTGGAGGAAACCGCTCGTTTATTCACATGGAACGGTTTAAGCATTTCATCCACGTTAAGCTTCGCGGCGGCAATTATATATTGCTTTATTTCAACGAATGAAAAACTATTATCTATGGAGAGGGGTTTATGTTAGAGATTTAAAAATGAGAGGTACTGTATTCTCTCCGGATTATAAGGCGAATCTTTTTTTTTTTCATTATTTTAAAGCAACAGTTGAGGGCGTCTTATAACGCGGCAGGCGGTGCATGTACGATTTATTTTAATTTGGAGAATACGGTAAGGGCCCCCCCCCCGCGCCCATGCCCCCTGAAACATCGTTTAAACTGTGCCCAAAATACAGCACTAGGATCCTTGGAAGAATATTTGAGGCAATGAGCCTGAGGTTTTTATGAGACCACAAAGCTTTATGTGGGTCATTCAGCCGCCACACACCCCTCTATGAACCAAAATCATGCACGGAGGCATGAAATTGGTATACATTTATTAGACAATAACTCTCACTCTGCATACATTATTCAATACAATTTTTTTGTTCCGTGCAAGCAGAGTCATATTAAAAGCAAGACAGGCACGTGAAGCCATAGTTTGATAATTAATCGTAATAAGTACCACTGTTAAAGGCGACGAAAGACAGTAATGTTAAGATATGAAGCAATATTTATCCTTTGTAAAATAATAACCGTGGCCTGACCCAAGCAAATGTATTGCTATCTGACGCTATTATCAAAATGTTTTATATTTTATTTAATTCCATCCATTTCACACTAGGTAATCAAATGTAAATGTAACAATGCTGTGTTTTTTTAAAATATATCGGTGTCCATATCATTTGAACGTTGCTGCCTGCCAACTGCTCGCTCACGTCACTGCTGGAGGAAGGGCCTCCAAGAGGGGGAGCTTTGGAGAGCCCTCTCTCGAGGGTGTTTTGGCCTACTCTTCCATTCTGGCCAGAGGTCTTACGCACACTTTACCCCACTACCTACGCCATCGGCTAAATGTGGCGCGGCCTATTCACACTTTTATGTGGACAGTGGCAGGGGTGGGGGGATTTCAGTGCCGTGCCGGCAGATTGAACCGAATCGCCGACTTCTGGATTGCAAGAAATCCAGCGTATGCTGATCATTACACCGTGTGTAGCCTCCCAACTCTAACACAAATGATTCGAGATGCCAAAAGGCATCTATGCATGTCTGTTGATCTTCTTTCGCACCGGACGTAGCCAACCGTGCTAATCGGGGGCATTGACAACAATGCGCAGAATTTTCCCGTTGGCACGGCAAATTGAATGCTCAATTGTGCCCGAATGCTTAGGAAAGCAACTACGCATGACATTAAACTCTGCTTTGGCTAATGCCGTGAACGAGGCAGCTGCAATCTCCCCAAATACGCTTCCACTCGCCTCCAATTAACATGAAATTACAAAGATTACTCACTCGAAACCTCGCGTCTCAAGTCCACAATATGAATAGATAGCATCGAGTTTTCCGAGTGAAGATTTGGCAATGGAATTGGGATTCGCGCAACGATGAAAGTTACGAGGGGGCGCTGAAGTGCATCCCTGTAATTCCTTGCTTTCGCCACTGTTGATGGAAGGCACTCCACTGGAGGAAGACTCAGAGAGCTCCGCTGCATTGGCCATTGGCCTACTCTTCTGTGCCGGTAAGACATCTTGGAAGAGGTGGGGGTTCCCACACTTTATCCCACCACACTGATCGACTTACTGTGGTGTGCGCATTGATCCTGCCGGGTTGGGCAGAGGATTTAATAAACTTGCCGACTGTTTCAAACGTTGCGCCGGGAGATCGAATGGAACAGGCGATCTCTGGGTTGCCAGTCCCGGTGTACCAACCGTTACATAACGGCAGCATCCGATATGACAGTTGCTATTAAAACATATTTTAAAATCAAAATTAATTTACTGAGCAAATTATTCAGGTATACACAGAGGGCATGTATGGGAACTGACACCAGTATAGACACAATGTGAAGTACAATGGTTATTACCAACGTTTAATGTTTTACCTATGCCACGTGTTTCAAAAATCTCTGCCTCCTTGGTGTTGACTTCCTGAACTCAGATAACCCTCGAGGGGGAAGACGGGGTGGGGGGAGGAAATGGAGGGGGGGGGCAAAGGGGAGGCGTGGGGGTGCCTAAATTCACGAATGAATGATCTTAAACTAAACCATTTTTTACTTTTCCAGTTAAGGCCCACTGAGGTATATTGCTAAACGAGGTGGTTTATCATTTGGACATTTATAGCAGATAAATACATGTGGATTCTAAATGCAGAGGGAAAGACCGAAGGAGCCGGAGAAAAATCCACGCGACCACGGGGAGAGAGAGACACGCAAACTCCAAATACACAGCAGGCGCCAGGGTCAGGGTCAAACCCACGACCTCCTGTATACCAGGCGAGGTAGCTAACATCTCGCCACTGTGGTGCCCATCTTAAAAAAAAAATTAACCCGTAAAAACAACGTTTTTCACTATAAATCCGTTATATGCGTGGCGGCTAGAGTCCTCTCGTCCTCTGGCTTGAGATGGCTGCCACCTATGGGTCAGATGATTGCCTGCCACCATTAAGCAATTGGTAATTAAATATAATTTATTTTTTCCTAAAAAGTGTAAAATTTCACGAAAATTATTTGTCACGCACAACGAGTCTGTGTGCAAAATGTCAGCTCGATTGGATAACGGGAAGTGGGTTAAAAAAAGACCGAAAGATTTGCACGGTCGTAAGCGCGCAAGCAAGCAAGCAAGTGAACTTAATATAAAGGATTTAAATGAACGCCACTGGAGGAGAAGCTGTGAAGGGATTCCTGTTATGAATCTTAAAAAAAAAATTGCGGCGGATGCTATTGCCATGGAAGATGGGTAAATGAGCTGAGTATTTCAATTCATTCCAGAAAATCCAGGCCACATTCTCTTTGCTCACCCCTTTTCGCAGAGGTACACAACATTAAACGATGTTAGTGGCGGGTTGTAACTTGGCAACAAGCCGAAGAGATCAGACAGCTACTGTTCGGCAACGGAAATCAGTATTAATGAAAATCAAAGTGTGTCTTTGTTTATCTCAGGAGGTGAACGTCCCGCACAGAGAATAGGCAGACAGTGATTAATCGATTCTTCAATTAAATTTAATTACAGACAACAATACACGAGTTAAATCAAGTGCATGCGTGCACAAATTATTTATGATTCGTGCAAATAATATCCAAACCCTGGTGTTAGTGCACTATTGGCCGTTAATATAATGACCCGAGTTTAATTCTGGACTACGGCTGGCATCGGTGACATCTTAATAGGTGTTGCCATCGAAACGTCGTATGCTAGTATTCAATTTAATGTATTATTTTATCTTTATACGTGACTTTACCGAAAGAACCAAATAATATCTGAATAGGCATTGCCCCTCGACGTCCCCCCCACTTCTTGACCAGTCAACACCGACCTTCATGGTGAAGAATGATCAAAGCGATATATGCGTCCAACAGTGGATTTAAAACGGAAATAATTTATTATAATTTTCATTAAATTTACAATATGCTGATGTTACACGCAGGCTTAAATGAGTGAACAAAACTGCGTAGGCTCGAAAAAATGACAACCAAAACAAATAAGAATGTGAAATCGAGACGAAAATAATTCAGTCAGTTACGAGTGTGGGGGAGGGGGGGTAAATCATTACATTCCTAATGGTTTGGTAAGCTTGTGGTGCCGAGTTGGTTTCCACTCCCACGTGATACATTCTCAGATCCCAAAGGGCCCCGCGTTACTTCTTCTACGGTTACAGAATTATGAACATCGACTGTGGCTGGCCTGTATTCTGCCATGTACGTATGTATGCTGGACTTCTTTCGCACCGTACGTAGCCAACTGTGCTAACTACACACTCTGACATATTCCCTATTTCCCCCACATCGTCCGCCGACGAGGAACAATTTGAAATGCTTTACGGAGAATTCCATTTTAGCTTGGCTCGTAATTATGTTATTACATGTTCCATAATGGCACAGGAGCTGAGATGAGCTCGCCCAATTATGGGGACATAAACACCGTGTGCCCAGGAAACCAAACATTTTACTCGGGGAGCGGAGACGATTCTAAAAGTACACACAAGTCTGTGCCAACTGCAGTGTTATTTTTTGTTTAGTAAATATATAAAACGATAACAATCAGGCAGAAGAACAGCAACGCTTGATAATAAAGTCCATGTTTGGGAGGCAAAGCCTTTTTGTCTATCTTTCCCCCCACTGTTTTATCTGTAACCGGGTTACAGCCAATTAAGTCGCAATAATGCATTCACAAAGCAGACCTAGAATATGCGGTCACATTCGAACTCAGGATCTCTGTTTCCATGGCAATCACTCCTCTGAGCACTACTTTCACTGCAATTAATCTGAAGATTTCACTCTGAGAAACATGGCTAAGGGGAAAAAAACTGTCACTTAATTTTCACAATGACATTGAAATACCAAGTAAGCGAGATTAAAAAAGGTAATGCATCTGAAGATTCTCATTAACCTTACGTGGTGTTCAACGGTTAGTCCACATGTGCTGGTATGGAAAAACAATCCAGGCAAGCCTGGATTTCCCTGAGGGTGCATGTCAGGTGTGTTCAATACAACTAATGTGAATCGCATGGAAAACTACCAATCATTCAATTAACCGTATTGACCACACCTGACATTGGCCCTCGGGAAAAAAAAAAAAACTGGGCGGCTCATTTTTGGCCACGTGTGAACTTTAAATTGAACCGCGACCATGAGATAAGGTGCACGACCATCGGGCAAAGCCACTGCAGCAAGGCCCGAATACCCAAGCGAATGAGACACGGGTCCCGTGGTGAGGCACGCTGTTGCACCAGCTACACATGCCGTTAAGAAAAAGCTTATGCCAATAGAGGCATTATTCTCCGAGTATAGACAGCTTTGCTCACGCTCGCCTAATAAAAGATGACAATGCCTTAAAGGCAAGTTATAGTGAGAAGCAATCTTCGCAGAATGCAAAAGCAAATCTTTTTCGAGGCGGCATTTTTTAAATGCGTGCCGTGCCTCCGTATTGCCCTGCTTACTCCGGCGCGCCATTACCTTAAACACTCCCACGACTGAACGTACGGAGAGCACATGGGCCGAAGCATATACACAGCGATGTCAACTCTCTATCCGTTCATTTGAAATGCTCCGCACGCAGCGTCCCTGTCTCTTGCCTATTGTGCACCACTCCAGCCTCCAAGCTTACGGACGGCACGTTCGTTTTCGTCAAAAAACCTGGATTGAGGCCTCTCTTGAGCATCCTGTCAATGGGAAGGTATCAAAGGGCTATCCTCTCGAAAATAGATGTTAAGCTCAGCCACTGTCTGCACTGTGGTATTGCAAGTTACAAGACCCCTTGGCATTTTGCACATGAATAGGCCATTCTCTATCTGCAGCGTGTCCTCTTGAAGAGGGAATGCTAATTATTTTGCATGCAAACATTTCCCATTGGCATCTTTGTATGCGAAGAGGCTTAGCGAGGAGCACACTTAACAAATGAACAAACAAACAATAAATGGAGTCTAAGGGTCGGGAGTTCAACATTGTGGGAATGTTTGAGCTGGCCAGCATTACACCGCTGCAAGAGACGACCGCAAACAGCGACTACGCCACTTACTTGATGTAGTAGGGCACTTTGGTGGTGGAAACGGCCTTCTCCCAGGGAGTCTGGACAGATTCTGCAAAAACACACAGGTCCACGAGGGTCAACGACCGGGGATTAAATATAGGAGGCACAAGCGGGCCCTTTAGCCAGACAAACCACGGAGGGAAGCACTATGTAATGGACAATACCAGGGTTCGGCAACCAAAATAACAAGAAGAGCCATTTCTTTCCAATTCGGTACAAAATTCAGTATTTCAAGAGCCGCAATGCATCTGAGTACATACTGTACATATCGTCAAGAAGCAGCCCGTAAAGAGCCGCATGCGGCTCCGGAGCCGTAGGTTGCCGACCCCTGGACAATACGAACACAAAGAAGCCCCCCCCACCCCCTGTGTGTGACACATTAACGTCAGGATATCAACACATCAACGGAAGAGAGGATAGAAAAAAATTGTAAGTACACCCACAGGTCTTCTTGGTTCTTTCGGTAAAGTCACGTAGAAGGGAAGTAATAAAATAATAAAAATAAAACATAATGTATTATTATATTATATAATTATATTAAATTATTTTATTTTATTATGTTTTATTTTTATTATTTTATTACTTCCCTTCTACGTGACTTTACCAAAAGAACCAAGAAGATGAATCCCTGCAGTCACGATAGCTTTAAATCAAAATTTACACCCACAGGGTAAGACCTGGAAAGGGAGTGGTGTGGGGGCAGGTGGGGGGGTGGGTGGTGGAGGCATGGGCAAAATAGCGACTTCATACAGTTGACTAGGCCGAGACCTGTTGGCAGATATATTTGGCGAACAGCAAAACCTCGCCGCCAATCGCAGGCAAAAATTGCTCATCACGTCGCTAAATATTGGGCAATCGTGAAGAGGTGCAAAATAATAAAAATAGATAATTATTGTATTCAGGCGAGGTTTGTTTTGTGGCCTCTTAGTGTGAGCAGGTTTATGTCGGGCTATTAAATGACAGGCTCCGGGAAAGGCGACATGAAATCTCCGCAGGACCTTGAGGTGCAAGCCTGTGATGTTAATTGTGTGCAATTCAGCAGTACCCGAGGAGCCCTATTTTCATAAAATACTGCACAGCTTAGGAAGGCAGATTGCTCATCATCCTCCCCTAGCCACCCACATTCCAGAGGATACATTACTATCCCACCAGCCTCCCACCACCTCACCTCCACTCCCTCACCACCACCACCGCACAATCACTGCCCATCATCACCAGCATATTATTGCCGGCTTGCCACCTCCCTTCCCAGCCCTACCATAATGCTCCCCTTTCTACCAAGGGGAATAAACCACCACGTGAAGTCCGGTTATCTTCGCAGCAGCGGCTGTTGGCTAACCATCGAGCAAAGACGGTCACTGCATCGCGTGACACTTTCAGACGCGCTTGTGCGGCAGTCCGGAATGCTCTTCCTTCTGACATTAGGAAGCCACTGGAGCAATGCACTTTTAAATCTAGATGGAAAACTAATTTCTTTAGAACTGATTTTTGTGTTTAGTAACTCCAATTAGCATGGTTGGCTACTAACGGTGCGAAAGAAGTTCAACATTCATACCATGGCCAAATAAAGTACAGTATTTCTTTATGCACTAAAAATGATGGTTGTTGTTTATTGAAACTAAAAACCATGCAACTAAACTATGTTTATTTTACCAGGTAAGGCTCACTTCAGCTATACAGCCTCTTTTTCAGAAACGACCTGGCCACGAATGACAGCTCAACAAAGTCACTCATCGTGTCAAAATCTTTAGCAGCCAAATACTCTAAACGCATGTTTCTAAATGTGGAGGGAAAAACTGGAGGACCCAGAAAAAAATCCATGCGACCATGGCATCATTAAACGGAGAACTACGGGGGAACACCAATCAGCTTAACCAGCCAGACAAGAGAGCACAAATGACCGCCACAGAACCGAAGAAGCAAATCAAATCTACAGATTAATTTACAAATTTTGTATCTGAAAAGAGGGAAAACTGCATTGCAGGAATGCTTCATTTTACAAAAACGCCATCGGATAGCATGCACGGCGTGTCTCCACAAGCTGAGCAGGGTCACTACAGATAGGGCAGATGACACATTAAAGAGGCATTGAATCACAAATGACGCCACATGGTAATGAACAAAGGTCAGGGATAATTGACAAATTACAAATGGAGTGCATTTGGGGCCATTATGGCCCCACCATTACTCGGAACCCTACGAAGCATACATTAGCTATTTCGGAAAAAAGATTGGATTGAAGGAGGACCCACACAAATGCTCATTCCACCATCCGCACAGTATATTTCTCTACAATGGCTATACTTGATCATCCCGAGACTGAGCAGGGACCGAGCTCACCAACAGTATATCATTCGAGTCGCTACCATTATCATTACGGTTCACGCATAACAAGCTTGGTGCAGATCCAACGATAAACGGCCAGATTACACGCGGGACGGATTCACAGACACACGCATGTAAACCAATCGCTCGTGATACCTGCCTTGTGCTGCCGTGTGAGCTTCTCATTACACAAGCTGGGAATGGCTATGGGGGGGCTCTCTAAACTAAACTATTTTAATTTTACCAGCTCTTTTTCAGAAGCGACCTGACCACAAATGAAAGCTCAACCAAGTGGCTTATCATGTGGAGATGTATAGCAGCCAAATACTCTAAACGTGTGTTTCTAAATGTGGAGGGAAAACCCGGAGGCCCGGTGAAAAATCCACGTGACCACGGGAGAGAGAGAGAGAGAGAGACGTGAACTCCAAATATAGCGTCAAGATCGGGATCGAACCCACTACCTCCTGCATACCAGGCGAGGTAGTTAACATCTCCTAGCCACAGCGGCACCCTCACCTGACAGGACCCTCTGCGTCGTGGTTTCGACCTGCGTTCCTTCGATAAGCAGTTTGAGTCTCTCCTCTATGGAGATCTGAAAACAAAAACACGGCAACAGAAATCATTGCAGCGCACGCACGCACGCACGGGTGCGCAAATGAAGCACTCCTTTAGTGAGCGAGGGCTGCAGCAAGCTCACAACGGCTGGCCCTGCTACTGACAAAAGCCAGGGGGTCACTCTCTAATAACGTGGAATAGAACGATGACGCACAGGCGGGTTGCACCCGCTGTCAATGCGTTTTTTTTTTTACAACCGCCGCTTCTCGTGCTGAAACACCACAATTGCATTTCGTTAGCACGGAATAAGAAGAAATAAAAAAACGCTCGCTTCTGTGTGTTTTTGGCCGTGGATAACAGCAGGGCAAGGTTTCCACGTTTTAGCATAAAAATAATGATCGTATCCCACGCGTGGCTTCTGTTCGGTTGACGACACGCGCGCACAGGCACGCATGTATAAATGGGACTGAATAAGAATAAGATCAATGTAGGAGCTATGGGGAGAGACTCACTGGGCAGAAACGTTATGCTCATTACTTTATTTTTTCAATACATTAATAGTGCAATTATCCTATTATATGCCCATGACATGAGTATAGGGTTTCAGGAGTTTCAAAAGAAGCCTAGCATTAGGACATTACTTGTCAATCAAAATGTATTTTTGACCATGGGTGGATTCACAAAATAATTGGATAAAATAAAAGAATATTCTGCAGAGCAGAGATTAAACTTGGTGTGTGTGTGTGTGTGGTTAACATAAACCGCTCTGGACCTGGCAATGAGTTTGATTTCGGACCACGTCTAACATCAACAGCAAGTTATATCTGAACCTATTTTGGACCTCCCCCTTAGGTCAACTAAGCCTAAATGAGTACCTGGCATGGTGCGTAGACATCAACACTGGGAAGACAAAGGCCAGCAGCAATGGTGCTGTGTATACCACTCACTCATGCATCCATCCCAGCCTTAATAGGTGCTCACCAACGGTACTTTCTCTCAATCTATAATGTTATACAACAGATCTTTCATTTGCATAAAATCCACTTCCCCTTTGTAAACCACTACTGGTCTCAATGGGCTCTCTAAGCTGGTTATAAAGGTCATTTATCTATCAGCAATCCTTTGAACTCATTTATCAATGCTCACACCAATGGCGCTGCTTCCAAACATGGCTGGTTGATGATGTGTGCAAGAACGATGTGTGTAGGAACCCATGTGTGCAAGAATGATCGTCATCATCCCCATTAATTTCCACTGCCTCAGCCGATCGGCAAGTCGCACGTGGTGGAGTAAAGTGCCGGTCTCTCCGCCCTCTTTCAAGAGGTCTGGCCAACGTGGAAGAGTAGGCCAAATTATTCACGAGAGGGCGCTCTCTTGAGCTCCCCCGAGTGGAGGCTCATCCCACCAGCAGCAGCGGCGTGAGAGAGCGATGGTGGGGCTGGACGTTTTACCTTCACCTCACGAATGATCGTCGTCGTCATTATTATTACGTCGCCAAATTATAAGGTGATTATTACGTCGCGCTCGTCGCACGCAAAGTGCTCGTCACAATATGAATGACGACACCTCGCTGATCTCGTCACGGAGCATAAACCGTCACTGGAGCTCTGGTCAACCTCGCAGCAGCGGCTTTTGGCTATCCGTTGAACCAAGGCGGTAACTGCATCGCGCGCTTTCAGATGTGCTTCTGCGGTCGTCTGGAACGCTCTCCCTTCCGGTATTAGAAAGCCACTGGGGCTATGCACTTTTAAATCTCGATTGAAAACTAATTTCTTTAGAACTGCTTTTTGTGTTTAGTTTATTGTCCTTCCCCGGTACGAAAGAGTGTTCTCAAAACACACACTCATACAGGCATGCAAATCCAGGGGCGTTTGACGCGAGCGTCAACACTCGCCTGCAGGCGTTTCCACCGGATGTTGACGTCTTCGATGCGGTGCAGGTTGGCGGGCGAGAGCTGGATGTCGAGCGGCGGGAACCGGCGTGATAGGTCATTCACCTGGCGCACCTCCTCCTGCAGTGGAGCGATCTCCGCCCGGAACGCCTGCCGGAAAATGGAGCGGGATGGGCAAAGTGCAAATTTGATCAGACGAAAATCACCGCCTCCCAGGGCTGTAGCCACAGTTTGCAAGTACGGGGGGGGGGGGTGGGACGGAGGATGGTCTGACCAGCGAATGGTTGCCCCTTGGTTATTGGTGTTTAACTTAACAGGCAGGATCTGTGAAGTTCAACCCGCCTCCACATCGTCACAGTTTCACTGCACTAATGTTTTTAAATATTAGATCTACGCCAACACTGGATTACTGATTCACTCAAGAGCCTCCCGTGTTGTGCGCCACCGCGAAGTGCACAATGCAGTTGGCATCGTCATCATACACATTTGTCATCTTGTTCAATGGAGAAAGACGTGGCCGGAAAAAATAGTAGCAATTGATTCCAAAAATTACGCGGTTTGTATCTTTGCCGTATCTAAAAATGTTGGTGGGCGTCTGGACACCCACGATCCGCATAGTCGCTGTGCCACTGTCACCACTGTGATCATTATTGCAATCACCACCTCCACTCACCTGCGATGATTAATAAATTGTGTTTAATACCGCCCTCTGCATGAACAACCACACCTCTTAGGAGCTCATCACATTTACAACCAATGGGCAAATTATCAACATCCACTATTCACCAAATTGCACAGCATTCTCTAGAGGCGTCAAATGACGTGTTGTGTGTTTATTTTTTTTGCAAAGGCGGCGACGATGATGATGATGATGATACTACATTTTATATGAGCAACACGTCTTTTGCTTTTTGAGCGGGAGGTGAGATCTCGGTGTGGCTCTCGCCGCTAACGAGTGCCGACTGGTGCGGCACAATCCATAATTGTCTTTACTTTCAGGCGGCATTTTCCAATTAGCACCTTTTTGTTGGCAAGTGAAATATGAACGATAATTACATTTCCAGATGCAAGGCACAGGGTGCACCGGCTTAACACGACAGGCAGAGGAAGAGGGTTATTGTGCCGTCCGCTGAAGTAGAGCCACACTTAAGGTGATGAATTGGAAGGGACACCAGCTCACAATAGCTCCAGTGGGGAAAGACGGAGAGAAAACTTTAGCTTTTCAAGAACTTGTGCGTGGCTGTATGGCCTGGTAGCCAGCTTGCAACTCCCTCTGAGTACATACTTGGAAGGTTGGAGTCCAGGTTCTGCCCCGTGGTCATATTCTGGGCGAAGGTTATCATGGAAGTTGTCAATTCATGTCTGCCAGCTTTTGCCAGGCGTCACAGATTGCAGGACATGGCTCGCAAGACTTTGTCATTTTGCGTCAGCGTTGCGGCCACGTTTATAGAACTTGACTGTAATTTAAAAAAATTATCATGCTGTCTTTTTCCTTAATGCATACCAAAGCTGAATTACTGCCATGCCAAGCTAGAAGGATTCGTTCTACAAAAAAAAAACTTCACATGGCTGGTATAGGATGATGACTTTTCTAATTAAATGTCTGCACGAATGTTGGTACCAATCTGAAGTGTATTTGACTGTGGTGGATGATGTTAAATTCCGTAAAGGCTGTCTCATTAGAGTGCCGGTCCGTAACGCGCTAAGCCTTAGGCTCTCCCAGAGAATCCTATAAAAAAAAAACTCGTGAATGGATGTTGGTTACTGCACTAGGCAGACATCGCACAAATTACAACTTAGTAAGGAGAGTAGCCAGAGTGGCTGGATGGATACATCTCATGAAACAAAGAAATACGTTGAGATGCTGCATACGAGCCCATCTCTAGCTCCACAGCACACACTTAGTGGTGAAGTTCACGGCAACAATAACTGCAGTGGTGATGCTGTTATGTAAGCAAGTCATTTAATGTGCAGGTGAGTAAGAAAAGTGAAGTTAACATGAAGGCAACAGGTAGGTCAGCAAGTAAGAACATAATCAGGCATGTCACGAGCTAGGGGATACGTGATGCATATTTGTATGAATGTATGTTGAACTTTGATTTAAAGCTTTCGTGACTGCAGGGATTCATATTCTTGGTTCGTTCGGTAAAGTCATGTAGAAGGGAAATAAAAGTATAATATAAATATAAAACAATAAAAATTCTCACACCTGATGATTGCTTGTGTTGCAGTCGAAACGTCGTGGGAATTTTTATTGTTTTATATTTATATTATTTTATTACTTCCCTTCTACGTGACTTTACCGAAAGAACCAAGAATATGTTGAACTTCTTCTGCACTGAAAGTAGGCAACCGCGTTAAGGTGTGTGGAATAGACCACGTGGCAGTTTTATGGAAAAAATCTTACCAT
The DNA here is from genome assembly GCF_015708825.2 of Lethenteron reissneri. Lineage (NCBI taxonomy): Eukaryota > Metazoa > Chordata > Hyperoartia > Petromyzontiformes > Petromyzontidae > Lethenteron > Lethenteron reissneri. The sequence goes on from NC_083784.1 coordinate 1,876,871, forward strand.
TAACCCCCAACCTCCTGACAAGATTGTCACGTTTGCAACGAAAATAGATGTGCCGACGAATTGTTCAAATTCTAACCAATGGCACGCTCCTCACGTGTGGCTTAAGACCGTTCGTGACTGATTTACCATCAACGTGCGACGACAATTCGTTAAAATAGCGTCGAGCTTCATCAGGCAGCGAACTGGGAAATCGACGAAGGGACAAACTCCGTTTCTATTTCAGCTGCAGGCAACCAACTTGCCCAGCCGAACCCTCAAGGTGCCGATCCAGCTTAAACATCTTCTAGGGTACCGCGGTGGCGAGATGTTAACTACCTCGCCTGGTATACAGGAGGTCGTGGGTTCAATATCCAACTCTGATGCCTGCTGTATATTTGGAGTTTGCGTGTCCCTCTCTCCCTGTGGTTCAGTGGATTTTTCTCTGGGCCCTTCAGTTTTTCCCTCCTCAACAGATCTGACATAGAATCCACGTGCATTTAACAGTATTTCGCTGCTATAAATTTGCACGTCATCAGCCACTTGATTGAGCTATCATTTGTAGCCAAGTAGCTGGCCTTACCTGGTAAAATAAAAAAAATGGGTTAGTTCATAGTTTTTATAGTTTTATCATCATCTGAAGGCCGGAGCACACACTGCGCTTCGCACAGGACCCAACGTTGCAGGCAACTGGTTGGCGTTCCGCCACCGTTCCCTCCCCCCCAGCCCCCCTCGCCTCTCACCTGCACCGCGGCGACCTGCTCAGGAACGGACGTGACCAGCAGCTGGTCGACCGGCGGCCAGGAGTCGCGCAGCATCTCGGCCTGGCGCAGGCGAACCACCGTGCCGTCGGCACCGTCCTGGAGCTCGGCCAGCCGCTCCAGCGCGAGCTCGAGGCGCCGCTGCCAGTCGTCGGAGAGGGCCCACAGTCGCTCCTGCTTCTGCTGCAGTTCCAGAGCCTGGCGGCGGACGGACCGCGCGAACGCGCGACCGGGCTCCTCCTGCATCATGTCTGGCCGGCCAGCCGGAGTGACGGCGAGAATTGTTATTGTTAGTATTACGTGTACATTTTTTTAAGACGATCATCGTTACCGCCATCGACGCCCGGAGTACGGCCCTTGCAGCTTGAAGGCTGCGTGACTCCACGCGAGGCGATATGTTTCCCTGCTCCCTCAGTGCCAGAGGTGTTGTGCACTGGTAAATATTTAAGGGAGGATAAAAAAAAAGCATCTACGGAATTCTTTTTCAATGTGACCCTAATACCCCCACGACTGGTATTATCTGCAGAAGCTGTAGGGTCCTCAAATATTCCCAATATCGGAGACCCTATTATCCGCGATTATCTGCAATTTCTTCCCAAAGCTAAGTGGAGTAAAATTGTGGATAGCAGCTTCCATGATATATGGTTCCCCAAATCACTGCAGATAAGATGAATTTTGTTGTAATTGGTCATTTCAGCCATTCATCCAATTTTGGCAACAAACGGGAGCCTAAATGGACAACTCTTTACAAACAATAATGGCATTTTGACATCAAGGCAAAAAAGCATAAACCTCCTGCACTGCATAATCATTGAGCGATTAATATGTTAAAGCATAAAGAACCTGAGCTAAGACATAAGTGCAATCACCGGCACACCATACAGCTGCCGCCTGTTTTTACCGGGGCAGATTTGTTTACTTCCCACGCACGACGCCTTGCCCCAAATTCAAATCTCACTGCGTTAAACCTTGTCGGAGACAGAAGCTGCTGTGCCTGGGCTGCCAGGATGCAATATTTGGCAAATGGACAAGGCCATGCCAAGCTTCATGCAACGCTTGCCGTTCCACGCAGCCAAGATTCATTCGCGTTAAGTACACATCGCATGCAGCTGCTACTGGTCCGTGAATCGGCAACCGAGGGCATGTGCAGCGCTGATCTATCACAGCGGCTTCCTTTTGTTTGGCAACAGACTGCGCCGCAAACATGGTATTTTTAATTAAAGACAAATGTCATTTGAATTAAATAATAATAATAATAAAATCCACGCGCCTGCTAAGAACTTCATTTTTGACGTGCCAGTGGCAGGATTATCGCCGATCGTGCGCGAGCGTCGATACTGCCAAACCGGGAGGATTCGAGAGCGTCAACGCCGGTGGATTGGACAAACCTCTAGAATGGTCCCAGACGGGATCTTAAACGTGGCGTCACGCACAACAAGCACGTGCAAGAAGGAATAGAGGGAGACCAGCGACGCGATGTCGAACAAAAAGGGCGAGGCCTGTATGCTGTACTTCTTTCGCACCGTACGTAGCCAACCGTGCGAATTGGAGTGAAGGAGAGGAACAGGTGAGAAAGGTCTAATTCGGACTCATCGTATCCCGAAGAAGATGGAAAGGGGATTAAAGATGATTCTGACACGACAGTATGCAATTTGTCACCATGAAGAAAGGTACGCGGGTGTTTACTGTGTGTATACCTATGTCGATGTGTGGGTAGATATCATAACGTTTACATTAAGGTATGGAAACTCCCCTGCAATAAAAAAAAAGCCAGCGTAGCTTTTCTACCATTCACATATAAACTGGGAAGCAATAAAGTGGCAAGTATTGCAGGAAATATAAAAATGAAAAAATGTATAATGTACAGCCCTTTGTCCAAGGCCTCCCCAATGACGTGCCAGTCTTGGCGTTTGTTTGACCATACTTCACCATGCTCATTAGTGCGGGTTAGCCGAGTGGCAGGGCGGGGGGTAGTGCGGTGTACGAATCACTACACCCTCGACTCAAGCCACATGGAATATCATCAATCACTCAACTAAGCCTAACCGCTCATATCAAGGACAGTGTGTACCGTGCATCCCATGCAAAAAAAAAAACGAAATCTTAAATGGCCGATTCATCCTGCGCGCTTTCGATATGGCTTCAACGGTGGACAGAGCATTTCTCAAACGTGCATAAGCGGCTCGCGTGGGGGGAGGGCAGGGATGGGGGAGTGGAATAGGCTAACGGTTAGGGTTACGGTTAGGGTTACGGTTAGTACAGCCTTCCATCACCTGCGCATGCAGTAGCAGTCATAAGCAAACGAAGCACGTCTCCAAAATGAAAATACAGAGCGTTCCATTTTTTTTTCTCTTTTCACCCGTGGCTCTGCAGTATTAAGCCCGCCATCTAGTCCGGCTTAGCGTGCCGCCGTTCTTCCCAAGCGTCCGGCCTCGTGGTTGGCAAGCGGCCAGCTGATCAAAAATCCAATAAGGCGCCGGTCGCAGCGAACGTTTGCGCTCAGGTGGCGGGGCTGCTTGCGGCTCACGAGTGTTGAGCACACTCACCGCTCGGGTAAATACGTCGCGCACACACACACACACGGCAACACCGCCGCTTAGCCTACGTGACTTGGTAAAACGCAGGCGAACAAACTGCTGCGGTAGCAGCAGCAGAAGCAGCAGCAGCATTAAACCGTTTACGAAAAATCATGCACAAGCATGCATTCTCTAATTCTTGCCAACATGCGTTGCCAAGTTTAATAATTAGCAGTAACGAAGCAGACGGGTATCTGTCAAGGACAAAATGGATTTGCATATTTGCATAAGGCCGTTGCTTGTTCTGGTTTGTGTCTCCAACTTTTGGGCAATACTTTCATCAATGGAGGCAATTTTCAAGAGGGTAAGTATCTAATATCAATACAACTACATACAGAAGTTTCGTTAATTTCGGATCCAAGAGTTACCCTACCCCCTGTTACAAATAGATAGAGACGGACAGAGCTAATGCATCCATGCCTCCATTCTGAGTTGGTAAACGTAGGAAATTGAGATTGTTTCGTCTCTCCGTGAGCATGCCCGACATTTCCATGACACGAACTAAAAAAACAACACCAGACATCATGATGGTTGCGATGATCTCAATTCTCTCCGTAACCATCGGTCACAATTTAAATTTCCCCGCGTCAAGCGAGATTCCCGTCGGGTTGATGCGTAGAGGGGAGCCCGTAAATCTCGCTAAGTGCTTCCATGGCGGGCGCGTAAAGTGAGAATGACGTACTCGAAAAAAAAGTCTCGAGCAAACCGAAAGAACAAAAAAAATCCACGCTAAAAATTGCAAGACGCACGAATGTTCTGCGTGTAAATCTCAGGAACCCTTATTTGAACGATGCAGCAGCACATTGAGAATAAATATGTGCATACACTCCCTTTTAACAAAACATAATTTAGACAGTGCATACAAAATTAGCAAAATATGCAAAACCCTGAGAATTTAGTGACAGGGTTGTAAAATGTGTCTCGTTGAAAAAAAGTATTCCAAAAAAAGAGCATTGTAATGGATCAAAGTAGCGTTTTTTTCCTTCACATGAATGCACAAGAGGGCTCAATTTGGTATGGAACGGCGTGGGCTTAGCTCATATTTCCAGCCGGGCCCTTGAAATTTCCCCGAATGTTTCAATCAATGCGTTAATCAATCACTGCCCATTGTTTAATACGGGGAGAGCACGTTGCAGCTCATTGTCTCTTTGGAAACTGAGAGATAGGTGCGTCAAAAACACACACACGCTCATTGTGGAAACGGTTATTAATGCTTTAAAATAAGGTGGCGGGTAATTTTCTAAATCGGCACTCTCGGTGTACATGACGTGGCCAAAACAATGCCCCCTCCCCCCGATATCTGAGAAAGACGAAGCGAGGGCTTTGTTGGAGTGCACCTTGAAGGCGACAGGACCCGCTTTTATTAATTCCCTGCAGAAATTACGAGAGTGGATTTTTGGAATGGAACGCGGCAGTTCCACGGGGAAAAAAAAAAATGTCCCAGTGGCGAGGAGCCCTGCTGGGTCAAGGTGCGTGAAAACGACACAGCCACCTAAAGCGGTACATTGGGCGGGCGCTCATCCGTGCGTGCGGCTCAATAACCGCGGCTCAATAGCCACGGCTCAATAACGACGGCTTGAAATGATGACGGCTTGAAATGACGACGACAACAAGTACCTCTCTGCTCGAGGAAAGGCTCGGTTGGAGCCTCGATAGGCTGCTCCGCCAGGAACATGTGAGCAGCTTCCAGCGCGTTGAAGATCGTCGGCTCATTCCCGGTCAGATCCCGGCGAAAGACCTGCAGGGAAGACCATCTCCGCTGAGGATCGATTGAGCGGCACTTTGTCTCAATAGCAAACTTGTTTTTCTTCATGTTCTTTCACAGAATTTAACTCTCTACGATGTGTTCCGGATTTGTACAGCACCTTGCTGAACACAATGTCCGACGTTTCACTCCACGTGCTAGGAAGGTGAATTTTTATTCAGGGAGCTCCATCTTTTTTTGGTTTATCATGGAGCTCTCAGTGCGTGCAAATCCACTCTGTCTCTGCCAACTATACACACTCATTAGAGGGTGCTGATGACTTCAGGAACGATTTCATAGTTGGCCAACCTGAGATTATAAAATGAATGCGGTGTGAATTGAGAAAATATATGAATTGTGTTTCAATAATGATAATTACGTTGATAATTAAAATTTCAGCACTGATTTTCATAGTAAACAAAAGACACGAAACTGTTGTAATAATACATGCAGATTAAATCAACACCATTATTAAATGAATCACCTAAATAACAATCGTGATGAGTATATTTTACAGCTATAATTTTTCATGGGTAAACTCCATAATTTAAATCACATCTATATCGCAGATCCAAATTAATAACACTTTTATTGTCAGATAATTAGACCCATTGAGACGTAAACTGCAATATTTAAAAAAAATGGCAGTCGACATATTCGGAGACTGCTGCATACAGAAGCCATCTGAAGTCTATAATAACTTCTAAATTGTTCTTGCCCTGTGCTTTGCCAATTCCTTACAGCGTCATTTGGGATTTTTCACCCAGTAACGAGGGCGAAACTCATTGTTGTCGAGTTTATTCAATACCTCCCTGTGCGTTACACCGTCTGAATTCAGCCCGAGTGCACATGCCACTGCAGGAAAGAAGAATGGTTGAGTACTAAGTGAAGAAACTCAATCAGAAAGTTTTAATTTAAAACAAACGTACATTTAAGGGAAATTACTTCTTCAGGAGTCATATTCATATCGGTAAAAAAAATTCACGCGATAAAAAAAATCTAAATTTTTGCAATCAGATGATGGGGGAAGATTAGAATCAAATGCCAGGAATAAACTGCTGGTAGTGCGTTACCCCCACGCTGGCAATCAAAGTCCAATTGAACTCAAACACTAGCCTGCGATTCTCTCCAGAGCCAACTTCACATGCACTATTTGTCAGGAATGGGTAGATGCAATGATCACATGGGTGCAGTCAAAATTGGGGAATGAATGATAAGAGATCCGGTGTGTATTCTATAGGGGTTCCTCTGACAAGCACAAGCAGAACTTCCGCCCTGGATTAGCTTAACCCCTCTGGGGAGGCCCTACAATCTATCTGGTGGACCGAGGCCCCTTGGTACTCGAATGCTGCACTAGCTTTAACCTACGGTAAGTTCCTGGCCTGGGTATAGTTGAAGAAAAAAAGGCAAATTGGCTGAGTGTGGATACCGCTCACAAGGGGAAGAACAACGCGCATCGGCCCATTAATTTATACCTATTTTTAAGTTCATGATGCGTGCAGAAAATCGTGTGTGTGTGTGTAAGAACTGATGTGTATAATCGTAATAGATTATTTTTTAATTTGAATATGTTGCAAGTAATGGGTTCACATCACCCCTGCAGCAAGCCACTAGAGTTGCTGCCATTCGTCGGGGGAACGAGGAGGAGAGGGGGCAAGGCTGGGCGTTGGGGAGGGGGTGGGGGTATGAGTTATCCCAGATTCCCACCCATATTGATCACCAATGCTGGTGGGAGATGGATGCCAAACACGTGTTGCGTGCGGATCAGCGGCAGCATGGTTGAATTTGGATTCCACGACTTTATATAAATATGAAGGTGCAGCCCTGAAATGTATTGCTCACGCCACTGCTAACAGAAGGTCTTCCACTAAATAGGAGCTCTATTGAGTCTCGCTGGAGGGTATTTTGGGGGAAGATTTTGTGCTGGCCGGACGTCTTGGAAGATTTGGGAGTACCTACACTTTACCCCACCACACAAGAGCTGCTGATTGACTGCAGTGCACACACATATATACTGCCGCATGGACAGAGCCAAATTTTGAGAAACTTGGCCCCAATGTTTTGACTGCCGTGCTGGGAGATCGAATTGTCCTGGCGCCCTCTGGGTCGCATCAAGTTCATGAACATACGTATGAATGTTGAACTTTTGTCGCTGCCGTGCTCATTACCCTGTGGTTGTCCAGCTGCTGCTGCACTATGGCCACCTCTCCACCGATGGGCATCTCGCTCGCGAGCTCCGAGTCCTTGAGGTCCACCCAGGCGATGAGTTCCTCCAGCGAGAGGCCGAGTCGCCCCCACTGCTCGGTATCCCGGTCGAGGCGAGCCCTGCTGAGCAGAAGTTGAACGTTTTGGGCCATTTTCGTTGGAGCACATTTGCCTACTCTTGTAAACTATGCAGCACGTTAGAAAAATGCTTTTAGATTATCACAACGTCCCCCACACCCCCACCCGCCCCGCCAGAATTAATGCACGACAGCTCGAATGAAGCCGTTGGAATGGATCGACGGTAATATGTCTGCAAACGTATTAAAATACACCGCGGGGGCTTGAAACCACAACTCGGCGTGACGCCGCCGCAGCCTTGCGTGGGGATACGGCCTCGATCGCGGCTCCCTCGCGTAATCGTTTTTTGCCGAATGAGCGCTGCCCGACCCCGGGACCCTTCCCTGACCTCTGGCGGGGGCGAGACCCCCGTTGGCCCCCCTCTCGAGAGCGCATTCCATAAGCGGGCCTCGCCGAGACCACTTTGGAGAATCAATGGGGGTTGATTGTGTCCGTGTTGCAGCCGCTGGGGCATTCACACGGGGGCAGCGGAGCCGATTACGTTCGGGCCCTCGAGGTCTACCGCAGGGGGGCAAAGAGACGGCTGTCGCTGATTATTTCATTACATTGGCATATCGATTTGTAGCAATGTTTTATTTCCTAAACCGAAAGAAAAAAAAAACAACCTATATATTTTTATTAGGCTATTTGGTAATTAACTGGTCTTAATAGAAAAAAAAGCCGCGTGGAATCGGCCTCAGAGCTAGAATTGGATGGAGATGCTCACGAAACACACAGCGGCTTGTTGGTTTGCGTGTGTGTTAAAAAAAAAAGAGTTTGGGAAGATTATTCAAACTACATAATCGCTCCTATCTGAAATAAGGTGTCGAGATTTTTTGCCATTAGTACCACACGTGCTCTGCAGAGTGACACGGAATAAATAGTTTTTTTTTTGTCTCTCCCTTAAATATTGTAAGCTGTAATAAATGAGCCTAAATTAATTTGATGATTGATTGGGTGCTCAAATACACTTGCTGAATTTGTATCAATCAATCAAGCAAATCATTAATTAAAGCCAAGACACATGCTTGCTGAGATGCATCTATCCACTCCTGACATAACAATGCGTCTCCTCCGAAGAAAAAAAAAAACAGGGTGAGTTGTGATTTTTAAAAAATATTAATTTAGATGAGTGGCCTGGCCAATACGGTCACCAATGCAAAAGAGAAGCAATCAACGACTGATGGACGTGATGAAGGATGTATTTATACATTCAACGAAAAACCACTTCTCAACATTTAACTGGTATAAATCCCAGCCGGCTGAGGTGTAAAGCCTCAATTGATTTTTTTCTTTTTCAATCACAGTTTCTGAGCACAGCTCCAAACAGCACGAGTGAAGCTGTAATAGGTAAGGAGTTCATGATGACGTTTTTTTGGGTTAGAGATCGTGTAAATGTAAATGTGTCGTACAGCGACCTCTACCCGAAAAAAACCTACGAGTGAAGTTTCTCACGTCAACAAAATGTGCGTAATTGTTACTTATTCAGCACAGCGGCGTGTGAGAGGGCAAACAATTCAGTCAATTTCCTGATGATGCTGGTTGTAATCACCAGCGAAACGTCATACTCAATTGAAAATGTGGAAATCAATGAGTGAAGTTCATGGGAACGGTGACCATGGCAGTGGCAATATCAGAGTGGCAAGAAGGAAACTGACCACCGGTAAAGTGTGTGTGAATGGAGTGAATCGGTGCTCGGCAGAACCCGCCGTGTGTGCCGCTGGGTTTCGGTCACTGCGGGAATCCGCTTCCGGCGCTGTCACCTGATGGTGAGCGCCCTGCGTTTGAGGTCGGCCCAGCGGCGGTTCATGTTGTCCAGCCGGCGCTGTAGCTGGGCGGCTGGCTCCGTGCCCTGCAGGGCGGCCACCACTCGCGCGCCGCCATCATCCAGCCCTCGCTGGACCTCCTGATGAGCATCGATCTCTGCCTGCAGTTCCTGCGTGGCGCACACGTTCACGGGCGCAAAGACAGAGATTCGCCGTTTAGATGTCGACCTCTTTTTCCACTGCACAAGTGAGCTGGGCCGTGCCAAGCCGGCGTGGCGTGGCTTAGGAGGCGCCAGGGATGTGTTTTCACTCATGAATCCGTGGCCTGCCGGAGATGTCACACACAACAAATGAGTGGCGTCACATGTAGACGACGCAGCGATGCTGCATCTTCAGTTTCCTGACTGACATCGCACACAATGAACGAGTCGAAACGCGTGCGGATGACGGGGCGGCAATGTGTTTGAGTTGTACTAATTGACATAAAACGCAGTCAAGGCTCTCATTAGCCCCCATGCCTGGCCTTGCTTGGCCCCAAGCCAGATTCAGATGTCTTGTAAGGCCAACATAGCATGGTTTGTTTCTGGCTGAGCATGGCAAATAGCTGCATGGCAGGAATCTAGACAAATTAAGTACAATAAATAACCTGATTTGTTGCGACTTAATTGGTCACTGGGCCGAGACCAACACCTCACTATACTTGAGAACCCAGTTTAATTATGGGTAACAGCCCAGAATGGAACCCAGCTCACAGCGGTGCAAGCTCAGCACTCTTACCCGAGCACCCGGCTTTCTCTGTCTGCAATTTACATGACAACCAATTGAGATAAGTGCCACCCCATTGCTCGTTGGTTACACTTCCACTTGACTTTGATTGGCCAGGCTACAGAGATTATTTGTAAAGGAGACAGGGTTCCAAATAGGTCCATAACCAACTCTTTAAGAGAAGAACGTTCTGCCTTCCACGTGTTTACATTCATGAACTTCAGGCATTGTCACTGCATGTCATGGTGGGACACTTGTCAGGCGGTGCTGCATGCCAGTAGACACGCAACGTTGGGCCAATGATGGCACCTGGTTGGAACCACTTTGCGTGAACTGTGGGGTCCGACGTTCCGCATCTACCGGCAAGCTCCTCCACGTACTTTCCCAAGTGTTGCCGTGATTGAGCCACGATTTCATCCCATGCTTAAGTTGTGATAAACGTAAATTGAAATTGCACTTGTGTCAACAAAGGGTAAGCGAATGAGATAACCGAACGCCTTTCGCCTACAGCTGGCTTTAAATAATTGTCCTCATGGCTGCTACAGCGCACCAGGTAGTGACATTAAAACGACAGACAGTTTCACCAGCTGCTTTGTTTCACCAGTGCTGGCATTTGTTTGACGCTATGCATTGATCACTGAAGGTTGAGCTGATCTAGAGGAGACCCATTCTGCATATGGATATCGATTGGAAATAATAAATAATGGATTGCGCATTGGCAGTGGTGTTAAAGCACAAATAATAACCGCCAATTATTAACACCGCCTTATAACAGCGTAAATACAGTAGAACCCCTCTTAACGACGGTGATTGGTTCCACGAAACCAGTCGTTAAGTGATTTGCTCGTTAAGCGAGTATAGGAAATACACGTTAAAGGCTTAATTCATTCCGTTAGCATCGAAAGTTACCGTTTTTCCACCCAAAAAACGTACTTTATAATATTTAAACAATGGATATTAATACATAAAGATACTAACAACATTATAAATACATAATATTAAAATAAACATGGTTAATCAGCGCATTAATTAATATTTACTGTGCCGACAACAACCCGTCGTTAAAAAAGCAATGGTCGGTAAGCGAACACATTGGGCTCTATGGAGGCACTACACTACTATACACTACACTATACACTACACTTTACATTACAAATTGGGCTCTATGGAGGCACTACACTACTATACACTACACTTTACATTACACATTGGGCTCTATGGAGGCACTACACTACTATACACTACACTATACACTACACTTTACATTACACATTGGGCTCTATGGAGACACTACACTACTATACACTACACTATACACTACACTTTACATTACACATTGGGCTCTATGGATGCACTACACTACTATACACTACACTATACACTACACTTTACATTGCACATTGGTCTCTATGGAGGTGCTACACTACTATACACTACACTATACATTACACATTTGGCTCTATGGAGACACTATACTACTATACACTACACTTTGCTATTGATGCCCCCAGGGTCTGGAATGCTATTGCCAATAAATTGCAACTTGAGTCACTGCCTATGAGATCTTCACTCAAAACTGCTCTAGAGGAGTTGTGCACCCCTAGCTGCCAGTGCTATTCAGTGGCCTAAAATAAAATATTTCGCTCCGGATGATCGCTGCAAAGTATGACCTGTGTTTTTATTTAGTGTGCTGATCTTAAAGGTGCATTGAAAAATTATGATACTCCGACTGATGCTCCTGCTGTTGTGGAGTGACTCATGCAGCCAGCTATTGCTGCAGGGTTTTGGTAGTACATGTTGTTTGTGCCGTTTATTGTGAAAATTACGTCACAGTTCCTATGATCACTGTTTCATTGCTTTCATGGCTTTATTTTGGTGATTTGAAAAAGTTTTTTGGTTTGGCCATGTTTGTTTGTTGTAGTACGGAGTAAGACTGATGGCCTTAATCTAAGATGTCTTGTGGTTGTTGTTGTTGTTGTTTGACTTGCATCCCACTGGGATTTTTGCACACAACGTTGGTGTACGGTGTTTTTTCTGCAATATTTTACTGTCTTTTCTTGGATTTTCTGTTTGCACTTAGTCACATATTCACTTTAAGATGTTTTCTTGTTCATGTTTTTGTTTTTTGTTTGTTGTGGCTGCACCCGATTCAAGAGCCGAATGGCTCACAGGGCTATACCAAATATATGAACTTGAACTATACACTACACTTTACATTACACATTGAGCTATATGGAGGCACTACACTACTATACACTACACTATACACTACACTTTACATTATACATTGGGCTCTATGGAGGCACTACACCACTATACACTACACTTGACATTACACATTGGGCTCTATGGAGGCACTACACTACTATACACTACACTATACACTACACTTTACATTACACATTGGGCTCTATCGAGGCCTACTGTATATTCAGTCATAAGCTAGCATGTCAGGCAATGGCCCCTTTTCAGAGCTGTAAATGAATGCTGCTCCATTGCTCCTAAGGTGTTTTATTGATTTAAGGATACCTATGGACAGTTTATGCACACATACATTGAACAAAGATGCACATAGAAAGACAAAGATCGCCCTTATAGCTTCAACAAAAGTTTAGGGCAAGTGCTGTTAGCGAACACCTATGAAAACAGGCACGGCACACGAGGGGGTGAGTGGCCAGCACGACGCCCAGCCGTCTTTGTCTCCCCAGTGGCGATGTTTACACAACGCACCAGGTACTTATTTGAGACTTAAATCGACCTTGGGGAAGCTCAGAATCGGTTCAGATAATCGTCACCAATATTGGCCGTGCGCGGGAATCAAACTCGGCTTGCTGGGTGCGTAGCATAGTGTGCTAACCACTACACCACCGCTCCACAAGCACACACACACAAACACACGTACAGCATACTTAAATATTTCTTCGACACATTTTCACCTCGGCATTCAGTTAGCGCTCACGGTAACAGTGTCCCGGATAGTATGAGGAATCAAGTAAAACATATCATTTAAATTCTTCTTTAAATTGTATATAGTTTTAGATTTGAAGCTTTCGTGACTGCAAGGATTCATACTCATATAGTTTGTTGGTCTCTTCGCTGTGATTCCTAAATGTTATTGTAAGTTTTAATGCTAGCTAAGAGACATTTAGCCTGTGCGCTCTCTAGTTACCTGGGTGAAAAGTGGGCTAAGTTTTGCCCAATCCTGGGCAACTGGCTCTATAACGTAATAAACTAACACGTGTCATGATCTGCTGGTTCCCCAGTCGTGCAACACGCGCGCACACGCAGAGAGGCACACACAGGGGCACTTTGTGAGTCCGCGCCTTCCAGGCGCAATTTGAGCGCGATCGATATCACCGAAATCGACGACCTCACGCGGCGCAGACCGCCGGTAGCTGCCCTGTGACGCGTTCCAGCGACGTCTCCCGTCTGTGATGGAAGACTTCATATAAAACGGAGCTTTTCATCTCCCGACAAGGAAGACCAATTCTATGATTTTCCAAGTCCCAGGGGATGCTGTGAAAGTTTATCTCTTTAAAGTTTCGGGTCCTCCCAGGACAGATTCCTATTACTTTTGTACTTCGTGTCTGAACTTACAGGCAGGTCCCAATTCGGATCTTCCCCTTGCCCGCGTAACCTTTGACCTCAGAAACCTGGGAAGCTCACACGTGCACTGCTGCCTACTTAGGTGAACTTGCAAGACATATGCAGGGTGTCCCTGAAAGTCAGGGTGCAATAGGGTTGTTTCATTTATTTTAACACTGGTATTACACGTTTTAAGTGATTATTCTTTAAGTTAATATTTCATGTTTCATGGTTGTTATTATACACGTTTTTTTCTTCCTGGGGGGGGGGTCACTTCAAATTATTATTCATGTAATTCAATTTGAACATTTGTTGAAGTAAATGAAATAACCAGATTTGATGTGTTAAAATAAATATGACCCTGTGTGTCCTGACTTTTGGGCCACCCTTTATATCAACACTTACAGCATTCCATCGCAAACAATTTCATTGGCAGCACAGCACCAAGTGACGCTTCATGAAACCGAGTTTCATGAAGTCCCACAGACAATAGTCCAGTCACACTGGCATATGGCTCCGGGTAAAAAAATAAAACCATAACTAATTATTTGCACAGACCTTCAACAAGATCTGTATCAACCACATCCATTACAAGGCACTCAAATAAGCAACGATTATGGAGACACCACAGATGAATAGAAAACACAATTCAGATACGTGTCTGAATATGTTACCATAAAAAGGTATAGCCATTTCAGCTTCAGTTAGTATAAGTTATGATGTGAATTCTTTTCAACATGGCACAAAGTAAATATTTTGCTGACATTTAAAGAATCCCTGGCAGTCCTGAAATGAATCTCAAGAGGGCAATTTTATTTAATGTCGTTTGTGCGGAGTGCTGGTGCAGTCGTTTGCATAATGCGATACCATACCAAAGACCCATGTTCAATTCTTGGCCAGAGATAAGTGGTGACAAGTGGCATCTGAACCTGACCTGGACATCACCTAGGTCAACCCAGCCTTAAATGTATAGCTGGTGTTGTGTGTAAAATCATCATCACTACATGTGCACACACACATAGGCACCACACAGACAGTACGAGGCAGTACAGCAAGTGGGTTCCTGAACGCACCTGTTTAGCAGACTATCACAGAGTGCTATCACACTGCTATGGATGGTGATGGTCTTTCTCAGGTACTCCATTTTACTACCAGACGAAGAAATTGAACTCGAACTCAACTCAACTTTTTGTTTTACCAGGTAAGGCCCACTGAGCTTTCTTTCAAAAGCCACCTGGCCACAAATTATAGCTCAATTAAAACTCGAAACGCGTGTTGATTCTAACTGTGCAGGGAAAAACCAAAGCACATGGAGAAGAAGCCACGCAACCAGGGGGAGAACATGCAAACATACAGGCATCAGTGTCGTGATCAAACCCACGACCTCCTGCATACCAGGCAAGGTAGTTAACATCTCTCCGCTGCGGTGCCCATCGGGCAGCCCTCATCTGCCGCCAACAGCAGCAGGCAACGTTATATAACCAAAGGGAGAATGTGAGCTGCTCATTTCCATTCCTGAAGAAGCTCCTAGTGTGTGGAGCGAAACGTCGGACGTCGTGCCGATAACAACGCGGTACAACCTGAAAACGCCTCGGAGGGCCATCTTTCACTTTCAAAGTATGTGAGAGAATGTGTGTATCTCTCTGGGCGAGCGGTCGTATAGTGGTTAGCGTGCTGTGGTGCGCTACGAACCCAGCGACCCGAGTTTGATTTCTGCTCACGGCCAACACCAGTGACGATTATCTGAACCGTTCCTGGGCCTGGCCTATGTCAATTTAGCCTTAAATGAGTTATCAAGTTATCAAGTTCAAGTTTATTTATTAGGTATAGCCCTGTGAGCCATTCGGCTCTTGAATCGGGTGCAACCGCAACAAACAGAGATAAATGAACTTGAACTTGATAACTTGATAGATGGGCAGACACCACGCTGAGTATATTTGCACAACGTACTGCAGCACAGCTATTCGTGTGTTGAAAAAAAAGTACCTGGTGCGGTCAGTAAACATCGCCACTCGGGAGACAAAGGCGACCAGGCGTGGTGCTGGCCCCCCACTCCCTCGCGTGCAGTGCCGACTTTCATAGGTGCTACTCGCTAACAGCTCTTGCCCCAACAGTCTGTTAAGGCTATACAGGAGATCTTCGTCTTTGAATCTCTCAAGTTCCTTCGAAATTGACAACAGATATCCTGGCAATCGAGGAGGACAAAGGTTGAGCTGAAATCGGCGTATGGAATTCACGGATAGATTGTCACCCTTAAACAGTGCTGCATGAGCCAATGTTGTTGCCTGGCCACGTGTTGAGCATTGCTTCCTTCCAGCGAACGCCGCCCACAACTGTGGGCATCTCTTGAGGAGTTGAAGGTACAAGGTAAAAGTGGCACAAAGGTAAAAGTGCCACACTTGGCTGGCAGAGCGAGCGCTCGTTATTCCCATGCCAGGCTTTGGCACTGGCCAACAGCTGCAACTTATTTCCTCAATTAGCACTGGAGGGCCTTTTGTCTTTGCCTGGTGTTTGTGGAGCGAGGAGAGAAGGCAATTTGCTTTACATGAGAGAACACGATTTTTTTTATATGTATATAAAAAATGTGGTTGTTTTTCTTCACGTTATTTGTATATTTTACAGATGTCCTACCAAATGACTCAACGGAGTTGCAAAACAGCAGTTGGTGAAAAGGAGGCAGGTACATTCAAAGCGTAGACGTTTAGACTTTTTTTTCTCTCCTGTAGTGGCTTTTAAAATATGTTGCAACAACATCCATATATTATCAATTAACCCATTTTTGGAACAAAATGTGACAAAATTCGCAGAATATTATAATACTTTGTACATAATTAATAATGGGAACTTTATTTCAAAGCAGGCAATTGATGTGCCCCACTTTAATGTGCAAGATGTTCTTTGACTGCCTTTGTATTTCATTCATAGAGGTTTGAGGGGAAACGTGAATGCAAATTTTAAGCGGCAGGAATAAAATTGGATGTTGCTCAGTGTCTAAAACTGACATTGTCACTCAACGCCACCAGCTTGCATAAATACAATTTGTTCCAAATAAATAAATAACTTTCAAGCACGGGCATCTTTGCTGAAATAATTAGATCACTCACATTTAACAGCTGTGGGTAGTAAACCTGTTAACTGCATTGCATGCCTAAGAAAGATAAAAACACACATTGATAGGAAAAGACTCAAATGCATGTTTCCATCCAATGCAAACTTAGCACAACGGTAGCCACAACAATGTACATCATGGGACCTCCTTTGCCAGTACCAAACTATAAGAATAGGTTTTTCCCCTTTTCCTTGTAAAAATATTTCAGAAAAAAGGGGAAAAACCTATTACTGGTAGGAACCTCCTGGTTACACCAGCCCACAGGGGATTATTGTGTCCGTCCGTCCGTCGTGCATCCAAAAATGGGAGGGGTGGGGCTGGGTGGGGGTGGGAGGGGTGGGGCTGGGTGGGGAGGGAGCTGCTCACCCCGTGGTGCCCTTATAAAACTCAACGTTTAATCTACTCACGCCGGCTTGTGCCCGCCCTCACAGTCGGCCATATTTGCGGAATACACCATGCCGCCGTTAACCCTGGCCATTGACCGAGCAACCCAACGTTCCTACCAGCTCCCTCCGCAGGAATGTGTTCTTATATTTTGGTACTGGCAAAGGAGGTCCCATTATGTAGATGCTCACCCCGAACTCTCATTACTCTGATAGTGCATTGTCTTTGAGCTGTACGCCTTTTGGTGTCCTCTGGTCTAACGTCGTTTGAGACGAGGCTCAAAAGAAAGCTGTCTCTGGTGTGGGCCAATCAGTTACAAGGACAATGCATGCATTATCAGACTATGTTCTTTTTTCGTGCATTCTGACCACAAGTATTGTGGTTAATGCATTTTTATACGCAAGTTTACGCCGCTCTAATCCTGCTTATATTCACAGTTATAATCCATAAGTCCACATCAAACCACTCCTGAGTGGAGAAAAGCCTCCCCAGGGTCACGCGGGTCACGAGCGTTGCTTTGCCGTAATTCACCAAGCTGGTCAGTGCAGCTTCGTGAAAGCAAAAAGAGCGCCGGGGGTGACTGGTTTCACATTTCGCTCACCATTAATTTTAGCCACGGCAGGGAATCAAACTCAGGTCGCGAGGGCCATAGTGCAAGTGGGCTCTAACCACTGTGGCCACTGCTACTCTTCCTGATGCCTACTATTGACTACTTATCCCGCTGATATTAGCCGGTCAAAATCAAATAACGACGCAAACACGGGTAAAAAAAAAAGAACAAATAACCAAACACTGCACAAACATTTACGCGTAATAACAGAAATCAATGCTGTCCAGGAGAAAATGACAGCCACCTAACGCCTCAAATGTCAGGTAAAATAGCAGATACAATTTATTTCAGATGTAAAATGAATAAAGCTAAATCCCCTCCCCCCACCCACGCGCACACACACACGAAAAAAGGCGAGCAAATTATCCCTCATCCATCTTTCAAGCAACGTCCAAGTGCAATGTGCATCGCATCTCAGCCGTTTAAAAATTCTCAGTAGGAACACGGCCCCATTTGTTCTGGACCATTACACTTTACAGTTTTTACAATGCACAGCCAATGCCTTAATTTTCACCGGCGAGGAGAGATGAAAACTTGTATTAACCCGTTTCACTTGCAATTCCCTCGGAAACACGGAGAGCATTAATTACAGGCAAGCGTACGCCTGTATCTGCCGGCTCCCCCGGAAAAAAGTCAATTTGTGATTTGTCTTCAAAACGGAGTGGCCATTGAGCTGATATTCCAAGAAAGATAACCAACTTTAAGAAATGGCCCTGTACTTGCTTTCTAATGTAAAAAAAAAACTTATCCGAAAGCAATTTTAGTAGTGTCTGCGGTTAGGAAATTTAATTAAGGTCAAGGTTGAAAAAGGTTAATACGAGTCACGGTACACGACTGGGATATGGAGCAGAAGACGGTGACAGCACTTTTCATCACTGAGTTTCTGCGCGCCAACAGCATTGCACGTTCAAGGGAATAACCCAATAGGATCAATATAAATCTGACTAATGTCCTTTTCCGAAACATTGGCCCTTTTGGAAATAGGAAATTGTTACTTAATTGAGGACAACAAGTGCAAGTTTTGCCATTAATTTGAGTAATTGCTAAACGAGGACACTAGCTTTGAAAAATGGCGCGGCGTTACGCGGGCTTATAAGTGAAATATCACGAGTTGCATTTAAATAAAACATATTTTATATGCAGCGTGGGAAGCAATGGGGCACGTGTAAAAAAATCGAAACTTGTACATTCGTCAATTACACTGCATTAAAGAGGAAAATTAGATAATATACGTTTTTGCACAATGGCCTTTCATCCTCAGAGCTGAGAGACAAGACGCCTGAGAGGCTGAGGATACGATTCGAATACGCGCGACCTGCACATCATTTCACTGCGACGAAAACAACAACAGCGGCGGCGGGCAATTTACCTTTTCAAACTTGGTCATCAGCTGCCGAAGACTGAGGACAATGCTCATCATCCGTGCGCCCATGAGCCCTGGACCTCGTCAGGTGTGAGAGCAAGCCCACGCATGCTGGGGCCCGATGAACCAGTACAAAAAGGGCGCTTGCTAGCTTCCTACTCTGTTCTATGTAGATGCTGTCCGGGCAAGGCAGAGGTGGTGCCTAAAAGGTGACGACTTTTGGTCACCGAATTTTTATTTTGCGTCTCTTATTTGTTTTTGCATCACGCGGGGATCTTCTCGGATTACGAATTCTTCAATCGTCAACGTGCGTTTTCTTGTGTGTGTCGAAATATACATGAAGATATATATAAGTGTTTTACTTGCAACCTCACTGGAGAACGATCCAAGTGAAGTCAGTCAGGCAATAAAGACAGCAAACCATCTTCGCAGTTACTTTACTAAATTGATTGTATCATATTTCTCAGAAGAGATTGTTAGAACCATTTTCCAGCTTAAGCTCTCAACCCCACCACATCCACCCCCTCCAACCCACCACCTTAGACAGAAAGAGAGAAAAAAAAAACCCTCTGAGCTCAATAACACTGAAGAGGAATGACAAATGATGTTGCAAAACAGTCTGAAAAATCTTCAATTTACCTTGACGTCCCCTTTGTCAATTTCCATTGATCTGCTCAGGAAAGCAATTTGTGCAGAGCCAGCCGTGGACTTCTCAAATTCCATTCCACCTGATTTATTTTTATTTTCGCTCCTGATCCCCTTGCACTGACACCTTTGTTTTCCACTTCCCCATTATGTCTGAGAGGGAGCATTGGAAGTGGTGTTAGACGGGGACGGGGACGGGGGGGTCGGCGTCTCCGCTCGCGTACGCGGCAGCGAGTAACTAAAGGCGTTTCATAATTGTCCCCGGCGAGGTCGCTCAATGCGTGGACGGACGCCACCAAATGGCCAGACAGACGAACGGCCCCCCCGAAAAACCGTCCAGTGATGAAAGGCAGCGCGGATGGTGGGCAGCATCTTTTGTCGTACCGCCAAACCCAATTAGAACACTCCACTGCATCTGCTGAGCCTGTCTGGCTTAAATAATAATAAAAATAGGTACATAAATCAAGGGTGCTAATTGTGGTCATGCGCGACACTATTCGCGGTGAATGATGAGCGTCGCTCGGAGTGTGTTCCACGCTGAACCCACGCACGATGGGCGTGCCGGAGCTGCCGCGGGTGATAAACCCACAGTGATACCACCACCAGAGGGGATAGCGCATCTGACGTCTCCCCTGTGACGAATTAGGCCTCGCCATCGATTGGTCAATCACAGATCAATTTGTAACTTCTTCCATTACAGTGTGTAGGAGTGGCATAGCTTTGTGCCTCGAGTGACCCCCTGAGTCCCGAGGGACGTCGGGGCCCATCAACCGCACTCGATGCCTCAGTCCTTTGCTTTGTTCGCGTCTAAATAATTGTCACTCTCCCTATCGCTGTGCCCACACCGCCTGTCACCGCGCTACTTTGTGGAGTTTCCACTTACGCGGAAGCTGGTCGGAACGCGCGGTCTTCTTCCCTTTGTCGCAAATGCAGGCCATCACCGTTTCTGATATCCGGATGATTATTATTCGTGCCACCCCCACGCAAATCAAGTCAAACCCGACAGAGAGCCGGCCACGCTAAAGATTGAACGATACCCAGCAGCACACTATGATGCAGACGAAAAGATGCCACCCACCTCCGTTGAAAGAAAGAGCTTTTTTTCCCAGCTGGTCAGCTTCATTACCTCCAAAGCAGCCTCCTAAGGAACCTCTCAGAAATCCAGGACTCGCAACTTTGCACTGACGACAATGCCGAGAAAGAAAATAATATGTGTAAACCGCATTGTTGTGAAATCTGTTGCAAGTGCTTATGACAGATGAACGTGCGTGTGTGTGTGCGCCTTGTGTGCCGGTGTTAATGGTATAGTCGCATCGATGGAGGAGGAAAGAGGAGGGGAGGGAAAAAACATCGCCGCACCATATGCAAGAAATCCTCCAACCATATGTGAGCCCTTAGGGGCTATTTGTGCAAGTAGGCCCTTAAGAATACATACTCATATTCTCCAGAGAGAACCAAGCTAGGATCTACAGTTCTTGGTAACGAATCCTATGGCAGTGCCAGCTTAATCTTTAGAATTGTGCTGTGTTTATCTTGTGCCCAATAACACCAAA
This sequence comes from Lethenteron reissneri, assembly GCF_015708825.2. Taxonomy (NCBI): domain Eukaryota; kingdom Metazoa; phylum Chordata; class Hyperoartia; order Petromyzontiformes; family Petromyzontidae; genus Lethenteron; species Lethenteron reissneri. Next base: position 1,898,030 of record NC_083784.1, read on the forward strand.
CTATTTGCAGAATATGTGCGTTTAAGAAAAGCTAAACGTAAAATGACAACGTGACACGTACTGGAATGCACATTGTTAAACATACAATTGACCGGATACAATTTACCAGATTGTTTCTTTACGTAAGTGGGATGATGGCCAAGCATTATTAAGTAGCATTGGCCAGGGAATGGAATACGTCGTAGATGGTTAACCATCCAAGAGATGGAGCGACGATACCGGCTCATGCGCTGGTGCCGACTGGACTCGTAACATTGCGTGCATTGCGAACAATGGCAAAGGCTTGGGGAGGCTTTCATCAAGCAGCGGATTGACCAAGGCTGACGATGAAGATTTATTTTTTATTTTACTTTTTTTTATCTCATTGTAATCTTGGGAATGTGTGAAAGTATGAGGTCTGAAAGACACACTTTTAATGCCTAGGCACGGTTTTCATAACTTTAAGTCGTAATTAAAAGAAGTTTAACGCTTCAGATATTCATATTAATGTCGCAATCTAAGCCACCACCCTTACGACAGTACGTATCATTGGAAGATGGAAGGTCATTTTAATGACTGGTGCTATTCACCATTACATTTCACAGATATTATAGCACAGTAATTTAACGAGTCTCTATGCTTGATTTACAATGAATTCCAGCTGGGTATGTCTAAAAAAAAATGTGCACAGAATGTAAATTTAGTCAAAAAAAAAGAAACTGCAGAAAAAATTGCAACCAAAAATCCCATGGTTAATAGGCCACAAATTACAGGCCTGTAATGACCCCCATGCCTGCACGTTATTAAGGATAATCACAACAGCATGAGGGGACAATGGTGCTCACATAAACCAGTGATTTTATACGTCCTCTCATTTTTCCCAACGACATTTTAAAAGCAATCTGTAAACATTTTCAGAGAAATACTCACATGACAAACACAGCTGTTACGATTTTCAGCCCTTTGTCAATCCACTGCTGGATGGAGGTCTCCCCACGCCTTTCGTTGACAGGAGCTATTTTTTGTTACATACTTCACCGCCGCTGGTGAGTGCACATCGGTGAAGGAAATGATGAAAGAAGCAGGGAAACACGACGTAAGAAACATCGCACGAAGAGCCTAACAAAGAGAAACGATAGCGTGCACTAAGCGCCGATTCCATTTATCTCAATAATAGGTACTTCGGAAGAGATGTGTGTATATACGCAACAAGTTAGCAAACGCCGGCCACTTAAAATGAAGGGTAACCAATATTTTTGCCGACAGAGTACAAACTTTCGTGACAGAAATTGCCTGGGACACCGTTTTTAACTCAAGACAGCGAGTGCATTGAGACGTCAAAACCACTCCAGCCGAAACACAAACGTGTACACGAGGCCTGGAGGCTGTTGTTATTAAGTGTTGCAAGTGTCAAAACGGTGTCGTGTTCTATCAATAAAAACAACCGTGTGCAACGGTTTATCGTGGTATTCCCCCCCCCCCCCCCCCGTAGAACAAAGTGCACTTTTGTTGAGCCATAATTACATTGGAAAACAAGTAGTGAGAAAACCGCTCACATAGTTAGACAATGCCGCTCTCTACAGATGCGAGAGTCCCGCTCAGGGAGGTTGATGCAACTCAAATTCCAAGCAAGTTTTGCACCCCCATCCCATCGCATCTGTCCTATAGAAACACCGATGAAATGCATCATTATTTCCCGAGTGCCAGTTTTCAGTGATTCGTCTGGGTTGCGGACAAGTTGAGCAAAGGTTGAGAAAGAAAATCACACAAAGAGTTCAAAGGTCGTTCTAGTGTGACAGGCATAGCTCCAGTGTCTTCCTAATATCGGAAGGAAGAGCCTTCCAGACGGCCACGGGAGCGCATCTGAAAGCGCACGACGCCGTGACCGTCTTTGTTCGACGCCTGAGCCAAACGCTGCTGCTGCGTATAATCGCGCCACTTAGTGATGAGCGTACATACAGAAATTGCTGGGCTGCGGTGGTTAAATAGCACGAGGAGATTGCGCAAGAGCGATATGCAGAGTGCTGGGTCGCAATTAGCTGCGGGCAGATGGGGGGTACTTTAGACCCCTTGAAGACACTCAGGAAATGTGACTCGCGAGTTAGTCACATGGTGCGCCAAGAGGCGAGGATGTGCGTCCACGTGAGAGCTCCGATATTCGAATTCTAATCGAATTCCTTCCGTAATTACGGAACAACACAAATCACACATCGAGCTCACGTAACACAAATGCAGAGTTGTTGGAGCTCAGATGGTAACTGCTTGCTTAACCTGACGATGAGGATATATTTTTAGGGCATGCAGAGCAGTGTCGAAATTCACAGCACGGCAAAAGTGGTCCTTAGTTAGGCAGGGGGGAAGGAGGTTCACGGTATCTGCGGCCAATTTGTGACCCCCCCCCCCAGTGTGCGGATAGACAGGCGCTGGTCGTGGTTCATCAAACCCTCTGTGTGCGGTGGTGGACGTGTAAGAGATTGTGCTTTCGCTACGTTGTCCCCGCCTGAAGAAGTACGCTTGTGTTGCGCCCGAAACGTCTTATTTAATTTAGTTGTTTTCATTTCTTTTATTTTTTACCTACGTTACTTTACCGAAAAAAATTAAAAGTATGAATCCTTGCAGTCACGAAAGCTTCAAATCTAGAAGATGTGTACATTGCTGAGTACCACCAAGCTTTGGCAATTTAACGTACTAATAACCACCCCTTGTGTTCCCAGTGAAGACCACATCCAGAGGAACGAGATACAATCGGAACGGGTTACACTGGGAAATGTAAAATAGACGGCTTTTGGAGTCACACAATATGGGCGTTTAAGGCTTCTGCTGTGGTGGCCTATTTCACGTGTTCAAGCGCTGCCACTGGGCCAACCCTGCGCACACACAGACACGGCGAGTTGATATTGAGCGGTGGACATGAACGAGCGGTCGCGTGTTCGCCGTTTCTTGTAGAGATTCCCGGTTTAAACCCCGAAGCCGCCCCGGTAAATACTGCGGGTGTTTGAACTCTAATGATACGTGTGCGCCGCCTGCTTCACAGTTGCAGACAATATTTTGGAAAAATACTACGCCACCTGGGAGTAATGAGATAAAATGACTGGCATATTATTTATAATTGTGAAATTGCATAGCAACAAATTATTGCCCATCTGCCAACCGGTGCTACGTTCAACCCCAGAGCCTCAGAGTAACGCCATCGGGGACAGCCCTGCCACAGAGCGCCTCGAGGTTTAATGCATAGGAGGCACGGTGTAAATATTAAGTGACGGTGGCGGTGATGATGATTAAACTGGAACTATACAGATTTTTTTACTGGGACAAATAATGCATGGCTAGAACTGCCTTAAGGAAACATGTTCAAGGGTTGAATAAATTGTAAAGCAAAAAAAGTATACCACAATGCACTTTGTTATTCTGAAAGAAATGCATTACAAATGAGTGGATTCTATAAGCTTGATGTAGCATTTCCATCTACACAAAACTCCATAAAATGCCACGATTCCTTCCCATTGCGACCGTGCTGAATATGCTTGTCACCTAGCACTTTTCATGCCAAATTTATTTCCATGAAAACATAGCCCTTAAAAGTCCATTTTCCATTCAACACCATTCAACAATGCGTGTCTATTCTCCATTATTATTTCATAGGGTGACATACGGTTTTTATATGAGAATCAGCAAGACAAAGCCATTTTATGATTTAGTGATGATCGCATACCGAATAGCCTTGGGATCGGCTGGTGGTTAATAAAAGTGCTGAGAAAGGGGCCCCGAGGGCAGATATGTGCCCCAAAGTAAGTGACCTTACGAGGTTACACATTTAGCACAGCTGACCTTAATAAGGCAACACAATATATCATTCTTTGTCTCAAGATAGGGTCAAGTCAGATCCTGCACCCATCATTTAAAAGTGTGATATTTAAAATGAGTTTTTTTATTATCATTATTAGGCGTTGATTTCTGTTCATGAGATCATTAGCTGGGACCAAAAATGTACAATTCAACTATCGTTTTCAAAAGTTTGCATTGTAAACACACTTTCTCGACCGAGCAAATGCAATAGAATATCCCCATTATTCCATTACAGACTCAATGTTGTTCCTATTAGCCAGTCATCTCTCTGACCCTACAAATAAACATATAAAAGTTTTACTCTCTAAAATTAAATCAGAGAGGGGGGGGGGAGAAAGTTTGGAAGTAAAATATATGTTTATATCCACAAAATATATTTTGCCCCTTTTAACGAGATCGGTAGTCACCAATTGGCAAAAACCGGCTAGGCAATTATGGCCTTTAATAATCCTCGAGTCCATTATTTTACGGACAGGGATGACTAGAGATAGGGGAAGCTAAAATATAACAGTGGCTGCAAAAAAATGTAATGTGTAAAATTAATGGTTTCGTTCTTTTAAATACGGCACACGGACACTCGGTGGCACAATTTCTTCTGGTGCCAGCAATATTAAAAATCGAAGACACGGCGGTCTCCATAATGAAAAAAACAGCGGCCAGTAAAGTGTGTAATGAAAAATATACGCGGACGCTGTGACGGGAAGCTTTAAAACAATGCAACAGTATTATGTAATTGTCAACTGGTATAATCGGTTGTACAGAACGTACCCTGTGTCTATCAGCAGTTTGTCAAGAGGCTGGCAAGTATGCTTTACTTTGGGATAAAACCCCTAGAATTCAAATACAAATATTTGAGACTTGGGGAAACAAATGAATGGGTCTATGTTATTACATGCGGACCAAAACACTTCGTTATGATGAATCACAATCATCCATTTAGTTCGTGGAAAAACTGAAAGCACCCTTCAAATATGAAAGAGGTCAAACAGTTGCATGCGTAGGGAATTGCAACATCATATTAAATATTACATAGTTCTTTACAGCAACATTGCCTCTCAGTGTGATTTTGAAATGTCTTTTTTATAGAAATTTGTATTTAAATGCATACAAATTGCATGTCGATGGATGTACATGACATAGCAAGGGACCCTAATGAACTACTGCAGAAATAAAAAAATTCTAGGAACTGTATATAATAAATATTCCATTTCTCGATCAACTCTTGGGCGAGGGGGCCTTCCCACTCCATGTTGGTTGATTTGACCATACTTCACTACACTGGTCAGTGTGGGTTGGAGAAAGTGGGTCGGGGGGGGGATATAGAACAACAATGGACTTTGCCCCACCGCCTTCTGCTGCCCATAATGCCATCATCACCGACTTACCATTAACGGTGCTGCCCATTGTTTGTAGAGTTCTACGCAGGCTCAACGACACGCATTTTATTTACGCAATCTGAAAAACATATCAATTAATAGGCTTAACCCTGTCTAAGCTTCTCAGGTATGATGAGATCGGGAGTCATCTGGGTGATGTGGTCGTAGGCTGATGTGCTAAACTTGGACATATTTGCCAAGGAATAGAATAAAGCAGGAAAGATGTGTGCCAAAGGAAAAAAATAATCATTCTGATACAAATACAATTGTAGTCACATCATTTACGGGATGGAGCTGTGATGCAGTGCTTACAAACGTAGCCACCTAAGGTCAATTCCCGGCCATGGTTAATATCGGTGGTGAGCGATATCTGAACCATGCCAGGACGACTGCCTACACCAGCCCACACTGATGAAACAATCCCCATGACTGACACGGTACGGGGATCTCTTTATTCAGCAACTTATTGACTGTAAATTTATATTATTACTGTTCCTACAGTAATACAAATGATAAATAACGAACTGGCACGGCGTTCCACCAAAAATGTGCGTGCATTATGAATGTCCGACGCACAGCACTTAATGAGACGACTGCCTGAAATGGGACAGCGCCGTTTGGGCCATCAAGCCCCGTATGCCCGATGTTGTGTGGACACTGCGTGCATGCAGGCGCTTTGCGCTAGTCCCAGCGGCGCGGGCCTCATTAATGCCAGAGGGGGGCAACGGCAGAGCAGGTGACAGCGGGGATGGCATGGGAGGAAAGAGAGGGCGGGTGGGAGAGGCGCAAAAGGCGAGGGAATTATGAACGAGAAGGGGGGGGGGAGTGAAGTTTTGGGTTAGGAGCAAGGAGCGACCGGTAGGGTCAGAGGAAGAATCAGAGAAGGGGCCGAGGAAGAATCAGAGAAGGGTCAGAGGAAGAATCAGAGAAGGGGCAGGGGGGGGGGTTGCAGTAGATGGGTAGGAGGAGTCAAGGTAGCCATATCCATCAAGGAAGTCGTTAATAATGAGATGAGCCAAACAGAAGGGCGGCACACTTCCTGTGCAAATTACAGCTTGCCAATTTATCATTTTTATACACCAATTCATCTTGGTTTTTTTTGCAGGTATCTATTTATTTATTTCATTTTGTTCCAAGCTCCTCTAAACTAGATTTATCGCTAGCTTGTTTCTCAAGAGGGGAAGCACCCTGTCGCATTTGCCTTGTAATGACATCCCTGTTAATGGTAAAAATAGACCCGCCAGAGACAACGCATTAATGCTCAAAATAACTAAATTATAACTTTTTCTGTGAATTCTTTGATTTTTGAAGATATAGCGCTTATGACAAAAAAAACATTTCTTTTGACCTGAGAATGAATTAACTCATTAAAATGACATTTTAAGAGAGTCTTGAATCAAGTCAGCCATTAAATAAAAAGGTGCAATATTTTACGTATTACTCATGCACAGATTATAAAACGTTACGTGTAATGATGTTCTTTTCCCGTTGTGTGCATAAAAAGATAACACGTACAAAATAAATGCCGTTAATAAATTAGTGCTGGATAAACGTTTTAATACTGATGCCCAAATTGCACTATTTTGCAAATAAAAACCCCCAACACCTCCATGAATAACGTTGCAAAAGATACTTGATCAATATATAGTGGACATGATTCATCCATAATATAAGTTTTTGGGTTATGATTCATATCAGAACATATCCCCAATCTCCCCTTGGGCATGCCCAGATAAAAGGCAAAATTAAAAGCTTAATTTACCGATTTACTTGCAAATTCGAATCCTCTGCATGCCACGATTCCTTATTAACCCCATAGGCTAATGGATATTATAAGTTTCTAGAACTACTATCTGCACTTAAAAAATAATATTTGACCAATACCTAGAAATAAAATCACGGTCACTGTAAACTTGATATTTTATTCTATTTGATCACCAAACTCGAAAGAGAGAGTTATTTCTAATGTAAAAAAAAACTTTTTCGAACACTTGCCTGGCTTCTAACTTCATTTTCACTCTCGTGACCAAGAAATTGCAGGTGAAAGGGTTACTTTCAGTGGAGGGGACAGGTTGGCTTTGATCAGCAGAACAGATGGCCTCAGCATGGCATGCCAGGTTGGTGTCACTGATCGTGAGCGGTAAAAAAAAGGCGACTAGCAACGCTGGCTCGGGCCTTGTTAAGTTCGTTCGCTAGCACACTACGAGGGCGGTTTTTTTTGCACTTCTGGGTGCAGTTCTCAACAGCTGCCACATCAAGGGATGAATTAAGCTCCGCTTTGATTGGCAAAATCAGCCAATACCGGATTTTCCAGGCCGCCCAAATCAGCTACTGCCAGTAGTGGTAATAGAATGAGTGATAGTCCGACACAAATGCCATGCAAATTTCCATCGTTTTTCTTTACCATTCATTCCCTTCATCAAAATGGAGCTTCCTTGCAACTGTAGAGCCTGCTGATTAACAGTGCTTATGACTGCAAAGTTATTTTTTTTTACAATCGCTGAGAAAACCTACTGATCACATATTCCTTTAGAAAGCTAAAAAGCCCAGCTTACTTTTACGTAGATCAATGTTATCCCTCGCTGAGACACTTGCCAAGAAAATTTCAAAAAAAGAATTGCCTTTTTAATTAGTCATATCGTTGAATAAGCATTTGTGAAGCATGGCAAGTGCACACATGCAGAAGATTGTTATTAGCAAGTCTTGCGAGTCAAATTGTAATTAGGCCTTTAAGGCTGTGCGACTAATTAATAAAAAAAATATTCGCTTAAAATATATTTTAACCATGAAGGTACAACTGTTCGGTTTGAGGCCGTTTTAATGTTTTTTTAATTGTGATCAGGTAAACGGACAGTTTATTGCACAATTTATGGCCACGTCAAAGATCAATGATGAGCCACTTTATAACCATTCCTGTGCTACCTCTTCACGAGCCAACACCGTCCACCGTGGTGCAGTATCGGTAAAACGATGCCAATACCTGACACGGCATGGGGATGCTTTTATCCGGTAGTGAATTGATAAAGGATTGTATAAATTATATAGTGCATTCGGAGTTGGGTTATCCGATCTTTTAGGTAATTGCTTAACCCAACCGATGATCGGTTCGATCACTCAACGAATCGGATGTCGTGAACAAAGTTGCGAATTAAAAAAAAGTCCCACACGTGCCGCTGGACGGGAGGTGACGGGGGTGGAGATTGCCGACATCATCTGAATCACGATGTTGGGGCTTGGCTTGCCCAAGTAATCGACAACAAAAAACAAGCCGTCACAATTTTTAGTCGACCAATTGACCTAATCGTGAAACCATTGTTCTAACTCTCTCGTTATTTCACTATACGGTACATGTATACAGACACATCGATATACAAAACAACGTTCACATACACTGCTTTCAAGTAAAGTATTTTGGTACAAGTGCTGCTAGCGAGCATTTATCCAGGACAGTGCAGCGCACGAGGGGGTGGGTGGTCAGCACCGTGCCCAGCCACCTCTGTCTCCCGAATGCGAGAGAGTCCTATACATTCGCAACCAATCTGGGCAATGTCAAACAGTACCTCGGAGGCTCTTAAAAAGAGGAACACTGTCGGCGGTTATACGAACGCTTTCTGGAGGGCTGACCTTTTGATTTCCCAAATCAAAACAATGGATTCTCAAAGGATGCACTAAACTCGTGGTCGTGGTTGGTAGAGATAAAGCACCAACATATCTCCTCTGGCCATTCCGAGGGCACTTGGAAGTCATCTCAAAAGAAGGGGCAACAATCTCCATCAACCAACGAGGTGTACGTTTGCCTTGACCATTTAACCATATCTATTGCTGCCTTGGGAAGCTTGCCAGCGCTCATTTCATCGGGTCATGTGACTCCTCAGAGATGACTCGGAAAATAAATAAAAAACATAAAGAAAATATCAAGCAAAGAAGTTTGGCAAAAATCCGAGACAAAAAATGCCAGTTTTCCAATGGATCCTGCTTAAAGTTAGAATTATAGTGAGCTATGCCCAGTTTTTAATAATTAAAGAGCACAAGATTGCAGGGTAACAAATGTGCAAGCAACCTCAGATAATGCCCGAACCATAATGGTTTAGATTTATGTCGCTAATAAGGCACCGAATGGGATTAGAAAACCGAGGATACGAAGTGAAAACAATTTGTTGTAAAGACATATTTTCTTTTTGCCAATATCAATATGTGGCACTTGTCCCCAAATGGCCGTAAAGTAATGTGCTCGCGATACGTGCTCGCATTAGCATTTGTTGATATCCACACCAATAACAGAGGTTAAAAAGGTAAAAGATAAAGGTACAGCCCTGCAATTTCTTGTTTACGCCACTGCTGGCAAAAGGGCCTTTGCGAGAGGGAGCTCTAGAAAGCTCCGCTTGAGGGTAATTTGGTCTACTCTTCCACGCTGGCCGGATGTTTTTTGATCAGTGTCGGTACCCACGTCACAGTTTGTAATACAATAACGATGCTCGTCATAATGACGTCCCAAAAACAAACGACGTCCTTATTGGATCACGCATTTGGAAGTGAATAAACAGGCGAGTACTGAACAGGAGAAGTGTGACTCGTGAGCGCACCCTTCACAATGACACTTGCTTTATGGTGAGGAAACGCCGAAGTTATTTTATTTTTTCGCAATTTTCCAAAAATGAAATGGATTTGAGAATAAAAGCAATGTCAACCCACAGGAGTGAAACCAGGCTGGCTAATGCAGCAATACATCAAAGCGACTTTTCCCTCTGGTTGACCATAATTCAAAACTTTTCAGCTCTTTTTGAAGACTAATTGCCTCATAAATGTTCTCTTTTTTGTGTATACCTCCACAACCCCCGCCAGTTATATACACATTTCAAAGTCAGTATTAAATATTACGTTGTACGTTAAAAAAAAAACTACAAAAAAAACCTGGCACTCACACAGTGGGTGCGAGGCAGTGATTCATTTTTAATTAGAGCTCATTTTTCTTGTCAGATCTTCAGCGATTTGAAACACGTTGACAGCAGATGTCACGAAAAATAAAATGCACCCAACTTGTATAATTAACTTTTCATTAGCCTTAACAAGTAAGGGTTCAAGAAAGCCATAAAGGGATATATACACAGTCTATAGAAACACTTTTTCTCTTCTTCATAACAAAAGACGCACATGTCTCTCTTAATTTTCACGGAACGATATTTCTCATTATGCGTGAAAATGAAAATATTTTCTACTAATTGATGGATGATAAGATAATGAGTTGTTTCAAAAATAAATAATTCGTGAAAAAAACCGTCTACTTATTAACATATTGCACATACTAAAATAAGAACAATTTCTCCCCATTTTCTCAATCAATTTGTTAAATAAGGACCTCCAATTATATTTCTGTCATGGGGGTTGTTTGACCATACTTCACCACGCAATGGATTCTGCTGAACTGCCCTCAACTGCCGACAAAGCTTACCGAACTCATATTTTGGGCAGGGTGCTGTATGTTGAACTTCTTTCACACCGTACGTAGCCAAGTGTGCTGATCAGAGGTACGGTGGAAGAACAACAAACCCAAACACACACAAAAACACTTCTAAAGAACTGAGTTTTCAATTTGAGAAATTCGTTTTCAATGTGGTCACCCATCCAAGAGCTGTCCATGCTCAATTCTGCATGGATTCCGAGGTCTGGTGGCATCGGACACATTCCAGGTGAATTGGTCCATAGATTTGGTCAAGTTAGTAACGCGCTGCAATGGGCTTCAGGGCTTCAGGAGAAAGAAAACATGAGCTTGTTGCTTGCCTGGGTAGTGGGTGCCCCGTGTGTTTGGGACAATATGAAACAGCCATCTATTTACATTCCCAGGAACAGATTAACAACAGAATCACCCATTTTCATACTGATTGCTCATTAGTGCCTAAGAAAACAACTTCACTTGCACAACCCAAAAATGTGTGATCTTAAAAAATAAACAAGATGCTGGTACTTGCGTTGTTAAAATGCTCCGGCTCAGACACAATCAGATACAATTTCAAAATAATATCAAAACTTGCGTAAGATGTATATGAGGGTGGGAGCCAAGCTAAAGATGGTAATGAAAGTTGACAGCTATTCACATGGTAAGAATCACATTTTCCACATAGTAACCCCTAATACTCGTGCGTTTATGGTAATATATGCTCAGCCCATAAAGATATGACTTTAATAAAAGTCCAATATTGATGTGACTTTTATATTTTTAATGGTCCATTCCAAAAAACTTTTTCTCTGTGGCCCATAAACATATATATTTTTTCATAGAATCACAACCAAATGTCTGGATCTTGGGTAAAATTCATAATTATGGTCATCTGAGGTTGTAGAAAATAAGTGTCAGCCTTTCTAATACCCGGGGCTACACTCAATACATGGCCCCACAAAGGTCATGGTGTAAAAGGGTAAAACATTGCATCCTAACTTTTAAATTCTTCCTGACCACTAGCAATGTCAGTTGCACAAGGGTAACCCTTTTTTTTATCAACAAATTGATTGCTCATTGGTTATCAGCAACAGGCAATACGCTCGGACAGATGCACTGACCAGAATAAAACAGCACGGTTACGTGACTCAATTTGAAAATGTGTCATTCGGGATGCTGAACAATTGCTCTTTACGAATGATAATTTTCCCTGTAGCATATTTATGGTGTATATATAGAGGTTTGCACTCAACGTGGCTTTTGAGCAGCAATTGCTTCCCCCCTATTCGTCTGGATAGGGCCAGGGGATGTTTTTCAGAGTCATCAAGCAAATACCTTGCTCAAGCTACTTAAAATTCTGAAGCCACATTGGAGTGAGCAACTGCCAAAAAGTCCACGAGCCGTAACGAACTCTTCACTCAGTCGCTTCGCATGCAAACTGCTAAAGATGTACGCAAGCAAGAGTATGATTTCAAATGAATATTCAGGCATTCTCCGTCAGCGGTGGCTTAAAACACAGAGGAGAGACATTATTTTCCACCCTCATCAATAAAATAGAGTACCTCATAACTAAAAGTATGTTTCAGCTCATGCTTATGGAAGTGTCATTGTTTACAATAGAAAGCCTAACGGAAGAACACTACAATATAACTTCGAAGAAAAATATTTTTAAAAAATTATGAATGGAATTTTCCAACTTTCATGGTCTGCTTAAGGAACCACATTGTAAAACATTGTTGCCAACTGTAAGTCAAAACCCTCCTTTCTCTCTTAACTTCCTCCACTACAGAAAAACCATTTGCCGAAACTTATGGCCATGATGATATACCTTTCAGTAGTAATGCATTTTTTAAATTCATAATTTGTTTCCATTGGGTTAGGTCATCGCATAAATAATGTGTGTGTTGTAAACCCTCCTCCACCCGACCCAGTCAATTTATGAAAGTGTCACGCGATTCAAACACGCCGAATGTATGACTGCTTCAGCAGCACTACTGGTATTGTTGTTGTTGGGGAGCAATCTCACAACATTTAAAAAGGTGCGAATTTTCTCTGGAGATTGTGTGCAGCATCATCAGGTAACGGCGTTTCTCTGGAGATTACGTGCAGCAGCAGCATTGCGCCTTTGGGCGTCATCTGGTCCAACACCATGTGAGACTAGGCTCTAAGAAAAGCTGTCTCGGGTGTGGACCAATCAATTTCAAGGACAGTGCATATATTATCAGAGTTATGTTTTTTTTTGCATTTCGACTGCAGGTATTGTGGTCAATGCAAACATGACTCCTTGTAAAAAAGGTGTCAGCTTTGATGCCAGATAAAAGGGTAAAAAAACAATTAGCAGCATCATTATTAGGTTGTTAACAGGAGCTCAGATCTCAACCTGATGATGCTGCACATAAACCTACAGCGAAACGTCACACCCATGTAAATGCTGTGAGAATACCTTCTGAGCATTCATTACCTTTGACCTAATTTCAATAAACACTTCCTCATGATATTTTAGATCTATTGTATTAACATCCATTGGTCATTTTTGACTTGCCGCCACATTGTCACATTTTAATGTCATGGTTTTTGGGGTACTTCCACTCACAAAGTATACCGTTTATTCTTCTAATTGTGATGCACGTGTTCTGCATTTTACTACACTGTACTGTAATGCTGCACTTGCTTATCAAGTTCCGGTCTCCCTTGAAAAATAAAAATATTTTCTCTCTCAAAAGTTACCGTGCTCAAACAGATTACTTAATTTTCGTCACATAATGAAAATAATCTGCACCGTTTACTATGGATCTCCATTAACATGCATGACCCTTGTTACTGAAACCAGACAACATCTTAGGATAGATCTACAAAGAGACAAGACATTCGTACAAGATAGATAATTTGCGAATATAAACCCACCAAACGTGTAAATAAGCTGCAGCTGGCAGTAAGGGCATCGTCGCTGCGACATTAATAACGCCGTTAGCCTTTTTAATAGTTAGCGTTTTGCATACAAACTAAACGGCACAACATTTAATTACTGTTATTCCGAGCGATGGGAAGGCGGTAATGTTTATGGTGATGGCGATGAATGGCGGCGGCGGCAGGAGGCAGGCTATCGCTCATTTACAGTTGCCTCCACCGCTGGCCCGTAAAGACGCGGCGGCGAGGAGCGGGCGAGCCACAAATGAGGCCATTTCCATTCTTCGTACACCGTCCAACGTTTCCTAACTGTGGGATAAAGCTGCTGCTGCTGTCGCTGCTGCTGCTGTCGCTGCCGCTGCCGCACGGACGGAAAGGAAACACGCATCGCCTGTCAACCCGAATGGCGAGACAAAACTGACTCCGTGGCGTGGTTCATCACCAAATGCCGGAATTCCACTCGGAGGGGTAAAGCACGTGGTAAAGGTGGAGCCCTGCAATTGCTTGCTGGGCTGCATGTCCAATTGACAACGATGCACCGCTGCCTCATCGCGGTGCTAATGAGTTGACCGTCGTAATTCTGCGCTTGCATGTTTGCCTTGTGCAGGAGAGTGGGTGTGTTTGGACAATGTACCCACTGATACGTTTTAAAACCGATTGACCTGTGGGCTTGGAGGCATACGCATGGCCTTTGGGACATCCACCACTGTTGGAGATTGTATGTATGTTGAACTTCTTTTGCACCGTACGTAGCCAACCACGCTCATCGGAGGTGCGTGAAGGTAAAGGTGCAGCTCTGCAATTTCCGGATTACGCCACTGCTGGTGAAAGGGCCTCTACCTGAAGAATCTCTCCAGAACCCCTCTGAGAGGATGTTCTTCCACGGTCACCTGATGTCTTGGAAGAGGTGGTAGTACCCACCCATTACCCCACCACACGAAACCTGCCGAACGGGGGCCAGCTGCGGTGTTACCCATCTATACTGCTGGGTGGGCAGAGGTGGTGGAGATTTGGGAAACGGTGCACACCGTCGTTTCCAACGGGAGATCGAAGAGGCGACGTCCCGGGTTGCAAGTCCAGTGCGCGAAGACCCATTAGACCATGCGCCACGGCAGCATTCCCCGCTCAGAAGGGCGAATCAAAATCGTGATGTTGACATGCACGGCGAACCATGCCGCTGGTGCCTGCGTACTAAACGAATCTTCTCATTCCTCACAACTCGCCATCCGCGTGTGGAGCAGATGAGGCGGCAAGCACACCCTTTGTCAACGCTTCTTCCGCGATTAGTTTGTGCGGTGAAAAGAGCCTTTGTCCAAATTTACACCAGTGCTGTGGAACCACCTCCACTCTCGCTCTCAGATCAGGGCACTTCAAATGGCTTCCTTTAAATCAGGTCTCAAAATGTGGCTATTTATCAAAGATGTTTCCCATAAAGCTCTATTGTAGTGCGATGGCTTTGAATGAAATGGGCTAAATCGTGTAACGCAAGCGATTATCAGCAACGCCGCGCGTGCTTTCGATCATTTTGTTTTTCGCTGTCAAGCAGTTTTTTTCTTCCTCTCTCTCCAAAAAGTGCCTTGCAATAGTTTTACGATGAAAGACATCGGGTGGCATAAACACTAATTATTATTGCCATTGAAGGTGCTGACAGGTACTGCCCGCTGCGTTCTTGGAAACGCCGAGCTGGGTCGAGCTCGCCGCCGATTGGCTGCCGCTCATCCTATGGGGCCCGGTGGCGGAGCAGGAGGTTTGAGCGAGCAAAGGGAGAGGCAAACCCTTGGCAACAGCCAGCGCACCGTGCAAGACGCAACGCGTGAGGACGCTTGTCAAGCATGCTCTGGGGCCTCCTTTCCCCTGGCTCCGGTGGTCATGCGGAGTTGTTAGACCATACTTCACCATGCTAGTCAATGCAGGTTGGGAGAAAACTATTGTTCGCCGTGGACGTAAGCGACGGATGGGAGTCGAACTCCGGGTCACGAGGTTCATTCGCCGCCGACTTTAATAAACGCAGTTGGGGGTTACAATGCCAATAGGTTGTATTGTTTTTTTACACAGGAAAGAAACATTTTATATAAGCACCGCAAATGTAGGAGATTGTTATATATTGTATAAAAATGTTGAAAGCAGTTATTTGGTTTAAATTAATAATTTAACATTGCTTCCTCTGCAGCTAAAATTGCATTAGGTTATTTCATGAGTGTGTTAAATTCAGGTACTGCTCAGCTATTATTACAGTTGTTGTTCATCGATGCAAGTGAGAGCGACTTGGTTGAAATATATATTTTTTCTATCACATTCCACTATTCACGCTCGCCATCCCCTTAAATTTCGCTGTCGTTAACCGTCCCATTTTTACTTCGACCTTATTAGAACAAGCGACATCAAATGCACGAGCTCCTTAATAATAACGGCCGTGCATTTAAAAAAAGAATCCATCGTAACAAAGGTGACTACACCAATAAATATCGCACGCACACATTCATTCAAGAGACAGGCTGATGGATGAACAGAGGGACGGACGGATGGACATGACAAATATGGCCAAGAAAAACCAGCTACCGGTTTGGAAAGAAGTCACCGATCATCTCATTCCGTATGCAGGGTCACAGATGCTGATTAATGCTATTGGTAGGCAGCAATGCATTCCACAGAAATATGAATAGCTACAGGCAACGAGGGCAGATAACAGAATGATATTCTGCAGGACTCTTCCTACCCAGGGGTCTCGTGAACTCTGCGATAGTTGTAATGCTGAAATATGATAATGTTTGTCAGTGACATCTAGAGACCCCAGGGGACTAAGTGCTGCCCCTCCACCACCCTCTTTACCCACACCTCCTTCCAAGAGGCCCTACACCACGCGTAATTGAAAGAAACAAAAGTAGAATTGGCGGGGTCAGCCAAAAGTTTTCGCAAATTTAAGCACACATTTTCATGCAAATGGTGTTGTTTAAATGGCGGTGGGGAGGCGAGGAGCTAAATGATGCGGCTGCCTCTACACCGTCACGTCTGCCGTCCTGAAAGTAGAAAAAAATAAACCTACGGCAGTCTGATGTCAGCCACTACATGCCAATCTCGTGGCCAAGTCGGCTACCAAGTATGCGTAACAAGGTCTCATTATTGCCTGCGGAGGACTAACTTGAAATTGGCACTTCACGGCAGCGTTTCTCCAACTCCAACCTACTGGGACAGCTTTCAGAATCCACCTACCAACAAGACCACGGAATGCCTGCAGGTCTAATTTACGTGCAAATGCAGCAAGGGGGGGTAACGGTCGACACGGCAAGTTGGATCGTGGTCGCGCCCGGGGACAGAAGTTTAAGGGGCCACAGATTCACGATGCGTTAGCGACAAATCCCGCAGCTCACCATGTGATAATAATCTCAGAGAGAGAGAGAGAGAAGACAGACGCATGCTGGCGAGGTGGAAGGTGGAACAACAACCACGAGGGCGCGGACCCCCGTGTGGTCTCCCAGACCCGTTGCCACCGGTCCCCATTGCAGTGCAGAGCCACCACATGGCCAAAGCTCCCCCCCCCCCCCCATTACCAGTTGTGTGGGACATCTGCCGCTTGTAAACAGACGCTCGTGAGTTCCGACCAAGCACGCCGGCAACCCCGCTAATCGACGTGGCATTCCTATCGGAGCGGACGCATGCGCAGCGCTCGATCGCGGGTAGTCGGAAAACAAAAAAACAAAGTGCATTAAAGCAGCCCCCTCGGCAGCAGCCAAACTATTCTTACGCTGTAAGTCCAAAAATAAAGATTTGGTATTGAATATTTTATGGCAGCTGACATGGCACGCGGAAATAAAACAAAAATTTGCTCTCATGCCTCAAGCGGCAAGTCAGGTTTACAAATATCACGAGTCTGGGGTGAGAAGAGAGGAAGAGGGCTTCCATTCTGGGTTTTCCGTTTGCGATCGGCGTATTTTCTTTTCAAATGGACAGCAAAGCAAAGACGTCCGGTCGCATTCATTGCACTGATGAAGTTAAACAACCGACTCGCTGAATGCACCGTTTACTCTATTGGGGGGGGAGGGGGGGGGGGGAGAGAAATGTCCACTGTTCTTGCTCGTACAATAGAGAAATAACATAAAGGGATGCATGCCTTGTGCGGTGGAGAGCAAAAAAAAGACAATGGTTCACAATCAATATATAGCAGCCGAGTGTTTCGTAATATAAATTAGCAAAACATCATAACTACATTAAAATTGAATTATTGTGGAATAGTACGATAGGAAGTGGAGCCTTGTAAGTGTAACAAAACACATTTATGGACGCCAGTCATTTTGGATTGTGAAATGTCAATATTTAAATGTTGCGATCAATAGGCATGCACAATATAGCACAGTGCGAGCATTACGATACGTATGGCGTCGGTGCATATTGGACACTACAATAGCCAATGAATATATTTGGGGATTTTGTGGTTTGTGTTCAAGATAATGCTATTGAAAAATAGCGTGCAAACATACATTCACCACATGCATAATATATAGGTATACAGTCCAGCATTATCATACAATATGTTCAGACCAAGGGATTTGTACCGGCTCGCCTGGCTCTATGAGCCATATCGTATGTCGACGCGGCGCTCCAATGTTGCGTATTCTGACCTCACAATTTCTTCTGGAACGTATTTCTTTTATTTGAGATATTTTGCAACTGCAAGGGCGCCTTTCCAGCGGGTGCTGTAGTGTGCTTCTACACAGGATATTGCGTGTCTTGTTGTCGGAGAAACAAATAAGAAATAAAAAATATAACAAGCTGGAGGGTGGAGGGGTGAAATTAAATAAATAAACAATGACGTGTGCCGGTGGGTCAATAAATTGTACGATTTTCGGAGAGAAACACATTTAAGTGATGAAAGAGGTGATGGACAGGGAAGGGAGACGTTGGAGAGAGACGGAGAGGCATGTAGAATTGTGAGGTTTACAAATTCCCAAGAGGGGAACAAGGAGAATGCATTGGGATGGAAATAAACCAAAGCCTGCGTCTCCGCTTGTACAATTACTTATTGTCTGGCGATAGGAAATTGTAATATTGTCCTTTATTCTAGCCTGGAAAGTCTTATTGAGTATCCAGGCTTTTTTTTCCAGAAGGTCTTGCATTGGCACATTTGACAAATTCCTTTATTGAGCCTTTGGCTTCTTGTGGGTGGAATTCAGTGAATCCAAATTAAATTCATGCATTTCGGAGATAATACTAAAAGCATCACACACCGATGAATTCAAGAATTAATTGCTGCACTAGAATATCTGTTCTACCGACCATCTTCTGATGACCAGTTGCACTGTACCCTTAAAAGCACGCACGTTTCAAAATAATAATCGACAGCCCCTTGACAATCTGCTGCTCGATGAAAGCTTCCTTACACTGTGCCAGTCACAGCTGTTGTTTGGCCATACTTCACCACACTGGTTGGTGCAACTTGATGAAGAGGTGGAGGGGTTGGGCAGGATTGATACACGTAGCACTTGCCACTGATGCGGGCCGTGGCCAGAAATCAAACTCAAGCCACTGGATTCATATTGTAATAATGCCAAAGCTGCCTCCTAACCAAATAAAGCAATACAACCCAATTTGACACACACGACAGACTAAACAAAAATCACTGGGCAGCCGTGGCGATACAGCTTACGGAAAAGTTTAAGAGGGGACAGGCGTGTTGATAACTTGCTCAGGAGCAGCAGTAATGTTTTATCCTTGACAAAAATAAACTCCAAAGGAAATGTCACAATCCTCAAAAATGCATGCCCTTGAGGGAAGGCACTCTGTTGTGCACGCTCGGTGTAGGTGAGATTTCTCTGTTTTTTCTTCTTTTAATCTAAAAAAAAACGTTTAAAAAAGCTCACGTAAAACAAGCTGTTACGTTTGAATAGCGGAGTGTTCCGAGCGCAGCAAACAGGCGCACCAGGAGGACAAGCGAAGACAGAGCAAGGAGCATACAAAGCGAGGAATACATTTTCATTTCACATCCCACCGACAGCACTCATGGCACACAAAGGCAGGAGCACTCAGTCTGTGGCCGAGTGCATAATCATTCCTGGGGGGCCAGTTACTACCTATGAGCTGTTACACACTTCAAGCCCTGCAAGCCACTACCAATCCCCACTGCCGCCAAGTAAAAGATTCCTGTGTGCCCAGCCACACGAAAACTTGTCAATTTATATCATGCAGCCGTTTAACAAAAAATATATAACTTTGGTCGAACACATTCCTAACTAGCGGAATCCTTCCGGTCAGATGATTTTTATTTGGTCTCGTCGCCTAATTTTTTTATTGCATTATGCTTAATTGGTCAAGTGTTTTATTGTTGGTGTTTTTCAAAAGAAGCAAAAATACATGAATTTTACACTGAAACTGTTAGTATAGTTTTTGTAATGAGAAAAGAAAGGTTTTACTGATGTAAATTTTGGGAGTTGTTTTTCAAGGTGTTGGGACAACAGTAATAAAAACATGAAATAAGTTGCAATGGTACAATAAACAAATACCCTGCATACTTTTAGTGAATTAAAAGTAACAATACAATTCACGTCACAGCCATTTGTTAATCCACTGCTGGATAAAAGCCTGCCCAAGTTGTGTAGATCATATGGGCTATTAAAGCTGGTTGGTGCATTCGTTGCCAAAGAGAGTAGTGGTGGGCGGATAGGGTACACAGACCACCGGTGTTAGCCAAGATCAGGAATCAAACTCAGATCGCCAGGTTCATAGGGAAGTGCGCTACCCACTGCTCCAATCACTTGTATGATTCACTATCCCCTGCACAGAATGTATAACCACATGTATACATTTGAACTTCATATGTACTTCCACGCATACTTTCACAGATAGAAAACTAATCTGGAGTACAATGCATAACCATCTCCAAAAGGTATTAATTTAAAGTACTGAAAAATAAATGAAGAGCAAGTATGTATTTTCCATTACAAGATAAAGTCAGAAATCCCCTGTATAGCCTCAACAGAGTGTTGGGGCAAGTGCTATAAGCGAGCACCTATGCAGGTTGGCACAGCACACGAGGGGGTGGGTGGCCAGCACCATGCCCGGCCGTCTTTGTCTCCTTAGTGGCCATGTTTACACACAGCACCAGATGCTCATTAAAGTCGACCTAAGGGGAGGCCCAGGTCCTGTTGAGATAATCATCACTGGTGTTAACCGTGAGCGGGAATCGAACCCAGTCGACGGGGTCCGTAGCACAGCAGGCTAACTGCTGCACGAACTGCACTACTGCACAGAAACACACACACCCGTTTCCTCAGAGATTCACAATGGCACTCCGACGAACCCATGAACACTCGAGCAAACATGCATTCGTATTGCCGAGGCTCCGAGAGCTGCAGACAACCTCATGTAGATTTATCGATGCGGATGCACTTGAGTAAAAATGGCAGTTTTACTGCACGTATGAAGTACGTGGTATAATTACGCCATTCCCACTGAATTATGCCACGTTAAAGAAAAGTGACCAGATAACAAAAAAAACTGGAAATAATAAATATTTATTCAAAAGCTACACGAGGAGCCACAAGGGCCAACGTTGAATAACCACAAGCTGTCATGAATACAGATACCTACGCAAAAAATTCGGAACGGTATATCAAATGGCTTCCTCTGTATCATGCAGAAACACGCTTCCCACGATGAGCATATAAAGCACACACTCATGCATGCGCACAGAGCCTAGGTCTGCCTGTACATAATTAAAAACAAGAAAAGGAAATGCATTTCACGTGGGCAAAATTAACTTAAAATGAAAATGCTGCTTCTGTTCCATTGCAGGTGGTCTGAGAATGTTTTCTTAACACGACGTGATTGCGTTCGGTGGTGGAAATGGCAGTACTCTGTGATGCGAGGCAGAAAACAGTATTCGCTCAGGGCTCGCGTGGTGATTTAAATAGCGCAAATTAGGCAAACGGCCAAATTCCACCCATACACGGATGTTCTCTCCCAAGACGCAATACAATTTAAAGCAGTGGTAGCGGTCGCTTGGCATAAATTAAACAAAGCAAAATCTCATGGCCCAAACTAGCTCAAGGGGAATAATGGAGGGAGAAAAAAATTGTGCATCGAACACGAGCTCAAATGTTAATCCTCATAAACATAACGGTATGATTTGCATAAAAAGTTAATTAATCTCAGTCACCTATATCTTGTCTTTCTTCTCTCTCGACATGTTGATTGTTGTCTACAATTCTCTGATCTCATTAAATCGATATCTCTTGTTAACATCTTCTGTCATCTGACTTGACAAGGGGGGGGGGGGGTCCCAAACATTAAAGCCCCAGCAGTCAAGCTTTTCACGCCACTAATGCGAAGAGTTTTTAATTAACTTGTGGGTGCGGAGAAGACAAACGGATAGGACTAAAGAAAATGAATACTTTTGCTCACGAAACGTATACATACGATGACGTACGTGTACGTACACGTACGTCATCGAAACGGAATCAAAAGTAAAGGGCCATGCGGGAAGGCGCGTGGCACAGTTTGGCGCCAGCTATCGTAGAGTGCAGTCGTGTCGCTATGGTTCTTTGGGGTGAGTACAATATCATTCAGCAGTGGACGCAACACCCCACCCTGCAACTTGCAGATGTCTCGGAACAGGTAAGAGTAAGTGGTCAACACTCATTGTGTGGCTCAGAAGGCAACGTTGTGACTAGCTAGTTAAATACTTCTGGCGATAAAAGCACGTAAATTTAACTAAAAACTCAACCAAACTATATTTATTTTACCCAGGTAAGTCCCACGGAGCTATGTAGGTATTTTTCAGAAGAGACCTGGCCACGAATTATAGCGCAACGATGTGTCTTATCACGTGGAAATGTATACCAGTCAAATACTTTCAATACATGTTGATTTTACATGTGGAGTGAAAAACCAGAGGACCCGGGGATAAGTTCACGCAACCGTGGGGACAGAGACACGCTAACTCCATCCATGCAGGCATTAATATCGGGATCAGGATCAAACCCACGATCTCCTGCAGACCGGGCGAGGGAGTTAGCATTGTAGAACACATCATAGAATCGATTCTTAACCATGTTTTTTTCTTCCTTGTTTTAATAAGTTTTGGAAAATGCACAATAGAGCACATGTTTCATATATTCGTATTAAAACATCTAAGTGGGGTGATTCAGGAAATGCAAATCGTTGCTTCCAAGTGATGCAAGCTCACCCAGGTGGTGATAATTTTACATCAATTAGATGTTGATGACGATGAGAAACACGGAGTTACATCTTAAATTCTGATGCAGTATCCACGAAGCCGGGTCCCAAAAGAGAATATGATCAATATGTAACCTAAACAAATTATTTGGTGATGGATGCTGCTGCTGCATTGACAGTGATGCACAAGCACAATTAACAACAACACGACTGAATGTGTTGAGCGTGTTACTTACTTTTGGTGTAAATGTGGCTCAATGTGTACACACGAATATTCTTTCATTGTTGTGTTGGCATCAAAGCCACACGTGTGAGTACCAAAGCACACCAGAAAGACGTGATGGTGACACGACGCGGCCCCATCCATTGCCGGAAATGTGCGAGACATGCGCGTGCAGAAACGGCACACACGGTAACTGTGCACATGCATTTTAAATATGTCCGTGGCCTTCGAATCCATGCTGTGTAAACACAATGCCTTCCTTTTCACACTGCGCCACATCCTCGGGGTCACAACCCCGACTCTACACCTTTCCTCATACTTCCCACTTTCTGTTCACATGTTTACTTTCACTTGAATAAAGTTTCCGGCATATAAGCAGCAGCAGCGTACACCAGAGGTCGCAAACGGGTTTTGATTCCTTACCCGTACCCGGCCGCACCAGGGTCGCAAACGGGTACCCGTACCCGTACCCTACCCGATACCCGGCTACCCGTACCCGGCCGGGTATCAGGTAGGGTACGGGTATCGGGTACCCGATTGCGACCTCTGGGATGAAGCCATGTTGCAGGCGCGGGTGGGTTGATTCTAGGAACTTGAATTGTGAGAAGAGACAAGACGTTGGGATATGAGTGACAAACGGTTACTTACCAGTGACTCACGGCCTACCCGTACCCGACCGCACCAGGGTCGCAAACAGGTACCCGTACCCGTACCCGGCCGGGTACCGGTAGCCTGGTATCGGGTAGGGTACGGGTATCGGGTACCCGATTGCGACCTCTGCCGTACACGCATTCTCGAGTTTATTTTCTCGAACTCGATTCTCTACCAGAGTCCTTTTGGATTGGAATATAAGTAGTTCTACAAAATGAATGGGTGGTGAAAGCACGATATATCCTGAAGATGGGGTATGTATGGACTCATCAAAGCTGATACATTCTGTGGCAAGGGATATTTTTTCAGAGTGAAAAATGCAAAGAAATAGACACACAAAAATAATAATAAGTTCTGAAATGCACAGCATTGCATTGCTCTTTTCTAACAAGACCGTTTCCAGTCAACTGAAAAGAAAACTACAGGCATTTGTGAATTAGCCAATTGTATTTAATGGTGGATATGCTGCGAATTTCCATTATAAGGACATCCATGTACACCACGACCGTGTACAATGGAAGATGTATTCCGAAATGGTAAATGTTAGTAATATCTACAAACACACACACACACACGAACACACAGAGTGACGTCCTTTAAATTATTCAGAAATGTTTAATTATGCAAATGAGGCATAATGGGACAAGCACCTTAACCTCAGCCCCTCCCTTTGTGACCACGCGAACGATAATTACAAACCACGGATTCGATGTTGCACCACAACTCTCGGATACCAAGCCAATGGCACTTTTTGCTGAAGTAGCATTTGCTTTCCTTAATTAGTCACCGTTCTTTTACGGTTCAACCGAAGCAAACGTTTACGAAACGTGAGGCCTGATTCTGAAAAGATATATTTCAGCCAGCTCACATCTGAGAATCGCAAACAAACGAAGCGAAATGTGTTCTTAAAAACCACAGGTCATGCTGTCCATCTATATATACACTCATGTGTTAAATAATCCTTCATTATATTATAATAAACCTTAATTACTTTTTATATGTGTCCAATTAAATGTGTTTTAAATCTAAATATCTTCACGCATCAAATAGAAGTAAGTTTACATTAAGCTGCGTCAGACCTAATGTCGGTTAGGTCAGGGGCAAGGGCTGTTAATAGAACAAAATACGTCCCATTACCTCTCATTATAGGTAACCTTTAATATTTTTAATTTGAATTTTTAATGACAATTAAAAGCTTGACATTTCAATTACGGGCTGTAATGCAGAGACGCAGCGCAAATGGAATCTCGCCACCCCTCTTTTTTTTGTGTCCATTAACACGGCTCCGATGTTCATCGCCCGTGTCCGATGTTCACCGCCCGTCTCTTCTCAACGCAGAGCGGCCAGGCTACGGTGACCCCTGGCCGTTTGCTCCAAAATAAACACGCCCTTGATGTCCTCCGCGAAAAGAAAAAACCCGCCAAACAAAACCTCTGTCGCGCCCTTAAACGGTGGCATTTTATCCTGCAAGACCGATTCCCTCAAGTAGAAGACGGACAGCGTCGTCAATGTACTTTTCTTTCGATTGCCGCAGGTTTGGCCGTTAATGAGAGTCCGTCTCAATTACAACTATTTTAAATGAAAAATGACGTACCTGATTAAGCCGATCTGTTCACACCATGACGCAACAACACTTGGCAACTTATTACCGCAAATTTCCAGCAGAGCGGCAATCTGCAAATGATTAGTTGGTGAGCTGCAATGAAATATGATATTTGCCCGAGCCCTGAGGGAAAGTCAGAACCGAAGAGCCTTGCTCCGCTTGAGACGAACGAACACTCACCGCTCATTCCCGCCTCACTGGAACCCCACAGAGTGGCCAGATAGGCGCACGGCTTTGCGCGTGCATCACGAGCTGGCTTGCGTGCACGCGTGCGTCTACGACCGAGGTGACCAGGCTCCTGCCCGGAATGGTTATGTACGACAGGAGCAGCTACGCCGCAGCGCTAATGCCGCAAGCTGATACGGTTTGCGAAAAACCGCGTGCTTTTGATAGACCAGCAGCCCAACATAATTATACTGAACGGGGCAATAAAGAGATTTAATTCTCAGTTTTCATATTAAAATTAAGGCTACAATTACAATTTGCATTTATATAGCATCTAAATACTGGTATCTCTGAGACGCTTTAAGGGTTTATTTATATGTGTATTTGTTTGAGATAATGCGCAGTGATTCACTGCGCTTTTCCAGGAAATCTGTGTCTCTGGTTGACAGCGTTA
This sequence comes from Lethenteron reissneri, assembly GCF_015708825.2. Classification (NCBI taxonomy): domain Eukaryota; kingdom Metazoa; phylum Chordata; class Hyperoartia; order Petromyzontiformes; family Petromyzontidae; genus Lethenteron; species Lethenteron reissneri. The sequence goes on from NC_083784.1 coordinate 1,923,836, forward strand.
AAATGTAATATTTGTTCAAATGTCTTCTTATCTGTTGTTACGTTGCGTAGTTTCCTTACCGTTGTTAATTTACAAATCTACACATTGCGCGTCCATGCCGCGCACATTAAATTGAACATGGCAGACCTAGCAATGTTGTGGTATATCCCATTAGCCTTTCCTATGGCAAGGGAGAATTTGGCGACGTCAACACCAATTTGTACAAATAAAATGCAGGCTCAGGAGCGACACAGCGCTTTCACGTCGTTTGTAGCGTATTTATTTAACTGCACCGCTTGCACGTAGGCTGGTGCTATGTGCTGCTGGGGTTTCTAGCCGTGGTATTTTTGCTGTTGGTTCCCTTGGCATGTCTTAGGTGACACGAGCAATGCAGCAGCGTCACTGACGACGGCGCACGGAACCCTACGTTACGTGACGGTTAAGTTTCCGGGTTGTGGCGTGTGTTGGGTGGCATGGGCGCCCAATGTTTCACTCCACATGCTGGGAGCTTCCTCTGGAACTACAGATCGTGTGGTATAACCAGTAAAATTGAGTTTGTGTAGCACAACCGTGGTAAAAGACTGCAAGTTCATATTTTTTTCTAGTGGTAAAGGTATGTTTTGGTATCACGGAGTAGGTGATTCTGTTAATTACAGACTCGCACCAGCCATAGAAATGGGAAATTTCCACCATTGTATCAGGGCCACCAATGGAGAGGAGCACTGCGCTACTGATGAACATGGAGACACTGTTTTGAATTGCAATAAAACGTTTAGATTAGCATTTCTCATTTACGACTTAATCCCGTTTCCTATATCACACGTAGCCCTGTCCCGCATCGGCAATACAGGCCTTTATAGTCTTGATTAACAACACGTTCTTGAGCATTTTCCTTCTACCTACAAGCAATTAACCGGACAGTGCACAATCTCGTCAGATCTCAGAAGCTCAGCGGACCTTTACCCTGCACGGTGTGCTTGGATGGGTGAACTGAATGCGTTTGTGTGCTGTGCATTAAACTAAACTCTTTTTTATTATATCAGGTAAGGTACATGTGGACATTTACAACAGCCAAATACTCGTAATGCATGTTTCTAAATGTGGAGGGAGAGAACACGCACACTCCAAATATACAGCTGTCAGGGTCGGGATCTAACCCGCGACCTCCTGCATACCAGGCGAGGGAGTTAACATCTTGCCACCGCATCACCCCCCCGCTCCCGTATCAGGCCCGTGTTCCGCCCATACATCTCACAGCGAGTTGCCGTGGGCTCTGCGAGCTGCCTGCCAAGATCTTCTGGCTGCCTCTAAAGACGCAGGACACCCAGTCAGCTCGCATCTCCTCAAACTTCAAGCAGGGGAGGGGGGTATGGGGTGGGGGGAGGCGAACTTAAACACATCGGCCATGGCAGGCGCTTGGCCGACGTTGAACCACATGCTTCCGTGAACTTTAAACGCCGTCCCAAAAAAACACACAAAAAGGCACAGGCGCCCCCTCTGGCGTGTCTGCCGGAGCTGTCTTGTTATCAAAGTCCGCGGCGGGAACAACGTCCGTGAAATTCAGCCGCAGACCTCAAGAAAATCTCTCAAAAAAACTTTAAAGGGAAATTAATTTTCCATGCCACGGATTTGTACTGTTTTGCCAAAGTTCACAATTATCAAAGGCAGCGGCTTAGGCAAATGTGTAAAGGCAGCTCTGTTTTCATTTGTAACAGGATAATTGCAGGCAAAGTGACATCTGCTAGCTAATGCACCGCATCAAAGTTATAATTCTGTTGTGAGATTGACACCGGCCATCGGCTCTAAGTGGCTTTGCTGGTTTGGCTCCAAATCCATTACGAGGGACGACCTCTTTCTGCGGGCTCAGCTGGGCACTCGGCAGCCCGAGCTGCACCATGAAAGCAACGAACGTGCCATCTATTACCAAGCCAACTGGACCACACTGATTTAGAGCTTGGAAAAAAAAACACATTTTAGAATCTATCAAACGTTGAACCCTTTAGCACAACCTCCCAGGCAGAGATCAAACCAGCTGCTCGAACAGGCCACCATTGCAGAGACCTTATTCTATAGTGTTAGAGTGCTGCAAAAAAAAATTTGCTATAATACACATCACTCAATATCGTTCATATGAATTACGTCAAAATATTTTCTCTCATTTAAAAATGTTATATTTATTTGGTTTGTGGTACAGTATAAGTGTATTAGAAAAGTAATCAATGTAGCAAATCCGGTCTATTTATTTGTTTCTTTATATAAAAAAAAGTGGAAGCCCTAAGAAATCGGTACACCATAGTCAGTTGATCGATAGGTCGCATGTGTGGGCCGTCCGACCTCTTACGAGATTTCTTGCCAGCATGAAAGAGTAGGCCAAAGTACCCTCTCTAGATTGGCTCTCCAGAGATCCCTCTAGCGGAGGTCCTTTCACCAGTAGGGGAGCGATAAAGTAATTTATACTGCTGGGCGGACGGAGGCAGGGGTAGATTTAAGAAACTTGTCTCATTGTTTCAACCACCGTGGCACAAGATCAAGCCGGTGACCTCTGCACCACGTCAGCATCCATTTTATAGATCATGATATCCAGTAAGCCAGCAACACGAACAGATACACCGCATATATTTCTTTTTTTTTAAACCGAACAAAAAGAGATGATGATGACAATAATAATATCAACACATCACATCACGAGTGATGTATGCGTTGGAGAACGAGACGCAGCGGGGGAGAGGCGCGTGGGAAACGGAGTGACGCAGATGGCTCCCGCTGTTATTGTAGCCGAAGCCGTGTCTGCGAAACACTCGCAGGCTTAGCGTGCACCTGCCCTGGCACCAACTATAAACCTCCGCTCTCTAGCACGAGGGACAGCAGCATGTTAAAAATAGCACGCACGTTGCAGGCAGGGCACGTATACACCCCACAGTAGCCATCACGACGCCAGCCGCCAGTCGTGCCCACCTTGGCTCACGTCCAACTAGGGGCACTTTTTACGCCACGCAAAAAAGAAGGAAAAAAGATCCCCTGGTGTAGCTACACAGGGCTCTTGAGGCAAGAGCTGTTAGCGGGCAAGCGCCACGGAGGCCGGTACGGCACACGAGGGGGTTGTAAGCGAGGCCAACACCAAGGACCAGAGGTCACCCTCGTCCGACATGGAACTTCAGAATCAGAATATTTGTTTCTACTGGAGAAATCCGATGAGCTATCAAGCTCTTTCCCATAGATGTCCAGTACTTGGGCTGACATAGCACACAAGAAGGCCACTCTTGTAAATCACGTGACAGGGGTCTTCGGTATTGATTGCCAAGCGGTTGGGAGTGAGGTGTCAAGTGTGTAGGACTACTGATCAGCTTAACAAAGATGCCAACATTAACATTAAAGACTGGTCAGAGTGCTCGCTAGTTTGAACATTTGTTCTTGTGCATTTTTATGAGTCAGGTCCATGAAAAGTGTACTGCGCTGAACACACAGAGTCAGCTCTTTTTGAACAACACTGTTTTAAGTCTATTGCAAAACTGGCACAGACTCAAGGATGGATCCCGTAAACTGGACAGCAGATCGCAGCGGGCTATGGATCGTAATCGGCGTCGATTGGGGTCCGTTAAGGGTGGTACATGGTGAGACTATGCAGGTTGGCCACGCATCGACAATCCTTATTCATAAAGGTTCACAAATTGCCTCGTAAAAATAAATTGGATGTTATCATTTGAATTTTAAACTTTCGTTTCTGTTCAAGCCGCAAGGATATTGTATTGCAATTTTAATAGAGACATGTTTTGTATTTGTAAGTAAGAATTTTAATAAATGCATGCATGTCCTCTAAAACTTTCATTCAAATTTGCCTCCTTTTACACAATTTTATAGATTTCCATCTGTACAACTATATTGATAATACAAATTACTAAATTGCAAACTGTTATTTTATTTGATCAAGGCTAACTTATTATGAGACCCTATTTATATAACTATTTAAAATACATATATTTGCTTCAACTAATTCCTTAGAGCACTGCAAATGCATATTTTGAGAAAAGAACAATTGTTATGGTGGTTTTAATTTATTTTATACAGCATGCAGTTGTATTCATAAAACGTCCTTGATTTACACTGACAATAATAAACAATCACACGTGTTAAACACACTGAAAGCCTGCTAAGTTTAACAACTGCTCAATAAAATAGCAATGTAAGAATGTATTTCTTTTTTCAAAACCAATGGACAATGTTCTTTTTCTAACCCTCTGACGGGCGTTCGTGAATATCTACGCGCCACATTTTTCCATCCGACGTTCATCCGTTGCCAAGGCAGTTTTGAAACGTGAAGGCATCTCCATCAGAAATCATTCATCATCTGCCGCAGCAATCCGACAGGGCGGCAAGTGAAAGGGTGCCTCTGCTCCGGATCTCATTCGATCAAGACCAACATCTCCCTGTGGAGGGGGGTCAAACCTTGTGCCGGAGCAACGGCAGGAGCATAGCGAAGCCCTGACTGCAGGCCCCGTGTGAACGTCACAGTTAATTTAATGACAGCCTCTTTCCCGGCCGCATAATTCGCGTTCAATCCATCGGCTGTGCCTGATGGATGCACTGCAGAGAAAACGTGGGACGCATTTGCCCTGTTAGTGATGTGCATCTACCCAGGCCGTGCTTCAGAGGAGGCTGACCACATCTGTTGTGCGTCACCACGGATTTGTAAGTTTTAATCACGTGAAAAGAGAAATGCGGGCGGATGGTTTGGTGGGCGCGGTAGTGAGCGCATCGTGCTATGAACCTTTCTGTCTAACAGTTCTAGCTTGTCCCTGTCGTCAACTCGCACTGACCAGCGTGGTGAAGTATGGTCAAACAACCCTCATGACCGACATGGCATTCATCCTGCAGTAGATTGACAAGGGGATGTAAATGATTACAGGTGGTAGATGCGTTCCGAACAGAGGGGGGAGCGATGGGAGGAGCCCTATGGGTGCCCTGTGCATGGGGGAGGGGTGTGCCAGGAGGCAACGGTGGTGTCGCAATTAGCGCGCTGCACTACGAACCTGGTGATCTGAGCCGGTCCTGGGCCCTCCCTAGGTCGACTCAGCCTCAAATGAGTACCTGGTGCGGTGTGTGAAAACATCGCCGCTGGGGATACAAAGGCGGGCGGGCGTGGTGCTGGCCACCCAACCCCTCGCGTGCCGTGCCGGCCTTCACAGGTGCTGCTCGCTGACAGGACTTGCCCCAACAGCCTGTTAAGGCTATAAGGGGGATCTTTGTCGTTGTTTGGGGTGCGCCAGGTGTGGCCAAGGAATGGGGGCACCGGGTTGGAAAGAGATGGTGACGTTGGGGGTATGGGGGGGGCTCAGCTACATATAGTGCCCTCTCGTTCACAATAGTAAAAATAATCTCATTATTTGAAAAATATGAAAGTGAGAGCTTCATGAAATGAGGCAGAATTTCCCTGTGTGTGTACGCTTGGCAACAGTGGTCGGGCATGTTGAAAAAATTATAAATAAGAGTCATCACGAATAAATTACCTGGCAAAGAAATGCCTTGGCACGAGTAAAAGCTTTTGGAAAAATGTCACACAATGACATTGGTTGGGACTATATCTGTATAACACAGCGTTCATTTCAATCCAGTCTGGTTTTGCCAGGTAGTGTTAGCAAACTCTTGATAGTACGTAGACGGTTAAGGGTTACCTAACAAACAGCAACAACATTTACAAGCATTGCAATATTTGTAGACGCATTGTGTTTTTACACTCGGACATTACGTATGCCCTCTTAGAACACGTTTGGAAATTTTTGAATAGAAATAGAGATTTAACAAAATTTTGCACTCAGGGAAAAGAAACTCACGTGACCCAGTGTTCTTCACTAATTTTCAGAGGGAGGCCACTTTCGCTCGATAAAACATCATCAGTGTGAGGGCCTCCAATTGTTTAATAGCACGATTATTGTCAGGGGATGCACGTCAGGGCCCGCACTAAAGGCCACAAGGGGCCACCAGTGTCCCACACTGACGTAAACAATAGCGTAGCGGTCAGGAAATTACGAGAAATCACGCATTTTTTGTCATGTCACATATGCTTTATGCAGCACGTATACAATAAGTATACGTGATGAATTGGGAAGACAAGTAAACCACACGAGATAATTGTACAAAGCAGCAGGGCTCTCAATCATGAAAAAGTGAATTTAAATCCTTGCAAAAGTTCAACCCAGCTCCATCATCGTCATCTTCCCAAGAGCGGTGAAGACAAGCATCACCTGGCGAGCAACACTTAGTGGGAATTCAACGGTGATACCCTAAAAATTTAATCATCGGAAAATGCCCTTTATATACCCAGGGAAGAGCCTCACTGAGCCTCAATACTCTTTCTCAGAAGAGCCCTGTATTGGCATGTGTGTCCAATTTCATTAACGAGTGTGTTGGCGTTGGCTGTTAAGAAGAAAAACCACAGTGCTGGTAGAAAACCCACGCATGAAAATATGAGAGACGGTGACGACTTAGTTTACCAGTCCTGACCTTCGGAATCTGGAATTTTCACCACTTCCTCAAGACCACCGAAAGTGATGGGCACGGCCGACTGCTTATCTGAGCAGTCAAACATGGTCTTGAGATTCTTCCTCTTTAGTTCTCTACCAATCCATCCTCACCCATCTTGAGCCTTCCTTTTAATTTCACACTTCCCTTAGAATTTGTCGAGCAGGCCTTTTTATTTTTAAGCCTCACAGTTTCTTTTCCAATATCCTTCCATATAGAACTTTCTTCGTCAAGCTTTCCACTCTGCTAAAACGTGCCTAATCGACATCAATTTCTTTCTTCTGGATTGTTCCAGAAGATTCAGGCTCTCCCTCTGGAACCTACTCCAGAACTGCTCGAGAACTTCTCATTACTCTCTTGAGATACAGCCGAAAATTAGATTTGCAAAAAAATACAAATAAATCACGACGGCGACTGCAAAACTAAACTATTAAATAAACATGTTTTTTTCATTTTACCAGGTAAAGCCCATTGAGCTATGTAGCTCTTTTTCAGAAGCGACATGGCCACAAATGATAGCTCAACGAAGTGGCTTATCGCGTGGAAATTTATATCAGCGACCAAATACTCTGAACGCACGTTGATTCTAAATGTGGAGGGGAAAGCCAGAGGACCTGGAGAAAAATCCACACAACCACGGGGGAGAACACGCAGACTCCACAAATACCGGCATCATCAGGGTCGGGATCGCACCCACGACCTCCTGCGTACCAAGGCGAGGCAGTTGACATCTCCGCCACCGTGGCGCCCCCACAACTGTATGGGCATTCAGTCCCTGTGAGCTGCATGCGTGCGTGCGTGCGCGTCAAAATCACAATCTGTATTTAGACTGGGGGAATCCGACGAGCTATGAAGTGTGTGGCGCGGGAGGCCCCCTACCTTCCACTGCCGCTGGACGTTGCGTGCGTCCCGCGAGCCCTCCAGCACGCCTTCCTTCTGGCTCGCGTCCTCCAGCACGTTGGCCGTGGTCTCGGCCTCGGAGAGCCACGCCAGGAAGCGCTCCAGGTCCAGGTGGTACTGCTGAACACGCTTGCCGGCCTGCTCCAGGGCGGCCTCGCGGTCGTTCAGGCTGAGCCACGACGCGCGCACAAAGACAAAGACCCCACCCCCCCCGTGTAGCCTTAACAAGACGGTAGGGGCAAGTGCTGTTCGCGAGTAGCAATCTATATGAAGGCCGGCACCGTGGCGCACGAGGGGGTCGGTGGCCAGCACCGCGACCAGACCTCTCCCGAGTGCTGATGCTGACACATTGCGTCAGGTGCTCATTTGAGGCTGAGTCGACCTCAGGTAGGCCGAGGACCAGTTTAGATAATCGTCATGCACACACAGCCACACACACCGTCCCCAGCAATGCTATCTCACATTATCTGTGCAGGATTCAGTCTACCAGTCTGTCCAATTCATCTATCCGTACTGTCAAAACATGTCTCTCGGATTTTTTTCCTTTCACTGCTCATCTTTTGAATTCCTGCCCACTCATTGTCTCTTTTTCAAAGTTCTTAAAACCTTGCTCAATTGAACAAATAAGTATGATTTCATCTCCTCCACCTTCAATGCTCGGGGCTATTTTGTGCACTCAATACACTGTGTACATGGTAAGGATGAAGGTTCAAATCTGCCTTTTTATATTCACATCACTGTTGGAAGAAATGTCTCCACCAGAGGGAGTTCTAAAGAGCCCCCAAAAGTCGTGAAAGAGTTGGAAGCACCCACACTTTACCCCACTAAACGTGACCTTGGTGAACCCATTTATATGACTGTGTAAGCAGAGGTGGGGGGAGGGTTGGATTTCATAAACTCTCCCATTATTTAAACAGAATCAAACCTGCAACGTCTGGATTGCAAGTCCAGTGTGCTAACACCATAAGACCATTGGGGCAGCATCCCATTGTAAATGGTATTGACTGATAATGACTGTTAGGGCATATCATGAATCCCATCAACCATGCCCCCAGCTCCACATCGATGGGTTGAATTGTCACAAATCAGATTCAAGAATCAATTCGTCTTGTCATGTATTTCTCCAATCTTTAACACATAGGCTTCGCGACCAATATCATCCGTAAGATCTTTCATGAGATAGATCGCGTAAATATAAATGTGCCATTAAACCCGCCACCACTCGACACAACCAATTAGTAAGGCTGGTCACGTAAACAAAAACATGGCAAGAAGTTACTCGTTCAGCACACCGGTGTGTTGGGCAGTAAACCCACCACAACATTTACAATTCGAGTACCATGACGTTTCGCCAGTAATTACAACCAGCCTCATCAGGCGACAGCCAGAGTTGTGGATAAATCTTCCTGTTTCCGTCTAAACTAGAGGGGGTGAATGATGTCGTCACTTGTAAGCCAATCAGGTGCGATGGCTAATGGGGGAGGGGGAGGTTAATGTATTCATATAAATTACAATCCATTTTAATAAAAAAAAAACATCTTATGGATTCTCCAATCTTGTTTGTTATCGCTTCTCAATTCTCTTTTCTGCCTCGTTTGTTTTGTTCACTTTGGATTATCTGAACGTGTCTCTCTGTATCGGCCAAATGGTAACAACAGTGAGTATCGTGCTGCGCACAAATCAGTAAATCATCGATTGTGATTAAGCGTGACTCAATCCATGTCGCCGCGAGCATTGGAATCGATTTCAGTTGATGGATCAATAAAGCATTACAGGCCTAATAAATGCATACACTATGCATACGGCAAAGTGGAGCAGTAGTTAAACGTAGTTAAAAGTGTGCGGATCATAAATGAAAGGTTACAAGTTCAAATCCCAGTCAATAAATTGAGCACCACTTTGTAAGAGGTCACCCGAGGTTGACCTTTAGAAATATTCATCACCAACACCACAAGAGTGTGGAATATCCATGACTTGGAAGAAGGTTGTGAACAGAAGATGAGTACGTGTTTTTGCGCACACACTACTTTGACTATGACACTGAAGCTACGATGACATTGTAACTTAATGTATGTACAATCGTGTTCATGTTGAACCGCATAACAGACAATATGACGTTAAAATATGATTATACAGTGAAATCAAATAAAGTATAGAAGTAAAGAATATATTTATATTTTTTCAAACATACAATCAGTAGTCCATATTTGCTCATCACATGTAACTTGAGAATGAACTGGACTAAATGTGCAAAGCATTAATACAAAAGTAATTTACTCCATTAATTATATTGTCATGGCATTGCTTATTCACATATTTCAGAAGTGTTGGGTGGGACCAGCCAAATGCAATGACATTATTAACATATGTAAACCTGACAAGTGCATTTTACATATTAAACAACATTATTATATAGTTTTATATTTTTTATTTGATAAGCGAGAGCTCAAGGTTTATAACACAGGAGGATCAATACGGCTCGGCACCAATAACAGGGCACGGAATTTAATGGCCTCCCAAAACGGCCTGGCATTTATGAGTTGTGTCATGTTGTTTTGGGATTTATTGACGCAGAGCAAAAGGCTGTGCGTGTAAATGCCTTGCAAAGGGGACAGAAGGAGGGTTTCCAATCCAGCCAGATTTATTGGCACGCGGGCTTTCACGGCTGAAAACTTAACTTTTGGATAAAGAATTGTGCAACGGCGCTGTATAAATCAGCGGAAGTTTTTCAGTATTTCGCCCATCTTGGATGGCCACAAACAGTTGGCGTTGTCCGCCCACCCACCCACCCCCTTGTCGTGTGTGTGGGTTTTCTCCGGGCACTTTGGTTTCCTTACCACGTGTGTAAACACTGCTAACGAGGAGCTTGCCGAACATCTCGTTATAAACCATAAACTAATTATAGATGTGAATTCTAGATTTGAAGCTTTTGTGACTGCAAGGATTCATATTCTTAGGTTTTTTCGGTAAAGTCACGTAGGTAAAACCATTCTACACAACAAAGACTCGTTTCCTGGCAGCGATTTCAGCCGCATCACCTCTACATAACAAAATGCTCAGTCCGATTTACACGCACCTTTACATCATCCGCACCTAGTTTACACAACAAAGACTCATTCCTAACAGCGTGCTTCAGCCGCACCGAACCTCACAAAATAATATTCAGGGCCTACCTTGGCTCCTCCCACCCTCAACCAGTATATATACAAGGACTGTTTTCTTAGAATTTCTCTCACTTGATACAGCTATCGTGCTGTGACGGTTCCACCTGAAGACGGAAGCTTGTGTTGCCTCCGAAACGTCGTGATTTTTATTTTATTTTTATTTTACTTTTATTAATTAATTTTTTTTACCTACGTGACTTTACCGACAAAACCTAAGAATATATATGTGAAGTATAGAACAAAAGAGCTTTGGCAATTATTGGCACCTGGCTTCAGCTCCCCCCCCCCCATCCACGCTTGACTGTGATTTCCCGCACCTCTGAACTATTCTCTCGATCTCAGAGCGACCGGAACCTGTGCACACATATCAATTCGAAATTATTATTATAATTTGACTATTATTATCTATTGTTATTATATAATGCATTGGAGGAGGTGTGTTCATTTAAACACGCAACAAACAAACAAAAAAATACAATTTGTTGAAGGTAAAAGTTACCGTCGGATGATGTCCGACCAAGCCATGTTGAGTTTTCCCGTCATCTCTTCGACTTTGTGGGTGTCATCGGCGGAGTAGTCGCGAAGCAGCTTCTGGGCGAGGTCGTTCGCCGCGTCGACGCTTATCTGCCACTGTCGGAGCTCCTTGGCCAAACTCTGTGGCAGAGAGGCAGCTGTGTCATTACAAACATCGGGCACCGTGCATAGAGAGAAGAAGAAACAATGTCAAAGTGAGTGGTGGGTGGACACGCGTTTGTATGCTCCCGTGGCTGGCCTCCACAATTGTAAAAAAGAAACACCTCTGCTGTGCAATCCAACTCTGCTATTGGCAGTCGGCGCGTAGCGCAGGGCTGGTGCTCGGCAGGTTGTTACACCGCAGGATTGTGAGCGATGACGCCGGATTGCCGGAGGCCGTTCATCCAGCAGTGGAATGACCACAGCTCGCGATTGTGACAAATGTGTGCATTCTGCACCGAGGGCACTGCGGTTGACAACATCCTTACGAGGTGAAACTGTGAACTATGAACGTAGGCTTCACGAGTCTCGGGTCCGCTTAGATGAGAATATCATTAGAATGCATTCATTATCGGTGCAAAACCTTTTTACCAGCGCATTAACCCGAAAACACTCTCAATTAAACCTTTCAGCAGATGCTTTATTTGATTAAACTTCCCGTGACCCAAGTAATAAAGAAGTTGAGTAATGTACATATATAAATATATAATGATTTAACCCACAGCGTTAAAAGACTAAAACAGTCGCACACTTTTCTCTGGGGGGCGAGAGAGAGAAAAAGAAAACGTGGCTAAGAAATAATATTCTCACATTACACAATATCATTTTATATAAGTGCAGAAAGAAGCTTGGGGTGGGAAAGAAACATAAAATAATTCAATGTGAGCATTACTCTAGGGTGCTAGGACAGTTCAATATTAGAAAGTGATACATTTATTCATGAAGTTAAGAGCCGCTATATGATGGCGTGACAGCCGTTAGCCATTGCGCGAGACGGTGCAAATTTCACGCTAAAATTCCAGGAAGCAGTTCGCGACTCACCCTGGTCCCTGCCACGAGAACTAAATCAAGAAGGATCCACGCCTTTTGCCAGATTCAGAGCCAGATCTAAGTACATTTTGTTGCCTTAATACATGTTTTACTCCGACTGATCTTCCAGGACTTATGGTAATCAGTGGCATTAGTTTACATAAATAAGCAACGCTAAACCAGTGTTGACCTTCTGGGTCTCATGAGCAGTGTTGAGACATTAAATTAACACTGCTCGGTATTTAGATTCATATGTAGCAAAACTGATATTAGTATTTATTTTAAAAAAATATTGTAAGAATGCTATTTCATTGCAAGTTCTCAAATAGAAATATGTAAAACGAAAAACAAATGTCACTTGACTATTAGCACGGTTGGCTACGTACAATGCAAAATAAGTTTAACATACGTACATATATGACGACGCTGGAACTGACTGACCCAAGAAAGTGTAGGCTTAACGATGTAGTATGTTTATGAATGTCTCCACTATGCAGGACTTCATAACCACTCGTAAATCAAAAAACGAAAGGCTTCATTGCCCGTGAGGGCCAAAAATACTCCCGAGCAAATAATGCGGGAAACATTCATGGGGAAAAATAAAAATAAATGGGAGCTTATTTATTTATTTAAAGCACATTTATGATGCATGTAGCCTTCACGGGTGTAACTGCGGTGCAGGGGTGAGCGCACTGCAGCGATAAAACAGGGCGAACTGAGTTTGAGTCTCGATCACGGCAAACTTCAAGTCGTGAGAGGTATCTGAATTATCTTCTTGGTTCTTTCAGTAAAGTCACGTAGAATGGAAATAATAAAATAATAATAAAAAAACATAATAAAATAATTCTCACGACGTTTCGGCCACAACGCAAGCAGCCGTCCTCAGGTGGAGAGCAGGTCTGTCGAGTAGACAGAGTCTGAATTAGTCATGTGGCCCCCACATTACCAGCCGGCACTCGTCAACTTGGCAAAGTATGGTCAGTCAGGACCTGTTACAGTCTGAGGAGGCCTTCATCCAGCAGTGGACTGATTGAAATAACTAAAGCTCAATCACGAGAGAAGAACGCGAGATAAATTATTTGTTGCAATGAATTGCCCATGAAATATAAATTGTGGTCTTATTGCATTAAAAGTAGAACATTGATAATTGAAACAACGGACAGCAGGCCTACCAAACAAAGTGCAGTGGCACCAGAAATCAGTGACAACATATAACAGTAGATGGAGAATGCCAATGCACGACAACAATACTGATGTGCGTGAGAAGCAACAATTTACCCCTTTCGCCAAAATGTACAGATGTGAAAATGTGGAAATATCAGATGTTTTGAAGATTTCGGCCATTAGCACTGACAGGCCAGACCAATGAGCAACCACTGTGTTGACTGTTTTTCTCCGGTTTAACTCGTTTTGACAAGCCGTGTGCCCACGCTCTGTGATGGGCCTGAATAAACCCGGAATAATACATGTTGCTCATGTCTGCACGGGATTCCCGCACATAACGATAACACAAAGTAAAGGCTTAGGCATTTCTGCGACAGGCGCAGGATGGAAATTTGAGGGGACGTAGATGCGCTTTGACTGCAATGTTATGTAACGTCATGAATGGCCAGAAAAATAAAAAGGCCATTAAATAATTTCACGAAAAATAATTCCAAATGAGGCATCAGGCAGCAATATCGTTCAAGCCTGTAGTGTGATGTGGGTGGGAGTGGGGGGGGCAGGGGGTTAAAAGTGGGGGGCTGATCCCCCCCTTCTAAACACTTGGCCAACCCTTATGTTAATTCATGATATACAAGCTGTGCAATATATTTGGAGGGGGATGGATACTATGCCACAGTGTTGTACAATTAAGCGATGAGAGTTGCAGCATTTGCTCGTAGTCAGACAAGGTGGGAGCTAGGGTAGAATGCACAATAACCAACAACATATCTGTGTTTAGCGTTGGACAACGTGCTCCAAGTTTGTTGAACATTGACAGTGAAGTGCTCTCCCCCGCCCCCAGAAGTCTTCGTGCAAGGTCACGCTTACAGGAACCCCGATGCCTTTGAATCTTTCAACGGTATCGAAATTATACGCAGCGCCGCCGAGTTGATAACATCTGTGCGGGGAAAGCAGGTAAGAGCAATTCCCGGCCAAGCAGCTGTGTGCTTCCTGCATAAATCATACAATTTGAAGTCATCGCCCATTTTATTTGCCTGCCTAGTCATCAGTGAAATTTGTAGCTTCTGCTGTTGAGCGGGAAGTCCCAGAGAGCATTTGGAAATGTCAGCGAGTAATACCACAGCCTCAGAGGCATTACTATGCGATTAGAGTTTCTTTGTGTTTACCGGCCGTATTGCATGCTACATAATTAAGCAAGAAACAATTAAATTTCAGAGAAAACAGTGGGCATAGGGCCTCGTCATTTAACTTTTTTTTGCGATTCCGTGAGTGTTGTGCTCATTTGCAAACCATCTTCATAATTAATGGGGGCGACACGTGTGTGACAGTTAACACCGGTATTTGCATTCAAGATTAATATTCCTCTACCGTTATGAGCAATTGTGAGCTAATGAAAACTGTTTTAATAATCCCTACCCTGGGCCTGCCAGTTAAATACATCAGCGTAACTTGCGTCTGAAGTTATTAAAAATACCCTGTTTCATAACTTACTGAGGGCCGTGAGAATTATTCAACGGGACATGTTTCAAGAGAGAGAAAAAACCTGGATTGAGAAATTGTACCATGAAAAATGTTTAATTCAGGTAAATGAGTAGCCTACAGCTCTTCAACTATTACTCAAACGTGTTAAAGAAAAGAAATATAATAAAGTTTGTCCAAATGGATTAGATTATTCTCCACGCCGGTCGTGTGTAAAATTAGGAAATGGGTGGAAATACTGGCATCTACATTTAATTAAAATATCATTTTGTGGCTTGCCTGGAAGCCTTTATATAATGTATTTCAAAATGAAAATCAAAATACCAAGTAAAATAAACTGCTGTATATAAATTGTGCATTTCAGCTCCCGAGTGCTGATGTTGACATAATGCACCAGATACTAATTCTAGGCCAAGTCAACTTAGAGAAAATCCCAGGACAAATTCAGATACAAATTGCTCATGGTGATGCACAACCTGGAATTTAACACTGGGACTTTACTCTCGTAAACGAATGCAGTCACCACTCCACCACCACTACCCATATTTACGGATGAAGAAAATGCTGCTCGCAATATTTATCCACAAAGACAACGATCTCCCGTGAAGCCGACACAGGCTGTCGGGACAAGTGTTAGCTCATACCCATAGGGCCGTCACAGCATAAAAGTGCGAGGTGTGGCAAACACAATTGCCGACCGCCTCTGTCCCCCAGTGCTTAGATATTTTTACACACAGACCCAGGTACTTATTTAGGGCTGAGTCGACATAGGCGAGGCCAAGACACAGATCCCCCCGTGTAGCCTTAACAGACTGTTGAGGCAAGTGCTGTTCGCGAGCGCCTTTGAAGGCCGGCACGGCACACGAGGGGGGATGGGTGGCCAGCAACACCATTTGTCTCCCCAGTGGCGATGGTTACACACTGCACCAGGTACTCATTTGATGCCGAGTCGACCTCCGGAAGGCCCAGGACGGATTCAGATAATCGAGGCCAAGAACACACACACACACTTTCCTACGTACAAATATAGATCTTATTAATGTATACACATATACACGACAACCCACAAATGTACTGTACCGATATCTATTCTCTGCATATACATTGTTTTTTTTTACTGAATTTGATTCTTTGCCTGCCGGATATTGCACAATGAAAGGCAGAATTGGCTCTAAATTTAAGAACCTTGGATTTCTGAAAGGACATAACCTTGGCACCCTTCCCATAACCCGGACATTTTATATGCCAGATTTTTCCTTTATTTTATTCGGGTTGATTTCCCCAATTACCCAATTATGGCACTTTTGTGCTGAAAGGAAAAAATAAAAATCATGGCGACTTTTATTTCCCAAAAGTCCTTCCCATTTCAACCCCCAAGCGTGGCACACACAATGGTGGGCGTGTCGGGTTCCTATCTAACGGTAGATACATAGCGAGGACATTTGAGACGTATTTTGGAGACTTTTACAAAATGATAACTGTACAGAGAATGACCGAGCATCAGGGCCCAGATGCAGACAAAGTATAGTTCAGTCGCTGTGGCGGTGAGGAGCTGTTATTTCCCTCACCTGCCATGTAGGAAAACGTGGGTTCGATCCCAACCCCGACAATGCCTGTGTTTAATTCTAGATTTGAAGCTTTCGTGACTGCAAGGATTCATACTCTTTGTTTTTTTTCGGTAAAGTCACGTAGGTAAAATTTTTTATAAAATAAATGAAAACAACTTAATTAAATCACGACGTTTCGGGTGCAACACAAGCGTCCTTCTTCAGGTGTCTAAGACACACTGAAGTGGTTGTTGCCCCCCCCTCCCTCCATCCCCCGCGACTATATAATTCCTCGTCACAGCCATCTCTTAGACACACTTAAGCGGTTGTGCTTTCGCTACGTTGTCCCGACCTGAAGAAGGACGCTTGTGTTGCGCCCGAAACGTCGTGATTTAATTTAGTTGTTTTCATTTATTTGATTAGATTTTTTACCTACGTGACTTTACCGAAAAAAAAACAAAGAGTATGAATGCCTGTGTTGTATGTTTGGAATTTGCATGTTCTCTCTCTCCCCGTGGTGGTCACGAGGATTTTTTTCTCCGGGTCCTCTGGTTTTACTCCCCTCCACATTTAGAAATATGCGTTTAAGTTATTTGGCTCCTGTAAATTTCCACATTTAACAGACCACTTCGATGAAATATGATGTGTGGACAGGTCGCCTCTAAAAAAGAGCTAATCGCTCAGTGGGCTTTAACCGGTTATTAAAATAGTTTACATTGTTTTAGTTAATAGTTCAAAAGTAAAGCAACAGAAAAATAGAGTACTGCATAAGCATATATAAGAATTATACATGAAACAATGATGTGTTTGGGATTTCATATATTTTTTTTCATATCAGTCTCTATTTTATTTTTGTTTAATCTTATTTGTTATATAAATGTATTAAATAAACTTGTTTACGCAGAAAATTTAATTATTCTAGAAATGTTAAATATTCGTCACTGAATTGCAGTTTGTATGCACATTTTAATATAAAATTTTTTTTTTTATAACCTCAGTAAATGTTACACCATGTGACCACTTTTGGTGGGAAAAGTATCGAAGTAACACCTTCGATTCGACATCACTTCCTATGAATACGGCAGCATGCACATATACAAATTTTCCACAAAATAAAAATAAAGTATCTTTCACATCTATTCCATTTACTGCATTGTACAAAAGCATCTCTGTTGTTTTATATATGTGAACAAAATACACTTCAAGTTTGGTACGTCTGCAAAATAGTACGACAAAAAATGTAACGCTCAAATTGGATAAACAATAAATAATTCGTAAGTCAAAGCAACTCGGTCAATCCGCTGCTGGATGAAGAGGCTCTCCCACACTGGTCTGTGTGGGTTAGTGAAGAAGTGGGAGGAGGAGGAGGGGGGATAGGTGGAGGTGTCAGAACTGGTCCAGATATCACGCACCACTGACGTTGGCACTAGCTGGGCGTTGAACCCGGGTCACCCAAGTTCGTGCCACGAGTGCGATAACCACTACAACCACCACTCCACCCACCACGTTGACTGAATAGCAATTAACATCGTGCGTTCAAACTGGAGTCTACACCTGCCAAGCTTGAAACGTAAATAAAAAGAAGCAGCGTGTTCCAAGTCTCTCTAAACTCGAAACATTGTCACGTCTGCTTAATTTGTAATGACGACAAAAAGCATTGGGGAACAGTGGAATGGGAGAAAAGCCCAGGTATTAATTCACTGTACAAATCACAAACCCAGGCATATTATACCTAAGGCGTTTTTCGTCAACTGATCCCTGAACCCTAATATTGCCGAGGGAGCTGCGAATTAATATTGAACAAGGATTGCTGAATGCATAGCTGTATGTTAGTGTGGCAGTAAAGCGGATTTACAATCCACTATTTTGGTGTAGCATGGAGCTGTTTAAAAATAACATCTGGGGGGGAGGCAATACCCCCCCCCTTTCCTCCAACCTCTTTATCCCGTCCTCCCAACGAATAAATGCTCCATCAAACCAGGGCAATTGGCAAGCTACAAGCTATACTGTACACAGGTTAAAAGTAAAGGAGCAGCCGTGCAATTGCTTGCTCACGCCACACCCCGCGGAATGGGGCCTCCACCAGACGTTGCTCTAGCCACGCCGGCCAGACGTCTTGAGAGGTGGGAGTACACGTGCTCTACTCTACCAGCACGTGACCTGCCAATCGGCCAACTGCGGTGTGCCCGTTTATACGACCGGATGGAAAGAAGCGGTGGGTGGGATTTGAGAAACGTGTCAATTCTTGCAACTGTTCATTTGAACCGGCAATCTCTGGATTGCAAGCCCAGTATACTAACCATTACACCACGACAGATTCCCTGGCATGGAGCTGGTCTAAAGTAACAACTGGGGTAGAATACTTCCACCACCACACTTCAAAAGCAAAACAAAGCGTGCGTCATCAACATTTTCCTCTTGCCGCCGAATCTCTTCCTGCTTCTTCCCTCGCACTGCTAGCCTTCAGGAAATTCCCTCCCTTTGTATCTTTTCCCAAGTTCTCACAACCTTGTTCAATTCAAGAAACATATAGACTCGTATCTGTTGCACCTTCAAGCGTGCTATTTGTTGCTGAACACTTGACGTTCTGGGCCTTCGAGCTTGTGCTCCGCAATTTCAATTAAATGATTTCAACTCAAGCTGAAGGCGTCAACATGGAAGGGCCAGCGTACGCCCTTAGCCCCGTCCGTGGCCAACCTCCAACCCCATCGCTGTCTCTCGTGAGTCTCTCTGTCGGTTTGATAGCCAGGGTTAGTTTCGGTAATTAGCGCAGGCGATGTACAAAGTCTCTCCGAGATGTTAACGGTGGCGAGATGATAACTACCTCGCCTGGTATACAGGAGGTCGTGGTTTCGATGACGGCCCTGACGGCTGCTGTATTTTTGGAGTTTGCATGTTGCTCTCACGGTGGTCGCGTTGATTTTTATCCGGGTCCTCCGGTTTTTCCCTCCACATTTAGAACCAACATCACGTGTTCAGAGTAATTTCGCTGCTATAGATTTCCACATGATAAGCCACTTCGTTGAGCCATCATTTGTGTCCAGAGCTATATACCTCAGCGGGCCTTACCTGGTAAAAAAAAAATACCTTAAGGTTTCACTCGCTCAACGACCGCAATATATATATACACATACCCATACGTAAAGTAAAATAAAATAAACTGGTGTACGTCGGTCACGCGAGAGAGAGAGAGAGAGGGCACTGTAGCGGTGGGAAGCACCTTGAGTTCGCCGATCTGCCTCGCGATGTGCTCGCTGGAGTTGGCGGGCGGCTGCGCCAGGCGCGCCAGGCGTCCCTCGGCCGCCGCCACGAGCCGCTCGGCCTCCTGGCGGCCCTCGTGCCACTGCGCCGAGTCGTGCAGCATCTCCTGCAGCTGGGCCTGCCGCCCGGCGACGCGTCGCTGCAGGTCCTCGTACAGCGTCATCGCGCGGTCGACTGCAGGGGAGGAGGAGAGCATGGGTTAAAGCTCCGGGTGGGGGAGCAGGGGAGGGGGGGGTCCAAGACCGGGGCGTTGAGCCGCGCCGAACGTAACCGCGCTAAGTAGCGTCCCGAAGAGGGAATTGTGACGGCGCATTCGGGACTCCGGACGATGATCCTGGCTTACGGACGTGCACGTGATGAAAAATGCGTCGCTCAAATTGCTGGGCAGGTCGCTGGAAAGTAAGAGTTTGACTCTACCTGAAGCACACGGTTGCGCAACCGTTCACAGGTGGTCGCAAAGCCGTCCACATGTAAGCGAATTAGCTGTTTGCAAAGCAAGTTGCGTAACGAATCATTAAGGTGTGGACGAGGTTTAATATGACGATTTCCCGCGAGCAGCATCATCATATTTAATTTGGAGCTTTCGTGACTGCAGGAATTATTGTTTGGTTCTTTCAGTAAAGTCACGTATAAAGAATATTCATCTTTCTTTGCCTTGATAGTGTCGACGCTTGCGTGCATCCCGAGTCACTCATTTAGAGCCGAGCTGACCTAGGGAAAGCTCCGTACAAGTTCAAATATCATACGCCGATGACGCTGTACGCGTGACCACGAAATAAACACACACACACATGTATACTCGACCTACACATGCGCGGACACATTTTCACCCGCAAAGCGGAGCACCTTAATTGCTTTCCCCTATGCCGCGGCAGACTTCTGGATCGTTGCGCAACGCTCCCTGCACACACACCGGTGAAAGGTGAACTACCTGCCATTCCTTGTGAACACCGCTACTGGTGGAATGGCCTCCGAAGAGAAAGAGCTCCGAATCTCTCTCGAGGAAACTTTTTTTGGCCGACTCTCTCCGATCATCGCGAAAACTTCTCGCCAAGAGGTGGAGGCAGCCCAAACACCACATCTATCCCACCACACGTGACCAGTCTGGTCGACTCACTGTGGTGCACCCACGCATGCCAATCGGTGGAGAGACGTGAAGAGGATGCAAGAAGAGGGGTGGGGGGTTTAAGAAACGATCGAATTGATTTAACTGTCGAGGTGGCAGGCTGAATTGGAGTGGCAATCTGTGGATTGCAAGTCTGGCGTGTCATGTACGTGTGTTTTATGCATGTAAGTTTGACTTTTTTCACACCGTACATAGCCAAACGCGCTAATCGGAGGTTGTAACCATTACACCATGGTAGAAAGGCAGAAGAACGTACATATACATAAACGGAGAGTTGTTGTTGGAGCCTTCTGACCTGCCCCTACTGGACATATGTGAAAAAAGGCTTCATAGCTCATCAAATTTCTCCAAGATAAATAAAGATTCACATTCTGAGTGCTACTAATCACTGCACCACTGCGGCATCCTAATCAATTAGTGCAGGTTTGTTTTTAAATCAATTTAATAAAAAAGGTGTTTTTTTAAAATGATGATATTAGTCTGGTCTTTAACCACTTAAAGCCTTCTTGAGAATTAAGACTTTCTTGAAGGCCTTAATGCGTATTTTTGCTTGTGAAAAGGAAATGAAATACTTATGACAGGCCAGAAAACTATGAGCACAAATAAATAAATAAAATCTCAGGACATTTATCATCAACACTGACCTGGAACTGAGAAAAAATAACACAAGCCAATATTTCAAGGCATGACCCATTCCTGACAAACGCACTAGTCGTATTTCCCAGATACCGTGTTTATCTACATTTTAAATCTTTTCAAATAATATAGAAAATCTATTTACTTGTCTGCCTGCATGCCTGCTGCATGGCCATCCGTCTTCCAAACAAACATAAGCAGGTTTACTAAGGTGAAGATAAATTCCACCCAAAACCGCAAAACAGTAATATTCAGTGCAATTTTCTTGTATTTTTATTTAAAATAATATAACTCGATCCAAATCTTTGCTCCTGTGTCTGAATAAAACACATGTCTCAAGCCTGCCAGCCAAGAATATTAACACCAAGGGTATATAAACTAGAGTAAAAGCCCAAGGCAAGTAAGTAATATATCCTAATTAAACCTTCCAACCAACATTTTCGTCTAAGCCTCATTTATTGCGACGAGATTTAGCGGAAAAGCCATTAATCTGACAATGCTGCTTTCGAGCACTAACAGCCAATACCCAACACAAGAATGCATAGGTAGCAATCACCAGATACATGGAGCACAGCGAACACACACTTGATACCGATTGAAAGCAAACAATTAGACGTGACAACACATCCAACATGGAACACGTTTTCACTCACAGCTGATGAAGGGCATTCGTATTTATGGAGAAAGAAATTCATGTTAAAATTTGAAATTGGTACAATTTCTATAATTTAACCAAATAGTTTTAATTCCTCCCCCCCCCAAAAAAAAATTCCACACGTGTTGACCTCAAAATTAAAGACACGCTTCACGCTCACTGCCATAAACTCTTGACAGAATCAGGGCGAATAGATCTGCGGACGGTAAAAGCGGCTCTGTCGCAAAACGCCTCCAACCTCAAAGCACTGGCAGGTCGTCGCAAAACTGAGCTTCGTCATCGGGGTCAGACGAGGCCTGCGAGGGCGGCCTGGACACGACGCCGTCACCACTGCGCCGCCCCGGTGCACGCATGGCCCATGAGTCGCGGGCATTTTTGTTTGTCGCAAGCGACCTCACTGCGTGCAAACCGTCAATTTGCAATTCTGCCCTTTTACACGTGCTGTACGGTAACTTAACGGGATCGTTGTGAGAACACGTGCTCCAAGCGTGGCATTTTATCATCGCCGTGAGCACGCAACGTCAACGGCTATAGGTTAAGGCCGCACGGTGATAATCGGTGTTTCGTGCGCGCTCACTGGTTCCAGTGAGGTTAGCTCGAGTCTCTGGGTCACCCGTTTTGTTCTTCAAGTTTTGAGATATCGTGATGAGCTCCTCCAACTGAGGTCGCCTCTGGTCCAGGTCTGCCAACACCCTCTGTGTAGATAAAAGGGGTTTGGGGGAATTTGGGGGGTGGTGGAGGGAAGAAAAATTGTTTACAGACAATTAGAGACAGGTAAAAGCGCAGCCCTGGAATTACTTGACCACGTCACTGCTGGCCAAAGAACCCAAAATAGAGGGACTCTCTCTCTCGAGCCCATCTGGAGGGCATTTTGACCTCTTCCACATTGGCCAGGCATCTTGCGAGAAGTTAGATTACCCGCAAATTTAACCGACTATACTCTATCTGCTGGCTGCGCAGATGCCGCGGGGGTTCAGAAAGCTGCACAGCGCTTTAACTGCCATGCTCGGGAGATCGGGCCAGCGACCTCTGGATTGCAGGTCCAGTGTTGCAAATCATTATACAACGGTGGCATCTTGTGTGGTGGGTGGCGAGCGGTAGTGTAGCGGTTAGCGCCGCGCTACGAATCGGACGACCCGAGCTCGATTCCCGCTCATGGCCAACCCCGATGACTATTTTCTGAACTGGTCATGGGCCTCACCCTAGGTCGACTAAATCTCAAATGAGCACCTGCTGTGGTGTGTAAACATCACCACTGGGGAAACAAAGTCGGCCGGGCGTGATGTTGGCCACCTACCCCCTCGTGTGCCGTGCAGGCCTTCATAGGTGCTCGCTAACAGCACTTGCCCCAACAGTCTGTTGCAGGCTATATGTGGGGGTCTTTGTCTTTGTAGTGATTATAATTGGTTGCAGCAGGACAGGAAACGTCTCCGCGTTTTGCCACTCTGTATGGAGCAAAACCGACAGAGCCCTCGGCCCCCTGCATTCGATGTGAAGTGCACCGCGGATGAATCGTCGGATTCCCGCGCCGTCCAGTAATTTGCGCCGACTTAAAAGGGCCTGTGATGTTCACATTTTCTAGCAGTTCTGGGACAAAAACACGAGCAATCTGCTCTTATTAATCAATGATCAAAATGTCTCTCGCTGTCCGAGAGTGCCCTGTTGTTGCATGACCCTCATTATTACTTGATGTCCGAAGCAAACAATGTTTTGCAACTCTGATGACGATGATGTCAATATATTCCATATTATGTGTGGTTTGGATGATGTCGCTGACAGTGATTATTTTGATTACAGGAATGTGTTCCGTATCATTCAGTATTATACCATTATGAAACACAATTTGTCGTACATGTGCACAGACTATGTTTTATTTGTGCCCTTGAAAAGGCACTATAGAAGAGCCTTGTGAAGGACCAATCACCATCGGGTCTGGATGAATTATTTTATAATCAATAGATATTGCCAATGATAGCATACTGATCGAAAATATGGTGACCAACAATGAATATGTCACCTACGATGGAAAGCAGATAAAGCGGAATGGGACAGTTCATGCTGTGACTGGGAGGACAGACATGTTAGCTATTATAATCATGACGAAGGAACACAAATGGACCTGGGCAGGATTAATTGCTATAAAGCACCACGATTTCTCAACAGCTAAGGCATTGAAAATACACACGGGTCTGACCGAACAGGGGATGGAGTGATAAAGTGTATGACTTTCTGTGGTCAGGTTGCAGCCGTTTAAAGCTGTGAGTGGCATTGCTGAATATCAAAAACCATTCATCCAACAGCAGATGGAGAATGGTTTCTGACTGTAAACAATAATGCCGTAGTAGTAGTAATAATAATAATACGTACGTGAATTATGATCACCAGTATGCCACCATTATTTTTGCATGATTCAGGGAACCCTCGAATTTCCTGGAAATTGAACGCCATCCCTCTTTGGTGACAAGCTAGGAATTTACTTGTGATTTCAAGGGTGGTTTTGTTATCAGTGAAACAGGGTTGGCTTGATCAGTCAGGTTAATTAACTGTCTGTTGTCTTAGATAAGCAAACCTTCTGAAGGGCAAATCAAAACACACATTCGCCACCAGCATTTGTATGTGAAAAACACACACAAGTAGTGAATTGGTGACTGCACGTTAACTTAGAAATTTTAAATAAAATAAATTAGCAATTGTAATTTTTTTTTATAATAATGCTAAACAATTATTTAAATCTCTGTGAAATATGGTCAAATGTCAACGTGCCAGGCATACTTTAAAATAATAAAAAATTATGTATAGCCCTTTATCACTCCACTGCTGGATAAAGTAAAGGTCTCATCATTCCATTGTTGGTCATGGTGGTTGTTTTGACCATGCTTCACCAGGCTGGTCAATGCGAGTTGGTGGAAGTGGGTGGTAGTGGGGATCAGGACCGATTTAAGTATCACTTGCTAACTCATGTTAGCTGTGGTCAGCTATCGAACCAAGGTCACCAGGTTCTTAGAGCATTGTGCCAACCACTGACCTGCCACTCCACCCTAACGCGTCTTGCATGTGGTATTACGAAACACCTTGCAGCGTTTGACTCATGACACTGTGCCAATGCGATTCTGGCTTGCTCAGTTCCATTCCCTATAATCTCTTCCTTTTCATTTCTGCACTCCGAGATGATTGCCGGGTTATGGGCACAATGTAAATGTTGCTTGTTTTTACGTTCCAAAATCTTAATGAACTTAGTATGAATTTACGCACGCGTACACAATGCACGTCTCTGCCAGTCTCCATATCCCTTTGCGTGCAGCTGCGCTCACAAGTGCACGCGCGTGTACTCGCGTGCATACGTACGTTAACGCGCGTCCGTGCTTCACGAACACGAGCGTGCGAACGTACGTGCGCAAGTGGACATCTGTCAAAAAGAGCTTCATAGCTCATCCGATTTCTCCATGCTTACTTGCAGCTTCCGCATTGCTTCCGATATCTCGTCCAGGTCCCCGACGGTGACAACGTGCGAGCGGATCATGTGGTCCTGCAGCGTGAGCCAATCGGTGAGCTCGGCCGCCAGCGCGGGGAGCGGCGGCGGCGTCGCCGTGGCACCCGCCTCGGGCTTCATGGCGATCGTCTCCTTGGTAACCGTCACCACGGTGAGGGTCTGTACAGCTGTGTGGGCTGCCACGGTGCGTGAGTGCATGCGTGTGTTTTTGCGCGTGTGGCGAGGGGAAGAGAAACAGCAGTAATTAGCTAAATGCGTTGCGTGCATTACACGGGCGTTTGAACTCCTGTCACCGGGATGAAAAAGTCAAGGCAAAATATAATAAACATATATTGGTTTCAAGAATACATTTTATTGTAACATGTGAATATATTTTCCAAAGCAATTTCATTTAGGTGCATTTTTTTCTCGGTACACGCTTACATTCCACGTACACCGAGAACTGCAACTTGCCTACATCGTCGCTCATTTACATATTAATTTGGTACTTAACAAATGCATTCACCGAAGGAGCTTGTCGGGAAAAGTCAATTTGGTTCTTGCCATGTTTCCCATCAACTGGGCTCTGCTGCAGCATCAATTGGACAAAGTTATTAACAAGCAGGACGTACGTAACCTTCGGGGGAGAGGGGGTAGGGAGAACAAAGAGTCTGCTTTTTTTTACTGCAGCCATGCCCAAGTGCATTCTGTGTATTTATTTTTGTTTGTTCATTGCATTAACAATAATAGGAAATAATTAAACACGACAGAAAAGGACACACATTTATTATTCAGGGTCATGCAGACCACAAGTATTTTAAAGAGGCATTCTCCCTTCTTAAAAAAAACACATTCTCTTCTTGGTTCTTTTGGTAATTATTTTATTATGTTTTATTTTTATTATTTTATTACTTCCATTCTACGGAAGTAATTCTTTTATTATGTTTTATTTTTATTATTGTATTACTTCCCTTCTACGTGACTTTACCGAAAGAACCAAGAAGATGAATCCCTGCAGTCATGAAAGCTTTAAATCGAAAAACAGATTACTTGAATGTACAAGTCAGGGTATGGACATCCGTGAAAAAAAAGCCTCATAGCTCATTGGATTCATCCAGTCTAAATAAATATTCTCATTCTCGTGATCACCCCTGCCTTCATAGCGAGCGTCTACGAAGGCAGGCGTGGCGCTTGACGGAGCGGCGTGGTCGGAACCACTCGTGGGCACCTTCGTCTCCCCAGCAGTGCCCCCCATGCTACTCATTCGAGGCCGAGTCGACCAAGTGAGAGACACAGGACTGAGAATCAAACAACGGCCGCTGACGTTTGCCGACGCTCGGGTCGCCGGGCGACACCGCGCGTCGCACGCGGATCGCTCAGCTCCTGCTCCCCCGCTCGGAGGCAAGCGGCAACGAATACAAAGACACAGACACAGACACATACGCATACGCACGCACGTGCGCAGATTTCTCATTCCCTCCTCACCTCCGGGCACTTTCTTCACCTCAGGCGTTGCCTGCTTGAGGTCTCTGAGCAGGTCATTCAAAACTGCCCAGTCGGATTTGAGCTGTACCAGCCGCTCCTTTGGGGGAACAGGCAATAAAACATTATGCTCATTATGTCGATTTTTGCATGACAATGCGTCTCTGACATCCCAACAAACGCGTACCAACAACGGCTCTGTACGCATCCTACGCGAGCGCAGCGGTAGCAGCGAGACTGACACTGCCGTGCAAGCGACGCCGCTGTGTTTTGTGACCGCGAGCGCACGCACGGGGCTCAACCTTGCTCCTTGGAGCCGCAGCTCTGACCTCCGTTCCATTTGAACCCACAACTAAATGGTGGCCACCTCCAATGGTGCATGCGTAAAATGAGTCAAGTAGTTGGCAAAACCAGACCTTAAAGAGTGGCCTTGAAAATAACATTAATTCCTTGCCACTGGCCCGCCCATCCACTGTTGAGAAATCTGGGTAGCTCTTTCATTGCCCACAGAGAAGTCCAACAGCATTTATGGGTCACAGTCCAATCTCGCCAATTCTCCTCAGCTCTGATACCTTGTTGCGAGGTTCTCATTGCCCCACACTTTCGGGGCTGACGGACAACATTTTCTAACAATGATTTTCAGTGGAAAAGGACCATCACTGCTTTGACAAGCTGAGAGAGAGGTAATGTATGATACCAATTTCATGCTGTCAGCTTGAAAATAGGCAAACAAACTATGTATAAGCAGTTACATCTGAACGGTTGGTTGCACTGACCAACCGATGTTTATCGTTCCTGTGTGCGTGCACTTACACAAACACTCATGCTCCTTTATACCAGAGAAAACCAATAAAGAAGTCTTACCAGAAGTCAGACATCACGTTCAATATGAACGTGTAACCTCCAAAATGCATTACTTATACAAACATCAGGAGGACGAGCAAAACACTTTTATGCGCATGCATATACTGTATACGCATAGATATGAGACAGATATTTCTACACAAGTAGTATAATTCGCTTCCCTTGCCTCCCAAGTGCACGCATCACGGATTACTCATTCAAAGTTGAGTTGACCTCGGGGAAGCTCAGTACAAGTTCATACACCATATGTCACTGGTGTTGTACATGATCACTAAATAAACACACATAGACACTCGACATGCACAGACACATTCGCACCCACAACGCACACACTCTAATCGCATTCCCACATGCCACTGCAGACTTCTGGATCGCTGCACAATAGTGCCTGCACACACTGGTAAAAAGTTAAGGTGCAGCAACGCAATTTCTTGCTTCCATCACTGCTGGCAGAAACGCCTCCACGAGCGAGAGTTCCTCTTCTGGGTATTTTAACCTCTTTGTCTAGGCTCCAGTCAAACGTCTTGGAAGAGGTGGGCGTACGCAGACCTCGTTCCACCACACGTGAGCTGCCGATCGACTATCTGTGGTGCGTGACCCCATTAACACTTCTGGGTGGGATTCAAGCAACTTGCACCGTCGTTTCAACTGCCGTGTTCGGGGAGATCAAAACCGAAGCGGCGACCTTGCGAATCGCAAGTCCGGTGCGCTGTCCACCGCCCCATGGTCGCACGGCGTGCACATTTTTACGGCGACCTCATTTGTCCCATGCGTCAGAGATGTCGGAGCAGTTGATACCTTTGCGGCTGGATTTAGAGTGTCCTTCCTCTCCAGCCGCTCCGCTTTTGAGATTGTCTCCTCTACATCGGCCTTCTTGGCTCGCACCGTCTCTTCAGCGGCCTAGCAACAAACAGGAAACCGCACGCGATTATTTCTGTTCGTCTGCACCGAACACACTTAAAGCAGCCACAAGGAGCTGCTGAGATTCAAAAGCTTTTGAATTACATCCGTTCAAAATTAATTAAACCGGCATTCAGTTTGATCACTCACATTATTAATTGCTTCCTAACAGAGGGCACTTAGACTAAAGTACAATTAGTGAAATTACAATAGAAGCACAATTACAGAAGAGAGATGATGATACAAACATGCGCATGTTGAGGATGTCATGAAATATACCAGCCCATCTCTCTCTTCTTAAGTTTTATTTTTATCCTTGTTCCAATCGCTATGCGTCATTGCCGTGCTTTGTTGAATTTGTTTTACTTTTTGTCATGTTGGGTCAGCCAAGTCTCTCTTGCAATGATACTCGTCCTGGTCTCTTGAGTTCTCTCTTGCTACAACACATCGAACTTGAACCGTTATTTGCACAAACACTATTGTACAGTGGCAAATGGCTAAACCAATGCATAGGAGATTGGGTGCTCATAACTAAAATATTCATAAACATAGCAGGCACGCGTCATTTTGCCAGAAACCTGCCACCTTTCTTCAATTTATGTATTTTACCTTCATACAAGTCAGCAGCAGAAGCTGCCTTCTGGAAGAAAGGCGATCCGAGAGAGCATTGTGCAGATACTAGGCTTATTTAGAAAAAGTACCTAACTTTTTAATTAGGCAAACAAATCTAACATGCACTAAAGTATAATTTATAAGATCCGTGATCACTACACAATTGTTCCGGCTGTTCAAATTCATCATCCAAACATTCACAACACGACTTGGTCTACACATGGCTAATTTGGCATGCATTTGTAAGCACTAATCAAGGCGATAATTGATAGGGTAGTGATAACCTATTCTTTGAACAATTAGCTGTCTGCATATCAACGTGAACGGGTTTTGCTCAACCAATAAAAAAACAACGCTTCATCATCAACAGCTGCAGAAGCAGTCAGTCATCCATGTCATGGACACAACACTTGCGCAGAGGCTGTTTGCAACAGTAATAGGAAAAAAAACATATCCCTTCTCAAAATGTAATTTCATCTCTGAATTCTGGGGATTGTTTTCCATCGGTGACAGGGTTCGCCATCTGCCTTATGCAGAATTGCTGCACACAACGCTTTTATTTTATTTTGTTGCGGACTAAACACAAATCTAGATGAAATAAATGTGCGAAATAGATTTGAAAAATAATTTATTGGACAAAGCAGCAGTAATCCTAAACATACAGACCCAATTCCACGTAAATAGCCTCTTTACTGGACTAAATAAAATAAACGTGTGAGTATATGAGTCCTACCTTTTTTTGTTATAATGCTAGATTACCCGTACTAATGCGCTTATGCCGACACTGGCAAAGATATAACTAGGCAAGTAATCTTTCATTAATTATTTCAGAAGTTCCAACTGTGGACAAATATGGCAGTAACAAAAACACATGTGCTTGTGTGCGTGTAAATAAGTAGACGACCTTTTATTTATGACGAGTTAAGAGCCCATCGATGGTTAAATGGTGGCACAGTGGCTATTACACCACGCTGTGATTGCAGTGGCTAGCACAATGCATGATGATGCCACAGTGGCTAGCACACGATACTTGGTTCTCCGCTCCTTGAGTTCGATTCCCGACCATGGCTAACATCAGTGGCGAGTGACATCTGACCTGGTTCTGGCCACACCTACCACCCTCCACGGTATGGTAAAGTATGGTGAAACAACCACTGTTACCCAACACAGAATGGAGAGGGGGGTCTTGTTTTTTTGTTTGTTATTGTGTGTTGTTACTTTCTACCGGCAACATCTCACTGAGACTCAGGTCTCTCTCTTTGGAAGATTTGTGGGTTTTTTTTAGTTTGGCTTAGCCAATGCTTTCTTTGACAGAAAATAAGGGTGCGCCCAGATGAAGAGCCAAAGACACACGTGTGAGGAAAGAACATTCAAATTTCGCATGGATATGTGAGCACCCTCTTTCATGTGCTTTCACACAAAGGCTCACTAACCTTGCAAGGTTGGCCTCTTACTCAAATGGTCCCACTGTTATCTACCAACGCACCTATATAAAGCGTTAAGAAAATACACATTTCACCCAGGCAATATCTGAGCACATATCTAGAATATTCACGAATGCGTCGATTAATATCGTCGAGTACAGCCGTAACACGTGCACAGAAGCGTGCGCATCTACAAATCAAGCGTTTGAACGTGTACGCAAATTCTATGCAAGATACGTGCGGACGAATCTCGTGGCCTTGAGGACGCACAACGGGGAACAACGCAGAGCGAGGGAGAGCGAGAGAGGACAGATGCAAATGTGAAGGCGTGCATTATGCAAAAATAACGATTCTTTCAACGGAATCGTTGACTCAAACCATGACGATTCAACACAGCCAGAGGGTGAATAGTTACCCACCAAACGAACATGCATATCAGTGCCACATACAATACCAGTACACTCTGTTACCGCATATGGAATCGTGTGCCAGAACATGAAAGTACACTTTAAATAAATGAATCATGTGCGTTCCAAACACCCCAAAAAAAAAGCTATAATGTTTTTTTATTGTGATTTTAAAAAGTTAGTTAACAAATTAAACTTTGGCCAGTTTGCTGCATTAATAAATAAACATATAATTACACTCCTGCTTCAATAGAGATACCGTATCTCTTCCAGCGACTGGTAGCAAAGTTTTACTCTCTCGCTGTGACCACGTAACTAAGTTGGTGTGTTTATCATTGCCCTCCCTTTTAATTAGAACGTAGGTTACTTAAGCAATATTCGAGTTGCCGATTGATGACGGTAAACTCGAGGAAGTGCGAGCGCCCGTGCGTTCAATACAACTCAATACAACTCATTTTGGATCCAAGGTTGAATGTGCACAGCGAAGGGAACATGCAAATGCATTTGTATTGTACACAATTAAGCGCGTGCTTGCTGTGAATCTCAATCGGCCTTGCGAATCACAATTGGCAGAACTCACGCTGAGCCCCCACTCCCTTGGCAAGGCCCGGTGATGTCCCGACGAGAGCCTAATGCATAATAAAACTGGCCAAGCCTTCTGGGCCACATTGTGCATGCACACCATCTGCAGTGCTTTGTCGGAGCAGCTCCACAGATTAGGTGTCCGCAATTTTCTTTAGCCCAGTAACTCTCTCCGCAACCCTGTGGATGACACTGTGTGGAGATGGGTAGCTCTCAGATGCGTTTTCCGGTTGTTACCACCCTTTGTTCTGCACGATGTAATCATCATGACAATGTCATTTTTATTGTTTTATATTTATATTATTTTATTATTTCCCTTCTACGTGACTTTACCGAAAGAACCAAGAATATAATGTCATTTATATACCTGAAAAAATGTCTCACCGAGTCGATATGTTATTTTTTTTTTGCCAATTCCATTCATGTATGTTGAACTTAATTCGCACTGAACATAGCTAACCACGCTAATCGGAGTATTTTGCATTTTGGAGGACACTAGACCACCTGGAGAGAACTCACACAAAAATCAGGGAAAAATGCTCAAAGCTCCATGCAAATGGATTCAGGAATTAAAATGATGTGATGCCATACAGTGGCCACCTCGCAGCCCAGCATGTTTGGGCATTTTAGTTGATGCACACAAAGCCCTCACCTCCAGTGCACTGAATTACTGGCATGTGCGATGCCACGGTCGTGCCTAGCATATTCATTTTCTGAGAAAACCCGTAACCAAATTGAGTCAGAGTAATGAATGTGTTACAAAACAAACAAAATGCCACCACGTAGATTGTTAAAATGTTATTTAAGGACTTATGGGTCAGAGAGCAATTACTTGGCAACTGTGTTGTTGCAAGGAAAATTAGCCATCATACTTCTGGGCGTCCTCCATGTCTGCAGAATATAATTGAATGAACATTAAAGAACCTAATCTATTTAGTGTGATGTAGTGATGTATAAATATATATTCTAAACCGATGTTTCAAATGAAATACGTACAGAATTTTGCAATATTTAAGAGTTGAAACAATTTAACGACAGCACGGTGTCTTTATGATGATTGATTTGGAATTAAATCCGATGATATACAATAACTGTAACAGGAAACAGCATTACTTTTTCTTTGATTATATTATATTTGCAAAAACATTGTAACTGTAATATTCGAAGAAAAAAAAACTATTTGTGAAGATTCAGCCGAAGAAGGAGAGGGCACAGGAAGGTTTCGGACAGATAAAACATTTTCACGCATAATTTTGCCCGCACCCGTTGTTCATTTATCAGGCCGAGGGGGGGCTGAACAAAAAACAGATGAATGTTTAATTATGCTCGACGCATTCAATTCTTCTGACCGCATTACGTCTGGTGTACAACAATTTAAATTTGCAAATTATGTTCAGTAGACTCATCTCTCTCTCCCTCCACATCCCATATCCACGCAGATTACTATTATAGCTCAGAGGCATCTTAAATAGCAGTGATCAAGCAGCGGTCTTGGTATCTAATTCGGTGCAGTCCAGAGGACCCGAGTGTACATGCCATAATTAAATGGCTACAAGCAATTGGGCCCTCCTAGAGTGAACACACAAATCATATTACTGGCACATCTAGTGGCTTTGTGGCACCTTTGTAACAGCAACGTGCAATGTATGTAAAATACCCAAAAAGCATGTAAATGCACACTTACACAAACTCATATTTAAACAACAATGTATTTTTATTGCCATATTTAAAGATTTTTTTTTTTATTTTGCGTCCCATTAACAGCTTCCAGCAGAATCAGCATTGTTGTCCATCCAACATCTACTGAGAATATATTCTTAACTTTGGAAGGTGTCCACCGATTTAGGTGGGCATTTAAATACGATTAATGCCGGAAAGTTAAACTGCAGTAAAGGTCTGGCCACTCGTTCTCAGCATGTGACCATTTGCAAGGACTGCTAATCATCCGGCATTTTCAGCACACAAGCAAAGTGCCGACCAGGGTACATGCATTCTTAATGGGGTATCTGTTATGGCCATGACTACAATGCCCAAGTATTGTTTCTGCCTGGATAATAAAAACAAAAAACTAAGTTTCCTTCACTCTCAGTTTAGAATGTTACATTCAGCTGGCAGTCTGTTTGGTTGTTTACATAGTTCATCTGTTCAGTTAATAAGAAACATAGTCTTTTTAAATATAATAGCTCATGCAACATATGCTACACAGAATACAACATTGTGTGTGTGTAATAGTAAGTGGTTTGAATATTTGACATTCGTTTGCTTGCACAATATCCCTTTTTGTGTTTAAAAAGCAAGTTTTGAGCGAGTACAAATGTTGAGCCAACAAACAGTTTTTATTACAATTGCCCTACTAAATGAGTCAGACTGATGAAGATTCCTTGTGGGACTTTGTGCAAAAAGCCACTATATGAATGTGGAAATGTCAAAACATTTCTGTGCCTTCAGTTTTGACTAGGGAATAATAATTATTATTGAACCAGTTGTCAGCAATTTTTAACCCCCTGTTTTGGCTGTGATTATTTGATGAACATTTCGCGTTATTGTTGTAAAAGTAGACTTAAAACTAATATATATCAAACGTGCATTTAAATATTCAGAAAAAATTGTATAGTTCAAATACAATCCTACGTTTGCTCGACACATTTCAGAATGTCTCTGCAAAGTCCCCGTTGCACACCAGACCCGATGCCAGGTGACATTTGTTGATCCAAATTGACTGACATGTTTTTTCCTCCCCCTAGTATAATCCATGCAAGATTTCGCCAAGCTTGTCTTGCATAAACAATTATTTTTTAAATGCAAATGGTTAAATAATGAGCTTACGGCGGATCTAGGCATTTGTACTTTTGTCCGAAACGGAAATAAGGTAACTTCACAAAAAGAGATGCTCACTTAATGGGTATAATTCCCAGGCTTGCATTTTTTTTAAATCTAGGTTAAAATATATTCTAAAGTTGTGCAATAATTACCGCCATCTATCAGTGCCTAAGAATAAAAAAAAAGAATAATAAATGACTCACATTATTAACTCTGGCACATAAAACAGACTGTTATAATGAAGGAAATAGTGAAAGCATTATTTTCAGTTCATTATCATCTCAATTAATAAGCTTCACCATCCATCATTTCAGAGCTTTCTGCAGACTCAGGCCAAGGCATGGAAGCGATAAACGGTGCTTCAGGGACCATATCAAGAGCAAGACACCTTCCAGACAGATCACACGTTTGGTCATATATGGCAATGCAAATGCACTCCTTATCCCTCACTTTTTTGGGAACAAATAAACGCAACAATTCTGATTTAACCATCATCACCATCGTTCAGCTTTTGTCAATCTACTGTTGATAACTTCCCTTTCAATGGCATTTAACGTATATCCTTGTCTGTTTACATATTCGTACAACAGTCTCCCTATAGCTGTTTATTGTATGTAACTTAATTGTCATTATATAAATTAAAGTAGACAAAATAACAATTCTGCCCATGACAGCTTGCACTGCAGGCCTGTATTATTTTATATTGATTTATGTTTGCACGATATGTTTGAGTTCTCACAAGACACAGTTGTTCCTAATCTAATTTATATTGTCTACATTGCTGCACTTTATATTATGTGCTCTGTATTTGTAACTTTTGGCGACCCTACCAGGTCACACTTGCAATTGAGATTCATCCTGGTCTCTTGAGTTCTGACCTGTTCAAAATAAATGGACATTAGTTGACTAAGTGTTCCCAAGCTGTTTAACTATACCTGGACGAACCCTGTACACGTCTTACAACCTATTTATATGCTTCTGCTTATCAAACTTTTAGTTAATTTAGTAAATGGTTTATAATAGTTGAACACGGGGTGTCTGCTGCTACTGCTGTGTCCTGTACAGCGCTTTGAGATCTTTGGTGAAAAGCCGCTATATCAATATAATTATTATTACAATAAACACAATGCCATCTTGGCTCAACAGCACAGACTGAGCAGCAAGCATCATACCACTTTTTCGACTAAGAGACACACATCCAGAACAGGATGTACAAATTAGAGTTCACTTACACCACGCATTCAACAACAACGGTGACGTGAATTGCATTGGCTGCTGCTGACTTGGGAAATCAGAAAACCCTTAAGTGGATCAGAGGAAACGCGCGAGCCGGAGTGTCGTGCACCTGCAGCAATGCGTACCCAGAGGACCGTCAGTGTGATTTGCATGAAAAGCACAGAAGGCACAAGTGCCCCGTTAAGCGTATAGCAGCGCGCATCGATTCATCGATTAACATTGATTCTTAACTGTAGAACCACGTGGGTAAGAATCCATATTTTTTTCAATGTGCATAATGGGGGAGTTCACACAATCCCTCCGGCCACTTGAGGCGCTGTTATTCGCCACAATGTAAAAAAACAAACTGAATTTGATTCTCGAATCGAATCGGCGAAATTCTGAGACTGCTGAAATGTTAGCCGGCTCTGCGAAATTCAAAGATGAATATGTCTCGCGTGGCCGACGGCGTCATTGTTGCTACGCTTTACGAGAGGGCAGCCCTCTCCTTGCTCCGCCTTGTGCATCCCGCTTTAGCACAGCCGGGAAAACAAAAAAAAGAGTTATGATGTTATTAGAAATGACAGCGGAGCAACTGTAACAACCAAGATGAATGCGGACTCACAATTTCAAGCGCAGTCGTGTCAATATCCGTCTTTTGGAGAAAGAAAAAAAAAATCTCAAAGGTCATTTTTATGGTAAGTGATTGTGAGCGAGCAATTATTTAAACATCTATCATGTCAAAAATATACTATGGCTGTATCAATTTTTAAACTCGCCGTTAAGCTCCTTCGCTATGCGGAGACAGAGTCAGGAGCAAAAGAAGTCCATTGCAGCTCAAACATCTCGTCGCTGCAGTCCACTGCAACGCAATAACGAAGCAAATACTGCTCGGTAGGTTACTTAAAATAACAATAAATTACAATTGCTCGCTGTATGTAAGTACGTTGGAACTTCTTTCGCGCCGTACGTAGCCAACCGTGCTAATCAGTGTACGACAGAGGTCGCAAATGGGTTTTGATTCCTTACCCGTACCCGGCCGCACCAGGGTCGCAAACGGGTACCCGTACCCGTACCCGGCCGGGTAGCTGGGTATCGGGTAGGGTACGGGTATCCCGGTTGCGACCTCTGGTGTACGAAGGCCTCCCCGACACCGTGTCGGTCATGAGCCTTGTTTGACCATACTTCACTGCGCTGGTTGGTGCAGGTTTGTTAGATGGGAGAGGGAGGACACTCGCTCGCTATTGGTGATAGCCATGGTTGCTGACTCCAAATCGCAGTGCGCTTTAACCACTGCGTTGCTCCTCCATTCTGATTTAAAATGTTTTTACAATAATTATATATATTTTAGGTGTTCAATAAAATATGTTATTATACGGAGGTGGTTAACTTAATTGTAATTTCAATCTCACAGCTGCCAACCAAAAACTAAATGAAGACAAAGAACACCTGATTGAATCAATGGAATAAAACGGCAGTTGACGTTTGCGACATCATTGTGCGTATGTCCAAGGTTGAAGCTTCTTTCACAGTGGTACTTTGTGTGGTTCAGACAATGGAATTGGGCAACAGAAGACTCAAGAGATATTTTGCAATTCTTCAACGTCGTCCTTGAATCAAGGTAAATCGGGTGCATGGGGTAGTATAATAATTTGGCCCTGGTGATCAGCGTTAATTCCGAAAGGTAAACAAAGTGCATCTATCATAAACATTCCATTGCTTAGTTTCCCCCAGGCCTGGGGGAGAGGTAGCAAAGCACGTTGATTGCAGAATCAAAAGTCATTAACAAACGGTGTTATCAACGTGTAAAATAGGGGTCAATCACTGATAAAAAAAAGTTACAATTTTAACAAGAGCTGATGTAAATAACCACTGTCCTTCACGCCATACGGAGGTTTTCTTTTTCAATACATTGCCTTCCATCGCTTTTATAGCTGATTGCTGCAGCGTACATTTATACAGCAATGTACGTCTTTTATAGGTATCCCCAACGTTATGCTTTTATGACACGCAGTAAAATAGCATCTATAGCTTGTATTCATTTAGTACTTTAATTGAAGGATACTATAAACACCCCGAGAACAGCATGCGTAATAAAGCGGGAAATACACGCCAAGCTCATATGCAAAGGGAAGGTGAAATGATTGCTTCAGGGCTGAAATGTAATGTCCAACAATTGAGCTGAAGTTAAATACGTGAAAATCAGCATGCACACACAAAATGCAATAACCACCTTTGAATGTTGCCCCTGCAATGAAATTACCATGGTACTGATGTTTGCCCAAACCAATTTTTTGGTTGAGCCGTTACATATTGCAAACCTGTTGCTTTTTCCATCTTTTTACAAAGGTGCTGTCGGGTACAGCAGGGCGTTACCTTAGAGCCTTGCTTATATGAAAAAAAAACAAGGAGTACGACGAAGCATCGAGCGGTGCGACATTGCCTATCCACGGCACAAAGGACACGAGTCTTGGTTCCGGAAACTCAAGTCGCAGTTATAAAACCATAACCAGCACTTTTTTTTTTTTTGCGAGATCCGGGCACACGTGTGGCTACATCAGAAGATGCGTTCTACAAGCGAGACGCGCGCTTCGAGCAGCTTTGCATTTTGTGCAGCGCGTGTGTCAATAAGTGTGTGCGTCTGAATGTCTGTGCGTCTGTGTGTCTGTGTGTCAATAAGTGTGTGCGTCTGTGTGTCTCCGCCTCACTCGTCGTGCTCTTAATGGGAATACAAATGAACCCGGTAATCTGAGCGAGGCGTGTGGTGTGTGCAGGTGTGACGGTTTTTGACACGTCTGGCCACGGGAGCGTTGCCGCCCGTCACGACGTTGTTATTGACGCGCGAATATCCAGGGCGGCCTTTAGCAAGTGGCGCAAGAGAGGTATCGAGCGCAAATGAATTTTCTCATTTTACATTTAAAATATTGATGTTTAATAAGCAGATGAAGGAAGGGAAAATAAGAAAAACATCCCAGGGGCAAAACACTATCAAGAAGAAGAAGAAAAAAATCTAACTTTGGTATTTACTGAATATAAGATGAAAGGGAAGATTAGTTTACATCAAAGCATTTCCTGTGTGAAAAATTTGCTGAATCGTGAACGTCATTTTAATACGAGATGTGGAAATTACGAGTCACATTTTCTTCCCACTTGTCATTTTAAGCCCAAGATAATTCAAAATTGATTAACTGATATTTATTTAATATCTTCCATTGCTTCCCCGTGGATTATCAAAATTCCGCGAGAATTTGCACACGGAAGAATCAGCAGAAACTCCGGAGGAAAACAAACTAAAAAAAGAGAAGACCTTTCCTTCAGTTGAGCGCGGTGCCATTTGTTGCAAATTTTGAGAAGTGTTAACAATTGTTTTAAGCACGCTGTAGTTCGTGATACGTGGCTCACGCGTCCTTTTCTCCGTGGTGGAGCCAGGCACGGGGTCAGCCTTACGGAGAGGGAAGGGGGGTGTGCGATGTGGTGCAAGTGGAATAATGATGACAACTCAGCACAATAATACCAAGCCTAATTAAGCACCTAGCAGCGGCACACTAACGAGCGGCATGCTGACCAGGGAGGTGTGTGAAGAAAGAGGCACGTGTTCTGACTTTCCAAGGACAGCTACCTTAAGACGGTACCCCCCACCTCGTCCTGTATTTTAATGCAACATTTGGGAGTGCATCTTGCAATCCAGTTGCCTTGTGCGTGTGACCAGATTTTTTCCACTGCATCGACACTGCGCATGAGTTTGGGGTGCGTCTTTTACTTTGCGGAGCGTCTTCGAACCCACACACTATGGTGGCTTTCCTGGAAAAATCTGTGAAAAGTTCGCCACGTACCATCGAGTGCGAGTTACTTTCCAACCGGTAAAAACGAGGCACAGAGGAAAGGGAAATTAGGGGAAGCGACTTTGTCGGTGCCTCGGGTGAAAGTGTAAGCCAAGGACGTGGCCAGAGGAGCTGGGCAGCGGCAACAGCAGTAGCAGATGATGATAATTGCTTCATAAACCTCTTCATGATAAGTGGCCGCAATTGAAATGAGATGAAATGGGATGAGAGCTATCGGGCACAACTGCCTCTCTCCCTACATCTCGGAGTTCGCTACTGGGCAGACGCGGCCAAATTGAACAAAAGTCGTTAATGGGGGGACCTTTAATCTCCCAGTTTGAAATTAACGGCGCCAAGTCGTTATGAAAAAAATATAAAAAGTCGCTTTTGGGTATCTGCATAAAAATAAACGGACGCATTTGGGAGTGTAATTATTAGGGAGGGGAAGAACGGTGTTTGAATCGCCGCTGTAACAAAAAATACTGGGAAATAAAACCTGAATATTTAACACGGGGAAATTTCACTCTGCTCGTATGAAAGAATCCACAGGCTGAATGTAAATAAAGAAAGCTGCCCACGCTTTCGCATGTCACAGGCGTGTCATTGTTTCATATGCAGTGCTTATAGGGTTCGAATGTGAACAATGCTACCTAATGCTATTTTATTGACACCAGGCAAAGTTATGAAACTCGTATGAATATAAAGAGGCGGAAAGATTACACTTTAATGAAATGTTGTTCTCAGTGTTATGTTGCGAAACACCCCCCCCCCAACAGTAATTTATGAGTCATCACGAAGTTACACGGCGCATCGTTGTGCAATTTACCACCGTGTACCATACGCTTACAAAAAACATTCCAGTTCATTTCGATTTAAAGCTTTCGTGACTGCAGGGATTCACCTTCTTGGTTCTTTCGGTAAAGTCACGTAGAAGGGAAATAATAAAATAATAAAAATAAAACATAATAAAATAATTTCCAGCTTAAACATATGCTCCAAGCCTGGGGTGTTTCATTTAGTCTTCCCGACAGACCTGTTCTTCACCTGAGGACGGCTGCTTGCGTTGTGGCCGAAACGTCGTGATAATTATTTTATTATGTTTTATTAAATTTCGATTTAAAGCTTTCGTGACTGCAGGGATTCACCTTCTTGGTTCTTTCGGTAAAGTCACGTAGAAGGGAAGTAATAAAATAATAAAAATAAAACATAATAAAACAATTCTCACGACGTTTCGGCCACAACGCAAGCAGCCGTCCTCAGGTGAAAACCAGGTTTTATTACATTATTATTTCCCTTCTACGTGACTTTACCGAAAGAACCAAGAAGATGAATTCCAGTTCATTTTATTCAGTAAAGTGTCACGCAATACGGCCGGCCGTTGGACAGCGAATGAAGCAATGTCAGCAAATTGAACAAGTGAATGGAAATGGGAGGAGGAGTATCCAATGCAAAGTTGTTGAGCAAATATCACAGACAGAGGTAAATGGGACGAATGCCACAATCGCCCGATGCCTTTGAGAAAGGACGCGGCTCACATAGCCAGGGAGAGAGAGAGAGAGAGAACACGGTTTTCTGGAAAGGCCGTGGGATGCCCTGCATTATTTTGTAACCGACTTTGTGAGGTACATTATGTATCCCTCTCGCGCCGTGAGTTCTTTTTAGAAACCGAATCTCCCAGGAAACGAAGCTCCCAGCACGTGGTGGTGTTGTGGGGGGGGGGGGGGGTGCGAAACGTTGGCCATTAAAGTCGAAGAGCGTCCGCGGGTACAATACAAAAAACGCATCGGATAGATATCCAGCGCAACCGCAAAAAAAAAAAAAACATGCCGAGGAATAAGATTTAAATCCTAGGTTTTAGTTCTATATTACATGACTGTCTACTTGTATATTATAATAGATTTTTGCCGTGTACTCACAAACCGCTAGGAGATGAAAGGTGCCTCCATGAACGACCTTTGTTCAATTTGGCCACGTCTGCCCAGTGGCGGCACTCTGAGATGCAGAGAACAGCGGCTGCCTGATAGCTCTCAAACCCATTGCACTGTCTTGTTGCTCTATCTAAGGGAGCGATGCTGCTGCATGAAGACAAGTCTGTAGTTGAAAGCAAAACGCGAAATGGATGCATAATAAGGGATGTCACCACACTGTGCAAGGCTGCTGTAAGCATCATAATCACGTACCTCACCAATACATGCCGGGGTGTGTAAATTAAATACGCCATAGCGTTATTCAAAATGCCAAAAAAAACATCAAAAATATAAATAATCTTAGCATGATGAAGACGATGCATCTCGCTTCATGATCTGACAGCAGTGGTAATACTGGAGTCTCCCTCAATACAATACTGAAGGTGAAAGGGTAAAGGTGCAGCTGTACAATTTCTTTCCCACGTGACAGCTGGTGGAAGGGCCCCCACTAGGAAGGCCCTCTAGAGAGCTCCTCTCCTCAAGAGGATGTTTGAGTACCCACACTTCACCCCACCACACGTGACCTGCCGATCGACCCACTGTGCTGTGCCCATACACAGCGCTGGGTGGACAGAGGAGGGAGGATTTTAAGAAGCTTACACCACTTTCTCACTGCCACGCCAGGTATTTTGAAACAAACCCTGTGATCTCTGGATCACAAGTCCACTGCGCTAACCATGAAACCGCAGCGGCATCCCAAAGTTTTGACTGTCACAAATAAAGTAAAATAAACATGCATTGGAAGCGAGGGATTATCAGTTTGGCAGGTACTCAAGATGTGATGCCACGTGACTGCTGAAACCACCTGGTAGGCAAGCATTTGTGCTAGTCATCACACCACGGCAGCATCACTGGCAATCTTAGAGGACCTCTTAAAATAACCATCACAACAATAATAACTATCATAACACTGACGACACGGCCAGGTCCCCAAACCGTACCGCCTCGTGACACCCCCCCCCCCCCCGTCATTGCAGGGCGGAGGAGGCGGCCGGAACGTACCTGCAGGGATGAGTCGGCGGGGACGCCCGCCCGCTGGAAGGTCACCAGCTGCTCCTTGGTGGAGGCAGTCCAGGAGCCCAGCTGCCTCACCTCCTGCTGCAGTTCCGTCAGAGTGCGCAGGATATCCGACAGGTGCCTGTCCCGCTCCGGAAGTGCGCCCGACACCTGCGGGGCAGATGGCGGCACGTGGGCGTTCAAACGGCGACGCCCGTGCTCCCGCCCGCTTCCGATCCGTTCGCCGTAACCAACGCTGAAATGCTGGCATCGCCGAGGGCAACGGTGCCACGGTTACATCCTGCAATGGCGCTGTCAGGAGCACGCCATTAGGGAGGGCCGGCGCTGCACGCGACGAGGCGGTGCGGGAAACAAATAAACGACACAGAGCCAACTTTGTCTTCTGTGTGCTGACATTTACACACCCCGGCATGTGCTCGCTTTGGGATAGGTCGATGAGCAATGGTGCATTGCCTGGAAAAGAACTTTGCCCTGTCAGGATCGTACGTAGAACAGGGAACAAAACCCACAAGGGCGCTCATCGGCACGCACGATGTACGCGCACACTGGTGCAGTTAAGAACACAAAAATAACTGGAGGCGTCACGAAGACAAGTGCATCTTAGATCAGCCACCATTAAAACTGGATTCAACTGTATCGTTCATCATCTGCGCATGAGAATAACTCTGATAGCCAAAATAGGTATGTGCAAGAGTGCGAGCACAAACAAACACACACACCAAACACACAACAACAACCACAACCACCATTCGCCACTAAGCGGCGGTGATGTCACCACAGAGCTTGTGTAGGGCTATGTGCAGGTTAAGGCCACACACACTCACACACAGTCATGCACGCACACACATTGGCAAGTCCTGAAGATGGAAAGTAAGCATTTAAATCAAGGACGGAGGGACGGATGGATGCATCCAGACAAGCTTGAAAGCACATTAGACACTGCACCAGGTGTTAGCACCGGCATGAAATTATGCACGGGGCGCAAGTGTGCGCATGAGCAGCCAGCGCGGGGAGGCGCGCTGGCTACTCCCGAGCCGCATACATAGCCCCTCGGATTCACGGACGGCACGGATGGCAACGGCGTCCAAGCATGCGAAGGCACGAAGGCGCGCTTTGGCGCGTGAGCGTCGCACGAGCAAGTGCCCACGTGACAGTTGCCTGCATTCAAGGCATTTGTGGGGGGCGGAGGGGGATAATGTATGCACGCAAAGGGACACTGTGTACGTGGGCCAAACACGGACCACACGGCATGAATATTGAGACAAACGTTCACACAGTTGGTGTGAGCGAA
Organism: Lethenteron reissneri; assembly: GCF_015708825.2. Lineage (NCBI taxonomy): Eukaryota > Metazoa > Chordata > Hyperoartia > Petromyzontiformes > Petromyzontidae > Lethenteron > Lethenteron reissneri. Next base: position 1,967,676 of record NC_083784.1, read on the forward strand.
AAAAAAAGTCAATGTGATTTCCTGGCCATGCATGTATGTGTACATTGAACTTCCACCGTACGTTGCCAACCGCGGCTCAGCAGAGATGCGACAGCATTGTCAAATTTTTAGGCCTGAGCCAGGGATGGAGTTCCACGATCCTATGGGTGGAGGCGAGTTTATTCATAGGACAGCCACACCGTTGAGTTCCCCCAGAACGCGGTACTCATTTTAACCAACCAAGCAAGATTTGAACTCGCAGCCTTGGACGAGTGAGCCGCTCACTCTAGCGCTGAGCCACCGGCCTGATCATGTACAAAATCGAATTAAGGCAAAGATGCGACAATAGCCAGGTTAGATGTTTGAGGAAAGTGCAGCTGGTGAGCAACATTAAGTTTAAGTTGATTGTATTTGTTTCGCGGATGATCCTGTTTAGCCAGTTGTCGGGCTATATTATAATGGAGATCCACGGTTCGTCAGCACAGCAGCAACTCCGATTAGCACCGTTGACTACGAACGGTGCGAAAGAAGTTCAACATACATGCAACAACAAAACGTAGACAAGCACGTCAATATTGCACATAACGAGTGTAGGGTCCTTTAGGAATATTGCACAACTAACAAATGATGGATGTAACGGTCATAACATGTACATATGCTGAACTTCTTTCGCACCGTACGAAGCCAACCATGCTCATCGCAAGGTGTGGGAAACGACGCACGATCAAGTCAAAAAAGCGGAAGTGTCATAATGACACTTCCGGTGCACGCAAGATCCATGTTTTTTTGTCTAAAAGCGACATAAACAAACGCAAATCGAACAAGATAGTGCAAACACGTGAGAGCAAGAGGTGGCGGAAGAAGTTAGGTAGAGGTGCAAGTATGCCCTGTGTTTTGGTTTAACATGGAAGTAAAGAGAAGGAGTGAGGGAGGGAACAGTGGGGTTGTATTATCCAGCCTTGCAGTTTGCGCCCGACTGGGTACTAAAGTTATGCTAAATCATGAAGAAATTGCTGTCAGGAACGAATTTGGATGCACACTCATGCTCAGACACCAACCCATATATACACACACATACAAAGCCAAAGGTTCTCCCTATAGTCTTTAACAGACTGTTGGGACAAGTACTGTTAGCAAGCACCTAATGAACGGCTGGCACGGCACACGAGAAGGTGGGTAGCCAGCACCACGCTTTTGTCTCCTGAGTGGTGCTGTTTACACACCGCGCCAGGTACTCATTTGAGGCCGACTCGACCTTTGGGAGGCCCAGGATCAATTCAAATAATCATCACCGGTGTTGGCTGTGAACGGGAATTGAACTCGGATCTCCGGCTCCGTAGTGCAGTGCTCCAACCGTTCCCCACAACTGCAGGTGTATGCACAGACACACCCCGCACTCAAAAATACCTACACTTTGCCTACACCAACCAACACAAATTCATACTTCAAAAACACGCCGTGCATTTTTTAAATGTGTAAATGTTTAAGGGGAGTGCCAGATTTGGCCTTTGATGCCTTCTGTAGGGGATTCAGGAGCACTGCATTTTGCCACGTAAGTGCATACTTGGCTTCGTGAACTAACGTTAGCTGCTAAAACATTTAAAGTCTCTGTGTGTGTGTGTGCGTTTTGTTGTTTGCATGTAAAGCAGCAGGATACTGGAAACAAATCCCCTGAAGCGTTCATACGAACGGCATTAACGCCCGCAGGATAGAAATCTCACGGCATAAACAATTCAGACGTTGACAGCTCTTAAAGGAGAAACATTAATTGACGATTACAAGCAACTGTGTACTTGAACAACTTTCTTCCTTTAGTCAAAGGAACCGTGATGGAGAAGTGACACAAAACGTGCCAATGAATAATAAACAAATCAAATTATTGTCAACCATTCTCATTGCATCACTGGATGAAGACCCCCCATGTTGGTTTTCATCATACTTCACCAAGTTGGTCAGTGTGGGTTGGTGAAAGGTGGGGGGAGAAGGGGGGTGAGGACAGAGCGGTAGGACCGGTTCTGATATCACTTGACCACTCGCAAACGACATCCCGTGCCATCACAGTTAGCAGCGGACATAAATTGAACTCGGGTCGCTGGGTTCATAGGTCGGCGCACTAACCATCGAACCACCACGCCGCTAGACAGTACCGCGCACGCAAAAATCAAATACAGAATTATTTTCCTCGTGTAAATAATACATGAAGCATTGACGTGGTGTTGTCTAAAACAAAAGCGAGGGAAATCGGATCGTGGTGGAGCCCTCGAGACCCAACGATTTAGCCAACTTGTAGTCATGTGACGATGCCACGCCATCTTATTACACACTTGCAGTGTTTGCCTGAGGTCTCCCCTCAGGATGAGTAACAGAGGCCCCCCCCCTATCCTGCATTCAGCCACACGCAGTCGGTGCAAGGGGTCAAGCGAGGACCGCTCAGTTTGTTGCAATTTGAGGCCCTTTCATACAAAATGGACTCGAGGGTGCAGCAAAACAAAATGTAACACTGGGCAGAGCGATTGAACGTAGTAGGCCTTTAATTATAACGGAGCTCCAGCTGAGGCAATATCTGTTGTGACAGAAATGTGGATGAAATATAGGGCGCGGGGAAACAAAAGCGGTGAAATATTGGCAAAAACGAAGCATATCGAACGCAGTTGTTTGCCAGAGAGAATCAATGCAAAATGGACGAGGGTAAGAATACACGGTGCCTAATAAAAACAACAAATTGTTGCTCAAAATGGCAAAAATAAAAAAACACGCAATTTTGCTCCGGGGAACATGAATGAATAACAAAGTAGTATTTTAAGAGCTGCCCAGCAGAACAAGCGCATTTGCAAGTATCCTGCTCAAGCAAACCAGGAGAGGAGATAGGAGAAAACACGGCAAGGCAAAGAGTGGAAAAGAAGTTCAATCGTGGCAAAATGTTTTTGAATGTCCAAGCCCTCGCCTAAAACAAGACGAATTCTCACTCATGAAACAGGAATATGAAATGGTACCTTATTTAACCGAGAAGTGCACGGATCGAGAGGATTTTTTATATATTTTACTTTTTTAGGATTAAATATAGATTTTAACAAAGCCCTTCATGACCTTTAAAGTTAATAATGTCTGGAGAGCCGCATGAGACGTAATACACAAGTAAGGCGCATCCACTTACAAAACAAACATGCGCTAAAACATTAACACAACAACAACCGCTGTTCACCACCAAGTGGCGGTGACGTCAACACATGCTTGGTGCACTTAACACGTATAAGTACACTTACACGTGTCTGTTCAGGCCCCGTATGGCCCAAACAGACTGTTGGTGCAAGTGCTGTTAGCGAGCACCTATGAAGGCCGAGCACCTATGAAGGCCGGTATGGCAAGAGGGGTGGGTTGCCTTTGTCTCCCGAGTGCCAATGTTTATACACCCACTGCACTAGGTAGTCATTTGATGCTGAGTCGACCTAGGGGAGACCCAGGACTGGCTGTGACAATCATCACTTGTGTTGGCCGTGAGTGTAAGTCGTACTCGGGCTGCCTGGTTCGAGTGCTAACCACTGCGCCACCGCTCTTTACACACAGCCCCCCTCTCTCTGACGCCCGAACGCCAATTCCTGGCAAAACATTACATTGCTATTCTGAAGATGTAATATGGAGAGAGAAAAATATCACAAGTGAACAAACATGCCCACATGGGAAACTGATTATAAATTGCATAATCGTTCAGCTATAATTGGACAGTAGCACAATTAACATTCACGCGTACTGACTATCAAATATTAACATTAAAAATAAACATCAAAATTAATAGGCGGGTGTCCGGGTGAGCATGTTGGCACACGCAATGTTTCAGAGGCTGACCTGCCGGATCAATGACGAGTAGCCTTGGGTTAACATACCCATCGCATGATTTTATAATTAGACTGCATACTTATTTAATTAAATTATGGGGTGTTTTTTTCACCCCCCACACAACACAAGTCAGTGTGATATGCCTCATTTACGGGGTGATGCTGGGTGACCAAGTCTTTATAACAAAAAACAACAAACGCTTGCTTACATAAATTAAATCATGCTGAGATGGCCTATTGTTCATTATTCTTTTGTTTTTTTTCTCTGAAGAAATTATCACGAGGGTTATTTTTTATTCTATTTAAGCGGTGCATGAACCTCTTTATTGTTGTTGATTCATCAAAGAATGAAAGACTGCTGAGAGGTATTTCAGTGCCAGCACATATTTCCGCCGTGACCACATTTCCTTGCCTGGGGATATCGCGCCACGTGCGACGCAAACTCAAATGAAAAGGACCGAGAGGGTATGGAGATGACGTTCTCGACTCGTGAAAAAATTCTGCTTTAATTACACTGGTCAACAAAAAAAAAATTCTGGCTTGGACTTTTGCAGCTGTTTCAGACTAATTTCAGGGTGCCGATTCCAAATCTGATCTCAGATTTGCTCTATCACATATCATTTTTATGTTATCGGCATACCCCATTTTCATTGATTTTACCAGAAATTACACTAGTCACTTATGATTGCAAGTTGTTGCGAGTCAGTGACTGCTTTAGTGTTAAAATATGGTGCTGTATTTTAGGATAGTGTTTATAATATCATTTTATGTAGATATCCACATTTATTTAATATTTTTCTTCTGCAGTTTTTATTGAAAATGCAATATTTGATATCTCAAAAACCTGATGTTATAGACAAAAACTGATGCCAGATTTGGAATCAGCACCCCAAAATTACCTTAAAACCGTTGGAATACCTTATGCCAGAAAAAATGTGTTGACCAGTGTTATTTGCACGGCAAAGGAACATCATGGCGATATTGGGCATTTCACAAGCAGTGCGTATTTACGAACTGCACTGGCGCATATATCTCAGCGGTCACATTTAGAGGTGGGATAATTGGGAGATTAAGTCAATTCGACGACTGAAAATGTGATTACACAGGCCCCTTTAAAGATGGCAGACCCCCCCCCCCCGCCTCCTGAAGGTGGGAAACCCCAGACAAGCCACGCCCAGCGTGATATGGTTGACGATGCTGATGAGGTCACCAAGGCCTGCCAATGACCTCTCGTATATCGTACACGCGGGAACTGGAGGTGAGTCTTCTTTCCCCAAATATTTTAGTCACGGAATTAAATGATAATTAGTTAGGGTAATCGACCACTGGTGCATTGTACCGACTTGTGCGCTCACCTCAATAAAGAAAACGTTAAAAAATGTAGATTAATAAAAGAATCGGATAGCCCAGCTCCGCTTCATTTTGTCACTGATAACTTCTGTCGCCATAACGACAGAGGCCTCAACAATCTGCTTCCACCACTTTAATGCTACAGCACAGTTTAAGGCGTAAAACTAGGTTACCAACGGTGGCATGAAAAAGCCAATCTTGTCAACAGATGTTGTTGTTTTGCCTCACAAAACTATTTCTTTCTCAACAAACCCATTTTCTTGAAAACCCTTTATATACCAAATTGCAAGGCATATGGGGAAAAAAGAATGTTCAATTATATTCCACTATGAACGTGCGCGCTAACCGCTTCCACACAATGTTCCTTCTGATCCTGTTCGTGTGATCAACTTCTTCTCAGCAAACATTTTTGCACGTTCTTGTTTTGTTAATTAAAAACATCTCATTGCTTATCAGCGGCACGTTTAATAAAATAAAATGCACACTGGCTAAGTAAAAAGATAATACCAGCTTTGACTCGAAATAACAATCGTAAAAATATAACATGTGAATTTTGCAAATATGAACGGTATTTATTTTTAGGCCAGGATATTTCTCCCCGGCCCCTCACGCCATTGTAAAGGTTCAGACTAAATGCATTGATCTGCTGTCTGTTTTATCAGATCTGCAGCAACGTATTCATCGACCCAACTAGCCAGCGTACGTACACACGCTCGTGCAACAATACTTTCTCTTGCAGAGACAATAATGCCATGGAAAAACAGTGCTTACAACGTTCGCCAGGAAGAAGAAGAAAACATTCTAAGCGTAACCGAACTATACCGCACAGCGCTACCACAACATAAAATGGTCTGCCGGCTAACCTTTGCATTATTTGTCATTTAAATGAATGTACAAATACAGTTTTACTGCACTGTGTCTATCTAGCCTGTCTGCTTGTCTGTCGACATTCTGGCTGAACCAATTTTTGAGGCGAATGCGACTCGCTTTCTTCCGCTATAGCAGGACTAATCTACTAATATGCTGGTGCGACACTCCGCTGCTCTCTGTCAATGGTACACCGGCGATGCCGACTGGCTGACAGGCTTGGTTTCCAGGGGACCTGGCGCGTCGCGGAAAATAAATTGGTTTTCGCACGGTCCGAACCAGAGCAGGTCTATGTTTAAAAAAAAAAAAACGTTGCATTAATTTTTCCTCGTCGACATGTGGCCAGAGCAAACTTAGCACGGAAGCGCTGGAAATGACGAGGCTCGTAAAGCAAGCACATTACAGGTCGGACATTCGAACCTAAGGCGCCACATGTAAAGATATAATAATGCAAACCGGTTAGGCTACACGCATTATATTTGACGCTGGAAGATTGTTGACGGTGTCACAAACACACATGCAACCATGTCCAACACAGATGGTATTTAACAACAACAAAAACACACGCTTGACCTTACTATGTGCTCTGAACTCACCAAGGTTAACACCAGCTGGCTTTGTACCGAACTGCCAATCACCATTTGGGCATCTGCATGGGATTTTTTAAAATCAAAAAGTCCAAAAGCATTTGGGTCCAGAAAGCTGTTAGCAACACAAGCAATAATGGGGTTAGACTGATTATACCAATCCACAGCAGAGGATAAAAAAACACTCAACATATGTTTGTGTTCTGGGCCATCCTACCCCACCACAGCTGCCAAAAGGGCACAGTCTCGTGGCACACTGTTACATTCTCTAATTAAAACTGTAGAAACCTAATAACTAAATGAATAACCACATTAAATAAATAACTAAACATACCTTCAATTAGATGTGCGAGCATGAGTGGATAGGCCAACAGACGTGCCCCGTATCTTTGACCCTTTTTCATAGACCTCAGAATTCCTGCGGGAGCCACCCTCCGCTGCACCGCATTGTTCCTCCAGGTTCTCCACACTAACCCACCTGCTTTATTATCCGCCGCATTCACGTCTGTCACCAATTTAGAAGGAGGAAAAAAATAATCCCCGAGCAGAAGATTTATTCACCGTCTCCCTCATTCCATCTCTCCGTCACATCTTTATATATTTATTTTGCTCTCAAAGTACTTCCTTCACACAACAATGGCGACACGTCATGTTGGTGGGATTGTTTTGGTGTCACCCCCCAAAAAACTTGACTTTGAAAATCGCTGGAAGCTTCGCTGATTTTCAGCTCTGACCAGCTTGTCGCTTGGTGTTTCGTCGAAAGCATTTGAACCGAAGTATACCGTAATTTACATTCTGCCGCTGGGTTGATAAACACCAGGAAGATTCGTCACGGGCACAAAACATTCTGGAATGGTGGCAAGTGGCTGCCGACTCAAACAATTCCTGCACAGCTGCAAGCACAGGCGCAACCGCGCGCAAAAAACATTGCGCAGCATGTGAAAACGTAGCGCCTTTTTTCACGCGTGCGATTTTCTCGTCGACTCTCGATCGCATCGCTTCGACATTACGATGTCAACGCCAGAAATTTAGCGAGATGTTATTTGACCAGGAGGAGGGTTTTTTTTTTCCTAAGTCAATCAAACGAACTGTAATAGCAAGCAGGTGACATCTCTTCACAGTGTTGTCTTTTGATCACGATAGATATTTCGCATTTTTCGAGAATTATCGCGAATCACCGTTTGCGGCGTACTCAGCCGCGCGGCGGTGTGCTCTCGATCACGTGGCGAGCGTACGAAATGAGCAAAGAACTTCAAGTTTCCCCCACTGAGCACATTTCATAATGTTCAAACACAGCCCATTTCAGCCAAACACCTCAACCGACTCCGGAGAGCAGCACAGTGGTGGAAACGGCGATTAAAAATTACGATTTCAAGTGCCTGTTGTCTTGTGCGTCCGGGATGTGATTGCAAGAGATTATCGCTCTTAACTGCCTCATTTTTACCATCGGATATCGATGTAAAAAGTGGGTTTGTTCTATACGTGGAAATGTGGAATTAACGGGAGGACACAGGAGCGCCAAGTGAAGATGAACACACTCCCCATGGTCGTATGAGCACGAGAGCCTTTGAACACTTTGAACTTGCCATTGCCAGAAATATCTCATAAATAAGACAAATGTATTCTGTAATGGTAATCTTTTTGAAGGAAGACGTAAAAAAAAACGAACTAGTGGCTGAGAGGGTCATCGGTCTCATGATGCATGTGCAAGAAAAACACAGCCCTGGCAGCCTGAGTTGGATTCCTGGGAGAACTGCTGTGAAATCGATGTCGAAAGGATTTCAGCTGATTCTTCTCAAACAGGTCACAAATGAGTATTGTACATTTGAGTGGATTCCATGAAAAGGGAATTACAGGAACAATGCAGGTCTATTAGACAGCCTCTTCATCACAACAGCCTGCTGCGTAAGAATGAGTTAGAGACTCACAAAGCCCAAATGATGCTTATGTCAAATGTTGTGATTATAGTAAAACTCCACTCATCCGATTTTGTATGGGGGAGCTATGAGCAGACCCTATTTATCCGTTGCTTATCCATTTTACTTTGCACGAAATGTCACGTACGTATGCTGAACTTCTTTTGCACCGGACGTAGCCAACCGTGCTAATTGAATGGACATGGAAAAGGAGAAGAATCTCTTGCGACTTCTGGGAGGCTCCTGTTCCCATGCACGAATGCTCAGATGACAGGAAGAATGTATGGATTCCAGGATATCGGAGAGCGAAACAGCACAACCCCCGAATACCTACGCAGTTGTCGTACTGTAAACATGACTTTGAGATTTAAAGCTTTCGTGACTGCAGGGATTCATCTTCTTGGTTCTTTCGGGAAAAGTCACGTAGAAGGGAAATAATAAAAATACAATTTAAATTAATAAAACATAATAAAATAATTTTATTATGTTTTATTTTTATTATTTTATTATTTCCCTTCTACGTGACTTTACCGAAAGAACCAAGAAGATGACTTTGAGAGTCATCAACCCCGAGAGGATGCGATACTCCAGTCGGGTCACGTTGACCGTCGCAGATGGTCACGACAGAAGCAAAGCTTCAGTACCGTGGCAAAGCGGGTGTTGAGGTGGCGTAGATCCGCCCTCAGGCCTTCCCTCTGGTCATGAGACAGCCGGGGCCCCTGAGGCTGGTCCTTTGTGCTGTGGTCCAGCCTGGCCAGCTCTGCTTGCCGCTCTGCCAACTCGTTCAGCTTTCCCTGCGGGGAAGAGTGCAGCGGCGGAGGGGGAGCACAATATCAGAGGGCGGTCATTAACGAGCGATGGCACACCGGGCCCCGGCGCGGACCTTCACGCTTAAGTTTCAAATTAGGATGAAATCACACGGCAGGCTGAGGCGCAAGACACTTGGGCATTGCGAGGCGTTGCGCTCCGTACAATTATATCATCAGCTCACATTCATAGTCGTAATTGTCTAACTGATGGAATGTGCTTACGTAAAACGTGAGACACGGCCAGAGCTGTAATCAGCCTGAGGGACATGCCAGGCATTTTAAAAAAAAAGCACATTCAAAAAACGGGACACCCCCTCCCCCCGACACACGGCTCACGTTGGCCTACACGCTCTTTCTCGCAACGATTGCCACCAGCCACAGGAGGTGAGGATAGTACCCCCGAAGACATCAGTTAATTTCTCTCACACTCGTAACCCCCCCTGACACACGCCTTCTTTTGCCATCATACAAAGCATCCATCTCTTAATCAGGTCATCTGCATGTCCGTATTTATAAAACGAGCCCGAGATTTACTGCAATTGATACCGGGCCACTAATGAATTCAGACACACTTTGCGTGCATGCACGCACGCGCACACAGACATTCCCATATTAAATTTAACAGACTCTGAGAAGGTCAACAAAGACGAGCAGCACATATGCAAACAAATATTCTGTATGTTTGTGTGTGTGCTGGAGGATTTGGAGTACGGAGTGCAGAAAAAAAAGCCTTACTTAAATGACAAATGGGCTTGGCAAGAGGGCTACGTTTAAACAGATGCTTTAGGCAGAATCGTTTGTCAGTCTAACTAAGTGCACAAATGTCACTGCCAAATCTCTGCTTCATTCAATAAGCGAGGTGGGTAGGTGTAAAGCCAGTGTGTAAATGCATCAGCAAGTAAAAAAAAATACATCGGGTGATCAATAAATGCATAAATAAATGAACGACTGCGACTTTTAAAAGCACCGCTCATTAGATGCACTTGGCAGCTGGACTGAGAGGAGTTTTTTGGAAATTAATAATACCACGGAGAGCCAACAACCGGCACCGATACATATTGTTTTCCCAGTGCTGAATGTAAGGCACTTTTTGTTGGTTCAGTCCATATTTTCCTTTGTCCGAGAGGTATGCGCGGGTTAAACAAAAATAAGGATGAGGAGCGCGAAATGAGTTGAAATTTCAGATTTGAGGGCGTTCAGCCATCGTGCCAAAGGTTAGCTTTAGCGGTCACGCGTCCGCCACTTATTGATGAGGCTCACGGTTCGATTCCAATTGGCCGCCCTGGTTATTATGGCGCTCGCAATATTGCCACGTGCCGTCCGCTGCACATCGGACGTCAAATATCCCCGACGTCATTCGCAACGAGCCAGTGTCAGGGTCCAAATGTGGCAAAATTCGAAAAAGTGGCCGTCAAATTACTGGGATTATATACACATCGCATCGATCATCAGCTGTCCCTACTGGCAAGCTAATGCCCCAAGTCACGGTTGCAAATCAAAGTATTATGGTCTCCTGAGTTCTCACCCGGTTAAACGAAATAATCTTGAAATTATCGCTCAGTCGGAGAGACAAAGCCAGTGTGAACTGGCCCGGGTCTCTGCACCTCCAGAAAATTGTGGACCTTGATTCAGGTGCCGGTGACTTTGCGATGCCGGTGGCATGGCAATAATAATAATAATACAATATCCACCAGTACATCGCGGTGCATGTGCTGTGTTATATTAAAAAAAAAACGAGGGTTGATTTCTATTTCCTCGACGGAATAGAACGGCGTGTTGTGTTGGCTCGCCACGAATGTCTGCATTAATATTTCTTGCACGCTCTTCCATGTGAAACACAACTACAGCGATTCTGCGCAGCGTCTAAAAACCATCTGTTGTTTCACCGACACTCGTACGGGAACATTTTTAATTGCACGTGAATTTCATGACAAATACAAAGACCCCCCCCCCCGCCCTCAACCCTATGTAGCCTGAACAGACGACATGGTTGCAAATGCTGTTTGCGAGCACCTAGTAAGGTAGGCACAGTGTACAACGGGGGTTTGCATTGGCAGCACCGCTCCTGGCGACCTTCAGCTCCTCAGTGCTAAAGTGTATGCACCGTACCTGGTACTCATTTAAGGCTGAGTCAACCTAGGGGTATGCCCAGGACTTGTTCAGATATTCGCCAGAAATGTTAGGGGCCGTCCATAAATGACGTCACGCGATTTTTGACCCCCCCCCCCCCCATCGTCACACGGCGTTACAAAAAGTCAGACCCCCCCTCAAATATGACGTCACAAAGCTCTGCCCCCCCCCCCCAAATAACACATGCTTCAAATCGCTTTAAACGATTGTCATTGTAGTGCGTATATTTAATGTGCCACTGCACTCTGATGTTGTAGGAGAAAAAAATATATTAAAAAGTCTATTTAATTAAGTAGAACGTGTTGTCTATATTTATTTAAAGTTGCGCATTTTGATGTGACGTCACATTTCTCAACCCCCCCCCCCCCTCGTCACACATCGTCACAAATGTCTGACCCCCCCCCCCCCCCCAGGTGCATGACGTCATTTATGGACGGCCACTTAGCCGTGACTAGGAATCAAACATGGGTTGCCGGGTTTGAAGTGCACAACAGTATCACTCCCCACAATATATCAAATACAAAGATCACACCCGTATAGCCTCCACAGACTGTTGGGGCAAGTGCAGTTAGTGAGCACCGATATAGGCCAGCACAGGACAATAGACGCACAAAGACAAAGATCCCCTGTATAGCCTAAACAGACTGTTTGGGAAACCGCTGTTAGCGAGCACCTGGGAAGGCTGGCACGGCACACGAGGGGGTGGGTGGCCAGCACCACGACCGCCCGCCTTTGTCTCCCTATTGCTGATGTTTACACACCGCACCAGGTACTCATTTGAGGCTGAGTCGACCTAGGGGAAGCCCAGGACCGTTCATATAATTGTGACTGGTGTTGGCCATGCCGCTGAGTTCGCAGCGCAGCGCGCTAACCGCTATACCACCGCTCAACTAAGAGCTGCACACAAACATACACACACGTGCACAAATCAATTGAAGTTTCTCTCTGAGCACCGGTCACTGTACATCCATTTGCCTATTTCGCAACGCAGAAAAAGAGACGACGGAAGAGACGTCGTAATGAGTCTCGATGGGAAAACAGCAAATGACAATCGTTGAAACCACAGAGGGCTCTTGGCGAAGCCATTGTTATAATGATTGGCATTCCGAGCAGCTCTTTGTATGTTTGCTGGACGGATGGCTGAAGGAAAGGTCAGCCTGGGGGAGGTGGACTGGAGGGAAGGACGGAGAAAGATAGGCTCTCAGAGCACGGCGCAAAGCGGGCCGGCAAAAAAAAAAGGCAGAGGCACGGCGCACATTTATCTGCCGAAGGTCCTTTCCATTCCACGCTCAGATGCTGCAGTGATCCTTCAAGGAGGCACAAAGAGTGAGATGCATGCCGTCACTCAACCAGCCATCCAGCCAGCAAACGAGGTGTACTTACAGAGCCAGAGCACAGACCAACACTCTGAAGGCAATGCCCCTAACTTAACCTTATGCAATGTGTGTTGCCCATGAAATGCTGTTGGTGGTCAGATTATTTTTTTTACACGTTGGTTTCAAGCACACCTATAAAAGCATTCTTCAGAAGGGGACACATTTCTAAAATAGTTCCATGGCTTTGTGTGATACATTTCTTTAAGTCAAGTAGACTTACATAAGTGAAAGGAATGCTTCATAATAGATACGGGTGGTCATTATTTAAAAGAAGGTCCACACTAATATATGAGTGTACACTCTCCAGCATTCTTTTTGAAAAGCTAACCTGTTACGTATAAAGGCCCACGATAAATACTGGCCAAGAAATGGACGCTCAGAGCAGGCACACAAACAAGACATCCTTGTAAATAATGCATTTAATTTCCCGGTTTGTGGAATATTTTTTTTCCTGCATAAAATCACACGTTCATGCCGTCTTTTTTTTGCGGATTGCAGTGTTACGTGAGCTATACAAGAGCCATCAGTTAATGCAACATAGTCTACTAATTAGCACCATTTGTCTACTCTCTATTTTCTATCACAGCAATTGCGATAATTGTGCCGTTTCTCAGAAATCCCTTTATTCAATGTTTGCACAAAAACACACACTTATATTTAAAATCAGAAGCACGCATTACTGTGGAGCGCTGCTTGGACCAATGCGTACAACACCAAAGATGAGAGTTTTTTCACGGGATTTTTTGCAAAAGGTGATAAAATTTCTGTTGAAAAAAATTCTAACCTGTTTGTTATGAAAGGTCCATCGTAGGAAAAAAAATTTCCTGAGATGTAATAATGCGACTCGTCCCTCAGCAGCAACATTTCATCCCAAGAAGTTGGTTCAAGGACTTTCTCTGGCCCCCCCCCCCCCCCCGCCGTTGATCAAAGATGGCATGGATGTGCTGCGTTTGAAGACAACGTTTAGTCTTTTTTTTACCTACGATGTTTCGCAATGTTTGCCTTTCCATAATCGGTGTCACAAAGCCAACCATTTGATAATGAAAAAAGGGAGCACTTTTAAAATGATCTCCTGTCGGGAGGCTACATTTATTGAAATTACCAAGAACAGCCACTGCTGTTTGGCGCGTCTGTGTTCCTGCAAACTGATGCTCAGGTTGGGTGCTGTTCGCACAATCACAAAACTGGAGATTAAATGTAGCAAAAAAAATATTTTCGAGGTTACGAGAGATGTTGACATATGGATGGACTGATTAGAATTTGTGTGAACATTTCGTTTTTTAAAAGTAGCGTTCTTGTCCTTGCACTTTACAAGTTGTGTTTTCCTCACTTTTTTGTTTCGCTAATTCATCTCATTGCAGGGCAGTCGTGACACGATTACAGATTAAACTGATGCTTGCTTTCTATAATTATATTATAAAGCGTATATGAGCAAAACTCCATTCTGCGTGTCCATCAAACTAAAGGTATGTTGCCGTCCATTTACCTATTGGCTTTTTCTGGAGCAATATTATCCAGCAGCATTTGAGAAAAGCAAAACCAACTGCCGAAATACATTGCTGATATGAAACACAGTGGTCTGGAAGGCCTATTATTAGATGATGGGCTCGAAAACAAATATAAATTTCTGACGGGAGGAGATGTGCATTGTCTGTTAATTCATTTCATTGTTGAAACGGCAAAATTTTTTTTTTACTTTTTCTCTCTCCCCAAACAGAGACCCTTGGTGGTGCGTGAAACCACGTGATGTAAAGTGATTTATTCATGCTAACAGCAGGCCCCACTCACAAAATGACTCCCAGGACTTTTGCGCATTACATTTTCTTTGAAGGGGAGGGAAAACAAATAATTAAATAAATGGATAAGCAGGCCTAATAAACGTATACCTAATGAACACATGTTATGCATGCCCTCACACCCCTTCCCACAGAGTTCACCTCACCCCCTACGGTGTTCCCACAAAGAATTTGCATTGTGCCGGATCGCCGACGTCCCAATAAAGCCAATCAATTACAAGCTACATGCACTGCCGTTGACGCCAGCCTGCACATAGCGGTTATCGGTAACTTGATGGCACAGGAGAACCGGGAAGCTGCACCCCCTTGCTCGTACTTGCAATGAACCGCGAGAGATGTGAAAGGTGTCACGTAGTGCCATATTGCATGCTCATCCACAAATACACAGGATACCCGTACAGCCTTAACAGACTGTTGGGGCAAGTGCTGTTAGCAAGTAGCACCTATAAAGGCCGGCACGACACACGAAGCGGTGGGTGGCCAGCACCACGATCGGCCGGCTGGCTTTGTCTCCAGAGTGGCGATGATTAAGACAGCAGACCAGGTACTCATGAGGCTGTCGCCTTAGGGGAGGCCCAGGTTTAGATCATCGTCATCAGTGTTCGCCGTGAGTGGGAATTGAACACTGGGTTTACAACGCGGCATGCTAACCGCTGCACCACCGCTCCCCAAGCGCGCGCACAAACACACACAAACGAATCATATGTGTACTTAAATGTTATTAGAATGAGTCCAGACGAAGTCACAAACAAACTCCTCCTCGCATAAAGACCCGATGATGCAGAACATCAATGGCTTAGATCTTCCGCCAAGCTTCTGGGCCGCATCTGATGCACAAGCCATGGCAAGCTACAGATGCGGACACTTGACGCACAACATACGAAGGCGACATCAGCACAGCGATATACCACTCCGCTACTCCTAAAGCAATTATCTGGCTTAACCACCAGAAAGTAAAATAAGTTGTTGCTCTACGTCAACATCAGCTCTACGAAGACAATTGGAATGAGTATCATGGTTCAGATTTAATTCCATCTACCATCATCATCATGATCAGCCATGATCAATCCATTGCCGGATTAAGGCCTCACCCAAGCCATTGCCCTCCTTCACGATCAAGCGATGGAATAATCCGCATAGCCCCGAAGCACGCGAGCCGATTTCATCTCTTCATTTCCTTAGTGGACGCCCTTTCACATGCCTACTACTCCATGGCTGACACTGCTATTATCCTGGACCATCAGCCAGCACCCCTTTTAACATGTATACAATATACACACAAATAAGAAGAAGAATGTACAGTATTGTCAATCCAATGTTGTTGTTATTATTTTCACAGTGTTATATATACGCTCATGCCAACACTCTGACTTTGAAATATCTGTTATAAATCTAGCGAAAGAGTCCGTGGAACAGCACACGTAATAATATATTCAAGCCACAACCTCATTCTGTTGTGATGTTTAAATAATTTCACCTGCTCAATTTGTCACGCGAGCTTTTAGGGCGGCATTCTGTAACGTATAAGTTACAGGGAGCTCTGTAAAAATGTCACCCGAACACATTCCCTGCAATTACTTCGAAATAAAATAATACATTTATACGGAAAAAGTTGAACAAACGTGGCATTATCTCAAGATAGCACTTCAATCCTACTTCTACGAACAGCTTCGAGGTTGGAATCCTTGGCTGGTGATGCAAGACCCAATTGTTTATAAACTTTAGAATTCAACGCTTATCTCATCAATGACCCTCACTGCTATGAGGGAAGCAACACTAACAAAAGAAACCTCAGCCCTGACCCGGAGCTCTTCAACAAGTCCTGCCGTGCACCCCTTGGCTCCAGGGAGATGCTGCCTGACCCCTGGACACTTAAACAAAACTCCATGATGGGAAGTGACTCTCTCTCTCTCTCTCCTCTGTTGCTCCTAAAATGTGAACTCCCTTGACAATATTCCTGTCCGTATATGTATATACAAACACACAAGTAGCATACGATCCTGTCACTCAACTCAATCTGCATTGATGTCCTAATTATTTGGTTAAAGCCATCTTCATTCTTATGTATGTTGAACTTATTTCGCACCGTATATAGTCAACTGTGCTAAGAACACATTTAGTGTTATTACACTGCATATGATTGTGATTATTAATAATATTAACTTAATGTTGCATAAGCCTGTGGCTGATTGCAATTTTTTTACACGATAGAAACCAAAATAGTAACATATCTATATAAATTATAAATTCGACCAAACCTTGAAACTTTATAGGCCCACAACACCCACTGGCCATTGGCCTCACTGAAGAAAGAAACGTTAAGCAACTGCTTCTCTCCCTCTCCTTTATCTCAGGGCATTGCAGCAGAGCGCTTAACAAAAAAAAAATAACTGCCACGGGCCAAGAATACAAAGAGAAAGCTACACGTGCCAGTCACTACAAATGACCGCAGCGGTTTCGGGCTAGACTTTAGTTTTAGCCGCCCGCGACATCTTTACTTTTTCTGCTGCCCTACTGCCAGACCGAATAAGCCTAGGACTAAAGGCAGCATTTGCCACAGATTATAATCATACTCTCCACGCCATCCCCTCTGTCGTTGCTTGCCAGCCCCAGCTCTGGGGCATGCTGGCGAGAGGGAGAACGGGAGGGGGGGTGAGAGCCGTCACGTGGTGGAACGCGTGAGCGTCTGTGACAAAAAAGCGACGCTTGCCGGTTCGTGGCAAACCGGGTGTTCCATCCCGCGTGCATGGCGGGCGCGAGGTTCGAACGGCATCGGTCACCGCCGATATTGCCACGGCGGTGGACGTTTTTGCGGCATCATGCAAATGTGTACATTTTGCGAGTGTGAAAATAAAGGGGGGCTGAAAATCATCACGCGGGAGTCAGAATGTTGTCAAAATCTAAAGGTCGCATACATTTTTCACGCATGCTTTGCAGATGGCGGCAGTCTTTACATGAAAATTTCTGTGCTGGTACTTTACTTAAATCCACACAGTCAACCGTTTTGGCCCATTGAGTGACAGTGACAGATGGATAGCAGATTAATCACCATTACAGTAGCATAGCCTAATATACCAATAGTCCTATGTATACCTGCCCACTACCTTCCTGCGGCTGCTTTGTGATTTGATCACGTCGAATGCTGCTTTTTATTCTCTTTCGCGCTCACTTCTTCGTCCACTGAGAAATATCAAGTGATGTCATTTCATCATTGTTCCAGGAGGGCATTAAAATTGGAGAGCAATATATAGTTATCTTTGAGAGGGGCCAAATATGCTCACCTTGTTTTTTCCAACACTTGGGTAAAAATCTGAAGCGAAGACGTTACTTACCACCGTACGTAAAGTGGCGATACGGTAAGTTATGGAGTATCTCTCTCACTTAATTCTAGATGTGAAGCTTTCGTGACTGCAATGATTCATACTCTTAGGTTTTTCGGTAAAGTCACGTAGGTAAAAAATAAATAATAATACATATAATTGAAATAATAATAGAAATAAAATAATAAATCACGACGTTTCGGAGGCAACACAAGTCTCCGTCATCAGGTGGGACCGTAACAGCTAAATTTACTGTCTCAAGTGAGGCAAAATTTCAAGAGTCAAGCTCTTAAATACAAGTTTAAGGGGGTTGATGTTTTACACGATGTTTTACACGATGTTGGTTGACAATCCAAATACAAAAAAGAAGAGGAGAGTTTTTATTTTTGTATTTCTATTTTTATTTCAGTTATATTTATTATTATAAATTTTTTACCTACGTGACTTTACCGAAAAACCTAAGAGTATGTCTCTCTCTCACTTCCTGGCGTTATGCGGAAATGTGCATTAAGCTCAGTTGGTCAAAATCAATACAGGAGTTCATTGATCGCAATGCAATGACAGTTGTTTTAATAACAGCTGGCTCCACTGAACGGCCTTTAGATGAAAGCCAGACAGCTTCCCAGGAGAGAAAATAACTCAGTCCCGGTAACGCCATACGACACAACCAAATGCCAATGAGCATACAAAACCCCAGTCGTGTGAACCCACAAAATGTGTCACAGATGCCAGACCCCATAAATAAGGGTCATGCAATGTCACTCCTCTCCTTGTGCTTACAAAATAACCTTTGCACAATTGTGGACATAGCTGAAATCAGCATCATGTAAGAAGCGGTATTCAAGTTCGCAGATGTTACACGAGTTGTTGGGCCCTATTATGATAGTTACATTATTTTAAAGGTGTTTATGGCAACATATCAAACCTGTAAAATGTATCCTGGGAAAATTAATTTCCCCGATAAACCTATGCACGGCAAGTTGACTCCACTAGATTGAACAAATTCGATGGTGAGAATCACGTTGGAGTTAAGATTACTGTTACCATACTGGTTAAGTATTAGAGTTCAAAATGTGAGTAAGCTGGGTTCCTCAGGGCGTCAGAGCAATGAGCCCAGTGTGGCCGAGATCCTGAGTTCGAATATACGTTTCAGCTTTCAGGAACCCAAACTTAATAACCAAGTTCTCATGTGTAGCAAGTTGGCGGTGAAGACCATTCACTAATGACTGCACACAGAGGAAAACATCATTAAATTGGATTTTTTAATTGTTTATTGAGTTTTTGAGTTAGCTGGGCTTGTACTGGGCAAGGACATCGCCCACACTGCACCCAGGCAAACGGAGAGCACCGCCTTGGATATTTCTTGAGTTATTGCTATAACAACAATTACATATATTTAAGAACTAGCTTTACTACCCGGCTTCGCCCGAGACTTGGATTCTTGTCTTAGATTAGTACACGGCCTACGCGGAGGGTGGGGAGGATGCGTGACGTCAGCAGGCACACTGCGTGACGCTGCTGCATGCGGGTGACATCACAGATGTGACGTCACCACTCACTTGCCGTGCAAAATATATCCATTATTGCGCCCCCCCCCCCCCCCCCAAATACAAAAGTATATTTTTATACTTTTTGCATTGTGTCCAGTCTGGAAGCTACCCACATGCCAATTCTCAAGTTTGTTGCATGTTGGGAAGTATACTAAACATTTCGAACAGACACACATATTCACAAATTTCCCTTTCATATATATTGATGTACGATATACGTTTAAGAAGAATTGATATGAAAAAAATATAAACCTTAAAATCTTTTCAATGATTCTCACAATGTATAAATTTTAGCTTTGAGAATGAAAAAAAAACTATCGGCTCGACTGTCATGCAAACACATTCCTGCGGAGGGAGCTGGTAGAAAGTTGGGTTGCTCGGTCAATGGCCAGGGTCAACGGCGGCGTGGTGTATTCCGAAAATATGCCCGATTGTGAGGGCGGGCACAAGCCGGCGTGAGTAGGTTAAACGTTGAGTTTTATAAGGGCACCACGGGGTGACCAGCCCCTCCCCACCCAGCCCCTCCCCACCCTCCCCACCCAGCCCCTCCCCACCCTCCCCTCTCCACCCAGCCCCACCCATTCTTGGATGCACGATGGACGGACGGACACAATAATCCCCTGTGGGCTGATGTAACCAGGAGGTTCCTACCAGTGTAATCTTGGAGCAGAATGTGTGACGGAACAAAATGCCGATGAAGGGCTTTTCTGCAGAGGTCCCGCAAAAGATGTCTTCAAGATATTCATATTCTTAGGTTTTTTTCGGTAAAGTCACGTAGGTAAAAAACATAAAAAAGTAAAATAAAATAAAAATCACGACGTTTCGGAGGCAACGCAAGCTTCCGTCTTCAGGTGGTACCGTCACAGCCACGACAGCTGTATCATTTACTTGATACAGCTGTCGTGGCTGTGACGGTACCACCTGAAGACGGAAGCTTGCGTTGCCTCCGAAACGTCGTGATTTTTACAGCTGTATCATTTACTTGATACAGCTGTCGTGGCTGTGACGGTACCACCTGAAGATGGAAGCTTGCGTTGCCTCCGAAACGTCGTGATTTTTATTTTATTTTACTTTTTTATGTTTTTTACCTACGTGACTTTACCGAAAAAACCTAAGAATATGAATCATTGCAGTCACGAAAGCTTCAAATCTAGAATGTCTTCAAGATATGGTGTGCACTGCTAACCTTAATTTTCTAATGGATTATATTATTTATCTCATGATAAGACCCCAAAAGAACAGTTTGGAATTAAGTGTGGGGAAAAAAATATACCGTCAAATATGTAAGCATGAACTCGATTACTACGTGATATTATCCAGCAACAATGATGTACTGATGTTAAATAACATCGAGTGAATATCTAAGCTGTGCAATTACCTCGCCAGGTGCACTGTTACACATCTATTAGTTATTGCATTGTTGTTTACAATTAGTGTCTCATATTCTCAAGTATTATCGAACTTTACTCCAATATTCGGGGGATTCATTTATTTCCTTGATAATTCCAGTAAAGTGATGCAAATGGGAGCTATATTAATTGGCGTCTATTTAACATATGTTCAGCATGGAAATGTAATGAGGCTTTGTGTTACGCGATCAGCAAAAGCGCGCACCATCTTTCTCAATGTGCAATGTGTTTGCAGACAAGACATGAGGGCAAACACATGCATTGGGGGTGTAATGAAGCATTGATTGAGCAATTAAAACTGATTGTTTCGCTCGAGATACATGTATCGAATCGCGTGTGCTGCTAGAATTGATAATTTTAGATTCATGTATGCTGCTGCTGTATGGGTAGGAGTGGTGGCACGGTGGGTGAGTGAATTGCGCTGTGGAATATGGTGACCCGAGTTCGATTCCCCGAGATGGCGGACAATAAGTGGCGATGGATATCTGAACCAGTCCTGCGCCTCGCCCCCCCCTCCCTTCACCAATCCACATTGACCACCGTGGAGAAGTGTGGTCGAACAACCCACACGGTCTACGCAACGTGGCGAGGCTTTCATCCGGCAGTGGATTTGACAGAGGGCTGAATATGAATATTGTTAACATAACTTGCCGTTTAATTCGTTCTTGTGAACCCTGCCTCCGCTAGACACTACAGTGCACCACATTGTCAAAGTTGATTCAGTTTTTACAATGTGGTCAAATGTAGTGCCTCTAGTGGCTGCAGGGGTCACGATGTTAAAACATTTTTATTGATTCTTTGATTCAAATTATCAGACTCTGAATCATGGCAACTCGTTGACCTGAGAGCGGGAGAGGGTAGCAAATGCTTGCAGGGCTATATTCACAATAAGTCTCAATGTTAAACTCATACTTATGCCGTGGTGAGAGTTCGCCAGTGTTCACACGTAATCTGATTTACCATTGCTCGTTCGTCACGCGTTAATTTGTATGGCAAGGCATCGCTATTGGTGTAAAAGATACAGCCCTCTGTCTTGTCTATTTACCAGAAAAGGACCATCAGCCAAGGTAACTGCCATGTTCCAGCCAATTAACAAACGCATAAAAACTATGGATAATGTCTTTTTACATCACGCACCTTCATTCAGACTCATCAATTTAGTTTGCGTCGTAAGGCGTTGTTCATCGGCCAGTCATTATTGATGAAAGTAAAAAAACGGCAACAATCCATCGACGAATATTATAGTCACTAATTTCGTTAACAAAGTATCTGCTGGATTGTATTTATATCTTCAAAGTATGATAAGGTGGGAGATGGTGAGTCATACGCAGAGGAAGGCCTTAAGCCTGGGCTTTAACTTCAGTCGCATCTCCTCACCGGCACTCCTAAGCATCGCCTTTGACGAGTATTTAATCATCATAGGAAAACCTCATCACCTGCATAATGCTGGGTAGGGGTACTGTGTGTGTGGCGCTTGCCTAGCATGGCTCACTCCTGCTCTTAGACGGCAGCTTTTAGTCAGAAGGTTTATGAGCAGGGGCAGTAAAAGTGGCCCCGTCACCCCGTCAAATATTTATGGGACACTGCGGCCTGCATGTCTTTGTTTTGCTTGTGGCAACATGAATTGTTAACGGCCTCTTAAGCAGTCAATCACGGGTGGATAAAAATGCGCCTGTAAACTTATCACAAGTGCTGCACTGACTTATCCGCTTGTTTAATTTAGGATTTGCTGGCACATGACCATGCGTGGCTACCAAAGTCATTAGAAAGACACATCAACTCAGAAGGAACTCATTGCTACAGTTTTGTTTTTGTTTGGGTCAATGGTGAGTTGAGAGTAAAGAGCTGAATTTCGATTTAAAGCTTTCGTGACTGCAGGGATTCATCTTCTTGACTTTACCGAAAGAACCAAGAAGAGTAAAGAGCTGCTTCTCATTAACCACCACCACCATCATCATCATTAGCCATGGTCAATCCACTGCTGAATGAAGACCTGCCCCCACCAAGCAGCCCAGCACCTGCACGTGAACCACTTTAATTCTTTAGCTGCCACTTAGTTATTATTCATGACCATCGGCCATCCTGCTCAATCCCACTTTATTTTCTTGCCAGGTCGGATGATGTCATTATCCTGTGTAGAGTCTCTCATCTGTGTATGAATGTATGCATGTTGCACTTCTTTCGCAACCGTAGGTAGCCAACCGTGGCAATCGGAGGTGCGGGGGCTGGATAAAAAACTAAATGCAAAAAACAGTTCTAAATAAATAAGCTTTCAATCTAGATTTAAATTTGCATAGCTCCAGTGGCTTCCTAATGTCGGAAGGAAGAGCGTTCCAGACGGCCAGAAGCAGCGCATCTGAAAGCGTGCAATGCGGTGACCGTCGTTGTTCGATGGCTTCTGCTCCTTGACGAGATTATCAAGGTATTGTACTTCATTTGTGGCAAGCACGTTGTGTATAATGTGTGTTCCTCTTTCCTCATGTAATTCCAAGCATGAATCTCTACATGCTTTTAGACACCGTACATTTATAAACATTTACAAAAGGTTCCTTGAATTTGAGATTCAAAGAAAATGAAGCTTTTAAAATGCAATTTTTTCATGTAGATTTCTTTTTTAAAGAAACATTTGCAGTTTTAAATATTTTTCACCGTCGTCTGTGCCAAAAGCACCATTCACAAGTAAAGCCCCAGAACCAAGTGTGCGTTGACGAGAGCACGCGCATTTAGAACACTGACATGTAACGTGGCAAGGAGACAGGCGGGGTCGGGGCATGGGGGGGGGGCATGGGGGGTGCGAAGGGGGGGGGGCAAGGAGGGGGCGCAAGGGGGTTAACGTCCAATTTTTTTCCACTTGCAAATTTCACTTCCGATAAGAAATTCTAACGGCACAAAAATCTATCAACGTCACTGTCACACGACAAAGCCAATGACCTCTTACAGATTTGTAAATTAATAAATTTACATATCTGTACATTGAAACACTGTGTATTCTATGATATATGGGTCAGCGCATTGGGGTCTCAACAATTTATATTTTAGCAGAGCGTGAAATGAGAGTGTGTGTGGTACCTTGACCTTATCCAGGGTTTCCTGGATTTGGATCTCGCTGTCTGGGTCCGGCTGAATACCCACGATTCTCTGGGCTTCGTCCAGCCAGCGGGAGAGGCTTTCAATCCTCTCACGCAGAGACGCTTGCAGAGATGTACCCTCCTCAAACCTGCACCCAGCGGACAGGCGTGCCACGAATGCATTAAGAGATTAACACGAAGAATGAAGCAGAAAAAATACCCTCCACACTCATACAGTGTACAGTATTAACAGTAAAAGGTAAGGGCGCAGCCCTGCAATTCTCGGTCACGCCTTTCTACGTGCCATGCGAAGGCACAAATTAATGTGGGAGGTCGAAATGAGTGGCGTTTCAGATTTGATGGCGGTCTGTCATTGTAGCAAAGGTAAAGGTGCAGCCCTGTAATCCATTGCTCACGCCACTGCTGCCTGAAGGTTCTCCACGAAAGGCAGCACGAGAGATGCCCCCTCAAGAGAGCATGTTGACCCTACTCTTCCACGCTGGCCAAGGCATCTTCGGAGAGGTGGGAGTATCCGCATTTTTACCGCACTGCCCGTGAGACCCGCCGATCGCCTAACCGCGCCGAACACATTTACGCTGCCGATGGGGACAGAGGCGGGAGCATTTAACAAACTTGCACCGTTATTTCACCTGCCGCCACTGTCGGTAGATCTAATTGAACCGGCGAACTCTGGATCGCAAGCCAAGCGCGCTGCTAAACCATGGCACCATGGCAGGATCCCACGCGTTAAAATACGCACACGCATAACCGCAGGTGAAACCGCGTGCATCGTCAAAGTATGCACAGGCAGCATGATTGTTCAATTCCGCGTCCTTGTCAGGAAGCATCACCAATAAGAGCGTCGCCTTCGTCGTAGGAGAGCAATGAAAACTTTGTGTTGTTCCCCGCGAGCTCTCTCACCGAGACGCTTAATCCTTCTACAAGCCACTAGATGTTGCTAATTATTCAAGCTAATCTCACAACGGACCAATAATAAGCTCTCTGAAGATCGGCGCTACGCACACAACACTAAGTGCATGTGTTTGGCGTAAATTAAGGCTGTGGTACTTGCAATCGCGTAGAAGTGGGATGGCAACGCATCTCACTTGAGCAACGCGAAATCAGCTCGGTGGCAAACTGCGATAACGAATGCTGCGTTCTCTCACGGCGAAAGAAATGCTCACGACGTCTTGGGGTCCTTATTTATTTTTGCCGACCACGTGAAAGCGTGGGTAAATCTGGGGCGGAGCTGTAATCTGTAAGCATGGCCGCCGCGGACGAGACCGCACAAAAGGCCCGCGGCACGAAAACCCCGTTTATATTTCCGCGCTGGCGGGACCGAGCGGCGATCCGGAACAAACCTCCCCAGCCGCGGCGAGTGAGATTATGTTATTACCGCGCGACATTTACCAGCGCTATCATTTCTCTTGCCACTGTCACATCCATTCACAAGCGTTCGCTCGGAGCTAAACACGGCGGCCAAGCGCCACACTTTCTCGGCGCATCCCGCGGGCATCGTGCGACGTCCGAAACGTTGTCGTCGCCCAACGCATTCCGCCGTACGTGTGTCGCCTCGATAAATTGCAAAACAATTAAGTTATTTTGGTAAGTATTTATATTTTAGCAATGATGCTTGGGTGTAGTGCAATATATATCAGAATCTTCATTTGTCCTGCAGAAATCTGATGAGCTATGAAGCTCTTTTTTCAAAGCTGTCCAGTAGGTATGGGTGCATTTCGAAAAACACTGCTCACTTGTATCGGCATTATGATTATTGTCATACACAATAAATAGTGTAAAAGAAAACATATTGATGAAAAAAATTAGGAATAATTGCACCTCCAATGCGATGTTTACGTTTTGTTACAAACACCACATATCTAGAATGATTTTTTATAGCATTGCAAATGTGAAAAAAAAGTTAACAAAAGTAAGATTATGATAAGAGTTGAGCAGAGCCACTAACATTTATATATCCATTTCCATAATACGGAAGATTTCTGACAGTGTTAAATGTGTTCATCAGTTGAAAAAAAAGTGCATCTTCTTCTTCAAAGTTTAGCTTTTTCAAGGCCATCACCGATTTGCGACTTAGGTTGGAAGTATTGAACGAGTACAACAACAACAACAGCGTTCAAGCGGTGAAATGAAGCTCAACAAATATAAAGCAACCCGATTGCCTACCTTGCTTTCACTCACTTTGACCCAGACACATGGAACAATTGTTGCACCATTGTTCCGCAATGATTATTCGTTACCGGAAGAACATTTTCCAGCCCACAACAATTTCAGTTTGTACAACAAACATTTCTCACGACCCGCAGTAACGATCGAGGCGCAGGCCTCTGCAATTGCACGCTCGCGTCACTGCTGCCGGAAGGTCCTCCACGAGAGGAGGCTCCAGAGAGACCCTCTTAAGGGTACATTGGCCTACTCTTCCACACTGGCCAAACATCTTGAAAGAGGAGGGAGGACCCAAACTTCATCCCACCACAGGTGACCCGCCAATCAACCAACTGTGGTTTTGCCCATTTACACTGCTGTGGGGGCATAGGCGGGTGGATTGAAGTCGTCTGCCCTGTGTTTCAACTGCCACTAAAGAGAGAGATTGATTCGGCGACCCCTGGATTGTAAGTCCAGCGAGCTAAGCATTACACCACGGCAGGAACCTCATTCGAATAAATCGCAGGTTAAGTAAACGCTGTCTTTGAAGCGGTCGACAGACAGAATGCGCCCACAAAATGCAAGGCCGGCTTTAATCACGGTGAGCAGTCACGCAGGGGCGATTCCGCAATATGATGTGGGTAATTTCACAAGTTTTTCTGCCATGTTTTGCACGCATTCACCCACCATGGCAGACACCGTGAAGGGAACCCGCCACTTTTCGTACACGCAGCAGATAAGCACAAGTTGACGGCGTGTGTCTGTTTGACATCATTTCCAGAAGAGCTTGCCAATGACTTGAGCTGGGCTTCATTTGGCTGATCCCTCATCTCTAGAGCCAAAAGCCAATGAGCACTGGGCCAACTTGGTTCAATATACGTTTTTGTATTATTAATGCCAGATTTATTACTCCCCCCCTCCCCCCCCCCCCCAAGTTAACTCCTGGATTGAGATCTGTAAATGTGCACGGTATTTATTTCATGACATTTCTGAAGGCTTAATTCCCCCCCCCCCCCACTTCACTCTCGTACCTGCGCCTTGCTGCTTCACATTACCGTGTGACATTTGACTTCATTATAATATTTTAGGCCCCAGCGACTGGTGTTTTGAACTGTGTCAAAATTAATTACGGCAGCCGGGATGATGCAACGGCTCACTCGCAACGTGACTGGGCTTGAGACGCCTCGGGCAGTTAGGTCGCTTAAAAAATAAACCCGGCCCTAGTAGTTCAACGCCACAATGACTGCGGATAACAAACACCAACAAATAAAAAATAGGTAAAAGGCGCAGGCCCTGCGATTACTTACTCATGCCGCTGCTAGCAGAAGAGCGTACACTGCAGGGAAATCCCGAAAACGCTACGAGAGAATATAACTCTTCAGTGCTGGCCAGCCGACTTGAAAGATGTGGGAGCACGCACAGTTGATCCCACCACATGTGATTTGCCGATCGACTACACTGCTGCACCCCTCTGCAACTGCTTGGGCGGACAGAGGCGGGGGGGGGGGGGGGGTTTAAGAAGCTTGCAACGCTGTTTCAATTGCCACGCCGGGAAATCAAATCACGCTGGCGACCTCTTGTGTTGCAAGCCCGTCAAGCTAACCACTGCACCACAGAGGAAACCGGCGGCAAAAAAAACAATTCCACAAATCAAACGTATTTTCTAAAAACAAGATTGAACATCATCTGTTACCACCATCTAAATGTAATTTCTTGCGCCCGGATTAATCTGTTGGCGGCTCAATCCAAGCTGGGGCAGGCACTCTTAGTTAATGGGCAAAAAGAAGTATAATTAAGGTTATGATGATGGAATCTCAAGACGCTACTCAGCAGGGGAGTGGCAGGTTTGGGATGCAATGATCAAGGAGGGTAATATATATATATCGCCGTGTCACAATGTAATGTGAACAGTACAGTCGACTTTTGGGACTTCACAGAGCGCGCTGGAGCGAATGCATCGTTGGGGAGCGATTCAAGGTACGGAGGGGGGAGGAATAAAAACACAATAGGCAACGAATATACGATCGGCGACGCATTGCAGAAAACCTATATTCCGAGTGACAGATGAACAGCAAACATCTCAATGCAAGTTTACTCATCAATGGCCCACAACGAGACAGAGCAGTGTAATGAGGAACGTGTGATTTATGGTGCACAGCCCTTTGCTTAAGAAACGGCCAAGTTGATATTGCTATTAATCTCCTGCAATGCACCACGGTGACAGTTGACCTCCGTTTGAACGACATAACAAAAAGGCGTCCATTAAGTGACCCGGGTTAAATGTATTCATCTGATAATCTTTACCTCATCAAACAGTGTCTCTGCCTGTCAGTGGGGATTGTTCACATGATGTACAATAAGCAGTGGGCAGCTTGACACGCAAGAGAGAACAGCTGTGCGCGCATAACGACATGTCCACCCAATGGTTAGCGTCTACAAATTGCATTCATAAAGGCGAGTGCTACGGGGCAAGGCGCTACGCTGATGAATAGACGTTAACGGTATTTTTAAATTGAACGCGTGCATTAAACGTAATCTACTGCGCGCTTCCCCGGACGCAGACTGGGCACGCGCAAGCGCGATCAACGCATTACACAGGACAACAACTGAAGTCGCACAATGACATCTGTCACCGCGGTTGTAGGGAGGCGTGCAATATGAAGCACTTACTGTGGCCGACTAGCAAGCGAGCCTTTTGGCAAACGCCACCTCCGTACATTTTAATTTCAAAGTGACAACGTGCGGCTCTCGCTCGGTTTGATATCCTGCACGCAATAAATACATTAATTGCTACGCGTAAGCCGGCAGAGGTATATAAAAATATATATACCGCTGACATGTGTGGGTGCACGTGTGTGTGTGCGGGGAGCGGTATTGCAACCGTTAGCGCTACGCTGCGCTACGAACCCAGCAACTTGAGTTAAATTCCCGCTCATGGCCAACACCAGTGACGATTATCTGAATCGGTCCTGGGCCTCCCCTAGGTCGACTCACTGGCTGATGAGTACTTGATGTGGTGTGTAGTAAACATCACCACTGGGGAGACAAAGGCGGCCGGGCGTGGTGCTGACCACCCACCCCCTCGTGTGACGTGCCGGCCTTCATAGGTGCTCCTCGCTGACAGAATCTTGCCCCGAAGATCTGTTGAAAGGCTATATGGGGGATCTTTGTCTTTGTGTAAAAAAAAAAGCTCATGCATTTCTGTTTCTGAATTCTGCATGGAATCAGCAACGGTGGAGGTGAGTTTTAAGTGACCTGCGAGAGGGCTGCAGGGATCGGGAGAAAGGAATGGAAAATGTGGATATGGCTGGGTGGGGGGTGGGAAAGGGAGGCTTATGAGCAGTGTTGAGTTCCAGGAGCATGAGTGGGAGCAGGTGAGGAGGTGTTGGGAAGGATGTTGTTGGGTGTGTGGGTGAAAATATGGTTGCGGGGGGGGGGGGGGTGAAAAATATGTGAAAAAGGAAATTGAAAATGCGTGGGAAGCAGAGAGTATCTGCAAGCAAGAGGAGCTTGTAACGTGGCAGTAAATACAGGACGACATCTGCACGCTGACAGATAGAGAGGATTTGGTCATTTAATATACAATGGTATACTAAAACCCAGACCAGCACGTTGTCTGTGGCACGCACTCCACTGTACTCATGCACCGTGGAATTACACGCGTCATTAAGCTGTCCCTCGCTTGTGAATTGTGACGGCGCTCTTACACAAACGGTTCCTGGCATTTTTATGAGCTAAAGGCGGCGACTAACATCTCCCCCCAAAAATGCAATAAATGAAGAAATAAAAAGATTCTTTTTTTTTGTTAGTCGGCTAGGTGTCTATGTAATAGAGCTTTAACAGCGCTATCACACCCTATGAAACGCACGCACACGTAACCCCTAAAAACAATGCGCAAAAAAAAATACCTCACTGGTATATTTATCCATAGCACAAATTTAAGATGAAGCATGATGGCAGGACAAGCATTGTGGACACAAAAACGCTTGAAGTCTCCACTTTTGTACAGCAAAGCGACCTTAAGCCATTGCTTCGTTGCCGATTGAATTTGTCCAGGTCGGTGACCCGGGTCGCTTTGCGATTTGTCCGCGTCGGCATCCCCGGGTTGGTGACCAAGATAAATATTTCCCACCCGGCACACCACATCCAGGGTACATCTCGCTATAGCTGTGTGGCTACTGGTCGCGCACCTACTCCAGTCTGCCAGCGGATCTGGTAAATATTCAGTGGGAAGTTAAGCCCGGGGGATTAAGTGTCTCGAGAAAGCCGCAATATGAAAGTGTCGTAGAACGTCAGTGATTATGATCGTCACAATGAACCCTTCTTAAAACCCACAAATTGCCAAAAAAATATGCTGCACCAAAAGCAATTATACGAAGTATATAACCATTATGTTTGCCCAAATCATTGAAATGTAAAAATTTAGCTGGCGCGCAAAAGTCACGTATGCTATACACGTGGAAAAATCGTGTTGAATCAAAATGCATTTACCAGTGCATTAAAGAAACAGGAAGCTCAGTTGCTAGATCAGACTGCCCATTTTGGTATTTTTATCACAGCAGTGGAAATAGTTTGTGAGCTAAGATGACTCAATTGCTGTTTCTTCTTTCTAACAATCAGCTGTTAGGATCAGCCACAGAATTCCAATGCTCCACTCATCAAAGAAAACCTCCCCTTTTCCTTCCACATCACCCAACCCGCCTTTTTTCTGCTCACAAGCAACCTCAAGCACAAACATTATGTCACAATGTGTACAGCAGACTCAAAAACACTCGCATGTTAAGTGCTGGATATTCTTACGTAACCGGGAAAGTCCATGTATTTTAATCGGCGGTAGACATATGTGTGGTTACTTTTTTGGTATGTCATATAATCGTAATGATTTACATTTGCAGGGCGAATTTCATCCGTAGATCCCAATTGCAAACTCTACCCCGGTGGCCAAGTGGAATTCACATACTGGGGAGACAACGGTGACCAGGCGTGGTCCTGAGCACACCACCGCCTTAATAGGTGCTCGCTAACAGCACTTGTTCCAACGCAATGGAAATTAAGCAGAGCCATTCTGAGTAACAACGCCATTATTGCTCGCAGTGGGAGGAGGGACGGCGTTCCGACGGCTCACTTACGTCTCTTAATCTCAAGTTTCATCTCTCAGACTGACGGATAACGACCATGAGTGAGTGGAGTCTAACCTCCATCGCCACAGCCTGATGCTCACAAAGGGCCCGTAAAATACTGGAAGCGCCGCCAAATAATGCACAGGCAAATAGACAATTCTTCACAAATGTATAATATATTAATCCATTATATTATTCAGGACGTATATATATGCTGCTTATCATACTCCTGAGTGAAAAAGTACTTTTTTTTTTGTCGGAAGGCCATTCAGCTACGTTGTCCACTACGATCAGCCCCGACACATTTGCAGATGCCAACCAGGCTACAAAGCACCATCTCACTCTCCTGTCACGACCCTTCTGTGCCCCTCGGTATGTTCGTCTTGCACTTCTACACCAGCGGATGGTGGACTCTCTACTCTTATCTCATGGCCACCAATGGAGATGAGCACTGCCGCTGTGCTTATTTAAACTGAGATGACCTTTGACCTGCCTTCTCCATCACTACCAATGCAGTAGCTCCCCCCCAGCCCCTGCAGTGTTCACCATCATCAACCACGGCCAACGCACTGCCGGATGAATGCCTCTCAAGCTGCCGTCACCTCCTGCAATGCAGCAATGCACCGATCCACTCAGTACCTGCACCCGACTTGCTCCATGACACATTAACCTCGTCGTTATTCCAGACCATCGACCACCACACCTATTTTTAGCAATGCATTCTGCCCGAGCCCACTTGCATTTATGAACAGTTGGAATGATGACATTAACCCGCACTTGTTTCTCCCATCAAAGTGTTCTTCTGTCTCTCTTCTGTCTCTGTTTATAATTCGAGGCATGCAGTCACTCCACGCTTCTTGGCGCCTTTTCCTGGTATTTTTTCAGATTCATTTTTGGTTGTTCGTGACCATGTCAAAATAAATAACCGCCCTAGAAAAAAATATATGGAATTATATATTAATGGCGTAAATTAATCATGAGATAGGCGGAAGGTCCCCCCCGCCCCCCGTCCGCCGAGGTGTGCTGCCATCCTAACACCCACACACCCATGGCGATTCGCCAGCGTCTGTTGAGCCGTACGGACGGACAGAGTCGCACCGTTGCGGC
This sequence comes from Lethenteron reissneri, assembly GCF_015708825.2. Taxonomy (NCBI): domain Eukaryota; kingdom Metazoa; phylum Chordata; class Hyperoartia; order Petromyzontiformes; family Petromyzontidae; genus Lethenteron; species Lethenteron reissneri. The sequence continues at coordinate 2,000,056 of NC_083784.1, forward strand.
GTGCGTTCTCATTCCATTCAGCCTCCTCCTCCTCCATGCCGCCAGGGCCACATGGAGCCGCGATTGCGGCAGAGATTTGCGGGGCAATCTTTGCACTGCGGCTCGAGATAATCGGCCCTTACCAGGGCTCTGCATACATGTTAAATGACTCAATTCCTGCTCCGGGTAATGAAATACTTTATTTTTTCGGGACAAAATGCTTTATTTACTCGCGCCTTTTATCGAGACAACTAAAATGTGGACGGTGCACTCACCGGCTGTGTATATACTGCGCGAGTAATTCAATCTTTAAAACTACGACGTAAACACGCGTACACACACACAGGAGGTGTGGGGCAGAAGTGACGCAGTGGTCTACGCACTGCGCCACTACGCACTACGCCATGAACCTGGTGACCCGAGTTCGATTCCAAGCCCCGGCTAACATCATGGTAAGCGGTAACTGAACTGCCATGCCGCTTACACCGATAGGCCAGTATGGTGAAGCAAGGGGGAACTAATAATAATAATATTATGCGCTTTGTTTAATTTTATCCATTGAAAAATAATCGCAAATAACGCACTGTCGATAAACGTCACCATTTTTTATGCAAGTATTGTTTATTTGAATGTGACACATTACCGTATATATATATTTGTGCATACTTTATGTAAACGTGACAACCATTATTATCCGTATGTTACCGTAGAGGCAGCTGTTTAGGCAGAGGAACATCTCACAAAGGGGCATCTTGCCCCAGGCAACGTTCGAGAAATAACAAAATGGTCATTCCATCATTGTAGATCTAAAATTGGGGCCCAGAAGTTTGAAAGCGAATGTCTAACTCTTAAAATGCAATGGGACTGTTTACCCAAATTGACAAATGTGTTCTAACTCCAGTGTTCACTCTTGCAGCGTACAGAATGTAGTGGATGATAAACTATATATAAACAGACTATACGCCTACTTGCCATATATGTCCCGGAAGGCTCTGCAACTGATGGGATGTCTAATGACTACTTTATTTTTTTACATGGAGGGGCAGATATGAGGCACATAGCTTGCTTATTTAGGTTGTTACTTATATTCTCCAAAATTAGGCTATTGATTATTTCGTGTAGTTGCTTAGGTGTATTGAAACTATTGAGCCCTTGACACGAGATCAACGCACACTAATCGCTAAGCAACACAAGCCTCCTCCTTCTCCTCCGTCGGAACTGTGCGTTTTCCCTCTTAATTTCCACATGCCTAACCCTGGCACGTAGGGCTTGCATTTAACATGCCCGGCCGTGATGCTAACACGCCCGAGGATAGCAGCACAAGGTCTTTTTTCCCACCCCGCTCACTCACCCTAAAATAAATCCAAATCTCTGCACCACAAATATCGCGACAGAATAAACCTCCGAGCGATCCACAGCCATGGTTCCGTAGTTACCATGATCTCGTAGTGACCACGGTCCCGTGGTGACCATGGCTACAGAGCAGCAGCAGCAGCGATATAGCCACACTTTGGATCGTGGGGATATCCTACTTAAATAAATGCTTCCCGTTCGTTATTGGTTATTATTACAGATGCACAGTGACCCATTGTGTTTCAATGCTCTATGGGAGTTAAAATGAACTTACTTTAGCCGACAGAACTCTATCCAGGTGGTGGACATACAGACTTTGGAAGTTCGGATTGTCCCACGAGTGAATGGGGCTACAGGTGGTTAGTCCTGCGATGACAAGCCCTGGCTCCTTCTGGTGGGTGGCCCTGTCCGTGACCCCGCCTATGTGATGCCCCCAGCTTTCTGATGGGTCACCGGGTTGTGCCGCACATTGTTTGGCAAGGATGTGCCGGGGTTTCGCTCTGCATGCTGCGAGCTTTTTCAATAAGTGAATACAGAAACTGAACAGCTGCAGGTTTCCAGCGGTTATCGGTGAGATTGTAGTGAGGATATGCCAAGTTTGTTCACCCTGCTGCGTCACAGATAAGAGGCGCTCTACTGCGCGATAATTTTATTCAACCTACATGACCACTGGCTACCGACTCAGTGCTGAGTCTACTGTCCCTGCGCTGCCGTGTATTTAACGGTTCTGTAGTCAGCAAAATCGGCAGGTGACCTTGTTGCAGGAAGAACAAAAAAACGCAGACTCAAAAATATCCAAATTTTTTGTGCAACATTTCGCGGGCATCTCTTAGCCGTATCTTAACTTGTCGTCGGCGTCTCCAGACACCCGCGACACCAGCGGTGGTTGCGCCCCAGCTGCGAGACCCCGTGCTCACGGAGTCAAGCAGGCACTTGTGGCGATACGCACGCCGGCGGGCTGTGACACGTATGTGCTCCGGCCCCCCCCCAGGGCCCCACCACCGCCCCCCCCACCCCCAAGGAGCGACACTTTCCGTGACCTCGCCGCATGATGCCACCGGGTGCACAGCCACGAGATTTTATTGCAATGGGGGGGGGGGGGAGAAAAATAATTGGGCCCCCCGAGTTCGGTGCGGTAGCATTGTCAAGAGGTCGCCGCGGCGGAAGCGACCGCAAGGCTCTCGGAGCCGCGGAGGGGGAGGCGCGCGGAAGTTGGCAGAACGGGGCCACGGAGGGCTCGCGAGCAAAAGACGCGGCAGCGTCACGCGGCGCCACGCGGCATTGTTGACGGGTTTAAATCCGCGTGGCAGGGTCGAGCCCAAACCGCCGTGGCGCCTCCTAACCCCCGTCAAAGCGCTCTCCCCGTATTTGCTGCCCGCATTCAAACTCGCCCCCCTGCCAGCCTAAGCCGAACACGCCCACCTGACTCGAGAAAAATGGACCGCAATTCATCACCGGAAACGATGGTCTGCCACATACGGAGGGTGCCAAAGTCGAGGCTTGACGAGCCACGTTTGTCGGGCGTGTACTTTTTGCGTGACGATGATAAGGTGCTCGTTAGTGGGCGCTCGTGTGTGTAATCCAATGGCGCGAATGGCCTCCGTGTAAGGCATACGATAGGCCGACCTGTGCTGATGACCTTCTGACGAACTCCTCTGCCGCGGAACTATGGGCTAACATACCGCTTGCCCTCAACAAATGCAGAGCGGAGCACACTGGTTGTCAATAAAAACAAAGGGCGACTCTTGGCTCGCCCTTGGCGTATATCTGCATCAGTTCCGTTCGATGACAACGATTATTCAACACGTTATTCCCCAACGTCATTCCCCGAAAGTGAATTCCTTCGCCGCTGCGAGCACGATCTCCTCCCTGATAGACATCTCAAGAATGTGGCAGCTTATCAGCGCTTATCAGCGCAATATTCCTAACTCCCTCCTATGCCACACCGATGTGAAAATGGCCCACAGTGCTGTGCTCGGCGTAGCAAATGTACAATGGGGAAAACTGGTACGTTCATGTGTGCGTGCGTGCGTGTGACATAACATAAATGCAATCTTCTGAAACGTTCTCTAAATTATCAGACCGTCCCATCCTTAACGACTGCGAGAATTAAACACTCACTGCTCAGCTGGGTGGTATTTCTTTCAGCCGAAATTGAACCAAAATATTCATTTAGATGATTCTAATAATCACAATGATGCGCGTGCGTGAATCCATGCGTTCGCATTGCTTACGAGAGAGCGCGAGCACGCACGGGTTTTTATTTCATCTGCTAAAACAATGCTTTGTTAAAAAAAAAAGGGAATTGCTTTTTTTGCAGCGCGACCGTAAAATTTAAGGATGATGAATGTGACTTGCCACCAAAACATTTGGCTTAAGGAATTGAGTCATTTAGGGGCTCTAATTGAGTAAAACATCTGGCACGGAAATGGCTCGGGGTTTTGTCCTGAGCCGAAGCGCTACTCACGCCCCTAGTGAGTGCACAACCGCTCCTTGAATAAAAGTGCAGCCTCATAATCAAAATGCGCTTTGTTAGGGGAACGGAAAGTGTAAAATCACGTGGTGGAGAAAAACCGCAAGAACAAATAGTGCATTAATGCGGTCCTGACGAAAGCCACCTGCATGAGAGATTCACTCGTTTCTATATTTGCATCTTAATTCAGTCATAATTCTTGGCAGTGCAGAGAAACTATATATATTCATGAAAATCTATCAGGAAATGAAAGTGACAGAAACATGAAAATAGAACTACAATGCGGGCCTACCTTTACACAGAGCATTAATGAAGTCCTATCATCCTCAATCTTGACTACAATATTTTTTTTTTAGCAACACATTCACTATTTATTTCCCCCTTTTTAAAACTACTGTCCTCTTATAGGAGGCCCTGAAAGCGGACAACATTTAACAAAGGCACTGTATAGCGGCAATGCAGAACAGGATATGTGTACTAATTAAACCAGTCATGTGAAAAGCGAATGTATACAAATGTGCACTCATGGAAAGAAGCTAATTAAAATGCTTGTTTGTGCCAATTACAAGACTATTGTGTACACCATCAGAGGTAAGAGATGTATTGCTATGATGAAAGTGCCTAAAATTGAAATTTTATCAGATGCATGCGCGCGGCATCATAGCGCAGTAGGTTAGAGAACTTCGTTGAGCAGCCAGCGGACCAGAGTTTGATTCCCAGCCATGGCGAAAATAAGTGGTGATTATCTAGAATTCTGTAGGCCTCACTCAACCTAAAAATTATGACCTGGTATTGCGAGTAAACATAAGGCGGCTGGGCAATGCTACTGATCACATCACACCCCTCGTGAGCCATGCCGGCCTTCACAGGTGGTCGCCAAAAGTGCTTGCCCCATCAGCCCTGTGTAGGTTACATACGCATATTCTCTTTTACTTGATTTTTTTACATATGCATATTGAACTTTTTTCGCACCGTACGTAGCCAACCGTACTACTCGGAGGTGCGGGGGAAAGACAACAAACCAAACTTGAAAATCAGTTCTGAAGAAATTCGTTTTAAATCTAAATTTAAAAGTACATAGATATAATTATTTTCTGATATTGGAAGGAAGAGCATTCCAGACAGCTGCAGAAATGCATCCAAAAGCGCAGGATGGCGAGCAAAAAGCCGCTGCTGCGAGGATGACCAGAGTTTCCGTAAGGGTTTATGCGCCTTAACAAGATAAACAAGGTATTGTGCTTCATTTGTGGCAAGCACTGAGTGTAATTTCACATACACGCACAGCCAAGTATAAAAATCCACGTGTGTGTGCGTGCTATATAGGAGAGCCAGTGCGTTATTTTTGTTGTTGTTTTACGTGTCCATTACGAACGAAAGCGCGCGCGCAATAAATAAACCGGTCCCCGCCGCGATATCTACAAGGGACGGCGTCGCTCATCGGGGGAGTCGGTAAATCAGAGATGCGACCCGTCTTGCGGGAAAGCTCCGACCGCCGGGACGTTCTCGTACCGTTCGAGGCAGCGAGGGACCGCCGAGCAGATTTCCTGCCAGCGGCGTTGAACCTCAGCAAGGCGCTCGCGGAGAACACACGCGTCCGCCGGAGAGCACTGCCTTCTTATCTCCTCGCCCGCTGAGCCAAGGGCTGCCACTGCTGGCCACTGCTGCTCTATCTGCTCCTCCAGGTTCTGCGGAAAGAAGAGAGAGAAAAAGGAGACACGCACATTGGCTGTTAATGAAGCACGCTGCACAGTGTTGATGCGAGCCCACAGGGGGTGGCCTAAGCGCGTTTTATTTATTAGGATATTGAATGCACCCCAGATATTTTTTTCATGAATCTGGGTCCACAAACCCGCCTCCCCATCCAAACCTTGAGTTACTTGGTGTCTGCGAGATTTTGCTTGGTTTTAAACTATTTTTGGGAGTATTCGATTTAAAGTGTTCGTGACTGCAGGGATTCATCTTCTTGGTTCTTTCGGTAAAGTCACGTAGAATGGAAATAATAAAATAATAAAAATTAAATTATAAAATAATTCTCACGACGTTTCGGCCTCGACAGACCTGTTCTCCACCTGAGGACGGCTGCTTGTGTTGTGGCCGAAACGTCGTGAGAATTATTTAATAATGCTTTATTTTTATTATTGTATTATTTCCATTCTACGTGACTTTGGGAGTGCCAATCTTTTTATTCACAACATCCTCGTGAGATCAAAAAAGAGATGAAAACCACAGACGAGACGTAAAGATGTGGCGTGATGAGATAAATATTAGACGAGACTAGAGATGCAGTGATATGAGAGAAGAGAGATGCAGGCGAGATATAGATGAGAGGTTTAATTGGATTTCATGTTAATGAGCTTTGTATATTCATTATAATTTGATGTTGAGATTGTAATTGATGCACCCCTATTGTTTTCATGAATCCGGGGCCTCTCGTTGCCCAGGGGCCGTAGGCTTTTGCTTGATTTCCTTTTTGCAAGTGCCGCCAACTGGTGTTCTACGTGGAGAGATGGACAGATAATTTATTTTAAAAAACACGAAAACAAAACTATTTTTTTTGCTCTTTACGTTGGCTATCCACCTCCTGTCCCACTCATAGTGTTGTGACGCGTGGATAATCACACCTTCGGACACTCGCGTGAGTCATGAGGTCAGGAACACTTATCTATTCCGTTTTGTTTATCCATTGTCCTCACGATACCCAGCTGCTCCAAACCGCTTTTCCAACCGTACAACCAATTCACCATGAATGAATGTGAACTCGGCAGACCTCGCAAGCTAAGCAGGTTGATCCTGTTTTATTACTCAGATGGTTGACGGCTTTCAAGCTGTTGTAGGTGTGAGGCTGAGGTGCTCAGGGGATGGCAGAGGGGAGCGTTAACCCTCGCATGAGTAGGGTCTCTTCAGATCCTCTAATTCACACCTGCGCCTAAAGCTGAACACTGATTCATGGAACTGGCCAATAATCCGAATGCAGGGCCGTCCAGAAATAGTTTTTTTTGAAACTCAGTGTTTCTGAATAATAATAATACTCATTGCCATCATAACAGGTGGCAGGGTGGCAGGGTAGCGCAGCGATAACACCTGTGCCTTACACCAAGTAGGGGCCTTGGTTCGATTGGTGACTTGGCAGCCTTTCCATGTGCAGTTTGTATGCTGTCCCCCCGAACTGCACATGTTTCTCTAAGGTGCTCTGGTTTTCGGTTTACGCAGCTCAAACATTAATACGACACAAACGGCGTTGGCCAAACATCCCAACGCTGAAAGATGACCCTGCAAATCGCTCAATTGGAATCACACGCAGGAATAACACCACCTAACGAGGATACTTATGGGACCCCTCCTGAAAAAAAGTCACGAGACTCAATGAAGTCTTCCCGCTAAAATAATATTGCGATAATTATTGCAACGCAACACTCTTTTCCGAGAGAAGTTCACTCGTGGCTTTTTATTACATTAATAGCAAAGCTTTTTTCAGTCAAGCTGCCAACAAATACACTTCATCATTCTTGCAGCAGAGTCGGGGGGGGGGGGGGGGCACATGTAAAGCAAGCGGTGAAGGGGATTGTGGAGAGGAAGTGAATGCCCAGTCCGTACCATTGAGGACACACGAGATGTGCTTTGCATTCCTGCTTCATTTGTGTCGTGGATTCCACGATTAAAACAACTTCCCCTTCATCATTTTAAGCAGGAAGGCCCTGATTTTAATGGAACAAGCAGTGTTCACAAAAGAAGCTCACAAACATTCCACACTTGTTTCATGCTCAGTGAATCGTGTGATGCCCATGGAAGTGATTCTGTGGATTTGTTAATAAATTAAATTAATAGGTCCACACTTATGAAACACATTCAAATGTATATATAGCATACATATCATTTTCCTGTTCACTAGACAAAAGCGTTCAGACCCAAATGTAGTGTTCGTAATATTATTTTGCCAGTTATTATTTACAACTATAAAATAGTCTTCCAATGAATCCACAGCTTTAGTTCGCTAGACATTAACAGAAATAGATAGTATAATTCAGGTGTGCATATCCACCACCACCACCACGATTCCACCCACGTGTGTACACACACCATCGTTAGCAGATATTTATAGCCCAGAAAATACATTTATAGGTGTCTGAAACAAATATATATTTTTAAGTACAATGGAATGAAAACCAAGTGGATCGTTCTTTGAAGCAGATTCCCAAAAAAATCCCATCCTCACGGTTTGGCAAGTGCCATTCAACTGATAAAAAAAATCTATTTAATACACAATGTATTACAGTATATATGTGGGGATGCTACCTTAGTGCAAGGGTAAGCACACTGGGACTTGCAATCCAGAGGTCGCTGATTCCATATGATGTATCCTCCTGTCCACCCAGCAGCATAGATGGGTACGACCACGGGTTAGTCCATTGGCAGGTGGCGTGCGGTGGGGTGAACTGTGGGCACTCCCACCTCTCTCAAGACGTTTGGTCAACGTGGAAGATTTGGCCAAAATACCCTCCGAATCCCCCACTCACCTTTTTGCAAAGCATATATTACGTACGTGTCAGGAGAGTGCAGTGGGCAATGCAAATCTCTCCGAGGGGACGTTTATCCAGCCAATGGTTAAATTCCCACAATTGGTTGGTATGGTTATGGACCATTACAAAGAACACTGCCGGCTGTAATATGTACACACAAAAGACCCTGTAAACATAATTAAAACTAGTAGGCCATTGGGTACATCTGCTTGTAGCCCAAATCCCTGAATTTTAAATACACCCTCAACCACATGACAGAGAAAAAATAATAATGTTGATTTTCAAAAATGTCTACGTTGGGATCCCTGACAAAAGGAGGATATTTTTTTCCCAGAGGACCTGCACCTCAGCAATGGCTGGCTATGTAGAGTGTGAAAGACGTTCAACTTAGATACATAAGTGCTACAAGTGCTATGTTTTGTTGACAAAATTCGTGACGAAATAATTCGTAAATGAAGGGGTTTTATAAAAAAAAAAGTGATGACTATAAATAGACAAAAAGAATGAACGTTGATGATGACTACAGCTACCCACCAGAGACCGATGACGAGACAAAATTAGCGTCATGAAGAGACTGCAGTAAACAGACCAAAAATGGTAATTGGCTGTACATTTCTAAAAAAAACGACGAGATTTACTAAGTTCATTGATTTGCTGACCTCATTATATGGGGGGAGGGGGATTTGCGCACTCCTGTCACCAACATTTAATAACAAGGAAGGACTTCTGATCATCCACGATGCTCGACGGGCCCACAGCTCTCAACCGCATCCACTGCACAAACCATGGCAATGGCAGGAGCGGATATTTGATGCCCAAACGGAAAAACAAAAATACTGCGGTCACTCCCCAGAACAGAACCACCGAACAAATAACGGCTCAGTGTCTGGTTCACAGACAGGAAAGCGGAGAGCCGTCATCACGCGCAACCCCCGAGGCAAAATTATCCGGCTCACCCACCTCAATGCAAAATGACAACTGTTGCTCTTCATCAACGTCAGGCACATGAAGACGGTGATGATGAATAACAAAAAGTGAAATCAGCATTTTAATGCTTTAGTTGTATGTATGCATGCTGAACTGAACTTCTTTCGCACCGTACGTAGCCAACCGTGCTAATTGGGGGGAGGAGTGGAAAGAATGACCCAATTAAATATGCAGATATATCCACGTAGAAATAAATACACTAATATATACACGAAAATATGTAGACCGTAACTTGACAGACATCCAAAGGTTTTTGTCGACGTCACAAACATAATGACAAAAAAAATAACAAATTTACGTTATTCACCCGACACAAGTTTCTGTTTAAATACACGTCATCTCTGGACAAAGATACTTTCTTGTCGCCAAGTTTTAAATGCACATAACTAAAAAGTTCAATTTGATTTGCACGCGCACACACGCATACATACACGCATACACATACATACAAGGACAAAGCAGTGGCACTTCACAGCGCCAGACAAAACCGCACTAAGACCGAGTCTGCTGGGCGGAATGTTAATTCACACAGGACATTAATAATATTTTATTTTATGCACAATAACAATGGAACGCCCATGCCTCATATAACCTAGCTGTAACAAAGACAAGGGATTTTTTTCTGACTGCAAATATGAGATAAATGCATCCATTGTATTTAAACTGTAATACAACAATGATTTCCTTTGCTTAGTGATGTCTGCCATAGCATATTTTGTATTCCAAGTACGTAGATTTCTACCGAGCAACTAAATACAAGTGGAAAATGTGTAACTAATCCCCTTTGGAATTGAATATGCATGTAGGTGCCTTAATTGTATTTGGTAAAACAAAGGATTGAAATTAATGCAATGGTCGTTGTCTCAAAATCAAGGCATTTTGTCGGGATTATAAAAACAATCATTATCGCCGCAATACAGTAAATGACCTCCATATTAAATTCGTAAAGCCACAGTTGTGGCTGATGATGAGGATAAAGGGAGGCAGTGACAAGTATGTGTGTACACACAGCAGACTATGAGCGCACACACACACGTGAATCCACAACGGGAAAAACGTGCAGGCACTGCACAATGGTGTAAATTATTAAGCATACACGATATTTAAATCAAAAACATAATGAGGATTTCCGTGCGTTTGGTCATGTTCATATGATTCGCATTTGACCTTCCATTATTATCTGGGTGCCACTTTAAAATCTCCCATTTCCCAAATAAATATCCTGTAGCAACTCCCACAATTCTTAAAGCGAGTGCTTTGAAAGCAGTGTAACAAAAACAATGTCCATGGGTTGTAAGTGTTATTTCCTAATTGCTTATGCCTCAAAAGTACAGAAAATGGATATTATTCCCCACAAACTTTGCGTTTGTGACCAGGACAGTGCCATTTTGAAATGGATCTATTTTCAATGAGAAAACGTGTGCATTTGTGTAATTCCTTCACGTAAAGTCCTGGTCACAAAAGCAAAGTTTGTGGAGAATAACAGCCATTTTATATTCTTTTTGGGCATACGCAATAAAAAATATAACACTTACTACCCAGGGACAAAAATCGTGTTACATAGTGATATTAGCATTCTTGTCACCATCACTGAAATTTGCTTACAGCTGTGAAGTCCAGGCGAAAAAACTGAAAGAATGAGAATGACACACACGCGCAGCTACACACACGGTGCACATGCGTGCATGCGTGCATGCGCGCTCGTACAACACACACACACGCCAACGACAACAGATAAGGCGAGGGGAGCTTTGAATGTGAAAAAGATGTTCTTGGTTTTTTGTTATTGTTTTTTTTTAGGCAGGCTGCGTACGCAACTCACGTTCAGGTGTGTTTGGTCATGGATCGCGTGCGAGAAAATATTCCCAACGGGTGCCGGCTTTGAGACTGCGAGGCGAAGGCAGTATAATGCGATAAGCTGGGGCTGGGTGTGATATTTGAAAACAAAAGCGCACGGAAAGCACCCCCTGAATGACAATTGGGTTCATCGACAAACACGGGTGTACGGGCACGTGCCGGACGGTGAAGTCGGCCGTGGCCTGGTTTTACTCCGCACACCGGCACGATAACGCTTTTGGCTAGCGAGAGGGGAAGGGGGCGAGGGTTGAGAGGGATCGAGGGAAAGCAGTTGGAGCGGAGGAAACAGGCGGGGGTGGCGGGGAGATGGAAATTACTAGCCGGGAGGCAGTAACGGCGGCAACATTTCAGATTAAATGCACCATCGCTCGCAAAATGGGCGACCATATATTATGGCTGGGATGGCGGGTTTATCTGTGGGCAGAGTAATAACGTGATATTATCGTGCAAACTGCTCCGCTCAGGCACGGCGCGGCAGGGTTGAAGCTAAAGCACTGTGTGACTAACGCACAGGGAAGAGACAGACACGTCTGTCTCTTCACCACCATTCCCCAGAAATTGTCAATTACCGTTCTGATGGATGCCATTTTCTTTCTGGCAAAAAAAAAAAAACACGTTACATTTTTAATGCGTTTTTTTTTAAAAGCTGAAAAAATATACACTTTCCTCTTTAATGATATTTATGGTAAAATAGTTATGGTACAGTAGCTCAATATATATGTATGAAGTCAAATCGCCAAAGAATGTAGCGGGCAAAGGATTACTTAGGACACCTTGCTGTAATGTTCATTACAGATTGCTCACTCATGTACATAACACACGGGGATTATTACTCTTAAAAAAAAAGGTTGCTGCATTATACACTGGAATATGATAGCAACATGCAATATAAAGACATATATAGGTAATACCACATTCTCTTTCAGCAATATCACATTTATCACAATAATTTGTGGGTCCTTGTCATCCTTCATGTGCATGGCGCTCAAATAAAGTACTTCACAGGAATCCCCCACTGCCCTCTTGAGTAACGCCGCTGTAATTTCCATCACCCTTGAGTTCAACAGACGTGAAATTTTTCCCAATTTGACAAAGATGACGTGACAGCACTGGCAGTTATTGTAGCTGATATCACGGTTATGAAACGCCCCAAGCAGATAAACATTTATCAGTATCTCATTACCGGTCACTGCTGTTAAAATAAAAATTGTAAAAACCTACAGGATAAAAAAAAAAGTTGAGTGTTGGCAGATCCAAAAAAACAGGATTATACGTGATCGATGTGACTGGTAATTTAATATTTTTTTGTACCTTAATTTCTTTTATACTTTCAAATAATGAAAATGCTTTGGCCTCGTTCTCAGCACGAGTGGAAGTAATGATAGCAGCCGTGCCAAGCGGGCAGGCTCCGTGACCATGACGGGAGAAGGACTGAAAGATGACGCCTCGTGAAATTGGAATTATAACCATTAATCCGATTGACACGTTAATGAACAGCCTGCTCAGTGACCATAATAATCACTCCGATCTGTGTTTAATGGCCTGCTAAGCCGAAAGGCGGGAAAGCCTGCCTTGGGGGCGCCAACAAAATGTAAAATTCAATGCGACATCCGCGGCGCGAGGGCACATGCCCCGCCAACGCCATGGAAAGCTTTGCAGATTACCGCCAGAGCACCCAAGAAAGAGAGAAAACAAAAAGTTATCCCGTTCGTAAAGCGCAGGCGGACACGCACTTTATTTACGAGGCTTAAATAACTCCCGTTTATGTATCGGCCATTGCGGGTGTGCACGAATATGACTTAAGCCGCGGGGACATCATCTCAATATATCGCCCTCCACAACTCAGGGGGGGGGGGCAGGGGATGGGGGGGCACACAGCCGGCCGCGTAAGCCAGCCGAAGATTGTAGACTTGAGAAGTCCCACGGCGGTCTTCATGGGAGCAGATTTCCTTGTGTTAGCATTGCCCAAACACACCAATTTGGAAGAGCAAACCTGTGGGCTACAATGTTGGGAGACCTCGGCAATAAAAGCAGCCACTTTTTTTTTAACAAGCTGCCTATTGCCCCCCAATGCAAATATATCAATTTAACCTCAGAGTTGGCTGAAAAGGGTGAGTCAAAATAACGCTGATCATATTTCCATTACGCACTGTAAGATAACTGACCAGGGTGGAAGAGTAGGCCAAATACCCTCCAGAGGGGTTCTCTAGAGCTCCCTCTCGTGGAGGTTATTCCGCCAGCAGTCGCGTTAGCAAGCGATTGCGGGGCTGCACCTCTACCATTGTATTGCTAGGCCATGTACTTTGATACTCTTATGTTGTGCTGAGGTGGAGTGGTGGCACAGTGGCGAGTCTAGTGCTCTCTGAACCCAGCGACCCGAGTTTGATTTTGGGCCGTGGCCGAGATGAATGAGGGAGTAAAATCTGAACTGGCTCTGGGAACCGCTCCCCCCCAACCCCCAAACCTTCACCAAGCCTCATTGAACAGCACTGGGGAGTATGGTCAAACAACCCACGCGAACTGCAGGGCATGGGCAAGCCTTCTTCCAGCAGTGGACAGGTAAAGAGCCGTAGATTGAGAGTTGAGATCCTATGAAAACTACCAATGCAGTTATCTGAACGTGGAATGAAATACAAAAGTCGTCTGTTTAATAAGTCGACAAAACTTTATTTGCTACGCCTGGGAAATGTCCGTCTGTCAATAGACACTTTGTGTTTATTTATTTTTTACTTCAAAACCCCTCAAGGCAACCACTGCAAAACTGCGGTTGTGCCATACGAGCGTCTCTGACGAGACAGCTGGCAAAGTTATAGACTCGATGGAGACACTGAGCCACTCAATTCAGATCCTCAAGAAGGTCCCGGCACACGTGGGGAGGACCATCGTGGCCATGGACGTCGTGCCGGACGCCCCAACCCCGATAACGCCGCAGTGGCGAGATGATGACTCCCACGTCTGGTGTGCAGGGGGGTTGTGGGTTCGACCCTGACGCCTGCTGTACATTTGGAGTTTTCTCCGGGTCCTCCGGTTTTTCCCTACACATTTGGAAACGGGCATTTAGACTTTGGAATTTTTGGTGAGCTGTAATTGTCCAAAGTGATGAGCCACTTTGTCGGGCTATCATTTGTGGCGAGGTCGCTTCTGAAAAAGAGCTACATATCTCAGTGGGCATTACCTGGTAAAATAAAAATTTGAATGACATTTTTTCATTAAAAAACACTTTTTTTTTACCAGATCCGTTTCGTTGACTATACGCGTAGAAAAATATTTGAGAATGCACACGCATGTCTGAGTGTGTGTAAAAAAAAACACACGCACAAAATGGACGCAATGTGCTTGGTGAAGAGAATGCAATGGTAGTAGTTGCGTGTGTGTTGTCCTTGTGTGCAGAGGCGTGCGTTTCTGGGCGCACTTTGCTTGACGAAGCCTCGACTGGTCCCACTGTAAAAGCATCGCAGGGTGGAGTGGTCTCACAGCCACGCGTGAAGGCTGCCAAGGGTGGCGCTTTGCTACCTGGAGGTGGGGCGGTTCGATTCCTTCTCTGAGTGCGGAGGTTTAAACAAAGGTGCAACGTTTCCTAGCTCCTCTGCCACTTGTCTATCCAGCAGTACAAATGTGTTACATGGCAGTCAACAATCGACAGGCGTGGTGGCTTAAAAGTGTGGGTAATCCCACCTTTTCCCAAGACGTCTGGTTGGTGTGGAAGAGTAGGCTCCCTCAAGAGGGCCTCTCTAAAGCGGATCCTTCTAGGAGGTGACAACCACCGTGAGGATGAAGGTCTGAGATCAGCTCATAAGTATACATCGGAGGATTGCAAGAGGCCTTTATGCAGCAAGTGCAGAGATAATGGCTGCTGACGATGACATTTAATATAAAGTGAGGGTAGTGCGACGGCGCAGTGATTATCACACGAGACTACGAACCGGGCTACCTGAGATTGATCCCTGGCCACGGCCAACAATCGAACAGGTCCTCGCTCCACGTGCACTTCGAAGAGCATGGCAAAGTACGGTCAAATAACCGGCGTGACCAAACAAGGCATTGGGTGGGCATTCATCCAGCCGTGGATTTATACATTTCCGGAGTTTATGCAATTATTTCTAATGCAAGACTGTTCAACAACAAAAAATTGCAACTAGAATAGAATAAAAGCCACGTTGCTTTAAGTCAGGATTTTATGCTGCCTTTTACAATGAAGCTGTCTTGCTTTCAAAACTGCTTGGCTATTATCCTCAATAAACCGTTCTGACCAACAATTCACGATGTGTAATAGATGTCACTCCCACCCCATGAAACGCAGGTAACTTATAATGTATCATCTAGCCGAAATGCTTTCACCAACACTGCAATCTCTGCTTATTACTGCAAATACCGGGAACGTGAATACCATGTCTTTCTGGGTGTAGAAAAAAAAACAATTGGTGTTATTTATAAGACGAATACACACAGAGGCAGTCTAAACTGAGCATGTAACATTTCATCCATTCGTCGTTTAACATCAATTCTTTGATTAATATGCCTCGTGTCCTGGACGAGACTTTTAACCCCGAACCCACGTGTTCTCCTTTTTTTTTTATATCTGTTCACTATGCTCCCATAATTCATCTGGGGGCATTAATATCAGTACCACTTTGTTGGTAAGTGAACAGCAAACCTCCTATGGGTAGACTCACCCCCAACCATAGGAATGTGCTGTGCAAAAGAAGTTCAACATACACATATACATAAACAGATGTGCATGAATGCCTCAATGCTTATTTGAGTAAGAAATTACTTTGCTGCCAGTCTACTTTGCTACTCTTTACCTGCACCGTACATATAGACAAAACATTACTTCATATGTTCACTATTTTGAAGGTGGAATTAAAGCATTTTTATCATTATTATTGGGGACAATGTCCCTCAAAATTACGTTCGTAAAATGAATGTTGACAAACATGTTTACAAGTGTACAGACAAGAGAGGTGAGTGTCTCCACCCACTAAGAATGTTGTCAAAAAGCTGCATTGTGCAGAGGGCTGTCCGCCTCAGTTTTGGCATTGGTCTATTCAAGGCAAGGTACACAACACAAAACAGCCTTGACAGACACGAGACTCTCAATCGATAGCTTTGTCTGCGTATTTTTTAACCCGTTCGTTTGTTTTGCAACACACCTGCAACCTCCAATGGACGTGTGCTTTGCTTGGTTCGTGCCTAAAATCGGGTCACTTTGGTGACAATACACCTCTGCCAAATTAAGCAGTGAATAAGGATACATTTTTGCATTTACATTTATCCCAAACTTGCATATTTTAAGACGACACTCTGCGCTTATATTAAACATTTCAATTCCCCAGTGGGGGGGGGGGGGGGGGGGGGCTGTGAATCTTGCGGAGAAACTATTCATGAATTTTGGATACACTTTTTTGCCCCAAAAGTGTTTTGCAAAAAGCAACTTTCCACGCAATGGCAGCAATCTCCAACATTTTCAGAACGGTCTAACAAATGAATTATTTAACTAAACGGTCCCGTTTCGCACTCGTTAGTCATGCGCAACCACCTTAGAGATAATGCTGTGAATGCCGCCAGTCGATAATGCTTCCGCACGACAGATACATCCTTCGTCTCTCATCCCTATCTCCCGATTTCCAAGTGAGCATTCTCACGGCACCATTGTAATTGTAAATGATACATCTATAAATGATAAAACTTCCCTAAGCAGCAACGAAACAGAAGACGTCAACACGCCAGACATCCCTGCCAATGGGGCCCCAAAGTGAAGGTGAAACGAAGCAATATTCTTGGAACGTAACCCCTGCAGTAACCTCTCTCCCAACGTTCTTGCAAAGCACTGATTGTACCTTGCCACATTGGGCCATTGTAAAATAAGCAATGTAATTCAGCTCACGTTACGAAGTCGACATATTTAGCGGAATAAAGTGAAAGGTCATTGCAGGACAATGAGAGATGACCACGGTCTGGGGAGGCCTTCATCCAACAGTGAACTGATCATGATCTAAATCTACCAAAATTGGAAAAAATTACCTGCAAATTAAAAACACTTAATAGCAAGCTCCTCTCCCTGCAGGAAAACTGAGTAGGATCCTCCTGAAAAAGAGTTCCGTGACTCAGAGAGGCCTTCCTGGGTAAACACAACATTCACAGCTTTAATGGCTGATGGAGAAAAAAAGCCACAACCTTAACAGGATGTGTTGGCAAACAGTGCACAAGACGAAAAAAACGTTTTAATTATTGACATTCTTATAATGAAATGCTTGCAAACGTGAAACAGTTAATTGAAAGCTAAAGCAAATTAGATTTGTAGCTTGATGTCCCGGGAAATGGTGCTACTGCTCTGAAGGAGGCCCTCTGCCTGAAATGTAAACCCGCAATGCATTTAGGTCCCAGAACAGTCTTCATGATGACACAAAACAAATTGCAATTCTGAATTCGCCCTTGGTGCACAAGAAACAAAAAGCAAATCGGCACTTTCGTTAACGTTTGTTTTTAATGTCGACAGGAGTAAGGCATTGGCAATCTAACAAGTAAAGCATTCACAAACAGGTATGATGTCGCCTCCTCCTCACCAATACTTCCGGAAAAGTCTCGGCTTTGCCTTTGAATCTCCACGTAGGGAGGGGCGTAAGTCCCGGGATCAGAGGTGACCCTTGGCACACAAGCAAGGAACATTGACCACCAAGGCAGAACATTCCAGATGACGACCAAGGCACGCACGGGACATCTAATCCACACAGATCACACGTGACCACTGCGCCACATGCGCGGAACGCCTAAGCCACATGGCGGTGGGTCAATTAAATTTATTCACAATCCACCCGTGGAACAGATCCTTGCGTCCTTGAAGGCAGAAGCGGCCCATGATGACAGGATCAAGAGCTGCCGTAAACACTCGGCAACTTCTGACAAGTTCAAAAGCCTCGCATAATCCGGTCGAAACAAACCTGCCCGGTGTCAGAGCTACACCCTTTCTCTGAGACGCAGCACAAGTGACTTCAACATCGGGTGGATACGGTGCCTAATGTACAACTCATGAAACACGAAACATTTTTTGTGACATTCGTGTTTAAAATTAGTAATTTGATGATACTGCTTTGGCAAAGGTGCACAAGCACAAATAGCAAAACGTTCAACTCATTCGTCAATAACACTGCCTTGAAAGGAAAATAATATATAAGCCTAGTATATATTTTTAATTTTAAGTATTGAGTTTTTTCTTTAAAGATTAAATGACCACACGCTTAGACACCACACACTGTATCCTGGGAAGAGGTATGAAAGGTGATGTGAAGAGTATGCCATTCAGGATTAATATG
Source organism: Lethenteron reissneri (assembly GCF_015708825.2). Classification (NCBI taxonomy): domain Eukaryota; kingdom Metazoa; phylum Chordata; class Hyperoartia; order Petromyzontiformes; family Petromyzontidae; genus Lethenteron; species Lethenteron reissneri. The sequence continues at coordinate 2,018,535 of NC_083784.1, forward strand.
TAAATAGTGCAATACGCAATGACTGAATGCATATTCTATCACAAGTCATTACGCTCCATCATTGAGGATTACGGTTCTGAAAATAAACAAAAAAAATGAACTGACAATCCATTTCATCACGTAACAATGAAAACAACGAAACACTAAATAAATAAAGTATTAAATAAAATAAATATTTAATTCGGAAAACTCATGTGCATTTTAGGCTATCAGCCTAAGGGCTTCCACCTCAATGTTATTCAGCAGAATTTATTTTGACACGCAAACTCTGGACTGGTTTCAACTTTCTGGGTCTCATCGCCAGTCAGGCTTGTTAAACAAAGACAAAGACCCCCCATATAGACTTAACCGGCTGTTGAGGCAAGTGCTGTTAGCGAGCACTGATGAAGGCCGGCACGGCACACGAGGGGGTGGGTGGCCAGCACCACGCCCATCCTCCTTTGTCTCCCCAGTGGCGATGTTCACACATCGCACCAGGTACTCATTTGAGGCTGAGTCGACGTAGAGGCCCAAGACCAGTTCAGATAATCGTCACTGGTATTGGCCGTAAGCGGGAATCGAACCCAGGTCACCCGGTCCGTAGCACAGCGCGCTAACCACTACACTATCACTCCCCACAAATACACATTCTTGTGCACGTAGAAACTACTGCTGGGTTGCCTACACTGAAGAGTCCTGCACCAGTAAGTAAACCACATCTCTCCTCTACTTAACACAGCAATGGGCCAATCAGCAGCCGCAGCAGCAGCAGTCTTGGCCCCCAACAGACTCTCGCGCCGCCTTTCCGCTCATCACTTCTCAAGCCCTTCAAGGTGAATCCCAGCATAAGTGACCCCCCCCCCCCCCCCGCAGCGGAATAAATTCCCAGAAGGCTATAGCTGCATCAGAAGGTGACTGATGCATATGCGATAAGTGGCAGCACCTGGTTCCAATTTGGGGGGGAAGAGAAAGCGTCCTGTCCTGGGCCATTCCAAATTCCCCACTCGCGCTGTGTGGCCCAATAGCAGCAGGTGAAAAGTGGCCACACGCACACGTGGGCACAATGTCCGTTGACCTTTTCAGGCCACGGTAGTAGCGGCAGCAGTCTGGCGCGAACGCCGCGACAGCGAGAAGCGTTCATAGGCAAGGTACGTCGCGATGATGCGATTGTAGGACGTTGTCTCGGCAAATAAGCCCCGCGTCTCATTTCATTACAAAATAAGTATAACCCGTAAAAACAAAGTTTTTCACTATAAATCCTTTATATGCGTGGCAGCGAACTTAATATAAAGGATTTAAAAATATATTCGCCTGTGGAGGACGCGGGGATCGATCCCGCGACCTTTGGCATGGGAAGCGAGGGCGCTACCAACTGCGCTACTCCGCCACGGCCTGTGGAGGGGTTACGCTCTGGGCTCTTATACTGTGACGTTCAGCCAAAGCGATGAATGAGTTATATTTGAATATATGTAAAATTATTTTTTTTTGCCTAAAAAGTGTAAAATTTTGGGAATTTTTTTCACGAACATTAATTGTCTGGCACAACGAGTCTGTGTGGAAAATGTCAGCTCGATTGGATCACGGGAAGTGGGTTAAAAAACGACCGAAAGATTTGCACGGTCGTAAGCAAGCAAGCACGCAAGCACGCAAGCAAGCAAGCACGCAAGCATGCGAACTTAATATAAAGGATTTAAAAAGGCAAATAGACGCACTAACACTCGTGTTTTAAACACTCGGATTTTAATTGCTCCTAGACGTGACATGTAACTACGTCGCAAAAAAAATCTAAGAACAATGAGGTTAAAAAAAAATGTTGTGATACATCGCATGGAGCAGACGGCGAACACAAAGCAGCCTTTGTGGGCGGACACTCATAGGTAATTCCCACCATTTGCTGTGCCATGCTCTCGATGTGTTCTCTCGTGCCATCTGTACAAGTCCTCCCTGCAGCCTCAAAGCCACTTGTGATGCACAGGGCGGGGGAGAGACCGGAATCGCCAAAAAATAAAAGCATGGACATGTCGTGATAAGAGGAATACCTCGCAATGATTGCGGTTGGGGGCGGGGGGAGGGGGAAAAACTCAAAGCTCCGAGTAGAGAGATTCAAGAATCCATTGGTGTACTTCTACCGCTTGTTCACGTCGAAGCACGATTCTACAAACACACCCAGAATTCCTTGGGAGTCTCCCATTCAAGTAGTAAACAGGCTGGACCCCCGCTTAGCTTCCGATATCTGACAAGATCGCTGCCTAAGGGTTGCCACCTCTTAGCTGCGAAAAAAATCGTGTTCTTTTATTCGAGAAAGAATATCTAAAAAAAACACTGTGAGAGGGAAGAACAACCTTTAAATGGCTTGATTGGTTTGGATGGCGAAGGAAGAGTGGGTCCTAAGAATCACGCCTTCTGGATTTGACCGTCGCTATGACAGCACACGGAATCCATCGGGTGAATCAAACCTTGCTGAATGGAACGGAGTGGCATGACAGGAATGGGAGGTGTCCCAGAAGACGTACGCCGAAGAAATGGAGTGATGCAATCCATTTTATGTGCAGGTGATGGGTGGATTGTTGCATCACAAGATCATGAGAGATGGTGGGCAGCTTGGGAAGGCCTCCACCCAGCAGTGGGCTGACTGTGGCTGATGATGATGATGGATACCAAAAACTAAGAACTCTGAACGTCACATGATCGATCTCTGTATATTTATTACATAGATTGTCCCATTTATCGAGGTATCCAACTAGTTTTCAAGGGAGATACTCCCCATTAAAGCACAGACCGAGAACAATAGAGGAACAGGCAATAAAGTTTCAGCCAAAAAATTGCAGCCAAAAAATAGTGACTTGAAGAACCGAAATTAACAATGTTAACAAAATATAAAGAGGCATAGTGCACCAGCAACAAGGACGACATAAGTGATCGGTCAGGGAGGAGGTGAGCGCGAGGTGGAGGGAACACGATCAAGTGAAGAAAACAACCACCACCATCTAACCATTTTTTGGCTAGCCATCGAACAAAGACGGTCACCACATTGTGCACTTTCAAATACGCTTCTGCAGCCATCTAGAACACTCAGTCCTTCCGATATTAGGATGCCACTGAAGTGATGCACTTTTAAATCATCTGGATTAAAAACTCATTTCTTGAGAACTGCTTTCTGCGTTAAGTGTTGTTGTCCTTCTCCCACACCTCCGATTCGCACGCTTGGCTACATACGGTGCGAAAGAAGTTCAACGTACGTAAGTACAGCGCGGGAATGGGGAGAGCGACAGCCACGGCGGGTTGGGTAGTGGTGCAGCCGGGAAAAATTGTGGACATCCAATGACAGGTATGTACTGTAACAAAGAGGACGATCCTGGGAAAACCAGGACAGGTGGCAACCCTCGATGAAACGTGACAAAGGGTGCTTGGCTTGTGAGCTCTACCCGTCGTGGTGCCGGCGTGAGTGGGGTGGCACGGGAGGTGGGGGGGGGGGCACGGGAGGAGAGGTGGCACGGGAGGTGGGGGGGGTGGCACGGGAGGTGCGGGGGGGCACGTGAGGGGAGGTGGCACGGGAGGTGGGGGGGAGGTGGCACGGGAGGTGGGGGGGGGTGGCACGGGAGGGGGGGTGCACACGGGGAGGGGGGGTCACACGGGGAGGTGGGGGTGGCAAGGGGAGGTGGGGGGTGACACGGGGGAGGGGGTGGCACGGGAGGTGGGGGGTGGCACGGGAGGGGGGGGCACAGGAGGTGGGGGGGGCACGGGAGGTGGGGGGGGCACGGGAGGTGGGGGGGGCACGGGAGTGGGGGGGGGAGTGTCACTGGAGAGTGGGGGTGGCACGGGAGGTGGGGGTGGCAGGGGAGGTGGGGGGTGGCAGGGGAGGTGGGGGGGTGGCACGGGAGGGGGGGGTGGCACGGGAGGTGGGGGGATGGCACGGGAGGGGGGGGGCACGGGAGGGGGGGGAGCACGGGAGGGGAGGTGGCACAGGAGGGGGGGGCACGGGGGAGGGGTGGCACGGATGGGGGTGGCACGGGAGGGGGGGGTGGCACGGGAGGGGCACGGGAGGGGCACGGGAGGGAGGGTACGGGAGGGGGGGGTGGCACGGGAGGTGGGGGGGGGCACGGGAGTGGGGGGAGAGTGTCACTGGAGAGTGGGGGGGGGCACGGGAGGTGGGGGGGGGGCACGGAAGGTGGGGGGGCGGGCACAGGAGTGAGGCAGGCGCTGGCTGCTGTGCTGGCGGCCGCGCCGCTCTTGACGTGGCGACACACGGCACCACGGCGGCACGAGACGGCGCAGGCCGAGGTGCTGACACTCATTAGGCACGCGCCTCGCTCCCGTACATTTCCATTTTGAGCAGCGCTTGATGGATAGAGTGTCATGCGGCATCACATCAGGTTTGCGCGGAACGATTTCGATAAAGATAATGGTGTAAATGGCTGCGGAAAATTATGACTTCAGATACCGCAGGTCTGGCGAAAATGACGAGGGTGAAACGAAAAAAAATGATTTCCACTGAAACAAAAGCTTTGTCTTTATCTGATGTATTATCTTTCAAGTATATCATGCCTGCCTATTGTTCTGGCGATTGTGTAAATACATGCAGCCGTACTGGAAGTATCTGTCAATGGTAAACCTTCCTGGCTTTGTGTGATTTAATTATGAAATCAATTATTTTGTACAAGTGACTTTGACAAACACATAGCTGACGAATGACGTTAGTCATTATCACATATTGGTTACCGATTGGAAGAGAGTGTTTTGAACTTTCGAGTTAAAGTTTAAGAGCTAGAAATATCAATCGTTTTCATATTCACTTTAATTTTAGCTATAGTTACACCTAAATAACAATCGAATAGACTGGGTTTTATTCACCATTTGCCAGTCAATAAATGTTTTAATTAAACACAAATGAGCATTACAAAATTTTTAGATTTTATACTTCCACGTAAGCGACTTTTTTCCCATCAGCTGAAACATCGAAGTTACTCTTGGAAGGTTTAAAATAATTATCTGAATAAGAATGCAACAGATGTAGTCGCAGCCATTCTCTGTCTCATACCGAATTAGACTGCTCACTATTAATTCCCAAGTTATTTATTGTGGGGGGGAAAGCATTTACTAGCTGGCAAGTCGCAAATACATTCAGTTTAGATTCTTTTTTAAAAGATATTTCATTGATAAGTCCTCATTTTCATCTAATGAACTCATAATGGTCAGCTTGGTTCTACAATATTGAAAGGCCTCATTATAAATGTTTCCTTTCAATTGAGAACAAAAATCTTTCATCACAGAATTCTCTAAATATCTGTCCTTAGTTCAGAACCCACTCATTTTTCATCATTGCGTAATGTTTCACGTATGATATCTTATGATGCTCAAATGCCTAATTAACACAAATTCACATTTGTACAAAATGATGCAGAAAATAATACTCGAAAACCATGATCCATTTTTATATGCACAATTTGAAGGCATTTAAATGTAAATTGTGACGAAAAAATAACTATGCTTTTTCAGACAATTGCCCATTTAAATGCTCAGAAATTCATTTGGCAGAAATGTTTTCCACATGGGATTATTCAACGTCAACCCTCGGGGTGTATAAAACGAAAGTCAAAATACACACAGCACCTTCTCACCTCACAAGAGGAGAGATTTTATTGTTTTTGTTTATCTCTATGTTAGCGAAAGCTCTTTTATAGAGGCAGCTATAATTTCAGCCCACGAGGCTGTAGACTACAGATTCTTTACGCGCTTGAAGACCATGTGGGCATGAACTGGATGCCTGTTCTTAAGATCCACCCAGGTCCACTCTTGACAGCTAAAAGGCCCATTGGAATCGATGCAGCTATTATCAGCTATTTGACAGAAGGCTTTGGGGAAAATCTATGGCCTAGGGAACTGGAGAGAAAAAAGAAACGTGGTGGTGATGTTCCTGTGGCACGTGCAATCAGACAACGCACCCGCGTTGCTCCTTGTATCTGGGCCTCCGACGTGACTATCTTCACAATCAGGAGTGGCACCCGACAAGACTCTAAAGCAGAGCTTGTGCAAACCTAACATAGCTGGCTCCTGAGAATTTAAATGATTAAGCGGGAATGGATGGTTTTCTTTTTTACTTTCATGTCTCTAGCCCAAAGCTTAACATTCGGAATGTCAACTTCAAACTATTTCACAGAGCGCACGCGCGCGCGAATGCACATTTGCGAGAAAATACCATTTACGGATTCTGTGCTCTCCGTGGACAAGCGAGGACACAGGGATGACATTTGTATTTATGAGCGAGCGCGTAAGGCTTTGTGATTCTTAACATTTGTGTCCCCATGACTTACAGGACCGCGCATGGGCATCTGTCAGGAAAAAGAAATACATGGGGATGCTGCAAGAAACAGGCAGCGGCTTCTAATGCCGCTGTCACGTGGCTCCTTCCTCTAACAATGTGACCTCTGCACTCCCCGCCGCAACAAAAAAAGTCAAAAACCACCGTGACAAGAACAGCACACTGTGGTGACAGGCACTCGAGACCCAGTTGTGTGGCACTCCCAGATGCCTCAGAACACCAGGGGGCATGGCTACCCCCCCCCCCACCATCCCAGATCCCTCTGTCCAAGGAAAAGGTCAAACCCACGTTATGTATCTGACACAAACGTGGACAGACACAGCACAAACAATGGCCAGACGCTGATTTATAGCGTGTTCTATTGTCTCATGTGGATGTGCATGCGCTCGTCCGGCGTGTGCGTGCGAGTGCGCGTGTGGAAAGCGGTAGTGTCGTGGCGAGCGTAGCGCGCTACAAAACGCGGACACCCGAGTTCTATTCCTGGCCACGCGTAACATCAGTGGCGAATGTCTGAACTGGCCCTGAGACTCTCCTAAGTTGACTCAGGCCTAGATGAGTACCTGGTGCAGGGTGTAGACATCAGCACCGGGGAGATAAAAGGCTTCTGGAGTTATAACTTTGTCTGGTCACAACTTCCCCTGGTGCCCCATTCCGACCGGCCTCCATAGGGCTCGCTAAAAGCATTCTCCCTAGCAGCCTGTTAAAGGTTACACGGTGGGGGTATTTGTGTTTGTGTTAGCATGTATGCAGGATGTAGCGTTCGCATAGAAGTGCAATTGCATCAATCCCAAGTTTGACTCCTGACCATGCATACAATAACTGTAAAGTGGTATCCAAACCTGTCCCACGAGTTCATGAGGGCACTGTCAAGAACAGCTGAGGGGGGGGGGGGGAGAATACAAAAACATGTGACTGTATTGTGGATTTTCGTATTTGTGGTGTGTGTGTATAACGGAGATAAACACACACACACACCTTTAGCGCATGAAGTATATACTTAACATTCCGTGCAATTTACTAAATACATACAGCAGGGCAGATTTGTTGTTGTTTTCTATTCACCACACCCGCAATGGTTGCATTTAAAGTTGTCAACTGGACACAGATAGTCTTATATAAAATGTGAACAAAATAAACATAGCTGGCAAGCCAGACTATTAATGGAGCCTCAGTTTGTTGGGGGATTCCGAGACGAAATCTGAAATCGAAGGGAATCCCAATAAAATATTCTGCGTGTAACAACACTGACACGTTCCCTGGAATATCGTTATGAGTGGAGTCAACTGTGAAAATACATGTGAATGTACAACACAGACAGGCGAATGTACAAACAGCAATCGCCGTTACCGAATGGGATACGTCATGGACGATGCTCGTTTCGTAGCGATTTGTTTTTATTGGATTTTTGCAGCTGACCTCCACATCTGGGCCCAATGAGACCACGACCCACCGTGTGGATGTTGCCCGCGACAAGCCACGTCTCAAGCTGTCGATGAATGGCCCCTCATTCCACTCGGCGGTTTCTCAGCTGGACACGGGACTCAGGTGGTCTCAGGTGGTCTCAGCTGACTCAGGACTCAGGTGGTCTCAGCTGGACACGAGACTCAGGAGGTCTCAGCTGGACACGAGACTCAGGAGGTCTCAGTTGGACACGAGACTCAGGTGGTCTCAGGTGGTCTCAGCTAACTCAGGACTCAGGTGGTCTCAGCTGGTCATGAGACTCAGGTGGTCTCAGCTGACTCAGGACTCAGGTGGTCTCAGGTGGACTCAGCTGGACATGGGACTCAGGTGGTCTCAGCTGACTCAGGACTCAGGTGGTCTCAGCTGACTCAGGACTCAGGTGGTCTCAGGTGGTCATGAGACTCAGGAGGTCTCAGGTGGACATGGGCCTCAGGTGGTCTCAGGTGGACACGGGACTCAGGTGGTCTCAGCTGGACATGGGCCTCAGGTGGTCTCAGATGGTCTCAGGTGGTCTCAGCTGACTCAGGATTCAGGTGGTCTCAGCTGGACTCAGCTGACTCAGGACTCAGGTGTCCTCAGAGCCCTCCCTCCACGCTGCTGATGAAGCAGATGTTACCTGGCTCAGCAAGACGAGTGCATTATAATAATGATTAAATCATAATTGGGGTTTTCAGTTTCATGAAGAAATTCCAAGTGCCCTCAGACAGACTAGACCAACACACGTAGCATTTCTTGGGCATAGCAATAAGCTCTATCATCACCGTCATGCCATAAAGTTACTAAATATATAAAAAAAATGCTAAAATCCTGAGAAACGTCAACTGCACAAATTGCCAAGGAAAATAACCATTCTAAAAGATATAAACATTCGGATTACAAATGTGTTTCCTCTATCACAGACAGAATGTTCCCTACATGGTGTGGCCTTAAAGATAACAATTTTCCTTTCCACGTTGGGCATTCTGCAATTGTAGACACGACGAAATTTCTGTAATCCATTGAACATGACTTACAATTACAATGGAGAAAAACCCGCTCGAATATTTATTTTCCTGAATAGTACGCAATCTCTTTCCAATAGCAATGAGACGAAGATAAAAATGGATTTATCCCTGCATAGATTATTTGTGCTACGTACAATAAATGCAGCAAAGGAATAGCATAGATGGTCACTTATGGCGATTCTGTTTCGCTGTTGTTGGAGACAGAGGACAACACTGAACAGTGTAGGAACAAAAATAACAAACATACATTTCATTTTCCAGGGCTGCTGTTGGTATAAATTCCGCGAATGTATTGGCATGTGGTGTCAGGAAGCTATAACGTATGAATGTTGAACTTTGTTCGCGCCGTATGTAGCCAACCGTGCTAATCGGAGGTCTATCTGCAGTCCAGAGTCAATTGTGTTCAGGATGTCCAGGGTTAAAGCCAATAGTAGATAAGAAAACAAACTAGTGTGTGTGGAACATTTTCATCTCGTGCTCTTAATTCAGTGCAATTGCCCCAAGATGCACAAACTACACATTGGATTGTGTTACACGTTTATATCGCAATCTACTCGAATTTTAGTGTACCTGCATGTGTGTGTATATATATATGTGTATATATGTGTGTGTAGGGAGTGGTAGTGTAGTGGTTAGCGCATTGCGCTATGAACCCGGCGACCTGAATTCGATTCCCGCTCACGGCCAACACCAGCGACGATTATTTGAACCCGTTCTGGGCCTTCCCCTTGGTCGACTCAGCCTCAAATGAGTACCTGGTGCGGTGTGTAAACATCGACACTAGGGAGACAAAGGCGGTCGGGCGTGGTGCTGGCCACTCATCCCCTTGTATACTGTTCCAGCCTTCATAGGTACTTGCTAACAGCACTTGCCCCAACAGTCTGTCAAGGCTATACGGGGGATCTTTGTCTTGTATATATGTAGGCAGAGCGGTAGTATAGCGGTTAGCACACTGCACAATCTACTTCGCGACCCAAGTTCGATTCCCAGTCACAACCAATAACAGTGGTGAATACTCGAATCAGTCCTGGGCAAAAACGGGCAGATGTGGTGTGGGTCATCCCTATCACATCTGGTATACTGGACTTCATATGTGTTCACTCACAGTACTTTCCCCAACAGTCCATTGAAGGCTATATGGGAATGTTTGTCTTTGTATATATGTGCGTATCTATGTTATTCACAAAATATGCATAGCTACACTAAGACTGTATTGGTAAAAGTACCAAAATACATACGAGAAAGGGACAAGCAGATTCATTTTATGCACAGATATACAAAGTGACATTTCAAAAATATATTTTCTGAAACTGGTCAATAATAATAATGATGATGAGATTGCCAGCATATGCTGAGGATGACAGCCATCGGATGATATACGACTGAGAGTACATCCACTGTGGAGATGGAGCGATTAACTCAGCTTGTATAGGCCTTCATCGAGCAGTTTATTGATCATGAATGATGATGACATATATATGTTACATAAGAGATATTTTGTTTACGTATGAATATGGTATAATTGTAAAATATAACCAACTGGTAAAAACGTCTGCTGCATATAATTATAACTTCACAGGCTTGCGTCAATCCACTGTTGGATGAAGGTCTCCTCAACACTGAGTCAGTCATGGTGGGTGGGTTTTTTGACCATGCTGCACCATGCAAGTGAGTGCAGACTGATGAAAGGGCGGGGGGAGGGGGGTAAATGGTTGAAATATCACTCGCCACTGATGTCAGCCGTGGCTGGACAAAACCTTTGCTGGTTAGAATTCTCATAATTGTGCCATTTCGCACTTCACGTGGAATACCATTTGCAAACCGACAATTATACGAGAAAATAAAGCTCAGTTAATTTGTCCACAAATATTGTACAAAAATTATAAGCCAGCTTATAAAGTTAATTAAGCGGCATCAATTTGCATAGTGATTATGTCAGCTAAACATTTAGGTATATTTCTGATGACTAATAACCTTTCAGTACAAGCAGACTTACAAAAAATGCACTACGCTACATATTTTTGCTAGAGAAGATAGACAATGAATTTTAAACATGCAAACGTGTTGTTTACAAATTTGTGTTTTTTTTATTGTGCTGAGTGAAACGCAAATGCTCCCAAATATAATAATACGTTGATCTTGCAACGCGCTGCACATAATTCACTCACTCTCAAAGAGAGAGAACGGCTCAGAGGTGTAAGTAGTCACAGACAAGCAGGACAGCAGTCAAGTGATTAAGCCAGTGCCAACGAAATGCTCAAGTTCTGCCGTCCTCTATATATAATGATATTTCCAGCAAATGAATGAGTATGTGTGGGAAGAAAGCAGAGCACCCAAAGAAAACCCACGTGTGCGAGGGGGGTGGGGCAACACTCTAACCCTGGAGGTATGTGCACTTTTAAATTACCTGGATTGAAAACTCACTTTTTGAGAACTGCTTTTTAAATGTAGTTTATTGTCATTGCCCCACACCTCCGATTAACACGGTTGGCTACACACAGTGCTAAAGTTCAACTTAATGAAAAAATAAGAATAAGTTTTAACCCTTTCTGGCAATAAAACATGCGTCAAGATGTTCGAACACCAAATAGAAACCTTTTGCAAGGAATCATGTCTGCATGATACTGGCAAAAAAAAAAAAGTCCCAACTTCATCATACATAAAACCCAAAGAGATGGAACAGGCGGAGTCCACACTCAGCTTGTACCACCTTCTGGCCTTCGACGCAAATGGGAAGAGATTTTCACAACAATTGTGTGATCCACCAATACTCGCCTCCACAGTGCTGGAATGCAGGCGTGCTTTTCCACAGCTGACCAAGCATTCTTTGGATATATGGGTTTGTTATTCCCGGAGGCTTTACCATTCCAATTCCTGTCACAGACAAGAGGGCAGTATTCACATTCTGATATACATATGGATAAGAGTGTTGACCTTATTGACGAATTGGCTAATACAATGTTAAAATATAAGCGGAGTTGAGATACGATTTCAAAACATCAGAGATTGCCTCCACGTGTAGCACTACACTTAAAAGTATGACCACGCATCCAGCCTGACTTAGCAAATGTCAAGGACGGGAACGTTTAAATGGATTCTCAACCACCAAAGCAATACTCGTCATATATTTATTTTATTCTGATACAAAACCCAAACCACACACTGCCGTTTCGACACAAACCGTATCTTCCCCACAAACTGTTGGCTTTTACAAACGGTAAAAACACCCAGCCTCCTCTTGCATGTGCATGACAAACTGATATGGCTAACATGTTATTTTGTCCAAGACACTGTATACGATGCAACATATTCAGGCTCAAGTACACAGGGTATATACTTTAAAGGGTTTGTGGTCATGTGCAAATGAGGATAATATACTCTTTTTGTAATGGTTAAGTATAATTTATCCGCACTGCATATGTATGTGAATTTGCATATAAATGCAAATTGATGTGTAACATAACATTCCCCGAGGCAATATAGAGGCGCATTAATCTTATTTTGTTTGTTGTAGGAATAAGATCACTTTGACGTAATTAATTCAAGTAAACATACACAAACGGTTTTTTATCACCCAATTCCTGCAGTTAGCAGAAGATGTTTACCGCCTATTGTTAAAGCTCACACATTGCTGTAAGTTTCCTATGGACCACGCTATTCTATTTTTACCGGATTACCTTTAAAAAAGAGCCATTTGAGGTGAGAACAAGAAAAAGACACAAACACTATAAATGGAAAGTTGCTGGAGACTGCAGTGACAGTGAAAATTGAAAACTGTGACGTCCCTGACTTTAAGAGCTTAGAAACCCAGGTATTAAAGCTTCGTCAGTGGACAGGTGACCTTATATTGTCGGAGATTTTTTTTATATTTTTATATATATTAGGGTACCGTTTATAGTATTTATACCAGAATAAACCTGCCACCTTTACCGAACCTCAACCTTGTGTTCAACGGTGACCTTTAAACTTTGGCGATGCGCAATGGATCAGCGTTGGCCACGATTAATGTTTTCGTGACAGCGCAGGTCAAGAGAGGACTCTTGGATTCAATTGCACAGCGGGCGGTGCCAGCAACTTGAAAAGCCAAGCTCCTGTGAACCGAGAGACTTATCTTGCAGGGCCCAGGCGGGCAACCGTGCGCCACAAGCGATCAGGTTAATAGGCTATCTGTGCAATCAGTGTACTTTGTTGTAGGTTTCAGATGTTTAGAAGAAAAGGGAAGGAAGGGGGGAGGGGAGGATAAAACAAATGCTAAACCCATGTATATACACACACACCTGCAACTGGGATGAGAAATAAGTAGCAATTATTGATCAGTGCTCAGTAGGAAGGAAAGTAACCTTTTTCATATTTTGGGGACAATTATAACAAAAGAAAAACGAAGGGGGTTTTTATTTTTCGAGAAGAAGTCTGCAAATTCAATAGATCCATACTAAGCGAAATACTTGCATAAAAAACGTGACAAATAAGACAATGGTAAGTATTTGCAAATTCTGCACATCTTATATCGTCCTCATCTATATATAATGCATAATGGGATTAAGACCTTTCTGTGCTGATGCCACCATTCAATGTCCTGTGCAGATGCAATCCACCCCACTATAACGTGTGCCCTGAGGTCATCATTTCTCTTGTTTGGGTCATGCCCTCTTCTCTCTTAGCTGTTATTCCATCAAGAGAGTATCCAAAAGGACATCCACGGTAGGAGATGGAACGATGAAAATCATCCCGTGTGCAGATGTGGGGTTGACGATGACATCGCGAGACCGTAAGAGATGGCATTGGCTTTGGGAGGCCTCAATCTAGCAGCGGATTGACAATGGCTGGTGATGATTAATAATGGAATATTTGACTGCAGATTTATATTATGAACTGGAATTAGATTTTACGAAAAATACACCAAATGTGTTTATTTTGCCCTATTATAGGCACAATGTAGCAATCTGCTGTTGAACAGGTGCAAGCAGGTTGCCCTGTGGGCATATCAGGTTAGAGTAGACCTAATGTTCATTTAATTTTCCGTAACATTTTAAATTAACATGCGTATATTCATTCACGGCAACATTTTTCATTTAGCATATTCCGATTTGAATATGCTTATGTTTGCTCTTAGGAAGCGTACGTTTTCACAACGAGCGACATAACTTTGTCAGTCGCTGAAACTCCCATGAGATGCGCGAGAAAGTAGTTTTTTCAAAATCAATTTAAAAGCAAACATATGTCAGATGCCACGAGGGGATGGGGCTTTCTATCCACATTTCCCAACTAGTTATAATGCTGCAACTAGTTAAAACATATATATATAGTATCAGTTTTTTTTCCTCTCTTGGTGGAGGAAGAGGTAGTATTATTTATTTATGAACCCACGCCCCTAAGTCTTTATTTATTTATTTCCCTCTTTGACGGAATCTGTTCTGCGGTACGCATTACGATGCAGAGCAGCGCTGGGTGTGAACCTCTACAAGGCATCCATTATTCATGGCACTTCCCACATTTACATTTCCAATTTCTGGGATAATTCTGGATCTGCAAAACAAGCCGATGTAATCGTGGTAAGGGATACAGGCATTAGGCGTCTATAGAGGTATCAGGGGCTATCATTAAAAAGGAGATTAGAGAGCTGGGATAATGGGTTAGAGTGCCTTTACATATATGCCAGCTTCCCTTTTCTATACTCTCTGCAGAGGAGATGGGAAAGAATCGCAAGCTTGTAAGTTACAGGCAAAGTGAGATTAAGTGAAGGAGAGACACAGACAAAGCAAGTAAAATAACAAATAAAATAAACCGTTGTGGCCACACGTCCTCTGTACTGCAAACACACCTGCCGCCGAATAAATATCACCGCATACGATTTCTTTTCTATTTGTTAAAATAAATAAACAACCAACGTAAACATGCATGGCAAGAGGCTCACTCGCAGATCAGAAGAGCCTGCAATCCACTGCGCACTCGACCAGGCACCACAATACCACCGGATACGCTTTCAACAAAGTGGCTGTAAGTGAATTGAAAGCGATGTGTAAAAAAGTGTTTGTGTGTTTTTTTGTGTCACGGCAAATACACAAGACGGTGCGCTGTGTGCATCAGGCTGAAGGCGGCCAAGATATGCAATCGCGACCATTAAATTCCAACAACAGAAATGGTTCTCGCGCCCAACCTGGCAGGAGCTTCCGTAGCAGCCCTTGGGTGCTTGTGGGAATGAGCGTGAGTCCGGCGTGTGTGCGGTGACCCCCCCCCCCCCCCCCCATTCGTGGCTCAATCACTCCTGATACCTTTGGCAGGAACAAAACACGGAGCAATGTACAGACAGTACCACCTGGACATCAGTGATCCCACTTGCACTTAAATCCATTCCCCCTCGGGTTACTTTCACATGAACTTGTCAAATAGAGGCATTCAACAGCGCAGGGTTACCCATATATAAAATGCTGTGCACTTGTTATCTTTAATGTCAACTTAATGGCGGGAGAATGTCATTGGAACACAAAACACCGTGTTCCAATATACTTTAAATGCAAGGCTATTTGTGTAGTACACGTCCCCACAAGAGGTGACGGGAAGAATACTAATTGCCTCTGTGTTTCATTTCTTTATTATTTATTTCACAGGTTACCCTTGCATGCGGTCTCAGTTCACTTAATTTTAGCCATTGATCGGCAATGGACGACTTCATTAACATGAACAATTACAGATTTCTAGTGCAGGGCAAATGGCACGTGAATAAATGTGCAGTTGCTGTGGAAATTGTACACAGAATAAATTGAATTGGCACTAATTAACAACTGCCACAGCGGTGCCTATTAATGCCCAAGCCATCTTTATTTACAATGCCGTGTCAGTTTTAAATGTGTGCACCATGAACCCTTGAATCAAACTGGGGGGGGGGGGGGACGGGGGGGGATTGAAAGGGAACGTAAATTAAAGATCCGGCAGCAGTAGCATTCCGAGCAGCGTGACGTATAAACGCACAATCTCAGGCAATGAGTTCATAGGCTTAAATGCGTACTCTGCAAATACAATCACAATTGCTTTTTGTCATTGTATTCTATGCAAGAATGCATAACCCCCCAACCACCACCGCACACACAATAGAAACCAATGGCAAAAAAAGCCCATTAATGTAAAGCAGACCAAACAAGGGTGCATCTGAACGGACAGTGTCACGATGCACTTACGCTATAACGTCAGGATCCTACACAAAGGGTAAAATTGTGCAAAAGCAGAACATGGCCAAAGGTACCGGGTGCACTTGCATTTGATGCTGCAGGAACAATTTAGATGAGAAGAGAATTGCGGCGAAGAACGAGTAAGCTGCGATTCGAATACTTTTTCAGGTCGTATTCCGTTGCCTTAAATAAGCATCGGCGTTTCGCTCCCTTCTATCTGGCGAGGTGAAGAATTGTAAAATAAAAAATGAAACGTTGATGGGACGTCTCCCCAAGTGCGATAACGTCGCAGTCGGGATTTTAAAGCGCAGTGTGGATGATGCAGCCGGGTGGCTTTGCAGCGAAGACAGATGAAGTTTCTGGGACAAGGCGAGATATGAGACAATTCCAACGAGGGTGTTTATTATATGAACGCCTCAGGACCAAGGGAGAATAATTCTAGATTTGAAGCTTTCGTGACTGCAAGGATTCATATTCTTATGTTTTTTCGGTAAAGTCACGTAGGTAAAACATTAAAAAAGTAAAATAAAATAAAAATCACGACGTTTCGGAGGCAACACAAGCTTCCGTCTTCAGGTGGGACCGTCACAGCCACGACAGCTGTATCAACGGTCCCACCTGAAGACGGAAGCTTGTGTTGCGCCTCCGAAACGTCGTGATTTTTATTTTATTTTACTTTTTTAATGTTTTACCTGTGTGACTTTACCTAAAAAACCTAAGAATAAGGGAGAATAAGTTTCTCGTGTAGGTGCTGGGTGGATTATAACATCGCTGGATCGCGAGAGGAAGTGGCGGCGTGGGGATGCCTTCATCCAGCAGTGGACTGACCAAGGCTGATTGATGATCACCAAAAAAGATTGGACCAGGAGCGATGCAGGAGTCAGGAAGAAATGCATTTACGATGTTTTCCCCGCAATAAAAAAAGTGTTCACGATAAAAGAACGACAATACATTTCACGACGTGTTGATTATCACAACATCAGGTTCCCTTAACTTTGCAATAGATTTTCACAATTAGATGGTATTATTTTTTTTGCCTATGAAGTACTTCACATACGAATTAAAATTGGTAAATAGTTATTCAACTGCAATTCACTCAACAAATGGCATGTCATAAATCTAATAATTGAAGCTTTACAATCTGTAAAACGTGCACCAAGTCAGAACATTATTAAGTCATATAAACCAGCATGCCTTCATATAATCTGAAATGTGTTACAATGCACTAATTAATGGCTAATAGCTATTTATTTAGAACTGTAATCATCATTTGTAATATTTAATTGTTGTTATTTCGTAAATACTTATCAGGAAATGAAACATTTCAGAAACATTTAATGAGCAAAAATAATCACCATGTGACACTATTTCGTAAAATGGACAGTACGGTTTTTTGTGGATTGTATATATCAGGATTTATCGATGTATCATCATAGCATGGCAATCCTCGCATTCAGTTTGAAGGTCATGGCCCGGAAATTGAAATCAAGTAACACAAACAGCCATACGGTAATTATAAAGAAGCAGACTAAACCCTCTTCATCGATTCATCTCCCGTATACCTCAAAATAATAATAATCGTAATCTAAATAATCTGAACAAATCCTTTCATTCGTAAGCAGGTTTTTAATATCATTTGAAAATTAATTATCTCTCTTTTGCCCAAGCTTGCCTTCGTACAATTATAAAACAATGCAAGCCGACACCACTGTTCGTCCAGAAGCTTTACCGATCCATCTCTTGTGAGGTGATGATGGCCGGTCTCAAGAGAGTGGCACTGCGCTCAGCGGGAGGGGATTTGTCGAGAACTGTGAGTGAAGTGACCAATCTCAACTAGGTGGATGACGTGTTGCTGCTCAGTACGTCTCTATTTTTCGGACATGAATAAAGCAGCACGGCCCATTCAGCGTGGACAGCAAAAATCCCGCGCCTCCAAATCTAACCCAAGGCGATGGAAGTCGTGCAGTGACGGCTACTGCTTGCAACTTCAAAAAAGAATTCATCCGTGTTGAGAATCTCTGCATTGGAGACATGAGTGGGTGGCATGGCAGCACGGTGGCTCAGCACAATGCGCTATGAACCCAGTAACCGGAGTTTGATTCCGTCCGATATCTGAACCAGCAATTGGAGCCTCACTCTCTCCAAGCCCGTAATGACCACAGTGATGAAGTATGGTTAAACGACCCACATGACCAACCTGGTGTCGGAGATTCTTCAACCAGCATTGAATTGGTAAAGCGCCATGTATTAAGATTTCACTAATCCTTGTGCAAACATATTTTTAAAAATATTTTTGTGCTAACACATTGGTATGTGTGGTTATAGAGCACGTGTATCATACGAATATTAATCATCATTAATCATGTAATATTCTTAACATGCAGGGGATGCGAGGTTGTCGAAAGATTTACATCGAGTGCATCCACTCATATGTTTGGGTTATCTTTGGGTACACAAAAGCGAAACTCACAATGGAATTGACATACTCTTTGGTTCTTTTGGTAAAGTCACGGAGGTATAAAATAAATTCAATCACGACCGCAGTCACGAAAACTTCAAATCTAGAATGGAATTGACCTTTGTGTTCCAACACACTGGACTCCTGAAGAGGGTTACCAGTCCAGACTTTATTTACCGAGAATGATGCCACTGGACAATATTGGTACGGAAAGGCAAAAGGCCAATAGAACAAACATAAACTTCATATGTGTATGGAGAGAAAGAACGGAATTCTATTTTTATATAATGTTACGCATAATGCTTCACAACAATATACACGCAGCCCGCATGTGAAAATGTCATGCGATTCATTGAGATGTTCTAACAATACAATGATAGAAATAAACATGGAGTTTTCTCCAGTGTCTCCAATTGTTCCCATAGCTTATAGACAGCAACACAAAATACCAAATGCTGGCAGCAAAAACATCCCAATGCTGACAAGTTACCTGCAAATAACTAAATTGGGATTACACATAACATCGCCTCCCACTGTTAACCACTTCACAGGACCTCCTTTATTTTATTTATTTCGCGAATGTAAAGTCCCTAAGCCAAGTTTGCTTCCGGTCCTGCTGTGTTGAGGGTGAGTAGGCCTCCACCAAGTTTGTGGATTGGACAGACTTATAGGATGTGGTGCGTGGTTTGCTCCACCCCACAGGCACATAGGGGACTTGCTCTTATGTCCCATCGGTGGAGGGTGGAGAGGCATGGGCTGTGACTAGTCCTGAGACAGAAGCTTGCGACTCAGTGAGGCTCCTCTGGGTAAACAATAATGAAACATATATATAGAAGAATGTCCACCATGGCATAAACAGCAACCTGTCAAGGCAATATATATAACAAAAAAAAACAAGTTAAATTTGCATTGAGGTAGAAAAAAAACCTTCATATACATATTCCCCAAGGCAAATTATAGTTTTGAGTATGAGATAATGAAAAATGCCGATTACGACCTCATGTAAAATGTATTTTAACGACCCATTTTTTTGTCAGATTACCCACATGCACGGATGCTACGGAAGGCTATGTTGAAATAGAACGCCAAACAAAAGTCTGCGTGGACATTTAATTTCTAACTCTCACACACGGGGGAAAAAAATATAGTAAACTAAAGCTCAAAAACCAAAGACAGACCCAATCGAGACGGTGCGTTGGGTGTACTAATTCGACAGCTACTACCGAGAGCACAAGCTACCCCTGCCACGCGAATGTGGTCTGTGAGAATATTTGATCACAGAAGGGCCCACCCTTGAAGGAAAAACCCCTGCAATACGTTTGCCCTGCATTGCCAATTTCCCATCGCCGGAATAACTGCCGTCTGATAAATAGTGTTTCTACGAACACAGATCACCAGAAAGCTGGCACAATGCTGTTTATCTAAGCCTGTGAACAATTGTTCAGCTTCAAATAAAGAGGGCAGGAGAAAGGCGAGTGACACTTTAGCCAAGGTCTGATCTGATTATGTAAAGTTACTTGCTTTTCACTACACCCAAATCCATCACTGCTAGCAATAAAAAAAAACTGCCGAATAAATTGCACGATGTTATTACTTTTGATGTATCACAGTAAAAACGCCAATCATGGCGAATGTTAATTATGTATACGTTGATGTCAATATGTTAATTAAAGTAACACTTTTATTTACATGCAGAATTCTGATGACATTAACACAAGCCATAAACTGTACCAACCACTCCTAACATAACATACAAGAGACAAAGAACCCCGTATAGCCTGAACATACTTTTCGGCCAAGTGCTGTTAGCGAGCACCTTTGAAGGCCAGCACCACGCCCGGCCACCTTTGTCTCCCTAGTGACAATGCTTGCACACCGCACCAGGTAGTCATTTGAGGCTGAATCGACCTAGGGGAGGCCTGTGACTGGTTCATATAATTGGCACTGGTGTTGGCCGTGAGTAGGAGTCGAACTAACGTTGCCGGGTTCATAGCGCAGCATACTAACCGCTACACTACCGCTTCCCACAAACGTAAGGTACACACACACAGGCGAAGATGAGCAGTCTGGTATCCTAGTGGCTAACATTCCCTGGTTCATGACTCATTTGTTCAAAATCTTCTAAATCCCATCTCTGCTTCGTGATAATGTGCCAAGAGGAGATTACAAAATATTGCATCGTACAATGGGCATTAGACATCCTATAGCGTTGTTGCATCCAGCCATCCACATACTTGGCCATGTCTAGCAAACGAATCCCCAAAAATGGCTAAATCACCAGGTGGATTATTTTTGAACAATGCTTCGAAAGTGTACGTTTCCTTATTCACGAGATCTGTTCAAGGAAAAGACTTCATGTGAATGTTCGCAAGAGTAAAACAGCCATTTCGGTAGAACAAAAAGAGAAATGGTTTGACACCAAGACAATGTTCCTCAATAATCCGAGGCGCTGCCACACGAGCAAATGGCGACCCCTCACAATGACGGTGAACACATTGTGATTCCAGCAACGGTATTACTATGCATGATGCTGCCATGTTGTATATGTTAGGACGCTGAACTTGCAATCCAGATTTTACGAGTTCAAATCCATCTTCCGGCGTGACAGCTGCAACAATGTGGCACGTAAAACAATCATCGTCACGAACCTCCCTCTTCTCCCTAGCCCACCCTGCTGTTACTCCCCTGCTTCCGCTGCCCTGCTACGACCAGGCCTACCCAAACCCCTATCACGACCCTTACGACTACCCCTATCACTGCCCCTATCACTACTCCAACCCCAACACCTCCTTAACCTCTCCCGCCTGTTCTCCCTAACGGTCACCATAACTACACCACCACTTTTAATCACAACCCCCACTCTTTATCTCGTACAATGTTGCAATTGCTGTAAAGCGCCTTGGAATACGGCGCTATGTAAATCAGCGGCATAAACGCGTGTACCACAGAGATCAGCAGGTAGCGTGTGGTGGGGTCAAGTGTGGGTACTTCCACCTATTCAGCGGCATGGCCCAGCGGCAGCGCGTTTGCCACTCGTTGCAGAGGAGTGCAGTTCGAGCCTCACGGCCACCCCGGTTAATCTTGTGGATGCATTACGCATGAATACATCTGCTTCACGGGGAACGTTAAAGATCTCATAACGTTATCAGAAGAAGAAAAAACGGGTTGGCCACGGTGTGCCGCCGTCACCATCCAAATGTGCAAAAGCGACCCACATATGACTCGACTGGGAAACACATAGCAGCAATATTGTCCCCGACCGCGAAACGGCTGCAGGCTGCCTGTAAAACAAAGCGCCCTCACGGCAGCCTTGCGCTAAAATAATGGCACGAATACCAAAGTGCAGGAATGATTTTTACTTGATTTATTCCATGACGTCTGGCCAAGAGTAGGCCCCAGTAACCCTCTCCGGAGGAGCTCCCGGTATCTCCATCCGGCGGAAGCCGTTGCCATTCTCAGGGCCGCGGCAGCTATACCGTAGCATTACTACGACACGCAAGCCAATCGGGCCTCTCTCTGCCCGGTTGCGATGCAGCTGTGGACAAACGTCGAAAGATTAGCGACACCTCAAGCATCTTGCGGACAAGATGCTTGTGGCAAGGCTTCGGTGGTACGGCCATGTGATGCGAAGTGAAGAGTCATCAGTGGCCAAGACTGCCGTGCGTATTAAGCCAGAGGGCCGCCGTCCACGCGGACATCCGAAGAAGCGATGGATGGATCGAATAAAGGAAGACATGAAGATGGTCAACGCATCCCCTGAAGATGCCCTGGACCGAGCCAAATGGAGAAGACAATGCCGAAAAGCAGACCCTGCGCCACAGCGGGAACAACGCTAGGAAGAAGAAGAAGAAGGTGAGCGGCCGCGTCTTTCCCTGGGCGGGGGCACAGAATGTGCAAAGAGTAAGCAGGCGCGGGAACAATGATTGTGTCAGGCCAACCGCTGGCTGTATTTCATTGGGTCGGCTTTTTTTTTGTCCATCACCATTGGACTCCTGCCAATTCCTCAATCCCTCTTCTCGGAGAAGACGGTAATGGAAACGGAGAAAATGAGTCAGTGAGGGAATTAGGGAAGGCCAGTGACCTATGAGGAAGAATAATACAAATAAACAAGAAAGGATAAAAACAACAGGGCACGTTTCTTCCATCTCCCTGCCTCCGTCGACTCGGCAGTATTAACGGGTACGTGCCACAGGCAGTCCGCGACGGCAGTCCGCAGTGCGGCGGGGTAAAGTGTGGGTACACTCCCGCCTCTTTGACGGCTTACCCTGTGGTGGGGCCTCTTGATAGGTCACTCGAGTGGAAGCCCTTCCCCCGGCATTGGCGAGAGAAAGCAATCACTGGGCTGCACCTTTGCCCTTGTCTATAAAAAGGCACCCTGGCTGCAGAATATTTATTCATACCGACCATGTGTCTGCTTTCAGGTGCACTTAAATGCCTCTTCAGCTTACTTAATCTCTACTACCTACGTGATCAAATTACCCTCAACAAAACACTTTTGCCCCTAAAGTACTTAGGCCCTATAAGAGGATGCCAATATTTATTGTCATTAATACTTACACGTTTGGAGAGAAGATTAAAAAAAAACATTGTTTGAAAATGAATCTATTATTCTCTTATAAATTTGGTTGTGTTAAGGGATGCGCACAGCATGGAGAAGCACTCATCCGGTGGATAGGAAATATCTGATGAAGTTACATTTGTTGGCAATGTCCTACATATTTACACTAACTAAATAAAAAAACATTATTTTCAGCCCTCTGTCAAGCCACTGTTAGATGGCTTCCCCATTCAGGTCATTGAACTCTGACTGCAATGTTCTCATCACAATTGCACCCCCCCCCTCCCCTCAATCCATTAGAATCATCGTCCATGATCGATAAAGGCATTCCCAAAGTCATCACCGTCCCTCCCGCACTTCTGATTAGCGTGCTTTGCTATGTACGGTGCGAACAAAGTTCAACTTACCTAGGTACGTACACAATAAACAAGTCACCTGACTTCCTCTAACGGTGGTCATATTTTCAGAGGCTTCTTCGTATGGCTGCCATTCCATAATCCGTGTCGCCCATTGTCCAGTATCCACATGCCTTTCGAAGCGACGTGTCTTTACAAAACCCCACCGTTTTTTTGCCTCTTCAAAGTAACCTTGCAGGCGTGCACTTCCGTACACTGGCATATCCCGTCACATTCCTGAGTTTCCAAGCAATATTTCGCAGCAGGCAAATGTGCACCGATTGAAAAACGTTCCACTTCAGGCACATCGGTGTGTTGTTATACATTATCTTGCGGTCGTTTTTGTTTTCCTTCCAAAAGCATTCCAGCCTGCCCTGGCTCGCCTTTAAATTTCGTCGTTTTGATCTCGCTCTACATTTGATAAGTGCCCGAGATAAGCTTGTGTATGCTCTTTGGTGTTATCCCGTATCCCTCTGACTAAGACACGCTTTATTTAGCTAAATAAAGGAATATATAACCATCTGCTGCAAAATATGAGCAGATGACTCCAATATAGATTCGTTATATGAGGGGATTGCGATGACACATTGGGAGGGCTACATCCAGCAGTGAATAGTTGGCAAATGAAAAAAATGAATATATAATAGTCGAAAGCAGTGAATGATAATGGATTTGAATGATCAAAATATGTGTACCTGTCAAGTAGACGAACCAGCTTTTTTACTGGCAGACATTTCAAAAACACATTCCTGCGGAGGGAGCTGGTAGGAACGTTGGGTTGCTCGGTCAATGGCCAGGGTCAACGGCGGCGTGGTGTATTCCGCAAATATGCCCGACTGTGAGGGCGGGCACAAGCCGGCGTGAGTAGGTTAAACGTTGAGTTTTATAAGGGCACCACGGGGTGACCAGCCCCTCCCCACCCAGCCCCTCCCCACCCTCCCCTCCCCACCCAGCCACTCCCTCCCCACCCAACCCCTCCCTGCACGACGGACGGACACAATAATCCCCTGTGGACTGGTGTAACCAGGAGGTTCCTACCAGTAAAATCAGAATCTATGTACTGTAATATGAAAAAGTACAAAACAAATGTACGAATAAGCATTTACACGGACTCACATTGCAACGTACTAAAGTTCACATGAAACCCAGAAGCAGCACGATTAGATCATTTACATGTTCACGGCAGATGCCAGAGCCCATCTTTTGCACGACAATAATCCCGGCGCTATTTTTCCCCGGGAGAAACGGGAGAGCTTTCACGCACGCACAACACGCGGGCGGCAAGGTGCGGGCCTCGGGGTCGTTGTACAAGAGATCTCTCTCAATGCGCCGAAGCACTAACGCACTCGTTGCGTTAAAGCTTTAACGCGGCGAGATAATTAAGGCGCACGCGTGTGGGTAACACAGGGTGGCTCATATTTGCCGACACACACGATAGGCCCCCCGCGACAGCCCCCCTCCCCCACCCACCTCGAGACGTTATTTACAATTTGCTGCATTATTTTCCGTCGCTGTTGCAAATGTTACACTGTTAATAACGTTGCACTGAATCACCCTTTTAAATATTTTTTACAATATCAGTTGGTCTTTCTTAGCCTATGGCACTTCCACTAAATTATATAATTGCTACAGTTATGAAACCTAATATGACCAAATATGCATTCAGTGCTTATGCTTTTAATTTAATAGATGCTGGGTTGAAAGGCTTTTTCCTTTTTTTGTTCTGTAGGCATGTTTTGAAGGCTGTATAAATATTGACTTGCACGAGACATTTCTAAGCAGATTCATGTGTCTGAATTAAATGCATTATTAGGATGAGTCAATAGAAATGTCCTCATTACACACAGCCCTGCTTATTTGGTTTTACGCATGGCATAGTCTGCTTAATAATTCACCACTGATATAATGAAGTGGTGTATGTGCATTACTGTATGTGAATTTATAAGAAAAATAATTATTATGTTATAAACAGTGGAAGTAATAATTAAAATACATAAACATTAATGCGGCTAGAAAAATTTGTGTGACATTTCAGGCATCATTTACACAAAAGGCAACTAGTTTTTTTTTGGTCGTGAATAAATTATCCAAGGCTAGTTGTTAATTAAAGAACTGTATTCATATATACATACATACAGGCATTCATCACTAAATACATTCCATGCATGCGTGCACATGGAAATGAGCACCATAAACTATTGAAGTCCTGCCCAAGACGTAGCAAGCAAGATGATTATCACTTCTCTGTGAGGGCAAATGACAGAGGGTTTATTCCAAGAATTCATTTGCATGGCCAAACCACTGCACCACCAGTAAAACGAAAGGTGATCAAGGCGCACGCCAGTTATGAGTAACAAAACATTAATATGAAATATCATCTCTGCATGGCCCCACTTACTTTTTTCACTTATAGTAAACGCGGACCTCGCCTAGCTGGATTTCGGATTTATCCAGATGCCTGTTAATATATTTTTATATATATTAATGAAAATAAAGTATATGTAAGGATACGTTCACACTATATACTTATACAAGTTATACATATATATTGTCCTTCCCCCCCCCCACCGCACCTCTAATTAGCACGGTTAGCGAAGTGCGAAAGAAGTTCAACATACAATAGAAATGCACTCGACAATGATGTAGTGTACAATGTATACGATGTGTAGTTCAAGTGTAATAAATGTACTTGTTAAATGTACTATGTTCGTGGTGGGGAAGGCGCGGAGGGCGTGGTGAGAGAGGGGTGGTGGGGGACTACAATCACAAATACGACCGCAGAGATCAGTGCACAGGTCGTAAGCACAGCGCCATCACAATGTGATCCTTATGGCGGTACCCCGGGATACCAAATAATACAAAATGACCGAGGCAATAAAATATTTTTTTCCAGGGGTGAACTTAACTCCGCGACTGGGGTACCAATCAATCCAACATCGGTGCTAGTCCCCGATGTTGAAACGCAGCGAGGACGATTGCGCGGAAACCCTGAACGCTCGTACGCACCGTAGTGGTGCATCGCGTACAGCTCGTCGAGATGAGTGATTTCCGCATCGCCGACCATCAACAGACTAAAAATTACGGCATCACGGACATTGCGCCAGAACCGGTACAATGTCGATGCATTTACAAAAAATACAACAGCACAGAACATGTGTTATTACTGGAGGAATCCGATGAGCTGTGAAGTTGTTTTTCACAGATGTCCAGTAAACATAAATTTGTCCCGATGCCCACCAAACATACATCTTTATTCTTTTTGCAGCTAGCCGGACGGACTATTCAACTTGTAAGAACCACGACTGCACCTGGCTTGGCAGGGTTTTACCGTATCATCATACCCCCCCCCCCCCCACTCACATGGCACGTAGGGGGGCATTCTAATTGGCTGGTGGCAGCCATTCAAAAGTGTTCTACGGGCAGATTGGTGTTCCAATTCTATGATACAGGGGAGTAGATTACTCTCGCACACATTTGGGATTCGGATAAGAACTCTCAGAGCAGGTCGGTCTGACATTGCGTATCCTGTTCTCAAAAAAGCACCGTGAACGACGCCCATGGAGATATTATTCAGAAATTGTCATTCTCTATCCACTGCTGAAATCAGATCTGCCCACGTTGGTACCGATTGTTAAAGTAAAAGAGTCGACTTTTGTGTGTGACGAGCACAGTTTTTGTTCACACCCAGAGTGAGAGAATGATTCAGAGGCGCGGGTCAGCACAGACAAGCGGGAATGCAGCCTGAACTGGCGCAAAACGATTGCCCAAGCTCTGGGAACCTACAACGGGATCTTCGTCTCTTGATCTACATAGAGTGACGACAAAAACCATGCCACTTCCTATTGCAATCCTCCAACGGTGAAGCGCTCACGCGCCCACACACCGTGTGACGTTAAACACCGTGCACGTACAAACGTTTCTTCTAGCGCGTATTTTGATTTGCGCGTGCGTGCGTGCGCTCGTGAACCGTGGTGGTGTTTTTACGAAGGCAATCTCCACGTCTTGTTTAGCATCGCGAGCGCGCTGCGATAAACACAGTGCTCACAGAGGGGGCCCACCCCCGCCGTTGCCTCCTTGTGCCGTTCTATATATAAAAAAAAGTTTTTTTTTTCCCCATCGGTTTTGATTTAACGTGGGCGGTGCCTTATAATCCTGGTCAAGGTCGTGCAATTCGGTGAGCCGCGGCGGCGGCGTCGGCGGCGGCTGTCAATCTCGCGACAATCACCGAGCCCATAATGCCTCCTTTCCCACCGCTGTCACTGCCACCTCCGCCACCACCGTGCACACACGGGGACAAAACTCCGCGCGGTTCTTACCCCAAAGGACACGGAGGCCGCTTTTTATCAGAGCCTTCCAGCTGAGCGCCGGAGAAACGGAGGGTTGGGGGGGGCAGAAGCAAGCGGTGCCACGCGCACTACCGTTCTCCCTCCGCCAATGCAGAAATCAAGCGGCATTTCCCAAACATTCCCCCCGCTGCTAGCTTCCCGTGCTCCGATTTTTTTTTGCGTGCCGCTAAGTTACGTCGAACAATCAGCAGCTATTCACAAAGCGTTGTTCGCACGCGGCGTTACGTAATGGGACGTTGCTCCTCGGCGCACACAAGTAAAGGGGACAGCCCCGAGCCACACGTGACATTAGCGAAAATTGACTCGTACTCGTCTATGCCAACCGCACTCTTCCACGTGGCGCGGAAGAAGCCTTTGATATCCCCACACTCCTCTAATTTCACGCAAGTGTTGTGTGCATTGAGGTCCTGCGATAGAGAGCAGCTGAGACTAATGTGCTCCCTCAAGCGTCCTCGCTCATCTCGTCTGGGTTCTTAATGCCTCGGGAAGAAAAAAATGACAAACTGCAGAGAGTCATCTCTCCAAATCCCTTTCTCGGTGCCTCCAGGGTGTATCTTTTGGAATTGCCTCAAAGGACAGTCTTGTTAATTCAAAGCTGCATTCAGGATTTATACCCGTCTCCGGCAACGTCAAACAAACTGAACAAAGTGTGTATATATATTAAAACAAATATGTGAAACAAATATGAATGGAATATTTTTACAGTATACCGATTCGGATTTGTAGCTGTGTTTGAATAGACTCGTAGGTAACTGCCTTATTCTTACTACGTATGCTTTGATAAACAGATTTAACTAAACCCAGCATGCCTGGAAACAATGTGTAATTGCATACTTTCAAGCATTTTAATCATACAGGGAAAAGAGCAATTGCTTCTCATTTTAAAACGTATGTCGCTAGTCAAGTATTATTACAATCATTTTTTTTTAAGTGGAGTGTGGTTTTTAAGCGGGGCCTACATTATTGCTAAAACGAATATATTTGAGGCCGAGCTTACGCGCGTCCAATTGTGACACACACAAATTAACAAAATTCTTCTTGCCAAAAGCCAATGGGAAATGCTCGAAATCATTGACAAATTTTGCATCTATTTGCTTGGTTTGCACTCGTGTATTAGTCTCAATGAAATGCTGAATGGGTAAAAGGAAGTGATTAATAACCACGGAGCTCTTCCACCTTTTTTTTTGGCTGCCCCTACTATGCAACCGACAGCGTCTGGCTTGTGGTTTGCACCTCCTAAAATCTGTGCATGGCCGTAAAGAATACAGCAGAAGTGGGAGAGCGCAGGACATTCGGCCACCCACAAAGCGCCTGGTGGCAATTGATAATCCTGAGGGGTGGGGGTATAAATGTCAATGATGGCAGCGTTAATCATTCACCACAGAAGGCAAAACAACAATTAACTCTGGGGCCCTTAATAAGACAACCGTACAATTACTTGGGCACATTTATTGTGACAAGTCTCAATTGTGGCGAGGTTGACGCCATTGTGAGCGGCGTGGTTTTTTCATTTCCCAGCGATGACCCAGGATCAAATTTGTCTCGGGTCAGGGAGAAATGGGTTTCGGAAGACCGGAAGAAAAAATAAAACCATTACGATGATTTACAGCACTGGAGGTAGCGTGGCTTAGAAGCTGTTTGTCTGTCCAAGCATAATGCTCACAATTTCTAGAGAGCAAAACATGTATTAATTAAATCAAAGCAAACTTTTTTGAACGAAAAAATCCCTTCAGTAAGCCGGATTGTGTGATTATTTCCACACAGCGCCGTACACACAGCATTCATTTCATGTTTAAACAATGCACACAGTCGGAGCGATGATGGCAAATGAGCTCTTAGGTGGCGGCGTTTTTTTTTATTAATGTGAGGCATGCCTCTGGTAAGGTGCAGCCACTGAGGGTCCCTGTAAAACATTAGGCAAATAAATGGGGCGATTTGGGAGGAGCCCAGGAATTAATTCTGTGCGGTAAAACCGTCCGCGGGCTGACGGATGACTTCCGTCTCGGACGCGATGAGCATAGGCAGAAAAAAGCGACTCTGAACCCTCCCACCACCATCCAATTATTTCTCATTTGTAGGCCGTGCTATAAATCACAACTTCCACCCCTTTTTTTCGCGTTTGCATGTCTACCACAGTAAGTTAGGTCCTACGACTCGTCGTGTGGCAAACCATCGCGACACAAAGGGCGGAGGGAAAAAAAAACCCACGACAAGAAAGCAAAATTAAACTGCAAATGTCAATGCCATTGGCTGGAACATCAAAATTATAATTCGCGAGTGATTTTATGATAAACATGTACAGGTGTGTATGTAGCAGTGGCGCAGTGAGTGGTTAGCACACCGAGTTCCATCCCCTCCCCCCACCAAATAAAAAAACGCATCTTTCAGTAACCTGCACTGACCAGCAGAGTGATGTATGGTCATACATCTGCCATGACTGGCACTGCATTGAGAGACCTTCATCTAGCAGTGGACTGACAAAGGGCTGAAAATTAATCATTATTATCATTTAGATGTAACCACGAGCACAGTGAGCCGGGCAATGCAGTGTTCACACATCCAACTCGCAATCAAAGTGTTACGAGTTGAGATCGAAATCGAGGGGTGAATCGGCCCATTATCCCTCCAAGGTGAGTGAAAACCACTTTGTGGATATTCTATAGACACAAATGTCCCTGCCATAGTAACGTAGAATTTCCACCACCAACTCAGGACCACCAGCAGATAAGAGCACCATTTAAGAATTGGGATGCTATAACCTCTTTTTTAATCAGGATATATGTTTTCTCTCTTTCATGCTGTACTGAGCACACCACAGCCTATCACTTTGATTCCATCTCAGCTGATCTCTTCCTATCATTTTTTTCTTGTTTTCAACCCACCACTGCTGCCCATCTTTTTAGTTTAATATCTCATCCCCTTGTGCAATATTTTGGTAGTGCAAAAAAGTAATACTTTTGTTTATTGCCATTCTTCAAAAACAAAAACAAACCAAAAATATAAAAACTATATCAACATCCACTTCAGAAAATGTGCAATATCATTACGGAGCTGCATAGCATGCATTATTGAAGAGACATGCGCCTTTCAAATCTCAGACCCAAGGCCGCTTGTGTTTCATAGCTATGCACGTTCGATCAACGCTCTCTGTGCCCATATGAATAAACGTGAGAACAAAAAAAACTCATCTGATACTAAAAATTCCAATCTACCAAAAGCGACTCGCTATACACGTAGGTCAGTGCAAAGGGAAAAAAAATACTGTCAACACATTCGTGGAGCGCATGGCATTTTGGTTTCGCCATTGGTATAGCTTTTGTTTTAAACGAATAGCTCCTACGATCGTTGCTGTGCTGCCACTAACCACGTGTGCGCGCTGTTGATAAAGGCCTGAGCCCTGACTCACCCAAGCATTTATCTTTTTTGCTACCTCCCAAGGGATCTATAAACGATGCCACACGCTAAACACCACTGCCGAGGATTTTCGTGACTCTGCTTCACGACTGCCCCGTGTTGTTCGGCACGATGTCTGCCATTACGCTCTACATAGTGGGAGCTTTGCCAGGACCGAAACGTTGGACATCATGTCGGGTAACACAGTGATGTAACCGAGAAACGCATCTGCGAGCTATGAGACACTGAAAATCCCAGAGACTTTCACCCAACGTGCCTTCCTAACCTTCAAGTTTGTGCAAGTCTGCTAAAAAAAATGTATACGCCCCAGAAGAATTCTTGTAAATCGTAGGTGTGATCGCACAACATAAACCCACTCACCAAAATACAATTAAGGATGGGCTTGTTGTAAACATGCATTCATATTCCAATCGTCTATCGAATAAGTTTGCTGCAAAGCTAATTGCTTCCTTGAAGTTCAACTTCCTCAAACTAATGCGGTTGGAAAAGAAATGTTTCGCAGTCACACGGCCAATTTGGGAACAGGCTTAAGCAGAACATGGAGCATTATAAATATAGTTTGGACAGGTAATCCTGCAACAGGAGGGCAGACACAATCTCCCATAACCATCCAAGTCCTCGGGTTGTTTTCCAACAGAAGGCTGCATTAGTGCCTCACGCAAAGGTATTTCAATTTAAATGGTAAAGCAAGGGAGCAAAATCCCAGTTTCCATTCGACAAGGTCGCCCCGGATAACCGTTTGCTCCACTTGCCTGGGTGGTTGCGGTAGCAATATGTACGTTTTACCTCCGAGACTTCAAAAAGGCACCGCTGGTAACGTGGTGCAGCGAAACATTATGAAGACATTAAAGCCCTGCTCTGTGCAGCGCGTGCGTCGGCGCGTACGCGGAATATCCCACGGCGCACTCTCTCTCTCTCGCTGTCTCTCTCGCTCTCCGCAAGGACGACGGATCGAAAAACCGTCCCAACGATCACGTCCTGTTTCACGCGAGTGGGGAATAGAGAGGCGGCAATTTTTGTGGTTCCGATTCCACGGCCTGTGCAGAATAAAAATCTAAATGGGTTAACGCAATGCGGATTTCTATTGTTGTTTCGAAGTGAAGCCCAATTGGCGAATTCACAAATTTTCACATATTTAGGTAAGGCTCGCGAATATTTGCCACTGGGGGAAAAAAAAACACGTAACATATGCAGGCGCTGTTACAATATACATATTTGGAAGTACTGTAGGTGAAATGAAACGTGGTATGCAAGGAATTTAAATTCCCATTATACGACAGGCATCGGTGTACATTTTATTTCTACATTTCCATTGGTTGCATGTTTAAAGGTACAAATGAATGCGAGCAGTCTTTTGTAGACAAATAACGCTGCGCATGCAAAATTGAGTACTTTTAGTCTAATGAAGTAATATACAATTGTAATTCATTCACATACCACTCTATAATGTATATGATAATAAGCATTACAACCTGGTAATTATCTAGCGACGCACATTACAATGACGGTTTTCTATATGGCTCTGATATGATTAATATTTGCACACTTTGTAATGCTCTGGTTCATACAATTTCACTGCCTTATCATTATATATGGACATATAATTTAATCAGCCCTAACTAATACTCGCAATATCCACTACGCATATCTACTCTGCCTCGTTCCCGCGTTGTTGCGTGTTGATGTGCATTCGTCATCAGAGCTAATAAAGCTCACGGCCGCTGTAATCGCACCATCGTACGAGAAACTCACTGAAATGCAAACTTTAGTAAATCACTCTCGTTTGTGAAGCCCCTATGCTAATCGGTGCCCTTTCCTGCTTCAGCCACATTAAACATGCGATGACAGCACAGCCCTCAATTGTAATATTTCATTTTTTCCATTTCCTGGCTACGCTCCACTGTTCAATTTTAACTTCACCCTCTCTCACGACGATGTGGGTCTTCACCCTCCCCCCCAACCGCAGCCACAACCGTTCCCCTCCCCCCTCGGTTTCTTCCTTGTACATATCTATGTTTAACTTCTTTCACACCGTACATAGCCAACCTAGGTACGGGGGGGGGGGCAATTAACTAAACACAAACAGCAGTTCTCAAGAAAGTGCGTCTTCGATCTGGATGATGTTAAAAGTGCACATCGCGAGCGGCTTGCTAACGTGCTCGCCCGGCTCTCTCTGCTCGCCCCACCATTTCCCTATCAGGCACCGGTGGTCTGTGTCTCATGCTGCCCGCTGTATGTCTGCCTATCCATTCCTTCCTTTCCACAGCCCCCCCTGACGCCCCATCTCCTCCATCCACCCCTCATCTTCAAATGAGCAGCTGGGCCAAAGCAAGAAGAAAGAGGAGGGGAGGAAGCGTAGTTTCAAAGATTGCAATAAAGTAAATAGCTCCTCCGGCACAACAACAATGCAAATGCTCAGCGTGTATGCAGAATGGAGAAGTTGATTTCCGTCAGATGTTATTCGTCAGACGTTTTATCCGACGCGAGAATAATTCCGATAATGAATGCTACGTTCCTTTGAATATGTATCGTTGTAGAATGGTTTTTAACGAGCTAACTGTTATACAATACACAGTAATGCAATTATTTTATGGTAAATATGGGATATTTTTTTACGCGCTAATATGGGGTGGAGAGGGTGGGGAAAACTCATATTATTTAATCAGACGTCATCCGACACACAAATAAGCACATGCCAAACGGGATAAATGGGTCTGGTATATTCCGTAAGCGTGTGAAAAAAAAAAGTTGAATAACTGCAAAAGTCAATGCATCATTATAGCAAAGACTTCAGTTTGCAACACCTGACACTTTAAACGTGAATAGCGTTTGTTTTATTAGCCGTTACATA
Source organism: Lethenteron reissneri (assembly GCF_015708825.2). Taxonomy (NCBI): domain Eukaryota; kingdom Metazoa; phylum Chordata; class Hyperoartia; order Petromyzontiformes; family Petromyzontidae; genus Lethenteron; species Lethenteron reissneri. The sequence continues at coordinate 2,052,486 of NC_083784.1, forward strand.
ACGCAAGGTGTACAATAAACGAGGCTTGAAGAGCATTTGGAATTAGACCTCCCACACGTCCCTTCGATGCAGAGCTCTGGAACAACGCCGTCAGAATATAAATCAAGTTTTTAATTAACACTTGAATATCCGTTAAAGGGTGTGAGATATTCCTATCAGCAGGTGACCAAAAAACTGCGCCAAGTTACTTGCAGTGCAGAGCAGCAGAATGTGCGCCTGAGTGATCGCTTCTGTGGGTGAAAAGGGGTTAATAATAGCTGCTTACTACGGAACAGATGCACCACGGGCGTGACGAGGTGCACACGGAAATACAAGCGTACACATGCACCAAGAGGAAAGAGAAATGAATAAGCGAAGCCATCACCGGCACACGCACAACGCCACCGACTCCGGCCTGTGCTGACCTTTCCCCAAAGATGTGTTTTTTTGATGCCATAAAACCCATGCATTTTGCCGATCAGTCAAAACTGTGAAAATGTCGTTTGGGTCCCGTCTTGACATGTTAACTATAAACACAGGCGCCATACAGAACAAAACAAAGGGCGCAGAAAAAAATGCATTTGGCAATTTTTTTATTGTTTGTTTGTTTCCTCAATATATATTTTTCTACCATCAGCGTCATCATTGTCAATTCAGGGTCAATAAAATAAGCACCACTTTCTGGCGTGTGTTGTTTCTGTTGACAGTAAAGCCCCACCTGGCATAGGAATGAGAAATTTCCACCCACAGGCTCAGCCAGGCTCGCTAACGGAGACACTTTGCATTTTTGTACACTTTAGCTGTGGTTAAAAACAAAAAAGGGGTAGTCATCCTGTCGAGTAGGCCCAAATATTATTTCCATTACCGCACAAACCATCACGTGAACTCCGGTCATTCTCGCAGCAGCGGCTTTTAGCTGGTCATCGAACAAAGACGGTGACTACATCGCACGCCTTCAGATCCGCTTCTGCGGCCGTCTGGAACGCTCTTCTTTCCCATATTAGGAAGCCATTGGAGCATGGCACTCTAAAATCATATAGATTGAAAACGAATTTCTTTACAACTACTTTTTGTGTGTAGTTTGTTGTCCTTCCCCCGCACCTCCGATTCGCACGGTTGACTACGTACGGTGCGAAAAAAAGTTCAACATACATACATGTTTATTTATATGTAGGTGTAAGAAATCCGGGCCTCTGGGCGAACAGAGTTTCGCAAGCCATGGTAGCCAGTGATTCCCACGTGCTCCAATTGCTCAAATCTCTGCTTGGTAAACCTAGGAGATTTCAAGTAATGAGCATTAATAACCTCATTAACCCTGGGCGCTGAGGGAACTGAAAAACGGCGGTGAAAGCACAAAAAAATTAGGTGAGGTGGGAATAAGTTGTCGTGATCAAAGGGGGGGATATACAAAAACAAATAGCTGCACAGCACAACTTGCATTCCCCTCCTGTGAGCAATATCCCGCTACGCTTTCCACGCGCCATGTGCCAGCGCATCCGAAGCGCTATCCAATGGATAGCAGAGGAAGAAATGCAAACAAAAAATAACAAATAACCCATCACAGTTAAATATTTAAAAGTCTAAGCATACCAAATAAATACGCTCTGCTGTGTTACGAAGATGAAGGCGAACATATTTGTAAGCAGAGTATTTAAACGGGCACTTTACAAACATTTTCCATCCGTATATCGCTTTTAAGTTAGCCACTCAACTGCACGTTGAAGGTAGCCCATTATTCAGGCAATGTGGTACATTACCTCAAATTATGGTTTCATTCATCTACTCTATTGAACTGTTGTCCCCTATGAATTCATTAGGAAAACTCCAGAGACATTTTTTTTTTTACTCGCGACCGACACATGCATGCACGCACGACACGGCACAAATCATCCAAAGCGCCTCCAACTTTGGCATTTCTTCCTTAGCCTACGGGATTAATTTCGGGGGTGTTCCGAATTGAAGTCGTCTGTAAGAAGCTCCGAGGTTAAGCAGATGGCATAACAGCAGGGGAACTCAGCGGGTGAACAGAGCGCTGCTGTGTGTGGTCCGAATTTACTCGCCGTTCTAGGCCATTCATTCCCCGCTGCTCACGCCCTGTACGGTACACCGCAACGTTGCACATCCGACTCACTGGGGACTGAGGCGAAGGAGGATACGTGTGAAGAAAGGTCAGACATATGAACATCTTATAGACATTTTAGTTACACCATTCACCGAAAGATTACTGGACACACATAAAGCACAGACTGCTTTGACCACCGGCGAATGCTTCACTGCGACTTCACAAATAAGCGAATGTACGCAACATTAAGAAAACATTACTGCACCTGCAAAGGTGGTCAGACTTGTGAACGCCTACGAGGAAATGACAGTCACACGGCGTGCTAATGCTGCAATGGGTGCGTGCGGGTGGTTTCATCGGTGAGGGCGGACGCGTGGCGGTCTGACGCGCGAGTATCACAAACGGGCGCGCACTGTCGCCGGCGTCTACGAGTTCTGCGTCTCGCGTCGCTGGACGCGCGCACGCACCGCTATCGGCGGGGGCCGGAGCGAGCTCGGCTCAACATGTTTAACGACGCGACGGCGCAAAGGCACCTACGTCGCGTAATTTTTTTTCCAATTTCAATGCATTAAAATAATTGATTCTGCAGGCCCCGTCGTTCTTGCGACACAGCATGACCCCCCCTTGTCGACCTCTCGCGACCCCACACCGAGCCATTGCCCCCCCCCCCCCCAACACTCAAGCTTGTGTTGGAAAAGGAGCTGGATTTAGGCCGGCTCTGGTTGCCCTTCCTCAGAGAGTGGATCTTGGGAAAGCGGTACATGCTAATACGGCTATGAAAGGGTTCGAGAATTCCTTCACGAAACAGATGTATCTTTAATGGCTGCATAGGAATTAAGAAGATATTTCCGTATTTCATTCTACAGAGTAATCATCCGATTTTTGAAGCAAAACGCTGGCTCTATGATAATGTGCCATACACGCGAAGAAACACATTTTTAATCTCTTCCAAGATCCGGTCTGGTGCACCCTTGCCTGATTTCAATTACAGGTGATCAAATTCAAGGCCAAGTTTAAATATCTTATTCTTCACAGTGTTTGTTCCGAAATTGAATTATTGCGGGAAATAATAGTGTATGGCTCCGGTATGAGATTACAATCCTATTCAAGTGTGCCACTGCATTTTGGACGGATTTCAATCGCGCAAAAATAATTTAAAGGGCCGACGGCATGCTGGCCGACACCGGGAAGTTTTCAAAGACCCCGCGAAGTGCCGAACAACAGTCGCGCAACATTCACCCCAAGTGATCGCTTTAATGTGGAATACGGACAATTGTTAACAGATAGACTGAAAAATGGCACAATCGACTGATTGATTTTCACAATGGCATGGCTGACTAAGACCTCGATCTTGCAATTCCACCTCATTATCACACAGCCTGAAGTGGGCGGCTTCAAACACACCAACCCGCTGTAAGGTTACATTAAAACTGAATCTTTCTTTTGGTGGCAGTCATATCAAAGCAGCCGGCTGTTTTTTTATCATCTCTAACCTCACATCTCCACATTCACCCTGAGGTTCGGCTTAATTACAACTGCATCGATTTTTTTTCTTCTTTCTTTTTTTTGCCCTTCCGCCCCTGCCATTCCTTCCGCCTCTCCCCTTTTCTCTTTCTTTCACGAAGATGATCAATGTTTCGCTCACTTTCTTTGGACCCGCAGCAAACTCACCCGCGAACACACATATCCGCCTGGTCCCACTGCTGCCAAGGAAAATGAGCGCCTGCCCCGCCAGCCCATTGGTTTTTGATTCCCCACCTCCCCCCCCTCGCCCCCCCACCCCTCCCTTTGGACAGCCGCATTAAAAATGAGCACACGGACAGCATTGATACATTTTTCTTCGGGCATATCTCGTGCAATAAATGAGGATCTTTTCAATTCTAATAATGCCTTTTGTCGGGATGTCGCACAGTTCGTGGAGTGTGGAATGCATTTACGCAGCCTGTGAACCTAGTGTGGCAAGGGGAATGCACCGTGCTTGTAAAGTTCTAGTATAGTTCTAGGATCGTTCGAACTGTAACTAAAACAAATCGGGTTGCGGTTGCGGCAACGGGAAGGTGGAGAGGGGAGAGTTGGCGCAGTGATTCACGGGCCACACTACAAAACCACCAAACATGAGTTTGATTACTGGGCCATTGGTTAACATCAGTGGCAGGATGTATCAGGACCAGTCCGAGATTCCTTCACCAGCCTGCACGAATCAGCATTGCGAAGAATGATAAAAACATCTCTCACGAATGTTACAATGTGTGGAAGCCCTCGTTCAACAGTGGATTGACAACAGCTGTGAATTACACACCATCAGTAATGATCTAGAACAGTGGTTGCCAACCTTTCAGGATGTGTGGACCCAGTGTTAACCCTCAAAACATTTTTGCAGACCAGACCACCACGCGGTTAAATAAAAACAAATATATGGTGTTTCGTGAAAAAAAAGAATAATACCTACAAAAGTTTGGCCAACCACTTCTCATGGCTGTCTGCTGAGCACAGGTCGAGAATTGCTGATCTAGTGGTTGGTGGGACAGTCTACGGATTTGCAGTCACAAGTGAGTGGGAGTTTGGCCAGCCAAAATTTCACCTCGCCCCATAAACCACTTCCCACGAGTCGCTAACTGAAAGCAGATACCGTAAATCTTTGTTCTTCGTCTGTGGATCTTCAGAAATTGGAGGAGTAGGCGGAATGCCTGCCTTTCCAAATCGAGTCTAAGTCTCCTTCGTGTGCGATGACCCATCAGCCCGCCCGGTATTTACTCCTCGTGATACAATAGACTCAGCGAACGTGCAGAAAGTGCTGAATGGCAGTCATTTGAAGATAACTTTTCTAGGTATCCGCAGATACACGGTGACTTTCGCATGACACTAACAGTGCAGGGCAAATTGATAATTTGCAGGCCATTTGTCAATCCACTGCTCGCTAAAGGCCTCCCCAAACCCGATCAGTCATGGGCATTGTTGTTGAGTGGGTGGAGAGGGAGGCTTAGGATTGCTGAAAATATGAATGCGACTGCTAATGAAATCTGTGACTGATGAGGAAACCCCTTCATAACCATTGCTGTGAGCAGTGACTGGGAATGAAACTCAGGTCTCATACCACTGTGCCTCCAACCCCCCCCCACCCCACCCCCCAAACTGATTAATAATCTGGCACTGATAAATGCTTCATGAAGATCATTATGATAATAGCATTCCAACACGGCATCACATTTCGTATTTTTTTTTACAAAAGTAATAAAAGGTGAATGAGACAAAGCTGTGGTTATACAACTCTAACTGGCTAGATGCCATTCGGACAAACCGCTGGACTCACAATCCCGAAGGCTTTGCGAGTTCCAATCCAGGCCTCAGAGGTCGATTCAGCCTCATCAACAAATTGAGCGCCACATTCTGAAAAGTCAACAGTTGTTGACTTATGGACAAGACCGGTCCCTGCCACTGGAATGTGAAATTCCCAAGGAACCGTCCAACGTCTCGTTCCACACAGGGAACGCTGACAATACGTGCAGACTGTGTATGTGTGTGTCGGTGTGTGTGTAGGTGTGTGTGTGTGTGTGCGAGGTACCCCCCTCACTACTTTGACAACAACAAGCCTGGTTTCGCAGGGTCACATCTTTCTGAGATAAGTAGCATCGACTTCAAACGAAATTCTACATTGACGCCAAATACAACGAAGTTTCATTAAAAAAAAAACACAACAAACTCTTTCGAGCTGTGGTCGTGAAGGTGTTTGAAAAATAAAATATCAGGCCAAGTTAAATTTGAATCTCCTTCATCTACAAGTAGAGAGGCTGTGTTTGGGAAAACAACAAGCACAACCGATTGAAGTGCAAACACCATCACTTGACGAGGGGGAGGAGAGGTGCATTTTAAGGTTCAAAGTTTTCAGACCTGAGGAATACTCAGGTGCTCATTGTGCAAGCAGTGTGCACGGGCCGTCTTACATTAACGCAGCGTGCTCAAAACAATCTGCGACATCTCATGCATTATTCTGTAGCATCAACACGGTGGGGAGAAAAAAAAATATTCCGCCAAATTATTGGACGTAAAACAACGATAAGGACCTCGAAGCATGCATAAAATATCAAGGGATTCTGGAAGGACATCATATCATCACACACTGGCTGCGAAGATTTGACAAAGAAATTAGGTATCAGCGAAATCTCAGCAAAACGTTCGTAACAGAATTAATACTGGGAGTCAAAATGAATGAATAATATGACAATTATCTTCCGTGCCTCGTAGCCTTAACCTCGGACTCATGTCGATCGAGGAAGACTCGCGACAGTGTAACTTTGTAAGGCTTGTTGCGCGAGCACTAAACGTGTTTACGATGTTATATTGTGAGCAAGCAACAGCGTCCAGATAGAATCCAACATGAACGCTCTGCTCCTCTGTTGTTGCTGATCTAGGGTTACATTTAGGAATTTTCTACACCTGGACATCAATTCTCTTATGCGGGGCAAAAAAACCCCACAACTGTTGTTCATGAACATGACGGCCCTTTGTCCACACCTAGCAGGCTGCGTTTTGTTGAACAAGCGCATAGTTGCTTAGACACACATGAACGTGCGCATTCGGAGAGAGTTCTTTGAAGAATTTATATGCAAAAGACGAAAATAAAAATATCCCCTGTGTAACCTTAACAGGCTGTCAGACTGTTGGGGCATGTGCTGTTAGGGAGCACCTGTGAAGGGTGGGATGCGCACAAGGAGGTGGGTGGCCAGCACCACGCCCTTTGTCTGCATAGTGCCGGTGTTTACAAACTGCACAAGGTACTCATTTGAGGCTGAGTCAACCTGGGGGAGGCCCAAGACCGGTCCTAATTATCGTCACCGGTGTTGGCCGTGAGCAGCAAGCGAACTCGGGTTTCTAGGTTCGTAGCGCAGCGCACTGTGCCATACACTACCGCTCCCCCACAGAGAAGACATCATAAAAAACACATCACACACACGGAGAATATGCAGCTTAAAAGAGCAAAGGAGCCTGGGTACGGAACGTGTGTTCTGCTCAACATACAAGGCAAAGACACAAACGACGAAACACGCGAGAATAATTTCGACGGGCAACGCGCTGCACAGCATTCGCTCGCTCCCGAAAACACGGAGACTCAGAGATGCGGGGTAGGCAGCCCACGTGGCGATCCAGCGTCAAGATCCCCCACCCCCAAGCTTCATAGTCCTCTACATATTCAGTTGTTATCGGGCAATTAATGAGCGTTTACAGGTGGGAGGAAACCGGAGCAACGGGAAACAGGAGAAAACTCGCGCGTGCGAGGGGGACAATGTTATCCCATACAGATAGAACAGGTGGGGGTGCACATTTGATGTACCCCCTTCTCCTGGCAAGGCAGGGTTATGGCACCTCAATGGCCATGGCATGGGAGAGATTTCGAAACGTCTGTGCGATCCACCAACCGTCACCTCCACAGTGCTGGATTATATGGCAAGTGTATAGCCACTACCTGGAGAGGTAATTGTAAAAAAGAGACACGTGTATAACAAGACCGTGTGTGTATATACACACATGCGTACGCACGTACACACATGCGTAACGCACGTACGGAGCGCAAAGCTTAAAATATCAAAGGAGCCTCGGCATGGGGCAAGCGTGTGTTCTGTTCAACAATCGCATGTATACAAACGTACGTCCACAAAGAGGTATCTGTAAAAAGAAAACGTGCATATATAAAAAAAACAGGCACACACACACATACATACAGAGAATACAAAGCTTAAAATCTCAAAAGGAAGACGCACGGAGCATGTGTTTGAAGCTACGGCGTCAAAAAAAATCAAAACCACCTGCAAATGCTCGTCTCCATCGGACAACAGGCGGCAGACGCACAGCATTCCACACACGCCTGACGTTCAATTAATTCACACTTTGTAATCGCTTGTCGCCGGCGCCTTCTCTCGAATAATGGTGCAAAAGAGCGACAATGCAGAAAAGGACAAACCCATTAAAATGCTAACAGATTTGGAAAGAAACAAGTTCAATACGTGTTATTTATTTTGTTACACATCAATGCGCCCTTTGATTGTGCATTGTGCCAGCAATCAGCCGCCGCAAAAAAATTCGATTCGTAATCGCCCAAAGTCAAATTTGAGAGAGTTCGCAAACAAGGAGGCTCATTTCACGTGGTTTTTGGCAGGAGAGAGCGGAAGGAAGAGCCCACACCGCCAATCACTACCCCCCCAAACCCCACAACCCCCCCCCGCCCACCGCTCGCTTCACAAATGACACACGGCCGTTATGAAACGACTTCAGGCAAAACATTCGACACGTGAAAGACGGTGATTTTTTCCAAGATTTCCCTTTTTAGTCCTTGTCACAAAAATCAGTACACGCCAACGCTTCAAGCCATCAGCGTGCGCGCGCGTGGCTTTTTTTTTTACTGGGAAGAGATAACAGCATATTCTGTAAAAAAAAAAGAAAATTAGGTGTCACTCTGTCTTATTTCATGGTTATGTGTGTGGGTTGGCTGCCCTAATTTAACGAAGATGTGCTCGGCTTATCTGTGGATATTAAAATCCTTTGGGGCGAACAAAGAAAGGTAACCATGGGGTGGATTTGAAGGTGTAAGGTGCTTGAAGAATGCTTGTGTTCAATCAGTCTACACCAACCACACTCTCAATCTAGTGCTCAAGCGTAATCATTTCATCAGCCCTTCATTAATACCTCTTAGATTTTACACAAATGCAGGTTTTAACGCGAGGCTATCTCACATTTAAAACGTCACTTTGCGAAGAAAAGAACATAACCCACGAAGACGGATTGTCAACTGAAATTACGGGTCTTAATGAAAATATATGAAATTACATGCACGTGCGATACGGTTGAAATTAAATGAGGCCTTGGCGTAACTCTACGCGATTCTGAGTGAAACGATTGAAGCACGTTGTAAAATGTTTGCAAAACAGGCAAAAATAAATCACTAAGTCTGGAACAACGGCAGTCTCTGCACTCCCTGACAATGCGAGTGCCACACGGCAATCAGGACAAGTTAATATAATCGTACATTTTTAGAGAAACAAGATAACAAAAAGCATGCGTCTGAATCTCTGAAAATGCAGATTGGAACGAAAATGAACGCTTTTTTTTGTAAAGCAAGATCCTGACAATAAACTGCTGGAACGACGCACGGCCGCCGTTCGTCTGTGATAAAGTTAAAATTAAAATTAAACAGCTCCACAATGGAATGACCTCGCTGGACAAAGCACGAATGTCAGAGAATGGAGGGGGCATTCACGGCCAGAGACGCCGCTGCTGTAGTTGAGAATTGCCACGACACAATCCCCGTGGTGAGCCCAGGGGAAGGCTCACCGGCAATGTGGTCACCCTTAACGATACTGCGGTCCCTTCCCTCTGTAGTTAAAATAACGGCAACCGCTTTCGGTGTCTGCCGTCTACTGTGACTGCCTTAGAATTTAAGGGGTAGCGCCGTGTGCCCCATATTTAATATTATTCATTTAATTTTTAAAGGCTGTATATATGCAAATACAGCTGAGTGACAGAAACGCATTTGTGAAGGATGTCACGTATTTAAACAGCAAAATTCCTGGATGAGTAATAGCCTTTTCACATTTGCAAGGTTGAATGGCCCAAAAAGCTAAGGCACGGCAGGTTATATAGTGCATAGACTGCCCTTCCTTGCCATTGAACAACCCACGAACAAAACCCTGAGAAATCCGACGTAATTTCATGCCGTGAAGAAAATACGAGCCAATTGCTCCGCACGGCCTAACAAAGCCCGGTAACCGCGGCGTGGGATGGGAGAGAGATGACATAGAATATGCATAAATAGGAAGGCACACAGAGAGAGACGGGGAGCGGAACGGGGCCAGGGGTCGGTGTTGGGGAATTAAAGAAAGAGAAGAGATGGGGGAGAGGTATGGGTGGAGTGGGGGGGGAGATCGAGTGAGCATGCATGGTAAAGCTACAGCAGCAATGAGAAGGGAGTGACAAAACATCAGGGGGAAAGGGGGACTTTAATTTTAACGTACAAATTAAATGCAATGCAATAAATGGAAAGCCAGGGAGATAACGAAGGTCCCCGGCGGTATATCATGCGGCAGTCATCCAAACTAAAATCTGCATTACAATATGCTGCAAGTTGCCGAGTCCATTTTCAGAGCTGCCATTGCCCAAGGGAGGAATAAATAGATGTTAACAACTGAACGCGACGAGCGCACGAGGATAAAACAAAGCAAAAAAAATGCAACTTACAGGCTGCGTGATCTGCAGATGAATCCGGCCAGCGCGCGTTGACCAGGATTTAGAGAGGAGATCTCACTTCCTGCCGCTCCCGCCTGCCCTCTCTGCCTCTTGCGCCGCTCGCAAAGCAGCTGCTGGAGCGCTTGCCTTTGCGTCTAGATCGTAAGTGCACCGCACGCTTGCAGAACACACACGGGCACGCGCGACGCAAAGGATTTGCCCGCCTTCGTCTCCGCCGGTTATAATCGGAAGGGTTCTTGGCCGAGATTTTTGCAGTTCGGGCGGTGAGGAAAAGGAGAGCGGTGCGATGCGATGATCCCGCCAGTGATGTGCGCGCACGGTCCGGGAGCGCGCAGCGCAGGGACAGCGAACGAGCGAGGGAGCGAGTGAGCGAGCGAGCGAGTGCGCGTGTGTGCGAGCGTGCGCGTGCGTGCGTGCGTGAGCATGCGTGCGCACACGCTGTGCGCTGAATACGAAGAGAGGTCAATGCCAGCGCTGGGCTGCATGCAAAATCTGCAGTGGATACGGATGCACACACTGGTCCCTGGAGCGCAAGGATGCTGCATTTTTTGCACCGCGTACATAGCTGCGAATTTTTTAAAAACGATTTTCATAGCTGATGTTCATTATTGCATTGCGGCAATACAGCGGACGTTACATGCTATATATAGGAATGATTTATTTCCTGCAATTGCAAATTGTGATTCTCGTAGTTAGCCGTATGAACAAACGGAATTTCTTTAATTTTTTTATCTCGTTTTGGAAGAGCATGTTGACCACAACACCAGACCACAATGACACTTGTTTCAATGTCCTTCCTGCGCTATCTCAAAATATAATGTGGTTGCCACCTTTATTATCAAAAGTGGACATCCACAAAGAGATTACACTAGCATTCTAAAAATACACACTTCTTATTTCTTCTTCAGTTGAAACAATTTCCGTGTTATTGACATGGCTTCTACTTAATACTGAAGCCAATATCAAAATAAGTAAGCAGTATATTAATACAAGCAAACGGTAACTTTACTTGCTATATATAAATTAGATAACACAAATAGTTAAATAAATTAACGTGCCATGAAAATAGCGAATAACGGAAGAAAATGTGCGTATTTTTGTCCGTATTCATTTTAAAACGTTGTGTTGCTAAAAAGAATTAATGACAGACTAAACTGATTTTCATAAAAATCAACACTAGTGTGGAATAAACTATTCTACAAGTAATAAAAAAATCATTATAAAGATTTTTGATAAAGCTACATGGTAACTCAATTTGTTTACCGACTAACTCACAAAACAGAACTGCAACAAGTTAATGCCAATTGACCTGGAGCGAGCTTCATAACAAATGCTTTTAATACAAGGCATCACAGTTTCTCTGCCGCAGGGAGACACCACTGCCATCAGTTGTCGGTGCGTGTATATATGTATATAGCACGGGCTCCTCATATCAAATGGAGCCCTTCCCGCACTTCCGATTAGCACGGTTGGCTGCGGACGGTGCGAGAGAAGTTCAACAAATGTCACCATGGTGTAACTGCGAGCGCGCTGGACTTGCAATAATCCGGAAGTCGCCAGTTCGATCTCTGGGCACGGCAGTTGAAACGATGGTGCACTGTTTCTTAAATGTCCCCCGGCCTCTGCCCACCAGCATTATGAATGGGTTCACCACAATTAGTCGATCGGGCGGTCGGTCGTGTGTGGTGGGGTAAAGTGTTGGAACTCCGACGTTTTCCAGAACGTCTGGCCAGCATGCTAGAGAATGTGGGAATAGCCTTCAGGGGGCCCTCTTTAGAGCTCAGTGGAGGCCCTTCTGCCAACAGTGCCGTGGACAAAAAACTGCACGGCTGTGCCTTTATCTTTTAGAGGTGCTTTAACTCAACTACGAGTCCTACGACTATAAATATGGCATCAATCGACAGATAACGTCAAGTTGTAATACCCGACAAATCAGATACGGTCGTTTAGCGATAACAGCGCTAATGAAAGATTAAAAATATCTTTTCATAATTTACAGCACGCTGTCGATCCGCTGCTGGTTGAAGGCCTCCCTGTGCTGTCGGCAGTGTGGGTGTGTTTGACCATACTTCACCACGCTGGTAAGTACGGTTTGCTCAACGGGGGGTGGCGGGGGGGGGCTGAATTTGACAGGACCAGCTGAATTTGACAGGACCAGTTTAGCAATTATTCGCTCGTGATGACAGCTGTGGAATCGAACTTAGATTGCTGGTTAGGGTTACGGGTAAACAACTGCACCCACCACTCAACCCACCCCCCTTTCCCCCCTTTATTTAAGAAACAGCCATTTAAAATTGGTTACAGAAATGTATTTGCAAATTAGGGGCAAACAACTCAGAGGTTAACAACATGTCATGTCTCTGCTCGTGATCCCATTGCACGTGTGTGGCGTGCTCAGAACATGAGTACATAAATTATACATGAACAAAAGCAAGCTGTACCTTCATAACCCCGTGTTTCAGAAAACAATGGGTGTCGCGGAGCTCACTAAGCCAAACCCTTGGCATATTTAGGAATATCCACATGTCAACTGTTAATCCACTGCTGGCTGAGAAGGGGAGCTCACTTGAGAGTAGCTTGACCATACTGTGCTATGCTGACCAGTGTGGGGAGACAACAACAAATGTTGCTGCACCTCCCTCGTGGTTGTGGTGGTGGTTGCTCATCCAAGCACTATCAGGGCACAACCCTGCTTAGCCTCCGTAATTTGGGCGATTTTGCCACAGTTCACACGTACCCATGCACTTATACTCAAACGTATGTTACACGCATGCATGTGTGTAACATACCTATAAGTTACATATTATGAACAAACAAAAGAGAAGGCCGAAGCAAGTCTTCATGTTGTTAGAATTCAAAGATGGTTGTATGTACAGTATGTTGAACTTCTTTTGCACCTTCTTGGTTCCTTCAGGTAAAGTCACGTAGAATGGAAATAATAAAATAATACAAATAAAACATAATAAAATAAATCTAACGACGTTTCGGCCACAACGCAAGCAGCCGTCCTTGCGTTGTGGCTGAAACGTCGTGAGAATTATTTTATTATGTTTTATTTGTATTACTTTATTATTTCCCTTCTACGTGACTTTACCGAAAGAACCAAGAAGATTAATCCCTGCAGTCACGAAAGCTTTAAATCGAAATTCTTTCGCACCGTACGTAACCAACCGTCCTAATCGGAGGTGCGGATAGTTGATTAAATGAAACCGGCTAACCAGCGTCTTCCTTCCACATCTCTCTCCAGAAATCCACCAGTAAAATAAAAAAAATCACAAAAGCAAACCAGACTTCGATGACAGTGCACACGGCGCGAGCCAATTAGGATGGATTTGATCTGTTGATTTCACGTGGGAAGACGGGAAAAGGGCCGTGACGTTGCAAGTGGAGAAAAGGTGACTTTAGAACATCGGTCTGACGCTGTCGCGAATCGCGGGCATGGCCCGGGGACCAGGCGACCAAGATGGAAACAGCTACAAAAGACCTGGCAGCTCAGTCTGACTCCTAATGAAATGGAACTTCTGCACTGCGACTCCACGTCATCGCGCCTAAAACCAGAGCGTAGAGCATCGCCGCTTCTTGTGTTTAGTGTTGTTGTCCTTCCCCCGCACCTCCGGTTAGCACGGTTGGCTACATACGGTGAGAAGGAAGTTCAACGTACGTACATGCACACACAACTGGGAAACGTGTCATAACTAGGACTGCAGGTGAATCAAAGAGGGCTCTCGATGACTTGCTTGACAAAAAATGCGCTCGTAACGTAAACCCACAAACCTGGGATAATTCGCTTTTGTATTTCAGCATTCTCTGGCACGGGAACGCGACGTGGAGGGAGTGAAGGGGAACCGAGGAACAGAGTGAGTAGGAGATGAATGGAGAGACGATGGCAAGACTGAAATAGCACGGAATTAAACAAGAGCAGGCCTAGTCAAGGATGCATATAATTTCGTCTTGAATGCCAACTGTGATGCTGTAGCATAAATACAAAATAATAGCACACACACGTTGCTATTTACATATGTTGCCATGCTTCTGTCAGCTCTTTTTCAAATGCCTATTTATGGCACATTTATTAGGCTCGCCAAAAGCAGTCCTTTGTGCGATACGACTTAGAGTGCAGGATCAATCATCATTGCCACCCATTGACTTGAACCACATGCTCAGCCAGCATATATTTAATTTATTAGGCTAGGGCACAGGGCAGAGCAATTCTCGGCAGTCGGCATTGTTAAAATGAAATAACGCACACTCCGCATTTGAAAGAATAACAACAGAGTTTTAATCGTAGGCAGATAATGGCCCAGAGACAGCGTGTCTCTGCTGCATGGGAAGCATAGGTAAAATTTAAGGTGAGAACGTTTAAATAGTACCTCCGTGCATATTAATTTCGCCAAATACACTCAAGTGACATTTCAAAGCCAAACAACACAGAAATATTTCGCTGGCCGTCCAAACGACGGTTCAATCCCACAATTTAACTAAGGACACAGCTCTATTGCTCTGTGGCAGAAATTGAAACGGAAGGGGAAGCGCGAGATGGAGCGCAAAGAAAAGGCTGGGACAGTGCGATATCAGTGGAGAAATCTAGTATCTCATTAGGAGATGTTCACACAAGTTAATGAATTCTCGAGGGTGTCGGAAGGTTGGGGGGTTGACAGGAAAGATAAATTGCTTCGGGGGATTATCGCTAACCCAATGATGAGAGCACAACAAATGAGTTCTCGCACACAAGTTGCGTAAACTGCCGCACAATGCAGCAAACGCACAAGAAATACACACAACAATGCGCGGGGTGCGAGCAGGGGTGCGCTGTGAATGGCAATTTAAAAAAACGTATTGGCCGAAAGAGAATTCATCAGGATTTTAATTACTTTTTTCCTGTTGGGCAACAAATGAGATAAAAGGCAGCCGACATGGTGCAATATGCAGGCGCGTTTAACCTTTACGCGCCCAACAAAGACAAAGATCCCCCGTATAGCCTGAACAGACTGTAGGGGCAAGTGCTGTTAGCGAGCACCTATGAAGGCCGCAACGGTACACGAGGAGGTGGGTGGCCAGCACCACGCCCGACCGCATTTGTCTTCCTAGTGGTGATGTTTACACACCGCACCAGGTATTCATTTGAGGCTGAATCGACCTAGGGGAGGCCCAGGACCGGTTCAGATAATCGTCACTGGTGTTGGCCGTCGTGAGCGGGAATCGAACTCGGGTTGCCGGGTTCATAGCGCAACGCGCCAACCGCTACACTACCGCTCCCCATACGCGCCCAACACACACACACACACGCACGTGCGAGCACGGGGAATGAAGACGACTGCCCCCCCCCTAAGACAAGGCGCACGCACGTTCGTCTTTCACGGGATAAATCACGTCACGTGAAGGAGGCGCGCGCCACAGTGCGCCCGTTGCCACCGGCACCACGGGGAGAATTCGGACGGGCCCCGTGGGTCTGTGAGACAAGGGGGAGGCGGCGTCTGCCGGATTTGACGAGCGCCACTCTGGACCGCTCGACGCTCAGGGCGGGTGGGCGAGGAAGCCCCCCACGGCCACGCGACGGCGTTAATTCCCCGGGCTCAATTTCAACTCCCCCCCCTCCCCCCCCGGCATTCTTCATTGAAGCGTGAATCGCCAGCACGGAGTGCATTTCGCAGGCCGGGCATTTAAAACACAATCAAAAATCGCCACTTTGAGTGATTAGTATGATTGTTTCTCAATTGATTTCTCTCTCTCTTGTGTGTGTGCGTGTCGTTTTTGGGGGTGAAAATAAATAAATATACTAATAACGCGTGAAACAAGCCCCCACCACTTCTGCGGTCTCGACACAGTAAATTCGCTCCCGCAAACTTGAAGTTTAACCATCATAACAATCGATACCGAGCCATACCGTATTGATTAACCTAACAATAGCAACTTATAATAGATTCTGCAGCCTTATAGGTGAATTTGCGGGCACAATCAAGACAAATGATAGGGTTTCCTTTGCATCTGGTAAGAAACGCTCTCACAATTGTTTACAAAAGGGCGTTTTGCAACGGTTTTTGTTGCAGCCTTTCAGATGAGCCTCAGCCGCCCGTCAGCCGTGGTTAATGAGACCTAAAATTCAAAGTGATCCATCGATTGAGTGCGAGACAAAGACCGAGAGGGCAGAGGTCACGCAATACTCCATTTATTACAATCAGTGCAACATGCACGCATGTTCCGAACGCCCTCGCAGACACGAGCACGCGTGCCGTCCGCTGCACACAAGCGAACTTTTCGCCTTTATTAGCGCCAGCGTTGTGAAGCCTGTGCAACCCCGACCATCATCTCTCTCGGCACCTCCGCGCTATCTGTGTGTCACTATCGCTCAAACTTCCGCCGCTTATTAAAACTCGGCTGAATGAGCGGATGCAGCGAAGATGCCTTCAGGCAAGAACCATAAAATGTCCAATGTTTGTCCTTTACCTGCACATATATCGCTGTTTCACTTGATCCACTGACTTCCAATGAATGAAATCTAGCCCCGCGGGGGTGAGAGAGGAGAGCTATCTGCCTGCTACAAGTGCATCTGCCGATGGGCTTTTTTTATACATTCACCTGGATCTGCGTGTATGCCAAATTAGCATGCGGAGGAGGGAGAAAATTAATCATATTCCAATCTGGTATTCAAGTGTCATCTGCGCATGAACTCCGAAGAGTCACATATTGATAGGCTACATGGATGTTGTACCTTAGCCTCGCCAATTAGCATGCGTGCGAAAAATATTTTAAACAACTTCATTTGTCAGCCTTGAACATGAAATGAATGGCTGCGGTGTGCTTTTATTCCACACCCGGGCCTTTATTACTACATATAATGAATAGGCGACTGTCAAAGCTTTCAGAATTTAGGCAAAAAATAAACCACAAAGTGAACGTGAAAATTCGTGGCAGGTAAGCAACAAAATTGGCTTGACATAGCACTACATCTGCACAACTCTCCAAAGTGACGTTGGAGAGAAGAAAAAAGTTTACGAGACTTTTTTTTGCGGGGGCGGGGCGGGGGGACGAATCCCGACCAACAATTTACCCGCACCGCACCCCTTTTATTTCTCAAAATTGCAGCTTCAGTGGCTATTTAAAATGAATCACAAGGCATAACGTGAATGCATTAAAACGCCCGCCGCAATTATAAGGCCTGGGCTAGGTCATTCATCAACGTCACGCACGGCTTGCGGGTGACGGTTTGAAGCCTTCCAAAAAAAATAATACAAAAATAAAAAATTGCGGGCATCTGTTCCGCTGTCCGCCACTCATTTTGAATCGCACTCCCGGGGAGAGCCACGCAGGGCGAGAAGGTCCCACCAGCCCTCTCCGAGCACTCTGCCCCACTTATTGCCGAAACCTGCAACCGGGGGCAAAAGGGGCCTCACTCACGCACGCACGGCTCATTCGATTTTGGGAGGAAAATTGAGTCCATGGGGGTGGGTGGAGGGTGAGACACTCCTTTGGGACTAGCGCCCTCTGTGGCCTCTTTGAAAAATGATGCCATCGCCCGCTGCCAGTGCTTACTCAGGCCGGGGTGAAGCGGGGTGCCGAGCAGGCAGTACAGGGCCCTTCCCTGAGAGCAGCATTTAATTACTGAGCACCCATTTGATACTGGCCGAATGCCGCCCCCCCACCTCCTCCTCCTCCTCCTCCCAAAGCGCCAGTCCCACGCCCAGCCCGCTCCGCTACCTTATTTTACAGCACAATAAATATTTATAACGCACGCATCTGGAGATGCCTTGCTAGTGGGAGGGAACTACAGAATGCAGCCAACCCCTTCTGGCATTTAAAATCTATTAAAGGCAACAGTACATTCTCAGCCAATCCATTTTCTTAGCACGCTCTGCATACTAACCTCCAGCCATCTCTCCTGTCTGATGTCGTACAAATGCTGCTAATGTCACCGCGTTTGCGCCGACCTTAAGCCGAGTTTTCATTTTCGTTTAACGCTTCCTCCGTAACGTGGCTAAAGGTGCGAGCAACGTTTTCCCCACCGAATGTGCGGCAATGCGAAAGGAATTTCTTAACTCGTCTGACTTTTTCATTGGCGTCGCCGACCGCATTTGCTATCAAGGTATCTGCTATGTGCCAAGCACATATAAATATTTACAAGGCGGTTAATGAATAACAATTAATCATTCATGAGCCCCGGGCTCGTATGACCATGGGGCGATGAGATGGGGACACGCCCACAGGCGCGTTTTAACTCGATGCAACAGCGGAGCAAGGGGGTTTAGAGAAATGCAATAATTTCCTTGTCCAATTTGCAAGCACTCGGGTACGTAACACTGCCCCCACCGGTCACACTATCCAAATACCCTCAGCCGCTTGATTGTCCCACAGGCTGTATTTATTTACCACACCTACAAGGCTGCTGCAACGAGAGCCGCTCGGCCACCGCTCTTTGTGCCATAACTTAGGGTCGGCGTTATTATATGCCCAGATTACCCAGCGCAATGGGCAGACTACATCATTTTACCGTGCGCACGCCGCCACGCCAGCCGTGGCGTGCGGGGAAAAAGCGGCGACGAGATGCACTGCCACCTTGGCCCACAAATCCATGGAAGAATTAATTTAACTCCACAGAATTTTCATTAACTCTCAAGGAATTTACGGCCATTAGTTAGTTACTGTACACATTCACCTGGTTTTAAATCTGCCAACGAGAGTGTGTGGTAAGGCTGGAATGAAGCGAGTGAGCGAGCGAGCTCACGTTTCTTTGCGTGCTTCATTTAGCTGATTTCTGCCAGCCAGGGTCTATGGTGCTTTTCAGAAACCAAGTCAAATTATTTTCAAAGGAGCAGATTTTCAATTACTTGTGCATGCCACTGCTGGCTGAAAGAGCCCCACTAGAGGAAGCTCCAGAGAGCTCTTCCAGAGTGCCTGGGCCTATTCATCCACGCTCTCCATTTGCCTCTGAAGAGGTGGGAATATCCACACGTTACCGCACCACGTGCAATCTGCCGATTACATAACCGTGGTCTACCCGTTTATATTGCTGGGTGGACAGAGGTGGGGGGAGGGGAGTGGAATTCAGAAACTTGGCCACTGTTTCAACTGCCAAGCCCTTGGGGAGAATCTACCCCACGGTAGCACCCCCACAAACCGAGCAGAACTGTTAAAAGTGCCGGTCGAAACGAGGGAATGAAGACACATCAGGTTATAGCGAAGGACCCCTCCGAGGAATTTAACAAAACTGCCCCATGGAGGTACTTAAAAGAGGCCTTGCTATCAATGCAGGAGGATTTAACAGTGGGCAACCCAATGCCTGTGGCTTATAGAATGAACCACCATATGACTGCAATCTGGAATTAATTGGCCGGATGTGGTGGTGCACACGTGTAGTCTCGCGACTCGGAGACAGGGCTGGTGGACCGTCAACAAGAAATCACGAGACAAATCAAAGTGCACGCATAGCAAGGTTGCTCCGTACATTTAAATATTGTTCCCTTGTACGAAAGTGTTTCTTTAAGGTAATCCAGTGTCTTCTCCGCATGCCAAACTCGTCAATTAGGAAATGGCCAAACGTGGCCAGCAACTCACTCCTGAAAAACAAGTCTTACTCAGCAAGAACTTGTTTTGTGATGTAACGAAACTATTTATAATAAAGCTACCCAACTGGTACATAATAAAAATCATTATTATTTGTGACCCACCAATAGTCCACAATTATTACGCCATGAGTTTCATTTTGGCCAGTGGATAAATATTTTGTACAAATTCAATATTCGTGTCTGGCAGGCCTTTGTGACTTGATTTAATATTAAATGGTGTAAAAAAAAATGATACGCTTTACTGAGCACCATGGGTCTAAGACGAAGTGATCAAAAAGGACATGACAACTGGATATGCTAATAACGTTAATCCTTCGCACAGGCATGAATCCGACAGTTATACGCCAAGTAATCTATGCGATGCCACCAGGTTGTGTTGCCTTTTGGGGAGATTCGATACACAAGTCACAACACCGGAAAACTTGCCAAGGTACTAAGTGCAAAAATGTACCGAGGTAAAACATTTTTTTTGTCAATTCATGACAAGGACATTGGTAGCCGTAGAAGGGATTCTGTTCTCTCTATGAGCCATCCCAAGCGGCCTACAACTTGGGAAATTAAAAACACAAGGATTAGACGGAACTTTATCTTGTTAAACTCCATTGTGTGTCCCGCGTCTGGTAATCCCAGCTCGGTGTGTTATTTTAAATTGACGCATCTGACGCCACGTCAGTCTTGACCCAAACACGGACGTTTCTTCAACATTCCAATTGAATTGGTTTTGGAAAAGAAAACATTGTTTGATATTAACGATTCCAAAAGATACTCACGAGCACCATGAACTGCCTGACATCCAGTGTGCCAATCTTACTTTCCGAGCAATAGAGTGCAACCAAATTATCACTTGACATGATATTCTGATTCATCACCAGCATGACAAACGTACCAGCGTTTTCACAGTCTCTTATTAAGAAGTCCTAACTTGGGGACATTGCCAAGAGGTTTTTTATAGGAATTTTCCATGTCATTTTTTTTATTTTACCAATTAAGGCCACAGACAATAACTCAACGAAGTGGCTTATCATGTGGACATTTATATCAGCAAAATACTCAAAACGCAAGATGGTAAATATGGAGGGAAAAAACGGAGGACCCGGAGAAAAATCCGCACAACCACTGTGAGAGCATGCAATCTCAAAATACATAGGCGTCAGGGTCTGGATCGAACCCATGACCTCATGTATACCAGGCGAGGTTGTTAACATCTCACCACAGTGCCTCCCCCCAACCCCAAATATTATGTTCAAATAATACAAAGTCAAGGGGCAAACCTGCAATTCCTCGCTCATGTCACTGCTGGCAGAAGCCTTCCCCTCTAGAGCTAATTTTTGCCCATGCTGGCCAGATGTCTTGGAAGAGTATACTCACACTTTACCCAAACATAGGTGACCTGCCGATTGACTAACTGTGGTGAACCCATTTATACTGCTGGGTGGACAGAGGCAGGGGTGGGAGTTCGGGGGTAAGACGTTTGCTGCACCGATGTTTCAACTGCCGTGCTGGAAAAACAAACCAGTCACCAGTGTGCTCATCACCATATCAGAACCATGCGTTCGCAATATATCATCTATTATTATTATAGAAGTCAAATCAATGTCAAAGTCCGATTTCCACTCAAATACATTTCAGGGCGGAACGTATTTCCAGGTTAGAGGCCTGAGCCAGCAGAGGAAATGACACTTTCTTTTGACAGGGCTAAGTAATTTCACCTTTGACTTCCCACAAAGTGGTACTCGTTTTACTGACCCAGCAGAGAAAGAAGGTATCAGTCTATCCCTGGCCAAGATTTGAACTCTCAACCACAGCAACGCGAGGCCAGACACTGGAGGAGCTACGTGCATTTATACATAAAAAACATATTGAGAGGTGTTTCCTAGCACTGATGTTTTTCATCAAATAGTTAAACGTGGCTTATCTTCAATGCTTTAATTTCAGCAAAGCATTTGCCCAAGCATGTCTAGCTCTGGGGAGAAACCACTGCGTTGGGGCATATAACCGGCTAGAAATTTCCAGATTGTTAGACTTCTTGACATCGTAAGATACATTCTCCACATTGTTCAATGTTACCCGTTTGTGGCAGCACCATTGTAGTTTGCTGGTTTCACAGGAGTAACACAGACGCCCGCAGCATGCGAACACGCACATCTGTGTACGTGCCACTACCATGGCACAGAGACTACAAACATTTTTTATTTTGTATCATTGAAATCGCGCTGTATACATGTCATATGTATGGTGAACTTCTCTTCGCACTGTATGCAGCCAACCGTGCTAATCAGAGGTGATGATTCATGATTACATTTTTTAGCACATCCACCACCATCCAAAAGCAGATATGAATAATAAAGACCCAAAGAGTATGAATAATAAATCACATATATACTGATGAAATGTAATTAATTCCACATTCGAAAAAAGCACTTGTCTTACATGCATAAAACAGCTGTCACGAACGCACACAAATGTTGATAAACAGCAGCTAGTTTCTTGGGTCAGTTGAGCATGTTGCAGACACAACAAGTTGCAGTCCTATATTGCTAGGCCGCTGGAATTGTGGTCCAAAAAATCTATCGGATGATGTTTCTTCATTTTGCAATGATCTCGTGCTGCATGATGGTTTCATCTTAAGATTATCTCACACAAAGAACCCTGCTGGACTTTATGGAATTGAGCCAAGCCTATCGCCAATTTGTCAGAGCCGAAAATAAAACGCTGCAAAATTTAAAAGTGAAAAAGTTTGCATTATTATTAAGTAACTTTATTCTTCATTAATTGGCGCCAAAATTATATAAGGGCGGCTGTAAAATATAAGCGAACATGGCAAGCTCAACCACAATGCGACACCAACTTCTCATTAGTGTACAACTTCTGCGATGATTAATTCAAGTTTACCAAAACCAAAAGTTAATATCATGTCAAAACACGAGGTCCACAATACAGATCTCGACATTAATGCGTTTGCTTGCACTGCGTGTGCGACGGATGCTATTAAAATCCAATGTAGGTTGTGAGGGGAAGTTTTGGAAGACGCAAGTGATTTTAAACAAAATGACCCAGCATGCACAGCTGCGAGCTGTGAAGGCCAACTCGTTTGCCATCACACAGATCCCATTAGCATCTGGGCAAAAGCAATTAAACAGCTGGAGCTTAATTTTGCATTTAAAGCTGCCATTGTAAGATCCTCATTATTCCACCAAATTGTCTAATACGTTTAAACGAATCACAATTTAAATTTTCCTTGGACTGTTTAAAATGCAATCATTTCTTCGGTCTGTCTGCCTAATGGCATTAATGGTAACATTTTGTGCTTTTGTATCTGACAAGCAGTCCCAAAATTTGAGAGGTATAGATGCCTTAGAAATTTTATTTTACAAACACAAAATGGTGGTTAGTAGTGGTAGCAAAGTGCCTAGTGGCAATCAACCGGGTTTCGCATAAGTTCAATTACTGGCCGTGACCAACTTTTTTGTGAAGTGATATCTAAACCTATTTGAGCCCCTACGGTCTATCCGTTTACCAACCCCCTCACTGACCAGTGTGGTGAAGTATGGTCAAAATACTTCTATGACTAACACGGCTTGTGGGGAGGCCTTCATCCAACAGTGGATTGACAAAGGGCTGCAATTTTTGTTTTTACTATTGTTACATGAACACGAATATCCACGCTTATTAAGGCATAAGAGAGAGATACTAAATTCAGAGGCGAGGATGTGTTTTCTTTACTACTTTGTCTGATGCTTGAGGAATTCGTCAAAATGTAATTTGGCAAATAATCAGAGACCCACGGTTCTGCTTCCCCAATTCTTTTTTTAGCAATTTTCATTCGAGAATGCAAAAATGCAAAGCTGTTCCCTAATGAGGGTATGCAAAATTAACTAAAGGCAGTTAATGCGAAATCCGACAGCAAAAATAAAGGCCTTCAAGAAAGCGCAATTCTGACACAACTTAAAACGTTATCGGTTGGCACATTCATTGGGCGTTCTCAAATTTTGACCGAGTGACACATTGACCTCAAACGGCCTCCGAATATAGCTCAGGGCCAAGCAGGAGAGGCGAATGATGGTTTCGTTGCCTGTGACGTCAGTCAGCACGATGTGAGGACACGGGCATCGCCCCGTCATCTACTCGCAACGAGACTCGTTCATCGCATGCCGTGTCAGCAGCGCGGCCCGGGTTCTGCGATGGAAGAAACAACCTGGCCCCTGAGTCGCACACTGGTTTTCACGAGCTCTTAACGGCTACTCACTAAGCAAAAATGAGGGGGGTGAAATGTTTTCTTTCTCCGCCGTGATGTTCACGTACATTTTAAATAAGTCATAAAAGATGGTCCGGCGATATTTTCACGTAATTAAACCGTAACATTCTTAAAATTTGTAATGTTCGGTCTTTAACTATGGCAGATTTTTTTCCAATACGGCATCACCTGGATCCACAACAAGAGAGATGGCCAAGCTGCCAAGTTGTTAAAAGATTCGGTCAGCACTGCTGAGAACCCGAGTTCGAATCCAAGTTTTATTTGCCCAAGATTAAACCAGAGGCGGTTTACACTGTCGCAAAGTTGATCGCCTCAACCTGGTCAACAAGAGCTGTGAATATGTCCTGTGCAGAAAATCTTGGACACACGGTACAGCACTGCTCTGTGAGATTTTCAAATAGAGTCTTTGTCTCATATTATTCTCAAATACAATAGGGGACATTTTTTCTTATGCGTTCAGGCGAGAGAATGTTCAATCATTCAATTAATGTCCTTTAAGAAAAGAGATAATGCACCGGCATATAATAATATCGTTTATAGTAAATAAAAAAAATGTATAACTCTAACATGTTGCTAATGTTTTCCGTGTTAACACAATGGTTAGTTTCCCGAAATGAATAAAAAATAATAATAAAAATAGCACACTTTATAAGATGGTCAATGGTTCCAGAATAAAAAAATATGCCAAACGACCAAACAAACATTCAGAACAAAGTGCTGGCTTTTTAGCTAATATGAAAACGTATCATTTTCAAAAGGTTACCCAACTGTGGCTCAAGTATTTCTTTTCAGCTCTTTGTGACATTTACATTTAAACTAGGCTTGTAGTTCTGGCTGATGTATTACTATATAATGGTCCGTAAATGTGACTTTGAAACCGTATTTGTCATATTGCACATTTATTGAAAACCTAATGTATCAAGAGTAAAAAAAAGCAAAAAAAATTTAACTGGAGAGGCACTGCAACAACAAAGCTGCAGCAGTGACAGTATTTCTGCAAAGGACAAGCACTATAAAAATCTGCGCTACGGTTCTAGGGAAATAAATGAATCTACGGCGGATGCACGTGGGAGTTCAGATGTGGCTGGGTCATCTGTAGAAATGTCCTGTTCGTTCCCCTTATTCCACTCGCACATCTAAATCGAGCCTTGTGCAAGGAGCCCTCTCGGTACTGATGAGCGCGGTTGGCGATGTACGGCGCAAAAGAAGGTCAACTTACATCCATTAAGGTGGTTTTCCACCGGCCAATTGCCGTGCCGAGTCAAAACCAAACCGTGACAAGCTGGCCTCACACGACATCTAAATCTAGCTCGGGGCCAAGCAGCGTCAGCGCCGAGGCCAATGACGGTTTTATTGTGTGTCACGTCAGTCAGGACAATGTGAGGACACGGCATCACTGTGCCATCTAAATTCGTCTCGACCCGTTCAATGTGCATTACACCGCGGTCTTTACTTGGTGAGAACACAGCACCATCCCGTCATCTATGGACTTCTCGACTCATCAGTGCATGTGACGTCATGAACACGGCTCGGGTTCCTGCAGTTGAAAAACAACCTGGCCCCCCGAGTCTTGTCACGGGCTGGCTCTGGGCACAGCCCCGGCGTGGCTCGGTTGTCCAGCAGAAAAGGGGTATTATTCTCCACGCTCACAGACTGCCACTCTGAGCTCCTGGCAACTTGCTTCAGCCACAGCACTGAATAGATTGAACACATCTCCAATTTGAATGAACCCATCAGTTGCAAATAACGAGAACAGTGAAACATCATACTAATGCATTTGTTTACTTAATAATACTAATTTAAATCATTGACAGCCCTTAGGTAAGTCAATTCCATGCTTTTCAAAGGCCTACCCATACCATGCCTGTAATGTAAATCGCTTGACCATACGTCACCATGCTGGTAAGTGTGTGTAGATTTAGGGGGTGGCCCAAGACCAGTTGAACTATTCCATTCTTGAGTATGATGGTCATATGTTCAGGAGATGAATGCCGATTCCGAGCTCTGCTAGCAATGACGAGAGGGCTTCAGGGGACAGTTAATACAGTTTTAGTTTAGAAATAATTCACAGCTGGTGATAGCCGTAGCCAGGAGTCAACCTCAGGTAGCTGTTCAACCTCGGGGCACAATGCACAAACCTCCGGGATCAACGTTCACATTATGTACTTCAGCAAACACGGATGAAACTCACGATTTCTTATTCAAAATCGTTCTGTTTTGGGAACATTTGGCCACATCCCTCTTGGGTGTTATTGTACATGGGAAAAAACTATATTGGCTGGAGAAAGGCTGTGCATGAGGGGACATCACTCATGTTCTGAAGAGGTAGGGCAAGATTTTGCTGAATGGACTGCATCATAAAGTTGTATCATGGTCAATTATCAAAATAATAATACCAATTTCTAACCGTTAAGCAATTAACTTTGAGATGAAGACCTCCCCGTGCCGTGTTATCATTGCTGTTGTTTGACCATGCTTCACTACAATGGGCAGTGCAGGTTGGTGAAGGCAGGGAGGGCCCAGAACTAGTTTAGACATGACTCAAACTCAGGTTGCCAAGTTCATGGCACAGTGTGCGCATAGATCGTGCGCCCACAATACTGTTCGCATGCTATCCTCATGGCCAGTGGCTGTGAATCTTCAGTCTTTAATAAAACGTCAGCTAATGCAACTTAATGTGTAGCTATTATTTCATTATGACCAGCATTTTACTTGATTACAATTACGAGGATGGCTATCAATCGAGCAAGTGGAGTTATGAATATATATTCAGCCTGATTCCTTCAGTCTGAATAAAGATGTCTAAATTCTGATTTCACTTGGTATGAGATTCCAAGCGACTGAACGTGAGCGGCAAATTTCCCCCACACTTCTGCGCTCCGTACCAGCTCCTCGCGCTCAGAAATGCCACTGCTCATTATATTTGCACTTCACAGACGTTGCTGCGTGTTCAGCGATTGATGCAAAAGTTAACCATTGTGTTTTACACTTCACATAGCCCACAACAGGGCAATATCATTGTGGAGGAGTACTGCCCATCATATAAGCCTTTTGGTAATTTTAATATTTGACCTCTCCAAAAAAGCCAGTGATTTTTTTGCTTCATTGAGCGTTGAGGTGGTGGGATCATCTCCTGATCAAAGCCCTGATCCAGTGGTGGAAATTCCACGTTCCCATGGTGGAGTGCGAGTATCTCCATGGGACAACGACTCTGAACTGGTACTCATTTATACAAACCCCAGACAGATGACGGGCTGAGTGAATGCCCTCCCCACCTCCAAACCAGTATTTGAACTCGCAACCTTCCGATTGAGAACCCCCCCCACTCTACCGCTGAGCCACCTGGCAGGTTATTCACAACCAAATTATTGGCAGTGTCATCAACTGTACATAGAGCCTTGTGCCCTTATCATTATATAGTTAGAGGAACTGAGAATAAATGTAATTCGCCGCTCTCAACAGAAATGTGGTGCTTTTGCACTCGTGTGAACTGCCTTAATGTCACAGACTTAGGTTACGGGAGGGCCAAGTGTGAAAAGAACACATGAATGCACTCCGTTATCCACTTATCGTCTTCCTATGGCTGGGTAATACGGCAGTACGAGGGGGTTAATGCCTATTCCCCGTGGTAATGCGGCATTGGGACCATCTCTTATATAAGACCCCAGTTTTGCATGTATTAAAAATGATCCTGAAAAAAGTAATGCATTAAAAATGAATAAATTTATTGCAAAAAATCATTCCAATCCAACGGAGAATGGATTCAAAGGACAGTAAGGATGGTTTGACAAATATGAAAAAAACGTAATGAGAAGAGGTGGGGCGAGTGACAAATGGCATTGGGAAATGCAGGCAGGAGGAGGTAAAATATATTGGATTGGGACAACCGCGGGTCCTCGAGCTAAAGGAGCGAATATTCCATTTACACGGCGTGCAGACCCCTCGACCCACTCCTAAATGAAATATCGTGGCTCGCAGAGACCAACAATCAGATGCGTTTCCCCGCACTAGATTATCAACAAAAACACGACGGGGGGTTTGCGGGCATTAGGGTGTAGCACCCACAGGTTTTGTTGCTATTTTAAAAACAAAGGAAGACATCTGCAGAGAATTCCCTTCCGTCATGAGACATTAATGCTTTCAAGCCCTGGAATAATTTAATTAACCGTCACCTGGGAAAAAATAACTTTGGTCAACTGTGGGACATTACTCCAGAGGTAGCAGTGTTTTCACCTTCGGTTTCTTCAGGGTTGTTGCAGTCCACTCGGCAATCTGCGCAGGTCGTTGTGCTGGTTCGGGTATTAAACACAAAAAGGGATTTAATTTTACCCGTGGATTTACAGAAAATGTCGACACCGTGGGTGCCATAGTGGCGAGATGTTAACTACCTCGCCTGGTATGCAGGAGGTTTGTGGGTTCGATCCCGACCCTGACGCCTGTATATTTGGAGTTTGCGTGTATATCCCTGTGGTCGCGTGGATTTTTCTCCAGGTCCTCTGGGTTTTCTCTCCACATTTAGAAACATGCGTTTAGAGCATTTGATTGCAATACATTTCTACGTGATAAGCCACTTCGTTGAGCTATCATTTGTGGCCAGGTTGTTTCTGAAAAAGAGCTGAAAAGTTCAGTAGGCCTTACCTGGTAAAATAATAAAAAATGTTTTTAAGGGTACTTTTACATTGAAACTATTTGCAGTATTTATAGGAAAAATGTCCAGAAAACTGAATCCTAAATTAAATAAAAAAAATACATGTCGTGAATTCAGACAGTATTTGGTCTGTGGACTTCTGTCAACAGAAACTTCAAGCCGAGGCCGTGGGACATTTAAGCACTGTGTAAATTGTATTGACATTGCAAAGGCAAAAACGAATCCCCAACAAAGGCTGAGCCATGAAAACGCAAAGAAATAAATCCAATGCTTACAATGCCCACCAATTGTTTGGCACAGATATTTGTAGCCTGCAATACATCTTTTTTCCCCTTCAAGTATTTACCCCGAGTGTCCGTCCGTTAAATAAATTCAATGAAAATCAACTGCATAAAATATATGGCAAAGAAAAAGATCCAACCCCCCCCCCCCCCCATAGCCTTAACATGATGTTTGGGTAAGTGCTGTTAGCAAGTATTACGTATGGTGGCTGGCACAGCACACGAAGGGCTGAGTGGCTAATGCTACTCCTGGCCACCTTTTGTCTCTGCGGTGCTAATATTTCACACACACTTGTAAGGCCAAGCTGACATTCAGGGAGGCCCAGGACCGGTTCGGATATTCGTCACCGATGTTGAAAGTGAGCGGCAATCGAAGTGCGCTCACCACAACACCTCCCAATACAATGCATACAAACAAGTTACACGAACATACACATACCACACAACTATTTTGAGAATCTCAAAAGCATAGTGGGAATTGAATGACATCAACAGGAATATGTTTAGTACTCATACCACAGGGCCAGGGCTGCCTGTAGACTTATTGGTATTGACAGAGGACAGGGAGCACCAACATATCACAATGTGGAACACAGTCTACAATCCTTAATTTATTCTCGTGCAAAACTACAAATCTACAGATGTGTGACATCAATTACAACATGATGAACAAAATAATACGCAGCGATCCGAGTTGCAAGCTGCCAGGCATAGCTTTCTCAAAAATTCCGTTACTGCACAAAACTGGGCAGGTTAACATCGCTCTCTGATGTGTCGTTGCGTTGTTACCTCACGTTGTTATTTATTCACCAGCTGCTCAATTAAGCTCCTCAAGAAGCTCCCGGCATGCACAGAGAGACGTCGGACATTGCGCGAAACGTCTCAGGATACAGCTCGACAGCACAAACCACAACAAACACGCCCAGTGATTAATCTGGCGCTTGCTTTTCTCCGCAGGTCACACGCAATGCACCAGCCTCGTTATTTATTTTGTATTATTATTATCGTCATTACATTTGTTCTGCCAGGAAAGCCTCAAGTCCCAAGGCTCTTTTTTCAGGAGGGCCCTACTAATTTTCGCAGTGGGGGGGGGGGGGGTGACGATCGCTGCTTTCTGAGATTAATTTACCAGCAAATGTTTTTCTACTTGGCAAAGTTGGGCCATGACATTGCCCACACATGACCCTGCTCTTTTTCAACTCGCGTCACGTGACCTTTAAACATCCTACCGTGAAAGAGACGGCGCGCCGTGTATCGTTATCGTGTTTAATGCACCCGCAGCATTACCCAGGGGCAGCCGCGAGCTCGCGCCGCACACCTCGACTACGGGCGACAGCAAAGCGCCAGCGCTGGGGCCTCGCCACCGCCCACAAGTGGGCCCGACGCTCGTGACGGGAGGGCCGTGCAGGCCGCTCTGTGCAACGGGTGGTGGGGGGAGGGGGCGTAATGTGGATCCCACCACCACCACCACCACGTGCGGCGAGGCCCATCAGGCAGCGGAGCTAAATCTCCACGCCGATTCTCCGAGACACCCGTCGTGCGGTTATTAAACTGAAAAATTGCTCCGCTCAAATGCCTTCCCCCCCCCCCCCGCCACTATCCGGCACCACGGCCGTGGCTCTTCAGGCGAGAGTGGGCTTTGCGGCGTTGTTGGTGGTGGTGGTGGAAGGTAAAAGAGGAAGAAGAAAAAAAATGCAGCCCGCCGTATCCGCCACAGTTTATCACACAACCCCGCTTCGTTTCATCCTATTTATCTCAGCGCAAACCCCTCTAAATCATGTTAAGTGGATGTGACCCGTTCCGGAATGATAAGCCGTACGGCCAACTTTTTTGGCAAGTAAAAAAAATGCATTTTATTTTAGTTCCTTTTTTCTCTCTCTCTTTCTCTCTTTCAGGACTCTGAGAGAACAATACCCGTAGTTTCCGTCGGGTAGACACGAATTATACAGCCACTAAAGATCAAAGTCCTTTCTTTAACTAGAAAGCAGAAGAACCTATATAGATGCTGCCGTGGTGTATCGGTGAGCATACCGGACTGTCAAGTCCAGAGATATCCGGTTCGATCTCTTGGCACGGCAGTTGATATAATGGGGCAAGTTCCTTAAATCCCGCCTGCCTCAGGCCACCCAGGAATATAAATTGGCACAACCACGGCAATTTCAGAGGAAGGTTGCATTGTGGCAGAGGAAAGTGTGGGCACTCCCGACTCTACTCAGATGCCTCGCCAGCATGGGATAGTCGTTTCAAAATCTAAACAAATAAAAAAATGTATTTAACCAGGAAAGGCCCACTGAGCTATAGAGCTTTTTCAAAAGCGACCTGACCACAAATGATAGCTCAACGAAGTGGTTTATCACGTGGAAATTTCTATAAATAATTAATTTGGAGGGAAAACCCAGAGAAAAATCCATGCAACCACAGGTATAACATTCAAACTGCAAATATACAGGTGTCGGGGTTCAGGATCAAACTCATGACCTCCTGGTATACCAGGTGAGGTAGTTAGCATCTCTCCACCACGGCATAACAGAGCTCCCTCTAGGGGAGGCCTTCTGTCAGCAGTGGCGCGAACAAAGCAGTTGCAGGGCTGTATCTTTGCTTCTTACAATCGCCTCTACATTGGACCGTTATTTTCTGAGGATTGGACGTATGCATTACATTTTGTTAAAACTCTACAGCGATAAAGAGCAACACAAACTAACTGACAAGTCCGAATGAACTGAGAGCACAGATTGTTCTCAGAGCACCTCGAACAAAAAGGCAACACACCTTCACCTATTTTTTCTTTCCCGCTAAACTGGAATGACAACAGGCCACGGTGATGACTTCGCCGGACAGCTAGGACCCTCGATTCTACACACTCACACACTCCACCACCCTGTGTGGACCTCACAGCAACTCACTTGCGTTGACACTCAGCAGTCTCTACATCTTCTTGGTTCTTTCGGTAAAGTCACGTAGAATAGAAACAATAAAAATAATATAATAAAACATAATAAAATAATTCTCACGACGTTATTATGTTTTGTTTTATTATTTTCATTGTTTCCATTCTACGTGACTTTACCGAAAGAACCAAGAAGATGAATCCCTGCAGTCACGAAAGCTTTAAATCGAAGCCTCTACATCTTCAGCATTACCGTGGGCAGATGGCCTTCATATCTCTGGCGCAAATGGCTTCTCACGGCCGGGCACTTTCTCAGGCATTGCTTTTGGCATCAGCTGTGGGCCAGATATGCTACGCTTAAAAATAAGGATGGGTGACCCGCCCAGGGAATGTAGTTTTTGGTTGGTGAGCAAGCAGCGTTCGACTGTACACCACATACCTACCTACACACGCACTGTGAACCAGATTCTGGATAAGAGCAGTGAATTCCCATTACCATTGTGCCCACACTTTGTAGACGATGAAAAAGCATTCGACTCAGTAGAAATTGATGCAGTCGTCCCGAGCTCTCACAAACCGAGGATATATGAGACGGAGAGTTTCGTCACCTTCCCACCTCGTTGTGAACCGTAGCGACGCAGGACCTGCCGTCAACTTGTCGCCAATTGGATTCAATCTCTGGGCGCGGCAATTGTAAACCGTGGTGAAAGTATCTTAATTCTCAACACCTCCCCCTCCCCCCGTGCCTCTGTCCGCTGAGCAGTACAAATGGGATACACCACATCTATCTGGCAACAAAACTGACACCTTTTGTTTACAAGGAGTCATGTTTGCATAGACCACAATACCTGCAGTCATAATGCAAACAAAAAACACAACTCTGATAATCTATGCACTGTCCTTGAAGTTGATTGGTCCACACCCGAGACAGCTTTCCTTAGAGCCTAGTCTCATATGGGTTGGACCAGATGACGCCAAAAGGCGCACATATTTTTTGCTGCAAATGAGGTTCCAATGGTGGGATACACCACAGTTAGACAATTGGCAGGACGTGTGTGGTGGGATGTAGTGTAGCTACCCCCACCTCTTGAACGACATCACGCAAGCGTGGAAGACTAGGCCAATTACCCTCCCTTGAGCTCCCTCTAGTGGGAGACCTTTTCCCGCCCCAGCAGTGGCTTGAGCAAGCAATTTCAGGCTTCCACTTTTGCAACCTACTCACCCCCCTTGCTTCAGCTTTTGTTGTGCAGCAGCAGCTGTTGAAAAAAGTATTCCGCGTGGAGCTTTCAACAATGCAGCAGATAGATTACGGTGACCGTAACGGTGAGTTACCAAACGCTCCGATGCAGTAAACCGCTACTGAAAGCACGGCACAAATGTAGCCGTGGTCTGCACTCTGTGCGTTTGCTCGTACATGCTCCATCAGTCCCTCGACTTAGGAGTCATTTGCTTCCATTGAGGCTCCCAATTGGTCTTTTTAAGACCACTTACTGACGTGCGCTGGATAAAGACCGATCTTTGCCGATTATGCTTCTCTTCTTTTCATGTTTAGACTTCTTTCATCACTGCCAATGTGCTGTGAGTGTCCCTTGAAGGGCGAAACCACCTTACCCCCCCCCCCCCATCGCAATCTTAAGTTACCACAAGTTCAAGGCGCTGCGCAGACTTTGGAGACTTTGGCTCGGCACAGACTGACATTGCATTGTTCCAAGCACTTCACCCCAACCTCCCACGACCCCCCCTCCCATCAATGTTGATCAATTCTCCCGTGAACAAACCCTGGGGCTGCTGAAATCAAGAGAGTGCCCCTCCATTTTCAGCCGAAGAAACACACCGGCAGATTTCACCACTTCGTTTCGACCGCACAAGCCACCGCGCTCGCTCTCAACAGTTGAGGGCAACTTAAACGCGCATAATGGAAATGCCTGAGCGATGCTAAACCGATCAACGAGGCGAAAGAAAGAAAAAACGCAACACAAGAGCAAGCCCCCTCCTGGTTATGGACGTCGATCACTTCTCACTTGTTCGTCAGTACCGGCGAGATTCTTCAAATCGATGGCGGTTAGATGTATTGCAGAAATCACGTGACGGGATGAGTGTCGTAAACGGGCGCTATGTAAAGTCGTACTCGTGTAAAGCACTTTGAAATGCGCCCAAATTTTTTTTTGCAGCCAAGCTTGGCAACTCTGCTAAAACGCTCGATTCCCTCTGGTGTTCTCTGGCCGCCCCCCGTTGTATTTATCAACGCGACACACGTTCGTTTGGTGCGCAGCAACCTCCCTTACAAGGCACCAGACGTACACGGGCACAAAGATAACACTCAAACTGATTGGAGCACACAGTGTGTAAGCAATACTGACATTTGGCTTGGCCAATTGTAAAAGGGGCTAAAGTCAGCCTATCTGCTCACCTGCAGCGACACGGCACCAGAGGTCTTCACAGCAACGGACACGTTCACGGCCCAAAGCAAACACGCTCACACGCGCAAAGGATATCTTACCAATAACGAATACAGCTGATTTTTTTCGTTTTAAACCTTTAAATAAACGGGAGCGCGAGGGACTTGCCTTCAGGTGAGCCACGGCAGACGCTGGCTCCACGTCCGGCCTCTGCACCTCGCCGATGAGCTGCTCTGCTCCGTTGAGCCACTGCGCCGTGGATACCATGTCGCGGTGCAGCTGCTGCCAGCGCTCCGTGGCGTCGTCGAAGCGCCTGCGTAGAGAGACAGGAGGCACACGGGGAGGGCACAAATTAAAACAAACGCCGGCATGCCCGCGTGCCCCATGTGCCCATGGTGCATCTCCGCTGGGGGGGGGGGGGGGGGGCGCACGTGTGTGTGTGTGCTGGCACAGGTGGTGCATCAGCCGGTCATCTCGGTCATCTCGGTCAGTCGACCGGTGGCACCTGCTGGGTCTGCCCCGTGACCTCCTGCCAGCGGGCGTTCAACACTTCACGTGGCCTCAAGGTGCACATGGCCTGGCACAAGCGTCGTGGTGACGTCACCGCCACTTAGTGGCGAATGGCGGTTGTTGTTGTGTGCTGGCCACCCAGCGCCCTCACGTACCGTGCCGGCCTTCAAGGGCGCTACTCGCAAACGGCACTTGCCCCAACAGTCTATTGAAGGCTGCGCGGGGGATCTTTTTCTTCGTCTTTGTGTGCGGCCCTGAGCGTTTTTGCAAGGCCGTGGGGGAGTGGAAGTGAATGGTGGCGGTCTTTGACGACGGCACATGAGAAGTTGACGTTGACCAACAACGTCTAAAGTCGCGGGCGCCGATTCACGTCCCGGTGACGTGGCAAAAACACCTCTGTGTTAGAGCCATCGGTGCACTTTCTATGTTCACGCAGTTTTTGCCAGCGCTAGGCTATTACGGCACAGTGTCACAGACAAGTTGCTGTGCAGCTTTGCAGTTTGTGAGAAAAAATTGTAAATGTTGACTATAGAGAACAATGGAACAATTTAAGTTGAAATGAGATTTTTTAAAAACATCCTCAAATCAGCACTGGGTATCACCGTTGGCAAACCTGTACAGCGGTGGACATTCAACATTCCCATTGCTGTGAAGCAGATTCCAATAAGACTGGTGGACATCACACAAAGTGGACCCCCTGATGGACCATTATTTCACAAGCTTTTAAGTGCGAGTCAAATGCTCCTCGAACAGTAACACCAGATCAGATAAATGATGCTGATTCTGATTCTGTAACACAAGATCAGATAAATGATGCTGATTCTGATCATGATGATCCCCCTCCCCTCCCAGTAAACGTGACGATGACTGAAAGATCAAAGATAATAAGATCGGCAATGATTCAATAAATCATCCCAATTCAGGGTCACAATGCGATTTAATAATCCCTTTTTTTTTACAAATGCATTTAATGGTAGCACCCCTAGTTGCTGCAGGGATGACGTAAACTGATAAAAAAAACACGATTGATTCGTACACGTGCCATTCAACGTGTGCATCGTGGGATAATAATAACCAGTATACATATTGACAAAGTGAAACATTGTCCCACCTGACAATTACTAACACAAGACGTTCATAAAATGCGGACACGCGCATGCATGTGCACGTGCGTGAACCCTGTTGACCCCGCCCGCCAGTGCGCACGTGCCCTCCCGAGCAGGCACTTCACGCACCGCTTGCGCCTCGCGTGCCGCTTCCACGCACGCGCGCGCGCGCAACGTACCGCTTGCGCGCGTCGTAGGCCTGGTTGACGCGCGAGCGCTCCGTGTCGAGGCGGGTCAGGCTCGCCCCGATGCGAGGCACGTCGGCCGCCGACGCAGCCCTCAGCATGGCCGGCTGCCTCTCCCGCACGCTCAGCATGGCGTCCTCCACGCCGTCCAGCTCTGTCCGGATCCTCTGCAGAAGGGAGAGCGAGCGAGGGGTGGGGGGGGGCAGAGTTGTCAGAGCGACGAGACAAGGGTCGGTGGATCACACACGTTGCTGTGAAACTCCCTTCCCGTCGGCGGTTCGGGCAAACGTGGACTACCAACTGTTCTGTCTGTGTGGGATAGGGTGTTGCCCCCTCGCACGCGTAGGATTTCTCCGGGTACTCCGGTTTCCCCCAGTGAATAAACACTCATTAATTGCCCGATAACATTTTAACATATAGAAGACCACAGATCCGCAGGGGGGCATTATACGCTGGCTCATCGCCTGGCTGCCTCTCCCTGGCTGCGGGTGTTCATCACGGCTCCGAGCCACTCTCTCTTCAAGTGCGAGCCAATACTGAGAGGCGCATCACAAGTTTAAATGATTATTAATTGAGGCCCTCGCCGCGCAATGAGATTTCCTGGGTTTTAATCCGGGTTCCAGTGGCCCGCGGTTACACCGGGTTTTTCAAGTGGAACTCGTTTGCCAGCATCAACTTGGTCATGAGCACAGTCTCTCACTAACATTCAACGTCTTGGTTTAAACACAAATACAAAGGAGCAAACTTTGTAATTACATATTTCATCATTATTATCATCACTCATGATCAATTCATTGATGGATGAAGGCCTCCCCCAAGCCATCCCCTACTCTCATGATCCTGTGATGTAATAATCCACTCAGCACCTGTATACGAGCTGATTTCACAGCTCCATCTCCTTGGTGGACGTACACTCGGATGCCTTCCATCCATTGCCTGCCACTCCATCATTTTTCTTGATCAACAGCCATCATCCCCTTCGAGCCGTGATGTGTCTTGCCCAAACCCACCGACTGTGCTGTTTGAAACTTGTTGTCAACCCGCATACGCCCTACAATCCATCCATTTCTCTTTTTATCCCTCTATACAATTCTTTGCATGCCCGTCCCCGTTATTTATTTTGCCACTTTTCAATTTTTGTTCCATCATGATCCATATGTCCGTACATCATAGAATTCGGGCACAATCGTTCTCCAAACATTTTATTTCCTGCTATAGCTGGAAGTCAAATTCCTGCCTTAGCCAAAGCAGATCAGATTTCACATTGGTTCGTTCACCTGTATGCATTTTGCTTTAGAACCTTTTAGAGAAACTACATTTTTACGGACGGAGAACCGTCTATGCTCAGTTTGAAAAAAAAACTCACCACATCATAGCGAACAAAGCAACACAGATAAACAGATATATTTATTGAGGACATCAACCGAGGAGATGGGAGAGATTAATCGAGCTGGTGTGCAGACGCGAGGTGGATTATTAAATCTCAGCATCGCGATAGACTACGGAGAATCAGGGAGGCCTACACCCAGCAGTGGATTGAGCCTGGCTGAATCGATGGCAATGGTAACACACTCGTCGTACGCACGCACACATATATAAACAAACTCAAACATATTTACTGCACACTTACACGCATACAGAAAAACACGACACATAGCTTAAACATGTATTACATATACAAAACATACCTCCCACACGTGCATGAAGCAATATATGCATTCACACATAGGTTTAGCGCAAACACACACATGCATAACAGCGATCGGAGTACAGTAATTGTTCTCCCTTGGAGGTGTAGAGAATTCTAATATTGGCTGTAATAGTGCTGGGAATATGGAGGAGGGGGGGGGGGGCAATAGAAAAGCACGTCTGCTATGCCCGGGCACCACCTTGTCAATACAATTTCACGTAGTTGCATAGGTATACCGCACGGGCACGATCTCGGGGCATGAGGACACTTAGCAAGCAGACGGAACGGGCGCGAGCCAAGTCAGCCAGACCCTGGGTGTCTCTGCGGTGAGAAAAAACCCGCATGTGGGCAACACGAATTCATTTCCACCATCCCTACGGCCACACTGTAAATCAGATGTTGGATCTCGGCTGTGCGTCCCGGAATAAATATCATTTGCAATATAAAAAAAAAAAATCCACAATTCACCACCGCTGAGACTGAGTGAGAAAAAAGAAATGGTGCGGCGGTGAGACAGGATTTAATTACGAGGCGAGGCAGATAAGGTTGAATTGCTGCCTTATCTCGATTTGAAATTCTTATGTTCTTACACTGCAACGCTGGGACTTTTCATTCAATTTATTTTTTTTAACACAAATCTTTCTGAGGAATAGATGAACGTGGCGCAGACTTCCCCCGTCGTAGGCCGCTCTGCAGCATCGCGCCGTATTTATAAGCCGGGAAAAACTACTCAAGTCATGTGCTGCCCCCAATATATTTCTACCGGGGGACTTAGGTGCAAAGTTACCACTGCGCCTCCTACCTGGGAACACCGTGCAACTGCTGAAGATGGATTGTGAGAAAAGAACCGGTGCATTGACAAGAAGTGGCAATTCTACCCCTGACACATTCATTAAGGTTGGTTGGCACTGTGACAAGGTTCTTAGCTTGCAGAGTCCATGATCCACCAGTTCTCGCCGAGCGTCTGCCATCCTGACATTGTATGGCGAGAAAATATTATCAATAGGCACATACACCCCGCCCCCCCCCTCCTCGTTCCCTAAAGGGATGTGTTTCATCTGCAGCTTCTGCTCCCTTGTGGGGAGAGGAATAAAATGAAATGAGCCTGAACTGTCTACTTTTCTTATGAAAAAGGTGAGACGGGCCTTTCTTGCACACAACCCGTGCAAATAACAACAACTACAATAGTAATAAGTACATTTGTTTGCCCAGGAAAGAGTCCATGAGTCTCGATATTTTATTGCTTGAAGAGAGTTTTGCCGATAAATGTTAAACCTATTCCTGTACTTAATTAACCGCAATTTATATGCGTAGATATATATACACGGCAAGCTAATGAACATGCAATCTACTATTAATTACTTTTAAAAAGGGAAGTTTTACTTCAAGCTTCGTCCCAGTTAATTCGCAACTGTAAAACACCTCATTCGAGACCTCCTCCTGGCTTTGACATTCCTCCTCGAAGACACCGGTGGTGTAACCATCAACCCCACGTGTCTGAACATCAACAGGCCGATGCACACATCTCAATCATTAACGGAAAATTTAACTCAAGCGACAGCAGTTCGATTGTGGTCCAGCCACCCAATCAAACTATGGACGACACAGTAAACCACCGTAGCCCTGCGTTCCTTCAACGGATGAGGCAGAGCAAATCTACAGCAGCTCTCTCCTGAAGTCCTCTCATCGTGGCCAGCAGACCTAAACATTGGCATTTAGCTCCTAGACATATTACCATCATACGCAAGAATAGAATGCGACTGTAAATGCAACACACTTTAACATCAATGTAACGTGTTTGACGGAAGCCCAAAATAACCTCGTTTGTGCTTATTTTTGCATGAAATCCTCAGTAAGTTTGCATCAAGAGGCCATGTACAATTAACATATTTCATTGCCCGCGACAATGTACTTCCTCTTTGTGACATTGAATAGAAAGGGGACCACAAGGAATGATTGAAGTTTGAAATGCACACTTGAAAGAATCGTGCGTTCCGTTTCCCAGCCATGCATTGAGGAAACATTTAACAGAGCTGTTAGGGTGGACTCTATGTGATGTCAACACGATGCCATGTAACAAGACGTGGCATGACAGCGTGACATGACGTAACGTAACATGACACGGTATCCCCATGCTCGGAAGGCTAACACAGATGGACCCATGGCCTTTTGTGTGTCGCACGATCCTTTATCGGGTAAACCGCCGTGTGATGATATAAGCATCGCGCGGTAGGATTTAAAAAAAAATAAATGAATGGAATGCAAAACAACAGCGTGTAATGCGGTTGTATTATGATCCCTTAATGAAACAGGACAGGCCAGGCTGCTTCACCATGGGAGAAAAAAACCCGAGATAGGCTTCAAATTAATTAATAAAAGAATCACACATCCCCGTGAATTACCGTAACGCTACCATGATTAGCCAAATGAGTCAACCCAGATTTTCCACAGTGCCCAAGTCAGGCATTGCCCATAGATTATATGTGATTGGTGTAAAAAAACTATCCATCATTCAATTACGCTTATTGGCCGCATGTGACGTATGCCCTCCTGAAAGCCCAAACGGACTCAGTTGGCTAATTGTGGTAAAGTTCAATTCACTCCTTTGCAATTTAAGTGATATCTAACAAGGGGAATGGGAGAGGCAAGCAATAATCAATAGTGAGCTGCAGCTGAGACAGGCAAACGGCGTTTTACTAATTTACTGAACACAACACTCAGTATGAATGCATGTTGTTGGCTGGCTTGCCAGCCAACACACACAGAAGCCTACAAAATAGAAATGGGTGCTTGCATTTTAAACACGGACATGCAATAAGTGTGGCACAAAACAGGCTTCATTAACTCCAGCGCTTGCAACCAGGGTCTACTAACATTGACCACAGGGTTCTGTGGCGTATTTGTGCAAGTATACGGCAAGGTGTTGCAGGGCACAGTGCAAGAGTTTTCCAGTTACAACCGTTGGATGCGGAGCTATAGCGACCATTCTTAACTTATGAATGACCATTGTGGATTAAAGAATCAAAGTCAACTTAAAAGGTGGCCATTTTGTTTCATCACCAAATTAACCTCATGGCGGTACCCCGGGGTCCCATAGTACCCCGGCTCTCGCATAATGCCCGTGATGCAGTCATTTTTAGTCTGTTGATGGTCGGCAATGCGGCAATCGACTCATCTCGACGAGCTGCACATGATGCACCACCACGGTGCGTACGAGCGTTCAGGGTTTCAGCGCAATCGTCCTCGCTGCGTTTCGATATCGCGGAGTAGCGCCGATGTCGGATTGATTACTGCAACAGTCGCGGCTTTAAGTACACCCCTGGAAAAAATAGTGTCCCAGAAATAAAATATTTAATTGCCTCGGCCACTTTGTGTCATTTGGTACCCCAGGGTACCGCCATGAGGATCAACTGTCCTTGTCTATTTGTTTTTATTCCTTGGGATCCTCACGCATGATGCCATCTGAGGTGATTGCACTGGGGATGGTCCGGTAACAATGTTTTGTTTTAAACAATTTGGGGGGGGCTCAAACAAACACAACCTTTCAGCAACAACGACAAACGTCTCTCTCTATCTCTCAAATGTCGAAAACGCGCGCTGCTTCACTCCAGCCCTCTGTCGACGTCACGCGCGCGTGCAAGTTTTCTTAGGCCTTGCACGGAACCCACCACTTGAGTTGCCACCACTGAGGCAAAACAAGTGGGACACAGCACGGGAATAAGAATACCTCATAATGCCGCAGGAGAAACTACGTGTAAATACGTTGTCTTGAGTGTGGTGTATTATTACACAACTCACACAAAAAAACCGGGATATTTTTTTAATGACCTGGGAAGACGGAGATATTTCCCAGGACACAGCTGCTACGGCAAAGGTATGATACTGGGAAAACCAGAACAGTTGGCAACCTACCTCAGTGCAGGTTTGTGTTTACAAATCATCCCATGCCCAGTGAAATACGAACTGGAGATTGGGAAAGTCGAGTACATATACATAATAACAGTGAATGTCTTATTGGGTCCTAGTTATGTTTAAACACCTGCAGTCCAACGCTCGCATTTTATCTGTGGAACGCTGAGCGACGATGCTAGGAGTTGCAGCAAGTCCTATCAACCCCTGGCCAATTAGCACCCCACGTCGACTAATTAGGAGAAAATTGCAGTGCACATAACCCTATCTCGCGCACCAACTGGAGCACAGCGTGCGCGCGAGCGAAGATCCTGCGAGACCGGCGTGGAGGTATGTCACGAGGACGAGGGTTGAGATTTACCAGCTTGGAAGCCACAATTCTTCAATCGCAGTCACAATCAGTCGCCTGTGTTTCGTGTCCACGATGTCGTGTTGCGGGCAAATGTTGTCGTCGTTAAATTTACAGCTCATTTGTCAATCCACTGCTGGATTAAAACCCTCTCACACCGTGTGGGTCATGGGAATTATTTAACAGCAAGGGTGGGGGGTTGGGTATCACTGATGTTTTGGCCACTGATGTTTTAGCCATGGCTGGGAATCGAACTCTGCATGTATGCATTTTGTACTTATTTCAGACTGTACGTAGCCAACCGTGCTAAATCGGAGGTTCGGGGGAAGAACAATAAACACAAATACACAAAGAACACAAATAAATTCGTTTTCAATCTCGCACAGTGCTACCAATCACTACGTCATTGCTCCAGAGCACTGGACAGTGTTAAAATCGACGCATCGCTTTGATGATTCATGCAGAAAGATGAATCATTGTCGGCCTCAATAGCTGGGCAACAGAATCAAGGGGATCATTATTTATAATTCACCGCCGACGCCTGCGGTACAAATTCACCTCGAGCCACCAGAGTAGAATAATTCCACTGATAGCTCGCAACAGCAGAGAGATCACAGGGTGGGTTCATTGGGGTGCAGGTGTCATGACAAAAAGTGCTCACAATTGCCTCCCACAACTCTGTAAATGTCGGTTAACTCGAACACAGTTCCTCGAGGGTTTCCGTAAATCCCTCTCCGTTATGAACCACGGTCAACATTCCTTACTTTTTTCGTTTCGCTTATACAGCTCTCTGGTTCGGCGTTATTAAATATTTATCACGCTGGCATCTAAATCCGTATCTAAGCAAAAAAAATGGGGCATACATTTCTGCAGACACGTACTGATTGCCGCGGCTAGTTATATTACATTCCTGTGGTGCTGACCACACGATTTTGAGAAAGCGTGTTCCAGCGCTCAGAAACAATGAGTTAAGAATAAAACTCAAAATACGGTGGGGGAAGGGGCCGGTGGGGGTTTCCATTAATCCTTCGCCCAACTCTTGCGGTGTCGTAGAGATGGGTGATTTACCGTGCGCGGGGCCCTTTACGCTGTGGCCGAAGCTAACCACCACACTCATTAACCCACGAGGTTCTGCTATAAGCAGCTTATGAAGTCTTATTAGCAGCCCAGGGGCATTATTTATAAAGGGGGTGCGAGGCTGTCTGATGTTGTTTCCTGCCCAGGTTCGGTAAATCCAAGGCAGTGCTTTTGAACGTATTATAAAACTAGCGGTGAAATGTTTTTATTTTTGTTTTTAAACAGCATAAACAAGACAGAGCGTGCACATTTAACAGTAATGTAGAATGCACATAGTTGGAGGGTTATAGCTTCACACTGGAAAA
This sequence comes from Lethenteron reissneri, assembly GCF_015708825.2. Classification (NCBI taxonomy): domain Eukaryota; kingdom Metazoa; phylum Chordata; class Hyperoartia; order Petromyzontiformes; family Petromyzontidae; genus Lethenteron; species Lethenteron reissneri. The sequence continues at coordinate 2,095,923 of NC_083784.1, forward strand.
GAGGAAATTTCATTACATTCTAAAAAAAAAATTCGGGGTTTTGTTTGTGTAATGAAAAATAAACTAATAGCGTTATTTGGCGAGAAGAATACCGCATTGACAAAGCCAGCAACATTTGGCGAATACGTCATTAAAACATGATGGATTTAGTTAATGCAATATTTATGCTACGCAATGTATTTTGGGCGATGCGTAATACTTACCAACGTTAACGTGTTTATGTCCGTTTATTGTAACATGAACAGAAATGAATAACAATAAAAAATATACGACAATTATAATACCGTAATTGAATCCCCATTCGTATACTACACCCCATAATTGACAATCCATTCTAATGCAAAAATGCATTACATTTCAATGAATGCATGAATACTGAACTCGGAAAGCAAAGCTAAAGCGATCATACATTTGACAAAAACTGGAATTCATGAACGCATCGTCACAAACGGGGTAACGTGCAACAGTCATCAGAATAACAATGGGACGGATGGAAACACAAGGTTGGGGCCAAGTGCCACTGTAAAACACAATGAAATGAATGTTCATTTGCAATACCGTGTCAGGAATATTTCTTTTTCTGAGGTTTGCTTGAAAAGACCTTCACCCACAGGTGCAGAGGTGGGGGAGGGATGGAGTAGAGTGCAGGCCGGCGAGCGGGAAAGTAATTTAAATTAGCCAAGCAAAGAAGCCGGTCACGCATTATTATACAGCGGCGGTGTCAAAGGGCACTCCACCGAGAGAGAAGCATCCCCGAGATCAATGGTGGCTGTTGTCGTGACGGCTGGCGGGCAAGCGGCCACCCCTTCCTGCGACCCCGCAGAGACATAACGGAATTACGGCCACCCCCTTGACGAATCTGCTCACGACGCTGAGCACTTACCGCCCCGGCTTATCCTAAACGCCAAACGCCCTGGTCACTTGATCCTTAATGATCGGCAGTAAATTAATTCACGATGCCATGGGTAGATATTTTTTTCTCTCCTACAACTACTGCGTCGCCATTTTTACCAACCCTCCCTACCTCCCCACTCCCTCTTCATTCTTCGAACAAATCTGATTAGGAGCGAATGTCAAAGTTTAACACAATGACTCTGTTCATTACAATTACTAAATTACTAAAATTAAAAATAAATGCTTCCGGTTAAATTGGATATTAAAAAATTCCTACCTTTTGTTCAACGGGCTCCGGAAAAGCAGATGATCAATAGTTAAGTCCGAAGTGTGCGTCACCGCGGAAGCAAAGCAGAGGCAGCTGCAAAGCTATAGGGAGCCAATCCTTAGAACGTCCGCATGATTAAACGAAACCCCGAGGAAACAAGCCTGCTAAGAAATTCAAATTTGATGGCTTTAGTCTCAGCCGAAAACTGAGAGGAGACGACCAACCGCTGATAAGAGGCAGTGAGAGACATCTGCCGGTGCCACGCACTGTGTGATGTAGCGCGCCGCGATTAATCCCGCTATTGGCTTGCCTCGTAAACATGCGTGTGACACTTTTAACGGGTTTTTTTTTTGGCAAAGAGCAGAAACCTCACTTTATGAAATTCATAGTCACGATAAATTTCGGAGCGCGGCTCTCAACTCCGTCCGTTTTGTTGCGTCGCGACGGTGAGGCGCAAGCGGCAATGCAATCGCTCATGGGCGTTTACAGAAGCGCGTCGCGATTACTTTCAGGAAACGTTCACACGCGTGACGCTGAAGCTCGTATGAAAGTTGCAAAATCCCCAAAACGCTGTTATTAACGAAGACTAAAAAAAAAACACGCAAGAGGAGGTGGAGCGTTGAAATCACTGTGTGTCTCGGCGCTAGGAAGATCAATGCGTACACGACAGGGCTGCGAGAAAGGGTGGCAGAATCACGGGGAGTTTTTCATCCAGCAGTGGACTGACCATGGTTGATGATATGAAAAACCTAATCAGTCGCCAGTTAAGCCAGCCGTTTGCGTAGTTTTGTTTCCAACTGTCCAGCGAAAAAGATTTATTTCGCGACCGAAATCACATCCGTGAAAAAAAAAATGCGCGTGCTGATGTCTCAATCTGCGTTGACTCTCGCCAAGTACCAATTTAGGCTTTGCATTTACCCCGTATTTTATGTTGTTCCCTAAAAAAAACGGCATGATTTCCCACAGCGACTTCATTCAGGTGGTAACCCATATGGCGGTCAAACAAGCCGGTGACAACACTGTAGTGTCAAGACAGACACACGTAGAACACTGCACACATACAGGCCTTATGCTTACACATTACACAGTGTTCCCAATTATGTCACTGGGTTGGTTGGCACACGGTCCTTGTGCATACAAGACCAAGTACATCATGCTCCAAATCTGCTACCGATCAAGCGAGCTCTACCGAACACCCAGTGATATGCCCTGCATGAGTATCCCGCTTCTAAAGGAACATGTTATGTTATCGTCTTTTCCCCCTAGACCCCCCCCCCCCCCACCTCGAATTTGTTACAATGTTGCTATCGGCAACATCTCACGAGACGAAGAGACCCTTTTCGAATTGTCGCGGAGCGCGAACTACCCCGTGTGTCAGATACAGAAGGTGACTTTTACATGGGGCTTCTCCTGAAACATTCTTCAATTGGCGCGTTTACTAACGTCTTGCGAGTTCCGATATGGCGAGCTACGAGATTGTCACGTGACGGTCAAACTGACGTTTTTAGTTCTCAAAAACCAAAGTTTTATTAAACTTATTCGTTTGAACGGGCGCCAATGAGCCTAACATAACTGGGCTGAGGCCGCCAACAGGTAAAATGAGATATTGTGCAGCTGAAGCGGCAACATATGCTGAAGAAACGTTTTGAGAGGAGCCGATCGTGGGTGGGAGGATTTTGTGTGACCTCACGTGGGGGGCACAGACTGGCAAAGGTGTGCGTGTGGCCCCTTGCCAGCCCGAGCCCGGGGAGGCCGGGTGGCTCAAGAGATCAGAGAGCTGAGCGAGTGCCGCACAGATCCTGGGGGCGGGGGGGGGGGTTCAGTTCCTGGTAGCCGCGAGTTGATGGTCTGAGCTCAATCACCGATGATCGCATAAAACACCCATCGCACCGACGTTCGATTCTGGACTTAATTTGCCTCAATCCAGCTCTGAGCATAAAAAGAAAAAATCGGTGGCTTGCCATGCGACGAACATTGCTCTCATACACGGAGTGGCTGGGAAAGTGTTGTATGGACCAGAGGTCACCTGACGGGAGCTCAGAGGCAGCTCTATAATATCTGCTTCTGAGCCATTTGCTAACATGCAGGGTTGAACGCTGCTCCCTGAGAAAAACATGTAAATACTCCGTCTATTGATACGATGCCAAAAGCCCAATCAGGAAACAATTGAGAAAAACTGACAAATAAAAATAATTTTAAAAATATTATTTAATAATGATAACCATCAAACATGGGACAATATTGCATCTATCTACTGTATAAAGGTATTTCATATTATTTGTACGGTACAAATGTAAATACTTTTGAACCATATCTCACATCTCATCCTAGCATAATATTTCACTTGAAATATTAACTTCCAGTTCTAACCTTATCTTGCTGAATTAAAATCCATCTTAAGTGTCAATGGTCATTTAATGTTTGTCCCATCTCACTGCACGATGGTTATAAAGCCTTTACTTTCTAACCATCGAACAAAGACTATCACTGCATTGTGTGCTTTTAGATATGCTTCCGCGTCCGTCTGGAATGCTCTTTCTTCCGATATTAGGAAGCCACTGAAGCTACACACTTTTAAATCCAGATTGAAAACTATTTTGCTTAGAAACGCTTATTGAGTTTTGTTTGTTGTCCTTCCCCCAGCACCTCTGATTAGCATGGTTGGTTACGTACGCTGCGAAAGAAGTTCAACATACATACATACGTACACCCACAGGTACAACCGTGTCACAAAAACAATCGCGGGCTTTGCGAAATCCATTTCGGGGCACGAGTGGAGCGACCTTTGGAAAAATCATGGCAGAACTCTTGCGATGGCGTTTTGATTGTGAGCGTCGCATCACCACGACGCGACACGACACAAATTATCCCACCGGGGGACCACCGCCTCTCACCTTCAGCGTGGCCTCCTGCCGCGAGAAGTCCTCGAACTCGCCGCCCTGCAGCTCGGGCCCGTACAGGGCCTGCTCGGCCCTCGCTAACGACAGCAACAGCTCGTTAATGTCCAGCAGGTATTCGGCGGTTCCCGTCGGCTGCTGCTGGTGCTGCTGCTGCTGCCCTGGCAACCCCGTCGTCGTCACGGTGACCGTTGTCTCGCTGAACATCGTTTGCTGCGTTGCGGGAGGAAAGGTGAGAGAGGGACGGGAGGGGAGTTGGGGGCTTGTTAATGCATCGATGCGGGATGAAGCCACGTTAAAACGTTGAAATGAATGGCATGTTACGAAGACGAATGCTTAAGACTTTTGATACGTTAATGCGTAAAATTCAAGCTCGGATATAATTAAAAGTTGGGTGCAGCCGTACAATTTCTTTCTCAAGCCACTTCGGGCAGAAATGGCCTCCACTAAAGGGAGCGCTCTAGAGATCCCCCCCCCCTCCCCCCTGCCAGAGGGTATTTGGCATTCTCCTCCACACTGGTCAGAGATCTTGGAAGAGATCGGAGTACCAACAATGTAGCCTACCAGACATGACATGCCGATCGAATAACTGTAGTGTACGCATTTACACTACGGGGTGGACCAGGCGTGGGGGCATTTAAGCAACTTGGACGTTTTTTCGACTGCGGGGTTGTGAGATTGGTGAAGAACCGATGCCCTCTTATGTCAAGTCCAGCGCGCCAACCATTGCACACTGGGAACATCCCGGGGTAGAGTTAAATGGGTTATTAAGAGGACATTTAATCGGCCCCAATAGGGGGCACACTTAGCAGAAAGGAGAATAAAAAAAATCCTCACTTAATAACCAGGTGGGAGCACATAAAGATTAAACCAAACTATTTGCAATGAATACAAAATTATGGAGAACATCGTGAATAAATACGCGTGCAGTAATTGTGAAAATTATGTGAATAACAAGTTGAAGTATTGTTGTTCCAATGCTTACATGTTACAAAAAACATTACACTAATGAGCCTAAATATTTTAAAAAGTACAAAACCACTTCGACGTTCGTCTGCAAAAAAACCACACATCCTCTTGCCGATTTCGGCAATACCCGTGCCGATCGCTGAATGTGACTGTGAATTATTTAACCGCTGCCTTCGGGCAAAAACTTTAAAGTGCTGCATTTTATTTTTTTACGAGCAACATTAGACACTCGATCCTGTCTGCTTGCGAGTGTAGGGGACCTCCCCCCCCCCTAAAGTCTTGGGTACCGTAAAAGACTCGCGGAGAAATATAACCACAATTTTCCCCAGACACAAAAAAAATATTTTTTTAAATGCAACTTGTAACATTCACAGTGTTTGCTCCTCACCCTCGTGGACAGAGAGAACGACTCAGAGGCGCGAGGAGAAACCACAGGCAAGCGATGAGCCGGTGCCAACAATCGCCCAAGCTCTGCAGTCCTCTATACATTAACATGTTCTCAGCTCACTGATATATTATTATCAGTTTATTTGTTTTCCCAGGACAGCCTCACTCAAGGCGTGTTCAAGGAGGGGCCTGCAAAGTGTTCACAGGCGGTGGAGATGATCGCTGCTCGTTTCCCGGGGCAGTGAAATGTGCGAGCAATTTTTAGATTTTGGCAAAACCCTAAGACCATGCCGCCAGCACACGTGACCCTATTCTTTTGTGAAAGAACGTCCCGGGTTCTTGAAGGTCGACTATGCACCAGGCGGTACCGTACCGGACATCAGTTAAAGAAAGAGCTTCGAGGCTCATCGGATTCCTCCTGCAGTCTTAATAAAGATTCTGATTCTGTCAATGTGCCCACAGTATTAACCCAGACGGCCTGGGGCTCAGACCGCACAACTCTCCCCGTGAAATCAAAAGTGCAGTACAACACCGTTATCCTGTACCGAGCTCTCTTTGAAGATCTCCCACCATAGCTCTTTAAACTTCTCACTCCACTGACCACGGATATCCGCCACATTCTACGGAGTTCATTTAACAACCTGGCTCATAATATCCAGAATCAAGGGTGTCCTGGCTGAGTCGCCTTTCGCAGTAGCTGCATCAGCCACATGGAACTTTCTCTTGCGGCACATCAAAGCGCCATCCACTCCTCAAGCAGCGGCTCAAGGGCTCACCAATTTAGACTCTCACCTGTCCAGGCCTCCAAATTCTTGAATAATGTGTTAATTTCGTGAAAAATTATGCGCGTGTTGTAAATTGTTTACTGTTATAATTAGCATGCGGCAAGCACACTACCGCTGGGCCATGCCACCACCCCAAAGACTTCGCTTGACAAGCTGCACCCAACTTAATGGGGGTAGCGGAGTGGCGCAGTGGTTCATTATTATTCTTTTTGGGTTTGACCACGTAAACCCCGATCTAATCCAAAAAACTCTATTATGGATAATATTGGTCGTGAAAGCCTACGTGTTAAACTAAATAATTATTATTTAACTTAATGCACAAAATGTTAATTCAAAGGTCGTAATTTGAATATAAAAGCAAGATGAATAACTTATTAAGCGAATTGACAAAGTTGCAATTACATTTTTTTAAATATATATAGAACTGCATGAATGATAATATGTTGTATAAGTCACGTACTCACTCATTTAGATTAATTTCGGCATGTTCCATACTTAGCCCACTGGCACATTAAGAGGAATATTCTTCTTCTGCTCTGCCTGAATTAAACATTATAAGTATACCAATTAAAATGTATAATGTAACGTTATGCGAGAACACCCAACACAAGTCACTCTGATTGTGTTCATTTTCATCACGCAAAAAAATCAGTTCACGTTCTTACATGGTGAGAGTAGAAAATTGCATTTCCATGCAACGTTTAGCATGGCATGTCCTCTTCTTAACGACCAAAATCAATTGTTAATCATTGACCTGATAGCCATTCTTGACGTTTTGTATGCATGTATGTACATGTGTTTAATTTCTTTCGCACCGTACGTAGCCAGTCGTGTTTACCATGCACAACAATTATAACATTAATTCGTAACGTTTTGTCACTCGACCACTGGACGAAGGCCTCCCCTTATACTGTATCGGTTTATGGCGGTTGTCAACCTTGGTTCAACATGCTGGTCACTCTGGATTGATGAATGGGGGGTTATGCCCAAGACTGGTCTATATATCACTCCCCTTTGATTTTAGCCATGGCCGGAAACCAAATTCAGGTTGCCGGGTTCATAGTGCAGTGCGCTGACCACTGCCCCATCGCTCAACCCTGAAAATCGAAAAAAAGTGGTTTGTTTCAGCATTTGCCTCCGAAGTAGAAATGCACAAGCTATGGTGTGCTGCTATCTGGAATGGATTCTATGCCAGTTTTTTTTTTTATTTGAGGAAAGGACGGGAAGTGAAAGAGTACCACGGGTGAGTATTTCTGTTTGTTGTTGGAATAAGGTGAAGCAGTACATTTGGAGACCTCACTTGAGAAACAAGATAAATCAGTGCCATTTTACACTCGTGCTTAAACGTATAAACGATAAAGGTGCAGCCCTGCAACGTCTTTCTCATACCAATGCTGGCAAAAGAGTCTCCACAAGACAAAGCTTTAGAGTATATTTTTGGCCTATATATATTTTTAAAATTCTTGAGAAAAACATACGTTGAATATTAATGTTATGGAGCTGTGAGTGGCAGAATTGTGCCAGAAAGCCGCCACGTATGTAAACAAAAATACAATTTACTTGACTTGACTACTTTTGCACGCTGTCTGGACCAGCTGACTGTGGTGAACCCATTTATACTGCTGGGTGGATGAAGGCAGTGGGGGAGGCATTGAAAAAAAAATTGCACAATGGCAAACTATTGTTTGAATTTAATTAAGAATTTCATGACCTCTAATTAGCACGGTTGGCTACGTATGGTGCAAAAGAAGTTCAACATACATTCAATCACCAATTAAATGAATTACAGTTAATTTGTCCTGTTTTAAAAGGTATTTCCATTGTACAAGATGAGTACATGAAGAACAATGACCACGGGAATTATACTCCTCTTGTTCAAAATGTTTACACTGCAGCCGAGTTCTCTCTCATCACCAGTTCTCTTAATTAAAAGTAAATACCGGTAGTGTGAACAATAAGCACACTAGTCGATCTCAAACACTAAATACACGCTTGCTTGTGCCCACTTAGCATTAGCATATTTTTAAGAACCAACAATCCTTAGGCAATATATCAAAGGTTCATTACTTTTTACGTCGACATTAATTTTATTTTTTTTAAAGCCACAGTTTAAATAACCGTAATGACACTTCACTGACGAACCATTTATTTTCGGGCGAGCATGCTGCAAAATTACAAAACGCTGAACGAAAAGAATAATTAACCAAGAGGGGGAAAATAACCGCGTCGGAGGTGCGAACGATGGCTGTGCGAGCGCACGGCCGCCCACCAATTTTAGAGTCGCTCGGCGCATTTGGCCGGAATGATCGCGCGGCCACCGATGCCCGGACGCGTTTAAAGAGCGGCGCACCTCCCACTCCGCGTGCCAGACCTCCGTGCCAATCAAGCTAATTGAATCGCCACCATTAAACCCTTTTAGGCAAATCAGGCGTCAAACGTTTGCGCAACTGACAGCAGCGGACGCTCTAATGATTTTACTATAAATAAAACAAGTTCCCGGTTTTTTTTTGCCTCCCAGGCTGTCCCCTTTAGATACTCTGGATCGACTCTGAATGTTAATTGAGGTCCTGGCAGTTTTGCTGCCGCTGCTGCTGCTGCTGCCGCTGCATGTGTTACGCTGCATTTATTATGCACGTGGTGGTTACGTCTGCGGATCGTGCAACACGGTACATTTTAATTAAGGCTTCCTCAATCTTCACGCGCTTGCGAGCAACCTATCGCCGTCCGCAGCGTGTAAAAAGGCGCGAGCATTTACCCAGACCCATTTTATTTACAAGTTTACGCTCTGGCAAACTGCTAGCCCTGTCCTGCCGTTCCAGTCACTTTTAACATCAAAAATTGCTACACTGGTCATACTGTAAAATGTTATTCCACAGAATGGATTAGTATAGTTCTCGGTGTAGTGGCTTACAATTTGTGAAAGTACGCCAGGGTACGGGGTAATGAACTCAATGGGAACGTGTGAGCACACAGGGCAATCGATAACGCTGCACAGAATACCTACTTGAAGTGTGGGCATTATTAATTTTCCTTTCGTTCTGGTAACGTGGCCACTACAGGTTGAGGTGTCCTAAAAATGCGACGCTGCGCTGTTGATGTTGTGCAATTATTCTTTTGGACACAGCACAGGCAGTATTAATCATCATAAACAGCCCTACAGCTCATCGCTTAATGTGCTAAGCCGCAGTTAAATTATTAAAATGAAGTTTTGCTTTCACAGCGTTCAACTCTACCTCATAGCCAATCGTGTCAGCGTCAACTCTGCTTTAATGGGCTCAGGAACACTCTCAAACAGACAGCATCGTGCAAAATTAACGACAGCATAGAACCATCCATGTGGTTTGTGGCAGTCTGTGGAAGATCAGAACAGATGCATGCAGCACTGCTGTAATGTTCAGATGGTGGCTTTCAAGCTCACAATCTCTGCCTGTAAATCCCAGAGTGCCATCCTCCTGCTGCACTTTGCAGTCATGCACAAGTGAAGCAATTGAGAGAAAAAAACGTCCAACAATGTAACAGCGAACTCTGTAAAGTCAACAAAAATAATATAATTCACCTTCAATTTTGACAAAGCAAAGACTGAGAAAGGAGTTCGTGGAGGGAATAAATTGGATGAAATTATTGATAAGCAATGAAACCTAATAATATCATGGGATCTCCTTTGCCAGTACCAAAATATGATAATAGGTTTTTCCCCTTTTTTCTGGCAACAAAACAGGTGCAAAGATGTTAAAACACCAAACTGAAACCTTTTACAAGGAATCATGTCTGCATTAACCACAATGCCTGTGGTCAGAATGCAAACCAAAAAACATCCTCTTATAAATATATGCATTGTCCTTGAAACTGATTGGTCTACACCAGAGACAACTTTCTTTTGAGCCTTGTGCCAAACGGTGTTAGAAGCATACTCTTTGGTTCTTTCAGTAAAATCACGTAGATATAAAACAAAATAAATTTCATATCTACGTGACTTTACCAAAATAACCAAAGAGTATGAATCCCTGCAGTCACGAAAACTTAAAATCTAGGTGTTCGACGCCTTTTGGCATCCTCTGGTCGAACACCGTTTGAGACGAGGCTCAAAAGAAAGATGTCTCTGGTGTGGCCCAATCAGTTTCAAGGACAAAAAACCAGAAGAAAATCCCGAGAGCAGTTTCGAAGGACCGCCGGCGACGTTACCGTCTGGTGCTGCGTCCTGCGGAACTGCAGGAAGTGGCTCTCCAGGTCCCGCCAGCGCTTGGTGAGGCGCAGCATGTTGGGCTCCAGAGCTTTGGCGGCGCCGCCGCGTGCCAACTGCTGTGCCCGCCTCTGCAGCGTCTCGTAGCCCTCCCTGCGCTCCTCCAGCTGCTTCACCAGCTCCTGCGGCGGGCACGGGGGTTCACGGCGATCGATACGCGTCGCGCCACCGCCGCCGCCGCTCCCGCTGCTGCTGCTGCCGCGCCGTTGCGGCGCAAAGCCTCGCCAGAGGTGAAGCCAGCACCCCGGCATGGCACGCCGTCACACGTCAGAATATTTATTTGGACTGGAGGAATCCGACGAGCTGTAAAGCTCTTTTATTCAGTAGGATTGGGCATCAGTCTGCCGCACACTACTTGCAGAATGTGTGCCCCGTACCATTTCAACATTGTCATCGTCTTAACTTGATATTTATTCATACGGGCGACTGCCACGCGGTACACCCTGATGCGCTCTGCGGCAGGGAAACCCATACTGGACATCTGTGAAGAAGAGCTTCATAGTTCTTCGGATTCCTCGAGTTTTAATAAAGATTCTGATTCTGACCCTGCGAGGCACAAGGTGAACGCAGCAGTACTAGCCAGCGCAAGCAAGAGGCCATGTTGCTATGTGGCTGTTCTAACCAAATAATTTGTGAGCAGTCGATAAAAAATGGCAAATTTGGACCACGATTCCAGGACACATAGCCAACTCGTTCTTGAACGTCGTGGCATCTTAAACGTCCACTGGGAGGCAGACGGCACGTAAATCTCTTGCTATGCCATTGCATCAGGATGGTATGTAGATTAAATGTTTTGTTGTGGATATGTTATGCAATTTAATCCTCCACAAGGCAACAACTGCGAGGGTTGGAGTTGCATCGTCCCATTGCCTGCAGGATGACACTGAGCTACTGCGTATGATGGTAGAGATACTATTATTTTGGCTTGCTCAATAAACACAGCTTTATTTTAAACGTGCCTGTGCCTCTCTGGCAAAGTGTAAACACCATCAACTTTTACCCTCGAATAATCCATCTATGCTTGGGTGCACAACTGCACACATGTACCTGGTCTGCCCCCACGGATCCTTCTTTGTATCACCCATTGAATAAATGCATCACTGACAGAAATTAACAAGACATGATTTGTATACACGCACTGGTAAAGTGGGCAATTTGAGCTGGAGGGAAAATATTTGGAATAAAAGGGCTCTGAATCAAGATTAAATAACACCTGCATCTATTAATAGGGGAAATATTTGGAATAAAAGGCTCTGAAACAAGATTAAATAACACCTGCATCTATTAATATGAGATGAAGTGGAGCTGGGTGGCCATGCATGCACGCCTGCAGAATTCAGGCTTTGACACATTTAGCACGTGGAGATAAAAGAAAGACGGGATCGGCACCTGAACTTCCATCTCATTGGGCGTCCCCTCAATTCCAGTGAGTCTCTGCTCCGTGTCATCCAACCACTGCATCATCTCATCCGTCTCCCGCCTGTACTGGTACCAACTTGGCCATATCTCCATCACCTTCTGTCGACGTACAGTCTTCACCTCCTGCGCAGAGAAGAAACACGGGGGAGGCAAGGCGGGGAGAGATCAGGTGGAATGTTCCATTTCATCGGCGGGGTGTGTTCTTACCGACCAGCAGAGCCGATAAACCCAATGTGACCGAGTGGTTCTCGATTATAAAGCGTGAGCTTTGCTCCTGCCTAAAGTGCAGTTCTGTACTAATCAATCACTGGGGCCATTTTGCCCGTTTCTGAATATCAGCACAGTTCTGATTTCTCAGTCGTTAATTATTTATATTCGACCTTCTCGCATCGGCGCAGTCCAATTTATTTCATCAGCGCAGCGTGCGCTTGCGCCGCAGCGCACCGCCGAATGATACGCTCGCGATTGTGTTTAACATTTGAGAGCACGACGCGCAATTGGCAATGCAGTCCGCCACTTTAAGCAAGGTGTCTGCAGTAAAATTGTCTTAACCGTTACACCGACGAGGCCTGCAATTTACGCAAATGTAAATCATTATCATCGGTATCCATGAGCAAGCCACTGCTGGTTGAAGGCCTTTGCAGCCCTAACCATCCTGCAACACAACAATCCAACCGACTGTTTTACTGTATTATCGCTTTTCATGAATAAATACATTCGACCTTTCTATTGAAGGTCCAACATTGAGAGAGTGCAAGGCAGCCACTAGGCGGGCACGTTGCAGTGACAGACGAGGGCATGGGGGGTTAACGATCGCGTCAGTCTGGCACGTGCTCTGCCAGTGGTGACAACGCGCCCTCTCCGTTTTGAACATTGTCTATATTTTCTTCATTATTATTTTTAGTTTAGTTTTTGTTAAGTGTGAATCTTTCATAAAATAAACATATACATGAATACAAGTAACTATGATAATTGGTTTTTTACCCTTCTATCTGGCAACAAAACTGACACCTTTTTACAAGGAGTCATGTTTGCATAGACCGCAATCCCTGCAGTCATAATACAAAGACATGTCTTTTGTTTGTATTATGACTGCAGGTATTGCGGTCTATGCAAACATGACTCCTTGAAAAAAGGTGTCAGTTTTGTTGCCAGATAGAAGGGTAAAAAAACAATTATCATATTTTTACTGGCAAATGAGGTTCCCATAGTACAAGTAACTAATGCGCTCAAACAAAAGAGAGCACAAGCTGCCAGTAAGCAAAGCACATGTTAGGCCGGTATTCTTCGTGCACGGCTCGGCCATGGCTCAGTTCTGGCTCAAGCTAAGCCCGGCTTTTGAGGTGGCTCCACGCGTGGTCGTGTTTCCCGGCCATGTTCAGGACTCCCACGAGCCGAGCCCGAGGCAAGCGAGGGCTGATCCGCTCGATCGGCTTTCAAAGAAACTGAGCGCCTCAGCAAACGTCGAGAGAATACGGCCCTCAAGACTGGCGCGCCCAAGGGGCACGGCTTTCACCGGTCGCGTCGGCCTACCGCAGGCTCCGCGCTGGTGTCGTTGACTTTGAGCCCTCTAGCCGTGTCCGGCTTCGGGAGAGCCTATCGTCTTTGAGGCTGTGTTTGAATGCAATCTGGTAAGCAGCTTTGTGGAGGCTCTAGGGTCCATTATCCAAGACCACACTTCACCACCTAAGGCCCTTAAGAGAAAATCAGACTTATTCCTCTGCACTTGTCTCGTGTACATATGTATGTACACTTCACTTGATGTATTTATTGATCAAGGAGATATGGAATACGATAAACCCTCGCTATTCACGAGTTCTGGATTCGTGAGTTTCGCTTATTCGCGAGTTACTAAATGTACACTAATTCCCCCAATTGTGACCCGCCGGACTCGAGCATTCGCGAGTGTACGTAGTTGCTGGACCACCAACACCGGGGAGGTGCGCACATAATCTTACTACGTTAGAAACTCCTCTTCTTGGTTCTTTCGGTAAAGTCACGTAGAAGGGAAGTAATAAAATAATAAAAATAAAACATAATAAAATAATTCTCACGACGTTTCGGCCACAACGCAAGCAGCCGTCCTCAGGTGAAGAACATGTCTGTCGATAATGTTTTATTTTTATTATTTTATTACTTCCCTTCTACGTGACTTTACCGAAAGAACCAAGAAGATGAATCCCTGCAGTCACGAAAGCTTTAAATCGACATTTGAAACTGTCTGCAAAGATTTTGCACCCTACCTCGGGCCGCCCGCTTTGTGCGTCCGCACTTTACTCTCTCATAGCATCTCCTGAGAAGTCATCCCCCTGAATTCCTCACCATCACCATCATCTCCATCACCGTCAAATCAACATCAAAGGTAATTTTAAAAAAAACGCATAGTTCTTTATAATTCATTCATTGTAGTCATTGTTATTATTCGTACCAGGAACGTAGCTCCATTGTTTTCCCCATTGGAACAAGGTTTCTGCATTACGGGAATTCTGCATTCGCGAGCGTTTTCAAGTGCATAACCCGTCGCGAGTGGAGAGGGTCGACTGCACACCCGTTTTGGCACGAGGAACAACTTCCCCTTTTTACAAGGGCTTCCAGGAGGCAAGGGCGGCCTGCATCTTTGGCCTTACCTTTATTGTCGCGTACTTGTTCCTCAGCGCCTTGAGTTTGGCACCGATTCTCTCCCTCTCGCTTTCATCCTTCGTTTCTTTCAGTAGCTGCTCCCCCGTCTTCAAAGCCTCTTCCACCAAACCCTCAACAACATCCTCCTGCGATTGCGACAGGAAGGCGGAAACTCAATGGTGGGCATGGAGTGGGGTGCGAACAAGTGAACACACTCATACATTGATAATTGTCCCCGGCAGCCTTGATACTAGCACTCATTAATATATACTTTATTTTCCTTTTTTCTAAATACTGAAACGTGAATGTGCCTTTCAAGACGACTTCAGCGCACGTAAATGTCAGGAAAAACTAAACTACAAGGTCAATGATGAAAAATCAAACGATGCTAACACTGCCATCGGCATATATGCAGCCCCTTGGTTTAAATCAAACTTGGATTTTTTGTGTGCAAAATAGCACCCAATAATGGCAACATTATATGGAAGTCCTTCATAATGTATTCTGAGTAGGCTTATCTATATGCACAATGGCAAGAGGAGCTGACATGTAAGACGTTAAACCTGCGTGGTTAAATGCAAAGATATCATTTTTCTGACAGCTACTCTTGAGTGATCGGATATAGTTGACGTCAAGTGTGCAGAATATTGACAACGATCTTCGGATTTTTATACGTTTACTATGCTTTTCTTCCCCAGGGGCAGCCAAAATTACCATTTGCCATTTTCATTCTGATTGAGAATGCTTTGGTGACAAATGCTAGCACACTTCAAGCAAGGCAAGGTTTGTACAAAAAAAAAATAGACGTGTTGGCCCAGATTGAGATTAGAAAAAAAAAACACTTAGGAAGTTTGACAAATATATATCGTCCGAGCATTATAAGAATCGAGGCATTGAATGCGTGTGTGTGTATTACATTACGGAGGAGGCTCGTGAAAGGCGCTACTGAGCAGTTGGAGGCAGTCGCCCTCCAACAACAACTGAGAGCAGAGGAGCGACGCTCACAACGAGCGGAGTGCCGGGCAGCTAAAATGCAGCAAGATGGCACAGTAGGGAGAAAAGCTGGTGCATCTACGAGTCATTTCAGTCGGCCAACTCATGGAAACTGGGTCTCTCCCGTGACCTTCTGTCAGCGAGCCTTCGACACGTCGCGTGGCTTCTAAGTGCACCTGGCCTGGCACAGGTGCCGCGGTAATGGCACCGTCACTTAATGGCGAATGGGGGGGGAGCGGTGGTATAGTGATTAGCACGCTGCGCTACGAACCCTGAGACCCGAGTCTGATTCCCACTCACGGCCAACACCAGTGACGATTATCTACACTCATCCTGGGCCTCCCCTAGATCGAATCAGCCTCAAATAAGTACCTGGTGTGGTGTGTAAACATCGCCATTGGGCAGACAAAGGCGGTGGGATGTGGTGCTGGCCACCCACCCCCTTATGTGCTGTGCCGGCCTTCATAGGTGCAAATAGCACACGCCCCAACAGTGTGTTCAGGCTAAAAAGGGGATCTTTGCCTTGTTTTTAATTCTAGGTTTTAAATATATATATAATTCCGTAACATCTTAGGCTGGATGCGTGCAGATTTAAATGTCCAATGGGGGGGGGGGGGGGGCGGGGGTTGAAAAAATCAGGCAATGTGGTAAAATTTAAATTCCAATGCTGCTGTGGCTTTTGAGGCACATTTAGCAACTTTTGTTTGACAATTTCACTCTAACGCAGCATGCAAACAACACTTATACAGCTCTGTGAACACAATCAACGCCCCCCGTGCAAGCATCTCGAGGCGTTTTTTGACAGCTCAATGAAAAAAAATATCAAAATCGCCGTTGCAGCAAGGTCACAGTTAAAATTGAAAATCAAATTGTGGGGTTGAGTAGATTGAAACAACAACAGTTTTCTTTACTGTGGATGAAATGACGTGGAATTATCACGTCACCGATACACACATTGTAATACAGCCCGAAATCACGGCAGAACAGGCGCATGGCCAGATGCAGTTACATTCTTCAACGATAGAAAATTATAGGACAGCCGGCAATGTGACTGCCAATGACCACCAGAGCCAGGCCCTGGGTCACACGATCCAGCATTGCCGGATTCACAGATCACGGATCGGATGATCATGGGCAAATGTCACAGATGTCCACCAAGCCTCCACAGAGGCTATCGAATGGCTTAATAAACATGGCTATACATGCACAACGTTGCTAGTTTCACCTTGGAATACAGAGAGAAAATTCTCATACATACCGAATTAAAAAGCAATAACAAGACAATGTTCTGGTTTTAGTTCGTCACATGAAGGTCAACTGGCTTGATAGAAAAAGAAAGTTGAATCTAAGTAGAAACAAGATTGGCGAAAGATCGGACGAAGAAACTATATTGGAACAAAAAAAATACTGTGAGTTTAAAAGTACTTTAGTTCTGCCAGCAATATATTTATTTCGAAGCATAGGCCATTGAATCCTTTAAAAAGTGAGTCGAGACTGGCTCATAGATTTTAAGGAATAACAATAGCGTCACCTGGTAATGCTACGGAGTAAACAGTGTTTACCCTGAAATACCTTGGCACGGCATTTACTCAGGGGAGAGCCGTATTTGGAAGTGATGCCAAATAAACGAGTCATGGTTCATGACATCACCCGTGCGTTGGCACGATGTTTGTGGTCGAAAAAAAAACTAATTTTGGATAAGAACACCTCTTGTAAGTGTTACAACTGTTACACGATTCCCGTAAAGAAAAGAACAATTTTCACATGTGCGAACGTCTCCTCACGTTACCATTGCAATGTCAGAGCGATCGCAAATAATCTAATGCGGGTTTTTTCTTTCCCCCCATGAAACTTTTGCCCTCTACCACTTATATCAACTGTCATATCAACAAAGTTTGTAAGGATAAGCTTTCTCCCTATGGAATTAAGTAATCAGAAGTGTGACATCCCCAAAGCAGTGGAGATGTTATAACAATTATAGGTACTTACACAAACAATTTATCAAGCCCTAAACTGCTCTCCTCTCCCCTTTTAGATCAAAAATCCTCCTGCCAACTGAGATTTTTGAATATCCTGGGGGACAGGACGTATCTCTCTGGTGGGCTTTAGAATCGTTCCGTGCATTTGTTCGGCACGATGTTCTGACGCACGGTGGCTAGGAGCTATGTTCCGTTCCTGCAGAAGCTCCCAGCACGCAGAGCGAAATGCCGGAACATCAAGAACTTCTTCAATAACTCAACGAAGCCCTCGGATTCGAAAGCACGCAGGGCAAAGCAGCGGACGTCGCTTCGCTGAACGACACGCGCAAATTTGTCCTCAGGCACATCTTCAAATTGTTTATTTCCAGTGTTTTAGCGGTTATGGCAGGTAAGAGCACAAACCAAATTTAATGTTACATCTGGGCCATGAAACCATCCTGGCAAAGCAGGCAAAGTCTCAAAAAAACACCGTCAGGTAAAGTTTCACGCACAGTGTGCGCGCGTGCCGCATGGAAATGGAACACGTTAATGGGTAAACAAGACAAAGGTGTCCAATCAGCTAAGGAACGCACTTAACATGGCAACTGGGAGTCTCAAATCAGCCCGGCCCTGCCCCGTGCCTCTCGTCGCCCGCCCATAATGTGCAATTAGCAGAATCTCCTCCACGTGATTTGTAATCGGTTGGGGGGGGGTTTCACGTCCGACTAATTACCACACTTTGCCTTTTCTTTAAGTGAGCAAGTGTGAAATTCCCGGCGACGTAAGATTGGCAAGTGTGAAATTACGGAGCCGACCCCGGTGTTTACCGTGGTGCGCCACCGCGTACTCCACTCTCCGGCCCCGCAGTGATTAAACGAGTGCCATTTGCCACCTCAATTATAGACTGTCAAAGCAATTTTACAATTTGAAGCAATTAACAGTCTGCCAGCGTAAACTGCGAGAATTCCAATTCCCATTGCAACATGTGGTGTCCTTTCACGTAAAAAAAAAAATCATTAGCAGTGGGAATAATAAACACATTTTTTTTTAAAGTGAAGTTACTCATTTTAAGTGGCTTAATAAAATACAAATGCCATGTTGACTTTAGGAAATAAATGTGGATATTAAAGACGCTGGTTCCTCCCCTGCCTTGGGGATTTTAATAAAATCACAGACAGGGGAGTTATATAATTTATTGATTTTTTTTGCCATAACAATGGAAGCCATTTATTTCTACCATGATTATTATTATTTTACTTGTTTTTTTATAGCATTTGTTTAGCATCATTGTGTCCATTACTCTGCGCTTCCATCCTTGCATTCTTCAATTTTGTAATCGTGATAACTTTGTTTCAACTTAAACGACCACTATCAACCTTGGCAAGCTTCACAATGTTCGCTCAAAACAATTTTAAATGACAAATAAACTAAATTAGTTCGCTTTTGCTCACTATTGTCAATTCTATTTGATAAAAATTCAATCGCAGCTTTCCAAACACTGACAACTGAAGGTGTTGTCATAAACTATTTCAAAATATAAGAACGCGTTTTCTTTATTCTATTTCTACAACAAATTTCTACCTGAGTGACAAGTGTTGAAGCCTCTGATGTATTTAAAATGCACACAAATATAATTCTAAAACTCTATATGCCGTCAATATCTCCGGATGCAACAGAACAAAATAGAGATGTTTCTTTTTCCCACAATCTTCAGGAGCCCCCCCTGCCCCACCGAATTGAAATAGCGAAGGCCAGATTTGCTTGTGTTATGCCATGCGGGTCCCAAATGGCCTCATACAGGAGCGGAGGTACAGAGTAAAGGCTTTGATGGAGACATGAGGATATTAAAAAAAAAGCTGAATAAATAGGCTTTTTTCTGCCAATATTAGGTCACTGACACAAAGCCTTCTATCAGTATTGATCAAGAAATCCCATTTTGCAGAGACGCTTGTTAATTATATTTTTGTGCAGCCATTGGATATGGCTTCGTATTGCTCCATTTTATTTATTACTTTACTCTCCCCAATGTGTACCCCGTTAAATGTGTCAATGGTAAAAAGAAAGTCACATTTCTATCTATGGTCTCTCAAGCAGTTTGATCTATGGTTCCATGTCACCTGTAGATAATAAACTATTTGGCTATTTTTACTTATCGCATAAACTAAAATATTTCAACCAAATCACACAAATTATTTAGATATTACAAGCAAATATTAAATCATCAAAACATAAATAAGCGCATAACGTCAATATTTGTCGGATAAACGACTTGTTTCCTGTGAGCTATAGTGTGGTGGTAAACAGACTGCACTCTCAACCTGGCAACCCGAGTTTGAGTGCCAGGCAACAGCTATTGTCAGTCATGAGCAACGTTTACAGCGGTCCTCTCTCCTCTACACACACACAATTCGTTTTACATTCAGAGTAGCAGTTAGTCAATCGGGAGGCTGCATTTGGTTACATAAAGAATGTATACTACAACCTATTCAAAGAGATCCAGCCAAATTTCGATTTAAAGCTTTCATGACTGCAGGGATTCATCTTCATGTTATATTTTGATTATATTATTATTTCCCTTCTACGTGACTTTACGGAAAGAACCAAGAAGAGAGATCCAGCCAGTATGGAGAAGTAGGCCAAATACCCCCTGGAGCGGCTCCTCTAGAGCTCCTTATAGTGGTAGGTCCATCTCCCCTTCGGAGGTGTGAGCAAGCACTTGTTTTAGCGTAATAGTTGTACTGGTAAAGAGAGGGTGCACTGGTGTAATAAGTGCCAGCCAAAGCTCATTTAAGCACTGAAAAACTTGACCTTTTTGAACAGGTATTAACTAAACCTCACCCGTTATATCACGCAGCTTCACAAGTCTCTCGCCTCTCACATCTGAACTGTAACATTTGCAGTTAGCTAAAACGCCAATATTGAATTCTTTATTCTCTCTCTCAGAAATATTAAACAATTATAATCAAGTAAAATTTTAGTTGGGCCTGTTGCGTAATATGATCGAGGCTGAAATAATGTAGGGCACGTAACTCCGCATCAACTCATAATCGATTGAAATTGATCCTTACACTTATGATACGTGCATTGATTGGGGCATGCGAGAAGAGATTATATTTTAAGATTCATGAAAATTGCACGCAGATTATACCACAAACAATAACATTCTGGCTAATGGTGCAAACACAACTGTGCGAACGATATAATATAGAAACAGGCAAAGTTCATATCAGCAAGAAAAAATATAATTGAATCTTGAATCAAGAGACACAGCTAAATTGTGACAATTCATAACATTTATGAGGGTTGGTGGGGGGAACGTGATAGCATTGGCCCTCCCCACCCTTCTACATTTTTATAGTCAAGTAAACATAATGTCAGTGCTATATTTTACACTGCTGGTGGGTTTTCTTCAGACTTGCCCCGTCGTAACGTAAGTTGCCAACAGCGAGAGCAGCATTTAACATTTGTCTAAAGTTGGATTGTTTCCGTGGCCCCCACCTCGGCTGTTTGTATTCCCCTGCCCCCCCCACCCTGGTGGTTAGCAGACAACACGTGGGTCAAACACAAAGACAAAGACCCCACGTATAGCCTGAACAGACTGGTGGGGCAAGTGCTGTGAGCGAGCACCTCTGAAGGCTGGCATGGCACACGAGGGGGTGGGTGGGTGGCCAACACTGCCTTTGTCTCCCCGGTGGTGATGTTTACACACCACCCCAGGTACTCATTTGAGGTGGAGTCGACCTAGGGGAAGCCAAGGATCAGTTCAGATAATCGTCACTGGTATTGACCATGAGCCGGAATCGAACTTGGGTCACCGGGTTCAATGCGTAGCGCCCTAACCACTACGCCACCGCTCCCCTTACACATGAGTCACAACAACAACACCCACCATTCGCCACTAAGTGCCGGCGACATCACCACGCCACCTGTGCCAGGCCAGGTGCAGTTTGAGGCCACGTAAAGTGTCGAAGGCTCGCTGACAGGAAGTCACGGAACAGCCCCAGCAGGTGCCGTGGTTTTGACTGACCGAGATGATTGGCAGATGCACCAATATGGGTCACACACGCACACGCACAATTACATTCATGTTTTATAGCGATTACAGAGGCCGAGGGACCTCCACGTGGCCAGCACGCACCTTTCCTTCCTCAAAATCTTCCTCGTACAAATCTTCTCCGCGCTGAATGTCCGCGTCGAGCTGCCTCAGGGCGTGCTCCAGGCCCTGTTCGCGAGAAGCCGCCGCAAAGACGACGCCGGCGGTAGTCGCGGCCTCCGGCGACGTAGGCCCAGTCCGTGCCGTCGCCAAACGCCATGCGCTCCCCTCCCTGTCGCCGCCAATGCAAAACGGCCGGGGCCGACGTGGCCGCCGCCGAAAAACCCATGCGGGTCCAAAAAAACAAAAACAGGTCGATCATTAGGGCTTCCAAAACTCAGCCGGGTCCCCCCACAACAGCCTGATCGTTAGGGCCGCTTTAAAACAGTTGCCTATTCACGCGTTGTAATTGTAGAAGACGACAGGCCTAACGCGTGTGCGCCGAACACATTCCGCTGGGTAATATTGTTCTGGAGAGGCAATGGGCCCGATGGGTTAAAGAATGTTCATTTATGCGTGGAGACACAGAAACAGCGTTCTGCTCATTTAATATGTGTGTGCGCTGGTGGAACGGCAGCAGCTGTTGAATTTATTTTCAAGTGGAGACTGTTCAATGCCTCTTCTTTTTTGCGGTTGTGATTGACGAAGGCTATGACTGGCAACGCAGAGAATTTCATCAACACAAAAACGGGGTCACCACTAGGCACCGGCCACGTTGACAAAACAACGACCTGGGAATCGACGTGAATTTGAATACCGTGAGCGCAAAAAAAAAACTCGGAATCGCCGACTTTACGTAAACGAGTGGCACGCACTCGTAATTGTTTTCTCCCGATTAAAAAAAAAAACACGCAACTAATAACGCGTGGCACATCGTACGCACGTGCGTGAGTAGGTAAACAAAAATCGATGGCGTTTTAAAATGACTGTAAAAACGAACAGCTCCAAAAGAATGTATGTTTGTGCAGCCCGTGTGGGCACGGTGTGTACAATGTATTTAATGCCGCTGTCGCAACACACTCAGTGATCCTTGACGAAGGCTATGATTAAAACCTATTATGAAAATTACAGTCATTTAACACTTTAATTACCGGACACATCAACGTTTTTGCCGTTTTGTTCTCAAGTCTATGGAAATTGCATGTCCTATAAATTGTCGCGCTGCAATTAATTTTATTTTTATTACTTTTATTATTACTACTACTTTCATTGTTATCGTTATTATTCCCCTCATTCCCGCTAATCCGTATAATTGCGCTCCCCGCATTTTAAAGGCCCTCTGCAAATACCCTAACAGCAAATGTGGGAGGTACGGTCGGGGTAGTTTTTTTTCCTTCAAGATTGTGGCGAAATTCTACACGCTACAACGTGACGTGCATCCATGTATGGTTTATGCACGTAAAATTATCAACGGCGTGACTCACAGGTGACTGTTTCTTGAGTTAAGAAAAAAGCCCACCAATGGGGCCCAAACACGAATGGACGATGGGGGGGGGGGGTGCAAAAAAAATGGGACGAGCACACACATCGTGTAGAATGGTTTAGACACTGCTATGGATGAAAACAATATTAGCGCACCACTTTGAATAACATCGGCTCGAAATGATGGTTTAGCGTGGGCGTGCAGTTATCGTGCGGAGCGTGCGTGTTAGATTGCATTCAAACTAAACGTGTTAAAAATGTCCACCCGGTGAATGTAATATCTTCGGACCGGCTGTATGCTGCCCGTGGATTATTAATTAATTTTATTGACTTTGTCCTGTGAATTTATTCGACTAGTCACGTGTACGCTTAGCAATTTCTACTGACTATTGCCAATTGTCTGGCCGACCTGTCTCCACACCAAGGCTCACGGTCATTCTCGCCATGTGGAGCAATCATATATTTTTTTTTTTTTACGTTTAATCGGCGCTGCTTTGAATGCAGGGCGCCTGATTTGTACGTGACGGCACATTTCCACGTGCATACGGGCGATGTGGTGAGCCAAAATCACTCCTAAAGCCCGAATCCGATCTTGATCATTTGCAATGACAGCCGCTCCATTTGCTATGACTGGTGAAGTCTCAGGGGCTCAATGCAAATACAACAAACTGAAAATGAATTCAAACTCTTGTGGGTTTTTAATGATATGCAATACATATATTTAAAAAAATGCAAAAGCCATGAGGCGAAATGGGATTTTGTGATACAGGAATAAAAATATGCAAATAAAATAAGTGCAAATAAACCAAGTGACTAAACAAATAAAAACACACAGGTTTGAGTGTCTACAAGAACCAACAGAAATGTTTGAAGAAAACTCAGAACATCCCTTTACAATGTTCCTTTCCATTTCCATTATGTGAAAATAATGACGGCAATATTTAACAAAGGCGCAAAACACTCTGGTAAACGAATGTCCTCAAAGGCCCTAAATGAGCACACAGAACGCCTTGAATGGAGATAATCCCACTAAATATCTCGTCTTTTTTTGGTTTTCTGTTGGTGCTGGTGTTTAGTTAAAGTCCTTGCCTGTAGCGAGACGATATGGGAGGGGGATTTGGTGCTGTGGGGAGCGGGCGAGTTCTCTTCTGACCGAACAGACGACAAGCTAGCCAATCGGTAGCTGCCTTTGGCGTGACTTGAGCCAATCGGCTTTCTGGCCTCCAAGAGTCGCCTCTACTTGCGATGCGTGCAGTTGAGGGGTCGGGGTAGGGGTCAAGGGTTAGAGTTCATCCAAGAGCAAACAAGCAAGCAAAATAGTTAGGGGCAGTTAAGGTAAGTGCTCTTTGTTTTGTACACGTGAGTTTGTGTGGCGAGTGGGTTCAGCAAAGAAGAATGCAGAAGATGAGCGATATAACGTGAGGGCAGTCAAAAATCCAGAATGGCAATGCAGAGGAATGCAGAATTATCAGAGGAGCCAACAGGTTTGGAAAATCAAGACAGATCACAGTGGAAGTTATGTGCACGAGAGAAGACGACAGCAAGACAGAGAGGGAGAAGTGCGGGCATAAATTACGATCATGCAAATCACCGTTAAACTACGCTACATGCGGAAGGTTGCTGGGATGGAACAGCATGCATCCATCAAATCAAGGGGATTAAACACTGGCAGATACACATCCCGAAACATAATCAAAGCCACAGTCAACATGCGCGCAGTATTCATCAGCGTTAGCAGTTTCACATTTACTTTGCATCAGCCTAAGACTGGGCCAAAGCCATTGGCGGGAAATTGCCTTATGCTCTGCTTTATTTATAAAGCTGACATCGGCTTGTCACTACTTACATTTTTTTTTTAACCGAGCCATGGCATAACAGTGTGTCTTCCTCATCTCTCTCTCTCTATATATAAAGCTTAAAGAATAACTCAGCATTAAAAAAAGAGGAAGAAACCGATAAAAGTAATTTGGGAGAAACGTTAAAACATGAGGGATTTTATTTTCATTCATTGGCATGCTCTTGGTATCCAGACAATAAGAATGTGGGAAATAAACAGATTTGTGGGCGACGCAGCGCCTGAAGGACCCCGTTTTAATGCCAATTCCCGGGTTTACCCAGGCCAGTGGGACAGACATCTCAATTGGGATCAATGCCCAGGCAGGGTCGCTGCCAGGTCAGCCTGCTCTCTGCCTCAAATGAGGTGCCCATTGGAAAACATGCAGCGGTATGAAATTTAAAGAACCCTACGGTAAAGGAAGACACCCTGCTGCTTATGTTCATTGCAGCCTGGTCTCACAGAAAATATTTTTGTCCCAGTTATTTGTCGCATAAATTATTCGTACGAAAGCCAGAAGAGGAGAATAGGAGAAGTCTACCCCCACCATCACGGTTGGTATTCCAAGCTTCACAAGTTGAAAAATAAAATGGGCGATGTTTCTGCCAAAGGCTCTTCAGGAAAGCGAAGAGCGCGCAACACAAATGTATTTCGAAATCCTTTGGACGAGACCTCCTTATCAACAGTCGGGCTACACCTCGACATGCCCTGCAATGAGTGGTCGTCACACATGATAGTCGATAGTCCTTGTGTTCGCAAGGACAGTCTCGGATAACGGCATAAGTGGTTCTGTTGTTTTGTTGGTGGATAAAGCTTCTACAGTTACACAAAAACAGGAGGCATAAGTTTTACTTGCATATTGTTTTTTTTATAATTCCCCCCGAGTTCCCCGCCACCCCCCCCCCCCCCAGGAGAGGCAATGTTACCAAAGCGAATTTCCTGGAGGTGGCTCAGAGGTCAGAGCAATGAGCTGGCACCAATGAGATCATCGGTTCGAATTCGAGCAGGCACCCATAATTAAACCACGTGCTCAAGCGTAGCAGCAGACGGTCAAGAACAGAAACCGGTGACTGCGCGCACTATTTTGGTTTTGAACTCTCTTTGGCACT
Source organism: Lethenteron reissneri (assembly GCF_015708825.2). Lineage (NCBI taxonomy): Eukaryota > Metazoa > Chordata > Hyperoartia > Petromyzontiformes > Petromyzontidae > Lethenteron > Lethenteron reissneri. Next base: position 2,121,810 of record NC_083784.1, read on the forward strand.
CAATTCCAGCACTGAAATAAACAAGGTATCAGTTTGGCTATCGTGCGACAATCTCACTGCGGAGCGTGTGGGAAAGTGTGACCCCCTTCTGTGCGAAGGATAAAAAATTAAAGGTCACTTAAAAGGATTTTAGGGAAAAATCTCCGTTAAAAATCTCGTCCACGGATCAGCCTCTGAAAGGCGTTCCACAGCTTTACCAATGTACTCCGTCTCATGCCTGGACACCCAAAGGCAGAGTCGGGATAAAATTGGGGTAAATACATGTGTGTGCAAAAAGTTCACAACCTTAAAGCTGAGAGAAATGGCACAAAACGAACGTGATGCGCATGCAGAGGCAGCAGCTAAACCTGAACATTGTTCACAAAGCACATATCAACACAGTCCAGCTGAGTGGCAAGAACACTTCGCAATGCCTTAAAGTGTGTGCACGTGTGTACGTTGAACTTCCTTCACACCGTACGTAGCCAACCGTGATAATCGTAGGTATGGGGGATGGACAACAATAAACTAAACACAGAAAACAGTTCGAAAGAAGTGAGTTTTCCATCTAGACTTAAAAGTGCATAGCCCCAATGACTTCATAATGTGCATAATATGTAACCATTCTCTATCAACTGCTACTGTAAATAAATACCACCCCATTTCTGCAGTCTTAGGTTCCTGTGGAGCATAAATCCATCTGGCGCTTATTTTTGCTCTGGCTGTATTAGACAAATATAGGCTGGAATGTAAATAAACAAAACGTAAATCTATATTGTTCTGAATCATGTGACTCAAGCTGGGGATTTTGAATAAGTCTGAAGATGTAAGGTAAATAATTCCATGGCTGCAATGCTAGGGTCATTGCAATTGCGCTGTCAATGTGCCTCTCCTAAAAATATCCTCATTAAAAAAATTTGACTCCTGCGCTACGGGCTGGTTTATGAAAATACTTTGGGGGCGTAGACGATACATTCGTTGAATTATAGCACTATTTCGAGCTGTGTGTGTACAAACGCGCATGAACGCCACGGAACATGATCGAGGTGCATTGCAGACCTGTTGCTCCACTTTCTGCTGAATTACATCGCTGGCCGGAGGGGACGCAGGAACCGTCTCAGCTTCGCGTGCGGCGACCACTGGGACCGGGCTCACCGATATGGGCTGCGTAGGATACATTGAAGATTAAATAAACGATGCGTACAAAGATTCCACCGTATAGTCTTAACAGGCTGTTGGGCCAAGGTGCTGTTAAGCGAGCACCTGCGAAGGCCGGCACAGCGCACGAAGGGCGTGGGTGGCAAGCACCACTGCCGATCGCCTTTGTCTCCCCAGTGGTGATGTTTACACAGCACACCACGTACTCATTTAAGGCCGAGTCGACCTAGGGGAGGCCCAGGATCGGTGCAGATAATCGTCACCGGTGTTGGCCGTGAGCGGCAATCAAACTCGGGTCACCGGGTTCGTAGTGCAGCACGCTAACCACTGCACAACCTGCTCCCCCCACAATGCATACAAATGCATGCACATACATACACACACAAAGAGCCACCCATCTTAGTCAGCATTCCGTAAGGCAAACAATATATAACGTACGAATACTGGGCGAGATAACCACATTTAACTCCTGAAGACGCCACAGTAGTGTGTGGCGAAAGCTTGACAGAGGGAATTGTCAACACAGCCCAACCCAAAAAATGCACATGCATCCGTCATACAGCTCATACTGTTGTTAGCGAGCACCTATTAAGACTAACAAGGCACACGCAGGAGGTGATGTGGCCAGTTCCATACCCAGCCACCTTCATCTCCCAATTGATAATGTTTATACACTGCACCAGGTACTCATTTAAGGCCGAGTTAACCTAGGGAAGGCACAGGACTTGCTCTGATATCACTTGCCACTGATGTTAGCCATGGCTAGGAATCGAACTTGGGAAGCTGGGTTCATAAGCAGTGTGCTAAACACAACAATGCCATTCCTAACATACACACACACACCCCTGAAAGGCAGTCATAAACATAAACCTTTCAAAATAATATTTTATTTTAAAATTTTTAGTCAACTAATGTCATGGAGTATGTTGCAGCTTCATGTATACATAATAATTAATAAGAAAAAGTTCATTTCAATGAGCAATTTTGTACAGTTTGTATCTAAACACACAAAAAAGGGCATTATACATAGATACATATATTTGTTTGATAAAAACAATAACATTACATTGGCAAATGAGCGACATGGCTGGGATGTCATTATTTTTAATTGCGCCACTCGAAATAGAAATAAAAGGGAGCGAGAAAATAATCGGAAAACGATGAAACATAACGGGCCATCTCGCATTTCTGCGCAAATGTTTTCTGGTAAAAGGTTAAAGTACGAGGGTAGCGAGAGCAAGTGGCCGGCCCTGGTGTGCACGCCTTGGTGTGCACGCCCTTCGCTCCAGTGCACATCACTGACCCTGTCACTTCCACTTCGTCAGCCTTAAAAAAAAAAGAATGGCACCACGTTGTAAAAATGGAAGAAATAATAAAACCGGATTTTCAAAGACGTCGCGAAAGATGTACTTTTTGAAAGCAACACTTTAATAATTTTAGTTTGTGAGATTTATCTATTCTGCCTAAAATTGAATCACCCTGAATGCAAACCGCACTCATCGTATCTCGGAAGCAGAGTTGGGTGTGGTTGGTTAGTCGGGTGAGAGATGGGTTAGGAAACACCAGGCCTTCGTAGGCCGGGGTACTGCGAGGTGACGCATGAGATGGCAATGATAGCAACGAGTTAATGAATCTATCCGTGTGGAGCTCTAACTGTTACTCTATTGTGTATGTGTGTGGGTGTTCTCATATTTTCTCCTACTCCTTACCTTCCTGGTCTTGATGCGCTGAGCGACGGAGTTGAACCTCTGATGGAGCTCGGTCACCTTGGGCTCCACGAGTCGGCGGCAGTAATCGCCGCGGTTTGCCATCAGCTCGCCCGCTTGGTCGTGCACCACCTCGACCTTATGGCTCGTACCAGGCAGCTCCGACTGCAGACGCTGCAAAGACCGAAGGACAAAGGTTTCTCTCCTTTGATCTTCTTCCAGACGGCTAGGGGCATGCGCTTGCTAGCGAGCACCTATCGCTCCGGGCTTCTTCTGTCCGCCCCTGAGCTGCTGCTGACATTATGCCGCGCGTGTTCACGCGAAGTTAACCGAGTGGCCCAGTGCAGGCCAGGTGCCAATGCCGATTTCCACCCGTGTTGCTGGTGTCACAACGTGGAGCGGTGGATCAAAGGTTTCTGTGCTGCACCCTTGACCTGGTTGATCCGAGTTTCAGTCCAGTCCACGGCTAAAACCAGTGCCAAGTAATATCTGAAACCGGTGCTGGGTTCCCCCATTCACCAGCACTGACCAACATGGTAGGTATAGCCTTCATCCAGCAATGCACCAAGGACTGTTAAGTATTATTACAATAATCATTATATAGCAAAGAATTAAGCCTAAGTCACATTCTACGTAGCACAGAGTAATATCTCCTATGCCAGGGTGTAGGTGTACATATGATATCAATATAAAGATACAGAGCATATAAACAGCAGATGTAAAACACAAAGACAAAAACACATACATGTAAAACACACACATCATACATGTAAAAAAACACACGCACAAATGTGCACAGCATATGGACACTACACAAACTCACGCACACATTAAATGTGATTGGTTCAGAGACGCAAACTCAAGCTTGGGGTTTTGACCTTGAATCATGTTGCTTAATGTTTAGCAAAGTTATGAAGTTAACATGTGACCAATAATTATTTTCCATGACAGCTTAACACGCTGTTTTGTGGCAGATGTATTTGCTTAAGCATCAGTGTGAACAGCATTTAATTTGGAAAATATCTAACCAGGCAGCATGATCAGTTATGACAAACACACCACAAATGCAAAATCACGAAGCGCGCGCGACACGCGGATCCACGGGTTTGCCCAGAACCCAACCCGGTCACCTTTGTCTCCCTCCAGCACTGACTTTTATACGCCGTAGCAGGCACTCACTCGCTCGTTTTTAAGACCGAGTCCATTGTGGTACGGCCCAAGACCCGCTCCGATATTAACAACGAACTGATATGAGCTTTGGCATGCACGCACGCACGCAGGCACGCACAAACTGCACGGTGATCAAGACCCTTGTCACAGAAATCCTTGAGTCTGAAGGAAAAACACGCGCGACATTGTACATCGCCGCAAAGGTGAGCAGCGCGCATTGGGGGAAAGGACAACAGTGAGCAATTTGAAGCGAGAAATAATTCTGAATCCCTACCCTGCTGTTTGCGACAATTGTGACGTCTGCAGGCGTTATGCACTGAACGTTTCATTTGAAACCCTTTCCAAGGACTTACAGGACACGTTGGGTGCATGCGTGTCACGATGCCTGTAAAAAGCACAGGCGCTTTTTGACAATGGTGGGTTTTAACGAGGGTGCGACCTCATGAAGCTGGATTTAAGTAGAGCGGAAACCTTGTAAGTAAACTGGAAGGGTGTTCTCGATATAAATAAGCAAACTTTGAAATAAAGCCTAAGACTCTGGCCAGAACACTGTTCATGCCCTAATGAAGCTGGACGTAGTAGGAAACAGCATAAAGCCCTTTGCTAATGTTGTGCCGGGTATTTGCAGATGTATTCTTAGGTTTTTCGGTAAAGTCACGTAGGTAAAAAATTAACCAGTATATATACAAGGATGGTTCTCTTGGAATTTCTCTTACTTGATACAGCAATCGTGCTGTGACGGTTCCACCTGAAGACGGAAGCTTGTGTTGCCTCCGAAACGTCGTGATTTTTATTTTATTTTACTTTTATTAATTTTAATTTTTTACCTACGTGACTTTACCGAAAAAAACTAAGAATATGAATCCTTGCCGTCACGAAAGCTTCAAATCTATAATTTATAGATGTGCTTATTAAAAGCAATACGTCTAATACATTTCAAGCTATTTGAAACGATTTTTTTTATTTTACCAGGTAATGCCCACTGAGCTGTATCACTCTTTTAAGAAGAGACCTGGCCACAAATGATAGCTCAACAAAGTGGCTTATCATGTGGAAATGTATAGCAGCCAAATACTCTAAACGCACTTTGTTTCTAAATGTGGAGGGAAAAACCGGAGGACCCGGAGAAAAATCCAAACGACCACAGGGAAAGAGCCATGCAAACTCCAAATATACAGCAGGCGTCAGCGTCGGGATCGAACCCACGACCTCCTGTATACCAGGCGAGGTAGTTAACATCTCGCCACCGTAGCGCCCGTGCCCCTTTGCCCGACCATTGTCACAAATGAAACTATGCGCAGAAGCAAATCGATAGCTATTTTCAGTACTTATCTGTTGTAAGCAGTTCGTTGAGCCCGCGCTTTCCGTACCTTAAACACATCCTCCCTCTGGTTGGCCGACAGCTTCTCCGCGTCGTCCATCATAACTTGTGAGTGGTATATCCACGTGGTTATGTCCGCGATGTTGTGGTCGAAGCTGTTCATCTGGGCCTGGTATTCCTGTTTGGAGACAGGAGCCCGGGCAGAAATAACAAAACGCGCGGGAGCAAATCACCGGGAGGTAGGTGACATAAGTGAGCAATTCCAAGTGTTTTGCAATTAAAACAAGGAATGACAATTAAGAAGCCGCGCTATCAGATAATTAATTAGTAAGCACAATGATTAATTGCAAACCCATTAACAAACAACTACGCAGACATTCATCACCATCATCTCCAGCCGCGTGATGGTACGCCCGTCGTGCATACAAACATGTTTATTTTGGTCATGCACAAGTAGACCGGGAACAAATTAACTTCGAGCTACGCGGACGAGGGTATTTAAAAGATGCTCGGTACAAATTGCACGTGTCGCTTGCGTTGTGTTTTGTTCTTTTACGAAACAGTGGTTTAAAATGAACCGCAATCGCCTGCCAACTGAGACAACGGTGACACCCGCATACGGTAATCCGTCCTTGAAATGAAGAAACTTGCCAGTACCAAAATATGAGAATAGGTTTTCCCCTTTTTTCTGGCAACAAAACACGTGTTAGGATATTCTTTGTTCTTTTGCTAAAGTCACGAAAGAACCAAGAATATGAATCCCTGCAGCCACGAAAGCTTTAAATCAAAATTTAGGTGTTAAGATGTTAAAACACCAAACTGAAACCTTTTACAAGGAATCATGCCTGCATTAACCACAATACTTGTGGTCAGAATGCAAAAAAAAAACATACTCTGATAATATATGCATTGTCTTTGAAACTGATTGGTCGACACCAGAGACAGCTTTCTTTCGAGCCTCGTCTCAAACGGTGTTAGACCAGAGGACGCATCCCCGTCGGCCCGCATGTTGCTGTCATAAAAAAGGTGGCACTTTGAAAGAAAGAGATGAAAGAAAGTTGTTACGCGGACTCATCGTGCCCGTCCTCCGACACCGCCCCCCCCCCTCCGCCAACTCGCCTGTAGCAGGTTGAGCCACTCCTCGGCGCGTGCCGTCACCGCGATCCAGTTGCTGTTGAGGAGGCTGAGCTTGTCGTCGATGGCCGAGCTCTCGGGCCCCTTGAGCAGAGACTGCAGCGCTGCGCCCGTGTCCGCCGCGGCCGCCAGCGAGCCCTGCCGCTTGGCGATCTCCTTTTGCGTCGCCTGCGGAAAACAATGGGGAGAGGCAGCAGAAGCAAAGCGGCAAGCGTCAGGACCGGGAAATGCGCGTTAAGGATGTTATAAAAGTTTGAGGTGGGTGTAGCCCAAGGGTCATAAGTGAAGTGGGCGGGGCTAGTGATGAAATTAGCATGTCAATGTAAGATGGGAGAAAGCTGGGCAACCTCAACGACGACCAAGCTGCGGAGGTGAACATTGTATTGTGAGAGATTTGCATGTCAATGTAAGATCGTAGAGCCACCGCCACATCAAGGCAAACGAGCAACGGTGGATGTTTAAATTTCGATTTAAAGCTTTCGTGACTGCAGGGATTCATCTTCTTGGTTCTTTCAGTAAAGTCACGTAGAAGGGAAATAATAAAATAATACAAAAAAAGATAATAAAATAATTATCACGACACTGTCTTTCCGACAGACCTGTTCTACACCTGAGGACGGCTGCTTGCGTTGTGGCCGAAACGTCGTGAGAATTATTTTATTATGTTTTATTATTATTTTATTATTTCCCTTCTACGTGACTTTACCGAAAGAACCAAGAAAACGGTGGATGTGTTAATGAGACATTTAACTGGTTAATGTAAAGGCATTTAACCTGTTAATGTAACACCAGAGAGTCGAAAATAACTACTAAACATCACAGCCAGTTATGACTTTACCTGGTTAATAACGTCCTTCCAATGATTGCTCAGTTTGTACCCATCTTCTCGGTTTAAATTGTGTCTGTGTTTATATATCTGGATGGCTTCATGAATGAATCTTTGCTGATAGCCAGTGGGCTTGCAGAGTACCTCCGTCTTGGAAAAATTCATTTTGTGTGTTCCCACCGCGTTAAAACAATGATCAGCCACGGCTGAGGTATTCGTCCTACCGTGTTTCAGATCTACCTTATGTTCATGAACACGGTCCGAGAAATGTCGCTTAGTTTCCCCAATGTAACTACTGCCGCAGACACAGCTTAGTTTGTAGACGCCGGGGTATTGCATGTCAGGAATCTTGTCCTTCACAGATGGGATAAAATCACGAATTGTATGTACTGTGTTGAATCGAACCTGGATCTTGTGTTTGCTCATGATTTTGGAAATCTTTTTGTTGACCCCTGCTATGGATGGCAAGGTGATGGTTTTGATTGGTTCCTCAGATGGTTCTTTCCCAATGGTTGGGGTGATAGCTTTACGGATTGTGTAGTCTGAATATCCATTCATCTTGAGGGCTTGGTGTACGTGTTCCAGTTCACTGGCTAGGTGATGGTCAGAAATACATCGAGCTCTATGGTGTAGAGTTTTGATGAGGGGATTCGTCTGGGATGGATGGTGGTGGGAGTCAGATTTTCGGTAGGCATCCGTATAGGTGGCTTTCCTGTAGATAGTGTCCCATTGAGTCATCTGGTCTATTTTAGATTAAAACATCCAAGAATGGTAACTTGCCATCCTTTTCCACCTCCATGGTGAATTTGGTGGCTGGGTGTATGGAATTTATGTGGTTGAAGAAGTGGCCCAGAGCTGGTCGGCCATGTGACCAGATGACAAACGTGTCATCTACGTACCTCTTCCACAAGGAAGGACAGTAGTGTGGATGCCTGGATGGCATCTGTCTCAAATTTGTCCATGATAATATTGGCTACAACTGGAGATAAGGGAGAACCCATTGGGGTATCTTCAACTTGTTTGTAGAATGTTCCATTCCAGGTGAAGTAAGTGGGGGTGAGGCAGTTTCTAACCAGGGCCAGTACATCAGCATTCAATCCTTGATGGACCAAATCTTCAATGATTGCAATGGTGTCAGAACAGAAACTTTTGTAAACAAAGAGACTGACATGCAAATCACCTGGAGATATTGAGATGTCCGTAATTAATGCTACCAAGTGAGCTGAGTTACGTATAGCTGAGGTGGTCTTACCGGTCAATGGTTGTAAGGTCTCAGACATAAATCGGGCTATTTTGTATGTGAGTGAGTCAATGGTGGAGACGATAGGACAAAGGGGTGTCCCTTCTTTATGGATTTTTGGTAAGCCATAAAATCTTGGGTGGTCTAGCAACAGAGGGTTTTAAGGAAAGCCGCTTGGTTGGTTCAATTAAAGATGTAGAATCAGTGATGATATTGTTGGTTTTCGTAACCAGGTGGTTGGTTGGATCTCTATTGATTTTGATATAGCTAGCATCATTCAGTAGGGCCTAGATTTTGTTGTTGTATGTGGTTTTGTCCATGATGACAGTGGCATTGCCCTTATCGGCTGAGAGGATGACGATGTCATCTCTCCTTTTTAGTTGAGAAAGCTAAAAGCGCTCATCCTTGCTGATGTTGCTAATAGGTGTCTTAGCGTTTTTCAGGATTGTTAAGGTCATTTGAACAACCTCATCCCAAAAAACCACCTACATTTTTTGGACCGAAATGGTTAAAACAAAGTAGCAGGATCAATGTGCTGATGCAGCAGCAGCAGAACAATAAACTGAAGTTGAGTCTGCCATTGGAAGAAGTTGCTTAAAAGCCTCGTAAACAAGCCAGCTCATTTGGAGTACTGTCTCAATTAAACCTAAAAGCAAAATTTCTATGTGACCTGACTACCATTAACAACAGCCACACCTCACCTCCCAGCCCTGCCCCCCGCCTGTTATAATGCAATTATGCTCTCAGCGTGGTAGCTCATTAAATGAAGAACTTTCCATTGGGAACTCTGAAGCTAGCAGTGTATCGCCTTGTGTTAAGAGAAACATCGATTTAACAGGCCTCTGTATCCAGACTATGGCCACGGATTTTTGATGCCTTTAGAAATAATCACTCAATCGAACAGAAATGTTGACACCTCAGAGCTACAATGTGACCAAACAGAATGACTTTTTTTTTAAGCAGTCAAAGCTAATCAGGCTGAAACCATCATCCGCCTGTAACATTTGAAAACCAAGTTTAATCATGGAAGTCTGAAGCCCGGATTCAAACCCAGGCTCTCAGCAGCGCCGGCTAGAGTGCCCAAACATCTGGAAACACTCGGCAAACTCGTCTTCCACATCATTTCGCGCTGAATGGCACACACTGGACATGATACACGGTGTCTGGAGATGCTCTGCCGCAAGAAATGCCAATGCCCCTCGGCAATTGTGATGCAGTTGGCCATTCATATCCTGCTCGTGGCTCGGAGATTGTACGTAAAAAGCATGAGAGAGAGGAAGTGCACCGTGGAACTGTGACAGATTGGTCATGAGTTCAGCCTCAAATAAAAACGAGACATGCAAAACTCATGATGCTTAAATGACTTGTGGTGGAGGTTCGCAAAAAAAAACCAGAAAATATACGATTGGCCTCTGTTTACTCGATGGAAGATTCCACCGAGAAGTGCATAAAGGGATGGGTTTAATTTATGGCCCTTAATTTATTGCGGATACTCATTAGCATGTGTTTTTCTACTCTGTGAGGACATAACACTGACATTTTGCTAAGGATATATATTATACGAATGTTCAAACTTTTCTGCCGGCAGGATGGATGGATAAAGGTTGCAGAAAGACAGGCACTTAAGCAAAGCGAGAACAAATAAATGCATGCCGTACATAAAGATCATTACGCAAGCGAGCAAATACAATGAGATATGGACACGCAGAGGCATGCCGACTTTGGTATGAAGACGAGAAAGGGGGTGAGAAATGAGAAACGATGAAAAGATAGACGAATCTACACAGGCGGAGAAACGTGATGTTTTAGAGAGCGCAATTTAAAACGTGGACAATAAAACATTAGCATGAAAAGTGACAACACAGGGGCAATTTACACGAGGGAACAGACTAAAGTAGGAATGGAGCTTCCTAAATGCCTAGTCTAATCACGAGGCGGCAGTCGGTAACAAGCAAAGCATCATCGCTTTAATAGTCAGGGCAGCATGACATATTGGTTTTCATTTATGTAACCAAGATGTTTCATTATGCGGTGTTAATAAACAAGGAAAAGTATAATCAGTAATGATTATTGTATTCGTAAATTTAATCTTAATAGCATTACATTGTCTATGCACCAAGAGGTCACATCAATTAATGTAATTAGTTGTTCTGGTAAAAAAAAAACTTCACATTGTCTATTCGTGTGACCGTAAGGCAGAAAAGAACATAATTTACATTTATAGATAATTTTTTCCCATTAATGAACACTTGTAAAATAAATTACCTTGAAGTTATATTTGCTCTGGAATTGCGTACATTCTTACACGGTATAAAATATATTATTGTTAAATTATAAACCACTGCAAATGACTGTTCAGACAAAGTTCCAAAGGGTTCTTATTATTGAAGCCTTTTTCTCCATCCGCTGCTGGATGAAGGCCTCCCCACATCGTGTCATGGGGATTGTTTGACCATGCTTCACCATGCAGGTCAGTGCGGGTTGGTCAAGTGGGGTGGGAGCTGTAGCATCATCACTGCCTGGGGATCGAACTCAGGTTGCCAGGTTCATGTGGCTCAGTGCATGGACCAATGCACCACAGCTTTGCTCTAGTTATAAATAAAGGCAAACGACCAACATACAACAACATTTGATCGACAAAACACAGGTCTTTTTGGATCAATTCATCCTCCCTGTGTTGTTTAATTAGGGTAAAACTGTAACTGGTTTATATTTCAGCGAGTCTCATCTGCAGGGTGTTGCTCATCAGTCAATGCTCCTGGGGTAATGTTGATGTTATGGGCAAGAGCCGCCCACCAACGCCGTGCCAAATGCAGTAAATGAAAAGAATAAATTGTGTCCCAAAATATTGGCAATGTAATTTGCCCAGCAATAGTTATCCACTTTATCGTGCACGTGCCTAGCGTGCGATGATATGCTACCGACCGTAATCGACAACGCTGGATTTCAACTTGAGTTAACTAATGTCGAAATGGAGTACGAATATACAACTGTAAACGTTAAAATACATTCACTGGCTAGGCAAAATAATTTGCGTTAAAAACACTATTTTAGAAAGTGAAATTCGGGGCGGGGGGGGGGGAGAGCTCCCCCCCCCCCCACCACCCGCATCAAACTGAATGTCACAGCACCTCAAGGCATCAAGAGGTCGACGCTCCAATCAAAATCATCATCTGTCATCTGCCTCTGTCTCTCCCCACTCTAATGACCCCTTCAGGCAGAGATACCCAGCACCGTGCAAGGTCAATGACCCAAGAGAAAGCAAGTCCTCTTCACGCCGAATTCACAGCGTCGGTCGTTTTGTTAACGAGCCACCAACGGCAAAGTCATTAGGGGCCTGCGTCAGCCTAACGCGACGTTTAGATGGAGGCAGCTTGGTGTCTCTAGATAGGAATTTGGCGAGGTGGGTTGCATTGTGAGTCGTAAATTGCCACCCAAGCTTAGTTTACAACCCAAGGTGCTGGTTCAACTCCCGTACGTGGTCATTCGAGTGTAGATAGTTGGGCGTATAAGTTGGCGACAATGCGCCCTGGACCCGGCAACCTGAGCTCGATCTGCGGCCGTGGCTAACATCAGTGCCGAGCGCTGTCAGAATCAACGCAATGCCCTCCCTTTAACAACCCGAAGCAACCAGGTTGCTGAAGTATGGTCAAGCACCTCCTACGACCGACAGACACAATTGGATTGAAAAGAGCCGAGAATTATTTTGTACATAGCCGGTGGAAGGACCCCTGGTTAGGCGATGGACCCCTCCCCCAACATCCCACCTCTCCATCCTGGGTGCCGCCCTACCCTCCCCCAAGCACATGACAACCCCCGGGGAACCGTCCCCATCACCACCCACAGGCCTAACCGAGGTACTGTACAAGCCTGCCAGAGTACATTCAACAACAGCCGCCGTTCGCCACGAAGCGGTGGTGACGTCGCCACAGCCCTTGTGCCAGGCTAGGTTGCACGATGGCACCATGTGAAGTGTTGAAGGATCGCTGACAGGAAGTCATGGGACAGACCCGGGTGCCATGGGTTGACTGAGATGATTGGCAGATGCACCACCTGTGCTCCCTACTAAGTGAATTTCCTGCGTTTGAGCCAGCCGGAGCTCTGTTGGTTGTTGTGAGCATCGCTCCTCTGCCCTCAGCTATTGTTGGAGGGCGACTACCTCCAACTGCCCAGTATCATCCTTAATGGGACTTCTCCACAGAGGCCTATTTTGACACCGCTGGTACCAGCAATCAGCCCATCTCTTCTGTAGCCCATGCTGTGCCCATTTATCCCCCCATATCTAGCCAAACCGAAGCTGCCTGGGTGTGCAGTAGTTTGGGCATAGGGGCATCATAACCGAGCGAATACAGCCTCGCCTGCCTGAGGTAGCTCACTGATGGATGGTGTCCATATCTTTCAAGAGCAGCAAAATCTCCAATTACTTCTCAGAGTGAGTAGAAATTCCCAGATCATCATCACACATAACACAGTTGACCAATAGGAAGTAATCTATTGACCTCACCCGGGCATTGAACAGGTTCCCATTGTACGTGTACCGGATGGAAATTCCTCTAGTACAGCCAACGGAAAGCTTTTTGAACGTGGTAAAAGATGTTTCAGATTGTAAGAGCCAGAGGACATGCCCGTTGCACCGCAAGGTCAATAGGGAATGGCTCTTGACTCACGGCTATGCAACTTCACCCGGGCCTGCCCACCATTACGAAGGTCCTTAATGATTGTGAGTAGAGAGTCAGAGACCCTAAAAGCACGAAGAACATCCCAGAGCCCTGACCTGTTGATGATGGTATCAAAGACCTTGACCAGGTCAATAAAGCAGGGCTGTAGGTCCATTTGAAATTCCCTTCACCTCTGCCGTAGCAGACAGACACAGAATATGGTGTTTGTGGAGTACCGCCCCGGCCTGAAACCACATTGAGGCTCCGCAAGCCTCCCCTCAGCGTGCTTGCTAAGGCAATGTTAAAAAATCCTTGCCAGGACCTTTACCGACGGTCCCTCTTCTAGAAGGCGGGCGACCACCGCCATCCTTCCAATCCTGTGGAACCTGTGCTGTGATCCTGACAGTTGTAATAACGTTATAAAGGGCAGCATGAACATAATCGCTACCCTCCCTTAGCAGTCCGCTTGGGAGATCATCTCTGTCCGGCACTTTTCCTGGCATCATGCTGGATCGCTCTCTGTACTTCCTCAAAAGGTGGCACATCAGCCAGACACTTATAGGCTATTTGCTCAAATATTATCTGGGCTGAGGGATTTCTCCTCCGCAAGACCTCGGAGAAATGCTCAGCAAACCTGCAGGCGTTCTTGGGGGTTGGAGATCAGATCACCAGTGTTTCCCGTAAAGATGGCAATAGGTGTGGTGCGGTTACTATATTTTTTTCAGTAAAGAGTGATTTGTGATCGCAAGCTACTCAGGCATTTTCCATCTCCTCATCAACCCACGACCACCACTGATCTTTACACACTGCCTCTCCAATCCTCCGAACGAAGGCCGCGGTAAGTCTCCTCATTCTCCGATGTGGGATGTTGTACATACGCGCACACACAAACACACACACATGTTTGTGTGTTTGTGTATATCGTTACACCGTGGGCTCGTGGCTACCTTCCCGGCACAGACACCTTAGCAGATATAGCTATCAATCTGACTCATTACGGAGCACGGGTAAAGTGAATTTATTTCCAGCCATATTTCTTCTCGACAACTTCAATTAGTTCTCATTACCAGCCCTCCCCCACTGCCCTCAATTCACGTGCCGCTTTCAGGTAATTACAAACTTTCCCCGAAACACTTTGCTTCACTCAAATCAAATTAGTCCAGCCAAGGAAAAAGAGATTTCCCCCACCACCCACTTCCTTTCTATCACAGACCGCAATTTAACATAATGCGTCCATGACGAAACCCCACAGAGAGGATTTGGGAGAGTGGGACATTTTTTCCCGTAACTTTATGAGGCCTGTAGGCGAAGGAGACAAACCTTATCAGGCAGAAGGGGCTACACAACCGCTGCAACCGCGCTGACATTCATGAACTATTTTTTGATTAATTACACCATTAAATTCAAAGTTCACATTACTCCGCTCGCTGTGGTTGCCTAATATAGCTCGCAGCATTGGTACATGCGTGCACAATAACACGAGATTTCGACGCAACTCAAATGAAACGTACATGCTAATTGCATTGTTGACCTAGTTTAGGTTTAATTAACATGTGTTGCGACTACACCCCAGGGACTTTTTCCTAAGGATTCAAACATGCCCGGCTGATATTGCCCTATAACAATGTAAAGGTGTTTTTTTTTTTGTCAACAGATATCGCAACAACAATCTGTTACTTCGCAATTGCACCTCGCTAATGTGTAGGATAATTATTTTACATTAATTGTTTTTTGCAGGTCAGCCAACTATAACCGGGCGACGCCTCTGATTACATGCCGGTATTAATTTTGTTCGCGAAAAACAGTGAGAAAACGGGAATCAACAAAAGTGGTTGAGTGGTTCCTTTTCCGCCAACGATGACGACAAGCGGGTCGACGTCGCCGAGCGTGACGACGACGACGATTTAAGACAACGTTACGATGGACCCAAGCGCGACCGACTGCGACGACGCGCGATTCACGACTAGCAACGAAGTCAATTTTAGTTGCGTTATTAGAGACTGCAGCGCACCGAGGAGCACCGAAGATTGTAATTGGCCTGCATGTGAAAAGTTTTACCGAGTTCACTGATTGGATGATCTTATAATATGGGGAGGGGGGAGGAATTGCACAGCCCTCGCACCAACATTTAATAACTCAATGGACTAAATGTTGGACCGCTTTAGTCGACCGGGTTAACTCTTTCCCATTCCGATGACGTACGTGTACGTCATCAGTTTTTTCCTTCCGATTTTCTTCCGAACAATTTGGCACCAGCTATTATAGCGTGCGGTCGTATCACTACGGTTCTCTGCGGTGAGTACAATGTCTCTAAAAACAGCGGCACTACGCCTCTCTGAATAAAATTAGCGCTGAACTGCGTTGCGCGTTCCGAGATTCAGCGGTGAATTGGACACCCACCCTGCAACTTGCAGAGGTCTCGAAACGGGAAAAGGTTAAGCGAGTGACTGAATGTAATCCAGAGGCTAAGACTTGACGAGAATTCCACATGTTATCATCGACTAGACTAAGCCTCCGACTAAAATAATACATTCTGACTAAATTATCGTTGTTATGTGCACCGTACGTGAGAGTCATAAAACCAAGCTGCTTTAATTTTTTTTTTTCCCAGCAGATTCCTAGCTTCGCAAATGAAGTGTTAAATATTTATAAAGGCGGAAGGCAATGTCTTTTCAGCAACGTCGGGTTTACATTTCCTTTCCAATGCATCACTCTGCCTTGCCACTGCCAGCTGGTAATGTTCACCATGCGCCTGAGCGGCAGCTACATAATAAAATTACAATTTGGATTCATACGGGGTGTCTAATGCGACCACATCTCAAGATGCCCTGCAAAAAACAGCAGGCCGTATTTGTTTCATAAAGGGAAGCCACTCGATCATAGGAAAGGGGAGAAAAGGTAGGCCTTTAATCCTGGACTTGGAAATGGACAGGGAGTCAACAGCAGGGATCGCTGTGGGGGTACAAATGTACACTAAGGGGGTAGCGGAGGAGAATGAGAGACTGCCCACTGAGTGAAGGTTGTCTGCATGTATGTTGAACTTCTTTCGCACCGTACGTAGCCAACCGTGATAACCGGAGGCTGACCGAAGGCTTTGATGGAAAGCTTTCATTGCTGGAGCAGACTAGGGCGGGGATGAGAGGAAAGAAGTAGACAGGGACGAATCCACGGAGAATGCTGCAGATGATGGGTGCGATATTGAAATGTGTCCAGGAAAGGATTGGCAGGCAGTGGAGGGATTGGATTATTGAGTGACATGGGGTCTCGCTTCCAGGTGCGAGTGATGATTTTAACGCGTCCGACTTCAGCACCGAAATAAAGTGTCCCAACGCTTGCGAATACTTTTCAGCGATCCTATAGTGGTGTTCATCTTCCTTTATCATTGCAAATAAGTGCCGATTTTACTGAACCCAGAAAGACTGTGGATGGCGCTGACCCTTGACCATGATTTGAACTCAAGCCCCACGGACTGCAAGATGAGCATTGAGCCACAGTGCTGCCCAGCCGGACAACACACTAAAGCATAGGAAGCATAGAAAACCCTTTGGGTTACTGGAATAAAAGAGATAGAACAAACCAAAAAGAACACAAAAGGCGGGCAACAGTGAGGGCAAGGCTCAAAAAAACAATCCATTCTGGCTCACAAACCATCAAATGGGTGAGTTTGCGAGCCCCCCCCCCGACCCCACGCCCCCTCACCTGACTCCAGGCGAGCTCCGTCTCCAGGCTCTCGGGCATTCCGTCCACGGCGGAGCGGCGCGTCAGCTCCGAGTCGGTGGCCGCCAGCCAATCGGTGAGGGCGGCGATCTCCTTCCGCAGCTTGCGCGCCAGCTTGAGCGCCTTCTCCAGCTCGCTCTTGCTGTCGGTCACCTGGCACGCGCCGCCACGCCACCGAGAATCACGCGCGAGGCGACGAGGCGACAGGCACACGGGCCCGCGGCAAGCGCGGCGCCTGTGCGAGACATTTCGTTGGTCCACTGCTGGATGATGGCCGTGCGTATCGGAATTGCGGATCGAACCACGGGGCGAAGGAGCGGCTCTCTCCGTGCGATCCGAGGTGGGTGACGTGCACCCCGTGGCTTTGCTAGGTTTTGTGCGATTTCCCGAGCCGTGGGTCCGGTGGATTTAATCGTGATCCACACTCCCCGCGAGGCGAATTATTATCACCCGGCGCCCGACGTCACCACCAGCCACTTAATTCCACGGCAGTTTGGCAGATAAGCCCAAAGCTCGGTGTCAAAAAATGCACTTTTCAAAATGTGCGCACGTGCCTGTGTGCACTAACACGTGCATTCGTGCGTGCGCGTGTCCACACACAGCCCGCGTTGTCCATCCACCGCTGGACGAGGGCTTCGCCGTACTTTGCGGGTTGTAGATGATTACTTCACCATACTTCACCACGCTCGTCAGTGTGCGTTGGTGGAGGCAGGCAGCACAGATCTTGGATCATAGTACAGTACAAAATGGATGTTTATGCACTGCCTCTGTCGGCTCACAACGTAGCACGGCAGCATGCTGGTGGGTCGCCCACCCGTTCACTCTCCATGCTCAAACCTGCTTAGCTTCCGAGATGTGACGAGACCGTCGTGCACTCTCGGTGATTTCAGCATCGGCGATGTGGCGTAAACTGCCCTAAATTACAGGTTCTGGTTGTTGTCTTCTAACTCCCAAAGACTTTTGAAAAAAAAATAACAGCGTGAAAGTGTCACAATGCTCAAATGAGTGTAGAATTGTGGTTATCTCTAAGTGTATTGGACAATTCCATATTCCTATAATAGATACCAATCTCTGTGTAGAAAAACCGGTCAAGACCTCCGACAAAGTGGGACTCAAAAATATTTATTCTGCCCAAGGACATCACTTAAACACGTACGTTTGGTGTCTGTGGCCAACCACATGTTTACTGTTATTCTAAACGTGCAGGCACTGGTATTGTAAAACCTTAAAAAGTGCCATTGCAAGGCTTGAAAACTACGCTGCATGACAGAACCATCTGGAGATCTAGGGTCATTGGCGATTGATAGGGAGGCAGGCCGTATGTGACCACTGCATCGGCTAAACAAACACACGCTTAGGTTCAGCAATGTTGCGAGAGCCACTGCGATGCTGCTTCATGCACAACTCGAGTTTTCATATCGAGGCACAGCCATTGTGTGCGGTTGCAACTGTCATTTTATATAAATGTTTTTACAAATCTGACTTTTTCATACATCTCAATCGTGCTTTGCCATACTTACTTCGAAAGCCCAGCATTTGTTCTCCTCCACCTATTTGAAGCATTTTTTGCGCATCGTTTTTTTTCTAACTGACAATTCTAAACAGGAAGCTCACATATCTGACCTGGTCAAGCACCGCACCTACACCTCCGTCGCCAGAGAGTCGGATACCCGACGTTGTGCTCTGTCTGCCAGGCGGCGGCTCGCTCGGAAGAGCGAGCCACTCTCAGTGGGAAGCTTGCAAGTTCAAATCCTGGTTGGGAGTTTGACTCAGCCCACCATCAAATCTCTAGGGTCCATAAACCAGAGGTCGCAAACGGGTTTTGGTTCCTTACCCGTACCCGGCCGCACCAGGGTCGCAAATGGGTGCCCGTACCCGTACCCGGCCGGGTACAGGTACCCGTTCCCTACCCGTACCCGTACCCTACTCGAAATGAGTGACAAACGGTTACTCACCAGTGACTCACGGCCTACCCGTACCCGGCCGCACCAGGGTCGCAAACGGCTACCCGTACCCGGCCGGGTATGGGTAGCCGGGTATCGGGTAGGGTACGGGTATCGGGTACCCGGTTGCGACCTCTGCCATAAACTGAGCACTACTTTGCGTGGGAAAGCAACAGTGGTTGTTTTATCAATATACCCCCTCCCCCCGCCATCGGAATGTGGGCATTGCCACCACTGGCTCTGGGATGTAAAAAGGAGATAAGCAGCGCCTTCGGAGCTCCTGTGTATAGTATGTTGAACAAAGATAAAGATCCCCCGGAAATAAGAATAGGTTTTACCCTTTCTGGCAATAAAACAGGAGGTGTTAAGATGTTCAAACACCAAACAGAAACCTTCTGCAAGGAATCATGTCTGCAATAACCACAAATACTTGTGGCGAACATGCATACAAAAACATGCTCTGGTAAAATATATTTTATGTTTGAACATCTTAACACCTGTTTTATTGCAAGAAAGGGTAAAAACTATTATTTTACTTTGATACTGGCAAGAAAGGTCCCCCATATAGTCTCCAGACTGTTGGGGTAAGTGCTGTTAGTGAGCACCAATGAAGGCCAGCACGGAACGTATGAATGTATGTATGTTTGTTTGTTGAACTTATTTTGTACCGTGCGTAGCCAAGCGTGCTAATCAGAGGTCCGGAGGAAGGACAACAAACTAAACACAAAGAGCAGTTCTAAAGAAATTCGTTTTCAATCTACATCTAAAACTGCATAGCCCCAATGGCTTCCTAATATCGAAAAGAAGAGCGTTTCAGACGGCCGCAGAAGTGCATCTGAAAGCGCCGCGCAATGCGGTGACCACCGCTTTTGTTGGAGGGTTTAGCCAAAAGCGGTGTCTTTGACTTGTTTGGATTCGTATCTGCAACGAGTGCAACGTGTCTCGTGTGTTCGGTTCGCAACTCAGTGCGAGCACTCGTGATGATTGGCGGTGCTTTCGCAAGTGTGTTCCCATTCATGCGCCAAGTGCCCCATCTACTGTTTACTCAGAGCATGCATTTTCCCTGAGTACTTAATAAGAGGGAGAGAGAGCACGTTCAAACACACTGTTCCGTGTGAGATGCAGCACTAATTCTGAAAATTGTGGTCCCATCGGTAGCACCATCGATAGTCAGACCCCAGTAGCCAAAAAATCCTGTAATTAACTTCCTTGCTGCCAATATTCGTTCCGCTTCTCACCTTTGGTGCTGATGAATTTCCAGACGTGCAATTAGTCAACCACAGCATCATTATAATAATGCCGTTGTTTCTGAGAAACCCGTACAGCAGCACATTTTGTTTGTGTGTGTATTTGTATCCTTGGTGAATAGGTTTTTGTTGTTTTGTCAGAAAGTGTGTTGAGATTCACTTTAATTAGGCCCAAAGGGACGAAATATTAAAAGAAAAACACTAAAAAAAAATTGCGAAAAATAAAGACAACTCTTGTAAATCATTGTGACACGACCGACAGCTTCAAAGGCTTCGGCGGAACAATACGAGCATATCCAGCTTGTGTCAAAACCTGGGATAAACAAACCCGTACATTTTGAAATCCCCACTACAGTATAATTATACTTTCATGCACGGTGGACTCAGTAATGTGTAAACAAAACATTGTTCATGCTTAAAAGTGACACATTGGCACCTACAGGTGTAGCACGGGGAGATGAACAAAATGAATGAGCACCTCCGTTATATCTTTGGTGCATGCGCTTGTACATATGCACAAACAGCTAAGCTTGTAACGTGGCACGAACATCAGTTCTAACAGCAAAGGCTTTCTCTCGAGCACAAGTTAGAGCGTAGTCAGCGAATTGGTGGTGCAGCAGTGCTTCGCACATTTTGCTTTGAGCTCGGTGGCCTAAGTTTGATTCCTAGTCATGGCTAACATTGGTGGTGGGTGATATCTGAAGTGATCCCGGCCCCCCCGAACTAACCAGTGTGGTGAGGTATGGTCAATAGACACCCATATGACCGACAAAGTGGGGGAAGGCCGTCATTCAGCAGTATATTTACATGCACCGGTTTGTTGCATATTGCTCGCGATGATATAAACACTTGTAGAGGTGCACACACAGCATTATGGGTACCCGAGCGTGCTTTCCATCGGTGTCAGAGGGAGAACTCACGGTGGCAGGCAAAGAACGGAATGCGTCCAAGAACACGCTCACAGAGGAGATGGAGCAATGAAATCGTCACACGTGGAGCTGCTCGCCGTATTATTGCATCGCAGAATCATATGGCAGAAGCATGGGGAGCCATTAGTCCAGCAGCAGATTGACCAAAGCTGACGACTTTGATGGTGGAGAGTTCTATATTGGGTATTTAGATGAGGTGGGCAATATACAGTTTGGTGTATTTCCAGCCGTGCATTTTTTTTTCTCTTCAATGGCTTCACAAACGACGCCTCATCAAGGACGTTACATAATTAGTTTTGTTTTTTAACTCTGTCACGGACGCTCTGGACCATAGAATCAGAATATGTATTTATACTGGAGGAATCTGATGAGCTATGAAGCTCTTTTTCACAGATGTCCAGTAGGGGCAGGTCAGAACGTTACAACAATACAAAAACACTAAACGAGTGCAAAGTATAGGGAAGGTAATCAATTCCCCAAAAAATACAAATAAAACTAAACTATTTTAATTTTACCAGGTAAAGCCCACCGAGCGATTAGCTTCTTCTTTATCAGAAGTGACCTGCCCACAAACGGTAGCTCAACAAAGTGGTTCATTTATAGCGGCCAAATAATCTAAACAATCTAAAGCGTGGCGGGCGCATGGGGGAGCAACCGTAACAACATCAGCAACGGCAACAACCACAACGGCCGTGAGCCCGGGAGGACGGCGATTGTTACCTGGGCGCCCAGATCATTGTAGAGCAGCTTGAGGGAGGTGAGCCGCTCGTCTAGTTCCTGGGGGTCTTCCGTGTGCTGCTTCTGCACGATCTGCCGCCCGGTCTTGATCACCGCCTCCACCTCGGTCTTCACCTCGCTCAGCGTCTTGTACAATTGCTGCGCGGTAAAATAAAGAGGGAGAGTTCCGTGAGAGCGTTTGTCCTCCCCCCCCCTCCTCACCACCCCGGCCCGTCAGCAATACGCGTCGCGGTGACGAGATGTTAACTACCTCGCCTGGTATACAGGAGGACGTGGGTGCAATCCTGACCCTGACGCATGCTCTATATTTGCAGTGCGGATGCCTCTCTTTCCGTGATTGCGTGGATTTTTCTCCGGGTCCTCCGGTTTTTCCCTCCACGTTTAGAATCAACATCATGCGTATAGAGTATTTGGCTGCGATAAATGTCCACGTGATGATAAGCCACTTCGTTGAGCTATCATTTGTGGCCAAGTCGCTTCTGAAAAAGAGCTACACAGCTCAGTGGGCCTTACCTGGTAACATTTTAAATAGTTTAGTTTTAGTTTAGTTTTATACGCCAGACGGTTATTCACGGCACGTCGAACGGGTTCTGTGTTACAAACACTCGATTTGTAAATGGACTTAGGAGAAATTATTAAAAAGCACAGCGGCTTTATTGAGATGTTTGTATGGTGCGATATTAATCCCAGGCACACGAGGTCTGATTTCTTGCCTCAGACAACGCAAGTGTTACGAGTGAGATCTGAGATTGCTCATGGAACCTCCAACTTGGCCTAACCAGTTGAGTGAAGCATAGTCTAGCTCGGATTTTAAATATGAAATTATATGAATGTTTCCTCATTCAGTATTACCTACATGCATTAATTTTATAAAAATATGATATTTTATGCGAATGCATGTATATGGAATACATTTATTTATGGGAAATATTAAGATTTTGTTCCATCATTCATAATGATTTTCAAAGCTCTTTAACTGAAACAAGGAGACCTTTTGCAAGGAAACAAAGAACAAACCCAGTGATAATTATTTAGTACGGATACCTGACACACACAGCCCCACAGCAACGTGTAACATACAACAGCAATTCGGATTAAAACATTTGTCAACTGTCAACATTCATTAAGTATTTTAATGAGTGCAGTTTATTTTGTTCCAGCTCAACATCGCTTGTACGATACGGACACTCGTTCCACACGCGAGCGCGTCCCATGCTCCCCGAGCACATTTGCGACAACTTAACTGCAACAATGCCAGCGTGGGGCAGGTCAGCAAACACTTTACCCCATTAAAAGCGTACCCAAGTCATTAAAAGTTTTGGCGAAAACTGTTTTACTCCATTAACGTAGGTGGGGGGGGGAGGGGGACGATGTCACGCCCAGTACTCTTCGGCCCGAGTGGAGCGTGACACTAAATCCTCGCGAGAGAGATGCCGTGGCCGTTTACCGAGATGGCCGGTGATGCCGTACGCACGTATGTACGTGCATACGTGCGTACGTACGTGCGTATGTTGAACTTCTTTCGCACCGTGTGTATCCAACCGTGCTCATCGAAGGTGCCGTACAATGATGTCGGATTCCCACAGCTCTGTATTTCGTATCTTTTCTAGATTTGAATTCTAGATTTGAAGCTTTCGTGACTGCAAGGATTCATATTCTTAGGTTTTTTCGGTAAAGTCACGTAGGTAAAAAATTAAAATTAATAAAAATCACGACGTTTCGGAGGCAACACAAGCTTCCGTCTTCAGGTGGAACAGTCACAGCACGATGGCTGTATCAAGTATCTTTATCGTACTGCCGGTGTGTTTCTTGCAGCGCTGCTATTGCAAGTGAATATTACGTTCAAAAAATTAAAACTGAAAATCACGCAAAGTGAATCTGCCAAAAAAGGCTTCCAGGCATTACGACCAAAAACACTTACAATGCACATGCTGCCTGTGACCCTAAATAAGCAAATACTTAAACTATCATCATCGTCATTATGAACTAATAATAACAATTAAAATAATTATGAAAACGACTCCGTCAATTACTCGGAAAACGTTTGGCAAAACATTAATTGAATTGCCAAAGATCAAGTTTGTTACTTCGTTTGCCAGGACATAAACAATTTTCGAAGAACAATCGATCATCGCAATATGACTGTATTTATGAAAATGGACAACAGGATCATTGTCGATCTTACAGTATACCATTCAATCGCGGTATGACGATCAGGGCACAGCACTTGCAGTCCAGAGGTCACCGGTTCAATTCAATCTCCGGGCGAGGTAGTCGAAACAATGATGCAAGTTTATTAAATCCCCCCCTCCGTCTCTGTTCACCCAGCGGCACAAATATCTACAACACCACAGTTAGCGCATCAGCGGCAGGTCGCGTGCGGTGAGGCAAAGTGTGGGCACTCCCACCTCTTCCTAAATATCTCGCCAGCATGGATGAGTATTAAACTATTTTCTTTTGCCAGGCCCACTGAGCTGTATAGCTCTTTTTCAGAAGTGACCTCGCCACAAATGATAGCTCAACAAAGTGGCTTATCACGCGGAAATGTATAGCAGCCAAATATTCTCAATGCACGTCGATTCATAATGTCAGAGGGGAAAAACCAGAGGACCCAGTGAGAACATACAAACTTCAAATATAGAGCAGGCGTCAGGGTCAGGATCAAACCCACTACCTCCTGCATGCCAGTAGAGCCAGTTAACATCTAGCCACTGTGACCAAACACTCTGCGCAGAAGAGCGCTTCTCGGACTCTCGAACAAGGGAGGCCCTTCCAGCAACAGTGGCATGAGCACGTATTGCGGGGCTGCACTCGTACCTGTAACTACAGTGTCACTAAAAATCCACTTCAGACACAAAGGTCTCAAACTGTTATAGCCTCACGTCGGTTCTCTGCTGTCGCCCCCTTGGTGTGGAATCCTCTATCCCTTTGCAACATCCGCAACATCAAATGCACTCTGACTTTCAAGAAATATCTGAGGCCTCTATCTGTTTGGGGTCAGGGCTTTCGAGCAGCCGTGAACTTGGTTTCCGCGCCTCTGAGTTGTTGACTTGTCTGCAAAATCTGGCGCGTTATAAATGTCATTATTCATTATTTATGATTATATATTTAGTGTGATACATCACACGATCGCCAATCGTAGTGCAGCACCACCGCTTACCATGCAGTGCTCCAGCTGGGCCTGGGTTCCCTCCGGCTCGGCACTCGACACTTTCACAAGCGGCACCTCCGAGTTCACGTCCGTCAAGATGCGCCGGCACTCCGTCACGCGCCGGTCAAAGTCCACCGGCTTTTGGAAGAGACGGAATTTTGTCTCCACGTGCGCCAGCTTTTTCTGTGATGCAAACGCAGCCAGTCACGCGAGTCAACAAATCGTTTAAAACACAAAAGCTACCGTAAAGTTGTTGTTATTATTATTATTATTGAAAACATATGCTTTCGCAGCCAATAATAAAAAAAATTTGGGCTATGCCACGTAATGACCAAGCCAAATTTCTGTCGTAAGCCCATTGAACCAGTTGACCAGACCAAACAAATTCAGTTGTCAGATGTATAAAAGGAAAATCTGTTTTGCATGCCGATATTATGTTGTTTTATCCTATGAAATGGTTGGAGCCATGGTTGTTTACACACTGTGAAACGAATCTGTAAAACCATGGCCTGGGAGTTTCATTTCCATGCCATGGAGAACATTAGAGGCAAGCGAATGACATCAGGACCAGTCTGGATTCTTACACACCCCACACCCCTCACCCCCCAATTCTCCCCATCGCACCCCCCCCCACCCAAAGCCTTTAACAACCTTTACTGACGAACCACAGGCGCTGCACTATGAACCCAACGACCTGAACTTCAATTCCCTGAAACCTCTCCTGAATAACCCTTCACCAACCTTATTTGCACGATGAAGTATGGTCAGACAAATTCCGTCATTGTCATGGAGTGGCAAGGCATGTTCATCATCATTATTATTATATGCGCCAAGTACAATTCCGTTTGAAAACAGCAATGTGTAATTTTTAACAGGCACAACACTTCGATTTAAAGCTTTCGTGACTGCAGGGATTCATATTCTTGGTTCTTTTGGTAAAGTCACGTAGAAGGGAAATAATAAAATAAGAATATGTAAACATAATATTTTTATTTTATTTTATTATTTCCCTTCTACGTGACTTTACCGAAATAACCAAGAATAGGCACAACACTGTTACCCGTGCCAAAAAACAGCGCACACCACGTGGCACTTAGTTTACCAACTCTCGGGTTAATGGAGTCGATATTAATAAAAATTCGTGTCCATGTTTCTTCTTATTTCTCAGTGCCTTTCACGTGAGCGCAAGTGGTCGCGTGGTGGATGCGTGGTGGTGGCAAGAAATAATTTAGCGAAGACCTCTTTCATTCCATACATTACATAAATTAAGGCGCCACGGTGGCGAGATGTTAACTATCTTGCCTAGTAAACAGGAGGTTGTGGGTTTGATCCCGACTGGGACGCTTATATATTATGGAGTTTGTATGTTCTTCCTGTGGTCGCGTGGATTTTACTATGGGTCCTCCCATTTTTCCCTCCACATTTATAAACATGCGCTTTGAGTATTTGGCTGCTATACATTTCCACGTGATAAGCCACTCTCGCTAAGCTATGGTTTGCAGCCAGGTTGCTTGTTAATAAGAGCTACGTAGCTCAGTGTGCCTTATCTGGTAACAAAAAAAAGTAAAACAATTTGTAAATTTGCTTACAACTTGCCCTATATAAAATATACATACATGGCATTGACAAATAGCATCCTACACTTTCGTAAGCGACATCGGTTTTTCCATTTGTATCACTGTCACGTTAACTCATACGTGACCTTGAAACCGGGTCACGGCAAAATACAGATTACGCACGCCGCTGGTTGGGTGGTTTGCTTGCTAATCTTGAGTACAAAATCATCATCGCACGCCTAAGCACACACACTGCCAATGCCGCTCTCATTATTCAAGTCAAAAGATGCTCAGAGCATTCCTGAGGGGCGCTGTGTCCATATCTTTAAGATATTTGGCTTCACAACACAGAGACGGTATGTGAATCTTTAATCTTCAAAGTGCACGTTATAATGCATGCAGTCCCCAAAGCTGCTCATTACAACATTCAACAGCTTCCATGGGTTTCTCAAATTCTCACTCTTGCTGATTAAAGGCTTAAAGGAAACGCACTGCCTGTTTATCACACCCAGGTCGTGCTATGCTCTTTTATATTCAAGAAGGAAAACGGAGTTTAATGGAACACCCACGAACTATAAACACGTACTTATGCATGTTAAGTCAACCTTGCAACATTCTCTAAAAGAGGTGGACTTCATTGCCTTTGAGTCAAGTCGTCTCAGTGTTGTTGCATCAACACAGCACTCCTCGGTGCCAACTGGTGATGCAGGGAGGCCGAGTAAAGGCGCAGCACTGCAATTTTTTGCTCATGACACTGCTGGTGGAAGGGCCTCCGCTAGAGGGAGCTCTGGAGGCCGTCGTAGAGGTTAGAGGCCTTTTCCATAAAACAACATGAAAACAATATTCCCCGAGCTCATATTTTAATCAGTGTCGATTAAGACAGTTTTTTTCACTGACACCAATTGTATGCAACTGTGCACCGGGGTCTGTTTAGCTATCACTCGGCACTGATATTAGCCATGGCCGGGAATTTAACTCGGGGCAGCTGCGTTCATAGCGCAGTGTGTTTTATCATTGCACCACCGGCTCAATTCCCAAATGTGATAAATGGGAAAGATTTATTACATTTTCGTTTTGAATAAAATATTTATATTTGCCTTCCAAGGAACGAAGGGTTAAAACAAATAAAACACGGAGATGTTTAAAATCATTATTTTCATTCCCGTTTATGAATTATGCAAAACGCGTTCAACTTTTTGCAGCTTCTTCAAACAGCAATACGATTAAAAGTGTCATAATGGAAGAAAAAATACTTTCACAACTATAAAAGAATAAAACAAAAAATATATTGCTCGCTGTGATGCTACAATGAGTTTGAATGGGCTACCAATCTCACTGGCTGATGAGATACAATTACATTCAATGGTTTGTATGCCTCCGAGTGTAATATAGTGCTATTTTATTAGAATGTTATGTAAAAGTGAAATTATTGTTATATTGTGTGACTCCTTGCACGGTGAAAGCAATCAAGAAACTGGTTAATGGGAAACAAAATGTAAAGTACATTGCGCTTCAAGAACGAAGCTATATGTGTCAACTTCGCACGACAGGAAGTGCCTGTCAACGTGTGAATCTGTTACGGTGGTGCAACAGTGATTGCTTAAAATATGTTGATGAACCAGGTAACTCGAGACCAGACTGTTCCTTGCAGCAACTTTAAATAAATAGCAAAATTGGGTTGAGTTGTCACAGCACTGAGCCAACACCACTGAAAACCTGGGTTCTAATCCGTTTTTCAGCCACCTGTGATTCGACCAAGTTGTCCAGCAATGGCACGATCGTCTCAAACCCATCACCAATGACCTCACAGTAATTCCAAACACTTTAAACATCTCTGTGTTAGCACGGCACAAGGGAGATCATCGTGTGAATGGATTTTAGTAATTCTGTCAAAGCTGCTTCCACGGATCTCATAGTGTGTGGATAAGAGGTCATCATTTAAAGGGATCTCAGAGGTACTTCTGTGATATTCTTGGTTTTTTTCGGTAAAGTCACGTAGGTAAAAAATTAAAATTAATAAAAGTAAAATAAAATAAAAATAAAATAAAAATCACAATGTTTCGGAGGCAACACAAGCTTCCGTCTTCAGGTGGAACCGTCACAGCACGCTTGCTGTATCAAGTAATACTTGGTGGAACCGTCACAGCAAGCGTGCTGTGACGGTTCCACCTGAAGACGGAAGCTTGTGTTGCCACCGAAACGTCGTGATTTTTATTTTATTTTCTATTTTATTTTACTTTTATTAATTAAATTTTTTTACCTACGTGACTTTACCGAAAAAACCCAAGGATATGAATCCTTGCAGTCACGAAAGCTTCAAATCTAGAAGTAGTTGTGTGATGTCTGCTTTCTGCAGGCCGTTCTCCAACACAGGCTGGCAACGGACTTGCTCTGCGAGAGTTGTGAGTGTTCAGCTTCATCCCTTGACGTTTCGACACCTTGTGACACGGTGCCTGTATCACAGCTTGAATCAAATTTCAAACGCGGACAAAATAAAAACCCACCGCCCTATCCTCACCTGCGTAGATTCCAGCTGGCCCTTGAGGCGTGGAGAGCGACCCTCTGCTCCGAGCTGCTGAAGGCTCAGTTCGTACGTCTTGAGAGCCGTCTGAATTCTCTGCACGGTGCAAAACACAACGCAAGACCGCGACTGACCAACAACGTCCACCAGACAGCCGAGCTTTCAAGATCTCCACGTAAAAGTGCATTAGCGGCGACTGTGCTGTGCCCGGCACAGATCCGCCATTCCCTTGCACGCGTATTAAATGTCAGGTACCGGGGCAATATATTCGGAGGCACGTGGGCTGCAACTGAGCAGGAGCCTCGGGGCAGTAGCAAGGCAGATAAGGGGGCTGCGGCGTCCCATTGATTTCTTTCAGTGGCTGAGCTCCCACAATAATTGGAAACTTAACCCTGGCATGATCGGTCCTGGCTGAGCAGCACCGAAGCTGAAGCCCGCCGACTTAGGCTCCTGCGCATAATTACGGCTCCACAGAGATAGATTCGGACACGCAGTGGCAAAACATTAGAATCCAGTCCTTGTTTGCCGTTCAATTAAGTTTAGCCACCCTTTTTTTGGGTGTGCGCACGTTCTGTTGGTGCTACAAATAAGGCCGGCACAGCAAGAGAGCCGTTGCAATGTCCTGGCTATCTCCTCCATCGAGCCACTTTCTTCAGCACTGAACAAAGCACATCCCAGGCATCTGACCCAGTTTTCTCTGTCACTCGGGAGTGGAGCCATGATAACTGTTTCAGCAATAGACCCACCGCGGAACCAGCTTGTAAGATACATCATCACAAACATTACGCAAAATTTGTATTCATAAATAGGAAGAGTACTAAAATATGCAAGTGAGATATTTCGGCTGTGCTGCCCTCTGCAGGAATATAATACAACGACGCTGTGCTTCTTATTAAGTTTGTTACTCTGATGTGATTACTGCTGTCAATTCAAACGTACAGCGAGAGTCGAGTATTCAGGAAAGCCCTACGTGGCATGTTCAGCCAATACCTTGCGAGTGTTTCTGTTGTGTGTGGAAGGAACTCGAGTGTGTTAGAGAACCCAATAACCAAAGCACGCGCGCGCGTGCGTGCACGTGGACACGCGCGATTTGCCACATTTCCTTGCGTGCATCCTCATTCATCGCCACCCGGTTAACGTGATATTTATTTTATGCTTTATTCGGGGGACTTGACTTGACCCGCGGTTTATCCGGATGCGCGGCGTGACGAGCCGTGTAACATCGCGCCTTTACCGTACTCACGGTTAATGTACCCGCAGTATTAAGCAGGCTGGCCGACGGTCTCGAAACGCACAAGTCCGCACAACAGCGGCAACAAAAACGCGCTCGGCACCGTCACCGCAGTGGTGCGTGGTGCTCACCTGCGCCTCCTGCGGGACTTGCAGCGCATCCACCTTGTCGGCCAGGTGCTTGGCGAGCTGACGGTCGAGCTCGGAGAGGCCGTCCGCGACGGTGCGGAGCGCGCGGTCTGTCTCCTGCCGGTCGTGCTGCAGCTGGGACAGAGCGCCGCGGCGCTTGGCGGCCTGGACAAAGACGACAGGCAGAAGAGTTTCCCCCGCGTGGCCTCGACAGACTGTGTCGGGGGGGCAAGCGCTGTTGGCTAGCACCGAAGAAGGCCGGCGCGGCACGCGAGGGGGTGGGTTTGGCCACTCCCCAGCGGCGACGTTCACGCAATGCACCGGGTGCTCACTTGCTGCC
Source organism: Lethenteron reissneri (assembly GCF_015708825.2). Classification (NCBI taxonomy): domain Eukaryota; kingdom Metazoa; phylum Chordata; class Hyperoartia; order Petromyzontiformes; family Petromyzontidae; genus Lethenteron; species Lethenteron reissneri. Next base: position 2,152,503 of record NC_083784.1, read on the forward strand.
AGGTGGACCTAGGGGATGGCCCAGGACCGGTACGGAAAATCGTCACTGGCGTTGGCCGCGAGCGAGAATCGAACTCGGGTGGGGGGGGGGGGGGGGGGTTTGTAGCGCGGCGCGCTAACCACGACGCCGCCGCTCCACCGCGCCGCAGCTGGCACTGAGCGACGCGGCGCTGGGCGGCTCTGCGGTGCAGGGCTCGCGATGACGCGTCCGTTCACTGATTGCCATCAATCGAGGGGGCTACGATTTTGGCTCGGGTGGTCGCGGACGACGTGGATTGGAATCAAGTTGACGAAATCCCGGAAGTGGTTGCAGAAACAAATGAGAAAAGCGCCTCCTTTGAGTTCCTTTTTTTAAATGCCGCGCTCAAAACACGAGCCTGTATTATATATAGGTTTGTATTTTCATCACCGTGGCAGCTGTCAGACTGCCCCTATGCAAAACAGGCACTTGTATTTAGATGAGTTTTTAAGCGACGACATTCGAATTGATTCGAAATGCCCAAAAAATGTAATGCCTATAAATGACCATTACCACTGACATGCCACTGCCGTCATCGGACATTCACCACTCCCCCGACACACTCACAACTCATCAGTCCTGAACTCACCTGACCCTCGCCACTCACAAGTTATCAACTCACTTGACCTTCACCACTCACTCACTACTTTGTACAACATTGTGAAAGGACCCTTGAGCATCAATGTTGCATTTCGCCTCTCCGATTTTTAATGGGGCTCACATCAGTGGCTCAGCTATTGTAAACAATAGAGTTCATAAAAGCAGGGCCAGGGTCCAACACGATGAGTTATTGGGTCAAAGGTCATCTTTGTTCAGAGTTTTGGCCATATTCTCAGCTTTCAAATGAGACAATATTCACTGGTGGAGGGTTCTCAGACTCTGTGTTCTGTCATTTTAACAGTTGTTGTTCCGATTTCTATTCACTTAATTGGTGTAGTTTATTTTGTCATGTTGGTGATTGAGGTCACTTTTACAATTAAAGTCGATTCTGATCTCTTGAATCAAACAAACTTAAACTGAGGAATTATGTGGAGAAAAAGCTGTATATATATACACAAATGCAATCCTACAGATTATGAAGAATAAGAATAGGTTTGACCCTTTCTGGCAATAAAACAGGTGTTCAAACACCAAATAGAAACCTTTTGCAAGGAATCAAGTCTGCATTCTTCTTCTTTAGTGCTGCCTAATGGCGTGTGCGACTTCACGATGATATTGGTCCCGGTCTAGCACGGCGTGTAGAGTTTGTGCTGTTAATTGTAGCCATGTTTTGATGTTACTGAGCCATGTCGTTTTTGGCTGTCCTGGTCGTTTTTTCCCTTCGATTTTTCCTTCCAGGATTTGCTTTAATAGCTGGTATTTGTGGTCGTTTCGGGCAATGTGGCCTAGGTAGTAACACTTCCTGCTAATGATGGTCTTCAGCAGTTGCCTGTCAGTGCCCATATCTTGCAGAACTTATGTATTGGTGGTTTTGGCTGTCCATGGGATTTTCAGCATCCTTCGATACAGCCACATTTCGAAAGCTTCGAGCCTTTTTGTTGCTGTTGTTGTCAGTGTCCACGTCTCTACTCCGTACAGCAAAATTGACCAGATGTAGCATTTCAGTGTGCGCAGTTTCAGTGATATACTCAAGTTGCGGTCTGCAAGGAGTGTTTTCCATTTAATAAATGCTTGCCTTGCTTGTTCAATTCTGCTCTTGATTTCGACTTCATGGTTCAACTGATCGTCAATGATTACACCAAGGTATTTAAATCGGTGTACTTGTTCCAATTTTTCGCTGCCCAGCTTGATTGTTATTTCGCTTGTAGTTCGGCTGATCTTCATAACCATTGTTTTCTTTTTATTAATTCGTAAGCCCCATATTTGACTCTCTGTGGCAACCTCGTCCAATATTTGTTGTAGGTCTTGTTCTGAATCGGCCAGCAGTGCAGTGTCGTCGGCATACCTGATGTTGTTGATGTATTGTCTATTGACTTTAATACCAATGTTTTTATCTGCTAAGTCTGCATTAACCACGCAATATTGTGGTGAACATGCAAACAAACTTCGTCTGATAGTATAACCACTGTCTTCGAAACTGATTGGCCTACACCAGACAGCCTTCTATATGTATTTGCTTATTGTATAGCTCCTTACATTCACAATGCACGTGTAAATTAAATAATGCAACGATGTGCAAATTATATGCCAACGTCCTATTTAGGTTAATTAAGTGAACCAAACTATATAACTGGGATATAACAAACAAGAAACAAACGAGACAGTAAAAAAAAGACGTAAAATAATGATTTCCTGAATAAAATTTTCACGAAGAATTGTGACAACTGATACAAAATAATAATACATTTAGGGAGGTAAACCATTGCATAGCTAACACGCAAGGAGGTTCTTGCTATCCCTCATTCTTTACCATCGATGTTTTTCCCCTGCTCATTCCTTAAGGAGCTTAGCAGTTTATACCGACAATATTACACAGCAAGGCGACGATCAATGTTACGTACTTAGATGTTAGTCATACTTGGAGCACATCGCCCATTAGGCAATACACTCAGCCATGGCTATTGAATCAGGCTACTCGGACATAAAGACACCCCACCCCCCCCCCATAGAGACTTAACAGACTAGAGGAGCAAGTGCTGTTGGCGAGCACCTATGAAGGCCGGCACGGCAAACAGTGGGTGGTTGGCCACCACCACGTTTACACACCGCACCAGGTACTAATTTGAGGCCGAGTCAACCTAGGGGAGGCCGAGGACCGGTTCAGACAATCGTCAATGGTGTTGGCCGTGAGCGGCAATCGAACCCGGGTTGGTACACACTCAGACACGCACACACAGGTGAACCCTCCGCCCCCGAGGCAAATATTAATTAGGCGCATGTAATAATATACAATGCAGCATCAGTAGGATTTATTGCACAAGGGGGCATTACACGCGCGGTAATATAAGCTCGACCATTCCGCTGTTTTAATTGATTGCCAAATCGAAGCGTTCAATTTAATGCTAGGAAAGCGCGCAGAGATGTGACCGTGAGGAATAGGCGTTACTTTTCAGGATGCTTGTGGAACGCCTTCCTGCCCTCTCGGACGGGATACATCATCGCTGTAGTCGTCATCGTCATCATCGCCCTCAACAAGTTCCTGAGCAACATGGTTGGTCTACAAAGTGGTCATTTATGACGACTGCCTTCATAGCGAGCTCAATGTGCAAATCCTTATATAGCTGACAAAGATCCCCTTTTGTATGGCCATTTAGATTGTAGGGGTGAGTGCGGTTAAGATAGGGAGGGAGCAGGAGAGGAACGGTGTAGCCGCTACCACGCCCATCCACCTTTGTATCCCCAGGGTTGATGTTCACAGGCCACGCCAGGTACGCATTTTAGAGTGAATATAGCAGAGGCCCACAACAGGTTCAGAAACCACTTGCCACTGATAATCACAACAATAATTTTCACTCATGGCCTTGAACGGGGATTAAACTCAGGTTGGCCAAATCATAGAATACTGCGCCACTGTTTCCCGCACGTAATTAACACACTAACTCTAACCGTGCACACACACAATAGTATGCTGCAGAGAGAATCGCTCTGCATAGCCTGCGGGCTTATTAGGCACTACTGGCCGACAACTTGAACCACACTTGCATGAGCCGGTCTTTTACCTGCACATCGGAGCTGCATGTCAGCGGAATTCTTGTAAAACCAAACCCAGCGTCCATGTCAGCGTGACACACACACACAAGTTCAAAAACCTTCGGCACACTCTGCTGACGCTCCAGGCATCGTTCCAGAAAGCCGACACAATAACAACAAATGCTGCTGGATCGTCACGAGCCCCAAACGGAACGCTCGTCCGTGTAACGGTTCCCTGCCGCCCTCTGTGCCTGCACTGTACCGCGACATGTCTTTGCGCGTTGCGTAATCGGGACCGAAGGCTTTGGCTAAACTTATCTCCGCAAAGCTGCGGGGGAGGTGTAAAACCTGCTCGCTATTTCTCTACGTTGCCAACCCACGGGACGGCAACACTCTTCGCTCGGGATGGAAGTGGTGAGCAAGGATACGTGTCGTATCTGTAATCCAGCGGCAAATCCCTCCGGGAAGATTTTAGAAAAGCTCTGAAGAGAAACATTTTTAGAAATTAAGCATGAGGGCTCCGTAATGCGTATGGTCTTGTAAACGTAACGTTACGCGAGGTTAATCGCGCAATGTTCGTAAAGTTGATATTTTTTCTTCGGTAAATAATCATTTATATTCTTGGTTCTTTCGGTAAAGTCAACGTAGAAGGGAAATAATAAAATAAAATTTAAACAATTCAATTCTCACGACGTTTCGATTGCAACACAAGCAATCACCATCAGGTGTGAAAATCGCAGCAAGAAATTTGAAAAAAGTGGCGATTTTTTTCTTAACGTTAGCACCACGGACAGCAACTGGTGGTTGTTCAGACGGACGAGTCCATCTATGCTCGGAACGGAGAAGGGGGGAGAGAAGGAGAATGGAAAGCGGTCTAAAAGTCACCGTAAGCGTGAACACAATCAATTAAAACCCAAAATGGTTTATCAAATCCTTCCAATGATTGCTAAGCCAGAATCCATCTTCTCGGTTGAAATTGTCTGTGCTTGTATATGTGGATAGCCTCATGAACGAATCTCTCATGGTAGCCAGATGGCTTGCAGAAAACCTCTGTCTTGGAGAAGTCAATGTCATGTGAGCCCACTGAATTGTAACAGTGGTCTGCCACGGCTGAGGTGGTGGTCCTACCGTGTTTTAGGTCTGCTTTGTGTTCACGGATGCGGTCCGAGACATGTCGTTTGGTTTCTCCAATGTAGCTGCTGCCACAGAGGCCAGTTAAGATGGATTCTGGCTTAGCAATCACTGATGATGATTGCTTGTGTTGCAGTCGAAACGTCGTGATAATTTTAATTGTTTAATATTTTTATTATTTTATTATTTCCCTTCTACGTGACTTTACCGAAAGAACCAAGAATATGAATCCCTGCAGTCACGAAAGCTTTAAATTGAAAATTAAATAATCATTGTTTGCTTTCGTGTATTTTTAATTCAAAGAGCTTACTGAAATTTGGAAATGTATATTATATATAAGTATCAAAAGAGAAATGGGCAAGTATTTAAAACACACATTGGCAATTTGCACTGCTGTTGACATGTTGCCACTTTTAAGGGTTAACTGTCTATCCAGACTGTTGGGACTGTAATTCTCATCTAAACATAATTGTCCTGACAATTAAACCCAAACTACAAAGCCTTGATATTCTCATGAATAAAAAGATAACAAACCTATTAGGCTGCAAACAAATGATTTTAGACCACCACCAAAGCGTGCTAATTTATTTCCCCAACTGCACAAACTTTTGTTATTTTCCGACCAAGTGGAACCTTCTCTCGGAGTTGGGGTTAACCCACTTGCCTTCCCTCCAGTGACCTGGCTCCGATTAAATGGGGATTATCAGCTTTGAAGCACAATGGGTCCAACAAGGAATTCAGAACGCAGACACGAAGCCAATTTTCCACCCCTGTTAATTTTCCTCGTGAAACCAGTAACGAAGAAAATGTACGGACGAAGTCTTTTGTTTCAACACGAGGCGACGGTGGCTGTGAGTTGGATGAAAAATCGTCACCGATGACAATGGCAACGGCTTGCCCCAACCAAAGGCCAAAGCCCGACATGACTATCACGAGACAAAATAGACGAGTCTGAATGAAGACGCAGACTGCAATATTGTTATTGAAGACTGCAGTGAAATCGGGAAAAAACTAAAATTATTAGTGACACAATATATGCATATGATTACTGAGTTCAGTGATTGGTTGACCTGATAATACCGGGGAAGGGGGTGATGGAGTACACCCCCCTCACAGCAACATTTAATAACCGAGTGGACTACATTCTTGTACTGCTTTAGTCAACAAGAATAACAGAATGGACAATTGGAATCCACAGACCAATACTTGACTAAAATCCTACAGGATGACGTTGACTAGATGAAGGGCCGGTGACATCGCCTAGCAGGAGCGCATTCGCTGCTTGTTGCTGAGGTTCAGGGTTCGAATCCAGCGGTCGCTCTGATTAATACTTTGGGTGTATAACCCCTAAAAATACACGTGCCGTCTGCTTCACAGTGGGACATTAAAGATCCCGTGACGTCATTTTTAAGAACATATAAGCACGGTTGGTGATGTACGGTGCGAAAGAAGTTCAACAACAAACATGTAAACAACAACAAGGGCAGGCCATTTTCTGCGCCAGCATCACGTTTGTTTGTTTTTTTCAAATTTGGAAAATTACTCGCAAATTACTCATTTGGGATTACAGAACGCAATCATCGCCTCCTCACGCCTACTTAAAAAAATAACTTGGCAGGACCCTTCTAAAAAAGAACCATTATGAAAAGAAATAGTAATGTTCGTGTAAAAACAAATGACAGAAACGTCGCTGGCTAAATGAAACACTGCACAGTTGCATGTGATGTAGCCTCAACTCCCCAAATCACGGTGGTGAGATGTTAACTATCCTTGCCTGGGACACAGAAAGTGTGGGTTCGATTCCGACCCTGACGCCTGTATATTTGGAGTTTGCATGTCTCTTTCTCTCCGTGGAAGCATAGATTTTTCTCAGGGTCGTCCGTTTTTTTCCTCCACATTTATAATCAACATCAAGCGTTCATAGTATTTGGCTGCTATAAATTTCCACGTAATAACCCACTTCATTAAGCTACCATTTGTGGCCAGGTTGCTTCTGAAAAGAAAAAAGTATATTTACCTGGTAAAAAAAACATGATTTTGTTTAGTTTTACCCAGAATATGCCAAATCTTGGAAGCTGATAAAATGCTGAGCCTGGATAATGAGATGGGCAGCAGCAAAAGAGATGGGAAGCAGATGGCAGACAGGCAAAAAATGTTTGTTGTGCAGCACTTTTCAATGTTTCCTCGACTCACGCACCCCGCCTTCACTAACCCACTCGAGTGACCAGAGTGGTGAATACGATTGCTTGACCCCACACGACCTCCACAACGCGCAGAGGCCCTTGAACCAGCAGAGGAATTATCAGGGAAGGGCTGTACGTGTACATGGAGCATCTCCCAAGAAAAACATAGCTACTCCGTGAGTCACAGTGTATGGAAATTTTACATGGTATATATATGTGTGTGTCTGCACAATGCCTCAATGCAGCCAGTGCTTAATACAGGCAGCTTATCTCCATGACTACGCAACACATGGCTCTCAGCCTTTGTGTGCCTGGGAAACCCCGATGAGCGGCTGCACCTCTGAATTGTCGCCGCGGTACCCCTTGTTGCGACCACCTATCGTGGGCGGGCGGCGGTGGGTCACACCGCGCGGTGGCGTATGGCACGAAGCGGTGCACCCCCAACCACAATCCGGTGTGTTGGCAAGTTGTGGCTACTGGAGAGTGTTCAGGAATCTGGTGGCAGCATGGCCTTGCGGTAGCGCTTTCACGTGGACGCAGACAATCACAGGGACTGCTATTTTAGTGCGCGAAAACGGCAGGAAGTACAAGAACAATATGCATGCAATGTGCAACAATGTGTATGTTTATTACCATGTGAGTAACCCAACCGTCAATGGACACTCATTGTAATTTGTACGCATTCATTAATCCTCCCCTGCCCCTACGCACGTGAAGGGCTCCCAAGTGACGTCATTACATCTACCCCTCTAAGAACAAAACTGGTGGATTTCTCCACAAATCTGTCTATCCGCCTGATGATGCGAGTTGTAATGACTGGTGAAACGTCGTACTCAGATTGTAAATGTTGTGAATTTTGCGCTCCAACACACCGGCTAGTGCTGTACTAGAAACGAATTGGCAAGTTACGTGACAAACCTTACTAGTTGGCTGTGTCGTGTGGTGGCGGGTTTAACGACACATTTATACATTTACGCAATCTAGCCCAAGAAAACCTATATTATGAGAGCTTTCCTCACAGTGGATGTTAAAGAGCCCGTTGACGCCATTCAAAGAAAGTAGGCCCAATTTGTGCCGGCGCCAAGGTCAATATTTCGTGAGTTTTCGAAAAAAAAAATTACACTGCAATTTACTCGATTGGAATTACACACAGTGGCAACATCGCCCCCTACTGTGAAACTGCTCTGTACGCATTATGCGAATACCAAATGTACATATTTATCATGATTATTTTTTTTTCATGTGCATGAGACTCCCAACCAGCTGAGCTTTGAGACTCCCAGCACGAGGTGCGTCACCGATGGGTTATTTATTTTGCGTGCATATTTATCATCTGCCTCAAATGCAAATACTTTGACTCGGTACTCCTCCCCCTTCGGTACCCTTTGTCCATTGCATATCACTGAAGGTATTTCCCAAACATCCACATGCAAGACACTCGTGAAACAGCCTTGAAACTCAGCTAGGCATTTCTGCACAAAGGGCATTTCCCTGCTATCCTGGACAGCATCAGAATCTTTATTTAGACTGGATGAATCCGATGAGCTTATGAAGCTCTTTTTCACGGATGTCCAGTAGGGGCACGGACAGCAAGTTGCATCGATAGACGTCCCCCGTTACATTGCTGGATCGTGGGAGACACCGCCGGGGTTGGGACAGCCTTCATCCAGAAGTGGATTGAGAATGTCTGCTGATGAATATGATGATGATGATCAAATGTCTCCTCCTTCCCCGCACCTGCTGGGTGAGCTCCTCCCAGCGGAGGTTGAAGGCCGCCAGCTTCTCTCCGATGATGTCGTCCAGGATGCCGCCATCGATGAGTGTCTGCGAGAGCTCACGCACGTGGGTCCTGTTGTCTGTCGGGTGGGCCAGCAGCACGTCCAGGGACTGCCGAGAGGGACACGGTCTCACGGTGAAGGTAGCAAAGCCCGGAAGCCATCACTTGAAAATGTGGCATGTTATTAAATGCTGCCGAGTGGAGTAAAATAACAACTCTTAAATGTGCCTCTGCCCAAAGGGGGGATATTCTACATTACCATGGCAGACGACAGTTTAACCACAGAACTACCACGACTTATCAAAGTGGCACTTGTTTTATAGAGACGAGTTGAGCAAAGCTGATGACAGGATTTGAACTCGCAACCTTCGAGATATGCGAGGTCTCTGCACCACCGAGCCGAACGGAGCAATAATGCATGCGTCTAAATAAAAACAACCGGGGCGCGTTTCATTTTCGTCCAAAATTGCGGAGTAAATATTGGAGCGTGCAAACGGGGAAAGCATTATTCAACGATACCAACAACAATACATAAACATGAGCTCGGTCAAATACTCGGAGGCATATCTCACACTCAGAGCGGCGGAGAGCGCGTCCGGGTCTCCCTGGGAAAGGTCCGCACGCTTGATTGCACCCTCCAAATCATCCAGCCACCTGTTCTCCACCTCCAGGTAGGAGAGAAGCTCGCTCCAGCACGCCCACACCTCCTGCGGCCGCACAACGATCGACGCCGCAAGCATCACGCTCTGCACGCCGAAGATGATCCTTACGCGTTGTTACCGAGCGCTCTGGATGTTTTATTGCCAATGTTTTCGATACCCCCCCCCGCCCCCGTTGCGGTGGTGTCATTGCTTAGGTACGGTTGTGCCGGGTCTTCTGAGAAATATTTCTCTCGCAATGTCTGTAGACTATCACTTGAAGAGGATAAAGTGTGTGCCGAACTGCGCTCTCACCCGGAACCGAACGGAGCTTTTGCTGGATTTATTTTAAGTGCTGTCGAAGTATTTGGAAAATGGGACGATGAAAAGCCGCGCAAAGCAAACGTCGGATTTATTTTTAAGGCCCATCGTTATTCACTAATCGTGCAAAAGCACAAGAAAATTTTCATGTAACTTTATTGCTAAATTGGAAACTCCCATAACGAATCCGCGCAAACTGTTAATGTCCACATTGCCACACATTCCGAGCACTCGCACTACATTACGCAAATTCGTTTACACGTACTTTTGCAAATGGCCGCACGCACGCAGAGCTCGTGAATCCACCTCTATGCATGGGAGCGCATATTGCGTACATTCATTACGTTATGCACATTGCATTAGGCGCATTTACATTACGTAAATCACATTAAGCACAATGTTGAATTGCATTGCATTAACCGGCTATGGGCAGGCCTATAATAACTGTTTAAGTGTTGCAATATGCAAAACCCTGTTATAGCTGGGGGGAAGTGCATCCATGGGTCACCTGCAGCATTGTGTGCTTGCCCTGAAGACGGCTGCAAAGGCGCTGGTAGTTTGCCAACACAGCCGACAGCTCGGCCATAATCTTGTCACGCCCGGGTCCTGAGCTCTTGCCAACGAACGAAGTCACGGCATCCTTCAGTATCTTCACCTTCACCTCCTTGTGCGACAGCTCCTCATTGGCACGCTGGGAAAAATGCACGCAAGCACACGCGCGAAAATAAATACAGATAACCCTCCCCGCGCAGACATAGAGACTGTTAGAGCAAGTTCTGTTAGAATGCTCCTCGGAAGGCCGGTAGAATAGCACCCTGACTGTGTGGCCGGCACTATGACGTATGTTTACACAACACACCATTTATGGCCGAGTCGACCTAGGGGAGGCCCAGGACCGGTTCAGATAATCGTCACTGGTGATTTTGGCCGTGGGCGGGTATCGAACTCTGGCCGTCGGGTTCGTAGCGCAGCGAAGCGCTAACCGCTACACCACCGTTCTGTTTACGTGACAACCCTTACTCGTTGGCGCGAGCAGAGGGAATCCTGGCGTCTTTGACCGAATGTTCAACAAAGCTGACTCTATCTCTGACGAGCCTGACTCTGTTGAAGGTCGCAAACCGGTTTAAGAGATCTACTTGCTTAAATATTTGCTGCTTTATAATATCAGTCTGGAAAGCTAACACTGGTCAACAAAAAAAAAATCTGGCCTGGACTTTTGCAGCTGTTTTAGACTAATTTCAGGGTGCCGATTCCAAATCTGATCTCAGATTTGCTCTATCACATCTCATTTTTATGCTATCGGCATACCCCATTTTCATTGATTTTACCCGAAATTAACTCTGTCACTTATGATTGCAAGTTGTTGCGAGTCAGTGACTGCTTTAATGTTAAATACGGTGCTGTATTTTTAGGATAGTGTGTTTATAATATCATTTTATGTAGATATCCACATTTATTTAATATTTTTCTTCTGCAGTTTTTATTGAAAATGCAATATTTGATATCTCAAAAACCTGATGTGATAGACAAAAACTGATGCCAGATTTGGAATCAACACCCCAAAATTACATTCAACCCGTTGGAATACCTTATGCCAGAAAAAAGTGTGTTGACCAGTGTAATAGGCCAACAGGTGAATTTCACTTGCATGTGGAGACATAAATTATAATTGTGCTTACATTTCATTTCATAGACCTTAATTATAATTATATTTAGATGCTTGATTACCCACGACTCATTTTCAGGAGGGTCCTTGCCCTGTTGTCACAAGGGGGGGAGGGGGAGGGGAGGTTCCTCCCCCGCCCCCCCCTCCCCCCATACAATTTAACCTTTTGAGCAAACCTTGAGCTCGGCGACTGCAGACTTGAGGTCATCGGGGGTCTTGCAGTCGAAGTCCCTCTCCAGGTACTCCTCCTCGGCCTGCGTGATCCACTCCTGCATCTCCGCCAGGTCCTTGCGCAGCTCCCGCGTGCGAGCCAGAGCCTCCGTCAGCACCTGCTTCTGAGCCCTCGCCTGCACGGGTGTGGGACGGGGGGGGGGGGGCACGTGGGTGAGAGACAGCCAAGGGCCCAGGGGGAACGACGGAAGATCCAGAATAGAGCGCGCGATGTGGATTGTTAACACTGCAAGATCGTGAGAGATGGCGACGGCTTGGGAGGGCCAGCAGTGGACTTGATCACCATGGTTTATGATGCTGATGATGATGATGAAATGTGACCCATTTATTGATACTCCACCAAAATCACCCGCTGACATAAAAGTAAGCGGGCCATTACAAATGTGGGGTACATATATATATATGAATCGATCACCCTGCATATTTTAAACATCACTCGTATATCTCGGTAACCAATGAGTTCAATTTAGCGGGACCAATTTCCAAGCACTTTTGTAGACATTCACCACCCCCCTCTTGAAACCGTGACCCTTCACCTCCCCCGCCGCTCGGCGCTCCGACCGACCTGCTTGCAGACCGTGTCCCAGCGCGAGGAGATGGCCGAGAGCTCCGCCTGAATGGACGTGGCGAGCGCCGCCTCTGCCTGGCCCTTGAGGCTCTGGCCCAGGTCCTGGATGTTGCGCAGGCTGGGCTGCAGCGTGTTGATGTCGCTCACGAGCGCCTGCGGGGACGCCAAGGTGGATTGGTCGAGCAGAGGCGGAGAGGCGCCGGTGAGCTTCACTCTAAAATGATGTTCCGCTCCCACTGATTTCGTATAGAAGCCGCAACTCTCTCTCTCGGTTGACGAACGAACACAGAGCAATAATTTACACGGTCTGAAGTGGTAAAACATGTACATGGCGAATAGCTTAATAGAGATGACACATTGCAGTCATTGTCCCCCCCCCATCACCACTTTCAGAAAAAAGCCCACTTTCTTGTAGACCAGTGCCGAGATGCCTTGTGCCCACACAGGGAAAGCTGCCACTCGGGGTGCCCTTTGAATGTTTGAGACAATACATCACGTAAGGTGCTTTTTGAGATGTTGAGGCATTTAATCTCCCTCTAGGTACCAATAATTGTATTATTATTACACCTGCATACAGTCTCCTTGCCAATCTACTCCTGGAAAAAAAGGCTTCCCTATTCCATGCAGGTTGCGTGGGTTAATTTGACCATGATGCTGCACCACACTGGTCGGTGTGGGACGGTGATGGTGGGGGGCTCAGACGTCAGTCGCCACTTTTGTCAGCCGTCGCTGGAAACTGAACGCAGGTCGTGTCGTCGGGTTCTTAGGGCAGTGTGCTTAGCACTGCACCACTCACCACCAGGAGGAAAAATCACCGATGTGTGCTCGGCTTCGGAGCACAGAGACGCGACAATTTCCGCGACCTCTTTTTTGTTTCTTATTCGGTTTGGTCTCCGTTTGAAGAACGACCACGGTGTTGTTGAAACGACGCTACCGGTGTCGCACTTTTATATTTTCGCGCGGTTGCAATTTCCTTTTCTCAGTCGCCGTTAGCCGCCGAGGGTCGTGGCGGGGGTTCCTGTTTTCATCCCACTTTTAAACGAGGGCAATATCGGCATGTAAAAATTCAGACTGGCCGATCGATTGAAATGGCTAGCGTCTACGTTCGTGCGCTGTGCATGTCGTGTCTTGCCAAGCTCGCCCGGGTCCCCGGTCGACGTCGGAATGTCCTCACGCCACCTGCTCGGTACAGAGCCCCTCAACGATCTGCTAACAAAGCACCCTCATACCCCCCCGCCCACCCCCACCAATCACAACAACACAAAAGCCCCATGGAAGTGAGAAATTCTTCACATTCGAGTAATTAATTAGTTCCTAACGGAGCCGGTTTATGAATGGATGTGTGTTGCGGAGGGGCGGGCGAGGGTGTAGCGAGGGGTAATTTACTTGCAATGTATCATCAAAACCCTCCCCACAAGTCAACCCAACGTCCCCCACTTCACCTCTCCCTCAACCTCTTTCTCTCTTTTGTCTCTCCGTCCTAATAGGTTTGTGGATTTTTTAAAATTTAATTAGCTGAGCAGCTGCTATTCCTTTTGCAAGTTCATCGCTCATGCAAAGCACCGATGGCCAAATGCTGTCCGTTTTAATAGCAGTGATAAATATTCTCTATTTCTCTGGGAACGCCTCATACAGTTTTGAGAATATTTAAGAGGGGTCCTTCTCAGGGATGTTTGGTCAATTCCTGATTAAGTATTTAATCCTTATTAAGTATTTAATCTCAGGAACATAACTGCATCGCTTGAGGCACATCATCTGGCCAGGTGTCTCAGCAGTAGGGTCGAGCAGCTAGCAATTCATCATCATAATTTTTTGCTATTTATTCTGGAGAAATCTGATAAGCTATAAAGCTCTTTTTCACAGACGTGCAGTCGGGGCAGGTGAGAACACTCGAAGGTTACGGAGTTCAAATCCTCGTTAGGGGTTGACTCAGACCCCATCACTCCTCTTGGGTCGACAAAACAACTACCACTTTGTACAGAATTCAACACTGCTTGTCCTATTGGAGGAGACTCGTGCACCCATCCACCGGATTTATCCATTTCCCTCACTGGCTCAGGGGGCCGTAGCCGGTGAAGAGCGCTGCCTCTCAATGCCCATTTGAGCAGCAAATCACTTTGAAAGCACATTGGCACGGGGCTCAGAAATATACGCACAAAGCGGGACATTGCTTCGCTACCCCACAGCAAGGGTTTCACAACGCGACGTGGGTTTCGCTTTTCTAACGTCGCCCTGGCTCAAATTCCACCGCTCGTGTTCCATTGTCCAGCGGGTGTGTTTTTTGTTGTTGTTGCGCGGATGAATGGAACGCGTACGCCGCACTGCTCCAGCTGCTTCTCCAGGGTGTCGGTATCCCCGAGGGCGGGACGCTCCTCTCGCAAAAACACGTCCACTTCATCCATCCACTTGCGAAGGGCCTGGCACTCCGCCTGAGCACAACACACACGCACACCCCACACCCCCCCGGGCCCTCCGTGAGTCAAGGACCCACCCGTCCTCCCCGCCACTCCCGCCCCCCGCTGGCAAGACTTGACTGGTAGACGCAGCTAAGAGAAGCTTCTTCACTTAGCCGTCGACAACGGCAGGGAGGCACGAAGATCGTGTGAGAATAAAAATAATAGGAGTGTGCAATTACGTCTCTAGATCACGAAAGATGGTGGTGACTCGGGGAGGCATTCATCCGTTCACATGCCAATTAAATGAATATATAGCGTGGCCCAAAAGCCATGAAAACATAGGGTCATTTAATTTATTTTAACACTGGCATTAAAACATGTTAATAGTTTTTTTTTAAGTTAATATTTTATCTATTATCATTATTAATATTTTTTCTTCCTGTGGGGTCACCTCAAAGCCGTTGTAAACAAGCCTCGTCCAAGAACCCAGAGTGTATTTGAGACAAAATATACAATTGCTGACTGTTCAAAGATTACACCTGCAGTCTTAAAAAAAAGTCATGAATTCATTTCAAAAGAGAATTCATGCACGCAATAATGGTAATGGAAGTCAGTTTGAAGATGTGTTAAAATAAGTTAATATAACTCTCTGTGATTTGCTGAAGTAAATGTAATAACCCTATGCGTCCTGACTTATTAGCCACCGCTATATTTAAATCACAGCGATTGCATTTAGCCAAACAGAGTGAAAAATCACACGTAAAAGTTTTGTTTTGCTTTCGTGAGCAGTCGTTGGCAACCAGGCCGAAACAATTAACTCGCCACACTTGAGAACCCAGTTTCAACCTGGGAGACTGTTCCAGTTAAAACCCAGGATTCTCAGCAGTGAGGGCTTCGTGCTCTTACCATGGTGCTACTCGGCCACCTCGTGGATACACATATATAGGAAAGCTAAACTATTATTTTTCACGAGGTAAGGCCCCCCCCCCCCCCACTGAGCTTCATGGTTCATGCATCCTCGTGAAATCTGGAATTTCATGATTTTGTCCCCGGAAATATTTAATAATCAGTGATAACAACGCTTTCATCAATTTCACTCGTTTCCATCAACTGTTTACCTCGTAGCAACATGACTTGACTAAAGTTGAGAATACATTGGCGAATCTTTACAAGATTTTACGTGACCCCCGCGCATAAACAGAATAACAGATTGACCAACAGAGCGATAACCACTTAATATTTAACTATTTTTATTTTACCATATAAGGCCCAGTAAGTTATATAGCTCTTTTTCAGAAGCGACCTGGCCACGAATCATAGCTCAACGAAGCGGCTCATCACGTGGAAATTTCTAGCAGCCAAATACTCTAAATGCATGATGTTGATTCTAAATGTGGAGGAAACCGGAGAACCCAGAGAAAAATTTTACACGACCACAGGGAGAACGTGCAAACTCCAAATATACAGGTGTTAGGGTCGAGATTGAACCCACGACCTCCTGCATACCAGGCGAGGGAGATAACATCTCGCCACTGCGGTGCCCCCATATATAGATTTCCACACTTTCATAGGTTTGTCTGGTCATGCCGTATAGCTGTGTTGTCGGGTTGTACCCTAACAACAGGCTGTACAACCTGAAAAACACGTCAAAGAGCCACATACATAGTCATCACAGAAATAGTCATCACAGTTCTAGATAGTACTAGATCTTATTTTATATAAATTCATTAAATTGTACAAAAAGATGATAGCGGTTGAAATAAAGAGTCGGGTTATTAAAAGTGGCCGCGTAGTTATGGTGACCGTTAGGAGAAGAGGCGCGAGTGGTTCAGGAGGGTTATGGGTAGGCCTGGTCACAGCCCGTCCGTGTGTCTCTCACCTTGAACTTCCCAAGTTTGGCAGAGAGGTCCTCCGCTCGCTGCATCCTCTCCGGGAGCTGCGTGGACAGCTTGTTCCACCGCTCCACGATCGGCTCCAGCTCGGCGCGGTGCTTGCGAGCGGCGTCCGGGCGAGACCGCCGGCTCAGCTCCTCGGCCATGACCCTCGCTGAATCCAAGGAGCTCTGTCTCTCGCGCTGGGCGGCTGACAGCCCCTGCGAGCGAGCAAACGCCACCATTCAAGATTCCCTTCCAAAACTAAACTTTTTATTTATTTAATCAGATAAGGGCCACACTGAGCTTCATAGTTATTTTCCCCGAAGCGACCTGGCCGTCACAAATGGAAGCTCATCGAAGTGGCTTTTCGCGGGGAAATTAATATCGGGCAAATCATCTCAATGCGTGTTGATTCTAAATGTGGAAGGGAAAACTGGAGGACCCAGAGAAAAATCCCCACGACCACGGGGAGAACGTGCAAACTCCAAATATACAGGGAGGTAACATCTCGCCATCGCGGTACCCATTCTCTTCAAAGCCGGGACCATTTGGCCACAAGATAAAAACTGTGAAGTCACGGGCACCTCGTCCCAAGGCAGATAGGCCAGGTGATACGAGTGAATGGACAGATGAAAATTAACAATGCAGCAGAGACTGGCCAAAGGGCAGTTGGAAATGGAGAGAGGCGACTTTGTAGAAGTTTGAGCGGACACACCTTGAGCTCTTGCAGGCGTTTGTCCATGACTTCCAAGTCGCCGAGTGACGCGGGGATCTGCCCGAGGCGAGTGCCAGCCTCCTGCAGGAAGGCCTTGAGCGCTGCGAGCGTCTCAGCATACTGCGGTGGAGGGAGGCTGTCCAGGGCTGCGCCAACAACGTGCAGAGGCGCCAGAGCAAATTTGATCATCGTGAGCGTGGCGAATTAACATCCTGCGGGATTGCCAGTTCTACTTAATATCATTCATCTAGTGACTGACGACTGCACACCCTGCCGATTCACCCGACCCATCAAATGCCATCTCACCTATCTACGTGACCTCTTTTGCCAGGATATGACTGCTCAACCCGAACTATGAATACCCTGATACTTGCATTGCCTTTGTGCTCTTCGCCTTTTGGCATTCTCTGGTCTAACAACGGTGGTGAGACTAGGCCACAAAGAAGGCTGCTGTCTCTCGTGTAGGCCAATCGGTTACAAAGACAATGCGAAAATTATCAGAACATGTATGCTTTGCACGTTTTGCCACAAGCATGTCTGGCCAGCGCAGACGTGATGCCTTGCGATAAGTATCCATTTGCTGTATGAACGTCTTAACGCCTGTTCTTATTTTTTGCCCTCTCACCTGTCTGCAGCTGTCCCTTCTTAGCCTCCAGCTCAGACATGACCTGCGCGTAGCGCTTGTTGAGCTGCACGAACTCCGCGTCCAGGAAAGCGAGGGCCCCGTCGCGAAGCTTCAGGGAGCTGGCCTGCACGCCGAGCCTCTCCACCTCTCCCTTCATGCCTCGCACTTTCTCCAGCTCCGACTGCCACAGCGAGACAACCGTGTGGGTGAGACAACACGCCAACGCCTGAAACCCATCCTCGCTGCAGCCCACAGGAGTGTGGGCCCCCAACCGATCTGGACACGCGGCCAATTGTCAACCGTCAAAATGTTTTTCGCAGGCCACCTTGGATGAAAACTATATATATATTTTTTTTATAAAGTAAAATTGCTCGTTCATAACCAACGCCAATGACCAGGTCAACCAGCCAGTAGGCAGCTGTACTGATGAATCCTGAATACAACATCAATAATTTATTTATTTTGGGGAGAAAAAAAATCTAACTATATGAAGGAGTTTCATGGACCACTGCCCAAGGCGTTGTGGTCCACCAGTAGTCTGAAAAAGACACATTAGGAATCACTGCCTGTAGGGCCGATCCACACAGCTAAACGTTCGTTGACAAGGAAAGGTCAGGGGAATATGCATCCAATCCATAAAAATAAATATTATCTTGCTGATCCTCTCAGCCACAAGTACATTTTCTTTAACGTATTGATTTCTCTCAAGAGATCACTGACACAGAATGCCTCTGACAGCTTTGTAGCACCTGGTAGGTGTTTGGCCACGGTGGCAAGATGTTAACTACCACGCCTGGTATACAGGAAGTCGTAGGTTTGATCACGACCCTGACATCTGTATATTTGGAGTTTGCATGTACTCCCTGTGGTCGCGTGGATCTGTCCAGGTCCTCCGGGTTTTCCCTCCACATTTAGAATCAATCTTGGTTTGAAGCTTTCGTGACTGCAGGAATCCATACTCTTTGGTTCTTTCGGTAAAGTCACGTAGGTATAAAGTAAAATAAATCACGTTTCAGGTGGGAAAGCATGCTTCAACATTCATTAAGAGTATTTGGCTGCTATACATTTCCACGTGATTTGCCACTTCGTTGGGCTATCATTTGTGGCCAGATCGCTTCTGAAAAAGAGCTATGCAGCTCAGTAGGGGCCTTACCTGGTAAAATAAAAAATTGTTTATAGTTTAATAGTTTAAATGTGGTAAACATTAAATCTACGTGTTTGTCAGCGAGCGGACGAAGGCGCTGCTGCCCGGCCACGCCCGTGGCGCCCCCGTCGTGCCACCTGCAGCTCGCCGATCCGGTGCCGCAGGTGTGCTGCGTCGCCGGTGTTGCCCGGGCCCTGCTGCAGCAGCGCCTCGGCCCCAGTGAGGCCCCGCTCGGCGGTGCGCGCGTCCCGCTCGAAATCCAGCACCAGGCCCTGGTAGACTAGCCAGGCCTTGCGGTCGCCTAGCAACCGCAGGAGCGCTTCCCAGCGGGTAGACAGCTCGTTGAGCACCCTCTGAACCTCCTCCGTGGGGACACCGTCTGGAGATGGGAGTTGAGCATGAGCGTGTCCGATCGTTCGGAAACGTAAAAACTATTTTGGGGGTGGGGGGGGGGGGGGGCGGCACGATCTGGAAATAGCGGATGCTGCTACAAACTCGGCATTGTAAACCAGAGGTCGCTGGTTCGACTCCATCTTCTGGAGCACCAGCAGCAGCGTAAATGGGTACACTCATTTACGCTGCTGGGTACACCGCCCACAGTGCGACTGTGGGGCATGCAACCCAAACGACGGACTACATAGTTAAACCATGACACAGACTCTCTCCTGGAGGCCTCCCGTGGCTAGCAGACCTTGACATTGGCATCGAGCTCTTGAACAAATTGTTATCGCGGGCAAGAATAGGATGGCTGCACCCGCCTGCACGTTGATCCCGCAGCTCGCGTGTGGCGGTGTCGGGTGTTCGTACTCCCAACTCATCTCAGATTCCCGGCCAATATGGACCAGCAGGCCACAGCATCCCCTGAGAAGGGCCCTCTCGAGGGCTCCCTCTCGGGGAAGTCATTCTGCATGCGCGCGGCATGAGCAATTAATTGTGGAGCTGCACCTTTTACTTTCGAAATAACAGCACCAGATATGGTTTAATGATTATAATCATATGGCCACCGTCATATATATTAAATTGGCTGGCGCTGGCGCAAAGATGTTGACTTAACCCTCACAAGTTAAACATCCTGGGTCAGCAAATGCCTAAACGCTATCATCCAAATGAGCTTATCATTTGCAAACGTGTTAAAATTACGGATTTTTTTGACACGGCCAATTTAATGCGCGTTTCACGAGCATGATAATCTATTAATGTAAGCATCGTCACATGCCACAGCATTTATTGCTAAATGAAGGGTTAAAGCAATCCCACTGTGCGAATGAAATCTTGGGTGTTTTTTTTTTAACGGAAAACATGGCTTGCCTCATTGTATTTGTAACATAGCTGCTATGTTAAGAATATCGGCTCATGTACAATACACTGGAAAATGAATTGTGCCACAAAAGGTAGTGTGTGTGTGTGTTTTATTCTATAGGGGAGCGGAAGAGTAGCGGTTAGCGTGCTGCACTACGAGCCCGACGACACAAGTTCGATCCCTGCTCACAGCCAACACCAATGACGATTATCTGAACTTACTGGGCCTCCCCTCGGCTGACTCAAATGAGTACCTGGGTGCGGTGTGTAATTATCGCCACTGGGGAGACGAAAGGAGGCTGGGCTTGGTGCTGGCCACCCGCCCCCTCGTGTGCCGTGCCGGTCTTTACGGGCACTGTTTGCTAACAGCGCTTGCCCCAACAGTCTGTGAAGGCTGTACGAGGGATTTGTATTTTTGTTTCTCTCAGGATGAATCGAGAGCCAGCAGGAACAGTGGGGCGATGTTTTGATTATTCAGCTGTCACAGAGGCTTATTCACAAACCGTAGCACAGGAGCCAACCCACGGGGTGGAGGAATCCCGTAACATACACAAGTCAATCGATTTCTCACGGATGTGATAGAAATTTTAAAATTTTATCAGAACCCATCACACAAGACTGGAATCTTGTAGGTTTTTTTCATTTACTGGGTTCCAAACTTTAACAGAAAACCAAACTTTTCTCTTCAACACAACAAGACTATATTTTCATGATTGTCAGAGCCAAGTGGCTTTCGCCTGGCAGAAATTTCTACAAGTGCAAACAGGACGCTACGGTTTAACCGCCAAAATAATAAGCGTTAATTTCGTCATGTAAAAATGTAATGATTTAATATTTTTGCCGATCACACGCTGCAAAACATTAAAAGCGTTCTTTCGCAACAAAGGTTGCGACGATGCGAAGTTATAAACTAACGAGGACAATTCCGTGGGCGGCCTAACATCACCTCTGCTTGCCAACACGAGCTGTTAAAATAAACACGGCGAGCATCGTCACACACGTGACATGGCAGGAGTCTGACCCAGGAGCTGGGGGAGCAGGCCAAGTCCCCAGGGTTTGCAGGATGATGGCAGCAGTGGCCCAATTAGGGTGGGTGAACGCACCTTGTGACATCTGATCGGCCAGCGTCTGCGCAGTGATCGGGATATCGTGGAGTTTCTTCTGTCTCTCCGCCTTCTCCCTCTCCACTCCCTGACACGGAGTGGCCAGACGTCAGCAAAGACAGCGTTCAAGGACAGGGACGGCACTTATCATAAAGCAGTAAAAATGGTTTGATTTTAAAAAGCCAGATTTCCTGACATAAACAGATTTCAATGCCTTTATTAAACAATAGTTATTGCTGCTAACAGAAATCACCACTGCTTGAAAGTCTGTTTTCAAAGGCCGTTTGTTAATTTCAAAGTAATTTTTATTTTTTTACAGCAAAACAAGGTAATTATGTTCAGGTAACGGCAAAGGCATTTGCAAAGTCTGCGATAAGAAAGACAAGTGCTCAAATAATTCTGCGTTCAGAATTATTTAGGAACAACACGATCTGTACGCAAATTGCATCTTTTTTATTTTGCTCCTTTTCTTGCGAATATTCAACACCTGTTTTTGGAAGATACCAAACACACAATATCAGACGAACAGTGCAAAAATTAATGTGTATGAAGTTGGAATCAAAGTTCCCTGGGCATAGGCATTAATTTTGATAATTGCACCTCGGATGGAAAACTGCAAGAACGCAAGCGTCTAATTACGTTAACTTTCTCCTGGAGGTCCGAGATGTCGCCAGACTTCTTGAAGGTGGAGAACTCGGGGGAGTTGAGTGTGGTCTCCGCTCTGCTGATCCAGCTGTTGAGCTCTTGCACCTCGGTGTCAAATCTGCTTGCACGTGCGCACGGACACAAAGAGGCGATTGCTCATTAGGCGCTCGACGCAAGCCATCTTACTGAACGCCTGTTATGGAAGGCACGTGGAACGGCAGGGGAGGCAGGGCCATCATCAACACACACAGCTACTTTTGTATCTGCAGCCCCACCAGATGCTTATTTTCAGGCTAAGCTGACCTGTGGGAGGCCAACAGATGATACGCACACCGTATTCCACAGTAGACGGTGTTGCTAAAACGAATGCAGCGTGCTAACCACTGCACCGCTGCTCCCTAGTGCGCACACGCATGCACAAACACGCAAGCGAGCGCTTGCGATCGCGTATCAAGGGACGCGGAAAACAGACAAGGTGGCACCGCGGTTATTTGCACGGAGCGCAATTATAGGTCAAGAATGAGTCCCACTTGGGTGAGTAATTAGACCAATTAGCGCAGCGAGTGTGCCCACGCTGCAAACGCGCATGAAAACACTCCAATTATTTTTTTTGCGGTGGGAAAACAAGAGGAGAAGCAGACAGATGCATGCGCACGCATTCGGTGATAATTGCATTACCATTTTTGTTGTGCCATTTATCTAATTCTCCAAAAAACAAACACAGGGAATATTCGCCAACACGTTAGTTCTACACCTGCATATAATGAAGCACGGAAAGGTGCGTAATCCGACTTGCACCGACATGCAAGCAAAGGAACCATCGAGCGTTCGCAAAAGTCAGCGGGCCTCGTTTGGGCAACGCACATCACCAGAAGGGAAAATGAACGAGACTAGCAATGGAATAGCCGCCAAAGGAGAGAAACGTGTCTGAGTGGTGATTACCGTGGTAGATGAAGGGATGATACTAAACTATGTTTTATTTTAAACGATGTATTTATTTTACCAGGTAAAGCCCACTGAGCTTTATTGCTCTTTTTCAGAAGCGACCTGGCCGCAAATAATAACTCAGCAAAGTGGCTTATCGTCGCGTGAAAATTTATAGCAGCCAAATACTCTAAACGCGCGTTGATTCTAAATGTGGAGGGAAAAACCGGAAGACCTGGAAAAATCCACGCGACCACGGGAAGAGCATGCAAACTCCAAATACAGGCGTTAGGGTCGTGATCGAACCCATGACCTCCTGCATACCAGGCGAAGGAAATTAACATCTCATAGCCACCGTAGCGACCAATCAAATATTTATTTAAGCACGAGTAAAATGGATTGTAGCAATCCTGAAAAAATTATGATACATTTGGAGGCCTTCATCGAGCAGTGGATAGACCATGGTCGATTACAACAAAGCGACAGGTATTGCTTGCTGCGCACATGGCTTCCGACTACAAATGGTCTTGCTCGACGGCCTCCAGGCATCCCGTGTTTGCGCTAAGGCAGGCAGGCAGGCAGGCGTAATCCCCGCTTAGTTCCCGAATTTAAATGAGATCAAGTGCGCCGAGGTCGATATGCGCTTAAGCGCCACGTTACACCGGTTCCCGGACGCTAAAATTTACCGACGCGTAACAGGAGTGGCGCAAACGCAACGTGGTCTTGTGATGCTTCCACCACAACCTCCGTGTACTTGAACGCTCAGGGCAGTGCGACCGGTGATCACAATTGCGATGATGTGGCCAACATACAGGCACAACGCCAACATACAGGCACAGCCCGAATTTACTGTACGCGCGCACAACACCAGAGGGCAGAAACCGCTTCCAGTTGTGATTTTGATCGAGATCAAGATTTTTATACTTTTTTTATTCGCTTTTTCAGAATAATTCATATTTTTTAGGAAAATGGATTTGGATTATTTGATTGCTCGATATATATAATATATGCTTTGTCCGTGGAATTACACCGGAATTTTTCTTCTCATTCGAAACTGCAACTTGAAAATAGATTTTAATGTCGAGCACGATATGAAAATCATATGATTACCATCATCATGGGACCTCCTTTGCCAGTACCAAAATATGAGAATAGGTTTTTCCCCTTTTTTCTGGCAACAAAACAGGTGTTAAGATGTTAAAACACAAAATGGAAACCTTTTACAAGGAATCATCTCTGCATTAACCACAATACTTGTGGTCAGAATGCAAAAAAACGTACTCTGATAATATATGCATTGTATTTTAACATCTTAACACCTGTTTTGTTGCCAGAAAAAAGGGGAAAACCTATTCTCATACTATTACCAATCAACTGCATTCATAGAGCTGACTTAGTGGCTCAGGGTGCCGATGCAATTTAAGATGTGCTGAGCAAGCACCGGGTTCCAATTCATGGATTCTCCAGCATTGATGGGCTTGATCATCTCAGCCAAGTCAGAAATTACTGAAAAGTAACCATCGGTTTAAATTGTATTTTTTTCCATTGCTTAATCCAGCAAATTCCATATCCGAGGAATAAACATTTGGCTTGACCATCGTGTGACAAACATTATTTGCAAGACGTAAAAAACGACACGACATCTAACGAGGTCTGCAGAAGTGGCTTCAATTTTTGTAATGTCATCTTTTGGGAGCGGTTCCCTGACGCCAAGGTAATGCTCTGCTCACTGTGAGACCTCCAATAGGAAATGTGTTCATTTCATGACATTATGCCAATTTCATTTCAATGGTACTATACTAAGAGCGGAACACCCCAGCTAATATAGCATCTATGATCGGGGTGGGCCTGGACATTGGAAAGCTTTTTAAACAGGGCCCCACAGGGTTTAAACAGGGCACTATAGGGTTTAAACAGGGCCTGACAGGGTTGCAACATTCTGACCCACTCCAACTGGACATCTGCGAAAAAAAACAAAAAACTTCATAGCTCATCGGATTCCTCCAGTATAAATAAATATTCTGATTCGGATAAATAGGGCCCTAACGGCGCTTCAAAAGGGGGACGGGAGGGGGGCTGGGCCATCGGCCCTATTGCCGCAATGCCCTCCCCACCTTGGATCCGACGCTAATCTACGACGCCTTCAAGAGCGCCGTTTGCTGCTGGCAGCTTGGCGTTACGGCCTTCCAGAACGGACCGTACGTAGCGCATGACGACGCAACGCACCGCTCCACAGACACGAGGCAGACATCGCGGCAATACACGACTCCGCTGCTCCTGTCGACGGGGTTATCTGGCTCGACCACCTGAATGTGACGTTGCGGTTGTTGCTCTGCGTCTACTGCATGAGCCGTACGAAAGAAGAAGAAGAAGAAGCAGCTTGACATTTTGGGTCTTTGGGACGTGGTGGGAATAAAAAAACACAACACAGCACCCAGCGCCCACCTCTTGTGCAGCTCGGGGTCGAGGAAGGGCTTCTTGGTGGGCGGGGCGAGTGCGTGCTCCTCCCGCCCGTGCTTCACCAGCACCTGCTCGCGACTGCTGCTGCTGCTGATCACCGTCACCGTCTCCAGTACCGTCATCTGGGTGACCGACGACTGGGTCTGGCTCACCGTGTGCGACACCTGAGGGCGCGCGGGCATGGTCACGTGATCAGCGCAAGCGGGTGGGGGGGGGTGAGAAGAAAGAAAACACTTGGGTGCTGCTTACTGTTCACAAAAAAAAACTATTGCAATATATTGGCAGACCTCCATTCTGCTCCTCCATGTATATAATAATAATCTCTATTTTATACAGCGCCTATCGTATTGAAGTATCTGCAAGCGCGGTACGTAAAAAAAAAATTACACTCATGAGAACAGATAAAGTATAAGTGAAATAGACAGCTGGCAATAACAATATCAATGACTACACTCGAAATTCCATGAAAATGAAGAACTATGATAAAAAGCTAATAATAATTTCAAAGTGATCCAACCGGACAACAGAATTGGTTTTCAAATCATAAGTTATGGGGAAAGCCTGTATATATATATAAATGTGTGGCCCTCATACACCATCCCGGTCTTAATAGGCGCTCACTAGAAGTGCTTGCCCTTTCATTTATTTAGAACTGCTTCTCGTGTCTTATTTGTTCTCTTTCCCCCGCACCTCCGATTAGCATGGTTGTGTACGTACGGCACGAAGGAAGTTTAACACACATACGTACATACAGGGACTCCTCTACTTACAAACATTCGACTTACGAACTTTCAGAGATACGAACAAACCTGTCCATATGTCCAATTACCTGTTCGGACCGAGAGTCGTAAGTGCAACTACCGCGCAATCGATGGCAGTGGTTGTTCGGTGTCATTACCCAGCATTCCCAACATTTCTGCCAGAGCCGCCGCCATTGTTTGTTGTTGTGTTATCGCTGTGCGGTTCCCTACGACGTTCTCTGCGCTTTTCACGAACGCTATCAACCTCCATCGTGTCTCAGACGCGTGGCATCTACATCTGCAGAACATGAAGAACCAGTGGCATCTACATCTACAGAAGATTATACAACTTTTAAAGCCATTCCGCCTGTGTTTAGTGTACATGCCGTACAACATGTTTGGAATCGACAGGAGTAAAGTTGGACTTACGAACAAATCGACTTACGAACAGACCTCTGGAACCTGACTCGTTCGTAAATAGATGAGTCCCTGTAGTTAGGAGTCTGCATGGCTATAAAGGGGGGAGGAATCTTTGTCCTTGTTGATTTTACCAGCTTGGAGTGTCCCTCCAGCTTCTGAACCAGGTTGTCCCAACGCTGCGCAAACTCGTCCAGTTTCTTCTCAATGTCCCTGGCCGTTGTCTCGTTGCCCATGGCCGAGACCAGCGCCTGGCCTAGTATGCTCAGCTTGCTCAGCGCCGGCCGCTTCATGCTCATGTCCTCCTTCAAGATCTAGAACAAGACAGATGGAACACAAAGATATCGAGAGAACTATGAACATACTGCGTACACGGTAGCGCAATAGTCCGGACACGAGTGTTTAGTTTGTTGTCCTTCCCCCGCACCTACGATTAGCACGGTTGGCTACGTACGGTGGACAAGAAGTTCAACATCCACACGTTTATACACGCAGGGTTATCAGGACTTGGAAGAAGAGAGTGGAGAAATACATTTATATCAAGTAAACTGGACATCTGTGAAAAAGAGCTACATAGCTCATCGGATTCCTCCAGTCTAAAGAAAGATTCTGAAATATACACAGGTGACCCAATATATACACTGGGTGGCCTAAAAGTCAGGACACAGAGGGTTATTTCATTTATTTGAAACACTGGCATTAAAATATTTTAATTGTTTTGTTCTTTAAGTTAATATTTTGACTATGATCATAATAAATATAAAAATGTCTTCTTCCGTTTCACATGACATTTAAAGATGGAAAGAAAACTGAGAAAAGACAAACAAATTCAATGAGTTTGTACGTACACTAAAGAAGCTAGCTGCAATGTAACATCGTGGCACCCATAATTAAAAGCAGGTTATTCATTAACAACAACCTGACGGTTTTAGCATAGTCGCCAATTACTTAGCGTAAAAGATCGACTCGTTACATTTGGGTTTTTCGCTTAACTCAAAAACATCCAAACCCGAGAATCAAAAGTTCTGTGGCTTTACTGCAACGCGAAGAACATTTATCGACGTTGTCATTCATACTCAGAAGACGCACATGCACGAGACCGTTTTACTCGACAGGTCAAGGCTACAACAGCGCCATTGCATTTCTGCAATTGCAAATATTGCTGCAATTTTTTTTACTCTTACGGCGAGTTTTCGGACATTCGCAACCATTTCAGCCTGGTCCTTGAAGTTCCCAGTCTGAACTTTGCTGAGGGCATCTTCCTTCTCAGTCAGCCAGGCATCGAACAGCACCTGGAGACAAGAATAAACAAGACGTGGGCACAGCACGTGAAGAGAGGAAACTGAACGTACGGAAAACACCGACAGAAAGACAGCTCAGGCACACAGACACATACACGCACTGCGAAACAGACGGAGGTCCCCTTTAGAGTCTTTATAGACCAGTGGGGCAAGTGCCGCTCGCAAGCATCTATCAAGGCCGGCACGGCACACGAGGGAGTGGTGTGGCCAGCGGCACGCCCAGCCTGTCTTTGCCTCCCCAGACACACATGTGAATACATACGGACCAACACGTAACATACAACTCTCACGTGTTTTATGCAAAAAATGCGTGGCCGAAAATAACATTGAGCAACAACCGATGGAATTTTTCCACATTTTCAATAAATCAGCGAAGCATTCTTTTTAAAATCAAAAAAATGTAAAAGCTAAGTGCGACTTGGCAGGATGTTTAGCAAAGATCTTCACTAAATTTCAAGTGGACAGTGTGCAAACAAGGCATAGATAGTCAAGAGACAAACTGGCCAGCTGATCACACGAGAAATGTCAGGAAAGAAAACGAAACGTGTACGTTACAGCACCCACGGCTGTCGCTCTGAGATAACTGTGACATTAAGTGTGTGTCGCATTAACACAAACTAGTGGCCCGTGGACAATGTTTCCTTGATTAAATCAGCGTTCAAGGTATTACAAGAGCCTGCAAAGCAAGCCTCTGAACCCTTTATAGTCTACTTAATAATAAAAGCTACGGAAAATAAATAAAAAAGTGGGAAAAACATAAACTTCCATTATATATTTGGTGACGCATCACCAGGCAGAGTTAAAGCCAACCAACTCAAGCCAAAATGGTTGAGCAGGCTGTGTGATGTTAGAAGGAGGACACTCCATTTGTATAACGATCACAATAGCCGTGCCTTTTATTTACAGTCTGAGGAGAGGAAGAAAAAGAGGAATGAAACAAAAAAACGAGTGGAAAATGTCAAGAGTAAGGAAAAGTCGACAAGGCACGCCTCCGGATTACACAGAGTCCTTGCTCATTTCCACTGTTCGTCTTGTCATTTGCCCTTGTTAAAGTTTTCTCCCGGAAGATAACGGCACCTTAGGCGCGCTCGAGTCTATCCAAGGTTGCGCTAAAGTCACCGTGAGGCACGGGCAGGACACACGACTGGAACAAAAACACGACAATGTTTTTTTGGCCGTTGGGATCGCCGAATTTGCCAGTGAAAGTGCTCGGGACCGTAAAACTAACAGCACCATCTCCTATAGGCGCAAACGACGCGCTGGTGAATCAGCAACAAATAGGTTAAGTAATGTGACGTTTGTGCACTGGAGAGAACAACATGAAAAGCAGTAATGTACCAGCAAGCCTCTTTGAACTATACCATCCTGCGCCATCACTGGTGTCAATGCATGGGTGAGAAAAATGTAAAAAAAAATATTTAACATACAAACTTTTCACTTCTCACTTCCATTCAAGTTCTCGAAATACATTTCATGGACTATATATATTAGTGAAAGTTTTATTCCGTGACATGCGTGCAAGCTCACAGACAGCATGTGCAAGGGAGAGCAGTGAAATTGTTACGATCTTGGACTTTGACTAATTTCCCCACTCCCAAACACGTGGGAGAAGACGGTGTGAAAGGCTGTGGTGTCATTCAGAAATATAGCAAGGCCATACATCAGCAGAGTGGGAGGCGGCGGGGAAGGGGAGAGATTTTAAATTGAATTGTAAATTTTGGAACAACCACTCTGCACTATATTCAGTGGAGGGATGTTGTGGTTGAGGAACTCACGGATGACGCTTTTATGCCTAGCAATGTATATCATGCACATATAGGTACGTGCGTAAAATTCCCGTCACGTCTGCAACGCTGCTTGAGAGACACTCGAAAGCACTGATGCACCCCGCTAACTTGGCGGTGACGAGAATTAAATCTGACGCTTGAGCTATGCTGGGACTCAAAGTGATGCAACGGGTGCCGGCGGGTTACCTGGTTGAGTTGCCAGCAAACTCAAAACGTACATGGGTGGTTAGCCAAAGTTAAAATAAAGTTAAAATATCTTTGTCTAACTTTCTCAGCTCACTGTGGCATTTTCAGGCACAGCATTAACTCGGCGAGTGATGAGCCCAGAGCACCTTTTGAGCATTCTAACTTTGGTGAAGGTGAGCACTTTGGTCATGGTCCCTCTCTCTTTCTCCGCTGTTCGACTCGTTACCGTGTATGCGTGACCTTGCTGATGTTTGGACATGTCTCCATAACTTTCGTACACTGGTCCACTCCGTAAAATTGTATATATTATCAGATCATCATAGTCTCCGCTTACCTGCGTTTATTTTAACTCCCCTTGTTGGAACATCAACTGGCATGTTTTCCCCATTACCTAGGACGACCTGTCCAAACTACTTCAGTTCCCGCCTTCAAATTGTGATGTACAGTCTCGCTTTGTCACCAATCTCTTCGGTTATTCTTGTGCTGTCCACAGGATAGGTACCAGCCTTGTCTTGCACCATCGTTCAAACTCTACGGTCCTCCTCCTCGTCTGCTGCATCGCTCGCCCAAATTTTTCATGCGTACGTCACAATCGGTTCAACAAAAAAAAACCCATTGCCTCAAAGGCTAGCGTGAATTTCGCGGCCCTACCAACACCTTTGTCTTTCCGTAGCTTCACGAACAACGCTGCAACGCTGCAACGCATCGCTCGCCCAACACGTGGCGAGGTTTCGAAAGTCCACAAGGAACACGCAGAGGGGCAGGTGAGCAGGCTGACGACGGGGAGGGAGCAGCCGCACCCCTGCCCTCGCTGCTCCTTCGTACCTGTTCCTCGGTGAACTGCTGCCACCGCACGAGACTCTCCTGCAGGAGGCGCCAGCGATCTTCTGTCCAGCGGCACACGGCCGCCCAGCGCTCCCCCAGGGACTGCCCCGGGGACAGGAGAGCAACGCGCACGCATGCACACAAAGACAAAGAACCCCCGTAGAGCCTTAACGGACTGTCGGGGCAAGTACTGTTAGCGAGTAGCACCTATGAAGTCCGGCACGGCACACGAGGGGGTGGGTGGTCAGCAACGCGCCCGGCCGCCTCTGTCTCCCCAGTGGCGATGTTTACACATCGCACTGGGTACTCATTTGAGGCTGAGTCGCCCTAGGGGAGGCCCAAGACCGGTTCAGATCATCGTCACCGGTGTTGGCTGTGAGCGGGAATCGATCTCGGGTGGCTACACTACCGCTCCTCACACATGCACACAAAAGCCAAAGATCCCCCATATAGCCTGAACAGACTGTTGGGGCAAGTGGCGCTAGCGAGCGCCTATGAAGGCTGGCATGGCACATGAGGGGGTTGGTGGCCAACACCACGCCCGGCCGCCTTTGTCTCCTCAGTGATGATGTTTACACACCACACGAGGTACTCATTAGAGGCTGAGTCGACCCAGGGGAGGCCCATGATCACTTCAGATAATCGTCACTTGGTGTTGGCCGTGAACGGGAATCGGGCCGCGGGGTTCGTAGCGCAGTGCGCAAACCGCTCGCTACACCACCGCTCCCCACACGCACCCACGCGCACACGCTAGAGACAAATTCATACGACGTGGTGAGCAGTCAACCGTTTGATCAATAATTCACTCAAGGAATTGATAAATACAAAATATGTCATTGAACCATCACACCAATATGAAAGTGATTTCCTGCATAAATGAGCATTGAGGCAGTGCTCAACTTCTGTTTATATCCGTGAGCCAGTGGTGAAATTTCCACATTCCTATGCCGGGGGCGATTGTAACCACAGGACAAGCACTGGTGACTTCCCCACCAAGTGGTACCCCCCTTTTTATTGACCCCAGAGTGATGATTGGCCGAGTCAAGCCCCAACTAGGATTTGAACTCGCAACCTTCCGATTGCAAGCCGCTCATCGTACCTCTAAAGCCACCTGGTCGGATAATATTTAAGCAGACACAAGAATCAAAATGACCCGAATTATGAATTCGCTCTTGTGAGGCCAGTCGATGAGCCTTTGGGGAGTCTGGGCTGCGAAAAGCCAGAAATCTGAGGCTTTGTGTCTAAATGGGGCAGAGTGGCGGACGAATTAGCCAGACATGGACAGGGCCAGCCAGACTGCGAACAACAGAGTCTGGGCTGCGAGCCACCACACAAGAGTCCAGGCGGAGAGCCACAGAGCGGCCGTTGCTGGTGGAGATACGGAAGAGCTGGTTGGGGAGAGGAGGGGCGGGCGCTGAATGTTCGGGCACCTGAAGTTGGGCCTCGAGGGCGGCTGTTGCGTTCTCTCCCGAGTTCTCGTCCACCACCACCACCATGTGCGTGAGAGAGTTCACACGCACCTGCTCCTGCTCCAGGTCCGACTGCAAGGACTGCGGACGCACGTTCAAATTGGTCAGTTCGCTTCGTCGTAAGCAACACCTACAAGCCGTTCAGTACTGCCGCGATCTTATATATATAGACGAGTGGATTTGTTTTACTTCTGATTACCCGCAAGCTCGGAAGCTGCCACGGTAAGTGGAGCGAAATGTCACGACGTGGTTCCCAACAACACGCGGTACAACAGGAAAAAAACAGCCACAGAGCTAATGCTCAGTTGCAAAGTTCCATCAGGCACACATTGGTTCGGTGGTCAGCATTGTCTTGCACATTTAAATCACAGGACACACAACTGGAAAGCCACCGACTAACAAACTGACGCGCTTGACTTGCTATTGGTGCAAGTAATAATAGATTAAGCATCCAATCCTAATTGTGAGGTTTTCCACTGCAAGACATGCAACCTTACGTGTAAAAAGAAACCACAGCCAAATATTTGCACATTAAATCATCGCCTGCAGATACAAAAGTATCATGATTTGTGCAACTGCCCCAAAAATGTAAATATGCTTGTAATAAAGTAAAGCCTTTTTGACGAAAGAAAGCACTCGAAGCCAAAACATGTGCTTCATCTGCGAGCGAGTCAGGCAACCATGGTATGAGACTCTTTTTGAATGCAAGTGAGCATCGCTTTCTCTTGAGCTCAAGAGTTTATAATTTATAGCTTTGAATTGGCAGGTGCAATAATGGCTCACGCCACTCCATAAAAGTGTAGCCTCTTTGCTGCTCTGATGTCATTATTGTTCTCAGTTGCTGGTTGCTGTGGGCCTATCCTCTCCAATAAAACTTGTTCTGCAGATACAAACACATTTGCCGAAATTAATGTGCTCAGAAAGGTCCTGTTAGTGATCACCTATTAAGCCCATCATCATACATGAGGTAGTCGTGGTGGAAACCATGACACCACTGACAGATACTAATCTTTTACTGAGCTGACCTAAAGGAGTTGCATCACAATATCGCATTTGAGGCTGGTGATTTGCATGGTCACATGATTAAACTTAAACAACCAGGCATTTGTAGTGCATTTCACAATTCACCACACTAATTTGATTTATTATTATGTATCACACTTGCTAAGCACGGGGCTCAATAAGCCAATAGTTCAGCAACAAACAACACTCCGGAAGGTCCAATTAATTAAGAGTTAAGGCGTTTCCTGACACGAACAACGGTTATAATAGTTCGGGGAAGAGAGACGATGAGAGGGAAATTCCAAATTCGAGAAGCGACGCACGCACAAAGAAAAAAAAACACACGCGCGTTCTTTTCTCTGACAGCCGTGTCGAATGCCAAAAGGTGGTTCTACTCTGGGGACCCGAGAATAGCAGCCAGGAGGCCGGGATGCCCTCGACACGGCCGAGCAGGTCGTGATCACAGCCAGAGGCTCTTTCGCTCCGCTGACAGCGAGATTAACCCTTTGCCGTTCCAAGACGTCTGCAAGATGCAGGGTGGCTGGCGTCCCCGTTCACCGTCGAATCTCGGAACGCACAAGCGGCTCAGCGTTAATTTTATTTAGAGGGGCGTGGTAGCGCCGCCGGTTTTAAAGACGTTGCGCTCAACGCAGAGCGCCGGAGCGACACGACCGCCGCGCTCTACGATAGTTGGCGCCAAACTGTGCCACGCGCCCTCCCGCGTACCGATGCAGTTATTTTAGTTTTTCTTTCGGGAGAAAAACCGATGACGTACAAGTACATCTTCGGAACGGGAAAGGGTTAAAGTGTCACAGGAAGGAGGTTGGTGGCGGTGGCGCTCACTTTGTGCTCTTCGATCTGCGCTTTCACGGAGTCGAGCTCGGGCCCAATGGGGTGGGCGTCGAGCTTGCGGATCCTCTCCTCCGTGCGGCTCAGCCAGTCCGCCAGCTCCGTCAGCTGCCTCTGTTGCAGCGCCATTAACACCTCGTGCAGCCTGGCACGCGGCAAACGCGACACGCACGCACACGCACGTAACAACACAAGTACGTATAATCAACGCGGTATGCAGATACGGTGTAATTAAAACAAGTGGGAATTGGAGATTTTCCACCCTTAAGAAATAATTTCCACTGCTACGGTTGCCTTGTGATGGAACATAAGGGACCCACCCCCCTTTTATATTTGATTTTAAATTACAAGAGACATGCATCACGTACAATTTTTAGCCAGCACGGAGACAAATATGGCCCAGGAATGTGCAACTTGTGCTGGTAACGCAAGTCGATGCCGCATGTTTTGCACACCCGATGTGCAGCACACTGAGAATGGAGATAATTAATTTAGAATCTCTCCTCCTCTCACAGCAAATGATACATTTTGTAATGCGTATATGTGTAGTGGTGGTATTGACGTGCGCCGGCAGTGATGGATCACGGGGCGCGGGGTTGGGCACGCGATGTGGGCGTGGCATGGACGCGCGCGCCGGTGGTGAGGCGCGCTCACACAAGCTGGGAAAAGAGGATCGTAGCGAGTGTGCAGTGATTGGTCAGATAAGTGGGTACTCTCAGCGACGTCCGCAGGAGGGGTATAAAGGGGGACGCGCGAGAGCACTCGTGGTCAGTGTTAACCAGTTGAAGACCGAAGACGGGGTGGAGGAGGTAGGGGCCCTGTGTGGCTCGGAGCCGAGACTGGGGGGACCGTAGTCCGACGCCCGTGTGGGTCGGGACGGTGGTACCCAGAGCCGAGACGGGCACCCCGGCTGGGTGTGTCCCGGAAGGCTACAGGGCGTAAGAGCCCGTGTCAGTACAGCTGAGTGGGTGTTGGTCACCCGTGTAGCTGAGTGGGTGTTAGTCACCCGTGTAGCTGAGTGGGTGTTGGTCACCCATGTAGCTGAGTGGGTGTTAGTCACCCGTGTAGCTGAGTGGGTGTTGGTCACCCGTGTAGCTGAGTGGGTGTTGGTCACCCGTGTAGCTAAGTGGGTGTTGGTCACCCGTGTAACGAAGTTGTAGCTGAGTGGGTGTCCGTCACCCGTGTAGCTAAGTGGGTGTTGGTCACCCGTGTAACGAAGTAGGGTGTTAGTCATCCGTGTAACTACAAGTTGGCGAAAATAAAGAGTGTGCTACCCGTGAAGTCGTCTCCTGCCGAGTTACTACTTTACATATGCATGATTCATGTGACCTTTACAAAGCACAACCTTATGTGTAGATAAAGTAACGTTTGAAAGATTTAAATGCGTAGTAATTTAAGTTTTTAGATTTTGCAGTTTGCTTCGATGCAACCGAAAGGTGGATTTTAATGCAAATTCGTATGCGTGATTAATTCGCAATCTCAGGGGGCTATGGTGATTTTGATATATTCTGGCCAAGCCTGTGTGTGTGGATATATATCTTGACATTGTTAGCTTCATTGCTAGATTTCAGGCGTTGCAATTGCAGCCAAGGTCATTGACTTAGAGACATCAGCAGGTTCATAAATTTAGTCACAAGACATGCCAACCCTCTGTGACTCGCTGTAATTTCCACTGCAGCCACCGGTCATTAAGTTACAAAAAGTTGTGGCTGCACTTGCGTTGGTCTCAAACTCACGGTGTTAAAATAAAGGGTTATATACACAATACATATGGGGGGGGGGAAGGACATATGAGCCCCTTTATAAAATGAAAAAAAAATTGGCTGGTACCTTTAAATATCGCAGTTTCATGTAGGTGTATAAATGAACAGTTTTAATGAGACGCAAAAAAAGAGTCGCATCAATTTAAAGCCGTGGCTATTTTCAAGCCGGGTGTTTTACGCATGATCATGATTGCAATGTGAGCTGTTCCCCCACATCCATCGCTAAATAAAGTAGTCGGGGTGAGCCTGCGCACCCTTTTAACATCTCGTTTTTAAAATTCTTAAACCGTGTTCAGACTAA
Organism: Lethenteron reissneri; assembly: GCF_015708825.2. Classification (NCBI taxonomy): domain Eukaryota; kingdom Metazoa; phylum Chordata; class Hyperoartia; order Petromyzontiformes; family Petromyzontidae; genus Lethenteron; species Lethenteron reissneri. The sequence continues at coordinate 2,188,491 of NC_083784.1, forward strand.
TGACTAAGTAAGAGGTCCCCTTTGCCATCGTGACAACGTGACCATTTGAATTATGGCTGGGTGGAGGTAATATCATCATCATGGCTTGGCTTCGCGAACGAAGATCTAGGAAGGACATCCACGTCTTCTGCAGGCACGCTGGTGGCTGAAGAGGCCTATGCGGGACAAGCAGGTTCTGCCACAACAGCTGCAAGTATAGGTCTCATCTGGGATGGGTGCTGAGGGATCATGGTTCTTCCTCCTTCTCCTTTTGTCCTCCATACGGGCCCTGCGGGTATCTTCGAAGAAGGAGGTGGCCTGGTGGACTGTGTGCCGCCAGGAGTTGCGATCAGCTGCTTGTGTTGCCCACTGACGGTGATCGATGCAGCAAGCAGTGAGGGACTTCTTCAGGGAGTCTTTGTATCGCTTTCGTGGTGCCCCTATGTCGCGATGGCCAGAGGACAGTTCCCCATACAGCACGATCTTAGGCAAGCGGTGGTTCTCCATCCTGGCGATGTGCCCTGCCCAACGAAGCTGTGTCTTGAGGACCATGGCCTCGATGCTGATGACCTTCGCTGACTTGAGGACTTCAGTGTTGGCGACGAAGTCACTCCAGTGAATATGGAAGATTGTGCGGAGGCAGCGCTGATGGAAACGCTCGAGGAGACTCAGGTGACGACGGTACGTGACCCAGGACTCAGCGCCATACAGGAGAGTGGTCAGCACAACAGCTTTGTAGACGTTGACCTTTGTGGCTCTTTTAAGGTTTATGTTGTTCCAGACACGTTTGTATAGTCTGCCAAATGCACTGTTTGCCTTGGCCAGCCTGTTGTCGACTTCGTTGTCGATCTTGGCGTCAGACGAGATGACGCACCCCAAGTAGCTGAACTGGTGGACAGCTTTCAGTTCTGTTTGTTCAATGAAGATGCTTGGTGGATGGTGCTCCTCATGGGGTGCGGACTGATGAAGAACTTCAGTCTTCCTCAGGCTGACTTCAAGGCCGAAGATCTGAGCTGTTTTCGCGAAACAGGACGTAATTCGCTGCATAGCTGCCTCTGTATGAGCAAGGAGGGCGGCATCGTCAGCAAAAAGCAGCTCCCTGATCAGTTGCTCCATGGTCTTTGTGTGGGCCTGCAAACGCCTCAGGTTGAACACGCTCCCGTCGAGACGAAAACGGATGTATACGCCATCAGCGTCGTCGAGGTCCTCTGTGACCTCCCCTTTGCCATCGTGACAACGTGACCATTTGAATTATGGCTGGGTGGAGGTAATATAGTCCATGACCAAATCAACCGGAATGCGCCCAATCTCGTCAAGATGCAGGAAACTAAGCAAGCACGAGTCGGTTTAACGTGTGGATGGGTGACCACACCGTCATGCACACACAGGTGGTATAGGCTGCCGTGGGGCTACATGGTGGGCAGCAGAGGGCAGTTAGGCAAATTCAATTGCTGTACTGTAATATTCTCCCAATGTCTGTGCTTCCCACTTTCACCAACCCACACCCACCAGCGTTCTGAATTATGGCCAAATAATTCCCACCACTAATTCGGCAAGGGGAGGCCCTCGTCTAGCAGTAGATTAACAACGGGGTTGTGGACATGAACGTGAGGTTATCACATTGTAAATTCATCCACGGACACAAGACACGTGGACACATTATTTGTAAAAAATAAAAAATAAAAAAAGAACCGCCGTGGAATTAAGCGTGGATCGAGATGATTTCACTGAACCTGCAACTCAGAAAAACGCACACAACCTCCAAGCCATGGAGCACAAAGCCACTGCTTAACAGCAGAGTGCGAATTTTACATAGCCCACACGTTGGCAATGCCATTACTGTCACCGCACTGACATACGGCTACCCATTATTTACGTCCCTGCGTCACGGCAGCGGGCACTGAGATTATTGTGGGAACTTTGCTGCAAAGGACTTGGACCACACGTGACTGATATAATTTAAACGGGGCTTGCAATCGATACGTATACAGTATATACGGATTTAAGACTAAGTCAATATAAAGCAGAGGTCGCAAACGGGTTTTGATTCCTTACCCGTACCCGTACCCGGCCGCACCAGGGTCGCAAATGGGTACCCGTACCCGGCCGGGTACGGGTACTCGTTCCCTACCCGTACCCTACCCGAAATGAGTGACAAACGGTTACTCACCAGTGACTCACGGCCTACCCGTGCCCGTACCCGGCCGCACCAGGGTCGCAAACGGGTACCGAGTATCGGGTAGGGTACGGGTATCAGGTACCCGATTGCGACCTCTGATATAAAGTCACCAAATCTCGTCAGATCGCGCAAGCTGAGCAGGGTTGAGCCTCAGTTGTTACTTGGATGGGTGACCCGCAGCAGCTGGGCTTGCCAGATGTTGTAGGCATTGAGGCCATGGGGCGGCCAGGGGATGGCACTGCTGAGCGTTGCCACCGCGTACGCGTCAGAATCCCTCTTGGTCATTTGGATTCCTCCCAAAAATACCAAGCACTTGTTGACAGAATTGGTTAAACCGTGCCTTTCCTGGGTAAAATAGTTGGTAGGAGCAATATATTTATTACTCTTAATATATTGAGTTTGTGGACAAAATTTCAGCTTTTGATACAAACGACAAAAGCAATATTCAGTCGAGCCTCCATAAGAGCAAAGGCATGAACACAACAATGGTAAATAAATGGTGACGTAAATAAATATTGGAACACCTCTAGCCTAAAAAGTGAACTCCAGCGTTGAAAACAATAAGTAGAAAAGGCATATTGTTGGCATAAGCCAGGGACCTTGGGCTAACCAGATGCTGCGCCGTGAACTAAAAAGCTTCTGCAATTCATCACGCCTGACATCCTGTCTTCATAAGATCTGCCCCATACACAATGGCCACAAAACAATGCCCCCTTTAGCTTCGGGATATGCCCACAAGTTACATGGTTACTTTTGAATAGAATTAGATCGCAACGTATTTAATTGCATGAACTGAAGACAAATCTAGCGCTGCATGTGAAAAACGCAGGCTATTATGGAATGCTTTACGGCCAATCATTTATCATCATCATCATCGTACTGCACAGGTTTCCAAGGTTGTGCTGGATAGCACGCTGGCGTATTTTCAAGAGGTACTGTCTATTCAATTCAGTGAAGAAGCTCCCAACGTCAGCATTGGAACGCAGGACACCATGGACGAACAACACGTGGGAACAACTAAAAAACACGTGAGAGACCGATCGTCGTCATCATCATCGTCGTTATCATCAACATTGTCACCATCGTCATCGTCATCATGATCATCGTCATCATCATCATCATTGTCATCATCACCATCGTCACCATCGTTATCATAACATGCAGTCATATGTGCACTGTGTTCTGAACCTGTAGAATTTAATTACGATTGCTGGCCAGGCTAACAAGGCCGCCATGGTGGCGTGATGTTAACGACCTCGCCTGGTATACAAGAGGTTTGATCCCAACCCTGACACCTGTAATATTTTGAGTTTGCATGTCTCTCTCCCCGTGGTGTCGTGGATTTTTCTCCGGGTCCTCCCGTTTTTCCCTCCACATTTAAAATCAACATGCGTTTAGAGTATTTGGCTGCTATACATTTCCACGTGATACGCCACTTCGTTGAGCTATCAGTTGTGATAGCCAAGTCGCTTTCGAAAAAAAAAAGCTACATAGCTCAGTGGGCCTTGCCTGGCGAAATAAAAAAATGTTCATAGTTGAGTTTGATTGACAAGTGACATCTGAACCGGTCCTGACCTAACCGCACCATCGCCTTCACAAACCTCCACCGACCACCAGCATGGTGAAATGTGGTGAAATGTGGTGAAATATGGTCAAAATAACCATGACGGCTGGTGGGTGGGGAACCCATGGCCCAGCAGTAGATTGACAAGAAGCTGTGCAGTATTACTATTATTATTTTGCACATAATATATAGAAGCAATCTCATTTTCTCGTGCATTTCGAACATAGAATTCCCTTGGCTGTTGTGTCGTCAGGTGTCGTTCCTTTGTCATGTGGCGCCTGCTCGCCTTGGAAATCTTCACACGTCGGCGAGGGGGGTCGAAAGCAAAACATTACGGGGCGATTTAATTGTCGATACTTAATCTAGTTGGTTTACTTACAATGAATCGCATTTCACGGTGATGAACAAACCCTGTACCTGAAGACTGAGTAAACCTTTAATAGATTTCAAATCGTATAGACAACACGGATACAAGACGATCGGGTACGGCCTGATGAGACCGTCATGGAGAAGTGATGCTTGCGAGGAGCGCCTGAAGCGATAGCAGCATCACAAGGAGGTCAGGCGGCCATCCCCGACGCCTGGCTACCTTTGTTTTCCAAATGCTGATCATGATACACCACGGTTGGTTCTTGTGTTTTGTTTTGTCCGGGTGCACGCAATGCCGAAACATCTATAATGTCACAGGTAAAGGTCGACTTAGCTTTGTGAGTGACCAAAAAAAAAACATACTCTCCCATTCGAGGCAAGATAAAGAGTTGGGCGAATACAAACATATTTTCGGGACGTTTTTAATCCACTGCTGGATGAAGGCATTTCAACACGGTGTTAGTGATGTGGGTTGTATGGCCATACATCACCATGCTGGTCCATCTGGGTTGGTGATAAGGGTGGCTGGAGGTGGGAGTGTTGAATCGGCTCAGGTATCACTCGCCACTGACAACTGATGTGAGCCGTGCTAGGAATTGAACTCAGGTTGCCAGGTTCATTGTGGAGTGCGCTAACCACTGTGCTACTATTCAACCCTATATTTTTTTAAACTATTATTATTCTTGGGTTCTTTCGGTAACGTCACATAGATAGAAAAAAAAAGTGAGCGTACTGGCAGTCTATAATATAGACTGTAGGCTGGTAGACTGTAGCCTGGTTTTTAAGCAGGTGAGCATATTGGCAGTCTATAATGTAGACTTATTCTGGTTCATTCAGTAATAAAAATAAAATAATAAATAAAAATAAATAAACACAAGAACCACGACGTTTCAATCGCAACACAAGCCGTCGTCATCAGGAAAAGGGGGATTAGCCTCTAAAGGCAAACTTTTATAAAGGTTTAGAGATGGGCGTAGCCCAAGTGTGTCAGCAGCATGGGCGGGGCAGCTGATGTTAATGTGGGAGAAAACAACGACACCGGCAGTGGGTATACACCAATCAAAGGGCCGCCAGGCAATCATTGTACCTCGCTCCACACACCCAAATCAAGTCATGACCCAACGTGGTTGATGACATCTTTCCAATGATTGCTGAGTTGATAACCATCCTCTCAGTTGAAAATGTGTCTGTGTCTGTATATACGGATGGCTTCATGAACGAATCTTTGTTGATAGCCAGTAGGCTTGCAAAGTACCATCGTCTTAGAGAAATCTAATTCGTGTGAGCCAGCCGCATTAAAATAATGATCAGCCACGGCAGAAGTATTGGTTCTACCGTGTTTCAAATCTGCCTTGTGCTCACGGACACGGTCCGAGACGTCGTTTAGTTTCCCCAATGTAACTGCTGGCTGCAGGTACAGCTTAGTTTTTAGACGCCGGGATATTGCATTTCAGGAATCTTGTCCTTCACAGATGGGAGCAGATCACAAATTTTATGTACTGTGTTAAATCAGACCTGGATTTTGTGTTTGTTCATGATTTGGAAAATCTTTTTGGTTACCCATGCTATGTTTGGCAAGGTTATGGATTTGATTGGATCCTCAGATTTTTTTAAATTTCTATCTACGTGACTTTATCAAAAGAACCAATGAATATGAATTCCTGCAGTCACGAGTGTTTTAAGTCAATATTAATTATTGCTATTGCGAATAAAAATGAGAAGTCATCAATGAAACAGGCCAAACATCCCCATGCAGGACCCTCCAGCAAAATAGTCTAAGACTCGGTGAGACTTGCCTGGGTAAACAAAAAACAATAATTTGGTAGTAATTTAAATTATGTCGGTGTGAGCATCAGTTTCTGTTTCGATAATAATTGTGTTTCCTTCACGATTGTATTAACACAAATACAGCGAAAATGCATACTTTGTACATAATGCAATAAACATGATTATTCTGAGCAATGTTTGCTGTTGGATAGAATGACTTCCAACCTCATTAAGAGTAAATATATAGTGCTTTAGCCTAATCTCCCTCTCTCTGTCCAGCATTTTGTAATTATTCAACAAGCACCACAGGCAGCTGGCATCAATCCAAAACGACGGTTAGGGGAGCACAATTAGTTTTTCCTCAATTGCATAAGAAACCTTTCATTTTCTTAATTCGCCAATTGCAAAAAAAATTCACCAAAGCTCTGCCACGTAACGCGATCTCTTGAAAATAACAAAGCGTCATACGAAGCAGGCCGCAGCCTCTGAGGGCGCTCACGTGTTCGCGCACACACGGCAACGATCCCAGAAGCTAAGCGGGGATTTGAGCCTGGGTGACACTTGCATGGGCGAACCTACAACGGATAGCACGTGTTAAAGGATGTGGGGCTATGTTCTGGGCATAAGGAGGAACACCGTGTGTTTAGTTTGTTGTCCTTCCCCCTCGCACCTCCGATAAGCATGGTCGGTGACGTACGGTGCGCGAAAGAAGTCCCCACAGCTATGCACCACGTCTTCACGAACCCGCGATGATGAGCGTTTGCACCGCGGTCGAAACATCATCACAAACCGCATTGCGTTGGGAGGCCCCCGTTCAGCAGCAGATCGACAAGGGGCTGTACGCACACGCGCGAGGACTCACCGCGACTGGCGGTCCATGCTGGCGACGCGGAGGCTCTCCCAGCGTGAGTTCAACAGGTTCATCTGCTCGCGCACCTCGCTCTCCTCGTCCTCGCCCAGCTTGCCCTCGGCCAGCAGCTGGTTGCCCGCGTGCAGCACGTTACCCACGCTGCTCTGGTGCGACGTCAGCTCCAGCATGAAGCCCTGGGCACGCGCGGAGGGCGGGCGGGCAGGCGCCGAGGATTAATGCGTGGGGAGTGGAGGGCCCGCATCCGTTCGGGTTACATTGATGCACCGCGTGTAAAGAAACCGCATCAACCGTAATTCTTTTAAACGCAATAACACCTCCGCTCGCACATTGTACACTAAAATAAAATGCAAAGACAATGGAATAGTGTTGAAGTAAAGGCCGTGAGAAAAAAGCGAGTCCTGCATGCCCTCTTAAACACACTGCGGCTCGTAACGTGCCGGATCTTCGCCGGCAAGGCATTCGAGATCCTTGGGGCGACACTTGAGAATGCCACCAGACCTTTCAGCGTCGAGCGCAAGAGCCCAGGCTGGGAGAGTATGCATACGTCATCGGTAAATAGGTAGAGGCGCGCAGCCCTGAAATTCCTCGCTCACGCCACTATTGGCAGAAGGGACGCCACCCGACGGACCTCTAGAGAGCTATAATCTTAGTTCTTTGTTTTATTTTTATTAATTTTAATTTCATTTTTTACCTACGTGACTTTACCGAAAGAACTAAGAGTATGAATCCTTGCAGTCACGAAAGCTTCAACTCTAGAGAGCTGTTTCGAAGGTTATTTTGGCCTACTCTTCCACGCTGATGAGACTTTTTTTGCAATGGCCTGGAGTGCACTCGCACTTTGCCCTACCGTGCGTGATCAGCCGATAGCGTAACTGTGGTGTTGTACCCATTTATACCGATGGGTGGAGAGAGGCTGGGGGTATTTAAGAAACTCGTACCTCTGGATTGGAAGTCCAGTGTGCTAACCGTTGCACCACGGCAGCATAGCGTTGCAAATATAAATATATACGTGCAAGACAAGAACAATAATTCCAATCTCTTTGTCAATTCACTGCTGGATGAATGCCTCCATGTGCCGTATGGGTCACCAGGGTTGTTGGGATACACTTTGCCATGCTGGTCAGCGAGGACTCGTGAAGGGCTGACCAAGAACCGGATAAGATAATCACTTGCCACTGACGTTAGCCGTGACCGGGAATGGGACTTACGTCTCCGTCACAGCTCAACCCGCATATCACACACATGACCTATGTGCATGACTTACAAACAATACTGAAACCATCCTCTCCTGCCATGTATAAGCCTCTCTCCATGTTAAACCTCAACAAAAAGATCGGTCGGTCACAATGTCGAAATGTCCCTTTCCTCTCGGGGACATGAAGAGAAATCCCTGGTATCATTATGAATTCAAATCATCACATGCAGTAATTACACTGCATTACATAATACAATGTTAACTCATGAAACATGTAACATTGACGCATCCAACCACCGATACTTATAGATATTACAAAATGTACTTTAAATACACATTCATAACACAATGCATGAAAGTCGAAATATTACAGGACAAACATTTGATAGACAATGCACACGTTTGTGAAATTTTTTCAGGGCAGTATATAACGCGAGGCAAACGTGCACTCAGCACTTAACAGACATAACATAATAAAATACTTCATAGTGCGCAATAAATATTTATATAAAACACATGAACAACTTCTAAACATAAAAATGCATAGCGTGCAAAGTACCCAATTTATGCAGAAATACATGTGAATAAAAATAACACTTTTACTGAAGGGGTAATTTAAGCCTGCTACATATACCGAGAACACAGCTCAAGCGAAACTATAACCATTTGCATACAATGTTCATTCTAATTTACAATCTTCCAAATTTAATCACATTGCTAATGTTTTGTTTAACAACTCTCACCAGGGGTGCCTTAATAATGTGGCTCCTCACCAATTTCTCACGATTAGAGAAATAAAACTAGGTGGGGGCGGGTGGGCGGGCGGGGGGGGGCATTGAATTGACACCACAAATCAGTGGCATTGGGGCGAGGAGGGAGTCACGAACCGCAGCCTTTGGTTTCAAAGCATCATCACCAGTCGGCGTCGTTAGGTGCCAAACGACGCCAACTAGGCCCATCGCGAAAGGGGCCTGTTTTCACGCCGTGGTGCCGGACTAACCGGACCTTTGAAAAACACGAAGAGGTCACCTCCAGCGCTTTAACCTCGCACAACCACTGGAACCAAAAGGGATTTGTTGAGATGGCCTTGAGAACATGCCGCTGAGAAAAGTGTACCGCAGTATTCCGCTTTGCCACTGCGCAAGAGAACGATCTGCAATGAGCCCCCACCACCATCACCACCACCACCACCACCACCGCCGCCGCCAAACCACCAACCACGCTGACGCCATTACTCTAAATCGTTGGGTAATGGAGGCCAGCAGGGTGCTGAGCAAAAACGGATGAACACCGAAGAGCAGGAGCCATGGGACACCGTCTTGATGGAATGGAGGAATAGAATAGGTGTGATTGCCGACTAAGTTGGGGGGCGAGGGAGGGTGGGGGGGCGGTGACATCAGGGGACGGTCGACATGTTATGCCGACACGGTCGGCGCATCCCGCGCAGCGCGCGCGGGAGGACGGCCGAGGCGTGTCGGAGCGGGGACGAGCGTCGCCAAATCGTTCCCTCGTTTCAATCACCGCTTGGCCGCGACAATTAAGGTCGCGGCGTGGTCGACGTTACTGCCGTGGGATGCGCGCCGCGCCACTCCCCCGGGTGTTGGTCGCACTCTTTGGGGGTTACAGGCCTACGCCGTGTTGGTTTGACGATTCGGAAAAAAAAGTAACCTGACGGAGAAGTCCGACGACGATTAAATTGCAGTATAAAAGGCAATGGGTAAAGGTGCAGCCGTGCAATTGCTTGCTCACACCATTGCCGGCGGAAGGACCTCCACTAGAGGCAGCTTTGACGAGCCTCGAATGGGTACCTGTGTAAACAGCGCCACGACGGAGACAAAGGCGGACTAGCGTGGTGCACGCCATCCTCGTGTGCCGTGCCGGCCTTCATAGGTGCTACTCGCTAACAGCAATCGCCCAAACAGTGTGCTAAGGCTATGCGGGGGATCTATTTATTTGCTTTTTTTGCAGCAGGATGCACCCCAGTGACATTTAACATTGGGCGACAGAGGCTGTGGGCAATGCCCGCTAGCAGAGATTATTGCCGCGTTTAGTCTGCCGCTGCTGCCGCATCACACGTTAGTGGGGGGGCGGTCCAAGTCAAACTGCCAGTGGATAATCCGCTTTGCCATTCCAGGAACTCGGCATCAATCACAAGGCTCAATGGCGGTGTCAAAAACGGGGCCACTGTCTAAGTTGCTTCCAAATGCCGGTTAATGCGGCTTCACGCTTAGAGGCGGCACTCACGCACAAAGTGAATGGCGCGTCGGGAAGAAGAGCGCTCGTGTAAGGCCGCCACAAACTTCGCAATCGTTACCGCGCGGGGTTTTTACGGTTGCCCTGTACGACTCTCTGACGTGCTTCCGGATCGCGCGCTCCTGAAGCGGCGCTGCCATGCATCACGCACATCGGAAGAGGCAAACTTCCCAATGACTGAAGCGCCGTCAGTGCTTCTAGCGAGAGACCTACGAACGGCCGGCACGGCACACGAGGAGGTCGGTGGCCAGCACCACGCTCGGCTGCCTTTGTCTCCCCCAGTGGCGATGTTCACACACTGCACTGGGTACTCATTTGAGGCTGAGTCGACCTAGGGGAGGCCCAGGACCGGTTAAGATAATCCTCACTGGGGTTGGCCGTGAGCACGGCTCGAATATAGGGTCGCTGGGTGCGTAGCGCTGCGCGCTGACCGCTGCACTGCCGCTACCCCTACACGCACGCACAAAAACAAAGATAAAGATCCCCCGTATAGTCTATAGACCGCTAGGGTAAGTGCTGTTAGTGAGCACCGATGCAGGCCGGCACGGAACGTATGAATGTATGTATTTGTGTTGAACATATTTTGCACCATATGTAGCCCGCAGTGGTTATCAGAGGTGTGGAGGAAGAAAAATAAACAGAACACAAAAAACAGTTCTATAGAAATGAGGTTTCAATCTAGATGATTTAATATTGCATAGCTCCAGTAGCTTCCTAACATCGGAAGGAAGAGCGTTCCAGACGACCACAGAAGCGCATTTGAAAGCGTGCAATGCGGTTAACCGTCTGTGTTCGTTGGCCAGCCAAAATCCGCTGCGAGGATGACTGGAATTCGCGTGATGGTTAACGCCCCTTGACGAGATCGCCAAGGTACACGCCACACCAGGTGCTCATTTGAGACCGAGTCGCACGCGCAGACGTGCAGACGCACGCGCGCACACACACACACCTCGTGCGCGTGGAACTGCTCCTTGACCTCCTCGACGTCGGCCGAGATGTCGGGCTGGCCCTGCAGGGTGTCCTCGGCGGAGAGCAGCCAGGTGAGCACCTCCTCCAGGGCGCCCTGGTAGCTCTCGAGGTCCACCTCTCCCTCCAGCTCCGTGATGGTGCTGGGCGTCTCAGGCCGCGAGCTCGTGTTCTCCTCCTCCTCCGACGTCACCATCTGCACCTCGCGGCGGCGCGGCAAGCAAAAGGGCGAGATGGTTAAGGTGTGGAAATAACGACGGCGGTAAGAGAAGGGGGGTGGGTTGGTGGGGAGTGGGGGAATAAACTCGAAAACAAAACAGCGAAAAGTGAGAATGCATAGGTGCGATCGCGGCTGTGCCGTACAGCTCTCCGGCGTGTTTGCGAGATTGTGCTGGCGTGTTTAATCGAAACGATTTCCGACGTTTCGCTCCGCATGCTGGGTGGGAGCTTCTTCATAAACTGAATTAATGTTCTGTCAGGAACCGCATTCAATCATCTCCCCTTCATGGCCCATTGGTATCGTGCCAGAATACACAACCATATTTGCGGCAGCATCGATGTCTCAAGCGCATCGCGAGCAGGCCAGCTCAATAACATCTCCGCCGAATCCCAGCCTCACCCTGAGGATCGGCTCCTTGGAGCACGTCAAGTATAGGGCCTCACTCGGGCCGCCATCAAAACCTTGACAATGTCAGGCAAGGTAACCTTTATTTGACATCATTTATCCGCATGGCCCGGTAAAAAAAGAAAAAATTACCGAAGAAGTTTAAATGAAAATCGCAATTGAGAATGTGTGCCAAATTTTGAAATGACAAAACATGAATGATAAAGATCAAGAAGAAGCTAGTCCTGATGTTTTTTTTTGTGTCAGGGTTTTACATTTGAATTGCATCAGCAGTCTTCGTATCTTTGTTGTGGTTTCACTGAAGGGAGAGTACCATGGAGGTGACGAGAGCACATCTTTGGCCTGGACGAGCAACTTAATCCCTTACACAAAATCACACGGGCTGTAAACCTGGCTTCGAGTCGTGATTCGGAGTCTGCTGAACAGCGAGCAGCGTTTACAACCAGGTGTAAAAGTCTCTTTAAAAATCATTGTTTGGCAGGACATCCTGAATTTTACAAGAGACCACTCGCCACTGCGGCAGTCGGCGTGTGCGACACTTAAATCATTGCAGCCCACATCAACGCGATGTAGAAAATTCCACACGGATTCTATTAATACAAATTTACAAGGAACAATAGCAACTTTTTTTAAAATATGTGCTTGAGTAGGCAAAACATTACATTGTTGCAATGCTTAGTGTTGGTGTTGTCTTGTTAATTTTAAGTGCTACTCAGGGATGAATGGTTCACAATGGCCAAACAAATAAGGTCACGGTGGTTTGATCATGGGTTCAAGTGAGCAGAAAGCCTTTAGAGCTTAAGCCTCTTATTCTTTTGGACTTCCACAGAGACCTCAACCGTTCTGATTCCCCTTTTCCCATTCTCTGTGCTATCCAAAGACCCCTGAGCACAGAGCCTGATCGTTAAACTCCCGGGCTGAAGCAAATTCGTTTCATTGAGGGAATTGGATTGTGCTAAGTCAAAGACCAAGCCTTGCCCACTGCACCCCAAGTGAATGAGCAATTCCTGACTCCGGAATACCAGAGCGTCACGCGAGAAGATCTAGTGTACGATACACGGCGCTTACGTGCCAATATGACATCCACCAGTTATCCTCCAAGCCAGACACTGACCAACACAGATCAAGTAAATCGTGACTCTAAGCCGACAATTATATTTTGCATTTGAGGACAAGAGTTCCGATGAACGTGTACCTTAAAAGGGAAGTTACATATACAAATTAGTAGCATGGAAAACAAGCCCAAGTATATGTTTTGTTTTCCTGATCAATGCAGTTCCTGGTAAGCAGCAAGTGTTGAAAGAAAACATCTCATGGATAACATGAAGCCACGTCATTGGAACGACTTACGAGGGATGAGAGATCACATGAATTACGGAGTGGAGACAACAAGTAAACCCGTAAAAACAAAGTTTTTCACTATAAATCCTTTATATGCGTGGCGGCTAGAGTCCTCTAGTCCTCTGGCTTGAGATGGCTGCCACCTATGGGTCAGATGATTGCATGGCAGCATTAAGCAATTGGTAATTAAATATAATATTTTTGTCCTAAAAAGTGTAAAATTTTGGATTTTTTTTTTTACGAACATTAATTTTCACGCACAACGAGTCTGTGTGGAAAATGTCAGCTCGATTGGATCACGGGAAGCGGGTTAAAAAACGACTGAAAGATTTGCACGGTCCTAAGCAAGCAAGCAAGTGAACTTAATATAAAGGATTTAAAAAGAAGGGAAAATAAGCAGAGGATGGACAGCAGAAGACAAGGCAGCAGAGAGATAATAAGTAATATTTAAAAATACTTTTAAAAAACACGCTTTAATGAAATGTACCGTACTCGTAATGGCAGAACTGCACGAATCCACGATGTGGCCGCAAAGCTTGCCATAACGTAAGGGGCCGTGGTGATTTACAGCCAACGTGAGTTGAGCGTGGACAATTAGAGCCAAGCCGAAACATAACATATAAAAAATTATGTTTAAAAAATGTTTTTTTAATAGAATATAGTATTGTCATCAGTATGATATAAGTATACTGAGTTTGCAGTCGATACCACATTGGGAAGTGGGTTAAAATTGAGTTACAATATTTGAGGATACGACAACAACAACAGAGTGAGTTAAATAAAAGCGTGTAAAAAGCAAAGATTTTCGAGGCTACTATTGGACACGGCCAACTAAATAAAGGAAGATATAGAGGGAAAATTCGTGGAGGCCCTTTGCCCAGGAGTGGAAAGTTACAGGCTGACAACAAAAACAACAACTGAGTATGTATGCCTCCATGTACCTGCGCTGAACTCACTGGCCTAACTTATTCGCTTGCTCCTAAAGTTAGAAACGTATCACACGCAACAATCGCTCTGTTGACTGTCTGGGCCACAGAGCTTCCTCTTACCAATCACCATATGATTGGAACTCGTCAAATTTAAATATCAAACTGAGCACCTCTTTTCTGTGCACTTAGTGTTTTAATGTTTGTTTTACACCTTTTATAAAACGGCGCAGAACGCTTTGCGCGTAGGTGCGGTGGTCAGAAAATTGCACCACAAATCTGGAGAATGGTAGTGCAGCGGTAAGCGCGTTGCGGTACGAACCCGGTGACCCGAGTTCGATTCCTGGTCACGGCCAACATCAGTAACGATTATCTGAACCGGTCCTGGCCCTCCCCAAGGTCGACTCAACCTAAAATGAGTACCTGGTGCAGTGTGCAAACATAGGCAATGGGGAGACAAATGCAGCAGAGCGTGGTGCTAGTCACCCACTCCTTCGTGTGCCGTGCCGGCCTTAGTAAGTGCTCGCTAACAGCACTTGCCCCAATAGTCTATAAAGGCTATATGGGGGATCTTTGTCTTTGTATCTTGATTCTATAAAATTGCACCACAAATCTGACAATCCTGATATTGATTCCAGGCCACGGATATCGGTGGCAAGCAATATCTCAACTGGTTCTGGGTCACCCACTTCAGCAACCCACACTGACCAGCATGGTGAAGTATGGTCAAAAAACTCCCGTGAACTGACACTGCATAGGGAAGGCCATTATCCAGCAGTGCATTGACACATATCTGTGATGTATTGTTATTTGTATCATGTTTTAAGTTTGTTTAGTTTAAATGTTTTATTGTAATATCTTGTATTCACGACATATAAAATGATAATTTACTGTGGTGTGCAATATGAATTATATAAACTATGGATTCCACTAAACTATGTTGATTTTACCAGGTAAGGGCCACGAAGCAATATCGCTGTTTTTCAGAATTGACAAATGATAGCTCAACAAAGTGCCCTATCACGTGGAAATGTATCGCAGCCAAATACTCTCAAAGGCATGATTCTACATGTGGAGAGAAAAACCGGAGAACCTGGAGAAAAAAATGCGTGACCACTGGGAGAGAGACACGCAAACTCCAAATATACATGCGTCAGGGTCGGGATCAATGCCCACGACCTCCTGCAAACCACGAGAGGTAGTTAACATCTCAACACCATGGAATCCTATATCTACGTTAGTACATGTACAGTATATATCTGTACCAACCTTGTAACTTTTACGTGGAACTCATAAATCACTGCCATCAACCGCAACAGAACATTAACAGGCCGATGTGAACATCTACTTCACGGATGACAAATTAAAGATGAGCCACGGTGCAATTGTGGCCATATCGTGAACCGCAGCGGTCTGCACTTCTGCTTTCAACGGAGGAGTCGCCAAATGACACAAATTCTCTCCAGGAGCTCTCTTGTGTCTAGCTGACCTCAACATCGGCATTTAGCTCCTGAGCGTATCGCCTTCATACGCAGGAATAGAACTGAAATCTTCGTAGGACCCCCTTGGAAATAAGGTGTGCATCTGTAAGACTTATTCCGGCGATATTATTGTGAGCACTGTAGCGTTAGTCATCGGCAAACCAATTATATTTGGCCAAATAATAGTGTGGAATTCCACCTTTGTGGAAGCAATGGTAGAAACTCTACATCCTTGTGCCAGGAAGTTAATCTCTCCACACGACAACCTATACATGGTGGTGCTAATCTTGATTTGAAGCTGTCGCCACTGCAGGAATCCTTACTCTTTGGTTCTTTCGGTAAAGTCACGTAGGTAGAAAAATAATAGATCACGACGTTTCGATCGCAACACAAGCAATCGTCATCAGGTGAGACTACTACGGAAACTCTCTCGGCTACTTCAGCAGATTTTTCTTGCTGTAGTTGTCTCACCTGATGACGATTGCTTGTGTTGTGATCGAAACGTCGTGATCTATCATTTTTCTACCTACGTGACTTTACCTAAAGAACCAAAGAGTATGGTGGTACTAAATTTATCAAGCGTGGAGAAATGATGGGCTGAGTCAACTCGCGACTGGAATTTGAATCCACAAATTTTCGATGGCGACTCAAGCGCTCGCCACTGTGCCATGTCGCCCGACTCGCCTCCCTCTGCGGTCAATAAAACAAAAATTTAAAAGCGAATGAATGTGTGGGGTTTGCGTTCACCCTCGTTTCGCTCATTATTATCCAGCAGCCAGTAGTGGAGAGATCACGGCAGGGATGCCCTCCACAGTGAAAAATCACGCGGCAAAACACAGAGCAACACAATCCCGAGCTAATTTGCGAAACAATTATCACAGCAGGTAGCCACGTGAATATAAGCTGGTGTTATGTACTTGTGAAGAACACAAACTCAAAAGTTGTGCCAAGCAGCAGGAACAAATGCGTGCACACATCCGACAACACACTTGGAGTCAAAGACTTCATTATGACCGGAAGAAAAGTCAGTGAGATTGAGTGGGGGGACCCGTCACGAGAAGGCGTGATGGACCGTGGTGGGTGAGAATAACAAATGAGTGGAAGTCAAAGGAGGGGGGATGTGCCCAGAGGAGCATCTATCCAGGAGATGGGGTGATTAGGTGGATTTTAATATCCATCATATATATGACAAGTGGCCAACAGCTTTGGAAGGCCTCCATACACCACTGGATAAATCCAGGTTAATCGTGATAAATTATACTTGTGTAGCTTTGATTGATTGACACGGGATTATCAACCAACACTACGCTACAATCAGAAATCCATTTTGAATTGACGTAGCTACGTTTTTTGTGTGATTAACAACAATAAAATTGTGCACTGAGAAATAAAAAAAGAGTGCGCTCCATTCATGAGACCTACGTAAGCTACAAGAGCGAGAGACAATCAGGAGCTGACACGCTGAAATTGTGGACATAACTCTGCAAACGATGTCTCTGGTCAATCAATGACTACATGGGTAGACTTGTCTGTGTGTGTACGTGTGTACTCAGCCTCAAATGAGTATCTGGTGCAGGTGTGTAAACATCGCCACTGGGGAGAGAAAGGCGGTCGGGCGTGGTGCTGGCCACCCACCCCCTCGTGTGTGCCATTCTGGCCTGCATAGGTGTTCACTAACAGCACTTGCCCCGACAGTCTGTTAAGGCTATACGGGGGATATTTGTATGTCTGTGTGTGTGTATGTGTGCGCCATGGTTGACGCACTGCGATATGATCCCGGCATCCCGAGATCGATGCCTGCCCACGGCCAACTTCAGTGGTGATTATCTTAGCCGGTTCTGGGCATCTCCAGGGGTGACTCTCGGCCCTAAATGATTAACTAGAAGAGTATTTAAAAAATCAGCGCTGGAAATACAAAGGCAGCCCGGGCGTAGTCTCTGGCCATTCGCCCCCATTGTGTGCCATGCCAGCCTTCTGCTCCAACCGTCTGTTGCAGGCTAGAGGGGGACGTTTGTCTTCGCTGCATATGAAGTGCAAGTACGTGTGCTTCAGCAAGTCCAGAACATTGCCTCTGTACGACTGGAGCAGGTGGAATCACCGCCTCCAAGCGCTCTCTCATCGCGTCTGCCTTTCGTGAGCCTTGTGATAATACCCGACGCAAACTGTGACACTGAGCGCATATTAATATTGCTGACCGGCGGGGAATGGAGAGAACATATTTTAAATTATTCAATCCAAATGTTAAGATTCTGTTCAGTTATATTAGCGGGGCGGTGGGGGGGGGGGGTTGGAGTTTAATAAGCAGCAGAGCCACCCCCTTAAGTGAGTTTTCTATCGAACATCAAAGCCATCCATGAACATCATACACACCGTTGGCCAAACACACGCTATGCCGCATGTGCTTTTAGCCGCAGTTACTTCGAATAATATTCAGCAAAGCAGTGGCTTCTATGCCAAAACGACATCAACTCATAAATGCTCTCAAAAAGTTTTGTCCACTTTTCATCAGCAGCTCCCACGTAAAACAAATTATCGCTCATTTTGGCTTTGGGTAATATTACGTAATGATATTATTCAACGACTGGCCTAATGTTTCCCGTTTTTTTTTCAATTTGCATTTGAATGGAACTTGACAAAATAGTGTGACAATATGCACACAAGACTTCGGGAATAAAACCGTAATGATAGTCTCCAGATGATAAGACGCTCCAGAAAGGAAAATGTTGACTCAACTTGTGTCACGATGCACCCCAAACTTCCGCTTAACATTTCTCGGGGGAAAAAAGTGCATCATATTGAATATGGCCACTTAAGATACAAAAAAATCTCTTTAAAAATGTTGCAACGAAAAACAAACACGAGGAATAATACTTAAAAAAATGATTTTTACATTCAGCTTTGACTGTAAGGCAAGCACAGATTCTGCTCGCTGCTTATGTATGCCCCCAAAAAGACACATGTTTCTGCGGGACGATACGCAGCAATGAGAGGAATTGTCATCGGTGACCAATTCCCAAGGGTGGCATAACCACAACTCATTGCTACACACCCTGTAACAGTTTCAAGATTTACTTTCAACAGGCTCAATTAATCTCTGCTAATGCCCAATAAAAAAAGAAACTCTCAGACATTGACCAAAATAGTATATACCGCAAATATATGATGACACTCTTGGTTACATTTGGTTATATTTTTGCCATTTTCAATATACTTTCACGGATGGTAACGTTTCATTTCCTCTTTTATAAATGGGAGGGATGCGTGCAGGTCAAGATAATACATTGCAAGGGTAAATCAATTGTAAAACGATTAGCACATTGCGCTAATAACCCATTGAACCCGCGTTTGCTTCCCGGCCATGATACTGGCGTAGCCTCTCCCCGCAGCATGAGGAAGGCCATTATCCAGCAGTCGATGGATAACTCCTGTAAATGATTCTTAATCATATATACACTCAGCTTAGTGCTGATGCATTTGTTACTGGGTTTACGCGGCTCCATTCTATAGCATGCCTTCATACATTATGCATATAGGCTGCTATTCATTTTCCCTCCAGTATATATATATACACATTAACAATAATAAGGTCTCTGCATGCCATGTCAGTCATGGGGCTTGATAACCATACTTCACCAAGATGGTGAGAGTACAGGTTGGTAAGAACCGGGTCAGATGCCAGCCAACAATTATTTTAGCTGAGATCGGGAATCTAACTCAAATCTATGGGTGAAGAGCACAGTGTGCAAACAGCTACACCATGGCAGTGAGTAACCAAGGCACAAATATTATTTGTTTGCATGTGTTATCTTGGATTACTTACAAAAAATGCATTCATGCTTTAAATTAAACGTATTTCAATTAACATGTTTTGAGCTGGCTTAACATCAGAATTAGTTTTTTAGACAAAGTATTCCATTTAAATATAATCCCATGAATTAAAGTAAAATGTGTGGGCATTGTATGATGAGTAACTGTTGTAGAATTTGATAGCTCACTGAATAAGAGCCAATTGATAAACAAAGCTGGGATTGTAAATGTCTATAACACTATGTAACACAATTTGTGTTCCTGGTGTAAAAGCCATAAGACAGAAAGTGAATGTATTATTTCCGTGTATACATTTGATGTACCGTACATCTGTCGTAAATTTGTTGATGTACTGGGCATACTTGACTTGGAATATTCCAACTGTTTAGAACCCTCCTGTGGTTAGACGCTCCGTGGTTTAACCCATGACGTCGCTTCCGGCCTGACAGTATAAATGGGAAGGCAGGGAGAATCGCCAGGCAGGAGCGAGTGGACACAGCCTCTGACCACCACCACTGTGTGACAATGTTATGCATAAAGTACGTGGACAGGTGAAAACATAACTTTGGAAATACAGTAATCCCTCGCCACTTCGCGGTTCAACTTTCGCGGCCTCAGTGCATCGCGGATTTTTCAAAAATATTCATCGAAAAATAAAAATTCTAAAATACCGCCATATCGGCAGCCGTATTGCGGAAAGCAGCTTTGTTTCATCGTGATGCGCGAGAGAAACGGTTTCCCAGGATACCAGACAAAGAGAGAAACTCTCTCAGAGGCTTTGTACATACTGTACCCACGGGCACTCAGACAAGGCACGTGATTGGTTCCCGGCGCAAGATCGACGAATGAGAGCACGAGTGGATGTACAATATCCCGTGAGCTGATTGGCTACGCATCATAATACGTATCGTATGAGAGAGAGAGAGAGTCAATGTATCATATTAAGGTTTTATAATTAAATAGATTTAAGTAAAATATATATATAAAGTATAAATATACATATTTTAAACATTCTGGTACCCACACACCCACATATACGGAAATTCCTAGGGGGGCCAATCCTACTTCGCGGATTTTCACCTATTGTGAGGGGTTCCGGTCCCCATTAACCGCGATAAACGAGGGATCACTGTAGCTCGTTTTTGTGCAACTAAGCAATAAAGAAACAGTTTGATTTAAGACACGTCAAACACGCATCACACGTATTGCTCCCAAATGTTCAGGCATAGCTTATTTTTTGGTTCAAGGAAGCTGCGCCTACACCTGGGTAGTAAGTGTTATTACATCTAGATTTGAAGCTTTCGTGACTGCAAGGATTCATACTCTTAGGTTTTTTTAAAAAAATAGAAGACATTTGTTCTCTTTTAGCCCCGCCCACCCCCCCCCAACACGTTCCATTCATTGGCTACCACATTCAGATAAGTCCCTCCCCCCTCTCCCTTAACTTGTATTTAAGAGCTTGTCTCTTGGAATTTTGCCTCACTTGATACAGTAAATCTAGCTGTGACGGTCCCACCTGATGACGGAGACTTGTGTTGCCTCCGAAACGTCGTGATTTATAATTTTATTTCTATTATTTCTATTATTTTTATTATTTATTTTTACCTACGTGACTTTACCGAAAAAACCTAAGAGTATAGTGTTATTACAGGTAGGAACAACAGGTTCCACACTGCCCACCAGGGATTATTTGTCTGTCGTGCATATCTCCTATTGGTCTCCTATTGGGACACGTGGTCGTGCGCGACCCGCCCCCCCTGTCGTGCACGACGGAGGAACGTGTTTCGTGATCGCTTATGAAAAGTGATTTACAGTTTAATCGTAAATCTCAAACTGCTCGCTTCTAAATCTTTTGTAGTAAATTTTGTAGTACTTTAGTATAAATACATGTTAATTTTGATTCATGTTGTTTTTTTCTGACTTTATGCGAACGAAAAGACACAAATTCGCCCGTTTTATCATTGAAAATAGGTACATTTCAAAATATCACTGTCCTGGTCACAAAAGCAAAGTTTGTCGGGAATAATAGCCATTTTTTGTACTTTTGAGGCATAAGCAATTAGGAAATAACACTTACTACCCAGGAACTAAAAATAAAATTAGTTACACAGTGTAATTCCAACCATCTGTAGCAATAAAAAAGTGTAAATTGATTTGGCATCTTCATGGCATAAAAATGCTCTTAAATCCCCATTCAAACAGTGCAGCACACATCCAGGCAGTAATTTTCTCTTTGTAAAATCGCCAAAGCAATTTTCACTTTCTTGTCATTGCTGTGCCTGTTATGTCAGATAGATACACGTACTGATTGCCGAGAATAATTGTTACTTATAAACACTGCCGTTTGATGATATATCAAATATGACAAATATAACTTTTAGAAACATGCAATGTCTCTGACGAAGCGTCACCTCACCTACAATTTCCGTGTTTAGAATAACAAACACAAAAGCCTCCCCGAGATCTGAGCTCCTGTTAGCAACCTGATGATGCTGCTGCACGTAATCTCCAGAGAAGCGTCGCATGCAGGTAAACATTGTGAGTTGGCTCCCCAACAACAACAGCACCTTGTGGTGCTGCTGAAGCAGTCATACATTCAGCACGTTCGATTCAAGTGACACTTTTATTATTTGGCTTCATCAGCTGGAGGAGGGTTTACGACACACTCGTTAGGTCATGGCGTAAATGCTTTGACAAATAAAAAGGATACAAAAAAATACTCGTAACTAATAGTCCACCAGGATTGCATGGGCTCACCCCGAGATGAGAACCACCTGGAAAAAAAGTCCTGCAGCGATGTCTTTCACGCTTCATTAAACTAAAACTGCATTGCATTTGCAACTCACAGTTGGTACAAAGCACACCGAAGCGGGAAGACAGAGCGAATAATACAATAAAAATATTAAACAAAGGTTCAACCCCATGCCAATTTATCCTCGCTTCTTACCAACGCTTATCCAATTACGAATCAATATTTGCGCTGCATGTGGGCATGGCTGGCAGAGATTCACTCGAGCTGCAAGCCACAGATGTGGCCTGCGTTGCACAGCAACTGTTATGAATGTGGATTTTCACTTTTCCTGTGGCAGCAAAGATGCTTGGGAGGGGGGAGATTGTTTTGCAGTTGTTAAAACGTAAGTCAATAACTCTAAAATAACTGAACAAAAACTTCCCCTCTATCTCGGAACATCTCACTTTGTCTTACGACTCTTTTTGTTCAAGAGGGCCCACCCCTCTCCCCACCCCTACATTGGGATGTTTGTTTACTGCAGCGGTGACAATCCATTGGGGTGGTGGAACGGAGCAGGAATTTGTTGTTTGGGGGCTGCCGTCACGTTCCTGACAAGCGCCGCGTTCAGCGACAACGTGTAAAAGCGAAGACAACTTTACCCAAAATAAAAGAAATGTAAAAGGTGGGATTTGCGAGGTACGATGCATGCGGTGAGAAGAGGGTACGCCGCTGCGTACTCTGTAATTCAGCTCAGACGGGGCAGCTCAAGAAAGTAGTTCGTCGTCGACCACTTAGAAACCATGTTATAACGGTGCGCGTTCCACGCTATAACGGCGTGAGTTCCGCGCTATAACAGCGCGGGTTCCACGCTATAACGGAGCGTGTTCCACGTTTTGCGAAAATCGCTCCCTCAAAGATGAACGACGTTATAGCAAACACGTTTTGAGTGAACACGTGGTAACCGAGGACTTACTAAACAAATATTTAAAAGAAACAATGCTGTTTAATTGACAAGGATTCCTTCTGTGAATAACTTTGAGTGTTATCCCTCGTAAGCATGGACTTTCTCCAGGCACTCCACTTCTGTCGATGCCAACACCCCATAAAGGCGTATTAACCATCGTTAAAACACAATTGGACTTAACGTCCCTAGATAAGTGCTTGTCCCACAATCACCCAACCTCTTAGCAAAGAAAACAGGTTTCAGAGGCCAAATAATGTATTTACATTAACGGATGGAATACTTAATGTAGCAATCATTTTATTGCCACAGCCTGAGTTTAATGTTATATTGGGCCATAAATGCACGTGAGGTTTATTTTTCTCCTCCAACAAACACCAACAGCAGCAGCAGTGGTGCCAATATGAATTACTCCTCTGCTCTTGTATAGCAAAGTCAAACTTGATCTGCTGCTCAAATGAACATTCGAGGTGAAGGTCAACTCCTGTTTACGGCCTTGAGCCAGTGGTGGAAGTTCCACGTTCCTATGGCGGAAGAGGGTGGGGGCAAGACTGCTCACCGGCCGACCAGTGTTGATTTCCTAAACAGCTGTAACTAAAAAATTCGATTTAAAGCTTTCGTGACTGCAGGGATTCATCTTCTTGGTTCTTTCGGTAAAGTCACGTAGAAGGGAAATAATGAAATAATGATTTTTTTACATAATATAAAATAATTCTCACGACGTTTCGGCCACAACGCTGCTTGCGTTGTGGCCGAAACGTCGTGAGAATTATTTTATATTATTATGTAAAAAACATTTATTATTTCATTATTTCCCTTCTACGTGACTTTACCGAAAGAACCAAGAAGACAGCTGTAACTAATTTTAACACGTAGGCTTTCGCGACCTATATTATCCATGAGAGTTATTTTTTTGGGTCAGATCCCATAAATTACGCAATCTGGTGGCGACCTGACCCAAAAAAAGCCTGTTATGGTTAGTGCTCATTAAATTGGCTTCTTTCGTTCGTTCGACGGGAGCTCTCGCGATGGGACGTCGAGTTCGGCCACCCACTCAGCGGCCTCCTGAGCTGCCGACTGGGGAGATGAAGTGGCTCCCACGAACGGGGTCTCGGCGGGCAGCAGGTTGACGCGAAACGTCGTTCCCGTGTCATTTAAACGACTCGGGGGGGGGGGGGGGGCACAGTGGGCCGAGTCAACCACCAAACAGCCTTTCGATTGTGTGCCGCTCACTCTCCTGCCGATTAATCTGGCCGGATCTGCTCTGTATTCAGCCGATTTATCTTAGATCGCCCGCGCCCGGTAATTTAAATGTATTTCCGAATGCTGTAATCCCCACGGATTAATGCGCTCGCAAACTTCTATATGGCAAGATGCGAATAAAAATAAAAAACTATCCCCAAACATCGAGCATTACACGGGAAACGTTACAATTATTTTTCTGGCAAAAAAAATCAGCATTCAAAGAGTGGACGATGATGCAGAGTGGAGGGAATAAAAGTATGCCTGTTAAACAACCTTTACACACAAATCTTCCCAACCCACGCTGCGTTACATTGCAAATTAAACACGGGCTTTTGAATGAAGCAAAAAATGTGTCAATATGCAAACGTGTTTGGGGAAAAAAATAACCTCACACATCTGTCTACGCTAACTTTTTGATTACTCGTCACACATCAAACGTTCGTGTTGGTAAACTACAGTGCCCAGTTCACTTTGTAGAAAGTTAAAGGCCTCTTGACTCGTTCATAAATTACGAGTCACTATTGATGTGCCCTTCATGCACTTGGCCGCATGACAAAACCAACGTTGCTAAATATTTTATGAATACACTTATCCCTCCAGGTTAGCTGTAGAGCTGCTCGACCAAGCCAGCTCAATATCTGCAGATTTATGACCGGAGCCTTTGAGCCTGAGCCTCTTGCTACTTTGCTTCGTCCGTCCGTCCGTCCGCCCGTCCGAATGAGTGCGGGCCCGCTTAGCTGTGCATGCGAGAGACAGCTCGTCCCTACATGAGCTCCGAGTGCTGGGACAACACCTCCAGGTCTGCCACGCAGCCACGAACCTTAACTCCCAGGTCAAGGATTTCACCAATCAGCTACGATACTAGGGCACTCTGTCCGAAGTTACTCTAGACGATTCTTTACGGCACTCAAAATGAAAAGTGAAATTAAGCAAGGAGTTAAAAAAAAACATGCATCCTCGTGAAATCCGGAATTTCATTATTTTGTCCCCGGAAATATTTAATTATCAGTGATAACAACGCTTTCATCAATTTCACTCGTTTCCATCAACTGTTTACCTCGTAGCAATATGACTTGACTGAAGTTGAGAATACATTGGCGAATCTTTACAAGATTTGATGTGACCCCCGCGCATAAACAGAATAACAGATTCACGAGCAGAGCGATAACCACTTAATATTTAACTATTTTTATTTTACCATATAAGGCCCAGTAAGTTATATAGCTCTTTTTCAGACGCAGCCTGGCCAAAAAGCATAGCTCAACGAAGTGGCTTTTCACGTGGAAATGTACTGCAGCCAGATACTCTAAACGCACGTTGATTCTAAATATGGAGGACGCGGAGAAAAATCCACTCAACCACAGAGAAAACATACAAACTCCAAATATACAGCAGGCTTTAGGGGTCGGGATCGAAGCCACGACCTCCTGTATACCAGGCGAGGTAGTTAACATCTCGCCACGGTGGTGCACCTACTTAATGCATTAACGCTCTCAAACGTAGTTCAAAAGCGTTTCAAACAAATAAACCTCAAGACGAAGCAATTCGATTCAGTTTGGACAACTGAAACAAAGGAGTATCTTGTTGCTTGATTAAATACAAGACTGCATTCAAACGCTTGTTCGTTTGCAAGTGTGCAAGTATCCGATTGCAAGCGCGTCTGCTCATAGGCACGATTTATTTTGTTCCCCGCACAGCCATTCGTTTCGAGCAAAGCAAAACAAATGTTCGACTGCCAAAGAGCCCACCGGAATGGACTCGGTGTGCAGCCCAAAGGCTCCGGGCCATCCATCATCGGGCCCACCAAGCCACGCCAGGTACACATTTCGCCCCCTTTTTACATTTAATTTATAATTTCATTTATATACGCGCAAAATGTAATCAAAACCTCAGATTGCGTTCGATCCACACTGGCCGCAATTGCGTCCTGTTCCATGAAGACAAGTAGCGCCACAGGGCACCTAGCTGGCGACGAGGTGGACGTGGACAAATGTCGGATCGTTTTTTAACACATTTGACCCCCGCTTATCTGGAACGTTCACGTTACATTTCCGATGCAGTAAACGATGCAAAAAAACATTAACTGTGAGTTGTTGAACTTTGTAAAAAAAAAAATATTAAGGGTATTGTATAAAGTAAAGGCAATATCGGCATTCAGTTATAATTGGTGCTGTAAATAGAAAAGCAATGCTCTTGGGCAGTTCATATCAAAGAAACTGTTAATATTAAGTCCAGCAACATGTGTCACTCTTGCTCCATCCATCAAAGGAATATTATTGAGCTGTAGGTTGCCGTATTCAGTTCAAACTTGACTATGGTTACAAATATTGATTGTCCTTGTGGGTTTATTTCTTTCTTTCTTTTTTGGCACCAATCTTCAACATACAATACCCATAAACACATCACTCATCAAGGTTATGAACGAAGAAATCTACACACATTGTGAACGTCACCTGTATAACGTAAAATATGGCCAGTGGCGCAGCATATATAAAAACGAAACTTTTTTATTTGACCAGGGATTGCCTACTCTGAGCTATGTAGCTCTTTTTTAGAAGCGACCTGGACACAAATGATCGCTCAACTAAGTGGCTCATCGTGTGGAAATGTATAGCAGCCCATACTCTAAACGCGCGACGTTGATTCTACATTTGGAGGGAAAGAACGGAGGACCCGGAGAAAAATCCACGCGACCACGGGGAGAAGACGCAGACTACAAATATACATGCGTCGCAGTCGGAATCAAACCCACGACCTCATGTATACCAGGAAAGGTAGATAACATTAATCTGTGGCCAGGTTGCTTCTGAAAAAGAGCAATATAGCTCAATGGGCTTTACCTGGTAAAAAATAAAAGCTTAAGAGTTGAATTCTCAACATTGGGAAAACAAAAGCCGTGCGGTGATGGCCACCCGACATCTTATCACTTTGCGCTAACTTCAATAAGTGCTCGCAAAACACCCTGCGCTTATGAACCTGGTGACCCGAGTTCGATTCCCCAGCCACGGCTAACATTGGTGGCGAGGAATGCCTGTATGTATGTTGAATTTCTTTCGCAGCGTACGTTGCCAACCGTGCTAACCGGACGTGCGCAGGGGAAGGACAGTCCTGCCTCCTCCTCCTCCTCCCTCGTACCTCAGCAACTCGCAATGGCCAGCGTGAAGTCCGGTCACACGGACACGGCGTGGGGAGGCTTTCAACCGGCGATGGCTCAACCAAGGGCTGTGTAGCAATACACTGCGTACTATGTGTGTGACCGTGTGTCAGATGGGTCTCAGATGCGTCTATTGACCAATGTCGAATAACAAGCTGTCAAAGTGCTATTGATAAAACAACGTGCAAATTGAGTTTGCTCGCCGTGGTGTCGTTTCACCGCCGCTCACAAAGAGAGAATCACAAATAAAAAGGTGAGCACCTTCCAAACACTGCGGACATTTAAACCATCGCGGGGTCGAAGCCCAGCTGCCGGAGTTCAATAACCTGTCAAACCGCACCCCCTCACACCCAGCCAGCCGCTACACAAGTCAAACTGCGCATGTTCCATGACACCAGCAACCTTTATGGCTCAGAATGGATGAAAGGTAAAGGTGGAGCCCTGTGATTGCCAGCTAATGCCACTGCTGCTGCCGCTAGAGCAAGCTCTGGAGAGCCATCCTTAGATGATGTTTTAGCCTACTTTGCAAATTATTAATAACGGGATTTTTGGGTTAAATCGCGTTAGTATAAATGTGTCGTTAACCGGCCACAACCCGAAACAGTCAATTAGTAAACTTTGTCATGCAAACAAAACGTGCAAATTAGTGACTACTTCAGCATACTGGTGTGTTGGAGAGTAAACCCTACAGCAATTACAATTTCAGCACGACGTTTCGCTGGTGATTACAACCAGCTTCATTGGGCGATTTTGCCAGTCTTCCTGTTTCCGGTCTTTGCCATGCTGGTCAGAAATCTTTCAAGCTGTGGTTTCGTACCCACAATTTACCCCACCACACGTGACCAAGTTGATCAACTTAAGAGTGGCGCGCCCATTTACACTGCCTGACTGCCAGAACTTAGTGGGTAGATTTAAGAAACCTCCCCCCCGCCCCCATTGTTTCAAACTGCCGCGCCGGGAGATAGAGTCTGCGCGGCGACCTCTGGCTTGCAAGTCCCGTGCATTGATGGCCGTGGCGCCGCGGCATAGTGAGGTGCGGGACGCTAAGGCATGGACGCGTCACCGCAATCTGCCCGTTTTGCGACGCGGTGACAACGGTTTGCCCTCGAGGGTCGCGACTCGACTGCAGAGTCCATTGTTTTATTTTCTCGTCGCGGTTGAACGCGTGTGCGTCGCATGCATCGCTTTAAGACAGGCCAAAAGAAACAAATAAAGGACACTTAACAAACCCATTTCGATGCGCGTATCGTGAGCATAAGCATGAATTATAAGCGGGAGAGGCATGCTCCTTGGGTTTTTCGATGAAATCACGTAGATAGAACATTTTTTTATTTTTTATTTTTCTATGTACGTGACTTTAAGTCGGCAGAGACATACATTACGTATCCGAGAGCTCTTCATTTCCTCAGTTGCATTAGGGCGCTTCCTACTATCAAATCGGCCAGAATGTCTCGTTTACATCTCAGGAGCTAGGCAACAGGGTTGAGTCTGTACTTGGATTGGTGGCCACCATGCATAACAGGAAGTTATAGGCTGTGGACCTATGTGGTAGACAAATGGGAGTTGTGAAAAATCCATACTTTGCTCCAACATTTAGTTACCCTCATTCACCAACCCGCACTGCATAAAATGTCTCCCGGGAGGCTGTGGTGGCTGATGAGATGTGCAAAAAAATTATAAATACATTCGTTTAGAGCGACCAATATGTGCTTATCTATTTTGATAGCGTGAAGTGCGGCCACATGACCCGCACGGACCTTCGTGGTGTGGGGGCGACACTCATCCAGCAGCGGACCGACAAGACGGCTGCAAATGTAAAACAACACGGTACCAACAGCCCCTGCCGTTTCCCATTTCCACCTCGGAATATCATGCGGATGTCAGCAAAGGTCAGGCACAAGCCGATCTGCTCTGTTGTGCTCATTAAAAAAGCAAGCAAGTCTCCCAACTTTCCTGGTAAAGGTGAGACCGGCGCAACATCAAGCGATTCTTGTTTAACGCACGGACGAATGAAACGGATCAAGAAGCGTGTGAAGGTTGTCCATCCGCCTCCGGCTGCGGGCACTTCAGTTGAGCAGCAAGGGCGATTTGAATGCAGCTTCCCCCGATTCGTGCGGGGCACTTCATTCTGGTGTTGTTTTAAGTCTCGCGTTATCTGCGTGACATTACGGAATTGGCTGGCTGTCTTTTGAGATGGGGATAGGGCTGAGGTGTGGTCTTCATGGCCATCGGATTGAAAGGTTTTGAGACAATAAGGTGGCGCTCAGGATTACTCTAAAACCGAACAAGTGACGTTAATTTTCCCTTGACGTATACGATAATTGAAAACCAAATTGTTTAATTGAAGGTGATAAATGCAACAGATAAATACCAAAATAAGGTTAATCGGGTGCTCAATTGTTTCATTTTATATGGTTGTCAGAAATATACAACTCAGTTTTCATTACTTGTCATCTGCTTCGTGCGGTAGACCAGCGGCACAGCGGTTAGCACACTGCGCTATGAACCCAGCCACCTGAGTTCGATTCCAGGCCACAGCTAACGTCAGTGGCAAGTGATATTCTGAGGCAGTCCTGGGCCTCACCTCGTCACAACGCACGCTGACTAGCATGCCTGACATAGGGAGGGGGAGGCTTTCTTCCAGCAGTGGATTGACAGAGCACTGAAAATATTTCTTATTATTAACCTGCTTCATTATCATAATTTATTATCAATCTACTGCTGGATGCAGGCCTCTCAAAGTCATCGCTGATGATCCTGCGATGCAACAATCCACCTTGCATCTACAACAGAGCTCGTTCCATCACCCGCATCTTCCTGTTGGGCGTCCTTTCGGAAGGTTTCCAAACAAAGCTTCGCTCACGAAGAGCTAATTCCTGTATGATAACACTGTCCATATTCCAGAGAGCATATTAAACATTACTTTTGCAACTGAACGGGTACAGCTGACTTAATATCCATGTCTACGAACAGCGCACTTGGTTTTATTAAACTGAGTTTTGTTCTCACGGGAGAGAGAGACAGACAGACAACCACAGCAGGTAGCTGGTGTTAATCGTCAGATTTAAATAGCTCAGGGGGAGTCCCTAATTGCCATGCCAGGATAGTGAGTTGGCACTGGCTGCGATCGTAGAGTCAGCACGGTGGCGGGCAATCGGAAAGTTTGCTCCAAGTGCGGCGGCGAGGTTGGCGACCCACGGTACCAGAAATCGACGATTTTAACGGAAAAACATTGCGTCGCATTGACATCACGTGCGCAACATCTAAAGGCGTGGAACCAGCAACAGGTGAAAGATGGCGGGTTCTTTCGTTTGTTTCCGCTGAGGGCACTTGACATTGCCGGAACGAGCAGTATTCATTGATCTCGTGAGAAGTGATTCTGTAATACCGTGGTGAAGAGTCTGACCTTGCTGCGGTCTGGGACTGCTGTTATTATTTCGCTGGCCTTGCCCCAAGCCTGCATTTGGTGTTGACAAATCGGCAGGAATGTATGTACTTGTGCAATTTGTACTTCCCCACCATATTTATATTTACGTGTTACATGTTTTGGCGACTTGCTTAACTCTTCTCTATCTTGCTCTTATATCGTTTTGTTGTTATTGCTTGTTGATATAACTTGTTGACAAACTTGTTGACAAACTTGTTGATATAACTTGTTGACATAACTTGTTGACAAACTTGTTGATATAACTTGTTGACAACTTGTTGACAAACTTGTTGACAAACTTGTTGATATAACTTGTTGACAACTTGTTGACAAACTTGTTGATACCCCACTCCTACTGGACATCTGTGAAACGGAGCTTCATAGCTCATCAGATTTCTCCGGTCGAAATAAAGATTCTGATTCTGACCTGTTGTGCTTTGTTTGCTTGATGCCACTAAGTGCTTTGCAAATAAACTTTCAGTTTTATTTGAAATAAACAAGGGCCTTTCACTATTTTTTTAATCTGCCACTCACCGGTCGCCACATGCCGGCAACAGCGGAGCGATCAACACAGGCACTCATCTCCCTTTAACGTTCCGGGCAAGGCTCAGCCACTCATTCATCATTTCAATTCCTGCAAACGGTGTTTAAATATTCAACGCGAGATTCCGTCTAAAATGTACCCGTTTTTATCGAAGGCGCAGCCCCACGTGATCGCTTCCTCACGCCACCGCTGGGGGAGAGGGGGCGGTCCCCGCTAGAGGCAGCTCAATTTTAACTCCTCCGGCCTACTCCTCCTACTCCTCCATGCTGGCCACGCATCTCAGAACATGCGGGAGTTACCCACAGCTTTTTCACTAACTGTGACATGGCCAATTTATGCAGATGAGTGAGCAAGCGGTGGGAGGGGAAGGGGTTTAAGAGACTTCCACCGTCGTTTCAGCTGCCACGACAAGAGATAGAATTGAAAGCAATGTATGAACTAAACTCAACTATTTTTATTTTACCAGGTAAGGTCCACT
This sequence comes from Lethenteron reissneri, assembly GCF_015708825.2. Taxonomy (NCBI): domain Eukaryota; kingdom Metazoa; phylum Chordata; class Hyperoartia; order Petromyzontiformes; family Petromyzontidae; genus Lethenteron; species Lethenteron reissneri. The sequence continues at coordinate 2,220,354 of NC_083784.1, forward strand.
GAGCTATATAAGACTCTTTTTCAGAAGCAACCTGGCCACAAATGATAGCCCAATGAAGTGGCTTATCGTGTGAGCATTTATAGAAGCCAAATACTCTAAACACGTGTTTCTAAATGTGGAGGGGAAAACCGGAGGACCCGGAGAAAAATCCACGTGACCACTGGGAGAGAGACACGCAAACTCCAACTATACAGCAGGCGTGAGCATCAGGATTGAACCCATGACCTCCTGTATACCAGGCGAGGTAGTTAACATGTCACCATGGCACCCTAACCATTACACCACGGCTGCATCCATTGGCAAAATATAAGCTGGGAAAAGGTCACTGGAGTCTTCCTTGTTGTTGAGCTTGCAACGTTAGTCAGTAACTTATTTTTGGCAAGATTACCGATTCCATATTTCTAGCTGTACATTTTTCGCGCGTCTGTGGGTGACAGGGGATTTCAAACAACCGCTGTGATAATAGTAACCACATGAGTTACGTTGTGTATGTTCCTAAGTAGGTGTTATTGTTTTTTCCCTCAACATTTCGCAACTTTTAATAATCTATAAATTGCCTTCATTTAATCTCATCTGTAAATCCAGATTAAAATGATAAATCAACCTTATGGCGGGACCCCATGGTGCCAAATAAACGGAAGTAAAAATCTACATTTATTTATTTATTTGTGGCAACTCCGTCCCACCGCGCAAATGAATGCCGCGACCCGCATGGCGCGGATCATTCTGTTGTCGTGTCGTCCGACGAATGCGCAGAAGAGCTGAACAAGCGAATGCACTCTGTGCTCGGGTATGGGCAGAATCATAAGTCTTGTCCAAAGCTGCTCAAACTGACTATACGACTTAAGTCCTTTATTTGTCATAACGGTTTGCATAATACAGTTAAACTGCTCTCTTATCTTCATTATTATTTGTGACCTACCAATGTCTGCAGTCAGGATCAATCGATGACAATCCTATTACCTGCAGATATTTAACAGATGAGATGCGTTGCACTGTTAATTCCTCCTGTTTGATAATACTTCTCTTGTCCATATGCATCTGTGCAGATAGGTTTTTTTTGTGGTTAAGCCATAGTCCCTACATACCGCTCGTATCAATGCGGATAAGAGGAGCGGCGACCCACTACTCTGTAGAGTAACATTGGTATAAACGCTTGTTACAATATGAACAGCGCATTGAAAATACGTACTATTTTATGTACTGTTTACAAAGTGTGTTCACAAATCCACACTGAGAAACACGATGATTGACAGAGGGGTGTAAATTATTTTTTCGATAGTGTTTTAAATAGAGGTACTGCAGGTAAGTAGTTTTCAATTTTAGAGGCATAGTTTAACAAGACAACACTTGCCACCATCCTTCAAACCCATTGGTGAAAAAGAGCAAAGTTTTTGTTTACATTATAATATGTTTACGCGAGAGCCGGGGGCTTAAGGGACTCCGGGGTCCAACCAAGAAGTTTAAATGGATATCTGAAAAAGAGCTTCATAGCTCATCAGATTTCTCCAGGATAAATAACATGCGAAAATAATTTTAAAAAAACACAATTACGTCCGGATTTAGAAATGACGTTCCATATTCCATTAATTACGGAGCATATCCAGAGAGTGCGCTGAAGACATTCCATTCCCCGCGCGGGTTGCTGTAGTCGGTGAGCGACAGTCGCGACTGCCCGTCCGCCCGCGTGCTCCTGCCCTTGCCAAATCACTCACCCTTAATGGAGCACAACACCAGGTGTGCAGACCATGTGCACCGAGGATAAGTAGCGACAAAACCCAGCGGGACAGACGGATCTCGTAGCGACAAATCATCCCCGATAACATCGGCAGCGATTCTCCACTGCTGGCGCCCCCCCCACCCCCCCAGGTGGCAACGTTGATCTGGGAAACCATCGCTTTGCGTAAACCCTTTAATACGCCGCAATAAAATTGTTAGCACGGATGCATTATTAAAAGCCGTGGGGTGTAGACGGCTGCGGTCGAGTTTAGCCCTGTGGGAGAACGCATGCCGTCGCTTTCCGAGTACGTGATGCTACCCAACGTGGTACGTTGTGATAATTTACATTTCGGCGTTGCATGAGAATGCGTTGTTGCCGTGCGTATGGATGATGGTGATTGTGATGTGGGCGAAACATCGCAATTGTGATTTAGTAGTGTACATTAACATGTACTCTCACTTCATGTGCGTATGTTGAACTTCTTTCACACCATGCATAGCCCACCGAGCTAATTGGAAGTGGGAACTTTGTTAACAGAACACGTCCAAGAGGACATCGACCGAGGAGATGGAGCAACGAACTCAGTTCATGTGCAGGTACAGGGGTGTAGTATTACATTGCAGCACCATGAGAGATGTCAACATCTTTCATCCAGCAGTAGACTGACCATGTCTGATGATAATGATGCTTATAAGGAAACAGCTGTCAACCCCTTATCAGTGCCTACCTCATTACAGGCCAATTCAGACCTTATTGGTCACCCCGTTTCCTTGTAAATCTCAACGTTCATCCTAAAAAGTCCCATCACAAGGGATAAACACAAACAAATAGACAGAAATTATGTTACTCATTATTATTATTATTATTTGCCCGTATTGAAACGGCTGTCCGCAGTATGGACCTGAAAACTTAATTTCCCGGTACAAGATTACGGCTAAACCCTATGGGTTGATAGCTGGGCTACTATCACAACGCAACCGCTTTGGTTATAGATGCTAAGAATCTACCAAAACGGCACCAGACCACGTGCGTCTTTCTTGACAGCACCACGCTGCGCACGCTGAATTGCGCACAAGTTTCAATGCTGAAATTTAAAAATATTTCCAAATCCCCCACAACAAAGCCATGTTGTCACCGGGCAGCCCAGGGAGAGAGTACTTTTCATCATTGCTAAAAGTCACAATTACTCGCAATATAAAAGCCTGCCATCAAAAGCCACGGCAGACGTGCCCTCACATCAGAATAACGCGACAGTCAAATTCATTATCCTAATTACTTTTCCCGCTAAAAGATCAAAATTAAAATGTACAATCATGTTCTTTAATTAAAAGATTAGGACACCTTCAAGGCCACAGCAATCTCAAAGGACCGTAGGAGTACGTGCCGATAATGCGCATGCGATTTTTGGGCCGCAGCACACATTGTGCAGTTGAGCGAAGTGCACCACAACCTCGCTAATTAATTAGTATAAAGTTACATCACTGGGAACCCATTATAGTCTTAGACAACCTTGGTCAGGCCTGCTTGCAGACAGCAAACACTTCAGGCTGAGGCAAGAGGACCTTCATAGAGTGGAGATGAGAGGAGTTCAGTTTTGGACACGGCAACAATAACTTTGCATCGCCACTTGGACTACTTTTCCACGGCATTGTCCTCTTGTTGAAGTCGTTGCTGTGCTGGGAAATCATGAATAACAAATAATTGCACATGCCCTAACAGTTTTTTTTCTTTCCAAAGTCTGGCGATGCATGCTGATAACGGAGATAGAGAACGTGAAATACACACCCGGGCTTCCCCCGTGCTCGAGAGATAATTAACGAAGACAGGCGAACGATGCGAGCATCTTGAGTGCCGCGTTTTTAGCGCGGAACAAATAAATAATCTACCGGAAGGCGAACCCCGCCGCGCAGCTTGGGATTGAAGTGAAGAGGCAAATCAGCAGAGCGAAGCGACAAGCCCAAAGTTTCCGGACGCCAGGGGAGAGCATCCAGAGCCCAATCAATCATCAGCTTCGTGAGCCGAGTGAAGGACGCTGCCGAGCAGCTGAGGTGGTGTCGTGGTGGCGACGTTCGGCCTGAACCATTGCGGACCACTGGTCCCAGCTCACACCCGAGAGCTCCCAGATGGTAATAATAATAAGAATAAATGTGTTATACGCACCTTATCAGCTAAGCACTCCGTCCTTGGAAAGTCAGAGAGGGCTTATGCCACGTGCTTAATTATGCTTGAAGGCAATGCCACGATAATGTTTGCAATAGGCCGGCGCATCTGGTGCCTGCAAAGTGATGAACCTTTCGTGAGAGCTGGCGATGGCCTGGGGAAGCGTTCATCCAGCAGTGAATTCATCATGGATGGTAACAATATTTACTGTTCGGATAACATTGCCCGCTTTTCATTTTCTCGTGGTTGGCTCTTCTAAAAAGCCAGTGAAATGTGAAAAAGAGCTTTATAGCTCACCGGATTCTTCCAGTATTGAATACATATTCTGATTCTGAGATGTGGCACCTTTCAAAACCTGGCTATGCAAACTCCCGTAGGCGTAAGTTCAGAATTATAAAAAAAAAAAGATTTTTTTTGTCTTAAATAATTGAATGTATAAGTAGAGAATGTCAGAGTTTTTTCCCCTCTAGCAGTAAACATAGACTTCATATATTTGCGCCAAATTTCATCTTTCTATGCCTTATACATGTATTTTACATAATTTCCATCAGTCACTCGGGCACCCACTGAAGATTGGCCAGTTAAATAACAAAATTGTGATAGCACTGTTAAATTGTTGCCATGCGAAATTATATTGAAAAACCAAATCAATGCATCCTTAATAATAACACCAGCTACATTGGCATCCATCCAGCATAAACACAATTGTCAAAGTCGGGTAAGCCTTATTTAGATTAGTAACGGGTAAAGATACAGCTCTGCAATTGCTCGCTCATGCTCCTATTCCGACCATGCCCGTCCAGTGCTTGGCAGAGCGACATTGGCTTCCGGTTGCTGAACAAATACATTATAAGGTCGCACTAATTACACACAAGGTGCTTGCCACAAATGAACCACAATGCTTTGCCGATCTCGTCAAGGAGCATAAACCAGCACGTGAACTCCGGTCATCCTCGCAGCGACTTTTGGCTGTCCATCGAAAAAAGAGGGTCACCGCATCGCCCGCTTTCAGATGCGCTGCAGCGGCCACCTGGATTACTCTTCCTTCCGAAATTAGGAAGTCACTTGAGCTATGCACTATCAGATCGAGATTGAAAACTCATTTATTTAGAACTTGCTTTTGTGTTTAGTTTGTTTTCCTTCCGCCGCACCTCCGATTCTCACGGTTGGCTACGTACGCTACGAAAGAAGTTCAACATACATATGTAAGTACATGCTAGCGTTGCTGGAAGGGCCTCCACTGGATGGCATCTTAGCCAACTTTTCAACAAGGCCCAGATATGTTGGAAGAGGTGGGACTACCCAGGGTCTGCCCCACTAGAGACGTCACATGCAACCTTCCCATCGACTAGCTGCGGTGTAACCACTGGTTCAACTGCCGCGCCCAGGAGATACAAACCAGCAATCTCTAGGTTGCATGTCCAGCATGCTAACCATTGCACCGCAGCAGCATGCAAAACCTTACATTTATGGAATTCACCAGCACGTTATGCGAGGTTTGCTTCAAAAATGCATGCTTGCCGGCTTAAAGTTTCTTCGCAGAATAGATGTAAAACTCGGGGATACAGTGTCAGAATACGTTAAGACATTTGCATTCAATACTGAGCCTGCTTCTGCGTGTCCCATTACATCAAACCCCTCAGCGCCGATTGAAAATACCCAGGTCAATTTCCTTGGGAGCAAGATGCAACCATTAAGCATGGCGATACAACCAAGTCCATTGTAAGCAGCAGTGGTTTGTTATTACAAACCCTTGATGAATATCCCAATTGACATTGGGTGGCAGTTTATGAAAAAAAAGATGCACACAAACTACGTGCAAAACGAAGCTTGATAAAATAAAAAAGTATAAATGAAAACCTTGGCATATTATTATCACCACACACTCAGTTGTACAAATCCTCTGCAACAAATGACAACTGTCATTAATTCCTTATACTAATAATTTTGTATTTATCCAGGAAGGCCACACTGAAGAGGCCTGCATTGGGTTTGCATCATTAAGATGGTTTTAGGCCCAATAATGAGTTGTTTATGCACGTGGCAGGAGGCTGGAGAACACGGAGAAAACCCATGCAGGTGAAAACAGCAACATACTCGCCCGGATGGAGAGTAATTTGCTGCTATAAATATCCACGTGATAAGCCACTTCATTGAGATATCATTTGTGGCCAGGTCGCTTCTGAAAAAGAGCTACATAGCTCAGTGTGGGCCTTACCTGGTGAAATTTAAAAAAATGTGTTCTATAGTTTTAAACAGATAGAGAATGAGTCCACTTGCTATGTTGCCTTATGTTGGCGAGTCAGGGTGTAGCACCTCCTCCACGCTCACGGGTAAAAGAGAGAACATTTGTGTGGCGATCCACAAAGCCCTCGGCTTGCTTCCACAGTGCTGGGTTACAGGCATGCATAGCCACCGCCCGCAGCAAGGGGTGGGGGGAGGAATGTTCTTCTGAATATTATATGGTAAATAATATATTAATGAGACATTTTGAGAGTTATGTACTGGACTGTAAGCTAAAAAAACGACCGCATGCAAAGTGAACGTTACATATTTTCCTTAACTTAAAAACACGTGAATAAATAATTGTAAATTCAGACATAATAAAATGTGATACTCTGGTTACTAATCTTAGCGGAGGAACATTTGTTTTCAAATATGCCATAGATTGAAAGACTCGTTGGTGACCTTACACGTCCGATAGACAGCAATAAGCTGAAGATTATGAACATTAATTGTGCCCTTATCCACGCTCTGTTATTTTTCCTCCGGCCCAAATGGATCCATGATCAAATGTTAACTCTATATGGATGCGAAAATACCATATTAACAGTAGAAATCCAGTAAAAAACAATCCATAGCAATGTCACAAACACTTTCTCCTTCGAATAAGTGGGGTTGTCAAGAGAAAAATTAGGTTTGGAAAATTCCAATTAAGGAAATTTCATCAGTAATGTACACGACCGTTGACGACATCAATTGCCTCAATTGGAGTGAAGGCACATGCATAAGCTCAAGGTGGACAGACCTGCTGTGGTTCCTACAGTGCATTTACGACGAATCTACTGCACACGCGGAGCGGTGACACAGTGGTGGGCACGCCGTGCTATAAAACACGGCGCACCCAAGTTCGATTCCGAGCCATGGCTAACATCCGTGGCAAGTGAGTCCAAAATCGCTTATACCCTCGCCCCCTGCATCAACCCACACTGACCAACGTAGTGAATTCGTGATTTAAAATAAAAACCCATCCATCAACGACATGGCACGGGGAGGCATTCCATCCATTGGTAAAATTGAGAATTGCTGGATTGTTGGATTTACCGCATACGCGCAATGCACAGTAATGTGTGGTGGGAACACGTGAGACAGACGCGGAATTTCACGTGGCGTGGGCCCAAGCATTATTCCGGGCCTCATTTGGTATCTGTGCTGCCCATGCCGACGGATCATTGCTCTGGGCACTCATCGAAAGAATGCACTGTGCCAGTGGAGCCCCAGGCCAGATGTAAGACAGCAATCGGCACGAGGGGTGTGCGCCAACGAAGAGAACTGCCCCAAACATCCATCCACAGCAAAGAGAGAGAGATCATTATTCTATTGAGCCACGTGACTTCAGCTCAAGTGCAAAGGTGCCAATCAACATTTGCTCTGAGAAGAATACGAAACTATTCAACGTGAACGGGCACAACTCGGGACGATGTATTGTTAATCCGAAGAACCCTTTGAAATAAAGTTTTGGTGATAAAAGGTGCCTGCTTTATTTATTGAGTTTCAACTGCTGCCAATATAAACAGTGAGCACCAGCCTAAGCAGTACAGGGTGAATGCAAGTGTGGCGTGATTCCGTACTCCTCCCTCTTGAGTTTATCCAAATAAAAATGCACACCATGAAGTTCATTATCATCATCATTATCATCACCATCATCATCATCTTTATCGTCATCATCATCAGCAGCAGCATCAGCAACACCGCCATTATCATCATCATGATCATCATTACTTTCATCATCATTATTATGATCATTATAATCATCATTATCGTCATCATTATCTTCATTATTATCATCAACATCATTATCATCAGCAGCATCTATGAGCAATGTACTAATGGGTGAAGGTCTGCCCAAGCCACGGCCACCCTTGCGTGATACCAAGATGTAACAATCCACTCAGCGCCTGCACGTGAAATTATTTCACTGCTCCATCTCCTCCGATGGCCACCCTCTTGGATGCATTTTTTATTTCCAGGACTTTTAATTCAGTTTTCTGTCCTCCCCCCCCCCCCTCCACGCACCTCCGATCAGCGCATACATACATTTTCAAGGAGTAAGGGGGCACAAGGCATTAATGTGGTGCTGCAAATGCCCGAGTGTTGCATTCAAACGCAAAAGTGCTTAATAATCATTTAAAGCCACTATGTCAACGGCCACCCTAGAGAGTGGTGGGTGCACCGGTTGGCACACTGTGCGATGAACCCAGTGACCCGAGTACAATTGACAACATGAGCGACGGCGAGTGAGTCTGAACCGGTCCCTCGGCCTCTCCCCCCCTCCCTTTCACCAACTCGCTTCGCCGACTAACGCGTTGAAGCGAGATCAAACAAGCCCGTTATCTCCAGCCCGGCTCGGAGAGGTCTTTATTCAGCAGTCGACTGACATAGGGCTGTAAATTGTTTCGATTATTATGTAAACTGCCACGACATAAGCCACATTGCTTATCACTACACTTGCCCTGAGGTTGACTGTAATCCGTTAAAATGAATGCAAATGCCATATTATGGATTACACCGCTGGGGAGCTGAACTGCACGCCATCTAAGTTGGTGATTTGTCCAACATTCCGGTAATAACCTGACTTACAATTATAGGTCCTGTACGTTAATTTTGAATTTGTAAAAGCCAAGGCTATTTCATAGTTGGCAAGAGCTGCACACAGGAGTGACAAATTGTGGCACTAAGCACGGCACATTAAGTGTGATTAAAACATCATGTGAATGAGATCATAAAAAATTACGAGCAGATTCACACATATCCTCCATCCATTATACATCAACAATGCCACTGGTATACTTGTGCAGAAGCATTATGAACACTTTTTTAAAAATTACCCCAACTGGATGACGTTATCACTTAAGTGCCTTGACCTCAATATGCTTTGACTGCCTTTTAGAAAATATTGTAATCAGGCCAACATTACCATTGAACATATGAAAACCAAGCTTTCCAATTAAATACAGCAAGCTTGACCTGTCCTTGTTCCTTTGATTTTCACCATCTTTGTCTAACAAGGGTGAAACATTTTATCTGCCAGAGTTCTTAAATATTCTAAAATGAATCCGTATCATGTGAAATTACAGGGTAAAACAACATTTTAAATGGATATTTTTAAACTAAACAATTATTTTTATCTTACCAAACTAAACTAAGCTATTTTTATTTTACCAGGTAAGATCCACTGAGCTATATAGTTATTTTCAGAAGCGACTTGGCCACAAATAATGGGGCAATGAAGTGGCTTAATAATCTAAACGCATTTTTCTAAATGCGGAGGGAAAAACCAGAGGACCCGGATAAAAATCTACGTGTCCACAGGGAAACATGGAAACTCCAAATATAAAGAATTCGGTCGAGATTGAACCCACGACGTCCTGTATACCGGGCGAGGTAGTTAACATCTCGCAACCATGGTGCCCCATTAAATAATTGACCTTTAGGAACTTGGGAATTGGGCAGAGCATAACGTTTGGACACATGGGATCTAGGTTGGTAAGACACTAATAACGAACACTATGAAATCTGCATGAGTTTCCAACCTACCACTACTCCCCTACCCATGCCCAGCGATTCAATGAACTGTCGCAATACGAGGTTACAATTCAACTCAATGATCGACTATGTTTCTCTTACCAATTTTACCACCTCAATTGAATCATTCACTTCTCGTTCCTTCTGTCTTGATGATCCAACTATGTTCTCATTAGCCTTAATGTAACACCAGTGTATCCTTTACATATATATGTAATTATCGTCAATTGTAAGATAATCAATTCTCACACACAATTCGATGCATGTTATCGTGAGTGCATGAATCGACTAACAACGGCTGAATTAATGCACCGCTACGCACCTGCTGCACACACCGGTCACAAGAGGCAGGACATATCAGGATTCCCCACCCGTGCAGAACTAAAGCCTGTAACTTTGTCACCTCCCTAGCACTGCGTAATGTCAGATCCCACAGCACCCGTGGACTGCGTTGGTTACAAATGGGGCATTCATACTTGTCAGAGATCCCGTCCACGTGGACTCAAGTTTGGCCATGGCTCGTTGCGCTTTAACACGGCGATACATTTGTGGTCCCACGTCGCACGCGCCGAGCAAAATTTTTTTCTCTCTTTGTGTTTTTTATTATTCGGCCGTGATGACGACCAGGTAAGGAATCCGACGCACCACGTACCGCTTCTGCCAAGCCGAAAATACAAAAAAAATGTGAGCAGGGCTGGGCCAGACAAAGGGAAACTGGCAGAAAGTAAGGCAACCCTAGAAATACGAACGCCTAATTTCACCGTCCGAACTGTGCAGTCTGCTCACCGTGAATGTGCGGATCAAATGAAGACGTTGAAATGTACTTAGTTAAAACTTTTATTTCGCCATCATATATGGTAAATCCTGAAAACAACATCGAGCAAGTGGGCGGGGTCAGGCGCTCTGTCTCGTCCAGCAATTAGTTTCGACCATAATATATTTGCTCGTTCAAAGAAAATGAGTTTCAAATATAGCAGAGTATGAAAATCGAACGATGTACAGTACTCGAAAATGTGCCTCATATTAAAGAATGCAAATGCTCGAAACTAGTCATAGATCAATCGCTGCTCATTATTAAGAGCCAGAGGCAAACACATTATTTTACAGTACGGAATCATAAGCTGAAATTACCCAAAAACATGGCGTAATTATATTTTGTTTTAATATTGTATGATTCTCAACCTAATTCTGTTTCTTACATTTTAAGCACATGTCATCACATTTTAGATGAAGCCCTCACATTGTGTCGGCCTCAGATTCAGTGGCAAAACATCCCAAGGGTGACACCTAATCAATTCTCGAACAATAAAAACAGAAGACCATTTGCCAATGTGCCTCAGTCACATTATTTGTTGAAAGCTGGATCATAGCCGGATTAACAAAACTATTCTTAAATAGCAGCGAATGGATTGAAATTTTCCCCGAAAAATCTGAGAAAATATATGCTGTATTTAAACTCATAACAGTTCATCAGAATCACAATCATCTGCATCAATATGACCGTGGGGACTTGAATACATAAAAATACTAAATTGTGGTAATTTCACGTGACCTTTAAAAACTAATTTATGAAAGATAAGTCTCCAAAGAGAACAACTAATGGAAATAAATTATTAGAGGTCATTACGAGTCTGTAAGACCGTCACGCTCCATGCAGAATATAATCATCTGAATATTACAATATAGCCCCTGGTCTGTCGTGTTTTATGTAAACCTTGGGCAATTCTTGAAGGCAGACCGAGAGCAAGGTAAAGAGATAACGAGGGGAACAGGTTTGCCATGCTTTTGGAAAACTGAATTTGACCATGAAGATCAACGTGTCAATGTGCCTAAGGAGAACGTCTTGCAACTGTTCCACATCGCCTTCTATGACATGCCGATCAAACATGTGGACAGCGGCGATGGCAATTAAACGAAAACATTAAAAACACACAAAAAGGATCGTAGAAAGAAGCGTGCCGGAAGTCACACTGGGACGCAGCGAAAGACACGGATTAAGGAACCAATCAGGGATGTCACATTGCCTGTGAATCAAAGTAAGCGGGCATGGCCAAGACACACCTCCAGAAGGAATGACGACCGATGGTTGAGGCTGGTGACGAACTGGCAGTCAAAGGAGAGAACACTCCAAGGGGAAGACCATCGCAGAGATGCGCGTGATGCATGTACGCACGTACGGTATATGTTGAACTTAATTCGCCACGTAAGTACCCACGCATCCATTGGTGATGGCATCAGCTCATTTGCTGACGTCAGATTAACTGTGGCATCGTAAACCCGTGTCGGATGGCATGGGCATGCCTTAGGGCCTTCAACCAAGCATCGGATAGACCAGGGCTGATCATGATTATGACACTGATAATATGATAATGATGTATGTGACCACTTTTAAGCCATTTAGTGCAACAAAATAAATTGGAAGGTCTGGAAGTGTTAGATGTGTAAATAATAAATTGGATGGATAGAAAGAATTATGAGGAATTTCTAGAGCAGGTTTATGGAGATAAATGCTATTGAAATAATACAGAAAAAGGCAAATTTGTGATGTTTGCAGTGGGGGGAGGCACATTCTCTAAAGTAAAAGCATTCTGAAGAATGTTTCTGGAAGGAAGGATATTGGGAAAGAGACAAAGAGGCAGAAGAATACAAAATATTCTGCTTGAAGACTTGAAAGCAGGGAGGAGAAACGTGCAGTGAAGTGAAGAAGAAAGCTTGAGATCGGATAGCATGGAGGCAGCTTGAGCTTAATGGGTAGAGGACTAAAGGGAGGGCATTCAACTGGAAGGTTCAGGAAGCTTGACATGCATGCAACCAATTCACTGGAACGGTTAATGGAGCAATATCAATACCAAAATATGCAGCGAGATTTCATCTTGTCTTCTGTAACCCAGAGATAGTTTGCAGTCAGTCCCGTGCACTTATCTCAGGGTCATCTGTGTGCGCAGCAAGTATGAAGTATTTTGTTTTGTTTGGCAGAAGGAAATCTGTTCATAATGGGGAATGAGTCACATTTGGGCCAATTATAAATATCATATTAAAAATCCCGAAAATAAAATAAATGAAAATACATTCTGAGCACCAAACTGGGGTCTGTACAGCAATAAAAACCAATTAGGCAGTAATGCGGAGAAAGAATTAAGGATAAGCAATTAGTCCTTTGCCACCGGAGGCCACTGGTAAGGCACAATTCATTTTCATTTGTGTTCTCATCCCCAAACCATTAAACATATCTACAAACTGCACAAGCCGCTACAAGGAGATGCTCAGCAAACAACACACTCCACTGGTAAAGGTGCAGCGCTGCTATTGGCTACTTATGCCACTGTTGGCTGAAGGGCCTCCACTAGAGAAAGATTGAGAACACCCCTTGAGAGGGTATTTGGCCTGCTCTTCAATGCTGGCCAATAATCTCAGAAGAGGTGGGGAGCACTACTGACACGTTACCCCACCACACAGGAAGGTGCCGACCGACTGACTGTGGTGTTTTTATTTATACAGCTGGACACAAGCGGGGGCGAGTCATTATTCTGGCAGCCATTGTGGCGCGACTACCATGCTGGGAGATCGAAGCGGCTAACTCTGCGTCGCAAGTCGAGTGTGCAGACCACCACACCACGATGGCAGCATCTACTATGGAAGGGGCGCCGCAGTGGCGAGATGTTAACTGCCTCGCCTGGTATGCAGGAGTTCGTGGGTTCAATCGCGAGCCAGGCCCCTGTAATTTTGGAGTTTGCATGTTCTCCCCGTGGTCGCGTGGATTTTTCTCCGGGTCCTTCGGTTTTTTCCTCCCACATTTAAAATTAACAATGTGCGTATAGTGTTTGGCTGCTGTAAATTTCCACGTGATAAGCGACTCCGTTGAGCTGTCATTTGTGGCCTGGTCGCTTCTGAAAAATGAGTTCCATAGCTCAGTGGGCCTTACCTGGTAAAATAACAACAGTTTAGTTTCATAAGAAAATCCAAATGGAACCATGCCGCCCAACCAATGCACATCCTGGCAAAAAATCCCGCATGTTGCAGTTTATCACCCCTTTCAGCATTCTCCTTTTTAATAGTTAGACATTGTACCACCGTGTTTTTCGAACTTTTACATCCACATACTACCAACGTTGTTTTCAAAGTTTCCCATATGCGCAGTCTAATAAATAAACAATGAGCCTGCAACAGCACGTCGACTGAGATTTCCTCCTGCGATGCTGGTAAGTTAATACCAAATGATTACGCGGTATTAGCCTCCTGCAACCCATTACACAGTGCCTGCAAGCAAAGTACATGTTATTCCTGCCCTGATTTATAACAAAATAAACCATCAGAATGTTTCTTTTCTTCTGAATAATCATAAAAATATACCAATAAATACATTAGAAAATCCTCATGTCCGTTGCTAACCACTTATGAGACCCTGATACTCACAGGCCAGAGATCGCAAACGGGTTTTGATTCCTTACCCGTACCCGTACCCGGCCGCACCAGGGTCGCAAATGGGTACCCGTACCCGGCCGGGTACGGGTAGCCGTTCCCTACCCGTACCCGTACCCTACCCGAAATGAGTGACAAACGGCTACTCACCAGTGACTCACGGCCTACCCGTACCCGTACTCGGCCGCACCAGGGTCGCAAACGGCTACCCGTACCCGTACCCTGCCAGGTACGGGTAGCCAGGTATCGGTAGGGTACGGGTATCGGGTACCCGGTTGCGACCTCTGTCACAGGCCCAAGAACAACGAAGGTCAGGACTATGAAGGGAGTAGTCTTGGGTTTTTAAAATTTACAGGAACTGCTGACACCTACATTTTATGCTCTGCATCACATCCTTGAGACGAACCAATGTTGAATGTTTTGGCAGCTTCTAGAAGTAATCTAAAAGCAAGCAGCTATACGTGTGTTGCATCTAGGATACAATTCCACGCCCAATTTAGAAACAGTGGCACAATAAAAGCTTATATGTGAGACCAAAAATCTGATTTGTTTGAGTTAACTTATTTTTGAGCTGGAATCCTTTGCGTGAAGAGTGCTTTATGAAAGAAAATCACGCTTACAGCAATGCACGTTGTAAATATCGCATGCTCATGTAAAATGTATGCATTATGTAGCATAATAAAAAGGAAATTTGTGAATATGTGTGTCTGTTCAAATTGTTTATCATACTTCCCAACACGCAACAAACTTGAAATTTGGCATGTGGGTAGCTTCCAGACTGTACACAATGCAAAAAGTAAAAAAATAGACTTTTGTATTTTTGGGGGGGGGGGGGGGGGGCGCAATAATGGATATTATATATTGCACGGCAAGTGAGCGGTGACGTCACATTTGTGATGTCACCCGCATGCGGCAGCAGTGTGCCTGCTGACGTCACGCATCCCCCCCACCCTCCGCGTAGGCAGTGTACTAATCCAAGACAAGAAAACAAGTCTCGGGCGAAGCCAGATAGTAAAGCTTGTGTAGCAAAAAACAACTACGGGCCAATATATGTGTGGGTATTTTTCTTAAACATGCAAATATATTTTGGGCGATTGGTCACAATGCTCCTGACCATCTTTTGCAATATTTCCTCGCATAAAGGCCCTGAACAATAAATGGCAATGCTGTCTATTTTAAAGTAGAATTGTAATGTTTTGCATGAGTGGCCATCCGCTGAACCATAATCACTATAAATCAATGCACCAGCCATATTACAGCAACATTCTGTTGAAGACTCGATGTAAAGAGGTTTGCTTTTTACGAACGTGGATATTGACCTATGTATTAGTGTCATTTAATTAAGCCTAAGTTATCTTTATTTGGCGGAGTATCCCACCCGGTCATTGATTACGCTCTCAACCAAGCGCAACCACGGACAGATTTAACTAATAATTTGAGATGAAATGTTAAATATCTATATACCAATCTCAACATATGTTGGTATTTTATTTTTTGCAATTATTTTTACACTTCCAACCACAAATATTACACATTTCAAGTGAAGTATATTTTGGATCTGCCCTGACTTAAACAAACTGGTTTAATAATCTGAATATTGCTATGCAACTTTGGCTATAAACATTGCAATAAGCATTGTTTGTATTTTAATAGCGGAATACTTTTTAAATTTATGCAAAGAAATATAAAGTCTAAAAATGTCATACCTCCTGCCGAATAATCAGCAGGAAAGGTATGTAATAAACACTTTACCATCGCGAATTCCATTTTCTAAACGAGAAACTGGTCTGTTGTGCTGTTCACATATGAATTGAAGCTGTTATACTCTCTAAATCTTCCCAAGCAATTTCACAGCTTGGAACTTACAGCTTGTATAGTACGCTATATATATTACACAACTTTGTAATACAAATTTCATATCTTGCTTTGGTAATAAATGAAGTCATAACGGGTATGCATTTATGTCGTTCATTATGTACCTTCATTAAAATACTTAAATACTCTGTTGAAAAATATTTTTAAAAATCAGCTCGTACCAAGCAGTGGCAGATTTGAACTCCGCTATACAAGAGCAGCGTCCCACTGCCCTAAGGTCGGTTTGTTCTCGGCACAAAAGCATTGGGTTTATATTTTTATCCTAAAAATTTCAGAGTTCCCAAACTTTCAGAATTCGCGAACCCGCTTGGGTAGCCAGGTAATTTTCTGGGACCCATGCCCAATGAGACCGTGAGTGAAAAACAGTGACAGGCGCTGAAGGCGAAGACACGCAGGAGGCACAAAGTAGAAACCCTTGCCAAGAAACTGGGTGATCTTACAGGTTAAGAGCGCAGTTTACAGGGTGATGGTGTTACAGAGTACAGCTCAGATTGTGAAGGTGTTACAGTGCAGCAATGTCTACCTGTCTTACCAGCTATACTGCACAATTCTCTCTTTCTCTGTTAATTGATTATGGTCTACTCTGTAATTAACGATTACCTTTTTCTCATATATACAGGTTGGAGCACATGGTAGCGCTCTGGTCCAGACTTTTAAGCACGAGTGGGCGACTGCATCTTTGTAATTTATTTCCGATTCGTGTAAGCCTCGTAAGCGATCTTGTGTTTTTGTCTGTTTTCTTTTATCAGACCAGAGCTAGCTACGGATGATCATAATTTAAACGACCGATTTGAACGTAACATGTTTATGTTTTACCGCGTTTTGTTCTGCGATCCAGCCCAAGGCCTCCTGCGACACAGCAGTGGGGTTGTAACCCCATCATGTGGCGATGTCTGCTGGAGATGACCTCACAACCACGACCAGAACGAAACGCTGGCAACATTTGCGACGTGAAGTAGCGTATTAACGCTGCAAATCACGATTCTCACGAGCAAGTTGTGCCCGCCTGTGAAATTGGTACATTATGCTGAAGTACAATAGTGCTGGTCTGTAAAAAGGAAACTAAAATCCATAATTTTAATGAGCGTGGCATTTCACCGACAACGTGCTAATATTATATAACGCTATGAGCGTACGTATATGTTCTCCCCCAACACAAACATACACAACACAGCAGCCCTAACTATCTCAGCCGTAATGGATAACGCTCAAATATTAAACACAAAGCCGCACATTTTCTTGGAGCAATTTAGCTTGATGGTGATGCACACAAATGCAGGAACTTTTTTTCTCTGCGCGACAATTTAAGCAATTGTGCGTTCAAACTTCATAAGCCCGCAGTGCTTTAACATACATATATATACCACGCATTCCATTTAGAGGACAGCATTAGTCAGGGCAAAAAGCTCCAAACAGAGATGTGTAAGCTCAAGGTGCAGCCCTGCAATTTCCTACTCAAGCCACTGCTGATGGAACAGGCTCCACTAGAGGGAGCTCTAGAAAGCCCCTGATATGCGGTAGTTTTTCCTACTCTTCCACCCTCAGCCAATCATTCTTTTGAAGAGGTGGGAAGCAACCCAAATGGTAGTGCTCTTTTACCCCAGGCACTTCTGGACATCTGTGAAAAAAAAGAGTTTTATAGTTCATCGGATTCCTCCTGCAGCATAAACAGATATTCTGACTTTGACAAGCGACCTGCCAATCGACTAACCATTTATAAACTGCCAGATGATGGGGAGAGGTGGGGGGGGGGATTTGATAAACTTGCCATTTGTTTCAACTGCCTTGCTGAAAGCTCATACCGGTGACCACTGGATTGCAAAGTCCGGTGTGATAAACATTCCACCATGCTCAGCATATACCATAGGCCTTATTGTACTCACAATACCCCAGACATCGACGGGTATTGGAGTGGCTCCTGTAAGCTAAAATCAGCCTGGGAAGAAATAAAAAAAATAATGCATGCCACGTAATGAAATGCCTCCACATACGTGTTGTCTTCAATATTAAAAACAGTTTGAGTGGCTCCTTTGCAATTCAATAAATATATGTTCATGTCTGAAAGCAGGCATGCGATATAACTATCTCTGATCATGTCAACTTTTTTTTATTACTAACGAACCTATAATGCGGAGGGTTCATTTTCCAAGTTCTGAATTGACAAAATTTTCCATGAAATGTTCTCTGGATGTTTGAGCAAGGCGCAAGCGAAGCGCAGGTTCTCAACAAAAACACGGAAATAAAAGAAAATGTTAAAAAGTCAAAAGCAATGTCCTGCTTTAAATGACCGGTCAGGTGGTACTTATCACCCTGTTTGCAGCCCTGAGCTAGTTGTAGGACATTCCATGTTCTCATGGCGGGGGCAGGTCTATCCATAGGCCAACCTCTGTCAAATTCCCCACAGAGTGGTACTTGTTTTTAAATCCTTTATATTAAGTTCACTTGCTTGCTTGCTTGCGCACTTACGACCGTGCAAATCTTTCGGTCGTTTTTTAACCCACTTCCCGTGATCCAATCGAGCTGACATTTTGCACACAGACTCGTTGTGCGTGACAATTTATTTTCGTGAAAATTTTTTTCCCAAAATTTTACACTTTTTAGGAAAAAATAATTATATTTAATTACCAATTGCTTAATGGTGGCAGGCAATCATCTGACCCATAGGTGGCAGCCATCTCAATCCAGAGGACGAGAGGACTCTAGCCGCCACGCATATAAAGGATTTATAGTGAAAAACTTTGTTTTTACGGGTTAATTTTTTATCAACTGAGGAGGCATGATGGGCTGAGTCAACTCTGATTGCGAGCCATTTGCTCTACCACTAGAGTCAGCTGGCCAGACACACGTTAACGTTTCCCCCACATTACAATTATTGGCAGAAAAAAATCGGACGATGTGACAAGCAAATATTCTCACGTGTTTTATATTTAAGCGTTAACATAATCTCCAAACGTAATGGCGATCGGTCAAAGGTGTATTGTGTTATTAAATAATATAATACATATAGAAAAGGGTGGTTATAACAGCATGGTCAGATGTTGGGGGTTACGCGGAAGATTAAGCGTGCGGAAAAACAAAAATAAGAATGAGCTCGAACCATCTCCAGCAGCGCGTAAAAACCACGAAAAAAGAATCAGCCGGGAGCTGCTGGCGAAGACCTGCCACTCTCTCAACCTCCGTGTGCCATGGTGCGTCAACAGTGCCATGGTGGAGGTGGAGAGCGTCGAGACTCGTACAACCACCATTTTTACAAGACCATGTGTCTGTGGATATCGGGGGAGCCAGCGGGCAGTGCAGTGGTTAGCGCAACTGTGCTTACGAGCCCAGCGGCACGAGTTCGATTCCCACTCACGATCAATAACCAGGGCCGCCCATAGTGGTCGGTGGGGGGCTCTGGGTAAATCACACCGTGTTGGCCCCACGACACCTTCAAACTAAACCGGAAGTATTACTCCTGACACTATGACGTCGAAGCGGGTGCCCCCCCCCCCCCCCAAAGCACGGGGCCCGGGTCAGTCGCCCCGATTCGCCGTACCCGACGGAAGGCTCTGCGCAATCACAGTGGCAAACTTTTGTACCGGTCCTGGGCCTCCCCTCGGTTGACCTAGCCTCAAATGAGTACCTCCTGACATTGTGTTTGGCCACCCACCCCCTCGCGTGCCATGCCCTGCCCTTTCATGTGGTGCTCGCTAACAGCATTTGCACCAACAGTCTGTTCAAGGCTATACTGGGGATTCTTTATTTAGGGTTTTTACCTCTCTGGGACTGCTATGTAATTAGAATTTCTCAATAGCAGATGACACCTATATGGACACCGCACATACTATAGCATCCATTAGCTGCCATGACCAATCCATTGTTGGATGAATGCCTCCCAAAGCCACCGCCATCCTCTCACCGTCCGTGATGCAGTAATATAAATGCTATTCACATGTAATATTTTGCGCGGATAGTTAAGCCATCGAGTGTGCATAGCAAATGCATGTGTGAAATAGCTTTTGGCCGATTCTTTTAAATATTGAATGCCTATGAGAGCCTATATATATGGAAAAAAATGAGGTGGGGGGGGGGGGTTGCAATGGTGCTTGCCTCAGTATGCATGTGTAGAGTAATATGACTCGGAGACCATCAAACACAGGTTACCCATTTTGCCCTCTGCACAATTATAACGGAGAGCAGTGGAAAATGCGTTCACCCCACAGCTGCAACCGAAGGACATTTCAAACGAGTTTATTTTTAGAGAAGGCACGCCTTGTGCATGACAAATTATCCTCCTTTGGTTTTTGTATTTTTTGGGGGGGGGTGGGTGGGGTTAAAAAATTAATTGGAGGTGACCGTTTGTCGTTTAAAATTTTAAACACTTTGGGAGCAAAAATTACATCTGGATATATTTGTGCTCCGCAAAAAAATGAAGACCGAATCCAGCCTCCAACGTAATCGTCGTATGAGAATATGAGACAGTGGTGATTTGGTGGTAATGGTGGTGACGTGATGCTATGTGACATTAAATTGCGTTCTGCTATTTAAAGGCCAGTGTATTACAGCCATTAAAAAAGTTTGTAACTTGACTGTAGATTGCTCTGGAAAATGTTGAAAAGAAGTCACCCCAAAGTTATTTCATCCTCGACTCTTCCGCCTCAATCTTTTTTTTTTTAAATAATAAGATTAGAGATGAAATGTTCTGCCAAAGCCATCTTGTCAAAATTGATTTCCGTTTATGTGCATGCACAACACATCGTCCACTCTGGATGCACTCGGTGCACTTGTGGATTTGAGGATAATTGCAAATGAATCTATGGGACAAAAATGTGTACATTAGCGGCTCGTTTTGAAGTTGCCAATTAGTGTTGTGGGAGCCGACCCAAAAAAACCAATCACTGTGTTAGGTGACAGGCACAATACCACGATGGGTGACCTGGGGAAACCAAGCGTGAGACACATAAGAAATGTGGGACATTCAAATACAACACTTTGTTTTGTTAAGCACATGCATTGGACCACTTCACGAATCACCATTCAATATTGGGGGCAGCTTAAACAAACTGGATCACGAAACGCAAATAAGGATTTTAGTCATCTCAGCGTGTACAAGGTCTGGACTCTATTCAGCAAGGCATCTCCTTCAAGCTATGGAAAGGCAGTTAGTCTTGTGGTTATTCGTAACATTAATGTTATATCACAAGACATTATTAATATACCACACTAAAAAAGGACAATTGTCACAATAAAAAAATGCATTACTTGGATGTATGTTATGAACTGCATTGTAATATTAAGCCACAAGTAAATTACTCGTACAGAGTAATACAACTGCGCAGGTTGTCGCGGGTGTGCTGTGAAGCTTAAACGACGTCAGATGGTTTCCAGCAGGTTCGGGAACAAGTGCGTGCGCGCAAATCAGGGCACCGGTCCTCGTCAATCAGATTGTCAGCCGGGACAGGACCACGTTCAATTACCCACGCGACGCAACTGCGTCACTAGGCTCCGTCGTTCCGCGGTCGGCCTTTTGAGTATGCTGCAGGAAACGTTGAAACGATTTAAATTCACGAGAAAGAAAAAAAGCTGATAACCCGTTGTCTTCCGCGGACGACGTGTGGCTGTAAAGCTTATATATAGAGAGAGTAATACTTGTAATTTGTAATTATTTGACGCTATAATTACACTTGTTTACCCAAGGGAAGCCTCGTGGAGTCAGAAGGTTGTCTCAGAAGGGGGGCGATTTTGCCGCGCGTTCAAAATCTCAATTGACTAATTCGCTAGTAATATTTTATAATTGGGATGTGTGGCCAATACCATTGACATGGTTACATAGGGGGGGGTTAGCTATGGGAGGTAATTGTAAAAACCTGGAGACCCATGGAAAATTGGGGGAGAACGTACAAACTACACTAGGAAAGGCCCCCCACCAAGTCTGGAATCAATCAGACACCCTTCTCGTTACGAGGCACGTGTGTTACCACTGAGCCACCCCTGCGTCACCCGGCTGCTCATGTGGACCGTTCTTTTACCGTTGATAAGGCCCAATTGTTTCGCCATGAACGACAGTGGCTTCATTAGCCACGAGCGCAGGGGAAGGGTGCGCGTTAGCCGCCGAGTGGAGGTGTGCGAAGTCAACAAGAATTCCGTGTGCCTGTGCGCAAGCTGGGGTATCGGTCGTCTTGGATGCTACAACAGTGGTGTAATGGGTAGCGCTCTGCGCTTGCAAGCCAGAGTTTGCCGATTCGAATTTATCTCCCGGCGTGGCAGTCGAAATAATGGGCAAGGTTCAGAACACCTCTCCCCACCTACCTCTGCGTCCCCAACAGTTCAATGTGTATATCGATCAGCAGGTTCGTCAGCATGTATGTATGTATGTTGGACCTGTTTCGCACCGTTAGTAGCCAACCGTGCGAATCGGAGGTGTTTGTGGTGGGGTTAATTGTAGGTACTCCCACCCTCTTCCAAGACGTCTGGCCAATGTTTAAGAGTAAGCCAAATATCACAGAGTGGAGGCTCCCTAGACACTCTGTCTGGCCGGAGGCCCTTCCAGCAGCAACGGCGTGGGCGAGCGATTGCAGGGCTGCACCTCTGCCTCTCGCCTATCGGTCTAAGCGGAGCGAGTGAGGGGGACACACCTGCGACGGGAGGCCCCGCCTCTGTCTCTCGGGGGACAGCACGTAGGCCTGCTGCGCGTAGAGGAAGGTTTTGTAGCGAGGTTTTGGGGAAGCCGTGACATTGCTCTGGGAGAGGCTAACCGTGATCTGGAGAGGTGGGAGGAGAGGGAGATTGAAGCAGGAAACATGGGGGAAAGGAGAGCGGGGAAATGGGGGGTGGGTAGAGGGGGGGGGGGGATATGGCAAGGGGGGTGGGAAGGTGGAGGGCGCAGGGGAACAGCATTAAGCAAAGCGTGGGAAAAAAAGGCACACGGAAGAAATGCGTGGGGAGGGTGAAATGAATGGGAATGTTGCAGGGAGAAAACAAGGGGACATTAAAGCAAAGCATAATAAATAAATAAAGCAAGTGTTCACCAGAAAAATGAGCGCCTGAAAATTACACTGCTGGAGGTACATTAGGCAAGCATTTAGAATTAAAGCCGGGAAAAAAAAGTGAAAGTTGAAGCTAAATTAATTAGAAAGGGATAAGGAAGTGCTTAAGGCAAAGCGCACGATTGGGTGGCTAAAGCACTTCAAATTATTATTTTTAATAAATGCAGCTTTCAAGCTGCTCTCGTTAGCTCAAATCCGCTCCCGTCCGTGGGCTTACGAAGAGCGAGGATGGAATTACATTATGGAGGGAGGGGGGGACCTCTACACATTCACCTTCAGCCACTGAAAGTCGGATGGCACACAACCGTGGGATTAACACAAAATCCATTCTTGTCGCAATCTCGACGTATTACTGGGACAACGGTAGCAATCACATAAACAAGTAACTTCAAAGTACAATGAGGAAAGTTAAAATGGGAACGAAAGCAGTAAATTAGTCGCTCAAAGCCTTTTTGGAATAACAGTAGCCACAGTGGACGTCTTCCCAATTATTGTAAACTTAGTAGTCAAGCAAATCACCTGGACACTCTCCAAGACTTAGTTTCATATTGCATGTCTTTTGTGTGAAAGCGTTTTTTGTTATATCTGTGCGAGTCACAATCTACTGATGGTCTGCGGCCCTAATGAGTACGCCAATGCCTCTACGTGTGTGCTGGGCATGCACGCTCGCTTTGTGTGACATCGAAAGGAGGAGGGCACTGCTGATCAAACACTACGGGAGCCCACGCAACGCTGCCAACATACACACCGCACGCGTTTCAAGGTCCCAAGGTCCACGGGTGAATGTGCCGCGTGCGTACGTATTAATGGGTGGGAAACCTTCACGTGAACGCACACGTGCATGGCACGCGAACTAATTAGCTCGTGTGAGTCTTTGAGCATGCACATCCGCTAGGCCAATTATCTCAAACGGTTCTGGGCCTTCCCTAGGCCGATTCGGCCTCAAATGAGTGCCTGGCGCCATGTGTAATCATCGTCACTGGGGAGACGAAGGCGGTCGTGTGCCCTGCCGGCCTTCATGGACGCTCTATAATAGCGCTTGCACCAAAATGCCTGTTAGCGCTACGAGGGGGATATTCGTCTTGTGGCAGAGCCGGCAAGATGTTCCATTCCCAGCCAAGGCTAACACGAGTGACACGTGGCATCCAAACTTGTCTTGGGCCTCCGCAAGGTCGACTCGGTTGTTAATTATTTCTTAGTATAGCAAGTAAATGTCAGCACTGGAGAGACAAAGGTGGCTGGGCAAGGTGTTTACTACACCACCCCCTCGTGCACCACGTTGGCCTCAAAAGGTGCTCACACAGATGACTTTCCTCAAGAGACTATATGGCTAGATGGGAGGTATCTGACTTGTGTCTGTGTGTGTGTGTGTGTGTCATATGTGTGTATATACAATCCCAGTGACTGAAGGTTCAATTGCTGGCCATGCACATCAGTCGTAGGTAGTGTCTGAACATGGCCTGAGCTTTGTATGACAATAGAAAGACAGAGATGGCTGGACAGGTGACCAGCCACACAACTCTCTCATGCTTCAAATGCGATCCCAAAAGTCTCTCAGGCTATGAATGTGTGTCAGCGTTAATGTGTGTATGTGTGTGTGTGTGTACAAAATCCCCACTCTGCCAGTAATCTCAGTCAGTTGACCCATGACCTTCCAACGATCATTCAACACGTCACAAAATTACACCTAACCTAGCAGAAGCTCTGCGGTGATGTCACCGTCAATTAGTGGCAAACAGCGGTTGTTGTTGTCTTGTGCGCGCGTGTGTGTGCGTGCCGAGATCTTGGCCATTTCACGTGGCCTCAAAGCGCACCTAGTCTGGCACAGGCATCGCACCGGCATCAACGTCACATCGTAACAACATGATGACTAGTTGTCGTTGTTGTTGTCGTCGTTACTGTTGTACATGGCGTTGTTAATAGGGCGCTCACCAACGGCATGTCGCCCGACAGCGCCGCAAGCGTGAGTGTGCGTGCGTGCCCCCAGCTCTGCTCACCTGGTGGGTGTACCTCTGCTCTGCCTCCGCCCCAGCCGGCGCCACTGCCCGTGGAAGAGTCTCAACCTCTCGGATGGCCTCCATTGACACCTGCTTGGGGAGCACTTGGAAGAGCGACGTCACGTACATGAGAATTGACTTCTTGTCCGGGTGGGCCGTCTCGACGTCTGCGCACGGGAGGAGGGAAGCCACACAGCCAAACTTAATCACAATGTCCCGTGGCTGCTGCAATTTTTCTTTTAAAAAAATATTCTGCAGGACACCGGTTTATTGCATGAAATTATACGGTTAAATATCCATGAAAATGTATAAGCTTGGACCAGCTGGTCTGAGGCTGGCATTTTATAAATGTTTTTTTTAATCTAACTTAACTCGCGTAATGTGCTCACATTTTCTGTTCTTCGCCCGCAAGCCTCGGTGTTTAGACGATAACCGGTAAATGAACAAATGAAAAGCTTTCGACTGTGAAATCTCAGCTTCTTTTATTTTCAAGGAACAGTTCTTGATCTGAAATGTTTCCAAAGAACCATAAGTTTAATTTCCTATGTTTTTAAAATGTTTTAATGATAAACATGAATTACCTAACACAAGAAATAAAAAAAAGATTGGAAGCGCGAAAAAAAGATTGGAAGCGCGAAAAAAAGATGTTACGATCGAATTGAATTTCCCCCCTCCCCCTCCACCCCCCGATGTCAAATTTATGTTTGTCAACTGCATGGATTGCTAGCGCATTAGATCTTTGAAAGCTGCATTTATAACAATCATGAACCAATTATTATTTTTTTGCAGCGGACTAACACGGAAAAAGTATAACGTCATGCATCACAAGATAGGCCAGTAATAAATGTGACTCTAAAGATTATTGATCCAGGAATCCCACATCAGAAGTCAGTGGCTTCACAAGATGTCTCTGATTTAATAACTGTACCTTTTTAATATAAAAAGAAATTTCCAATTCCTCCCGAATCAATCCATTGTACAAAATAAACAGTGTACACCATATGTGTGTGTGTACGTGCCCATGTGTGTGCGTGCGTGCAGGTCTCTTCGTGACAGAGACAGCACCGCTGGGAATATTTGAGGTGGGCCCAGCATTGGGTCTCCGCGTGCTCAGAACACTCTGATGCAAATCCACGCGTACAGTGCAATGACCACAATTTTTCTGATTACCGTATTTTTCTTGTTACTGCGATGGGTCAAGCAACATTTTACAAACAAGACGAATATTGTGCATTACCAACATGAATTTGCAAGTGCTCGTAAAATAAGCCACTGTGAATAACAACTAAATTGGAAAATAAGGAAATGCCTTTGCAAGGTAGGTGATCTATTATGACAACGTGTATTTTAGGACCAATTCTGTTTTTGTTCCAACATTTTTTTATTCCAAAGATGACTCAACGGAGTAGGCGTTAATGATATAGGGAAGGGTTTCCCACAAGGAAACGTCATGCCATTTTCAAAAGGTTGTGTTGATGTGTGGATTATATTTGAGTATATAAGGTACCGCTAGCTTACTGTGTGTGTGTTTCACGTGGTATATGTCACGGGAACGGCGAGCTCACGAACTATGAAGAGGTAAAGGGTACAGGTGCAGCCCTGACAATTCTCTCTCAGACCACTGCTGGCGGAACAGCCTCCACTAGAGGTAGCTCTAGAGAGTGACTCAATAGGGTATTTGGCCTACTCTTCCACGCTAGAAGAGTTGAGAGTATCCACACTTTGTACATGCCACTGCAGATGCCAATATGTATGACAGGAACATGATAATAGTTACTTTAAATTCATTACCATACTTAAACGTGACCTTTTGTTATATTACAGCAAATATTGCAATTGTAAAAAAACCAGACAGACGCAAAAAACTGTTCCGTCTCCCTAGCGCACAGTGAACAGCAGGTGTTAGAGAAGCATGCATAGCCTTATGCAATAGATTGTTTTTCCAACTTCCATACATGTGTTCAAAACCGCAGATTAGCACTATTAGTGAGTCTGCAAACCATAGTCAAATTAACCATTAATGGGGCACTGCTCTCCTTAAATATTCAAACAAGAGATAACAAGGCACCGGCAGACGCCTTATATATTTCTTTCCCCAATTATTATTATACTTTCTCCCCATGAGAAGGGTTCGAGAGAGAGGACATTAACAATAACACAGACCGCGAGCCTGTGCAATAGAAATTCACCGGTTACCATAGAAGCGGCAGCTCTTGCACTAATCATCGGTGTCGCTGTCTGTGCATGCTAAAGAGCCAACGTTTTTGGACCACGGGGAAATGGGTGTCATTGGGGTGCAGTGATGACTGCAGACTGCGAGCTGCAGGTGTGTCATGGAATGGCTGCGTATTACTAATCTGCCTAAGGAGGCGCAGAAGAGGCTTCCGTGCAAAGTCATTTGTTAACTCTTCTTCTTCGATTGGCCTTTGGGCCTGTGCTCAATGATTACGACGACGATGAACAAAAAAAAATTTGAAAGATGCCCTTCTTGCCTTCCGGATCCAGAAGGCGAGCGATGTTCAGATGGTCCTGGGCCACATTGAAGGCGTTGTCGAGCCTCTCTGTGACCGTCATCTGGTTGGCAACGGTCTTCCAGTTAAAGAGGTCAGGCCTGTATTTCCGAAATGCACAAAAAAGACAAAAACATCATCGCGAAGTCCTTTCACAGTCTGCTGGGGTTCGGTACTACAAGTGGTGGCTATGAGGGGGGCATGTTGCACAGTGGGATGATGTGGCCCACACACAACGCGCCCGGCCGCCTTTGTCTCTCCATAACTGCTTATGTGTACACGCTGCACCAGGTACTCATTTAAGGTTGAGTCAACCTAGGGAGGGACCAGGACTGGTTCAGACAACACCCACCACTGATGTTGGCCATGGCCAGGAATCTATTCAAAACTAAACTAAGTTTATGTTGAAACTAAACTGTAGCTGCTAATCTCATTCATTTCACTGGGTTCGTAGCGCAATTATAAAACCACTGCACCGTAACCATGGGATATAAATGCACGCGTGCACATGGCAACATTACACTATGTAACACGATTTTTGTTCCTGGGCAGTAAGTGTTTTTTTCTAATTGCTTATGCCTGAAAAGTATAGAAAATGGCAATTTTTTCCCACAAACTGCTTTTGTGGCCAGGACTTTACGTGAAGGAATGACACAAATGCACACGTTTTCTCATTGACAATAGGTACATTTCAAAATATCACTGACTTGGTCACAAAAGCAAAGTTTGTGGGGAATAATAGCCATTTTCTGTACTTTTGAGGTATAAGCAATTATAAAATAACAGTTACTACCCAGAAAAAATATTTTTTTTGTTACACAGTGTTATCACACATTACATTAGGATCCTTCAAAAGACAAAGCGATAAATCAAAAACACATCTTTACATTTCAAATCAGGAAAATAACAATGCTTGCTGATTGCATGCACTACTACCTATAACAGGATTACGTACATACACAAACAAATACACCCATACATAGAAAAAAAAATTGGTTTAATGAAATAACGGCAACTGTCAGCAAGCGATATCAATTCTGAAACAAAGTCCACGATATCCGCCTGAGCCGTGGCTTCCCGGGGCAAGGTTTTGCTCAGTGCGGAGGTGCGACACTTGGTCTCGGCCATTAACGCGAGCGCAATCTATCTCCTCGAACGCAACGCTCGCCAAGCATGCAAAGCATCCCCCCCTTCTCGTGTTGCCAGCCAAGAAAACGAGCAGCCTTTCCATGGAGGAACGACTCACCGTCCCCCCGCCCCCCGATATCCGCCACACGTGCCACACAGGACTTTGGCCACATGGTGTAATTCTTCTTCCGCGAGATAACAGCGCACGCGTCCGCCAAAAGCAATATTTGGCGCGGAAAAAAAAGCTTGTCACGGCTTTCACGACACCCCCCCCCTCTTCCCCGTTCGCCGCTTCTCAATCTCCCAATCCCTCGCTTGGTCGATGCCAAAAAATCACCGTGCCTTGTCCTGCTCGTGCAATGTCCGGATGCACTGATGACCTGGTTCTATAGGCTTCTGCAGACGGTTGGTGGTTGTGATCGGAAGAGAAATGAGGACACCGACTTAGAAAGGGCCGCTTCTAAATTAACGGCCGTCCGTCAAAGCGTTAATGTTCCGCTTCAGGTCTTCCAAAACAGAAATTGGAATGACAATATGATAAATTACACCTGTTTGATTTAATACCCGACTCTTGATTGGCCTGACACTTATGTTTTACTTACGTGTGATTTACGACAGCAGAAAATGTACAATAATAATTTGCAACCCTTTGTCAACCCAGAGACCCACAATGAAGGTCTTCCTGCGCTTGTCAAATCACGGAGGTTCTTTGAGCATACTTCACAGCGCTGGTTAACTAACGTGTGTTGTTGAAGTGGGGGGGGGGGGCTGCTTAAGATATCACGAACCACTGACATTAGCCGTGGTTGGGTACGGAACACAAGTGGGTCGGTTTCGTTGTCCAGAGTAGCCGGCTGCTGCTATAAATGTTCACGTGGTGATGAGCCACTTGGTTGAGTTATGGTTTGTGACCAGGTCACTTCTGAAAAAAAGCGATATAGCTTAGTGGGCCTTAGCTGGTCAAATAAAAATAGTTTAGTTTGTGTTTGTCGTGCAGTGTACTAACCCCGTTATGCCTCCTCTCCGAAAAAGGCATACGAACAATTATTACTGCTCACATATCTTTTTGGTTCTTTCGGTAAAGTCACGTAGAAGGGAAATAATAAAATAATAAAAATTCAACATAATAAAATTATTATTATTTTCTTATTTCCCTTCTACGTGACTTTACCGAAAGAACCAAGAAGATGAATCCCTGCAGTCACGAAAGCTTTAAATCGAAACTGCTCACATAGTTCATCTTTGTTTACTACTTATGGTAGCACTCATGTAACACTTGCAATAACTATTTATAATAATATTTGGAATGGCTGTGAATTGGCACCTGCTTTGCATGCAGCATAGCTGCGTTGCTATGTGCACACATTTCTGCAGCAAGTCAAAAATGAATCTCAATTTTAATGTTTTATTCTTGGGATAATGTATTATTCTGGGAAAAAGGAGAGAAAAAAATCCGTATTAACGGAGGCAAATCTTTGCAACAGAATGCATTATGATTTATTCACACGTTCAACTGCGGTGTATTATCTGTTAACCTCGCCACTGCCTTGGGTGCTCTCAAGGTTCATTTGCAAAAATATAAATAAACGGGGGCCCATGTTTTACAAATAAATACCAAATCCAGCGACCACCGCAGGCACTTTGTCAACATTGAAGAAATATCGATTTCATTACGCGTCTTCAACACCATTTCATCTGAGCATCCAACGCATATATGCTGCCAAGGTAAAATATCTCTACCATAAGCCACCAAAATAGGGGCATGTTATTTTGTGTTGGAGATCGCAAATTGTCGTTTCGCGGAAAGTTTTATTTCTTACACAACAAGGTAGTCATTTATCAACTGGGAAGCAGAGCACGTTGAACCCCTTAGTAAAAATCCATTACCTGGAGCAAATTGCAATCGTGTCCTCTCAGCAGTGCAAACAGAAAAAAATGCTCATTGTATAGCCTGGCATACTTTAAAATGGTCTCAATTCTGCCTATGAGCTGTCTCTCTCTTGCACACTCTCTCCCTCTCTCTTGCCCTTACTTCTTGCAAATGTTGACTCGGCACTTTAAATCATGAAATGCATTTCAAACTCACTGACATGCATTCACAGCATCTCCTTTATAGCATGCTCCTTGTGGTGCTATTGAGGTGACCCGCTGTTTCACAAATAACAGGTTGCCGAAGAGAGCCCGAACAACAAGATAGACAAACTGCTTCCATCGCTACTCCCTGAACCCAAGTGAAGATTTTCCGCAAGATGCCCATCTCTCTATCTAATATTCTGCATTCATCACCGCCAACTGCATTTCTCTGGAGAATGTGTACATTTTAAGGTCATTTTCACTGCCAGCAGTAATTCCCCCCCCCACCCCCATTTTCATGGCCTCCTAAAAGGATGTAATTTTACACTATGAGACATCTCCTTTACCACTGGTAAAGGAGATGTCTCATAGTGTAAATGCTTACCCCGAACTCTCAATACTCTGATAGTGCGCTGTCTTTGAGTTGTACGCCTTTTGGCATCATCTGGTCCAACACCAATGGAGACTAGGCTCTAAAGAAAGCTGTCTCGGGTGTGGACCAATCAACTTCAAGGACAGTGCATATCATTATCATCATCAGAGTTGTTTCTTTTTGTTTGCATTTTGACTTCTTGTGTTGAGGTTATAGCAAACATGATGCCTTGTATAAAGGTGTCAGATTTTGTACCAGTTAAAAGGGTAAAAACCTATTACTAGATTTAATTTTAGTTTTTATTTTAACAATTTCTGAGCACAGGCCCAAATCGGAGGTATGCCACACCTCTGGATTAGCACGGTTGGCCCTGTACCGTGCGAAAGAAGTTGAACATACATACAAAGACCCCAAACATCAATGGCTAGCGCTAAAACGAACTTAAGAAGCCTTAATAGATAATAAATTGGCAGGTGTGTGGGGAACTTGTGGCGAGCAGGTGAAAATAGCGGGAAATTATGTAATACTTATCAGGATGAAGTCTCAAACCTGTACGCTAAAACAAAGACTTGATAGCATGTGACGGCGTTTTTATTAGAGATGACAACTTTGGGACATTTCAGAGTCACCAAAAAGGCAGTTGACCAAAATCCCAGACTGGATGTAACAGTTTACACTGCTCGCCATTGCACATTTCCCATTAACGTCTCTCTCGTGCAAGAGGATACCACCTACGGTTAGAAAGTGTTCAAACAGTCAGTGAAACGAAAACAACTCCCATGGCCGCTGGTCCTATTTTCTGCCAGCCCTATGTTGTGCTGCTACGCCATGGCCATCCCCCGACGACCGCCACCTCTAACCCCGATTGCGGGAACGGCACTCGATTCCAGGCCAATTCTCTGCAGTTATCGGCTAAGGCTGAGGCATCGCAAAGCTGCTGAGTTTTGTATGCCTGCAGCGTCCAAATCAGGGGAACAAAGAAGAACAAGCCTCCTCCACTGCGTACACACAATGCATAAACCATGCAATTATTGCTCGCATTTTCCTAAAGCATTTTGCGGATTAACTTATATGCGGGCACATGTGCCAATCAGCTCAGGTCTAAAAAAAATTAGAAAAGTTCCAAAAAGTAGCGATGACAATGAAAAGGACACTGCAATTATAACTCGTAACTTTTGACATGAGGCCACCATTCACTTTGACAGGATAATAAAAGTAGCAATTAATCAACATCATGGTAAAAAAACTGTCTCAAATGAAATACAAGGAAATCAATAAGTGCTGACAAAGCAAAACAAAAGTCGATATTTCAGCCAACAGTCTTTGAATTTGGCCGATGAGTTTGATGATAGCATTCGACAAGTTTTAAATCATTATTTCAGTATCCAGCAACGTTCTAATACCCCTTTGCATTCTTGCAAACAACTAAGTGATGTTGACGCAGGAGCTAACAAAAAACATCTGACAACAGACAATGCTTTGCGACGAGCTGGCGGCCCGCTTTTTCTCCCGTGTGCCGAGTTCAAGGCAAGGGGACCCCCGAAATCTCCCACGACTCCACGTTCCCAGGGGCTGGCCTCAGCAAAATGGCAAGGGAACATTGCCTGCTGAGGCTGGAGGATGTCTTCACGTGAAATGCAGCCAAATGGACTTGAAGGGCAACGTAAATCACCACAACAACAAGTACAAGCCTTCGAGCGCCGACCGCGATATTGCGTACTTTTTTTGGTTTAGTTTTTTGTTACGACTGAATTGGAATATTTTCAAACTAGGCTCCAAGAGAACAAAACTGACCGGGCGAAAATGTGAAAGCGTGGAATAAATTAATGTTCTGCAGAACTTGGAATGCGTTGGACAGAGCAGAACGCATGGGAAGACTTTTGCTGCATGTGCAGTTACAGCTGTGTTGGACAGCTCCGTGAATTAAAAAAAACACCGCCTAACAGGACACAAGCATGGGCAATTTCATGGACATTTGCAGTTCTCCACTCTGTACGTAGCGCGCAGCGAAGCAAGATATATCATTATTTTACCGAATGTTAATTTCGTCCGATTTTATTGTGGAAATGTGTTCATCACCAACAGTGAGGCAAAATAACACAGGCTGTGTGTTTCAGACACTTCCTCACAATCGGTTTGGTTCAGCATCTCATTTTTATCTTCATTTATTTAAGATCGGGGCACTGCGTAATGATTAGCACAGTGGAATTGCAATCCAGATGAGGCCGATTCGATTCAATCTCCCGGCGCGCGGCAGTTGAAATCCGGGGAAAGTTGATCAAATCCCCACCAACCTCCATCCATCCAGCAGTATGGATGGGTACATGTGACAGTTACAGTCGAGCGAGCGTGAGCCCACACCGCGATGTGCTCTGGGAGGGACTTGCCACCCACTGGCACCCACCTGTAGCTGTGTATGAGGGCATTGAAGGCCAGCCCGTCCGACCAGCTGGTGGTGAAGTTGACGACGTTGACGGGGCGATAGTCCCGCGTTGACTGGCGCACCCAGCCCAGCAAGATCTTCTCGCTGTTCGTCTGCTGCAAGTCGGCCATCACATCCTTCATCACATCCTTTACCTGGCGGAGGGAGACAATGGGCGCAAGGGCACGCGCGCGCACGCACACGCGCAGGGAAAATGGTGTTATAGCGCGAAACCGGCATTACATCGAGCAACTGCGTCCAACGCAAGGCTGCCTCCGTACAACAACAGGGAAGAAACAGAACCCCACGAGCTGGTATACTGTGATCACGAACGGAGCGTGTTCAGCCTTGGGCCCCTTTTACTGTCATCCCTGCGTGTGGCAGAATCCCAGTGGTCGCCAACGGGACATTTCTTTTTTTGCCAGTGAACCGTCCGCTACTGCTATAGCTCGATATCCGTGGCTTACCACGCCAGTATCTGACTGCCGTGGTAATTAAGCGAGGGATTACAGGGAGTGGAAAATAATGGCGGTGCGCACTCAGGTGACCTTGCAGCCGGATCACGTGGGAAAATACGGTGACGTTGCAATCAGTGTCAAATATCTGGAAAGTGCAAAACTGGCGCAAAATTAAACACAGTTGTAGCCACTTTAATCGAGTCAACGTGGTTTCCTACTGCAATTAACATGAATGCAATGCTCATCTCATATTTACAGCCCTGAGCCAGTGGTGGTAATTCTACATTCCTAAGGCGGGGGTGAGTCTATCCATAGAACAATCGCTGCTAGTGGCCCGCAAAGTGGTACATATTTTATCGGGCCTGGAGGAATGATGGACTTGAACTTGCAACCTTCCAAATGCAAGCCACTCTACTGCTGAGGCACACGTGAGTGTTATGGCAATTCTTGCAAACAGCTAAGTGATATCGGCACAGCAAATAATACAATGTGACGTTTATAATGACGTTTATAATGAGGTTGTGATTCAGGGGTTTAATGTGCTGGGGTTTTTTTGTTATTGTAAATATGTAATCAGAAAAAAATTAAACAACAGCTGAAATGTTTAAGTGTTTATGGTTGTGGTGCAAAAAACACCCCCCACAAATTTTAAAGCAGAACCCTCAAGAGTGAATTTACCGGGTAAACAAAACGTACAAATATGTTCTTATTGATAATATTCTCAGCGACGAGTTTGTTCGCGAGCAAGGAAAGTTTATTGGAGTGTTGCACACGACTGGCTGTGCCTGGAGCCCAACACCCATTTTACAGCTTCGTGTCACAGGTCAATGGAAGTAGTTCTTTTTTTTACATTTCTCGAGAACGTGTAACAAAATGTGGCATCTCCTAGTTGGATACCATAAATACCTAATAAGCACTCAGCATTGCCTTGCCCGAGTGGCATTGTGAGACTTTTATAACATTATGGGTATGATATAAATGCAAGTTGTTGTCATAAAATGTTTGGGATTTCAAATTAAAATCTAAAATAATTACGGATGAAAAAATAAATCTCGCCAAGATGATTCTTCTCCAACCGGAGTATCTTTCATCTCTGGATATTTCGACAGCCTGAATCTGTTCTAGTCCCGGAGGTCCACATGCCACCTTCCTTGGGTAAACCACTCAGGAGCTCCCAGACTCTCATGATTGGTCTCTTGATGGGTGCCAAAGTGTCCGGAGATGAAGGTACTACAGTTGGAAAAGCATCATCTCGGCGAGATATTTCCCTTCCCATAACAGTGGAGCTATCAAGTTGCTGTTCTTGCTGTTGTTGCTGTAGAAAGTTTAAAAGCTGGGAGGTTGCATCACCCCATCATTCCTCAAAAATCAATTAAATGAGGGCCCCTTTTTTTGGAATTTATATCGCTGGGTCAGAATTGCCAATGGAGAGTGGCATTACCCAATGCTTGCCTGAGCAGGGATATACTTTTGCACTTGTTCCTGTTAATTTGTTTAACGGAGCAGCACCCTATTTCATCCGTCTCGTGGCTACACGACACCGACCGCTCGCATCCCAAGTGGCCTAGAGGTCTGCGGGCCTCTCTGCAGCATAGTAGCTGAGAGAATATTGTGACAACTCAACCGACATACCACGTTTAAGAGAGTGCTCAGTGTCAGGATTAATGGGGCGTTTTGACTGCAACCGTACATTTTTTGACAAACTCTCACAACGAGATAGACATGGTACCACTGCACGGACAGCAAATGTAATCGAGCTGAGGAGTAACCGTTTTAAATCCAGGTTGCAATATGGGTCAGTTAGAATATAACGCAGCCTATTCTTTAAGAGTCATGTTGCGCTAAACAAAATAAATGCTTCCGACACAGCAGTCAATTATGCAGTACACAGTCACCACTTTTAAAAAATCAAATTGAAAATTCACTCCCGCAGGCAAAAAATAATAATGTATTGAATCTCAAATACATAACACACGGTTTTTTTTTGGTCTCGGACTGGATATTATGTGTAACATTTTCTCTTGAATAAAACTAATGCCTTGGCTCAATTTAAAAGATTACTTCCATGGCCGTAATAACGAATGATGAGTCTAAGAGGTTTGCGGACACGGCAAAAACCCAAACGTTTATTGTGAAAACGAGGGCCAAAAATGCACGGTGAGAAACATGAGCGTGCGACTGTCGAGTTGCGTCTAAGCACCGGAAATCCGCTCGCTTCAAACCAATTTAAATGAGTGTGCGTGCCCCAAAATTAGTTTCCTCTCGTCGCAAATATTTTGGACACTGAACTCCTCCCATCCAGAGTTGGACAGCGCAGTTAGTCCATCGGAAAGTCGCGTGTGGTTGGGTAAAGTGTGGAATGCTCCTGTCTCTTCCAAGGCATCTGGCCAGCGTAGAAGAGTAGGCCAAATACCCTCGAGAGGGGCTGCCTAGAGAGCTCCCTATCGAAGAAAGGCCCTTCCACCAGCGGCGACGCGAGCAATTGCAGGGCTGCCCCTTTACCTTGTACTTACGAGTTGGCCAGCTGAGCAAATACGCTCATGAAATATAAATGTTGTCTCCTGAAAATTAAGAGACAGCGATCGAGCCAGCTTCCACAAATGATGTCATCGGTTTGGCAAGGCAAGCTCCGCCAAAGCTCCACGTTCAGCTATTTTTGTTTGTGTTGTATATTGGTTCCATTAATAAGAGCAATAACATAATTAGAGTTCTTGGCTCTCGGAATTCACCACGGCGGTCCACACGAGGACACGCTTGCCGGGTGGAACTCGCCTCTCCCAGCAGAGTCTGTCTTCTTAAGTACTCGTTATATATTTTCTTGATTAAAATATAAACTACGCAACCAATGTGCCGATGTGGTGATGCTGATGACCAAAAAAAGCCAAACGAGGTGCTTCAATGTGTCACGGGAGTAGATTGTGAAAAGGTAAATAGTATTTGGAAGGCGAGCACGAGAGAATTAAAAAGAAAATCCTGAGATAATCAATCTGACTAATGGAGATGTTAATGCACGCTTTCAATCAGGTATTCAATTGAATCGAGCATTTTTGGGTCACATCTAACAATGCATAACCAAAATAAGGCCAGGTAAATTTCGGTTAAAGTCATTATGCAGCTATCGCATGAAACGGCACACATTTGGCCTAAAAATCCATGAAAGCTCTGAATCACTGAAACCTTTTCCTGAAAATTCTGATAAAGAAAATGCATCGGCGAGCAAAGTGGCAGAGTACACAGAGCGCCGCGCTATGAACCCAGCAGCGTGAGTGGGATTCCTGGCCACGGCTGACATCAGTGACGAGTGATATATATTTTCGAACCGCTCAGGGTCACCACTTCACCAACCCGAGCCGACGAGGCTTGGCGGAGCATGAGGAAGCTTTCATCTGTCAGTGGATTTGACACGTAGGGAAAAAAAATGCTCTGGCAAAAAAACAGTCCATGGAAGAACACCATTATTCTTTGGGTCTTTCGGTAAAGTCACGTAGATAGGTTCAAAGAAAATAACAAAAAAACGACAACGTTTCGCGATTTAAACGTCGTAGTTTTTTTAAAATTTTCTTTGAAACTATCTACGTGACTTTACTGAAAGGCCCAAAGAATATGAATTTCTGCAGTCACGAAAGCTTTAAGTCAAGATAGAACACCATTAGTCAATATTGAGCACTGTGTATTTTAAAAATTAAAGAGGCACTTCTATAAAAATGCTGAATTCTCTGAAATGTATCCGTAAATTTCCACAGCCCACTAGACTTCCCTCCAAGCGTGAGAAACATACTGTTCCATCGATTAAAATCAAGGGATACTCATATATGCGGTGTAGTCGTCAAGGTTGGCAGAATTAATGTATTGCTTCCATAATAAGTGAGCTGTCAGTTTCCCTACAAAATCAGTCTCCAGCCAGACCAATACATCACGAGCAGCCATCACTTAGCAGCCCTGGAGGTCTTCAACTAAGATGTGTCCAAGTCACTTCATCGTCATAATGCAGCGGTCCTCAATCGGTGAGTCAAACGACGTTCAGGGGGGCCGGTGAGGGAAGAGCGGGGGGGGGGGCAGCTGTTGCATGATTACCGTGCAGGAAAAACCTTAAATGTGCAAGTGGAACGCCGGTGCCACGTTGCAGTGGCCTGCACGAACACCGCGTTGACGAGAGGCATGGACGGCAGAGATCGGTTGAGCGATTCACGCAGCCATGGTGGAGGAACGGGGGAAGGGGGGGTTTGTGTGAACCAATGGTTTTGTTTGAGGGGGCAGCCAAACCAAAAAGTTTGAGAGCCACAGCGTGTCAGGCTGCCAGGCTGCGTCACGTGTTGACCCGGACGTGCCTCATTAAATTCGTCGCATCGGCTTGAATGTTCTCGGTGTCATCAAAGCGATTTTTTTTTCCCTCACAAATTGCGTTCGTGGCATACGTTTTGTCACAACACTTGGCTCGCGACAACTCGCAGGGCACCGACTCACTCCCGGTGGAAGGGACTCCACTAGCCGGAGCTCTAAATCATCCCTTTAGAGGGTATGTGGTCGATTCTTCCACGCTTGGCAGGAACTTGTGGAAGAGGTAGGGTGGGTACCCAAACTTTACCCAACCGTGCCAGACGTGGCGACCGGCCAAATGTGATGTACTGCCGGGTGGACGTAGCATTGAGGAAACTTGCCCCATCGTTGTAACTGCCGCGCCGGGAGATTGTAAAAGGCATGCAGTGTTCCTAACCATTACACCCATGGCACCGCGTCTAAGTGTTTTCACACTTCAGCAGTCATGTTATATTGCGACGTGTGCACAATATTTTTCGTGAAAAAATATTCATAAGGTCATTTTAAACAAACAAAAAACCCATTCAGTTTCTATCAAGGCCTTCAACTGCAATACATCATTACCTACAAACTTTTTGACAGGGCCTCGTATGTTTGTTACCAGAAATGAGTAAACACTCAACTTGGCAGACCTAAATGTTGAACGACTGAAGTCGATAGTGTTGATGAAGGCTTGTTCTACGTTCCACGAGTCACTTTCATGAAATATTAAATCATATCGTTTATATTGGTTACCTTTCAAGTTCTTCAAATAGACAGATGCTTTTTAATCACCACAAACGTATATTAACCGCAACAGTAATCCGCTCGCAATCTGTTGCGAAAATTAGAACGTTCACAAGCAGCTGATTTGCTATTTTTTGAGGAGAGAGAAAAGCAGCGGCAAAAAAAAAATGTTTCCCAGCGAAGGAAGCCAAACTTGAATACTTGACATAATTAGGTGTCGTCGCGGTTACTTTCCCGGCAATGGCGGCATCTTTAATGCATTCGCAGAAACACCCCGAGGAGGTATGAACTAAAGCCCTGAGCACTTATGAGATGGCTACTGTTGGGGGGGCAAGAGAAAAGTATGAAGGCTGATGAACTGCATGATATGCATGAAGCGAGAGAAGTGACTTCCACTTAGTGTGTTGGGACCTGCCCTGCGCTCTGCCTATTTTCTGCAAAACCATCCCCTGAGATAAAACCCAACGCTGCTGCTAGAATGGGCTGAGGAGAAATATTCCAGAGCATTAGTCTCCTTCACATTAAATGCGGAGAAGGCGGCAAGGGCCTGGGAAACCTCCCCCCCCCCCCAACACCTAGCTGATTTGGCTCAAGTGACTTGCCGGGGTACGGGAGTGGTTTACAATACCAGTTATCTGTTAAATTGCTCTTAAAATGAGCAATCCAGTACAAAGAGGGTTTGGTAGTGGTGGTGGTGGTGGTGAAAAGAAAAAAAAGTGTTTAGTCTTTTGTGCTTCATCGCTGTACATTTCCCAGCGTGTCCCAATCTTCGTGCCGGCATCACAAGCGGAATTGCACCGCGCTGATGTGATCCGCACGTGGAACCGTTGGCTCATGCCCCGCGACTGTGGATGCCACCACCTCCTTTACGCACCGGTAATCGATATGTCTTGAAAACAATGCCAGAACTTGCTCATTGCAGAAATTTGCTGTGTTAAGATGGCAAGAACGTGTCTGTCCAGTGCTCGTCGAGCTGCATTGGCTAGCAGTTGCCAAACAAATGCATCATAAGGTGGCACCTCATTACACATAGTGTGCTTCCCACAAATTAACACCAATATCTTGCTCATCTCGTCAAGGAGCATAAACCATCACGTGAACTTGAGTCATCCCTGGCAGCTGGCGTTTGGCTAGACAAAAACAAAGATGGTCACGGCATTGCGCGCTTTTGCGGCCGTCTGGAATGCTCTTCCTTCCGATATTAGGACATTTCAACCTAATTTCTTTAGAGCTGCTTTTGATGTTTAGTTTATTGTCCTTCCCTTCCCACCTCCAATTAGCACGGTTGGCTAGATACGTATGGTGCTAGAGAAGTTCAACACACATACATACAAAGAAAAAGGTGCAGCACTGAAATTGCTTGCGCTCATGCCCACTGACGGCGGAAGGGCCTCCACTGGAGGGATGTCTGGAGGATATTTGTTCTACGCGTCCACACTGGCCAGATGTCTTGGAAGTGGTGCGTGTCACTCCCCACCACGACACCCCCATCACACGTGATTTGCTGATCAACTTCACTGCGGTGTACGCATTTATACTGTCGGGTGTACAGAGGCGACGAGGAGGATTTAGAGAGAGGGGAAAAAAAACGTGCACGATCGTTTCAAATGCCGTGCCAGACGATGGCATCGAACTGGGCGACCTCTGGATTGCAAGCCCAGTGTACAAGCCATTACACCACAGAGTACTGTGGAGATATCCAGAAGGTCTTAAACTATTCAGCTATTCACGGCGAGATACACATCATTTGTCACAAACTGAAATTGTCGGCCTGTAAAATCTGACACGGTCTTAGAGTGCTCAACCGTATTTTAATCAACAAATCAGCATGTCAACCTGCAGAGAGTGTCCATCATGCACAATAATCAAGTAACAAAGGACGACGGAAAATAATGTTGGTGGACAAGCAGTATGCGTGCGAGTCATCAACCACTCTTCACTCGTGCTTGTGAAAAGCTTCCGTCAAAACAGCGAGGCGTGACGATACTTCAGAGAACAAAGCAGGTAACGGTAACGGAAAGCATTTTCAAGTGCCCATCCATATTATTATTATTATCCAATTTTAAATTGATGACACATTTCTCCGAGGTTGGACTCAATGCCATACATTATTCATATTGTTCGCTGTCAGCGAAACTCAACCGCGGGGTTTTGTGTACGTTTGTTTGGGTCATTGTGAGAGAGAAAAAAAACGTAGAAAAAACAAATCAGCATGACAAAAATGTGCAGGAAATAAATTGCTCATCCAAAAGTGATTCCGTGGGCACATGGCACGCCACATGCATTACAATCGCGTGCAAAAAAATGTACAGCTGTTCGTGCCAGTGCCAAAACAAAGATGTACAGTGTGCTCACGAATAAATGTGCAATGCTTCAAAATCACATAACAATAACATCACCTGCCCGAACACTAAAAATGACGAACACCCAGAGAGACAAATGGGTCAAAAGTATGACTGGCCTCAGAAACTGAGAGCTGAGATTTGAAAAAGACATTTGGCTATGACTATAGCGCACCACACAACCAACAAAGGCACGAGTGATAATTCTCCCAAATGCTTTCGGGTTGAAACGTGAGTGTCCAATGTATCGGACGCCATGGTGAAAAACACACTGAGTGCAGCCATTAAATACATCGGCGAGCTAGAGAGCAGGGAGCCCAAAAGCCGACACACAATAGTGATGCGGCGACAACCTCCCTGGCATTCTGTTTTGGGATTCACCGATCCGGGTTGCAGCATCCATCCAATGCTCTCATTTGGAGCTTGAACAAAAAAAAGTCACGAGCAGTGCGTCACACCGAATGAGTTTATACGGAGAGTATCCCGCAAGTCTCAGCTCCTTTCCCAAAGTAATTATACTCCTGCAAAGTCTCGAACGAGGAACCGATCGAAGAGCCAACGCAGGAGATATGAGCTGGCTTCAGCCCGAATAGAAGACAAAGTGCCCGCGCTTGTAATTGGGTTCGAACACGCGGCAGGTCCGGCTATTTCAATTATAAATGTTAAACGTAAGAGTCGCTCGAAATTTTTGTGCGGTTAAACACAATCCCACTCATTACATTGCCGACTTACCACTGCCCATTGTACGCTTACACAGGAGGTACGGACGCTACGCATTCAGCAACGGGAAACAACCAAACCCAACGTGCAATTGAAATATTTTGGCGGTTGCTCTTCAAATGCCACACGAGAGAGTGTAAATTGAAATTCCAGTGTAATGGGTCAATGAAAAAAAAGTCCATTAAGACTAAATTGACGGCTTCACGCTGGGCTGCGACAAGGGGCGACCCACGCCAAACACAGACATCAATTGCCACCGATGTTCAGAGACCAAAATTTCAATCACAGGATGGTGGGATTGTAACAAGCTCACAATCAAGCACACCCGACACCCTCCATGAACATCAACGGCACATCTTATCCCAGCAGGTCAAGTGAATTCTATCACAAAAGCACCACATGCACATGATTACTTTTCGTTTTGACACCACGTGGAAGAAAATACTTAAGCGACGTGTAATTGTGACTGTGTTTGTTTCATTTATCACGGCATCCCTTCCCACTAGTAACCTCATTACTGAGTGGTAAAAACAAATAATGCGTATGTTTTTTATGATTACCCATTCATGCGAATTGAGTAAACTACCCTGAGCAGTTGATATATGTTTATATAAATTCAGCCCTGCACACAAAATATGTACACGTACATATTTTGCCAATCTGGTGCCATCATTTTCACCGCATTAGGTTACATAATTAAAATGAAGAATGTGTGCATTCAAATTAGTGTTAACTGATACAACGTTTCGTAAAATTTCAAATTAAATTGTTAAAAACAAATAAATACATTATTAATTTGATTACATAAACCGTGGAAGTTATGAATATGTAATACATTTAAATCCAAAACCATGAAAACACAATGTAAAATCTGACATTGGGGGTAAAAATCCAATAAGTCCAAGAATTAACCCAACACTCATTCCTACTCCATCAATAATATCTTATCAATTACCTATTCCACACACAAATCGAAAGCATGAAGGCACCTCCATGTAATTCCAGAGGCGGAATTGGAAGCTAATCACAAGGCTTCTCCCAATATTCTTGACTGATAGACAGCAAGCAACAGCGTTCGTCAAGGTTGACAATATATTTCCTAAGAGCTCCCGACGGCAAGCCAAAGGCCTGCAGGGCAAGGCCCCTTGGCTGCATTTAAAAAAAAAAGTCCATTCCCGCGGCCCTACAAAGACCTTTGCCGAAACAACACACCTTTATAATCACGGTCCACACACTATCATGTCTGTGATTAACACCGACATTGACAAATATGGCCTTTTTCTGTGACATTTCCCTCATTGAACGGTTCACGGCACAACCCATGCACCATAACCCCCCCCCCCCCCCCCCACAGCTTTAACCCTTCATCCTTGTTACTCTGAAGCACGAGAGGAATACCTCAAATTAGCACGGTCGGCTACGTACGGCGCAAAAGAAGTTTAGCATACGTACATACGAGGGAAAGGTAAGTGGAGCAAAACGCGATGGGATTAATGAACCTGCTGTGTAAGTGTCCCAATAGCCAGCCTACAAATGACATGTTATGGAATTTCTGAACACTTGAAACATTTAAAATGCAACAGAATTTTCTTTTTTTTTTTCTTCTGTAAATGTTCTATACATATATTCATTCTACACTCTACATATGATCACCCGTTGTTTAAAGAAAGGTTAACAGCAAAAGACAATGTTGCAAGGGATTCAATAACTTTGAATCTGCTGTCAATGAAATTGGCTATGATCTTGACCCCAAGACAGGTCACAAAGCCTTGAGGACCAAACACAAACAATGTCTGCATCATACAGAGCAGTGCAAAAAAATAATGTTAGGTCATTAGCTCATTAGCCTCTGGACAAATGTGACATCGCCACTCACAATCAGCCTCCAATGCCCTGCGGACATTTTGAACTTCACACATCTGTACAAGAGGCATAACAAAAAAAGACAGCTATACATAAAGGTACAAAAAATATACCACGATTGGCCCGATCGTTCAGGGGTCAGCGCACTGAGTCAGGACTGCTGACATCCTGGGTTCGACTCTGTGACGAAACCAACATTCAGAAGTGTAGCGAGAAGATGGCCCAATCACCAAATGACTGCGAAAAGCAATCTTATTAACTTTGGCTATGAACGACACACTTCACTCACCGAACACGACCTACCGATCGATAAAC
The DNA here is from genome assembly GCF_015708825.2 of Lethenteron reissneri. Taxonomy (NCBI): domain Eukaryota; kingdom Metazoa; phylum Chordata; class Hyperoartia; order Petromyzontiformes; family Petromyzontidae; genus Lethenteron; species Lethenteron reissneri. Next base: position 2,264,602 of record NC_083784.1, read on the forward strand.
AGAAGATAAAAAAGATATGAAACACCAGGACAAACAGCACATAAATTATAACAAGTACCGCCATACAGCTTTATCTATAAACACTGACTGCCTTGTATTATTACGACATCAGCATCACGTATAATCACTTTGTGCTACCGGTCAATATTAGCGATGCTGAGAACGCAATAACAAATAATGTTTCAGAGCATTAACCTATTCCATGTCTTCTCCAAAGCAGCCTTCTCCTAATCGTTTAGATGCCTCTGCATCAATTCGCAAGCAATGTCTGACAACAACTGGCAAGTTGGAGGAAGCGTCCTGAGCTTAGTGGCAGCTGAACAAATCATCCGAAATTGTACCTGGGTGGTCAAACATGTTAATCGGTGCAGGCACAGGAGTAAATACTGGGCGCTGGGGAGATGAAACATTTCAGATAAATCATTCCCCGCACGCCAGGCTGTTCGTGCAGGCACTGTGGTCCCAAAAGCAGGCCCAATGAGCCCCTTAAAATGTCAAGTCCTGGGACACCTGTTATGTTAATCCCTTGTCTTCGGGAATCCTCCCATAGGTGCAATGAATTGTAAATGAACTTGAGGATTCTAATTGGAGTCAGTGTCTTATTCCACTTAATGTTTAAACATGCATAAGGAGCGGTTGTGACGAAATGGTATTCAAATAGATTTTTGCTCGTAACCACCAAAATTATCCACCACATCACCACATTCGTAACATAGACAATTTCAAAATAATTAAACTGTGAGACTCATAAGCACCATTAAATGGTTACATTTAAAATTTATGAAAGTGTCACATTCCCTGCATATATTAGGTGCATTCCCATAATGTATGCAGGTGGCGTCACCGTGTTAGATTGTAAACATTTATTTAGCATTTCACAATATTTGATTAGAATTAATCTGTTTACTATACTGAGGCGGATTATGACATCACGTGATAGTGAAAGGTGGCTGAGGCCTGGGGAAGGTCTTCATCCAGCAGTGGACTGACCATGGCTGGTGATGATAATAAACAAACAGGGCTTTAATAAACAAAAGCACCAAATACAAATATTTATTTGTAAAATGTTATTTTTGTCGTTGTTGACCATATTCGTGTGCCATTGTTAATTGTGCTATTTACTCACAATGATACGATAAGAAAGAATTGAAAATGATCACCACCCAGGAAATGTGTGTATTAATCCTAGAATGGATGAACGCCTTTAGATAAAAATATGACAGCTACAATATTAACAACATCAAACTTCTATTTCCGTATCCGATAAATCCTCAACAGTACAATCCCAAACGTGCACGCAAATAAATGACAACATCAATGATGCTCTACTTAACCATCATCCAGCAGCAGATGGCCATGGCTGATATGGAGATGTCCTTTGCAAAATAATTCAAATCCAATCGGGCTCTTGCCTCTTTTGGCTATACACAAGGCAACTACTGAACCAAATAATTGATCACACTCTCCCAAGCCGTTACCATCTCTCGTGTTACCAACGCTCATGGTATCATCTCTCACGCAACTACGGTGGAACAGTCCACCCAGCACCTGTAGGCGAGCTGATTTCACCGTTGTAACATCTCCGCAGCAGACATCCTCTTGGGGTGCAATCAATTTACACGACACGTATATATATACAAATAAAAACTTTTATGTTGCTGAGCAAAGGTCCAAAGGCCCAGACACCAAGCAAGCAAGCAGCTGGCAACAAACCACACTGTCGAAGGTGTACCGGATGAGAGCTCATAACACGTCGCACGCACGAGGCAAAGCCGCACGAGCTTGAGACGAGAGACGATGGAAGGGAAGGGAATTCCAAAGTCGAGCGGTACGGAGATTGACACGGACTGATAAGTGTTTTGGCCTACAGCGTGGCGGTCGAACGCAGTACGGATAAAAATTCAACATGAAATACAGCATACACAGGTGTGCGTGCGTGCATAGGTGCGTGCGTGTGTGCGTGCGTAGGAGCGTGCGTGCGTAGCAGTGTGCGTGCGTAGGTGCGTGCATGTGTGCGTAGGAGTGTGCGTGTGTGCGTAGGAGTGTGCGTTGCGTAGGTGCGTGCGTGCGTAGGTGCATGCGTAGGTGCGTGTGTAGGTTCCCCTCCGGTGAGGTGTTTGTGGGTGCCCGCGCATGCAGCCAAAGTGGGTACCTGCCAGTGGATGATGATGCTCCAGATGAGGCCGAGCGTCAGCTTGTGGTTGCCGTCCACAATGTCGGCGCCTCCAATGTTCACGAGCTCCACCTAGAGAGCGCGACGGACAGGCGGAGGGGTCGAGCGATGTGGGTGCGCAGGGTCGCCGAGGTGGGGTGAATGCTCAGCGCTTGATTGTGATCCATAAACATGAAAATCGATGGCGACGGAGGCCCAAAGCAGACACCGCGAAGGGCAGCACCGCGTCAAATAAACCCCGGCTCCCCCACGTCCGTGTTCCTTCGCGACTCATCAACGTGCGCAAGGCGATGACGCCGGGAACATGCGGGTGGTGCCGGGGATGGTGCCGTGGCGGCAGCAGCTTTACGGCTCGATGCGATCTTCCGGCACGGCAGCCGAAACGACGGTGCGAGTTTCTTCAATCTACCGCGCCGGTGTCCACCCAGCGGTTTGCACGACGGGTCGTGTCCGGTGGGACAAAGTGTAGGTAGTCCCACCTATTCCGATATGTCTGACCAGCAGCGTATATGAGGAGGCTAAATAGCCTTCAGACAGGCTTTCTAGACTAATTGCAGGGCTCCCCCTTTAAAGTTAACGTAAGAAGAAGAAGAAACTGCACTGCAATGAGCAGGACGGCAACGACGCGCCACGAATTCCGCTACGTCCGCACTTCCTCAACCGGCTCCGTGCGTTCGTGCGAACACGCCACACACGCACCAAAATTAAGACGCGACACGCAATGCACCGACGGCCGTACAGCACGGGGCGGAAACGTACAAACAAAAAAGGGGGAGGGCGGAGGGCGCGGAGAGGAGCGGGGGGGGAGGCCTAAATGCGCGATCTTTTACAAAAAAAGCGCAGGGAACCCGCGTGGAATTCCCGTTTCGCGCGAAGTAAAGCATTACCTTCGGCGGAGCGAAGAGGGAAACGCCGCGGAGCTCGCGGCTCACGGGAGGCGCGCTGACAGCGCGGTGAATAACGAGGGGGTTCACACTCATCGAGAAGCCGTAAATTATTATGAGCGCAATGGGCCTCGAAACAGCGGCCATTCCATCACGTACGACACTTGCAAACAAGGGGGATGAGGGGGCAACGAGCGGGTTGGGGGTGGCGGGGGGAGGGGGTTGCAAGGGAAAAGAGCGTGCATGGGTGGGGGCATGGGTCGGATCAACAGGCGGGGGAGGGAGGGAGGGGAATGGACTAGCTAGTCGGGCCCTTGTTAAAAAAACAATTAATTTCTGCAGAAAATTCCAAGTGCTAATGAATGGGCCAGAACTAAACCGAGGCAGCTGTGTTTAAAAGTGGAACGTATAAATCCGGTGTGTCCGGCGCGCGTTACACTTCGAACAGTCGGTGCACGTGCTCATTGGGAAGGGAACGTCATTATTTCAATCACAGCGAGGGACCACCGAATAATGATTAAGTCAAGAAATGCACATTGATGCGCTTCTGAAAAGGTGCTTATTAGGAGGTTTAATTGATTTATCAATAATAGATTTAAGTTATAAGTCTGCTCGAATGCTCCCCTCTGTGTAACATTGCCCCAGAAGTTGTATTGACTTGAAATGAAATTCTATAATATGCCGAAATGACATGCATGCGTGGGTATCGCGACATTTCTCATAACGGAGGGCGCATGTATAATTGGGTTTGAAATTCAACAATTTCCCGTGAGGCTGGAGGCCCTGAAGTTTGCGCTCGTTTCACGAGTCGTGCCGGCGAGCGTTCGGATCGACCGTCGTCTTGTTTTGCGTGCTGTAGATGTCACACAGCACCGGCGGAGAAAGCCATGAATCAACGCTTGCGGGGAGCAACTGAAACCAGGCGTCAGCAGGACTGCCTTGACACTGAATTGGCTCTCTGGACTCCGTCTGGAGCCAGCAGCGACCGTGTGCCTGTTAGGTTTCTGAAAGCATTTCAGACAATCTGACGTCGATAACATTTCCAGATGACACCTGTGCCGACAAACAATGTCGCAAAAATTAATAATTAATTCATGAGAAAAAAATGAGCTTTAGAAGGCTGAAACAATAAAAAAAAATTACAACAACCTGTTATTCTCCCCCCACCCCCCATCTCTTTCCGTTTCACACGACTACGGCTCTTGCGCAATTTAGAGCGTATTCATTTTCCACGCCGTCCCTCCGTCTCCACTCCCCGTGACGACTGAGAGATCAATGTCTGTAGACGCGGAGCAGAGCGTGAATCAATCACACTCGTATCGGGCTACTCCACCAGGCGAGGGTGGACAGCGTGTGGTGGGGGCGGCCTAAAGCAACAGGCCACAGACGGATGAATTCCGCAGAGGCCTATTTGTTTTAATTCATTATTTAATTGCCGCCCACCACTTTACTGCTGGCCCGAGCCTCCGCCTCACTTCCGTCATCCAGACCCCGTAAAAATTCGGGTTGCCACCTCTATGAGGTACAATAAACTGGGACGCGTCGTGGGAAAAAAAGGATATAGCACAAAATTACCAGCGAGAAGAACCAGTGTAAATTCGTAGTATTGAGCGGCATTTTACTACGCATCTGACAAAAATACCAGGACTTTTAACGTTCCGGGGAAAACTAGCAAATTTCCCAGCATGGCAGCCACTTTGACGAGAGGACAATCCCATGACAGGTGGTCACCCGAGGTAAAACGTGAAAGCATTAATGTGCTTCGCGTCCCTCCAAAAAACATTGCAGCAGTGCAAGGACAGGGCACTTAAAATCAGATCTGAACAAGACTCAGGAGGAGAGCAAACCCACTGGGAATGCATGCTGTATGCCAAAGAGGTGGCGTTGGTTGTAAAAGAGCCAGTTGGGCCATGCCACACTAACGAGCTATGCCTACGGGATGCACAACAGGAGGGCGCAACTAACCTTTTTCTCACCAAGTGTGACAAAGCCCACCAGCAGGTGAGAGGGATTAAGCATTTAATTGAGAACTGCTGGGTTTGTATTTCTCCCTCTTCACCGGATTATGACATAGTGCCAGATCACTGAAGCTGGATTAAGGTAGTTTAGTTCTGGGTTTTTACCATAGGCCATGTAAACCCATGCTAAATGTTAATATTTGTTTGAGAACAAAAAGCAAACAACTGAAATAACTATGCTCTAAAAGAACGCCTATCATCACACTGGCTCCAAACAGGATTTTTATACTACTGTCAAAAGTACGCTATACTGGTAATGAGTAGGTCTAATTTAACTGCACTCAAAATTACACGTTCATATATATTGTGTGGTCATATTAAAGATCAACTGGGACCCACCATAGAACCGTGGAATTTCCACCTCTGTGTGCACTCAAAGGGAGATGACTACTACTACCCTGCACGCGACTGTATGGGAAAACCACTTAAATTTTTAGTTTTTCTGTAAAAAAAAAAATGCTGGGTGTCCATTAATGCATCATCCATTATTAAAGATTTATAGACAGCAGTTTTCACTGCACAATTGAAATTCTAGAAACATATTCCTTATACACTGTACTTGGGATTGTTTTTTCTTCCGTTACCAAATGGCTCGAGTGATCTTCAATAGCACATAACAGAAACATTCGAAGCAATCACAACCGGCTATGTTGGTGAACACCTGGGACCCACATCTCGGAGTAATGTCTGTTGCCAAGACCCAGGCAGACACATCGAGGTTTTAAGGGTATGGGGCTCATGATAAAATCTTCACACCACCCAGGGTGTGTATGGATGTGTGTGCGCACGTGTAGCATTATCAATCGACCTAAAACTGCGGTCCAATTAGAAAATATTTAATAATGGACTATACCTAAATGAACAAGCAGGATATTCAAATTCCCACAGCATCTTACAATAACACAGATGTGTGTAAGGGTGACTTGGTTGTTTGGGGGTCAACGTGCTGAGTTGCCACTGCTCAGAATCCAATGAGGGTAACTGGCCATGATTAAAACCAGGTTTACGAGTGTAGCAGAGTTAATGGTCTCATTCTGAAAACCAATGACTGAAAAATACAATTATTGCAAATTTGGTTCCGTGTTTAATTCTACTCGATTCCAGTTCCGTAGAAACTTGATGCATTGATTGATTTCTTGCACAATTAGACTTGTCATAGAGCATATTGATGGTTTTTTTTTTCTGGATGACTACGAATGGGATGCATGCTGTGAGATCGGTTGTTAAAAGCAGCTCCATATAAAAGGAACGTTTCATCAATGGACAGCTCCTCACACTCAGAACAATCGGGAATATTTCCCTGTTGTATGGATCGATTAGGGCAATTTATAATATTCCGCACCTTGTTTTCAAATGTGAGAAGACATTAATTGACTCAGCCCGGTAAACCAATGACTGCACAAAAAACCCAACATTAAAATTTTTGTTCTGCATTTATTGTGCCTAAATTCAGCACTGAGATATTGGGCTTGACTGCCATGCAATGAACACGACTCCCAGTGGCAGAGTAGCTGGGAAAGTGGTGCCCCACGGACTGCGTCGAACAGAGGTATCCGAAATAGTTATGCGATGTCCACTTCCACAGGCCGCTCTCTAGAACAGAGCTTTGCTGCTGTACGATGGAACCGACTGATGATTTAGCTAATGACACGTTGCATACATCACAATCCATCGACCATCTTCGGACTCACATATAAGCCATGGATGGAAGACAATCGTCCACAACTGCTAGGGAACGCCACAGAAGACATCACAATTCTAACACATCGGGGTGGATGACACCTGAGTAATGGCGACGACAATGATGGCGATGATGATGATGATAATACTGGACTTACGTTGTTTTTCTGCAGCACCTGCAGAGCGCGGTTGACATTATTCAGGGCATGTACCCGCGATGTCCCACGTTCCTTGGACTGCAAAAGAAGAAAAACAAAACATAGATTAGGAAGGGGGGGGAGACCCCTAGAACAAAGAGCAAGTTACAACCGCTTTTCATAAGAAAGGATTCATGACACTTGGCTGAACCCGTTAATTAATTTCCATCATACAGAACTCGTGGGGTCAGTAACAAATTTTTATTGCAGACATTGGATAATTGCCATTGCGTTGCTGACTTACACATATCAATTTGAATTTCATTGCATGCATCATAAATTCCCAAGGGCGGCACAGTAACCCACGAACACGATGATGGTCAGCTCCCGGTGAGTTACCACGTTGCCAACGCTGCGCACCTTGAGCAAAAAAATTAAATTCTACAAAGTAAATGTAACGTCCCAGGGAGGCAACATTTTAAGCTCATTAATATGCTTTAAAGAATAAAGTGCTCTCAAGTTTTGCAGAGACTGCCTATGGTCAAGAGTATAACGCAGAATTTTGTTTTTAAAAGCACAGCAAGACACCATTGATAATGCCCAGAAGGTTTGCAGAGTGGCATGGCCAAGTTGAAAAGAGTTTCAGACTTTGCATCCTAGCCTGCTGAGACTTTACACTCGTAATCAAAACAGTAGACTCGAGTGATGAAACCATTCATCTCAGCATATGCCACTTGTTGATTATGATTAGAAGCAGTAAAAAAAAAAAGTAATAAAAAAAATTAATGTTTTAAAAAACAAAATCCAAATTTTTAATTAGAAAATAACATTAAAAAAATCTGCATTTTTTAAGAAAAAAAATCTTCCACAACCAGATCTTCCACTCGCCGGATGAACAGGACACCAAAGGAACCCCCACATGAAATGGCTTTATAGATGTGTCATGAGCGGAGCCTCGTGTGATCACGCCCCGGCATAAACAAATAGTTGCACTCAGTCATCCGTCACCACCCTGCAGTTGTCGAAAATTAAAATCGGAAGGATGTTAAAACTGCGCCCGCAGGGTAACAACGGTGCCTCGGCGCCTTTTGTGGTGCGATTGCGTTACACGCAGAGAGGCTGAGAGGCACATAACGCCGTCACGGCTCGCAAATCTCGCTCTGGAGCGCGCCGCAAACGCCTCGTACGGACAGGCGAGCGGGTGTACGTGCTCACATTAAAGGCGGCAAATGCGTGCACGCCAGTATACCCACACCGCGCACCTGCAGTCACGCATAACCAAACAGAGTTGAAGTACACCGACACCTGTTCGTACATTTAGAGGCATACTAAACTGTCGCGGTGGATGTGGGGTGCTGCATCGGCGTAACGGTTGGCGCGACTGGACTAGCGATCCAGAGATCGTCAGTTCGATCTTCCAGCGGGGAATTGTGAACAATCCCGAACTACTACCGTGTCCACCCAGCAGTATAAGTTCACCACAGTAAGATGATCGCGCAGATCCACATGTACAGGTGAGGTAACGTGTCCTGTCACCTCCTATCAACGAGAACCTTCGGCCTCAAGAGTGCACTTAGCCTGGCACAAGCGCTGTGCTGACGTCACCGCCGCTTTGTGGCAGCTGCTGCTGCTGCTGTCGTCGTCACGTGTAGCAACAGCCTCGTGGCAGGCGTGATGCTCTGCGAACCCGGCGACCTGAATTAACTCCCAGCTAAAATATGTTTCACGAAGAGCACTTGCCCCAGCAGTCTGCTAAAGGCTACACAGGGGATGTTTGTCTTCATATTTATGTGGCTGAGACTGTGTTTAAGCTTGCCCTTGCGAGTATCTTAGAATGTTACTACAATATCTGCCGCTGTTCACTTCTGGGACGCTGAAGCAATAGGGCTCATGATAAGATCACCAATTGTAATGTAAAATTGATTGCTTTTCTTCAGAAAAATTCTAAGGAGAGCTATTCAATGAGGAAATCACACGAACATGGGATGCAGAATCTTAACTGAGACTCCACCACGCAGCCTGAACTCTAATTATCGTCAATAGGGACAGCCCATGCTTGCTTTTTAAGAGTCAGGTGCAAAGAGAAGAGGCTAATTGAATGATTGATAGGTACCAAGAGATGCCCCGTGAACAACGAGGCCCGCACAATGCATACAATGACGAAATCGCCTCCATCTATCCCACAAACCATAAATATGCCAGTTGCCGTGCAAGTCCCTCCGTGAAATACCATGTGATTACCGCATCTACGAACGCAATATGTGCATTCCAGGATTATTTCGCAGTCGTTTTACATTGATATATATTTTGTAAAACAATCGGAGATATCGGTCAGACGGATGTAAACTGAAAAACAGTAAAATATTCGTACCTAGGACAGCTCCGGGAACCATACCGGAATCCAAATGACGAACTTAAGAGGCTGACGAGAGAACAGGTTGAATGGATTGCTGTTGGAAAGCTTAACTTGACAACGTGGTGTGCATGAAAAATAAAGTTGTCAATCGGTGCGCACTACCCACTGCGACATGCGGTTCGAAGACGTGTGGATCACTAAAGCATTTTGACTGCTTGTGTTGTGGTTATTGCAAACATGATGCCTTGTATAAAGGTGTCAGTTTTGTACCAGTTTAAAGGGTAAAAACCTACTACTATATTTTGACACTGGTAAAGGAGGTCTCATAGTGAGAACATTAAGCATTCGCGTTCGGAATTACACTTAAGGAAGCAGAAAAAGGAACGCGCGGATTAGAGAACGCAAGCAGGTCAACGACAAAGGTCAAAGACAAAGGTCAACGAAAAGTAAAAGGGGCTTGTGCTCGACACGTTGCTGAAAGCGTTGACGGTCCTCAGTGGAGATGAACGACGGAGCCGCCGCTGTTCGTTGAATCAAACGCGGCCGAGAGGCGGCCCGGCGCAGAGACGGGAGCGATGAAATCGACTCTCGTGGGCAGGCGCTTGGAGAAATTTGTTCCGTCGCAGAACCGTGAGAGAAGACAACGGCCCTTAAGTCGGGACGCCTTAATGCAGCGGTGGATTGATCATGACCGATGACGATGAAGATGATGATTTGGTAAATGATTTCTTATCTTCACGATGTCATTCATCAGCATGTAATAACGATGGAAGAGTTTGATATCGGAGCGAAGGTTTTGGTTATGATGTTGGCTTGTTCTAACAGGTCAAAGTTGCCGAAGGTTTTTGCATTTTAATCTGTCAATTAGATTTTAATTGCAAATTAGTTACAATGCAAGCCATAGCGGATGTCAGCCTGCCAGTGATGGTCATTGGAATCATCCATGCAGAACAAATTCAACAGTAATCAAGAAACATGTAATTTAGTCAGGCACTAATTCATTTTTCACAATTTAAAGGCAAAAACACTTGTTTTAGTACTTTACGATAATGAGGAAATGGGATTCTGCAAGCAAAATCCACTCGAATGACGAATACGTTGAGTTTACAATGGTAATTATTTTTCCTAATTCATATTTAACACCCGTGTTGTTGAAATCTAGGCCTGCAAAAATGTTTTTGCAAGTTTTCTGCCTTTTTACATTAAAGTTTTTAGTTGTATTAATACTACAACGGGAGATAAAATATAAAGGTGAAGGCGCAGCCCTGCAATTGCTTGCTCACACCACAGCTGGCAGAATGGCCTCCACCAGAGGGCGCTCTAGAGAGCCCTTCTAGAGGGTATTTGGCCTACTCTTCCCCACTGGAAGAAAACGTTACCCACACTTTACTTTACCCCACCACACTTGACCTGCTGGCCAACTTTACTGTGATGTGACCATTTATACTGCTGGGTTTACAGACGTGGGGGGGGTTAGGTGAAGATTTAAGAAACCTGCACCGTTGCTTAAACTGCCGCGCCGGGAGGTTGAATGGGCGACCTCTGGATTGCAAGTCCAGTGTGTGATTCACCGTGGCAGCATTGCAATGATATTGATATATTTTCTATACAATAATACTGTATGGCCTCTTATTGATCCTGCATGATGATGACCTCACCATGTCAGTCACGAGAGTTGTTTAGTGCATCTTCTGGTCATCTCAGTCAGTCAAACCCCTGGCATCTGGGTCTCTTCCGTGACCTCCTGCCGGCGAGCGTTCGATACTTCACGTGGCCTTAAAGTGCGCATAGCCTGGCGCCAAGCGCCGTAGTAACATCTCTGCCACTTAGTGGCGAATGGTAGTTGTTGTTGTTGTTGACAATACTTCCTCAACGCTGGTGAGTGCTAACTGGTGAAGGCAGCCCCAGGACTGGTTTAGATATCATTGGAGTACCTGGCGATTTTTCAACGGATGGCCAGGATTTCACCTTAGGTGCAACGTTGCTCCACCCACTTCTCCCCCCACAGATGTTCTCAGAATACTTTTGTCCGTTTTAACGATCGCCATAAATCATCAAGGGTTTGGTCGGCTGCTCGCATTGCATGCGGATCGCAAACTTCCAAACGGAGGGGTGATTATCAAACGGGAATCGGTGCGTCGAAATAGTCCATTGGGTTTGTGCTTTGAGACTAAAGAGCGCTTTGTTATTCTCGAGGAGATGTTCTCTCGTACGTTCACAGTGTACCGAATGGCCACACAACGGGCGTCGGTGTTTCGTATCGAGCTGCAATCGTCTGCCTTTCAGCCTGGATGATGAGTAGAGTTCTCTTGCAAGCCTCAATGACGAGAGGTACCCCGGAGCAGCGGTGCGCTAGATAATAGAATCCACACAATTGGCAATTTAACCACGACGGCGCTACAAAACGGCAAGAGCTGCTGAGGAAAGAAAGCATTATTTCACCACGGACACTCACCAACTTCTGGCCCAAAATGATTTCCAGCAACTCGAGCAGCCTCCGGCCATCGCGCAGGGAGGTGAACAGGTCCTCTATGGGCGTCTTGCCAGCCTGCAAACAACAACAACAAAACACACGCACACAGACGCACAGGGGGAGGCTCAAAGCGCCGCACAAAAAAAACCGGCAATTTTTCTAAGTGCGCGCCAGTGCCCGTTAGAGCTCCGCTTTCTGGTACCCACCCACAATCCCCCCCCCGCCCGGCTCACCCCGGTCAGAAACAAAGCATATCGAGCCCACAGCGCACGAGACGGAATGCCGCCGAGTGGACCTGTGCCGCTGTGCTGAGTGAGAGTGAAAATGACGCAGCACAGACTCGAGCGGTGGCAAAAAATCAAGTCAGGTGTGTGGTGTGTGTATTACAGAAGCACGTGGTGTGTGCTCCGATGATAAAATAAGAGGAGAACGGGGATCCGGGCCACCGCGCACAATCGTCCGGTCGGGTTTTTTTTTTTGACCGAGGGGATGCCACGGGGTGAGGAAGAGTTAACATGAAGGGTCGCTATCCATTGCGGCCTCATCGACGTTGACTTTTGTAAAAGTGCGCAATCGCTTTATTCAAAGGGGCGAAACAATGAAGAATCTCCTGGGAGGCAAGCACGCATGAACAAACAGCCCGAAGATCCCCCGTAGAGACTTCATTAGACTGTTGGGGTGAGTGCTATTTTCTCGGATGCAATACCATTTCTTGCCTGCCAAGTCCTAAATTATTCTTTACCATCATCGGTCGTCATTCCTTCAAGAAACGTGTCCTGCCCAAGGCCACTCACTTTTTTCAACAATTCTCTAATCCACGTGTTCATCTTTCCATTCCTTTGAGAATCAATGTCTGGAGAAAATACTCCAAAAGATTTGATCAATATGCTCTGCATTTATCAACGTTCCATTTTTTTTTACACAATAAATTTGCCAAACCAAAACATGTATATGCATTTACAATATTTTTTTTCGCTTTACTAATATGATGGGTTTCGAAGGGATAATGTTCTGAAAGAAAATACATGAATGGGAGGTGGAGGAATGACTTCCGCAAGGCACGCGTGGAGTTTTCCTGTGACAACTCCAATAAGCTGGTCAATTCATCAACCCCTTAGGAGAAAAAATGGGTCACGCAAATTACCAGGATGCTGCATTTAAAATTTATGAGCCGCTTCGGATTTTTTTTTTACTGCAGTGATTAAGCAATCATGGGATTTATAAATATATACAACCACTGTGACAATTTGCATAATTTGTAGTCACACGGCACAGGCCAGGGATTAGCATTAGAAGTAAAGAGCTCACTTTTTATAAATAATACACTTTAATGAGTAAAATTCCACCAACACATTCCCAGATGTCTATTTTGTTTATGTTTCTAATGGTAGAAAGCTCATCTTTCCGTGTTTGCAGTTGAAAATCGCCGCGCTGATTGCAATCGAACCCGTTGGATGACAAGTACTTCAATGGCAGACCACCAAGTGTCATGATAGCCTCCTGCTATGAGGTGCAGTATAGAAAAAGATTTCATCCATCTGTGCAGTGTTTTGAGTGTTATTCCCCTCGTATGCATGGGTTGTCTCTAAGTACCTCTCATAAGACACTCATTCATGGGATTGGATAAACACCCCAAATGCTGGGTTTGATTCAAAAATAGTCTTGAATATCAGCGAGGCTTGCTTGGGTACATTAAAGAGCATTATAATAACACTGTGTAACACCATTTTTTTTTGTCCCTGGGTAGTAAGTGTTATTTCCTAATTGCGTATGCCTCAAAAGTACAGGAAATTGCTATTATTCCCCACAAACTTTACTTTTGTGACCAGGACAGTGATATTTTGAAATGTACCTATTTTCAATGAAAAAACGTGTGCATTTGTGTCATTCCTTCACGTAAAGTCCTGGTCACAAAAGCAAAGTTTGTGGGGAATAATATCTACGTTCTATACTTTTTATGCATAAGCAATAAAAAAAATAACACTTACTACCCAGGGACAAAAATCGTGTTACATAGTGTCATGTATAACATTTTTATTACGATTAGACCCAGCAAGGTTAAACGTTAATACTTAATTCCATTGGCGTCCACTAGAATATTATGTCACATTAATTAATTTAATGCCATGGCAATATATACTCTTAGTTCTTTCGGTAAAGTCACGTAGGTAAAAGAATGAAATAAAAATTAATAAAAATAAAACAATAAAAAATATATATTTTTATTTTTATTCATTTTAATTTCATTTTTTACCTACGTGACTTTACCGAAAGAACTAAGAGCATGAATTCTTGCAGTCACGAAAGCTTCAAATCTAGAGCCATGGCAATAGTTTGTGCTAAATTGCTCATATCAGCACCAAACTCATCACCACCACCAACATCATCATTATCATCAAGTTCCCAAAAAACATTTCTTCATTCTTCAACACAATCAATCCTATCACAACACCTTACTGTCATTCATCACTGTCTCAAGAACCACTCAAGCACTGTTCAATATCGCTATCACAAGTAACTCTTCAACCACCACAGCCATCGGTGTCACCGCATCCTCAAACACACGACTGTCTTACTATAGCAATGGTTGCTAGTGGTAACAGACAAGTGATAGGTAAAGACGTGCTTTTTGTAGGCGAGACACCTTGTTACAGCCAATAGAACACTCGAGAAAATTTCAGCATCACTGCGATCACCGCATGGCTTTGTCCAAAAATACTCTACCGGTGGCTCAGGTTAACTCCTTGAACATCAAACTGCGCATCAGACGCAACACTCACTGTGCCAAGTTGTGGATAAGGTGGCTCCAGAACTTGCGTTGTGCTCAAGGGCAATGGCATCTTTGACTCGAAAAATAAGTGAAGTGCATTCACGATTAGTTGAAGCCAAATGACTGCAACAAAGACGACGACGATGATGATGATGATTACGATGTCCTATGGATGAACGGTAACGTTTAGCAGTACGGCGTTAGGTGTTTACGTGTGGTCGAAATATTTGGGGAAATGCAGTGGAGTGAATTTAAGAGATGTCTCCGTTCAATTTGTCCTGCAATGAAATTTACGTTCCTCATAAATTAAACCTTAGGGCAACAGGTGTCGCCCAAAAAGATACCAAGATGCTACCCGCGGCTCACTGCCGCAATGAAACGTTGGCGCCATCCGTTCGTGAAGTTTTATTTAATTTTCATGATGCAGAATCGACCGGCGTCCGTTGAACGGTTAAATCGGGGACCGCGGCGCGTACATGTACACATATCGAAACGCTGCAAGCCATTGCAGAGGCACGTCACGTATGGCAGGTCAGTCGCTGCCTTGTCATGTAATAACGCCCAGGCGTGCTGCATAATGAGATGGATTATGTTTGGATCAGACATTTGCTTCAATATACCCGCAAAGCACCTATAAGCTTACAAAGCCCCGGTAATTAACATCTTGCACTAAGACACTGATTAACTGCATTTTAGGCGATCCTCCGCGCCGCTGTGCCTAATTGGATTCATCCATCGTATTTTCCTGCCTCTGCAGCGCTCACCGCCCACGGTTTTTGAATTGCCGCGACGCGTGAGGGCCACCTCAATGGGGGCGGTGACCGAAGGCTTTGGCCGCCACGGTTTCGCAGATGGCTCAGCGATAGACCGCTCAGTGTGGGGGGGGGGGGGGGGCAGTCCCGCAAGGCCCAGATCAGCGTCGTTAAACGGTCCGGCGTCGTTGCTGAACGGGCCCCTGCGTGAGGTCTGCCGAGGAAGCGAAGCCACGATTTGACTCCGGGTTCTAGATGTTCCGGACACCCCATCATTGGTTGGCTGAGGCTCACGATGAAATCTGTCAACAACGTGTGTGCCTTATCCAAGGGACCTTTTTTTTTGCCAGTATCCAAAAATTTGAAAAATAAGAATGGGTTTTACCGTTTTCTGGACGGGTGTTAAGATGTTCAAACATCATTTCGATACCTTTTGCAAGGCATCAAGTCTGGATTAAATCACACAAACTCGTGGCAAAATATGCAAACATACATGCTCTGATAATATATAACTGATTGGCCTACACCAGAGACAGCCTGCTTCATGGCCTTGTCTCACAAGTGTTAGAACACTATAGCTCAGGTCGAGCAGTTGTTGCCCTAAGTGCCACATCTCAGATACAAAACCCCAGCACATATCATGGGGGGAGGGAAAAAGAATACACTGGAAGGGAGAACCTCATGTTAGTGCGTTGTCTTGACGGTCTGTTAATACGCAACTGAAAAAGGCCAAGACTTTTAAAGTCCGGGGGAAACTTGGAGATTTTCCAGGGCAGCTGCCTCAAAAGAGTGAAAAATGTTGGGGGAAACGGCACAGGTAGCACTTATACTCCACGCTCGCACAAGCAACGAAACTCGCATTTAAAGTTCCACAACATCAAAGGTGGCTCTCACTGATGTATTACGTTCGTTTTAAAGCTTCTCCACTTGCCAGGGGATACTACCACGGGAAGAGCTGAGTGGGCACGAATCGACACGTGCATGCAAAAAGGGACATGCACCAGAAAAATCAGTGAACCCATCTGAAGCCACGATTCGGGAGAACCAAAACAGCCGCTTTAGATAATGCGAATCTCATACGAAGAGAATGCCAAGCCAAAGGAAAAGTCAATTACAAGATAAACATTCCAGTAAACAAATACATGAAAAGCCATGCGTGTGTTTTTTAATCATCTTTAAATGCAAACTAATTTTGTTTGTAAATATAATCACTTTTTCGCAAGCTGGCCTCAGCACATGGTCCCTTTTTTATGTTCTGAGCTATAATTTACACGTCTTAAACGTCAAAAAACGTTTTATTTTGCAATAATTTTAAAATAATTTTGTGCGTTAAATTTTACATCCAATTATGGGTGATTTACCAACACCTTTTACCCTGAATTTAATTACTTGAATTAATTTAAACCCATGCAGCACAAATAACACATTCTATAATGGAAGTGTACACATAAGATGCCCTGAATGCACTTCCATACAGGATATATACGTGTACGCTAATACCTTTCATGGTTGTTACAGATTTGTGTTTTTTTCATATGAAGTGATTTTACAATACAACAATTGCAATTTTATCACACCGATAAAATATTAATAGCCTCATAATCCTGGAAGACGGTCTTAATTTATCTAAAAAAAATCATTCTTACCTCTCTTCGTTAGTTAAAAGTTCAATTAAATGTGTTATTTATGTGCACTTAACTGTGGTGCATGAGGTTCATATGTGCATATATACACTTCTATATATACTGTCCACTTATTATGCAGTGGTGGCACAGTCACTCACACACAGTACCATGAACCCGAGTACCTACGTCTAAATTCGAGCCACAGCGAACATAAGCGGCGAGATGTTAACTACCTCGCCAGGTATACAGGAGGTCGTGGGTTCGATGCAGACCCAGACGCCTGTACATTTGGAGCTTACATTTCAATTGAATTTGCTACTCTTGGCCAAAACGCACGGCTATACATTTCTGAAACTGTACAATGAGCAATGTTTTTGACCAGTGCATACGACCAAGTTACTGAGAACACACCCGCCATCGTATGATCTCCGAAGTTAAGCAGGTTTGAGCCTGTATCGTGCTCAGGTGGCTGAACACGATGCATAACAGGTTGCTATAGGGCACGGGGCTAGTTGATGGGCAGCAGAGGGCGGTGCAGGAAAAGCCGCTGCTGTACTGTACTGTCTTTTTCCATGCCTACACAAAGCAGCACTAACCAGCGTCGTGAAGTATAGTCCCGTAATCCTCACAACGGGCAAGGCATGGTGGGGAGGCCCTCAGCCAGCAGTGGGTTGGCAAAAGGTTGGACACGTACATTAAAAAGGTGCTGAGAATCATAAACAAAGTGAGTGTGGATGCGTTCAACAAAATATAATTGAATGGGGTTTTCAACAAATATTACTTCTTTAACGCTGCCTCACGAATACTTTGCGAGTCACTGCACGGGCACGAATGGACGGACATCGGGGGCCCTGGCGACTCGCGACGCTCGCGACGCGGTCGTGGCGACGAGCCGACCGACCGACACCGTGCACGCGCCTCAAAGTCACCGCAGAGATCGCGGGGGGGGTGCCCGGCCTGATCACGCAAGACGAACAAAAAAATAAGTCGCGCGACCTGCACTCCCGCTCCTCTGCCGCCCTAATTTGCCGATCTTCCATAACCATCGCCTCGATACGAGCAATTGCTCCAGGATTGAATGCCTCGGAGGGCCACCCCCAAACCTGACCTCCGGTCATCTCCTATCGATTGACGCCCCCTTGTTAAGTTAGACGAACCGCCGAGTGGCCACGGGGAGCCAGGAGCGCTCATCCAATGCAGTTAACACCCCTACGCGCCTAGTGGATTCCGTGCAATCGGCTTGTCGGAATATTCCTCTTTAAACCCTCCTCCTCTCTCCATCTCTCTCTCTCTCTCGCACCTCTGATTAACACGGATGGCTACGTACGGCGTGCGAAATAAGTTCAACATATGTAAACACGCATATGTTTTGAATATGTAATAACTGGCATAACTGTACCGTGAGTATGTTCATCCATTCGGGATTTGTCTGATGCGTAGTTGTTTCATGCCTCCAGCGTACAATATGGGCAGTGGTCTATTTACTATTTTTATTTTACCAGGTAAGGCAAACACTAAGATATATAGCTTTTTTTCAGAAGTGACCTGGCCACAAATGACAGCTCAACAAAGTGGCTTATCACGTGTGAATCTATAGCAGCCAAATACTCTAAACTCATGTTTCTAAATGTGGAGGAAAAACCGGAGGACCGGGATAAAAATCCACACGACCACAGGGAGAACATGCAAACTCCAAATATACAACAGGCATCAGGGTCGGGATCGAACCCACAACCTCCTGCATACCCAGCGAGGTAGATAACATCTCATACAGACCCATAGACCCACAGAGACCCATAGAGACCCATAGACCCAAAGAGACCCTATAAAGACCCATACTGCAGGCATCGTCAGGGTCGGGATCGAACCCACAACCTCCAGAGGGAGATACCATCTCACCACCGTGACGCCATGGTCGGTTTTGCGAAGAGCAGATCGTGCTTTCTCCGCATTGCATTTGCGACGGCAATAGCCGATAGCCGCACCTGCCGTGCGGTGCTCAATCAAAATCTTTATCGAGACTGGAGGAATTCGATGAGCTATGAAGCTCTTTGATCCAAGAATGTCCAGTCACACAATGAAGTTCGGCACGATGTCTGCCACGCAGGTTGGAGGAGCCAGCTCGCCATTCCTTTGCGTCGGATCGAAAACCGTGCGCGATTAATTTGCGCAACGTTCATCATTCATGGAAGGTTTCAACTGCAGTTTAATTGTAATCAATAATGCTTGGCATGCATAAGCACGTGGTATTGCACGATTAATACTTTAAAAGGGTGTCTAAAAGTCAAACATTTGGTGACACTTTTTTAATTTTGCTCAGACGTTCCATTGGCTGACCTCCCATGTGCACATACGTGCTTTTCTCGTACCCTGTGAGCGTGCAAAGTTTGAAAGGAGTAGATTTCAGCATGCGAGCACACGTGTCAATTAACTGATTTGGGGTGTTTATGTCTCGACGCTGGATGGTACGTGTGCAGCCACACCCCCGGTTTACGTCGGGGGATGCGTTCCTGAAAGGCGCGACGACGAATATCGAAACGACGTCAACCAGCGCGATGGACAGGGTAGTAGAAGAGGGTGGAGATGAAGGCTGAGAGGTGACGGATAACGAGAAAGAATGGGCGATGCTGTCAGCGACGCGAGAGTGTGGGCTTGAGGTAACGCAAATCGGGTAGCGGTGTTAACGATAAAGCGACGACGTGCTTGCGGAGCGACGTAAAAGGGGGACACCTAAGTCGGGCAATGGCAATCCACTGCTGGATGAGGGCCTCCCCGCGCGTCACGTGACCAGGAGGAGTACTTGGCCATACTTCACCTCGCCGGTCAGTGCGGTTTGGAGAACATGCGGGGGGGGGGGGGGGGGGGAGTTGCAAAACGCCGCATATTGTCTCGCTGCCCTCAACTGTCCACCACGAAGCCTATAACACCTGTCTGTTTGGCGCGGCGGTCACCCATCAAAGAGCCGGTGCTGTTACTGAAGGCCAGCATGGCACACGAGGGAGTGGGTGGCCAGAACCACGCCCGGCCATCTTTGTTTCCCTACAGTACGTACTCATCTGAGGGAGATGCGACTTAGGGGAGGCTCACGACCGGTTCAGATAATCGTCACCGGCGTTGGCCGTGAGCAGGAATCGAACTCGGAGTCGCCGGGTTTGTAGTTCGTTCGTCCGGGTGTGTAGTGTAGCGCGTTAACCACTACAGCTCAAGGGCACATCGCAAAGCACATTCCTTAATCATGGTGTGCAAGCTGTCTAGCGCCAATTTGCAATGCATTTAATTCCGCATGTTACAATAGAATACATTGAAAACTAGAGTAATTTTAAGTCATGAGTGCAAGAATACGCCATAATTCATGTTATTGATTACATTTAATTTCGTAGTACACTCATTCCTCTTGCAACTTGTTCCACAAAGACATGCGACTTTTTTCTCTCTCTCTCTCACACAAAGTTGCATCCAATATCTGTGATTACAAGATCGTGAGATCACCACGGGAGACAGAAAAGGGGGGGGAAACACGTGGATTCGAGAACATGCGCAGGCTATTGACATCACCCAAACTGTGAACAATACTTGGACACAGCGGTGGTGATAGGGGGTGACGATCGACGGTTAAGATCAAGAAGGCAGTGGCAGCCCCTGGTGTTCACGGAACGAGCCCACAGCGACGAACTCGGTCTATACGCGGGTGCTAGGTCGATTATTACATCGCAGGATGGTGCGAGGTGGCGGCGGAGGCTTGGGGAAGCCTTCATGCCACATCGGATTGATCCTGGCTGATGATGACGATGACGATGAGGGTTAAAACGGCGTCTCTCTGTACGCGTGGAAGTTCACCACCGCGAGTAGCGTTGTTTCAGTTCGACAGCCAGGGCCAACTCGAGCCAGGCAACAAAATCTGCATTCCCGTCGACATCCCTAGGACCACCGCCTCACAGTGACCCATCATCACCGTGAGGAATACCGTGGATTATAATTTTAACATTCCACGTGCACCTCAAGTAAACCCTGGCTCGAAAACCCACGTAATGCCAAGGCGGGATCGGGTAGGTCGTGCAAGTCGGCAGCGATAAAAAAAAACATAACCTCTATTCCTTTTTTCCCCCTACTGTCAAACAAATGTACATACAATGTAGTTTGATTGCATGCAGCGGGAATGAATAAATACATAAAAACACTGCCAGAGGTAAATGAGTTGTAACGGACGCGTTAATGGCACACGAAGCCAGACAGAGCCGCTGCGCGGCTGTAGCCCAGGTAGCGGTGCAGTGTGTGAGCATTAGTGTGAGATTTAATGATTGTCGACTGCTCGTGGCGAGCACTGAGGATGTGCGCATCCATAACCGTCGGAGATTACGCATTAAAGACGCATTTCAACTTGGCATGGCACGCAGCCTGGAAGCGATCAGTTGATTGCTAGATTCTGTCACCGCACCAAGCCTTATTACATTAAAACTAAGAGCATAAATGGGCAAAAAACTGTCCAAAGTGGATACCATTAAGTTAAAGATTATAAGATTTTATTTATTTTTTGATCTATTAAGGTTAAAAAAGCTTCATCCTTCCTGGCATAATACAGGCGTTAAGATGTTCAAACACCAAAATAGATAGCTATTACAAGCAGCGAATTTTGCATTAACCGAGCATATTTGTAGCAAAACATGCAAAGGAATGAGATTTGATAGCGTACGTTTTTTTATCAGGCGATTTTATTTTTATGCAGACGAAAATCACTGCTGTCCACAGTCAATCTTGGAAATAGTTTTTACTTAAATGGAATTCGCATTCAGAACGGATGAAAAGTTTGATTAGCAAGATAAGCAATTCCTTTACTGGCGCTTGTGACCGCATCCGCACATGAAAAAACACGACAGCGTCAAACTGTTTGATTTCGGAAGGACATCGGACTGGGGAACGGAGATTTTTAACACAATGAAGCCGATGTCTCTAAATAGCACCACACACACAAATAACAAAGATCGCGCCAACGTACGAAGAACGACCGTCCTGCCTCGCATGCAGCCAAAACCGAACGGCCGTTGTTTAGTCGTAAAGAGGTTAAAATACTTACTGTGATAAGCCGCCGATTAAAAAATCCACTCGGTCTGCATCGACAGATCCCAGGGCAAATGGGTCAGCGCCGCTCACGGGAAGCAGAGCAACGGATTCCCGCAGAGCGTCCGGGCGAAGCGGCAATAACTCAGAGCGGCAACAAGGTAATATTCAGCGCCGCTACCACGCACTCCCATCCCTTGCTTTGCGCCGAAACGCCGCTCCACATTTTACCCCTACGACGCCGGCGAACGTGTCACATGGAGAGCGCCAGCGAGCTCACTGGCTGGCTGGCTGGCTGCGTGACCGGCCGACTGACTGGCTGGCTGGCTGAGTGTGTGCTCGTCCGATGGGAGCGGGGCGTCTGCCGTTCACGAATACCATGCTTCATTATCATTAGGTAGACTGACAAAACAAGGGCGGCCGGACGGAAAGAAAAATAATGGTTGTGCGTGCATGCGTGCGTGTGTGTTGTGTGCACGACGGCTGGCATGTACACGCGTGTGCACGTGCGTTTTTTTTTCCTTTACAAGTCAGCGACACTCCGACGTTTATTTATTTTTGCTTCCTTCCCTCACGGCGACTTGGGAATGTTTGACTGGACGCCTTGGCTTATGAATATATGCAAATGCATCTGTGCATCTGTGGGCATCTGTAACCTGTGTCCAGTGAGCACCATGAGGTTGCATACTCTTGACTCGCGGACTTTGCACGCCTACTGCCACGTATGTCGTCATGTATGACTACGCATTTAGCTGCTAGAGATTTCCACTTTGTTGAGCTATCATTTGCAGCCAGGTCGCTTCTGACAAATAAGTCAAACATGGTCAGTGGGCTTTACCTCATAAGATAAACATTGTTGTATTTTATTTGTATATATTTTTTAAGTGATTTGTTTACCTCCCCTATACATGGCACTCATATCGTGTTTGTTGTAACGTTCTGACCTGCCCCTACTGGACATCTGTGGAAAAAAGCTTCATAGCAGCTCATTGAATTCCTCCTCCAGTACAAATAAATAGTAGAATTCCGATCTACATGTGCGGCACATATTGCTCCCGTTGAGGAGTGCGCGCTTTTAAGATGTGCCGATCGCAAATGCCGCCTTTGCGCTCACGCCCTGCAATTCGTGTGTGTACATGAGCATAAACTCGCCCAAGCTTCCAATACACTCGCGCTAAAACACCCCCCGAATCGCGTAGATAAAGTGTGAGTGCCCAAATTATTCACGCACACGCACACACATTCGAGCTCACACCCCTGCTGTATGCCGAGTGTTTGTATTACCCAGTGTTGATTTTCCCATAAATCTCAAGGCCCTCAGTTTGTAAAAAAAAAATTTCCACGTGACGTTGACCAGGACCGTAATGGAATTTAAAAGCCGTCGTGAAGGGACCCACGAACCGGACGAGTACTTCTAACGCGAGGATCTTTCCGGATGTAAATATTATTTTGCAACTGAATATTGCAATCCCTGAGGATATTTTAATTTGTGTTTCGTTTTTTTTTTGAGGAAGAACTGTGGTTGTGTAAATGTCAAAAGACCACTAGGGAGTGCCTCCAAATTACATATATTTAATAAGATGAAATCATTAATTTTATCGCCGAATTTCACGCATTGTGTAGTTATATCGGATCGGTATATTATGAAATCCTCATTTTATTTACGATTTGCGCATTTGAGTATGCGAAATTATTCTTGGAGGGCGATGAGTGGGGGGCTGGGGGTGGTTTTGCCTGTTTGTTTGGGGGAAAAAAATTCCAAGACCATGCCACAGCGCGGATGAAATACAGAACCGTCCTTCATTTTACAGCGCTATCACGCCAACGGCGCAGCCGACAAGACGTTAAAATGATTACTGGATATGAAGGGGACATTACGCAGCGGAAAACATAGGTACGGGGGAAATAAGGTATTGTAAACACGGCCGCTGCCACCGTTTGTTACGCATGCATCCTCTTCCCGTGCAGTCTTCCGACACGGTAATGTTATCGCAACCGCTGACGGTACGTGGCAAAGGAGGGCCCGCCAATAATTCACGTCCGAAAAGACACGCAACAGGAATGACGGGTGAATATTTGTATCACCGACACGGCACCCTGCACCACATCCAATACCGCCGATACTACCACGAATGCAACGCGGATGATGCAGGTCACTTTTTTTCCCCCGCTCCTTTTCAAAAGGCCTTTTAATTAGCGCGCGTAACATTACGCTGAGCGGGCAAGTGCGGCAACAGCTAAACTCGTATACCATACAATCCCAAATTGAGTTTACATCAAAATATGGCCTTAATTGAATTGCGTGCATGTCTCTCGCTCTCTCGGTATTTGCGTAAAAAAGGAATACGATTAGGCTCACCCGACCTTATTTGAGCACACGTGGCGTTTCGTGTTGACAATCGGCTGGCCCCAAGTCACCGTGTTGTCACAAATGTCCATGCTCCCGTGCACGAGCTGGGCACGTGCCAACAGTAAATAAAACATTGAATGCGTTGTCTCCCTGAAGGCCAAACAGCTGCGCGGATTTGAAAGACAGCAAGTGAAGGCTTTTCCAAGGCCACACTGGTGGGAGGAACTGCAAGTTACTCTGGCATGTTCAAAACAGGCTGCATGATATCTCTTGCTTATAACAAAATATATATAAACAACTGCCAGGCCCCATTGCACTAGATACTGAATCTAACAAGGTTGTTCTACGTGTTCCCACATCTTTCCTTGCCATCACTCTGCAGGCGTTCTCCGTTAATCAAGTATTGCTTTACCGATCTATCTTAATCTGCTTTATAGTCCAAGTACTGCATTGGAATTGAAGCAACGGCATAAGTTTCTTAATTTCCCACCCCTTCAAACCCTCACTTACGTCCATCCGGCAGTATAACTGAGTATACCACAAATAGATGATATAGTAGATTGCATATGGCGGGGTGGATTGTGGGTACGCCCCACCTCTTCCAAGGTGTCTGCCCAGCGTTGGAGATTAAAGAGTAGACCAAATTACATTTTGGAGGTCCTGTCTATCTACGGCTCTCTCGAGTGGAGGCCCTTCATGCCGGCAGAAGTGTGAGCAGGCAATTGCAGGGCTGCACTTTACCATGTTTAATTCAACGGGAGGTCGGTGGTATGAATAATGAATGATGATGACGATAATACTGTAAAAAATATATACGGTCCAGTGTGGCGTCAACCCACATGGCATGTGTGCACAGTCACCAATTCCTCCTGGTGAGCAGCCCTGCTGCATGCCCGATGATCATTATTTTCGCAGCAATTAGCGGATTTTGTTTGCTGACGAACGACTGGACAATGACAATCGTTGATGCATCTCTGCACACCGCCACGTGTTAGGGGCACGGGAAGAGCCGGGAGGAAAACAACATCCAAGCGGAAAAGGAGCTGAAAATGACACTCGTGTCAAATGTCAATCTCTGTATGGTGTGTGGGTAGCGCCGTGGTGCGCTAGTTAGCGGCATGCACTCATGGACCTCATTTATTTCAAACGTAATTGTGTTAATTGAATGTGGCGAGTCGAGTTTGAGTCCCACTTCCCCTGCCGCCCGTATTGACGAGTGTGGTGAAGTATGGTCGAATAACCCCCCCCCCCTCCATAACCAAAAGGCACGTGGGGGCCTTCATCCGGGAGTGGATTGACAAGGACTGTTAAATATGATTTAACTCAGCAGAAAATCCTCCACTTAGTCAATACACAATGCATCAAAGGAAACATTAATTGCATACTTTACAGAGAACAAAAACACCCCAGTGGACACGAAACACGCGATCAACATAACCGCTGACATTTTAATAAATAAAAACCTTCGGGTTTTGTGGAATCTGTTAAGTGATCTGCGGCAATGATTCGTACAACAAGAGACCCTTTTTCAATCCACTGCTGGATGACAGCCTTCACGTGCCAGGGAAGTTTACGAAACAGCACTTCCCTCCCCTGCTCTGTGCAGATTGTTGGGGTGCATTGACATGGGAACATAGAAGTGCAGTCCAACAATGTTGTTTGTTGTACTCTCTTCTGCCCACAACCTCGCGCTAAAGCCCGACGACTACAACCCGTTTTACACACAGCGGTCTCACTGGCGTAAGCACAGGTCCACCAGCAAAAATCCTGACTAGCGTTCAAGATGTGATGATATTACGTGGATTCGGGGCGATTTGATCATAGGCAATGGTTGGCAAACGGCCCCTTAAGAATCTCTGATTGAAGACATTCAAGCAAGTCTCACGTGAATTGATATAAGCAGAGGTACCCTTTAATAGCGGACGATCCACCCGGAGACGTTTGACATTTTATATGTTTGGCATTCAAAGCACCGCATCAACATTCACGAGCGCGAAGGTCATGTTCGCCAAAAAAACTTCCCGATCAATTAGGTTGATATGAAGCACTTCATAAGCGGTTGTGGGGTGGAGGTATGTGGGGTGCGATCTACTGCGAACCGGGATACCCCGAGTTCGATTCCCGCTCACGGCCAACATCCAGTGACAATTATCTGAACTAGTCCTGGGCCTCCCCTAGGTCGACTCAGCCTCAAATGAGTACCCGGTGCGATGTATAAACATCGTCGCTAAGGAGCTAGGGATACAAAGGCAGCTGGGCATGGCTTTGACCACAAACTCCCTCGTGTGCCGTGCAGGCCTTCATAGGTTCTCACTAACATCACTTGCCCAAACGGTCCGTTCAAGGCTATACAAAGGAAAGTTGTCTTTATCTTGGTATGTAGATGTCCGGTGTGGTGCTGGCCATACCAACCCCTCCGTGCGCCATGCTGGTCTAAAATAGGTGCTTGCAAGCAGCACTTGCAATCATCAATCCGGTAAAGGCTACATGGGGGGAAGTTAATCATTAAGCGTCGCTCCAACATAAATATTATTCGGCAAATACCAATTGCGCCCACACACTGTTGGGGCAGTTGCTTTCAGTGAGGACCTTACAATGGGTGGTGTGGGGCCAGTGCACGTACGTGCACGACCCTACGTGTGACAATCCGCTGCTGGATGCGGGCCTGCTGCTCACGCTTCGTGGACCATCGAGGTTATATTTTAACCACACTTCGCCGAGCCGGTGTCAAATACGCCGCTGTGTGTTGCTTATAGTTACACATTCAAGCACGATGCAAGGTTTAAAGCCTGCTTTAGCTTCTGAGGTCTGATGGAATCGGGGGTGCACTTTGGGTGATTCGGACATGGGTGGTGCCACAACTGCACACATTTCACATTTGTGTTCATCGGCTCCTCAAACGATGCGCGGCCGACCTTGCGGAGAAAACGAAACCCCGAGCTGACATTCTGATCGCGACTCGCGTTGTGAAGAGTAAAGCCGAAACAATCTAAACTCCGCGTCGCAAACCAAATTTGACGCCAACTTCCCACGATACAACAGACAGGCAGGTTGCCGCGGTGCCGCAAGAAAAAAAAGAACTGCCGGTGGGGGTTTAAATCCGATACAAAAGGTGCAATGGTACATAATCGCTACTCACACGTTGTCCTCCCTGCAGCGATCTCGACGAAGCCACGTGCTCTGTGTTTGCAATTAACCGAGGACAGCGGGAAAGTGTGGAGGTGCACTTCGGTTTGGACGCTTTGACATTACACGGCACGGGTCCACTACCACTTTGTCGAAGCCCGTTGGCAAACACACTAAATAATGGCCTATTATCCAAGCCATTTAATCTAAGTACACATGCCAGACAGGGCTACAATCTGTCTCCCTTACTGCTACTATCATCTCGCCCTGGCAGCTCGCTGCGGGCTAAAGAGTGGACGGAGAGATATAAAGACCTTGGAAATTACCGTGCAATGGAGACAAGATTGTTTAAAAAATATAATAATGAACTGTCAATACTTTTTGTCACCTTTCACGCCGTAAAATTTGCTCAGTAAAACCTAAAATTACATGGCATCTTAAGCTCCCGGCCGTTGTAAGCCGAGCGAAAAAAAGCACGTTGCCTTCATTGACAGCTGAGCTCAATGATCTGAATGCACCAAGAAACGTTAGGCCTAAGGACCAATTCAAACAAGATGGCATTACATCACGCATTGGGGATGTTGAGTAACTCTTCAGTGGAGCCAGTTTGTTTCACCGTTCATGGAAACTTCGGGTTAAGCATGCCCTAATTAATCCCACTCTAATATGATTAATTTCGTTCGGTCCCCAATAGCCTAACAGATATCTTATGCACAGCGATTGACAAAAATAGTTGATAGCGTTTGAAGGCTAGAATCCCACCTCTGACCTGTACCAATCGGGCAATTTATTTGGCTGTTCCATCCGATTGAAAAGAGACTATAAATACGTGGCAACAAGTAGGCCAAGTAAAGACAAATAAAATACATTCAGCCCTTTGTCAATCCACTGCCTTGTCAGTTATGGGGGTTGTTTGACCATGTGCTTCTCAATGCTGGTCAGTGTAGGTTAGGGATTGGTTCTGGTATCACTCGCTACTGAAATTAGCCGTGGTGGGGTTCAAAGTGCGGTGGTTCATTATCACCCACAATGTTTTATCCATATTACCATGTGCTCTAGATTAATGAGATTACTATTCATCTTCTTGGTTCTTTCGGTAAAGTCACGTAGAAGGGAAGTAATAAAATAATAAAAATAAAACATAATAAAACAATTCTCACGACGTTTCGGCCACAACGCAAGCAGCCGTCCTCAGGTGAAAACCAGGTCCGTCGAGGCGACAGAGTCTGAATGAAACAGCACACGAGCTTGGAGCATATATATATAGAGATTACTATTATATTTTTTTACTGTAAAATAAAATGTATGAACTAGACGATGAACCAATGTGCCCAAAATTGAACGTGTTTAATCGGTAGATACAACTTGCTATTGCATAGTTCATAGTGAGCAAAAACAAGTGCACAAGTCGCTCAATTGGAATTGCATGGTAGCAATCGTCACCCCCTGCTGGCAGACTAATGCCCCGGGTCTCTCTTGAAATTAGCACCCCGTGGAACCGAAGCCGAAAGAGACGGAGAGTGAGTCTCGGCAGATGCGACTCTCTCATGGGGAGGGGGGGGCTTCTACACAACAACCGATCAATGTGCTTGTCAGGAGAAGCAAACCACGTGGATAAACTCCCGAGATGCCCTGCAGCGCCGCGATGCTGCTACTCCGTCAAGATTTGGAAATGCCAACAGCAGAGGACCGTGTAGGTTGGACAGGAGATATGACAAGAAAGAAGATCTGGTTAAACACAATAAACGTTAAGCTTGAACCAAAAAAAGCCAAGGAAACCTTTATAATCGGAATTAGATTGGAAACACAAGAGCATGTGGATTTTAAAAAAGATGCGCGAGTTAACGACGTAATTAAAACTGTTGAGAAAAGACAGTTGGCTTGAGCAAGACGTGTCACTAGGAGGCACGGTGCTGTCTCGACTCGTGTGGGAGCGGAAGCCAAAGAATATAACCCATCCGAGAGGACATCCACTAGAGGGATGGAGAGATTAAATCAGTTGTGGTGGTGACATCGCAGGAGCATGAGATGTACGTGTGTACGTTGAACTTCTTTCGCACCGTACGTAGCCAACCGTGCTAATCGGAGGTGCGGGGGAAGGACAATAAACTCAGGTACAAAAAGCAGTTCTAAAGAAGTGAGTTTTCAATCTGGAGGTGCCAGCAGCTTGCGAGGCCTTCCTCCAGCAGTGGAACGATATCACCAAAGCTGGTGATGATGACAGACACTGCATTTACACAATGGAGATGTATGTACACGCTGTGGTTTAGCCTATAACCCACGCCACCCTCTAGTGTGAAATTTGGACACTGCAGGCAAATTTCCCTCGCTAAAGTTTGTCACGACACAGGCAGCAGATGGCCGATTCGCTCATGAAGATTACCTTGGGATATATCATTCTATAAAGAAGCAGATGGGTAGGAGAGTCTTAACATCCCTTCTGAGGATGGCACACTTTTCGATATTGCAATTGGAACTCAATATTGTGGGGGGCTCTGACGTGAGTCTCAAAAACATGTCACTGTTCTCCCAATTCCGTCAGGACTTGGGAGTGATGCAAATACGAGCAAGTTTCTGAATACAATTTAAAAAACCCAGCCAGATTTGTCATAGTCTGGAGATAAATTATGTATGCAAATAAAATTACAGGGTCTTTAAAACCAAACGGCTGGCTCAGAGGCCAGAGCACTGTGCCGACTCCGCTGAGATTCTGGATTTGAAATGAGGCAGCTATCCATGATTAAACTGGGTTCTCGAGTACAGGGAGGTGATGGTGTCGGTCACCAAAGACTGCAAAACAACTTTTAATTTGGCTCTGCGATTAATATGGCTTGAATGCGACGAATATTTCTCTCTTGTGCAGACTGAATGTGAGAGTCCTGCCCTCAACTGTGTGTGGAACAGAGTGTGCAGGTATCTCACAGGTAGCTCTGAGATGAAGAGAGATCCGAATGGGTGCTTCGTCTCACCACGTGATTTTGACAGCACAATCCGGATCGAATTTGGGGGAGGGGGGGAATGATGGAACAAAAATGTATATTACGAGACGCATGACACAACGTGATAAAAAAAATTCCCGTGCATATTTTTTCATGTTCAAAAACATGTTGAGCACTCCACTGTAACGATGCTATCAAGTTTATACATGCAGCAGAGATATTTGTGCCCGGATTTCACAAGAGACCCTCTCTGCTGTTGAACACAGCATCCAGTATGCAATGGGCGCGCGAAGCAAATTCCTAAATATCGCCCGGAAACCCAAATGTCACTTGACGCTGACGGCCACGCCGAGCAGAACCACCGAACATCAGAACTCGTGCCGGGGTGAAATTACGCAAATAAAACCTAGGAGACGCCGAGGCTGCGGCCTCTCTCTTTCACGACGATTTAAATCCCACCTTGAATCAATCGGCGCAATCCATTCGATGGGACCAGCAGAGTAGCGCTCGCGAGGTCTTTGTTGAAACTCCTCCCAGGTCACTCGTGGGCAGGAACGCCACACACGGTGCAAAGAGCTATTTTATTTACATGTCGTCTGACCTTGTGCCTTCCGTGTAAGGATTTTCGGAGAGAAATCTTTGAAACGATTAGCCAGGTAATTGGAGCTGCTATTCATCCTTCCCTGGGGCTTGCGCTCTCTCTGCTGGGCGGGGTAAATGTACGTAAATTTCCTTAAGGAATTATGCGACGTTAGATTCCTCCCACCCCCCACCCCCCCGGTTTACACCCCTACACCAAAAAACCTAAAAAAAAAAACGAGAGAAATTATTTGGCGCACGTTTAAAGAAGAAAACAGGATCGATACGCACTTAGGAAAAATGAACGACACAGTCAATGTTTCAGCTGCTGGGCCTTGATAAGCATGTTATCTTGCGCGGCACTTTATTCCTGCCTGATTCACTCTAACTTACCCTCAAGCTGAACTTTCATTTACAACCGGATTATACGCTTTGGGCTAAAAATATAGATAGGTAGGCTTTACACAAGAGAGGCTGTGTAACAGTAATGAGAATGGATGATGTTTTAGTTATTTCCTAACCAAACACAACACTTTAACTGCAGTAAAGACTGATACAATATACAGTACACGTATGTATGTTGGATTTCTTTCGTACCGTACGTAGCCAACCGTACTATATTGTATTTGACAGCAAACATAATATTACCACCGTCATATCGAATAAATGCGGCATTATATTTCTTTAATTTTTTAACAGGAAATTTAATGTAAATAATAATAATAATCGAAAAGAAGATTATATTTAGATTCTATCTGCAATCTTCTTTCAATTCGATGCCAAATGAAGGCCTCCACATGCCACGTCAGTCACGTGGGGGAGGCGGGGGGGGGGGGCTTGACCATACTTCACCATCTGGGTCTCTTTGGCTAATAGGGGTTGGTTGATGATTGGGGACACCCACGACCGATTCAGATATCATTCGCCACCAATGTTAGCCATGGCCTGAAACATACCTCTTACTCATGTCACCAGGTCAATGCGCTAACTACCCACTCCTATATACTATTCCCCCACCCACCCAATACAGCATTAGTATGGCCTTACAATATATTCACTTTAAAATACCGAATTCATGCGTTAACAGCAATGGAATAATCAAAAATGGCTAATTCTGAAAATGTTTTAAGAATTGTGCCAAATTGTTAAGGCTGATACCCACAGAGACAGAACAAATTAAGCTTGCCATGAGGGCTAATGGAACGGATAATGCGTTCTTCTCTGATGGCTGCAGTTCACCTCAGAATTATAAAGAAAGCACGCCTCAGGGCCACGAGTCACACCGAGCTCAACGCCATTGTCAGCCGTCCTTGGGAACCAAGCTTTACACGAACGGAAATCACACTTGAGCGGTGGATATATACAGTCCCGCGGACAAGAAATACGTTTTCATTGAGACAATATCTCAGAGAAGCCAAAGGCAGCGCTCTGCAATTACTTGCTCACTCCACTGCTAGCGGAAGAGCCTCCAGTAGTGGGAGCTCTAGAGGTCCTCTGCAGAGGGTATGCGTGATATGCCGATCTTAGACTTACTGTGATTGTCCCCATTTTTTACCGCTGGTGGACAGACGCTGCTTCATCGGCTGAGTTAGAACATCGAGCCGGCGACCTCTGGATTGCAAGGCCAGGTCCGCTAACCACTGGGCCATGACGGAAGTTCCACATTTCTCATATGGAATATACAATTTTTTAAATACAGGGCACAATTCTCACGGACGGTTGTCATTTTTCAGATGTAGCCTTTTATTGTCGCAATCAGTGCTAAATCTAAGAGGGCAACAGAGTAGGTAGGATATCATACAGTGGTGAATACATGTCCGCCGCCGCCGATGATGATGATATTGTTCGAGAAATATATTGAGTCACTAAATACCATGTGACCTCCTTTGCCAGTACCAAAATATGAGAATTGTTTTTCCCCTTTTTTCTGGAAATAAAACAGGTGTTAAGATGTTAAAACACCAGACTGAAACCTTTTACAAGGAATCATGTCTGCATTAACCACAATACTTGTGGTCAGAGTGCAAACAAAAAAATATGCTCTGACGTATATGCATTGTCTTTGAAAGTGATTGGTCCACACCAGAGACAGATTTCTTTCCAATCAGTTGCAAAGGACCAATCAGAGTATGTTTTTAGTTTTTTTTCTGACCACAAGGTTTCAGTTTGGTGGTTTAACATCTCAACACCTGTTTTGTTGCCAGAAAAACGGGAGAAACCTATTCTCACTGAATATGTATTTCAATCAGAATTAAAATAACTACTTGTAATCAATTGCAAGTTGCTGATGAAAGGTTTATACTTGTAAAACTATTCTCAGCAGGAAAGGCGTAGGAATGAGAGATGTAAAAAGTTGAAATATATATGCAAATCTAGCATATGCATGGACTGCGTCATGCTTTCCAACAAGCGTTCAGAAGTATTCAATTAGGAGTTTGGACGCTGTGGGAGGCAAAACACAATTTTGCAAATTTGCAAATAATCCTTTTTGCTCTGGTATGATGCGTATCCAAGTTCAAGAGCATTGATATCTTTCGATTTAAAGCTTTCGTGACTGCAGGGATTCGTCTTCTTGGTTCTTTCGGTAAAGTCACGTAGAAGGGAAATAATAAAATAATAAAAATAAAACATAATAAAATCATTCTCACGACGTTTCGGCCACAACGCAAGCAGCCGTCCTCACCTGAGGACGGCTGCTATCACCAACTGGGCTGGTCTTGGCTCAAGTAAGTCACAAACAGCAACGTAACGTTACATTCAAGTCCCGTTTACGTTGAATAATCTTTACGCGAGTTATAGTACCCAACATTATGGATGAATGGACCGACAGAGCCAAAACCATAAACGCTTTTAACCTTAGCTTAGAGAGGGTTAAAGAGTCCAAATTGTAATCAGCTGCAGAGACAAAGATGGGTAATGAGTTGCCATGTAATGAGTCATTGATTAAATTCAAATCGATTCTTACACTCCAAATAGATGGAGTGAACCGAGAAATTAAAAATTATTTACAATTGAAGCAGATCATAGACAAATGGTGGTCATTATTATCACCATCATCAGCCTTGATCAATCCGCTGCTGGATGAGGCCTCTCCTATCTGTCAACATCCATCACGGGGTCTTGCGATGCAACAGGTCATCTGGAACCCGCCCGTGTTAACCCCACTGCGTCATCTCCATGGTGGACATTCTCTTGGTTGTGTGCTCTACTTTAGCTGCCCACTCCATCACTAGTCTTGACCACTGTCAGTCACCAGCAATATTGCCTGCGCAAGCCCCAGTTCTTTCCAAAAAATCAAAATAAATGTCTTTAACCTGCAATATGTTCTCCAATCCACGTATTCCTCTCTGTCTCTTGGGGTGATCCCAAGTGTGCATCTTTCTGTGCTTCTTTGCGCACTCGTTCAGCGAGTGTTACATTTTCTTAGCCAACGGTCACGATTCTGATCCATCTGTCATAGCAGGTGATTAGGGGTGCCACGGTGGTGAGATGTTAACTACCTCGCCTGGTATACAGGAGGTCGTGGGTTCGATCCCGATGCCTGTATATTTGCAATTTGCATGTTCTCCGCGTGGTTGCATGGATTTTTATCCGGGTCCTCGGGGTCCTCGGGGTCCTCGGGGTCCCCCCCCCCCCCCACATTTAGAATCAACATCACGCGTGTCAGAGTATTTGGCTGCTATAAATTGCCACGTGATATGCCACTTCGTTGAGCTAGAAGTAGAGGCGGCTATTATTTGTGGCCAGGTCACTTCTGAAAAAGAGCTCCATAGCTCAGTGGGCTTTACCTGGTAAAATAAATACGTTTATAGCTTAGTATACAATGATGCCGCATGCGTACTAATGGGGCAAAAGAGCAGCGTGACAATTCAATGCGAGGTTTTCTACTTGGGCCGAGCGCTCATTCCAAGCCCGCATTTCGCGGGCGAGTTTTCCTGAACCGCTCTCCCCACTTCGGCGGATGTTCATCATTGTTATTTTCCTCTCTCTTAAAAATAACATCAATTTAAATCTAAGAATAAATTTTTAAAAAAAGCATCTTTATCGTTACCGCGCGCCGTCACAATACGTCGCGCGTACTCTACACGCTGGCGTCTGGCTAACTGTTGCATGACATTCTTCGCCTAGATAGGAGGGAGTCAGGTGCCAGGGCGCAGGCCCGAGAAGGGGGGGGGGGGGGCACCGGCACTTCAACCCTTCCTCTGAAACACGTTCGTGTGAAGAAGACCCCCTCTGCGTATTCACAGAGAGGGGGTCAGGGCACCATTGGTTTTGATTGGAGGGCTGTCATACCAAAAATGTTGAGAACCACTACACTTAAGACCACTAACAATCACCGCTGTGTATTTTTTTTGTTAATCAAATCGCTAAAAACATAAAACTGCGACGATCATTTGAATTACTGGCAGAGGGTGTTGGTGAATCGCTATACAGTACCCATAATTATTGCCCAACTGCAATATAAATTCCAGCGAATGCCCATTACATTTCCTCCACTGCCCATTTCGAAGCCGGGGAGATTTGCAAACTCAGTCACAGACCGATCTGCCCTGCCGTCCTCTCTGCCTCTGTCAATTTTCTTCCAACGCCGAACCCTCGGCTCAGAGCAATCGCGAAAGAATCCGTCTCCCCTTTAAGCAGCTGCGACAACAAGATTAGATTCACAAGAGAAAGCGTTTGAGACAAATGGGCTCTAAGAGGTAGGCCGGGGGATATGATGACATTAACCGAAATGTCTGAGCATGTGAAAAAACACAGCGGTCGCCTTTTTTAAATTTTATTGGAAAATAAAATTTAAAAAGGCCTGTAATTTGGTTTATTTATGAGCTCGGAAATTAGGGAATAAAGAATAGCTCAGAGAGTCGACCAGCCCCCTCGACTTTCGGTCCTCTTAAAAAAGGAACCCCCTCCCCCATCCCCCCTCCTCCCCCCGCCGTCTTTCCCCAGCGCCCCCTTTTCCCTATTAGGTTCGTTATCTTTTCCCTCATGCTTCCCTCCCCATATATATGTGTGTGTGTATATATATGTGTGTGTGTATAAACATATATATATATGTGTGTGTGTATATATTAAGCTTCCCGTGTTGCTCGCCCGTGCGCTCGCCGCCTGGGTGGGGCAGAGAGCCGGAATCTCCCCTTTTCTGGTCCCCAGGTCCCTGTCACCAGATCCCTGGTCTCTGGTCCCTGTCACGAGATCCCTGGGTCCCTGTCAACAGGACTCTGATCCCTGGGTCCCTGTCACCAGGTCTCTGGGTCCCTGTCACCAGGTCTCTGGGTCCCTGTCACCAGGTCTCTGGTCCCTGGGTCCCTGTCACCAGGTCTCTGGTCCCTGGGTCCCTGTCACCAGGTCTCTGGGTCCCTGTCACCAGGTCTCTGGGTCCCTGTCACCAGGTCTCTGGTCCCTGGGTCCCTGTCACCAAGTCTCTGGTCCCTGGGTCCCTGTCACCAAATCTCTGGTCCCTGGGTCCCTGTCACCAGGTCTCTGGTCCCTGGGTCCCTGTCACCAAGTCTCTGGTCCCTGGGTCCCTGTCACCAGGTCTCTGATCCCTGGGTCCCTGTCACCAAGTCTCTGGTCCCTGGGTCCCTGTCACCAGGTCTCTGATCCCTGGGTACCTGTCGCCAGGCCTCTGATCCCTCCTTGTACTGTGATTGGTGCTTTGTACTGGGCTCGGTGTTGATTCTAAAAAAAAATACATCAAAAGGAACCCAGGCACCATTCAACACAATTACGTGCTCCCCCCTCAAGCTAATTCAGGTTATGTT
The DNA here is from genome assembly GCF_015708825.2 of Lethenteron reissneri. Classification (NCBI taxonomy): domain Eukaryota; kingdom Metazoa; phylum Chordata; class Hyperoartia; order Petromyzontiformes; family Petromyzontidae; genus Lethenteron; species Lethenteron reissneri. The sequence goes on from NC_083784.1 coordinate 2,301,281, forward strand.
TTTGCCTTACGTGATTCAACATTAAACCAATGAAAGGAAGGTAGGTCACGGTTATATCCTGCCCATTATGTTCAACAAGGAACGAAATAGCAGCAGATAAAGTATGGCACAGTTCTTGAAGAATTAATCTACCGTACACGACTATTTTAAATGTTCACAATGGATTGGGATGCTGCCATGGGGTGCAGTGAATAATAATGTTAATTTATAAAGCGCCCTTAAACAATCGTGGGGCTAGCACACTGGAGCGGCAATCAGGAGGTCGCCGGTTCGATCTCTCTGCACGGCGGGGGTCACATCGGTGGAGTGAAGCGTTGACGCTCTCCCATCTCTTTAAGGATGTCCAGCCAGCGTGCAAGAATATGCCAAAAATGCGCGCACCAAGAGAGGGCTCTCTAAAGCTGCCTCGAGAAGGAGGGCCTTCGGCCCTGCAGCGATGTACTCAAGGAGTTGCAGGGCTGCACTTTACCGTTCAGCCTTACTCAAAGATCACTTTACTTAAAGGGTGAATGTTAAACAGCAAGGATATTCTCGCGTGAACACGTCATGGAAGTAATACATATATAGGTTTTCTCAAAATACCGATGTAAAAGATCTGAGGTGGGTAATGTGGATTTGTCTGAACAATATGGACTTGTGCATAACCCAAGTGGATATCATTTCATTGAAAACATTCCACCACCTTAGAAGTCTCCCTTCTACTCCACTATTTAATGAAGTGGCCAGCCTTGAGAGCCACGAATAGTTAACCTCTGTTGTTTAAAGTGGAAACAGGTGGCACATAAATGTACAAAAAAAATGTTCTCAAACTCACCAACCCAGAAAAACGACACTCAAGACGTGAATCAAAAAAGAGTGCCAAGTTGGCACCTCGACTTGTGCAACATGAATTGCTACTTGTTTGGTAAAAAATAGACTCTGCAAAACAAACATATCTTTGCCAAGACATCAATACATTTCCAGTCTGACCTTTGCACACAGATCTCTCTTGCACAACCAAACAAAAACATGAAGAGCCACCTAAAAAGCACTTATGGAAAATTATACAAGCAATAACCCTTTTCCACTGCGGAGCCGAACCGTGCCGGGACAGTGCCAGGACTGTGCCGAGCCTGCCCGGCACAGCTCACGAGTACAACGCGTGCCGTACCGCCGGCGTCTCGCACGCAAACCATCATCGTGCGAACTCCGGTCATCCTCGCAGCAAGAGTAGCAGCAGCAGCAGCCGCGGTGACTTTTGGCTGAGACATCGAAATAAGACGGTGGTCGTTGCATCGTGCGGCGCTTTCAGACTCGCTGCATCTGCGGCCGTCTGGAACGCTCTTCCTTCGGATATTTTTAATCTAGATTGAAAACTCATTCATTTAAAACTGCTGTTTGTGCTTAGTTGGTTGTCCTTCCCCCGCACCTCCGATTCGTGTGGCAGGCTACGTACGGTGCGAAAGAAGTTCAACATACACACACGCAAAGAATAAATGCGGGACGTCGGCGTCCGACATTCACGTGAACTAAGTGTCGCAAAATAGGACGGAAATAATAATTAACCCCGCCGATGGCCTTGCTTGGCGCCAAGCCAGATTCACGTCTTGTGAGGTCAGAGGTCCACAGTTTGGTTCCAACTCGGCTCGGCATGCCACGGCAAAAATCCAGTGGGAAAAACAAAAACACACTGCTAGCGCCGAATCACACCAGGCTACAACCTGAGATCACGTCGGACGGCGGCACTGAACATGTATTAAACCGAAGCACGGTTCAGCTTATGCCAAACTATGGCCGCGCCGATCGAGACTCCGATTTGTCAACGCCGTTCACTGCCACCAAACGCAAACCTTCAAAAACACATCGGCTCGACGGGTCATCGGCCCGACGAAGCCCATACAGCGCCGTCAATTACCCTCGCCCGGTCCTCTCAACGGCGCTGGCCTCGCCTGACGCAGCAAAATGGCCCCTCGGCGGGACGCGCCGTAGAAGGTCAACCGCTTTTACATTGTTGTTTTTTTATAACCAGACCACTGTGACGCATTGTTGTGACGCGTGGCACGCGCCCCCGATGGGGTTTCCGTTTCGGCCCTGCCGGTCTCAGCGCATCTGCTGACCATAACGTACACTGAGCACCCGCCATCTGCCACACCTGTGGACACTTTTTTTTATATGATGCCTTTGAGTTGGCGTCATTCCTCTTGTTATGAGCGTCGAAACATATTTATGGTCGGAATTACACGCCGCACGGAATGTCCCAATCATTTAAAAAATGAATTGTGTTCAATTGGCTGATCATAATAGCAGCATTGCCATTCGCTTTTGATGGTACCAAGGCAATTGCTCTCCAAGTACTGCAATTCTACCTAATTAGTTCAACCAATTAATTAAATCTAGAGCGTGCTTTATAACGTGTGCTTCAAAGCTGCAAAAAGCCACCAATTTACATGTAATGCATTATATATTTCAGTCATTTTTACGATTAGAACAAATATGAAGAGCACAATTAAAATAAAAGACTTTAGCATCGTAAAGTGACATCTTCTCGTGCACTGCCTTGATAAGACGAAGCAGCTTGAATGTGTTGGAGACTTGAGTGGTTATTCTGGATAGTGGCACCCATACCAGATGATCAATGGCAGGCAATATCTGAACCAATCTTACCCTTTCAACAATCTGCACTGGGCCTGCATGCTTAAGTATGGGATAACTAGACAAAATGTATGGTGTGAGGATGCCTTCATCCATTGTAGAATTAAGAAAGGCTGGGATTTGTTACTTTATTTAAAAAATACATCACATTTACAGGAACTGATATATTAACTCAGCATTGTCCTTTTGAAAATCTCAATGTCAAAACTTGTAACCGCTCCTTATGAGTGTGTATATAAAAAGACAAACTAAACTAAACTATTTTTTAACTTACCAGGTTGAGCTATAGTTATTTTGCAGAAGTCACCTGGCCACAAATGATAGCTCAACGAAGTGGCTTATCAAGTGGAAATTTGCAGCAGCCAAATACTCTAAACGCGTGTTTCTAAATGTGGAGAGGAAAACCGGAGGACCTAGAGAAAAATCACGTGACCACGGGGTGAACATGTAAACTGCATATATACAAAGGCATCAGGGTCGAGATAGAACCCACGACCTCCTGTATACCAGGCGAGGTAGTTAACTTCTCGCCACCGTGACACACAAACATTTAAAACTTTGTAAATGGCAGCCTTGTAATTTACAATTGCTTTGATAGAAGGAACACACTGTTATCAAACGCTGCAGCTGAATATATATTTTTTTATGTGCACCTTGAACACTCAGACTCTCCACTGCCCTCAAAGGCATTCTGAAAACGACGCAGGAGGTGGAGAGAATTTTAAAAGTCTATTATGGAAAGGGTTAATGAGCTCAAAATTGAGTTGGCAGAAGGTCGCAGTCTTCCCTTGTGACTCCTCATCTCTGCGACCTGAACAAACAATAAACGCACGTGTCGCATTCACAATTGATTTGGATGCCGTGTGCGTAAAACGTGCTCAAAATATTTAACCGCTGGCATCACATCAACGCTCGCTGTCTATTCTCGAGCAAATAGTAAGGGGTGAGACGGAACACCGGTTGAGGGATTCGTTTCCCCCACACAATTGAGGGGGCCACCAGCAACCCCTCTCCTCTTCTGGATCCTCCACCGATGTTAACCTGCCCCCGAGAACGATTGTTTTTAGAGCGCTTGATAATTTATTATTAGTTTCTTATGATTATCCCCACCCGCCGCCTCGTCTAAACGCAACTGTGCACGGCGGAGGGAAAAAAGTGTTGGTTTGCGTGTGTTTTTTGTTGTTGCGAGTGACACTATTGAGTATTTTTTTCAGCCACTTATGTAATGCGTGGATGGGGGGGGGGGAGGAAGAGGTGGGTGGGAGAGGGAGGGCAGCGCGAACTTAAGCCGTCAGCAACTTTCTGCTCGCCCATGCTGAGTGCGCAGTGCGCTTTGCGAGCCCGCGGTGCAGCAGTTATCACGGCGGCGAGAAACGGGACCTGGGGGTTTGCTTCGCCAAGTCTCCCATGTGCCTTAAATTGAGTTCTGACAACCGTGACCTAATTGAAAATAAAAAAACCCTAAACTTCCATACCCAGGCAATTTCCATGTTTTTTCCCCCCCACTGTTGCTGCACTTTCCGCCCAACTCTTTTGATTGCTTTAGTTGTGCGAATAAGTGAATCGTTGAATAAATAAGCAAATAAAAGACGCTTCCACTCCGTGCACACGGAGCCAAGTTGTGAAAGTGCCACATTTTCGGAATGAGTATACGCTCCCAAACGTTGGGGTCATTTCGATAAGAAAAGGTTTTCTAATCGGGGGAATGTGTTTATTTAAACGCTGCTTTAAAATATGGAGAGATAACTTTCGGAAGATGACTTTTGAAAAGCACGTGGTATCGACTGTCCACCCAGTGGGAATGTTTTTCACTAGAGAACCGTCCTCCAGAACAAGATTTTGAACAGCGAGATTAAAAGACATCTTCCGCAAGACAACGCGTTCTCCGGATTATAAGACGTATCCCCCGACGTTTGCTTTAAAAGAAAGGGAAAATACGTGCATCATAACACTGGGTTTTGGCAGTGACGTAAAAACCTCATTTTCATAGGTGGCCACCGACACACTCTGATCCAGATACCAATGAACGTCAATCACTTCTGCCCTGCCCATCCAACTGCTGCTACTCCCAGCTTCCCGTCCCCCAGGTACGACTAGGACTACCCCAACCTCTACCGCTACCCTATCACTACCCCAACTCCTATTGCTGCCCCTATCACTACGCCTATCACTACCTCAACCCCTATCGCTACCCCTATCACGACCCCAACTCCTATCGCTACCCCAACTCCTATCGCTACCCCAACTCCTATCACTACCCCTATCACTACGCCTATCACTACCTCAACTCCTATCGCTACCCCTATCACGACCCCAACTCCTATCACGACCCCAACCCCTATCGCTACCCCTATCACGACCCCAACTCCTATCACGACCCCAACTCCTATCACTACCCCTATCACTACCCCAACTCCTATCGCTACCCCAACTCCTATCACTACCCCTATTACTACCCCAACTCCTATCACTAACCCTATCACTATCACTATCCCAACTCCTATCACTACCCCTATCGCTACCCCTCCTGCTACAACCAGGCCTGTCTCCAACCACTGTCATCTTATGTACAATTTTATAATTGTTGTAAAGCGCATTGGAATGAGGCGCTATATATAACTCTATATATATATATATATTCTCTGCGCCCGCCCGAATGCGTGCTTTAAATTCGGGTATCTAAATCGAGTTACGGTGTCCTTTGCTATGTTAATCGGGGCGTGTCGATGACACTTGTATGAACATCCGGAGAAGATGGTAATTAGCTGCAGGCAATTATATAACTTAATTTGTCACTGAACTTTTCACGGAACCGTAGCACTGTCGACGACGTCGCATTGTGGAGGAATGTGTGTTTTTTAATAATGTATGTTATCAAAATTAGCTCATATAACAACTAATAAAACCGTAATGTAGCGTGCGTTAGCTGTGCCGATGCCTATAAGGGAACCCACATAACTTAAATATGCTCGGTAACTATTTGTCGACCGGCCACATATCTCTCAACTGAACTATTTGCATTGTGTGGCTGAATCGCACTGCAAGGACACTGCATGTCCTTGCAGGTTCTAAATACACCGGATGACGCTGCACGTTTTTGGAAATGACAGCTCCGTTTCATGAACGTGTTATCCCTCGGAAGGCCTTCTGATTCTGTAATAATGCAATAAAAATCTGTAATGAAATTACATTAAAGTAATACCATTTGTTTAAAGAAATGAAGGCACTGTCTTGATAAAAAATATATATTTATTCATTTAAATTATTATACCATCAATGACGATTTTGAGAGAATTCTAAATCACTTGCATCTGCATTCCCCCCTCCCCTCCCTTTTAAACAAATGTTAGCGGTTGGAAACGACTTTTTCCTACCAACAAAGTAATTTTTCTGAAGTAAAACCCCACAAGGTACAAAATATGTATTAATTAATTTCAATGAGGGTTCTGACCAAAAATCTCAATGTTTTTGATCCTGAGGCAGATGAAAAAAATTAAGTTAATCGACATTAAACAAATTATCTTTTCTCCTTGCATATTCCCCCTAGCCCAACTTGCAACGCCGCAGATTCTGTTTGCCGAACCGCTTGAAGGAAGTCATGTGATATGGAAGGTTAAGGGGACAAATCTCCCATAAAGAGCGAGCTTCTGGGTTTTATAAAAAAAAAAACTCAGGCAACGACTGCCTTCAAACAAAAACGAGAAACACACGGGGGAAAGTGGTGTGGGTGAAAATGCAGAATTGCTCAAATATTGATTCCACATTCAACTATTCACAGTGAGCATTCTTAGGTTTTTGTTCAGACTCTATTCCCCACCCCCAATTTATGCCATGATCACTTATTGAATGATTCATTTCAGAGCCAGAGTCTGTGTATTATTTTTAAAAACATTCTTCAGCACAAACTTCAGTTTTTGATATCGTGAAGACTTTTGAAATGTTAGCAACACGGGTTGAGCGATTGCAACAATTGTGGGTAAATCGCATGATAAGCGTCGGGTGCAAATGCCGCCGCTATAAATCGTCGCGCAAGAACACAAATTTCCTGATAACATTTAACGATCGCTTAATATTGGTTGAATTTGATTTTGAGCACTGCTTTGTGACAGAAAGAGCGTGGGGAAAACGTTAACGTCAACTAAGCCGCACGCTGGGAATTAGACCGCGAGAGACAAAGAGGAGTGCGTGAGTCAGAGACATAATTCAAACCGTTCATAAAAGCCAATGGGTCCCCCCTGCACCCCACCGCTTCCGCACCGCCCCCTCACCTTCCTTTCCCCACATGAAAGTTCACGCACCCCGCTAGCGGTCCCCACTCGGTGGGGCAGCAGCGAGCCCCATCTCCTCTAAACTCAGGAACACGGCGTTCGGGACTTCTGTCCGTGGAGTTTCTGTGCCGGGCTCCGACTGAATTTTTTTTTTATTAAGTTAAAGAAAAAAAGAAAAGCAATGGGCTGCGGTAGGACACATCGCAAGCAAGGGATGGCGGCTGATGGTCACGAGAAATTATGCAGCGGAAGCCAAGGAATGGAACGCATCGAAGATGGAGATGGAGCGATGTAATCGGCTCCTGCGCAGGTGCCGGGTCGATTAATACATCGCAGGATCCTGAGAGATGGCGAAGGCTTTGGGAGGCCTTTGTCCAGCAGTGGATTGGTCATCACTGATGACGACGACAACGATAATGATGATGATGATGATAGCAGAACTGTAGGGCGAGGAAATCGATATTCACTCTTTCTGTCACCACTTCACACTGCGTGCCAAACGGAGAAACGAATCTTAAAAAGTGTTGAAGGTCATCGTGGATTTCATAACCGTGGCAGCCTGCAGCGACACTTCACAGCTTGGAGCTCTCCTGCCGAGCGCATGTATGGCTAGCGAGGTGCAAATTAACGCAAACAGCACTGCCTACGGGTGACCTGTCCCTACATCGGAGTCCCACCAAATCGCATGCGCGGCAGTGCAAAGACGAACAATAAACCAATTAAATATGTGTTGCAGGTCCGTGAACTGCCTTTCACTGACAATGATTTTGTCAGTGGGGAAGGGGGGGGGTCATGACCATGCCATAAGTATCGGCGCCCCGATCTGGCTGTCTAAAATGGGCAGCGAGACCTTTCAAAACGTGCGAGAGATTTTTCTAAACCCGCAACCGTTGCTTAGAATTCGCAGGATGACAATGGATGAGATTACAACGCGGCAACTAACATTTCATACGAGAGGAGACGTGTACTACCGCACCGATAACGAGCGGACAAGAAACAAGTGTGTGTGTGTGTTTTTTTAACCCTGACAATCCTGGTCTGAGTATCACAGCAAGAGCTGCGTTTTGTGTTTAGTTGGTTGTCCTTCCCCCGCACCTCCGATGAGCAAGTTTAGCTACGTACGGTGCGCCAAAGAAGTTCAACGTACACACGTACGTACAAGGAACACGAAGTGCCTCGGAGGACATCCACCGTGGATAGGGGGCGCAATGAAAGCCAATGAGTTACATTGGGAAGAGGTAAGAGGAGCACACGGGATTCGGATCAACACGCCGGTCGACAATCTCATCCGAACCGTGAAGAAGGGCGAGTGTTGGGCTCGGGGCAGGAAACGTCGCTGGAAGAGACGATGACCGACGCTCGGGAATAATGACGGGAGTGGCAGACGAGGAATGGAACGCGTTCCTGGAGTACGTCCGCAGAGGAGACGGAGCGATGAAATGGGCTCGTGAGCAGGTGCTGGGTAGATTGTTACGTCTCACATTCGCGAGAGAGATGGCGATGGCTTGGGGAGGGAACTTCATCGAATAGTGGATGTCTTTCCGATGCCCTCTTGTCTGCTCCATTGGCCCATAGCTGAAGCAGGAATGCAAGTTAGCCGTACGATTCGTTACTTTGTACCACAGCCTATTCAGGCGGTAGATGGGTGCGTACACCGCACAAATGGCATCGCCTAACATTGGCGTTTTGGTACAGCGCTGCTGCACCAAAGGCGCATTAGCCAAGCCCGTAATAACATTGCAATTGGCGATATATTCACAATGCACTCAACAGTAATGAAGTCGACTATTCCCCATACTCATGTGAACATACAAATGCCAACTGTATTCTCAGTCACTTAAAAGTGAGGGTGTAGAGTAATTACTTGGAGGCTCGTACAACAAACCACAACGGGTTCTGCCACAGCGGATGTGAACGGCACTGCTCGTGGCACAGAAGCCGGCCTTATAAGGTCCAAAAAGCCATCGCACCAACACAAAATCCCATTCATTTAAAATATCCATCTAATAAAAGGGCACAGTGGTGGGCAGGGTCGGCGCTAAATCCAGGCTGTCGCATGTTTCAGCTTGGCACGGGATAAGCGTCCAGCGAAAATGTTTGTAGCGCGACAGGGACGTTCGTAATAATAGCACAACGGCGTGTTTAACCTCACAGCGCACAAAGGTCGCGCAGGGGAGAACCGACAAAGTATAGTCCGATGCCACCGTGGGTCCAAAGCCATGCCAGCATAATGCCCCTTACATAAGAATCGGTGGCTTGAAAAAGTTTGGCATCGTGAAACCAGGCAGTTCTGTTTTTTTTTAAGGCACCCTCTGCGGATCTTGAACAAGGATATATATATGGAGATTGTTTTCTGTTAGTTTCATCAGCGGGAGACTTTTCCCCAAGTTGTCAATCCTGTCAAGCTGGCGAAAACTTTGAAAGAATTTCAAATGAGTGCACTAAACACCGCCAGCTGTTCCTCCAAAACACTTCACTTAGCAGGATCCGCGAGGACCTTAATTAAAACATAAAACTTATTGGCTTGGATGCAGCCACAGATTTCTGATAATTGCGCCTGCGCCACCATTGGGCCAAGAAAAAGCCCAATCTCTTAAAACGAAGCGTCAAGGCAAAGATTTGGGGGGCCGGCGTTTTGGTATCGTCAGCGTTCCAGCCACCCAGACTGTCTGGGCAGTCGGGCACGGACACTGAGCTCCATGAAACAGCCGTTTGATGTAAAAGTTGACGGAGTTCACCGATTGGCTGACCTGATCATATCGGGGAGGGGGTAGCTGGGGGTCATGCGGGGGAGCTGTAAACCCCTCACACCAACAACAACACGTCGACTAAACGGTAGACAGACTTGGTCGACAAGACGAGGAGAATGACCGAATTAAAGCCACAGACAAAGACTCAACGAATATTCCATAGGTTGTCAACGGCTGATTACGAGTACACATTTTCTTTTATGCTCATTGAAAATGACCACTCGTCACGATCGCATGTGCGTTTAGTAAGAGCGTGAATATTCCGTGCTCGAAGATATTTTGCGTTTCAAAGAAAAGAAACCGCAAAGTATCGGCGACCCATCGCTGAAGACTCGTCTGCTCCACAAGCACGCTTGCAAGTTTGCGAGGCTCGTAATAATATCTGGACAAAGTTGAACAAACCCCAGGAGAGTGCGAGAATAAGGCGACCTCGGACAAGGCGGCCCGCCGTGTTCCATCTCCTCCAGAGGGCTTCTCGGCGATTTGTGCCTCACCCGTCGCCTGCCCCCACTGACGTCCTCTTCCTCCCCCCCTCCCCCCATGTGTGCAGATACTACTGACTCGATTGTATGATACTACGGACTAATTGTATGCAGGGTGTGGAAGCATATGTTTCCAAAATAATTGGGGGGGGGAGGGGGTTTCGACAATTTTTTGAAAGCTGTTGGGTCAACTGTTTACCCCACATCTGAGGGGGGGGGGGTGGGTTCACTTTCTACAACTTTTTTGATTCAGGCCTTCTGAAAGGCTCTTGTAAGTTAGTTGACGGACAAACGGACACACGGAGCGCCGGGCTTTGTAACAGACTGCTGCTGCTGTTGTTGTTGCGGTGCCAATTCACAACGCGTGTGTTGCTCGCAGAAATGCAGACCTACGTTGCCACCAGGAAGGCCACCTGATGAACTGTGAACAACCCGAACTCAGCACAATTATTACAATATATATTGTAGAATGGCCTTTTCTGTTGCGTGTGTGTGCGTGTGTGTGCTTGCATCTCCATCTGCCGGGTCTGCGTAGTCTAGTGGTTAGCGTGCTAGGCTATGAACCCGGTCAGGGACGAATATCTGAACCGGTCCTGGGACTTCCCCTAGGTCGACTCAGCCCTAAACGAACAGCTGGTGTGGTGTGTAAACATTGTCACTCGGAAGACAAAGGCTGCCGGGCGTGGCGTTGGCCACCCACTCCTCGTGTGCTGTGCTGACCTTCAGGAGGTGCTCGCTAACAGCGCTTGCCCCAACAGTCTGCTTAAAGCTATATGGGGATCTTTGTCTGTGTGGGCATGTATGAAATGCAACTGCAATAGCACAGTACTGTTCTTGAGCTTGATGGGAGGGGCAGGCATCTAAAGCATGCCAGTTGTTTTTTGTGAAGTTGCTTTTCCCCTCGCATACAAACACATTCCTGCGGAGGGAGCTGATAGGAACGTTGGGTTGCTCAGTCAATGGCCAGGGTCAACGGCGGCGTGGTGTATACCGCAAATATGCCCGACTGTGAGGGCGGGCACAAGCCGGCGTGAGTAGGTTAAACGTTGAGTTTTATAAGGGCACCACGGGGTGACCAGCCCCTCCCCACCCAGCCCCACCCCTCCCACCCCCCACCGAGACCCACCCTCCCCACCCTCCCCACCCTCCCCACCCAGCCCCTCCCCACCCTCCCCCACCCAGCCCCTCCCCACTCTCCCCTCCCTGCACGACGGACGGACACAATAATCCCCTGTGGGCTGGTGTAACCAGGAGGTTCCTACGAGTAACACTTGCAGATTCATAAAAAAATAACAATGCAAGCTGCATTTGTTCGTACAGCCAAGATTGTTCGGATGAAGAAGGCATTCCCGGTAAATAAGACACAAAAACCCCCGAAATCACGAGACCACGGGAGTGTTTTATAAACGAGTACAACACTGCCCTTTTATGAGACGCACCATAATAGCTCAGTTGCTTTTGTAAGTGGGGCATTATCCCGGGAGCGGAGAGCATTTTTTTACGAGTACCCGTAAGTCTTAATTTTAGAACTTTCGTGACTGCAGGAATCATTATTTGTTTCTTTCGGTTAAGTCACGTCTAAAGATAAAATAATAAATTTAATTAAATAATAGAATACGACGTTTCGATTGCAACACAAGCAATCATCATCAGGTAAAATGAAATAGCGACATAAAATCCAACCAGAAAACTATAGACAGACATACCAGAAAACTGGTATGTCTGTCTTTAGACGTGACTTAACCGAAAGAAACAAATAATGATTCCCGTAAGTCACCCGAAAGGTGGAAAGCATCACGATCACCGATAGTGCGCGAGCACTGATCGAAAGAAAAGTCGCACTCCGTTTTTTCAGGCACCATTGTGAGACAGCCCAACAGCTTTAAGACCCCCAAATAACCTTTAGGCTCAGCACATTTCGGCTGATGTAATAATAGCAAGCCGGCCACAAAGGGATATCTAGAAATGAGACGTGACCTAAATCGTTTTTACACAGACGCTTAAATGCGCAGTGCTGTGTTTTAACAAGGGATATTGATTTATTGAATTGAATAAGAGGGTTGCATGGGGGCGCTGTGCCGTGTGCTCTGTGAAATGAGCAGAAATGCAACTGCCATTAAAGTATTAAGAATGCTAACTTATAGCACTCTGTTAATACACTGCTGTATCAAGGCCGCACTGTGTCGGGGCTGGTCGTGGGGGTTTGTTTGACCATACTTCACCACGCTGGTCAGTGCGGGTTGGTCAAGAGACGAGGGGTAGGGGGGGCTGGGTTTCCCAGGACCTGTTTAGATATCGCTCCTTCGCCACTCCTGTCAGCTGCGAGGGGGAAGTGAATTCAGGTCACTGGATTCAAAGCGCAGTGCGCCGGACCACTGCATCGCTGCTTATTTATTAAACTGGGGTTGCAGAGGTGACCCGAGTTCGAATCCTGGTCGCAGCTGACATCAGTGCCACCGTGCAAATCTTCACTGAGCTGCATGGTGAAGTATGGTGAAACAACCCCCAAGACCCACGTGGAAAGCCTTCATCTTGTAGCAGATCGACATAAGGGTGTAAATGGGATGTATTTGTTATTTCTTAAAATATTCATATGAACATATTACTCTTCTTTTATATGTGACGAGCCTTGTGACCTCTGTTTTAATTTACTGGATTGAATAACGCTATTTCTAACGTAGATCTTGCTCACTCAACTGAATGCCCATTGGTATATTTGCGGTACTTCAATATTACTTCACGTTTCAGTTACGCCAGTCAAATGTATTTAAAACAACTCTTGAATTTAAAAGGCAACGGAGCTGCAACATTGAACCCAGGGTGTAATCGTAAATATCCACTGGCTTAGCTAATTTTCATAAATTACTTCAGAATGAATTTGTATATATCAAATGCCTATCTGCTTTGAAATTTGAACTGGCAGTTAAAAAATACGTTGCCCACTTATGGACCAATTAAAACGTCTTGGGAGAAGCATATGGAGGGAGGGGAAAAAAGTGATTTTATGAATTCCGGCACATGTAATCTACTACCAATTACTGAATGCAAATGGGACCTCGTAAGGCCTGTGCGGGCTTTCATTTTCTAAAAAAAAAAAAAATCAACAGCCTCTGCAATTCCTTAATGGGAATCCGTGAATGCAACTAAGGTATGCCAAGAAGCAAAACCCTATTAGGAAATAAATAACATACATGCGCCGGGTCTAGCGGCTGCTCGTGAGTTCGAATAGCGCCGCCGGATCCTCGTCGGCGAGGGGAAATGACAGGGAGAGCCGACGACGTAGGGGGCCCGGAGTTGAAGGTGCAGAACATTCACGTCGGATTGGTCGTCAAGGGAAAACTAAGCGGGAACGAGGGGGTCGGCTTGGGGAAATGAAATGTGATTGGTGGAGAGTCGTGGAAAGTTCAAGAAAGGATGGGGAATAGAATGAACGGAGGGACAGGAGGGGATTGGGGGGGGAGCGCCTGACCAGAGTGGTCACCTGACGTGCGACGCGCCGTGCAGAAGACAAAGTTCAAGACTCACCCGGGGTGAGTCGTGAACTCAGCTCGGTCTGGGACAATGAGCTAGCACACAACAGGTACCGCCCCCTTCTGCTGGGTAGCACCTCCTGTGGCCGTGTCACGCACACAATCTGCTCGTTCGGGACAGCGCCCCAGCACGGGTATCGCAACGCCGGCATTTTCCAGCAGCATAAAACGCCTGTTAAAAAGTCTCGAGATGTAGTTTATATGTCGACAGAGGCGAGCCGTTGTTTGGCGATGCCACCGCTGGCGGACAAGCCTCCGCAACACGAGCCTCCCCCTCGAGGCTAGTTGGCCTCCTCTCCCATCGCTGGCTAAACATCTTGTACGAGTTGCGAGTACCCACACTCTACCCCGCGGCACGCAACCTGCCGGTCGACCGACTGCGGCGTTACCCGTGAACAATATTCCACCGGGTAGACATTGTTTCAACTGCCGCGCCAAGAGGCCGGATAGAACTGGTGACTTTTTGGATTCTAAGTCCAGTGCGTGCTGTCCATTACACCACGGCAAGCGGGTTGGAATGGTTTCGGAAGAATGTCCTTGGTAACGAAAAGCAACATTCCAGTGTGCCAAAATAAGAAGGCTGTTCATTGATGCATTACTACATGCTATGATTTAAAACAAATTTTATGGTAGTTCTTGTAAAAAATGGTTGGGGGGGGGGGGAATTAAAGTTGGGAAAAAAAGTGTGGAGAGATGCACGCTTGAAATTAAATCGAGAGACGGAGAGAGAAATACGGATTGAGCGAACCTTCCGTAGGTTAACACCTTTCTGAAGTACCGTAAATATCAGTGGCCTTGGGCAGGACGCGTGGGCAGGGATGACGGCCGATCGTCAAGTACAACGATGGAGAGGCGGCCATGGGATGTAACGCGTCAGAGAAGGATCGCGAGAGAGACGATGGCAGCTTGGTGAAGCTTTCATCCAGCAGTCGATTGATTAGGGCCAAAAACGATGAGAAAAGTCAAAGTCGCGTTCGGCGTCGCCTGTACATGACATGTGACGAGCGATCGGCCAGACGCGTGGGAACATTTGCGGTGCCCGCGAGCGTTGTGGAGTACGTTGCGACAAACTTACGGGTGCGTGCGGCGATGGTTGAACATTTTGCGTGAGCGTGTCAGGTACGTGGCACACGTGTTCCACAACTACGTTCACATTGCGTGATGGGTGTCGGCGATTCGTGTGTTGTGTTTAGTTTCTTGTCCTTCCCCCCCCCCCACACCGCGCACCTCCGATTATAACGGTTGGCTACATACGGTGCGAAAAGAGTTCAACGTACGTACACGTTGCTTGATGTTGTCTATGTGGCTTTTCCACAGTTACGACGCTGCATTAAGAAAGACACGTCACCACCGCTGTAAATGAATGTAAATTAATTATCTCGTATCGCAAACTTCTGCTTAATGTAGGAATAATGACTTGTAATAAAGCATGTATATAGGCCTTTGAATATCCTAAAATGTAATTTGGGTTCTGCGGTGTTTGATTAAACTTCGGTGCTTGCTTAGATTAAATAATTTGGCTTAATTAAGCAGCATGAAGCCTGATTTAATATAAACGTGTGAAATTAGGCCACATGCCTTGCATAAAATGGAAACAGATGCCATGTAGGCACCAGTAGGCACTTGACAAGGCCCACCACAACGTCGTATAAAGTCACCCCAATATGAACAAAAACCGTCATGCATCCCGTGCGCGGTGCAACAACACAATACAACAACCGGGGCTGATGCCGAATCAGTGGAATATTAAAGCATGACGAAATGCATGTTTCAAAATATCAAGGTTAGAACTCACTGCCTTGTAATTAATGCTTGACCTCCGACATGCTGACGCTACAACAGAAATATTACCAAGGCAACGATGCCGTGTGACCATACAGATTGGGGACGAGTGCCGTTAGCGAGCACCTATTAAGACCGCCACGGCGCATGAGGAGGCAGTGTGCCCGACACACCATGCCCAGCCACCTTTGTTTCCCCAGTGCTGAAGTTTACACACCACAACATGTACTCATTTAAGGCCGAGTTAACCTAGGGGGCAATCCCATGACAGGTTCATATATCACTCGCCGCTGATGTTTAAGCCGTGGCAGAGAATCAAACCCAGGATGTCGGGTGCACGAACCATTAACCTACCAACTCCCCCAACAATGCCACACAAACACACACACACAGAAACACGAAGTTTCAATCACAAAAACTTTCCCGGCTGTCGACTACGTAACGTTATTGTAAACCTGGGTCACGATCGGAGCCAGACTGCAAATTAGATGTTCCACCTCGGTTCGGCACTGATACAAAAAAAGACGCGTGTCCAGTTGACGAAGGAGTGGATTAATTACATTATTAAACGACCAGCAAGCATGAACATATTTAAAACTGCTGACGCCCAGTCTCGAAGGTGCAGACAACATCGTGGCGGCGGCGGTGGTGGTAGGAGAGTATTTACATACCTTATGGAACTGTGCATTCACCCACTTGGTAAACGTTTTCTTCTGCACGTCTTCCCTCTCATCTGTTATCAAAGAATGGCAGTAAAAAAAAAAGCATTGTTAGCACTGTGACGAAACAAAGCAGCTGTTACAAGCAAAATGCTGTTGGCAGAAAGGAGAGAGAAACGATTAGCACAATTGTCGACCCTCGGAGTAGACATTATGATCAACTGCAAAAACTGATACAACTGGTGGGAGCTTCTTCATGAAGTGAATTCCAGCAGCTCCCTGCGCGGGGAGTGAACAGTCGAACATCATGGCGAACAGCGTGTGCGGTACAATGTGGAAGCACATCGAAGAGGTTATCCCACACAACTGACAAACCTACAAAGTGTTTAGTTGAAATCACATATGTATGCATGTTGAACTTCCTTCGCACCGTACGTAGCCAACCGTACGAATCGAAGGCGCCATTGAGCGGTGAATGGTAATACAGTAAAACCTTGGATTGCGACTAACTTGGTCTGCGAGTGTTTTGCAAGACGAGCAAAATTTTAAAATAAATATTAATTTGATAAACGAGTGAGGTCTTGCAATACGAGTAGTACGTGTATACGCTTTGTCTGCCGAGCGTCACGTGATCACAACTGATATACGGGTGCTTTGATATACGAGTGCTTTGGATTACAAACACGTTTCCGGAACGAATTATGCACGCAATCCAAGGTTTTACTGTAGATATTTTAAAGAAAATCGTATCAAAACTTTTGCATGCATTCAAATGGAACGCACACACCAAATACGTTTCTGAGCTCAGAATAAAATCAAAATTAAACCACGGAGACAAACGATTCTTATTACGAGACTGAGAAGTCTGAAGAAGAAGAGGAACGTTATGATTTTCTAAATTAGTCCTTGTTTCATTTTGATCTGAGAGATAGCCTGTGCTCAAGTGGGCATGCGCAATTTATTCAGCTTTTAAATCATTCCAAACTTGTTGGCGAATTTACTGCAATTTCAGCAAAACTTTTCAATTGACTTTTGCTGAAATTAACTTTTTCAATAGCGCACACTGCAAATTCAGTCATCTTCGCCCAACGCCCGCACAAAAAACTCGGAACGTGCAAAAATAAACGGTGGTGGTGCGTTCAGCGGAGGAGTGTGCGATGGGTGGACGTGGCGGCGGCGAGGGTGGGAGACCACGCACAACAGAACCGGACGGCAAATAAATAATCGCAAAACCAACGGTAATCTCCCAACACCAGCAAACATCCCGCTTGACGGTGGAATGTAGCAGGGTCAAAAATGGGCTCAGCTTGCCGGATGAGACCAGAGTACCGGTGCCTGCGATTTTTTCCCGAGGCAGGGTAAACACACGTGACGGAGGAGGACGACGGCTCGTCCCGGGGACTGTGGCCCGTAAATGATGCCGCTCCGGCAAATTTAATAGCTCGCGCAATAGCTAAACGGCAGGGCATTAAGCGGCGCTGGCCAAAATCCAGTAATCGTGTTGCCCACGTCGTGGATTCCTGTGAATGCCGTGCACGTTTTATTTTTTTAAAAATTACCGGACAAGCCTTGCGGAAGATGTTCTCCCGCAAGGCGAGTGCTGCGCTGGAATATTTTTTTTCAGCACAGACCGCCACAGAACGGAGCTGCGTATTAATTTTTCATGCTGCCACAGCGGTGTGATGATCAGCAGCAGCGCGCACTGGACTTGCAAACCGGAGGGCGCGCGTCGCTTTGATTGAATCTGCCGGCCCCGGGAGTTGAAACAACGGGACAGGTTTCTTAACCCTCCCATCACCCCCCCACCTACCCCCCCCCCCACCTATCCCCCCCGGTGTGCGCACATTTGTGCGTTGAACTTCTGTCGCACATCGCCAACCGTGCTAATCGGAGGCGCGGTGAGTTTTGAGTGGTCGCGTAAGCGCCGCGTCCGAGCGAGCAAATAACGTTGACAGGTTCCGCCACCACCACTAACCACTCTCCCCTGCCGTCCCCGTGTTCATGACCATCACAAAGCCTCACTTAAAACTTGGCAGAGCCACCACGGAAGCATTGTCGCCCTGCCGCCCGCTGCTGTGTTAAACGTCGTGGTTACGTCGCGCCGGAGCGATGTTACAAAAATCGGCCGAGCGAGCATTGTGAAGTCACCGTGCACACCGACTCCCTTGACGTGCTCGCTCTCACGCACCCCCGATGCCCGCCCTCTCGATTAAACGACTACAACGTTCCTTTTTTATCTTACCAGGCAGGCCTCACTGAGCTATACAGTACAGCTCTTTTTCCGTCGCGACCTGGCCACAAAATGACAGCTCACGACGAAGTGGCTCATCAAGTGGAAAGCTATCGCAGCCAAATACTCTGTGGGGTTGGGGGGTGGAAACGGAGGATCCGGAGAAAAATCCTCACGACCACGGGGGGAGAGAGAGAGAGACACGCAGACTCCAAATGTACAGCAGGGGTCAGCGTCTCCGTAACGCTCGCAGCAGCAGCGACTCTCACGAATGTGAATGCGGTTGCCCTCTGCCCCCTGTCCTGATTTTCGGTCCACACTTGAGCCCCTTTCCCATGAAAGGGGGGCAGGAGAAGGGCGAGCCCGGCCCCTCCCCCCCCCCCCCCACTATCAGAATACGAATCTTTATTTCGACTGGAGCAATCCGATGAGCTATAAAGCACTTTTTCACAAAATGTCCAGTAGGGGCGGGTCAGAAAGTTTCAACAAACAAGACAAAAACACGACGGGATTGCAAAGTATAGGAAAGGCAAGCGAATCACTCAAGTAAAATAAAACTAAACTATTTTTTATTTGACCAGGTAAAGCCCGCAGAGCTCTTAGCGACCTGGCCGCAAGTCATAGGTCATCGAAGTAGCTCGTTCGTTCGTTCGTTTCTCAGTCCGCTTGTCCTGGTGAGGGTCGCGGCGGCAGTGGCGGTCCACACCTCCCTTTCCCTGGCGATGGACTCGAGCACTACACTACTCTCCACTATACACTACTAAACTATACACTACTATACACTACACTATACACTAATATACACTACACTATACACAACATTATACACAGACTCGAGCTCTTCCTGGGGAATTCCCAGGCGTTCCCAGGCCAGCCGAGCGACATCGTCCCACCACTACGCTATACACTACTACACTATTACACTATACACTACACTATACACAGCGACATGGTCCCACCGCCAGCAGCAGCAGCGTGTCCCGGGCCGGCCCCGGGGTCTTTGCCCAGCGGGCCGTGCTGCTGCTGCTGCCCGGTAGAGTTCCAGGGGGGGGTCTACCCTGGGGCCGGCTTCCTTTACCGGGTGCCCGAACTAACCTCAACCTGGCTCCTCTCGATCCGGAGGAGCAGCAGCGGTGCGACTCTGAGCCAAATAGTCTAAATAATCTAAACGCATGTTTCACTCATGAGTGCTCAGCCTCCACCCCTCCCCCCCCACCTTTCTAAATGATCACAGTCAAGCCAGAAGACGTTGGACAAAAATGCATGGCACCTAAAGTGATGTGGGTGTCGCAGCCTTCGCATACCCATTCACGCTTCACGGTCTTGTTACTGCTGCTGTGCTCACTGCAACGCGGATCTCTCCCGCGCTAACGAGATCGTCGTCATCATCATCGCGTGTAACAAATCGAACGCGCTATTCCCTCATTATTTGCGATGAGGGATACGTTCTGGAGACGCACGTGATCAGTACATCTCGCGGATAATGATATTGGCCTACGAAAACATATCCTTTTAATGAATTACCTTAAACAAATACATAAACGAGCTATTAAATACGTGAAAAGTATATCATCGCATTCTCTCTCATCGCTGTCTTTCTCTCTCGATGCAGTCGTGTCGAGTTCCAAATGCGATCTCAGCTATCCAAAGTTCGTGAATAACGAGGGGATACTGTGAACTCAAACTCATCGAGCTCCGCGTTTCATCACTCGCGTGAGCACCCCTCCCTCCCTTCTTGACCTCCTACCACCACACTCGACCCTCTGCCACCGCCAACACGCAAACGCGCGCCCCCTACCAAACAACCCGCCGAGATCGGTCCAAATTATAAGGGCCAGCCAGGCCTTAGCTTAGAATGAGGTTCACCCATCTTGCCCGAGAGGCAGCGAAAGGCGCATAAAACACGAAGCTGTGCACTTAAACCGTGACAGACGAGGCTCAGGAAACGCTGCGTCATTGACTGAAGTGAAGTGGGTGGGAGGACGCTGAAAGAGCAATGGTCCACAAAGTCTTGGATGAAGCGATTTTGAAATTTTTTTGGCCCAGACAGGAGCTTATTTATGCAGCGGTCGCCCACCCTTCCGTGCGGCTTTGGGTGATTATTGTGCTGCGCGGACGAAGAAAAAAAACGCTCTCCGATTCCTCTTTCCGAATTCGCAGTGTGTTGAACAATGCATGCGGCGTGGGAGATTCACAAACCCCGATGTAAGGCTATGTTATAAACTGACACATGGGCACCATAAGACACCACCCCCGCCCCCACACTCTAATGTTCGACCTGTCTGTGGTATATCCCGCAAACAAAGTAATTGAGCAGAATTTGTGGAGCAAAACCTGAAAAAAAATGGAAATTATTCATGAGAATAATTAAATCGTAACCGACTGCATTTTATCAATCCACCACCGCAAGTATGTACGCTTGGCTTCTTTCGCACCGTACGTAGCCAGGGGGTTGTTTGACCATACTTCACCACACAAGTGAGCGCGTGTTGATGAAGGAAAGTGGATGGGGTGGTGGGGGGGCAGGACCAGCTGGGATGCCACCACAAAACAGCTGTTGGACGTGGCTGGGTGTCGAACTCGGGCCACAAGGTTCATTCCGCGGTGCTCTAACCACCGCACCACCGCTCCACATAAACCGGAAAATTGAACGTGGCTATGTTCAACCTCTCGGGGACAACGAAGTGTGAAGATGCCAAATATTTACCGGTGTTATGGATGGCGACCAATCAGCGGTAGCCACTAGGGACCCAAACAAACACAAATCGCTCTTCGATAAGCCAATATACTTCAACACAACCATAACTGCACCTCACAACGTGGTTGTTATATCAAATTACTGCATTAATCTAAAATCACACCTTAACTGTTTAATGAAATTGCAACACGTATGTTCGTCACAATAAATCAAGCGAGCCATCTGTTTTGGTGATGCCAGCATACCAGCCTTATTATTCAGCTGTACAGATATAAAAACACAACCTGTGTGCACAGCACGCATTATGTAGGTGCGATCAAAGTGCTCTTTTGGTGTGAAATATTAAACGAGTCAAAACAACCGACATTTAAGTGGAATTTAAAGTAATGGTGTTCTGGCTTCATTTAAAATTCGTTAATATACTGATGGGATTTTTTTGTGGATACTTGGTTCACTGCTAAAGTATAATATAGGAATAAATATATATTGGAATAAGGTATTGGTATATTTACATTTCGGGCAGAGTGCTGACAAAGCGGTTAGCACGCCGTATACTGAACCACGAGACCTGAATAAAATGTCGTGCCCTGGGCTAACATCATCGGAACCGGTGTTAGGGCCCCCTTTCTCCAGGCTGCATTGACCGGCGTGGTGAAGTCTTGTTAAACTAGCCCCATGACCGACACAGCATAGTGAGGCCTTCATTCAGTAATGGCTTTAAAAAAGGTTTTGTTGAAAGACAAATTATATTGCAAAGAGAAGTAGCAGAGATATCTGAAACGTACGTATGTATGTATGTAGAACTTCTTTCGCACCGTACGTAGCCAACCGTGCTATTTGGAGGTGTCGAGGAAGTAAAAAAAACTTAACACAAAAAGCAGTTCTAAAGAAATACGTTTTTTTTTTTATCGGGTCAGACATCAATCGCCAATAATGTTAGCTATGGCCTGGTAATTTAATTCAGTGAATTCAGGTCACCCAGTTCAGAGGTCGGGGTGCTAACCACTGTGCCACCGCTCCGCCAACCACCCCCCCCCCTCCCACCCTCAATCAAGCTCCCCATGATGAGGAGTTGTTTAATATCCAGCGCAGACTCTTTAATCCCAGTGACCCGGGTTCAATTTCAGCCAATGTATCCATCGGAGAGTCTCCCACAGGTCAGCTCTGCCCGAAATGAGTTCTTTGTCCCGTGAGCATTGGCCTTCGCGTGTCAGGCCGAGAAACAGGGGACATCTCAACAGCACTTGCCGCAGTGGGTGGGGGGATATAAATAAGACGGTACGGATGTGTACCGTGTATATATATTACAACGCCCTCACGTTCATACGCAGTCGGGAACAGAGCAATTGTGCTGGCTTGTTATTACAGCCAATAGGCTACTCATCGTCATGCCCGGCAAATGTTGTGGTCATTGCGTTTGTCCGAGGCCACTGCACTACAAAGTTCAAAGTTCATTTATTAGGTATAGCCCTGTGAGCCATTCGGCTCTTGAATCGGGTGCAACCGCAACAAACAAAAAACAAAAACATGAACAAGAAAACATCTTAAAGTGACCGATTGCTATAGAATTGATCATACAGCTTACCCAATGCTTGTGCCCAGAATTCTATAGATTTTGGGAAAAATATTGCAAACTAGCAACAATACTTACATAGGTTTTCCTGGTTGTGCTGTATAGCTATCTCGTGTGTTTTCTGGTTGTTTGTACCGGGTACTGCCTGGCATGACGTCCCACTTTTCGCTCGGGAACGGAAATTCAGTTCCTTCAGAATCTACCCAGGATGTGGAGCAAAACGTCGGACATCGTGCCGAACAACCACGTGATACAACCAGAAAACAAACGTTTAACCCGATGACTTTCTGTGCTCCCCCCTTCTCGGTACCGTCGCGGTTTGTATGCTCTGTATGGGGGGGGGGGGGGGCTCTTGTTGAAATACAATAAACAGAGAAAAAAACCGACGGTGGCCACGCGCTAAACTATGCGGAGCTTCAAGAGGTGAACATTGGGGAGGTGAGGCAAGGTTAGGGCACGCGCGGTGTAGCCAGCCGTGCACTGCAACGCAACGAAGCATCCAACGCGAATGCAAATTGAGCACATTTTTGTAGTTGTCCTCGTAGCTAAACGGAACGCTATTTGCCCTCGCGTGGGAGGTCTGGGAGCGTGCCCATACAGATGACACGCCTGCCTAACACCGCGTGGTGCAGGCTCGCGGGGTGCTGGAACGCGAGAGAGGCAGAAGTCTGGCGCCTGCCTCCTCCTCCTATGTGGTCTGTGGTCCGTGTGTTCTCAGCTGCCCTTAGGCCACGTTTGAAGCGAAGGCCAGGAACGGGCCCGGTAAGCGCAGCAAGTTCCACCCCCCCACTCCCCCGATTGAGTCCTCTTTTAATATTTTTTTCGGAAGTTCAAATGAAGCACAAACACTCGATATGGTCGAAACGTGACACTGTGCCGAACGAGTGACTCAGGGGTCAGGCCTTGCCCACTGCGTGCTCGAGATGACGAGTCACCGACGTCGGCCAAAAGATTCACTTCCAAACTTACCGTGTCAATAGCCACAAGGGATGTGAACATCTATTTCTCATAACAGTGGAGTCATGACTAATATTTAATGGTTTTTTTCATCATTTGTTCAGCAGCCTTATTATGGCTTTCCATTTTACGATGCTATAAAATGTGCCATTTTTTATGACTGAGCACTTGGCTAGCTAGGCTTGCACACACACACACACAATATGCATATACACTCCTATGCTAGGATTTCCAATACAACTGAGATATGGTAGAAATGAGACAATGTGCGGTGGGTTGGTGGCACAGCAGTTAGTGCACTGCACTATGAACCCAGTAAACCCGCGAGTGTAATTACTGGCCATGGCCAACACCATTGGCGAGTCCAGTAATATCTGAACCGGTCTTACCCTGAACCCTTAACCCAACCCGCACTAACCAGTGTGGCGAAGTATGGTCAAACCCCCCCCCCCCACCCCATGACCGACATGGGAGAGGTCTTCATCTCATCCAGCAATCACACTTCACTTTGCCCACCAATCAATTATTTTGAATGTAATGCTTCAAAAATGGCACGGAGCCATTAAAACTGCGTGTTTTACGTCTTTCTCCTGATAATTTGCATTTGTCCGTTAGCAGGCAGATTGGTCACGGCGAGAGTCCGTTAATGGCCAAGCGAGCGAGACCAACTCCTGCCAAGTGGCCCACAGCCTTCATGCCCCCCCCCCCCCCCCACAATGTTTCCTACTTAATTTCTCGTCACTGCTGGCAGCGGGAATGATTTAAACAGCTTATGTTTTCAATTACTGAAGCCACCCAACCCTACAATCTAGTGAAACAAGATAAAAAAAACCTTCCAATGTGATCCGTTCCCCCTTTTTTTCTTCTTCTGATCTCCTCTAAGCCTTAATCTCGCTCAGGATGTAATTCTCTCGGTCGGATCGCGGAGGTCTTATACAAGGGCTCGGTTTGGGTGTTATTAGGTAGCGAGATAGAGATCAAATTAGCACCGGCGGTCATAACGGCAAGAGCTCACTCTCATTTGTCGCGTTATCAAACCCTCGAAAAGTTGACGCTCCGGAGTTAAATGTCACAAAACACGGCGCCACTCTAAACATCTCCGAACGCTTGAGTCATGTCGGTCCCAACACCTTACATTTATTCCACGCGCGGACTTGCGTCTTGCCGTGCGCGCGTCCCGGAATGAAACACGGAGGAGGCGATTTGGCGCTTGCAAATAAATAAATAAGCGGAAACGAAGATTTACGCCGCGACGGACGGAAGAGATCGCACCGCAAATGCAAAACAACAGATACAGGCTCGATAGTAAAAAGGGTATCTGTGGAAGAAAAACTGCTCTCGGTTTCCTTATCAACAGAGCTGGGCCCTACCCCCCCCCCCCTCTCCACTGTAATAGCGCCACAAATCAATTGCAAGGAGAAGAAGCTGAAGACACGGAATAAGGGAAACGATAAACAATCTCGCAGACTCCTCATTGGGCCGCTGATGGATTGCGGGCTCAACGCAAGGCCAGGCTCTGACCTGGCCCAACCGTAATCCCATGTTAGCACGTGTTGTGTTCATTATTATTATTATTGTGAAAGTGCGCATTAATGGGCAATACAGTTTATGAAAAAATCTGAAAAGAGGCTGTAAAAAGATTCACTTACAGCAAATGGAGTATTTTAGTTTTATGCTAAAAATAATAAATCATTATCAGCGTTTTTATGAGTGTCATACATGCCAGCCGCATCTCACATTTGCTGCACAATCCTCCGACATACATATTAGACGTTTTAAGCCAACTAATGAGTGTTTATACGCGTGGGAGAAAACCTGAGCAGCCGTAGGAAACCCACACACATGTGCAAGAGGGCAACACGATATCCCACAAAGATGGACCGGACAAAGATGAGTCCACATTTTGCTGTACCGCTTTCTCCTAGCAAGCCAGGGTATATATGCCACCTTGATGTCCACGGGAAGGGCGTTTCTCAACATTTGCTCGGTGAGCCACCAACCCTCGCGACTGCATCCACAGTGCTGGATTACAGGGCCACTTGCTTGGCCAACCAACCGCACCGGCAAAAAAAAATTACCGTGGAAATTTAGCGAGCGAATCAAAGCGGAAAATATTGCCGGTGCTGCGCTGCGGTAACACCGTCTTCAAGCATTGTGCAAGTTTGCGGGGAAACAATACGTCGTGTGTCAGTTGTGCCTCGAGAGAAAATATATTTGACAGACCAGCGCAATGCCATACACATGATGCACACGGAATGTGACCCCTTCCACTGACCTTTGAGGAATAACTCATATTTCTACACCGCCCGTTAAGCGTAAAGAAGACCACAACAAAAGGAACACAGATGTGACAGATAAGACAGCTCGGGTCAGGCGGCTGACTGACCGATGTAATGCAGCACCATACATTTTAAACAATCCCTAAAAACAAAAAAAATGCCACGCGAGGCCCAAAGAAACCCCTCTGCATCGCGTTCCGTGACCCAAAGGGGGAACTGATCATTGTTAAGATTAACTTAATGACCGGTGGGCAGCGGAATGCACGCAGAGAAAATGGTGTCACGCACTTGGCTTAGTTGACAGCGCTTTGAAGTCTAAGTGCGAGTTGAGTAATGCATGGATAACAAAACACATTCAATAACTTGTGTTTTCCCTTCGCTCTGCATTTCTTGGATTCCGTTCTGCGCGCGACTAATAAGGGAAGAAAGTGGTCTCGTCTCCCTTTGTTTTCTTCCCACAGAGACCTCTTTGAAGCTGTCCGTCCTATCTTGTCAACATCAAATAGCAGGTGCCGCTATTGCTTTGCTGTGAAGCATCACTCGCCACGATAAATATATCCCACCGACAACTCACATATCAATTGGAAGCTTGCCATCCCATCTCCTTTCCTTTCACTCAACGAAAGTGATAGAAAGCTACATTTTTTTTGCACACACACACACATATATGCACAATTACTTTCCAGAAACGTGCTTTCACCCACCCCCCACCCCATAGAAAATGGGTGCACACCACTCAGCCACGCACACGCACAGAAGTGGCGCGTTCCCTGCGAACGTTTCGCTACGAAATCGATTGCTTTTCTCAAAAGTGTATTTGTGCCGAAAAAATCCTTTCTCGCCGATGCATTGTCTCCAGATCACCCCCCCCCACCCCCGCCGCCGCCGACCCGTCTGGCAAGGTCAACGACAGCACAGCTGTACCCGCGTGCCGTGTGCACACCACGCCGACCGTCATCGCCGCACACGCTTACACACGCCAACACGGTCATCGCCATCGGCCATGGTTCGAATCCACCGCTGGTTTGAGACCTCCCCCACCAAGCTCTCACGATCCTGCGATGCTAACGACCCACCGAGCACCTGCAACGGGAAGGGATTAAAATCGCTCCGGCCCACTCCGTGGACCCACTCGCGGACACGTCTCATTTTTCGGCCACCACTGCGTCACCACTCTTGACCATCATCCATCATGGCGATGACGCGTCCTGCCCAAGCCCGCTTGCTTTTCTCAACAGCTTGAACGATATCTTTCAATCACGTGTGTTCTCCAATCTTGCGGTGGTGTCATTCCGAGAGTGCAGCTCTTCGGATTTCGTTCAGCACGTTACATTTTCTGTTCGATTTCATGCTGTTAAAATTCCCGACCCATACGTCACAGCGGGGAGTAATGTAGACCGATTAATATCTCTCGACTGATCAAGCTCACATACTGACTGGACATCTAAGAAACAAGTGCTTGGTAGCTCATCAGATTCCCCAGTCTAAATAAAAAGTCTCAACAAAGATTCTTATATCGTTCTGCTTGCTGGTATTTTTTTTTGTCCTTAATTTGTACCAACGGCCTATCTTGGAACTGAAATTATTCCATGAGTCCTCAACACAAACCGTGCGCACATATATGTCCCCGTTAATTGTTACAAGCCCCAGGTTTACGGCATCTTTCATTTGAATTATTTGTTTAAACTTGCACACACCCCTTGTTTTTTCTGCACGTCTCCCTTAGCGATGGCATTTTCTTTCTCCGCAAAAAAAAATGATTGGCCTTTCTTACTTCACAGCAAACATTTTCAACCACTGTTCATAAAATTGTGACAAACGGTCCCCTGCTTTGTGGCTTGGAGCCCTTTAATAGGGTCATAATTTTGGTTGTCGCGGGAAGAAACGCAGTCCAGTTTAACTGCTTTTTAATAATGTCCATGATAAATGCAATATTTAACACTAATACACTGTGCTGCAGAACACACCCCATTAACAGCATTGCTCCAGTGAACAACAGTGACGTCATATGATATGCAACAAAGATCCCCCGTATAGCCTTTACGGACTGTTTGGGGCAAGGGCCGTTAGCGAGCACCTTTGACGGCTGCCACAGCACACGAGGGTGCGAGTGGCAGAGGTGTGGACTCGAGTCATGCGACTTGGACTCGAGTCAGACTCGAGTCATGAATTTGATGACTTCAGACTCGACTTGGACTTGCATAACAATGACTTTGTCCCACCTCTGAGGTGTGGACTCGAGTCATGTGACTTGGACTCGAGTCAGACTCGAGTCATGAATTTGATGACTTCAGACTCGACTTGGACTTGCATAACAATGACTTTGTCCCACCTCTGAGGTGTGGACTCGAGTCATGCGACTTGGACTCGAGTCAGACTCGAGTCATGAATTTGATGACTTCAGACTCGACTTGGACTTGCATAACAATGACTTTGTCCCACCTCTGAGGTGTGGACTCGAGTCATGTGACTTGGACTCGAGTCAGACTCGAGTCATGAATTTGATGACTTCAGACTCGACTTGGACTTGCATAACAATGACTTTGTCCCACCTCTGAGGTGTGGACTCGAGTCATGTGACTTGGACTCGAGTCAGACTCGAGTCATGAATTTGATGACTTCAGACTCGACTTGGACTTGCATAACAATGACTTTGTCCCACCTCTGAGGTGTGGACTCGAGTCATGTGACTTGGACTCGAGTCAGACTCGAGTCATGAATTTGATGACTTCAGACTCGACTTGGACTTGCATAACAATGACTTTGTCCCACCTCTGAGGTGTGGACTCGAGTCATGTGACTTGGACTCGAGTCAGACTCGAGTCATGAATTTGATGACTTCAGACTCGACTTGGACTTGCATAACAATGACTTTGTCCCACCTCTGAGGTGTGGACTCGAGTCATGTGACTTGGACTCGAGTCAGACTCGAGTCATGAATTTGATGACTTCAGACTCGACTTGGACTTGCATAACAATGACTTTGTCCCACCTCTGAGGTGTGGACTCGAGTCATGTGACTTGGACTCGAGTCAGACTCGAGTCATGAATTTGATGACTTCAGACTCGACTTGGACTTGCATAACAATGACTTTGTCCCACCTCTGAGGTGTGGACTCGAGTCATGTGACTTGGACTCGAGTCAGACTCGAGTCATGAATTTGATGACTTCAGACTCGACTTGGACTTGCATAACAATGACTTTGTCCCACCTCTCGTGAGTGGCCAGCACCTTGCCCGTCGACCTTTCTTCTCCTGAGTGGCGATGTTGACACATCACAGCAGGTACTCATTCTAGGCTGAGTCGAGCAAGGGGAGGCTCAGGACCAGTTCAGATAATCATCACTGGTGTTGGCCATGCAACTATGCACACGCATACACACACACACACCGGCTTACATTCTATATTTTTGTAGGCCGTCAGTGCAATGTGGATAAATATCAGCTGGATGCTTCCCTTTATTGAGTGAAAATTGGGGTTGTGTGTGAGTTTGTCAAGGTGGAAGCTGTTGTTGACTGTTGGGGCTTGGTGTTGTTCATGAGCACCTATTAAGGCTGACATGGAACACAAAGAGGGCAGCGTGACCGGAACAATGTGGGATCGGTTGCCGATGGCGAAGGCCGGAGTGCTCGCATCAGGCGATGCCACCTTTGGGGTTGATCCATGCCAAATCCAGATGCCAACTGCCACTGCTGTTTTCCACGACCATAAATTTCTCACAGTGCAGCGAGCAAGCCAATCGACTCCTGGCCACGACAACAGGCGAAGGTACATGAAGACAAATACCTCTCGCATAGCCTCTCACAGTTCGTTGGCGCAAGTGCTGTCAGCATGTGCTTATTAATAACAAGGCTGGCACGGCGCACGGCATGGCGGGGAGCGGCCAACACCACGACCGCGCCGCATTTGTCCCGCCAGTGCCGACGATGTTTATACACCGCACCAGGCACCCAGAGGTCGAGAACTGGTTCACATATCGCTCCACACCTCCGACTGGCACGGTTGGCTACGTACGGCACGGAAGAAGTTCACACGTACGCAACGTCACACTTGCCACTGATGTAAGTCAGCCGTGGCTGGGAATCGAACTCAGGTTGACGGCGATTATTTTTCCTTTGTCGCGTTCGCGCAAACCACTGCGCCACCGCTCCTCCTACACGCTCGCAGGCGCGCGCGCGCGTGCGAGCACAAATCTAATTCCCGTACGAACGCTGTTATGACTGATTGATGGAGCCTGTATCTGACGCAGGCAGCATGAAGGACACAGTGACTACCAGAGTCAACTGGCAACGTGGCTTTGGGAGTGCACAGGGGATGAACTAATATGCACATTTTGGGGGGCGGGCGGAGGGGGTGATGCTAACTGGACGTCTCTGGTGGTGACGGCGGTGGGGCAGTCCATCGAGGTGTTTGTGATTGCCGTGAATAAATCTGGCCGAGTACAGAGGTGCCCCCCGCAAACGCGAGGGGGGCCACCATCCCAACTGACTTTGGAACGTGAGCAGAATCCTAAACAAAACTAAAACCTTTAGTGATTTATGCGGCTGCTGCAGCATTAACATTTTTTTGGATTAATGATCGAGGTCCTCTTATAAGTAACAGGCTATTAGGACTTTTTGGGAACCAATTAACACGTGTATTTACCTCTCATCACTAAGCGCACTTGCACATTTTAATTAAAATCATTCACCGATTAATGCGCCCGCTCGTACATCAATAGAGCGTGCGTTTGCAACTTAAAAAGTGGGTCTCGCTCTCTGTACGCAGCAGTGAGCAACGCTACCCAGATATATTGGCGATGGCATTAGACATCGCCCGTCTCGTTCGGCGAATGCACGCGTGAGGCCAAAGGTGCAGCTCTGCAATATCTTGCTCACGCACCTGCCGCGGCAGAAATGCCTCCACCGTTGAAGCCGTTCTCAAGATTACTTTGGCCTATCCATAAGAGGTTTTTGGGTTAAATCACGTAAATATAAATGTGTCGTTAAACCCGCCACCACCCAATTATCACGTTGCGGGTTTACTCTCCAACACACCGCTTCCCTGATTCCGTCCGGGCAGGCTGGCAGGTACCGTCGCTGGTGCGTTGGACGCACGTGCAGGATAGCCGCAGCAAGGGCCTACCCCTAAAGACGCGAGCAAAGGCAAATAAACATTTACTTCAGCCGGTGTAGCATGCCGACAGCAGCCTTGCTTGTGTCGTCTCAGGAGCGTTTGTTAAAATACAGGGTGAAAACACAAAGACTCCCCTTTCATTGTTAACCTGCCGCAAATTGACACTCCAATTATAAAGCGTAATGTTCCAAGGGGTGTAATCGAGATACAAGGCAGCTCGAACAAAGGACGCCACGACTGAACCGAGAACGCAAGATGTGCTGCAGCTTAGCCTTGATGTGTCCTCAAAGCCGTCTACAAATGAGTCAATAGAATGAGCAGGTGAATCTACTAATTATAAAAAAGCATTCCACTTGAAAGCCATCGACACGAATATGCAGAGCAGAACTAGTGGAAGTACCTGTCACTGAATGACGATCCCCTGGGCCCCCCCCCCCTACATGACCCCCCCCCCACATGACCCCCCCCCGCAAACTTGCACCCTTCCCAGTGCCCCCCCCCAAACCTGCCCCCCCTCGCACACCCCTCCCCGCACACTATGAACCCCGTTTCGCGAGTTCCATTTCTGGCCAAAGTGAACATCAGTGGCAAGCGATATCTTTAATGGCCAGCCGGAGGGTCCCATGCCATTCACAAACCCACACACTGACCAGTGTGGTGAAGTATGGACGAACAAACTCCATGATAGACGTAGCCTTGGTAAATCTTTGTTCAGTAGTGATTTGACAAAGTGTTGCAAAATTAAAATTGCGTTGACACTTTAGCTACAATGATGTTGAACTTCTTTCGCACCGGACGTAGCCGAGGAAACTTTCACCGTTGTTTCAACTGCCGCGCCGGGCGATTGATCGAACAGCATACCTGTTTATACCGTCGAACGCAATTAATAACACTGGTCACACTTTTTCTGGCATAAGGTATTCCAACGGTTTCAAGGTAATTTTGGGGTGCTGATTCCAAATCTGGCATCAGTTTTTGTCTATAGCATTTTCAAGAAAAACTGCAGAAGAAAAATATTAAATAAATGTGGATATCTACATAAAATGATATTATAAACACACTATCCTAAAAATACAGCACCATATTTTAACACTAAAGCAGTCACTGACTCGCAACAACTTGCAATCACAAGTGACAGAGTTAATTTCGGGTAAAATCAATGAAAATGGGGTATGCCGCTAGCATAAAAATGATGTGATAGAGAAAATCTGAGATCAGATTTGGAATCAGCACCCTGAAATTAGTCTATCAGCTGCAAAAGTCCAGGCCAGAAAAAAATGTTTTTTTTTGTTGACCACTGTAATTAATGACGTTTCACTGATGCGCACTCGGACCATCGTGGTGCGCATGCCAAATGCGGCGCGGCAGACAGACGTAAACTAACGCTTTTTAAGTAATCACGGCGCTCCGTGACACCAGAGGGAACGCGATGGCACGCTGCGTGTCGAGCGATACTCCTTGCGAAAGCAGCTGTTACGTCGCAATCTTCAAATAGGCGAACGCCGGGGATGTCGGGGGGTTCAACTAGCCGGGGTGCAAATGAGATTCCCGTCATCTCCCTTTCAGCGATGCACAACGAGAACGATGAGACGGCAAAGATCCAATCGCGCCAATGGATTTCCCAGCACAATTAGTGTAATTCGCGAAGGTAAAACGCATTTGCTCTGCCCGCAATTTCGCTGCGATGGGCACTATTTATTTCAAACGAAACCAAGATGTGTCCACATTATGCAAACATTATTAAACGGCGTGTAACGATCGTTATCACGAATGTTACAATGTTGTTGAATAAAATAAACACTTTAAGAGGAAATGTTACATTACAGAGGCAAGGTCAGTGTTAATTTGACAACTGGTTTACTTTATTTCTGTACGATAACGACTTGTGCTTGCAAGATTAACTCTGTTCCATGTCTCCATATATTGCGGATATATATCTTAGTCCACCGGTCGAGTGGCTTTCAAGATGAATATTATTTAAACATTTGTTGAAGCTACCAAACGGTAGACTGATTTCAACCTTCTGCCTCTCATCAGCAAAGTCAGGATTGTTAAACAAATACAGCACTGCTTGGTAACCAGATGTTCCAGGCAACGGCACTCCATCCAAATTACAGGGCCGTATTCAACACAAAACAACAATGTTGTCTATTATAAACTCATGCCATTGCACAACAATGCACAATTATATTTCCAACAAAAGAAGCTGCTTGGGAAAACAGAACCAGGGCACAATGGTTTGCCATGTCGGGTGCAGGTGAATGGTTCCAGAGAAAACCCAGTTGTGACGAACCAAGGCAGGCAAGAGAAGCTGAAGAAAGGGCAAAATAACAAGTTGTTTAAGTCTAACGTGACGTGCCTCGAGGATAAACAACAACAACAACAAGGATCGATGTACGCTCCCTGGGGCAACGATGAAGGCTTGCTTGCTTGCTTGCGGGGCTGCACACCAACAGGGCCGATGACAACGGCCGAGTGAGATGGTTGGGAGAGAGATAAAACCTCTAGGGGGGGGGAGTGGGAACTAACGGGACGGCCGCCTTCGCTCGGGTCACACCCGGGGGCCCCTCGCGTGAGACGAGCGAAACCACTCGCACGCAACCGCATGGGGATCAATCGCCCCACGCGCTACCGGCGGGAGGGGGGTGGGCAATCGGGACTTCGATGAGGTTCCTCAGAAGCCCCGAACGCCTTTTTCGCAGAGATGCCGGCTGCTGAGCCCACTTTAATTGAGATGAATGGACTGTCGTACGCACCGGAGTGTAACCAAAAGAGGGAATCCAGGAGCGTGCGAGTAACCTTTCCGGCCACCAAGGCTATCGCCAACGTACGTACGATATTTTTTGTAACGGCACAAAGCCAAAGATACCCCGGATAGCCTACACAGACTGTTGG
Organism: Lethenteron reissneri; assembly: GCF_015708825.2. Classification (NCBI taxonomy): domain Eukaryota; kingdom Metazoa; phylum Chordata; class Hyperoartia; order Petromyzontiformes; family Petromyzontidae; genus Lethenteron; species Lethenteron reissneri. The sequence continues at coordinate 2,335,131 of NC_083784.1, forward strand.
GGCAAGCGATGTTAGCGAGCACCAATGAAGGCTGGCACGGCGCACGAGGGGGTGGGTGGGGATGTTTACTCAACGCACCAGGTACCCATTCGAGGCTCAATAATCCATATTACTAAGCAAATAAAAAATATATCAGAATCAGAATCTGTATTCATACCGGAGGTGTACGATGAGCGATAACACTCTTTTTTAAAGATGTCCAGGAGTCAGAAATTACAACAAAACAAAGTATAGGAAAGGTAAGAAAATCACAATTTTCTTATTCAAATAAACTTTTTTTTTTATCTTACCGAGTAAATCCCACTGAGCTATTAGCTTCTTTTTGAGAAGCGACCTGGACAAAAATTATAGCTCAACAAAGTGGCTTATCATGTTGAAATTTATAGCAGCCAAATAATCTAAATAACCTAAACGCACGTTTCTAAATGTGGAGGGCAAAACCAGAGGACCCGGAAAAAAAATCCACGCGACCATGGGGATAAAATGCAATCTGCAAATATATAATAGGCATCAGGGTCGGGATCGAACCCACGACCTCCTGCATACCAGGCGAGGGAGACAACATCATGCCACCATGGCACCCTCTTCAATAAATGATAATAAAATAAAGCATACAACTTCAAATTTCATAAATCATTAAAAGAAAGAGAATAAACAAAGATAAACGGTAATGGTGCGCAACCCTGAAATCGCTTGTCCATGTCACTTCTGGCAGAAGGGCCTCGACCAGAGGGTATTTGGCCTACTCTTCAGCACTGGCAAAAACGTCTCGGAAGAGGTGTGGGAATACCCACAGTTTACCCCCGCCAAATACGGCCTACCGATGGACCATTTGCAGTCCATCCATCTAGACTACAGGGAGGACCACAGGCAAGGTAGTGAATTCAAAGAAACCAGAATTTCAACCGCCGCGCCGGTAGATCAAATGGAAGCGGCCACCTCTGGATCGCAACTCCAGCCGGCGTGCAAACTGTCAACACCACCCGGCGGCTCCCCCTCATTTTTCGTCGGCTGACTGTAAAACATTCATGCCAGTCTTCACCAATCTCCCGTAAGTTTCCAACGTCGGACACAAAACGTGGCATTCAATTCGGGTTCGCGGTGGATGTGCATCTTCAAATTTGCGCTGATCAAAATTGGCAGGAGGGATCAATATTCGCTGTGAAGTGTGAAAAGCTCATCTGGGCACGATTGCTTTGCCGAGGTTTTTTTTATGTTATTGTTATTCAACCCATGCGGACTGGCCAAGAGTTCTAGCAGACAGATGCCCTGCGGGGCCGGTTACGGCTTTGGGCCACGTTGGTTCAAGGCAGGCAGCCAGCTGAGTCTGCTGCCTTTCACCAATGCAACACGCAAAAAAAGTGTCCCTATTGCAGCCGTGTTTGTAATTTCAAGACCTGAAAAGTCCCTTCAAAGATGAGCGATTGAAGGACGATGAAGAGAAGAATATCCAAAGGCTTTTTTTTACAAAACTAAATGCGCACAACTGAACGTGGAAAAAAAATGTGCATGTTCCTAGTACTCTGACAAGTGTTGCCAAGAAAATAAATGTGTCATCTTCGAGCTAACAGGGATTTCTACCCTGCACAGTGGCACTTAAAGTGCCACGATGAAATTTGCATGAACAAGATCGCAACGCCACTCTGCGAGGCCATTAAGACCCACAGCGCAATCAGACCCCAAGACTTTAAATATAAACGACTCCTCATCACGTAGTTACGGCATCATTAAATAAACATATTGGCTTATTTTTTTCTGATTTTAGGGCTAATTGCCACCCACCAGTATCAGATGAGTCATCGACAAGAGCACACGGAACCTGCGGTGCTTACACACGACAGCTCCCACACCTGCAAATGTCACCTTCCAATACCCACAAACACGGCGAGCAACTTCTTCCACGTACAAACAAGTACACACTCGGCCACATCGCTTGACGACGAGGTGGCGTATAAGCCGAGCTGTGTGTGCGCACACAAGTCCAAATGCCGCACGGCACGCATGCACGCACCAACAAAAAACAACGACGCGTCAATTCGCTCTGGCCTGCTCTAGAATAGGCGACAGCGAATCTCCGCGGTGAGGAGGGCCCGGTGACATAGCGCAGAGATGCGTCCGCTGTTTAAGTCTTCCTCATTCCGATGACGCACGTCATCAGTTTTTCAGCTGAACGGAATGGAACCGGAAGAAAAAAATATAATCAATTAACTTTATCGGTATCGAGGTTCCCAAAAGGCAATGCGGCGGAGGGGCGTGTGGCACACTCTGGCGCCAGCTATCGTAGAATGCGGTCGTGTCGCTACGGTTCTCTGGGGTGAGTACAATGTCTTTAAAAACAGCGGCGCTACACCTGTGCAAATAAAATAAACGCCGAACCGCTTGCGCGTTTCCAGATTCAGCGGTGAACAGGACACCCCCCTGATTGAAATGTTGCGAGTTCAAATCACGGCTGTGGGTTGGCTCAGCCCATCATCCGTCCCGGGTCAATACAATTATTACCACTTTGCGAGGAATTCAACAGGAGTACGTCCTATGGGTAGACTCACACCTGCCATAGAAATGTGGAATTCCCACCACTGGGTTGTAAAGGGCTGTAAAGCAGGACACGAACACCACCTCTCAATGCTCATTTGTGCGAGAAATCACTTTCATCTTGGCTTGTTTCAATCCCGACGCGTGGTTTTGCAGTGTACGCACGAGGTCCCCACAGATTAATCGCACTCACTGTGAGGCGCTCTGCACGTGTGTCCATTCACAGCCGCTCGTTACCATCGGCAGCGTACGAGCACACGGGTCCACCGTGTGGCATTTGTGAATCTGACTGCCAAGAAAATTAATTGCTTTCGCGATGCCCCAAATTTCACTGTGTCAGCCTGCATGTTTTTGCCCGGGATCGCCAAACTACCGTGGCTTTGTTTACCGTAAGCTCGGTTTAAATACGACCCGTCGTGTTCTATTTTAAACCGCTTGAATAAATAAAAAGGCATTGAAATGACGATGAAACGTGTTCACGCGTGGTATTAAAAATACAAGACACAATGTGCATCTCAAAAGCAAAAACAATGGAATGTCAGGGAAAAACGTAGCTGTTTCTGCTGATATATATATTATTATTCAAAGCCCTCTTCCTCACACTTTTCTAGCAATGACATGGAGGTTTTTTTTGCTGCTTAACCCTTGTGAGATGGGGATGTGAAGTAATTCGCCTCTTTCCTCTGCAATCTTCCTGGATTGAATCAGGAAACACTCCGTTTGGGCTCTTGTGCCTTCTGCAAATGGACGCAAAAGCTACATTTGCTAAGTAAAACAAATTACGACCTTTGGGCACAATGGGCTTTCCTCTCTTCAAATATTGAAGTTTACTTTGTAAAACCTCAACGAGGGGTTGCAGTTGAGCATTATAAATCCCAAGACGAACGAACGTTGCTCTGTAAATAAAGGTAAACTGTGTAGGTGCAGCCCTGCAATTGCTTGCTCCTGCAACTGCTGCCAGAAATGGCCTCCACGAAAGTGTGCATTGAACAGCCCTTCCCATTGGGGTATTTCTTTCCCATTCTTTCACGCTGGCGAGACATCTTGGAAGAGGTGGACGTGCCCACACCTTTACCCAACCACACGTCGCTTGCCAATCAACCGCCGCGGGTGGGTAGAGGCAGCGTAGGGAACTGAAGGAGTCCTCCAACCAGAGGTCGCAAACGGGGTTTGATTCCTTACCCGTACCCGGCCGCACCAGGGTCGCAAATGGGTACCCGTACCCTACCCGTAACCGTACCCTACCCGAAATGAGTGACAAACGGTGACTCACCAGTGACTCACGCCTACCCGTACCCGTACCCGGCCGCACCAGGGTCGCAAACGGGTACCCGTACCCAGCCGGGTACGGGTAGCCGGGTATCGGGTAGGGTACGGGTATCGGGTACCCGGTTGCGACCTCTGCCTCCAACCTTGTTGTTTCACCTGCCACACCGGGACATCGATACGAGCCGGCGACCTCTGGATTGCAAGTCCAGTGTGTGTTAAACACCACACCACGGCGTCGTACCTGTTGCTGTGCATTATCACGTAAGCACAAAACAAGTAAGTCTTTCAGCCTAACTGCATACCAAGCCACCGAACTAATGTCATACCAAAAAGCATTTGTTTAAATATTAAATGTTTTGAACCGGTTTTGCCCCTTCTGAGGCTCATCAGCAAAGGTATTTCTGTATCCATTCCCGTCAACGGCTATCTGTGCCTTTGCACGGCATTTCCAACGATTAAATTATATCCTTCCCACTCTCACGAACAATTTTCTCACAAAGGGAAAATAAGGTCATAAAACATGCACGCGATACATCACCGTGACCCGACGTCGCATCCACAGCTGCAGAAAGTGAATGTTATGCTTCGGATAATTACGATGCATAATCACATTTAAGTTCACGCTATAATTTTATCGCACTTGTGATTATCCATGAAGGCACAACGTAATTACGGCAGGATGCTTTCGGCTGGGAAAATTGTGCCCGACCAAATCATAACGACGCAGCTGAAAGCGATGGTTATTGAGGATGCTCGGAATTGCTTGGGAACGTTGCGTACGCACGCGCACACACACAAACGCACGTGGACACAGACGGACTCACACACGCGTACGTACGCTTAAAAGGACATTACTATCTGCCGCCATCTAATTGGATCCAAATTCTGCCAGGACGCCCATGTATAAAATCCCAAACATATACTTACACACATTACACAAACTGATAAGACAAAGATCCCCCCCCTATATAGCTTTGACATACTTTTCGGGGCAAGTGCTGTTAGCGAGCGCCTATGAAGGCCTATGAAGGCCGGCATGGCACACGAAAGGGGTGGGCGGCCAGCACCACGCCCGGCTGCCAGTGGCGATGTTTACACACCGCACCAGGTACTCATTTGAGGCCGAATCGACCTAGGGGGGGGCCCAGGACCGGTTAAGATAATCGTCACCGGTGTTGGCCGTGAGCGGAAATCGAACTCGGGTCGCCGGGTTCGTAGCGCAGCGTAGCGCTAAACACCACACCACCGCTCCCCGCGAACACCACAAACACACACGCACACACACGCACACAAGCACACACGCACACACACGCGTACGGGCATGTGCACTGACACACGGCCTATTTCTGTCACCAAATTAGTCTCCAAAAAAATCTGTCTTCAGCCTTTTTTTTTTCCCAGCTGAAGCTGTCAGAGTGAATATTTCCGTAGTGCAGGTTGTTCACAGGGAAGGACAAACAAAACGTGGAGGAAAATACAACAAAAATACCCGACTAACCTTTCCCGCATCCGCTTCTGCTTAATTACGGTTGTTACTGTTAGACTTGCATCCCATTGGGATTTTTGCACACAGCGTTGATATACGGTGCTTTTTTCTGGAAGACTTTGCTGTTTTTTTCCTGGATGTTTCTGTTGCGCGTCGTCACTTTAAGATGTTCTTTGTTCATGTTTTTGTTTGTTGCGGTTGCACCCGAGTCAAGAGCCTCATGGCTCACAGGGCTATACCTAATGAATGAAACTGAATTTCAGTCATTCCAATTGGCCTCGGGAACCGGTTACATTTGCAGTCCGTGCGCTTGCCGAGCATAAACGTATCGCGAAATCCTGCGTGTCCATATTGTCAACAGCAGGGCCCCTTCCATCGCAGAGGAGGTTTTTCACGGTCGTGCTGTCCTGTCTGGCTCTGCGACGTGTAACCGGGCGTCACCATGTGTCACTCAGCACGATGTCTGACGTTTCTCTCCACGTGCCGGGCAATTCTTCATGCAAAAGGCTCCCAGCATGTGGCACTGTTGTGGAGTATTATTTTGGTAAAATGTAAATATAAGCAGGACGCATATAAATTCAATGTATCGTTTCATCCATCTAACATATGACTTTCCAGACCAATACGTTCAAAGCAGAATGTGTTTAATGCAAGCGAACTCCGGGTCTGTTTATAACTTATTGGGTCTCGTCAGCCAAGTCAGAATTGTTAAGCAGACGCTGCTGGATCGCCAGACGTTATTGGCAAGAGCACTCCCCGTAAAGTAAAATACGATTCAGCAGATCAGGCCACCGCATGAACAAACTCACACGATAACATATTGCGCGTTGCCTCAATTTACCTCAATCAAGGCCACATCCTGCTTATCTATCTAATTAAGCTACTAATTGGTAATTGTTTGCTAATGGGAACGAGCTCCTGGTGACGTTTAACAAATCGGGGAGATAAACTAGCGCCTGTGCATTGGCTTGCACCCACTTGCGAGATAAATCAGGTGGCGAGGAGTGCGCTAATTCGTAAGCACTCGCGTGGCCTAGGGCTCTCCCACGCTGCACGCACGAACGCCTCATCCGCGAACGTCAAAAAAAAAAACCTCCAAAAATAATCTCGTCGCGCTCGCAACAGCTTTCTCTGCTTTTGCCAGCCTCGCCACGTCAATGCCTCCAACGGTGAGAGAAGCGCATCCGTTAACCCTGAAAGAAATCCCACTCCCGCGTTGTATCGCAACAGCTGCCACTTCGGTATTGTGAAATTATGATTGTGTTTTGTCGTTAATCAACGGGCGCGTAACTCCCTCTGTCAATTATCGCCTTCGTGCAACCCGCCGCACGGCCGGATTAACTTTACGGAATGCTGCCCGAGTGCCAACGCGCACGAATCCTACCAACTAGCACATGAATGCGGTCGGCATTCGGGGAATTGTAAATAAAACGGTTAATTACGGTGCACAAAAATCCTTTATAAAAGGAGATATGAATTTCTAGGGGCATTCTTCTCAGAAACAAGCTGTCGCCACCCCTCAAACGCTCCCCCACGCCGTGCCGTCAGCACGGCTGCTTCGCCCGTTGTTGCTGTCACGCCACGGAAAATGGGCTCGTTTGACTATTTTACCTTCGGTATTTTTGTAGAGAGATGGAGGGAGAGAGAGAGAGAGAGACAGAGGGCTAGAGATAAAGAAAGGGGGGGGGGGGGAATTGTAGGGCTGGCTCACGCTTCTAGTCGAGTGTCGTGCCCAGAAGCTGAACCAGCCCTTCTGTCGAGCCGAGTTGGCGAGCCAGACAGCAGACGAACGAAGTTATGACCTCTTGTATCCAAGAAGGCCTCTCACACGTTTGATAGTTTAACAGCCTCTGCCTGGTCACCGACAACGGCGGACGTTTTGGTCAGAAAAAAAATAATACAATTCCGAATTCAGGGCTGCGTCTTCATTCGATTGTACTCAGCTCTGAGTGTACTCAACGGGCTGAGTGACAGATTGCCCCAACGACTGCAGGGCCCTCTTCTCCCACCTCACGAGTTGCCGGCAATCGTCGGGGCCGTCGGCACGGCCGCATTCTGCGGAGCCGCGAGCGGCGCTCGGCGCATGGAGTGGGACGGCGAAACGTGGGAAACGTGGAGGACACTTTGCATTTCCCTCCCGTAGAACATTCAGACCACTTGAGTAAGCACTGAGAGTAGCACGTATATAAATCAAGTACAAAACTAAAAAATAATCAAGCATAGCATTGGGGGTTTTTTTTCTCTCGTCGAGAAAAAAGGATTTAATCCATCATTTGGCTAGAAATCTTTTAAAATCGATGTTATATTCAATTCCTAGTTGAAGGGTGGTTGGACTCAGCCCATCATCCCCTCTGGAGCAAATAAAGTGAAAACCACTGTGTGAAAGTCAACCAGTGGCTGTTCTACAGATAGACTCGCCTCCACCGTCAGAATGTGAAATATCTTTCAATTTAAAGCTTTCGTGACTGCAGGGATTCATTTTCTTGGTTCTTTCGGTAAAGTCACGTAGAAGGGAAATAATAAAATAATACAAATAAAACATAATAAAATAATTCTCACGACGTTTCGGCCACAACGCAAGCAGCCGTCCTCAGGTGAAGAACAGGTCTGTCGGAAAGACGCTGTCTTCACCTGAGGACAGCTGCTTGCGTTGTGGCCGAAACGTCGTGAGAATTATTTTATTATGTTTTATTTTTATTATTTATTATTTCCCTTCTACGTGACTTTACCGAAAGAACCAAGAAAATGTGAAATATCCTCCCCTGACTCTGTGCTGCAGTGACTCAATTTGGAATTGACAACCTCAACTTCTCATTTGAGCAGCGAATCACGTTCGACTTTTTTTGCTACATCCAGTTTGCAGAAATCGCCACTTTACGTTACATCTGATATCGCGCAGCGGATTTACTTGCACGACAAAACGCATGTCCCTTGAATCGCGGGGCAAACGCATCGCTGCTACGCGAGTTTAGGGACCACAATGCCGAGTGTGAAAAGGCCGGATCATGCGAACATCGATGGCAAGCGACAGGTACACCAACGTACTGCACTGGGCGCGGGCGGTAAATTGGTCGAGGCTGATATGTGACGGTTAGATATGCAACTTCGTTCTGCACTATTACTCGGACAATGCGATAACATGATTTGACGTTCAAACTGTTTTTCCTGAAAAAATGTGGAGATGCAATGCAATGATAACTTTGGTCGAGGCCTTTATTGCTGAACACTCTGTATAATTATGCACCCTATGAACTCTTACTTAGCAATGCGATAAAATTAAATGAATAATTTGGTATTCATGATGAGTTTTTACCCAAGAAGCAGGAGGAATAGCTGTGCTTGAAGAAAAATTGCTCTGATTTAATAAACAAAAAGAATTGTTGTCACTCACCATTTTATTAAACGGCATCTTTCAGCATTGTCAGTGGTGATTAATGCAAAGCTTTTACAGCAACCTCCAGATTGTAACTGTAAGTCACTGAATGGAATGTGTCATATGCAAGTCATTCATTGTGTCCTAAATGGATTTAGTTTAATACAATATAAGAGACGCATGCATTTTATTATGCTGTGTGTGAGTAGCATACATTTTTGCGTGCGAGTGATTAGCGAAAAGCATGACTTGGTGTGCAAAACAAGACAAAGATCCCCTGTGTAGCCTTAACAGACTGTTAGGGCAAGTGCTGTTAGCGAGCACCTATGAAGGCCAGTACGAAACACGAGGGGGTGGGTGACCAACCCCACGCCTGGCTGCCTCTGTCTCTCTCGTGGCGATGTTTACACCGCACCAGGTACTAATTTGAGGCTGAGTCGACCTAGGGGAGGAGGGGCAGAACCGATGCATACAATCATCACTACGCCACCGCTCCCCAAGCAAACCAAGAAGACAGCGTTCTGCACACATCCACACCAACGGAGAGAGACAGGAACACCGATTTCCCTTGAAAGCTCACAAGATTCCTCCTAATTATTTTTTGCCAAGATGAGCAGCTAAGACACGACGTCTCATTAACGGTGTGCTTCTGGTGACGGCACGTGCGATCGCGTCATCACCAAAGCGACAGTAGTTTAAAAGACATTAACGTTTAAATAACAATCGCACGGCATGGGTAAGAGAGCTCATGCAAACTTAAGACATGCTTCTAGATTTGAAGCTTTCGTAACTGCAAGGATTCATAATCTTAAGTTTTTTCGGTAAAGTCACGTAGGTAAAAAAATTTAAATTACTAAAAGTAAAATAAAAAAAAAATCACGTTTCGGAGGCAACACAAAACATGCTCTGTACACGGCAGAGATATATATTTATAATAATTATTGTATTTTTTTCATTTTATATACGGTAGCGTCATTCATCCCACAACGCTGTACAACAATTAAATATACGAGGACCAAATCGCATATATGCGGTTGGCTACGCACGGCGCGAAAGAAGCCACAATGACAACCCCTACGACTACCAAAGGCAAAATCTAAAATTAATAAACAAACAAAGTAATAGCACCAAAACAAAGAGCACGAAGAGATAAACACACGATAGCGTCGTTCCGTGACCCAGGTTGAACTGGGTTGGTGTTGGGGTCGGGGGCGTTCGCAACGAGCCCGAATAAACCTGCGCCGCGTACGAACGCCGCCCGGCAATCGGATAAACGAGCGCGGGGTTTGGGTTGATGAAGTGGCAAGGGTGGCGACTGGGAACGCCGCGGGCACAATGCACTCAGCACGAGCACTGGAGCCCTGGGAGGGACAGCGAGGACGCCAAGAGTAAAACGACTGGAAGCCGGAGAGGTAATTTAGCCGTCGCGACGGGTTCTCGGATTGTTGTTTCGGGCCGCGTCGTTCCGATGTTTCACTCTGCGCGCTGGGGGCTTTCTTCCACTTTCTCGCCCAATGGTGGCGCTCTGTAAATTCAGGACAAAAGTGAGCCTACGATACCTGCTGTGCACCGCCAGTCACCAAACCAGGCTCGGTGCTGCTTAGCTTCCAAGATCTGATAAGATCGGGGAGAGTGATTTGCTCGTATTTATTGAATTTGTTGCAGATTGACCCACACTTCTGTTAACAAAAACAACAAAGGACCTCTTGGCTCTTGATGGATCCGGCAGGGAGATTAATTTGTGCTCAAGGAGATCATTCCACCGACCTTCCTTCCCATCTTCCCTAAGATGCCTTCAAGGCCATCCGTCGTGATGCACCACAACATCTCGAGGTACCGTTCCCACCGCTGGGCCTTCACCACCGTGCCGGTGCTCTTCCGTGCGCGGCCAACATTTAGGGTCGCCACCTGTCCTGGGTTTGCCAGGTTCATCATCCTTTTCAGGCAGACATTCCGCTGAATCCACGAGTCTTCCCTGGACATCATTTGTCACTCAAAACGATGCATTTACATTGAGCAGCGGTTCTCCCCTCCGCTGAGTGTTGCGAGGTATTATTATGATTCGCCGGTTTTTTTCCTACCATGAATAGCGTCAACCCCAGCTGCATTACGGTTTCGTCGGGCGCGTTATGTAATCCTGGGTTGGTGCGGCAATACACAGCGGGGGGGGGGGGGGGGGGAGATGAGACGCTGAATTTCAAACGTGCCTGAATATCGCACCCGACGATGCGGACAACGACGGGCTTAGTTCTGAAGAAACTCCGGCCTCCGGGGACACAAGCCCACAGATTAGAACGTGCTCGCCTTTCTAGTCCCTTTACCGTCATCAATCGAAGGAGGGAAAAAAATCGTAAGTGAACGGTAAATGTGCAGCCCTGCAATTACCTGCTCGCCTCTGTATGTACAGTATGTTGTACGCATGTACGTTGAACTTCTTTCGCACCGCACGTAGCCAACCGTGATCATAGGAGGTGTGGGGGAAGGACAACAAACTAAATACCAAAAGCAGTTAAAAAGAAATTAGTTTTCAATCTCGACAAATGAGTTTTCAATCTGCCGGTGGAAAGGCCTCCACTCGGCACGAGCCCCTCTGGAGGGGTATGTTGGCCTACTCTTCCACAACTGTTCAGACGTCTTGGACGGAGGTGGAAGCACCCGCACTTTACCCCACCATACACGACCTAGTGGTGGACTACCTGCGGCAGTACCCACTCACGCTCCTTGGCAGAGAGCGGTGAAAAGACTTAAAAAAAAAGTACGCGATTGCTTCAACTGCGGCGCCGGGAGATGGAATCGAACCGGCGGGCCTCTGGATTGCGAGTCCACAGTGCGCTACCAACCACTACACCACCGCGGACAACGTGAGAAACGCACACACAGGGCGGCACTTTCCGGCGCCGCGTACCTGCTGCATCATCACTTGTGGGACACGGCACCAGGCAACGGCGAGTGAAAAACGGGAGCCGGATTCCCACGCAAGTAGCTTGGGGCGGCGGCGCGAGGAGCCACTGGCCGCTGAAGGGTTAAAATGTGCCTTTGCGCATTAACGCGGGACACTGCCCCACTCAAAGGATACGCTCAGCCGGTGGCAGCCGTACTCGAGGGCGCCCCATGGCTCGGAAATGGGGCCCGAGAAAGGCGAGGAAGAATGAAGCATCGCTCACCACCCTCTTCCGACAGCAAGCGCTATTAGCTCGGTGAATTCCGGCAACGACGCTTGCCACCTCTTCACCGGGGAGGGCCCCCCTCACTAGCCGTCAACGCTCAAAACATCCGCTTTCATTTTGGTGAATGCCGACAGAAAAAAAATGCAGCTCCCAACATAAAAGGCTTTTTGTACACATCGTCTCAAAGGCACATTTAGCAGCTGCAAGTTGTTGTGAGTCCGGCTGAATAGTGCATGCAGTATACAGCGTGCATTAAACGCAAGCTAAATTCGGAACCCTAATTTCAATATGAATGCACCCTGTTACAGCACAGACTGGCGTTTTTTTTATACCATTAATACCACGGTAATTTGCCAAAGCGTACGACCAAATCAGCCGCAATGCGTCCGTGATCTCATTAAAGATCTCAGAAGCTCAGCAGGCTTTGAGCCTGGATGGGGATTGGATGGGTGACTACCATGCACGTCAGGTTTCTCAGCAGAGGACAAGTGCAAAAAAATGCATTGTTGTAACGTACTTCTATGCTGCCAAAACCTCTCCGTCCGCACCGAATCGCATCGACACATCGCACGGCAGCAGCGGCTTATCTGTTACGCCATTGGACAACGAAGGATAGATTGCCCAGAGTGTGACCGAGGTCTTGTCCCCAAACCTGGGAGCAACACGGTAACACCACTGCCTCGTTCGATCATTCGCCGGTCACGAGGCCACTCCCGAAGCCGTCCACCGGCTCACTCGTCAAACGCAACGGAAACTTATAAACATTGCCGCTCAATCCCCCCCCCCCGCACCACACAAAAGAAGAATTGTCCCACATCTGCGCTCCCCACCTTCACCAAACCAGCATTGGGGAAGTACGGTCAAATGACCCAACCGACCACACGACCCACCCCACACGACAATGGGAGGCCCTCATCCAGCAGTGGATTGGCAAAAAGGGTCATACGCGAAATAGGCGTACAACTTTCTAGGAAGAATAAGAAGGCGCTTGCGAGTGTAAGCCTCTGTGACTCTCTCGTTTCCAGGCCCGCGTTCGCGTTTCAAGTGTGGATCGCATTTCTCTCGTTTTTAGAGACCTTTTTTTTACTCCCTGTTAAAACGGCCAAGTTCTGGCAGGGGACCGAAACGCGACGAGCGAGCACAGAGGAGCAGAGCGAGGCAGATAACAAGAGCTGGCGACAAGAATGAGGCCCGTAGCCGCCTAGCGCACCCCTCCACCGAAGCCCACATTGAAAGAAAGGCAGCTAGCCCTCTTTCCCACAATAAATTAGGCCATCAAAAAGCGTCGTGCCAACCTCCCCCACAAAGCAAACAATTGGTGTGAATAAAAAAACAACTAGACAGGCATGAAGGGCAGGGGGGTACGGGGTGGTTCACTGAGTCGGCGTATGCAATTCTCTCTAATCACCTCCACTAGCCTAGTGTGTATTTCTTGGGCTTTAATTTGATGGAAATGCAATTGCTATGGCACTCCTTACAAAGAGTTACTTTCACGAGTACTGGATTTCCAACTTTTAAAAAATTATTATATTGTTTTCCCTTTCTTGTTAGCAGCGTTGTCTTGGCTGCAGAGTGAATTGCCACCGCACAACAGACACAGCAACAAAAAGTGTAACCACAATGAAAAATGTAGCTGTGAGAGTTTGTATTCAAAACTCTTTTTCAGAAGCGACCTGGCCACAAATGATAGCCCAACGAAGTGGCTTATCACGTGGACATTTATAGCAGGCCAAACTATCTAAACGCATGTTGTTGATTCTAAATGTAGAGGAAAAAACCGAAAAATCCACGTGATCATGTGGAGAACATGAGTATAACTTTGGAATTGAAACATTTTCAATTTCAGAATTGTAAGGACAACCTTGGATGGTATTTTTTCTTCCACATTTTAGGATAATTTACACTATCAATTAATTTTACACATCTTCATTGATCCGATGAGGCTCAGCACATTCCCGGTTATTTGGTTCATAGGCAAATATATAAACACACACGCACACACAAATACCCCTCGTTTATAGCCTCAACAGACTGTTGGGGCAGGTGTTGTTAGCGAGCACCTATGAGGGGGTGGGTGACCAGCACCACGCCCGACCGCCTTTGTCTCCCCAATAGTGATGTTTACACACCGCACCAGGTACTCATTTCAGGCTAAGTCGACTTAGGGGATGCCCAGGACCTGTTCAGATAATCGTCGCTGGTGTTGGCCGTGAGCGGGAATCGAACCCAGGTCTCCAGGTTCATAGCGCAGCATGCTAACAACCGCACCACCGCTCCCCACACACGCATGTATACACACACACACCGAGCAATGTCCAGAACACATGACTGACTGGAGCACACAGCAGTCGAGTCTCATGTTAGGATTGCCCAGGGTTGGCTCGCTAAGCCCGGGGCATTTCTGCCAAACGCTAATGACTGTGTGTGCGAGGCTTACAAAAAAGCTCGGTTTGCCGTCGTTTGCTCTGTTTTTCTCCGTGTCACTATTGGAGTGAGGACTTAATTTGTAACCGGAAAGCATGTTGAGATTAAGAGAGGAGAGTGGACAGAGCGGACAGAGAGAGAGAGAGAGAGACACGCGCACACAAAATACACAACAACAATAAATACGTAAAATAAACACGATCGGGCGGCAGGTTTGAGATAGAGACCAGGGAGTGAGATAGACACCAGGGTGAGAGATAGACACCAGGGAGTGAGATAGAGACCAGGGGGTGAGATAGACACCAGGAGGTGAGAGAGAGACCAGCCCAGGCAAGTGACGGACAGCTGAGTAGCTCCACCCGGTCACCAAGGCAATGACCTTGAGCGCCGCAGACTTGGGAAATGCTTTCACTCAAAAACTTCCTCCTTAAATATCACTCCTCTTTTTTTTTCCCACAGCCGGCAAGCCTCCGGTCCCACCACATTTGCTCGCACTCCCTCTCTCTCACACACACGCGCCAAACAAGCTGCGAGGTCCATAAATATGCAATGTGTCCAGAGAGTCAACAACGAGGACGGTTGAAAAGAGAGCGAGAGAGAGAGGGAGGATGAGGGAGGGAAAGGTTCCGGCTACGTTGGGTGCGTGTTTGTGCGATTGTCCGTCGTTCCGTGTGGTGAATTCTGCGGACGCGTCCAACGCTGCAGGCGACGCCGCTGTGGGTGATGGCAAGGAGGGGTTCACAACGGATTTGCACATTTCCAAAAAGAGGCTTCATGAATAATCGAGCGGCAGGCGTTACGGAAGGCAAACAAGGAGCGTTCATTTTACATGCCTCGCGAAATTAGTTCATTGCCAATCTAACTACGGGGTAGATTAAAGCGATCGGGCCTTTTAACTGCATACTTCTGGGACAGGTGTTCGGCTCAAAATGACTTGTGTTTGTTCGGAGAATAATTGCTTCCCTTCCCTCTGGGATGCATTCAGGAAATAATGATATTCTTTTAAATATTCCCACACGCCATTTCATTAAGTAATTTAGACGATGTGCCTGATGTTCGGCCGTGTTGTCACGTGCATCCAGATTTGACGCGAGTTCAGTGTCTTGCAACCCATAGCCGTGCCATTGTTTAATAGGGAGGGGGGGGGACATGATGCAGTCAATGTTGAACAAAAGACCCAAAGAGTAATGTTGAACAAACTTCAAACAAAACAAATAGTACGCGCAAAAGAGAATGAGTGACAATACGATCTGAATTTGTCTATTTTGCATTCTTTTCTGGCTCCTGACCCCACGCGAACAAAGGGAAGGCTGTGTGATCCCGATCACAGGCTTAATGGTACTGGTTGGCTACGTACGGTGCGAAAGAAGTTCAACACACTGATTTTTATAAACCAAAATTTTCTGACTTGACTTTTAGAATTTAGAAGGGCACCCTCCCTTGTGCCTGAAGCAAAGTCCCTGAAAACAGGCCTTTGTCATCAAACTCGAGACGGGAACTCTTTTACGCACTTTAAAAAGAGACTGCTTTACTGCATCTGATACATTCATAACATTGAAACCTTCGGCGGAGGGGCTAGGTCAAATTTAATTTTTTTAAATGTATGCAAATTTCACCTTGTACATTGCACAAAAACCCTCGAGCGTTTTTCACGGGAACGATGGCTACTGGAGGTGAATAAGTTCAGGGGTCAGAGAGAGAGAGAAATCTTACATTCTTACGCAGGTATTCAAGGTCAGGTGAAGGCAAAGCAGCCTGGTGGCTCAAAGCTTAGAGTGCCGAGCCAGCACCACTAATATCCTGAGCTCGCATCCACAAAGCCACCACCAATGAAAAAACTGGATTCTCAAATTGTGCGAGTTTATGCCAAATATCAATAAATTCTACTTTTTGGCATTTTTTTAATTTACAAATATCGGTTTGCATGGCATGCGACAATAATTTATCGTGTAGCAAGGTGTGTGGTGAAAATAAGCCAACTAACACATGTGTGCGTGGATACACAAAGGTCACTTTGAAGGGATTATGAAAGTACTTCTGCGACATCCACTTCCGTGAGCTGCTCTCCAACGCGGTGGCTTGGCGCCGCTACTGCTAGAGTTTCCGAATGAACACTTTGCTCCTCATGACATGACCCCGGGATAGGACAAACAGCATACAATTAAGAAAACCAACTTAGATTTTTTTAATATATATTTTAAACAATGACTGAGAAGTGGGACTTTCTCATGTGCTTCCGATTGAAATCAAGTGACATGGCCACCAAAGGCTTGGCTACGGGGGACACGGATAAGACAATTCTAAGATCTTGAATGGGATAGACAGCACGGGGAGATAAAGGCTTTTCAATCTGTGGTCACCAACACAGATCTGCAGAGACGCCACTGCGAGGCACAGCGTTTAACACCAGAAGCAACAAAGATTGCAGGATAAACTTTATCTTCTCTCCAGCTTTTGTTGAGAACACGGAAAACCTTATCACAGTCAAGAGGTAAGGAGGTCAAAGTAAAGGTGCCTATGAGTGGAGATTTGTGGTTAAACGTAGTTCAACATTACAACGGGCCATTTTATACCCTTTTTTCCATTTAAATCCATGTAATTCAATTTAACTCAATGTTGTAATTGAAATTGGACTGACACTTAACCATTTGCAACCCATTGGAAATCCACTGCTGGTTGGATGGCACTCGTTCGCACGGGTGTCGATTGAGAGGCTTGTTTGGCCATACTTCACCACGCTGGTCAGTGCAGGTTGCCGAGAAAGGTTGGCAGGGCTCAGAAAGGTTCACATGCCACTCGCTATTCATGTCTCCCGTGGCCGGGAATGGAACTTAGGTGGGCAGGGTTTGTGGTGCGACTTGTGAACCACTCCGAATTATTACACCCGCTCGAACAGACAAGGCACTCGTTTAGGATTCACTAAACAGCCATGCCTTAAAGATAGGATGTTAGGAATGTCACAATGTGGATATCCACCAGTCTGAGTGCTCCACTTACAAATGTTTTGTTGAAAGGCACAGCTGCAACGACGGGAAGAGCCACCGTCGATGCCTTGAATGCAAATAACGGTGCAGCAAAAGTTCCTGCGCATTTCCCTCCACAATTCGAATGGACGCAACCTCGTGAACTTTAAGAAAATTTGAAAAAAATAAACATATTTTATCCTCAGGTGCGTGTTTTCGCCGCAATCGACGATGATAACAACGACGGAATTCCATTCACCGGGGGTCTCGCTTTCAAAAATTCCTTCAACCTTGGCGCAACCAAGACGGACACTAGCTCTTTAATTGTTACGACTTCAACTGTGAAGCTGCTGGCCACTTAGTGTCTTGTGCCTCTGGACGCTCTGTGCTCTGCAACCACCCAAGTACATCCACAGAGTGCTTAAAAAAATGTTAACACATATATGGGACTATGGTTTTTAATAGAAGAATAACGGATAATAAAATACCGTTACATGATAACAAATGTATGTCAATAGCTTTTAAAAAGTCAAACCATTGTCAACACATTCCTGGAATCTTCTCAAGGTGGTTTTCAGAGCCCGGGGGCACATTTTTTGTGGCGTTGTTGCAAATTCACTTTCTTTTTTGAAGCACCCTGTACATTGAGAGAGAAAAAAATCAACCCACTCCACCGCCATCCCTTCTGCGATGGGACAATCCACGTAAGCCGCCTTCGCGCGTGCGGCGAATTTCATCGCTCCCCCCCCCGCCCACACCACCACGACCGCCCCGGTTGGACGCATTCCACCGCCGTTCATTATTTTACAGAACCACTTCTTTTCCTTGCAAGGGTCGCGAGGGAAAGTCGGGCGGGGAAAGGGTACACGGTGCAAAATGCCGGCCGGTCGGGCACCTCGGAATCTCTTGGCAGCCGTCGTTGTCGCTGCCCGACCGGCCACTGCTTGGGACCCCCCCCCCCCCAACTTCCTTTCACGTTCCTGAGGAAATGCTCGCTCGGCCTCTCCCAGGGGCGTAGCCCCACACGTGCTCTTTTGTTTACCCCTTTTCCGAAGGTAAAGGTGCAGCCCTGAGATTTGTTGCTCACGCCGATGCTGGCGGAAGGCTCGCCCCCCTCTATCGGAAGAAGCTCTCAAGGAGAGTTTTCCCGTCCAGACGGGATCGTTTGGTCTACTCTTCCACGATGTCTTGGAAGAGGTGGGAACGCCCACACAATCTGCCCCGCCGAACGCGAACTGCCAATTGACTTAACTGTGGTGTGCCATTTATGCCGTTCGGTGGGCATATGCACACATGTGTGCGTTGAACTTCTTTCGCACCGTACGGAGTCAACCGTGCCAATCGGAAGCGCCAAGGGATCGAACCGGTTACCTCTGAATTACATGTCCATTGTACCAACTCGGATATTACACCACGGTAACATGCCTCTTTAACTCTTTGGATCGGCCCTTTTTTTCCATTTGACCGGGCGTGCCACCTTTCTTGTGCCGTCAAAGGCACCCAAGTGTTCCACCGAGAGCAGCGGCCTCCGCAGATCGGACAGAATCGCCAACGATCACACAGAAATGAGCTCGAGTATGAAACAAAATACAGTAGTCCCTCAGTTAAGTGACATCGGTTCACGGTTTTTCGGTGAACTTTTCACCTCCCGTAGGACCCCATGGTTTCCGACTAACTTGAACATTTTGATTAACGGCACATTTACGTTGTGCATGCCGGGGAGCCAATTTTGGCCAATCCAAGCGTTCGTAAGTGGGCTCAGCATGCCTCAGCCAATCAGTGACGCCCATTTATGAGCGTTTAGACCTTAACTGGCTTTGTTTATGTTCTGTTTTGGCAGTGGAAACAGCTCTCTCTGTCTTCGATGTACAGTTATTTTGGTTAACAGTAGTTTTCGTGGAACGGAATAAAAAGAGTTAACCGAGGACACTGCTGTAGTGTCGTTTCAGAAAAGTGCGTCACTAAAAAATATCGTTTTCTTTATTTACCCCATAACGGTAGACATCGTAAGGTCAGGACAATACAACATTTGAAAAAAAAAACACGTGATGTAATGGTAAAAGTTACAAACCTAAAACTCCTCGGAAGCAGCCAACGCAACTGTGTCTGTAATAAGAAACATTTATTGGAACATGTATTTTTATTAAACTTTAATTCCCCACAGAAAAAAGCACATTTGTGTGGGTACTTAATATGTTTTAGTCAAAGCCACAGCAAGTGAAACAGATGTAACGTGGATGCGTGGGCCGAGGAAATTCCCAAGGAAACTTACAGATCTGTGAGAAAGTTTCACAAAAATGTTCCAACTCAGAAGCCACAATAGCGCAGCAAGACTACTCGTGTTCACTGAATAAAGATGGATTTGTTCTAAGGATTACCAAAGGATTGGCCCTAAACACTCTTATCTGTGCCGTCCATTCCCCTAAATTGTCCTTTTGAACTAATCCACTCACCTCATGGGATACATTTCCACATCTTACATTTGAATATGAGCAAGCATTTATGCACAGGGCATTCGAAGTAAACACCACAATATTATGTTGAATAAATAAAACATATGCTTTTTTTCTAAAGGGCAAATGCAACTATCCCCTTGGTATGCCTGAATGATTTAAGCAATCTTCTCGGGGAAATTGAATAATCAATACCACCTACAAAAAGAGTATTTACATATAAATTAAAAGGGCAAATGAATTATAGTCCAGCCAACCTCCTCTCAATAAAGGCGGCACAAAAAAAGGGGGCAAACGATTCTTTATTTAGTTTTTCATTGTTTGCCAAATGCGAGTGAAAAACAATATGCCCAAATATAGACAAGAGAGAGAGAGAGAGAAAAACAACTGCAGACTTGAAAGCGAACAAAGAATTAAGCCGGATCTATGAGCCGAGAAAGGCAGGCAGCAGGGGCTCCTGTGAAATTTAGAGAGCGCAGTTTTGATCAACAGTTGTGATCAACAGCCACAGGTGTGCTTTGCACATTGCTTTTTGTAATCTGAAACTATAGTTTGCCTCCCATTCCCCAAGGGAAAACACTCAAATGCACGGCTTATTTTAGCATCGGCTAGGATCATCTATTTGTGAGTGCCCGTTGACTCGTCAAGCAGCAAGCACATCTTTGCCGTTCAACCAAAGCTACATTTGTATCCCTATTTTTTCTACATAAGATGTTGCCGTTACGCGATTGTCGGCACACAGGACTTGCAATCCAGCGGCGGCCGGTTCAAGCTCCCAGCGTGGCAGCCTCAAACAAAGAAGGCAAATGTCATAAATCTCCCTCCACCTCTTACAACAAGAAGCACAAACGGCTACAGCACAGTTAGTGGATCAGTAGGTTGTGTGTAGTGGAGGAGTAAAGTCGTCAAGGAGCATGAACCATCACGCTAACTCCGGTCATCCTCGCAGCGGCTTTTGGCTTGCCATCGTACAAAGGCGGTCGTCTGGAACGTTCTTCCTTCCGATATTCGGGAAGCCATTGGAGCTATGCACTTTTTAATCTAGATTGAAACTAATTGCTTTAGAACTGTTTTTTTGTTTAGTTTGTGGTCCTTCTCACGCACCTCCGACAAGCACGGTCGGCTACGTGCTGTGCGAAAGAAGTTCAACGTACATACAAATATACAAAGTGTGGTTGTTCCTAAGAATGTGAGTACTGTACTACCGAAAGCGTGGGTACTCCCGGGAGGTCACGTGACCTCTGACGGGGCTCTCGTCAGCTCCCTCGAGTGGGAGACCACTTCTGCGAGCAGTGGCGTGATCAAGCGATTGCAAGGCTGCGCCTTGTTCTAAACCGGTCTAGTTTCAATGACAAATGCGTGCATATTCACAACATGACGACTGCTGCGAAGGCAACTTGGTATGAATCGATTGTTACACCGCGCATACACGCGGGTCACTGGACAAAAGTAAAGCACGAATTGCTTTAAGCATTGGGGGGGAACGCTTTATTCTACCCGAGCGGCAAGTGAATGTGCTCGCGGTTAAGGATACGTGACCGCGTGTCGAAAGGTCAGATTTGCGAACACGCACCGAAAATAACAGGCACACACTAACACGCGCACAGACACTGCGCATGCGGTGGATGCGACGGCGGTCGAACGAGACGCGTCGTTCCGCAGCGCGACAGACAGACACACGCACCGGCGACGCTCACGATGGCGACGATATAGCTCGGCTCTCACGAAGAGCCGTGCCTTCACGACTTCTTTTTCGCGAGACTCGATCACCTCGGGGGTCTCAGAGGCAGCTTCTCAACTGAGGAAAATAAATTAGAAAAATTGAAAAAGTTCCTTTCCAAAAACCTCTGGAGGGAGCAGCAGCGCCACAAAACGAAATAACAAAAGTGCCAAGATGTTCAAGCCTGAGGGGGCCGGGGGTGGGCATGAACGCGAGTGACCGATCGGTTTGCAAAGCACCTCCACCAAACCTCCCGCCGCCCATGCGACACACACACGTTAGACACCCAGATACAGTTCACTTATGGACCGCTTCTTCTCCCAGCTCCCCCCCCATGTATGGAATTCGCGAGCGGGGAGGTTGGACGCTATTTACATTCCGGTTTGTTAAGGAGGAATTCCGTGCCGAGCGAGAGCGAAGACGCCGTTTGGCCCCGCGGAACGACGCGCAACATCTCCCTACCTCCCTTTCTCTCTCACCCCGGTGGTGCCGCCGTTATTTTTTACTTTTTTTTTAGCGACGCGATCTTCGTACCGGTTTAACGGCACGTAAAACAAACAAGCAAACACAAAACGTAGCCTCCATCATAATTATGATAGTAGTAAAACAACAACAAAATTTGCTGATAATTGGGGTACGGCTTATCGTGGGAAGGTGAGAGAGAGAAAAAATCGGGAGCGGTTATGATCGTGATTTTTTAAAAGCTCATTAGATTTTTTTTTTGGCACTTAATCTCACATTTATAAATAGAAGGTAAAAAGTGAGAGAAAATTATAAAAAATGTTTTGGTGGGGGGGGGGGGGGTGAAAATGTTTGTTTTCATCCTTCACTCTCTCAGCTCGCCCATGTGACCAGCGCAAGGGATGCAAGAAACAGCAGAACAACAACAAAAAACTCTTTTATGTCCACGCTTTCATTCATTATTCATAGGTCGATCTGCCACCTCGGAGCCGCCACGGCCATCATGACGACGACGATGATGATGATGACGCCGCTACCGCCGCCGCGCTCACACGGCGGGGGATGAGTGCAAAAAATCCGGGATGCGGCCCCCCCTCAACATCAAAGTGGAGATGGGGTTCAGGACTAAAGCGACGTGAATTTCGCGGCCACACTTCTGCCGTAAGGAGATACGACTGGCGCTGCTAATTCCTTGCAGAGACGGGGGGGGCGGAGGGTGGGGGTCGCTGACTGCGAGAGAAGACATCGTTCTGGGAAAGACCTGAATTGCACGGTTCATGTTGGGAAATGTCGGGAATGTCCCTATGGGAACAGGAGGCAGAATAAAGTAGTTAAAGCCATAGCTGGGGGGGTGGGGAGCTATTCTCGCGAAGGTTGAGAGAGGAGAGACGACAGAGATGGTGCTGGGCACGTGTTGAGAAAAGAAAATGAATATGCAATTAGAAGGGCTATGCAGATTTAAAGACCCACGGGCTCACATCGAGACACATAGACTCACACAAACGCCCAAAGACTCACAAATAGACCCACAGACTCACACGGGGAACCATACAGAGATTAGACACCCAGTAACTCGCACAGAGACCCAGACTCACACAGAGACCCAGACGGGCACCAATAGACACACACGGGGACCTATATATTCGAAGGGCTATGGCGATGCCACTGCTGCAGGGCAGAAGAAGGAGTGGAGGGAGACCCAGGGTGAGATGGGAAGATGCGTTGGAACGAGATACGGGGACCGCGGCTGAATGGAAGTGCACTCCTAAAAGAAAATCCGAGAGGCCGACCGCCCCCCAACACGTGCAGTGATGCCGCTTCTGGCGTAGAGGACAACAAATTGTCGGCGACAAAAAGCCAAAAAAACGTGAAGCGTCAAGCGCGCGGCACGCGGCGCGACTGAGCCTGCCCGTCGTGGACTCCACGTGGGTCTACCCGTCAGTCAGGGGGGGCACGCTTGGACAGTCGGGGGCTAGGCAGGCCCTCGACGGCCACGGGAATGCGCAGCGCCACTCCGGAGACACCGCCGTGGCACCAAGGTCAATTAGAGCGGGGGGAGCGGGAGGCGGGACACACACACACCTGTTACGCGCTGGTAGCACATCGGTGACATCGCCGTCGGTGGCTTTGCACATCAAGGACACGCACGCATGGTGCCGTTACACTCACAATGATGGCGACGACGCCATGCGACGGTTTGGCGACACGTTGCAATACGATGTCACGCCACTTGTTACGGATCGGTAGCATTGGGGGGGGGGGTGGGATGAAAGTTCAGCCCCCCACCTCTAACTTGTTACAGTCAAGTCACAATATGTCGGTACATTATCTAACGCCGGTGACAGGCGTCGGGCAGATTTTCCTCGTACACACAGCATGGTGAGAGCTAGAGCCGGACGCACAACAGACACAATCGTTTCTCATTCTGTTTCACGTTTATGTATGTACTGCATGTTGAACTTCTTTCGCACCATACATAGCCAACCGTGCTAATTGGAGCTGCGGGGGAAGGACAACAAACTAAACACAAAAATCAGTCCTAGAGAAATGAGTTTTCAATCGAGATTTAAAAGTGCATATGCTCTAGAGCAGGGGTCCCCAACCCCCGGTCCGTGTCCTGTTAGGAACCGGGGCCGCACAGTAGCAGGAGGTGAGAGCGGTGAGTCCGCGCGTGGCCCGCGCAATTATTTTATTATTGACCACTTCCATCCGCGCCTCTTTCCCGCACTGCGCACTTGTCTCAGTCACAGTTTGGGTAAGCCCACAAGCTCTAACCCCTAGTAGCCACAATGAGTAAAGAACAAACGTCACTAGAGAGCTTCTTTGAAAAGGGGGAAAGACCCAATGATGACCCCCACCCCCCCCCCCCCAGTCCGTGAAAAAATTGTCTTCCACAAAACCGTTCCCTGGTGCCAAAAAGTTTGGGTACCGCTGCTCTAAGGCATACAAATATGCACCACATATTTATAAATGATGGTGATGATGATGCCGTGTGGAAACTATAGCAATGTTCGCAAGGCTACGGTGCTCAGTTTTGATATCCAGTCAAGAGCTTCGGGCGATGCGGAGGAGTGCAGGTTCAGAGATGTTTCTGGGCCACGAGTACCAGGGGACAGTCGCTCTCTTCAAGTTCCCAGTGCTTGAAGTTGTTCGCACCACATTCAAACTACTGTGGCGTGTCCTTGAGTTTCCATTTGTTCATTAAGGCATTCTTACGACGCACAAATTGCGTGGGTTCGTGCCGCGCACTGTTATAGAATTGACACAAGTAGCACCGCCTGGAATTACGACTTTACATATTGTCGTCACTTATTTACCCAGGAAGGCCTCGCTGACTTTGAAGGCCCTTTTGGGAAGGAGACTCCTTAGCATTGAGATGTTCGGCCAATACCAATAACATTTCAGGTTTTGTTTTAAGCGACGCGAGAAAACAACTGAAGAACCCCGAGTGAGTCCATGCAGAAGTAGCGGAGGTCGTGCCAACTCCTCATGGAAAGGTAGCCTAGTTCAGGAATCGAACCCAGGTGCTCCGTACTATGAGGCAGAAGTGCAATTCATTATCACTGGTGCCACCCTGCCGGCCGCATGCACAAACCCAGCATACGTGGCTGCGCTTGAGAAATGTTAACCATCGTTATAAATAGAACACAGCTCAAACGCAAGAAACTATCGCCTGGAAATGTTCCAATTCCGGGGTCGCACGATATGCCGCTTTTTTAGGATAATTTTAGACCACGGACCGAGACTCCGAAATCTAAATTCCCTGATGCGGGCAAAAAACAATAAACCGAAAGGGCATGTGTAAGCGTGGGAGACACTGAAAGAGAAAACAGGGGACATTAATATTACATTCGCCAAAAATTACTCGCAATTCATTGCATAAATGATACAGGCTGGTACATCTGCCATGGATTCAATTAGCAAAGTCGGTGTTTATTTGGAGGCACTGGCAAACTGTGGGTAAATATTTACCTCTTTAGATAAACAGCACATGATTAACAAACACAAAAAGTGCCCGGGCTTTCAGGGCTTTTTTAATTAATGAGCACACCACTGTAAAATGAGACGTTGGAACTGACTTTCAGGTCACCCTGAACCAGCACTCACTAACTGACTCGGTTCGCTCTCTCACCAGCGGACAGCCGCCTCTGTATCGCCCTTCTCTAGCTACTACTGTGGTGAATGTTCACATTGAACCACGCCCCATCGATTCCTCCCACCCACTTTGAGCAGTCGGGTCAAGAACGTTGATCATCCTCAACGCGTTCAACCACCACACTGGCAAATCACAACAACATGCTCACCCACTCACTCAGATACCCACTAACCCACCCGCCCGCCCGCCCGCCTACTCACACGCTGAATTACCCACTCACTTTTACACTCACGCCACTCGCCTATAAGGCCATTCACACACTCACTTCACTGCACTGGAAAATCGCAAAACTTATCTTTCTGATCCACTTTGGAATTCCCCTCCCAACGTCTCTATTCCCAAGTTCTCAACAACATTACTCGGGTTCCAGAGAATCATCAATTTAAACTTTTAGTCGTGTTTCTTGCTGCCAGCCGCCTTGGAGTTTTGGACTTTGTGGTCGCAACGTATGAAGTCCGCTGGGCACTGGAAGAGTTAAGATGCGACTCGTGCAGGTTTAGCCGCAAATAATGAGTGCCGAGCGGCGTGTAAGCAGAGCAAATCTCTCATGGCACAGCACGTGGCAGCCTCCGGGTGGAATAATAAACGAAATGACATAAAAACAAGGCGACGTACTACATTAGACGATTGTCACCGTGGTGCGATGGTTAACGCACCAAATTTACAATCACGTTCAGAGGACGACGCTACAACTACATGTCCCGGCGCGGGGCGGTGGAAACATCGGTGCGATTCGTAAATATCTCCCCCCCCCCCACCGCCGGCTGCTTGCGGTGAGGTGTTGTGTGGGTACTTCCACCTTTTCCACACGAAGAACAACTTGATCAGTATGGATGAGTAAGGTATAAATCCTGCAGAGAGTCTCTCTAAGAACTCCCTCGAGTAATGGACCTTCCGTCAGCAGTCGCATTCGCAACAATTTCAGGGTAGCACCTTTACCTTTACATGCACTACAGCGGGTAAAAACATTTAAAACACACAATCAAGATTTTTGGGTTTGATGGCGTGTCGTTAACCCACGACCACCCGACGCAGCCAATTAGTAAGGTTCGTCATGTGAGCAAAACGTGCCAATAAGCTTTTACTTCAGCACATCGGTGTGATGGCGTGTAAACCCACAACATTTGCAATCGAGCACGACGTTTCGCTGGTGATTACAACCAGCTTCATCAGGCGATTCGCCACAATTGGTGGCGGGTTAACGGCACACTCGCGCGATCGAACCCAAACACCTTTGTCGTGAATAATATTGGCCGCGAAAGCCGACGTGTTGGATACTACCTAGAGTTGTACGGACTCGGACTCTGGCAACATTGTGTCAAACAGGCATCGTTCCTCCCTCCGTCGCGCGAGCCGCACGCGCTAACAAGTGACACGGGGGGTGCCGCTCGGACGACGACGAGCTGCGGCGTCCACGTCGCGCTTGTTACTCACATTCGTCCTCGTCTTCGTCGAACCAAAACATTTCGCGGGGGGCGACGGAAACGCCGGTGTCTTCGGGGGTGGACAATTTGCGGCGTGGAAAACGCAGCCGGGGGGGCGCAGCCTTGACGGACGACGACGATAATCCAGGGAGTTACTCCAACCCCTCGGCTCCAGTGGAAGTGACGCTTTTAAGTAGATGTTCCCCACTCCTGCGTGTATCCTTCGACTGCAGCACGCCTTCTGGATTACTTGCGGCCGGCTTGCCTCTGCTCCCTTTCAGCGGCTTTTGCTCGCCCCCACGCCTACCCACGACTTCAAATTGGCTTAGGAAAAAAAGAAATGTTTGCTGTTGTTGTTGTTAAAGCGAGCTCCCTGTACTCACTGCTTACGGCGGCACTAAACGGTTCCCCTTGCGAATGGCGACGGTTAACCCGCTGACTGTTTAAAAAAGCATCAGAGCGTAAGCGGAACGGGATTCATGCTGGGGTGGAAGGGATCAGGAGGAGAACAAATAAAAAAAACTGCTTAAGAAAACTTAACCCAACGCAAGAGAGAAAGAGGCAGAGAGAAAAGCGACGGGGGGATAAAAAGAGCCAGCGGTTGGGTCCCTCGCAGCCGCCCCGACACAGCGGCAAACCTCGCGTGCCTCTCTCGACAACGGAACGTCGTCAACAGGGCTAGGAACGCAAAATGTTTGGCATTCCGCTCCGTAGCCTCCACTCCAAATCTTTCCCCCTCGTTTGCCCTATCCCTCCCTCCCTCCCACCCCACTCTGGCCCCCCCCCAAGCACGCAACCACGGCCCTACCCACACCGACTACCCCCACCGCGACTCCACGCACCAAAACCGGCGGGCCGCTCATGCCCGGGCCAAAGCACACAAAGCCGGTGCGCACGCGGTCACGCACGCGGACGCACCGCGCCGTCTCCCATGCTCGTGCATGTGCGAGGGCTCCCCTCGAAGTACACAGCCTACGCGCACGTGCGCACACGAGCGCGCACGCGCACACACGGACGCACACACGCACGTACGCACACGGGCGCGCACGTGCACACACGGACGCACACGCGCGCACACGCGCGCACGCACGCACACAGGCGCACAGTGTTTTTTCCACTCCCGCCCTCACCGCGTCTCCCCCTCGCGCGCAGCCACCGGCGGCGCAGCGGACGCCAACTGGCGGTCGCCTTCCTCCGCGGGGACAATGCACCCAACGTATGGGACAATGCTCCCAACGTATGGGACAATGCTCCCAACGTATGGGACAATGCTCCCAACGTATGGAATAATGCTCCCAACGTATGGAATAATGCCCCCAATGTATGGGACAATGCCCCCAACGTATGGGACAATGCCCCCAACGTATGGATCAATGCACCCAACGGAAACTTCGAACGGTGAGCCCAGGATGCGGCGGCTAGAGAGAGGCTAGGATAGAGACGTACCCTTAAAAAGTCACTGTCGGTGGCTTCTGCTGCGGCAAACAACCCAGAGTGTGGGTGGGTTGGTGAGTGTGCTGATAAGCTGGGGTGCAGGTGGGAATTGCTAGCGGTGGTTTTGTGTGCAGGCAATGAACCTTGAAGGTCGGCGTCGTCCGTCCAAATCAGCGATGGTAACAGCAACAAAACGACTTGGCAAATGATGACACCGTTTAATATCGTCAACAAACTCCGCGAACGCCATGACAAACACGCACGTGCAGGTTCCTCCCACGTGATAATAGTTAGCTCGGTGTAAAACAGAAAAGCAATGCTTTCAAAGGGGTTCTATTTTGCTTTGTTTTAACACATCTGCAGACAAGACAGATGCAAGAGTTTTGCATGGGCTCGTTATTTGTTACACTCCGATTAGCACGGGCGGTTACGTACCGTGCAAAAGAAGTTCAACAAACATCCATACATTTTTCCCAAGAGAGGAGCATTTCTTGAAACCGAACGCCCCATCAGTCTTATTCTTTTTCCCACGACTGATGTTGATGTTGAACAACAAATATAATTTTAGATCGCGGTGGCTGAGCCGGATAACTGCGGCAGGAGTAGCAGAGGTTCATCAGCGCAAGCCGCTTGTTCGATAGAATATCATTAATTATTGACAACAGCTTCAATGTGAAATAATCGCCAACATAACGACCTACAGTTATGGAATGGGCCACGGATGATGATCCCGATGCTGTACGTACGTGTGTCGAACTTCTTTCGCACCCTACGTAGCCAATCATGCTCAACGGAGGTGCGGGGGTTGGGGGGACGGCAAACTAAACACAAAAGGCAGTTCTAAAGAGATGAGTTTTCAATATAGATTTAAAATTGATAATGATGGCAACTGGAAATATCACGTACAACCTCAAGATTGGCCCAATAACCTGGACACGTAATGTTCGTTACGCTTTACACTGGGATACCGTCTGAAACTCCGCGACTGCTTAGAAGCCGAGAAACTCTCCGCGTGTCAACAACGTTCAAACATTTTCTCTGGTGGCGTCACCGTCCTCAGCACGCATGAACGTAACGAAATTTCTAACCCTTGGCGGTCGCCAAAAAAAAATGCGAGCTAGACACCGAAGGAAGAAGGCGACGCTCGACACACCTGGTTTCCTTTTCCTTGTCGAACTTTTATCTCTCCGAAGCCCACGCAGTATCTAAAAACGTATTTATCTTCAGTTCGGCTCGCGCCACGCTGTGCCTTTCAAAGGGGACCGTGACAAAGGATGAGATGTGATGCGGATACCTTCGGAGCCCCAAGAGATTCTGAGAGGAGACACACCGGAGACAGACGAGCATTCCACCCACAGGGCGGGCAAAGTGGCACCAGCCCCGCTACATCTCGATAGCCCACACAGTCGGGACAATCTGCGCGCTGACACTGGGCCAAACGGCTGACCAGAACAGACACGGCATACTGCTTTATAAAAAATAATAATCATCTTTGATCCCACTCGATGGCTGCGCCGGGTACTGATAACGCTACACAGCAAACTCCAGTCAACTTAATCTCCAACGCACCAGACTGCCATTCTTCGGCAATTGACATTACCATTGGCCGAATTCCATTAAGTCGGAGTTACGTGCGCATATTTGTATCGTGTAAACTTAATACATTATTTATACGCTCAGCAGGCAAAGCCGCGGAGTTAAAAATGTACAAAAAAAATTAAAAAAATTATTCTGAATTACAGCATGCAAGTTTTTTTTCTCCCCAACACACGTTAAAAGGCATGCCCTTAATATATTTCTATTTCATCCATTACTTTCCACCGCTAGAGTAACAAATATTATTTTTAATGGAGCGTGGAGGAAAATGTGCGTCTTGCAAGATAGTCCCATTGCACTTTGTAGGCCTTCAAGAAAGAGGGAATGAAAGAGCTAAGTTTCAGGGTCTCTCTGCGGTAAACACGACGAAGCCTTCCCTTGGCTGATTTGAGCAATTAATTACACGAGCGGCTGAGTTAAACCATTACAGAGGAAGCAATAATGTGTCGTCAAACCCGCCACCACCCGACACAGCCAACTAGTAAGGCCTGTCACGTAAACAGAACGTGCAAATACGCCACTAGTACAGCACACCTGTGTTGGAGATCAAACCCACAACGTTTACAATATGAGTACGACGTTTCGCCAGTAATTACAACCAGCATCATCAAGAGGACAGCCAGATTTGTGGAGAATCCTCCTGTTCTGTTCTTTAAATAGAGGGGTAGATGTGATGACGTCACTTGTGAGCCCTTCACGTGCGAAGGGGGGGGGGATTAATGAATTCGTAACAAATTAAAATGGGTATCCATTGCCGGTTGGGTTGAGTTAGAAGCCCTTACGAAGGCTCGTCAAAAATTTCAAAAATATCAAGACAATTCTGGCCTTTCAGCCGCGTTTCAGCTGCGTTCTTGATGCGACAGAGACAGGAGATCAAACAAACAGACTTGTCCAATCCATCCTCGGCTCACACTTAAACAACTCTCCTTAAACTGCACAAGGGCGTGCTTGTGTTTGACGCTAAGAAGGTAGGATGGGGCGGTGGGGGGGGGGGGTTTGGAGAGCCAGTCTGCGCTGCAAAACCTTCAAATAATCCTCGCATGTACACGGGATCAGAGAAACTATGGGAACCCTAAACAAAAAAATGTTTTTGCTTTGACAGTGGGCGACGGGAGATGCTTGCTCTCGGTTGCACCCCCCCGAGTGCGGATGATGATTATCGCTTGCGTGCGCGCGTGGGGCTGGCAATGCCGCGGGTGAGCGGTGCCGCGCCACCAGCCCGGTGGCCCGAGTTGGAGCCCCGCTCAAGGTCAACGTCGCGGCGGCGTATCCGTACCGGTCCTGGAACCTCCCCGAGGTTGACTCTCGACCTCAAACGAGGGCATGGTGCTGGCCACGCCACCTTCTCGTGCGCCGTGCCGGCCTTCAAAGTTGTTCACGAGCAGCGCTTTGCCCCTGGGGCCGACATCGGGTCTGGTGCACGGGGGATCTTTGTCCTTGCCGCGTGCGGATGAACAGGCGGCTCGCAAACAGAACTCTGGGATGCAGCGGCGGAAGTGCAGCAGTTGGCAACCTGCGATCTGAACCCAGCGACCTTCAAATGTGGTTCCCGGCCACCGCTGCAAACATCCGTGGCGAGCAAAATCTGAAACGTTCATCCCGATTCCACACTGCTTTCGCGAAACCTCGTATCGACCAGCGTGGTGAAGTATGGTCCAACAGCCCCAAATGATTTCCAACAGCAGCCTTCCCTCACCCTGTATACTTGCATCGTTTTGCCTTTAGAGTGTTACGTGCGTGTTTATTACGCAACCACTTCTCACAATGCTCATAACAGGCCCTGGTGCTGCCCTGCAGGATGCGAGGTTCCCCCCCCCACACACCCAGAGCGACTGCTTGAAGACGATTCACAATCGCCCGTGACCGGCCGCCGTTGAAGTAAATGTGGCAGACGAAGCGCTGGAAACGCAGCGTGGATGCGCGCGACCAACAATTTGGCAAGCCACGTGAGACGCTAAAGCGTGACCCCTGGTCACCCTCGCGCTGCTGGGTCGGGCGTGCGGTGTCCGCGGACGTCGCGCCGACCACGGACGCTGCGCGGTTTGAGCTCTGCCACCGCTGCTGCTCGTTCAACCGTGAGATGACGTTTGCAGAGCGACGTCACTGTATACAGCGGGAGTTAACAGCCGTTTGCCAATCCACTGCTGGATGAATGCCTACCTACCCCCCCGCCAGAGGTCACAACCGGGCACCCGATACCCTTACCCTACCCAATACCCGGCTACCCGTACCCGGCCGGGTACGGGTACCCGTTTGCGACCCTGGTGCGGCCGGGTACGGGTACGGGTAGGCCGTGAGTCACTGGTGAGTCGCCGTTTGTCACTCATTTCCCAACGTCTTGTCTCTTCTCACAATTCAAGTTCCTAGAATCAACCCACCCGCGCCCTGCAACATGGCTTCATCCCAGAGGACGCAATCAGGTACCTGATACCCGTACCCTACCCGTACCCGGCTGGGTACGGGTACGGCCGGGTACGGGTACCCGTTTGCGACCCTGGTGCGGCCGGGTATGGGTACGGGTAAGGAATCAAAACCCGTTTGCGAGCTCTGCCCCCCGCCCCCCCGCCGCTCACAAACCTTGATGGCCATGGGGGGGGACGTTTGACCATCCTACACCTCAGTGCTGGCTGATTAATTACCGCACACCACCGACGTTAGCCCTGGCTGGGAATGGAACCCAGGTTTGCCGGGTTACATGGCGCGGTCCGGCAAACACTGCGCCGCTGCCTGCCCTCCCTGGATTGAGGCCGTGTTGTTTTAGTGACGCGTTTGTGCCTCCCTCTTGTTATTGTGGAGGAAAAATAAAAAATAAAGCACTTCGTTTTTTCTCTACTCGGCACATTCATTGCCCAGAGGCATTTGCATGCAGGAACAACCTTGAGAGATCTAAAACGGGGGCTCCGAGGTAATTATACGTATCTATTATTAATACATATTTACGTAGCCAATTCCGCAGCATGGGTCTATTGTTGCACCGCTTAATGCCGCATTAATGGGATGCTTAGCAAGATACCGTCATGAGAAATGTACCGACGCGTCGGCTTTATCTACGTTTTACTGCGGCCGGCGCGCTATTTACAATCGCGGGATGACGTCGAAATAAAGCGGGTTTTAACGTCGCGTCGTCGCGATGAACATTTACCCGTGGCCGCCGTTCATCCTCCTAAACACCGCGGAGGGCCGAGGGCACCGGCGGAGGGAGGCGTCAGGCCGTCACGGCGCCGGAACACGCCGCTCTCCGTCTCCACGCCCATGAGCGCACCGTCGCCCACTCGCCACCGCCACAAGCAACGTCCCCCCGGCACGCTCTCGTCGTCACTCGCAGCTTTAACGACCACCCGCGAATGCGACGGGCCGGAGGCGCATCCGCTGCAGCCGATTCATTAACGTCACCGTCGTTGCTGTCGCGTTCGTGAAAACACGGGTCCCCAGCTGCGCGTATGAATCGATCGCTCTGCACTGCTTGGAAACGCTGCATCGTGACGAACCGTCGAAAGGTCGCAGGAGTTTAAATTTCGCATCCCCGGAGCTCCCCGACGCGCTTTTTGGGTCGTTCCGGCAAACACCGCAACAAAAAAAGAAGCCGAACAAGGAAACTTTTCTGCAAAAGTGTGCGTTATTTGATTTTACTCCAGTGGGTGTGCACGGTACTTTCTAGTTCACGCCACAACCGTGTATGTTTCCGTGGTTTTCCTGTGTGGCTCTCCGATGCGTCGTCCCCTGAATAATCTTCCAGAAAGTGGGGCGAGACGTCCGACATCATGCCAAAACAACACGCGGTTCAACCCAAAAAACACACTTTCTCATTCGCGTTTATTTGTCTGGCTATGTAAGCGAGAGCACGAGCTCGCGAGCTCGCGATTTTCCAAGTCGTAGGGGAAGGAAACCCGGTGTGGTTTTAAATGAATCACAATGCACTTGAAAACGCAGGAAACCAAACCCACTGCGAGGGGTCTCCTTCTGCTCGCTTCGCCGGCACGAACCAGGCGAGAGACTCGTACGCATCGAATTGTAACGCGCGGGATTCAAGTGTGAAACCTCAGGGGGGGGG
This sequence comes from Lethenteron reissneri, assembly GCF_015708825.2. Classification (NCBI taxonomy): domain Eukaryota; kingdom Metazoa; phylum Chordata; class Hyperoartia; order Petromyzontiformes; family Petromyzontidae; genus Lethenteron; species Lethenteron reissneri. The sequence goes on from NC_083784.1 coordinate 2,369,140, forward strand.
GGGGGGGGGGTCGTGGCACGGTGGTTGAACGCGCCGAGCCGAGTTCGATTCCTGGCCACGGCTAACGTCAGTGGCGAGTGACATCCGAACCATTTCCGGCCCCACCGCCCCAACCCCATCCCGGCCGTTCGTCCCACTCGTTACTGACCAGGGTGGCCCCGTGACCAAAATGCGTGGGGGGAAGAGGCCATCATCCAGCGATGGACTGACAAGCCGCTGTAAAGTACGAATAATAATTATTGTTCTTCAAGTCTAGGGCTAGAAAGACATCATTCATTTTGCTGCGCCGAGAAAAAACGGTGGAGGAATGCACACCTCCGGTAAAGCTGGGCTCTGTCAAAGGGTGAAGAATGACCCTTTAAAGAAAATAACACCGCAGCGCAAATTTCAGCTATGCAGGAACACGTGCGAGTGAATGGCACCAGCTTTAATTTTTCATGCGCATTACTGCGTGCGAGCCGAGAGCTCTCGCAACGCAACATTTCAACCCTCGGTGTCAACGGTAAAATATTTACCGCGTTGCTACGCGCGCGAGGAGTGGGCAGTGCGACCCGCTCGAAACGAGAGGACAGATCGACAATGTGCGCTCCCCATAAAGTGGGGTCACATTGCAATATCGTCTTCAACAGCAACTCATTAGAGAGACACCAATGGGGCTTTGCCCAATGCTGGCCATTGTCATTACTCATGACCATGGTGGTCAAGAGAACTCTGTGGATGAAAAAAAACACATGTATCTAATGCACCTGCTACCCTTGGCAATACGCATCATTGGCAGTTCCTCTGAGAGCAGGTTGGGGGGACCGACACTGCAAATGAGGCTCGCGAATGTGAAATCATTAGGCTGGATAAAAGCCCTTGTTTTTCCCTCCGCGGCCACTCGTGAGCAATCCGCGCACGCTCCGCGGGACACACGCGCGTGGCGTGCGAGCACGCAGCCAGCAATCAATCAGGGCCACGGCGCCGCGAGTGTGCGCACGTGCGGGCCATCGTCGGGCAGCAGCCACCAGCCTCCACCTCGCTCGCTCGCGCGCACGCGCAATGACAAAGGCAAAGGGGCCACCCGTGTAGCCTCCGCAGACCGTTGGCAATTGCTGTTTTTGCGAGCGGCCAAATAAGGCCGGGGATGGCACGCGAGGAGAGTTGTGTGGCCTGAACCATGTCCCACTGCCTTTGTCTCCCCGGTGCTAGAGTATAACACCCCCAACTGGGGGGAAGCCCAGGGCCGGTTCGGACGGTCGCCGTTGACACACGCAACGACGACGACCACAATGACTACGGAGTGGCGGTGACTTCACCACACAGCGCTCGTGCCGGGCTAGGTACACTTGGGGAGGCCACGTGAAAGTGACACACGGACGCAAGCACGCACATAAGGCGACCATCGCCGAACACAACAAATCGTTGTTTTTGGAGGTGGAATAAAACAACAACAGCACATAGCGAATTGTAATGTGCCTAGGGGTACGAGATGAAGCTATGCCCATGCAACAATCAGTGGAATTTCCATCCTCAGCTGCCCTCCCAGCGAAGGCTGCCAGGAAAAGGCCTTTCTCTTCCTGCCGAGGGCCAATAGCCCAGTGGGCTTTGCGAAAATGGCTGAGTGTCAAAGAATATCCGAATATCAATAATAATAATAATCACAACCAATAACGTAACGCAACACTTAGAAATCATCGTATTGGGGGCGAAGAAATACAAAAACCGTAACAATTTCAATTTACGCAGCATCTTAAATGCAATCACATCTCAAGGCGCGTTACAGAATTGAAAAAAATATATTTATTCGGAAGTTTGCGCAGGGGGACGTGGTGGAGATGGGAGGGGGATTGGGGGGGGCGGGTGGGGAGGGGTGGGGGGTAATCAGTTTCGGGACTTAAACACGGGGAGAGAAAAGAGAGCGCAACAGCACTGACGAGACTCGGCACAGGCGACGAAGCCGCAAGGACAGGCGGGGCAGTGACAACGAGACCCAGGGCATCGTCCACGGTGGAGCCGGGTCCATTCACCAACTGAGTCCCAGTGGCAGCTGAGTCAGCACCGGTGAGTTCCAGGGTCGAATCGGTGGCAAAAACAAGGCTCCGGGAAGAGCGACACGCCGTGGGATGGAATCGTGAGAAGTGCGGACATGGTGCAAAGGTCAGGCACGGGTCAGGAGGCAGCATGGGGGACAGGGTCAAGGGACGGAGGGCGGAACAAAATCCCGATTGAGGTGGAGGAGAAAAACGAAGTGACAGGCAGGCAGAGGGAATGGCCAGGGACAGTTTGGGCTGAAGAGGAAAGTCCAGTCAATGAGCATGGCACACAGGTTCACATTCGTCATCATTCATCAACAGCCATGATCTACCCACTGCTAGATGAAGGCCTCCCACCTGGCGGCATACTCTGCCGCCTTCAAAGCCCAATGTCTCTAAATTTGCTTTCGTTCTCCTTCCAACGCCATTCCTGGCATGCACCGTTTTCCGTGCACTTTTTTTCCCCCATTGTCACCTCGGGGTGGGGTGGGCGGCAGTCACGCTGCTCCCCACTTCCACATTGCCAACAAAAATCTCCCCGAGCCATTGTTCCCCCCCCCGCATAAAAATCCCACGGATATGTCGGCATTCCCACGAGCGGCCGGGCGCTGCGTGCTGCCGAGCCCGAAAGGACGCCGTCAGCGACGTCACCGCCGGGTGTGGCTCGGACCGAGCCAGAGCAAAGCGCGAGCGGCGATGTGCCGCGAATGACGACGTCGGTGACACGTGCTCGTGCCACGACGCGCCGACGAAACAAAAAAAAGGTCATCCTCGCCGCGAGCGTGGGCCGGAAGGGCAGCGATTTGTATCGTGGGAGATAAGCGCTCGCGATCACCTAAACGAGTGCTCGCCGCCGTTATCGTCGTCGTCGTCGTGAGCAGCGGCGGCAGCAGCCGTGAGCTAATGCACTGCCGGGCAAAAGCCATCCCCAAGTCGTCCACCATCTTCCCCACGGTTCTGCGATGTAACAATCCAGCCGCGATGTAACAAGACACGTGCTACCGGGTTTTACATTGGACTGGCCCCGCTCTCCATCCGTAGCCCTTCGGTCATAACCGATGTACGTACGTGTGTATGTTGGACTTCTTTCGCACCGTATGTTGCCAACTGCTAATCGTAAGTGCGGGGGAAGGACAACAGATTCTACAGTAAAAGCAGTTTTCAAGAAATTAGTTTTCAATCTAGATGATTCAAAAGTCCAAAACTCCAGTGGCTTTCCTAATATCGAAAGAAAAAAGCGTTCCAAACGGCCGCGGAAGCGCATCTGAAAGCGCCGCGCAATGATGCGCGACCACCATCTTTGTTCGATGGCTCAGCGAAAAGCCGCCCCTGCGAGGATGACCGGAGTTCACGTGACAGTTTGCGAGTGCTTCCTGCTTTTCAAAAACATGGCTCGGCACGTCCCCTCGGCACGGTTCGACTGCGCAGTGGAGAATCGGAAATCTGCGTTAGCGGCGAGGCCCCCCGGCCGCGGTGAACGTCACCAATCTCAGCGCCGAGTAAACGCAGCCTCGCGCGCTCACAACACCGACACACGCAAAAATGTACTTCTAACCTCGAAGCACCCCCCCCCCCCAAAGCCACAACCCCACCTCCCCTCCCCCCACCCTTCACAGGAAGTTTCTACACTGTACGAGAAGATTACTTCAGAAGACAAAAAAATTTGTTTGGCTTTTCGGCTCCTTTCGCTAGATAGATAGATCGTTTATTGTCATTGTCACCAGTACAACGAAATTTAAAATGCTCACCAGTCAGGGCCTCATTCATAAATTTAAATTAAATAAAACAAGAAAATAAAAATAAAATTAAATGAAAGATAATCAATTTATACTATATATAAAAACAGCCCAAGTATACCCACATACCCACATAAGGTTACATTTTGTCATTGCACATCTCTATTTCACAGTCAATTGTAAACGCTATTACTTAATAATTAATTAGCATTATTGAGTGTGGTGATCGCTGTAGGATAAAAGCTCTGTTTGAATCTGTTTGTCCTTGTTTTGACTGATCTGAATCGTCTGCCTGATGGCAACAGCTCAAACAGTGAGTGTCCAGGGTGAGAAGAGTCCTTTATAATGTTCTGTGCTTTTTTGATGCAACGTGAACTGTGTAGTGCTTCCAGTGTGGGGAGATGGCAGCCGGCGATCTTTTGGGCTGTGTTGATGACCCTCTGGAGCGCTTTCCTCTGAGCCACTGTGCAGCTGGTGTACCATACACAGATGCAGTATGTAAGCGGGCATTGATGTGTTTTTTTCACTTCTAACATTTGTTGATACTTTGAAGCGGTGTATTTAGTGTGTTTTTAAATAAAAATGTTTAGAAATTAAAGGCTGCGACGAATAAATGAAAAGATTTATCCCACGTAATATAATTGATATCTAAACGTAAAATGTGCACGATATATTGAGCGTTCATTCATTTCGCAAGCATTTGCAAAACATCAATGTTGCGCATCAATAAAGAAATGTTTACTTTGAACCGATGCGGGTTGTGTTTTGCTCAAGATTTTGTTTACGTCAGGACAACAAGAAGATAAACCCGACGCTCGTGTAAACACAATAAACGGAAGTCGTGTGAAGAGGCATTAAAAATAAACTAAAGAAACCTTCAGGCAAAACTGTAATTTTCTCCGCAAAAGCAATAACGTTTTTTTTTAACCAACAGACAACATTAACCATGCATGCCTTGGCCCGATTGAAAGGCGACAAGCGGCAAGAGCTCATTTTCAAACGGGCACCTTTGAAATTAATACACGGCGGTGCTTGTTGCGGCACACGGAAACGGATCTGTATCGAGCGGGCGGGCGGGCACGAGCGATTGGGCGACGGTGCGGAGGAGGTTCCAAGGCAGCGACGCATCGAGGGGCCGTGCCACCAACGACGCCGATCACCGGCACCGCCGACGGAAGTGGCGGTGGCGGCGGCGAGCGCTGCAAAAGGCGGGCGTCCGCGTCTTGTCGGAGTTCACCGAACGCAGTGACCTCCGCCTCCCCCTCCCGCTAGATCTGCTCGGGGGAACAACAGGGTCGGATAAGATCGCGCGAGATGAAAAGCTGCGCTCTCATGGAGACAGATTGCGAGAGCAGTGGCGGTAAATCTGCTCCGCCCGACTCTGGCCGTGGAGACGGCCCAGCTAGGCGCATGGGGCCTTGTGTCCGTTCCTCCTTCGTGGACGTCGCAGCATCAGCTCTCTGGTTTCCGTTCCCGTGAACTTCGCGCACCGGTTCACTCCAGCCGCTCGCTCACCACCGCTGGTCGGTCGCCTCCTTAAAACTCGTTGATTCATCTTCTTGGTTCTTTCGGTAAAGTCACGTAGAAGGGAAATAATAAAATAATAAAAATAAAACATGGTAAAATAATTCTTACGACGTTTCGGCCACAACGCAAGCAGCTTAAATATACGCTCCAAGACGCTGTCTCCCCGACAGACCTGTTCTTCACCTGAGGACGGCTGCGTGCGTTGTGGCCGAAACGTCGTGAGAATTATTTTATTATGTTTTATTTGTATTATTTTATTATTTCCCTTCTACGTGACTTTACCGAAAGAACCAAGAAGATGAATCCCTGCAGTCACGAAAGCTTTAAATCGAAACTCGTTGATTCGTCAATCCTTGCCGACCAGCTTGGTCTACGACACTGACGTATTCAGTGCCACCCGACTCTGCACGTGACCAGCACACTGCAGGTCCCCCCCCCCCCCCACCCACTTCTCTTCCTGCTTCTTTCCTCGCACTGCTCCACTTTGAAATTCTCCTCCAATCGTCGTCTCTTGTTCCCGCGTTCTCACAACCTTGCTCAAGCAATGAAACGTATCGACTCTTCATCGACTACGACGCTGTTTGGAGCTTGACCCTTTGTGCTGCTTGGGAATCTTGGGTCTTATGAGCCCATTGTCAGCAAATCGTGATAAAAGGATGAAATAAACAAATCACAGACGGAAAGATAACTACCGTGCTGGGTACACGGCAACAGCCAACGGTAGCCCGGGGAGACACCCGAGCCAGTCGAATTTTCATTGGCAAAGATCAAAGAAACAAAATACCAGATCGTTAACGGTCTTGGCAAAGCAGCGGCAATTCATAGATATACATAAATATACATGGCCTAATTAAAAGAGGCATGTACAAAGGTGCAGTCTCGCGATCGCTTTCTCACTGCTGGCAGAAGACACCTCTGGAGAGCCCCTCTAGAAAGGTACTCTTGGTCTACAATTCCACGCTGACCGGATGTGTTGGAAGGGATGGGAGTGCTCGCACTTTACCCCATCCATGTATACTGTTCGGTGGACAGAGGCAGGCGATGCGGGGGGAATTAATGAACGTGGCCATCGTTTCAACTGCGAATCAAACCGTCTTCGTCTGGTTTGGAAGTCCAGACTGCTCACCATTACCAAACGGCAGCATCCCTATTTGCGATTTTAATCAGCAATTTTTTTTTTTAAACCAGGAGGGCCACTTTTGTGCCCTAAACAAAGGCGCTCAACTCATTTACCCAAACCGGGCACCTCGATGAATTTGAACACGCGCCAACGATCGCAGCGCGCTAGCGGCAAACCAACGGCGCGCCGCCCCCCCCCCCTCCCCGGGGTCGCATCCCAACCGACCCTGTGAAAATGCGTCTTAGAAATGCTTGAGGCCATCCACAGTCAGAGAGACCGTACATTGAAAAGGTCCAAGGCAAACGCATCCGGCCAAGACCACCGGAGTTCAAAGCGAGCGACGGGGGAGCCTGTCCTCGTAGGCACGAAGGACGCACACAGCAGGCACGATTTATTTATCGCCCATTGTGAAAATGCAAGGCAGAGCAATTAAAAATAAAATAGAAAATGGGTTGATATTTGGCTCTCGTGCAAGGGTGTAATGGAATAAGGGGAAAAGGCGACGCGTTTTCTTGGCATTTAAAAGAAGAATGTTTATGCAACAGGCAAGTCATTACAAACGTGTAATTTATAACATAGACCTTGGCCTCCAGTGTATAGGTATTCCATCTGTTCCTTATCAGGGACTCAGGAATGTTCGGGGTGAATGGCTTATACGACGATGCACAGGTCCGCGGTAAAGATAGAGGCGCAGCCCGGCAATTGCTTGCCGATTCCACTGCCGATGGACGGGCCTCCCACCAGTCCCCGTATCACTCGCCGCTGATGTTTGTCACAGCTGGGAATTGAACCCGGGATGTCGGAGTCATGAGTGTGTTGCACTAACCACTGTGCCACCACTCCGCAATCAGTATGAACGTAACAAACCAATACAATAAGTAGATTTAAAAACACATTACGTAGCCAATGACCAAATAATCTGTCAAGTGCCTTCGTGCAACAGTCGATTGACAAACGGGGCTGTAGAGAATCGTCAGCCGTGGTCAATCCACTGCTGGATGAAAGTGTCGCCAAGCCGCCATCTCTCACGTTCTAACGCGCCCTGCACGGCACCCCGATTCCAACCGCTCCATCTCCTCGGTGGCTAACCGCTCCCCGGAACCCCGACCATTGGCGTGTACGTTTTTAATTGCCTCTTGTGACAATAGCTGTTGCAATCCGGGAGCAGATGCTGCGGTTCAGCTTCGGCACACAAGCCCACCCGTGCGAATGTCGCACGTCTAAAATACCAGAAACGTCACCGAACTGACGACCCCTCGTGCCGATGTTACCCTCAAATGGCCCGTGTCCCCCTCCTCTCCCCCCACCCCACTTCCCACCCAGCTCCTAAATTCGCTCGGTCAAATTCATTCGTGTCAGTCCAGCTTGCCAGTTGTAAAAATGAACATTAGCTCAATAGGTTAAAATCTATTGATACCTGTGGTCGTCTTAACGCGTTTTGTATTGACGGCGCGTAATTTGTTTATCGGATTGTGCCGAAAAAGCAGCGGCCGTAGTGCTTCCCATACTTCTTGGCAAGACCACGCGCACGATCGATAAGGCTACACTCTGCAGCCATTTTAATTACGTAACGAGGGCCGGACAATACTTGTGACCTAAGTCACCTCTCCGCTTGTTCATCGCTGCTGCTGCTGCTGCTGCTTAAGCCTCGGCCACAGTTCAATGCGCCACAAGTACGCAATCAAAGAATGAATGGTTATTATATCAATAGCCGGCTCGCCCGTGCAATTATGGTATTGAAGTCAACGCTCAATTACCATACGCAGAGATTCAAACTAAGTATCATCGTCAGCCGTGTCAAGTATCCTCCCAAGTTTAAACATTTGCTCTCTCTCAATATGCCTTGTTCATATAATTTCTTTTTTTAACGCTTTGTCAAGGGGTAGACACACAAAGATTCCCCGTACAGTCTTCACAGACGTTGTGGAGCAAGTGCTGTTGGTGAGCACCTTGGAAAGCCAGCACAACACACAGTGCGGTGGGTGGCCAGCACCACGCCGGGCCGCCTTTGTCTCCCCACCGCACCAGGTACTCATTTGTGGCTGAGTCGACCTAGTGGAAGCACAGGACGGATTCACATAACTGCCACTGGTGTTGGCCGTGGGCAGGAATCAAACTCGGTTTCGCCGGGTTTGTAGCACAGTGTGCTAACCACTACACCACATGACCATCTCGAGCTGATTCCATAATCACCGAATCTCAAAAGTAATGCCTACAAATCAAATCGATTTTCTTTAGACGTTTCCCAAATGTGGGTAGCAATAATAAAGAGGTTGCAAAGGGCAACTTAAAATTGTACTCTAATGCAAACTTTAAGTTAAATGCCCAGATCATCATAATATAACAACATTTTAAAACGTAACTTTCATAAAGACGTTTGCGACTCTGGCTGTAGGAGTCAATTAACCTCCTCGAATCTCAATTAAGTGCTTTTTGAGCCCAGAGTCTAAACAGCTGCGCCCCCTAAACACACGGTCAAAGGTGCCTACGCGAAATATACAAGCTGTGCAGCGCTGCTTGTCTGTGCACAGGAACAAATGTTGAGTGCCTGGGCACAGAGCTTCCCCTGAGGACCGCTTGCTTCGATGCCACCAGTGTCCATTTGCCTCGCTGCAAGTGAGTGGCGTGCTGGGCAGAAGCCAGCCGTGCAAAAGCCAAGTTGGCCCCAAGCAGATCGTGAAATACGTAAAAAGAAAGCGGTGGTGTGTCATCAACGATTAAGCTCGCATTCTAAAAAGACTAGACTATGAAATTAATAAAAAAAAGTTTTACCAGGAAAGGCCCACTGAGCTCTATAGGTCTTTTTCAGAAGCGACCTGGCCACAAATAACCACTCAACGAAGTGGCTTGTCTTGTGGAAATTTACAGCAGCCAAAGAATCAAAAAGCATGTTTCTAAATGTGGAGGGAAAAGCCGGAGGGCCCGGAGAAAAATCCATGCGACCATGGGGAAACCATTAAAAGTAGAAAAATACAGACGTTAGGGTCGAGATAGAACCCACGGCCTGCTGTATACATGGCAAGGTAGTTAACAGCACGAACATAAACGAGCTGAGAAATTCCTCTCATCTCCATCTTGTCTTCCAGATGTCTTCTCTAATCGTCCTCCCTCTCTGTAAATTGTCTACGTGTCTCTCATTTCACTACATCTCCGTCCCATCCGTTTCTCTCTTCCCTCATCTCAATACATGGCTATCTTTTGTCTACACGTCTCAAAAAAATGTCTCGCATTGCACTGCATCTCCATCTCATGTCTCCGTCTCCTCCGTCTTCTCACGATGAGAGTGTGCATTGAAAGTGTGGTGGGGATAGGAGGGGGGTGCAAATTAGGGCCTCCAAACGGCTGGCACCAACCACTGACTCACTGCCCAATCACCATGTCCAGATAAGGAACTGCCTCCCTGAACACATTGTCGGCGAAAATCAACGATTCTGGCCTCCAAATGCCGAGCACATGGACGTCGCCTAACTCCACCGCACGCCATGTAGGACCGAGTCTTTGAGCTGCAGTGAACCAATGATCGTGCCGATTAGATGTACTAATAATGTCTGTTGTTCACAACAGTTGCACCCAAGAAAAAAATGCACGGCAATTGCCCTGCACCAACTTCGACTGTCTCACGCCTCTCGCGAGCTCCCACAAACGGTGCGCGCGGTACCAATTTTAGGGGGGGGGGGGCGAGGGTTGAATGGCAGAGGAAGCCACCAACTGATCACCGAGGCAGCAACAACAAAGTGGAACTTGTGTGGGTGCAAAAACGTTGCCGAAAAGCTTGAAAAAAGACAGCAAGATTCATCATGAAAATCATAGATGTGCGATGGCTCCTTGAATAAGAATGAAATGCATCCGTCTGAACGTCATGTCACGTTCCTGTAAAGCGATCAGTAAAATGAAGGTTGTCAATTGTTATTTCGAACGCATGCCATTTATCTTCCATCACTTTATATTCAGGCTACCTTCACAGGAATTATTAACATGTTCGGTGCGTTCCCACTATAAGCCAGGCCAATTCCATTTTTTCCGTGCCTTGCACTCTGCTCTCTTTAAGTTGCACCCCAGGAGGTGTCTGGATGGATGGCTCAGAGGTCAGAGCTTTGAGCTGGCACGTCTGACACCTGTGATGAAACCACATTCTCAAATTTAAAGAGCGATTGACAAAACAAATATGTTGTCCGTTTAACTTTGGTTCAGCACTTTTTTTCTGCACGGAAGTATTTTATTGAAAAGAAAAAGATGGAGTTTGCGTGGGGGCAACACGGGGGGGTGAAGCATAACGCAGTATTGAGGCCGAGTCGATCTAGGGGAGGCCCAGGACCAGTTCAGACAATCGCCACTGGTGGTTGACCATGAGTCGGTATCGAACCAGGGTAACTGGGGTTGACAGCACAAGCGCGCTAACCGCTGCACTGCCGCTCCCCACACACGTGCTGTAAACACACACACACGTTACTGAACGAGGACTTTGCAAGATTATTTCTGGGCAGAAAGTAAAAAAAGCTAACTAAAGCAAAGGCAACACATTTGGTAAAGAATTTAAAACAATATCTGAACTATTTAGGCTGTTAAGCACATTCCATTCCATGGCAGAGGTAATGCCTGCCAGGCTGCCTTGCTGGCCAAACGAAAATCAATTCCAACTGCCCAGTGGAACATGGCATGGGGAGTAAGTTATCAACCCATTAAACACAACCCACCAAACTTCAAAAGATCCATTATTAAACATTAAGCTAGATACTCAAGCTACCCAGCTCAGCATTTACAGTGGCCGTCTCTTTCTTGTAATTCTTCAGGCAAATGTGATCCCCCTTTCCGTCAAACCTCTGAAGAAGTCACAGCGAGGCATCGAACGATTTACGCTCGTGTTGTTTGGGTATCTCTGCCCTGCTTGTGCGCTCAAGAGTAACATGACGAGGCATTTAAGGTTGGCGGTATGTCATCAGTCAATGGAAGGCCTCATCGGCAAGCGCGTTGAGCCAGCCTATGAGACGAATCGCCGACCGAGAAGGCGAATTTAAGGAATCGACGACACGCTGCCATGATGATAACTGCCGCAAAGGTGGTGCGATGGTCAGTGGCACACCGGACATCCTCCCGGAGGTCACCGGTTCTATTCTATCTCGGTGCAGCTGTTGAAAGAACGGTGCAGAGTTCCTCAATTTACCCTGCCCCACCACAGCGCGACCTCTGTTCGCCCAGCGGTATAAACGATCAGTGAGCCAATCGGAAGCTTTATCACGTGTGGTGGGGAAAGTGTGGTTACTCCCACCTGGCCAGTCTGTAAACAGTCGGCCAAATACCCTCTTAGTGTGGCCCTCAAGGGGTCTCTCTCTCTCTCCTGCTCTTCAGTGGAGGCCCTTCAGCCAGTGGTGGCATCGATAAGAAAATTCAAGGCTGCACCTTTATCTTAAAAAAAATATTTACCGAACAAGCCAATTTGAGAGTGGGCTTCTGGGAAAGTGCTGGGCAATCTGACGACACAAATTGCCTGGCACAGAGCGCAGCGAAAAAATCACCAAAGTGAGATTGCAAATTTAACCGCGGAACACACATTGTCATTAGTACTTTAATTAGTGAAGCCAGCAAATGAAAACCGCAAATGGGATTTTGTCATTGCGCAGAGTGTAACTTCGGAAATTAACAATCAAGGCTCAAGTACGAAACATAATTGTCAACGGGAAGAAAGGAAAAAAGATAACAATTAATAATTAGCTCCTCCGAGTATACACCGTACAGGCACATATCCATGCCTGGATTACGCCGTGTGTACATTGTGAGTGTTCTTGGCAACATTTCTGATAATGCTGATATATTCACAGCGAAGTAGTTGGTCGTAACCTTTACTCTTCAGGCTACGACCTTATAATTCTCCCCAAAAACGCGGCATATGTACTGTAAAATGTCACGGCAGGCATGAGCAATCGGGATAAATTATTCAGCATTGTGATGCGAGGATAGACAGGCAGCTTCCCAGCAGCGTGCCTCCCTTAACCCCCTCAACCACAGCAATACCATCTCTCCCTACCTTCCTTCAAGTAAAAAACGACGGATCACACATTCTCTGCGAATATCGCGTGTTCGTTCGGAGAGAGACGCACAAAAGTCTGGATCCTGTCAGAACTCGATGTGTTACGTCGCAGAAGAACGGCACAAAATTACGGACGACCTCAACGCTTACCCCCCCTCCCCAATTCGATTTCACATCATCCCGGGTTGTTAACGTACGCAAAAGCGTTAATGCCATTTGTCTAATCTGATACGGACGGAGAAGAAAATGAATGCCTAAGTTTATTATGAAATGTGACGTTCCTGAACTCCCCTTCTCTATTTCACAGCCCCCCCCCCCCATGCACCACGTCCCCCCCCCCCAGCACACTACACCCCCCCCCCCCCCAGCACACTACACTCTGCCGTGTCCCCCAGCACACTACACTCCGCCGTGTCCCCTACTTGTGAAGCCACGCCTGTCAACGTCACCCGGCGGGGCACTATGAGCCATCGAACACAGAAGGTCACCGCATCGTGCGGCACTTTCAGATGCGCCTCTTTGGCCGTATGGAACGCTCTTCCTTCCGATATTGGGAAACCACTGGAGCTATACACTTTTAAATCATCCAGATTGAAAACGAATTTCTTGAGAACTGCTTTTTATAGTTAGTTTTGTTGTCCTTCCTCTCCCCCCCCCCCCCCCATATTTGATTAGCACGGTTGGCTACGTACAACGCAAATTAAGTTCAACACACAAACACACGTGTAAGCTTGAGAGTGTTCAGAGGGGAAGACATTCAGGTGTTAAGTTATTCTAATTGATTTGTTTTGCAATTTTTTGGTTTGCAATGTCATTTTCCAAATATTTATCCCGAAAAAGCATAATGTCATAAGACCAAAATCCACGTGCATCTCTCACAGAGCAGTGTAACCCTTTGCGTTAAGAGTAACCGAAGCGGATATCACAGCGCTACCTCTGAGACCCCTTCAAGTGACCTCTGGTCCACACACTAGAGGGAAACACTTCCACACCCGCTCTGCATATGGGAGTGATGCTCATTGCATAGCAGTGAAATCAACAATTTAATTGTCAGGTGCAGGAATCATCTCCCAAAAACATTTATTTGATGTATTTTCCGTGCAGTCATTGGTGACCGAGCTGGGCCGATGTGCTCACTAAACTTTAGAAGCCGGTTTCGTCATAGGCAGGAGGCGCCTTGATTCTGACCCAGGAACTAAGCGGTGCCGGCTCAACGCCGTGACCTCTGAGATACCCAGCCACCTCCGGTCTCAACTTATTTGTTTCTCAGGACTTGTGGTTCTCGGTGTTGCAGGGCTGCGTGGCATGGGAGTCGAGCGATACATGCACTGTATGTTTTGTCAGCTCCCCTTATGGAAAACAACCGCCCTGGGAGTAACCAGGCGGCTGATCTACACAGCAAAATAAAAGAAATGTGTGGAAACTTCTGTTTTTACATTTCTCAACGCTTATCACTGCTGGAATATGCCCTAAAAGCTACATAACTCCCCTTTTTTATCCCGAGGGCGAGCTAGTCACGGTGAATAAATGGCAAAGCGTTCTTATTTTTGCGGGGGGGAGGGGGGGGGCACCGTATTACTGTGTGCACGTTACGACCCCGGTGACCCGGGTTCAATTCCCGCTCACGGCCAACACCAGTGACGATTACCCGAACCGGTCCTGGGCCTCCCGAAGGTTGACTCGACCACAAAATGAGTACCCGGTCCGATGTATAAAAACTTCATCACGGGGGAGACAAAGGCGGCCGGGCGTGGTGCAGGCCACCTTTCACCCTCGTGTGCCGTGCTGGCCTTTCGTAGGCGCTGCTCAAAAACAGGGCCTCTGTATTTTTCTTTGCACACGCAACACACAGCCATTCCACCTGGAAGGAAAATAAAAAAAAACGAGCTGGCGTGCTTCATGAGGCGCCAGAAGTTGGAATGAGAGGCTCGGTGGGAAAAGCCAATTTTGACGCAAACCAGCCCCGCGTGTGCGGTTCGATACGCCGAGCGCAAATTCAAACCGAAGTGCACGGCCAGTTTTTTGCGGCCGCCCGCACGTGTGAAGGCTGTGCAGTGGCCAGGCCGCAGGCGGCAGGACAGACGCGTGTGCGCGTGTGCGCGCGCTCTGGCCATCTGGCTGCAATTACGCGTGCGATGTCGAAGCAAGCGCTGCTCGGAATGCACCAGTGTGCGTGTCCTTGCTCGCAAAAACCCGAGGTGAGAGTCGCGTCACGACGCATCGACGAACGTCTATTAAAGTCGATTCTTTTGCTCGCGCGACGACGTGTTTATTAATCGCGTGCGTGCGTGGCAAGTTGTTTGTGTTTTAGCACATGTTGGTTCGTAATTGAATCGCGATTGCAGTGGTGCGTGAGGTTGATGGGGGGGGGGGGGGGGGCAACACTCTATCTCCGTATAGATGGAAACAGATGGCGATTGCTGTACGGCCTTCTCCTGGCGTGCCAAGGTATCGCACCTTGACGCCCACGGGGAAGGGAGTTTCGCAACGTTTGTGTGAACCACCAACCCTCGCTGCCTCCACAGTCAAAATATTGCAGGTCACGCGCGCCTGCAAGCGCGCAACACATCGATAACGTTCGTGTAAAGTAACAGCAACAACAATTGAGAAGGCCAACATCTTGGGTGTTCGGATATTCAAACAAACCACAGGCTGCTACATCCCCTGCATTCTAGAAAGATAATTTCTCGAAGTACGCAGTCCTCCCACCCCAAGCTCAAGATTCCTGAAGCGTCCACAAGAATGCAAAAGCTGCATGGCGCACTCACAATTCTTGCGCGATGCTCCGTGCTGGCAAACCCAAGGCTCGCTCCCACACGTTTTGGATTTGACACACACGCCAGCCACCTGAAAGACTTACCGTGCGAGCATTCCACTAAGGGGGGAACGAACGAGGAGGAAACTTTCAACTTTTTTTTGGTCTGAAACCTTTAAACAAAAATGTTCTTTTTTAACACGTTGAGCCAGAGCACCATTATTTTCTTGAGATGGAGTGCCCTTACCGATAACATCTGGCAAAAGAGCGGCATTTGTTTTTACCAGGCCTGACTCTGCTCATGAGACCCAGGTGGTTGAAACGGGTCCAGAGTTCGCTTGCTGGCTCGTATTCGTCTGGAAAACAAATGGGGCCCGATGACTGAAACATATTCTCAGAATCACACTCTTATTTATCCTGGAGAAATCCGATGAGCTATGAAGCTCTTTTTCACAGATGTCCAGTGGGGGGGCGGGTCACAAAGTTACAACAAAAGGTGCGTGCGGATACAGGCAGAGCGAACGGTATTGGTTATACATTACGTGTAATTTTAAGTCTGTTAGCCAATTCTCGATTAATTATCTGGAGTAATGGGGGGTGGAGGATGGAAAGCAGCGGTACAGATGAAAACCGAGACGATGCTGAACGTATCTAAACTGGGATGTAAAGCATATTCATCTCATTTCCACGCGCAATGGGGTTTCGAGGGCAGAGCAAATGTTGTGCTTCCCCGCACCTCCGATTCGCACGGTTGGCTACGTACGGTGCGGAAGAAGAACAAGATACACGTGTGCACACCATGGATTTTTGCCCCTCGTCTATTGAACAACGACGCGTTGTACCGGGTCCGCGTTTTTGTTGCAATAAACACATTAAAAAACACACACAAAGAAGCGCTGTTTAACGTGTATCGTTCCTAAAGGTTAAGCAGCTTACTCGTCGACATTTTTCCCCGCGGGCATCGCTCACAACAACAATATCGAGGACAACGTTCGCAGAGTGCGATACATCCCCAACGCCGTGAATCCGCCCCGTGCGCATAATCGAGAGTTAAATGGCACTAATTTACTTCTTTGAGTCGTAAGTCACGCCAGCGGGAAGCTGGGGATATCCTTTATTTGCTTGCCGTGTCAAAAGCCAGCGCTGTTGTCTTCAACCCAAGTAAGTAATCCATAACCCGCGCAAACGGAAACGCTGGTACAGCTTTGGCTGCAATACGGAATTGTTTTTTTGTTTTAATCGCTCACGTCTTCTATCGCTACCTACCACGGCCGCTGCAGTTCACTTGTGAAGTCCTCCACCGCGTGTTGAGGGGTTGGGGGGGGGTGCCCGACCATTTCGTCTCCTCCGCAATGCAGCTCAGAACGCTCCTCCTCTCTCGACGCTTACTTCCCCCCGCAGTGCCGCACTCCGCACCATCCCCTCCCACGCCATCGTCTCTCTCGCTTTTCTTTTTGTCGAGTTCTCCGCTCGACTCGCCAAACTTCGTGAACTCTTCATCTATCGGCAACCCTTCAATCCGGTGCTGCTTGTCACTGGCTGCCTGGCCGTTTTGGGTCTTTTGGGAGAGGCGCCGAGGTATTGTTCAATTAACCAAGGCTAATTGATCAATACCTCGGCGAGTGTTTCCAACAGGTAGTGGAATTCGCCGGAAGTGGTTGGCCAATGGCTGAACATTAATGTCAAGGAACAAAAGAAACGCTCCACAGCAATTTGAATGTGGTGGGAACAACTCCAAGCACCGGGAATTTGTAGAGAACGCTGCCCAGAAACATCGCTGAACATTCACTCCTCCGCATCGCCCGAAGCTCTTGACTGGATATCAAAACTTTGCACCGTAGCCTTGCGAACACTGCTATCGTTTCCACACAACATCATCATCACCATCATTGTAAGTATGCGTTGCAAATATGTATACCCTAGAGCCATACGCACTTTTAGATCTAGATTGAAAATTAATTTCTTTAGAACTGCCTTTTGAGCTTGTTATCCTTCCCCCCCCCCACACCTCCAATTCGCACGGATTGCTACGTATGGTGTGAAAGAAGTGCAGCATACATACAGTGCATGTCTCGTCTGACATTGGTTTTAGCGGAGGGGAGAGAGAAAAAAAAGGCAAAATCCCCAAACGTCGCTCGTATCTTGTTCCGAGCCCAGTCAGCAGACCAGACCTCATCCGTGGGAAGCGATTTGGACGTGAACATTCACAGCGATTCTCGTAACGCAAATTTGCAGATGATGCGCTCGTCAAATTTGGCGATGCACATAAGTACGGTAATTGAACTAGTGGGTTGTAATTACCGTCGTCAATTTCGATAAAACTCCTTCTAAAAACACGTTTGGGAAATAAGTGCGGAGCAAATTCAAAGCCAGAGAAATGGCTTTCACATCGTGTGCGCGCGCGCACACACACACACTCACAAACCTCGATTGCAGTAAATTCACAGTGCCATTGTTCTGCGCCCTGAAAAGCATTGCATGAAAAGAGACAATCTCTATACGTGCAAAGCATTCAAATGATGTAAACATACACAAAGATCCCCCGTGTAGCCTTTAACACGCTATTGGGCTGCTTGTGAGAAACTTGGCGAGCATCACATCTGGCCACATTTGCCTCCCCCAATTGCTTATCAGAATCCGATGAACTATAAAGCTCTTTTCATAGATATCCAGTATGTTTTACACACTGCACCAGGTACTCATTTAAGGCTAAGCCAACCTAGGGGAATGCCCAGAAACCAGTTCAGATCATCGCTACGGACGTTGACCGTGGCTGGGAATCGAACCCAGGTTACCAGGTTGGAAGAGCGGTGCGCTCACCACTGCGCCACCACTCCTCATTAAAAACCATTTTTCTAGCGTATGCCAAGGACGTGTAGACTCTACGCCTGGGTGAAAGTTTTGTGAGCTACGCACGGGTAAGAATGCATGTGCGCGTTTAAAGGGCCATGCAGGGGCTATGCGCAAAAACATGCGGTGTTACTTTGCCCGAAGAGTTCGCAACCTCATCATTTTCCAGGCAGCAGACACTTCATTAGCGGGGGAGTGGTGGCACAGCGGTTAGCGCACCGTGCTGAATTTCCTGGCCACGGTTCACATCGGCGGCGTGGAGCGACATCCGGGACCGGTCCTGGGCCTCCGCCCTCCGCTCTCCCCCTTCGCCAACACGCACCGAGCAGCGCGGGGTGAAGTATGGTCAAACAACCCCGACGGTCGAAATGAATGCGTGCGTGGGGTCGGGCCTTCATCCAGCAGCGGATTGACAAAGAAATGCACATTGCTGTTATTACTGCTGCTACGTGTTAGATCCACTTCATGTGCTCTTGAGCGTCTACGCATTTAAAAAAGACGTGATCTTGACCTTGGGACCTTGACGACATGGCAATTCTAGCGGGCTCACCTAATGTACCCATGCTAAAATGCTATTTGAAATTCTGTGGCTTCTAAATGAGGAATTATCTCAGAGACAGTGTAAACACTGGAATCGTCCAGTGGCGTCTTGCTCAAACGAGACGGTACTCGTCAGCCAGCGGTGGAAATTCCACATTTTTATGGCAACCACTACTTCACTCGCAACGTGGTACCTATTTTACTGATATCGGAGGGATGATGGGCTGACCCCCGAACCAAGCTTTAAAACTCACCGATGTTTCCGATTGCGAGCCGCTCGCTCTTCCGCCGAGATGAAGCCCCACGGACAGGTAAACATGCGCAAGAAAGGCTACGCTGGTGCAACATACGGAATGCTGCCCGCCGCAGGACAGACTTGTGCTATCAGGAAAACAGTCTTAAATGAGCAGTACACCTAATGCATATCATTGTCACGGGCATTAACACTATACCCATTGAAACATCAAGCAAAGAATTCATAAGTCACTTCGACGCTTCTTTTCAATACCACCTATGTGCCCCTGCTTAGCTCCAGCGAACTCCTCACTCCTTCTCACACACACCCACCGTTACCAATCAAGAGCCACAGTGGCCCACTGGTGAGCCAGCTCTGATATTGATTCGAGGCGCTTGCCAATTGTGTGGACTGAGACCCCCTGCCCAGCCCGTCAGAGGAAGATCGCTTGCCAGGAAGATGCGTCAATGAAACCCCGAGCGAGGGCGATAAAAATAGGTTGCGTGTAACCCCTGCGCTTCTGGACTGTCGACGGGAAAATTGGGATTTTTTTTTATTTAGCCGGTGCCTTGATCCCCAAGGCGCCGGACGAAGCATTGGCTACATAGTCTTAGATTTTTTTCGGTAAAGTCACGTAGGCAAAATGTTTTTATTCATAAAAGTAAAATTTAAAAAATTGAATACATTTCTCTCACTTGATACAGCTATCGTGCTGTGATGGTTCCACCTGAAGACGGAAGCTTGTGTTGCCTCCGAAACGTCGTGATTTTTATTTTATTATTTTACTTTTATTAATTTGAATTTTTTACCTACGTGACTTTACCGAAAAAAACCTAAGAATATGAATCCTTGCAGTCACGAAAGCTTCAAATGTAGAAGGATTGGCTGTTTGGTGCAGCGCAAGTGTGATGACGCGAGATGGGTTGACGAAAAGGACGGCAGTACACGCATGAAATAAACTACGAGGAAAGTGGCAATGAGTGGTTAATGACGAGTGAGTGTGATGAATGGGTAGGGAAGTCGGGAAAGGGCGTGACGGTGTTAATGATGTGGAAGGGAGGGGTAAGCCAAACTCCTCTTGATTCAGCTTCAAGGGAAGAACGAAAAAAGGAGAGTGAAGCGGTTAGTCTGCTGGACTAAAATGTCGAGAAATATAAATTATGTCATTTCTCAAACGACATTGTCAAACTTCACCCCTACCAAGGGTTCAGTTGTCTGTAATTGGTAGACTTGTGCCGTGCAGACTTAGCAGAAGTCTGCGGTTATACTAATGCGGAGTGACAAGTCCAAAGGACTGAACTCGTAACATTGTAAAATTATGGAACTCTTCTTAGTTCTGGTGTACGCATTTGCAGGTGATTTGTCACCGTTTTTAAAACGCCAAACTAAAGGGAGCCTTACGATTTCGCTCACCGAGGTCATCCAGTATTGATCGCTCAAATGATTTCCTCCAGTGAGCAAGCGGTTGAGATCCACTTCAATTAGCACAATGAATCGGCCGGAGTTTGACCAAAGTTCGTATCAGGCGTGTCTAATAGATTGACCCGCGCATGAAATAAAACACCATCGATCACTCAATTTAACAGTATTGGCCACACACTTGGGACTGCGGACTGTGGAAAACATGGGCCGAGGAATCCCGCTCGTCAAGGCTTTAACAAGGCCAGGTCGAGGCTGTGACTTCCAAACACAGCTCGGTGTTTTAAAATAGCCTGGGTTCAATTTTGGAACCGTGTTCCCACACCGTACGAGAATCGCCGTCAAAATGTAACGTCCAAAATTGGTTTAATTTCAATTCTTCGCCTTGATTGCACATTTGCTGTTTACTTCGTAAACTGTGAATTCTTACAAATGTGTAACCGTTTGTTTGCTGTTATTGCGATAAGTCAAGAACTATCTACAGTCTGTGCTTTGTGGTTGCCTGGGTGACAACTGGGGCCTATGGTCCTTCCGGTATCCTGGCTCAACTTGGTTACAAACTAAACGAAGCTCGACCACGACATTGATACACATTTGTGCAACGGACGGTCAAGAGTGCCGAGAATTGCTGAAAACGTTCGTCCTGAAGACTATATTCGGCATCACTCAACTTAGTGGAAGCTAAAGAACTGAGCTTGCGCGAAGCCACACGTTAAACACCGTTCCGCCACTCCTTCAACCGCTGTTTTCCCCGCTGTCAATCAAAGTCAGCCATGGTGGAAATGGAGCAATGCGTGTCCGGGAAAGAAAAAAAAAACAGCTCCGTGGACTCCGTGAGCCAAGCAGGAGATCGTGTATCTTGTAAATCTGCTTTCAAGAGTCGGTATTGGTAGTGCGTTGATGGTGGTCTCAGCCCAGTGACCAATGGACTGCAGAAAAAAAATCCATCACGGTAAATTCTCCTGGCACTTAGTTTGGCTTAAGTTCCTGCACTGAGAATAAGAAATATCGGTTTGACCGCACGCGACAGACATTACTCTCATACTGTGAGGACCAGAGTGTCACTGCAAGGGTTCTCGGAGGCAGCTCTGCTATGTCCGCTTCAGTGGGCCACTCTCTAACACGAAAGATTGCGCTGCTTTGGGAGAGATCCTCATAAATCGCTTCGTCTTGTGACGTGATTCTGGGAGCACAATCAGGATTAGAGCACCTAAAAAGAAATGAATAAATCAAGTCAGCGTATGTGATGGTAATCCACCAACATCCTTACTTCTACTGCACTGGAGGAATTAACCACAGCTAAACCGCAATTATCATTGTGCGGATTATCCCCGTCGCGGATTAACGGGGCTTGCGAAAAAAAGTAACAGAGCGAAATAGAAAAGATGGTGTTCATTCTCGCCTCTAACGTGCATGCTGGTTCTATTCTTAGCCGCTCCTCATCGATAGGAGGAAACACCGAATGTGTTTGATTCATAAGGTGACAGCCCACAAGTAGTTGATTGGCAGATTGCATGGGGAGGGGTAATGTTTGGAACCTCCGACCTCTTCCAAAATGTCCCTCCAGCACGGAAGAGTAGACCAACACCCTCCGGATAGGCTCTCTAGAGTGCGACTGAGTGGAGACTCTTATGGTCAGCAGTTGCTCGAGCAAGCGATTGCATGGCTGCACCTTTACCCTCATTTGCATTTTATTTTATTTTAACCGGGGCCATCCACTCCACCCACCTTCCCGCCCGCCTCCTGGCATTACCACAGACATTCGAGCATTGCGCCCGTGTGCGTATTGTCAGCATTTACGCGGACGTCAACAACCGATGAATAAAATAACAACACCTTGCACTGAAGTCCGCCCGGTCGGATGAAAAACGGCTTCCCACAGGGGGACAGCGACAGATTATGAGGGGCCTTGCTTTTGGGGGAACGCCGCCGCGAATATTTGTTTGGCAACCGAGATGACACGGCACGTGCTCTCCCCCCCCCCCACCCCCGCCGCTTACATCAAAAGCCGCTTTCAACTTTTATTTGGCGTGCTTGAAATATTTTAGCGGAGAGGAGTATAACCCCCACCGGCTGCGGGCAGAGTTTGACTTCGCAATCTTGAGATTTCCGAGTTCAAAATCTGGCCACGGGGGTTTGGATTTAGTACCATCGTGCCTTTGTGGTTCACCACAAATGGGAAAATTAAAGCGTCGCCCCTGTCAATCAATCCAAGATTTGTAGTGTGCAATGTTCGGCACAAAGCTGAGACAGAATCGCGGATGGCACGGAGAAAATGTTCAACTAAGTTCAACTAAACCGAACAGAAAATAAATGTTTTCAGTCCGGTCTTACACACGCCGACTGCCACAGCTGAGCAGACATCCGTCAGGCAGAGACTGCTCTAGACCACCGGGGCTTCAGTTAAACATTTCCCTTCTGCTGTCCTAAGCCGAGTGGATCTCACACACGCACACAGCAGGTCCAATGCAGGTGAGCGCAGGTTTTGGTTGCGGTACGTACGTATCGGTGGGTGGCATTGCTCAGGTAGTACTCAGACCCTGAACCGATAAACCAGTGCAGCTCCTTCAGAAGGTTCGGAAAGCTGGTGAGTGGCAGGCGCCGCCAAGCTAATGAACTCTGGCGAAGAAGGGGATTTTGGAGACTCCGGAGAGACGTTTGCGAATGCGGTAGAGCGTAATCTGTTCACCGTCACACAGCCGAATCGCTGCCCGCTGCAAGCTTACGTGGGTCGGCGCGACCTGGCGACGGGCGAAGCATACTCCCGATGCCGTCGAACTAATTACCAAACTCAACGAGGTTTGCTCGTCAAAATGCCATTCGAAATAAAAAGTTTGGTAGTCAACAGCAATTTTCTCTCACGGGCAAAATGGTGTCTGCCATAAAAATGCGGAGTTTCCACAACTGGCTCATGGCGTCGAGTGGAGATGGGCCCAGCGTAATGCTTGTTTGAGAGAGAAGACAACGTCCCTTATTAAACGGAGTATAGCACTCGCTTTAACACGTAGGCTTTCACGACCAGTATTATTCATAATAAAGGTTTTTGGGTTAGATCGCGTTATTTATAAATGTGTTGTAACCCTCCAGCACCTGACACGGGCAATCAGTAAAAAATTGTGTCACGTTGACAAAAGACAAATAGTTCACTACTTTAGCCCACTGGTGTGCTGAAGAGTGCATCCACAACATTTACAATTTGAGTACGACGTTTCGCTGGAAATTACATCCGGCATCTTCGGGCGATCAAGCCATACACCTGCTTCCGAAAGGGAACGCACACAGATACCTATCTGAATGCAGATTCACATCATCACCCAGCAGTACAGAAATCATCTCTCATCAAAACACTCATAGATCGGGCAAAGACAGTGTCAGATGGTGAAAGTTTAGAGAAAGAGATTAAACATGTTAAAGAAGCACTACGACTGAATGGCTATAATAATGCTCAAATTAAGAGCATTGAATGCCAAATCAAGATCGAACAACAATACTATTGAAAGTGATCAGATTATCAAAAAATTAAAATGCCACACATCTCAGGAGTTACTGACATTAAAGTGAGATTTGGTACGGTACACAAGATTCAAAAACTCGTGTATTGTACTAAAGATGATTTACTGAAGTTATCAACAGAAGGTGTATATCGGATTAATTGCTTATGCAGTAAGTGTTAAAATGGACAGACGGCACGTAACATTAGCGTAAGACTAAAAGAACACCAAAGGAACATTAAATTCTCCCAAACACAGCTGTCAGCAGTGGCAGAGCATGCTTGCCAACAAGGACGTTCAACTGATTTTGATAACGTTGAAGTGTTATGCAAATTATTAAGTAATACACAACACATTGCAATTCCTTACAGGTGAGTCACATGCTAAGTGGCTGATTACTGATCTATTACATAATTGCATTCCCCCCGCCTCTGCCTCTGATCTCGAATCCTGATGGGGTTCAACAACGATGACGTCATCCTGCACTATTTAAGACCGGAAGCAGGTGGATGGCTTCACTATTCTAGCAAATCGCCCGAAGATGCTGGATGTAATGTTCAGCGAAACGTCGTGCTAAAATTTTAAATGTTGTGGATCCACTTTTCAACACACCGGTGGGCTAAAGTAGTGAACTATTTGTCTTTTGTCAACGTGACACATTTTTGAATGATTGGCCGTGTCGGGTGGTGGAGGGTTATGACGCGTATAGCACTCGCGTTTTGGTTATGTATGGCTCACTCTTGGAATAAATATTGGATCATAATTCATAGGTAAATATGCACGCGCATGCAGTAATGCCAGGCATGCGAATGGTTGAATGAATTCTTTCGCTGAGAGATTTCTTAATTTAAACTGCACTTTGAAATTGCCATTCATAGTCGGTATTTGTGTTTCTATTTACGTCATTAGATGTGATGTTATGCTTTGTGCTTTTTGAAACGTATATAATAATGACTATTCGCTGCGATGTATGCTCGCTCTATCTTTATAATTGCCGTGTATTTTCCTGTTTGACACCACGTATCGTTTGAAGAGAAAAAGAGAAGCACTGCTGGTCTCGATGGACTCTGGCCTGGTGTGAAATAAATAACACAAATGATTGATGATCCACGGCAACACTTAAAACGCTTTCTGGAAACGGACTCGTGTGGAGACTCGCCCTACTTACTTGATGTTTTATCAGAGTAGCCCCCGTAATTAACACGAACTCGATTATATTGTTTGTAAAAGTACACACTTTAATTGCAGTTGATTAATGTGGCCGCCACGCAGCAAGTGTGCAAGCCCCTGTAAGATTACGAAGCGAGCAAATGAGATGTTCCCCTTTATCAGACCGTTCTGAGAAAGCCGTGCCTTTAAATGCAATGCTGTACTTTGCTTGCGATAACTATCCCATTCATCCACCATCAATTACCGCTCTTCATCAAGTCTATGCAGGATGACGGCCTCTCTATCCCAAGGTGGTCACTGGCTTGTTTGACCACGCTTTTGCCACGCTAGTGAAGGGGGGGAGAAGTGGCTAGTACT
This sequence comes from Lethenteron reissneri, assembly GCF_015708825.2. Classification (NCBI taxonomy): domain Eukaryota; kingdom Metazoa; phylum Chordata; class Hyperoartia; order Petromyzontiformes; family Petromyzontidae; genus Lethenteron; species Lethenteron reissneri. Next base: position 2,394,380 of record NC_083784.1, read on the forward strand.
GCTTCAAGTATCACCCGCTCCTGATTTTAGCCACGGGAAAGAATCAAACTCTGATCTCTGGGTTCATGAAGCACTGTGTGAAACAATGCTCCACGGCTGCCCCACTAGATAAAACAACGTTGATAGAAAAAAAACTTTCCCAAGGCAGGACCATGCCGACATGATGGCACAACGCGAGATCTTAAATTTCCACGTGGATTCAAGTGCAGACGAAAGCCAGTGGCCAGATGGCTCGCAAGTCAGCACTCTGTTGAGATGCTGGTTTCGAATCTTCTTTTCAGCCGTCGCCTCGTAGCAAGGTTCTCAAGAAGAGCATCGGCTCGGTCAGCAATGGGGCATCAGCTCAGTCGCCAAGAAGTGCATTCGAAAACAACTTCATATTTTAAATTGGGGAAGAAAAACTAAAATATAATGATGGTAATAATAACAATCGCAGTGCTGACCACAGGCCCAAAGGTCCCAAAATTCAAAGCAGCCAGTCAGGTGATAAACAGCACCGCTGAAAGACGGAACAGATAATAGTGAACATGTTTATAGAATTGAGCAAGGGTATTGTGCCAACTTGGAAAAGAGACGATGAGGGGGGGGGGGGGGGGGATTCCAAGGTGGAGGAGTGGAAGGAAAGATTCAAAACAGCAAAAGGAAAAGTGTTGTGACCGGGCAGTGTGGCGATTGCACCCAGCGTGAAGCAAAAACATTCACTGTGGCAGAACGAGTCCTCCACATGAGAATGTCCTCGTAACTAATCTTAATATTCCAGATTTACACTCTCCAGCCAAGTGTACCGATGCCATGCTGCCGTGCCCATACCTCTGCCACAACTGCGAATGCCATAACCAAGATCTGTTATGTCTGAGCCTGGATATATAGTTTCTTTACATACACGTCTGTGACGGGAATGATTTTACACAGTTTTTTTTATTTGCATGTAAGTACCGTTATGTATTTTTTAAAATCCTCAGTGTTTTGTAATGGGTTTCGTGTGATTAATCTTAGTTTTTTTCTCTTGATAGTTTGCACAATTCCTCCCTGAAATGTCCTGTAACTGCCACCACTCCCGATTGTCTTAGGCTGTGACATACGAATCTCTACATAACTCTGAGTCTCTATGTAACTCTATAGATCTCTATGACTCCACGTAACTGCAATGCCCTGTAACTACCGCCAATGCCTACGGTATTGGGCTGTGGTCGTATTTCTAAAAGAGCTGCTCAGCTCAAATAGGGCAACACCCGCTGACAATGATAGCTCTGAGACTGATATTCACGGTTGGCTACGTACAGTGGGAAAGAAATTAAACGTACACGTGTGTCCGTGAACAGGAAGTACGGTAGTCGCGAAAACAATGATAAGTCTGCTCATGTCCACACAGCCCAGCCACACATTTTTGTATCACTCCTATCGCGTTTTTGTGCTGTTTGTTGTTGTCACGTTCTGACCCGCCCCTACTGGACATCTGTGAAAAAGAGCTTTATAGCTCAACAGATTCCTCCAGTATGAATAAACGTTCTGATTCTCAGCTATCGAGACTAGCGGTAAAAATAAGAATTAATTGTACTGTATTACTTTGTGATGAATATACACAAAGTAAAAGCATATTTAGATGAAGCCCTTTCCATCAAAACACTGAAGTTTATAGCGCAAGGTAACGGGCCGCTGAGATAGCAACGGCTACTTTGCACGGGCGATCTGGGAATTTCAGATCGATTTAATTAATCAATATATAGACAAAGCATTCCCTGCCACGTACGTGGTTCTGGTATTCACACGTTTCCTTCACCAGACTAAGCTCTGCAAAGGCATCAGATCTCAACAGAACCTTCGCATGCGTTGCCTGCACAGAAATCAAACATTGCAGGTGCGCTGTCTTGAAGGATTGTGAATTTTTTCAAATCCCTTCTTGCTCAAAAGCACTTCAGACAGTTCTTGTTAAATTATGAAAGGGCTTTCCATTTTTCCCCATAATGCTTTTCACGTGGAGATTATGTCATTTATTAGGCAGTCGGGTCCCCAGGGGCCAGGCTAAAGCACAATTTTCTCAACAATGATTCATGAAAAATGTATGTAGCCAATATGTGGTTTTGTACTGTCAAGTGTGTTTGAAGCGTGATTGTTTATTCATGTCTTGAACGTGACACTGACATATTGTCCCAATGCGGACTATGGAGCGACAATACAAAGGCAGTGGGTAAACAGTGCCACCAATCCACGGGAAATGCTTTACACTGCTGAAAAATGTACCAATAAATGTGCAATCACAGCAAATGCGTGATGGGCAAAGGTGGCAGCCCTGCACATGTCCTGCTCACGCCACTGCTAGCGGAAGGGCCTCCCGCTGGAGGGACGTTCTAGAGAGACACTCCTTGTGAGTTCCTTGGCCTACACACGTCCACGCTGGCCAGATGTCTCGGAAGAGGTGGGAGTAAGCGACGCTCTACCTCGCCACAATACCCATCCTGCCAATCGACTAACCATGGTGTGCCCATTGATACCGGTGGGTGGTGGATAGAATTATAGGTAGGTGGGCCGGGGGGGCGAGATTTAAGAAACTTGCACTGTTGTTTCACCTGCCGGGAAATGTAGTGGAACCGGCGATCTCCGAATTGCAAATCCAATTGTGTTAACCGTCTTTTTCAGAAACGACCTCGCCACGAATGATATCCCAATTAAGTTGCTTATCACGTGAAAATGTATAGCAGCCAAATACTCTAAACGCATGTGACCATGGGGAGAACACGCATCAGGGTTAGGATCGACCCACAACCCCCTGGTTCACATCTCACCACGACGGCGCCCCACAAGTGAAAAGGAGCAGCGATTCTGTTAGAATCGCAAACGATTCCACAGACACTTCGAACACGACAACTTAAGCGAAGGTTGGATACTAAAAAGGACATATAGGCAAAGGCCACTACTTACGCGAGCAAAAAGCTCTTAAATAAAAAAAGGAATTATCTAATGGGAGGCTTAAAAGGGGGCAGGGCTTGAGGTGTGTGCTCAATTAACAATGCACGACATTCTGGAGAGAGAGAAAAGGAAATACCTTCTGCAAAATGTGAATGTGAACGGCTGAATAGATGCATTGCTTCACGGATGACTGATTTTGGATTACCATTGTTATTATACAAGCTAAACAAAAACCCATGCAAATGCCAATTTGAATTCCTTGTGCAATGTTACATTTGTTGAAACACAACCAAAGAAAAAGTAATTTTTGTTCAGTCAGGTTTAAAAATGAGAGCGGTGATCAACTTATTTTCTCATCATAATCAAGCATGGCCAATCCACTGCTGGATGTGGGCCTTCCTAAGCCGTGACCGCGCGACGCATTAATCCACCCAGCACCTGAACACGAACCGATTTTGACGCTCCATCTCCTCTCGAACCAGTTAAATTCCCAACTTATTTTCTGCGACGGCTTGAAACTAAAAATAAAAGTCAAAGTTAAATCCAGAACTCCCCCATCACCCTTCATTCACGCACCTGAGCAGGCACACAGCACGCCCAGTGTAATTGAATATAACATACCAATGTGTCCTGTTAACTGACCCGCTGGCTGAGGCTGACCTGCACCGAAAGATAACATCAGCCATCAGTCACTATCACACATGCCAGAGCAATGCTCCATTATGGAATCCCACTGCACCCCCCCTAATGGCATGTACAGTAAGTCCTCCCTCCCCACTATCAGCTTTGACTTGGCCTCAGTAAAAAAAAAGACATTTCTAATAGCACCTTCATCATCGTAATCATCAGCCGTGATCAATCCACTGCTAGGTAGTCGCCTCCCAAAGCTGTCATCTCTCACGATCATTGCGAGGCAATAACCACCTGGCACGAGCCGATGTCGTCGCTCCATCCCTGTTGCTCCATCTCCACGGCGGACGTGCTCTCGGACACGTTCCAGTCCTTGGCAGCCACTCTGTCATTTTTATTCTTTGACCATCGGTTAATCGTCCATTCTAGCGACGTGTCCGAGCAACTTAACTTTCATATTTATTCTGCAAGGCCAACGAGCTGTGTGGTTTTGGTGACAGCACCCTGTAATCTTTACAAACAATATTACTCTTGGCATCTGCTTGGTGAGGGTCAACAATAGGCAGTTAAAAGAAAAAAGAGACCATGTTTTACGGGCGCCGCGGTGGCAAGATGTTCACTACCTCGCCTGGTATACAGGAGGTTGTGGGCTCGATCCCGACCCTGACACCTGCTGTATACTTGGAGTTTGCATATTCTCCGCGTGGTCGTGTTGTTTTTCTTCTCCGGGTCCTCCGGTTTTTCCCTCCACATTTAGAAACAACGTGTGTTATTTATAATACTTTTGCTGCTATACATTTCCACGTGATAAGCCACTTCGTTGAGCTATCATTTGCGGCCAGGTCGCTTATGCAAAAGAGCTACATAGCTCAGTGGGTCTAACCTGGTCAAATAAAAAATAGCTCAAGTAGTTTAATGAACATGTTTATTCATGACTTAAGTACAATATTGAGCATACGACGATCAATATTCCCACATACCGCTCACCGTCAAAACAAGCGATAATGCGTACGCCCCCACGAGAACGTAACGTCACCAAATTGTAAGACTGCAAGTTCACGCACCCGTGGGCCTCCCCACCGTTTGGCCGTAAACGCCGCGCGGTTTCGTGCCGCACTTTTCGCAATTCCATCCAAGGCCACCCCACCACGGGGGACGACCCCTCCGGAAAGTGCCGCCGCTCCGAGGACGACGACGTGCCAATTTCCGGCGGCTGTGTCACTCGTGGGCGGTTTGTGCGCCACCGTCAATACCCCACCCACCACCGTCAAAACCGTGACACCCGTGTCACTTTGGCTCTGTTTGGCGGCGAATGTGTCAGACCGCAGGGGCCCCCCCACGCGAGTCGTTCTCAGAGCTCCCGAAACCAAACCGCCCCCCCCCCCGGCTCCTCCGGGCTTATCGGCGCGACCGTTCTGTTCGCGGTGATGTGCCAGACGACAATTCGCCAAGGTCGGACACGCGGGGGGGGGGGGGGGGGGGGGGCTTGGGGAGGCACCGGAGCAGGCGGAGGGAAAGCGATGATGGTGGTGGGGGGGGGAGCGCCCAAAGCCGCATTTGGCAAATTTGTTGCCATAATCAGATATGGTGATGAGACCTAATTTGCGATAGAAGAAGAGTTGTATGTTGGTACATTTTTATATTTGCACCACTCAGAATTGCCCGCACTGTCACATGGTTCTTTCCTATAAGGCAGGGCAACCGGGTTTACTTTTAAATGTAAATTACGCAATTTAGACATAGATTAAAAACAGATGGAATGCAATGATCGGTTTGAATTAGATGTAATATAATTCCTGAATGACAAGTTACGATCAAGACGATGTATATTATTTGCTGTCATGACGCCAATTAGGAGTTATGACATCCCTTGAATATCAAGGAATGCAGACGGGCAACTCGCAATGCAATCGCCAGGTTACATCAAAAAAAGGATCCAAATTCTAGACGCCACAAAAACCACGCAAAGCTTCGCCAATGATTACAAAGTCACTTCCGCCAACGGACATGACTCCAGACTGCAACGTGTAACATCCTGCAGGTTCTATTTGCAGACATTCCAATGTCGACCTCGTGTTTAGATAAAGACGGAACTTTGGACCCTGAGACATGACCGGCGTGACGCGTTGGCTCAATGATTACACAGGTCCTGTAAGGAAATCAAGAGCGTCTCGGTGAATAATCCTGCATGTGTGTCTGTGCGATGCGGTGGTTGGCGACCCGAGTTTGATGCCCGCTCATTGCCAACACCAGTGACCATTATCCGACCTGGTCCTGGGACTCCCCTAGGTCGACTCAGCCTCAAACGAGTATTGCACCTGACGTGGTGTGTAAACGTCACCACAAGGGAAACAAACGCGGCTAGGCGTGGTGCTGGCCACCCACCCCCTCGTGTGCAGCGTCGGCCTTATAAAGTTGCTCGCGAAAAGCACTTGCCCCAAAACTCTGTGAATGTTATACAGGGGATCTTTACCTTGACCATACTTCACCACACTGAGCAGTGTGGGTTGGTGAAGGAAAGAGGTGACAGGCCTGGTTCAGTTGTCGATCGCCACTGATGTTAGCCATGGCCAGGAGTCGAACCCGGCGAACTGGTTTCGAAGCGCAGTACGCTAACCACTGCACCGCCACTCTTTCCATCTTCATACACGTGTTAGAGATGTGGGTTTGGGAGTGTTCACGAATCGCTCGTGCCTCAGTCATGCGTACCAATACCTGTCACGTTTATCCAAATCAGCGTTGTACTCAGTTGCACTTCCCACAAACTAAAAATTCCAACGTGCATAATCACCGTGCACCGCACACATATATATACGCATACACGCGTACGTTGGACTTTGCATAACACGGATACCCGCGCACACAATGCAAGCCTTTGCCCATTCCTTAATGTATCCGTGTTCACCCCCACACCGATCTCACCATTGTTCCCCTTGTTGACACATGGGCCCAAGCAGGTCAACATTCTGCGAGGCTAATGTACCGTAGCTGCCAACCTTATTGCCACTGGATTCTCGTTTTAATCCCCCCCCCCCCCCCACTGCAGACGATTAAAGGTAATCTTACCCCCCACCACCAGCCAACCCGCCCCCTAATGGTTGGGGAGAAAAACCCATTACAATCAAATAACGGCTATTACCGACTTGGAGATTTCAATTGCCATTTTGATCATATAAGGAATCGACTCCCATCCCCCCCCCCCCGCTCATTTATATATTTATATAATCACGGTTGTTGAGCACAGAGGGCCCCAGAGGACAAACACAGAACCCCACGCGGCCTGCAACAAACGGCGCCGCTGTAGTTGGAATGGATGAACGTCTCTTGAATTGAGCGAGGAGATAAGAGTTTGGGGGCGAGAGAGACGACGGGGGGGAAATTGCAAAGAGGAGAGTAAGCGGGGAGGAAGAGAGACGCGTGGAAACCTGCGGTGGCTGAACACGGTGCGGATGACACGAGACGAGATGCTCAGCCTGGTGAACGTGGGTTGAAGAAGCGACGATTGGAAGTTGACGGGAACACGTGATAAGCCACTTGTAGCACGTAGCCAACCGTGCTCATCGTAGGTGCGGGGGAAGGACAACAAACTAAACACAATGTAGTTCTAAAGAAATTGAGATTTCAACTATCTCGCCTGGTATACAGGAGGTCGTGGGTTCGATCCCGACCCTGACGACGTCTGTATATTTAGAAGTTTGCGTGCCCTCCTCGTGGTCGCCTGGATTTTTCTCCAGGTCCGGTTTTTCTCACCACAATGAGAATAAATGTCTGTTCAGAGTATTTGGCTGCTATAAATGTCCACGTGACGAGCCACTTCGTTGAGCTGTCATTTGTGTGGCCAGGTCGCTTCTGAAAAAGAGCTACGCAGCTCAGTGAGCCTGACCTGATAAAAAAATTAACCCGCAAAAACAAAGTTTTTCACTATAAAGCCTTTATATGCGTGGCGGCTAGAGTCCTCTCGTCCTCTGGCTTCAGATGGCTGCCACCTATGGGTCAGATGATTGCCTGCCACCATTCAGCAATTGGTAAATAATTTTTTTTTTCCTAAAATGTTGAAAATTTTGGAGAAAAAAATTTCACGAAAATAAATTGTCACCCACAACGAGTCTGTGTGCAAAATGTCAGCTCGATTGGATCACGGGAAGTGGGTTAAAAAACGACCGAAAAATTTGCACGGTCGTAAGCACGCAAGCAAGTGAACTTAATATAAAGGATTTAAAAATAAAATAAAACAGATTTTACTGAATAGCAATGGAAGAGTGATGCGTCTGCTCATTGGCAACAAGTTCAGCCCTCGCCGTGTCTTTTGTATCGAGACTAGTTTGTGGTAAAAGTGTGCCACTAACGTTATTGCTTCGTCATTTACAGACGTGTTGTGTCACCTGCAAGCTTGCTGTCTGGGTGCTATCTTCATTAAGTATGTTTACATTCACCAGTACACACCCCCTGCCGAACCACATTACTGAGTTTGCACCTACTCAATAGCAAGGGACTCGAAGCAATTAACTGCTGAATTTATCTTGCGTTTTGTACTGCTGAAGGAATGGGCAAGGCAGTGGTGTAGTGATGAATGCACTGCACTACAAATCTGGCGACCTGCGTTCTATTCCCATCCACGGCTATAGCCTTTAGTTGGCAAACCTCGGCCACACTTTGCAATAACCAACATTGACCAGCATGGTGAAGTATGGCCAAACGACTTGAACGACGCACAAGGAACGTGGGGGCCTTCATCCAGCACTGGACTAACACATCACGATTACGAGCACAGCTTTTTTTATGTTACTTGCAAGGCAATTGCCACCAGTGTTGGCGCGCGCCAGTTCCGTGGCCTTTGCAGTCACTGCAAACCATTTTTTACCAGATGGTCCGGGGCCAAACGACCAAATTCCTCGGAAAAAAACTCGCTCGCCCAAATGAAACTGCTCTTGCACAACAGAATATTTACATAACCCAGTGTGTCTCGCGAAGTCGTATTGTGGCGCTTTTGTAATAATTGTTATATATTCCTGGTTATTTTGTCCAAGCTACCGTGGCATCGTGTTCTGTTTTCATCGTTTATGTTATATCGTCACGTGTTTTCTCGTGGAAATTCAGAGATTAGTTTGCGTTAATGCTCTTGCGGCATTTTGTTTCCACACATTTACAAGGTCATTTTACAAAGACCCCCAGTAAAGCTTTAACAGACTGTGGCACCAAGTGTTGTTAAGCGAGCACCTGTGAAGGCTGAGAGGGCACACGAGGGGGTGGGTGGCCATGTTTACACACCCCCCACCAGAAACTCATTTGAGGCCGAGTCGACCTTGGGCAGGGCCAGCACCAGTTCAGATAATCGTCACTGGTTTTCGCCAAGAGCGGGAATCGAACTTGGGTTCGTAGTGCAGCGCACTAACCGCTACACTACTAAGAACAACAACAGTCTCATGGGGGTCGCACCTCTGCTTATAAATGAAGCAAAAAAAAAAGCCGACAGGATGAAGATTAGCGTGGTTGGCTACGTACGGCACGAAAGAGGTTCAACTTACAACACACACATACACACAAATCCCAGATACGGAACACAAAAGAGCATCTACACCGACGCTCAAGCAACCAAGTTGCATGAAAATGCTCGCCCAGGAGTGGACGCGCCTTGAGAATCGCAGCAGCCTACAACACAAGCGTAGGCGCGTCCCGTCGCCTTGAAGAGAGCGATCCAAGCTCAGCTCTGCCTGGCTTCTGGCACCGACGAGACTGGGTGCACTCCGAGAGACACGGTTAACGGCATCCACGGGACGTGGTCTTCAGGGAATGAGGGGTGGGGGGGTGGAGTTTTCAAACGCGAGTTAAAACGAGGTGTTTACACAACGTGAACAACAACAACAAATTACGATTTTTTTTTTTCAACCGCTAAAATTTGTTTGGGGCTCGCGGAAGAAGAATTAAAAAAACCCCATCGTGTGAATGGTTTCAGGAGCACCTCGTAAATTTAATTCATCGCAACAACAGACCATTTCGCTATGGGAGGCAAATTATAATCTGCCGTAAGTTTTTGCATAATGCGCCTTTGATACTCATTTGTCATCGCTAATGAATGACGTCGATCATCCCGCACGGCGGCGGCACGGCGGAGTTTACCTCGGCGTGCCCCCGACTGAAATGGCACGGTAAGTAATGGTGGTTTCATGGCTTTAAAAAAAGAATAATCACGTGGCTCTCCGCTGCACTTTCCTCCGGCCAAGTGGCTCAGCGGTAGAGCGAGCGGTCCGCAATCCGATGGTTCCGAGTTAAAATCCTGGTTAGGGGGTTGATTGGGCGCATCAACAATAACTGTCCTGTGGCGAGACTCGGCCGCACCATGGGAATGTGGAATTTCCATAACTTGTTCCGGGCTGCAAGCAGCAAATCTTTGTTGACGTTTTAGAGTCGTACCACTCATCGTTTGACGCGACGTCCCTGACGTTTCGCTGCGCACACCAGAAGCCTAATTGAGTAAAATAAACCGAACACCGCGAAACATCTTCGACAAACGAGCTCCGAGCGGTAGCACATGGAGCGTGAAATGTCAAAGCGTCGCGCGTGGGAGCACGCGGCGCACCCCGAACCACCTACACAAAGATCCCCCGTGTCGCCTGTAACAGACTGCTGGGGCGAGTGCTGTTAGCGAGCACCTATGAAGGCCGGCACGGCACACGAGGGGGTGGGTGGCCAACACCACGCCCGGTCGCCTTTGTCTCCCCAGTGGCGATGTTTACACATCGCACAGCATACTCATTTGAGGCTGAGGGCCCAGGACCGGTTCAGATAATCGTCACCGTTGTTGGCCGTGAGCGGGAATCAAACCCGGGTGGCCAGGTTCATAGTGCAACGCGCTAACCGCCACACTACCGTTCCCCACACATGGTACACACACACATGTACACACACGTACACACACACGTACACACACAGCATGTGCCCCTGTTGAAGTCCAATTTCCCCCTCCCCCCGCCCAATTATTTTATTTTTCCATTGGGTATCGTCCAAAATTCCACAGCCTTTAATGTCAGTACAGTTTGGCCTTCCAGCTTACAAACGCCCACGTGGACACAGACAAACGCACACTGTGGATGATGTGGGTTCTTTTCCCTCCATTTCATAGGGTTCTTTAATCCTCAAATACTATGGTACCCCCCCCCCCCCCCCGAGAGCCTTTAACAGCCTGCAAGTGTTGTTAGTGGGCGCCTAGGAAGACCGCCACGGTGCACGCGTGGCCAGCACCACGCCCGCACCGCCTCTCGCCTCCTCAGCTGCGACGTTCACACGACGTTCACACGCCCGCGACCAGTTACTCATTTGAGGCCGAGTCGACCTCGGGGACGCCGAAGTCCGGTTCAGATAATCGTCACCGGCGTTGGTGGCCGTGGGCGGGAATCGAACTCGGGTCGGCGGGTTCACTCCTTTCACTTTCGCCCTTCTACTCTCTAATCACGAGAAAGCCGCGTTACTCTTTTTTGTTTGTCGATGCCAGCAGCTCACGTCAAGCGTCAGAGAATAAGGGGGGGGGGGGGAAGAGTTACTCTGCCGGCGAGTAATGAGTCTCGCCAAAGTGTGTGCCTAATGGATCCGTGCGACAAGAAGGATCGCCGAGAAATTCACTTTGAACGGAGGAGTTCCGCCGGCCGTGCCGGTGTCGCGAGGAGGGTCAGGCGGCCAAGCGGCGCCACCACCGCTGCTGCTGCTGCACGCGCATCACTGTGGGGCCTTCTTGAGATCGGTCGAACTGCAAAAATCGCCCGCTGATTAAAACTGCTTTCGACGGATGTTTTTTTAGCTGTTGCGCTTTTCTGGTCGTACCGCGCGTTGTTCGGCACGACGTCCGACGTTTCGCTCCACGTGCTGCTGGGAACATTGTTAATTCAGCTCCTGAAGAAGCTCCCAGCATAAGTAGCGAAACGTCGGACGTCGTGCCGAACAACGCGTGGGAGAGTCCTCGGTGGATAAGGGGGGTGTAACGGTGAACACCGCCCACAATGCGATGATTTGTCACAAATCAGGATCACATTTCAATTCAGAGGTGCCGCTGTGACAAGATGTTAACTAGCTCGCCTGGTATACATGAGGTCGTGGGTTCGATCTTGCATGTCTCTCTCCACGTGGTCACGTGGAATTATTTATGGGTCCTCCCGTTTTTTCTTTCACATTTAGAAACAAGCGTTTATAGTAATTGGCTGCTATACATTTCCACATAAGCCACTTCGTTGGTCTATCACATGTGAGTAGGTCGCTTCTGGAAAAAAAAATATATATATATAGCTTAGTGGGCCTTACCTGGTAAAATAAATTAGTTTAATTTCAGATTTGATTATTTTTAAAAATACAATGCGGTCAATGGTAGTGCCTCGGATGGCTTTCGTAGGGATATGACGTGAACCCGTGTAACGCAACAAATACTCACGCAAAATAATTGTCCATTCTGACACAGGAGCTTAAGGAGTAATATCCAAGAATTGGTGCGGCGTTCCACCTCTGCTGGAGACACAAGCAAATTGAGCGGGCTCGAGAGTGCAAACACGCATAACCTCCCAAGGCCTCCCGAATGAAAACACGGCCGTTGGAATGTAGGAACGGGGAGCTTGTGCACACCTGCGCTGACTTCGACCCACCTGAGAAAGCTCGCCGAGATCTACGGTAACGGGAAAAAGGAACAGACCCACAGACATCTTCTTGGTTCTTTCGGTAAATTATTCTTTGGTTCTTTCGGTTAAGTCATGTCTAAAGATAAAATAATAAATTAAATAATAGCATATTACTATTGCTATTATTTATTTATTTATCTTTAGACGTGACTTAACCGAAAGAACCAAAGAATAATTCCTGCAGTTACGAAAGCTCCAAAATTAAGATCTTTCGGTAAAGTCACGTAGAAGGGAAATAATAAAATAATAAAAATAAAACATCATAAAATAATTCTCACGACGTTTCGGCCACAACGCAAGCAGCCGTCCTCAGGTGAAGAACAGGTCTGTCGGGAAGTGAAGAACAGATCTGTCCGGAAGATAGATCTGTTCTTCACCTTAGGACGGCTGCTTGTGTTGTGGCCGAAACGTCGTGAGAATTATTTTATTATGTTTTATTTTTATTATTTTATTATTTCCCTTCTACGTGACTTTACCGAAAGAACCAAGAAGATGAATCCCTGCAGTCACAAAAGCTTTAAATCGAGACCCACAGACACTTTCGCACGCCGATAGAGGGAGCTCCCGAGAGCCCCTGGCGCCAGATGTGTTGGAAGAAGCGAGCGGAGCCCACTTTACCCCACCACAAGCCGTCCGTGGTACCCAAGTGACCTGGGACGACAGATGTGGGTGGGTGTGGGAGGGATTTAAGAAACTTGACTGCCAAGACAACCCACCAGCAACCTCTGGGATTGTGTGCTGACCGTTTGCACCACAGCCGCATGCATTCACCCGTGGATATTTCGGCGTATACCTTCTTCTGCGCGTTTCTTTCGACGCGCCGCACTTTTCACAGCGCGGTTCCCACAGTCAGTGATGTACTGGAACCCTGGTGGATTTTCCTGTAAGCCCACTACTTATCTGTAAGCCGAGCCAACGTGCACTTTGATGATATCAAACCGTAACTGCGCCGAGTGCGGGCAAGCTGACATACGAGCAAGTCCGTTGCCCTGCATTAGCGATTCAATACGAACACAATGACATCAACAACAGGACGCTTGCCACCGCCGGTGTATGTACGTATTTACGTTTAACTAGCTTGTTTGCCCGTCCAAGGACGAGTGTATATTGCAGTAAATTTGAAATATGCAATAGAAAAATTACTCAAGATTAATAGAAAAATTGTTCAGCTCATGATTGTTAATGAGGGGGGGGGGGGGGTTTCCCCATGTGGAGTGACGTCACCCGCTAATGGTTATTGGGGAGGGGTGCGGTATGTGGAGTGACGTAACCCGCTCATGATTATTAGTGAGGGGGGGTGCTCCATGCGGAGTGATGTCACCCGTCATGATTATTAATGACGAGGGGGGGGGTCCATGTGGAGGACGTCACATGATCATGATTATTCATGAGGGGGGCTGCTCAACGGAGTGACGCCACGTGCGTTGCACACAGACATTCTTGGCTCATTATCTTAGTAAATTAGCCAACCGTGCTAATCGGAGGATGCTTGGGGAAGTACAACAAAACTCAACACAAAAAGCAGTTCAAAGCAATGTTTTTCAATCTCGATGATTCAAAGGTGCATAGCTCCCAGCGGCTTCCTAATATCAGAAGGAAGAGCGTTCCAGACGGCCGCAGAAAGCAGCGCATCTAAAAGCAGAAATGATCCCGACGCGTGGCGGCCGCCACAAGCCTCTGCTGCGTCCAATTAGCCGCATAGATTAGATATACTGGCCCACCACAATGCCTGCGGTGCAGATCGCAACCGTGTGGGTGACTGCCGGTGTGGCAAACTGTGACGGTAAACAGGGATACCGGGAGTCCGGGTCTCTTTCGACGCGCACGCAACCGGAATGTGAACGCAGAAAGCGAGGTTACGTTCACCCACTTAAGGCGACTGAGAAAATAGTTGAAATTGCAAACGCTGAATGAGAGAGCTGTCGTCAAAAAAGGTTTCGGGAATGAGAAAATGAACTTCACACGCGAAGCCTGCATTAGGCGCATGCTGAAACCAACCAATCTTTATGGACTTGGCGTGACTAACGGCTTCTATAAAGGCCAACTATAGCGGCATTAAAATAGAAAATAACACGTTTGGAGTTGGTGGAGATTTTCAATATATTATTTTCTAAACTTTTAGACTGCCCCTCAACGATTGCTTTTTTCTACAACTGCAGAGTGGTCGACTTGATTTTTTTTTTACGGAATTTCTTCTGAGAAATCACGTTGCGGCAGCACTGCATCCCAAGTTGCAGCAGCAATGCAACAGGGGATGTTATTGCGGACAAACTGTACTGATGAGAGCAGGAAAACCAAGGACAGCTGACAAAGCAAGAGGAGGCAGACTTTCAGAACCACACGCGGACAAATAAACTCGTTTTAATGACACCGAAAAAAGGGGCAGCCCGAAAAAAAAAACAAAAAAAACTCCAAGCAAAGATTTCAATCAATATATTTGCACAGTCTGAAAATGTATCACGCAATTATGATGCCTCTATAAAAGTCCACCAGTTTTTTGTTGTTGCAAAAATGTGTGTATGTGCTGTATACATTAATACACACACATACGTAGGGATGCTACCAAGGTGTAATGGTTAGCAAAATGAACTTGCAAATCTCGAGATCGCCGGTTCGTATTCGATCTCCTGGCGCGGCCGGCCGTTGAAACAACGGAGCGAGCTTCTCCAATCATCCCGACCGCGAGCCAAGCAGCAGCAGTCGAAGTGTGTGCACTACCACCACCGCCACCACCACCGCCACCACCACCACCACCACCACCGCCACCACCACATCGAGTCGATCGGCACATCACACGAGGGTGGCGTCTAACCAGACAGAATCTTTAGCAAGTGGGACAAAATACCCCCCTCACCCCCACTTCGCGAGAGACCTCTTGAGCTCCCTCCTAGTGGAGCCGTTCCGCCAGCAGCGTGGCGAGCGGAGTCGATTTAGGGCTGCTCTTTTTTCCCCCGCTTGACGATACATCTTTTTATCTTTAAAAAAAAACACTCAACGGCATAGTTGGTGACTAAATAAAAGCTGGGGGAGGGGGGGGGGTTAAAGTATAGATGCATAACCCGGGGAAGGTGGTTGATTGGGCCTTGAAACATCATGGCCTTGTGTGTTGCTTAAGGCTCGTGGAGACAAATTCAAGGACTCTCCGGTCCAGCCGGCGGACGGTGTCTTATATGAGACGGAGCCCACAAGACGCTCACGTGCAGACGGAAAACACGGACGGAGGATTCCATCTACGGTAGTCCGCCGCAGTACACCTTGGACAGAGAAGATAGCAGTTTGGATCAATAAAACACCACCTGACCCCACCGCGGAATCCACAGAACATATTCTAAAAGGTGCACGCACCCCTGAAAATGCATTGCACCCCGCTCACACGGGGCCAGACGTTTATTTGCGTTTGTGCCACTTGTGCAGTGACAGGTTCCTGGAGCGCTTTCCTCAACGTTATTGCGCCGCTTACAATTAAATATTAATCGCTTACGGTGGAGATAAATCGTCTCTTCCGGAGAAAGCCCCTCTGTCAGTGCACCCGTCACCTTCGCTTGGGATCGCAATGAGACGTGCGGCCGCGAAACAATGTTTTTTATTAGGCGCACTTACCCCCACGTCAAAAAACCTCAAACATTTCCGTAAATGGGTCGGGTGGGCTCGTGCGCACGCACCCACACTCACGGCGTTGGTATGTGCTCACAGCTTACAGGACACCTTTATCACTGTTTGAGTCTCCCCGATAGCTAATCGTGTGCCCTTGAGAGCAGGACCCTACAAAGGTATCTTTCTCGTGTCAGCGGAAGCTGTATTTAAAATGAATGTGGTGGACTGGTTCGTGCTGGACTTCTGATCCAGAAGTCCCTTGTTCACGTCGATCCCCCAGCACAGCAACTGAAACAATGTTTGTTGTTCTTGGTTCGTTCGGTAAAGTCAAGTAGAAGGGAAATAATAAAATAATAAAAATATAAAAAATAAAAATTCTCACGACTTTTGACTGCAACACAAGCAATCATCATCAGGTGTGAAATCCACAGCAATATTTTACACCTGATGATGATTGCTTGTGTTGCAGTCGAAACGTCGTGATATTTTTTTTGTTCTATATTAATATTCTTTTATTATTTCCCTTCTACGTGACTTTACCGAAAGAACCAATAATACGAATCCCTGCAGTCACGAAAGCTTTAAATAAAAAAATATGTGTTGTTCCGGTGCCTTGTCTAAGCTTGGGGATTGGTGTCCTTATGCCAATGTAACTTCTTCACTTTATCTATCTTACATTTGTTTTTTACGAATTGCTTTCCTTTCCTATACTTTGTAACTTTCTGACACGCCCCCACTAGATTATGTGAAAAAGAGATTCATGGCTCATCGGATTTCTTCAGGATAAAAAGAGATTATGATTCTGAATTCCTCAATGCCCAACCCTGTTAACCCCGTGATACAATGGGCCCAATGCCACCAAGTCAATTGGCAGGTCACGTGTGCGGTGGGGTAAAACGTGAGCACTCCCACCTCCCCCAAGACGTCGAGCCAGCGTGGGAGAGAAGACCTCTAGGCTCTTTGAGAGCTTCCTTTCAAGAGCTCCACACTCGTGGAGGCATTTAGCAATAATAATAATAAACTCAGTTTTATAAAGCGCCTTTCAAATTGGTCATCTCAAATTTCCGCCAGTGGTGGCGTGAGCAGGACATTACAGGGCTGCACCTTTAGCTGTTTTTATTCCGCTTCACATTAAGTGAAATGCGCAATGCTGAGCGTGCTTGCTTCCCCGCTCGGCTACGCGCATTAATGTTTTAAATGGGAGAATGATTTTCTTTCTTCGCGACTCGCTGACGGGCCGCGCGTGATCGATCGCGAACACATGTTACCGAATTTGAAACGGGCGCGCACGCGGCGACGACTTGAATCAACGCTTCGCAGCGTTTATTGGGAGCGCGCGGTAATTAAAACTGGGGCCCCAATCGCGACAGGGATTCCCTCGTCAGTGGCGCGATGGTCTCTCGGCTCTCGGTCCATCTCCGCTGCGGATGATGATGATGACGGCGTGCTCAATTAACGCTCGCTCCAGAGACACAATTACAAGCAACGCTTTTGGCGGCCGAATTATGAAATAAAAATGACAGGCGTTAACAAGTCAGTAATGCGAGTGATAAAAATAAATACGAACGAGCCGTCCTACTATCCCATCCCCTTGAAATGTTGCAGGCAGAGATTCAGCCCCTTCAATTGCTCACCCATGCCTCTGATAGCGGAAAAGACCTCCGATAGAGGGAGCTCTAGCGGATAGTTTGGCCTAAGGCATCTGGAACAGTTGGGAAGACCCAAACTTTACCCACATCAAACATAATGGTTCCCTTCAGCCTGGATGAACGGTGTGATAAAAGCTCAAGAATGTTCAATCAAACGGCCAGTGTTGGGGCCACACAGGTCACCATAACTACAGCTAAAAGATGGATCACCTCCAAATGCATTAAGAAATAAAATTGGCTTATCATAGAATACTTGAATTCGTTGCTGAATTGGAAAACATAAATCACCGACTCGATATTATAAACACGGGCTGTAAAATCTATAGGTGCTGTAGTTATGCGCCGCAAATTAAATTATCTAAGAGCAAGTTGTGCATCGGACAATCTATGAAAAAAATTCAATGATGTGTTATTTTTTGTTAATGTGGGCGAACTTATTCCGGTCGTCACAAATTAGTCAATTTCAAAACAACGTTCGGAGTTAGAAAGATGCTCTTTATTCGCGATGGAATAATTCACCTTTCCGGCAACTGAGGATATGATTCGATTAAAAAAGATATATTATTTTGTAACAATTGCAAATAGTAGCGCCAACCCATGCTAATCGGAGGTGCAGGGGAAAGACAACAAGGGATGACCCCATGACATACAAGATATACGGTTCGAAAAATAATCTATTGTTACGCATGTATGTATGTTTGTAGAACTTCTTTCGCACCGTACGTAGTCAACCGTGCTAATCGGAGGTGCGATTCATACATGATTATTATTCACCAATGACTCTCGCGCATACGACGCAATGCACCAAATCGTCGAGCGTAAGAATCGACTCCACACCGTTGCCCCTCTGTCATCAGACAAGCTGCTGCTGACGTCAATCTCCAGGGTCCAAAAGGCACCAAGTCTGTAGAAGGAGGCGCAGACACTGTGGGTGGAGATTGATGGTTATTGACAAGATGTTTGTTTGTGTGTGTGAACGTGTAATAATTGATGAGAACAGCACCTTCTCAGAATTAGACACGAGGACACTGCATGCTACGATACTGTGGTTTATAGCCATTGCATTGTTATTCATAGCCACTGTGCTCTTCATAGTCATAGAGATTGGTATTTCTCAAGTGCATGTATTTGGCTGCTCTTATTTTCCACATGATAAGCCACTTCGCTGAGCTATCATCTGTGGCCAGGTCGCTTCTAAGAAAGAAGTATATAGCTCATTAGGCCTTACCTTAAAATAAAAAAAAATTGAAAAAATGTACACTCAAGCTGCCAAACACTCAGTGTGTGGCCGGGGCTAGTGAAAGGGTGGGCATGGCTATGTATAAGTGGGTGGGGCAGAGAGAGGGGGAGGGAAGTGCCAGCTCATCATGTGACCAGGTTGAGCCTCCCAGCAATGTGTAATCCATAAGTGACTGCATTAATGGTGAATAGTAATCTCTGTCTTCATCATGCAGAGGTCAGCGTGGGACTTTTTTCTGGCTTTCTGAAAACACGAGATTCTTAGACACGGGACTCGATGCGTGAACGCTAAACTTAGGAATCGCGATTAGTTGATTAATCGATGTGCTTCATTCAACCCCTGCTATTGATGGAATTGCAATAAAAAAAAACCCACAGTATTTCGGGAGTACGAAGCAAAGGGCCTGTACGAGAAAGCTGGAGAAGACCAATTCGCAAGGGACTTGCAATTGAAAGATGTGCAGAGGACATCCACCAGCAAGATGGGAAGACATTTCCAGAGATGCGAATTGAATTTGATTGTGGAGGAAGGAATCCGTTGGCAAGTACTTCTCTTTTATTTCGTGTCGTCCCACGTATTGTTTTCGGCGTGATGTTAGGCACGGTGCCCGACGTTTCGTTCCACGCGCTGGGGAGCTTCTTCGGCAACTGAATAGGTCCACTTTGAATTCCTGAAGAAGCCCCCGAGCATGCGGAGCGAGAGGTCGTACCACGATGCCGAACGACGCGCGGCGCGATCCGACAAAGACGACGCGGGGGAGCCGTAGGGCGCAAAACCGCTCATCGTAAACACAGCAAGCGTTTCGCCAAGGGAAGGGATATACACGCCAAGGGCCAAGACAATGATCTCATAACTGGGCCTGACACCAACGATCCATAAACCCACACATTTAAAGAAGCATCTTCGCAGCTGTGCCACGCACGGAGTAGAATTACATCTCAGTAAACCACAAATGTACGACATTTTTTGGGGGGGCCCGCTCCGCTCGCGTGGAAAACCTGACCCACAATATTACGGTTGTCCAGACAACCCACAACCTCTTTCAATTCACCACAGCTCTCTTTATTCCACAATATAACCGTGCAGCAGAAACACACCAAGACTTTGAAATACATACTCGTGATCATCATCTTCTCGTGCCCGTCCACCAAAAGTCAAATGTCCTTTCAGCGGCGGGCACATTTCAGCGCTCGTCATTTGCCTCCCGCCAAAGCACTACAATGACGATGATGAAAGTGACAATAGTACCGTCATTAAGAAAAAAATATAAAACCCATTATAGTAACTTTCCCCTCCGGCTTTGCCAAACCAATTAAAAATGAAATCCAGCATGTAAACTTGTACAAACAGAGAGAGAGAGACAGAGCTGGTACATCCACAAGAAACGGGGTATTCCCGTGTTTCCCCGCGATGGCGAGAACGGGATAACAAATTGTGCTGTGCCGGACAGCCTGAACCAGAGAGGGGGCATTATTTACAGTGCGCTGTAGGGCAAGTTACAGGCTTCACAAATGCTATATTGCTTACAATTGTCGATCGCGAGTTCTACAGACATGGAGAACTTGACAGAACCAATCCGCAAAAAATTAAACCATTAATGGTGAGCACCGCGCACACGTTTAATTACTGCGGCCAAGCTGCGATGCTCGCAGACAGGAAATTAGCGCAGCCCCCTGCTGACAAGACATTTGTTTGGCCAGCGTGCAGCTGTACCTTTGCTGATGTGTTAGTTTAGTAAATGCCTATACTTTTTAGTCACTTTTTTTTCCCAAAGTAGAGGAAAGCCTTTGACGCGAGCGCACAGTTTAGCGATCGCGGTGTGGTTTTCGGGTTGTCGGCGAGCGCGTTGTTTGGCACGATGTTCGACTTTTTCGCTCCCCATCCTGAGGCCTTCAAGGTTCTCTCTTGGCTATATAACCACAATCTGTAAAGTTTTTTTTAAAAAAAAGGTAAACTAAACAGACGAGCACTCTCTCTTAGCGAGCGCCGATTTCAACGTGAATTCAGCGCATGGGGAAGACGAGTGGGCAGGACCACAACATGCCTGGACGCCTTTGTCTCCCTAAGTGCTCATGTCGACCACTCGGGGCGAAACAATTCACCGCCCCAAAAACCCGCAAAGCGATCAACTGTCGCTATTCTGGACCGTGGTTAATTTCAACAATCGTTTAATTTTGTAACTAATGTTGTGAACGCACTGGCCTCTAGTGTCTGCATGAATTAGGCGAGCACATTATGTAAACATACAGCGTGCGAGTTAAACAACACAAGCTCTTACACCCCAGCTGATTAGACCTACGTATCATGAGCTGAAGAATCGTATGAACCGGTGCACGTTTACACCTCTACCAATCACTCATTTTAAGCTGAACAGACTTCGAGGAGGCCCACACCATGGTCAGACACCAATACCCAGTGTGCTGTGCACGTTCTAGGCCGCACCTGGGTTTTCCAAGGTCGAACCACGACACCACTGCTCCCCACGCAATACTAATCTAAACATAACTTTGCCAATGCATTTCTGGATGAAGACGTATGGATACCGTGTCGGACACGGGGTTGTTTGACCATACTTCACCACAATGGCCTGGCGAAGATTTGGTGAAGCGGGTGTCACCCGAGGATGGGCTCATACCTCACCTTGCCACCGATGTTCGCCGTGGCCGGGGATCGAAACCCGGCTCGCTGGGTTCACAAAGCAAACGCTGCGGTGATGAGATGTTAACTCCCTCGCCTGGTATGCAGGAGGTCGTGGGTTCGATCCCGACCCTAACGCCTGTATATTTGGAGTATGCGTGTTCTCCCCCGTGGTCACGTGGATTTTTCTTCGGGTCCTCCGATTTTATTTCCACATTTAAAAAGACGCGTTTAGAGTATTTGGCTGCCTTAAATTTCCGCATGATGATAAGCCACTTCGTTGAGCTATCATCTGTGGCCAGGTCGCTTCTGAAATAGAGCTATATAGCTCAGTGGGCCTAACCGCACATCCGAGTTGCACGGTTGGCTACGGTACGGTGCGACAGAAGTTCAAGATACATCAGTTAATCGCTGCCACCACCACGGTCACCTGCCGTCGTCAGCGTATCGGCACCCTACTTAATTTGCAATCTCTACGCACTGCACTTCTCTGCGTGCAGCAGTTGAACAAAAAGAAGGATGTGCTCCTAGACATTAAAATTGGAAACAATTTCATGAAACGGAGAGAAGAGGAGGACCCACTATTTCAGTGGCTCTCGCACTTACTGATTCATCGCTACGCTAAAAAAAGTACGAATGATTACAGACGAGTGCACGTGTTGACCTTTACAAGTCTTACAAACTTTGGCTCCAGGCGTTCATTCTACGTCGGAAATATATCGTTTTTAAATGTTTAAATTAAAATGTCATTTAATATGCTCCGCTGGATTAGCGTTATATCGTGGATGTTAGTCACTGCTCTTAAGGGTTTTGAACTAAGAATGGCCGCGCGTAATAAACCAGCCCTTTAATGCAACGCCTGTCCAAAGTGCGTGCCAGCGATTTCAATTAACAGCCTTCATAGGATCCCAAAATAGGTCAGTGCAATGTGTCTTTTTTTTAATGGTACAAATTGGAATATAAGCCCCAAGCCTTCAAGGTAACAATTATTTATTACACAAAGTTGAAATTGGGCATTTTTTATATTTTACCAACTTCCCCAAATACTCTCCTGAATGCATCCATTGTTGCAGTGTCACTCCTCTTAACAGTGACCCCCATTACCCACAACTCCAATATTCAAGGCAGCTGTAGGATGCGAAGCAACTTGTATTGTCTGTGGTCCTATTCTTCTTATACGTGGAGTAAATTGGCGTTTTTTAAGTGCAGTGGAAACGAGTATCTGCGAAGTACATCTCCCGAATCATCGTGGATATCAAAATCTGAATATACTGTAGGAATCCAATGAACTATAAGAACGGTACAACAACAAATAGTACAAAAGCAGGATAGTCGTACAAAGTACAAGGTAAACAAAATCATCCAACCACATACAAATACAACTAAACCATCCCCATCCGACCAGGCAAAGCTCACCAAGATATTCACTTAAGATGGGTGGCGAATGCAATTCTTTTTTAACCCAGAAAAGAAGTGAAAGTGTGACGGTGTAATTTCATCTCACTCGTTTTTACCAATGTATTATTTTTTTGTTTTTCACTTTTTACGTCCAGTAAAACTTGAGTTGTAAAAAGTTTACGAGCAGAAAGTTGTTCTTGCAACATCCGCTGTACGCGCAACGCTTTTATTACTTACCGCGTTCGTGAGAGCTGAGTTTTCTCCCTGGCCAACAGCAGTAGAGTGGTTTGTAATTTGAGAACATCACCCCGTATTATGTTTACAAAATACGAGTTCTCACAACAAATAATGTATCTACGGTAACTTTGTCTCGTTCAGAGTTTTTTTTTTTATACATACATATTTTGGGCTGTTTTTGTTAAAGGGTACTGAATGACAGTGATGATGATGATGATGCTTATCAAGGACAGGCCATTGTGTTCCGTTCTCATGAAGAAAATTATATTTGCAAGAATGTGCAACACTAAGCATTGGCCCAGCCGGTGGAGCCTGAATTAAGAGGGCTCATCAGTAAAACCACAAAGAGGTCATGACCCCACGCGAATGTTTATGCCACTGCTCATGAAAAATTCCACGATTTTTAACCAAGGGGTCATGACCCAAAGGGGGTGAAGCAGGGGTCATGCGTGTAAGTGAAATAAGTAATCGGAATCAATATGGTAACAAAATTATTTTCACATAATGTATACGTAATGCCTAAAATAAATTTGGACAATGAAATATTTAATGTAAAAAAAAAATCGTGCAATTTTTTGAGGATGACGGATCATTAACGGGTTTTGCTGCACTATTCTAGAGCAGACTTGTCAAAAACAAGCTTAGCTCTTTGCATTAAGTGACGTTGCTGTTACGGCAAGCACAAAGTGGGTACAGATGAACTACACAGCTCCTGAGACTCTCACAGATAAGCTAACAAACGGCTGTGGCAGCAACGCGGGGAATGGAGCGCGTCTGTGGAGATCTCGCGACGAGATCAGTTTTGCGTGCAGGTGCTTGGTGGAATGTGAACATCGCAGGCTCGTGAGAAGGCGGCGGCGGTGGCTTGTGGCGGAGCCCTTCATCCAGCAGTGGATTGACCATGACTTGACGTTGATGATAGAAACCCAATTAAACATTGTGCAATGCTGGCACCAAAAAGTTAAACCCAACGACAGCCTGGCTAACAACGGCGCAGTTTGGTAAAAGGTTCGCCTGCCTGGAAAATATAATTACCCCTTTGCTGTGGCACATCGACGAAGCGAATTGCAGCACAGTAATGTCAATTAAAAGCGGCAAAACCGATGGCCATCGGGGTTGGGGGCCAACCGCGTGACTCAAGAAAAGTTGTGCGCTTTACAGTGTGCGGCACGTTAGGGGGTGATCGCCGAGGGGTTTGGCTACTCCACGCGTCGTGCCAAAAACGCCGTGCGGACCCGCCACCCCAACTGGCGGGAAACACGACTGGGGACGGTCGCAAGCGGCTAACGTGTCGCAGCACCCTCAGTGTGGGAACCGGCTAAATGGGGGTAGGGTGGGTGGCAACCGACCGCTCGATCATTTTAAGAACTATTCCCTTTTCATGTACGCGAGGGGGTGTGCGCTAAGCAGTTGGTTACACCACCTCCAAGCGACGCACCGATGGACGCCACCTCAACCGGTGCAGACTCATGGCGGGTTCCCATAACGTCTTTTTAATCGATAACTTATTTTGTCGTCGATCATTCGGGGCCTTTTTAAAGATGGTTGGCACGACATTCTCCCTCCCGAGGGTGGAAAACCCCCTTCCAAGCCAAGCGCTTCGTAGCTCATCGGATTTCTCCAGGATAAATGAATATTGTGTTTCATATTCTATCGCGACACTGCCGATGACGTTGCCCAGCCCCGTCCATCTCCCCCATTCCAGCGACGCACGTGGGAACAGGAGGCACCCTTTCTTTCCTTCCAACTATTGTGGTGCGATTCGATTCGTTGAGAAATCTAAGAGAGAATCGGCGTATTACTCAATTGCTTAATCGGATACCCCCGTCTCTTCTCAGTGATAAACACACACAGCCCCGCTGTCTCATACTTGGCATACGATTGAGAAATGCCTTCCAGATCCACAGGCTGGCAGCCCCCAGCAACAGATGGCAAACAGCACGTACGCCTCTGGGACGGCGAAGGCACAGGGACCCACGGCTCCAGAGTGACAGTGGCAGGTCGACGGCAAACAAATTATCCGTCTGTGGATCTCATTGTTGTCGTACTTTTATTCCATCGACTTCATCCCTTTGACCTTTCCCGCATTTTCCCCTTTTTTTCCTCTCCTCACTTTGGCAGCCAAAATAATGGCGGGCTTGTTTCGTGCCAGTTTAAGCCAGCCGCGAGTTTGGTGTGCGACCTCGGCACCAGGTCAATCAAGTATCCCGGAGAAAATGTATGCGACCTTTCCTCCAAGTTTCTGGAAGGTCACACAACGCCAGCCTGCGATTATACCCAAGGACCGGGCGAGTTCTTCGCATTTTGTTGCTTCAACAAAATAATGTTGGAGGTCGATTAAAAACACGCAGCGAATGAAAAAATGTTGTGAGTGCCGGTAAAGGCTAATTAAAGTGCACACGTTTTATACCACTGCAAAGCTATTTTAATGTTCTTTTAGATTAACAAAAAATGCTGTGCTCGACAAGTACGTGTGTAAAACTAACACGTGTATAAATACAATGGTTCATATTGAGCCTGAACTTGTTTTTAGCACATCGGTGCAATAATCAATCTCAGTGTTTCCATGAGGCAGTCAGTCACCTTGAGTGTCTGTCAATCCACTGCTGGATTGATTATAAAGACATCTCCAAGCCACCACCTTTCCCGGGAATCATCCTGCAGTGCTACAATCCACCTGACACCTGCACAGATTCCATTGCTCCATCTCCACGGTGGACGTCCTCTCCGACGCGTTCCGTCCTCACGTCACGTAATCCTTGACCAGCCGCCATCATCATATCATCATCATCCTTTCTAGCCATGGCATGTCCTGCCCTCGCCCACTTATATTTCCTTTACAGTTCACAAAGCTGTAATTATCCTGCGTGTCGCTCTTTCTGCCTTTTAATGTCATTCCATGCGGGGATCCCTCCACCATTCTTTGTGCACTTTTCAAATCGTCGTTCAATTAATTTTTTGCGACCGCTACGATACGCTCAAAGTCGTGCGTGCGACGGTAAAGTTCTCCTACAGCAAAAGAAAAATGCACATTAATGCATTACCTGCCCTTTCAATGCCATCATTTAATAAGCAAATAAATGTTCTGTTTCCGCGCACGAGCAGGGTTGGGGGGGGGGCCTACCTTGCCGCGCGATTCGTTTGGCGACGTTTCAAAGGCCTCGGAGCGATGCGTCTCTGAACCGCGGCATTTAACAGCATCATCTCGCGTCGTTAATCAGACGCACACCGCAGGCAGGTGCTCAGCGCCACGCTCGAGCAATTACAAATAAAATGAGGCTGCTTCCACTCAGACGGACACCGTTGTCCGAACGCAATGGCTAAATTTAATTAGGGGGGGGGGGTCACGTCACGCGAGCTCACGAGCGAAACTCTTGCATTGGCTTTCGCGTGGGGCAAGGCTTGCTCCGGACTCGCTGAACAAAAGAAGAGCCATAAGTCTCTCCGCTAGGACCTAATAGCAATTAATGTTAACCTTTTAAAGATGTGGGGAATTAGTTCTGGAAGCTGTTCAATGCCCGGCCTTTGTTGTAGAGTGTTGGCCTCAACATTTCAGATTTTAACTTATGAATGCCCCTTTCGTATTTCTTGCGCTCGATTTCCTGTGGCTTATTATTTCTCCTCGCCGTGAAAGAATTTCCTTACAAGTGCCCATCCCCTGCAGTCTCCCACCAAGGGACTCACTCGCCCGCCCGCCCACCCAGACGCCCGCTGTGGTTCTCAGCGTGCTGGCAAACTCCACCGCGTCGTTATGCATTCACATAAAATGCTGTGGATTATTAATAGACTCATTATGTGACCCAAATAGCAGGATGCGCCTATTTTGAACACATGCTAGGGATGTCTGAATTATGCTCCACATCAAAACGGTGTTTGGACACAATACGGTACGTTTGGTCCTACTGGTAGAGGTGTTGAATACATTCAAGGGTTACCAGTTTGTGTGCATGCCTGATACATTTCAAGTTTCATTTACTAGGTATAGCCCTGTGAGCCATACGGCTCTTGAGTCGGGTGCAACCGCAACAAACAAAATATGAACAGAGAACATCTTAAAGAGACGATGTGCAACAGAAACATCCTGGATAAACCAGAAAATCTTCCAGGAAAAAAACACCAGCGTATTAAAACGGTGTGTGCAAAAATCGATACTTACGAAACAAGGTTATTGCACGATTCTGACTTTTTTTTTTACCAGAAAGTTCTTGCATTGGGATGTTTCAAAAGTTGTGTCGGGGATGTGCGTTTTACCGTGCGTTGGGTGAAAACCAGAATACAGCACTGTACCCGGCTAAAACCCAACGCACACACCCGTCGTGTAAGTCCACACACATGTAGGTCCACACACCTGTAGGTCCACACACGTGTGTTCATGAACCCACTTGTTGCCCTGTCAGTACGACTCTAGCGGTGCCGTCATCCCAGGTTATCGCCAACAAGTACAACATCCGGTCTGGACACAGCATCTCCGCTGTACGTGTCATGCCAAAATAAATGAACTCGTATGATTAAAGAACCGCATGCTATTTGGCTTCACGTAACATTTTGGAACATGAAGTGTAATATTATTCGTTTTGAGAGAATGGCATGCAAACCGTTAATTTTTGAGTTTTGCCTGTTTTTTTGTTAGGATCAGGCACGGTTAAATTTGGTTAAGCCTCCGTTCTCCACTTTTGTTTTATCAGCTGTGCTGCCCGCCCAACTGCGCGCATCCACGTCTGCCTCAATCGCCTCCATCTCCAGTCCACCCTTAAACAAGACCAGTTATTCATGATACAGGACTGCTTCACGACCACAGTATTCATTCTAATGCATTTCAACATACTGTGTATATATACACTTTTTGCAATTTGAGACCTTGTGAAACGTTGCCTCATTGCTCTTAAGTACTGTGGATACCACACGTGTTCTATTTATGTCAGCATCATCAGGGGCCATGGTCTACCCACTGCTGGATTACGGTCTCCCAACGCCGTCACCGTCCCCTCACACGGTCCCTGCGATGCCACAATCCGTCTCGCTCCTGCACATGAATTGAACTCCATCTCCGCGGAAGTGGGTTCCTATTTTCGCTGCCGCTGATGCCACCTGTTTTGTCAATCGGTCATCCTCCCTGCTGGCGGTGTCCTGCCCAAGTATATTTACTTTCCTTGAAACGTCAATCCTGTGTCTCTAGATTGCATTTGTTCCCCGATGCATGCGGTTCTGCTTTCTGTCTCTCAGTGTAGATCCAAGCGTGCGTCTCTCTCTCGTGCTTCTCGTTGGTGCTTCTTCAATATTGTGAGCGGGTACGTTTCTCCTCATTTCGTCGGTGGGTTACGTGCACCAGTTTAAAAATATTCCCTCTGGCGGCATACCGGGTGGGATGCTGCTTTTCATCACCTT
Source organism: Lethenteron reissneri (assembly GCF_015708825.2). NCBI lineage: Eukaryota > Metazoa > Chordata > Hyperoartia > Petromyzontiformes > Petromyzontidae > Lethenteron > Lethenteron reissneri. The sequence goes on from NC_083784.1 coordinate 2,422,714, forward strand.
CTGTTTCCCCGCCTAATTTTTTTAAATCCTTTCAATAATTGTCCCTCGGTACTGTGTTTACAGTTGTGCCCATCGTACGCACATTTCACTACGTTTTCCAAAATATACTTTGCGTAATATTTACTGTCGCTTCGCTCATGTTTATCTTCAAGCCCAACTCTGCAGCTTCCTTTTTTTTGTCTGAAGTTCATCTGCAAATTGCCTTTATTGTCCTGAGAAGAGCACCCTCATGTATCACAACAGTGGAGGACTTGGGACCCCCCGGGGCAAACATCCGTGGCTAATATGTGCAGAACCCTGGCACGTGACGGCTAATATCCTTCATGAAGAGTGCCATAGGATCCTTTTACGTGAGCAGTACCTTGCCATCAAGCACACTTGTGATAGTGCACCTGGCCCACTTGTTCATCCGGTGTCCCAGGATGGCAGGCCTCAACGGGATTTCCTGCTCGTGCGTGTATGCTCAACTTCTTTCGCACCGTATCTAGCCAACCGTGCTAACTGGAGGTGCAAGTATGCTCACCTCATGTTTTTACAGCCAGTGCTGGAAATTCGTCATTCCAATAAAAAAACGCCACTGTTGGATTCCTCAGAAAGCGATATTTGTTTTATCGATGGGTCGATTGGGCCGAGTCAACGGCAAACGAGGATGTGAAGTGTCCACCTTCCGATCGCGAGCCGCTGGCTCTGCCACTGAGTCACGCAGTGGCCGCGTGGACGGCAAGCTGGGACGAATGACATTTTGGCCTCGGAAGCGAAGTACATGACAGCAGAACTGCCACACCACCAAATCAACAAAGAATATAACTCAACGCTGGAGCGCTTCCGCATCCTTTATTTTTTTGGGTGAGGCCGTTTAAAAGTGCTTAGGGGACAGAGGTTGGCCGGGTGGCTCACAGGTCAAGAGTGCTGATCTGGCACCGATTAATTCCTGGGTTCTAATCCAGATTTCAGTTGCCCTGTGATTAAACTCGTTTGTTCAATGTAGTGGGTTGATTGTCTGAGCCCTGTCACCAATCACTGCATGTAAATAAACCCATCAAAGTAACCTTGGTTCTGCACTTAAATTGTTGCTAAATTCCAGCTCTGAGACTTTAAATACTGCTTTGACCAGCCATGCTGATGAAAATCAGCTCCGTATCCAGGGTGTCTGAAATAGTGCTACCCTTTGACGAGAGGTCACGTGAAGCGATATTAGAGGTACCTCGGCGATATCCGCTTCCGTGGACCGTTTCTGACACGCTGCGACAGTCGAACGGATACTTTGCCCTGTGGTACGACGCCAATAATGCAATCGAAATAAAATTAGGGAAAAATCACAACCGGAAACTAAATTCTCGTGCACCGTGCTACTGTTCATATTGGAAAGGAAGCCACACTTGACCATGGCGCAAAATATCCTTTATAGTCTGTGCCGCGTCCACGGAAATCCCTTTGCTGCGCACCCAAACGACACGAGTGCAGTCGCCATAGCACCTGATCGACGGGTGCGTTTGCGCGGTAGGTCCCCGACATAAATTCTGGCATCGCCTGCAGGCTCTGCTCACACTCGGTAAGAAGCATCCGTCTGGAAATTTACGAGCGCGCAGCAAAAAAAAATCCTGCATCATAAACGCCGGGGCGAGGATTGCACGAGGGCTGAAAACATTTTAAACATCAAAGTATTCAGGAGAAGTTGACTCGTCTCCAACTCAGCGTTAAGCAGAAGCAGAAAGGAGCACATCATTTAACCTCAGTGGTGGGGGGAAACACAAAAAAATCCACTCAGTTCAATGATCTTAACGATGTCATTTCAGTTCAGTATCCGCGCGGCGAGTGTTCCTCCGTCAATATAATGGAGATGATTTTACTGCAGGGGCGAAGACATTCACACTCCACTTTGCTTCGATGCACAGAGGGTGGTGCTCCTGAATTTCTGTCTAATCGGTGGCCGTTGACCACTAGCACTCAAGCCAGGCCAAGGGCATTCTTTAGCAGCCATCGGGTTATTTGAATGGAGCCAAACAGCCGTTCATTGGCACGTCCGCTACCAACGGTCTTCATCGCTTCCTAAAGTATGCAGAATAATTGTCGTAAAATGGGTGAGCATTATAAAACACCGGCGGTAATGGAGCTACATTGAGGACATACGTTCATTTGGGTGTACAACAGGCATGCAATGCACCAGTAGTAGTACCCACCAGTATAATTAAAAGGGCGCACTGAGAGTTAGTCAATCGGCAGGTTGTGTGTGGTGGGGTAAAACGTGGGTACTCTGACCTCTTCATCTAACGGAGGCGCTTCCACCAGCAGTTGCATCGACGAGCAATTACCAGCCTGCACATTTTCCGCCCGCTATGGCACGCGTGGGATCGTAAAAGGCAAAAGAGAACAACTCTGCATCATCAATTCATGGGACCTGTCACTTCATATCAGGCACAACTTGGCACTTAACATAAACGTGTATTCAGAGATTAAGTTTGAAGGCCAGTAAACCAGATGGAAAACGGACAACAGTGTAGGTCATGGTGTAGATTTCAGGTTTTGTGGAATTGGCTTTGATTCTTTTTTTTTTCCAGAGTACATTTTCTTTGAATGACCTTGGTACAACATCGCGCTCAACAAAAGAATTATCACGGGCGGTTTGCTTACAATCGCGGCTTTTGATGCAACGAGTCGAGGGAGAGTCGTGATGACGGTCTGAGACCGGGGCTAAAGTCGCCGCATCCGAGTGAAATAAATTATCAAGACGTCGTCTCTTCGAGTTAACCACTCAAGTAGTTATCAGAGGAGATCACGGGTTAATAAAGCGAATGACATCGGAGGATGAATGGCAGAGTGCACACACAGGCATCACCCGGCTCAGCAGGAAAGATCTTGGGTTTTTACCGTGATCAATTTTCTTTATTATTTACTGGCCTGTGTCCCTCATTCCCTCGTGAGCTTGGGCTATATAATGGTACTTTATGGCTCTACTATGTGTGCCCCCTACATTCTGCGTCGCAAAGTCAAGTCAATATGAAGCGAGACAAAAAAAACGGGAGCGTACACATACAGTATAAGAGATATCAACATGCCACGTTTAAAAGCAATAATTATCATGAAATCGATACCTAATCTTGAATTAAGTGCTCTATTTATAACCAGGTAAGTGCCCACTGATGTAACGCATATATTCTATATTGGAAACTTTAATAGAAACAGCACTGTGCTAATAAAACAAAAAACTGGGATGATAAAGGCTTCAGGTTAACAGTGGATCAATGAACACCAAACATTGCACTGTATTAATCGACAAAATAAACTGCGTGGTAAATTAAGCAAAGTGTGCTCATACGTTCACACGTTTCACAAACTTGAAAGACTAATAACAGCTTATTTGTCAGTGAAAATTATTATCACTCGAACTGTTTAATATAAAATAACAAACGTAACCAATGCAGAAGCGTCAGAACTAAATTCCGTGTATTTCTGCTCTCAACAGCATGCTGCAGTGTTCAACTGAAATTCAGAGCTCTAAGTCAGAGGTGGAAATTCCACATTCATATGGCAGGTGTTGACTCTCTAGAGAACAACCGCCTTTGCTTTCCAATAGAGGTGCTTATTGTGTCAACCCCCTGGTGGTGTCAATGGCCGAGTTAACCCTACCCCAACCGAGAATTGAATTCACAACTTCCTCTTCGTCGCGAGCCAAGAGCTCTAACAATCATCGGGATGTTGATGATTATTATGATAAAAAAAAATGTAATGTGATTTAAACAAAACGATGCGTGGGATTGCATTAGCAGTGACCAGGGCCATCCACAGGGTGGGGTGTGGGGCCCGGGGCAAACCACACCGTGTGCCCCCCCCCCCCCCCCCCGCCGACAACTTCAAACTAAAGGGGAAGTATTACACCCGACACGGTGAAGTCGAAACATGGGGGCCCCTCAAAGCACGGGGCCCGGGGCGGTCGCCCCAATTCGGCATACCCTAGGGACAGCACTTGCAGTGACGTCCACGTGTAGTGACATAGGAATCGGTCACGTAGTAGCATAGTGCTGGCTGCTGGCAGGGAAGGGGATCTGCAGTTTACAGCAGCCCTGACTGACAGCAGGTCACGTGATAGACCAGAAGGGGGGCGTGTCCAGGGGCGGAGCCAGGCCACGCTGGCAGTAAAAGAGGGGCCCCGGGAGGGGACCTCGGGGCTGTCGTGTGGAGTGGGATCCTCGTCATTGCTGCTGAAGATCGCCACGTTCGTCGCTGTCGTCGTCACTTGACATTGCGCTGCTAGACGGCGTTGGCTGTCTTAGTTCAGCGCCGTCAGTGCCAGATGGCTAGCGTTGTGTGTAGGCTAGCAACCAGTGTAGAGTAGCGTATAAGCGAGAAACAGAGGAGTGTGTAACAGTGTAGGGTGTATATTCATGGTTCTTTTGGTAGTCAAGTAGAAAGGAAATAATAAAATAATACAAATATAAAACAATAAAAAATTCTCACGACGTTTCGACTGCAACACAAGCAATCATCATCAGGTGTGAATTCCAAAGCAAGAAAATTAGAATTTTGAAATCCACAGCAAGAAAATTTGAATTTTCTTGCTGTGGATTTCACACCTGATGATGATTGCTTGTGTTGCAGTCGAAACGTCGTGAGAATTTTTATTGTTTTATATTTGTATTATTTTATTATTTCATTTCTACGTGACTTTACCGAAAGAACCAAGAATATGAATCCCTGCAGTCACGAAAGCTTTAAATCAAAAGTGTAGGGTGTGTATTGTACAAAGTGTGCTCGGTGTTAATTAAATAACTGCCTCCAAGTACTTAGTGTCTCCACGTCACTACACACGTACAAACAAAAACCCAATACTTTCACCTATAACACTGCCCCGCAATAGCAAGGATAATATAAGTAGTTTGGTACTGGTGAACACAAATACAGAGGTATAATACACTCTCCCATACATATCATACGCGATCGTGTGTTATTATTAATTCATGTACAGCCCTCTGCGAATCGAATGCTGGATGAATGCCACCCCCATGCCGTGCAAGTCAAGGAGATTGTCTGACTTTATTTCACCAAACTGGTCAGTGAGGGCTGGTGAAGGTAGGGGCCAGCACTGGTTTAGATACTACTCGTCGCTGGCGGTATAGCCTGGAGTCAAACTCAGGCCACCGAGTTCACAGCACAGTGTGCTCCCAACTGATCCGCCGTTCCTCCAACTAGACAGAGTATAATAAATATGCATTCAACTTGGGAGAGGGGGGCAGCAATCTTTGTGTTTTCGTTTGTTGTCCTTCCCTCGCACCTCCAATTAGCACAATTGGCTGCGTACCGTGCGGAATAAGTTCAACACACATACATAGCCATTCTAATAATCAAATTCAAGAGAGCCTGTGAAAACAATATACTTTTTATTGTATAAACAGTTTGAAATCATTTTGGCAGGTTGAGTTTTTTGAAGGCAGTAAATTAATTGACCAACTTCTGCATCGGGTTTCCGTGACTACTGTGCTGCATCGCTTGCCCTTCGATGAGTTCTCGCTTTCACGCAATAATCTCCCAAGCCCGCGGAGCGAAAACGTCGGACATCGCGCGACGTCTCACGGGGGGCACAACCCAGAAAACGCAACTTGCTGCCAGACCCCATTCAAGCGGCGTTCGCACCACACGTACTCGGAGGAGGGAGTGAGGAAAGGCTGGGAGGGGCCCACAGACAGCTGTCGTCCTGGCAGATCAGATTCCACACCCGAGCCATCCCTGGCCATCCCTCGGCCTTACCAAACTAGGCCCGGGGCTCTGTCCCAACCACAGCAACAGAGGACACCGCATGTTTGTGTGTGTGTGAGCTCTCCGCTAATGTTAGCAAATGCCTACATGCTTCTGTTCACTTTTTTTTAGATTTTTAATGGCTCATAGCTCGCAAAAAAAATAGACAAAAACATAAGTGCGGTCACCCTGCAAGCAGATTTTTCAAGAGTGCGCTGGTGGTGGGGTTTTTTTTAGAGCCAAGGCAAGAGGCAGACTTATTTAAATATTTCCTGGGTGTAACTTCCACATATTTGTAGACGTTGTAACCCACTGTGCGGCATTGTTACGAGCACCAACAACAGCACCTCAGTATTCTGTCTTCGGCCAATGAACCAAACATAAAGATTTTGTATTTTTATATGTATGCTACATGGACATATGCGGCATGATGTACAGCGTAGTCTCCGGATTGTAAGAAGTTATAGAAAGTAAGGTCAACTTTTAACGATGAAAAGTTAAGACAGTTATACTCACCTTGTCAAATGCACAGCCAAACTTTTGCTTTAAAATACTAGGGGGGGGGAAGTGCATCTTGTAATCCAGATAATTTAATATTTGTGCTTTATTGTCCTTGTTAAAAAAAAACTATAGATTACCTTTAAAGCACAAAGGTCCTACGGTACACAATATTATCTTTGTTTTTTGTGTGATATGGGTGAATAGATCACTCATGTTGGAATTTCTTTTATCAACGGGGTAACGGTCATTTGTGTGCGTGTGTGTGTCTGGCAAAGAGGGCACCACGTGTTTGCCTGAGAAAAAAATATTTTGAGCCTGTGCTGGATTCCAGCCCCGCCGATTACGATCGCTTTACATCTACATGGTTCCGAGCACCGCCAAAACAACGGTGTGCCATCTTGGCACAGACCCATGTCGGTCTAATAATTGGTTTATTGCAGCATTGATCCTCATGAAGCACAGCGTGCAGGCTGGGAAATCAAAACTGTCGGCAGAGTCGCGTTGCCGAGCTGAGGAGGGATTCTGTCTTAATTCCCCTCGCGTGTAGATCAATAGAAACCCTTTGCCAAAAAGACTTTCATCGTACACCTCCCCCGACCTCCCCCCAAATGCTTCCGTTTCATCCGACAGTGCATAAGAGGCTTGCAGATACATTTCTGTGCTTACTCAATCATCACCATCATCAGTATTATCATTTCTCGACAACTGGTTCTTGTGTTTAGTTTGTTGTCCATCCCCGCACCTCCGATGAGCACGGTTTGGCTACGTACGGTGCGAAAGAAGTTCAACATACTTGTGTACATCACCAGCTGTGGTCAATCCACTGCTGGATGAAGGCCTCCCTCCCCCCCCCAAAACCGCCTGCAGCTCTCACGATCCCGTGAATTAACAGTCCACCACCACCTCCTCGCACCTGCACGACAAAACTGCTTTCATCGCTCCCAACTCCTCCGTGGTGGATGTCCTCTGGCATGCATTCCATCGCTCGGCTTAGAAAAATGATGAGGAACATTTGAAATTCATTCGCGCACGCTATTCGCAAATGAAAAAGCACCGCGCAGGTATTTATTTACGAGCACAGTTTGAAGCACCGTTGGCAGTGATTGCCCATTAGCACAGGGCACCTGCTAAGTTACCACACGAGAATGAACACGTCAGCGCTAATAATTTTCCACGCATTCCCTTTTTTTTCAACGGGTGATTTTTCAAGAACTTTTTGTTGGACTTTCACCAACACCTCGCTCGCGCGAACGGCACAGCGAGACGCGTGAAACACATCCACTGCACAGCACACGTGACATTACGGGGGCACACCGCGCCATTCAGCGTGCTGAACCCGTGTCAGCTGGTCTGGCGGCGAGTGCACCGCCTGTTAAATGCTGTGGAGCAGGGACGGATAAAACCGCAGCTTGCCAGCTGCACTCTGCTCCCAGGCAGTTCAAGTGCCGCTTAATAGAGACCAGCTGATTTTTTATTTTAAAAAAACTTGATTTGAAACAGGGAAAAATCCGCGGAAGCGGCCTGGGGCACTCTACCCTGGCAATGATGACCAGAGAAGAGTACTACCCCTGGAGCACTCTCACAGATTTCTAATTTCAAAACTCCACAGTCAACCAGCATGAGTGAACCAGCCGCATCGCCACCTCACGTGACCGCCCCATGTGACCCGCTTCAGAGATATGTGGTATGAATATATCGGTATGCAGCTCATGGGGTCAGAAATTGTGGCCACACATAACATACTGTTGTCACCGTTGCATTTCGTTCGAGCAACACACTGGCCAAATGCACATCAGTGAAATTATGAATCAGCCCACACGCATCCGTGGTCATGAATTGTAACATCACTGGAGTTTGACGTGGGGTGAAGTCATGTGTGATGTTAAATTAGAAGTGTGATATATTCACTACCCAGTTCATAACCATTCAATGCCAAATCTGATCTTGAAGATTATATTAGATATCCTGTTACCATGCAAGCTCTCTGCCAGAGTGTGGCATTGGCTGAATGTTTATTTACAACTGTAGCGGTGTGTGTGTGTGTGTGGTATTTAAAGAGAGCAAGCAACTGCCAGTATGAATAACGGACAAGTAAAATTTAATCTTGGTTTGCAAAACCAGGACACGCATACAAACACCCTGCCAGTCCAGACCCTGGTGGTAACAAATTCCACTCCAAAAGAACACCACAGGCTGATTAATGAGCACAACATGACAATGTATACCCTTCGTGTCAAACACTGCTAAAAAAACACGTAGCATTTCTGATGTAAAGCGCAAAACGTAATTAAGCTCACGCCACTCGATGTGTACGCCGCAGAGGTACGGGGAAATGTGCAGGTACAAACGGATAATTGAGTGTCGAGTAGAGAAAATTAATGCGTGTAATATAGACAGGCCGAGGAAACGGCCTCATAGCAGATCCGTAACGGATCCCTACTGGGAGACAGTGGGGGTGGCGGGCGGGAGGAGATATTCCAGGAGACACCCCCCGCGTTTCCCCCTAAACCCTCACACTCCCACCCTCAACCCCTTTGAGGCTTCAGCAGGAGTGCTGAATCTCTCATTCCGTTCTATATGTGGAGGTGCCAACCCCAGCCCATTCCGACAAGGCAGCCGACTCCCCGTAAATTACTGCCACCGCATGCGCACATGCGCAATTGTGCGGCAGAGACTAAGATAAAGACTGCCCCACGTAGCCTAAGGCAGGCCGTTGGGGGTGCGTGGGGGGGGGTGCAAGAGCTGTCAGCGAGCACCTATTAAAAAGGCCAGCACGGCACGCGAGGACTGGTCTTGCCACGGCACAACGCCCGACTGCCTTCGTCTCTCCAGTGGAGATGTTTATATTTGTCAAATGTCTCAATGCAGGGCCCTTCGGATGAAAAAAAACAAGTAGTGCGATTCAATGAGACTTTCCTGGATAAAAGAACATCATTATGTCTGTATGTATGTTGAATTTCTTTCGCACCGTATGTAGCCAATCGCGCTAATTGAAGGTGTAGGGGAAGGACAACAAACTAAACACAAAAAGCAATTCAAGAAATTCGTTTTCAATGTCGATTGAAAAGTGCATAGCTCCCAGTGGCTTACTAATATCGTAAGGAAGTGTGTTTCAGACGGTCGCAGAAGCACATCTGAAAGTGCGGCGCGATGCGGTGACCGTCCTTGTTCGATGGCCAGCCAAACGCCGCTGCTGCTACGAGGATGACCAGAGTTCATGTGATGATGGTTTACGCTCCTTGACGAGATCAGCGAAGTATTGTGGTTCATTTGTATCATCATCTGTCAAGCCACAAGTATGGCCAACTCATCTGATTGGTGCAAGGTACTAAAGTGCTGCACTTGCTACTCATTTAAAGGCAGAGTTCACCGTGGAGGAGATCCACGACGGATTTATTAATTAAGCCACTGACGTTAGCCGTGGCCGGCACTCAGAAACACGGTCGATGCCCGGTCCGCGGCCGCAGTGCACCATGCCAGCATACACACGCACACACACAAACAAAGTTCCCCCGTATAGCCTGTAACAGACTGTAGGGGCAAGTGCTGTTAGCGAGCACCTATGAAGGCCGGAACGGTACACGAGGGGGTGGGTGGCCAGCACCACGCCCGACCGCCTTTGTCTCCCCAGTGGCGATGTTTACACATCGCACTGGGTACTCATTTGAGGCTGAGTCGACCTAGGGAAGGCCAAGGACCGGTTCAGATAATCGTCACTGGTGTTGGCCGTGAGCGGGAATCGAACTCGGGTCGCCGGGTTCATAGCGCAGCGCGCTAACCGCTACACTACCGCTCCCCACGCACACACACACACACGCACACACACACGAGCGCATAGTAGGGTTTGAGTGAAGCACACGGCTCGTGAAGTGTGCTCTGCTGCTCCGATAAGGCTCATCGTGCGAGACCCACGCCCATGCAGACTAATATAGCAGCATTAGTCATGCGGGCCCCTGCCGTTCAGTAGTGGGGCTCTCTGAGCTTTTACATAATTGCATTATTTACCCATTGCTGCAAAAGTATCCCAATCTACGTTTGGATTTTGTCATCCATGTGCCTCTATTTAATTTTTTTGTATTATTACCAAATGGTTCATAAACATTTTGGGAGAATTCATTCTGGTGAGAATTCCAGCCAGTTTTACACTGAGATATTATTAATGTCTCTTTCCACCTGTTGCACCACGAAAAGAGAAGGTTTTTTGTACAAAAAATAGCGAGTGACGAGCCCATTTTAAAATAGGGTCAACTTGTGCTGTTATTATATGTCCTACTTATATTTATCCATTTATTTGTAGATCCAGTAACCCTGCGATTATTGCGTATTACGCATTACTCCATTATTTACTGGTGCATTTCTTGACAATCATTTCTAAAGCACTTTCATTCGCTCAGACAATGCATTACCTTGTATACTTTGGAATTTGGCCGTGAAATTGACGAGACAAGGGCCAGCACTTTACAAAGGCTGTCCTACATTCACAAATGAATGAACCATCACACTCTATCTCTAGTGAGGGCATAGTGTATTTTTTTAAATAGCTCTACGATCTAGCAAGGCAATGGGTGACTGGAATCGAAATTCCAGGCGGTTAGCCGAGGACACATAGGGAGGCACGTGCTGACTCTAAGCCCATCCTGTCCAGTGGGCAGCAACAAAGAATTTCAGGCAGGAAAGACCGACATGGTGTCAATGGACGTTCGCACAGCAGTGTTCTCCATGCGCTATAGATTTACATCACAAGCAGCGTTTGTGAGACGCTCTGATAGTAGCTCCCTCCACGACCCCTTAGCACCGCTACCACTCGTCAAACTCCAAAGGAGATATTCAAAACCCTTCTTTTGCGAAAGCCAGCGAGGGGCGCAAGGAGGGGGGGGGGGGCGAGGTGCGGTTATCCCCCCAGGTGCTGATGTTACACATCGCACCAGGTACGCATTTATAAAGCTGAGCCAACGTACGGGACGCCGAGGCCCAGGTCAAATGATCGCCACCGATGGCAGGCTGTGTGCTGGGGAATTGTACTTTGAAGGGCATGTTCACAGTGTGGTGCACTCACCATCAAATAGCCGCTCCCCATAACAAAGACAAAGATTCCCCCCCTCCCCCCACCATATAGCCTCTAACAATTTAGGTTGGCAAGACACACGATGGGGTGAGTGGCCAGCACCATGCCCGGTCGCCTTTGTCGCCCCAAGTGGCGATGTTTACACACCACACTGGGTACTCATTTGAGGCCGAGTCGACCTAGGGGAGGCCCAGGACCTATTCAGATAATTGTCACCGTTCACCGTGAGCGGGAATAATACCCGGGTCGCCGAGTTCGTATAGCAGCGCGCTAACCGCTGAACCACACACACACGCACACACACATGCGCGTACACACACAGACGGTATCATGCCTGGCTGCTCTGTTTGGCCACGGCCATGCCCTCATGGGCACAGAGGCCAACCTGCAGCGCTGCACGTTTCGCTTCTTTGAGGGTGGAATGTAATCACAGCCACTGGGTTAGAAAACACAGAGCACTCAGCAGGGCCTCATACCTGCCCCTCCACTCTTAAGTCTACAAAGGCACGACTACAGGCCGACTCCGTTGCTCAGCTTGACGGGTTTTTTTGGTTGCCTGGGCGTCAGGCTAAAAAGCATCACTTTTCCTTTGAAATCATAACTTTACAGAAAATATACAATTCTATGTCTACTGATCGTCAGCTGGCGATGAGATTTTTTGGCAGTGAACGGTGGGAATTGAAAAAGATTGTGGAATAAGCCTCAACTCTGCCGATGGGACCCACAAAGTTGAAACCATTCCAGAGTTTGCTCGATTAAACTAATTCTGCTGGATAATGTTAGCCTCAAAGCTGATGGGACTGAATCGTGTGATGAGATACAGCGGAGTTGTGTTAAATGGTGGAAGTGGTGCCCATTCTCATAAAAATTGGTGGCCAAAGAAACTCACCAATATATTAACCTGCCGCCGTGTGTTTTGCGCCTGTAAACATTTTACAAACTCAACGTGGATAAGGAGGGATAACGAGTGTGTCACATTCTACGCCTTGTGATGGTTACATCCGCAACTCCTGATGCTGCTGATACTACTGCTGCTGTCGATGTCGAAGCCGCTGCTGCACGTGACGTTTTCCTTACCACAGCGTGAGCGGATGAGGTCACCGAACTCATCTCCGACGGTCTCCTCATCCATCTGGTCGGCAGTCGCCATGGCAACTTCTTGCAGCGGCGTTTACAACGAGCTCCGATGTCTCCCTGGCGAGAGACGACGCTTCTCGCTCCCCTCGGCCTTGTCCGTTCAGTCCGGCTCACGACAGAGGCACTTCCCCCCCTTCCCCCAAAATCCACGAATGCTCCCTGACAGGGGAGACAACACGCACGCAGAGGGCAATGTGGTGTGTGTGCGTGTGTGGACCGGCGGAGCGTGCGAGCTTGTTTTATTATTTTCTTGGACATTACGGGCTGCCACCTTGGCTCGTCTCCACCGCCGCCATCAACATCATTCACGTGCCGAGTACCGGTCAGGGGTGGTGTGGCAGGGCAACTGCACCCAGCGGGGATAGCTGCTAGCTCGGCTCGGCTTCAATGGAGAGAAATTTAGATTCTCGAAAGTGTTCATGGAGGACCAATTCAGGAACCTGTCGATACTGGAGAGGATTATTCGAGAAAACGAGAAAAGCCACGTGCGTCGCGATGCAGATTTAGTGACCACTCGGTGATGCGTGCACCTGGACGTTCCGTTTTGTAAATCCACTGCTGGATGAGGGCCTCCCCATAATTTTTGACAGTGCCTGTTAAGGTGCACTCTTCACAGCGTGGTGCTATGGAAGCCGTCCAACTCATAATCATCATCTCCAAATGCCTCGCAAGCCATGAGGATCTTTGACCATACTTCACCACACTAGTTAGTGAGTGCGGGTTTGCGTAGAGTAAGTGCAGAACGATGGATTGTGCTGCACTAGCCCGTACCGCCCACGATGCCTACTGCAACGGTCTTACGGTCATGGTAGGCACCTATCCAAGCTCTATCCAGGCTCAATTCCTGCTTAGCTTCCAAGATCTGACCAGACTGGGCACATTGCACACAACTCGGCTGTTGGCAAATCAGCATGTTATGTAATGTGTTTGTTACAGAATGTCAGAAATACTATTAATTTGTGGCTTCATATATTAATCAATTATTGATGTCATCGCAAACAACACACAATGTGATACATGAAATTATTACATCATTGGATCTTTGAAAGCCATGTTTTTTTTGTAATTACAATTATTGATTACAGATTAAACATAAGCATGGCAATATAAGAATATGTTTTCCCATTTTTTCTGGCAACAAAACAGGTTTCAGTTTGGTGTTTTAACATCTTTTGTTCCCAGAAAAAATGGGAAAACCTATTCTTATATTTTGACACTGGCAAAGGAGGTTCCATGAGATAAGAATGGCAAGTTCGTATCATCACATGGTAATCTCGTGATCATTATTCAATTTCGGTGGACTGCTCCCATCTATCTGAGCGACTGTAGCATGCGCACACAGCTTTAAACAATATTCAGAACACTCAAGGCAACTTTGAAAGAAACTTAACAGAGCTATCTTACAGAGCCTCTTGCTGAATAATACCACATGTATTAAAAAGTTAAGTTACAGCTTTGCAATAATCTGCTCACCCCACTGGAGGCAGAAGGGCCTCCACTAGAGGGAGCTCTAGAGAGCCCCTCCAGATGGTATTTGGCCTACTCTTCCACACTACGTCCACGAGCGCTGAGAAATGCTCTCATTTGCATACCATTTACAGAAATGTCAGCCCCTAACTCATTCCGTTGTTGGATGAAGGCTTCCACATTCTGTCAGCGATGGGGACTGACCATGTATCACCATGTATCACCAACTGGTGAGCGTGTTCAGATGTGGTAATCCAGGGAGCAGTTCAGATATCAATTGCGACTGATCTGATGTTAGCGTGGTGAGAAACAGGACTCATAGGGATCATAGCTAACCATTGCCCCACTGCTCCTCTCCATAATTAAAAAACTTACTGGAGATTGTACGTCGAATATGGAAACAGCAGGTTATATCTGTTTATTTGTAGCACAGCTATTTCACAGAATGTCAATTCAACATTTTTTGTTACAACCGCCTATAAAGATGTCCTGTATCGTCAACATGCAATGGACGAATGTGCCCTGCTAAGCAAATAGACTTTTTTTTTCATTTCAAAACAATATATTTCAGCTGAGGGATGAGCTACAAAGAAATGGGTATGACAAATTAAGGAGCAGCCTCTGAGTTGCCTAGAGAATGGGCTCGCTGGATCCCTAAACCAAACACCCGATAACATTCCACCATAATGCCAAGCGTAACTCTTTTTTCCCCGCAGGCTATTTATGATAGTAATTTCAATACGCAGCAGCTGTACTTCTAAAGTACATTCTGAAACAAATGACTCAGCAATAGAACGTCGAGAAGAGACAACATATAAGGAATCATTACTTTTACTTCCTTTGCGGCTCTATGTGACAATTTGTGAAACGTGACAATTTCCAAAGGCGCCCAGAAAATTATTGATGCCAAGCAAGGCCGTAGCCATGGAATCAACATTGGGGGGGACCAAATCTTCCAGGGGGTTTAGGGGTCCCCCCCCCCCCAGAAAAAAATATCGAAATTTGAAAACTAATTTCCTGCCTAAAATATTAAAACATTCACTAACATATGGGATGGACTTTTTTTTACAATAATTGTCTGATAGTGTATTGTATTACATTGCTGTTTTTTTCTTTTTTACCATTTCTTGTTTCATTGTATATAATGGCAGAGATTAGGGATTCATAAAGTACAACCATAACCACAATAATATAAACAGAAATCTATGCATTGTTACATGAAGACAAGTCCAGATATTGTGGCCAAGGTTTAGCAAATTGTTGTTTTTATTTACATAGCATAGCAATTATTATTATTAAAACATATTTTTATAGCAATATATTGGGGGGGGGGGCATTTTGAGCATATTTGAATATTGGGGGGGATCTGTCCCCCCCAAAGTGTCCCCCCAATTTCTATTATAATTACGGCCTTGATGCCAAGTAACAGCAGTGGTCTTCTCGCCCTGAAATAGCACGTGTGTGTGCGTGCGCGCGCGCATGCCCGTGTTTGTGTGTGTCTGGGCATACGTGACGAAAGCGGCTAAGGGTTTGTCCCATTTGATTCATGAGTTTCGGTTTGTCGGACAGAGCAGTCTCTGTTGGAAAGTCTTTCACTGAAACTCACACACTTCCTGTTTACAAGTCTAGATTTCACTTGCCATACCTTAGCTTTGCTGGAAATGACAAAAAAAATTACCACTCTAACCTTAAATTAAGTATGCACACCGCAATATAGACATAATTCATACTGCTAAGAAAAGTAAACTGGGCAGGACACATCATGACCAATGGTAAAGAATAATAATGGAGTGGAAGCCAAATCATTGTTTGCGTCTTGTATGTTGAACTCCTTTCGCACCGTACGTAGCCAACCGTGCTAATCGGAGGATGTGTCTTGAGAGAAAAACGTCAATCGATGATGATGTGGAGCGATGAAGACGTCAGTTCTTCCATTGGCGCTTGGTGCTGGGTCATCACATCGCAGGATCGTGAGAGACAGCAATGGCTTGGAGAGGCTGGCTTTCATCCAGCAGTGGACTGAGCATTGCTGATGCTGATCAAATAAAATACGTACCTGGAAAGTTATGTCTCACTGTCAAATGGGGCTCCAAAATAAGTAAAACTTTACATTTTGCTCAAAAATGTGGAATTTGCAATGACAAGCAGTGAGTGTTTTTTTTTTTACAATGCATTGTGAGCAGGCAAGCGGCAATTGCAACCTTCATGTATGCAGCAAACGCAGGCAGTGCCTTCCAACATCACTGCCGATGCACCGCTTGGAACAACTTAAAGAACACTTGAAGGCAGGCTGGTGAAAGTGAGATTTTGGAGAAAGAGTAACAACAAGCGAATACTATCTCGGTCCGGAAGAGTTGGGAAATGAGTATACAAACGGATGGGTTAAAGTCCGTGTCGGCAACTCTATCAGTAGTTTGAACCCAAACCCTGTTTGTTGTCTTAATATGCAAACACACAAACACAGACACAAAAGACGTAAACACAATAACTTTGCACAAGTGCCCACACACACTTTGCAAATGCAACCAAGTGTAATAAATAAGTAAAATGTTGCCTCTGTAGCCTCAGCATCACTGCCCCCGCCCCCCCCCGAGCCCAAAACTCTAAGGTTTGATTCAACTTTCGAGACTTCACCTTGTGGCATTTACAGAACCCCTTCGCCTGCGATGTAAAGTTCACGTTAAAGAGCCGCTTGCAAGACGCAGCGGATCTCGAGAGCTCGTCTCGAGCGTGGCCAGAAATGCTGTGAGCAAGTCATTGCAGGGCTGCGCCTTTAACTATTGCACCATCCGTTGGAAAGTTGTTGGCCATCGTATGGCAAATTCACAAACTTCGAAATTAACTTTCGAAACCGCCACTGTAACATTGTAAAGGCAATCCAGGCGACTCGTCCCCCGAAACCTGGTCCGCATGGCATTCAGCATTTGACATTCAAGCACACAATTGGACATTGTTCAAATATCACATCGGCCCCCCGCCCCCCATCATCGTCAGCCGTGCTCAATCCACTGCTGGATGAAGGCCTCCCCCCCCAAGCCGCCGCACCATCTCGAGAAACAGATCCTGGGATGTAATAATCCACCGAGCTGATTTTATCGCTCCATCTCCTGGGTTGATTTCTGTTTCCTTGGCTGACAGCTGTCAATATTCTTGACTATCGGAAAACAACAACCCCTCCCCAAGACCACTTACTTTTCTTACACAGTTTTAAATGTCTTTATTCTGCGTGTGCTCTCTAATCCTGGCGACTACACGCCTCTTGGTCGCACTGTAACGTGCAAACACAGCTCTGCTTTATTTAACCAGGTGAGACTTGTACTCGGAGGGCAAAAGGCAGCTCATCATTAGCCACGGTGAAATCCACTGCTGGATGCACACAAGCCCAGTGCCATCATTGTTCGCTCCATCTCCCTCTCGGTGGAGGGAGATGGAGCGACCTAAGGGTCTCTAACGTCCACGACGCAGAGGGATAAGGTGGCAGCAACCACTTCGACCCGGATGGACACACGTGAAAAAGAGGCTTTAGTGCTCGCCCAATTCCTCCGGTCTTAATAAATATTCACATTTTTTTTTCTCTCCGCCTGATTAAGACCGCTTGTTTTGCGATCGAAACGTCGGGGGGTTTTTTGCTTTTATTATTTTCAATTAAATTTTTATTTTTATTTACTTGTATTATTTTTTATTTAATTTTCTATCTCCGTGACTTTACCAGATTCTCAGATTTACATCGTCGCGCACACAACGACGACAATTCCCATTGTCGGTGGCCGACACCGACTCGTGCTCTAACTTCCACGCCACCACCACCCACCACCCTCCAAAGTTGCTCCGCAGATAATCGCCAAGCCGCCGTGAAAACTTCTTGAGCCACCGCAAGCGACGGCAAACGAGAGAAAGCAAAGTGCGCCAAAGTGAACGAAGGTGCAGATGGGTGGGCGAGATGCTGGCACACGAGGATGGAGGGGTGACGGAGAAGGAGAGGATGAAACGCCGGGATGGAGGGAGTGAGATGAAGACACACACACACTCTTCTTACTTGTCTGCTTGTTTTTCTTCTTCGGCCGCGGAAGACGGACCTGTCGGAGTCACAAGTTTGCGAGTGGAGGTGCAAGTTTAAGTAAAGTTGGTGGTGGTGGTGGTCACAGCGGCAGCAGCAGCAGTAACTTTGTTGGCGCCAGGAGCAAAGGGGGTTGATGATGATGGTGGTGGTGATGATGTTGATGAGAAGGAGGTGGGATTCTCGCGAACGTCATCACAAAGGAAGCTCACGCCCTCATCCCCCCAATGCCTGCTATTGGTTGTTGGTATGCGGTCCGGATCCAACCCATAATCATTGCGTGCGTTGCCAGCACCGCGGGTGAAAATCCTCCAGTTCGACGAGAACAATTGAGGCATTCATGGGTCAGTCGACTGCTGGATGGAGGCATCTCCAATGCGATCCTGCGATGCAGTTAAAACCCTGCACCCAGCACCTTGAGCACGAGTTCAGAGGCTTTGCATCGCTCCGTCTCTCCGGCGGATGTAACCCTCGCTCAGGACAGCGGATCATGCCCTGTCGTCTTCCCGCTCGGGTTATTATTCTTGACCATCAGCCATCATCATCATCCTGACAGTGACGTGGCCTGCCCAAGGTCAATTACTTTGTCGTTGTAACAATCTTTACCTGTGTGTGTGTTGAACTTATTTCGCACCGTACGTAGCCAGCCGTGTCATTGCAATTTTAATTGAGTTAGGAATTGCAATGGCAATTTGAGTTGCCCATTCATGAATCCGCGTGTCTTTTCGAATCCACGTGTTCATCTCTCTGCCTCGGTATAATTAAATGAGCAATTCATTGCGAGACATCCGACTGAGGATCTCATGATTGTAAAGGAATGGTGTTATAACCCAACACACAAAAACACACATGCAGTAGTGTGTCTTTGCTTTGCACATTACGTACATACGTAGGCTGCCCAATAACGAGCTTGACTCCTGTGTTATAAAAAGTAATAATTTAAATTTGCGTTATTGTAGTACTCGAAATGACAGCACTGCTTCTGTCGGACCTCAAGGAAACTCCGTGTTCAGATGGTGGTCATTGGTCTCAATACGATATTTGAGATGTTTAATAGTTTTTTTGTTGCATATTTATGTGTGGGATGGAACTGTAGTGCTTTGGGAAAACCCACGCATAGGATAGCTCTGTCAACGACATGCCTGTCAATCCCTTATCAGTGCCTACCATATTACAGACCAGTTCAGACCTTAGGGGCCGTCCATAAATGACGTCACGCGATTTTTGACGTTTTTTGACCCCCCCTTGTCACACGGCGTCACAAAAAGTCAGACCCCCCTTCAAATGTGACGTCACAAAGCTCTGCCACCCCCCCCCCCCCCCAAAAAAACGTCACACGGCGTCACAAAGTCAGACCCCCCTTCAAATGTGACGTCACAAAGCTCTGCCACCCCCCCCCCCCCCAAAAAAACATGCTTCAAATCGCTTTAAACTATTGTCATTGTAGTGCGTATTTAATGTGGCGCTGCACTCTGATGTTGTAGGAGAAAACCTTTATTAAAAAGTCTATTTAATTAAGTAGAACGTGTTGTCACAAGGGATACATACAAACGAATAGACACAAATTTGTATTTGTTGTACGCCGTATGGACATGGACACTCAATTTCCCTGCACGAGGACACGGGGTAAACCGTCTGGGTTTACAGCTGTGCAACCAACAAGTGACTTGCTGAACCCTAGCTGCCCCATGACATCGGTTTGACCCACCCTTACTGGACAACTGTGAAAATAGCTTCATAAGCTCATCGGATTTCTCCGGGATAAATAAAGATTCCTATTCTGATCTCCACAAACGAGTGTTCTTAACTCGTCCCGTCTTTATACAAAGACAAAGATCCCCCGTATAGCCTTTAGTAGCATGTAGGGGCAAGTGCTGTTAGCGAACACCTCTGAAAGCCAGAACGGCACACGAGGGGGTGGGTGGCCAGCACCACGCCCGGCCGCCTTTGGGGTCGTCCATAAATGACGTCACGCACCTAAGGGGAGGAGGGGTCAGACATTTGTGACGATGTGTGACGAGGGGGAGGGGTTGAGAAATGTGACGTCACTTAAAAATGCGCAACTTTAAATAAATATAGACAATGACAATAGTTTAAAGCGATTTTAAGCATGTTTTATATTTTTGGGGGGGGGGCAGAGCTTTGTGACGTCATCTTTGAGGGGGGGGGGGAGGTCTGACTTTTTGTGACGCCGTGTGACGAAGGGGGGGAGAGTCAAAAATCGTCCAAAATCGCGTGACGTCATTTATGGACGGCCCCTTTGTCTCCCCAGTGGCGATGTTCACACACTGCACCAGGTACTCATTTGAGGCTGAGTCAACCTAGGGGAGGCCCAGGACCGGTTCAGATAATAGTCACACAGGGTGATGGCCGTTGAGTGGCAATCGAACTCCGATCGCCGGGTTCGTAGCGCAGCGTAGCGCTAACCGCGACGCCACCGCTCCCCGCGGTTCTACAAATGTAGTCTCACCCCAAATCCCAGCTCACCCCCGCATGAACGAAACACGCTTGGGGTGTGTCTAATAATTATCCTACGAATTGAGTTCATAAGATGAGCTTATTAAATACAGCGTTCGTGTTCCACCAACCCTGCGCGCTGGGTCATCCCCATCGCCGATAGAGCGCACGCCGAAAGCCTCACCAGCAAACTCTCAACAAGATCAAGTTCGTGTGTTAAGCAAAAGAAGCCGAACAAATAAAAATCCTCGACGAAATGAGGATGGGGGTGGAGTGCGCGCGGGGGCTGGGGGGGGGCTATTGCGGCATGACAAGAAACGTGAGATGATGACACCACTCACGATGTGAGAGGGGAGTTCCCCTCCAGGATGAGAGTTGGAGTCACATAGTCACTTTAAGATGTTTTCTTGTTCATACTTATCTCTCTCTCAAATTTAGCATTCTCAGGAAGAGCGTAATCAACCAGGTAGGGTGTTGACTGTTATGTTATCCCACTCTCTGTTGTATTACATGACATTTCTAAGTATACTAGATTTGTGTTTCTATTTCATTTATACCTGATGATGATTGCTTGTGTTGCAATCGAAACGTCGTATGCTAGTATTTAATTTATTATTTTCTCTTTATACGTGACTTTACCGAAAGAACCAAAGAGTAATTTCTTTTTCATGTTTTTGTTTGTTGTGGTTGCACCCGATTCAAGAGCCTAATGGCTCACAGGGCTATACCTCGATTTAAAGCTTTCGTGACTGCAGGGATTCATCTTCTTGGTTCTTTCGGTAAAGTCACGTAGGATGGAAATAATAAAATAATAAAAATAAAACATAATAAAATAATTCTCACGACGTTTCGGCCACAACGCAAGTAGCCGTCCTCGACAGACCTGTTCTCCACCTGAGGACGTCTGTCTCCTCGACAGACCTGTTCTCCACCTGAGGACGGCTACTTGCGTTGTGGCCGAAACGTCGTGATAATTATTTTATTATGTTTTATTTTTATTATTTTATTACTTCCCTTCTAGGTGACTTTACCGAAAGAACCAAGAAGAAGGGCTATACATAATAAATGAACTTGAACTTGAGTGCGCGCGTGCATCTCGGCTAGCTATCGATCCTCCTTCACGTCCCGTGCAAAGATGCGCAGAGCTTTACACATCCCACCCAGCACGCCCCATTTTTGCTTCGAGGTCAGCAGCGTTCACGCCGAGATCATCCCTGCCACGCGTTGGACTGGCAAGTCAGTAATGTTCGTCCTGTGGAGAGAAACACAAAAGTTTCCGTCGTGGGAATGTGGAGTTTCCCCTATTTGACTGACTCAGGATCACACTGGCCATGGCTAAAGCACTGCTTCCGTTTTAACTCCTCTTGTTCGCTGTGATGTGGGGAACGAAAATCGTTGATCCCATTGTCAGCATTGTGCTCTGATAATGTTTTTACCCGGACAAGGGCCCGTCCATAAATGACGTCACGCACCTAGGGGGGGTGGGGGTCAGACATTTGTGACGGGGGGGGGGGACAAATGTGACGTCACATCAAAATGCGCAACTTTAAAAAAATATAGACAACACGTTCTACTTAATGAAATATACTTTTTAATAAATGTTTGCTCCTACAACATCAGAGTGCAGCGCCACATTAAATACGCACTACAATGACAATAGTTTAAAGCGATTTGAAGCATGTTTTATTTTCAAAATGGAAATATGGTTTTGGGGGGGGGGGCAGAGCTTTGTGACGTCACATGGGGGGGGGTCTGACTGTGACGCCGTGTGACGAGGGGGGAGTCAAAAATCGTCCAAAATCGCGTGACGTCATTTATGGACGGCCCCATTTAAAAATTAAGAATATCAGGGGTGCGAATATGAGGAGTTTTCTCGGATACTACAGAGCTCCGGCGGATAATAGGAGGCTCAGGTTATAGTCATGTCGAGTACTAGTGCAGTGCTGGAAACAGTACAGTACTGTATTGTTATTATATTCTTGGTTCTTTCGGTAGTCACGTAGAAGGTAAATAATAAAAATAAAACAATAAAATTCTCACGACGTTAGAACGCTGTCTTTCCGACAGATCTGTTTCTTCACCTGAGGGCGGCTGCTTGCGTTGTGGCCGAAACGTCGTGAGAATTTTATTTTATTATGTTTTATTTTTGTTATTTTATTATTTCCCTTCTACGTGACTTTACCGAAAGAACCAAGAATATGAATCCCTGCAGTCACGAAAGCTTTAAATCGAAAAGTACTGTATTGTGTCTATACTACCCAGAGGTATATATCCTGTATAAGCCTAATGCTGCATCGGGTTTCTAATTAAGATAAGTAATTAGTCCGTTAAGATGTATCAATAAACATCCATTCGCCTTCCAGAAAAAAACGCGTCCTCTTTTCGATCAGGATATACAATGTACGCATATACTGTATAATGAATTGCAAACCCATTATTTTATTATATACATCCATTTAGCATGCAGTGATGGATAAAGGTTGTCCTGTTTGTCAAACAACCTCCAATGACCTGACACTCAACAGTGGGTAAGACATTGGCTGATGATGGTGATGAACGAGGTAGTGGTTGATGATGTGGTTAATGATGATGGATGTTGATGAGCAGACATTTTTGTTCTCTCTGCAGGTGGATTAATTCCTCTTAATTGGAAACCCAGTTTGCAGGTTTAGGGCCTTCTTTCAAGTTTGGAGAGGGGGGAGGGAACGAGAGAGAATTACGACGTGTGTTAAGTGACCTTGCACTTATCACGGGGCAGACACGTCGCAATATTGGAGCGGCACGTTACTGATGTTATTGCTCGGCAATTGCTTCGCAACACGCGGATCTGCAGGGCATCTCCAGCAAAGGACGCTTACGCCCTCTGCCGGTGGAGAATTACAAGCGAAGCCTCGAAGAAGACACAAGTTGTACGCCTGCTTGTTTTTTGTATCTTATTTTTTCCACATAATAACACTCGTTGTGTGATGTATAGTTTTGCTCGAGCAAGTTAGAACCAATTCATAAAATAACGGCCCTTTATTTGCATTTATAAAATCGTGCAATTTACTACACATTGACTCAGTAAGCCTGACTGCTGATGACACTAAAAGTCTCAAGTAAGTTTGTATTGAACCAATGCTGCTGATACGATGAAGTTGCAGGAAGTCGTACGATCCATGGGATATGTGAACAACAAAAAGCTTTATATATTTTTTATGCGGAGAGGCAAAAATATAGATGGGAATGAAGCGTTTGAATGTCTATTTGGCGACATTCTCCACGGCGACGCTGAATGATCATTATGCACCCTGCTTAAAATAACAACCGTCAGCTGCGAAGATTGATTGATTATTGTGCTCTCGTCAAACGCCCACTCTCGCTGCCCACCATCACCTCCCACTCATTTCAATATCCCATCTCGGGAGACAAGACCGTAATAGCGTTTCAAGTTTTCGTCTGTGCTGCGTCATCATTTCTTAATAGGGGAACGGGTGGACAGGGGAGAAAGGCAATTTTTGTATGCGAGGATTAATGCATTTTCAGGAATGGAAATTGCATTTGGCCAAAGTGCCAGTGTCCCGTCGACCATATATTTTGCGCTTTCTGAAGGCTGTCTAAACATTATAATAACTCTCAGAAAATAATCCATAACGCCGCGCTAAATTACAAACTTAATCGGTGACGTTTTGGACAACGGACCTGCGTCACAGCAGATCTCTACCACAATTAAGGGAATATCTCTGCTATGAAGAAAGGCCATTACCAAAAAAGTCGCCTGTTATATACTTTGCCTTTTAGGGCAATGTGTGATTGACAACTGTTGGTTTTTTTTATTTATCCTTGTGCATCACTGCCTACTTATATATCCGTTACGAGATCATACAGAGCGTTATCACTTTGAGCTACTTTAATTGACAATACAACGCATGCCATTTTTTGTTAATCTATATACACACAATGCATCTGTTTATAGTGTAAACAATGACTGAAGCACACAAAACCACCGCTACAATGACACGTTTTAAACCAGCACAGCTGGTTGTATGTGAAGTCTTCTATTTATAAAGTACAGTACTATTAAGAATATTTATTAATAATGTATCTTGTTACACAACCTGGAAAAGCTACGTTTTCCTTTGAAATGTTGAATCGAATTATCTGCTATGCCCTCCGACAATTAGCTACATTTGATGGCCACGTTTTTAGTCTTTTCCACGAAACTACCCCAATTTGGCATCATGAAAACGGGACGAAACATCCTTTCGGATCTCTCACAGTGCAGTACAATCACCTCGTGTCAGACAACAGCCCACGGAAGTTGATATCACGGATATCCCATTAGAGGGGATATCACAGATATGGGGCCGTCCATAAATGACGTCACGCACCTATGGGGGGGGGTCAAACATTCGTGACGATGTGTGACGATGGGAGGGGGGGGAGTGAGAAATGTGACGTCACATCAAAATGTGCACTTTAAATATAGACAAAACGTTCTACTTAATTAAAGACTTTTTAATAAATGTTTTCTCCTACAACATCAAAGTGCAGCCCCACATTAAATACGCACTACAATGACAATAGTTTAAAGCGATTTGAAGCATGTTTTATTTTCAAAATGGAAATATGGTTGGGGGGGGGGCAGAGCTTTGTGACGTTATATTTGAGGGGGGGGGGCAGAGCTTTGTGACGTTATATTTGAGGGGGGGAGGGGGCAGAGCTTTGTGACGTCATATTTGAGGGGGGTAAAAAATCGTAGAGATGGAGCGGTGCGTGTGGAGATGGAGCGATTTTTGTCGAGATGGAGCGATGACCGCGGTTCGTGTGCAGGGAACCATCGATCGCTGCATCTCTTTCGCTGTCACATTGCAACAAAGAGCGTCTTGTGAAGGAGCATCCTCATCATCACCATCCAGCTGTGGCTAGACCATGGCTGACCACATCGTGACACACGTGACAAAAAGTCGCGGTGCAATAAGTAGATTGTTGTTACTCCTTGGCTCTTTCAGGAAAATGAACGTAAGTATAAAATAAATTAAATCACGACGTTTTCGGGCGCAACACAAGCGTCCGTCATCAGGTGGGACACTTAAATTAATTCTAGATTTGAAGCTTTCGTGACTGCAAGGATTCATACTCTTTGGTTTATTCGGTAAAGAACCAAAGGGTATGGATCCCTGCAGTCACGAAAACTTCAAATCAAGATTAGATTGTTGTTATTCACTTCGTGGCTTATGCGAGCTGGGAAATGCGCTGCGTTTTTCCCTCCCGCCTCTCACCCCCCACCACCATCACCACCACCACGACGACTTCGTGCCACTCTCTTCGCGGCCGCCTGCCGCAACATCCACACGGGGGCTCCCACCACCCACACACCACTACCACACACACATCACACACCACCACCAGCAACTCCTTCATGGCTGACGACCTGGGACAAGACTGGTGGCTGCAGGAGAGCGTCGCGGAGCAGCGGTCAGGTAAGGACAGCCGCCTCGCGAGCTTAGCACGTGGTCACCCCCCCACGCTGCCCCCACGTGTTCCCACGCTGCCCCCACGTGTCCCCACGCTGCCCCCCCCTCGCTGCCCCCACGTGTCCCCTCGCTGCCCCCCCCCACGCTGCCCCCCCCCCCCACGCTGCCCCCACGTGTTCCCTTGCCCCCCCCCCACGCTGCCCCCCCCCCCTCCACGCTGCCCCTTCGCGCCTCGAGGTGCAGTTAAGGCAGCGTACTCCTCCTCCTCCCCCCCCACGTGTATGGCGCGCCCCACACACCACCACCACCACGGGTTGTGGTCGTCGTCTTCGTGCGCAATGTCCACCACCTCTGCCGGGGTGGAGCTGAGAGCGAGCGGCGTGAATGTAAAAGTCGTCGACGGCCACGCGGTTGTTACTTAGAACGCACGTGGTACAGTGCGCTGTACTGTACACGCACGCACGTGTTCACAGCGAGGAGTGGGGGGGTGGGGAGGTAAAATCGGCAATTTGAGTTTCCTCTTCTCGATGGCTTCTCGAGTTCTTCGTTTATTTTTGTGCTTCGGGGTCGAGTGTGGAACGTCCACGGCCCCTCTCACGCCATCATCATCCTCATCATCGTCTCGTCTCCCTGTCTCTCTCCATGTCGGTTGTGAATGTTCGTGGTGGACTTGCAAGTCGTTGTTATATCCACGCGTGGCCGCCGGGTGGCGATGCGAGACCTCTGATCGAGCGAACTGCTACAACAATCGATATCAATCGATGTCAAAGGCAGAGATCCCCGCCGATGTTTGGTACATAACAAGACAAAGATCCCCCGTGTAGCCTTCACAGACTGATGGGGCAAGTGCTGTTAGCGAGCAGCACCACACGAGGGGGTGGGGGGCTAGCACCACGCCCGACCGCCTTTGTCTCCCCAGTGGCGATGTTGACACACCGCACCAGGTACTCATTTGAGGCCGAGTCGACCTAGGGGAGGCCCGGGACCGGTTCAGACAATCGTCACTGGTGTTGGCCGTGAATCGAACCGCCGCACCACCGCTCCCTAATCGACAATACTTTATAGATACAATGTGTCATCTTCGACGTTTCGGGCAAGCGGACCTCAATAGCCCAAAACGTGGTCGATGTTACATACAGCAGTGTAATTGACGAGCTTGTGGAGTGGTTTTGTTAATTGTCCTTGCAGCACCACCTCTAAATAATTAGTTTAATGCTGGTAATTATTAATAAGAAAGTTTTTTTTTGGGTTAGATTGCGTTAATTATGAATGTGTCGCAACCCTCCACCACCCGACACTGTCAATCAGTAAAACACAATCCTGCGGAGGGAGCTGGTAGGAACGTTGGGTTGCTCGGTCAATGGCCAGGGTCAACGGCGGCGTGGTGTATTCCGCAAATATGCCCGACTGTGAGGGCGGGCACAAGCCGGCGTGAGTAGGTTAAACGTTGAGTTTTATAAGGGCACCACGGGGTGACCAGCCCCTCTCCACCCAGCCCTACCCCTCCCACCCAGCCCACCCCTCCCACTCCCCCACCCAACCCACCCCTCCCACTCCCCACCCAGCCCCTCCCCACCCTCCCCACCCTCCCCCTCCCCACCCTCCCCACCCAGCCCCTCCCCACCCTCCCCACCCAGCCCCTCCCCACCCCATCCTCCCCACCCAGCCCCTCCCCACCCAGCCCCACCCCTCCCATTTTTGGATGCAGGACGGACGGACGGACACAATAATCCCCTGTTGGCTGGTGTAACCAGGAGGTTCCTACCAGTAACAATGTGTCGCGTTGACAAAAGACAAATAGTTCACTACTTTAGCCCACCAGTGTGTTGAAGAGTGAATCTACAACATTGACAATTTCGAGTCCGACGTTTCGCTGAACATTACATCCGGCCTCTTCGGGCAATTTACTAGAATAGTGAAGCCATCCACCTGCTTCCGGTCTTAAATAGGGCAGGATGACGTCCTCAACAACAAGGACATTCAATTGATTTTGATAACGTTGAAGTGTTATGCAGAACTAATTATTACCGGCCAAGATTAACTAGTTAGAGAATCAATTTAAATTGAGAAAAATTCAAATCATTTCAATCGTTGTGATAGCTGTCGACTCAGCGCAGCCGTATTATTAAGTAAAACACAACACATTGCAATTATTTACAGGTGCGTCACATGCTAAGTGGCTGATTACTGATCTATTACATAATTGCATTCACCTCTGCCTCTTATCTCGAATCCTGATGGGGTTCAACAACGAAGACGTCATCTTGCACTCTTTAAGACCGGGAGCACGTGGATGGCTTCTCTATTCTAGCAAATCGCCCGAAGATACTGGATGTAATGTTGAGCGAAACGTCGTATTCAAATTGTAAATGTTGTGGATCCACTCTTCAACACACCGTGCTAAAGTAGTGAACTATTTGTCTTTTGTCAACGTGACACATTTTTTACTGATTGCCCGTGTCGGGTGGTGGAGGGTTGCGACATATTTATAAATAACGCGATCTAACCCAACAACCTTTATGATGAATAATGTTGGTCGCGAAAGCCTACGTGTTAAACTGCTGGTAATTAGTTCATCAGCAATTTCATCATCATGAGTGGTGGTTGTGGGTACTGGTTCATTGGTAGTTCCTTACTCGGACACCATTTTGCCATCCTTACCTTTCAAATTATTAACTCCTGAGATGACCGAAGAGATGGAGGCCCAGACAGATGTAGCGAGATGAGAGATATACAGGCGAGAGATAGAGCTGTAACATATGATGAGAAGAGACATTTTGAACAGAAATATTGTGAAATTAGATGAGAGAGCTGCATACAAGGTAAACAGCAGATATATTAATGAGTATAATGTTAATTCGATGTCTATGTTTATTAGGATCTGAATTCAAGCTGATATTTGGTGCTTCTCTATTTCTTTCCATCAATCCAGGTCCTCTTGAGCAGCTTGGGTCCTATGTTTTTGCTTAGCTTGCTTATGCCTGGCACCACGGACTATTAGAATCAGACTTTTAGTCATCAGCGTCACCTATATTAGCATCTGCAGCAATGTCATCATCGGCTGTTTCATCAGCAATATTAGCATCACCGTTGCATTTTCAGCAAGCATATCACAGTACATCCGCCTTTGTGCCATCATCAGTTATATGATCAGCAATTTTAGATGCTCTTTATCACTAGGTTTTTATTTTATCTACTAAATAATAATTGGCCATTTCATCATTAAAACATCAGCAGCAGCCATTCAATTGTCATCTTTATAATTTCCAGTTCTAAATAATCAGCCATTCACCCTCACCATCAGCCATATTATCAGCCATTATCTATGATTTGTATGACTGCGTTTTTATTTCATCATCAGCCATGTCATCATCATGATCATAGATATTGTCCGTGCCTTTTTTAACTGGGTTTTCATTGCATAAGATATGCTGGATAAAGAGAGACTTTCTCTTGCCATTGCTACCCCTCAGTCATATAATGCTCCAATCCATCTCACTTCTGTACATGAACAGTGGCCAAGGTTGGAGTACACTCATCACATCTGGGGTGGAGTTTCACGCTGTCACTGGAGTGCGTCATAGAATCCAACATAAAAGCAGTTTGGTTGAGTGATGATCCATTGCTCAGTTATTCATTCCAGTCACTCTCTTACAATCATTCTGTCCATCCTTGTCACAATTGCTGTCATGAATGTTACACCTTCATACCCAAGCCAATGTCAACGACTCATTCAAGTAGATTGACTTTTAAATCACATCCCCATTCTGTGTTCAAGCTCAATATTTGCAGGACACATCATTTGTCATCTTCTTTCAGTTTTCAGTTTCATTTATTTGGTATAGCCCTGTGAGCCATTCGGCTCTTGAATCGGGTGTACTGCTCCACCTTGGAACTGCCTCCTTTGATCCGTTTTGCCAGGCTCCCGTTACCTTGCTCTACTCCAGTAATATATTCGTACGTGTAAAAGTAAAATGAGGTATTAGTTGCTGCCTTTTTTGCATTATTGGACTTTGTGCTCGTGCTCAGTGGGTGCAGTTAAAAATAACAAGTAAATAACTACAATCTAAGTGGAACAAAACTAACATACTTTCTGTATTTTTCGTGACCAGAACTCAATCTCATTGCTCCACTATCCAACAGTGGGATTTCATGGCTGATAACGAGTGGGGTGATTTGTCTTCAAACTGAAAAGCAGTACACGGGGAAAAAAACTTGTATTTACCAGTAAAGACATTCAAACAATAATAATAATTTATGCTAATAGGGTTTTCACTTTTCTGGCAATAAAACTGGTGTTGAGATGTTAAAACACCAAACTGAAATTTTTGCAAGGAATCATGTCTGCATTAACCACAGATACTTGTGGTGAAAATACAAACAAAAACTATGTTCTGACAGTATATGCATTGTCTTTGAAACTGATTGGTCCACACCAGAGACAGCTTTCTTTTGAGCCTAGTCTCAAACGGTGTTAGACCAGAGGACGCCAAAAGGTGAACAGCACAAAGACAATGCCACTATCAGGTCATTTATAGCTTGGGGTGAGCAGCTACAATATGGGACTATTAGCAATATTTGCTACCACAGCAAAACTCCAATTAACCTGGATAAACTAATGAATATGGTGAAGATGTTCTTGTCCATGCTGATATGATGGACAGATTACCTGCGAACAAATCATCTGGAATGTGTCCTTTATCATCAGGTATCGGAAGATAAGCAGGGGTTGATCCTGGCTCGTGCTTAGATGGGTGACTGCCATGGGTTATGTTGTGGACAGCAGACGGTGATGCAGTATTATCCATGTTGTTGTACTTCTGTGCCCCCACATCTATGCTTACTTGCCTTCACCCACGAGCTATGACCAGCATGACCTTGCAGCATGGCCGTATCACATCCATAACCCGCACAACATGGTGAGGAGGCTGTCATCCAGCAGCGGATTGACAAGGGGTTGGACATGTACGTAATGCAACACCAGCAGCGTGCATCTAAAAGCGTCGACTGTCGCGTACAAAGATAACGCAGTACACTTAAAACAGAAAAATGGGGAAAAACTTTATTGCACCGTAAGTGATGAGCAATGTGTACATGTTGGTCTTGTAGGATTACAACGTTTAACCAAATGGATATTGCGCGGTAACGGTTTTAACATCGCTAAATTATTGTCTGCGTGAAAAGCAAATAGATTCGAGTGTTGTTGAGAGGGCAGGAAAAAAAATCATCGTTCTGTTCCCCTTCTTGCCTTTCTAGCAGTAGGGATTGCCTTCCTCACTTGCATGGGCCGTAGTGGCTGTTCTGCCTCCCGTAAAAGCCTGTTCATCACCCCTGTGACACACCAGTAGGTGATCAGTGATAGACATATTAGTACAGACACAGTGCTCCCATCGCTAGACGATCCGCTAACCCCTGCCGCCGAGCAACTGCGTTACAGGTGTGCACGGCCGCACTTGGCTACACCCTCCGATGCTTGAATATTTACACCATAAATTAATCCAGGAGCCTCCCCCCACAGATGCAGAGAGGACATAGTTCTCTGATGTGTTTTCTGGTTGTAGGCCGGTATATTGTTCGACACGATGTCCGACGATTCACTCCACGTGTTAGGAGCTTTTGAATTCAGTTCCAGACGTGGAGTGAAACGTTGGACGTCACATCGAACAGCTCGCGGTACAACCCCAAAAACAAGTAAGAGAACTACACAGCACAACCGCGAAAAAAAACAACGCAGTACAGATAGGACGTCCTTTACATACAGAGGGATTGACAATTCGTGTTTTAAAAGCTAAAAAAAGGTCAATGCATAGCACCATAAGAAGGTAAGGCAGCCAATGCATGTGTGTGCATATAGCAATCAGGTGCTGTATATTTACGGTATATAACTTATTAATTCTACAAAAGGGGGGGGGGGCATCTGTAATTTCAGCAGTGCATTGTCCCTGAATATTTTGGCTGTGACAGCATTCTGGGAATTGGCACCGGGAGCTCTTCTCAGTACAAATCACATGGTGGCAGATACTCTACCCAATTTTAGAGCCTCTGAGCCAACGTGCCAAGAGACCAAGTCAGTTTCTCAGGAAATAAGTGAATTTTACAGCGGGAAGGAATGAAAATGACTCTGTTTTCCTGTTGCTCTGACAATGCGGTCCAACGTGTACGGATGCGTTTGACGGGTTAAGAATTGATTTTAAAACGCGTACGTTTCAGTGGTAGAAGTGTAACCGTCGTGGGGAAAGTTTTGGGAGTTTATTTATTTACAAGAACACTTGACAATCCCCACCGGCAGCAGAATACCTGCAATGTGTAAAGGAAGTTTTATTTTTGTTGATAAAATTCAAACAAGCAAAACACGGTGCTCAATGCAGGGCTTGCAAATAGTGATCTGATTATGTTTTTGTTGTTGTTACAATTGTCTGGTCTTTTATTTTCGGAATATTGTGTAACGCAAATTCGGCACAGGACATAAAATACACGTTTTTGTTCAATGAACACAGCACAGCAAATTCAGTGTGTACATAAAGCTCCCTGCACTTTTACAAAAAAAACGAAACTTTTTGCTGCAGCCAAGATAAAACAAACCTAGTTGTTGCTTGGTACAATATTATAACACATTGTTCCAAAGGAGAGAAAAAAAATGATGAAGAATGAAAAACAACAGTACTTCCAATGTCACGCTGCATTAGGATCTGCAGGCTTTGGTGCGACGTTATTTGATTGAGTTAGCCAGGTCTGGCCGTAAGCCACACGAGAAGGAAATGTTGTAACATAATTACGGACCGCCGTCTCCTGGGCCACACATTCACGATTTTTTTTTATTTTACATGAAAAATAATAATAATAAAAAAGAAAACAGCAGGATTTGGTCACTCCATCCGCCCCCCGCAGCCCCAGCAGCTGTTCTGACGGTCGTCTGGAGAACGTTGCGTGTGAACGTTACTCCAGTGGTGTTTGATTTTCCTCTTGCCGTTTTCACCATAGGCACCCCCGCTGTCTTCAAACTATCGGCAGAGAAAATAGAGAGAAAATATTTTTTAACGCACACAAGCCGTTGTCATTTATTACGTTTTGAACCTCTCCTTATTGGGGAGTTGTGGTGCGAGGGTGCTCTTGTGTGCGTGGTGTCGATGGCCTTGTGCAGGGCTTAATTGCTCGTGGAATATTTTCCAGGGGGAAGGGACGTGGCGAGGGAGGGCAGATGAATATTTTCTTGAGCTCAGCCCGAGTTGGCTCCAACTGGAACCCTGGAATTGTGTTTTCGAGGAATTCCGTAACAATGGCGGTGATGTACAAGAACATGTAACAAAAAGTCGGGCACATTTGTCAACAACACTGCCCTGAAGGGGGAAAACTATAGTGTACGAGGATAAAAAAAAACACGCGAGCTCTTGTTAACAACCTGATGATGTTGGATGTAACCTCCAGCGAAATGTCATGTATAAAATCGTAAAAAATGTTGCTTGTTTTCAGCATTCCGATTTTGCTAATAAACCAAATCGATATGTATATTTGCCCACGTGTCAACCTGAGTTGTGTGGTGGGGTTATACTTAGCAATTGGCATTTTACCTACATGGTCAAACCAAAAATAAGCCAATTGTAAATCATAGTATAACACATTACGTTTCTGGTAAATGTCCTTCATAGCAGAGAGATAAAGGCCAGAAAGATTGAGTTGGCAACAACTATTAATCACTCAACATTGATGAATGGTTTATTTTGTTTTTTTTTGTTACTCAAACGAATTCAGCCTTCTCCCACGATGACGTTCACGTACCTAATCCCTTTGGCTCTGAGGAGCCAAGCAGGTTTTGGCCTGCCCCGTATTTGGATGGCGGGATCACCAGAGAAAAGCTTTATTGGTCCAGAATGAGATGCTGAAGTAATAAGCACTCCCTACGCTTTGCCAATGCTCAATGAGCCAGATGTTACAACGAGATCTCGTCTGCTGGGAGGACATAAACGTTCCCAAGGTATCGTTTGAATGAGGATGGGTCTTGCAGTGTCCTGGCTTAAATCCCACTCTCACTCAACAAAATATCTGGCCATCACGCGTGTAATTTGTTACACTGATGCGCAAAAGCAGGTTTATTGTAAGCTGCACAAACCTCATTTGTTTTGTACATAGCAGTAAGCATGTTAGAATCAAACTAACGTCTGTAGTGAATACATGGTTGATTGCTGAATTCCAAAAGATAGCTCGTAGTTTATTTTAAATTCCACGTGAGTTTTGAACTGTCTTTTTTTAAAGCACAGTACTATATATGATATAGTACTATGACACACAAGCACACATCATTACCATACTTTATTATTAAACATCGCCATGAAATAAAAGTTTCTCCTCCATCTACTCTCAGCAGGCAGCTTGTGTATGTTCGTGCCAAAGCGTGGTCTGTTTTTTTTTCCCAAGCAGAGTAGTTTTATTTTTCGATTTAAAGCTTTCGTGACTGCAGGGATTCATCTTCTTGGTTCTTTCGGTAAAGTCACGTAGAAGGGAAGTAATAAAATAATAAAAATAAAACAATAAAATAATTCTCATGACGTGTCGGCCACAACGCAAGCAGCCGTCCTCAGGTGAAGACCAGGTCTGTCGGGGAGACAGCGTCGTGAGAATTATTTTATTATGTTTTATTTTTATTATTTTATTACTTCCCTTCTACGTGACTTTACCGAAAGAACCAAGAAGACAGAGTAGTTTTAGTTTTTTTTTTTGTCGGGGGGGGGGGGGGTGCTTTGTTTTTACCATTATCCCCGCCTTCAGCAAGCGGCATCGACGGTGGCCCCCTCGCTAGTTTTTGCCGGCAGAGCCGGCGAGGCCGCCATAGACATTCGGCTTCTTGAGCTCGATGCGCACGGGCTGCCCGGCCTCCAGGCGCCCGCCCGCCGAGGACCCCGCCGGCACCGAGCCGGCCGCGATGCTCTTTCCCGCTCGGACGCTGCGCGGCACGGGGATGCGCGTGGAGACGCCGGGCCTATGCGCCTGAGAGTCCTGCATGAGATGGGAGCGGAAGGGGCGGTTAGGGACGTTGCACTTAACACGTTTAAGGTACAAAGAGGAAAGAAAAAGGTGAAGGTGCAGCCCCACGACTGTTGTTGTCGCTGCCCTGCGCCAACCAGCGCGACGAGGTCGACTCGAATGAACCACGACCCACGCGGCATGGGAATCTCATCATCCAGCAGGACGGGCTGTAAATGTAACGGTGCATCCCTGTGATTGCATCCTCACCACTGCTGGAATAAGACATTTCACTAGACGGTGCTCTGGAGGGTATTTGGCCTATTCTTCCACACAGGCCAGATGTCTCGCAATTGGCGAGATATCTGTGTCACTTTAGATGCCTTTCATCGTAAGAAAAGTAATCATTCACAGCCCCTTGTCTATCCGCTGCTGGGTGAAGGCCTTCCCAGACCGCGTTGAATTATGTGGCACCCATTCTAGGTGGGTTATAAGTACGAATATAATGTTTGGTATTTCTGAAATTACATGACACGCCCCGCATCGGTAATTTGCCACTTTACTTAATGGAGTATTTTATATGTAAATTAGTATTTATGAGTATGCGTATTACAATTATGTTGCACACATGCTGAATATTTTATGTGCTGACCTATATGTAAAAAAAACATCAAACTTTAACCGTGCCTTTGGGACCACGTTATAAACTACTGCATCTTATTTACACATCCCGGAATTTCTATATTTTAATGAATCCTGGAAGAGTGAGCGGGAAATGAATTGCGCTATAAACCGTGTGACCTGAGTTTGATTGCCAGCCACGGCTCATGTCAATGGCAAGTAATGTCTGAGCCAACCCTGGCCATCAACCCACATTGACCCCGTGTGGTGAAGTATAACCTACATGGCATCCAGCAGTACATTTACAAGGAGGCAATAAATACTTATTATGAAAGCTGTACCAAATTTACTGGGCACAT
Organism: Lethenteron reissneri; assembly: GCF_015708825.2. NCBI lineage: Eukaryota > Metazoa > Chordata > Hyperoartia > Petromyzontiformes > Petromyzontidae > Lethenteron > Lethenteron reissneri. The sequence continues at coordinate 2,458,522 of NC_083784.1, forward strand.
CTGATTGCGTGTGCTAAATAGACCGATGCCAGAAGTCACAGAAAAGTTTATCTGAGCTACAGAACATTTTTTTTTCCAATTCTGGTAATGCATGCAACATGCAGCGTGCGCTCATAAAACATTATGCACTCTGTTTTTTTTTTTACATAAAGATCTGCAACTAGTTAAAAATACCGTACTGGAGAATGTGATATATCGATGTACCAGAAAAGACTGCTGTGCTAGCTTTGTCTGGATATTCAGTAGAAATACCTCAGGCTCGGAGCCAAACTACAGCACTCTAACGAGACAACATTGATAAATAGTTGTGCGATGAAAAAACAACGAATAATACTGCCACAAAGAAGAAAAATTCTATCATAGGTGACATTTTGGACAATTGCACTTCTTCACAGTGAAGAGATTTAGAGACGCCACAGAGATCGAGTTGAAGACAGTGTTGCACTCTATTGGGTCCTGATAGAAATTTCGTTTTCAGGATATTTGTTCAATTGGCATATGAACGTTGGAATATATTTTGTAACAACACTTTCAAAGGTCAAAGATGTAGGAATGAACGCATTTGAGTTTAGAGCAAAACTATGAAAACTTTGCTGACATTCCATTCCTGGGTACCCATAATGCAGTGCGGTATATTATTGTAGAAACACCTATTGTATACTTGGTGATACATTGCTAGGCTAAGCCATACCTTGCTGACTTCAGCTAAGGTCACCGAGAGTAGGTTATTGCATGTTGTGGTCAATAGTATTTTTATACAGAATTTGGGGCACAGGAGTAAGAGAAGCAGAAGTTTGTGGGAGGTATTTTTGTAGACATTTCCAGAGCCTTAGAAATTAAAAAGAAAACTACACGACTCAACTCTAACCAAGTCTTCATGAAGCACTGATGAATGGTGTTCTTTCAGGACCGGGATTTGGGATCTGCCATCTATTTTCCAAGAAAATGTACATTTATGCAATATTCTGGTAATCTGAGCGCCCTCCCGTGACTTTCTTGCATGCTGTCCAGCCCAATGTGGTCTGGGCTATGCACAAATCCGCCGAAGTATTTCACGAAGTCACATTTTGAACACGGTGACTTATAAGAAAAAAAAATAACCTACACCCAGGTTACGTGGATTTTGTTAAATCTACGAATCTGTATGAATCTGCAGTTGTGCTCGTGTGTATGTTGAACTTCTTTCACACCATACGCAACCAACTGTGCTAATTTGAGGTGTGGGGGAAGGATAAGAATCGAAACATAAAAGCAGTTCTCAAGAAATTAGTTTTCAATCTAGATGTAAAAGTGCATAGCTCCAATGAATTCCTCATATCAGAAAGGAGAGCGTTCCAGATGGTCGTAGAAGCGCATCTCAAAGCGCTGTGCGATGCGGTGACCATCTTTGTTCGACGGTTAGCCATAAGCCGTTGCGAGTATGAGCGGAGTTCGCTTGACGGTCTATGCTCATCGACACGACAAGAGTGTGGCCCAGTGCTGTTTTACTGTTCGTCATCACTGTTTTTTCACACGGGGAATGTTTATTTTTCAAATCACTTAAATTCACTCATTGAGGAAGCGTTGCTGGTTTCAAAAATAGAGGAAACGAAAACTGTGCTCGAATTTTTTTCCATCTCAAGTTTTGAGTTATGTATGCAAAACTATCTTGCATATTTGTGTGGTCTTCGTCTTCGCAAGACTTATCTGATTGTGATGGTGACGACTCCAGCACCAGTTGAAAATGAGCTTTTCTTGGATTTATTCCCTACTTTAAATGTTTTACTTTCTCCGTGGGCTGCTCTCACAGCGGTGGAATGCAGCGTTAAACAGACTCGTTGCTGGGTGGCCTGGAGGGAGTAACGCTTTTGCTCTTTGCGAACGCAACTTCCAGCCTCTTGACAGCTGCCCCACACAGCATTGCAGCCGATGTCACGGACGAGTCCTGATCTCACAGCGGGGGTTGCCACCTGTCCTGGTTGTCCCAGAATCGTCCTCTTCCCGACATAGCTGTGTTGGGAAATCTGTAATTGTTCCCAGTGCATTTGGGAAATCTGTAAATGTTCCCAGTTTTTTTGTCGGTTGTGAGGTCGTACTCCCCCTCAAGACGACACATTTTCCATGCAGTCCTCCCCTCTTTCGGTAAGTTCAGATATTCTTTCCCCCCCCCCCCCGATATGTCCTGGTTATTTTGTACCCCATGGGCGGCAATCCAATCGCACAGCACTCTCTGGTATGAACAATCTACGTTGCATACAGATGTTTTGCGGGGGGCACGTATGACGAGTCTTCTGTCTCGATTTAAAGCTTTCGTGACTGCAGGGATTCATCTTCTTTGTTCTTTCGGTAAAGTCACGTAGAAGGGAAGTAATAAAATAATAAAAATAAAACATAAGAATTATTTTATTATGTTTTATTTTTATTATTCAATTACTTCCCTTCTACGTGACTTTACCGAAAGAACCAAGAAGAGTCTTCTGTCATTCCCAAGTGGGGAGAGGGGGGGGCGCACTACTTGTGTTTGTATACACAGTGCCTCCCAAACGTGCACTTTACATGCATCCTTCAGTCAGCTGATAAACACGACCGAAGGATGGGGAAGGGGTTCTTTTTTTTACGTTTTCCAACCCGGGTTGAAAGCGTTCACGCATTGGCTCTCTCCGTCCGTCTGTCGGTAACATGGGGACACGATAGCTCTGGTGAAGATAATCCCGTGTAATCATAATTTTAGTTTTAATGTTGTGGTCCTATTAGGGACGTACCCTCTAGAAAACTGCCTTAAATTGACCACAGTGTTGCTCAAAAATTGCAGATTTAAACCAGTGCCAAAAGGACCATGCACATTAGTGCACAAATATGTTTACATATTTTTCCCTGACAGCTGCACACACTGCTAAAAATATACTTCTCAGAATGATAAACGCACACTGTTGGAAAGCGTTACAGAATCAATTCATAAGCTTGTTTTTTTTCTTCTTTAAAAAAAACAACAGTTTTGTTACATTCAAAAACACAGCGGCGTAGAAGTTGTCTTGGTCCGCCGGACCGTCTGTCCGCGACTCGGAGCTGCACCCTGACCTGAAGTGTGGACGTAGGGAGTTGTTTTAATTTGTCCGCAGGAGAGGTGACCTCACTCACGGAGTGTGTGTCGGCTCGGCGGAAGGAGCCAAGAAGCCGTGCTAATGATGGGGCACAGAGCCAGAGGGGTTGATTACGGAACGGCTCATGTCGGGGCATCTCTTCTTAAGCCACTAATCGCAAGGAAAGGCCTCGCAGCACGGTGGAATTCGTTGTAAAAAAATAAAAATCACAACACAGCGAATATGGAATGTGATGTATAGTGCACGAATGACTGCATCTTGTTCGCTTGTAATTTATTTTCCGTCGGCTCCCTACACTTCCAGGGCATGATAAGACATGCCGCCAACGCCGGCTGCGAGTAATGCTCGCAGACGCTTCGTGTCTTCGCGTGGCGAAGTCTGCTGCTGCTGCCGCCGCTGCCGCCACTGCTTCCCGTTGAGAGGATTATGCTTTTGGAATGCCGCGCCACTCGCTCGCAGATCAACGAGCTTAGGCGCTGAAGACTGTGGATTTCACCGGTTACTTCGGAATTGCCAATAATTGGCGTTCCACCTTCTCGTTCTTGTGAATATAATTCCCTTCCCCCCCCCCCCGCTTCTGTACTGTACCGCTCTGGAACGCACTTAAGCCACGAGAATTGGCATTCATTTTTGTTTGTAAAGCCAAGTAAAGAGCTCTCAATGCAAAACAGGATCGTTTGTTTTGGAAACATCCATTTTAATGCATTATTCGTCATTATTTTGTGTTTGTGCATCAATCCGTGTTTTGGATTAAGCGCGAGCTTGACTGGCTAATTCATCAGCAAAGCTTTTTCTTTTTTGCTGAACGGGCAGAGCCGAGCTCCGGGATTCTCAGTTTCTGAGGCCTCGCTGCAGAGGAGGACGCACACGGATGTGTGAAGCCTCCCGGCTCTCTCGGCAGAATGCAACGGCCGCACAGGGGCGACAAGACCGTGGCCGCAACAAGGGGGAGGAGGGCCTTTAAACATATGCCAATGTGACAAGGCCGCGATGATGTCACCGACTTGGCGAATCTGCCACACAGCACACACCCAGCCCAGTGCTGTGGTCCCACCTGAAATAACAAGTTTGGTCCACGCGCCCGTGCCAGAGCGGTGTTGCTTGGCCACACAAAAGTTCACCGGCCACAGCAAGACAATTGGACTCGGCCCAATGCATAATGGGTTTTGTTTCTCGCTGTATTGTTATTGGAAGCACTTGCACGCGCAATTTTGTGTGTTTACGCACAGCCGGCTGTATAATTGGTGCTCGATAACAGCACTTGTCCGAGTATTTCGTAGCTTTTGGAGTACGCAATCGTGGCCGTGGATTGCTGCCGTGGTGTAACGGTCACCACACCTGACTTGCGATGTGGGTCAGCGGTTCGGCCCAATCGTTCCGGGACCGGAGTTGAAACAGCGGGGCGAGTTTCCTAAATCCTACCCTTGCCTCTGTCCACCCAGGTGCTGTAAATGTCCACGTGATAAGCCACTTCGTTGAGCTAACGGTTGTGGCCAGGTTGCTTCAGAAAAATAACTAATAGCCCAGTGGGCTTTATCTGGTAAAAAAAAAGTTGCGTTTTCGTTTATTTACGTATAGTGATTTGTTTACATTTCCTATACTTTGCACTCATATCGTGTTTTTGTATTGTGGTAATTTTCTAACCCACCCCTACTGGACATCTGTGACAAAGAGCTTCATAGCTCATCGGATTTCTTCAGGACAAATAAATAAATAAAGAATCTGAATAAATAAATATTCTGAGTGTAACTTAGTGCATCTCCCTTGGTCGGTCGTAAGGTCCATAGGTAGTGGGTCCTCCCACCCCTTCCAAGCCATCTGGCCAGTGTGGAAGAGCAGACGAACGTTCTCTTTAGAGCCCTCACACCAACAGGGGCATGAGCAAGCAATTTCAGGGCTGTACCTTGGCCTTTGTATTCTAACCATTTGATTGCCACGTATTTGCAGCAGTTTCAGACCAGAGGTTGCTTTTGGACGGACACTCCGCAAAGTGCATCTAAACCCCAGCAATTCGTAAACAAACAAAAAATCTGCAACAGCAAGTAAAGCTCATTCATTGCATTCTTACAAAGTCAGTTGAACTGTTTTCGTTGCTTACTTGGTTATATTTTGGTAAGCTTAACACAAGCATCACGTTTACTGCACAAAAGAAGAGCATAATCTATTCTCTGGACTTCCCATCTCTTTGTTGTGAAGAAGGGCAATTTCCAAAATTAATCTTCTGGCTATAGTGCAGTTCCACTAATGAATGTGTAGAGTTTTGATTGTTTGCACCACTGCCCATGCAGTGTCAGAATATTTGTGTTTTATTTACAACAAAAATACCTCTAGGCCACAACATCACCGTGTTTAATTCCATGACTCCGCCGCATTTGATATTACATTTGTCCATGCCTGTGCTTGCGCGTGCTTACATGCAGCACAAAACATGGCTGGGTAGCTTTTCCACACAGAAAGCAAATCCCCCCCCCCAAGGAATGCGAGTTGGCGTTGCACCCCCCCAGAACGTGTAGTCTCCAGGCAAAGATATCTTTAAAGACAATTACATTTTATGAAATTCCGCGTCGGCGCACATGCTGGAAGAGCAACAAAAAAAAACACTCGGACGGATTCTACGAGCGCTTACGGAGGAATTTTCAGCCTCTGGAGCATTCGGCATTCCATTCGTGGTGTGCAAAATAGGTTAGGCCATGTGATCAGCTGTGCATACATTGCATTTAATGGAGGTGCATTTCAGCAATGTTTTGCGTGCAAGCTCAAGCTAAGCCTACATGCTAAAGTGGTTCAACGCATTTATTTGACTTATAATTGTTTTATTTCTGAATTCCCTATGGCTAGGCAAAAAAAAAAAGTGTCCCCTCTAAATTTTCTAAGTTTGTTTGTAAGTTGGGCGTAACGATAACGATTGGCAACCCTTGGTTAATCCACTGCTGGATGAAGGCCTCTGTGATATGCCGTGTTATGTCACGGATGTCTTTTGACCATACTTCACTGCGCTGGTCAATGTGGGTGGGTGAAGATGTGGCCAGGAATTTAATATCGTGGTTTGGTTATCGGCATGCAAAGCGAGTTAATTTTTCGCAGCGCTCAAATTATTTCTGCACCGTTTTGCCACTGAGCTGGGGATAATTGTGATTAAAGTGGATAAATGCATCACGTAAAAAAGCAATTGTATTTCATCCTCCTGAAGTAACTGTTTTCATATTGGGAGTGGCGCACTCGCCGTGCCTTACATTTATTTAATGAACAATGGATATTAGTTAAAGAAAATGCGTGTGAAGTAAAATAAAAAATCCACTTAATAAAATTGCACTTTGTTATATATATAATTTTTACAATGATGGGAGAGAAGGAGGGGATAGCATTTTTCGCGGTTGTGCTGCGAAACTCTCCGATGGGTTTTCGGGTCTTACCGTGCCGTAGTTCGGCAACGATGTCCGACGTTTTTGCCCTCCTGCTGCTGGGAGCTTCCTCCAGGAGTGAATTCCTCCCAAGTGCCTCCTGAAGAAGCTCCCAGCGCGTGGGAGCGAAACGTCGGACGACGTTGCCAAACGACGCGCGGCAACGACCAGCGAACGCACGGAAGACGTGTGTGGAGCAGGGCTTGGTTTGGGGAGCTCTGGGCTCTCCAAGGTACCACCGTCGCCACGGTAGAGGTATCAGAGTCGCCCCCTGCGCGACCACAATAAACATGGACGTCCAGGGCCACGTTTGCCACGGCAAGCGCCCCACCATCACCAACCGCAAGATCTCATCCACTTCCCAGCCCCCCCGCCCCCCCACGATACGCACCCTTCTGTCTCCCTGTTGGCAGTGGTGGTAGCACTTAGCGTAAGCGAGCTAAGCAAAGGCTTTAGAGTCCCAAGCAGGTCACGGGGCCCCCGGATTCATCGTAAAAGTAAATGTGCACAAAAACAACCTCGGATGCATATCGACAAAAAACGCTCGTAATGCTGATACTATGAAAATAAAGTCACTTGTACTTAGTGGGGTTTTTATTTTATTTAATAATTTAAAATAAATTGGACTTGGGCAGGAAACGTTGCTCGAAAGGGGTGGTGGACGATGGTCAGGAATAATAACGGAGTGGCAGCTGAGGAACGGAACGCGTCTGAAAAAATACATCCAGTGAGGAGAGTGAACGATGAAATCTACTTTGTGCGCAGAATTACATTAGAGGATTGTAAGAGGAGACGGGGACTTGGGTTGGCGTTCATCCAGCTGTGGATTGACTACGGCTGATGATGATGTGCTGTAATTAAGTTAAGCACTTTGCCCATCATACAATGTTCATGTAGTTACGTGCTTGCCACACCAAAACTTAATCTCTGCCCCCAGCGGAGTGGCACTACCACCGTCTGTGAGCATGAGCTCTGTATTCATCCTCCTCCTCTCCACGTCGCATTAATTCCGAAACGAACCCGCTCGGGGCGGACTCCACAAACGAACGCAGCCACCACGTCCCTCCGCTCCTACCGTGCCGCCCTACTTGATGGTGGGGAGCCGGGATGGGGGCACCGCTTTGCGCCCGCCGCTCTCTGTTATTATAAGGCATAGCTGTGTCCCCCGAGGCTTTGCGAGCCCGAAGTGATGTTGCTTCTATCACGCGGCGGTCGTGTTTACGCGATAGCAACGCCGGGGATATTCCACACGTTTATCAAAGATGACATTCTCGAATTCCTCGGAGTTCTTTGCTGCGGGGCCAGACCTCGGCTATATTTTAAAGTCCGGGCAGCGCACGAGAATATGCAATTAAATCACGCGGTTGAATAACAAAATCTTGCTAATGGTCTGCGAGTGAGTAGAGCGGTGGCTTAGTGGTTAGCGCATCGCACTATGAATTTGGCGACTTAGGTTTGACTCCCGTTAACAGCTGATATCGGCGTTGAGTAATAACTGAACCAGGTGTGCACCCCGTCCCATACCTATACCAATCCGCAGTAACAAACATTGCAGACTACGGTTACAAATGTCCACGACTGACACGCCGAGGAGAGGCCTTCATCCAGCATGGATCGACAACGGTCTGCACTTTATTATAATTCTTTACTCAAGGTACGGTTTTAAAATAGTACCGCCAAAAAAACCCAAGAAAATGACGTCAATAAATAACAGGCAAAGCAAATGAGACAAGCGAGGCACAAGCCAATCCAATAAGTAAAGCTCTTCAGACAAATTAATCCGATATAATCACAGGCGGTGGGCTAAAACATCTGTTCGTGCATAGAGCAGCTGGCGTCTATACGTTAATTACGCCAACATAAGTTCAAGCAGGCATACACACGCTGTTAGATTAAGGCCTCGCGTTACATGGCTTTGGCTTTGTACATTTTATACGAATTTTTTTTTGCGTCAGTATTATAACATTGATAGGACAGTATCATGTTGCGGGGGTGTGTTTTAAGTTTTGCTTGAAATAAATTCAGATGCCGTTCTTAAAAGAATGAAAAAATAAATATCATTAACAGTGCCTACGACTGTGATACAGAAAGGATAAATGATTTAGGTTCCCTTCAGAACTGATGGGGCAGCAAGATCCGTTGAATCACAGACGAGGATGCACTCTTTACGACGTAGGATCCTGAGAAAATTGGGAAAGTGTAAGTTGTTGACAAATCGCCAGTTCTGAACCGACGTGAGATCAATTTCAGTCGGGGAGACATTAAAAGTATTGAACAAACAAACCCTTCGAAAATCCAAATTGCAGTATGTGTAAACTGAATTGAGTTGAGAGCATGACTTATCATTTTTGAATAGAAAATTGCACCTTGGCAAAAGTGGTTACCAGCTCACTTCTCATTGTGATGTCGCGTGGGCTGCTTGCTGGATGAAGTCATGCCTATTTGCAGAGCTTTCGTACTATACATGAATATGTGTGCAATCAAAACAATTGGCTTTACTCCAATCAACTAAAATCAACCGTCTGTCTGGGGTCAGGGGTCGGCAACCCGCATCACCAGGAGGGTCTCTGAAGAAGCCGCATGCGGTGGCTCTTTAAGGACTGCTTCGTGATGTTATTTATTGAAGGCCACCGTCTTCGTGTTCACACTGAACTGCGGCTCTTGAAATATTGAGGTTTATTTTTTTTACCGAATTAGACTAAAAAAAAAATTTGGTTTTCTTGTTATTTTGGTTACCGACCCCTGGTCTAGGTTCTCCTAGTGGAGGCCCTTCTGCCAGCGGTGACGTGGGCCATCAATTGCAGAGCTACACCTTTGCCACCATTACCTCTTTCCCTCCTGCTATACTCTCAGCATGTGCATATTACACAATTGTAATAAATTCACTCCTGTGGAAAAACATTTGTTTGCATTCGCTGCTCCGAATATGCACCAGTTTACCTTTTAGAATAAATAATATAAAATAATTATCAGCCATTGGCCAGTCCACTGTTGGATAAAGGTCTCTCTCCATGTCATGGTGCTGTTTGACCATACTTCACCACTCTGGTGAGTGCAGGTTCGCGAGAGTGGGAGAGACGGGACTGGTCCAGATATCACTCGCCCCACTGATGTCAGCTGTGGTTGGGTATCAAACCCAGGTCGCCGAACGTGTCGTGGTGAAGTGCATATCATAAACTTGTGTCCCGTTCAATTCAAGTGACCCTATTTGATGTCTTTTTAACTTCTCTCGGCATTGCTTGCACGCAGTTTTATTTTAAAACTCCTTTGAGTCATATAATCAGGCTGCTTTTTGCCATACATTATTTATTTTCATGCCCAATTGGCTCGTCAGGCATGCGTAATATTTTTTTTTACTTCTAATGACATTTTTGGCTCGGCATTACAGGCCATTATGTCATCCGTTTTATAAGCTTGCACAAACCGAGAGAAGCACATGATCGAGCCCGTGTATGTACAGCGGCGTATTCGCATTGTAGCACGCATATCTATGTTGATAATTGCACTAACCCAGTTTTTAATCCTGCCTAGCGCTTTATTCCATAAACACAGGGCAGCTCTATTTCTCCGCTCTGAAATCTGTTCACGGTCCGCTATCCCAATGCAGAGACCTATCTCGTTTTCAAAGCAAGCGATAGTTCAGCACTCTGATTCACTCCATTCACTCACTCACTTGACGGCCAGTCGCCTCGTTATCACTCTTATATCGCTATCACCATGGTAACTCTTCCCCAGGACTTCACTCCCCGATGCCGCCACTCATTTCGAGGCCTCTGTCCATGAGACGGACTGTTCCATCTCACCCGTGCCGTGTTCCCCCACCGTACCGCAGGTTGCAACAACAAACAAAGACAAAGATCCCCCGTATAGCCTTAACAGACTGTAGGGGCAAGTGCTGTTAGCGAGCACCTATGAAGGCTGGAATGGCACACGAGGGGGTGGGTGGCCAGTACCACGCCCGACCGCCTTTGTCTCCCTAGCGGCGATGTTTACACACCGTACCAGGTACTCATTTAAAGCTGAGTCGACCTAGGGGAGGCCCAGGACCGGTTCAGATAATCGTCACTGGTGTTAGCCGTGAGCGGGAATCGAACCCGGGTCGCCAGGTTCGTAGTGCAGCGCGCTAACCGCTACACCACCGCTCCCCACAACAACACTCACTCATTCACATCACTTGCACACTCAACCACCCGTTCACCTTACCGGCAGGTCAAAACGCCTCTCTGTCTTTCCTCGCACTGCTCCGCTTAGGAATTCCCTCCCATCCTCTCTTTTCCCTTCTCTTGTTACCATGCCCAATTGAATAAACGTATCAACTTGTATCTAGTACAACTATGGTTGCGGACTGCTTGGTGTTTTGGGCCTGTAACTGTGATTTAAGATGAAAGTACATGTGCCTTTAGGTTTAACTCGGTTGCCTGTAAAAAAAGAAATCACTAATCTATTTTAAGATTGAAACATACAAGAGGATTCTCCACAACTCGGGCTGATGATGCTGGTTGTTGTTGTTGTGATTACCGGTGAAACGTTACGGTACTCGAATCACAAATGTTGTGGGTTTACTCTCCAACACACAACCGGTGTGCTGGCCTAGTAAGGAATTGTCACGTTTTGTTTACTTGACAAACTTTACTAATTGGCTGTGTCGGGTGGTGGCTGGTTTTTAACGACACATTTATATTGACGCGATCTCACCCACAAAAAAACCTCTTGCGGATGATATTGGTCGTGAAAGCCGACGTGTTAAACTAATCTATTTTACTGGACAAACATTTTTTAATATCATCAATCACACATTACTTACACATATGGCATCATCTTGTTGCCAGCCTGTTTATACAGCCATGGTTAATCTGCAGATTTAGCTTCACTTTCACAACGTATTCCCAAATCTGAAAGAAAAAAAAACTGAACTTTTTTTTTTCACCCCATAAGATTATCGTGGTGAAATGTTTTGATTGTGTCATTTTTTGTTATTTCACCAAGGTCAAAGGTGGATTGCATTACATAGCCCATCATTCGTTCTATAGGCCCCCCTGGTTCCTTCAAGGCAGCATCAGTTCTTATTCGACTGAACGTGCCAACTATGACTTGAGTAACACGTCGCTGTAAAGGATATTGGATAATGATGGTCAACAATAATGATGGGACTGGTGGCCAAGCAAAGCACAGTGGCCGATAGTCCAACCACCGATGAGATAGGAATGATGAAATCAGCCCCTGTGCAGGTACCGGGTGACATCACATCCGCCGCGTCGTGAGAGAGAGATGGCGACGACTTTGGGAGGCCTTGAACCAGCAGTGGATTGAACAAGGCCGATGATTACGGTGATGGAACTGACACAAGCTGTTGCTACTTTGGCACGGACCAAACTACATCACCGCTCTTGCGGTGGCGAGTGCGGGTGACCCTGTGTGTGCAAGGCGCGCGTGTGTGCAAACGAGTATATTATATCCACAATACTCAGCTTTGTGTTAGATTGCGTAAATATAATCGCGTCTTTAAACCCGCCACCAATCAATTCTAGCTGTCACCTGATGATGCTAGTTGTAATTACTGGCGAAACGTCGTCCTCGACTTGTAAATGTTGTAAATGTTGTGGGTTTACTCTCCAACACACCGGTGTGCTGTACTAGTAACGAATTTACACGTTTTGTTTACAAGACAATCCTTACTAATTGGCTGTGTCGGATGGTAGCGGGTTTAACGACGTGAGCATATTTACGCAATCTAACCAAAAAAACCTCTACTTTGGATAATATTGGCCGCGGAAGCCTACGTGTTAAACTGAGTATATTGTAATATACTAAAGTACGCCTAAACACTTTACTTGCAATGCCACGGTGCAAAAATGTGGAAACATTTTCTTTGTGCTGTGATGTCCCGCTCGTGTTGCCACAACACGAGCGTGCCCGGCAGTGAGCGAGTGTGCGTGTGAAGCGTGTGTACACTTGGAAATGGCAAAATATACGGCAATAGCAAATATGCATGGCTCAACCGCTTGTATTATGGCACCTGTTTAATTTGGCCTTTTGGCTTTTTAGCTGGTACCTACTTAGCTGTGGCCTTCACCATTTATTAATGATGCCTATTATTCAACTCGTATTTAATTATTTTGCTTTACTTCAAGGCCATTACAGTAGTTCAAGGTGCATTTAATTACGAACGCCACTTTATAGAGATATATTATGTACTTGAGGGTGCAGCCGGTGTTGTTGTTGTCATTAGCTGCTGTGACACTGTGCTATAAACCCAGATAAATGTGTTTGATCCCAGCCACGGTGAATACGAGCGGGCGAGCATTATCTGACCCGGTCCATTTTTATCGCTGGTTGGACAGAAGCTGGTGTGGGGGGGGGGGGGGGGTGTGGGATTAAAACAAGCCTGCCCATTGTCCCTACTGCACACGATACAGAAGGAGACATTAAAGAGCAAACATTTCCCCGCCACCGGCACAGAAACTCACCGAGGGCAGGGAGGTTCTGGAGAGCTGGCTGCCTCCGCTGGACGGCGTGATCGTGATGCTGCTGGTCACTTTGCTGCTGGCAGCGGCGGACAGTGACCCTTTGGCCATGCCGTGACCTCCGGGCCTGCGCAGGATGGTTCCCGTGGCGATCATCTCCTTCTTTTCCGTCGCCACGAGCGTGATGGCCGCACCGGAGGGCCCGCCGGGGTGGCCGCCCTCGGCCGGCGAGCCGTGCTGCCGCCGGTACGGGGATCCCAGGTGGATGTGGATCTTGTTGTCCTCGGTGGTTATGATGGAGCTGCCCGAGCCGAGGGCTTTGAACGATGGCGTCCGCGTAGCCGTGGGCTTCTCCGGAGACACGCGGAAGATGGTGGGCTTCCCCGCCACGATTTCCACGGGCTCCGGCGAGAGAAGGTGGTCTGCGGTCGCCGACATGGCCACGATCTGGATGGGGGAGGACGGCCGCTCGGGCGAGGACGAGCCGGAGCTGTCCGGCGACCTGTTGCGCGCGATGGTCGCGATCACCACGGGCGACGCTCGCTCCGGCGCCGCCAGCACCGTTGCCTTGTCCACGCTGTGCCTTTGGCCGCCCCTCGATGAGATTATTGCAGAATTGGGCAGGATGGTGATCCTTGGTTTCTGCAAGCCGGACGTCGGGATGGTGGCAGTAGTGGTGTAGGAGATGTCCTCCGTGCTGGGACTCGTTATTTCCAGCATGGCCGTGTTGTGCTGGTGGTCGGGCCGGACGCGGATGTGGAGGGGCTGACCCTGTTTGTGGGACAGCACCATCTCCCCGTGCTGCGGCACGTGGCCATTCATCTGTGGCTTGTTCTCGCCGTTTTGCTGAATAAGTTCCCTCTTCTTTATCCACGGAATGAAGGACTTGCGCTGATTCATGTCGCTTGAAGTCGAGGTGAAACGCCCGTGCAGCGATGGGCAGTCGCCGAAGCTCTTCCTCTCCTGGCGAAGATTGCTCATGATGTGGTTTTCCTCCTGCATCGTTTTCTGAATGAACGAGGACACGTTATCCTCCTCGCCGTTCATCGTGTCCATCAAGCTGGCGTCCGTCTGCACGGCGGCTGTCGCCACTGGGACGTCGATAAGCTTCCTGCCGTTTAAGCTCGGTCGCAGCGCGCGCCCGTACCGCTTGAATCGGTCGAGTTCTTTGGTCAGGCTCTCGACCTCAGCAGCGAAATCGTGGTTCCTGCTCTCCTCCTGCATGAGCCTCTTCTGCACGGCCGCAAAGTCATCCTGAAACTGCGCCAAGTGATCCTCCGCCGCCATGAGCTCGTGCAGCTTCTCCTTCAGCGCCTGCACCTCGCTGGCCAGGTGGCTGGACTTGGTCTCCTCCTGGCGTAGCCTCGCCCTGAATTCGTGCTCCTCGGCACTGCTCAGGTCGCCTCTCTCGGCGGCCTTCCCCCGCGCGATCTGCGTCTTCGCCTCCTCCAGCTGCTGGAACAGGAGCTGCGCTTTGTCCTGCTCGCTCCGGTAGCGCCGTTTCAGCTCGTCGTACTCATCCTCCGTTTTCATGAGGTCATCCTCCACCACCTCGAGCTGCTTCAAGCGGGCCTTGAGCCTGTCAATCTCCTGCGTCAGCTCCATCACCTTGTTGCTGTCGTCGTCCGCGCACCTCGCTAATCTGGCATTGAAGAGCAAAGGCTTCATCCCCACGCGATCGTTCCCATCGTCATCCATGTCCGCTAACCTGTCCTTCAGCTTGCTCATCCTGGACGTGAGCTCACTCGCTCGAGACTCCTCCACCTTCAGCTTGCTTTTGAGCTCATCGCGTTCTTTGGATAAAAGTGAATTTTTCTCCTCCAGCTCCGCTTTCATCTTCAGAGACTTTTTACTCTCGTCGATGAGCTTCTCTGTGACCTCGTTCACTTTGCTCTGCTCGTCCTTCATCCGCCTGGTGACCTCCTGGAGCTTCTGCTCCTCCTGCTTCAGCCTCTCGGCCGTGGTCTTCCTTTCATCGGCCAGCACGATGGCGAACGACTTCAGCTTGGCCAGGTCGTCGCGCATGGCCTGCTCCGTCTTGCTCAGCCTGCCCTCCATGGCCTCCAGCTCCCTCATGCGGCACTTGAGGGCCTCCAGCTGCCCGCCGAGCTCCTTCGAGAGCTTCTGCTCCTTTTCCAGTTCGCACCGCAGCTGCTCGCACTCCACCCTGTTGCGGCCGAGGGCCTCCTCGCCCTTCTCCATCTCCACCACCCGCTGCCGCAGCTGCCCCACCTCGCCCTTCAGCTCCGCGCCGCGGCGCTCCTCCTCCTGCAGCCGCTCGCGCAGCTCCTTGGAGTGCGCCTCGGCGCGCTGGATCTCCTCGTCCTTGCCCTCCATCTCCAGGAGCCGCTTGCGCAGCGTCTCCAGCTCGGCCGCCATCCCGTCCTGGTTGCCCTGCGCTTGCCGCAGCTCGTTGATCTCGGCCTCGGCGCGCTTGAGCTCCTCCTCGGCCCTCTGCAGGCCCCGGTTGGCCTCCTCCAGCTCCTCCACGCGCTGCGCCAACCCCGCCATCCTCTGCCTCAGCTGCCGCCCGTGGGCCTCCTCGTTGGCAAGCTTGGCCGTCATCTCCTCGTGCTCCTGAAAACAGTGAGAGTTGTGGGGGGGTTGTCGCGAGATTTCGACGTGCGATAAAGTCTTTTTGCTGCCATCGCTGCTTCTGCTGTCGGTGACTGTGCTGAGCGACCGTTTGCAAGCGAGGATTATTTGCAGGTCAAAACAACTTTGGAATTATCCCCTATCGTCTCTTTTCCAAAGCACTTACAACCAACCTTTCTCACGTCAAGAAACGCATTAACTCTATTATCTCTTGCACCATCATCATCATTATTGGTTGTGTTCATCGCATACCTGTCAACCTGTTATCAGTGCCTTCCTTATTACAGCCCAATTCAGACCTTATTGCCCTTATAAATCTCAACGTTCACCCTACAAAGTCACATCACAAGGGAGAAACACAAACAAATAGACAATTATTATGTTTTGCCCTTATCGAAACGTCTGTACATCTGTACGCTGTATGGACCTGAAAACTCAATTTCCCTGTGCAAGAATATACGGGTTGACAGCGGTGTCATCGTGGGCCCCTTCGCATTTTTTGGTCCTTTGCTCAACGGCCGTGACATTATCAGCAGTCGCTGATATGAACAAAGCCCGTTGGTGGCAACCGGACCTGGTAGAAGCGCGTGGTCTGCTCCTCCAACTCGGCCTCCAGGCGCTGCGCACGTCCGCTTTCCTCCTGCTGCGTGCGCGCCGCCTCGTGCACGCGGCTTCGCGCTTGCGCCAGCTCCAGGGACAGGTCCCGCACCTCTTGCTCCCTCTGGCGGAGCTCCTCGTTGGAGCTCTGCGCTCGCGCACCGCGGATTGAAACGGAAACAGCGGCGGCGCGTCAGCGAATGATGCGATCGGTCGGAAGACGCCAAGCCCTGCGAGCGCACGTGAAGTCCACGTGCGCGTGGGTATGGAGGGCCTCCTAGCCTTCCAAGAGTACACGATGACGTGAACTTACAGGTGCACATGAAGACCAGGCACTTCATGGTATGGAAGAACTATAAATACGTGATATGACTCCTTTTTTCTACATTCATCGGAATAACACTTGCATTTTTTGGCAATTGGCATGCTAAACATGTGGCACCAAGGCGACCATCTGGTACCCTGTGACCTCTTGGTTAAATATAAAGTTCCTTCTAACTTTCAATGGACTTAATTGCTCATTGTTGAAACGGCCAAGTGTCAGGAAAGGTCCGATCATCCGTATGCTCCCCTACCGATGCTTTCTACAACTGAGTTACAGTATGCTCAGCAGGCTTTGGGCCTGGTTAGCGCTTGGATGAAGGAGACTGCCTGGGAACACCAGTTGGTATAAGCTCTGGTTCCAACATGGCCAGGAGATGGCAGTATGATGGCAGTACATCAATGGATTATTTCATGTAGTGGTGTGGCTCTTTCAGTGTTACCAGGATACTCTGGTTTCCTAGGCGGGGTTGAGCCCGGTAGCTTGGATGGGCGACCACCATTTGTAGGTTGGTATAGGATGCCGTGCGGCTCCGTTGTGGCCAGCAGAAATCAATTGTTGTACTGTGCTGTACTCCCACGTGTATGCTCCCCCCCCACCTTCATGAACCCGTTCTGGCCAGTGTGGTGAAGTTTGCTCAAATCAACGCGGATGATGGGGGCCCTCATCCTGCAATATCCTGACAAGAGGGCCATACGTGTACGTGATTTTGAGAAAATGGAAGTGTAACGATCCGGTGTGTTTTGGGTCCTACTGCGTGTTGATCGGCATGATATCCTGAGGAAGCTCTGAGCGCGTGGAGCGAGCAACTTGCTGCACAAACCACAAAAATCATCGGAGAGCTACAGCTGCCTTCGTCTCAAAATCAAATACACGCACGGCCCTTTTCGTCAAACCTGTTATTGGCAGAGGGGCTCCCCCACAGTACACCGGTCGCGGGGGTTTATTTTATTTGAGCGTGTGCGCATCGCACGAGGTGGTCAGTGCCGGCGTTGGCGAGCGTGGGGGAAGAGCATAGTCGCGGGAGCATAGTACGCCACCGCGATGGGATTTTGCTGCCACGACCCGCGAAACATACGTGGGCGCGAACGACTGCCGGGCCGGGCGTTGGGCGAGCGCCGTGCTACCTGCTGCTCGTCGGCGAGGAGCAGGGCGAGGGCGCGCAGCTTGGACGCGTCTTCGCCGAGCCTCTTGGCGCTGGCCGCGTGCTCCGCCTCCTTGCGCTGCTGGTACGAGCGCTCCTGCTCCAGCACTCGCTTCAGCCTGCTCGTTCGGCACGCGGGACGGGAAGGGATCGTCGCAGCAGCAGCAGCAGCAGAGAGAGCCACCGTTAATTCGACGGCGGCAACGAAACATTGCGGGCGCGTCGCCCCGGGGATTTACGACGGCCCGCATTCACGACGTTTATATGCATGACCCCCACTGTGGATCAATTTACGAAGCAGGAACTTGACTTACGACGGCATCTTCCGACACGACCCCGAACACGTTTGATTGGAGTCGGTCTGGTTTCCGGTGTGACTTGGCGTGGAGCTTTTGTTCTTCCTTTTATCGGCCATATTAAACCCTGGTAAATGTGGCCGATAAAAGGAAAAATAAAACACATCAGCAGGTGATGTTTACTTCTGTTTCTACTGGCGATGGGAAAATAGGGTCCAATTTACGAAGGAGTTTCTAGTAAAGGATTTTTTTTCTTTCTCCAGGTAAGGCCCACTGAGCTACATACCATAGCTCTTTTTCAGAAGCAACCTGCCAATGTGGAGGGAAAAACTGGAGGACCCGGATAAAAATCCACGCGTAATGTCTTAAAAGTGGGGGACCGCCTGTATTGGTTTAGATCGCGATCTCGAATCACGACAGTTCGTCAAATCGCCGAGCAGGGCCGTACCCGCTTGATCCGCACCTTCAATGAGCCACGGTTGGCTTACGTACGGTGCGAAAGAAGTTCGTCATGTGTACGTACGTACTGCTCAGTGGAAACGGTTGTGGGGGGGAGGAGTGCGTGGTTCTGCTGCGTGAGCATCCATCGGCGGCGTGTGGGCCGTGGGGTGGGGGCAACTAGAGTGCACTTAATTCTAGATTTGAAGCTTTCCTGACTGCAAGTATTCATATTCTTAGGTTTTCAGTAAAGTCACGTAGGTAAAAAATTAAAATTAATAAAAGTTAAATAAAATAAAAATCACGATGTTTCGGAGGCAACACACGCTTGTGTTGCCTCCGAAACCTTAGAATATAGAGTGCACTTTTCACCATTTGCTTGATCAGAATCAGAATCTAAATTTATCGTGGAGGAAGCCGATGAGCGATGGAGCTCTTTTTCAGAGGTGTCCAGGCAGGAGGGGGGGCGGGCGGTCGGTCGGGTCAGCAAAGTTATAACAGCAATTAATACAATCAACAACAGCAACCAATACGAGTGGAAAATAAAGGGGTGGTGTCAGCAAGTCACGAAAAAAAGTCAAGTGTAAAAATTACAAATTGCAATGAGGCTACCGGGAGAAATGTACAACGTCTGTATCTCGTTAAGTGCAATTCACTTTTATCTCCACGCTACTTTTGCTGCAGGCACTACAGCCTCGTCTCTTACTGCTTCAAGATGCGTGTTGGTTTTTTGCTGTAACCAGGTTTCTACGGTGTAACCAGGTCCCCCATCGAAAACGAGCATTTATTGCCCATTGGGTTTTACCTCCGACAAAATTCAACATAAAACCTGAAGCCTAAAATGGAGGGGGATCACTCGCCGGTGAAGTTAACCGTGGCCAGGAATTGAACTCGGGTTGCCATGCTCGTAGTGCAGTCGCTAACGACAGATGGTACCTCTAGGGTCAATAGTTCTTTGATTCAAAACGTATTTTAGAGTTTGCTGTTTTCTGTTGACAATCTAGACTCGCAGCAGCCTGTAATACCTCATGGTGGTCACCCATCCAAGAACACTGCAGCAGGCTCAACATTTGCTTAGCTTTCCAGATTTGATGAGGTTGGGCACATTCTGGGTGATTTGGTCAGAGGTGAGTTCCAATTGAGATCAGTTTATTTTGACTCAGAACACGTAAATTGAATGAGTTTATATTTTCGTCTCCTGTTATGAATTACATGATTTTTTTTCTGGAAGGACATATACTACTTTTTCCATCCTATCATTGTTCCCAAGTGACTTTATCTGAATAAATGCCTTTTATTTTGAAATGTACAAAATAAATTTGAGTACCATACATTTAAATTTGAATAATAATATAAATTGGAAATGCGGTGAGTAGCCCACCATCGCATTCACCTTCTTGAACTTGATATATTTCAGACATTATACTTCACGGGAATAATGCCCTGACAGATTTAACAAATGGCCACACAATCGCTGGCCCACCCAAGCTGACGCAGCGGTGAGCACAGCTGACCAATGGACTAGCCAGATCTACCAACAGCACAAATCCGTGGGGAGTTTTTTTGTTGAGTGGCCTTGCGATCATTCACCGTCGGGGGGTTTGTAGCAGGCAGACCGTTGGCACGCAACCCGGCACGCAACCCGGCACGTTACGCACGCGCGCGGTCGGTCAACATTCGTCCAAGGAAGCAAAGGGAGGGGAAGAATATGTAAAATAATAAAATAATCGTAAGGAAATTTGTTCTTGTGCGAGTGCCGCTGATGAGTGTGTGTGTGTGTGGGGAGGGCGTACTTATTGTGTCACGGAGGTTTATAGGGCAGTTGTGGTTGGCGGGGGGTGGGCGGGTGGAAATCTCCCATCTGGTTTTTAGTTTTGGCTAATTTGAAGCCTCACGGCAAAAATTAACAAAAGCGTAGCGCGTCCGTTCAGGCTTTGCACGGGTATCTTGCCTTTCCGTGACTAAGGTGTTGAGAACACTATTATTCTGTAATTGCCTAAGACGCAACCGGAATAATTCTGCAAACCTCCCTCCCAAGCGCCCGAGACAAAAGAAATACTGTTCTGTGCGAGTCGCAGAGAGCCGGGCACGCAACACATGTCATTCGCAAAACACAGTGCGTACATACACGCGGAGCGCACACCGTATCAAGGAAGCACGCTCGCCTCTGTCCTTGTGGAATTTGTAAAATTCGTGACCGTGGTGATCGTGGCGACCGATCGCAGACGGTGGTGTCACCGCATCGCGCGGCGCTTTCAGATGCGCTGCTTCTGCAGCCGTCCTGGAACGCTCTTCCCGATATTATGAAACCGCTGGAGCTCTGAACTTTAAAATCTAGATTGAAAACGAATTTCTTTAGAACAGTTTTTTTGTGTTTAGTTTTCCTTGCCGCGCGCCTCCGATTAGCATAGTTGGCTACGTACGGTGTGAAAGAAGTTCAACATACAGTACAAAAATGAAGTGACATCAACTTAATGGAATGCAGCGATGTGTGCACAATGTGTACGGTGCGCGTTTTTTTTCCTTTTCTCATTATCTGTATTGCTTCCCATCGTTGCATTTGGCCGCTGGTCACACTCATAATCTCAATATTTTTTATTTATCCTGGAGGGAATCCGATGAGCTACAAAGCTCTATCCCACCCCCCCTCCCCCCCCCCCCCGCAGACGTCCGGTCGTGGTTTTTTGTTCACTCGGCTCCGAGGTCCCCCCTTGAGTCGAAGCCTCGCGGAGTCGACGTCGAGGTCGGTGCCAGACCCCGGCGAGTGCCGCTCGTCAGCTTTGAACAATCAAAGTCGTCGTTCCCTTCGCCGGTGCATAATGACGCGATTGAGGGCTTTGAAGCTAATCAAAACCGTTTGGCTTCTAACTGCGCAGGAAAACTGCGACATTCCGGGTTACCGCGTCACGATTTGGCGACGGCACGTCGCTTGCCTTGGGGATGATTAAGTCCATTGTTTTAGCGCTCACCCCCATCTGTGCTCTAGTCCGCTCACCACCATGTACCAGCAGCAGCAGCAGCGGCGTAAATCCTTCGTCTTCCTACTCATTCCTTTATCTTTCTTAGTTTGTGTCGATGGAAAAGCAGGACCGTCAAGTACACTTTCTCACCACCGCCAATGTTGTCGATTAACGTTGCCGCTTGACGCTTGACGAGCGTGTTTGTTCCAAACTACGGCTCTGCTTACACACCGAGTCGACGATGGCAGGCACAAGGAGATCCCTGCACCGTCTGCTTTCAGTTTAATTTTGTAATTTGTTTTTCAAGGCGCGGGAGCAGCCGAGCGTCGCGGCTGCTCAAAGGGGAGTGCGAGTGCGGTACGCGAGAGGCGCAACGCAAGAACATTTGGAGGGCAACGCTGTAAAATAACTCCCCCACCAACCCCACCTCCTCCCCACTAACCCCGCGTAGTAACTTGAACGGATCCGAAACGTAAGTCTTGTCGGATTCTGAAATTCCTCAAGGAGTGGAGGAGACGGGGATGGAGGGGAAGAAGGGAGAGAGAGAGTGAATTGTTTTCCCTTTTGTGCCATGGGCTACAGGATCACGTGAAGAGAGTCCCACGTGGTGCTGCTGGCTTGCCTGAGAGACAGACCTACTAGAGACACCTAGCAGGGACAGACCTGCCAGAGACAGCAGGCACTTGAAGTCGCATTGAGATGGGGTGGGGAGAGTGAGTTGGTGGGGGGGGGGGGGGTTGGAGGGGGGGGCAGGAGAGTAAGAGCAGAAAATGCCTGGCCCATGATCTCATCTGTGGCACCAGCCCAGCAAGCAGGGGGTAGAGCGCGGGGTGCAGGGTTGGTGGTGGGATGGGGGGTTGCGGCTAGTTGGGGTACGTTAGGAGTGGGGTGCGGGGGGGGGGCTTGCTGAAGGGGGGGAGGGGGGTAGAGAGATGAAGGACTGGCGAGGAGGCGAGGAGGTGGGAGAGGATTGTGGGAGATGGACGTGAGCTCGTTCGCTTCGCGGTCCTGGAAGGGGAAAGGGTGGCTCGCTGTGGACGTGACGAATGTTGCCGATAATGAGAAATGAGTTTTAAGGTTTGTTGAAGAGGAACGAGTGGGAAATTGAATTAGAGGGAAGGGGAGGGAGGGGAAAAAAGTGTGTTCGAGAACAAAAAAATGCGGTTTAAATGTAATTTGAAACAAATGATGGTGGAGGGTTCTTATCGTTTTCAAAGGTGCCCCGTGCACTTGGGAGTCTTTTCGCCCTCTCTAACTTTGCCTCTTGAATACATACGATAGCGGGCTAAGGGCATCCAACAGGGCAGGGGGGGAACGTGTTGGCTGCTAGACGCACAGCGCTGCCCATTGAAGGGACCACACTGGGAAGTGACTCGCCTGAGATCGTCGCACGCGGTGCGCGATTCTCATCGCACACTCGAGCTTGGCTGCCGTGTGTCAACCTTGCGTCATGGGATGGCATGGGAAGGGCACCCGCTCGTGAGCTAAGTCAGCAAATGCGGATACCTGCGAATAGGGTAATATCTTCTTGGTTCTTTCGGTAAAGTCACTTAGAAGGGAAATAATAAAATAATAAAAATAAAACAAAATAAAATTCTCACGACGTTTCGGCCACAACACAAGCAGCCGTTGTGGCCGAAACGTCGTGAGAATTTTATTTTATTATGGTTTATTTATTATTTTATTATTTCCCTTCTAAGTAACTTTACCGAAAGAACCAAGAAGATGAATCCCTGCAGTCACGAAAGCTTTAAATCGAAATAGGGTAATATCATTATTCACCTCCCCCTGAGGTGACCTTCATGAATAACGTCACGATTCAGGGTTGTCATTCTATCCGACGGTACATTCGTTTACATCAGTGGTTCTTCACCTTGACTGCAGCCTCGCCACCCCCTTTGGTTCTCAGAAAGGGCATCTCGCACCGCCAGGGGGTGCGAGATGCCCCAGGTTAAGAACCCCACTGGTTTACATTATGGCGAATGGTCGTGCCTTCTAGTGCCCGCAAGGGTGACATTAACACGTGATATGGCAACCTATGCAATGATGTATCATTTTACGGCTGTCAGTCCACTGCTGGATGAATGCTTCACCATGTGGGTCCGGGCGGGTTGTTTTTGACCACACAATACTCTACTTCAGTGCGCTGGTCAATGCAGATTGGTTCAGATGTTACCACAGGATGTTAGCCATGTCTGGGTATCGACATCAGGTCACTGGACTAACACAACCCACCCATACAACATATACCATCGAAAAGCATCCGGTTGTTACACACGTGATGCAATGCATGCATCGCAGTCTTAGTTAATATAGATTTGAAGCTTTCGTGACGGAAGGAATCCATACTCTTTGGTTCTTTCAGTAAAGTCACGTAGGTATAAAATAAAATAAATCACGACATTTCGGGCACAACACAAGCATCCGTCATCAGCTTTCCCACCTGATGACGGAAGCTTGTGTTGCGCCCGAAACGTCGTGATTTATTTTATTTTATACCTACGTGACTTTACCGAAAGAACCAAAGAGTATTTATATTAGTTGTAACTACTTTTTGCGTGTTTAGTTTGCTGTCCTTCCCCCGCACCTCCGATTAGCACGGTTGGCTACGTCCGGTGCGCAAAGAATGTCAACGTACACGCACACAACCTAAGTTTGAATCTGGTGTTTCAGCCACCCGTGATTAAACCGGTGAAACCAAGTGTCGTGAGATGGACGGGCTCAGCCTGCTTACAAACGATTGTACATTGACGTGGATGTTTGCCCTCTGAACCCTGTATCATAACCAAGACTAGTGGGACGAAGAGTCTCCTTTATTAAATGAAACGTAACGACTCGAACCGTCGTATCAACCCCGGCTTTGCGACACGGGCACCATCAAAATCAGGCGGGCACAAAAGCCGAAGAAAAACTGTTTTACGACAAAAAACACTCGCCAGAGCAACAACTGTAAAGACGCGAAGTGAATTAATGGAGGAAGACGCGCGTGAAAAATGAGCCGAGGGCCGAAGATAGCAGACGGAAGGGGGGGGCGGTGTGGGTGGGGAGGGGGGGGGCGGTGTGGGTGGGGAGGGGGGGGCGGTGTGGGTGGGGAGGGGGGGGGCGGTGTGGGTGGGGAGGGGGGGGCGGTGTGGGTGGGGAGGGGGGGGGAGGCTGGGTTGAGATGGAGGTCGCTCCGCACACGGGGGACAAAGCGGGGACGACGGATCATCAATAAAACCCAAACCCCGCGCAGCCGGGCTGGGGCAGACGGGCTGGGGGAGCCGGGCTGGGGCAGACGGGCTGGGGCAGCCGGGCTGGGGCAGCCGGGCTGGGGGAGCCAGGCTGGGGCAGACGGGCTGGGGCAGCCGGGCTGGGGCCCCTTTGGCTGGCAGCCACTGCACAGATCCTACTCCCCCCTCGCCCGCTCCCTGCTCTTGCCCATTTTATTCCGCACCAACCACATCCGCTCGTCATCTACGGGCGGTCGGTCCAGAACCCTCTTCTCGGTGGGTGGAGTGGAGGGGGGGTAGGAAACCGTTTTATAGATGCAATAAAGCCAAACAAAAACTTGCAAACAAAAATGCCTCCCTCGGGAGTTGGGGATAATGCTCGCGTTGATGATGGTGAGACAGAATTGTTTATGGGCTTATTCGTTTTTGGTTTGTGTCTCTCCTCCTAATTTCAGAACGTGAAGGTGCAGCCCTGCAGCTTCTCTCTCAGGCCACTGATGCCAACAGGGCCTGCACTAGGGGGAGCTCATTAGAGGGAGCTCACGATAAGGAGCTCACCAGAGGGTGCCCACTAACGGGAGCTCACTAGAGCCCCTCCAGTGGAGGGTATTTGGCAAACTCTTCCCGTGCCGGCGAGACGTCTCGGAACGTGGTGGGAAGCGCACCCACGTGACTTTCCTGCACCCAACTCCGACCTGCCGATCGACTAGCCGTGGCGTCACCCATGCTTGCTGCCGGGTGAAAAGAAGCGAGCGGGGGGCGGTGGGGCTGAAGGAGCTTGGCACCATTTATTTGACCGTTGCACCAAGAAGGTGAATTGCCCTGGCGACCTCTGGGTTGACAAGTTCCGTGTGCTAACCATTACAACCAGAAGCATCCTTTATTATTTTTCCACCCAGAAGAGTAGAGGAAATGGTCATGCTGATGACGCTAAAGCCGGACGTATATGGGATTGCAAGTTTGGGGTTCATGCTTTGCTCCCAATCTCTCCCTGCCCGCCCGCCCCAAGCCACCGTAATTACTTCTTAATAACCGGAGTAATTTCCAGGCAATTTCTGAATGCTTATGTTGTATATTCAATTACAAGTGATTGTGAATCTTTGGCAGAAGTGTATTTTAATCAATTACGTTACACTTGATTACAAATTTGCTTGACCACATGTTGTGGTGAATGTGCTAGGAACAGTTTTAAGGCTTTTTCCATTTTGAAAATGTAGAAACTTGCTCAGAATTTGTAATCCATCACATGATTTACTTCAGAGAGGCTGGCGAATGTCATGCTATTGAGACGCCACAATTGCTTGAGAAAAAAAAACCCGTTGATACTCAACGGCGTATTGGCACAATGAGGGTAATACGCAATTGTGTTATGAATCCCGAGGAGATATCGAACAGATTGCATATTTTTATTCGCACATTCTTTTGGAGACTACACAGTGTTCATGGTCTCAAGGATTCATGCGTGGAGACATAACGCAGGGTGAACCCAATCACATGGGGCGCCACGGTGGCTAGGAGATGTTAACTCCCTCGCCTGGTATGCAGGAGGTCGTGGGTTCGACCCTAACCCTGACGCCTGCTGTATAGTTGGAGTTTGCGTGTTCTCCCCGTGGTCACGTGGATTTTTTCTCCGGGTCCTACGATTTTTCCCTCGACATTTAGAATCAACATGCGTTCAGAGCATTTGGCCGCTATGAATTTCCACGTGATAAGACACCATGTGGAGCTATCATTCGTGAAAGAAAGAACTATATAGCTCAGTAGGCCTTACCTGGTAAATTATTAAATAGTAGTTTAAGATTACACGGTCTTATGTGGTCCTCTAACAACAACAACAACTGCCTCCTTTGGGAGAGCTTTCTTACTCTTTGCCAGCCGACAATATAACCGCCAACCTTGGGACTTCAGCTGGTGGGCATCACAAGCCTGTGCTGCTGATATACGCTTAAGAGTGACGTTGTCGTACTTGATGCGAAAATAATTCTTGACTTTGTGAGAATTCCTGCTGTGGGTAGCTGGTTGGGGAACACCGTTTTGGCGATTACATTACGAGGCGGGGTTTAGTAAATGCGCTTCACGTAGAAATACCTCCGCGTGTGTCCGTGTGTGTGTGACACACACACACGGACAGTAGTAGAGTGGTAGTGTAGCGGTTAGAGCACTGCACTATGAACCTGGCGACCCGGGTTCGATTCCCGCTCACGGCTAACACCAGTGACGATTATCTGAACCGGACCTGGGCCTCCCCTAGGTCGACTCAGCCTTAAATGAATACCTGGTGCGGTGTGTAAACATCGCCACTGGGGAGACAAAGGCGGTCGGGCGTGGTGCTGGCCACCCACCCCCTCGTTCGTGTACCGTTCTGGCCTTCATAGGTGCTCGCTAACAGCACTTGCCCCTACAGTCTGTTAAGGCTATACGGGGGATCTTTATCTTTGTGTGGTCACAGTAGGGGCATAGGTGGTGCATCGGCCAGTCATCTCAGTCAGTCAACCCATAGCGCCTGGGTCTGTCCTATGACCTCCTGCCAGTGGGTGTTCGACACTACACGTGGCCTCAACGTGCACATAGCCTGGTACAAGTGATGGTGACGTCACCGCCACTTAGTGACGAATGGCGGTTGTCGTCGTTGTTGTTGTGTGTGTGTGGTGTTTGTGTTTTGAAGACTTGGCCATTAATTGAATAACGTGAACATGTCCACTACATTTAAAGGCAAAACTAACAAACTTGACTTTGACCCCAACAACTTTTTTTCTCTCAAAATAGGTTAATATTAAAATAAAAGCACCATTGGTCGCATTCTTTCGATAATTGAACGTCTTCGTAAAAAAAACACAAGCGTGCTTTCGCGTGCTGGACATAATGTTTCTGAGCTAATATTTACGCAAGAAAATAACAATTTAATAAACACCGAGGCGTTCCCCCCCCGCTCCTCTCTCGCTGTTCGCTTTGTCTCTCTCTCTCTCTGGCCACATCACATCTTTGTGGTCTTGATGTGTCCCCATTAACATTCCGGGCAAATGAGTAGTACGTCTGAAGCCAGTGGCCGCCGGGAGGACACAGAGTCGAGACCGTGGCTCATTGCGCTGCGTCTGTCCTCTCCCCGGGGGCACGCGCGCAGAAATTACGGATTCCGGTCTCCATAGCTTTTGTCACATTTTTGTTACTCTCCCATTTTTTAGACTAAACAAGTAACCGGATATTGAGCCCCCATCCCACCCCCCCTGCCGAAGGGCTTTTGGACACATTCTGAAGTTTGTAAAATTATCGTCGCCTAAAAAAAAAGGAGCAAAAGACAGAGGAGAGAGAGAGAGAATAAAACGCCGACCAACAATGTTTTGCTTTGTGGACAATTTGTTTTTGTGACCCTGCTAGTATTACCCATTATTAAAAAAAACACACGCAGGATGGGAAGGAGACAAAAAACGAGCGTGAAAATAAGAAAGCCGCGTACGCTGCAGGTGAACTGGAAACCGCGCCGCCCCTCGTTCACGCACATTTATCTTTCAGCGTTCGCTTTTGATCGGCGCTCTCTCTGTGCCCCGCGCTCGCTTGCGAAGTCGAGGGGCGAGACCCGGATCGTGTGGCTCAGGGCTCGGGGTGGGGTGCGAGTTGGGGGGGGGTCGGCAGCGGGAATGCCCCCCCCTCCCCACACTCCCCCCCCTTCCCCGTGTGTCGTTCGCGAGAGACGGTGGCGGCACTTGCTGAGTGACAGGCCCATTCAGGCCGCCGGTGATGTCATGATTCGCTTTGATCGCCGCGGCGATTCGGTCGACACATGCGCCGCGCGCTTTTTAGTTGCCCGCTTATTAAATGCGCGTTAGCCGCTCAAAACGTGCGCGCGCTTGTAAACGCACTCGCATATGGGCGAGCACGCGTGTGCTCTTTGTGTGTCCGTGGGGAGCGGTTGCGTAGCGGTGAGCGCCACGCCACCGACCTGGCGACCCGGGTTCGATTCGCGCTCGCGGCCAACGCCGGTGACAGATATCGGAACCGGTTCCTCCCCTGGGTCGACTCAGCCGAAAATGAGTACCTGGTGCGGTGTGTAAATATCGCCACTGGGGAGACAAAGGCGGCCGGGCGTGGTGCTGGCCACCCACCCACCCCGTCGTGTGCTGTGCCGGCCTTCATAGGTGCTCGCTAACAGCACTTACCCCCAATAGTCTGTTACAGGCTACGCGGGGGATCTTTGTCTCGTGTGTCTGCGGGTCCCGTACGCGAGCTGATGTATTTGTGTAACATCAAGGAGGTTTACAGCACTGCCCGTCTAACCTTGCAGCCTTTGCCGTTGTGCCTGTCGCACGGCTGTTGCTGTGTAATGGATTATCCTTCCCACCGACAGTCCGCCGACACACTCCGGCTCCATACACACGAACTCCGGCTCCGTACACACGAATTGCCACTTCATGCCCCCCTAGTTAAACAGTCCATGGGGTTCGCTTACTTGTGCTCTGAATTTGGTCGCCCGAGTTCGACTCGCGGCCACGGCTACCGTCATCACCCCCCCCCACCCCCACAACTTCCCGCGCACCTTCATGAACCTGAACGGCGTGGTGAAGTATGGTCAAAGAATCCTCACAACCAACAGCATGCGTGGAGGCTTTCACCGAGCAGTGCGTTTGACAAATGGTTCTATAAGTAATCGACTCGATCAATAACAATTATCTTCAGGAGTAACATTCACTGACTGTTCTCAAATATGTCCACAAAGACCTCTCGCAGCAACCGCCGTTCGCCACGAAGTGCCGTCGACGCCACCACGGCGCTTGTGCCAGGCTAGGTGCACGTACATATACAACGCGCGCAGAGAATCACGAGTTCCACATGCCTCGTACGCGCTCCGGCTTATGAAGTGTACGTAATTATTTTTCGTTGTTTCCCTTTCCTGCTCATTTCGCTCACTTCCCAGGACGCCAGTGTCCAAGAAGACAAATTGGCTTCTCTCGAATCCAAATCCGCGAGGTTGTTGGTTTAGAGTGTTTTGTCAAGCAATACGCGTTACGGGAGAGGCCACGAACCCTCAATCAGGCCGTGTCCTTTGGTTAGGCATGTAGGGACCTAGGAGTGCGGGCTGATTGACTTGCAAGGCTTTATCACGTGTGTTGGGTGAGTTTCGGTGCAAGGCAATGTTCTACAACCGGCCATGTGGCTCAGAGGTTGGAGTGGCACAGCTCGTAATTGGGAAGGAGGCGAGTTTCAAACGCTGCTTGGGGGTTGACTTAGCACATCATCATCTTTCCTCCTGGGTAGGATAAAATAGGTGCCACTTTTGTAGGGAAGAACAGCGGTGATTGTCGTGTGGATATACCCACCCCCGTCACGAGAAGGTGGCGTTTCCAGCACTGGCACCAATGGCCTCGCCGCTCATTTAGCCTGGAAATCGCTTGGACTTTGTGTTTTCTCGAGAGTCAAAACAACACAATTTTGTTTCAGTGGACAAAATCGCAACAGTAATGCGAACGCAACCCCGGTCCGGTCCTGGAGCGTGACCTTTGTGGGGGGGGGGGGCCCCGTACAAAAACTCCGGGTGGGGGTGCACACCACAGTCAATGTTAAACGCATTTTAAACAAATGTTAAACGCATTTTAAACAAATGTTAAACGCATTTTAAACAAATGTTAAACGCATTTTAAACAAATGTTAAACGCTAATCAGAATGAGTAACGCTGCCCTCTCCTTTCGTTTGTCATGCATTCCGCGCTCGCTCGCAGGCTCTCCCCAACCCGTGTACACGAGTAAAGGCTGCGATGCACATCGCTTAATCAACTATGGGAATGCGGAAGAGGGGGTGGGGGGCTGAGATTTCGGCAGGAGAGGTGGCGAGGGCTTCGGCTGTAGGGGGGCTCAGCCCAAACCCTCCCCGTGCAGCACAGGGCTACCCTTGCACGTAAATACATAAACAATTCTGATCAGTCTGACCCCTGGTGGAGTTCGCCGAAGGAGAAAAAAAAACCACCCATCCACGCACGAATGAGAGCAAGAAGCTCTGCATTCGTGGCTGTCGACCCTCCGACGTTTTGAGCGGTGCCACGGCCCAGCGCTTCGCCGTTGCAATTTTGCCGCGCTCCGTAAATCATTGACGAGCAAATTGGGCCGAAAAATAATTGCGCTCTAACAAACATGTGGCCACCGGACCACGGCAGGGGGGGGGGGTGCTTGGAAAGGTCAGAAGGTCAGGTGCAAGTGGACCAGTGGACCAGTGGCAAGGTCTCGGTGAGGACCCTAAAACACAAGACCTTTAGGAGGACCTCAAGGTGATAATTGGGGTGTTCATGGACACCGTTACACCGTTGCGCTGTCCCCGTGCTGGCTTGTAGTGAAATGGTGCTGCGGCTTGCGCCACACCACGTGCATGTCTTCACTCTAATAGACTGAGGCCTATGACTGGCACAGCCGATAACATTGTGTTTGCAGGTTACACATCCACCTCGCTATTCAACTGCCTGGAGATGCGTGTCGCTGTTCTAATGGCCACGGTCGAATTACTCATCTGCTGCCTATTGCATAGGTTCCAAAGAATCGAGATAGAGTCGCTGAAAAGAACCGAGACAGATTTGCTGTTATCCATCGACTAAAGTGCGTTGGCCAAATCCATCGGACAAAACAACAGCGCCCGATCTCATCATGTCTCGGAAGCTAAGCGCAAGTTGAGCCCAGTTAGTACTTGTTCGGGTGACCACGTGAACTTTCCAGGTTGCTGTAGGCGCGTGATGCGAAGGAGGTGGCCAGGAGATTATAGTGCCGAGTGTTAACCCCCCCGCCCTACCACGCACGATGGGTTTTCTCCGGCATCTCCGGTTTCCTTCCACACGTAGCTAAAACACCGTGCGTGTTGGCCAAACATCCCAGTGCGTGTTGGCCAAACATCCCAGTGCGCCGGGATCGTGCTCAAAGAGTGTCTTGCGCCTCGGCCGAGACTCTCTCTCGAGTCAAAGGTTAATTGGCAATAAACGGCATGCGCCGCCCTGCGATGTCTCTCTAGCCTCATCGCTGCTGACGGCAAGGCCCCACGACTTCGCGACAAGGCCCGCTGGAGAATATTTGTCTTACTCTTGCGTGCCGGGTAGACGTCTTGCAAGGGGTTGCACGCTTTACCTCGCCACAAAGAACTCGTTTCTTTAGAACGGCTTTTTGTCTGTGTTCAGTTTGTTTTTCTTACCCACACACCTCCGATAAGCACGGTTGGCTACGTACGTTGCAAAAGGAGTTCAACGTACATACGCGCGGTGCCCGCTGATCAGTCGACTTGCTGTGGTGGTGAACCCACTTGTGCTGCTGGGTGAACTGAAGCGACAAATTCTGCATGGGAAGTCCATCGTGCTCACCGTCAAGAGGACAGTGCACCGTGGCGGTGTTCCTAAATAAATCGGCACAAATGATGACAAATCCACGAACTCTGTGCCACACTGCGAATGGGGGGAGGGGGGGGCGGGGGGCTACGTTGTCCATCGCGTTCGTTTGCATCGCTTTAATCCTGGGCGCTCACAAAGGGGGCCGAGGTTGAGCCTCGCTGTGCCCGAGCGTCGCCGCGTTGAAAAAAACGCATTGATGGAGGTCAGGGAGAGAGGGCACAGGGGGCGGTGGGGGGGGTTCGGCGAAGCGGTGGGGGTCACGGCTGCTGCTGTGTGCGAAGAATTTGCCCCCCACCCCCGCCGTTCCAACTTTGTGGTGGCGAAGTGGAGCGATTTTGTTGGAAGTGGATTTTGTCAACGATAACGTTCCCCGCAGGGCCCCTCGAGCGTTTGTGTGCCAGACGCAACGGGCACCGTCGTCATTGTCGTCATTGTTGTTGTTGTCCACTTTGCCATCCGCAATTCGGTAAAAGGTAAAAAGTGCACACCGTGCAGTCGCTTTGCTTACACCTCTGCCGGCGTGAAGGAGCTTCCACGAGAAAGAGTCCTACGGGTTATCCATCGGGGGTATTGGCCTACTCTTCCATCCTGGCCAGACACATTGGATGAGTTTAACACGTAGGATTTCGCGATTCATATACGTACCAAAGTTTTTTTTTTCGGGTTAGATCGCGTTAAATGCAAATGTGTCGCGTTAAACCCCGACACAACAGCCAATTGGTAAAGTTTGCCACGTACAACATCTTGGGTGAGATAGCAATATACCCACGCTTGATCCCCATCGCACGAGACCCGACGTTTAACTAGTCGCGATGCGCACAATTACACTTTGGGTGGACAAAGCAGCGGGGGATTTAAGGAGCTTGCACCGTTGCGCCGAGAGATGAAACCTGCAAACTCTGGATTGGTCTGCAAAGTTCAATGTGCTGACCATTGCACCACGGCACCCCCCCCCCCCTCGCTTCTGATCGTGCAGAGAGTAAATACACAAACGCTTACGGACGCTCTTGTGGTATCATTGTCCTGTTGCACGTTCAGCCCGATGTCTGTGTCAATACGGTGTGGTCATGGCATTGAGTTGGCTGTCAAGTGAGATACTCGAGGAACAAGTGCAATGTCTCCATCTTAAGAAGCAAATGACGAAAAGCGACAACATCCGCTAATTTATTGAACTTTAAGCTGAGCGACGACACTGACATCACCAACATTGACAGCTGCCTGCCAGAGGACCATTCGTCCGTCTCATCGTTGGCTCGCCTCTAGCGCCACAGCGAGCGTGCAACACGCGCTTACAACATCGGGCGCTCGACGCGCTGCGTGTGCGAGCGAGCCGCGTGCGCTCTCGCTCGCTCTCCTCCGCCGTGACAGCTCACGTTACCCGGGCCCCGCGTTAACGCGTGACCCTGGAAACGGACAGCAGCCTGGAGAGGACGCGCACGCACACCGGACCACGAAGAATAGACACGACGAACGAGCAAACGGATGAACGCGACGCGAAGGGCGCTCTTACTCACTTTTGCAAAGCGTCCTTGCGCAAATCCGGAAACCGTCCGGTGAATTTCATTCACCGGTCATTCACTACATTCCTCCTCCGAGTCGCTTGCG
Organism: Lethenteron reissneri; assembly: GCF_015708825.2. Classification (NCBI taxonomy): domain Eukaryota; kingdom Metazoa; phylum Chordata; class Hyperoartia; order Petromyzontiformes; family Petromyzontidae; genus Lethenteron; species Lethenteron reissneri. The sequence goes on from NC_083784.1 coordinate 2,491,988, forward strand.
GCGCGTGGGACGACGAGCCTTGCCTAGTCGATGTGCCTCTCGGTGTGCATCGTCTCTTCACGGAGGGAAAGGCTTTCCTCGTCGCTCGATCGACGCGAGCCCAACTCCGGCCGCTACGCTCGGTGCAGAGACACCCCCCCGGCTACCACGATTAATTACATTGCTTGGCGCAAGCGAGATGGACGCAGAGAGATTGCAGGGCTGATCCGTGCGTCTCATCTCCGGCGTGACTCTGCCCCTCCGTCCATGGTTTGTTTTGTCGGAGATAAACAAAATGTTTCCCCCCCCCCCCCCCCCCAAGTTATCCTCCGCCGCCGCGAACGCTTCGATGAAAAAAAACAACTCTGAACATTGCCGAATTGGCCGTGCTCGGAGGCGAAGTTTTCCAAGCGGGCCGCTGCCGCCGGGTACTTCCCAGCAAAACAATGAGCAAATCAATTCTCAAACAAGCGCTCGGCTGTTAAGCCCTACCATTACATCACCCCCGGCGCCATATAAGGCAAATGCCCCTACCCCCTTCCTCCTCCTCCTCTTCAGCAGCTCAGTCCCATCCCACTGCGCCCCCCCACCCACCCCTGCTGCTGCCACCCCCCCACCGCTCGCTTCACCTCCCTCTCCCCCACGCTTTGTGCCTGTCTGCCGTCTGGTGTGTGCACATGCGTGCGCGTGTGTCTTCCTCCACGTGTGTGCATGTGTGTGTGTTCGTGAACGCGGTAGTGCAGCGGTGAGCGTGGGTGCGCTACGAACCCGGCGAGCCGAGTTCGATTCCCGCTCATGGACAACACCCGGGGACGAGTATGTGAAGCGTTCCTGGGCGTCCCCTAGGTCGACTCAGCCTTAAACTAGTACCTGGTGTGGTGTGTTAACATTAGCCTTGGGGAGAGAAAGGTGGCCGGACGCGATGCTGGCCACTCACCACCTTTTGTGTCACGCCGGCCTTCATCGCCGCTCGCTAACGCACTTGCTTCAAGAGCCCCTTAAGGCTATCGGATGATCTTTGCCTTGTGTGTGCGTTCGTGTACATATGTATTCGCGGGCTGTTGTCGCGGTGCGAGTGTCTGCACGGGTGTGCGTGCGTGTGCATGTGAAGCACGCTTGTATCAAGGGTGCGTGTTTCTTTCTCCGTGCATGCTGCTCCGTGTGTGTGTGCGTGCGTGCACATGTTGGTTGGACTCGTTTGCGTTTTTGCAGCACTTAATGCGATCCAAACCCCCGATGAATTTCAGTAAACTTCTAAAAATGGCACGCACACCGCATCTGGGATGAAACGTATCGGCTGTACGCGTGCACTGTTGCCGCTCGTTTCTCTTTGGGTTTTGCTCGTTAATTTTAAATATTTTTTTTCGCGCGAAAAAAAAAAACCTCATTCCTCTCATGGGTTTCGCTTGAGCTCATTGGATTGGCAGTCGCGAGTGGATTATTTCCAAAGTAAAGGAGTGCAAGCCGGAGTGAGAGAGCGGGCTCTAAGTTTAGATGGCCCATGGGGTAGAGGGAGGTCGCTGTCCAACAACATCTGGAAAAGCGGCCATGCTTACTTAGCACGCCTTACTCTGATGATGATGATGATGAGCCCCAGAAGGACAAAACTGGTCCAGAGTTGGCATGCTTAAATACATCCTGCTAGTTAACATGAGTCTGCTATGCCAGTAGGCCAATTGACTTCAAGGTGAAAGCTGCAGCCCAGCAGCTGCTATGCTCAAGCCACTGCTGGGGGAAGGGCCTCCACTACAGGGTAATTGGTCTACTCTTGGAAGAGGTGGGAGCACGGGACCCACTGCCCAGCCTCACGCGACCTGCCGATCGACTCACTGCGGTGCGCCCATCTGTACCGCTGGCTGGACGAAGGGCAAAGGCGATTTGAGAAACCTTCACGTTTCAAGAGCCGACGTCGAGAGATGGAATCGAACCGGCAGCATCGCTCGACTAAAAATACATGGAATATTTTGTTTCCACGGCGACACACGTAGGTTCATTTACTAACTCTCACAGTGCGATTTGCCAGTCGACAATTAACTCCGTGCGGTCTGAAAGGGACGGCAGGCGCTGCCGCCTCGGGTTTGATTGATGTCGGCGCGCAGGGGGAGACCGCAGCCGGCCGCGGGGAGACGAGGTCGTGTTTGCACGCCGCGCGTGTTTGACCTCGTCCCAGGAGGGCCCCGGGATGACATGATCTCCGGAAGTTTTCCGGAGGCAAAGAGCCGCGCTTTCGTGGGGAGTTCTGCAGCGGTTACCCGAGCGTTTGCTCCGACGACTCTCTTGACGATAGTCGACCCCGATGATTCTGGCGCTTTCATTTAATAATAACAATGGGATTTGTAACTCGCGCAGCATTTCGTGCGTGGAGCCGTGCTCGATGTCGCTCTTAAACCTTGCGGTGGGACCTTTGAGTGTCGTTTGAAAGGCGGTGTGTGGATTGAACGCTGCTGTTGCTGCTGCTGCGAATGTGCAACGGGGGGTGACGATGACCGTGCGGGGGCTGCCGCGGAGAAACGAGACCGGGCAGAGGCCAGCGTCCTGCTCCTCGGTGTAGAGAGGGAGGAGGTTGTGTTTGTGTGTGTGTGTCTTTTGTGTGTAAATGAGTGAGCAAATTAAAGTTTTATAGCAAGGGACAAGACGCTTGAGAGAGTGTCTGTTGCCAATTGGTGATGATGATAATATGCAATTCGGAAAAATCACATGTATCTCATAAGTAATGTGAGTATATATATATATAAATTATATAGGCTTGATATAGACAATGTTATTGTAAGCCGTGCTATATGCTGAGTAAACAAATCGTTTTAAAATGTGCCCCTACATCACATGCTCTCTTCCACGTGAGTCGGGAAGGGGGCCGTTTCGAGGTTGAGGCGTGAATATTTAAGATTTTTGTGTTCTTTAGCATCTCGGACGACCGACCGTAATTCCTTCTGGTTTTTTTTCTTTCCCTGCGGGTCGTTCCCATCCGCATCCTCACATTGTGTTTGTATCGTGTTTGTGCAGCGTGTGCGAGCGCGCGGGGGTCTACGTGACGTTACCTGACCTGGTAACGAGCACGTGCTTTCTCAGGCGTTGCCTCTCGAACGTTAACATTTAACGAGTGACACGCCATCGCCACCGCCGTCGTCACCAGCGCCGGCCAAGTTAATATAATTTTTCCCCCCCGCGTTTTCCTGTTAAGTACTCGCTCGTGTTCGGCTGAGCAGCGCTTCTTGGTTCCCCGTTTCCAAAAAAAGCACTCCGCCCATTCCGTAGATTACACGCTTTGGAACGACAGAACAAAGTAGGTGTGTTAAAGCACAAGCTCCCTAGAGTTACAGGGTGCGAGATGTTAACTCCCTCGCCGGGTATGCAGGAGGTCGCGGGTTTGATCCTTACCCTGACGCCTGTATATGTTCTCTGGTGTTTCCCTCCACATTTACAAACATGTACTTAGAGTCTTTGGCTGCTATAAATTTCCACGTGATGAGCCACTTCGTTGAGCTATCATTTGCTCAGTGGGCCTTACCTGGTAAAATAAAAAAAATTGTGTTAATAGTTTTTAGTTTGCAAGTTGACGTAGCTGAGGATTCACGCCAGCCAGGTCTGTCGGTGTCGTCAACCCAGAAAATGTTTCTGCACCCTGGGCACACCGCATCTAGTATACCTCTGACGTTGGAATTGGCCACTGGTGTTTTATAGCATCCAGTCTACCAGCCAGCGACCCAGGAAGAATTCGGTGAGAAATTATTTTCGGGCAAAATAGCCGCAGTGACATTGCCGCCGACGAAAGAAAAGGAATATTTGTCAATGTCTCAATTGTGCCCCAAGGTGACGCATGGAAGGTCGGGAAATGGATTTGACGATGAGATTAGTGCCCAAAAACCTGCTGACAAAAACTTACGTTGACCTCGTGTTTTCGGTGTTCCCTCTGTCATGCTGCTCAACGCCTCCGTCGAAATGATGTAAAAACAGAATCTTGCACACGCACGAGCCTCTTGCCCTCTCGTCCCAACACGACAACGAGAGTCGTCAATCGATTCGAAATTAAATTTTCGACGGCGGCGACGGCGGCGACGGTTGGCGATGGTGGCCACGCGAGGGTCACCGAGTATCCTGTGGCGTCCGCGGACGCCAAGTCGCGGCCGGACACTGCCACGCGGCTCTCTCTCGCTCGCTCGCTTGAGAGAGAGAAAGTGTGCGATCATCCTGTTCCCATGACCTCACGTCTCCGAGCGAGGGTGCAGCGCCCCGATCTTCCCTTTTGTCTCCGCGCGTGTGAAACAAACAGAGGGGGGGGGGCGGCACTTGGTGGGGAGAGCGGGGCTCTGCCTTGAGCCCGGGCCGGGCTGGGCGAGGGGCGGTTTGGTTGGCACGGGACGGACGTGGGCGCGAGAGGACAACGCGCACGTGCGCGTACGCACTCACGGCCACGCGCGCGTCGGCACGCTGGTAGAGAAAACATGGCTTGGTTCCCGTGATTGAAGTATGTGCGTATGTGTGTTGATCTTCTTACGCATCGTGCGTAGCCAACCGTGCTAATCGGACGTGCGCGGTAGTCTTACGCACACGTACACCGCTTTGTCAATCCACTGCTGCCGTGTCGGTCATTCGGGTTGATTGATTGTTCCTCGCGTTGGTTGATGAAGGTGGGCAGGGTGGGGGGGGGGTGACCCAAGAGCCACTGATGTTAGCCGCGGTCGGGAATCGAACTTGTCGCCGGCTTAAGACTGCAGCTTGCTAACCACTGCACCACCGATCACCACGTGTCTTATCGAGCGAGAGAGCGAAACTGACCCACACCGAGGGAATGTGCAATCTCCTGCTGACGATGCAGCTGAGAACTCGTCAAATGTTCTTTTGTTACGCGCTGGAGTTTGACTCGGGTGTGAGTGGGTTTTATTACTGTGCACAGAACTTCATTTCATTAGCATATATTTCAGATCAGGAGATATGGCCCCCCCCTATGTACGGTGTACAAGAAGTTCAACATACATACACACTACCGTACATCAACCATACGGGAACTATAGTCCTGTACCACAGTGGTGTTTATGCATAAAACCCACAGTGCCTTATATTTGTCCGAAAAATCTAACGAGTTAACATAATGGAAGTGAAATTTCGATTTAAAGCTTTCGTGACTGCAGGGATTCATCTTCAGACTCTGTCTTCTCGACAGACCTGTTCTTCACCTGAGGACGGCTGCTGCCGTTGTGGCCGAAACGTCGTGAGAATTGTTTTATTATGTTTTATTATTATTTTATTATTTACATTCTACGTGACTTTACCGAAAGAACCAAGAAGATATTGGAAGTGCACAAATCTTGCTCATAGCTCCTCCTCGCAGCCGGTAAGTACTGCACGCGAGCCGAGCCACTCCTGTATCAGGTATCGGCAAATTGGCACGTGGGACATTACATCAGGGGTGGGCGTCTCTTAAAGCCAGGCAGCAAAAAGCGTGCAGACGGACTTGAGCAATACTGAGCGAGGGCACGGATAAATCCCTCGGCCGAAGATGACGAGTAGCTAAAAGGGGAGGATTGTTTAGCGCGGTGATAAAAACGAGTCCAAGCAGGGGATTATCCTGTCCCTCCTTCCCCCTCAATTACTGCCTATCCAGACGTCCCCGAGTGACCCGGGTGCAGGGGGGAAAGAAAAAAAAATCCACAAGCCTGGCAGTCAGCTCGGGGGTGGATGGTGGGGAGAGATGGTGGTGGTGGGGGGGATTGGTCGCATTCGATTATCCCAAATGAGGATTTGCAGAGGGGGTTGTGGGAGAGGGGAGAGAGGGGGGGGGGCGCAGGAAGCCACGTGTTTAATAAGCACGGCCCCGTGTGTACGCCGGGGTTCGTAGCGTTTACGAATTGTGCGGCGGAATTTAAAGTCTTGTCAACGTATGGCCTATGTTTAATGAGGCATAATAAAGCGGCCCAGAAATAGGTCCCAGTGAGAAGCGGGGGGGAGGCACTGAGGGTGGCAGCTCGAGCCGTCTGCGGTGCGCAGAGTACCACAGCGCGTTTGCAGGCAATTGCGGTTCGGTATTATCTTGGAATTTTGCTCTCGGCTCTGTTGCGAAAGAATAATGGGAGGCCGAATGAATGCACGTATGAAATATCGCCTAAATGTTTGTTCGTCGCCATGGTATTGCCCTTTGCCATCATCATGCAAGGATTAAGCCCAAGTGAATCGTTAGGCTTATCGTCATTTTCTCTCATTTATGGCATTGTGGCGCACGTGCTCGTCCGGAGATCTGTGAGCGCGCGTGCGTGCGTGCGTGCGCTGTGTGGGAGTTGCGTCTCTTCCCCCCTCCCCCCCCGTCTCTCATCTCTCCCGCACGCCGCCCCCCCCCCCCCCCCCCCAGGCCCCAGCTGTGCCTCGAGACAACCGCGGTCTGCGCTCCCAGACTGATGTCATTTTCGCAAAGGCGGCCATCCAGGACTAATCCCTGGCCAGGACCCTTTTTCGCTGCGGCCATTTACATCATCGAGCAAACGCCCCGCGGTGTTCCCCCTAGAAATTGGTGAAGTTGAAACCGTCCAAAGTCTACCCCTCCGTTTCTCTCGACTCTCACTCTTTGATTTTTAATTGCCACCGCCGTCGCCCTGTAAATAATTACACCACGACTACCACATAGTCGATCCCGATGCGCCCTGTGGCGGAGGAAAGGGGGGGGGTCCACAGCAGCGGGAGCTGTCCCCGTGCAGGCGTGACGTGAACCCGCAACCCCGGCCAGCGAGCGGGCAATTCAATCTGCCGCTCGGGTGTTTTTTTGCGCGAGAGCACGCCGAGCCTCAAATATCCGTGCCTGGCCGCAGAAGGGGCTCCGTGACGTCTGGGCACCGGCTCTTCCGACGCGCGCGCCGACGCGATCTCGGGTAGCGGCCGGCGACGGCGGCAGCGTCAGAAAGAGTGGCATATGCGTCGCTCGTCGCTCGTCGGCGTCGTTTGAACGCGCTGCCCGCCGCACGGCCGCCCCCCACGATTTGTGCGACCGGTTCGGTGCGTCGCTGTCGGTCGCCGAGAACCGTGCGTGCGTGCGCGCGTCCGGAGATTTCTTCCTTCCCGGCCGTCGCTGTCGAGACAGAACACTGCTGCCCTTCCACGCGTGGATAAACCGAAGCAGCTGCGATTCAACGCTGCCAGCAGATGTCTAGAAAACCAGTGGCACTGCTGGTCCACTGGACCCCCCCACCATCCCCCACCTCCTTTGAATGCATAAACTCCTATTGAGGTGACGGAAGAGAAGTAGACGTGAGATAAAGGCGTAGTGAGAACAGATAACTAATGTAGGCGACTATTCGAGATGTAGTGAGATGAGAGGTGCGCACACGATAGCGATGAAAATAGATTGTATTGGCTTGTTTTGGCTAATTCGATTCTTATGTTGATTAGGATTTGAATTTGAGCCAATATTCGACGCATCCATTTTTACATAAATCCCGGGGGGCCCTTGAGCTTTCGGGAGGCCCTGATCACCGGCTTGGATTTTTTTTTCTCTCTCGAGCACCGCCGCTGTTGGAAGGCCGGAATTTTCGGGGTGGCGATTTCGCTATTCCCCCTACCGACGGTGAATAACAGTTGACGTCATTGCTCGGATTCCTGCTGGGCTATGACATGTTACTCGCCCAGCGGTCGTCTGCCCTGTGACTCCAGCCCCTACCCCCACCACCCCCCCGTAGATAACGTGCACGAGAACGTGTTATTATTATAAACCGCTCTGAAAGCCCAGCGGTCTGCGTTCTGACTGAAAGGAACAGAGGGCCTCCCCCCCCTTTTTTTAATTACCGAGTTGTCAATATTATTTAAGCTCAACACCTCACTTTAAACCGCCTCGTAAAACGCTTTGCGGAGCAAACCGTAAAAAAGTTTTTAAAAAAATCTTTGTTCAAATGTTACGAGTCGAGGTGTAGAGCTGAGCTTCGTCCAGGCGAGCAGCAGGCTTCCAATGAAAAGATCGTCAGTCCCAAGAATCCAAAACAAATTTTAATCGATAGAACATCTAAATGTAATCGTAATTTTCATCTTGGCCAGGGTCGATTCGTTCATTTCTCCCTCCCCCTACGGTCAACAGATGAAGTACGCGTAATAGTTCAACTCCTTGTGTGGTGATGTACCAGACGGGCACGTTGGCTGATGGTCAAGAATAATAACGGAGTGGGCAACCAAGGAATGGAACGTCTTCGAGACGGTGAGGGGGGGGGGGGGGGGCGGCACGGTGATGTGGAGCGATGCATCAATGAAATCAGCTGGTGTGCGGGTGCCTGGTGGATTATTATTTCATTGCGTTACAGATGTTGTTGGCACAGCTCGAGGAGGCCTGCAAATCCAGCAGTGGATCGACAGTGCCCGACGATGGTGACCCCACCACCTAGTGTGTGCAATTTGGTGGCAAAGAAACCCTTAACACCTGTTTCATTTTTCTTAGGTTTTTTCGGTAAAGTTACGTAGGTAAAACATTAAAATTAATAAAAGTACAGCTGTCGGGCTGTGACGGTTCCACCTGAAGACGGAAGCTTGTGTTGCTTCCGAAACGTCGTGATTTTTATTTTATTTTACTTTTATTAATTTTAATGTTTTACCTACGTGACTTTACCGAAAAAACCTAAGAATATGAATCCTTGCAGTCACGAAAGCTTCAAATCTAGAACCTGTTTCATTGCCAGAAAGGGTAGAAAACCCATTCTTATTTTTTACGCGCACTTGCCCCAAGTTTGTCGAAGGCTATAACGGGGGGGATCTTTGCCTTTGCATATATATAAATTGTGGGGGATAGGTTTTGTGTCTTTGAGAAGAAGAATAGAAGAAGAAAAGCGGTTGCCATTTTTGCTCTGACATAACCCGTGGCGTTGTTTGTTGTTGCTAATCGCCGTGCAATCTACACCCCACAGGATTCCCAGGGCCCTTTATTCTGCCTGTAAAGCTCCCCGAGTGCCCGCCCGCGTGAGGTCACACTTGCGGAATTTCTTGCCCACCCCCCTCGCCCCCCCCGTGGCACAAAAAGGTTCACTGTGGAAGTGCAACGCCACAAAGACCTAAACCTGCTCCACCATATACCCACGAAACACAAAGCGGGTTTTTTTTGGGGGTCCCTATTTTTCCTTCAAATTTCCTTTGCACATATATTGCATGTGAAAACACATTTCGTGTATTGTTTTACATGGGTATGGGCGGTTAATGAAGTTCGTATGCGTTACCCTCCTTTTTTTGTTTGTTGCTAAACTCACCCAAAGAACATTCGGGGAATTTATTTGCTCCGGACGAGCGAGGATCGAGTTTTGAGCGGCCCTTCGGTTGGCAACGCGGAGCCGTCGGATTGGCTGTGGTCAGGTGTGGCTGCGCATTTGTTCACCGAATGATCGATTGTTTCACCCAGGCTTCCCATTAAATCACCTGGACACGCCCAACGCAGTCGCTTGGGAAGAAAACCCGCGTCCCTCAAGTAGCGGAGGCAGTTCATCACGTGGTAGATGTAACAGCTCTGTGCGTGCCGTTTGCGTTTATTCGTAGGGAACTGTACTACAGAGGTCAAGGCCAGCTATTCATTGGGTTTATTTTGAGGTCCCGTGTTTATGCGGTAAGCACAATATACTACATCGGGTTTATTTGTATATATAAAATGTCAATGTTGGCTAAAGAGTACCCGTAGTATAAAGTGGGACTTAACACGCAGACCGTCTGACCAAGCCATCCGCCACCTCTCACTGTCCTACGATGTAATAAACAGACACGCATCCTCCGTAGAGCCCTAACAGGCTGTTGGGGCAAGCACTGTTAGTGAGTACACACCGCACCAGCTACTCAATCGAGGCTGAGTCAACCTAGGGGAGGCGTCGGACCGGTTCAGATAATCGTCACCGGTGTTGGTCGACGTCAGCGGGAATCGAACTCGATTCTCCATATTCGTAGTGCAGCACGCCAAACTGCTGCACTACCGCTCTGCGATGTTAATAATCCCACCTAGCACCTGCACGCCGGCTGATTTCATCGCTCCATCTCCTCGGTGCAACTCCTCTCTGACTTCCATGTCGTTACGAAGTATTAATGATGCAAGCCTATGTCATCCCACTGCCGGACGAAGGCCTTCCCACGCCGTGTTGGTTATGGGGGTTGTTTCACCATACTTCACCATGCTGGTTAGTAAGGGTTGAAGAAGGGGTTGGGGGAGTGGGCCCTGAACTGGACCAGGCATCATTCGCCACTGATCTAGAGTAATTTGGCTGCTATGAATTTACACGTGCTAAGCCACTTCGGTGAGCTCATTTGGGGCCTTACCTGTTAAAATAATAAATAGTGGAGTTTAGTTTAGCCGTGGCTGGGAATAAAACTCGGTCAGCTCTACGCTCGCGTCTGAGCCGGTCATGCGCATATCCCGAGGCATCATCCTCTGAGCGCTGATTATTTTGTTTGCCCTCGGTGAAACCCCTTTGATCGAATTGGTACATTTTCTACGGGATATCTCGCTATTAGAAAAACAACTTTATCCTAAAGTTGAATTCGCGTAGGATCATATTTACGAAAGTTATCACGTCCACCCCCCCATCTCCCCCCAACCGTTTACGATGCAACGGACGGACAGCACCAACGCGTTGACGCATTCAACCTCATTTGAGAAGCGTTAAAAAAAAGAGAGAAGCACGATGCACACGTTGGAAAAATACACGCGTTGTGTTTGAACGGCGAAGGAACATTATTTTCCATCGCAGAGGAAAAAAACACACAAAAAACGCCGCGAGTTAACAAACCTGCCCGGCAAAGGCGGCTATTTACCGAGGACTCAACGATCGTCGCTCCGAGCGCTCCGCCGGTGCCAGCTTTACATCCGTCTCGCAGAGCAGGTGACGGGCGCCTTCCTCCCAATGAAGTAAACGCACGAGAATACGTTTTGCGGTTGGGGCACAGAATTCGGGAGAAGTGACAACTTCAGTTGAAGGTGATTATTTTTTTCTTTAACCGCTCTCCGAATTGTTGGGTAACTGCATTGCAGCAATATCGCAATTCACATCTCCCCCTGTTTTACGTCGTCCCGCGAACACGTCGCTTTATTCATGACTAGCTTTACTACCCGGCTTCGCCCGAGACTTGGATTCTTGTCTTGGATTAATACACGGCCTACGCGAAGGGTGGGGTGGGGGGTGTGCGTGACGTCAGCAGGCACACTGCGTGACGCTGCCGCATGCGGGTGACATCACAGATGTGACATTATCGCTCACTTGCCGTGCAATATATTATATCCATTATTGCCGCCCCCCAAAATGCAGAAGTCAATTTTTATACTTTTTGCATTGTGTACAGTCTGAAAGCTACCCACATGCCAAATTTCAAGTTTGTTGCATGTCGGTAAGTATGCTAAACATTTTGAACAGACACACACATTCACAAATTTCCCTTTTATATATATAGACACCAAGACCCGATGTGAGTCGCTTCGACCCCACACACTCGCGTCGCTGACCGCATCGTCCGTCCTTTCTTGTTATCCGTCGCCTCTCAGCCTTCGCCTCCGCCATCCAATAGCAACCTGTAAATCGCTTTGATTGACGTCGCTTCGATATTCGCCCTCGCACCTTTCAGGAACGCATCCCCGCCATAAACCTGGGGTATTACTGTGTGTATATATACACACACCGTATAGGGCTATCGAGTAGTTATGTTTCATTTCATTAATGAGATTTTTCGTCTCACCAGTCTCCCACTTGGTTATAATACAGGCTTCAGAGGGCAAACAAACGTGTTAATGTACAATCGTTTGTAACCAGGCTGAGCCCGCCCATCTCACTACACTTGTAGCTGAAATCCAGATTCAAACCCAGTTTGTATGTACATGTATGTTGTATATATGTTCTATGTATGTTGAACTTCTTTGGCACCGTACGTAGCCAACCGTGCTAATCGCAGGTGCGGGGGAAGGACAACAAACTAAGCACAAAAAGCTGTTCCACAGAAATTAGTTTTAAAATCTGGATGATTTAAAAATGCATAGCTCCCAGCGGCTTCCTAATATAGAAAGGAAGAGCGTTCCAGACGGCCGAGGAAGCACATCTGAAAGCGAAGGCCGAGCCGAAAGCCGTCGCTGCTGCTGCTGCTGCGACAACTGGAGTTCTTGCGATGATGCTTCATGCTCCTCCACGAGAGATCATAATTGCCGGCTCCAGGGCTTTGACCTCTGACCCCTCCCCCCTCCTCCCCCCGAGCCATCCAGCCACCTCTTGCCATTTCTCCTCAACTCAACACTCGAGCCGCCAGCCCCCCCCCCAACAAAAAAATGGAGTCTGCATCGCGTTGCCCGCCAGACGCCGGCGGGGCCCACTAATTGCCCTCCGGCTTTCCACGTCTTCCTGGCGGCTGCCGTGAGCCGTGACGTTACGTAATGGCCGGGTCGTGCCAGCGCCCGTGGGTCGAGTCTGCGAGTGTGGCGACGTGTCATTTCAAACTTCCAGAAGCGCGGGGCCCCCGCTCTGTGCCTTGTTTCCGAACCCCCCCCTTCCTCCACCAACCCCCCCACCTCCCCGAAAGTTGACCGCCGGGCTGCGTCTGATGTGTGCTCACTTTGCATTAAAGTGACGCGTTTGGGTGAAGTTAAAACATTTTCTCGCTCGCCGGACCCTGAGCGCTTGGGACGGAAAAAACTGTGTGGCTTTTTTTTTTTACCGGGTGTTGCGTATTCCTTCCAAAACCACTTTTCTGTGATGAGTCATTTTTGCAAATCTGCCACCTTGAAATGAGTCAATAGTGAGTAATTCAATAAAGGGCTTTTTTTTTTTACAAAAACTACAACTTTACGGTAAAAAAAGAAGAATCCAAACTTATAATTGCTTCTGAGGTGAAGGCTTGTCCTCTGTGCTTGCTGAGCTCACGCTCTTTTATAACTGTGATATCACTTCTGCAGCCGTTCGCCAAATATGACGTTTTCTTTTTTTCTTTCGGAGTCGCCTGGAGACGCACAGCGCCGCGTTGGCTCGTTTTTCGCTCGGAGCGTTGTAGCCGTCCGAGCGCGAATCTCAATGCGACAGATCGTCAGCAGAAGGCCCTTGCTTGGGTTTCTGTGTCCGTACGTTAAACGCTAGCTTAAGACAAATATCCCCCGCATAGCCTGTAACAGACTTTTGGGGCAAGTGCTCTTAGGTACCGGCACGGCCGCATTTGTCTCCCCGGTGGCAATGTTTATACATTGCCCCAGGTGCTCATTTGAGACTGAGTTGACCTAGGGGAGGCCCAGGACTGGTTCAGGTAATCTTCACTGGTGTTTTTGTAGCGCAGCGTGCTAACCGCTACACCACTGCTCCCTTGGCTGGATTTCTATGTCCGTACGTTAAACGCTAGCGCAGACACACACACACACACCACTTGCATGTCTTCTGGTTCACTCTCCGACGCTTATTTCTTCAGGAGCAAGTACAACCAGAAAACACATCGGAGAGCTGTTCAGCACAACTGCGAAAGATTATGCAGGAATATGTCTTCTGCTTTGTCAGCTTTTTTTCCCTAAACTTCTGCATGTGCATGCCTATGCACATATTCATCCACAGTATCGCATTGCCTTGAAGTGGTTGCACACAATGATGAATCATCCTACTGAAAATAGAAATGGGGAGGGGATCGGTAATGCCGAGGCTTACGCGCACCGCGTTATAAACCCGGTGACCTGGGTTTGATTCCCAGCCACAGCTAGGATCAGTGGCAGGGGAGATATTAATCGGTCCCCCTTTCCTTCCCGTCAGCTTTACAAACCCGCACTGACCACCGTGGTGAAGTATGTTAAAAAAAATCCCGGTCTTACACAGCATTGGGGTGTGTACAACCCATCACTGGATTGGCAAAACAGGGCTGAAGATGATTTTTGCGCAAAATGTAATTTTAATTCAGAACAGGAACATGGACATTGTTTTAGGATATACTTAAGGCCATTCCCACATTTGCTACCCCCATTTTGCGGCCACATCCTCCGGCCTTCCACGAAAAAAAAGTTGAGTTTTCCATTGTAAAATGCAAAACGCATAAAGCGTTGCCCAGTTCTCAGCAGTCGTTGTCAGTTATTGTCTTCTCTTGCGTGACGATCGAGCGAGACCGCTCATGCATTCATCGTAAATTCCTTTAGCATTGTGGAGACCCCCAAGATGCACGCTGTTGTCATGGTCAGACTCGGCGCGTTCGATCTCGAAATTGCCCGACAGTTATGTCACCGCCGCAATGTATAGGCTAAAATAAATAAATGGTGAAACGGCTAATTACCGCCGATACATATTTCTCCGCGGTTTTGAATTTTGAGGCAAGGGCGTCTGGCAAATAGCAGTGGCTGCAATTGCGTGCAAAATTTGGCTTTCGTAAGTCAGCGCAAGTGAAACTATGTGCCACGGGCTGCCACGGGCTGCCACAGGCTGCCACGGTCTGACTGCCTTCTGTCTGAACGGCACAGGAAACCAGGTGGCCAGGATTAGCGCCAAGTCCAAACGGCGTGCTTGTGTGTGTGTGCGCATGAACACAGACACAAAGATCCGGCCGTATAGCCTACACTGGCGGTTGGGGCGTTTGCTGATAGCGGGCAGCTATGAAGGCCGGCACAGCACATGGATGACGTGGTCAGTGCCAGGCAGCCTTTGTCTCCCCTGTGCTGATGTTTACACACCGCAGCATTTAGGCTGAGTCGACCTAGGAGAGGTTCAGGACCGGTTCCGATATTTCAAATATTCCCCGCTGACCTTGGCCGTGACCGGGAATCTAACTCAGGTGACCAGATTCGTAGTGCGTTGCCCTGGCCACTACAATACACACACGCGCGTGCGGTGTGCACGCACGCTCACAAATGAACACTCGGACAGCACCTGACATGCACACACTCCTCGCGTTAACTCGTGCTACGTGTTCTCGGTCGGCTAGCTACGTGCCTAATTAAATGCACGCGAGTCGCTCGACACACGTGTGCATGAGCTCACACGTGCCGGCACGGGCCCTTAAGATGCACGTGCGTTCTCACGCATACCGGTGTCAGACACTTCCCCCCCCAAAATTTCCCAAACGAGTTCATCCTCGCGGCGTTCGGTTCGTGTACCGCTGTCTTCTTCGGTTTAATCATTCATCGTCAAAGACGCAGGCTCTGGGCTAGGCAAGCAAGATGCGTTCCTCCCACATTACCGCATTTATTGCAAAGGAAAACCCTACCAAAGGCAAAAATGCAGTTTCTCCCCTTGACATCTATGTGGTTCGCGCGCTGGGTTACGGCTACCCGCGTTTGGATCCTGGCTCCAGCTAGGATGGTGACGGTGCGCGATCCCAGAAGGCTAGCTTGTCATTCGATGCATTGACTGGTCTCGAGAAGGTGGCTTGGTACATTGTTCAAGTGTTGGTTGATGGCGAGGTTGTCATTCGATTGTATTTGATAGATGCATTAACTGGTCTATGACCGTTCTTGCTGTTGTTCTGCTGCCTTGCCCAAGCTTCTGAATAGCGGTATACATGAAATAAATCACACCCGGGATGCTGGCGAACGCCTGAGACTCGATCTCAAACCTCGACACAATATGTGTCACCCTGGCAGATGCGTGGAGGAATACAGGCATCAGTCTTGTACGGTAACTAAACTCGACTATTTTTTAGTTTACCAGGCAATGCCCACTGAGTTATGTGGCTCTTTTTCAGAAGCGATCTTGCCACGAACGATCGTTCAACAAAGTGTGGCTTATCACGTGGACATTTATATCAGCCAAATACTCTTGAACGCATGTTTATAAATGTGGAGGGAAAAAGCGGAGGACTTGGAGAAAAATCCCCGTGACCACCGGGGGCAACGTGCGAACTCCAAATATACAGGTGTTAGGGTCAGGATTGAACCCTCGACATCCTGTATAGCAAGCGAGGTAGTTAACATTTCGCCGCAGTGGCACCCATTAACCTTCACACGACCGATCGTGTGTGCGTGTGTACGTTTTTGTCAGCCTAGCTCAGCCTGCCGTCTAATTACAACTGCGTTATAAACGGATGATATCGTGATGAGATGTTTGACATTGTACATAAACACGCGATGTCCGTTGGGTTTACGAGTTAATGTCTTCAACGGCACAGAATGCACATGGATCGATTTCAAGTCATCAGATCCTTTCATGGCTTTCGTTCACATTCTGTCTTGTTTCAAAGTCATACTTTAACGGCGTTGTTCTTAAACGAGTTGTTGCCATAACACTGGGGTTACTTGTGCCGAAGAATGCCGCAGCAACGGAAGCCGCAATGAAAGTCAGAAACAATGACCCAAAGCAAACAGCGTCCGTTTTTTTCCTCTCCCCTCTCTCTCTCTCTCCCCCATTCAAAATAGCCAAGAATGCCGGCAGAAGCCAAACAGGCGCAGGATACGGAGATATGGAGGATCGCTCGTTGAAAATTTGTCGGACGGCTTTTGCGAAATTTGTCCGGCGTAAGTTTTACGTCGTTCCCCCCGCTGCTGATGGATGGGCGGTGAAATTCTTTGAGGGTCACGCTGCCTTGCCACGGCCGTGTCCACTCTCCTCGTCTTGTTTTGTGAGCCGTGACAGAATTACTGCCGTGAGATCACCTCTCTCGCTGCCTTCTTTTTTTACAGGCTCTTGAAACCAAAATAAAAACCCGGGACATTTTCCTCCTAAGCAGTTCTTTGTCGTTGTTTTGTTTTTAGAAGAGGGGGCACGCGAGGGCTGCGCTAACAGGAAGTTGTTTGTCCGC
This sequence comes from Lethenteron reissneri, assembly GCF_015708825.2. Lineage (NCBI taxonomy): Eukaryota > Metazoa > Chordata > Hyperoartia > Petromyzontiformes > Petromyzontidae > Lethenteron > Lethenteron reissneri. The sequence continues at coordinate 2,508,635 of NC_083784.1, forward strand.
GCCTCTGCGAGGCCACGATGAGAGTCAATTTGTAAGACAAGAGCTGCACCATTGCAGCAGAATAGCGACCATTGTGGCGTACATGCAGTGAAAAGGTTCTAATTTGCATCGACTGGCTGCGTTTATCCGCATTGCAATTAATGTTGTGTTTATCATCAACATCATCAGCAGCAGCCGCAGCAGCTATTTTCTCTCCACCGCTGTATGAAGGCCACGTGGCGATGACGATGCTGCACGTGGCTGCCTGTAATCCAGCACTATGGGTTTGGTGGATCACACAAATGCTGCGAAACTCACTGCCCATGAGCATAGAGGAGGTGCCATGTACCCTGACTCACAAGGAGAAGGCAGTAAAGCACGTGGACTAATCACCATCTGTTTCCATCTGTATGGGGATTTGAGTGTTGCCGCTTCGCACGTGTGGATTTTTCTTTCCGGGTGCTCCGGATTCTTCACACGCATCTTTCGCACCGTGCGTAGCCAACCGTGCTAGTCCGGTGTAAAAAAAATCACTTATCATTACTTGGATACATTTTTTTTATTAAAAAGTAAAAACCCAATGCAGGACCCTCCTGAAAAAGAGTCTATGACTCAGTGCAGCTTCCCCGGATAAATATGTAAATTATTACTACTATGAAGGCCTCTCCACACCGTCGCCATTCTTCACGGTCCAGTGCTGCTACCTTTCGCTTCGCCACGTGACACCGATCGCACGGCTCCATCTCCGCACTCGCCGTCCCGCGGGACGCGTTTCTCCGCTTTGGCTGCCACTGCCGAAGGGTCTCATCAGTTGGCCGTCATTCCGTCGAGCGGTGCAGCCTCCTACCCACAGAGTGGTTGTCCTATAAATAGGCTATCCCTTGTCATCAGAATGTGGAATTGCAACCACTGGCAGAAGGTCTGTAAGCAGGAGTTGAGCGCCGCCCCGACACTTATTTGAGCGATAAATCACTTTGCTTTATCATTCAAGTAAATCACAACTCTGGCTGTCGCCTGATGATGTTGGTTGTAATTTCCGGCGAAACTTCACGGCACTCGAATGGTAAATGTTCTACGTTTATTCCCCAACGCACCGGTGTGCTGAACTAGTAACGAATTGTCACATTCTGTTTACGTGACAAACCTTACTGATTGGCCGTGTCGGGTGGTGGCGGGTTTAACGGCACATTTGTATATTTACGCGATCTAACCACAAAAACACCCCCCCCCCCCCCCCCCCATTACAAAATCACTTTGACTGTGACACAGACATTGTAAAGTGGGAGAAAAACAGAGTTTCACCGTTTTTGTACAGGGGCTGAAAAGCACCGTACCCGCTTCTTTGAAACGTTGCATAACCCCCTCCCCCCTCCCGCATTAAGCGAGATTCGCTATCGTGCCGGGCGACGACCCCCGTGAAAGGAGGACTGGGAAACAGGTGGGTGAAGGAGGCGAAGCCACTGTGCACAAGGGGGCTGCTTGGTGACGGATATGTGGGCCACGGATACTCCGACCTCCCCCGCTCCCCCCACCTCCGCCCCAACAAATGAATCGAATGTGCCAACGCGCGTCTTAATACAGCCCCGAGGGCGAACTTTCACAAACTGTGCGAGTTCCTTCGTAAAAAGCCAGCTCGAAGAATAAGCTCGCTGCGTCGCGTGATCGGCCCAATTGCGCACCCCAGAAGTGCCGTCGTGAACCTGCCCCCCGCGTTTGCCCGCCACCCGCCGCAGCGGCTTTCAGAGGCGGCAAAGAACGTCTGCTGCTGTTGCGGTTAAGCGATAATCGATCGCGCAGGGATCGGCCCGCGAGGAATATTTCCGTGCGATTATATTTTTTTGAAAGTGTATTGCCGTATCCCCGGGTGACGCTTTGTTTTGCCGCGTAACCTTGCCTGGCCCTGAGACAAAAACTCCCGTCTGGTTGGAGAGGCATTCCCTTTACGCAACCTGCAGTTTTGTTTTGTTTTATATTTACAAATGGCAGTGTTTAACTATCTTTATAATCGTCATTAAGGGTAGATTACACACAGCATTCTCTCCATCCACCCACCCTAATTCTGGTCTTCGGGCCTCTTCAAATGCCAAGCACACACACACACGGGACATCTCCTAACTTCACAGCACGCCTTGTAGGACTGTTGATTATTTGAGCTGCAGTGAGCCAATGATGATGCCGATTAGATGTCTGTTGTTTACAATTGCACCCAGAACATGAATACGTAACTCAAGGTGCAGCCCTGTAATTTCTTGCTCTTCACGATCCCGGCGGAAAGGCCCTTCGCTCGAAGAAGCTTTTGGAACGCTCCTCCAGATGGTCTTTTTGCCTACTCTTCTACTCTTTCCAGACGCCTTGGAAGAGTTGGGAGTATACCCACACTTAACCCTACCACAGGTGAACCTGATTTGTGGATAGAACTGGACCTGCTCGTGATAAAAAAAAAATGTGAAAAAAACTAGCTTGCAGTCGCGCTGTTAGTAATGAAGTACAAACACAGCTGTGATGAAACGTACATTGCATCATAGCCACATTTAAAAACGTGCGATGGCTAAAAAATATTTACATACATTTTTTTACTTCCTCGCCTTCCTTTTTCTCTTTTCACGTTTCAACAATGTGCACCATTTTTGACAGATTAGCAACCTAAAGGGACAGCCGGCCTGCCGTTACACTTCACTCCGTGAAGGGCCCCTCTCTCTCTTTCTCCCTTTGGCAGAGGTTTTTTTTCTTGTTGGTGCAGGTCTCCTCGTGTTTCACCGGCCATTCGGATCCAATTAAAGCCCTGCTCGTGTGTCAGTCCTGTGCAAATTGGCACCATCCTGGTTTGAATAAATATATCCGTACGATTTAACACACGAAAAAAATTTGGGGCCAACATTTTTGTCGCTCCATCGAAACGGCGCCTTTCCGTCCTGGCATGAACGTGACATTTTTAGGGGATAGTCGGAGTGCGGTCAGGCCTTTGTGCGAGTGGCAAGGTGTGTGAAAACATTGTTCGGATTTTACTGGAGGTTTCTATAAGGTTCTTGGTTGAGCGTTCTCTAAAGAGGAAAACAAAATAAGCTGTTGGAAAAAAACTGCTCACCCCCTCTCTCTCTTGGCCACGTGCGCTTGTGTAGTTCACCTCTCGTAGCTGTAATCATTAACGGGGGAGCATGCTGTCTCTATTTCTCATTGAGGCCTATGCCTTAGTGGCTGACACGCAGCCTGTGATGGCCTGCTGTTGTGAACGTGTGGATGCCATTAACTGAATTGTAAGACTGCAGAAAATGTTTGCCAGGGCAGGAGGATGTGTGCTTTGTCCATGTTGTGCTACACTGAACTTTCATGCCAGTGGCCTGGGCTTGAATCCAGCATCTACTAAAAAATGTGTGACGGAGTGGTAGCCAAGAAATGGAACGCGTCCAATGGCAAGTGCACCGAAGAGATGGATCGATTCAGTCAGCTCATGCGTAGGTTTTGAATTGGATTTCTACATCTCAGAATCATGAGAGGTGGCGATGATGAAGTAAAAATTATTGTGCCGGTGGATGAACTGGTTGCTGTGAAATTTATTTCGAGACTTCACAACCAAGCATTGGAGATGAGCACAAGCCAGTGCTAGCTTGTCGTGTATTGGCACGTTGACCATTCCGCGTACTCTGAATGCGACTGGCGGCGGCTTGGAGAGAGAGGCCTTCATCTGGCAGTGGACCGATCATGGCTGACGACGGCGATGATGACGACGACGATGATGATGATACGTTAGCCGATGTACAACACTGGCTGTGGACTGGGCCGGTGTTGCTTTTGGCAGTGAGGTAACACCACTTTAAATAGAGCTCTCGCTGAGTCGAGGTGTCGGTGAACACGCCCGGGGAATTGTGCCGACCGCCCGGTGAGGATTACAAAATGAAAAGGGAATTTGCAGCCGTGATATGTACCCCCGAAACAAAATAAGGGCGGCGATGTTTTGGCCGACAGCCTGCTTTATAAAGAGAGGGCTTATCAAAACTTGAGCACCTTTTTTTCACACACGCGCACTCTTACATCCCACACCTCGGCATGTCACGGATTTATTGTAACTTCATTTTTAACGCTTAAAAAAAAAAATCCGCAATGGTTTTTGCGAGCTCTTTGGACCAAATCCCAGAGAGAAAACTAGCTGACGTGCAGTTTTTCACGTTTTGTCTTCAGCCCAGTTATTTTCGAGGGTGTGGGAATGTCACGGATTATCCAAACACCACTGGCATGTTCGAGGCGGCATTACGCCCTGATTTTAATGTGTCCTGAACACAAAAGCAACGTTTGTGAACGCAATAATCCTCCTGTGGACAGCACAAATATTTCTGCCATTGCTGTAGATCGCGGTCGTGTCTGCAGAAGACGCATTAGAGTCCGACACGGATTATAGCGATGAGTAATTGTCTCAGTGGTACAGCCTCTCCTCAACTGTTGTCATCCGAGCATCTTTTATTTTTATAATCATGAATTGTGGAGAGGCTTGTACTTTAAACTATTACTAAACAAATTTTTTTTTACCAGGTAAGGCCTACTGAGCTGCATGGCTCTTTTTCAGAAGCTACCTGGCCACAAATTATAGCTGAACGAAGTGGCTGATCATCTTGTGGACATTTATAACAGCCATATACTCTAAACGCATGCTTCTAAATCTTTAGTGAAACCCCGGAGCACTCGGAGAAAAATCCACGTGACCACGGAGAGAGAGACACGCAAACTCCTAAAATACAGGCATCAGTGGTCGGGATTGAGCCCACGACCTTCTGTATACCAGGCGAGGTAGTTAACATCTCGCCATCTTGTCCGCAACGCTATTTTTCGTGACCGGTTATCTGTGGCCAGAACCTCTTTTTGGGAACCCCTTTTTAATTGTGGCAATGATGCCCCGGTTAACCGTGGCTACTTGCGAAAAGAGGAAAGGCCCCGAAGTGTCAGGAAAAACAATTAAGGTTGCGGGAAAATGTCACGAATAATAGGATCTGTAAACAGAATCCATCCCCCTCCCCCATATCAGTGCGGATAAGAGGAGTTTCATATGTGAATACTTGCTTCAGGGTGACTTAATGGTGAACTAAAAATGGGTTTAAAGAACTTTGCGAAGCACGATTGCCAGCGGAAAATACTGACGCACCATGAAAGCTCATTGGCCATGAAGTTGATTATTCCCTCTGTGCTGCTCATAAGGTTTGTTAAATTTATACACCGCTCACGCCGCTTGTATATGCAAGCGTGGGCCGTTTTTTTAATGCCGCCCTGATACAATCGCGTCATTCACAATGCCACTTACCTGCGCGCTTCTATCACTCGAAATTAGACAGACCAGAAAGCAGAACCATGTGGCCGCACAAACAGCAGGAGCGATGGCCGTAAGCAGCCAACAACAACAACAACACACAACAGCACCAGCAGTCTTAAAGTCCTGGTGGTAAAGGGGAAAAACTAAATCTGCGCTGGAGTTTCTATGCCAGGCATCCAGTTCTAAATGTTGTCCTTTGGCCTCCAGAAGTGCATTTCGTATTGTAACGCGCGCGTGTGCGTGTACGTGCGTGCGTGCGTGTGTGCGTGGTCGTATCGATGTGGGTCATGGTCGCGCGGTAGTTAAGAACCCGTACTCGATTCTCACTCACGGCTAATATTATCTGAACCGTGAGTGAGTACTTGGTGTGGTGGATAAACATCAGCAACGGGGGAGACAAAGGCATCCAGGCATAATGCCCTCCACTGCACCCTCTCGCCCCCACCGTGCCGGCCTTCATAGGTGCTCGCCAACAACACTTGCCCTGACAGCCTGTGCGGATTACACGGTGGATCTTTGCCTTTGCACGAACGGCCTCCAGCGTCCGCCGCTAAGGCTCACAGCCAAGGGTGCAGCGGAATGACCCCTAGTGGAACGGACACGAATTTCTTTACCCTCGGGCCCCTGTGTGTGACAGTGGATTGTTGCTATCTCACAACAGAGGTCGCAAACGGGTTTTGATTCCTTACCTGTACCCGTACCCGGCTGCACCAGGGTCGCAAATGGGTAACCGTACCCGTACCCGGCCGGGTACGGGTACCCGTTCCCTACCCGTACCCGTACCCTACCCGAAATGAGTGACAAACGGTTACTCACCAGTGACTCACGGTCTACCCGTACCCGGCCGCACCAGGGTCGCAAATGGGTAACCATACCCGTACCCAGCCGGGTACGGGTACCCGTTCCCTACCCGTACCCGTACCCTACCCGAAATGAGTGACAAACGGTTACTCACCAGTGACTCACGGTCTACCCGTACCCGGCCGCACCAGGGTCGCAAATGGGTAACCGTACCCGTACCCAGCCGGGTACGGGTACCCGTTCCCTACCCGTACCCGTACCCTACCCGAAATGAGTGACAAACGGTTACTCACCAGTGACTCACGGCCTACCTGTACCCGGCCGCACCATGGTCGCAAACGGCTACCCATACCCGGTCGGGTACGGGTAGCCGGGTATCGGGTAGGGTACGGGTATCGGGTACCCGGTTGCGACCTCTGCCTCACCATAGGCATCCTCGTGAAGTGTGATGCTTCGCAGAGTGTGTGTGAGGGGGGGGGGAGGTGGTGGTTGATGTGCCAGTATCCCCCCCCCGCTCCGCCACCCCGCACTAAATGGAACCCTCCAGGCACAACCGGTCCTAATGTGGAGTGGCTGTGCCTGGAGTTGTGGGTGGCGAGAGCTGTTTTCTTTGGATTTGTCTGTTTAGTGCCGGGGAGAGACTCGGGGATTTAATGCTCCCTTGGTCCAACTGACCTCGAGGCACCGAGCCTCAGGGAGCGGTACCAAGCCCAACACATACATGCGACTCAGCCAAGCATGTGTGTGTGTGTTTTAAAGTCCAATATCAAACATTGAATGCGCGTAACACGTGCGGCAACACCGATCCCGGTTGTGCAGCGACCTCTCGCCTCCCGAGCAGCTATCCCAAGCGCGAGAATGTTTTTTCTCACGCGCGCACACGATGACAAAGATTCCCCCATATAGCCTTAACAGACTGTTGGAGCAAGTGCTGTTAGCGAGCTCCTATGAATGCCGGCACGGCACACGAAGTGGGTGGTGTGGCCAGCACCATGCCCGGACGCCTTTACCCAGTGGCAATGTTTACTGCACACTGCACCAGGTACTAATTTGAGGCTGAGTCGACCTAGGGGAGGCCCAGGACCGGTTTAGATAATCGTCACCGGTGTTGGCCATGAGCGGGAATCGAACTCGGGTCGCCAGGTCCTCTGCACAGCCCAGGTCACGTTCACACTCGTCGTGAAAGTTATTCTAAAACCTAAAAGCAGGAGCTATCCGCTAGCAATATTTGTCAAACTTTGTGGGAACGGTAGTTGCTATGGCGAACTCGTGGACCTTATTCGAGTGACTGGGTTTTCCCCATTGAGAAGTTGCAATAACGCCACTTCTTTGAACCAAAGTTTTTGCCCAGATTTTATTTGCGTGGATGTAAGCCTCCCCAAGTTGGTCATGGAGATTGTTTGACCGTACTTCACCACGCTGTCAGTGCGGGTTGGTCAAAGGGGTGGTGTCCAGGACCGGTTCGAATATCGCTCCCCGCTCGACTATAGCCGGGGCCGGGAATCGAACTCGGGTTGCCGGATTCACAGCGCACTCCGCCCACCACGATTGCTCCAGCCCACGGGCAGTCAAAGCTACTGGCATGCAAATGTAGCCACAACTTCACTGACCTCCACCGCCCCCCTTGTCGCCGTTTGCTGACCCGCGTAACAAACTCTGCCGTCTACAGAGGTTGACCTCATGACCTCATTGACCCCCCCCCTTCTCCTCTATCCTCCGTTAACGGTCGCGCGCGTCATCGCGACCTGCCGCCAAATAATGCGGGATGCGGTCAAGTCTCGTCAGATCCTGGAGGCTAATCTGGGCTGAGCATTGATGGCGCACTTTCCGGGAGAAAACCACGTGCATGAAACGGGTGCAGTACACAGGCGTTGTGGGCAGCAGAGGGCATCGCAGCAAGACGCATTGTTTATTTTTTAATAACAATAATTATTAAAATTTTTTCCATGAGAGATGGGGCTTTTTTTGGGTTAGATCGTTTAATTACAAATGTGTCGTTAAACCGGCCACCACCCGATAGCCAATTAGCAAGGTTTGTCACGTTAATAAGACGTGCCAACTCGTTACTAGTACAGCACACCGGTGTCTTGGAGAGTAAACCCACAACAACATTTACAATTCGAGTGCCGTGACGTTTCGCCGGTAATTACAACAACCATCATCATCAGGCGACAGCCAGAGTTGTGGATAAACCATCCTCCTGTTTCGGTCTTAAATAGAAGGATTCAAAAAACCTCTGATGATAATATTGGTCGCGGAAGCGGCCCCGCCACGTCGCGCCGTCGGCGCCGGTGGCCTCACCTCTCGCGCTCCTGCTCCAGGAGGTTGGTGAAGTCGTCGCTCTTGGCCATGTAGTCGTCGTGCTTCCTGCGCTCCTCCTCCAGCTCGCAGAGCGTGCGTCGGTGGCACCGCTCGGCCACCAGCAGCTGCTCCAGCATGCGCCGGTGTGTCTCCTTCTGCCGCACCACCATGCGCTCCAGCTGTGGGTGACGGCGCGGATAGGGTTAGCGTCCGTCGGTGCGTGCGTGCGTGTGTCCGTCCATCCACGCGTCCATCTGTCCATCCGTCCAACCATCTGTCCCATCCATGCGTCCCTCCGTTCATGCGTCAGTCCGTCCATCCGTCTATCCATCCGTTCGTCCATCCGTGCGTCCGTGCCAGCAAGCAGGTGACAGACGAAAGACGGAAGGTATCCCCGCCGGTGAGGGCCGGTAGGGAGCACGAGGGGTTGGTGTGGCCAATGCCACACCCGGCCAGCATTTGTCTTAATGCCGCCAGTGCTGATGATTATACCCCGCACCAGGTACTTATATAAAGGTTGAGTCGACTTTACAGAGTTCCTAAAACCAGTTCAGATATTGGTGAGTGTTGTTTGACCGCGGGCAGGGTTGTGAAATTTGTCAGACTGCGTAGCAGAAGGTCATGGAACAGACCCGGCTGTTGTGGGCTAACTGACGGAGATGACTGACAGATATATAACACCGCGCACATAACACACGCAAATGCACAAAATATACACACACAAAAACAAAGACACACAAATCTACGTACACAAACACACACGAAGACAAAGAGGCCCCTGTAAGGCCTTAACAGGCTGTTGGCGCCAGTGCTGTCAGCGAGCTCTTTGTACCAAACCCCGTTCTGGCCGTGATCAGAAATCGAACTCGGGTCGCCAGGTTCGTAGCGCAGATTGCTAACCGCCACACCACCGCTGTGCACAAACACACTCCCACTCCCGAACACGGGAGACACGAGTGGACGCGGAACGACGGAAGCGACGCCACCCGTGCGTGCGCGAGCGCGCCGCGCGTACCCCGGCGGAGGCCTTCTCGTAGACAGTCGTCGCGCTGGCCCCGCATCGTGGGCCTGCGTGGCGGCCAGGTGCAGGGCGGAGAGCGCCGCCGCCGGCTCGTGGGTGCCGTAGCGCGCCTCCAGCTGACGGCCGCTCACGCCGCGTCCGCTCAGCACGGCGATCACCTCGTCCCGCGCCTGCAACAGACGACGCAAGCGCCGCCCAGCGCCTTCCGATAAGGGGGACGGGTCGGGGTGGCCGCTCGCCCCAACGGGCGTCGTCGGGGCGGCGTTTCTCCTCTTCCCGCTCGCGGCCCTCTCTCGGCCAGCGGTGGAAGTTCCCGCATTACTGTGGCGGGGACGGGGGCCCTCCCGTAGGGCAGCAAACTGGTGACGGTCCCCCACGAAGTGGTGTCTCGTTTTATCGACCGCGCGAGCATGATGGGCTGAGCAAATGGAACGGAAACTTAGACAGCGTAATGCGACGTGTGGAGAGGTGCAACCGTGGAATTGCATTGAGAGAGAAAGGCACGGCATCCAGGCACAATAGTGTTGGTGCTAAGTCCGTGGGCCCTGCCTCTACGTTTTTTTGTGAGTTTGGTGTTAGCCTCCGGGTCCATTGTGATTATACGTAAGTCTGTGGGTCCAAAGTCTCTTGCTACATTTCCACAACGGTTTCCAGGCGGACTCCGTTGCCCAGGAATGGCCCCAGGATGAACACCACCCCTGCATCCTCCAGCACTCGACGATCTACGAGACTGCAACGGGCACAGCTCCGCTCGCTCTCTGTGACCTCCCGCGACCAGTCGCGAGATTAGGGAGAGGCAGGTTCAGCTAAGCCTTCCTTCTTTACCTCCCACGCCGACATCTATTATTTTGCTATTTTTCCTCTGAAGTTCGTGCGCTGGTTTTCCGTTGACGGCTCGTCCCATTGCCGCGTGTACACCCGCGAGCGTTCGATAACAGAAAAAGAGTCGATTGGTTTGACTCGATAATTGTTTTTTTACCCTTCTATCTGGCAACAAAACTGACACCTTTTTTTACAAGGAGTCATGCTTGCATAGACCACAATACCTGCAGTCATAATGCAAACAAAAAACATAACTCTGATAATGTGCACTGTCCTTGAAGTTGATTGGTCCACACCCGAGACAGCTTTCCTTCGTCTCACATGGGTTGGACCAGATGACGCCAAAAGGCGCACAACTCAAAGACAACGCACCATCAGAGTATGAGAGCTCGGGGTAAGCATTTGACTTGATCGACCACTCGTCCCAGCACCGCTCTGAGCGCACACCCCGATGAGTTGCACGAACGCCGCTGTGTTTTATTTTCGCCTCAAGTTCATCCGCTCCGTTGCGCGTTCGCGGTTCAAGCGCGGACGCGTAGGCAGACGGAGCAGGGTGGCCGTGCACGTGTGCGGTCGCAGATTGCATTTCTGTTGCAACGTGTAAAAAAGAAAGAGAGCGACCGCGGCGATTCGTTTACGCCGGCACGTCGCCCTTTCATCTCCCGCGTGCGCGCTACGCGGCCGCCTGGTTTTGGTCCACCTGGGAATAAGGGCAGCATGTGCGGTCTACGCGCTGCTCGGAGCGCGGGGAGAGATCGGCGGCGGTGCGCAGGGGAAATATCACGCAGCACATCGCTCGGCATGCGTCCCCTTGTGTTTACATGTCATTCCACATGACTCATGTGGAAATTGTTCTGCTCCTCTGACTAACGCATTTTTCAGCGACTGCATAAGAGACAAACATATGTTACTATATATTTATACACAAAGCATATATATATACAGCCACACGATGCCATACATCCATTACGTGATTTTTTTTAAATCATAATGTTCATCATCAAGATGATGAACATTAGGATTTAGAACTGCTTTTCATTTCTTTAGAACTGCTCTTTATGCTTGGTTTGTTGTCCTTCCCCGGCACCTCTGATTATCACGGCGCGAAAGAAGTTCAACGCGCATACATCATCAGCCATGATCGATCCACAGCTGGATGAAGGCCTCCTTGCGTCATTTCCATTCCGCATTGGCCCTATGGTGCTAGAGTCCATCTCACTGCTGCTGTGCGCTTAAACAAATAAACTCACCGCTCCACCTTTCGCGGCGCGTCCTTCTCTCTTGGCTGCCATACTGTCAGCAGTCCCATTCTTCAGCCAAGCCTCATGCTCTATTGAACTTCGGTTTAACACGTAGACTTTCGCGACCAATATTATTCATAATAAAGTTTTTGGGTTAGATCGCGTGAATATTATTGTATCGTTAAGCCCGCCACAAATCTGGCTGTCGCCTGATGAAGCTGGTTGTAATTACTGGCGAAACGTCGTACTCAGATTGTAAATGTTGTGGATTTGCTCTCCAACACACCGGTGCGCTGTACAAGTAACGAATTGGCACGTTCTGTTTACGTGACAACCCTTACTAATTGGCTCTGTTGGGTGGTAGCGGGGTTAACGACACTTTTATATTTACGCGATAAAATCCAAAAATAAAAACACCTATATTATGGATCATTTGCTGTGTTGGTAGATTGAGAATGCAGAACATAATATAAATAAGTAATTCTACAATAGGATCACTAAAAAACTAATTAAATAATATTCAAGTCCATCGGTGTCCAGGGGTTCTGGATCAAACTTTTCCAGCAGCGTCTGTTTGGACAGGAAGACCCTGAACCTGCCAATGCGACTCAGAAAGTCAAAACTCGCCCAAAGTCTTTTGCTCCTGAAGCAAATGTTGATGGTAATCACGTGTCCACAATGCGTGTTGTACATACGGTGGTTTCCAGGAAGATCACGTGTTCCAGGTAACGTGCACATTTGACGGAGCTGTGCGATGAGTGCAAAGTGTGTAGCAGAAGCTAAAGATGCAGCCCTGCAATTTCCTGCTCGTGCCCTTGCTGTTGGAAGGGCCTCCACTGGGCATGGGGGGGAGGGGGGAGTTCCAGAGAGCCCTTGTAGAAGGCATTTTAACCTCCTCCTCTACACCGGCCAGATATCCTGAAAGTGGTGAGAGTACCCACAGTTTACCTCACCACACATGGTGGTTATATTCTCCCATGGTGGCAGGAGGTCGTGGGTTTGATCCCGACCATGATGTGTAATTAGAGTTTGCATGTTTCTCTCCCCGTGGTCGCGTGAATTTTCTCTG